>NC_141683.1:42649543-45049543 GCF_028749965.1 Puma concolor
CCTAATAACAGAAGTAATGGCTTGCTGCAAAACAAAACAGAAGAAAGCAAAACCAAAAGAACAACTGTGTTTCATTAGATTGAAATGCAAAAAGAGCTTGAGAAAACCATGGCACCAAGTTCTGAGGCAAAATTGGAAGTTACCCAAACTGTGTGATCCAACCTTCTCAGCACATGTGATTTCTAAATCTTTTACTCTAGTCCCAAAGTTTTCTTAAGATCCTCACACCCCACCTTTGTCACTCCACATATGATCAAATCTTGGCAGAGAACAGGGCTCAGGAGAAAGACCCACAAGTCAGAAACCTAATGAGTAATTTTAGGGACACCTGGGTAGCTCAGTTGGTTAAGCGTCCCACTTTGGCTCAGGTCATGATCTCATGGCTCATGAGATTGAGCCCTGCGTAGGGCTCTGTGCTGACAGCTCAGAGCCTGGAGCCTGCTTCGGATCCTTTTCTCTCTGTGCCCCTCCCCTGCTCGTGCTCTGTCTCTCTCTGTCTCTCAAAAATGAATAAACATTAAAAAAATTTAGAAATCTAATGAGTAATTTTACCAAGACCAAATTAGAACAGAGCAACAAGCTATGCCAAGGACAGGGTCTTTCACATTTCAAGGTCTAGTTCAGGTAAAAGTGGTCACTGTTTAGGCAAGTTGGTGGCCAGCTTGCAGCTGGGCAGAAGATAAACTGCATCAACACTGGGGAGTCACCATCCTTCCAAAGCCTTTCCCGGTATTCCCTGCCTCACTTCAGCAAGGCATAAAGAACTTAACTCCTGTGATCATCTTTAGGAAGATGACCAAAGACTATGCTTCCTAGCCTCTTCTGACTTTCTTCACTAAACATTGACTTGACTGAGCACCAACCATGATTTGCATGATGGAGGGTTTGTTTATAGGATTGGAAACAGAGTGCTTACTGGTTACCTGGTCATAAGCACTGGACATACCAACTCGACAGCCCAATCTCTGGCCTAAGGAAACTCTTCAGCTGAGGCTTTTTTATTTATTTATTTTTTATTATTTTTTTTTTATTTATATATGAAATTTATTGTCAAATTGGTTTCCATACAACACCCAGTGCTCATCCCAAAAGGTGCCCTCCTCAATACCCATCACCCACCCTCTCCTCCCTCCCACCCCCCATCAACCCTCAGTTTGCTCTCAGTTCTCAACAGTCTCTTATGCTTTGGCTCTCTCCCACTCTAACCTCTTTTTTTTTTTTTCCTTCCCCTCCCCCATGGGTTCCTGTTAAGTTTCTCAGGATCCACATAAGAGTGAAAACATATGGTATCTGTCTTTCTCTGTATGGCTTATTTCACTTAGCATCACACTCTCCAGTTCCATCCACGTTGCTACAAAGGGCCAGATTTCATTCTTTCTCATTGCCACATAGTACTCCATTGTGTATATAAACCACAATTTCTTTATCCATTCATCAGTTGATGGACATTTAGGCTCTTTCCATAATTTGGCTATTGTTGAGAGTGCTGCTATGAACATTGGGGTACAAGTGCCCCTATGCATCAGTACTCCTGTGTCCCTTGGATAAATTCCTAGCAGTGCTACTGCTGGGTCATAGGGTAGGTCTATTTTTTATTTTTTGAGGAACCTCCACACTGTTTTCCAGAGTGGCTGCACCAATTTGCATTCCCACCAACAGTGCAAGAGGGTTCCCGTTTCTCCACATCCTCTCCAGCATCTATAGTCTCCTGATTTGTTCATTTTGGCCACTCTGACTGGCGTGAGGTGATACCTGAGTGTGGTTTTGATTTGTATTTCCCTGATAAGGAGCGACGCTGAACATCTTTTCATGTGCCTGTTGGCCATCCGGATGTCTTCTTTAGAGAAGTGTCTATTCATGTTTTCTGCCCATTTCTTCACTGGGTTATTTGCTTTTCGGGTGTGGAGTTTGGTGAGCTCTTTATAGATTTTGGATACTAGCCCTTTGTCCGATATGTCATTTGCAAATATCTTTTCCCATTCCGTTGGTTGCCTTTTAGTTTTGTTGGTTGTTTCCTTTGCTGTGCAGAAGCTTTTTATCTTCATAAGGTCCCAGTAATTCACTTTTGCTTTTAATTCCCTTGCCTTTGGGGATGTGTCGAGTAAGAGATTGCTACGGCTGAGGTCAGAGAGGTCTTTTCCTGCTTTCTCCTCTAAGGTTTTGATGGTTTCCTGTCTCACATTCAGGTCCTTTATCCATTTTGAGTTTATTTTTGTGAATGGTGTGAGAAAGTGGTCTAGTTTCAACCTTCTGCATGTTGCTGTCCAGTTCTCCCAGCACCATTTGTTAAAGAGACTGTCTTTTTTCCATTGGATGTTCTTTCCTGCTTTGTCAAAGATTAGTTGGCCATACGTTTGTGGGTCTAGTTCTGGGGTTTCTATTCTATTCCATTGGTCTATGTGTCTGTTTTTGTGCCAATACCATGCAGTCTTGATGATGACAGCTTTGTAGTAGAGGCTAAAGTCTGGGATTGTGATGCCTCCTGCTTTGGTCTTCTTCTTCAAAATTACTTTGGCTATTCGGGGCCTTTTGTGGTTCCATATGAATTTTAGGATTGCTTGTTCTAGTTTCGAGAAGAATGCTGGTGCAATTTTGATTGGGATTGCATTGAATGTGTAGATAGCTTTGGGTAGTATTGACATTTTGACAATATTTATTCTTCCAATCCATGAGCAGGGAATGTCTTTCCATTTCTTTAAATCTTCTTCAATTACCTTCGTAAGCTTTCTATAGTTTTCAGCATATAGATCCTTTACATCTTTGGTTAGATTTATTCCTAGGTATTTTATGCTTCTTGGTGCAATTGTGAATGGGATCAGTTTCTTTATTTGTCTTTCTGTTGCTTCATTGTTAGTGTATAAGAATGCAACTGATTTCTGTACATTGATTTTGTATCCTGCAACTTTGCTGAATTCATGTATCAGTTCTAGCAGACTTTTGGTGGAGTCTATCGGATTTTCCATGTATAATATCATGTCATCTGCAAAAAGCGAAAGCTTGACTTCATCTTTGCCAATTTTGATGCCTTTGATTTCCTTTTGTTGTCTGATTGCTGATGCTAGAACTTCCAGCACTATGTTAAACAACAGCGGTGAGAGTGGGCATCCCTGTCGTGTTCCTGATCTCAGGGAAAAAGCTCTCAGTTTTTCCCCGTTGAGGATGATGTTAGCTGTGGGCTTTTCATAAATGGCTTTTATGATCTTTAAGTATGTTCCTTCTATCCCGACTTTCTCAAGGGTTTTTATTAAGAAAGGGTGCTGGATTTTGTCAAAGGCCTTTTCTGCATCGATTGACAAGATCATATGGTTTTTCTCTTTTTTTTTGTTAATGTGATGTATCACGTTGATTGATTTGCGAATGTTGAACCAGCCCTGCATCCCAGGAATGAATCCCACTTGACCATGGTGAATAATTCTTTTTATATGCCGTTGAATTCGATTTGCTAGTATCTTATTGAGAATTTTTGCATCCATATTCATCAGGGATATTGGCCTGTAGTTCTCTTTTTTTACTGGGTCTCTGTCTGGTTTAGGAATCAAAGTAATACTGGCTTCATAGAATGAGTCTGGAAGTTTTCCTTCCCTTTCTATTTCTTGGAATAGCTTGAGAAGGATAGGTATTATCTCTGCTTTAAACGTCTGGTAGAACTCCCCTGGGAAGCCATCTGGTCCAGGACTCTTATTTGTTGGGAGATTTTTGATAACCGATTCAATTGCTTCGCTGGTTATGGGTCTGTTCAAGCTTTCTATTTCCTCCTGATTGAGTTTTGGAAGAGTGTGGGTGTTCAGGAATTTGTCCATTTCTTCCAGGTTGTCCAATTTGTTGGCATATAATTTTTCATAGTATTCCCTGATAATTGTTTGTATCTCTGAGGGATTGGTTGTAATAATTCCATTTTCATTCATGATTTTATCTGTTTGGGTCATCTCCCTTTTCTTTTTGAGAAGCCTGGCTAGAGGTTTGTCAATTTTGTTTATTTTTTCAAAAAACCAACTCTTGGTTTCGTTGATCTGCTCTACAGTTTTTTTAGATTCTATATTGTTTATTTCTGCTCTGACCTTTATTATTTCTCTTCTTCTGCTGGGTTTAGGCTGCCTTTGCTGTTCTGCTTCTAGTTCCTTTAGGTGTGCTGTTAGATTTTGTATTTGGGATTTTTCTTGTTTCTTGAGATAGGCCTGGATTGCAATGTATTTTCCTCTCAGGACTGCCTTCGCTGCGTCCCAAAGCGTTTGGATTGTTGTATTTTCATTTTCGTTTGTTTCCATATATTTTTTAATTTCTTCTCTAATTGCCTGGTTGACCCACTCATTCGTTAGTAGGGTGTTCTTTAACCTCCATGCTTTTGGAGGTTTTCCAGACTTTTTTCTGTGGTTGATTTCAAGCTTCATAGCATTGTGGTCTGAAAGTATGCATGGTATGATTTCAATTCTTGTAAACTTATGAAGGGCTGTTTTGTGACCCAGTATATGATCTATCTTGGAGAATGTTCCATGTGCACTCGAGAAGAAAGTATATTCTGTTGCTTTGGGATGCAGAGTTCTAAATATATCTGTCAAGTCCATCTGATCCAATGTCTCATTCAGGGCCCTTGTTTCTTTATTGACCATGTGTCTAGATGATCTATCCATTTCTGTAAGTGGGGTGTTAAAGTCCCCTGCAATTACCACATTCTTATCAATAAGGTTGCTTATGTTTATGAGTAATTGTTTTATATATTTGGGCGCTCCGGTATTCGGTGCATAGACATTTATAATTGTTAGCTCTTCCTGATGGATAGACCCTGTCACTATTATATAATGTCCTTCTTCATCTCTTGTTACAGCCTTTAATTTAAAGTCTAGTTTGTCTGATATAAGTATGGCTACTCCAGCTTTCTTTTGGCTTCCAGTAGCGTGATAAATAGTTCTCCATCCCCTCACTCTCAATCTAAAGGTGTCCTCAGGTCTAAAATGAGTCTCTTGTAGACAGCAAATAGATGGGTCTTGTTTTTTTATCCATTTTGATACCCTATGTCTTTTGGTTGGCACATTTAGTCCATTTACATTCAGTGTTGTTATAGAAAGATATGGGTTTAGAGTCATTGGGATGTCTGTAGGTTTCATGCTTGTAGCGATGTCTCTGGTACTTTGTCTCACAGGATCCCCCTTAGGATCTCTTGTAGGGCTGGTTTAGTGGTGACAAATTCCTTCAGTTTTTGTTTGTTTGGGAAGACCTTTATCTCTCCTTCTATTCTAAATGACAGACTTGCTGGATAAAGGATTCTCGGCTGCATATTTTTTCTGTCTAGCACACTGAAAATCTCGTGCCAATTCTTTCTGGCCTGCCAAGTTTCAAAAGAGAGATCAGTCACAAGTCTTATAGGTCTCCCTTTATATGTGAGGGCACGTTTACCCCTTGCTGCTTGCAGAATTTTCTCTTTATCCTTGTATTTTGCCAGTTTCACTATGATATGTCGTGCAGAAGATCGATTCAAGTTACGTCTGAAGGGAGTTCTCTGTGCCTCTTGGATTTCAATGCCTTTTTCCTTCCCCAGTTCAGGGAAGTTCTCAGCTATTATTTCTTCAAGTACCCCTTCAGCACCTTTCCCTCTCTCTTCCTCCTCTGGGATACCAATTATGCGTATATTATTTCTTTTTAGTGTATCACTTAGTTCTCTAATTTTCCCCTCATACTCCTGGATTTTTTTATCTCTCTTTTTCTCAGCTTCCTCTTTTTCCATAACTTTATCTTCTAGTTCACCTATTCTCTCCTCTGCCTCTTCAATCCTAGCCGTGGTGGTTTCCATTTTGTTATGCATTTCGTTTAAAGCGTTTTTCAGCTCCTCGTGACTGTTCCTTAGTCCCTTGATCTCTGTAGCAAGAGATTCTCTGCTGTCCGCTATACTGTTTTCAAGCCCAGCGATTAATTTTATGACTATTATTCTAAATTCACTTTCTGTTATATTATTTAAATCCTTTTTGATCAGCTCATTAGCTGTTGTTATTTCCTGGAGATTCTTCTGAGGGGAATTCTTCCGCTTGGTCATTTTGGATAGTCCCTGGCGTGGTGAGGACCTGCAGGGCACTTCCCCTGTGCTGTGGTGTATAACTGGAGTTGGTGGGCGGAGCCGCAGTCAGACCTGATGTCTGCCCCCAGCCCACCGCTGTGTCCACAGTCAGACTGGTGTGTGCCTTCTCTTCCCCTCTCCTAGGGGCGGGATTCACTGTGGGGTGGGGTGGCCCCTCTGGACTACTTGCACACTGCCAGGCTTGTGATGCTGGGGATCTGGCGTCTTAGCTGGGGTGAGTAGGCAAGGTGCACAGGGGCAGGAGGGGCAGGCTTAGCTTGCTTCTCCTTAGGTGATCCACTTCAGGAGGGGCCCTGTGGCAGCAGGTGGGAGTCAGATCCGCTGCTGGAGGTTTGGCTCCGCAGAAGCGCAGAGTTGGGTGTTTGCGCGGAGCGAGCAAGTTCCCTGGCAGGAACTGGTTCTCTTTGGGATTTTGGCTGGGGGATGGGCGGGGGAGATGGCGCTGGCGAGCGCCTTTGTTCCCCACCAAACTGAGCTCTGTCGTCAGGGGGCTCAGCAGCTCTCCTTCCCTTTGTCCTCCAGCCTTCCCGCTTTCTGAGCAGAGCTGTTAACTTATGACCTCCCAGACGCTAAGTCGCGCTTGCTGTCGGAACACAGTCCGTCAGGCCCCTCCGCTTTTTGCAAGCCAGACTCGGGGGCTCTGCTTGGCCGGCGAGCCACCCCTCCGCCCCGGCTCCCTCCCACCAGTCCGTGGAGCGCGCACCGCCTCTCCGCCCTTCCTACCCTCTTCCGTGGGCCTCTCGTCTGCGCTTGGCTCCGGCGACTCCGTTCTGCTAATCCTCTGGCGGTTTTCTGGGTTATTTAGGCAGGTGTAGGTGGAATCTAGGTGATCAGCAGGACGCGCGGTGAGCCCAGCGTCCTCCTACGCCGCCATCTTCCCTCTCTCCCAGCTGAGGCTTTTTTAGATCGCAGAGGTGAAGGGTGGATGGGAGACAGGCCTTCAGACAAGGATGAGGGTGAGGGATATCTAGGCCAAAAGAACAACATGAGCTGAGGAGAAACACAGGACGCCATGATGCATTTAGAATCTTTATGTCCAGGGGCACCTAACTGGCTCAGTTGGTATAGCACGTGACTCTTGATCTCAGTGTCATGAGTTCAAGCCCCACCATGGGTTTGGAGCCTACTTACAAAACATAATTAATGTAAGTAAGCAAATAAATAAATAGAATCTTTATGTCCATATGGCTGGACTACAGGATATGTGTGGCTGAGAGGTGGCTGGGAGAGGATGCTAGATAGTAAAAAGCCTTATAAACCATGTTTAAAAATTAACTGAGGACAGCACAAAGACATTCAAGAGTTTTAAGCACAGAAAGAAAATGATTAGATATACATTTAAATAATAACAAGAAGGGGCATATGGATGGCTCAGTTAGTGAAGCGTCCAACTCTTGATTTTGGCTCAGGTCATGATCCCAGGGTCGTGGGATCAAGCCCCATGTTGGGCTCTGCACTGATAGCACAGAGCCTGCTTGGGATTCTCTCCCTCCTTCTCTCTCTGCCCCTCCCTTGCTCATGCTGTCTCTCAAAATGAATAAATAAAAAATAAATTAAAAAAATAAATGAAGAATAAGCAATATGTGTTCCAAGTGAAATTTGGAAAATCAGAAAAGCACAAAAATCATATAATTGATGTATTGAATGTTCTGGACACACCATGGCTCTAGGAAGAAACAACTTTTTATTCTTTCTCCTGCTGCTCTAGAAAACTCATTCTAGAATGAATCCTTGGTTTTTTCTGATCCTATTCAGTCACAAGAATGCTCTCCATTGAGTGCTGTAAAATCTTATCAAGTCTAGTATTACATACTCAGTCTTTTACTCACTTGCAAACGTCTCTCATTCCTCTAGACAGGCTTGCTTCAATCTTGGAAGCTGAAGTGCAGAAGGAAGTCGTGGTTAGCTTTTCTGCTTGCTACTCACCAAGTTGCTCTTTCCTCAGGCCCTTGAGGAAAGAGTAGGTGTAAATGGTTCCCACTTGTGTGACTGACACTGTCATCATCTGGTATGGCATATGTACCTCGGAGGTCCATCTACTAGGGACCTCTGGCTATAGTGCCCTTCTGCCAGATCTCTTCACCCTTTAAGTGGTTCTCTTGGGTGGCATCCCTCACACCATTCACAGGTGGCCCAGGAATGAGTGCCCCCTCCATTCCATGGCCCACTCATCTAAGGAAGTGCAGTGCCCTGCCACAGAACCTTCTCTCTTCATTCTGCTGCAAGGCAGTCCCCTCTAACTAGCTTTTCACCTTCAGGCTTCTTGTGGTGAAAGTCAGCCACCATCCCCTATGTCCCTCAAACTCCAGAAGACACAGGTCACGATTTCCAAATAGTTCTTGTGAAGAACTTAGGTTAAGGTGAGAGCATATTTCCCATGGCAGAGTAGAGATGCGATGGGTTGTGGAACACAGCACTCAGACGACTCACTAGAAAGAAGCCCTTGCCCCTAAAGAATGTTTCTGGCCTCTCTTCCATAGAAGGTGGGAAGTGGGCTGATATTGACAGGGCCATTTCCCAATACCTTTGCATGCCCTCCATAGCTAGGGGGTCTAGCATTTCCTTTTAGAATGTGCCAACCTACAGGGAGCCTGGGTGGCAGTTAGGTGTCCAGCTTCAGCTCAGGTCATGATGTCATAATTCATGAGTCCAAACCCCACATTGTGCTCTGTGCTGAAAGCTCAGAGCCTGAAGCTTGCCTCAGATTCTGTGTCTACCTCTCTCTCTACCCCTTGCCTGCTCATACTCTGTCTTTCTCTCTCAAAAGTAAATAAGCATTAAAAAAAAAAAAGAATGTGCCAACTTAGGACATGCCATAGAATTATCAGGCTTGAGATAATAGGGGAAGTAACTTTCTGTACAAAATAAAAATTACTGTAATCCCACTAGTCTTCTCCTCCTTTGGAAGTATAGAGATGTCTCCTTCCCTCTCATCTTTAACAATTTGGTGTATATATTTTGAAATTGTCTTTTATGTTTATACAAATCTAGAAGATTGTTGGATGGATAGATTCAACAGATAGGTAGGTAGATAGGTAGATAGGTAGGTAGGTAGGTATGTTTAAAAACATAGCTACAAAATTATTGACATTGCTCTCATCTAGAGGTGGAATTTATGTCCCCTTCCCTTGACTTAAGAGCCAGGCAGTGACTGCTTGGACCAATGGAATACAGTGGAAATGAAGCCATGTGACTTCTGAAGCTAGGTCATAAAGAGCCAGGAGGCTTCCACCATGATCCCTGGAGACATTAGCACTTGAAACACTGAGCCACCATAAAAGGAATCTGATTACCCCAAGGCCATGATATTGAGGAGGCCACATGGATTCTCTAGACAAGAATCCCAGCTGAACCTGTCCTTCAGCATTGCAGCCCAAGCACCGATGTGCAAGTGAAGAAGAAGCTTAGGAGTACATCTTCCGACTCCAGCTCTTCTGGTCTCAACCACACAAGTCATCCAAGCTCCAGATAGCAAAGGGCAGAGAAAAACCAATGCTGCTATGTTCTGCCTGAATTCCTGGCCCACAGAATCCACGAACATAATAAAATGGTGCTTGTTCTATAACATTAAGTTTTGGAATGGCTTGTTACATAGTGGTAGGTAACACAGACAGAGAGATTCAAGTTAGAAAGATTATTTCACTGCAAATGGCAAGGATGGAGTAGAGAGGGGCAAGATTAGGGGTAAAAAGACAGGGATAAGGCTTTGCAGTAGCCCACATGAGAAATAAGGACTGAATTAAGGCAGTGGTAGGAGGAAGGAGAGGCAGGGCCCGACGGAGGCTCAACACCACTGCCCCCCTATCGCCAGTGTCAAGAATATAAAGCCCTGGAGGTGGGAGAAGGTATAGGGCAGCTACCCTGGTATGTACTATGAATGCGTGTCTCCTTCGGCAGATCTCAGCTCCTTCCTGCGCGTGCAGAGTCGGCTTTCTTACCCCAGGCTGTGATTCTGTGGTTTAGTTCCACAAACGGGAGGCCCTGAATGTTAGGCTGTAGATTACATTAATCAATCCATTTTGTTTTATCTTACACGCTTACTTAAAAGCCTCTTCTACTTAGGAAGAAAATATATGCAAAGTAATGTACAAATCTGCAGAGCCTTGCCATCTTTTTTTAAGCTGAGCCCTTGTACCCTGTCGGTGAACAAAGAGGCCCCTGGGTGGAGCAAGGTCAGTCCCTGGCAATCAGTCTCTGTGGGATCACCCTCCCTGGGTTAGGGTAGTGAGGTGGGTGGGGGAAGGACGGAGTGTACAGAACAACAGAAAGATAAAGAAAAATTGCTTACGGCAACCTCATCAGCATGTTTCAAGATATACCAGGCCCAGACTGTAGAACAGTATGTGCAGTAAGGTGTAGTTTACATTCTGGAAAAGATATGCACATGCATGGATATGTGCAGAAACAGAAGACCAGAAGCATCTGTGCCGAAAATGGAACACTCGTTATATCTGGGACATGGAATTACTTGTTTTTATTGGTTTGTTGGGTCCATTTTGCCTTTTTGGGTGTTCCAAGTTTCTTGCATATATGTTACTTCTGAAGATTAAAAAAAAAATGTTATGTTACAAATCACCAGAACCTCACAGTTTCATCCACGCTGCCCATAGTATTTCCTGCACGTCCCGCCTTAGATCAACCTACCGTTCTTCATCTTACCAGATGAGAGCATATTTGCAGATCACAAATGCAATGAGAACTATTTTCCACACAACATTTAGGGGTCTTCTGATTCTCCCTTTCAGAATTCTTTTTTTTTTTTTTAATGTTTATTTTTGAGAGAGAGAGAGAGAGAGAGAGAGAGGACGAGAGGAGGAAGGGCAGAGAGGGAGACAGAGGATCCAAGGCAGGCTCCATGCTGACAGCTTAGAGCCCGATGCAGGGCTCAAACTCATGAACTGTGAGATCATGACCTGAGCCGAAGTCGGATGCTCACCTGACTGAGCCACCCAGGCTCAGTCTTTCATTAATTCTCTCAGAATTCTTTTCTTAACCTTCTCTATCACTCACCCAATACTCCAAGTGCTTAGGACAGCCTCTGGGTCACCCCTAATCTTCTCTACAGTGCCAGGTCTGTGGTCTTTTTTTTTTATAAATTTTATTTATTTTTTTTTATTTTTGGGACAGAGAGAGACAGAGCATGAACGGGGGAGGGGCAGAGAGAGAGGGAGACACAGAATCGGAAACAGGCTCCAGGCTCTGAGCCATCAGCCCAGAGCCCGACGCGGGGCTCGAACTCACGGACCGCGAGATCGTGACCTGGCTGAAGTTGGACGCTTAACCGACTGCGCCACCCAGGCGCCCCCAGGTCTGTGGTCTTTAGTAACCAATGCCTGTCCTACCAAACCACTTCTCTCTCCGACACCTGCTGTAATCTCGCATTCCCCAGCCCCCACCAAGTGCCCTGCTTCACAGACAGATCTCAAATTTTAGTAACCGTTCTTACATATTAAACTAATTCACAACATTTCAATAGCTAATGGCTTCTTAGTCACTGGGTTTTAAGAGAGGTTGCCCAGTTAATGTTACTGCATCTCTAATTGGTGATACTACAGCTTTAGCTAAATGCAGATTTTCACGCTTCCATTAAATCCATGTGCAAGCAGGTCACAACCTCTTTTAGCCAAGCAGGAAGTTTTCCTGCAGCCGGGCGCCATTGCCATTACCATCAGATAGAGCAGGAACTAATTCAGTCACGTTGATGGATGCCGAGATGGTGCCCAGACTCATCTGCAGTCGGAACTACAGAGCTAGAGTGCAAGAAGCTAATTTCCTCCTGGCCTGAAGTGCTCCAGGTCACCCCTGGTTACAGGGAAAATGACACGAGTCGTGTGTCTCATGAGCCAGCTCATGCAGAGTGTTGTGTACAGCGAAGCCCCGCAATGACAGCTGGTGCATGCGGCATGCATGTTGTCTCAGCCCACTGGGTTCCAAGGTTCGAACTCTGACGTCCCAGAAAAAGGGTTAGGGGAACTACAAAGTGTGGCGGTCACAAAAACCACTTCAAACCTATACCCACTGGTGGAAGAAAGCAGACAATCTGAATCCAAGCCAGTGGGCCAGTTCGAAACACAGCTGTCCCTGCCCAAGAGAATTCCTTCCCTGGGGGGGCCTTTGGTGGTTTGAAGGGTGTTCTGTGGCTTCTTTCTGTGGAGTAGAGGTGGCGATCTTGTTATGTTTTGTTTCTGTGGTAAGGTTTCATTTATTAAACAAATATTTGTAACTGCCTACAGTGTGCGAGGTATATTTGTAACCACCTACCACGCACCAGGTACTGTGCCGGGCATTGATGATTCAAGTATGGATATGGCTCAGTCCTTGCAGTGAAGGAAGCCACGGTCTAGTTAGAGAGTGGCAGTGGAGATGGGTACCAATGGAGAAACAAAGGGAAATAAGAGAAATTAAGCCCTCTGGGAGAGTATCAGAAAACAGAGATGAGGAAGTGCTTAGTCCTGCAGGAGAGAGGCAGAGGAGGAAATGGGGGTGGAAGGGTGGGAGGGAAACTGAGAAGCAGGAAGGAGCCAGGAGTGAAGTCTCCCCTCCAAGGATAATTAGTCAACCAAGTGGATTAAGTGAGGTCCAAGTGAGGACAGAGAGCTGAAAGAGATTAGAACCCGTTTATCTATGAAAGGCAGTGCCAACCTGAGATTTTTATAGCAGCATATTTCTTCTTTGTTTCTTATTTAACTCTAAAATTAACACTAAGTGGAAACATTCTGTAACCCTTGAAAACTGAAAGGGTACAATCTGATCTGTTCATTTCACACAGTGAAGCACGTTCAATTCTTCCTTTGTCTGCTGTGAGCCTTTTAGGTTCACACTTGGCCTAGAAGATACATCAGAGAAATAAAAATAGAAAAAAAGAAAGGAAAAGAAAAGAGAAAGTGGAAGTCCATCCTTTTTTAAGTAGTTGGTTTATATTTTATAATCTATTCCCGAAGAGATTCAGAGGAAGCGACTAATGTTTGTTTGATTCAGTTAAAATGATTGAGAAAAAGTTGGAAACGAGACGCTACATTTCAACTTTATTTCCGCAATTACTTGATAATTGGGAGATAACTACAGAATATGCCACATCCACTCCAAAGTATATTTACAGGAAAAATGCCAGAGGTCTGTCTCTCTATTCTTTGTCTCTAAATAAAGGGTTCCCAGATGCTTTAGATACACCTAAAATATATACTCTTACATGGCAAGCTGACTAAACATATTTTCCTTTTAAACTAGCTTTTTATTTATTTATTGTTAAATGTTTATCTATTTTAGAGGGAGAGAGAGAAAGAGAGAGAGCACGAGCAGGGAAGGGCAGAGGGAGAGGGAGAGAGAAAATCCCAAGCAGGCTCCACACTGTCAACACAAAGCGTGATGCATAGATTGAACTCAGGAACTGTGAGATCATGACCTGAACTGAAATCAAGAGTCAGACACTTAACTGACCGAGCCACTCCGGCACCCCTTGCTTTTTAAATTACAAGCAATTATGCTTATGGGTTAAAAATAAGGAAGGGGAGAACAGTCACTGGCCAGAAGTAATCCTGGTCAATAGCTCTGAGAGTATATGCATTACAACAACAAGATAGTATTGTAGATAATGGCATCTCCAGAATTGTAGGTTGGAGAGGCTTAGGACAGGGCAGTCTGGTTGGATGCAAAGACTGGGGGAGAAGCTGTGTTCGCATATTCAGCAGTTAGCATTTAGGTTGATGTTGATTTGTTGGGGTTTGTGGGGTGGGAGTAGGAGGAGGTTAGGGGAGAACCCGAAGGCTCCTTGGAGCCAGCTATAATAAGCACTAGAGGTACAGATTCCCCACAACTTGCTTCTTTCCTTAAAAATACATCTTAAACATTTCACCATATCATCAACAATACAGATCTCCCACCTTCTTTTGTAATAGTTAATAGGATTGCATTGCATCTCACCAGACTATTGATAGACATTTAGATTTTTAAAAATCTTTTAATAAGCATTCTCTTGTGCTTATGTGTGTATACATGTGTATATATTTGTATATACCTACATACAAATCTTCTGCCCATAATTTCTATCGACTAGATTCATAGAAAGGAACTTTCTAGGGTGAAAGATGTGTGCACTTAAAATTTTGACAGAAAACTCTCATCACCTGGTATATAGTTAGTATACAATGGAGTGAACAGTGGTTACATAGCCCTGCTACCATTGTGATGGCAGAATGATTATATGATTAATAGAGTGACCGTATTATCTAGCATCTAAGACAGAACACTTCTGAAAGAAGTGGGTGCTATTAATCATTATAGTAGAACTGCAGGAATCAACCAAGACTCTCATGGGCAAAGTGCAACATCTGGTCACTCTAATAATTATTAACATAAACATTATTAATGAGAATAGTATTGCTGACAACTTCAGAAATCTCTGCAAATAGCTTAAGAAATTTCAATTGGCCTTCTTTTATCCTTCCCAAACTTATTCTTACACTCACACAGCATTGCCCTGAGCGAGTATACAGATCTTCCAGCAACTTGCTTGTTGGATCTTGTCTTAATGATAGCAAACCAAAGGTTTAGGGGAAAAGAGGAAGAATTTGCTTCTAAATATTCGGCACCATTAAATTTTTCATTTGAAAAAGGAAGATTCCAAGCCAGGAATCATAGTTGGGTATCTCATGGAATAAAGAATCTAGACGGAAAGAAGAAAAATAGCAATAACACATTCTAACAAAACATTTGCTTTCTGTAAATCTAGCATCAGCATTGCCTGATAAGCCCAAATGATACGGAAAAGGAGAGAAAAGAACATAGTGCATTCTGTTTTCTGAGGCCTATGAGTTGGGTCCCAAGCAAGCTAAAGGTCAGGTAATCTCTGAGCTAATGTTGATTTTTATGGCTCGACCTGAGAACGTATATTCTCTTTGGTGTCTTATAAAATGTTAACAGGGTGCGGCCTACTTCTTTGGTTCTTTATGGACAGTCTATGACCTGGGATCCTAGACACGTGGTCTTCTGAGAGCGTGGTCTATCGCATGTCTCACTTCCCATTTCCAAGACAACTGGGAAAAAAAAAAAACAAACAAAAAAAAACTCACCCTGCTCCCAGGCAGGATCAATCTATAGTGAAAATCTGTGTAAGTTCAAAAGAGGACTGGTTGTTCCAGATGGAGGAGGAGAGCCCATCTCTTGTCTTGTCTGTGTGTGTTCCCGTCCCTCCCATCCCTCTGTTATTCATCAAGGATTACATTCCTTTTTCTGCCTGTTATCCAGGCTCAGGAAGAAAGCCCTTGATGGGTTAATGAATTGCCCAGCACACTGAATCATCTGTCTTGTGTTTCTCGCTAAATGAGAGGCTTTAACAGATCAGTGCTGAGGTGCTGAGAAGTATGTTTCTAGCTAATGGCAAGCTGTTGAAAATGCCTCTGAGCTTACAATCCACTACCTGAAGCCAACTCCACCAGAGGGCATTTTCCAAAATGTTCCTCATTTTACCTTTTGTCCATTGGTTGCTGATTCTAAAAGTGGTTGTGATGGCCTAATTTTTCTTAAATGCTGAGTTATTACAATAATGTAATGCTTAGTAGGAGCAACTATTAACCTACTTTGATTTTTTTTTTTTTCAATATACAGCACTATTCCCACACTCTCACATCGACTTTGCGTGGATTAAGGTCTGCATTGGCAAAACATTTGAAATTCATTCTGTTTCTGTGAAGCTGATGCTTGCCTTTGTCAAAAGCTATCTGAAAGCTGAGATCAATCTATAGATACTGACAAAGATAGCTGAGATGTTTGTCAAAAACAAACAAAAATTGCCAAACAGTATGTATGGCAGATCTCATTTATGTAAAAATATGTATAAATATAATATGTGTTAGTATATGGATAGAGGAGATTTAAAAGACCAAAATATGCACCACATTATTAATAGCTGTTACATCTAGGGGTGGGATTGCCAGGGCTTTTTACTTCCTAAGACATCTGTATGATTTGCTTTTTATACAATAAGCATCTGTTACTTTTCCAACCCGAAAAAGGAAGGAGATGCAAAAATAAAATTACTAAGAAGGATTGAACTGATTTCTTAGTCCTACAATCATAGGGGCTGAGCTAACCAAAAGCAAACATAAAGAGTTTAGCGGTGGGGAACAAAGGATCCATGAATGTAGAAGGCAGCATTATTATACATTAATAAATATTATGGGTACACTTCTCAGGGCAGAGGACAAGGACAAGTGCCCATGAGAGAGAATTTTCTACAGGTATTCCTCATTAAAAATAAACTTGTTTGGGGGCACCTGGTTGGCTCAGTTGGTTGAGCGTCTGACTCTTGATTTTGGCTCAGGTCATGACGTGAGATCGAGCCCTGCATCAGGCTCTGTGTTGACAGCATGGAGCCTGCTTGGGATATCCTCTCTCTCTCTCTCTCTCTCTCTCTCTCTCTCTCTCTGTCCCCACACCTCTCTGTCTCTCTTTCTCTCTTAAAATAAATAAACTTCAAAAAAAACCTTGTTTTTAAAGTAAAATAGTTTTTTAGTCTGCTTAGAGAACTTTTTCAAACTTACAGAATTATTTTAGAAAAGTATCGTTTTGGTTATATAACCTCAACTCTCAGTTTAGGAAAACGTTCAGCTAGAATATGTCAGATGTTACTAGGAAGTGCCTGGTGGCAAATTATTGATACCTAGTTCAATTATATCAGCTCTCACCTACTATTTTGAGTCAGCCAGTGTGCTGTAGGGGAAATTACATAGGTTTTGGAGATTCAACCTGGATTCACCTCTCCCCTTTCCCACTATAACTTGGCAATTTGATCTTGGATAAGTTACTTAACCTCATAGAGCCTCAGCTTTCCAAATTAAGTGCATTTTGTAACAGTACTGCATAGGGTGGTTATAAGGCTTAAACAAAATTATCTGTAAAATGCATTGTGTAACCTATAAAATCCTGTAGCATATAGTAGATACCGAATATTGAGTGAATGAATGAGGGAACATTATTTTAGAGTTTGTTAAGTGTCCACACTGAAATGAGACAGATTGAGAGAGACAGAGGAAGGGAGGAGGGAGAGGGAGGAAGACTGACTTATTTTAGTTTCTTCAGGTGTGGAATGTTTAAAGAATGAAGGTGACTGTTAGGATTTAGGAAAAGAATAAAGTAAACAATAGTTGAATGAAGGCCCTGGATTTAGAATAATACCGTAAAATTTGGAAATTGCCACACACACTCACATTACTTACAGCCCCTGTCACCCTTTAAGGCTATCTCGAACGTCACCATCTTTGTGAGGCCTTTCCTGATTTCCCAGGCAAAGGTAGGAGCTCCCTCCCAGTGAAGGCCAGGCATAAAAAGATTAACTGCCAATGAGAGTCCCTTTCAGAGGAATTAAAACTAACAGAATCAAAAGAACTTGCCAGTTGGAGGGAGGTTCTCTTTTACAAGTGTGAGTTCCCTTCAGGATAGTGCCCACAGTGACAGCTTTATAACAGCTTTATAAGTTTATCAAGTCTACTCTTGATCCCACACTGAGGAGAGAGGTGAAGTCAAGCATATACTCAAGGATGTTTTAACTTAGTTATCCTAGTATATGTGCTGCCGAAGCAAGCACATTAACTTAGTTATCCTATGCAGGTAGTTTGGGAGTATGTAAGCACCCCAGAAAGAAGTTCAAAATCCCTGTTCTTTTAGAAATAGCTTGATCTGACAGCTTGTGGTTAGTCAGCCCTCCATTACTTGTTCTTCCCTTTTTGAGCAGCCCTTGCATTGGCCACAGGACACTTCTGCCCAGCCCTGTAGATGCAAGTAACAAGACTTCAGCACGAGACAGTTCAGACGTGAGTCTGGTGGCCAGGAGAGAGAGAGGAACCAGAGTTCTAAATTTGCACTTAACAGCAAAACTTTTGACTTCAAATCCACTAGAGTAGGGGAACTGCCTGATGATTGTGACAGTGGTTAGAAGAGACTGAAACGAAGCTGGTAGATATACACACTGGGCAGCAAGCAGTGAAGGAAGAAGAGGAGGAATTTATGAAGTGAATTCTCTCCCCTCTCTCAGGGGAGAGACCAATGCACAGACCATTGGTCATCTTTTCCAAAGAGGTTTTGGTGGGAAGGTGCAGACAGAATTCAGACTGCAGTTGAATTTTAAAATGAAGTTTGACTAAGAGAGTAGGGCAGTGATTGCTGATAATACTTCTAAGGAGGATGGCAGAGAAGGAAAAACATCTAGACAGGCTTGGCATCCTTTTTAAAAAAAAATTGTTTAATGTTTTATTTTTGAGAGAGAGAGAGAGAGAGAGCGTGAGCAAGTGGGGGAGGTGCAGAGAGAGAGGGAGACAGAGAATCTGAAGCAGGTTCTGAGCTGTCAGCACAAAGCCTGATGCAGGGCTTGAACCCACAAACTGCAAGAAAGTGACCTGAGCCTAAATCAAGAGTCAGACACTCAACTGACTGAGGCCCCAGGCACCCTAAGCTTGGCATCCTTAATTGCTCTGTCCCCACCCACGGGCAAGGCTACAGGCACCCCATAAATGGAAGCTGGATTCTACGTATCCACACTCCGAGAAGTCATCCTGCCCTGGCTCTCATCTAACTTCCTGAAATTTTTTGGGTCTATGATCCCAGCCTCAGCTAGAGATCTTTAACTCCCATCCACTTCCCCCTCTCTGCCCAGTATGTTTTGGATTAATATAGTGTTTGGCCCATCTCTATGGTTCTCTGTGTAGGTTTCACCTGTATCACTGCCTTCAGTTTCCTTTTCTGTTCCTTGCCCTAGGGCTCTACTTCAGCCCCTTCTCAGCTGGGCACCCAGACCCCAACTCCAGCCTCCCTGAGCCTCCCACCTTGCCCCTTTTGGAGCAGAACTGGTTCAGAAGGATGGAGGAAGATAGAGTCAAGGAAGGGAGTATCTGTTGGCTTCAATCTCAGAGGGACTGGTTAAAGGGGAAGGATCAGTAGAGAAGGTAGGAGAGGGGAGGAAAAACTAAGGGGGCAAGTTTTCTTAATGAGTGGGAATGCGTTAAGGGCGTAGGGGGAGGCCTTGACCAGAAGAGGAAAAACCTCAGCCTCTGAGATAAGAGAGAAGGAAATGACAATGAAGATGGACACAGTTGAATTTTAGGAGGTGAGGATTCTGCTGGGAGTGAAGGGCATGGAAGTTGTGCAGGAAGATTGAGATACTGAAGGTCTTGATGGTCAATCGGGAAAAGGGAGAATGAACTAAGCAAGAAACAGCATTTTGAGTAACACCATGAGTCCAATAGAAGCTGGAGACCCAGCCCTTATAAGTCATTTTCTCCAGAAGTGCTTTAGCTCCTGAAGACCATCTCTTGTGAGCCAGGCTGACCATAAATCCTGGTGATTAAGGCCAGCAGACTACCCTTGGTTCAGACTGAGGGTCAGATGCACTAACTTTAGGAGGAATCAGAATTGAAATTTAATGTCCCTTCAATTCATCTCTTGGCTCTATGGAAGGAAGCAAATTCCCTGTGGACAACATACATGAATTTGATAGGAGGGTAGTAGACCAAATGGAGAAATTACCATTTTACATGATCAAAGCCTGTCTCCCATTTGCTGCACGCTGGCCCTGTCCTGGTTGAGCCCTGATGCAGACCCAGCCTGTTTGCCAGGTTTCCTGCTACAACTGGAAATTCTCATTGCTGCCCATTTTCTGGTGGAGGCCGGGCATGTGAATTTCCTAGTCTCTTTGCCACCCAGGACAGGGGAATATCCTGGGTAAAAACTATGAAAGGGTCTGAGGCAGGTCAAGCTTCATGTATGAAGTTCAATCCAGGTGGAGGGTCCCCGTTGGGCCATTTATAAGCCCCAACAGTGTTGCAGTCTTGCTGACTATGCTGCAGCAGAGCTCTGGATCCGGGCCCAGGTCCTGCCTGGAACAGTGCTTTTCTGGGGGTGTCATTTCCAACAGCCTGGCAGTCCCCTCCATGATGAACTGTCTGAGAATGCTCAGCTGCGGGCGTTCTCTGGAATGAACCACTCTGCACAAGGGTGCCATGCCCAGGGAACCCAACCTCCACCATCAGGAAATGATACATTCCCTCAGCTGGGAAGGAGGATAGCCAGCACTGAAGGATCTCCCCTCCTTTCTTTGCCAGTCCATCTATCTTCCTGAGAATATTCTGGCACCCCTGCGGTTTGGGAAAGCCAGCGCTCCCTCATAGCCCAGGCCCTTATAGTCAGTCTTAGGATTCCAAATGTAAAGGATGAAAAAAGAAGTACCCACACATTCCAAAACAAAGTGCTAGACCTCTGATGCAGAACCATCTGGTCTAGCCATCACCATCTCTACCCTATAAAAGAGCGAAGGGGAAGAAGCTGGTGAGGGACTGACTCAGAGACGGTGGTTGGTGAGGTGTGCATCCTCCCTTATCCAAGAGGAATGGGGAATAGGAGTTTCTTCCAAACCTCAGGCCATGGGTAAAGGCTTCAAGGGAAGACTTGGCTAGTTTGCCATATCCTCATGGCTAGCTAACTAATTTGTGGGGCCCCTTCTTCAAAAAGGAGGAAATGGCATTAAAAGTACTAATTTTATTTTTAAGTGGGGCTGTACCATTGCTCTAAGAAACAGTTCCATGGAAGTCTTCAAGGTCTGTTTTGGGCAGCACTCAAGGCCTGGTTCTTTTAGGAATTAAGAAAGGAAAAACCATTATATATTTTCATTAATTGCCTACAGTGTGCAGTGTTATCTTGTTTAACCTTCATGACTACCTATTTTACAGTAGTCCAAGGTCACACAGATAATGGCAGAAACAGGATGTGGGCCCAGGGTTTATAGGCTCCAAAGTCTGGGCTCTTTCTCTTGCACTTCAATGTCTCCCAGGGAAAATGGGAGAGGGTAGAATGCTGGAACTTTCTGAGCATCTACTCATGCTTCCACGGTGCTTGATGGAATTGGTCCAGCTCTTTGAGGATGAGCTTCTGCTTCTGGGGGACCCTCTTCCAGGCCCTCCACATGTGCATATAATCTCCACCATTCACTGCAGCAGCCTGGCCACAGGCAGAGGGTCTGACACGCTGGTGGAGAAGACAACAAAAATGTCTCTCCTTTCTGATACATTCATTTGTTCATTCATACACAGTACTTAACTGGCCCTTTTTTCTTTGCGTCTCTGAGTTCCTAACACAATTGCACCTCTTCCTCTTATAGCCTTCTCTTTGTCGAGGGTCAGAATATTTAATGAAAAGACAACAGAAAGGTTATATACATGATGAAAGGAAAATAAATTATTTCAGAGTAGCATGCTTTCTGAAATGAGATTGCAATGTATTAAAAAAACAAACCAAAAATGACCTGACTGGCCAATTATCTTGTTTGTCCAAGAATTATTTTATTACTCAATTCAGCCATAGGCCCATGTAACTAACTGCTGTCATAGAGAAGAAAAAGGGTCATAATTAAGCAGAAGCTGGGCAATGAGGTTGATGATCTTTTCCCTGTAAGGCTGTGATCCTGGAGTATGTGTAAATTCATGATTGTATTTGATGCCTTGTCTAAAACATGGTCTGAAAGTCTGGAGCAGCAAGTAACCTTGGCAACAAAGCAGGAAGGGAGAATTACCTAGCGTGGAATCCAAAGATTCGGTAGCTGAAAGTTTCATGGCGGTCATTCAGTCCAGTCCCTTTGTTTGACAAATGAGGAAGCCAAGGTTTAGAGATGCTAGATGAACTTTCTAAAGACTCCCACATAACTAAGGCAGGGTTGAGCCACGCATCTTTGTCTCCCGACTATAAGTTCAGAGCTTTCCCATCACACAATGTTATTTAGCCCCTGGTTTATTTCTGGAGGTTATTTTTGGTTACTTGCCTGTTTATGTTAAAATGCTTTTGTTTCCATTTTTGTTTTTAAAATTATAAAAGTAACACATGCTTTTTGTTAAGAAACTCAAAACCGAAGTATATAGAGGGAAAAGTGAGTCTCCCTTTCACTACTCTCTCCCAAATACATTTTCTCTCCAGTGGAAACCTCTTCTGAATGGACCAGTATGACTTTTTCCTATGCATTTACAAACACATGTATATCATACCTTTTTTCATAAATGAAAACATACTATTCGTATTGTTTTGAGGTTTGCCTTTTTCATTTAACATTTTTCTGAAGATATCTACTTCATTCTTTTTTTTAATTGAGATAATTTACATAACATAAAGATCGTCATTTTTAAGTGTACAATTCAATGGTCTTTAGCATATTCACTATGTATTCAAC
Organism: Puma concolor; assembly: GCF_028749965.1. Taxonomy (NCBI): domain Eukaryota; kingdom Metazoa; phylum Chordata; class Mammalia; order Carnivora; family Felidae; genus Puma; species Puma concolor. The sequence continues at coordinate 42,671,812 of NC_141683.1, forward strand.
CACACCGCTATTTAATTCCAGAATATTGTTATCATCCAAAAAGGAGCCCTGTACCTATCGGCAGTTAGCCCTAATTCTCCTGTCCCCTCAGTCCCCTGGCAACCACAAATCTATTTTCCGTCTCTCTGGGATTTGCCTACTGTGGACATTTTGTGTAAATGGAATCATGCAATATCTGGCCTTTCATGTCTGGCTTCGCTACTTAGCATAATGTCTTTAAGATTCATCCATGTTAGGGGCGCCTGGGTGGCGCAGTCGGTTAAGCGTCCGACTTCAGCCAGGTCACGATCTCGCGGTCCGTGAGTTCGAGCCCCGCGTCGGGCTCTGGGCTGATGGCTCAGAGCCTGGAGCCTGTTTCCGATTCTGTGTCTCCCTCTCTCTCTGCCCCTCGCCCGTTCATGCTCTGTCTCTCTCTGTCCCAAAAATAAATAAACGTTGAAAAAAAAAAAAAATTTAAAAAAGATTCATCCATGTTATAGCATGCATCAGTGCTTCACTCTTCTTTATGGCTGAATAATATTCCATTGATAGGTATGTCACATTCTATTTATCCATTCAGTGGTTGATGGACATTTGGATTGTTTCCACTCTTCGACTGACATGAATAATGCTACCGTGAATATTTTACATGTTTCCATATGACTGTATGTTTTCAATTCTCTTGGGCTCATTCTTTTGAATTATTGCATAATATTCTATAATTTGAATTTATCATGTGACCATACCTTCTGTTGATGAATTTTACATTTATTCATTTTTTTCTATTACAAATAAGGGTGCCATAAATATCCCTATGCATATCTTTTTGAGAGAGACAGCATAGTGCCTACCGTCTCACGCAGGAGAGACTATTCTGTGTCTGAATCCCTGCACTGCCACTTACTAGTTGTGTTAGCTTAAACAAGTCGCTTAGCCTCTCTGTGCCTTTGTTTCTTCATTTGCAAAATGGGATAAGAATAGAACTTACCTCACAGGGTAAATGATTAATATAAATAAAGGAGTTAGGGCTTCACACATGGTATGTGTTCAATAAATGTTAATATTACATGCAAATATTTCTATATGTTGGGTTCCTAGAAATTTCTAGGTCAAATATTCATTCAAAAATTTTTGAAAGATAGTGCTAATTGTCCTTTAAAAAGCTTATACCAGCAGAAATGAGAATGCCTATTTCTCCTCTCTTTGGTCAATTTTGGAAATACTTAAGTTTTTTGAGTTTTGAGCTTTCATTTTGTTCATCCCGTAGATAAGAATGGCGTGTTGTTGCTATAATTTGCATTTTCCCAGTTACAACTGAGGTTAAGTATCTTTTAATATGTTTATTGCCTGCTTATATTTCCCCTACTGTGAAATGCCTGTTAGTATCTGAGGCACACTTTTCTATTGATTTGTAGACTCTCTTTGTATATGGCTACTAACCTTTTGTTATATATTCTGAAAATATTTTCTCTCTGTTTTGGTTCTTGCCTTTTAATTTCAGTAATGATATCTTTTGCCATATTGAAATTCTTAATTTTTAAAAGTCTAGTGTAGCAATATTTTCCTCTGGAAGCTCTCCCTAGGCAATTGAAAGATCGACCTGAAATGACACAGATTACTTCTACTCACAACTCACTGGGAAATTGGTCACACAGCCCCACCTAACCACAGAGGGGGCAGAAAATTCAGTCCACGCTCAGAAGGTGAAAAACTGGAAATATTCAGTGAGCAGCTTGAATGACTACCATAATAGTCTGAATCAGAAAGAGACCAACAGAAACAAGGGAAGAACAATAGAGCGGTAAAGTAAGTGTTAACATGTCTCCAGATATTAGCTGAGAAGACTGGAATCAAGAGATAGAAAATTAATTCCAGCTGAGTTAGGAAGATGTGGCTTCCTATGTGACTTCCTATGAAGTAAGCCTGGCATATGATTCCAAGAGGGGCACGTTTTCTCAAGGAGTTGAGAAGATAGAGTTCTTAGCATTCAAAGAGTGAGCATAGGAATACTGTGTTTGCTTATTAGCCACCGATTTAATCCTGATGTGAAGGGCTTGTATAGATCATCCAAATATTAAGTCACCAAGACAGAGGGTATTTTGAATGCATTTGGGGAATCGCACAGCTGTCTGTTCTTGAATAAATGCCTGCCCAGCCCCCATCCTCTGTAAGCTCTCTTAGTATGTGTGTGTGCACTTCTGTGAGAGAAAAATCAATACCTTCTTGGACAGATGGAAATTGAGCTATGTCAAGGCATACATGCATTGTCTGATAGCATCTTTCTGCCAGGAGTCTAATATATTGATCAAATTTCCCTAGCAGAGCATCCATGTAATATACAACAGAACGAGACTCTAATGGTAGGAATGTTGGCTATACATTTTTGGGAAATGTCTCCTTTCAGGAAAAAAATCAAAGCTTGAGATCTTCATGCAGGGCACTGCCTCTCCTGATGAGTGTCCGAATCTCCTTGCAATTTCTGGCAGGGGTCACAAACAACGGGCTCTCCTGTCTGTTCCTGTGGTTCACCTGCTCCTTACTGAGGGTGAGAAATGATTTTCTCAGTTGGAACACTCCGGTAAAACACAGGGTTCTGCCTCCTCCTCTCCTTTGCCTCTACCCTTTCCTCCCCCTTCTTTAAGCCAAAGCAACAATCCCTTTCTTTCCCCAGTAACAGCAGCAAATGTGTGGGTGGCCATTTGGCTGAGGCTCTATTTAGCTACAGAAGTTGTACCTTTGCATTGTGTACATGCTATTTTGATTGTTGTTAATAACGTTTGTTATTGCTGTTCTTATTAAAAGGTCAGGGTGATGATGGGAAGGAGATGGATGGGCTCTCTGCTGACTCTTTCAGACATGCTCATTCCTAGCTCAGAATGATGACACACAAGCACAAGGGGTATTGGCTGACCCTCTGTTCATCGCTGATGAGCCTGCCTTCAGCTGCAAAAGAGGAAGGGACATCCAGAAGCAGAGAGGAGGATGTGCCTGTATTTTTAAATAAACTGCCTTGTGATGCAGACGGTCTATGAAACATTTCAGATATTGAACCCTAGATACATGGAAAATTACTCACATGGTGTTATATTTTTTCCCCTAATGACTCTAGTAATCCAAAGGGAAATTATTCCAGTTAAATGACTCACCTAAAACACATTTTTCAACTGTGTCTTGGGCAAGGCAGAATCTATTCAGAGATAATAATTTATTATTTAACATTTCGACAGGTCCACAGAAGTACAAGTCAATTGAGTCCAAATAAAGAAATGTGCTATTTTTAACAATTTCTAGATGTTCTTGGCAGAACCTAGGCTAGACTTTGTTAGAGGAAAGAACAGGTTTATGATCTTTTTCCTTCAGGTTTTCAAATAAAATGTGATTTAAAAAAATATTAAAGGAAAAGCCAAGAAATAGCCTTAGAAATGTTTATGAAGAGGGGTGCCTGGGTGGCTCAGTCGGTTAAGCAATCCACTCTTAATCTTGGTAATGATCTCACAGTTCGTGAGTTCGAGCCCCACATCGACCTCTGAGCTGATAGTGTGGAGGCTGCTTGGGATTCTCTCTCTCTTTCTCTCTGCCTCTCTCTCTCTCAAAATAAATAAATAAACTTAAAAACAAAACCATCAAACAAACAGAAATTTTTATGAAGATATGATAAAAAGGTTAGCAAGGATAAAAGAAAGAAGAATGCAGAAACAATCTGTGCCCTGGAACTAGAAACAAAAGCTCCCAGGGCGGCAGACTGACTCTGTTGGTAGAGCATATGACGCTTAATCTCAGGGTTGTGAGTTTGAGCCCCACTTTGGGTGTGGAGCCTACTTAAAATAGAAAGGATGAAAGAAAGAAAGAAAGAAAGAAAGAAAGAAAGAAAGAAAGAAAGAAAGAGAGAGAGAAAAGAAATAGAAGCTCCTGAAATAGAGAAATGGTAATATTTCTATTATTTCATCCCTATTACTGAATAGATTTTTAGAAGAGATTTCATATATTGTAATACACTTTAATTTCCCTAAAAAATGGTAACTCATCCTTTATAGATGAAACATACCAGCCTATTGGAACTCTGTCATTCAAATATGCAGCAAATCTAATACGGGATTTTTATATTTTCACAATGTTTTCAACTATTTTATATATGTTACTTTATTTAAGAAGCATGCATTGTCAGGACACCTGTCTGGCTCAGTCGGAAGAGTGTGTGACTCTTGATCCCTGGGTTGTGAGTTTGAGCCCCATGCTGGGTTGTAGAGATTGCTTAAAAATAAAATCTTGGGGCGCCTGGGTGGCGCAGTCGGTTAAGCGTCCAACTTCAGCCAGGTCGCGATCTCGCGGTCTGTGAGTTCGAGCCCCGCGTCGGGCTCTGGGCTGATGGCTCAGAGCCTGGAGCCTGTTTCCGATTCTGTGTCTCCCTCTCTCTCTGCCCCTCGCCCGTTCATGCTCTGTCTCTCTCTGTCCCAAAAATAAATAAACGTTGAAAAAAAAAATTTAAAAATAAATAAATAAATAAATAAATAAAATCTTAAAAAAAAAAAGCATACATTGCTAGCAGATGTGTAGGGCATGCATTATTATCCCTGTTATATTGATGAAGCAATGATGACCAGGGTTGTACAGCAAAATAATTATAAAATTGGAACACATTTCTTCAACATGAAATCTGTTAACAACATACTGCCTTCTTAGGCCAAAAACTTGCCATTCTTTTGGGCATGACCACCTCCCTTTTCTTTCTTTTTTTCTGGGACTGGGTTTGAGCCCATAGAAGTCCTTGAAAAGTTTTGTTTAATGTGTAAAATTTTTATCTTTCTTCTGAGGGAGTGACAAATGAGGGTTTTGTTCCTTTTGTAGTGAAAATGGAAATTATGTTGCACTCTAAGGCCCAAAGGGGCAGAATTGGCTCAATTTTACCTTCTACCACTTTCTAGTACCTTCACTTAGAGTGACTTATGGTGTGGTGAATTGCAGTAACAGTGGAGAAATTAACATAGTTATGTCATGAAAATTGGATATAGACATTCATAAATTCAAAATAAGAGTTTGAGTAATCATAGCATTATGTAACCATTTGATTCCCATCTCTTACTTTTCTATGCAGGTTAGCTCTTCACTGTCCTGTGTTTAGCATTTAAGTCTGGTTTTACCCTCATGTTAATAACTTGAATGTAGGACTTCTCATTTCTTTTGTAACCCTACAGCTAAAGTCTTTCATCTTTAAAACCCTCTTGAGGGGCGCCTGGGTGGCGCAGTCGGTTAAGCGTCCGACTTCAGCCAGGTCACGATCTCGCGGTCTGTGAGTTCGAGCCCCGCGTCGGGCTCTGGGCTGATGGCTCAGAGCCTGGAGCCTGTTTCCGATTCTGTGTCTCCCTCTCTCTCTGCCCCTCGCCCGTTCATGCTGTCTCTCTCTGTCCCAAAAATAAAATAAGAACGTTGAAAATAAAACCCTCTTGAAATCTTTTTCATTTAAAAATATTTCACGCTTCATTTTTGCTAAATACCACATATTTATTTTCTACTTTCCATGCTGAATTTGATATTCTGCAAATAATCATACTGATTCATTCCTTCATTAATTCCTTCATTTACACATCTACATAGCTAGTACAGCTAGCATTTATTGTTCTGTCATAATGTTTTATCATATAATGTTGTAATTATCTGTTTCTCCTAGATTTGAACTTTCTGAGGGCAAAGACTACTTTTTTCATTTCGGGAGGTACCTGGCACATAGTAGGTATACAATGAAGGTATTTGGATGAATGGCATCTATTAAAACACCACATACTTGGCAGATAATGACTAAGTACTCTCCAGAGGTGAAGACAACACTGATTTCTTTTGCTTTATTTTAATAATTTTTCTTACAAATGAAAGGTTTGAAATATTTGAAAGAATAAGACTGCTTTTTGAGTGGAGTTTAAAATTGCATTACCATGCAAGATCCTGTTTAGATAAAACAAACAACCTATTTTGGGGGTGGTTGGATATTGAATGGCCCTGAAGCTATTAAATATTTTATCAATATGCATAATTTTTTTCAGTAGGTTGATATATGCATGTTATAATCGCAAGGAACCTTAGGCGGGGATCAAAATACACTATATTTTAAATCCTGGTAGAATAAACAGGAAATAATGGGGAAAAAAAGATATTTATTTCTTTGTTCATTTGAAATCCTGCCTCTAGTTAAACCAAGCAGCCTTTTCAACATAACTGGAACTGTAATAGCATGCCACTAAATGCTTTTGCTTGCTCAATTTTTCATTTGCAAAGGTAATCCATGCTTTAAAACCTGGAAACCTTTGAAATATGCATCAGGCAGGAGGCTGGTGAGGAGATTGCCTTGAGGTCAGGGCTTTCAGTTCCTCGGTTGCTGAGCCCGAAGTTTTTGCTGAAGGCCACGAAATATCCCTTCATTAACTGGTTCTTGGCGTCAAATATAATTAAGAGCGAGCCATAGGCTAGAATGTTGTAAAAGGATAGATACCTCCTGTGGTGTGAAAATAGAGCCAAAGACGCTGATCCTATGCGTGTCCTAAGAGTCCCATACAATCACTACCCTGTAGTTGGTGGGGATTTGATTTAACAAAACGGTTTGGGATAAAGCAGCTCTGTACCACCGGTGGTTTCTGACAGGTCGTGCAATCTTTTGTGGCGCTGGCATGCGCGGAGCACAGAGGCTTGACTCCACATGTTGGCAATTCCTCTGGTTTCCCAAAGCCTTTCCCCGAGGACTCTCATGTCAGGCTAGTTAGGTGCGTGTTTGTACAGGTGGTGAAGCAGCTGTTTTCCCTGGAAGTCATCCCCTTCTCTTTCCTTTTCCCGTCGAGGGTCATTCAGGGGTGACAAGAGGTTTAGTGCTCCTTAAAGGCTAAGCCTGCTGTTGCTGTGGCTGCCAAAACACAGCCTCCGAGAGACGATGATTTGAACCTGGCTTGCTGACGGCTGTCTCTAGACTCCCTGGCACCACTCAGTTTGGGGAAGAAAAAAATATACCTGGTAACATCCAAGTTTAGAATCGTAATGAAGTTAGGGTGTCCAGATGTCTCCTTTTAAAGGGATTAACCCAGTGTTCCAGGAAGCCTTTTGAGGATAATAAATTATTTACTTTGTCCAAAGGAGATAGGAATAGGAAATCTTCAATTGTGCTCGAGATTAGAATTTTCGTCAGACCTTTTTCCAGCAGGGAGGGGGCAAGTAGCCCTTTGTGTCACACAGAAGGCAGCCACAGTCGATCTTTGTTTTCACCTGGGTCATAGTGCATGGGGCTGATCGTGTATGCCAAGGTCTCCTGAGCACACCAATTATACTTTGCTGAAGTCAGCTACGAGAAAGTTGGACGATGTGGTTACAAGAAAAATCCAAAACTATCTTGGGCTGGGGAGAAGGGATTTTGAAAGGCTAATATTTGCCTTTGCAAGATTATAGGCTGTTGATAACCGCTTTCATCATGCAATTCTCTCCTCCTTTGCTTCGCTAAACAGACTCGAGCCATTTGCCAAAACCTCTCTTCACACCTTTGACACCGGTCAAACCAGACACTTTGCAATTTTCTGAACACAATATTAAATATTTATCAAGTCCATGCTGTGTGCCAGGTACTGTGCTATGCCTTCTACATACACAGGAGCTCTTCAAGGTGATTGGTAATTGTCCATTCTTTTATTCAGTCAAAAATACCAACTCTCCTGTATGTCAGGCATATGCTAAGCATTAAAAATAAGGCTGTGAACAAAGCAGACATATTCCCTGTCCTAGAGCTAACAGTCTAACAAAGGAGAAAGATGTTAAATAATAATAGAAAGGAGACAAACGCATGAGGACATAGAGCGGGGAGGTCTGATGTTGAGGAAGGGATGCTTACCCTAAGACATGAAGGTGTTACAGGAATCAGCCAAATTAAGAGGGAGAGGATGAATGCTGGAGCTCAGGAAAGAGTCTGAAGGACAAGGTCAGAGAGAATGGCAAATGGCACGGTGATGTGGACTGTGCAGCCGATATTTCTGGTTCAAATCCCGGCTTCCCACTTACTTTCCCTGTGACCTTGGGCAAGTCATTTAACCTCTGTACCTCTATTTGCTCATCTTTAAATGGGGATAGTAACAATGCTAAGTTGGTGGGCATGTTGTCCTGACAAATGAGTTACTGTGTGCTGAGAACATAGTAAGCATTACAAAAGTGTTATTTTAATCAGGAAGTAAAGGTATTTTGAGTTTCTTTCTAGCCTAGAGCATAGCATGTAAGAAGTACAGAGAGAGGGGCGCCTGGGTGGCGCAGTCGGTTAAGCGTCCGACTTCAGCCAGGTCACGATCTCGCGGTCCGTGAGTTCGAGCCCCTCATCGGGCTCTGGGCGGATGGCTCAGAGCCTGGAGCCTGTTTCCGATTCTGTGTCTCCCTCTCTCTCTGCCCCTCCCCTGTTCATGCTCTGTCTCTCTCTGTCCCCAAAAAAATAAATAAACGTTGAAAAAAAAATTAAAAAAAAAAAAAAGAAGTACAGAGAGAGAAAAGAAGTGAGGTTAGAAAAACTGATGGAGCTTGGATTGAGAGTGGCTGGGGCAGGGGTAGGCCCTGTGAGCTTGGGAAGGACTTTCTCGATCTGTAGAACAGTAGAAAGTCATTCAAGCAATTTAAGCAGGACAGCGATTCAATCAGCTTGTCTGAACCAAGCCGGCGGCCTTGGAGATAAACCAAAGTGAGTGGATTGGCATGATATCTAGGAGGTTGAATTAATAACACTTGGTTATGAATCGAAAGTGTGAATCAGAAAGAGGGAAGAATGAAGAATGACTACTTGGACTAGAAAGAAGCCAGGTTACAGGCAGAAGCCCGGGGAAACTGTGGATACACATGGGCTGATGGGTTTGATGAAGAGAGTTGGGAAATGGAAGGTGATGGAGGTTTGAGGAAACATGATTTGAAATACAGGTTGTAGAGAATGGGAGAGAGCATTCACTAGGGAAACCAAGGCAGGGTAGGGGACTCTGGTGAGTTTGGTGATGTTTGATTTTTCGAGACACCTGACTGCCTCGGGGTGAGGTTTCCTCAGCAGCTCTGGGATGCGGAGGAGATGGGAGCAGCTGAGAGCTCTGGGATCAGGATAGTCAGACAACTGTAATAATGATCCTATCCAATATTTATGAAGGTTTACTGGGTGCCAGGTGCTGTTGTAAGAGCTTTTCATACATTATCTCATTTCATTTGATGCAGGCGAGTCTTAAAGTTGTATGAAATATACCAGATAGCAGCACATTAACTGACTAAATACAAGCCAGCAAATAAAAGCTTAGCCATTGCCATGTTATTTATGTGATTGTTCTATAGAAATTGTGTTTCTCCGGCCTCACAAATTTATGGGAAAAATTAGAGTCAAACAACAGCAATGAAACAATATCTGTTTGGCTGTGTCCTATTTACTGTGAAAAACTCCTTTTCTTGAATTTCTATTTAGTTTCCTAGGGCTGCTGTAACAAAGTACCGCAAACCGAGATGCCTCAAACAACAGAAATTTATTGTCTCGCACTCCTAGAGGCTAGAAGTCCAAAACCAAGGTATTGGCAGGGCGCTGGTGCTCCGAAACCTGTAGAAGAGAATCTTTCCTCGTCTCTTCCTGGTTCCTGGCAGTGGTGGCCGCCAGTCCTTGGCATTCTCTGCTCTTGAATCAGTTCAGTCTCCGCTTCTGTCATCACTTGGCGTTCTCCAGGTGTGTCTCTATCTTCATATGGCATTTTCCGTTTCTTATGAGGACACCAGAAATTGGATTTGAGCCCCCCCTAAGGACCATATCTTAATTTGATTGCATCTGCGATGGTCTGTTTCCTATATGGTCATATTCTGAGGTACTGGGGTTAGTGATCCAACATAATTTTCTGGGGGACACATTTCAACCCACAACAAATTCCTTCCGAGAGTAGTTCCGAAGGGTTTACGAGCGCCCCTAGGTGGGCATGAGCTAGTACTCTTTTGTTTCCATACCCTTCTTCTCTCCTTTGTTACAGTGGTGCTTCTCGCTGCCACCAAGGTCAATATCCTGCTGCAAATGCTTCTGAACCTTCAAAGAAGCCCCAGAGGGACAATGCTCACTGAAGGTGCCAGCGTCTCCTTGATGCCACTGCAGCTTGGCGTCCCCTTCTGTGCCTTCTCTGATCCAGCTGTTGGTCTGCTGTGTCCATTGAGTCCTCACATGGCCCACACTGTGATCTGACCCCGTGTCTGTACGCCCCCACACACATAGTTTACAGAGCACTCCACCTTATGCTTTGTTTCTGTCCTCTCTTCTCCAGGTCCTGCCCCCTGAGCTCAGCTGGACTGAGATAATCAGTAACAGATGCTGTTTTGGACTTATCCCTCCCCGTCACTGAAACCGACCTTGAACCAGAGTCCTTGAACCAAACTTGTGAGCCTGGTCTCTCTTTTCCCCTGGTCTGATGGCTGTTATGGTGCTCCTTGGTATAAATAAAGCCACTGCTATACCCAGACATGCTGAGAAATATCAACAGAAATCCTAGGGTGAATGCAGCTTAGCTCTCAAGCTTGCAGCTTCCTATGATGTATATTTAAATTAATTTTATACAAAAGTGTATCTGCAGTATATTTATCATCAATAACTGTTAGGTTGGGCTTTTTACTGGAGGGGCTGCTCGTGATTAAAAATATCATCTTTTGCCATATTAGAAGGGGCTTTCTCCATCCACTTCACATTTGGTTTCTATTCCCCTCCTCTTTAAGCCTACTGAGTTCAGTGAGATGTTTAAGTCCACAGCCCTACCAATCATAGCCTCTTACTGCAGATAACACACAGTAACATTCAGCTGTAGTATACCTTGATTTCTTTTTCTTGTGAGAGGCTCTATCATTAAAATAATTATAAATGTTTGTACCTAATCCTCACTATGGTAGTTTTAACCTTCACCACGGTAAGAAAAGGGTTGACCGTAATCACAGCTGGGTGTCTTTGATGTGTCTGCCTCTAGGTGTGATACCTTTCTTCCAATCAAAATATCAATCTAAAGTTAGTTAATCAATAAATCAATCGACAAATATTTGTTGAGTGTTTAGATGCCCTGCATTAGAGGAAAACAGACACAAGGAAATTACCTTTTAGGTAATTATTATTTTAAACTCTATAAATCATCCGTTCAAAAAGTAGTACTGAGAACCTATTATGGGTCAAGTAGTATGCCAGGCACTAAGAGATAGGGCAGAAGCAAAGCAGAAAACATAATCTCTGTCTTCTTAAATACACCATCTGTTGGGGAACCTAGACCTTAATCATCTCACAAACAAATACGTAGTTAAAAATTTTAAGATCTGTAAGGGGCACCTGGGTGGCTCAGTGGATTAAGTGTCCGACTTCAGCTCAGGTCATGATCTTGCAGTTTGTGAGTTTAAGCCCCACGTCGGGCTCTGTGCTGACAGCTCAGAGCTTGGAGCCTGCTTCAGATTCTGTATCTCCCTCTCTCTCTGTCCCTCCCCTGCTTGCATTTTCTCTCTCTCTCTTTCTGTCAAAAAAAAAAAAAAGATCTGTAAAAGAAATGTACAGGGTGCCATGTAGAAGAGGGAGAGCCTAAGTTAGACTGGGCATGGATGGTCAATGATATTTAAGCTGAAGTTCAAAGGATGAGTGAGAAGGGAGAAGTAGAATATTTCATGCAGAAGAATAGCACATGGAAAGGCTCTGAGGTAGAGCCATGATGCCTCAAAGAAACTGAAAAAAGAGTAGTGAAGCTGGAGCATGGGGAATAAGGAGGAAGGTGAGACCAGAGGAAGGCAAGGAAGGACAGGGACAGATTGTGTGTGGCCTTGGTAAAGATTCTGTCATATCATATGTGCTATGGGAAGCATTAAATGATATGAAGCAAGAGAAAGGTGTGATGGGATTTGTCTTTAAATTTCTTTTCAACATTTATTTATTTTTGAGAGACAGAGAGAGACAGAGCATGAGCAGGGGAGGGGCAGAGAGAGAGGGAGACACAGAATCCAAAGAAGGCTCCAAGCTGTCAGCACAGAGCCTGATGCAGGGCTCGAACTCACAAACTGCAAGTTCATGACCTGAGCCCATGTCAGATGCTTAACTGACTGAGCCACCCACGCACCCCGGGTTTTATGTTTTAAAAGATTGCTCTGACTGGAATGCTAAAATTAACAACTCAGGAAACACCAGATGTTGGCAAGGATGCGGAAAAAGGTGAACACTTTTGCCCTGTTGGTGGGAATGCAAATTGGTTGGTGCAGCCTCTCTGGAAAACAGTATGGAGGTTCCTCAAAAAATTAAAAATAGAACTGCCCTATGACCCAGCAATTGCACTACTAGGTATCTATCCAAAGGATTAAAAAAATGCTGGTTCGAAGGGGCACATGAATCTCAATGTTTATAACAGTACTATCAAATTATGGAAAGACCCCAAATGTCTATTGACTGATGAATGGATAAAGAAGATGTGGTATATATATGTAATGGAATATTACTCGGTGATGAAAAAGAATGAAATCCTGCATTTGCAACAATGTGGATGGAACTAGAGGGCGTGATGCTAAGTGAAGTAAGTCAGAGAAAGACAAAAATATGATTTCACTCACATGTGAAATTTAAGAAACACAACAGATGAATGTAGGGGAAGGGAAGGAAAAATAAGATAAAAACAGAGAGGGAGATACACTGTATAAGATTCTTAAATACAGAGAACAAACTGAGGGTGGCTGGAGCGGAGGTGGGTGGGGGGATGGGCTAAATGGGTGATGGGCATTAAGGGGGGCGCTTATTGGGATGAGCACTGGGAGTTATATGTAAGTGATCAATCACTAGATTCTGATCCTGAAGCCAATACTATGCTGCATGTTAGCTAACTTGAATTTAAATAAATAATTAAAAAAAAAAAAAAAAAAAGATTGCTCTGATTGCTGTGTGGACAGTGGAATAGGGCCAGAAGGGAGAAACCTGCTGGGAAGCTATTATTATAGTTACGATGTGACAATATGGTGACTGGTGCTATGGAGACAGGAAGAAGTGAACAGATTCAAGAGACACTTTGGAGATAGAGTCAACAAGTTGTTTTTTAGGGGTGTATGGAAAAAAGTATCAACCGATATCGATCACTGAATTATTTAGGTTCTAATCCAAACAATCTGGAAGTTAATCAACTGCTTAGCACTGGAGTCACCACTGAGAATCTGTCCCATGCATTTCCGGGGAGATACCACTGAGCAAGACCTAAACCACCAATTCAAGTGCAGAGAGAAAAACTGACTTGCATTTTAGAGCATGCTTTGCCTGGGGCTCTGTGGTCCATCTCAGGATTTCAGGAAGTGAACAAATGAACTTTTTTTTTTTTTCTTGTAAGGCTGTCATCAGAAACCAGCTTTAAGAGATACACAGAGAGCAGGAGCAGGAAATGATGAATGTTTTTCTTAATTAAGTAGGCAGTCTCCTGCCTACCAAGTCTCCTCCCCCATTCTTTGCTTTTTCTGTGACATTCACCAGCAAGAGCCCGTAGGAATTATCTTTGAAATACACCTGCTCAATATACCCAATCTGCATTCCTCACACCCTTCTAGTTACATGGACATACTCCACTTTCTACAGTCACACCCTTCTTCCTATCTCCCCAGATCTAATTGGTTCCTCTCATGGCCCTCTTTCCCCCTCCTTCTACCCAGATCTTGGCTCTCAGAAGACAGCTGGAAAGACATGACATGGAATGCACTGTATACTGGTGGGAAGGACATGCTGGGCTCCCCTAACTGGTTTTTCTTAATATCAATCTGTCACGCAAAGAAGAGGAACTGCTTCTTTGAGTCAAGACAAAACATCTCTTTGTTCCAATGGCCAAGTCAGAGGTTTCTGGGAGCTTGTGGAGGGGTCTTAATGAAGAGGGAGAATCTTGCCTCAGAGACCGGTACCCTGATGTCAGGAACACTAAAGAGGTATAAGAGAGGGATACATTTCTGCTCCAACCTCTCACTTTCTCTACCCTCTCAAGTGTTAACTTAAAAAGGTGAAAGTAATATGCCCAAATGTTGATAGTGGTTTCCCCTGGGCGATGAGATGGGAGTGGGTGTCTATTTTTTCTGCTTCTTTGCACTTTCCTGTGCTTTCTAAATTCTCTGTGATCAATGTGTATCAAAGTGATTAAGAAAAAAACCTAAAATTAAAATCATACTTCCTTAAGATTGGGAATTTTTTGATTGGAGGTACTTGCAGCTGAACAGAATATCAAAAGTCTCTTACATACCCAAGTAGGGCTTTCATCACATTTGATAACAAGACCCCCATTCCCTGCATGCCTCAGACTTCTCAATTTTCTGGATAGTCTACATCCAGGAGTAGATTACAAATCTCTCACTGTGGCTTAAGTTTCCAGCCATCCCAAGTGTCGGGGAAAGAGCCTAGATTCTAACATGTTTTAATAACAAGAATGGATCTGCATGAATCCAAAAATTGTCATGCTTATTACTCCCGGGGGAGAAAAAAGCATATATTAAGGAATCTGTTTATATTACTATGTGGAATCTACTCTGTTAAGTGCTGTTAAGAGTGAGTAGGATAGGGATGGTTCCTGTCCCCAAGGAGCTAGCTGCAATTTGGGAAAGGTTAGCTCTCTGACTTTAAAGATGTGAGTGTTGGCAGAAAACAGCGATTCTCCTTCTTTGATCAAGACATCTGTGAGACTTATAAAAGACAAAGCCATGTTAGAGTGAGCTACATAATGGCCTTCAGCAATTTTTATAGCCTGAATAACAAGCAAAAACTTTTAAGTAATGAAAACAAATAATCTAAACCACTCTTCGGTAACCGTTTTGTTTCAACAACAAAATAAACATATTTATTCTTTTTCATTCTTTGCAGTGTTGTCTTTGTTTTGCCTTTTTGGTCAGGGCTTAAGTACAGATAACAGAAAACCACTATAGCAATTTTAAGCAGGAAGGCCTGAATACAGGGGACTAAATGCTTCCAAAACATTGGAAGGGCTGGAGGAGCGGGCTGTTGTCTCAGACAGCAGAAGAAACTCCCGGCTCCATGAGGATGTTCATTCCTCCTCTGGTTTGGTTTCTCTCTCTCTCTCTCTCTCTCTCTCTAAGTTTATTTATTTATTTTGAGAGAGAGAAACAGAGAAACAGTGGGGAAGAGACAGAGAGAGAGGGGGGCAGAGGATCTGAAGCGGGCTCTGTGCTGATAGCAGAAAGCCTGATGTGGGGCTCGAACCAACGAACCATGAGATCATGACCTGAGCCGAAGTCAGAAGGCTAACCGACTGAACCCTCAGATGCCCCTCTGGTTTGGTCTCAATACCACCTTCATGTCCTGCAATCTAAGGTCTAACTTATAAAGTGTACCACCCCCAATTCAATAAAATGAAACATTACACCAAAAGGAAAGGGTAAGCAAAGGAACTTTGTTTCTGTTTGCATAACAAAACAAGGAAGAAATCTGGGTAGCTAGTAGACCTTATTTCTGCATCTGATCCCAAAGCCCGTAGTTGCTATTTATAACTTTCTTCCACTCTCATCTCCTGTTTTGTTTTTGTTTTTGTTTTTACCATCAGCCAGCACGTCAGCTAGTTATGCTACTTTATCTGATGGGGTAACTTGAATTTTTATTTGTAGGGGTCTGAACCTTTGGTGATCCTGCTTGATTTGCACTGAGGCATCTTCAATAATGAGAGGTGATACTACCATTCTTCCCACTCTTTGGTTTTTAGACTCAGGTCAGCTGACTGGGAGAAGCAGCCCCCATGTATTGGCTACTGGATAGAGCATTGTCTCCTTCTATCGCACAGCTCTCTACTCAGAGTGGTGTCTCTTAGCTGATACCATAACCGAGTCTTCAGTAGGTTGTAATACCATTGGAAGGGCTTGTGCTTATAGGTGATGGGATACAAGGCGAGACAAATGAAATCCATAGACAACTTCTCTTTCTGTGGTAGGAACAATATTAAATGGGGCACTGATGGTAAATAAATATGTTCACAGATGGCAATGCTGGGAAAAAAGACAAATCCATGGTCTTATTCTGCTCCCGTTTTCCCAAGCAAATGGATGAACTTATCACCTTCAGAGAAGAGGGATTCCTCAAATTCTCTCCATCTACAAATGTGTGTATGCCTACCCCAATCATTACTACCACCCTCACCCTCAAGTCTCAAATGGTATCAAGCCTCTCCTCCTTTTAAGGGTTAATTTTCTGTCTGCATTCTTCTTCCTTCTTTGGGCCCTTGCTTGAACTTCTGTCCCCTGGATTTTCTGTACCACCTCGTCCACCGGTTTCTTCCCTAATGTTTGCAGTATCAATTGCTGGGGAGACACTTTTTCACACTCATTCGACATTACTGATTCTGGGGTTATCTAAATAGAACACTTATTGTTTTTATAGATTTGATAAATGCACTTTGTAAAAATTGAAAGCCATACAGAATAATACAAGGAGTAAACATCCCTTGAAATCTGTAACCCAGAGGTAACCACTCTGAACATCCTTCTTGATCCTGTCTCACTATTCAAACACATGTATATTTTATGTCAAGTTTTACATAGAGAAAATTTACATCCCCTTTCTTTCCTGTATAGTCAGTTTTCCTTTCTACACTGAATCATTTCCATCAGGATATATACATACTGTATTTCTCTGATCTTTAAAAAAAAAACCCCTCCATTATCCCATTCCAATTTACCTATCATCTTATTACTCCATTCCTATTTACAGAAATATTTCCTGAAATAATGACCATTTCTCACTGTATTGGCTTCCTTTCATCATAAACTCTTCTTCGTCTTTGCGGATTCTTCCCCATCTTCTGAACCTTTAAGTACTGGAATACCCCAGGGATCTGTCTTCAAACCTCTTCTCTTTTCTATCTACACTCACTTCCTGGGCAATCCCATGGAATCTCATGGCTTTAAACATCATCTTTATTTTGTTGACTCACAAATTTGTATCTCCATCCAGTGCCTCTCTGATGATCTCCAAATTCTAAGTTGTCTATTGGACATCTGACAGGCATCTTCAACATCTTACACTCAAACTCAACTCTTGAGTTTCACCCTGCACCTCAAACTTGCTCCTTCTGTAACATTCCCCAATCCTGTTCTTGTAATTGCTCAGGGAAAAGACCTTGAAGTCATCCTTGATACCTCTCTTTTGCTCGCATCTCATATCTAATCCACTAGTAGATCCTGTTGATTCTATTTTCAAAATATAGCCAACTTCCAGATTTCCTGCTCCAAACTACCATCATTTCTCTCTTGGATTATTCCAATATTGTCTTTCCAGTGTTCCCATGTTGTGGGTTGGCTTGTGTCTCCCCATCTAATAATATCCCGCCAAAAGGCATGTTTAAATTCTAGCCCCCAGTACATATGAATGTGATCTTATTTGGAAGTTGGGTCTTTGCAGATGTGATCAAGTTATGATGAGGTCATACTCAATTAGGGTGGGCCCTAATCCACTAAGACTGTTGTTCTTATAAGAAAACAGACAGAAGGGAGGGAGAACAGCCCTGCGAAGATTCAGACACACAGGAAGAACATCATTTGATGATGGAGGCACAGATTGGAGTCAAGCAGCTGCAAGCCAAGAAGTGAAAAGGATTGCCAGCCACAATAGAAGCCAATAGAAAGGCATGGAACAGATCATCTGCTGGAGACTTTGAGAGAACATAAACCTGCTGAAACCTTGACTTTGGACTTCAAGTCTCCCAAGCTGTGAGAGAATAAATTTCTGTTGCTTTAAGCCACGTAGTTTGTGGTACTTCCTTATGAAAGGGTAAACAAAATGTAGTATATTTTGTTGGCCACTAATGAATGGCATAAATGATTATTGTTTACCACTAACAAATGGTGTATTTATGTCTAGCAAATGGTAGCAATGGAATATTACTCAGAATTAAAAGGAAATGCTGACATATACTACAACAGGGATAAAGTTGAAAACATTTTGCTAAGTGAAATAAACCGAACACAAAAGGACAACTATTTTATGGTTCCACATATATGAGTTACCTAGAATAAACAAATTCATAAAGACAGAATGTAAAGTAGAGGTTATCAAGGACTGTCGGGGAAGGAGGAATGGGTATAGAATTTCTAGCTGGGATGATGATAAAGCTCTGGAAATACATGGTGATGATGGTTGTACAACACTGTGAATGTACTTAATGCCACTGAATTGTACCCTTAAAATATGGTTAAAATAAAAATTTTTATGTTCTGTATATTTTACTATAGTTGTTAGAAATGCATAGAAAAAAAAGGTGGTTATTCCCACATGTGAAGGGAAAAGGAAATACCAAAACCCAACACAAACCAAACCAAACAAAAACCAAAACCAAAACCCAAAAAACATAAAATCTCCAAAGCTTCAATTCACTCAGAGCCCAAGTCTTTACCGTAGCCTACAAGACCTTAAGGGATTTGGCTCCCAATTATCTGTTTGACCTAATGCTCCTCCCTGAAACATTCCTTCATCACACTGGCATCCTTCTATTTCTCCAACACACAGAACATTCTAGTCTCAGGGCCTTTGCACTTGCTGATCCCTCTCCTTTGAATCTTACTCCCCCACCCGACTTCCATCTTCAACCCCTATCTACGTAGTTCTCTCTTTCCCTTCCTTCAGATCTCTGATTAAAAATTACCTTATCAGTAAGGCCCTTCCTGACTACTCTACATAAAATCATACAACAGTCTTTCTATACTTTACTCTGTTTTATTTTTCTCCCTAAATCTATCCTCATCTAACCTACTGCACACTGGTTAATTTGTTTATTGTCTATATCCTCCCATATGACAGCACATTCCATTAGGTGAAGGACTTTGTTTTATTCACTGCTCTATTTAGAACAGTGTCTAGAACAATGCCCAGTAAGTAGTAGCTGTTCAATAAATATTTTGCTGAATGAATGAATATTTTATTTTTTATTTTTTTATTTAAAAATTTTTTTAATTATTTATTTTTGAGAGAGAGAGAGAGAGAGAGAGAGAGAGAGAGAGAGAGAATATGTGAGCAGGGGAGGGGCAGAGAGAGAGGGAGACACAGAATCTGAATCAGGTTCCAGGCTCTGACCTGTCAGCAGAGAGCCCAACGTGGGGCTCAAACCCCTCACAGAAACTGTGAGATCATGACCTGAGCTGAAGTTGGATGCTTAACCGACTGAGCCACCCAGGTGCCCCTATTTATTTTTTAAGTTTACTTATTTATTTATTTTGAGACAGAGAGAGAGAATGAATGGGGAAGGGGCAGAAAGAGAGGGAGAGAGAGGATCTCAAACAGTCTCTGCACTGTCAGTGCAGTGCCTGATGTGGGGCCCGAACTTACAAGCCATGAGATCATGACCTGAGCTGAAACCAAGAGTCAAATGCTTAACTGACTGAGCCACCCAGGCACCCCATGAATGAAAGAATATTTTAAATGCTCTTTTGTAACTTGTAAAATACCCTCCTTGCTCCTTAAAAAAATATTCATGGTGTATTTAACCAAAATTGTGTTAAAATAAAGTATTTCTAGAAATTACTGAATTGAGTCATTTGAAACTTCATTTGTAAATTCTTTATGTCAGTTTTTTGTTTGTTTGTTTGTTTGTTTTGGCTTTTGTTTTTGGTTTCTTGAGAGGGGTGTTTAGTGCTTTGGCACTCATGTTCTAAATAGATATTTTTGAGGTGTAGAAACTTTTGGGAAATGATGTGGACCCTTTCTTCAGAAAAATATTCAAAAAACACGCCAGGTTTTACTTGTGATTTTATGGGGGTCATGAACCATCTGAAGTCCATCTATTGAACCCACAGTACGTCTAAAAGTCTATCACATTTTAAAAGTGCAATGGGTCACATATAATTTAGGGTCTGGGTTGTACTAAGAACATGGTCTTTATTCCTGTGACACCTTTGTTCATTCAGCTTCAATGGGAGGTGTAGCTCAAGATTTGATCCCTCTTCAGGTCAGATCCTTACCTTTCAGCATGATCACCAGTCTCCTTTGCTCAAGCAACAGTTTGACTTTATATTTATCACACATAATTCTAAGTTTTAGAACAGTTACTTTGTGGTAAGTATAACTGTTCCCAAACTTAGAATTAGATGTGATAAATATAAAGTGTTCGGATTCAGCACTTATGAATTTCTAGATAAATTGCTGAGTATACTATTAAGTTCTCACTCCAGGTTTTTCTATAACATGTACACAGAATAAATGCAACTTAAGATATATGAAAACAAAATGCTGTTCGCTGCTCAGACTTCTGCAGCCCTTCATGTCATCAAAGTCACTTTTTCTGAGGTTACCAGTGACTCTTTAATTGCTAAACCCAATTGGCCTAGAAGTCATTCTACTCAACTTCTCTGTAACATTGGACATTGTTGATCACTGCTGCCCTTATGAGACTTTCATCTTCTTTATGGCTTCTTTGATTATGGTGCTGCCCACTCTGGCCACACCCCAGCCTCCTGCTTTGTTTCATCTTCTTTATCAGACTAACATCAGGATGCTCCCTTGGACCCCTTTCCATTTCAGCGTATGCTCCCTCCATAGGCAGATTTATCAGGACTTACTTTTCACTTAAATATGAATGGCTCCCCCTAGTCTTCAGCTCTTCTGTTTCTTTTCAGAGCCCTAGATCATATTGCCAATTGGAGTACTGCATGTCTCATAGACTCCTAACTATTTAACACAACCAGGAATCCCCCAAACGCACCCACCACTTCCATTCCTTATCTCAGTTCATGGCAACATCATCCATTTACTCATTAGAGTTAGAATCCCATGTTATACCTCCTTCTGTCCATTACTATGATGGGCAACAATAGCATAATGTAGTGGTCAAGAACAAGGACTCTGGAGCTGGATTGCCAGGGTTCAAACCCAGCTCTACCATTTACTAGCTAGGTGATTTTGAGCAAGATTCTTTTTTTTTTTTTTTAATGCTTATTTATTTATTTTGAAAGAGAGAGAGAGAATCCCAAGCAAGCCCCAGCGTGGGGCTCGAACTCACGAACCATTGAGATCAAAACCTGAACCAAAGTCGAGAATTGGAGCCCAACTGACTGAGCTACCTCGACGCCCCTGAGCAAGATTCTTAAGTATTCTGTCTCAGTTTACTCATCTGTAAAATGAGTATAATGACAGTGGTTACCTCCTGGGGTCCTTGTGAGTACTAAATAACTTTGTATTTGTAAAGTATTTAAAACAGCATCTGGCACAGAGAAAGTGCTATATAGGTCCTTGTTAGTATACTGGTCTCTGATTTGTCCTCATTCTAGTCCACCCTTCATACTGCTGACAGAGGCTTTTTAGGGGCTGCTGATTATCGAATGGTCAACCAGTCATTGTGCTAAGCCCTTTATATGCAGATCTCATTTGATCCCCATAACCTGAGGTGTTATTATCCCCATTTGAGAGATGAAGAAACTGAGGCATTAGGAGCTAGTGTACTTTGCCTAAGGTCACGCCTATTAAAAATGCCAGAGTTGGGGTGTCTGGGTGTCTCAGTTAAGTGTCTGACTCTTGGTTTCAGCTCAGGTCGTGATCTCATGGTTAGTGAGGGCTCTGCGCAGACAGCACGGGGCCTGCTTGGGACTCTCTCTCAAAATAAATAGATAAACATCAAAAAAATACCAGAGTTGGTATTTTGATTTAGGTCTATTTCCTGATCTAGTGTTCTAAACTAGGAATCTACTACTGCTTTCCTAAGCCACAGCTAGTCACTTAACTGCTTCAGTATCTTCAAAGACCCACATCATGCCTCTGTGGTCATCATGTATTCCTTCACAGTCTTGTTCCAACTTAATTTTATTTCCTGCACCTTCCTTCCATGAAAATTGCCCTTTCATTCCTCTTCTGCCTCTCTCTTCCTTGTTACCTCCCTTCTTTCCTTTCTTTGTTCCTCTAACATTTATGGAATACTTAAATGCCAGGTGCCGTGCTAAACTGGAGAAAACAAGGGAAATGAACAATTTGTCTTCAAGGAGCTCATAGTCTGACACAAATTACCATTGACTACACAGTGAGGGGATTGCTCCAGGGCGATGTGGGAGCCAGACTGTGGAAAGAAGGGAAGGGACCAGGGAGAGTTTCTCTGAAGAGTGGACATTTAGCTGCCTTAAAGGATATTCCAGTCAGACAACTTTTTGACCTTTTTTAACAATCTTGACTTCTCTTTGCTTTCTGCCTTTGAGATCTTTGGAGTGTCTTTCTCTCTGTCATAGTTGTTTGAATATATTTCAAAGGCACCTTCTCTGGAATGTCATCCTTTCCTTCCCAGTCAGTTGCATGTTTGTTTCCTTGTACATACCTCAAATTCAGCATGTATCACACTAGAGTCTAGTTCTTGGTCTGTTTGCTTCTCTCTCTGACCAGACTGTGATGTCCTTGAAAAAAAAAAAAAAAAAAAAGACAGTCTTACTAATTTTTTTTTGTTGTTGTTTTTCAGTGGGCTCCATTCCCATTGTAAGACTTGAATTCATGACCCCAAGATCGAGTTGCATGCTCTATCAACTGAGCCAGCCAGGCGCCCCTATTTTTGAACTGCCCTTCATTCCCAAAGTGGCATGACCAGCATATCATAGTACTCAGTATAGTTTTGTTAAATGAAGACTTATTTGCCTATTTACAACAGAAAGGGTAAGCGAGGGGCCCTTCTGATTCAGAATAAAGTTACTCAGGCTATTATTTATAGAATCTAGCACAGAGCTCTGCAGAAGGTACCTGTTCAATAAATATTAAGAATTTGATGTTTCTGGCGGTGAAACACCTGAAGCAATGCAGAATAAGGAAACATTAAATCTACTTCTGTAATAAATGAAGATTTTCATATCTAACTGAGTGCCGGAGCTCTGGATCAGGCATGAGAAATACTAACAATTGTTAGTTATAGAGCTAGTATTGAGGATTTCCATTCTTTCCTGGGTCAGGCCCTGGATCCAGAATCTTATGTACAGTGAAGACAGCAAAGTATGGCGCTGTTGAGAGCAGGATGCATGGTCAACGGGAGTTGCTGCCAAGAATGTAGCATTCTAGTTCATACCTGGCTAAGGGCCCAGCATTCTATTTTGTACTTGCTCCTGGTTCCATCTTGCTAGGTGCATCATGCAGCCATTTTCTCTCTGTGGTTCTGTCTCTTTACTGGGGTCATAGTCTTCTCTTTACCTATCTGTTTCTCCTAGGAATGTTAACCTCCAGTAGGGGGGGATTGTTATGGTGGGGAGAGGAGTATGATGTTGAGGTGGGAGGAGTCCTCACTCCTTTTTTTTTTCCTTCTTAGCATGACTACCCTTTTACCAGTGGTTGAAACTTTTGTACCAGAGTTAGAAAGACTCATAGCCTATGCCTATTTTCCATCATGTCTAATCTCTCTCCAGAGGAAATGATTGCAGAACGCCTACTGGCATGAGTCAAGAGGAAGGGAAAGGGGAAAGGAGAGAGAAACAAACAAACAAACAAACAAACAACCCAACAGCAAAGATTGATATCTTGGAATACTGTCCTGGTCACAGTAGTCCCTGGTCTCTTTGGGTCTCATCAAAATCGTGGGAATTAAAGGACAGCAGAGTACATGTAAGGGGTTTAGAACAGTGTTTGGAATGCACACAGTGAGTGCTTCATTAATGCTAGCTGTTATTATCCAAGGCTTCTTCACTCAGGGAAGATCTTTGGTTTCTGTCCCAAATCAGATCCTCTAGGACAAGCACTCCCACACTCAAAAGGAGCTCCAAACTCTGTGAGCGTTATATTCTCCATGCTTCCTTAGGACAGTTCAGGCTCCATGCCGATTCATTTGTGGTCTTCCTGGGGGTGGGGTTGCCACGGTACCCCTAGGGGATTCTCTTTCCTCCCAATATTGGTTTTCCTCTCAACCTCACTCGGAATCCCCAGGAAGTCACAGGTCCAGGTAGTACTCTTCTCTGGCTACATCCCTCCCCAGTACTGGTTTGGGTTCAGGTGTTGTTATTGACCTTTCTGGTAGCCCTGGGACTAGGTAATTGCATTGCAATTCATAAGCAGCGTGCAATTTTTGGCACTGACGTAATTAAATTCAACAAGCATTTATTGAGCACCTAGAGCATGTAAAATACAGTTCTTTTAAATACATTTGGTCCTTAACTATTTAGCCTGTTTTACTCACTCAATTTGGATTAATGTTGATCCATCCTTAAGAGTTTTATGAAGAACAAATATTAAAATGAAAAACTGCACAATTCTTTGCAAATACAAACGTCTTGTGTGAATTATTTTTTCTACGTGTTAATATTAATTGCAATAACAAAACTACCGCTTTCCAGGCAGGCGGTAGAGAGCAGCTGTAAGGCCAACGGGAGTCAGACGGAAGAGGTCAGGGGAGGTGCCTCCAGCACGTCCGGCCCAGAAGGGGAGGAGCCTCGAGGAATGTCCCCCCCAAACCCCGCCCCCTATCCCTCCCTCTTCGTTGGTGCGGCGTAGGCGGTTACCATGGCGATGACGTCTAGAGGGCGGGACGGGGCGGGGCTATGGAGAGGAGGAGGAAGATGGCGGGAGGGCGGCTCTGAGGAGACCTCGGCGGCGGCGGAGGAGGAGAGAAGCGCAGCGCCGTGCCGCGCCGGGGCCCATGTGGGGAGGAGTCGGAGTCGCTGTTGCCGCCGCCGCCGCCGCCAGTAACTGCTGGACCGGAGTGGGAGTGAGGGGGAAACGGCAGGATGAAGTTCGCCGAGCACCTCTCCGCGCACATCACTCCCGAGTGGAGGAAGCAGTACATCCAGTATGAGGTACCGGCAGCAGCTGGGGTGTGGGAGGACTCGGAGGGGCCACCATCTCGCCAGTGCAGACCTCCGCTGCCGCCTTCCGCTCCTGCTGCCTCCCCGCGCCTGGGCGGACTTTGACCTGGTGCCGCGGGGAGCCACTGCGGCATCCCCGCCGCGGCTGCCCCGCTCTGGGCCCCGCTGACCTTCCCCTCCCCCGCAGCCCCGCTGCCGCCGGGGTAACGGATATGCAGGCGGCGGGCCGGGAGGGAGGGCACAGCTCCGCCGGGGCTGGGGAATAGTGGTGGGAGGGCGAGCCGCAGGTGGGGGAGTAGTGGTGGGAGGGCAGCCCGGGGTCGCGGCGGTTCCGCGCTAATCCCCTCCTCCCCACTCACTCTGACCTCTCGTCCCCACCCTGGGCGAGCGCCCCCTCGCCAAGGTTAGGTTTTGTTTCTCTCTGCTCACCTCTCACCAAGGAATCCTCTTCCGAGATAAGCCCCGTTAGCGATTTTCTTCATTCCACAGAGCCCTTCCGCTTTTCCCCACTTGCCCACTGTTGACAAAGGCTTTGTAACAGGGTTGAAATTTGATTCAAATGTATATCACATATGCAGTGGTTACTCTATGCAAACGTATTGTAATCATCTATTCTGTTTTGATAATAAGACGGTGACGGTCTTTTTACTGATTGCATGAAGTATACAAAGTAATCACATCTCTGGTTTTGACTGTCCTGTTGTTTTGGAATGGAGTGAAGGAGGAAGAGGAAGAAGGGAAGAGAAGAGAATAATTAAATTTTTCAGGTTTTCTTTTCTGAAATTTGGTTAGCCAGGGAGAAAAGTACTGTATTGTAAACAATGTACTTTTAAAACATACCTGTGTATTGTAGATATCATGGCCCCCTTCCCCCCTAACTGCTGTGATAACAGCTTGGAGGGTATTCAGTAGGTACTGATGAGGAACCTTACATTAATATAGGAACGAGTAAGGATAATGAACCCATGTATATTTTCAGAAGGCAAGATACCTAAAGAGCTTTGAGGCACTGCAATAGGTTATTCTCAGTAGCTGGCAATTCAGCTCCTGGATAGAGAAAGAAAGACTTATCTGTAACCTCCAGGAATTCACATCTATGTATGTGCAGGAACAAAGAGTATAAAATCAATACGAACTCAAATATGTTAGCTACATTTTATGAATTAAAATGTTTTAGTTGTCTATGTCTATTTAAGTTCAGTGATAGGATGTTTAGGCAATTGCACAAGTTTATTTTTCATAAAGCAGTTGTAATAATTGGGGAAGACAGGGAAAGAGGTGTAAGTAAACAGAACCTTGAAGATTGTAAAATAAATTCACCTTGTAACATACAGTATTTGATTATTGCCAGAAATGAAACACCCAGAATTATTAATGCTTTCTTTCACTTAATTTTCTTTAGTGTTTTGTGGCTACATTTTGTAAGAATAAAATAAGGGACTAGCTTTTCAGCCTGTGGAGTTTTTGATTTATTGTTTCCAATAACACTCGGTCAGTTTTAAAACCTTGGCTAGAGTCCAGATGATGGTTTTTATTGAAAGGAGGGCATTGGTCTTTCATCTTGTAGTAGTAATTTTCAGCACCACTGCCAGTTCTTCACAGAGGCATAGGAAAAGCATGCTGAAGCAACATCTTCTACTTGTTATATAGTATGTATGGAATGCTCGATTTGGGCAAAAGTAATAGTGGCTAGTTGTATGCTGTGATTAATTTTAAGTATTACAGCACTTTCATAGAATTGTATTAATTTGGAGTAGCTGAGGCTGGAAGGGGAAACATAAGATTTAGTTTGAAAATGCAATTACCTCTTGATTTGTAATGTCAGCTTTGTGGCTGGAGTGACCACAGTAATTCTGGGACTCCTCATTCATATACTCCCTTTGGACACTAGCCCCAATTGGGTTACTCTAGGTTGGTTACAGAGGGACAGAATTCCTGAGCACATGTGTGACTGCATTATCTTTCCTGGGGCAATTACAGGTGTTAAAAAATTTTTCATTTATTGTGGCTAATTGAAATTCTATTCTGCAGAGTCCCTACTACCTAACTCCTGTCCCAGATGAACTCATTGTTTGGTAGGCACAATTAAATAAGGGGCACTTTTCTTTGTGAATTGGAGCCATTAAAAAGATTTCTTTATAGGGTTGGGATTTGTGTTGCTATATTGTTTCTCAAGAGCTGGTGCTGTTCCTTTGAAAATATTTAAAGAGGCATAAATGAGAGTTTTCAGAGTCTGGGCATTTTGGCAACTTAAAAACTTTGGGGAAAAATGACATCCTAAAAGATGTTAGCTGTTGCTGGAGAAAAGAATCTTCTTATAATGCAGCAACACGTACTTTCTGATATATGAAGATTATGCTCATGAAACACTGTTCATGCAATAGACACGTGAATTTGTTTTTCAAGCACTAGTGGTGAAATTTTAGGGTATTACCCCTGATGTCTAGACTAGGGTGCTTTCTAGTGCTGTGGACCATGATGAACTGTTGAGCTTCTTTGGTTTTTATGTCATTTCACTACATTAAGTTTTATTTGAGATAAGCAGAGCATTAGATAGAAACTGAAAATTTTGTTTTACGTCTATAATTATGTGTATTATTGTGTATACATGGCCACACAATAAATGCTAGTTATTGTATATGTTAGCCATGAGACCCTGGGGACAATCTTTTTATCTTTCCAGGGCTCTTTCCTTTTCCATAAGATAAGAATATATAGGGCCAGAGAGCTTTTCAAGGTCCATTGTGATTCATAGGTTTTTGTTTGTTTAAGAGACAGTGTGCCAGTGGGGAGGGGGGCAGAGGAAGAGGGACAGGGAGAGAGAGAGAAAATCTTAAGCTTAGAAAATCTCCATTCTTAGCACGGAGCCTGATGCTGGATCATGACCTGAGCCAAAATCAAGAATGGGACCCTCAACTGACTGAGCCACTCAGGCACCCTGTTCATAGGTTGTTTTTTTTTTTTTAAAGTTTATTTATTTTGAGAGAGAGAGGGTGCATGTGCATGAGAGAGAGAGAGAGAGAGAGAGGATCGCAGGCAGGCTCTCTGCTGCCAGCGCAGAGCCTAGTGTGGGGCTCGAACTCACAACCGTGAGATCATGACCTGAGTCAAGATCAAGAGTCAGACGCTTAATCAACTGAGCCACTCAGGCGCCCCCATAGTTTTTGATTTAACTTTTAATGGCTTTTGCTTTTTGGAATGTTAAAATTGTTATTAGTGTTATTACTCATAAATAACCTAAAAATTATTAGAATTTCTAATTCAGAAATAAATTGTGGAGTTCATAAACTCAATCTTCGTAGGCAGAATAATAAAGCATAAAAGAGAGCAATAAGAAGAAACCATATAAAGAAAATCTGTTTGATCCACTTGTGAATAGCTTTTACAGAGAATAAACACAAATGAGCAGAGACCATCCCTGTTTCCAGTAATCTATTTGAGTGTAAATCTTGCCATAGAAAATAGAACATCAATAAATCTTTATAAGAGCACTTTAAAAAAAATTTAGAATCAGTGATTGCAATTTTAGAGCTCTGTAATTGATTAATCAAAATTAACAGACCAGTTTCAACCACATAGACTAGTATGACCATGTTAATATTTTACAGAATATTAGCAAAAGAAGCAAATATATTTGGTGCCTTCGGCTGCTGACTTGTGTTTTCATCCCTAGGGTCCTGTGCTGCTTTGGTTTCTCAGGAATGGTTTTTTCAGTGTATACTGGAGTTGAATAGGTTCCTAAAATAATGAGGTATCTAAATTTCAGGATTTTAGAGTTTCAGGGGAATTTGAACACTATCTACTTCCTCTTTTTTTCAGACAAAGAAACAAACGTCCAGAGAGGTTAAGTCATCTGTCTAGGATCACATATAGATAGCTAGCCTCTTGAGCAT
Organism: Puma concolor; assembly: GCF_028749965.1. NCBI lineage: Eukaryota > Metazoa > Chordata > Mammalia > Carnivora > Felidae > Puma > Puma concolor. Next base: position 42,700,407 of record NC_141683.1, read on the forward strand.
AGATGTGTAAGCATTGGGAGTCAGGTCACCCTAGATGTGTGACCCTGATGAAATTACTTCCTCTTTCTGGGTTTTAGGTTCTTTGTAAGGTGAGAGAACTGGTCTTAATGGTTTCTAAACTCGCAGGGCTATATTTTCTGAGGACCCATCTAGCTTTAAATTTCTATTTTTTTAAATGGCTTAATTATATTTGATATATGAAGAAGATAGAACTTAAATTTAGGACTATTATTAAAGTTCTTTCAGAAAATTTTGATGAGATTTTAATTTGGGAGTGGAAAACTGACCCACTGAAACTTTTATTTAACTTAAATAAATAAAAGGGATAGTCATTGATTAATTTTTTTGCAGGATTTGGAAAAGGAAAGATTCTGCATAAACTGTACATCCCTATCTTCAATTGTAAGAAAACATTGCCCTGACATTATTGTGATTTTCATTTATAGAACTATCCCATGAGAACACTTGTGTTGCGGCTTCAATTTCCCAAAGGTATTATGTTGATTAGTTAGGGTTAACTTGTCTTGCTAGAACTTGTTTGAAATTTCCAGTTTGGCCACCCGATGGGGCACAAACCACTTTTTCTTTCGGGCACTTCTGCAAATGAAAGTATGGTATAGCGTATTTAAGATAACACTTGTAAATGATTGTGTCCATAAGATGCCTGGCATTTACCAATGTTTCTTAAATGAGTGAATGAATGTTGTATAAGAGAGGAACCTATTACTATTCTTTATTATATTTGTATAATAAAGTGTGTTAGGATGAGTATCCTGGAAAGATTATACTTGTCCATCCATCCCTCAAGGTTGGTTTTGGATCAGCTTTTGGATGAAGGCCCAGATCATAAGAACCTAAGAATCTTATTTGACCTGGGGTGACCATGGAAAGTTAGTCCTGGCTTCAAATCCAGTCCTAATCTGGAAAGCATTTGAGAGACTGATTGAGTTGTGCTGGCTAGGGGTTTTAAGTATATTCGTGCCATGGCCCCCAAAGGAGAGTACCCAAAACTCCCATTGAGTAAGAGAAGATAATATTAGAACTGTTAGTTATATTCATTTTTATGCATAAGACAAAATTTTACTAATATTTAATAAATGGGTGAGTTTGATGGCCTTGTTAGGAGGTGTTCTGAGAAAAAGAGAAGGATTGCTAATAGGTTTCTTACTTGTGTGTTCACTTTAAGCAAATAGCAATTATTCTAGTTTATGGTTATGTAGAATTTACAGGTGTTACCTAGTTTCGACTAAACTAACTCTTATAAAATGGATAGGACTTAAAAAGACTCCTGTAGGGGTGCCTGGGTAGCTCAGTTGGTTAAGCCTCTGACTCTTGATTTTGGCTCAGATCGTGATCTCATGGTTCATGAGTTTAAGCTCCACATCTGGCTCTGTGCTGAGAGCCTGGAGCCTGCTTGGGATCCTCTTTCTTCCTCTTCTTTCTGCCCCTACCTTACTTGCGCGCGCGCTCTCTCTCTCTCTCTCAAAGTTAATAAATAAACTCGAAAAAAAAAAAGACTTCCGTAAAGAACCTCAACAGTAATACCACTAAAGCAAGCACATGTGAACAAAAAAGTGGCAGAGCTGACAATTCTACTTCTAGTACTAGCTTTTGGTAAGCCAAATTACAGACAAAAACAATCATACTTCTAATAGATCTGACAAGAAGTTTCCCCCCCCCCCAATTCAAAATAATTAGGATAATTCTTTGAAATAAGATTTTTTTTCAAAACTTTATTTAGAGAGAGAGAGCGCAGGAAGGACAGAGAGAGAGGGAGAGAAAGAGAATCCCAAGCAGGCTCCACACTATCAGTCCAGGGCCTGACTCAGGGCTCAATCTCACAAACTCTGAGATCATGACCTGAGCTGAAACCAAGAGTCCAACACTTGATCGGCTGAGCCACACAGGCACACCTGAAGTAAGTTCACTGTCTTCCATAGTGAACTTCACCATAAACATATATTATTTGTTAAGAATATTGAGCCTTTGTGGTTTGTTTTTCAATTTATAACCATTATAATTAAGTTTCATAATCAACTAATTCCTGAAGTTTAAGCTAGACCTTTGAAATACTATATCACAAAATGTTAAGCTTAGATTTTTAAAAATAATGAAGCTTTTCAGGTATGTTGTTTTCTAAAAGTATTGCTATTGATAATCTCTTAGGTTGAAAATATTTTTGTACTATTTATGAATGAAAGATAAAAATTGTTTATCATTGTCTCATCTTTTAGAAACTATTTAGGGGCACCTGGGTGGCTCGGTGGATTGAGTGTCTGCCTTCGGCTCAGGTCATGATCTTGCCATTCCCGAGATTGAGCCCTGTGTCAGACTCTTTGCTGACAGCTCAGAGCCTGGAGCCTGTTTCAGATTCTGTGTCTCCCTCTCTCTCTGCCCCTCCCTTGCTCACACTGTCTCTCTTTCTCTCAAAAATAAATGAATATTAAAAAAAAAATTTTTTTTTAAAGAAACTGTTTAAAAAATTCTGTTTTATTATGTACACAGTTGTAGAAGGATATAATTTATCAATAAATATACATATACTGGAGGAGGTACATAGTAAGCTATTGTTTTTGTTTTTGATAGTGATATGATATTTAAAAAAGGTTTGGAAGACTTTGTTCAAGTTGTGCAGCTTAACCAAAGCTGGTTTGTGGATTGCCTGGTATTGAACTAGTCTTTGCAATTGAGAGCAGTGTCAAAATTCACTAGGGTTCTTACCCAGTTGTATTTGCCTTTTCACGTATTCCTTTTACCTAGTAAATGCTGAAGGAAGCCAAGTAGACAAAGCTCATGAACAAATGCCTTAAATTATCCATTCATTCCAACAGCTGTTTATAGGGGTTCTACTATTTGCTGTAGGCTGATAGATTTGTCCTGAAACTCAAGCTCTTTCATTATCTTAAAAATAGAAAAGATGGGGTGCCTGTGTGGCTCTGTTGTTAAACATCTCCCTCTTGATTTTGGCTTAGGTCACAATCTGACAGTTCATGAGATCGAGCTCCAAGTTAGGCTCTGTGCTGGCAGTGTGGAGCCTGCTTGGGTTTCTCTTTCTGCCTCTCTCTCTGCACCTCCCCCCCTCCCCCAGTAGATAAATATTAAAAAAAAAAAAAAAATAGAAAAAACAATAGTATTTTTTGTTTTTGTTTCATTTTTAAATGTTTATTTTTTTTTGAGAGAGGGCACGTGCGCATGTGAGCAAATGGCGGGGGGGGGGGGGGTACAGAGAGAGAGGGAGACACAGACTCTGAAGTAGGCTCCAGTCTCTGTGCTGTCATGACAGCACAGAGCCTGATGTGGAGCTTGAACTCAGGGACCACGTGATTATGACCTAGATAAAGTCAGATGCTTAACTGAACCACCCAGGCACCTCTGGTTTTGGCTTTGTATTTCAGTCAGCGCAGTGTTTCAGAATTAAAAATGGTATAGAAAGGAAAGATTGCAGATTGAGGACTTGGAACATTGTTATAAATTTGGGTCACTTGTAAATGACTAAGAGACTTTCTCCTTAGCTTTTTGAACTTTTGAACTTTTTTTGTTCAAATACCTTTCCATCTAATTTGTTTCTAGGAACAGATTTAGTTACCCATTCCCATCATCATGCAGGTATGGTGTCTATAGGGGCTGATCAGAAAATTCTTAAAAAGTTGTTCATTTATTAGAGGTCAGGGGAAAGTATAATTAACCTGCTGTAAGCATAACTTACAACTTCATAGTCTGTAACAAGAGGACAATATGTTAATTAAGCAAATATGTTAATTAAGCAATATGTTAAATAAGCAAATTATTCATTGAGGGTGACCTGCAGTATTTACAAAGACTGAGGACTAGGAATGTGGAGATATAAGTCCTTAGACATAGTTCTGTCTGTTCATAAATGATGAGAGAACAAGAGATTGTTTTGAAAATTGAAGGGCTGTAATGTAATCATTCAGTAAAGTGGGACGTTTTTAGATGACTGTGTGACTTACTTAGGCTGAATTGGTCAAGTTGTAATTCACAGAGTAATGCATGTGCTTTGTAGGCTTTTTCTGTACCTTAGAGCAGTGGTTCTTAAACTTTTTGGTCTTGGAACCATTTGAAACTCCTAAAAATTATTGAGGATTCTAGTGTCTACTGATACATGTTGTATTACAAATTAAAACTGAGAAATGCTTAAAACACAGGAGTGTAACAAGCACACCTTCTACTAGAGACATGTTATCACACTTCATGCAGCCTCTGGAAAACTCCACTGTTTACTTGTGAAAGAATGAGAATGAAAAAAACAAGTGAAGTTTTGTAGTGTTATTAAAAAAAGAATTTGGATCTTTTGAGCTCCCTGAAAGGGTTCGTTCCTTCCTTCTTTCCTTCCTTCCTTCCTTCCTTCCTTCCTTCCTTCCTTTATTTCTTTCTCTCTCTTTCTTCCTCATTTTCTTTCTCTTTGCTTTTTTTTTTTCTTTTCTTTTTTTCTTTTTAGAGAGAGAGCATGCATGTGTGCAAGCATACGAGCAGGGGAAGGGCGTGGGAGAGGGAGAGAGAGAATCTGAAGCAGGCTCCACGCCCAGTGCGGAGCTGATCTTACCAGTGTGAGATCATGACCTGAGCTGAAATCAAAAGTTGGACGCTTAACTGATGGAGCCACCCAGGCACCCCCCCCTTTTTTTTTTTAATTTTTTCTGAGTTTATTTACTTAAGCAATCTCTACACCTAATAATGGGGCTCAAACTCATGACCCCAAGGCAAGAGTTGCGTGGTCTTCTGAATGAGCCAGCCAGGCACCCCTCCCTGAAAGGGTTTCTGAGAGTTACTGCCTTAGAACACAGGACTCCTTTCAGAAGGTTCAAAGATGGCCTGAGAAAAAGTTCTCCAGTTTTAGGAAGCACGTAGGGGAATAGGGAATCTCTTGGATGAGAATTCTCAGGTATTTCCCCCACTGCAAAGGATGTAAGGGGGGAAAAAGTTGGCTTCTTGGGGATTCCCAATTCCGTTCTCTTTTCTTTGAATTGAATTAGTTGATATGTGGTCTGCTTGTCATTAAGGAGAATGGAATTGACATTTATCGAGCAGTTAGGAACCCAGTGTCAGCTGCTTTACATAGAATAATCTCATTTAATCTTCACAATTTTGCAAGGTAGATGATTTATTATTTTTATTTTAGATTAATCATTTGTTCATGGCTACATACCTAGCAAGTAGCAGACCGAGTAGGATTTGAAATTGAATCTGTCATACATTAGAACTCTTGCTTTTTAAAAAAATTTTATTTGAGAGAGAGAGAGAAAGAGAGAGGGAGAGGGGCTAAGGGAGAGAGAGAAAGAAAATTTTAAGCGTGGTGGAGCCTGACACAGGGCCTGATCCCATGACCCTTGCATCACGTCCTGAGCCGAAATCAAGAGTGGGACACTCAACTGACCGAGGCACTCAGGCCCTCCTAGAGCTCTTGCTTTTATACAGGAATTGTAAGTAACAACAGATGTTATTTTTTGAGTGCTTACTGTATTAGGCACTATGTTAAGTACTTTATTTATTTATTTATTTTTTTTAATTAACGTTTATTTATTTATTTTTGGGACAGAGAGAGACAGAGCATGAATGGGGGAGGGGCAGAGAGAGAGGGAGACACAGAATCGGAAACAGGCTCCAGGCTCTGAGCCGAGAGCCCGACGCGGGGCTCGAACTCCCGGACCAGGAGATTGTGACCTGGCTGAAGTCGGATGCTTAACCGACTGCGCCATCCAGGCGCCCCTGTTAAGTACTTTAAAAACATTTTCTCTTTATTAGCAAGCCGTTAAGGTAGGTTGTCAGCTCTGTTTATAGATTGGGGAAATTGAGTCTTAGAGCCATTGAGTAATTGATTATGTTGATACTGCTAATTGTGGATAACCTTCTTTTAATTCTTATTACTACCTTTGGAAAAATAAATAAGTTCCTTTATTTATACATATATAGAGTTTGATGTGGTCTGACCTATTCTTGAGCATCTGCTAAAGTAATGGCTGGTCTATTTTCAGTCCTAGGTCTCAGTCTGCACGTTTTGGAGGTAGTAGAGTGTGGTCTGGAGGCCAGAGTTAATTTATATTTTCCTCAAGATTATCAGGGTAACTATTATTAGATAGGCAGCTGGTAAATAGAGGACCTTATGAAGATGAGGCCATAAGAAAAAGATAAGATATTAGTAATAAGAGTAAAAAGAGGAAGGTAAAGTGGGCATAGCTGTTGTATGCTGCCGTTGTGGCATTTGGCTTCTAGATGATAGATCATGGAATGTTAATTATCCCCGTAAGGAATTTCTGAGATTATTTAGCCCAATTCCCTTTTTTACTTAATGGGAAATGAGGTTTAGAGAGGTTAAGTGATTCAGGGTTACATGACTTGGTTAGTGGCTGAGTTAACACAATTACCCTGATTCACTTTATTGCTTATTATTTTGCCTTGTATGCTAGTATGTTCAAAATGCGTAGAGAACAAACTCTAAACCATACTGCCTAGCTCATGTTCCAGCTCCACAGTTTACTAGATGAGAGACCTCAGGCAAGTCACTTAACCACTCTGTGCTTCAGTTTCCTCATCTGTAAAATAGGGATAATAATAGTAGTTCTAGGTCTTTGGGAGGATTAAAGGAGTTAAAATATAGAAAGTGCTTAGAACAATGCCTGGCACATAGTAAGAGCTATATATTTGTTATAAAAATTATTTCTCCTGTAGAGAGCTCAATGGTATTAATGTTGTATAAACTGAGCCTTAAAATTTGTCACTCTGGGCTTGCCCAATTCAAGTTTTCTTGGAAAATGGCTTTGTTGATTTTAGCCATTACTCCTGTTATCTGTGATATTTATATCAATAATTAATGAATGAATTAATGTTAAATATTAATATTTATATTAAAAATGGTCCTTAACCTTTTTATATATAGTAATAAAACCACCTAAGAACACTTATGTGGTTTTGAAATAAATTCCCTGTTCACTTGTAAATTAGACATTATTTAAGTTATAGACTATTTTTTTTTTTTTTTAGTTGAGGTGAAATTCACATGTGTATTCTTAAGTATAACCAAATAGCTTGAGTGAATTGTTGGGAGTTTTTAGTGGATATCTACTTTTAGTTCTTTTCAGTTTTTTAATGAAAATTTAATTTCTAATACTAGAATTGGTTTTAGAGTTGAGAAAGACCTTCTCAACCTCTCTGTTTTATAGATGAATAAATTGAGGTAGAGAGGCCAAGATTATGTGGTCAGAGTCTTGAAACTAGCTGATAGGAGAGCCTGGGATAAGAATATTGGCTTCCTGCTCACCAATGTACATTGCTGAGGCATATCACTGCTGTATAAACATTTAATTTTTTTTTTTAATTTTTGAGAGAGAGCATGAGCAGGGGAGGGGCAGAGGGAAAGGGAGAGAGAATCTCAAGCAGGCTCCACATGGGGGGTAATCTAGGCAGACAGAATAATACTAGGCAAAGGCATAAATAGGTGGAAGTATCTAAGCCTATTAATGAAATCTGGTTTAGTGGATATGTTGGAGAACTAATGGAGTGAGGTTGGAAGGGTGGACTGGGAGGGATCAAGGGGTGAAGGGATGAGTACCTTGCTGAGTTTAAACGCTTCCTAGGTGTGAAACATCAAGGATTTTAAAGAAGAGGTTAGTGGAGAGGGATCAGTGCAAAATGAAATGTATAATTTAGATCTTGGAAGATGTATTGGAGAGAATAAGACCAAAGACAGGAAAACCAAACAGTAGAGCTGAAAATATTGAGGGCTTGAATAGTAGCTTAATTAATCAATTTTAGTGTGTATTTTTCCCATATTTTAATACCAAAATCAGGATATGTCTTATAATTAATGTTGTGTTATAGGTTAATTTGCAGATACATTTTTCATTTTTATAAGCACATAAAATAATGGTGTATATTACTATTAATTACTATTAATGGTGTATATTACATCTTAGATTTGATAAAATTTGATAGTAATGATATATAATTTTACCTAATGCTTACTGTGTATATGTCAGGCAGAGTAATAGATACCTGTCAACATCAAGCATCTGGCAGTGTCTACCATGTTTAGCAACTTTTTAATTTTTTTAATTTTTGTTTTTAAGGGAGAGAGTAAGCGAGTGTGGGAGGGGCAGAGAGAGGGAGAGAGAGAATTCTAAGTGGGCTCTGTGCATGAAGCTTGATCTCATGACCCTAAGATCATGACCTGAACTGAAATCAAGAGTCAGATGCCTAACTGAATGAGACACCCAGGCGCCCCTAGCAACTTCTTTTTTAAATAACTGAAAGTGACCAAAAGGCCATGGGATCTACCTGGGATGTCATTAAAGGTTGAGAAAGAAATTTATAAGAGCATGGTTGAAGAATGAATGCAGAAAATAAGAAAAGTTCATGTTTGTCCCCACAGAATGTGGCTAGAGCTCTAGAAATAAATTACTTTGATATCAATTTAGTGTTTTCTTATTCTTTTGTTTAGTCAGTGAATGCAGATTTAGTTCTTTTTTTAGTTTTAGGTAATAAACTCAAATGTGATCAGTGAGATATATTGAGATATATCTTTCTATTGTTTTTCAAATGTTTTTATAATAGTAGATAACAAAAGTGTTGATAAGCAGGTTAGTTACCACTTCTAATCACAGATTTCATACATCTTTTTATAAACCTTTCTTTTTGAGTTGAATATATTTGTTTGAAATAGGAGTTTTGAAATATAAGTACTTCAAATTATACTGCCATTAGATATTTGCTAGAGAGGGATGCAAAATGTTTTCTCTAGAATTTGTTTGGTCAGTATCATGGACTTTGAACAGTTCTGTTCTTGATAGATGGAGAAATTAGAAAGTACATTGCTTTAGAGACCACTGAAATTGAAGTTATTATAATAACCCTGTGAACTTGGGCAAGTCATTTAGCCTTTCCGTGTTACAGTATTCTCATCCTTAAATTGGACATGATAATAGTGCCTACTTTAGAGGATCATATGAAATTAACTGAATTAATAATTGGAAAGCACTTAGTACATATGTGTGGTAAGTAATAATACTACGTATAGTAAGTGTTGTATGTATATTAGCCATTATTACATATCTATCTCTAGTGGTTTGAAACTAACAGTTGAGCAGGTTCCTAGTTGATTTTATTCTTTTAATATTTATTTATTTATTTATGTATGTATGTATGTATGTATGTATGTATTTGTGGGGGGGGGGGGCAGAGGGAGAGAAAGAATCTTAAGCAGGCTCCATGTCCAGTGCAGAGTCCCACCTGGGGTTCAATCTCACAACGATGAGATCATGACCTGAGCTGAAATCAAGAGCGGGTCACTCAACCGACTGGGCCATCCAAGTGCCCTCTAATTTATTTATTCTTGAGACAACTTGGGGAAGGGAATCAGTGAAACTCTAACTGGGAAAAAACAACTTAGATATTGCTCATTCATTTATTGGATAAATGGAAGATGAAAGAAGTTTACCTTTTTAAAAAAGCCTGATATTTCACAGAACACAAAGTTTTTGTTGTTACTTGTTGATGGTTATTGCTGAGATAAAAAGATTAATTTAAACATTTTTGACAGTTTCTCTAGTTTTCGGGATAGAAGGAAAACTGGGAAGAAAGCTGGTAACTTTTTTTCTTTCACTCTTTTGTTATGAAGCCTTAGTAGAATTGATTTATAAACATACAGTATTAGGGGCGCCTGGGTGGCGCAGTCGGTTGGGCGTCCGACTTCAGCCAGGTCACGATCTCGCGGTCCGTGAGTTCGAGCCCCGCATCAGGCTCTGGGCTGATGGCTCGGAGCCTGGAGCCTGTTTCCGATTCTGTGTCTCCCTCTCTCTCTGCCCCTCCCCCGTTCATGCTCTGTCTCTCTCTGTCCCAAAAATAAATAAAAACGTTGGAAAAAAAAATAAATAAGAATAAACATACAGTATTAGAGAGAAAAAATATTTTAGGGAAAGAAATGATCAAATGCAGTATTTTGAAATTCTCCTTTAACCTTTGTTTCATTTTAGAGACTATTATTTAACATGGTGGGTTTTATGTAAGGAACACTTATTAATAAACCATTATTTAACCAGCTTTAATTACAATGATTTAAAATTTTTAATGATATCAGTGATTATTAATAATAATTTAATGCATATTTTGTGAACCTGCCATGCTAAACACAGAATATCCCATTAAAGTAACAACCTCCTTCCAAATGGTGAAATTTGCAAACATACACAATATTTTAGTAGTTGGATCATTTTGTTATCATTAATATTTGAAATTAAATAAAAATATCATTGGTAGGCATAAAGTAATACTATTAAACATTTTTTAATGCATCACTTTTTAGTGCTTAGCACAGTGATTTATTGTGTAGGTGCCTCAATATTCATTTTATAAGGAGTGAAGGAGGGAAGAATTCAATATAAAGTTTTAAACCTAGGGAAACTGGTAGAGGATAGCTACCTTTGGGAATGGTAAACTCATGAAATTATATCTTAAATATGCTGATTTCATGTGTGAGATGTCTGTGTGTAGAGAAGGAGCTAGGATTTGAAAAATGGTATTAAGAGATAAGATTATTATAATTGAGATAGTAATTAAAGAATTCACTAAGGGAAAGTATGTAAGGCAAAAAAGTAAAGATGCAAACGGAGGAAGTCTTGGAAAATACGTTGTTACAAGACTGGAGATATAGAGATAAATGGGTTATTAGCAGTGATATGCTCTGTGGACAGGTCAGTAAGAATGAGAATTAAGAATAGGCCTTGGAGGGGCGCCTGGGTGGCTGAGTCACTTAAAGTGCCCGACTTCTGCTCAGGTCAGGATCTTGTAGTTCAAGAGTTTGAGCCCTGCGTCAGGCTCTGTGCTGACAGCTCAGAGCCTGGAGCCTGCTTCAGATTCTATCTCCCTCTCTATCTGCCCCTCCCCTGCTCTCTTCCTCTCTCAAAAATAAATAAACATTAAAAAAGAAAAAGAATAGGCTTTGGATGTGACAAAAGGAGCTTATTGGTGGATTCTGAACATAAATTGTGTTTTGCAAACTATCTTCCAGGTTTTAAGAGGTTAAAGTCATTGAGACAACATGTATGTACTTACCATTTGAGAAATTTGGCTACTAAATTATGGAAAGAGCCTAAATGTCCATCAGCTGACAAATAGGTAAAGAAGATGTGGTTGATATATACAATAGAATACTACTTGGCAATGAGAAAGAATGAAATTTGGCCATTTGTAGCAATGTAGACTTAACTGGAGGGTATTATGCTAAGTGAAGTAAGTCAGTCAGAGAAAGACATACCATATGTTTTCACTCGTATGTGGATCCTGAGAAACTTAACAGAAGACCGTGGGGGAGAGGAAGGGGGAAAAAGTTACAGAGAGGGAGGGAGGAAAACCATAAGAGACTCTTAAATACCGAGAACAAACAGGATTGATGCGAGGGTGGGGAAGAGGGGAAAGTAGGTGATGGGCATTGAGGAGGGCACCTGTTGTGATGAGCACTGGGTGTTGTATGGAAACCAATTTGACAATAAATTATAATTAATGTTAAAAAAAAAAGAAATTTGGCTACTAACAGCGAGGAAGATAACTTTGAGGACCAAGTAGGATAAAGCAAAATGTTCTTTGAGGATTTATGAGATCTGTTCATATATGAAGACAGTAGAGAAAGTAGCTTTAATTTTATCTAAATTTTTGGCTTAATTGCATTTCCCTCATTTATTGTCTCTGAGGCCTTTACAAAGTTTTTTCTCTGAACCTCAGTTTTCTTGTGTGTGATATGAGGATAGTACCTACCTTTCAAGGTTATTGTGAGAATTATATGTAATAATATATGAAAGTACCAGCAAGAGCCTGATCTATAGAAGATACTCTTCAGTAAAGTATAGCTGTTAATTTCTATCATTATTAAAAATAAGCCACTGAAGTAACTTTTACTCATTTATTCAATGGACATTTTAGGGTGTTAGTACTTAATTTAAGAAGACTCTCTGTAAGTGTCATGAAATTTCTTGGAAACCAAATGATGGTAGCTGGACTTGTAGAATCCATTGCTTGATGGGGTGCCTGGGTGGCTCACTTGGTTAGGTGTCTGGCTCTTGTCAGTCAGGTCATGATCTCAGGGTTTGTGAGATTGAACCCTGCATGGGGCTCTGCGCTGACAGCATGGAGCCAGCTTGGGATTCTCTCTCTCTCTTTTTGTGCCCTGCCCCCCTTGCCCTCTCTCTCCTTCTCTCTCAAAATAAATAAATAAACTTAAAAATAAAAAAGAATTCATTGCTTGAGAAACTACCTTTTGACAAAATGAATTACTGTGTTTCATAGATTCTAGGATGCACACTCCCTTGTTCCACTATCCAACACCTTTGAAATTGGGATTCATCTTACAGATGTCATAGTTTAATTGGTAATGCTTTTCTTTCTTAATGATTCATAAAATAATGGTGTGTTTTAACAATTGATGATGTCTTAGACTCAATGAAATATGGTAGTATTTTATTAAGTACAAATGTATTTTGATTAGTAGTATTTTTTTTTTTGTGGGAAATGTTATTCAGCCTCCAGAGAATACCCAATTTATTAAGGTTTTGTGGTACTGAAATTGAACCTGTGAAGTGGTCTGAGACCCATAGATTAGAAACCATTTTGGGGGCACCTAGCTGGCTCACTTAGAAGAACATGCTACCCTTGATCTTGGGGTTTTGAGTTCAAGCCCCACATTGGGTGTAGAGATTACTTAAAAAAAAGAAAAAGAAAGAAACCATGTTTATAATTTTTATAGACATTGGAAACAATATTGCAATATTGCAGAGCTTTTGGATTCCTTTTTGTTTTTGTTCAGTTAAACTGGCAAACTGTTACTAAGAGCAAACGTGAGAATTTTATGTTGTGATAACTATTATTTTTGGGCAGAAATCTAACATGTTTTACCAACCTGTATAAAACTTACATGTTAAAGAGAGCTGGAAGCCAAAAGCATTAAGAACTTTTCTTGTGTCTAGTAAATAAAAATGGTTTGAATTTTGTGTAGAGATAAAAGATAATGAAAATTGAGAAAACTAAGGAAGGACTTTGCATTTTGATAGTTCATGAAACTAGAACTGCTATAAAAGCTCAATAAAAATAATAGCTAACACTTAAAAAAATTAACTGATGTGCTGATTCGGACATTTATGTTTTGTGTTCAAAGTCTGTGAAGTTTACCAGTATATTTTAAATTTGTACTGTGCTAGATGCTGTGGCCTATAAAAATTGAGGTGAGGTTGCTCTCTGCCCTCAGAATTTACAGCTGTTACCACAATAAATGTAAGAATGAGACATATAGATTTAATTAGTTAGAAGAGAGCATTTGTTATCAGCTTTATTTTATCGTCAGAATAGCATCCTTAGACAAGGAAGATGCTGATTTATTCTGTCAGACCTGCTTCAGGTTAAAAGTGTGGCTGTATGCCTTCTCAAGGGCATTCAGTGTGAGTTAAATTACAGTGTTGGTGGCTTTGATATATGGGAATGCAATTTTGCTTATTATTGCTAAATAAATCACTTGCTTAAAATTGTCATAAGTTTTCTTTCCATTATTTGGTATATGTATAGGGATAAGCATCTTAGCTACTTTGATCAAGATGAGCAGAAGATGTTGGTTATGATCTAATAACATGTACATTCTGTGATATAAAAATGTTTTTCGAATCTACCTCATGTATTAATTATCTATATAGCCCAAAACTTAGTAGCTTAAAACAATAATAAACATTTATCTCATGTGTGTCAGGAGTTTGGAAGCAGCTTAACTGGGTTGTTCTAGCTCAGGGTATTGTGTGAAGTTGCAGTCAAGATGTCAGCTGGGGTTGCAGTTATCTCAAGGCTGGATTGGGGCTGGGGGATCCAATTCTAGGATAGCTCACTCTGGTGATTTGCAAATTTGGGCTTTTTTTCAGAAGGCCTCAGTTCTTTACCATTCAGAACTCACCATAGGGCTGCCTTTTTTTTTTTTTTTTAAAGTCTGGCTTCCCTCAGAGTAGATAATCCAAGAGAGAGTAAAATGAAAAACACAGAGTCTTTTATGACTTAGCCCTGGAAACAGTATTCTGTCATTTATGCAATATTCTATTGTTTATATAGGTCAGCTGTATTCTGTATGGGAGGGGTTGCACAAGAACATTACTACCAGGAGGAAAGAATCCTTTGGAAGATTCATCTTTGGAAGAATCATCTCAGAGGCTAGGTCCCTCACTTGATATAAAAATCTAATGGTAGTAGGGGCGCCTGGGTGGCGCAGTCGGTTGGCGTCCGACTTCAGCCAGGTCACGATCTCGCGGTCCGTGAGTTCGAGCCCCGCGTCGGGCTCTGGGCTGATGGCTCAGAGCCTGGAGCCTGTTTCCGATTCTGTGTCTCCCTCTCTCTCTGCCCCTCCCCTGTTCATGCTCTGTCTCTCTCTGTCCCAAAAATAAATAAACGTTGAAAAATTAAAAAAAAAAATTATAAAAATCTAATGGTAGTAAAGTTTTAGAAATAAAAGAATATCAGAAAATTGAGTTGCCAAAATTGGAAGTAAATCTTAGAAAATAAGGTTTCATTTGAAATAGCAGGCTGTGTGTCTTTTTCTCAAGCATGGATTATAGAATGTACAAAACTTGGGTGGGATACTTTAGTAACCTGAGTTTCAGATCTCAGTGGTAAAATGAGAATCACATTTACATTAAGGAGTTAAAGCTCTGTGTTTCATAAAATTAAAGTTAAAGTAGTGTGTTTAAAATACTCAAAATGATATGTGATAGTAGGCATTCAAATGTAACTATGATTGCTTTTATTATTGATCGATATTTGTGGCCATCATTTCCTCAGCTCTCATGTGTACTCAACCCAATCTAATCTAGCTTCTCCCTGATCACTCTTCTGAAACCATTGATTGATGGTCACAGGTGAGCTCCTGATCCTCAGATCTAATAACGTCCTCTTAGTCTTCTCTTTCTTTTTGATCTCTAAGCAGCTTTTCATTTTTCTTTCCTTTAACTTAAGGTTATATTTTTTTAAATCTTACATATGGATAGTTTCAGATATAGGCTCTGAAGTAGAAAGAGTGTAGGCATTCCAGCGTTAGCTATTTTTCTTTATAATTCAGTTGCAGCATTCCAATTAGATAGGTAGATGGATAGATAACATTCCAATTAGACAGAATAGATATCTATATTCACCATCCTGCTCAAGATACAGAAAAATTATGAGTATTATGCGCCCTTCCTTGATTGTTGTTTTGCTTAGCTCAGATGTTTGTTTTCTTTTTATTTTTCAGCTTTATTGAGACATAATCGACATAACACTGTGTAAGTTTAAGGTGTACAACATAATGATTTAATACATTGATATATTGTAAAATGATTACTTCCATAGCATTAACTAACACCTCTATCCCATCACATAATTACCATTTCTTTTTTGTGGTGAGCACATTTAAGGTCTACTCTCTTCACAACTTTCAAGTATCCAATAAAATACTATTACCTATAATCACCATGCTGTACATTAGATCCTCAGAATTTATTAACCTTATAACTGGTAGTTTGTACCTTTAACTGATATCCTCTCACCCCCCCCTCCCGTCATAACCACTACTCTATTTGCTGTTTTACTTTTTTTTTTTTATCCATCCATCTGTTAACCCTTAGGTTGTTTCCATGCCTTATATTGTGAATAAATGCTGCACTGAACATGGGGGTGCAGATATCTCTTCTCTAAGCAACTTTTGATAATTTTTAATACCTCTTCTTTCTTTTTTCATTGTTACATTAGTTTCAAGTGTACAATATAGTGACTTGACAACTCTACACATTAGACTATGCTCACCACAAGTGTATCTACAATCTGTCACCATACAGCACTATTACAATACCATTGACTAATATCTCTTCCTTCCTGAAATGCTCCTTTAATTTTTGTGGCACTGTGTGTGTGTATATATATATATATATATATGTCTGATTTTTTTCTCATTGTCTTGTCTGCTGCTTTGTATTCCAAAAGATTATGTCCTTGGCCCACTTCTCACTTTCTGAGAAATTATATTTACCTACAGTTTAGGCAGTTCCTTTTTTATTTTAAGTAGGTTCCATGCCCAGCGTGGGGCTCAGACTCATGACCAAGAGTAGCACACTCTACCTCTACCGACTGAGCCAGCCAGGCACCCCAAGCTTAGGCAGTTTCCTGTCACCTTTATGTAGGTGATTCCCAGTTCTTAACCACTAGCTCTGACCTCTTTGAAATTGTATATCTCTGAGGTGCCTGGGTGGCTCAGTCAGTTAAGTGTCTGGCTCTTGATTTTGGCTCAGGTCATGATGTCAGGGTTTGTGGGATTGAGTCCTATGTCGGGCTCTGTGCTGACAGTGTGGAGCCTATTTGGGATTCTCTGTCTCTTCTTTCTCTACCCTTCCCCCCACTTGCGCTCTCTCTCTCTCTCTCTCTCTCTCTCAAAACAAATGAATAAACATTAAAAAAATAAACTGTAGATCTCTATTTTCATCTGTCTGCTATCTCAGTTTTTCTGTAGATACCAAAGTGGTTTGTCATCCAGTCTCTTTTATCTTTTTTTGCTCATGGTTTTTTCTTTGGTGTTTTTCCAGGTCAGTTAATAGTGTCACTAATCATCCTTCTTTTTACCTGGGCTCAAAATCTTGAAGATCTTTAATTCCCTTAGTTCATGTTTAATTGTTTCTTTTTTGCTTCTTGATTTTTGCTTCTTGGTGTCCTCCTCTTTCCCATATTTCACCTATTTTTTCTGCCCCCCCATTGCGACTGCCTTAGACTTTCAATATGCTTTGCTCATTTTTTAAAACGTATTTAATATATTGTGTTATAATTTATTTATGTGACTTCTTGTTTGAGTCATCATTATTTTCTTTAGAGCCTGGCATAATGTACAGAGTAGACATCCAATAATCATTGAATGAATAAAGCATGGTAACTTCCTTAATGATGATATTAATAATCTATAAATATGGTGCACCTCTTTTATACAAGTACAAGCACGGTGGCTAATTCCCATACTTTATAGTCATATGGGGACCAAGTGACACAGATAAATAATTAAAATATAAGGTGGAAATATTAAGTGCTATAAATGGTTTCAAATAGAGTACTACAGGATTTCAGAGGAGAGAGTGATGATTTCCAGCTGGAAAAATCAGGACAATGAATAAAAGAGGTTAAATTTGATCTAGACCTTGAAAAATGGTTAAGATTTGGAAGTTAGGTTTAGAAGATGTGGGTAGGGTGGGGGATTGTAGTAGAGAGAGTAGTTGTAAACAAAGGCAAAGATGGAAGAAATATTGAAGTTCCTAAAATGAGTAATAAGTAATTCATTTTGGCTTTAGGGTTAGATTGTGAAAGTGAAAGTGCTTTTCTTCAGTTTGGAATATAAGCCTAGAAAGATAGTTTGAACCATCCTGGGTGCCTTAGAGGCCAGCAGAGGATTATGGGCTTTATTTTATAACCATTGGGAAATCCTTGTAAGTTTTTAAGCAGGAGAATCAGACTGGTGCTTTGGGAATATTGATAAAGAAGCAGGAGTTGTAAGATGTTTTAGAGAGATGGAAATCTATAGGTTGGTAAGCCAGGTCAGAGTTCACTGTAATAGTGTAGGTAAAAAGGATACGGGAGATATGTAAATGAGGTTGTGGTAGTGGCATTGAATGAACCAGATCATTAAACTCATGGGTGAAAAGGAGAATATTAGGAATGTTAACTCCACTAGGACAGGGATTTTTATTTTCCTCATGATGTATTCTAAGTGTTTAGAGCAGTGCCTGGCACATAGCAAGTACTCAATAAGTATTTGTTGAATGAGTGATAACTAAGATTGTGAATCTCTGTGATTTGGATACTGGCAATGACATTAAAAGAAATATAGAACATGAAAAGAGCATGTTTTGGGAAGAAATGAATTGAACTTTGGACATTCTGAGTTTGTGTTAGCAGACATGTGGCTGAGGATACAGATTTGGGAGATATCTACATAGAAATAGTAAAAGCCATGTCAGTGAAAATCAGAATATATTAGTGCAGTAACTTATAAATGTGAATATTCCAAATTAGTTCTTCCTGTTTTATAATGTATATTTTATACATTTAATAATTGAAATTATAATTTAATGTAACAACTTTTGCATAGTGAACTGCCTTTTGCTGATGGGGTGCTTTAAATTCCATGAAAATTATGAGTCGTGCATAATCCTAATATACTGTAGATTTTGGATTAAGTATGTACAAAAGTACATTAATTTTAAACTTTAATATATTAGATTATAAGAATTTGTGTAAGTTTTTATTGACTTTACAGATTATTTTTATCATCAAAAACAGAGTTAGGTTAGTTTATTTCTATTTGAGGATAGAAATGAAGATTCATTAGATGGTGATTCTTTGTATAGGACATATGAGAATGTTGGATGCCCTCTTGAGGTATATAACATGATTTACAGAACTGTCCTTAACACTTTAATATCATGAAAACATGACTGACTTCTAGATGATGAGACAAAGAAACCATGTCATATGTACCTTACTTGCACATTACTCACAGACTACCCAGTATTTCTGGTGAAAAAAACTAAAAAGGGAATGCAAAAAGAGGAAGCAGAAACTGAAAAAGAAGTCATTGGAGAATATTTCTGGGGTGCTATAAATCAGCTCATGATGTCTGTGTTTGTTTGTTTTTAAAGTAGGCTTCATGCCCAGCACAGAGTCCAACGTGGGGCTTGAACTCACCACCGGGATCAAGACCTGAGTTGAGATCAAGATTCCGATGCTTAACTGACTGGGCCAATTGGGCGCCCCTCATGATGTACATATTTTGAAGAATATATCAAAATTTTGTTATTCAGGAGTTCCATTTAGAAAAATTTTTGGATTAAAAAAGTCTGATGTAAATTTTATCTAATTATTAAACACTGTTAACAGGGAATATGACTGTTTTAAAGGTTTATAACAAATAATCCCTTTCCCTTCCTCTTTAAATGCCTGTGTTTATTTTATTGCTTATTAATCAATAATTAAATTCCAGTGTGCTGACTTTGAGTGAATATTGAAGCCAATGAGAACAACATAGGTTATTTAATTGATGGAGTTGATAATATTTGTAGTATATATTTGAGGCTAATGGTGAGTTGATAGGAAGTAGAAATTTTTCTAGTTTCTGATCTGAGTTTGTGGAAAGGCCTGTGAGATTGCCTGTGCTTTGGAAAGGAGATTAATGATGATCTACTACGGGTTATTAAAAATTAACAACATAAGAAATTTGTATTGGCAGTATTATTGAACACACATGTTAGGTTTGAACTATACCCTATTTTGTGCAATAGATATATATCTTACAGAAAGTTTAAGTAATATAATTAGGAGACCTTGTTTAAAGCTATGCAAACTGGGATTTACATGTATTTTCTTAGGAGTCTGTAGGTTATGAGAATTAAAAATATAGTATGTTTATGACAGTGATTTTCTAAAAATATAATAGCATAGTCTAGATCTTCTAGATGACCATCTTATAAACTGGTAAATGCCGGGAGTTACAGTGCCTGTGTTTATGCTTGTTTGGTCATGTTGGCTCCAGGTAGAATACTGTACTACTACTACAAGACTGAGGCATATCTAATACATAAATGATGTATTCATGTCCAAATAGTAGATGGCCAAATGCTGCTACAGCCCACTGTATGATGTAAGTTTTGCGGTAGTTTGCAAAGGATTAGCTAACATTGTTTGAGTATCTTTTATGTTCTAAGTGTTCTTCATTTATAATCATGAATTATAATTAATATAAGGATTTGTGTTTTAAGAGTTTTTTTTTTTTTAATTTTTTTTTTTCAACGTTTTTTTATTTATTTTTGGGACAGAGAGAGACAGAGCATGAACAGGGGAGGGGCAGAGAGAGAGGGAGACACAGAATCGGAAACAGGCTCCAGGCTCCGAGCCATCAGCCCAGAGCCTGACACGGGGCTCGAACTCACGGACTGCGAGATCGTGACCTGGCTGAAGTCGGACGCTTAACCGACTGCGCCACCCAGGCGCCCCTAAGAGTTTTTAATTCTCATAATAGACCTGTGAGGTATGTGAGATTACTCTGTTTTACAGATGAAGACACTGATATACAGAGAGGTTAATTTTCCCAAGGTTACACAGCTCTTAAGTGGTAGAGTTGGTTTTCATATGCATCGTCTGACTCCATACCTCCTAGTCACTGTATTATGCTCCCTCATAGTAGAGAGAGGAACTAGGAGCATTATATCACATCTAATAGTCATATGGGTATTCCAAATTCAGAAGAACAGGTATAATGACAGCATTGTATTCATGTTGCCAGTTGAGATTTTGTTTTAGCAAACATATTTTTTTTCCTGTCACATTAATGTTGTTGGTTGAATAGTATTGGTTTTGTTGCTGTGTTTGGATTTAATTTGTAAGATTTTACTGTTATATGAGTTCTTATAAGCACTAACAGAGTTTCGTTTTAATATATTTTATAACCTAACAAAAATAATTTAACAGATTACCTTAGAGATGCTGATATAAAAGATTGTTTTGAATCCTTTGGAAATCAAAGAAATCTCTTGTAATGCACATGAATGTATATTGATTTTAGTATACAAATTCGGAGTTTTATATAAAGTACTGGATTTCTTTAAAGTAAAACAGCATAAATCGAGGAAACTCTTTGAATATGTTGTTTTGTGTATTTGGATTCTGCTCCTAACCTAGGCAAATGCTCTCATATCGTAGATAACAATCTATAGTTATAATTAATATAGGCATTACTTTGTAGGCTCTTCCCCTCGTAGTTCCTAATTGGGGCTATTCTCCTGTCACAGGAATAGAAAGGTATCCTGTTTATGGAATTCTCTAGAGACTTATTACAATAAAAAACTTAGAAGGTCTCTTATTCAAGGGAAAACTGAAGTAGTAAGAAGCAAAAATAATTGTCTCTGATTTTACCCAGAATTGTTTTGATTGAAATGAAATTGTGACTCAGATTTACAATCAAAATGAAGGCTATCATCATTTTTCTCTTTATAAAATTTTAATTGTCTTTTAAAAACTTAATTTGGTAAGCTTTCCTTTTGCAAATTTAATTCATTTTCGTCACTAAGGTACTACTTGGTATGCATTTTCAGTGTGCTTTGTTCATGTTTAAAGTAATTTTCTCCAAAGAAGAAATACTTTTGAGTTCAAGAACTATTTATTGAGCTTCTATTGTGTAGAAGCCACTATGCTAGTCGTTAATGGTTTATTTGCTTCCTGATAGCATCATTTAATTTTGGTATACATGCCTGTTATACTCCAGAAGTAGAAAAACTTCATTCAGATATTTGAGTCTCTAGTATTACCTGCTGTTATGATAGATTTAATTCCATAAGTATTCTCTGGCTGGGTGTGTGTTCCTTACATTTTTCTAGTTAGAGAGTTACTTTGCTCTAAGCAATCTATTAATTTACTCTCTTAAAATATCTGATGGAAGACTGTAACATAACCACCACTCTACACTTGTGTAAGACTTTAATATAAAATTCTAATCCAAACTGGGGCACTTGGGTGGCTCAGTCGGTTAAGCGACTGACTTCGGCTCAGGTCATGATCTCATAGTTTGTGAGTTCGAGCCCCGCATCAGGCTCTGTGCTGACAGCTCAGAGCCTAGAGCCTGCTTCGGATTCTGTGTCTCCATCTCTGTCTATCCCTCCCCCACTCACACTCTGTCTCTCCTTCAAAAATAAATAGACATTAAAAAAAAATTAAAAAATCTTAATCCACACTGACATAAAGTCTTTCTGATGTTTGATAAAATCTTCTGGACTAACTTCTTTTTTTAAGGTTAGAAGTTAGTGGTTCCTGAGACATCTGAAATTGTAAAGAATATAATGAATTGATATAAATTTTTCTTAAAAGAAATTCCATACCTTTGTCATACTCAGGGCTTTTGTACACAAATAAGTTTAAGAATCAGTGGTCAGTAAAGATGAGGCTGAGCTTCAAATGCAATTTTAGAAAAGTTGTGGCCCAGTAATGAAGATTTTGTAAAAAAGGTTTTTGTTTACATGTTTTCTGTCACTACTTCTGACCAGTTCTTTTTTCTGACACCAACTGGGTATCTAGTAACTTAGTTCAATTCTGACACTAAATATCCAGACCCCATGGGCAAAGGCATAGTCCCACAAAACTACTCTCGCTTGAGATACCAGCTATAAGTGGGGTACCCAGGATACCCACACTTCTGTCTGGCTGACTACAAATCTTTGGCCATTGGTGATTGAACTCAATCCCCAGCCATTCTCTCTTCCTCAGAGATTTGGGGGTGGTGCTGAAAGTTTTAGCCCTCTAATCACATTAATCAGGCTGTTGGCTTTTCTGGGGACCAGCCCCCATCCTGAAGCTATATCAGAGCCATTCCCCATTCCTCCCCCACCCCCCATGAACTATCTCATTAGTACACAAAAGAATAGATTCCAAAGGTTTTCAGAGCTTTATGCCAGGAACCTGAAACAAACAGCAAATATTTTTTATTATACCACAATTACATTACTGTTGTAACTCAAATTTTATATAGTAAATCTTACTGAATATTACAGATTTAAACATGTATGATGTTAAAATTTTTAAGTATAGGGGTGCCTGGGTGGCTCAATCAGTTAAGTGTTCCAGTTTGGTTCAGGTCATAATCTCATAAGCCCTGCGTCGGGCTCTGTGCTGACAGCTCAGAGCCTGGAGCCTGTTTCAGATTCTGTCTCCCTCCCTCTCTGCCTCTCCCCTACTCATGCTTTGTCTCTCTGTCTCTTCCAAAAATAAACATTAAAAAATTAAAAATTTGTAAGTATAATTTCCCTACAAAAATTTTTATAAAACATAGGTTAAAATTAACAAAAATGAATTAAAGTTGTTAATTTTCCTTGCTTCACTGGAAATCTTTTTTACTGTATCTTGTCAGGCTTGGTTAGTAATAGAACTAACAGGTTGGTGACTGGTATAAAGCATATGGTAAATTCACCTGGGAAGAATACAATTTACTAGACTTGAATACAGAATGGGTCACCCTCAAGGTTTATTTCTTCTTTTGGGGGGTTTTATATGCTTTAGTGACTCTAGGGCAGTGGTTCTGGGCAGGGGGTCAAGGCATGTTGATTTTGTGTCCCACGGGACATTTGGCAGTGTCTGGAGACATTTTTGGTTGTCACAGAGCTTTGATGGAGACATTGGTATTGGTATCTAGATGAGTCTAATGGGTCTCTAGATGGCAGGGATAGTACTAAAAATCTTGTGCACAGAACTGTCTCCCTGCCCCCAACAAATTATCTGACTCCAAATGTCAATTGTTGAGGAATGCTGGAGGCCACCTGGGTGACCACCAAAGGTTAGATTGCATTTAAAGCTTTGAAGCTGTGGAACTGGATAAAGCCACCTGTTTATGAATGGCTCGTCAGCACTGGAGCTTTATCCACTTGATTGATTCTACTATTTTGATAGGTACAGTGAAGTACTTTTCAGTCCTGGCCCAGACCACTGATTGGGAGACCAAACTGCAACTATCCAAATTACCTAAATATGGTTGGTAGCTAATTCACTGGTTTGGGAAAAAAAATAAATAAACCCGTAACTCATATGGAGGACTTTCCAAACCTCCATTGAAGAATATTTGTATCTAAGATAAAAAGAATTCTGGAGATTGTCTACATAGCAGTATGAATGTACTTGACACTAGTGAATTGTTCACTTGAAAATGATGCTGAATTTTATGTTACATTTATGTTACTATAATTTAAAAAATTTGTATCTAGTGTTTTATATTTTCTTAAGCAGTGTTCCATGTATTTCTCAAGGACCATTGTTCTATCATCATTTTCTTTTAGTCAAGAGAGTTTATGATCTCTCAGGAGATTTTTCATTCTTTTCCAAATGGCCTTTAATTTTTAAAATGTATATATTAGCCATTTTCTTAAAGATTGGACAATACTGGATTGATATGAAAGTATAATATTTGGGTTTTAACTTTATTAAAGTTAATTGAAGTATTTTACTAAATTTTCAATTTAGGGAATCATGTAGTCATTATCTGGATATTGAAAAAGAGGTAATTGTTTAGCTTCAAATGCTTTTAGTGTAAAAATTACTTGTGATTTCATGAACTTTTCTTTTTTCTAATAGGCTTTCAAGGATATGCTGTATTCAGCTCAGGATCAGGCACCTTCTGTGGAGGGTAAGATGCATTAATCCCTATTATAGTCACATAAAACCCCTTTTAAAGGGAAGATATTTTAAACTGAATAGTATAAAACTAATATATCCAGCCCTATTATATAGATCTTTTATGCTTTTTAAAAATGTATTTTATGATTACTTTATATTTCAATCAAACTTTTTTGTTTGTTTAGCTTACATTTATCCTATGATGGATCTCTTAGTATCTTCTTAAATCACCTCAGCATTGTGAATCACAGATACACAATCTGTTTGGTTTAAAGTCAAAGTTTTTATTTGTGTCATTCCTGCTCCCTCCAATGTATTTTATAGCAGCCTTTATGAGTCCTTAATCCGTAAGTAGTCTAAGCAACATAGTTTTTACTTTCTACTTATGCCATGTCTTTAGATG
The DNA here is from genome assembly GCF_028749965.1 of Puma concolor. Classification (NCBI taxonomy): domain Eukaryota; kingdom Metazoa; phylum Chordata; class Mammalia; order Carnivora; family Felidae; genus Puma; species Puma concolor. The sequence continues at coordinate 42,724,999 of NC_141683.1, forward strand.
TGGATTAGTAGGAAAAAACTACATATATGTGTGTGTAAGTGATATAAGAATGTATATGTATGCATGTGTGCAGCTCGGCTGCCATAAAATCACTGACCTAAGGACAATAGTTATCTCTCTCCAATTATCTTTATTGATCTTTTCTGTTACTTCAGCTTCTGCTCACCAGCTCATTCTTTATGGGTTTAACCTTTGATAGGTTTGGAGAGTTGTAATTTAAAGTTATAAGAGTTCTTGTGTCATTAAATAACTGAACTAATTCAACAGTTTCTTGAGGGAGTGTTCCCTCTGAGGCTGAGTAATCTTTTAAGATTTTATACCACATTTTTCAGAAGAGATGTATGTAAAAAAGTATATGCCAAGCAATGAGAAAGAATGAGATCTGTCCATTTGTAGCAGCATGGATGGAACTGGAGAGTGTTATGCTAAGTGAAATAAGTCAGTCAGAGAAAGACAGATACCATATGTTTTCACTCATACGTGGATCCTCAGAAACTTAACAGAAGACCATGGGGAGGGGAGGGGAAGTTACAGAAGGGAAGGAGGCAAACCATAAGAGACTCTTAAATACTGAGAACAAACTGAGGGTTGATGGGAGGGTGGGGGAGAGGGGAAAGTGGGTGATGGGCATTGAGGAGGGCACCTGTTGGATGAGCACTTGGTGTTGTATGGAAACCAATTTGACAATAAATTATATATATAAAAACATAAGTAAATAAATATTTGAAAAAAAAAGTATATGCCAAGAATAATCTAGAGTGTGTACAGATTAATATGTTTTATGAGATACCAAACTGAAATTCTATGAAGTCATTCTAGTGACAAACTTTTGGAGGCTTATTTTTACAACATGTGACAGATGCTGAAGTTATTTAATAAAACTATAGATCTATAATTAAAAATCTCATTTCTTTAATGACATAGAAATTTACATCTTTCATCTCCAGCCATTCTGAATTCAAAATGTGCTTCCTTTAACATCTTGAAATCTTTACCAGGGTATTGGCACTTAGGTATTATTAGTTTTATAATATGTCACTGAATTTTGGATTATAATATATTTAATATATTTAATTTTCTAATGTTTAATGGAAAACACTGAAGATTTATCACAATGTTTAGTTCTCTATTGGGTTATTATTTCCTATTTTATGTGTCTTAAAGGTACATCTCAAAGGATTTTAAGAATGTAATAAAAATGAAATTACATGGAAGTTTAACTGATTTCTTCATTCTGTTTAATTTGCTCTACTATTGGTTCTTTTAATTTTATTCTCAAGGTCATGCTACTTATCTTTAGTTCGCCTTTTCTTTTCTTTTCTTTTCCTTTTCTTTCTAAGTTTTACCATCCATTTTGTAACAAACATATTTTGACAGGTATTGGAAGTTCTGGTGATCTTTATTTATCCCTTCATGGTGGCTCATGTTGCTCGTAATTTTCATACACTTTTAGCTGTTATTAGAGAAAAACTGAATTCTATGAAAGTATGCTAAAATGACAAATACTTACAGTTAAAAGAACTTTTTTTAATATCATCATCCAGAGGCATTAACTTCTTTGGATCCTGTTTTAAAGGGAGTATTGTAGGCTGATCATGCAGATGTCTGTGCTACTTTCACAAGGGAAATATTCCATACTGGTTTATTCTTTCTACTCACATTGAAACCATGTAATTTTTATTTTCTTAAAATGAATTTTTCTGTTTTGAGATACTTGAGAATTGAAGATACTGAAAAGTGGTTTAAAGAAATGCTGTTCTGTGTGGTATTGAGGTTAGAAAATGTTATTAAAGTGACTATCATTTTGTCTAATTTGATTCCGGTACTATATTAATTTACTATATTTATATGGTATTAAATTTGAATGTTTGTTTTGTTGTTTGTTTATTTATTTATTTTTTTTAATTTTTTTTTTCAACGTTTTTATTTTTATTTTTGGGACAGAGAGAGACAGAGCATGAACGGGGGAGGGGCAGAGAGAGAGGGAGACACAGAATCGGAAACAGGCTCCAGGCTCCGAGCCATCAGCCCAGAGCCCGACGTGGGGCTCGAAGTCACGGACCGCGAGATCGTGACCTGGCTGAAGTCGGACGCTTAACCGACTGCGCCACCCAGGCGCCCCGCTTGTTTATTTATTTAGAGAGAGAGAGAGCACATGCATGGCAGAGAGAGAATCCCAAGCTGTCAGTATGGAGCCCCATGTGAGGCTCAAATCTCACCAACCGTGAGATTATGACCTGAGCCAAAATCAAGGGTCAGACAAACCACCCAGGTGCCTTCTTTGTTTTTTTTTTTCCTTTCCTTTTCCTTTTCCTTTTCCTTTTCCTTTTCCTTTTCCTTTTCCTTTTCTTTTCCTTTTCCTTTTCCTTTCTCTCTCTTTCTCTTTCTCTCTTTTTCTTTTTCTTTTTTGAGAGAGAGAGAGAGAGAGAGAATGCAAGCAGGGGAGAGGGGCAGAGGGAGAGAGAGAGAATCTTAAGCAGGCTTCATGCTCAGTTTAGAGCCTGATGTGGAGCTCTATCCCACAACTCTGGGATCATGACCTGAGCTGAAATCTAGAGTTGGATGCTCAACTGACTGAGCCAACCAGGTGCCCCCCAAATTTTAACATTTTTAAAGGCAAAAATGTTTGCTAGGACTTGATTATCTTTTTGAACATTGTCTTTTTCTTTTCATTCTCTTTGTTTTCTATACCTTAAGTTTTTAGTAGGCTTAAAACTTTTGGTACCAGTGAGCAAGTTTTTTTTGTTTTTTTTTTTATCTTAAAACTGAAGAATACCATAGCATACCATGAGTTGCTACTTCTCAAATCTGCTATATGCTTAATTCAGTTTACCACTGTTTGTTTGTCTTGTTTTATGAGTACTGATACTTGGTTCCCATCTCAGACCAATTAAAATAGGATCTGGGAGTGAAGCCCAGGCATTGGTGGTTTTACACTCTCCCAAGTGATTCTAATAATAACCAAAGTTGAGAACCCCTGCCATAAATCTTAAATAATTTTTGATCAATACTGTTAATGCTAATTTCTTTTAAATAGTAATTAGGTTTATAGACTTCTTAAGTTCATTGATATTTTGATTATTCTATGAGAATATGGGAGTATTTTTTTGTTTAAAGCATCCATAGGACATTGATATTTTTAAAAATGTTTATTGAATTGAAACTAAGTAATAGCTGTACTGATTACATATGTTAAGTGGTAAAACGTAACATCATTATTAAAATCAAACATTTTTGTTGACTTGTTATATTAGATGAGGTATAGTAAAATAAGTAGCTTCCTCACATTTCATGTTACTTTTGTTTAAGGTAGAATGGATTTATAATTATAGTCAAAAGAACAGTGACTTGAAATGGATTTTGTAAGAGTGAAGTGGTTTATTTGATGAAATGCTTAGAATATGAAAGTGTTAATAAGAAGTTGACCACAGACGCAGTTTTTTGTACTAGTGAATTATTTTCTTCCAACTTTGTAAGACATTTCAAGATAGTGCCTTTACTTTTCATTAATAAAGTGGGCTTTTTCCTCATTTAAAAATAAACCAACCAAACAAAATAATTTCTTTTTTTTTTGTATTTTTATTTAAGTAATTTTTTAAAAATTTACATCCAAGTTAGTGTATAGTACAACAGTGATTTCAGGAGTAGATTCCTTAATGCCCCTTACCTATTTAGCCCATCCCCCCTCCCACAACCCCTCCAGTAACCCTCTGTTTATTCTACATATTTAAGAGTCTCTTATGTTTTGTCACCTTCCCTGTTTTTTTATTATTTTTGCTTCCCTTCCCTTCCCTTATGTTCATCTGTTTGTATCTTAATGTCCCCATATGGTGAAGTCATATGATTTTTGTCTTTCTCTGACTAATTTTGCTTAGCATAATACCCTCTAGCTCCATCCACGTAGTTGCAAATGGCAAGATTTCATTCTTTTTGATTGCCAAGTAATACTCCATTGTGTGTGTGTGTGTGTGTGTGTGTGTGTGTGTGTGTGTGTGTGCGCGCGTGTGTGTGTGTGTGCGCGCGCGCGCTACATCTTCTTTATCCATTCATCATCTATTGATGAACACTTGGGCTCTTTCCATACTTTGGCTGTTGTTGATAGTGCTACTATAAACATTGGGGTGCATGTGCCCCTTCGAAATAGCATACCTGTATCCCTTGGATAAATACCCAGCAGTGCAATTGCTGGGTCATAGGGTAGTTCTATTTTTAATTTTTTGAGGAACCTCCATACTGTTTTCCAGAGTGGCTGCAACAGTTTGCATTCCCACCAGCAGTGCAAAAGAGATCCTCTTTCTCCGCATCCTTGCCAATATCTGTTGTTGCCTGAGTTGTTAATGTTAGCCATTCTGACAGGTGTGAGGTGGTATCTCATTGTGGTTTTGATTTGTATTTCCCTGATGATGAGTGATGTGGAGCATTTTTTCATGTGTTGGTTGGCCATCTGGATATCTTCTTTGGAGAAGTGTCTATTCATGTCTTTTGCTCATGTCTTCACTGGATTATTTGTTTTTTGGGTGTTGAGTTTGATAAGTTCTTTATAGACTTTCGATACTAACCCTTTAACTGATCATTTTATTTGAAAATATCTTCTCCCTTTCTGTCCATTGTCATTTAGTTTTGCTGATTGTTTCCTTTGCTGTGCAGAAACTTTTTATTTTGATGAGGTCCCAATGTTCATTTTTGCTTTTGTTTCCCTTGCTGCGGCCAAGGTCAGAGAGGTTTTTGCCTGCTTTCTCCTCGAGGATTTTGATGGCTTCCTGTCTTACATTTAGGTCTTTTATCCATTTTCAGTTTATTTTTCTGTATGGTGTAAGAAAGTGGTCCAGGTTCATTCTTCTGCATGTCGCTGTCCAGTTTTCCCAGCACCACTTGCTGAAGAGACTGTCTGTTCCATTGGATATTGTTTCCTGCTTTGTCAAAGATTAGTTGGCCATACATTTGGGGATCCATTTCTGGGTTCTCTATTCTGTTCCACTGATTTGAGTGTCTGTTTGTTTTTGTGCCATTACCATACTGTCTTGATGATTACAGCTTTGTAATACAGCTTGAAGTCCGGGATTGTGATGCCTCCTGCTTTGGTTTTCTTTTTCAAGATTGCTTTGGCTATTCAGGGTCTTTCCTGGTTCCATACAAATTTTAAGATTGTTTGTTCTAGCTCTGTTAAGAATGCTAGTGTAATTTTGATACCGATTGCATTGAATATGTAGATTGCTTTGGGTAGTATTGACATTTTCATAAAAATATTTGTTCTTCCTGTGCAAGAACATGGAATATTTTCCCATTTTTTTTGTGTTTTCTTCAATTTCTTTCATAAGCTTTCTATAGTTTTCAGTTTATAGAGTTTTCACCTCTTTGGTTAGATTTATTCCTAGGTATTTTATGGCTTTTGATGCAATTGTAAATGGGATTGATTCCTTGATTTCTCTTTCTGTTGCTTCATTATTGGTATATAGGAATGCAACTGATTTCTGTGTGTTGATTTTATATCCTGCAACCTTGCTGAATTCATGGATCAGTCCTAGCAGTTTTTTGGTGGAATCTTTTGAGTTTTCCATGTAGAGTATCATGTCATCTGCGAAGAATGAAAGTTTGACCTCCTCATGGCTGATTTGGATGCCTTTTATTTCTTTGTGTTGTCTGATTGCTGAGGCTAAGACTTCTAACACTATGTTGAATAATAGTGGTGAGAGTGGACATCTCTGCCTTCTTCCTGACCTTAGGGAAAAAGATCTCAGTTTGCCCCCCAAAATAATTTCAATGCATTAAGAAATCAAGACATGTTCACTTAAAGTTATTTTTTTTTTACTCAAATAAGTAGATATGCAGATTTATGGTATTTTACTTCATTCATCCTTTGAGAGTGAATTTCATGGATGATATATACATTGATTTTTGGAAAATAACGGGTCTCTTCTTATTTAAAATAGATTTCTTATTGGGGCACCTGGGTGGCTCATTTGGTTAAGCATCTGACTGTTGGTTTCGGTTCAAGTCATGATCTAGCAGTTCATGAATTTGAGCCCCCCCCCCCCCCCCCCCCCCGTCAAGCTCTGTGCTGACAGTGTGGAGCCTGCTTGAGATTCTCTCTCTCCCTCCCTCTCTGCCCCTCCCCTGCTCGCTCTCTCTCTCTCTCTCTCTCTCTCTCTCAAAATAAATAAATAAACTTCAAACAAGTTTTAAAATAGATGTCATGTAATTAGGAAATGCTCATATTCTGAAGTAATATGCATTAAGAAAGCTTAAGGACTTATTTTCAAGCATTCCTTATCAACTTGTATTTAATCTCTTTTTGATATGTAGTATTATCTACTCTTCTGTGTAATCTCTATTATTTTGATAAATATTTACATTTGGAAATATTATATGACTGAAAAAGTGACAAAATTGTATGTTAAAGTTTATACATTTTATTGGTTTTTATTTTTATTATTTTTTTTAATGTTTCTTTTTGAGAGAGAAAGAGAGCATGAGCAGGGAAGGGGCAGAGAGAGAGAGGGGAACAGAGGATCCAAAGTGGGCCCTGCACTGACAGCAGAGAGCCTAATGTGGGGCTCAAAGTCACAAACCATTGAGATCATGACCTGAGCTGAAGTCAGACGCTCAATCGACTGAGCCATCTAGGCACCCCTTATTGGTTTTTAAATAATGGCATAAATAATTAAAGCATTTTACTATTTAAATTTTTTTTTCTGCAGAAAGACTTATAGAGCAGCATAGCATGACAGTAGAATGAGAATATTAAAGTTATAGAATTGTGGATTTTTTTTAGTGTAGAGAACAGATACTCAGAATCCTTGGTATTAATCTTTAATGGAGTAGTATTTTAGGAATGTTTGGAAAGTGATGATAAAAACCTTTAAACTGTATTGTATTTTTACAGTTCCTGCTGCCAGTGAGGTTTTGGGTATTTGGGACAGATTAAATGAAACTGCCAACTCATGGTTCCCCAACAGTGAATTAGTGACACCTTCATAATCGGGATTGTTTTGAGACAAAATAATTTAGTATACATGTGAAAATAGACCTCTTAATTGCAATACCCATCTGATATGGTCAAATTTTCAATGATAGAGAACAAGTAGTAAATGTAAATTGATACATTTTTTACCTTTTCTCTCATGCTCCCCCCCCCCCCCCCATTTGGTATCTCAGTGACTTTATGGAATTAATCTACTTGGGTAAATATTTATACCTTTTTTGGGGGAAACTTCCCTCTTCTCCAGGGCACATTAAAAATCCATCCATCCTTCCTTCTTTCCTTCCTTCCTTCCTTCCTTTCTTTTCCTTTCTTCCTTCCTTCCTTCCTTCCTTCCTTCCTTCCTTCCTTCCTTCCTTCCTTCCTTCCTTCCTTCCTTCCTTAAGTTTATTTATTTATTTTGAGAGAGAGCACGCCAGCAGTGGAGGGGCAGAGAGAGAGAGGAAGAGAGAAAGAATCCTGAGCAGGCTCCGCACTGTCAGTGCAGAGCCCAGTGCGGGGCTCAAACTCAGGAACTGTAAGATCATGACCTGAGCTGAAGTCAAGAGTCAAACACTTAATCAATTGAGCCACCTAGGCATCCCCAGGGTACTTTTGATTTATATAATTTATATACGTACAAATTTATATACTGTTCATATAACTTATATGCCATATTAATCTGTTTTTACTCTGAATTAATTTCAAGTACAGTTTCAGACTTTGACATTCTCTTTTTAAAATTACTGTCTTTCCTTTAGAAGCATTAATGTTTTCTAGTTTTTAATTGTGATGGCAAAATATGAGAACCTGATGGTGAACCTAGGTCACAGAAATAACAGATCATTGACATTTCTAACTGAAAGGGACTTTAAAATATCATTTTGCCTCACCCCCATTTTAGATTTGTGTGATCTGAGACCATGCTAATGTTGCATGGCTCAATAAGGACAATCAGGATTACAGATGCTGTATGTGCCGACAAAGGGAGAATTCCAGAGATTAAACTAATATTGAATATAAAAATGATTTTTTATATTCTTTTCATTTTTATTTAAAAGATGTCTTTGAATAAAATTTTTAATTGGATATTATTTTGACCCTCTGTATTTTAAAAGGTGTATGAAGTGTTGCCTTGAATAATACTGAACTGTTTGACTTGTTGGGAAAAAGCTATTTGTATCTTTCAAGAAATGTCTCTTTACTCATTTTTATTGTTGTTGTTACTCCACATGGTTCCCAGAAGTACTGGGGAAGATTTATAGAATTAGATAAAATATATTAGATAACAGTAGTTATAGAGGTTAGAATAAAGGGAGAATTAAGATAGAATAGTGAGGAGCACCTAGGTGGATCAGTTGGTTAAGCATCCAACTCTTGATTTTGGTCATGATTTCACATTTTGTGAATTCAAGCCCCATGTCGGGCTTGGGGCAGCGTGGAGCCTGCTTGGGATTCTCTCTCTCTCTCTCTCTCTCTCTCTCTCGCCCTCTCTCTCCCCCTCTCTCTCCCTCTCTCCCCCTCTCTCTCCCTCTCTCTCCCTCTCTCTCCCACTCTCTCTCCCTCTCTCCCTCTCCCTCTCCCTCTCCCCTCCCCCTCCCTCTCCCTCTCCCTCTCCCTCTCCCTCTCTCTCCCTCTCTCCCTCTCCCTCTCCCTCTCTCCCTCCTTCCCTCCCTCCCTCCTCCCTCCCTTGCTCATGCTCTCTGTCTCAAAATAAATAAACATTAAGAAAAAAAAGAATAGTGAGATAAAGCTCTAGTAAATTTAGTGTATAAACTAGATATTGTAAAGATCCTGGGATAGGAAAAGAACATCAGGTAAAAACTAAGGAAATCTGTGTACATTATAGATCTTAGTTTGTAATAATGTATCAGTAGCGGTTTATTAATTGTAACAAATGTACCATAGGCATGTAAGATATTAATGATGAAACTTGTGGGGTATATATGAGAACTTTCTGGACTATCTTTGTAACTTTTTTGTAAATCTGAAACTATTCTAAAAGCAAACATTATTTTAAAAAATAGATGCCATTAAGGTTTTATACAATTGCTAGAAGCTAATTCTTATCAGGGAATAGATGAGAGCATGATTAACTTCAGAGTTCACATAAGTTAAATTTATATCAGTTTCTTAGAAAAAGTTCAGCTGTTACTGAACATGAGATTTGAGAGAAATTCTTCCTTTGGACCTTCATGAAGAGCATTTGGTGTATGTGATGAATAGTATCCCCAACAATAATTTTATAAAAAGTACGACAGTGGAGTTTCATAAGGCTCCTTCATACAGTGTGACAGTATAATGGAAACATTTATTACTTTAACCTACAAGGCCCTAAATAATCTGGTTCTGTGTTCATGACCTCACATTCTACCATTTTCCCCCTTGTTCACTAGGCTCTAGTCACATTGCCTTTCTTTCTGTACCTGAATCAGGCCAAGCTTTCTCTTTGAGTAAGGCTTTATTAGCTCTTGCCATGATGAGAATCATTTGATCATTCTGTAGCTGTGTTCTTTGAAGGACCTTCTGAATATTCAATCTTATGTATCCACTCAGTCATTTAAATTATGTCAACCATTTTATTTATTTCTTTGCATAGTGTTTGTCACTGGTTTTTTTCTTTTTAATTTTTTAATGTTTATTTTTGAGAGAGAGAGAGAGGGAGACATAGAATCTGAAGCAGGCTCCAGGCCCTGAGCTGTCAGCACACAGCCTGATGTGGGGCTTGAATTCACAAGCCATGAAATCATGACCTGAGCCTAAGTCTGATGCTTAACTGGCTGAGCCACCCAGGTGCCCCTCAGTTTCTGGTATCTTATGGCTTTCCCCCCCCCCCCCCCACAATGATTTATTAGCTTTCTTGAGACCAATATAAGTCCCTTGACATCAGAGATTTTTTTCTTTTTTTCCTGTTTTATACCTAGTATCTTAAATACCTTACATATTTATTGAGCACATTAATGAGTAGGAATAAAAATGAATCCTTTTGCTCAATCTTCCTTGAAGCCAGAGTACTCTTTGTGGGGAAAAAAGGAGCAAAATAACGTAGCTTGCTTCTTGTTCTTATTTTTGTTTTTTAATTTTTAAACTTGATCTTTAGATGCAGAATTTTACCTCCTGGTTAGATGGCTAAGCATATTATTTATTGTTATTGTTTTATAATGCTATCACTGTAATTTCATAAGATATAGTCTCAGGTGACAATGTAGCATTTCTTTAGAACTGGTAGAGAAGCAGATGATACAATATCTTAGTTTAAACATTTTGTGTTTTTGTGGCATCTTGTTGTCTTGATGCCAAATGTAGAGTTTCATTTGATTGCTTGTGTATTTTTTTAAGACATTAAATTACTTTTTATGTTTTTACATGTTTGATATGCTTCCTTTGAAAAATACATGAAGTAGGCATAAATTTGAAAAATCATATATAAATTGTTGGGAGATTTTTTTTCATATATGTTTACTAGGTAGAATATATTATTTATTTATTAAATATAATTTGTTGTCAAGTTAGCTAATGTATATTGTATATAGTGTGCTCTTGGCTTTGGGAGTAGATTCCCATGATTCATCGCTTACATACAATATCCAATGCTCATCCCAACAAGTGCCCTCCTCAGTGCCTATCACCCATTTTCCCCTCTCCCCTGCCCCCCCCCCATCAACCCTCAGTTTGTTCTCCGTGGAATATACTTTTTAGACTATTTGAATTAAAATGGAAAGACCTACTGAAAAAAATCTTTGTAAACAAAGGTTTCCCTTTTTTTTTATTTAAAAAAAATTTTTTTTTTTCCAACGTTTTTTATTTATTTTTGGGACAGAGAGAGACAGAGCATGAACGGGGGAGGGGCAGAGAGAGAGGGAGACACAGAATCGGAAACAGGCTCCAGGCTCCGAGCCATCAGCCCAGAGCCCGACGCGGGGCTCGAACTCACGGACCGCGAGATCGTGACCTGGCTGAAGTCGGACGCTTAACCGACTGCGCCACCCAGGCGCCCCACAAAGGTTTCCCTTTTACATTTTGCCTGTTATATTCTTTTTGATGGGGAGAAGATATAGCTAATGTTAGCCTAAAACAGCTCTCTCATTCAGTTGGCTTAATACAGCTCTTGGATTTTCTGAGGTGGAATGAATAGATATAGTTAAGGACACAGGTCCCTGACCATTATTACACTAGTCTCTGCTATTCTGCCATTTCTTTAGTCTCCCCACTGCCTCCCCAATCTTGTAAACAGGTTTTGTTGGATCATTTTTGCTTAGGTTCCTTCTGCTTATTGAACTTGGTTAGCAGATGTGTTACAGTCTCCCTCAGCTCCTTAGAACTCAGCTCTTAGTGGCATTGAAGATGAAAGTATGCTTGTAAATTATTCATTCCGATTATATGCTTGAATGGACAGAGTCCACTTAGGCATCTTCTTCTACCTCACCTCTGTCCCAGGTCTTTGTTGTTTTAACAGATGTGAGCTTGCTTTTTAGTCCTAGAGGATGGAAGATTGAATTGCATTTCTAAAATTCATGAAGTAGTTTTTGCATGTATATAATTACTGTCAAATGTATGCATTCATAATATATTACTTTTCTCATGATATTTATAATCTTATATCTCCCCTCCCCCCAGTTTTCATTTTGTTATCCTGTATCATTATCTTCTTAAAAATTATTTACATGACTCTTCTGAACTAGAAATAAAATGATTTGATATTCATAATAGGGAGAGCTATATCTAATTTGCTACACTTTCAGGTGAGCAATGGCAGGAGAGTGTCCTTTCTAAGTTCCACTTGTCTATTAGTGTCGTTTAATCATTTATTATCAATTTTCAAAAATCTTTCTGTTTTTAGTGGGTTAATATTGCATGAGAGGACAGTATACCAGGGACTAGTAGAGAGTTTAACCCTAAAAATGAGACACTAGATTCATTTGTAGTCACTGCAACCTTGTTTTGAGAGCCATTGAGAAATACAGATGGCTAAGAGTGAAAGTTGAGACAAGAGTTAAGCCAACAAGATAATTGTCATCTCTTTAAGAGTAATGTATGTTGGGGGGTACCTGGTGGCTCAGTCAGTTAAGCGTCCAACTTTGGCTCAGGTTATGATTTCACAGTTTTTGAGTTTGAGGCCTGTGTTGGGCTCCGTGCTGACAGCTCAAAGCTTGGAGCCTACTTCAGATTCTCTGTCTCCCTCTCTGTCTCTGCCACACACACACCCTCCCCCCAACCCCCTGGGCCCTCTTGCACTCTGTCTCTCTCTCTCTCAAGAATAAACATTAAGAAAAAAGATAACAATTTTAATTCTCCATTAGCTTCTTTAAGAAAGGATGAAAAGATCTGATTGATATTCAAGCCATGTATTGAAGTTTGTTTGTTTGTTTCTTATTAAAAAAATTGATGTATAGTTGACATACACTACATTAGTTTCAGGTGTATAATGAAGTTATTTCTGAAGGGTGTTATTTCATGTTTGCAGTGGAAAATAATTTCATATTCATTTATATTGTGGAAATAGTAGCTTCTAGATAGTATTATTACCTTCAGAAATAATATTGTGTGTTCTTTAAAGGTGCCACTAACCTTAAACCAGTTCACTAATTGGAAAGATATGCTTCTGAATAGTAAACAGCATTATTCTTCAAGTTGATGAAATTCCTTCTTTTCTTTCACAGAAGGAGAATTAAATGTAGTTGGATGCTCATTGCTAGAAGATAAGATAATGATATAAGTAGGTGGTAAAATTACATGGCAAAAATGAATATCAGCTTTGAGTAGCATACAGGTAGGAAGCTAGAAGAAATGAAGAAATGCTTGGGATGTAGGTTTATTATCCTTTCTTTCCACACCACAGAATAGAGTATTTTCAGTGTTTCAATTTTTCCTTCCCTTATAAAAATCAGTAACTTATAAAGATACTGTGTCATTTACCATACAGTGCTGTTTCTTTTTTTTTATGATAAGTTTGAGGGAGGGTCATGAAGTAGAGAGGGGATAATTACAAAACATGAAACAAAAAAGCTCTGGGACTTCTTGGTATATACTCTCCATTAGAGAGGAGAAGGTAACACACCAGATGCATGAAACTGGTGATTTCAGATAGAGTTTCCACACTAGCTGTTAGACATCTGGAACATTGTTAAAGCTTTCAGATGGCAGAGTTTGAAGTAAGATAAATTCTTCTTTATGCCTTTTTTTTCCTTTGGGCAGAGCCACTTTAACTGTTAAATGAAAGAATGCTACTGAGAAAGGTAGAAAGAAACATAAAGTTATGATCAGTGAGCAGTTTCCAGCAGTAGGTATACATCGTTGAATAAAAGAAACAAAAATTCCTGCCTTCAAAATGGAAAAGATGCTCAAACGTTATTTAGATTCACAGTAACTTCCAATTATTGAGTCAGTATGAGGAAGGACTAGGTAGTCAATATTTGAAAGAGTAGATAATTCCTTGTATTAGTTTTCGGTGGTTGTTTTAACCACCACAAACTTATTGTGGCTTAAAATAAGAGAAATTTATTCTCTCACGGTTCTGGAGGCCAGAGTCTGAAATCAGGTTGTTGACAGAGCTACACTCCTAGAACTTTGGTGGGAAGAGTCTGCCTCTTGTAGCCTCTAGCGGTTGCCGGTTTCCTTGGCTGCGGCCACTTCACTCCAATCTCTGACTCTTCATTTTGCCTTCAACGTTGTCTCTTTATTCTCCTGGTATCTAAGGATATTTGTCATTGGATTTAAGGCTGCCTGGATAATTCAGGATGGTTTCATCTCAGGATTATTAATTATATCTTAACCTTTTCCCAAATAAGATAACATCCCAGGTTCCAGGGATTTGACATGGATATCTTTTGGCTGGGGTTGGTGATGGTGGTACGTCTTTGTCCTACTATACATATCCCCAAGTCTAAAATGAAAAAAATACATTGTAATGTCCTTACTTCAAATCGTGAACCATATCTGTAGGTCCAGATGAGGCATTTGCTTTTACATTCTGCTCTAACCACTTTGAAAGGAACTGTCGAATGATGTCAAAGAAAAATTCAGGTATGACATGCAGAAAGTGAAAAACTGGGCAATAGATAGTTTAGGCTTGAGTGTATAAAATAAAGAGTTTATCTGCCTGTAACCAGAGTTACCTGCAAAGTATTCCAAACCATCCCTCCTAGGGATTTCTTTTATATTTCTAGTATCTGTCTTGGGGAAAACAAACAAGAAAAAAAAACAAACGTCTTCCTAGCATACTAGTTAACAGTCCTCTTTTCCCTCCAAAATTTCTATTACAACAATTTTACAAGACATACAGATGTAGGAATGTATACAGAATCCCATTTACCCATCACCCAGCTTTAGCCATTATCGATACAATGTCTAATCTTCTTTCATTCCCTTCTAATTAGTTCGAAGCAAATTTCAGAAATTATATCATTTTATCTGTAAATATTTTTAAAGGATAATCTCTGCCCCATTACCAAAATACAATTACCACATAAAAATAGTAATAGTCATTTCTTAACATTATTAAATATCTGACAGGATTCACATTTCCCTCATTATTTTATACCTTTTTTTTTTTTTCTTTTAAAGACTCATTTGTGGAATGTCTGGGTGGCTCAGTTGGTTAAGCATCAGATTCTTGATTTCAGCTTGGTCATGATCTCATGGTTCATGGAATTGGGCCCGCCTGGGGCTCACGCTGACAGCATGGAGCCTGTTTGGGATTCTTTCTCTCCTTTTCCACATCCCCTTCCCCCCCCCCCTCCTGCCCCCGTGTGCACACATGCTCTCTCTCAAAATAAGTAAACATTTAAAAAAAGATTCACTTGTTTGAATAGTGACTCACATAAGATCCATCATATGATGCATTGCAGATTGATTAATAAGTCCTTAATTCTTCATTGTTTATGGCAGCACCATCTGATATGGTAGACACATGTGGCTATTTAAATTTAAATTAAATTAGGAATGCAGACTGGTGTGGCCACCTTAGAAAACAATATGGAGGTACCTAAAAAAATTAAACATAGCACTACCTTATGACCCAGCAATTGCACTACTAGGTATTTATCCAAAGGATACAAAAATGCTGATTCAAAGGGACATATGAATCCCAATGTTTGTAGAAGCACTGTCAACAATAGCCAAGTTACGGAAAGAGCCAAAATGTCCATCAGCTGATGAATGGATAGAGAAGATGTGGTGTATACACACACACACACACACACACACACACACACATATACATGCAATGTATACAATACTATATACATATAATACACTAATATATACTATGTATTATATATATACAGTATATATACTATATACTAATATACAATATACATACTATATATATATAATATACTAACATACAGTATACATACTATATACCATAATGCAATGTATATGAATACGGGCACTTGTTGGGATGAGCACTGGGTGTCATATGGAAACCGATTTGACAATAGGTTATATTTAAATAAATAAATAATTAATTAATTTAAATTAAAATTTAAATGGAATATTCTGATCCTTAATCACACTACCACCATATCAAGTACTCAGTAGCCCCATGAAGTTAGGGGCAACCTTACAGGACAGAATATTTGTCTCATTGAAGAAAGTTCTTTTGGTCAGAGTTGAACTATAGGTTTCCTCTCCAACTCTTTTATTTATCTTATATTTTCTGTTCTTCTTTAAAAATTTTTATTATTATTGTTATTGGCAGGACAAACTGGCTAGTTTGGTTTTCTTTGTCTCCCAGAGTCTGGATTTTACGGATTACATTCCTGTAGTGTACTTTAACATAGTTTCTATTCTTGTATCTCCTGTAAATTTATAGTTAAATCTAGAAGCTTGATCTAATTCAGATTAAAGGTTATGCATATATATTTTTTCCCAAGAACACTTTATAGGTGCTGGTGTGTACTTCTATTAGGGGGCACATATAATATCAGATTGTTTCTGTCTTTGTAATGTTACAAGCTATTGATGGTCAACGCCTAGTCCTAGATTCATGAGTTCATTAAGGTTCATAAAATGGTGATATTCCAGCTTTCCTGTGTTTATTAGCCAGAATTCTGTAAAGGGAAACTTTCCTTTGTAAACTGGTTATCTTTAGCTATAGATACAGGAAAGGTAGGTCAATTGCCTAATTCTCATCCTTTATTTTCTAGTTTTGAAAATAATATTGGCTTTCTAACATTTTCCAAAGATGACCAGTGAAAAATTTTTAAGTGTGTTAATGAATTATTTTATTTAAACATACTTGGTGTGTTTTTGTCCAGTATAGTTTTTATCCTTATTATTGATCAGATTTTCAACTTTGGCCCAGTGAGAGCCTCTTTAGGTGGTTTCCTCATTTATTTTGATATGACTGTCACAATCTTTGATAGCTTCTTTTCTATCTGATATGACAGAATTTTTCCACACTCATGATTTTCCAGCTTGGGACCTGGGATTATCTATTTTACAAAACCCTCTTATTAGTTCTTTTAGTGATAACCAAGGAGTCTTAATTTCTTTAGAAGCCACATACTGGGCACTTCTTTCAAAGTGTCAATGCCATTGAGTTATTCATTGTTTTTAGGCTTTGTTTTTTAGCAGAAAGAAATACATGTAATGTCGTACATATATGTACATGCACATATTTAAAATATATATATACGTGTACATATATACATATATATACACACACACATATGTATGTATATAAGATAAGATACCTATTCTTTAAAGCTTAGATTCTTAGTATACTAAGAAAGTATCTACTCTAGCTGAAAAGGTGAAATGTGATGATTTTTTTGGGAGTGAATAATACTGTTAGGTATAGTAACCACATGTACAGCTCTTTGGGATTAGAGTGGAGTAGGGAATCTACCTATACTGATTAAATTTTCATTTTCTTCATTGAAGGTTAAGAGGTGAAACATAGTTTATCACCTATAAGGCGGAGTGCCAATTTGTGGTTCTTGATGAGAAATTGATCAGTTGTGATTGTTACAAGAGGTGTAATCAGTGAGATTAGAAAGGGAAATTGAATTTATATTGGTGTGTTATCATAATGCAATTAATTTTGCATGTACATATCTGAGGCACATAAATCTTGTTTTGAGTTTGAAGTGTCTACACTTTGAATCAGGCATTGCAAATGTAGTGTGATTAAATATATTTAAGAGTTTCTCTTGTTCCACAATTGCTGTGCAGTATGAAATATGTTCTTATTAGGCTGTTCACAGAGGAATCTTTTGGTTGCTATAATAAGAAGATGAAATAGCTAAATTTGTGCATTCCTTTTAGAAAGGATGGAACAGGGGCGCCTGGGTGGCTCAGTCAGTTAAACGTCTGACTTCAGCTCAGGTCATGATCTCGCGGTCCGTGAGTTCGAGCCCCGCGTCGGGCTCTGTGCTGACAGCTCAGAGCCAGGAGCCTGTTTCAGATTCTGTGTCTCCCTCTCTCTGACCCTCTCCCGTTCATGCTCTTTCTCTGTCTCAAAAATAAAACGTTAAAAAAAAATTATAGAAAGGATGGAACAGAATAAGAGGATTTATATTGTAAGATTTATTATTGTTATACTCTTATTTCTTCTGTATGGGATGTCTGTCATCTTGGTAGGAGGATGGATTGTTATCTTTTTAAAAGACTACAACTAGTTTTTCTTCTTAAGGAAAAACATGATATAGTTCACTAATGACACAGTAACTAAATTAGGGTATTTACAGCAGAGAGGAATTTTTAACAGTATAAGAATAACACAGTATATTGGGTAGATATTCTCAGTAGCAGTTTATCCACAATGACCATAGCAGAATGTTCATAAATAATGTAGTAAAAGAATGAGTAATGGAAGAGGTGAGGTTTGAATTGGGTCTTGACGCATAGTTACAGCTGCAGGAGAGGGCTGTTTAGGCACAGAGAAGCAACAGGACAAAACCAGAGGTGCAAGTACATAGGACATTCAGCGGAGATTCAGTAGAGCACTTTAAATGAAGCAAAGGGTTATTAGAGGAGAATAGTGAGCTGTAAGGATGACACCAAATTTCTAAGGGGCTTAAATTTTTTTTAAAGTTGGACTCTAATTGGACCCAACGTTGGGGCTATTAGTCTAATGCAGGTTAGAATTCAGAGGTCATTGTGAGTTCTTTGTTCCACATGATCCACATTCAAAAACAGAGTCTTGGTGCTGTTCTGAATGGATTGCACAATTGGAAATACAGAGGAATGTTGGCTTTAAGTGGTACCCCATCCAGTCTCCAGTTCTGCAAGTTTTATGTTTTTTGTAGTTGTGTCTTTCTTCATGTTGGGGTCCTCCAGCTGTCTGCCATTAACACTTAAGGCCACATGCTTGCTTCTTTAAGAGTATTGGGAAAAGCAGATTCATGATTTTTAGTTAGGTACATGACTCAGAATATGCACAGAAGCATTTTTTTTTTTTTTTGGTGAAATTAACATAACATAAAATTAATGATTTTATTTTGTATTTTTTAATTTTTTTTTTTAGTTTATTTTTTGAGAAAGAGAGCAAGGGGGAGGGGCAGAGAGAAAGGGAGAGAGAATCCCAAGCAGGCTCTGCACCGTCAGCACAGAGTCCAAGGTGGGGATTTTAAAGTATACTGAGATTAGTGGCATTTTGGTACATTCAGTTTTGTGCAACCATCACTTTTATCAAGACACAGCATTCTTTCTTTCTGTTTTTCTAAGTTTATTTATTGTGAGAAAGAGTGAGCAGGGGAGGGGCAGACAGGGAGAGAAAATCCCAAGCAGGCTCTCACTGGAAGCACAGAACCAATATGGGGCTCGAACTTTTGAACTGTGAGATCATTACCTGAGCTGAAATCAAGAGTCAGAGGCTTAACCAACTGAGGCACCCAGGAGTCCCCATTTTTTTTTAAGTTTATTTCTTTTTTTTTAGTAATCTCTGAACCCAGCATGGGTTTTGAACTCATGTCCTGACAACAAGAGTTGTGTGCTCTTCGGACTGACCTAACCAGGCACCCCAAGACACAGAGAATTCTTAAGTGGAATTTACTTAAATGGAAAACCAGGTTTACAATAAAGTAATTTTTGGCATTATTTTGCTTGCTAATTTCTCAGTCTATGTCACTTGTAGAATTTTTTTTTGAAACTTCCTTGCATTCATATTTAAGTTTCTAATTTTGGGGAATCTAAACAATTGCTAGAATGGTATTTTTCTTGTTTTGATAATAGTCAAAAAAAGAAGCAACAAGGTAAACGCTTGAATAGATTTTTTTTTTGTTCACTTTTGACTAGAATGGAGTAGTAATTTAATTTATTTAATTGTGGAATTCTTTTTCAGTTTAGAGCTGTCCATGGTGGTGTTTGGATTTGGGAGATTCAAACTTTTTAATGTGCCTACAGAACACTATCTGAATAAGGCTGTGGGATACAGGAGGACCTCATTCTCTTCTCTTTAGGTTGTGTGTTACGACCCTAGAAGAGTGAGAGTTATGCTTCCTGATTTTAGTTATCTTTTTCTTCTTTTTACCTTAACTCTCCCAAAAATCTGCACAATGTTTATTTGTAATATCCCAGTAGAAGCAAAAGTTGTTTGTTGTAAACATAAATCTAGACATTTGTAAAAAATATTTTAGAAGGATTTGAGCTTTTATTTCTTAGTAAGAAGAGATCTTTTGGGGTTCTGCTTTTGCTTGTGGATATCTTCAATCTATATACCAATTTTTTCTCATAATCTCTTGTTCTCCATGGAAGTGTTGGTGTTGGTGCTAAAGTAGTAACACAAAGAGGATGGCAGTGGTATCTCCAATTAGCATTTCTCATTTAGGTCCCTTAAGAACCCCTAGTGAGAAATTAGAATAAAACAATTATGTCAAATTAATTAGAAAAGCTAAGTAGACTGAGGTCACTATATTCAGTCAGTATTACACTGTTTTTAGATTAAGTAGACATGCAGCATAATTGAACATATATTACAAATATAAATTTTCTGAATTATCAGATGGATTTAATCACTAGCCAGTAATTTTTGTCTTCTGTTCTTGTGGACTTTCACATCATCTGTGGTTTACAAGACTGGTTCTAAAGTATCTTCAATTTCCTGCTATTGTTTCATTTAATAAACACTTGGTGATTACTGTAGTATATGCATTTAAGGTAATGAAGAAGTTTGGAAATAGTGGTGATGGTTGTACAACATTGTAAGTGTACTTAATACTGCTAAATTGTACATGTAAAAATGGTTAAAATGGAAGATTTTATGTTATATAATTTTACTACCATAAAAATATAAGAAAAATCTTATCAGTAAATATACATGTCTGGAATGATTCTTTGTAGTTACGAATTTTTTTAGTTGAGATTTTATTACAGGGTAATTTTTCCTAGGATAATTGGCTACTTTAAGCCCAAGGTATTCAGAAGAACAGGAGAATGGAATCTGGTTATGAATTTTTTTTTAAGTTTATTTTTATTTTGAGAGAGAGAGAGAAAGTGCATGCATGGAGACACACACACACACACACACACACACACACACACACACACACACACATATTTGAGTGGGGGAGGGGCAGAGAGAGGGGGAAATTGAATTCTAAGCAGGCTTCACACTGTAAGCACAGAGTCCGACATGGGACTAAGCCAACCAAGCATGGTTATGAATTTTCTTAAAATGTTTTTATGGATGTATTATCATGCAATTAAAAATTATAAACAGTTTCATAAAGACAACATTTAATTTTCTGTGTTATAAAATTAAGCATTTTGTTGGTTTTTTTTAAAGATTATTAGTTACTTTGAAAGAGTGAGAACGAGTGGGGGGGGGGAGAGAGAGAGAGAGAGAGAAAGAGAAAGAGAGAAAGAATGAATCCCAAACAGGCTCTGCACTGTCAGCATGGAGCCTAATTCGGGGCTTGATTTCACAAACCATGGGATCATGACCTGAGCCAAAATCAAGAAGTTGGACGCTCAACCAACAAAACCACCCATGCCACCCAAATATTTTGTTTTTATAAAAAATTTTTCTCCTAAATGAAATGAAGTCTACTCTGCATTTTAAAAAAGATAATCCTTGAATACCTATAGTCTTATAAGCATGTAAAATGATAAGAAAAGCAGTTTTTCTTTCTTATTCCTGATTAATATACAGCTTTATTGAGGTATGACTGATACTTAAGAAACTGTATATATTTAAAATATACAATCTGATGTTATGGCATTTGTATACACTGATGAAATAATCACTATAATCAAGATAGTGAACATATCCATTACTCCCAAAAGTTTCCTCACACTTTTTCATAATCCCTCTTTCCCACCCCATCTAATTTTACCCTTCCTCCGTTAACTGGATCTTTTTTCCACCATTGATCAGTTTGCATTTCCTAACATTTTATGTAAATATGTTTATTTATACAATGTCAACTTTCATTTATTAGGCTTTTTTCATTCCAAATTATTTTCAGATCCAAAGTGATTGTTCCATTTTACATTCCCACTTACAATGTATGAGCATTCCATTTTTCCCATGTCCTAACCAGTACTTGGTACTGTCAGTTTATTTAATGTTAGCCATTTTAGTAGGAATATAGTGATATCGCATTGTGGTTTTAATTTGCATTTCTCCAGTGACTGATGATAATTGAGTATTTTCCTTGTGTTTGTTTGCCATTTGTATAGCTTCTTTGGTGAAATGTCTGTTCAAATTTTTCACTCATTTAAAAAATTAGATTCCTTGTTTTCTTCTTATTCCTGAGTTTTGAGAGTTCTTTTTATAGTCTGGATACCAGACCTTTATCAGAGGTAGACTTTGCAAAGATTTTCTCCCAGTATGTAGCTTGTCTTTTCATGCCCTTAAACTTGTCTTCTCAAGAGTGGAAGTTTTAAAATTTCAATATAGTTTCATTTATAAATTTGTTTTTTATGATCATGCTTTTGGTCAGATCTAAGAATTCTTTGTGTAATTCATGGTGCTATGATATGAATGTTTGTATTCCCCCTAAAGTCATATGTTGAAACCTAATCTTCAATGCGATGGCTTTCGGAGGTGAGGCCTTTGAGAGGTATTAGTTTCTGAGAGTAGAGCCCTCATTAATGGAGTTAATGCGCTTATAAGAAAAGACTTAAGAGCGCTTGCTTCCTTTCTCTGTACTCTGCTGTGTGAAGATACATAAGAGGGCAGCTGACTGGTAGCCAGAAAGAATGTCTCCCCGGAACCTGAACACACTGGTACACTGATCTCAGATTTCCCAGCCTCCAGAACTATGAGAAATAAATTTTTGTTGTTTAAGCCACCTGGTCTATGGTGATTTGTTATAGCATTCTGAACTAAGACACAGGGGCACAAAGGTTTATTTCTATGTTTTCATCTAAAGCATTGTTAGATTTTGCATTTAGGTCTACAGTACATTTTGCATTAATTTTTTGTGTGTGATGTGATGTATGGAACAAAATTCACTTTTTGAGTACAGGTATCAGTTGTTTCAAAACCATCCTTTCTTTTTGTTTTTAATGTTTTTTCAGTTTTGAGAGCAGAGCATGAGTGGGAGAGGGGCACAGGAAGGGAGACACAGAATCCTAAGCAGGCTCCAGGCTCTGAGCTGTCAGCACAGAGCTTGATGCCGGACTCAAACTTCCAAATCATGAGACCATGACTTGAGCTGAAGTTGGCCGCTTAACCGCTTAACTGACTGAGCCACCCAGGCGCCCCAACACCATCCTTTTCTTCACTGCATTGTTTTTCTTCACTGCATATTTAAAAAAAGTCAGTTGTCTGTGTATGTGTGGGTCTATTTTTTGATTACTGTAGGTTTTTTTTTTTTTAATTTTTTTTTTCAACATTTATTTATTTTTGGGACAGAGAGAGACAGAGCATGAACAGGGGAGGGGCAGAGAGAGAGGGAGACACAGAATCGGAAACAGGCTCCAGGCTCCGAGCCATCAGCCCAGAGCCCGACCAGGGGCTCGAACTCACGGACCGCGAGATCGTGACCTGGCTGAAGTCGGACGCCTAACCGACTGCGCCACCCAGGCGCCCCAGATTACTGTAGGTTTTAATAAATTTGAAATCAGGTAGTGTTCTCTAGTTTTGTTCTTTTGCTTGTTTTGGCTATTGTAAGTCTTTTGCATTTCCATGTGAATTTTAGAATAAGGTATCCATTTCTACAAAAAGCCTACTGAGATTTTGATTGGGATTGTGTTGAATCTCTATACTGGGGACAATTGACATCTTAACTATAATCTTTAATCTTTAATTCTATAAATCTATAAAATTTAATCTTTAATTTTCAAGCCTATAGATAAGATATATCTTTTTATTTAGGTATTCTTTAGTTTCTTTCAACATGTTTTGTAGTTTTTAGTGTACAATTTTTAACATCTTTAGTCAGATTTATTCTTAAGTATTTAACATTTTTTGACGCTGTTGTAATGGTATTTGCCTTTCCATTTCAATTTCTAGTTATTCACCATTAGTAAATAGAAGTACAGTTGATTTTTGTATTTTGATCTTGTATTCTGCAACTTCGCTAAACTCACTTGTTCTGGGAACTTTTTTTGTAGATTCTGTACGATTTTCTACACATACCGTCATGTCATCTTCTAATAAATACAGTTTTACTTTTGCCTTTCCAATCTCGATGTCTTTTATTTCTTTTTCTTGTCTGATTACACTGGACAGAATCTCTAACAGAATGTTGGATATAGAAGTGGTGAGAATGGACATCCTTTCTGTCCTAATTTCCTAAGAGTTTTTATCAGGAGTAAGTAGTGTTGGATTTTTTGAGTGCTCTTTCCACATCTATTGATATGATCATATAGTTTTTATGTTTTTAGTTTGTTAGTATCATGAATTACATTGATTTTTAAATGTAAAATCAACTCTGTATTTTTGGGATAAATACTATTTCTAAGTTTGGGCTACTCTACCAACATACTATAAACTGAGTGGTTTATAAGTAATAGATACTTATTTCTCACAGTTCTGGAGACTGGGAAGTCTAAGATCAATGAGCTGGCAGATTTGGTATCTGTTGAGGGTTCATTCCTTCACTAATACCCACCCTCTCACTGTAACTTCACATGGTAGGAGGTATGAGGGAATCTCTGTAGGGTCTCTTTTGTAAAGAGCACTATTCTCATTAATGAGGGCTCAACTCTCAGGACCTAAGCAACCTTCCAAAAGCCCCATCTTGTAATAAAACCACATTGAGCATTAGGATTCATATGAATTTTGGCAGGATACATATACTCCATATATAGCACTCTACTTTGTCATTGCATACTTTTTAAATATATTGCTGAATTAGATTTGCTAGAATTTTATTAAAATTTTTACATCTGTATTTGTTTATAGATGTCTTTTCTGGTAATATCTTTGCCTTGTTTTGGCATTACGGTAGTGTTGGCCTCATAGGATGAATTGGGAAAAATTCTTTCCTCTTCAGTTTTCTGGAAGAGTTTGTATTAAATTGGTATTATTCTTCCTTAAATGTTTGATAGAATTCAGCAATGAAGGCATCTAGGCCTAAAATTTTCTCTCTGGGAAGGTTTAAGTAGGGGTAATTAGATTATTCATTTCTTATTGAGTAAACTTTGGTAGCTGATGTCTTTCAAATAATTTGTACATTTAATCTAAATTGTTGATTTACATAGTTGCCCATAATATTCTGTATTATTCTTTTGCTAGCTGTGGCTATATTACTTCATTCATTACTGATATTTGCAATTGTGTCTTCCTTTTGTTACCTGATCAGTCTTGCCTAGAGGTTTATTAATTTGATTGTTCTCAAAGAACCAGCTTTTATTTCAGTGATTTTTCTCTTCGTTTGTTTCCTCTCTGACCTTTATTTCCTTTTTGTATGCTTACTTTGAGTTTAATTTGCTCTTCTTTTTCTAGAATTTGGGGGTATAAGCTTTACTATTTTCTGTTGATCATTCATTTTAATTAGCATTTTAATCAGTGTTTTTGTTAAGAACTACTGATAGTAGCATGCTATTGAAATCAACCACTTCATAAATTGGCAAGAATAGCTAGTATTCTGGAGTATCAATTGAAATCCAAAAGGCTGAGATGGTGACCTAAACATATCAAGATGGCTAATTAAGGAAAATCTCAAATCTTATACTCAGTACCAAAAAATCAATTCGGAAAGTATGGGATAAGGGAGAGCAACTTTAGTGCAGTATTGGTTAAGAGTTGTTAGGATCCACAGTGCCTGGATACAAGGTATGGTTATTTGAATGTAATTTGGCTTCAGAAAATCTAATTTGATAAAAGTTTTTATTAATGTAAATTTAGTATTAAGAAAAAGGAAGATAATAATTGCACTCTTCTTTACTGAATAGACCATTTGTATTTAATTCTGAGCACCACACTGAAGGGTTTAGACACACTAGAACCCTTAGCCAGGGTAAACAGATTTATAATGGATGAACCATGCCATAATGAATCTTGGAATTGTAGGATGTTAGAGTGTTTATGGACCTTAGAAATTGCCTTATTTTTCAATTTAGAAAACCAAAGCCAGGGGCTATTGGTTTACTCAGTGTTACCCAGATAATCAGTGACAAGTGTTGAAGATTGGATTTTCAGTTTCTGGAGATCATTTCAACATTGTTTCCACTGAACCATCTTGTCATCAAACTATAGTTCAGAAAGAAGAGGTCTTTGAAAGGTCTTGAAATCATCTATATGAGAAAAAAAAATCAGTGATCAACAAGAAAATGTTAGTGAGATTATTTTCATCTTAAAAGTTTGAGCTATCCATGTGATTCCTAGTTCCTGGAGGTAGTCAGTGAAAGACTGGACTGGACGATCCTTCATGTGGAATGTTGTCGATGGATTCATGTATCAGATAAACTGGGCTGTATCAGCTCTAGAATTCTTTCTGTCTGAGTGTGTTTCTTCTTTTGGTGGTTGTCACAATTTCCATTATGAGCATTCATGCTACTCAAATTCCCCTAATACTAAGTATTACTGCCATCAGCTTGGAATTCCCAAGAGTGACTTGTAAAAGGCACTCTTCAGTTCTATGGCAGAAATACCTATTCCTGTCCACATTAGGGTCATTTTCTTCTTCTTTTTTTTTTCCTGGATGTCAGGAAGGATCTTTGGCTGGTTTCCCTACTTACAGTTTTATAAGAAGAAACAGGTTTTCTCTGTTTAGAAGATGACTTCTTCTAGAGTATTTCTTCTGCCCCAGCCCTGTTTCCCAAGTTGGAGCCTGAATTTCATTGTGCCTTATATGTATTTGTGTGCTAAAATGAGTACTCTCTAATGGTAATATGTCTAGTGGCATATATGAGAAATATAAACTTAGACTCATAGATGTAAGTAATAAGAGATTTCAGAGATTATTTGGTTCATGTTTCATAAAGAATATTCTGTGGTATGTTGAATGATTTATGAGCAAGTGTTCTGTGACCAAATAAGTTTGGGAAACAGTTTGTAAAACAAAAATAGGATTTTATACTATGGTTTATTAATATTATTATTACTGTTTTTAACTCTAGGGCATTCCCAACTTATTATTTATTATACATTGTGAATCTCAGAGCAAGCCCCCTTGCTTGAGTAATTAATGTTTATTATTTATTTATTTATTTATTTATTTATTTATTAATACAGTAATTAATGTTTCACAAATTTATTTAAGTGGAACCATTTTTTCTTTTTAAGGACTAAAGTTCTGTGAAGCACTTTGGGAAAAGCTGACTTTGTCCATTCCCCTTAATTTAGAAGATGAGGCAACAGAAACCTAGAGAGATAAACCAAATTCCCCAGGGTCACTAGTTAGTGATTGAGTAAGAAATTACAGTTCTTCTGATCAGTTTTGGACCTCTTACAAGTAAAAAGATAATATACCTTCTTTTTATATTTGACATGTTTCTCATTCAATTACTCTTTTTCCTTAACTCTTACCCACTCTTTTTCTCTCTCCCCAACTTTTTTGTTCTTTTATTTGTCCTCTTTTATTCTTTTACATGGTTAAGACATTTGACATTGTGGTTTTATGTGGCTTCTCAAATTATTTTTTTCCTCTTGGAATTAAGCTTTCATTTCTGTTGGCTGGAACCTAAATATATTATTTTTCAAAAGCAGATTCCATTGTGCAATTTTTATAAAACATCCTGAGAATTGTAGAAATCTTCAAATGGGTGAGAACAATTATTATTTTCTTTCTTCTAACTGTACAGAATGATATGATTCTAAGGTTGCTTTCATTCTGACATCTAATGTAGGCTTACTGTGGAAGTTTTGGTTGATTACTAAGGTAAGTAGGAATATGAAGAATTTGGGAGCATGGATTGTTTTGAGGAGTTAAGGTTGGACTGGAGGGTTCACTTTATTGATGTGAAGGTAGCCCTGTTTAAAGTTAGTTACCTTGGGGTGCCTAAGAGGTGCAGTCAGTTCAGTGTCCCCTGTTGATTTCGGCTCAGGTCATGATCTCACTGTTAGTGAGTTTAAGCTTCTTGTTGGGCTCTGCGCTGGCAGTGCGGAGCCTGCTTGCAATTCTCTCTCTCTCTCCCTCTCTCTTTGCCCTTCCCTCACTTGCTCACTCTCTCTCTCTCTCTCTCTCTCTCTCTCTCTGTCTGTTTCAAAAATAAGTAAGTAAACTTAAAAAAAAAGTTGGTGACCTTGGGAGGCTGTTTTTTCTCCTGGCCATTTGCAATGAGAAGGATGAAATAAAATGTACTTTGTTTTGCTAAGATATTATCACTGATGTATGTAGAAATATTTTTGGTATGAATTATTGAAACAATTTTTATTTATGGGTATTCTAAATTTCACTTGTTTAGTTTTAACTTTGTGGTGAAATACAAGTACCTGTACCCATAAGAGTTCCAACTTTGTAGGTGTGGGACACTGGATAGGTTCAAATGCCTTTTGAAAATACTTTTTAATGTAAAATTACTTACATGTAAAAATACATACATGTAAAAATACTTTTTAATGTAATTAAATGTAATTTAAATGTAATTTTAATTTTAATGTAATTAAATGTAAAATTAAATTACATGTAAAAATACTTACATGTAAAAATACTTTTTAATGTAATTAAGTCTTCGACAAGTAATTAAAGTTTGGGGTGTATTTCATAATGCTCTATAGTAGTTTCTCAGTATCTTTAGCCTGCAGGCACTGTATGACTTGGTTTGTGTGAGAATTTTCCTAACAGTATTCGGTGAATGGTGTCAAATTCATAGGATATTGTTGAATAGCGAGCCAGTGTTTGGAAGAAAACGAGTTAAAATTAGTTAGAATTGTGAGGCAATACTGTTAGTGCTATTAATGGATTAACAACTATTAAAGAGTAAAACACTTTGTTCCATAGGTCTGAGTAAAAACTCTCTATTGATAAAATTAAGTCAATTTGCAACTTTTTGCAGAACTTATTTTACCTTACAAATGAAGTTGCTAGTTACGATTTTATACCTCGTTTTTTTCTTTTTAAACAAGTTTTATTTATTATTTATTATTTTTGTTATTAGTTTCAGGTGTACAGTATAGTGATTCTTATGCCTTGTTAACACATGTTTCTGTTTATATAAAAGTAATTGTACTGTACTTTAGCTTAGTTACCTCAACCCTTGCTTCTCTTCTGTCATTTAAACTGAATGTAGTTAATATCTCAGGGATTATAGAATAGGAATTCAGATTATTTGTTTACTTGCATAAATGTTTCATAGTGGTTGTAAGATTTGGGTAAATATTCTGTGTAGCACAAATTTTCTGTAACAAATGATTTCTTTTTTGTTTTTAATTTTATTTATTTTGAGAGAGAGAGAGAGAGAGAGACAAAGAGAGAGGGAGGAGGGGCAAATAAAGAGGTAAAGAAAATCCCAAACCGGCTGCTTGCTGTCATAGCAAAGCCTGACACAGGGCAAAATCCTAGGAACTGTGAGATCATGACCCGAGCCAAAATCAAGAGTCCGATGCTTAACCTACTGAGCCACCCAGGCGCTCCTGTTACAAGTGATTTCTTAGTAGTTTTTTCAAATTAAACCTCATTTTGTTTTAGAGCATTGATTTTATGACAGTTTTTTAGTTTCTAAGACTTAAACCCTCCCTTCTCAATCACCTTTACTAGCTGCTGTTGGTTGCTATAGCTTGTTTTTTAAATAGTCTCTCTTTCTTCTACTTTTCTTCACTTGCTAATTGAATTCTAGTTTTTTTCAGGTTTTGAGTTGCTTTGTTCCAGGGAAATTGAACCCTTCCCAGCCTCAGGGGATGAATTGCATTTGGTTTAAGCCAGAGGTTCTTAAAATGTGGACCCTAGTGGGTCTTTGAGATCTTTTCTGGGAGTATGTGATGTATAAACTACTTTCGTCATTATTTGCTAAGATGTTACTAATTAAAAAGAAAATCTCATTCTATCATGAGTGCATAGTGGAATTTTTCCAGAGACTATATGATGTGAGATACTCAACGGACAAGAAAGAGAAGACAGGTATTAGAGAGATTTACAAAATTATAATAAAACACTGCCATTTTTTTCATTAAGTTTTTTACCTTTTGGAAAAGTTATCTTTAGTTAATGTTATTTTCATTTTAAGCAAATTGATAAATACATATTGTAAGCATTTCTCAAACTTCTTTCTATTATGGTAAATTGTGATACATATTATTCCTATAAACTAAGCTTTTTGAGGGTCTTTAATAATTTTTAAGAGTGTACAAGAGGTCATGAGATAAAAAGTTTTAAAATGACTGGTTTAGGACACTGTTTAGCAGTGAGCATGTGATGCTTTGCCAAATAAAACCTGAGGTGAGGATTTCTGGAGTATGGATGTCTATGTAGATTTCCTTGCTTTTATAAGAAGAGACCCAAGAGAAGAAATAAATCCTTTCCTGCATAGACATTTGTTGTATTGATATTGTTCCTGAAACTGCTGCAGCCATCTTCTACAAGGGGAACAGCTGGCATGCTGAGGGTGGCTGAGCAAAAAGGTGGAAAGTCTGAATCTTTGATCTTGATCCAAAATTAATGAACCCTGGAATTGCCCTATTTCCAGACTTCCTGTTATGTGAGATAATAAATTTCTTTCTTGTTTAAACCATTTTTATTTAGGTCTTATGTTATTTGCAGCTAAAAAAAAACAAAAAAAAAACATTTTAACTGAAACACCTTCATTTTGACCTCACAAATTCATGAATGTTTTTATTTATAGTGATTGTTTTTACCTGAGACCTATTTATTTGTCTTCAAAGATAGGAATAGGGATGCTGATGTCTGGATAACAATTACTTTTGTCTTTTTGATTTTGTGCATCTTAGTTCTGTGGTTTTAGAATGCCCTTTGTCTTGAAATGTAACTAGCAAACTCATGCTCCCAGCTAAATGTCATGTCCTTTTCTAATCTTTGTCTTCTCATGAAACTTTTATGTATGGTTTTCTTACAGTACTGATCCTATCATCATCATCATCATAATTGTTATTTTTAAAGATTTTTAAAACTTGTCATTTGCAAATATTTTTCCCATTCAGTAGATTGCCTATTCATTTTGTTTATGGTTTTCTTTGCTGTGCAAAAGTTTTTTTTTATTTTAGTATAGTCCCAGTGGTTTATTTTTGCGTTTGTTTCCTTTGCCTGAGAAGACCTATCCATAAATTTGTTGTTAAGGTTCATGTCTAAGAGATTACTTCCTGTTTTCTGTTCGTTTTATGGTTTCTGGTTCATATTTAGGTCTTTAATCCATTTTAGGTTTATTTTTGTGTATGGAGACAGAAAGTGGTCCAGTTTTATTCTTTTGCATGTAGCCCAGCACCATTTATTAAAGAGACTGTCTTTGCCCTATTCTGTATTCTTGCCCCCTTTGTCTTAGATTGATTGATCATATAAATGTGGGTTTAATTCTAGGCTATCTTGTTCTGTTGATCTATGTGTCTTTTTATGTACCAATACTATACTATTTTAATTACCGTACCTTTGTAGTGTATCTTGTAATCTGGGATTGTGATACCTCTAGCTTTGTTCTTCTTTCTCAAGATTAATTTGGCTATTTGGGACCTTTTTTGATTCCATACAAATTTTTAGGATTATACTGTTTCTGTGAAAAATGCTGCTGGTATTTTGATAGGGATTGCATTGAATCTGTAGATTGCTTTGGGTAGTATGGACATTTTAACAATATTGATACTTCCAGTCCACGAACATGGAATATCTATTTGTGCTGTCTTCAGTTTCTTTCATCAGTGTTTATGGTTTTCAGAATACAGATCTTTCACCTCTTTGGTTAAGTTTATTCCTAAGAATTTTTGTGTCTATGTGTAATTATAAATGAGATTGTTTTCTTAATTTCTGGTTCTGCTGCTTTGTTGTTAGTGTATAGAAACACAACAGATTTCTGTGTATTCATTTTGTATCTTGCAACTTGGCTGAATTCATTTATTAGTTCTAGTAGTTTTTTGGTGGAGTCTTTAGGGCTTTCTATATACAATATCACATCATCTGCAAATAGTGACAGTTTTACTTCTTCCTTACCTATTTGGGTGTCTTTTATTTCTTTTTGTTGTCTTACTGCTTTGGCTAGGACTTCCAATAAAAGTGGTGGGAATGGATATCCTTGTCTTGTTCCTGACCTTAAAGAAAAAGCTGCCCATTGAGTATGTTGTTAGCTGTAGGTTTTTCACATAAGACCTTTATTATGTTGAGGTATGTTCCTTTTAAATGCACTTTATTGAGAGTTTTTATCCTGAATTGATGTTGAATTTTGTTAAATGCTTTTTTGCATCTGTTGCGACGATCACGTTTTTTATCCTTCATTTTGTTAATGTGATGTATCATGCTGATTGATTTACAGAGATGGAATCACCTTTGCATCCCTGGAATAAATCCCGCTTGATTATGGTGAATGATTCTTTTACTATATTACTGAATTTGGTTTATTAATATTTTGTTGAGGGTTTTAACATTTGTGTTCATTAGGGATATTGACCTGGAGTTTTCTTTTTTTGTAGTGTCTTCATCTAATTTTGGTATCAGGGTAAGGCTGGCCTTGTATAATGAATTTGGGGCTTTTCTTCCTCTTCTCTTTCTTGGAATAGTTTGAGG
This sequence comes from Puma concolor, assembly GCF_028749965.1. Lineage (NCBI taxonomy): Eukaryota > Metazoa > Chordata > Mammalia > Carnivora > Felidae > Puma > Puma concolor. The sequence goes on from NC_141683.1 coordinate 42,756,961, forward strand.
AGAATCAGTATTAACTTTTCTTTAAATGTTTGGTAAATTCATCTGTGAAGCCATCTGGTCCTGGACTTCTGTTTGTTTAAAGTTTTGTGGTTACTGATTGAATTTCATTATCTAGTAATTAGTTTATATAGATTTTTTTATTTCTTCCTGATTCAGTTTTGGAAGATTGTATATTTCTGGGAATTTATCCATTTTTGCTAGGTTTTCTAATATAATTAATTTTTTTACTTGAAATTTTTTATTAATCATCTATGAATTTAAAGTTAGAGTTGGGGCGCCTGGGTGGCGCAGTCGGTTAAGCGTCCGACTTCAGCCAGGTCACGATCTCGCGGTCCGTGAGTTCGAGCCCCGCGTCGGGCTCTGGGCTGATGGCTCAGAGCCTGGAGGCTGTTTCCGATTCTGTGTCTCCCTCTCTCTCTGCCCCTCCCCCGTTCATGCTCTGTCTCTCTCTGTCCCAAAAATGAATAAACGTTGAAAAAAAAAATAAAGTTAGAGCTTTATTTTATTCAACTTTATATTGCTTCATTATGTGGCTTCCAATGCACAGTAGATATAGATCATTATAGAAAATATTTGAGGCAGAGATCCACTCATCTTGTGGCTACCCAAGAAAAGCCTGGTAAACCACAGCTTGATCTGCCTCAGAAGCCCATCAGGGTGCCCTACACCAGCTTCCTGGCTGGAAGGACTGTGGCTCAAAGGGAACCAGAGGCCTGGCCTTGCAGGTGTGAGAGCTTGATGGGGGAAGTCTTAATATCAAACTTCAAAACAATTTCATCAAAACAGGTTATTCAAAACAAGTTCAAATCACAATTTGGTGCAAAACCACTTTCAAAACACTAGTTTGCAATAACAAGTTAGTACACAAGTGGAGACCAAATTAAATGGGTGGATTAAAAATGCATTTTGGAAGTAAACAAGACTGTTGGTGGGTTTTTTCTTGACTGTTGGACCAGAAATCAAGCATCATACACATCAAGTGAATGCTCCAGGTAGCTACCAGAGGGTTTTGATATCAAAATTGCAAGATTGCAAAGATCAAGATTGCAAAGATCACATACATGTTGAGTTTTTACTACAAATGGATTTTAAAGATGAAAATTCATTTCCGTTTTGGATTTTGGATGGCCCTCAAGCATGTGAAGGGAAGCTCAATACCACAGAGGTCTATGGAGCTGCTCCCTCATAGAAATGAAGCTAATCTCTGCCTGCCTGCCTGCCTGCCTGCCTTCCTTCCTTCCTCTGTTTTTCTCCCTTTTTCTTTCTTTCTTTCTTTCTTTCTTTCTTTCTTTCTTTCTTTCTTTCTTTCTTTCTTTCTTTCCCTTTCAAGTTGGTTTACTTATTTTGAGAGAGATAGAGTACACGTGGGCAGAGAGAAAGAGGAAGAGAGAGAGAATCCCAAGCAGGCTCTGCACCATCAGTGCAGAGCCCGACATGGGACTCGAACCCACAAATTGAGATCATGACCTGAGCCAAAATCAAGAGTCAGGTGCTTAACTGACTGAGACACCCCGGCACCCCTCTGACTTTATCCACTCTTGTTTGTATACCCTTTTCCCTGTTTTCACAAAGCTTTGTACTCTGTGTTATATTCTGTCTTGTAAATGAACCTGAAGCTTCTTCACACTGAGTTGCAAATGACCTGAATGTAATTTAGATTTTAACACAAAACTCAGAGTTTAAAAAAAAGTCATGGAATTGTAACAGTGACATTTCAGATTTTATCTAAGAGTTAATTATCTTCTCCAGATCATACATCAATTTGCATATATAAAGTACAGTTTGATCATCTATAAGGCCAAGGTCAGAATTTGGTCTTCTGTTCCTCTATACCCTTTTCTCTATTACATACTTTGATTTGCTTGCTAATTAGGGAGGCCTTTATGACCAGTTACTATGGGCATTTCCCATATTGTTCCCAGACTGTAGAATCAGGAAAGATAATTAACCATGCAGCTCTGGAGCCAGGCTTCATACAGTCTTCTAGTCAGTGAGTTCAGCAGGTGGCCACTCAACAGTTAGTTATTAAACACCTTTTAATGAGCTAGGTGCTGAACTGGTGCATTCCTGCTTCTGATAATAGTTATGAAGCAGGAGAGGACTGAAAAGGGAAGAAGGAATTTTGGTTTTTGCTGAACATGTCTTGCCATAATCCATAAAGTGGCCATTTTGTTTTGTTTTGTTTTGTTTTGTTTTGTTTTAGCTGAGTTGACACTATGGACAACTCTAGACAGGGCTAACCTTGCTGAAATTAATAGATCTATTTCCAGCCTCTAATAGTGACCAGTTAGTATATGCAGTTGTCTAACACCTGAATGTTTGAAATCATCACACGAGACTGGAAAATCTTTTCTTTGTTTCAGCAACTAGAAAGATCTGTGTAATGTGCATAGCTGTACAATAGTGATAACTCAGAATTCTATCAGAGAACTCACAAGCTTGTCTAATTACCATGCTATAGCTCATCAAAAGATGCTTTAAGATTAATGCAAGAGACAGTAATACATAATGCATCTTACAGGGCTGAGGGCTAGAAAGAATATGGGGATAGTGACCCTTTAAAGACTTTTAAAAAAATTTTAGAGAGTGAGCACGTGATTGGGGATGAAGGGCAGAGGGGGAGAGAGAGAATCTTAAGCAAGCTCCACACTCAATGCAGAGCCCAATGCAGGGCCTGATCTATGGCCCTGGGATGGAGCCTGATGCAGGGCTCGATCCCATGACCCTAGGTCATGACCTGAACCAAAATCAAGACTCAGATGCTCAACTGACTGAGCCATCAAGGTGCCCCAACCTTTTAAAGACTTTGAATGTCTAAAATATCTTTAGTTCACCACTCTCAAGTTTGATTGGTTTGATTAGGCATTAAGTTCTTTTTTGGAAATTATTTACACGTTAGAATTCTGCTGCTAGAAGTCAGATGTTTTCTTTCCTATTCCAGTGAATATGAATTTTCTCTTAGTTTGTCAGTCTCACTCTGCCCCTCTCTCATCGTCATCAGTTTTCTAGCTCTGGTGTTATGAAAATTGATAATGTATCTCAATGTATTTTCCCCCATTTTTAAATTGAGGTATAGTTGGCACACAATGTTGTATTAGTTTCAGGTGTACTAACTAGTGATTCAGAAACTCTGTACATTATGCTATGTACACTCCAAGTATAGCTACCATGTGTCACCATACAATGCTGTTGCAGTACCAAAAAAAAAAAAAAAAAGGACATGTTTGAATAAAATTGTAGGGTACTGTTGGGCAGCTGACTTGGTTACATCTCACTGAACCAATTAGGTTAATCCTTAAAAACGGAGAGGGAGATGTGAGTGGTTAGCCAGTGGTAGACCAAGATGATAGAGGAAGATGTAGGGAGATCTGGGCAGATGTGAGCACACATAATTTTATAAACATAATCAAAATTATGAAAGAGGATAAAATGGCATGGAGAAAATTTGTGGACTGGTAGATGAGAGAATAGTAGGAGGGAGGCACTAAGTGAAATGAGCAGTATTAACAGTTTTGTTTAAGCAGTAGGAATAAAGAGAATGAGTCAGTTTTGGGAAAAGTCAAATAAATTTGGCTTTGTTTATCATGTACATAACTGATAGTTCTTTATTTGTTAAATTTTAAAATAGTTTAGGGATCTTGGGTGGCTTAGTTGGTGGAACATGCGACTCTTGATCTCCAAGTTGTGAGTTCAAGCCCCACATTGGGTATAGAGCTTACCTGAAAAAAAAAATAGTTGAAAGTTAAACAATCTCATTTTTAAAATGTTTATTTTTCTCCTCTGATAGATTGGGTCTGGCAGCAGTGGAACTTAAATTTCATTATGTCTCCTTTGCTTTAAGGATTTAATAAATTTATCAATTGGTTAATTTCGTTGATCAGCAAAGCCCCTGATGGATATAGAAGGCCTTTCATTCAGAGGCTAGTATTACACTTGACCTCCCAAAGTTTTTGTTAAGAGTAGAATCAGATTCTGTTTAGCCTCAGAAGCTCGGAATGTCTTTAAAAAGAGATGTGAGGGGTCGCCTGGGTAGCTCAGTCAGGTAAGCGTCCGACTTCGGCTCAGGTCATGATCTCATGGTTCATGAGTTCGAGCCCCGCATCGACAGCCCAGAGCCTGGAGCCTGCTTCGGATTCTGTGTCTCCCTCTCTCTGCCCCTCCCGAGCTCACACTCTGTCTGTCTATCTGTCTGTCTCTCTCACAAAGATAAATAAATATTTAAAAAATAAATAAATAAAAAGATGTGAGACAATAAGGTGCAAAAGACGAAATTTATAAGGAGACTTACCTGTTATTAGGTAATGAGGTTGCTCCACAAATAAGGTAAGGATGCAAAGGAGAACACTACAGTTCTAATTTATTGTTAGAGTTACTTCTATGGTCATTAATCCTATTTTTAGATCTGTTATATACCTCCTGAATATCACACTGAAGAAGTAATTCTTCTCTCTTTTTTTAATGTTTATTTTTGAGAGAGAGTGTGTGATTGGGGGAGATGCAGAGAGAAGGGGGACAGAGGCTCCAAAGTGGCCTCTCTACTGACAGTAGCAAGCCCAATGTAGGGCTTGACTTCACAAACCCTGAGAGCATGACCTGAGCTGAAGTCTGACGCTCAACTGACTGAGCTACCCAGGCGCTTCAAGAAGTAATTCTTTTCAATAAAGTCTCAGAAATAAGTATGGAGACACTGGTGGAATCAGTAGCTGTAGGTGTTTGTTGATCCTCTATCATATTGAGAAAGTTACCTCTTCTGTTCCTATTTTACTGAGAGATTTTATGAACAATGGATGTTGGTGTTTGTCAAATGCTTTTTCTGCCTCTATTGAGATAACTGTATATTTTTTCTTCTTTATTTTGTTAATATGGTAAATTACATTGACTCATTTTTGAATGTCAAACCTAACCTCGTATTCCTGGGATAAATCCCACTTGGTCATGACACTATTATTATTATTATTATTATTATTATTATTAATTATTTTATATATTCCTGATTAGAGTTGCTAAAATTTAGTGAAGGATTTTTGTGTCTTTGTTCATGAGGTATATTGGTCAGCAGTTTTCCTTTTTTGGAATGTAATGATGGTCTCATAGAATGAGTTGAGACTTATGTTCCTCTATTTGATAAAAAGCGCTATAGTTTTATGAGAAGGTTTTTCTTTTTTTTTTCTTTTTTCTTTTTTTTTTTTTTTTTTACTAGAAGTTTAATATACTTCATGAGTAAGGTTTGGTAATTTTTGTCTTTCAAGGAATTTGAACATTACCTCTAAAATTGTCAGGTTTATTTGCAAAAAGCATTTGTGATACTCCCTTCTTATTTTTTGATGATTCCAAGATCTGTAACATAGGTTGTCTTTCATTTCAGTTTTGGAAAATTGTATATTATCTTTTTTTCTGATCAGTATGAATGAAAGTCAATTTTATTGATCTCTTCAAAGCACTGTTTTGGTTTCCTTTCTTTATTGTTTGCCTTGATTTGTATTTTATTGATTTCTGCTTTTTAAAATTATTATTTTTTATTTCCTTTTCCCTCTTTGGGTTAACTTACTATTTTTTTCATTTTTTTTAATTTTTCATTTTTAATGTTTATTTATTTTTGAGAGAGATAGACAGAGTGTAAGCCGGGGAGGGGCAGAGAGAGAGGGAGACACAGAATCCAAAGCAGGCTCCAGGCTCTGAGCTGTCAGCACAGTGACATGGGGCTTGAACTCACAAACTGAGAGATCATGACCTGAGCCGAAGTCAGATGCTTAACCCACTGAGCCACCCAGGTGCCCCCCCTTTTATTTTTTTATTTTTTTGTTTGTTTCTTTTCTTCATTTCTTAAAGTGCAAGCATTTGTCACTGTTAAAAACCTTATTGCTTTATTTGGCTCCCAGCTGCAGTTCTTTGCACAGGCAAAGTCCAGAGTCTTGGCTTCATGCCACAGCATCAAATAAGCCAGTGTGCAAGGCTCATCAGCTACAGAAGGTCAATTCACCTCTCTAAGGTTCTTCTCTCTCTGGAATTGGGTCTTTTACCTCTCGTGTATGTTCTTTCAGCAGCTATTTGCTACTTTAAAACAGATCACTTAGGTATTTTATTCAGTATTCCAGTTGTTGAATGTGTGTGCTATTTGGCTTCTAGTTACTCCCTCTTTCCTGGAACTGGACCTTATTTAAATATATTATTTTTGAGTGTTCAGTAATTTGCTCATCTTCTAGGAGTACATATTGGTTCACAAAAGCAAGTCATGCTAAACTCACCTAATTTTCTTTTAAAGTTGGTTTTCCTAGTTGATTAGGAGAATGACATAGGCAGAAAATTTCAGGAAGACAGTTTTTTAACTTGTCATGCCACGCGAGTGGACAGGAGGAAAAATGTGAGATGGATGGTAATATAGTTAGGGGGATTTGTGGCTGATTAAACAACTTCTAACAGAGTATTGACAGATTTGTGCCAGCTGAAAGGGAGAGTTTTAGTTTATTATTTTTAGTAATTATTTTAATGAAGACAAGGCACGGTTTAAATTTTTTTCATGAAGCAATTAAAAAAATTTGTCTCTTTTGACAGAAGACACGTTAAAAAAAAGATCTTGATGAGTTAAAAAAATTTTTTTTTATGGGGGTGTGTCATTCAGAACCACCTGGAGATTGTTAAAAATGTACAAATGCTTGGATTCCAGTCTGTACACTCTGCATCAGAATCTTTGGGGTAGGAAGGGCTGAAAAATGTATTTTCAAAACAGGATTCTAAAGGTTGTGATGGAAACTTCCAGTTAAGAGTGATGAGTTGTAATTAGTGGTGTGCTGGAGCTGCCTCATGTGGCCTTATGATAAATGTCTGCATCTTTTCCCAGTCCCTTGTTTGGTGTTAGTTAGTAGCTTGAAATTGACCGTGATGGGTGTATTTATATTATAGATATTGGTAAAAGCTACAAAATCAGCCTGCCACATTAGAGAACGTTTATCAGCACACCACTGTTAGATATATTAGGATGGGATAAATGATAACTTTAAAAAACCTGTAGAATGGGAGAATGATAACATGATTATAGTTAATATAAAAAATATCTAGGGATTTACCTGTTTCTTTGGTCTGAGCCAGTAGTAAGATACAGCTTTCAAAAAAGGTTAATGCTCTGTATTAAGTTGTATAGAACAAGAAAGGTGATAATACTGTGTGAAGCACTAATCAGATCATCTTTTTCTGGAGTAATGTGAATGGTTATAGGTACCATGTTCTTAAAAGGATATTGAATTTTTCTTCATAGCTCTGATAATGAAGAAGAATAAGAATTTTATATGACTACATAAGGTAAAAATTTGGTAGGTAGGTATGGAGCAGCAAATTTTGCTTGTTAGAACTTTCAAATAATCAAAATTGCCCTAAAATCTGTTTCACAAATTCAAACAAATAAATTTGAGATCTAATTGGCTTCATTAAATGATTTATGAATTGGGCGGTACTCCATCTACTCCATATAGCAAGTAGAGAGTCATTCTAAGGAGTTGTATAAAATGGAAGATTTTTAAAGATGGAGGGTGGGGGGTGAAGAAAGTGATTAGCAAAAGAAAATAATTGTTTCAGGGGAGACTAGGGTAAAAGCAGTATCTTATTCAGATTACCTCATTTTTCTTTGGGGGACAGAGAGTATCCAGGTAACATTGATGAGGATCCATTGGCACTGATGGAAAGAATAATTTCCTGACTGACCTTTTAAGTCCTCTTATCTAGGGAGGTTGAAACTGCAATTAGATGGAGTATTAAGCCCTGGTTTGGGAACTTCTAAGTGACAACACCTTGGGCTTGTGGTTTTCCCCTCCCTCCCTCCCTCCCTCCCTCCCTCCCTCCCTTCCTTCCTTCCTTCCTTCCTTCCTTCCTTCCTTCCTTCCTTCCTTCCTTCCATCCTTCCTTCTGAGAGAGAGAGTGAGTGTGTGCATGTACAAGTGGGAGAAGCGGAGAGAGAAAGGGAGAGAGAATCCCAAGCAGACTTTGCACTATCATTGGGGAGCCAGATGCAGGGCTCAATCCCAGGAACCCTAAGATCATGACCCGAGCCAAAATCAAGAGTTGGATGCTTAACCAACTGAGCCACCCAGGGCCCCCCTGGTTTTCTTTGTTTAACAAGTTAAATTGATTGAGATATAGTAAATACTGGAATTGGTTGTCAGATGGTTACTACACAGGGATATTGGAGGGAAATTTTGTATTTGATAGGAAGCTGGACTAGATCAGTGATTCCTAACCCTGGTTGTACATTAGAATCATCTGGAGGAACATTCAAAACAAAAACAAAAGCATTTCAATGTACAGGATGAATCATAAACTGACTAAATCAGAATCTTGGAACTTGGGCATCTGTATATTTTAAAGCCCTTTGGCTTACTATACTGTACAGCTAAGTGTGAGAATCACTGGATTATATAAACTATAATATATTTTCCAAATTAATTTTGTAAACATAATCCTGATCATTGGATGGTAACACTTTGTTTTCCTGGAACAGATTTTGAATAATCTGCATTTGTAAAATACTTAGAAAACCTGGCATATATAGCTACCAAGGAAATGCATAGACATTGCTTTATTGAATCTAAGAACAGAGGTTCTAATTCTGGAAACCCAAATTAAACATTTGTATGATAATTTCATAATAATTAGCAGTATAGTAATTGATTTAAAGTCCCAATATGTTTAAATCAAAATGCATTTAAAAATTTTTAAACAATAAAAAAATTACAAATATATTTATAGTTTTATTTTTTGTGGTTAAAATGTGATGATGATATTGGCAAAGTGTTAATAATTGTTGAAGCTGAACATTGGACATATTGGGGCTTATTCTTCTGTCTACTTTCTGTTTCATTAATTTTGAAATTTCAATAAATTGTTTAAAAAAAAAACCCAGCTTATGTTAGTCTTTTAACACATTGAAAAGCAATGTGTTGCTGGTGTGTCCTGAAAACATAATGAATTAGAATGTAATATTTTCCTCTTTTGAAATTGGTTCTTTATTTTAGTGGCTTTAGTCTTTTTAGGAAAAAAGAAATTATTGGTAAATTATATTGGATGCTTGGAGCAGAGACCCTTGGAAGCTCACGAAACTCTACAAAATTCTGTCAATGAGGATATTAGTATCTGAAGTAAGAGTGTAGATCATATTTTCTAATACTGTGCAGAGTGAGACATTTTCCCCTATGGCCAGAAAGACCCCTGGTGTTCAGAGCTGTGCCATTAATATTAATATATCATTAATAATCATTGTGCTGGGGCGCCTGGGTGGCTCAGTCGGTTGAGCAACCGACTTCGGCTCAGGTCATGATCTCACGGTTTGTGAGTTTGAGGCCCCCCCCCCGTCAGGCTCTGTGCTGACAGCTCAGAGCCTGGAGCCTGCTTCAGATTTTGTGTCTCCCTCTCTCTCTGCCCCTGCCCCACTCATGCTCTCTCTCTGTCTCAGAAATAAATAAACATTAAAAAAAATTTTTTTTTAAATCATTGTGCTAATTCCTGGTTCTTCTTCATGTATTATTCAACTGTAGGGATCATGCCTTTAAGTAATGAGTTGATGATACAATCTTTGTTCCCCTGGGTAGAGGTGGTGTGAGGGGAAGCTTCCTTCCCTTCTGTCTTCCTTGAGTTCCTTTCTTTCTTCCTTCCTGCTCTCCTTTCTCCTTTTCTCTTGTGTACCCACTGCCTGTCTGTCTCTCTTAGTCTTTTCTCCTTTCACTTGTGCCTTCCTGGTCCTGATAGCCATGTCCTTCTTGCCTTTTTCCCACCAACAGTTTCTCCTTGTGTCTCTGATTCACTCTTTCCCCTTTTATCTCTCCCTGCCTTTCTTCTTCTTCTTCTTTTAGGGAGAGAGCATATGTGTGTGTATGCATGAGTCGAGTGGGGAGGGGCAGAGAGAGAGAATCTTAAGCAGGCTTCATGCTTAGTGCAGAGCCCTACATGGGGCTTGATCCTATGACTCTGGAATCATGATCTGAGCTGAAATCAAGAGTTGGCCATTCAACTGACTGAGCCACCCAGGCGCTCTCCCTGTCTTTCTAATGGTGTCTCACCCTTGTCTGACCCTCTCTCCTTGTATTTGTTCATCTGTTTCTGTAGGTCTCTCTCTCCCTACTTCACTGTGTCTCTGTTCCTGACCACCAGTCAACCTGTTTCTCCCCCTTTGCCTTTTGTTTTTTTTTTTCTCTCTCCCTGTCTGTCCATTTGTCTCCTTCATTTTGTCTCTCCTTCTTTGTCTTTCTGTCTCTCCTTGACCATCTGTCTCTGTTTCTTCCTGTCTTTGTCTTTTTCTTGTTCTCTAGGTAATATTCTGTTAAAAACTCTCTTTGCCACTCACTCTTCCTCTCTCATATCTTCTGTCTGTACCCTACTCCCTTTTCTCTCCCTTACTAATTGTCTGTTGTGTGTTCAGTCTCTGTTAGTAACCTTTTACTCATTCTTTCACAGAGTTATTGCTGATATCTACGGTACTTGAGATGTCCAAACTGTGCACAAGAGATGTTCGGGAGTGCCATAGGAAACTAACAGGATTTACATTACATTTTTGAGGGAAATGTACCTGTTAGAAAGTGCTTAAACCACCAGTTATAGTTACTTCACAATTTTACTACATTCCTTTTGATGTTATATATTTGGCAAGGTGGATTTTCAGTGGTTTTGAGGTAACATACAAGTACTGTATGAGAATCACTGAAATCAGGAATTGCCCATGGTGGTGTCCAGTGTGATTTCAGTGATTTTAGAATTTACATGGTGCTGAAGAGGACCTAAATACTTAAGTTATTTGGATCTAACTATTTAATAAATGGAAGTATTAGGTATTTCTTCTGGCCTGGAGTCACCATGAAAAAACTACTGGGACAAATTGTGGTGTGATTCAGGTAGATTCTGAAACTGTGTCCCCAAGTGGATACAAACTGAGGTATATTATGTGACCCATGGTAATGTTAGGGGTGAGATGGAGTCTGTATTGTGTGAATGAAGGTCTTGGTCTTTGGATTCTCCACCACAACATTTTTGTGGGGATCTGTGCTCAAATAAAGATAAACCAGAAGGAAAGTAGCAAGCACAAAGCAGTTTATTACAGCCAATGTACACTCTTAAGGTGGTAGAGCAGGCAGGTTTCTCAAGGTCAAAGTGGCCCCTAGGTTGTTTTCGAATTGGATGTTATTGGGTCTCTCTGGTCTAGGAGGAGCTGTGGAGTACAGTAGGGTGGTCTCTAATGGAGGCTGCTTCCAATCGTTTGGGCAGCTTCTCCCACAGGTTGGGAGGGGGAAATTTTGAGTACAAAGTTTGTACTGGAACTATCATGGCAGCCTTTCTCAATGTGGGAGTCTGGGGGTGTGGGGTGGGCTGTATCCCATAAAGCAAATGCACTGTAATGACTCTAGTGGTTACCCTGTGGCAAAGGTAGGAGAGGAGAGTGTATGTTCTATACCTGTGGCTCTTGATCTGTCAGACCCAAAGTCTTAGAAGCCATAAGGTCAGGATGTTGAGCTCCTGGGCTTATACCGTGTAGCTTTTTATATCATAGTCCTTGCCTGTAGCTCATGTCTCTATCATTCCCCTTCAAGGACTTGGGACTCTGCCTCGGGGCATTCCTTCCACTGCTCTTGTCTAGCTTCTACCTAACAGTTATAATGGGAACTTGGTAAAAGCATAAATTCCTTGTGTGAGGAACACTTCAAGTTAGAGGTGAGTATAATTTCTGAATATAGTTCCTGAGTAGGAAAAATTCATTTCTTCTGTATGTCTTTCCTTTACTACTCACTTAGAACACTTCATTTCTTTTCTTTCTTTTTTTTTTTTTTTTATGTTTATTATTTGAGAGAGAGAGACAGAGAGCAAGCAGGGGAGGGGCAGAGAGAGAGGGAGACACAGAATCAGAAGCAGGCTCCAGGCTCTGAGCTGTCAGCACAGAGCCTGATGTGGGGCTTGAACCCACAGACTGCGAGATCATGACCTGAGCTGAAGTCGGCCACCCAACTGACTAAGCCACCAAGGCGCCCCAGAACACTTCATTTCTGACTCTTCTTCTGGTTACCAAATGTGTAAGTTTTCTTCCTTCACCAAGCAATTCTCTGTGACACCATCTGGGTGTCCCATAATTTCATTCAATTTTGACACTACTACCTGGAGTTAGTGTTAGATCCCACAAGTTAAGCGCTTAGGCCCCACTTCAGATGCCAGTCACAAGTCCCAGGTTGTCACCTGCACTTCTGACTGACTGGCTATAAATCAAGTTTCCCATGACCTGTTTCTTGGGTTCAGTAATTTGCTAGAATGGCTTACAGAACTGAAGGAAATGCTCACTTAATGTTTATTGGTTTATTATAAAAGAATATGATAAAGGATATAGATCGCCATCCAGATGAAAGATACACACAGGACAAAGTATGTGGGAAGGGCTATAGAGCTTCCATGCCCTCTCCAGGCACATTACTCTCCCAGCAACCTGGAAGCTCCCTGAACCTTGTACCTTGGGATTTTTATGGAAGCCTCATTACATAGGTGTGATCAGTCATTAACTCAATTTCTGACCCCTCTCTTCTTCCTGGAGGATCGGGGATACAGCCGAAAATTCCAAGCTTCTAGTCATGGCTTGGTCTTTCTGGTGACCAGCCCCCTTCTAGGAGCCCACTAAACATTTTCTCACTAGAACAAAAGATGCTCCTATCACCCAGGAGACTCCATGGGATTTAGGAGCTCTGTATCAGGAACCAGGGTCAAAGACCAAACAATTGAACAAAAGATCTTCCTAGCGTTTTTATTACTTAGGAGATTACAAGGGTTTTAGGAACTCAGAATTTTGTGCTAGGAATTGGGGACAGGGACTGAAATATGTATTTTTTCTATTATTTCACAGTTCCCTAAATGTATCCTTTAAAATTTTTTCTGTTGACTTAGAACTTTATTATTTTACTTTTATTTTATTTTATTTTACTTTATTTTATTTATATTTTAGAGAGAAAGAGGGAGAGAGAATGTGAGCAGGGGAGAGGGGCAGAGGGAGAGAGAAAATCTCAGGCAGGCTCTACACTCAGCACAGAGCCTGATCCCACAACCCCAAGACCATGAGCCTAAATCAAGAGGTGGATGTTCAACCAACTGAGCCAGCCAGATGCCCCTTAGAGTAGAACTTTAATAATTCTATGACCTTAAACACTCTTGGTTCTTACAGTATATCTTTTTTGGGTTGTATATGTGATTTATTACATTCTATGTCCACAGATTTACAGCCACTTTTCCCCGGTAAATGTCCTGGTATATAAACCATCAGGTGTAGGTCTCCTTGGATTAGCTCTAATCAGACCCAAATTTAGGGATGCCGAGTGCCTGGGTAAATATGGAATACGTATGTTGTAATACCTTCTATCTTCTTGATTATATTGTTAGACTCATTCTTCAGGTGACTCTACCAACTTACATAATTTCCTTTTATGGCTGTCAGCCTGGGCATATCTGTATTGTATTTATAACAGATTTTTTAGTTTTATACCTGAAATGTTTGTATAAGGATAAAAGGTTTCTAGTGGAAATCTACTCTGTCAAGTTTTGTTTAGTTTTTGTAAATTCACATCAATAATCATTTGTTTGGCTTTGCAATGGCTTTATGTGTCTCATTAACTATATAATTTTTATATAATTTGTGCTTTTATAATGGCAGATAGTTAATATTTGCATTTTTCTAGAGACATAAATATTACACTTTTTAACACTGAAGATTATAAAATGCATTCTTGAATTATTAACTCAAATGCAAATTATTGCTTTTTATCACATCCTCAGCAGAACTTTAGAACCTTTAACTTCATCTTTTGCCCTCCACTTTTTATATATTGTTGCACATTTTAGTACTACATATATTACATGTATTTTAAATTCTGCAAATAATTACAAATATTTTTACAGTTAATAGTCATTAACCCCACATTTATTTACTCCATATTTGCCCTTTCTGGTATTCTTCATCCTTATCTGCATTTCTGTTTTTCCATTTGAGATCATTTTCCTTTCCCTTTTTTTTAAATGTTTTTTTTATTTTGAGAGAGAGAGAGAGAATGTGTGAGTATGAACAGGGAAGGGGCAGAGAGAGGGAGAGAGAGTCTGAGTCAGGCTCTGCACTGTCAGCACAGAGCTTTACGTGGGGTTTTGTCCCACATACTGTGAGATCATGACCTGTGCCAAAATCAAGAGTCGATGCTTAACTGAGTGAGTCACTGGCACCCCTGATTTTCTTTTTTGTAAAAGACTGCCTTTAGTATTTCTTTTACTGCAGATCTATCTGCTGGCAGAGAATTCTGCCACAGTTTGTTTGTCAAAAAACTTCATTTCACCATTCTTTTTCAAGGATTTTTTTTCCCTGGGAATATACTGCCAGGTTGACAGTTTTTCTTTCAGCACTTAAAAGATTCCATTCCATTGCTTTCTGGCTTCAGTATTTTCTAATGGAAAGGCAGCTGCCTGTCTTACTGTTGCTTTTTGAAGTAATATATTTTGAAGGTAATATTAGCCTCTTTTCCTATGGATGCTTTTAAGTTTTTCCCCCCTCTGTTGTTGATTTCCAGCAGTTTTACTGGAATGAGCTTAGGTGTGGTTTTCTTTGTGTTTATTCAGCTTGAAGTTTGCTGAACTTATTGAATCTGTGGATTTTTTTGTTGTTGGTTTGTGAAGCGTCCTCAGCCACTATCTGTTCAAATATTGTTTCTCCCCATTCTTTCCATCTCCAGTCTCTGAAGCAGAGACTCTAACTACATGTGTACATGTATACTAGCCCTTCTGCATCCCTCACACATCTCTAGCACTTTTTTCTGTATTTCCATTTTCTCTTAACATGTTTTGATGCTTTCTATTGAATTATCTTCCAGTATACTTATCTTAGCTTCTGCCTTATCTAATCTGCTATTAAATCCACCTTCTGAATTCTTAATTTCATTTTCATTACTGTATTTTTCAGTTGTGTAATATCGGTTTCATTTGTTTCTATATTTTTTCTCATGATTTTATCTTTTCATCTATTATATCCATTTCTTCCAATATTTTCTTAAAATATTAGTCATAGATATTTTTCAAGTCCTTTTTTTTTTTTTAAATCCAATAATCTGAATGATCTGTGAGTCTCTTCTATTGCCTGGCTTTTTTCCTCTTGGTTACCATGTTTTCTTGCCTATTTTCATTGTATGTAGAACACTATATTAAAAAAGCTCAGAGACTTCAGCTGATGTCTTCCTTGACTAGAGATGATTTCCTCTTTTCTCTCTTAGGCTGATAGGTCAGTGGCTGAATATTTCAATCCAGTCAGAGATTGAGCTTGGTTGGGGCTTCAATACAGTTTTAGTAGTTTCATTAAAACTCTTGTTGTCCTTGCTCCTAAATCCTGGCTTTTAGGTGGTTTGATTGAGAGCCTGGCAGATCTCTGTCACTTCAGTGCTGAAATGCTACAGGAAATCAGTTCTGTTTTTCAGTGGTTCTCAGCCCATTTTCCAGCCTCTTGCCCTATGTACCTTCAAAACCTGGCAAATGTCTTGAGAAGGAAGCATACTGATCAGTTGTGTACTTGAGGCAGGGCCCCTTTCTGCCAGGTTTTTGTGTATGCTCAAGTTTGTGAGCCCATACAACCACTAAAAGCTAGTGGGTTCTGTTCCCCACCCCACCTTCAGAGATTCTCTGTCTAGGCCAAGCCCAGTCCATAGCCCATGCCCTGAATCAGAAATTGACTCGGTCTGGAAACAAAAAAGCAACTGGTGATGGATGATTAACTCTACTCTGAATAGTCCTCCTCTGTCTCGAAGTCTTTGTGGCTTCCATAGTGCTCTGATACTTCTATAAATAAGATTTTAAAATTTATCCAGCCTTTTTTAGTTGTTGCAGTATGTTTGCATTAACTGACTTCATTCTTCTCAAAAGTAGAAGTCTGTAAGCATTTTTTTTAAATTAAAAGGATGCTGTAATAACCATTAAAAAATAAGCTTCTTTCCTGTATATAATTTAGATGAGCCATTTCTTCTCACAAGGAATACTTTTTGACCTTCCTCCGACAATATCAGTCACTTTTATTCCTCCAGCTATAGAATACATTTTGAAGGAAATTTCCTTTGTTTACTGATAGCAGAGGTAACGTAGGCAGAAAAAGCAACAGAAGCAACATAAGACATTTTACAAAAGAGCTGTTGGACAGATCTGATGAGAGAAGACAAGTAAGAGGGAGTTGAAGATTGTGGTCACTATAAAGTAAATATTTTTGAAGTCAAAATACTCTACAGGATCAAAAGTTCCTAGTAAGGCACATAGTATCTATCCTTTAGATGTTTATATTTTAATTGGGAGATATAAGATTAGGACCGTGTACATTTTAAGTGCCATTTAAGAAAAGGATATGCAACGAGGAAGTTTATTGTTAGAGAAGGTGATAGGGAGAAACAATAAACTCGTCTGACTGAAAGTTTAGAAAATTGTATTTTTTAATACTAGTACTTTCTTAATAGTTAAACCATTTTATTAATCTTTAATGTTTTTCAGCAATATTGATTGAGTACCTGTACTGTGCAAGAGGGTAAAGTTGTAAACAAGATAGATACAGACCCTGTGATTGTAGAGTTTATAGTCTAATAATATAGAGAAGCATCATGCAAGTTCTCAACCTTGTTTTTAACAAGTAATCTGAAGAAGTGCAGGGTTCTTTGTGAGTTTATAGTAGGAGATTTGATGAGCTGGGGGTGGATAATTTGAGAGGGTTTCCTTGAGGAAGTGATCTTTGAATTGAGGTATGTAGAGGAATTAACTGGGCAAGGGGTATAATTGAGGAACTTTTTTTTATACATTGTAGGACTGGGTTCAGAGATATATCCCAGTTGTGAGTATACCTGAGAATGCAGTCTAGCTTCCTCCCACAAAAGTCTCTGCTATGAAATATAATAAAAGAATCAATTTACATTATTCTTACACACTACAAAAATGTGTACATTTCTTATGTAGAGTATATTACATTATCAGTGTAGTAGGCAGTCTTGTGACACATAGAAATTATGACTTTTTTAAGGTGTTCAGGAAATTCCTTAATAGCTGGAAAAACAATGTGAAAATTTGACTTTAGCAATTTATTCATTTATCGGATACATAATGTATATCACAAATTTGATACGATCTATTACAAAAATTAAAATTTATTGCGATCTACACAAAATGACTTTAATATATACAGCTATCAGTTGATTAGCCATCAAAATAAGCATAGATTTCACTGGAGTTTTAAAAATTTATTTTGGTTTTAGCTCTACCTTGTAGAAACTTTCCTTAATATGTTTAGATAATTAAATTTACTTGCATTTTTTGTTTTCTTTGGAATAGCAAGTAAAGCAGTTATGAACTTTTCCCATGATTTTCTACAGAAATCATAAAGTAAATATTTAGAAATCAAGATTAACCTGTTCAGTCAGCATTCTAGTGTAAATTCTGTTTACTTTTTTTTTTTTTTTTTGGTGCAAAAAGGTGATTTTATTAAAGCATGGGGACAGGACCCACGGGCAGGAAGAGCTGCACTGGGGTCCTGACGGGTAACTCATTATATACCCTCAGGTTGGGAGGGGATCAGGGATAGAGTAAGTCTCTAAGGAATTTTGGAGGCAAAGTTTCCAGGACCTTGAGGGGCTAGCTGTTTAATAAAACCTCAGTCATGAGACCCTTCAGATGCAAAGGGGGCGGGGAGCATAAGCTTGGAGCATGATTGCCAGCACATATCCTGGGACAGTTGGGATAAAGGAAGTAGATTTATAGGATCCTCAAGGGTGGGACAAGGTTAAGCCAGGGTTCTCTTTTGCCTCTAGCAAAGTGTCATTCTTGAGGCAGCTGAGCTCCTAGAGGGAGGTCACTCTGCTGGTCCATCGGTCACAAGGCCTTGTCAATGGGCTATAGGCAGTAAGGGAATTTAATTTTTCATTTGCCTTAGTTTCCCATATTACAATGGCAAGCACCTAAACCCCTTTCCTTTGTTCTTGGGTAGCCAGGAGTGTCCAGGGAATATCACACAGATCCCACCTTGGGGCAGGGGATGGGGTGCTAGCTTGTGCTTTTGCCCCTCAGCCTGCCTCAAGCTGCTTCATCATATCCCTTCTGAACAATTTTGACCCTTAAATCTTTAAGGTTGTTGAAGGTAGAAAGTGTCATCTTTTGTAGCTTCTTCCTGCTGAGTAGGGGCGTAGAGCTGTCTCTACCTATATGGGTCAATATTCGTCAGTCAGGGAAGGTATGGAGGAGTTACGACAAGTAGAGGCAGCTGAATCCGACAGTGGACAGTGAGGTGGTATCTCTGTGGGTTAAGGATTTTGTGTCGTCAAGAAGTCATTGTAGTGATGGAATCTCAGCACCAAGCAAAAAGACATGGGAGAAAACAGCAAAACCTATTGATTAATAACCAATCACTAAGGGAAAGAGAGCAATTGTTTAAAGCGCTAATTTGAGTATTCATGTCAGTTAGAAATCCAGAAATATTTTTGTGGTAATCTGGATACACAGCATTTGTATACACAGCTTTTTGCTAGAGCACATTACAAACCCAGTGTCCACCAGTGCTGCCAGTGAGATTTTTAGATGTCAGGCTTGAAGCATCCTCAGATGGGACTGGGAACGGGCAGCAGGAATCAGATTGGTCTTTTTGGTTTGTAACTCAAATATCTGTGATGATCCTTTTGAATGGCTCATTGTGAGAAGGAATTGTTAGTAGAAATTGGGAAAGGAGAATGAAAAAGAAAGTTTGCAGCCATCATAAGAGAAGTTTGAGGTCTTCCACAGATTCACAGGAATAAGAAGGCACATTAGTTTGCTCGCTGATTTCCTGTAAAGGGGGTACGGGTTTTATTTAGATACAGGAGTGCATGAAGAGTGCCTCTCTAACTTTATTGCAGTGGGAGTAATATGACCCAGTAGGGGCCTTTTCATTTTGGAGTTAGTCCCCTGCTGTAAAGTACTTTTAATCCTTTAAATAAACCAGGTCTTTTGGGTTTATATAGGGTGTGTTTCTAGTAAGTGTCAGATCAGATTTAGGAAGGATATGATGTACATATTTAGAGATTTATGAATTAACCCGACCTCAAGTGAATAATAAAGTACTATAGTCTTTATCTATTGAAAGGTCTACAGTGAAAAAGTCTTTGCATATAATTGTTGGAGAAATCTATCCCATTTTCCAGTTGTTTAAATAATATACCCATGGGGTCCTGTTACTATCCCCATAAAATGACAAGCAAGAAGATTGTCCATACCTATGCTATTGTGACAGTTTTTCTGAGGTTTACCTCAAGTTGTCTAATTTAGACAAACATTTAAAGACAACTAGAATTTAACATCCATAAATGTGCATTATTGCAACATAGTTTTTCTCTCTAAAGACCCTCATTTCCAGAGATAGCCAAATCAAGATTAATTTGCATGTAAAACAAATCTAGTTTTAACAAACTTGGCCTAATTCTTTACGTAAGTTCAGCAAGAATAGTGATTGATCATATAGATCTTTTTAAAAATTTGCTTTGCTGGAACTTTTTGTAAGAAATTAGGTTGAACTTTTAGTAGCCTCTCCAGGCCAGAAGCCAAGCCAAGTACTTCCGTCACACATGCTGGAATTGGGCAAATTCCTCTTCCCAAGATCCTCCAAGTAGTACATTTAATAAATATTTTCCCTTTTAATATTTCTGTTAATGTACAGCAGAAAAAAAAACAATACAAGCACATCATGATTTCACCAAGAGTTGTGTATTTTTTTTTCTTTACAGATATGTTCCAGACATTATTAATAGCTTTAATCTGGCTTATCCTCTTTTGACATAATAAAGCTAAAATTATGACACAGAAATAAGAATTTTATGATTATTGTATTTCCTTAGCTAAGCATATGAGACACTTTACAAGACTTAATATATTGATATGAAATAACACAAACAAGAAAAATATTACCCCTTGTTTTCAAATGCTTGTTTATAATTATTACCCCTTTTGAAACAGGAGGGATATTATATGTAAGAAGGAAAAAAACGGTGGAATTCTGTAATTCTTACAGAGTTTTAACTCTTTTTCATATTAAGTATTTTGCTAAGACACATTGCAATTTTACTAAGAATTGGACAGACTTTTTTTTCCCCTAGCTCAGTGACTGCAACACTTTCCTCATGGTGCGACGTATATCAGTGACATACCAGAAATTGTTTCTTAGATTTCTTTAATTCTTTACTAATGTGACTTAGTTATCATTTTTTCCTCTTTGAGTTACACACAGTGTTCATATATGGACTATAGAGAACAGCTTAACGCTGTATCAGAAATGAATGTATCAACATAAGAAAGCTGCTTCTTACGTTGTAGTTAGCCAAAGGATGGTAGGACTTAAAAAGTTTCCTAAGTACATTCTGGATTTCTTCACCAACACTAATGTCATGATTTTCATTAAAATCTTTAACTGTACTAAGTCTAACAACTAGTATGTGATAGATTAGGGAGGGAAAAGTTTTTGGGGGATGAGGCCCATTTTGAGACATGGTCTGCATTTTTCACAGAGGTTTACAGTTTCCTCTAGCAGTGGGGGATCATCTGTTCTTGATTTCTTTACCTTTAGAAAGGCACATTTTTGTTAGCAACATTTTATCTTGGCGATAGAAGTTATAACGCCAGGAAGCCAATAAAATGAGGGCTGTCAGAAGACTAGGGGAAACATTTTTTTTTCTTTTAAATTAAAGACTTGGTACACTGAATAGAAAGTAACACTGGTCAAAATAATTTGGTCTTTACGTGAGATCCTCTGTTAGGAAATCTTAACTGGTGTCCTTGCTGATACTTAAAATCTTAAATTGTATTTTAACTTTTTAACTCCATGTGCTTTGTACACCTAAAATTATTTTCTCTTTGAGGGAAGATTTTTTTTTAAACCAAGAAATCAAATGATTTTGATTATTTGAATAAGGATACACAGTTTAAATTGTTCCTGCTTCATTTTTTCTGTTGTCTATAGCAAATGGTTTGTGTGTATGTATGTGTGCACAATGTACTTTTCAAAACAGTGGTTCTCAGGTGACTATTAAAAAAGTTTTGACTCTTGCTTTATTTTGGATCAGGGTAGTATGATGGGGATATGATGACACAGGTATTGTGGCTTAAAAATTAACACTTGTTCCATACTAAATGGAAGAAACCTATTCTGGCCACAATATTAGTTGTTTTTCTCCCTTTTTATTTGAAAAACTTACTTTTCATAGATACTAGAAATAAAGAGCCCTTGTGAAGAGTTCAGGTGTAGTGTAACTCTATTTCCAAATGAATAAAATAATGTAAGTGTTCTCATACTACGTAAGAAATCATTTTCAAATACATTTTAGGTGTCAGACTGTATCATCTACTTCATTATACTGTATAGTCTATTGTAATAGTTTAATATAGTATAGGAATGTTGATTGATGAATGAAAAAGTCTATTAATACTCTAAGACTGCACTTAGAACAATGTATAGTTAAATCTCTGGGAAATTGCAAAAAACCCAATTTCTTTAATTTTCTGAACATTATTGGCTATATTAGTATTAGTAGTGCCAGTTTTGTAACAGATCAATGCAAGTTTCTGTGGCTTAACTTAATGAAGGTTTAATTCTCATTCACACAAAATCCAATGTGGATATGCCTGATCAGGCTATTCTCCTAGATAAGTTTCTTCTAAAAAGGGATTTAAGGATTCAGGCTTCTTCTATCATGTATTTGTCATGTTCAACCTGTGACCTCTAAGGTCACCACAGAAACGGAAGGAGTGTAGGATATTGTGTGGGAGATTTTAATTGCCCAGACCTAGAAGTGGAATATTATCACTCCCATCTGCATTCTGTTGGCCACAACTCTGTTATGTGGCCCCACCTAATTGCACAGGAACTGGAAAGTATTGTTTATTTGTGTGCCAAGCAGAAGAGGAGTTACAATTATATTGGTAAGCACTAACATTCTTTTCCACACTGATATTTACTAAACTTGTTTATTTGTCAGAGTTGTGGTATTCAGTAAGCATTTATTGCATGCTGTCTTATATGGAATATAGCTTTCTTTAAATGGAGATATGAAAAAATTAAAGAACCTCACATTTTTTTGAATATTAAAATATACAGTGAATGAAAAATGCAGTTTTGAAAGGTACAAAAAATAATACAGTTCAGATGTAATATATGTTAGCAGATTAAAAATTGTTATAATGAATTGAATGCAGTCAGGGAAAAGTGTGTTAATACCTGTTTTAAACTGATTTTAAGGGTGATATTAATTGAAAGAGGAGAGCATAGAATTTTTCATTGAAGAAAGATGAAATCTAATGGGAAGTTAGCAGATAGACTTGCAAGAACAGGGATTATATAAGAGAATCTGAAAGATAAGATTGGAAGGTAGGTTAGGGTTCTGTCTAGTGGATCAAATGTTTGAATTTGATATTTAATAAATATTGATTTGTTTATTTCTTGGAGATTAGAGCCAAAATGTGATTTATGAAAAATAAGTGGTTCTGGCAGAAGAAAAGAGAGCAGAGAATGCTAGGAGATAGGAGAAGAGCTGCTTTTTTAAATATGATAATAATGTTTATTAGATTATCTTTCAAGAAATATTAAGAGGAAAACAAACTTAGTTATCTAAACCAAACCAAAGCATAGTGTCTTAGAGAATAAATTTCATTGATGAGGAATGACAAATATAATCATATAATGATATAGGATAGAACTGCTGAAGACTTTCAACTTGCATTGTGGAAACTTTTATTTTCTTTTTTATTTGAGAGAGAGTGAGAAAGAGAGAGAGTGAGTGTGTGTGTGAGCAGGGGAAAGGAGCAGAGGGAGAGAGAGAATCTCAAGCAGGCTCCACGCTCTACATTCACCCCGGCATGGAGCTTGGTCCCATGACCCTGGGATCATGACCCAAGCCAAAAATCAAGCATTGGACACTCAACTGATTGAGTCACTTAGGTGCCCTAAAACTTTTTCTTTTTTTTTTTTTTTTTTGGTAGAGGTATAACATAAAAGACTGGAGGAAATAAGTTATGGTAATTATCTATCATCCAATAAGAGAAATTTGAAAACTGTTAGCATAAAGTAACATTTATAAATTGAGAGAGCAATTTAAGGTACAATTTTGTGTGTAGGACATGAAAATGAATATTATAATTTAACATTATTAGACCAGTGATTTTCTTTTTTTTTTTTTTTTTAATTTTTTTTTCAACATTTATTTATTTCTGGGACAGAGAGAGACAGACATGAACGGGGGAGGGGCAGAGAGAGAGGGAGACACAGAATCGGAAACAGGCTCCAGGCTCTGAGCCATCAGCCCAGAGCCTGATGCGGGGCTCGAACCCACGGACCGCGAGATCGTGACCTGGCCGAAGTCGGACGCTTAACCGACTGCACCACCCAGGCGCCCCAGACCAGTGATTTTCAGAATGAACTCCCTTGAACCAATAGCATCAGTATCACCTAGGCTTGGACCTTACCTCACACCTACTGAATTCAAGGGATGGATCTGGACATCTGTGTTCTTAACAAACTCTTCAAGGGATTCTGACACATGCTAAAGTTTGAAAAAACACAGACTTAGAATGTTACAGTCTTTTTTTGTACCAGCCAGTAAATAAAATTCTATATGTGTTCTTCTATTCAGGAGTTATGCCCTTAGAATGTCTTAATCAGTTACACTATCCATATCAGAATGTTTAAAAGGTAGAATTGATCAGAGAGTAAAATCAGAGCATGTGGTTGTTAGATGTCATTAGAATTTACAGGGTGATTTCTGTATTTTGTACTGACGCAGGAGGAAATCCAGGTTATAAGATTTCAGCATTTAGATAAATTTATCTTCCTATTTTTTCTTTTTGATACCATTTGTTGACATTTAGCCAGAGTGTTGAATTTGACAGACTGAGGGTAGACTTAGTTAGTTGTTAGTAATTGGTTTGGAATACCACTTGACATAGTATCAAAGTAGGTCTTTGAGAGAGGGGAGGAAAGAAGTTCTGCCTAGCTTGGGTTTCAGCAGGGACTGAAAGTATCATTTTGCCACTGGTTATGTGGGTCATAGTTTGAAAGTCATTGTCCCAATATAGGTAAAATATGTCCTAAGACACAGTAGTGGGTTTAGATTTTTTTTATATACAATGAGCATTTAAACAAATGTTTGAAGGAGAGAGACTTAAATTGTTACTTTATTTTATATATTCAGTTATACATTTTAATTTTATTTAGAACTCTCATTTTCAGAATGGACTAAATGAAACTAGAAATTAGTTGACGGACGCCTGGGTGGCTCAGTCGGTTAAGTGTCTGACTTTGGCTCAGGTCATGATCTTGCAATTCGTGGGTTCAAACCCCGTATTGGGCTCTGTGCTGACAGCTCAGAACCTGGAGCCTGCTTTGGATTCTGTGTCTCCCTCTCTCTCTGCCCTTCCCCCACTCATGCTCTCCCTCTCTCTAAAAAATAAATAAAACATTAAAAAAAAATCTTTAAAAAGAAATTAGTTGACAAATTGGCCTATGGAATAAAATGATCTGATGTGTAATGTAACTTAGTTGAACAAAAGTGTAATTTTATTTTGTTTTTAACTGATAAGTTAATTTGTGATTAGTAACCTGTGATTTGACTGTTCTTTTGAAAAATGCTACCTAAGAAAGTAAAATATTTGACCATTAGAACAGTGGTCCCAAAATAGAGTTCAGACTGTTTTTCAACCTGACACAGTTGTTTCTCTTGCTTTGCTCTCCTCCTGAAACGATGTTTCCATTTTGGGGATGCTAAGAGCTATGATTATTTATAGACTAGTGTGTTTTGGACAGGTGGTGTGTTTACACAGGTCAGTGGAATTATCAAATATCCCCCAAGACCTCTACATTTCCATTTATCATCACTCTTTGTATTTAAAATTACAAAATACTTGTGTTGGGTAGATGGAGAACATTCTCTTTAATTTTATATTTTAATGCAGCAGATGTCGTCTATTTTTTAGGGTTTTTCCCACAGTTTTGGAATGATAGAGTTAATGGTAAGCTCTATAGCTTTGTCACTGAAAAATTTTAGAGTTTTTTGTATCTTCTTAAAGACCATGCAATTTATACGTATCTCCCCCTTTTTTGTTTCTGCTTTATATTTGACAGGAGATTTTAGGGAGTCAGATTCTGTAAGAGCCTAAAGCATTCATAAGTAATTGAAGCTATTTATATTATATAATTCCAAAATTATAGTAAAGTCATAGAGTAACTGTTGGCAATACTACATAACAAAAACTTCACAAGTTAAAACAACTGAAGTTTAGCATGTGCACATATTTTTAGCTCTAAAACCATTGCTTTATTAATTCTGTAAGTAACCGGAGAGTAAATACGCTAACTATTGTACTAGGGCCAATTTGCCACAAAAGGCACCAAATTCTTTCAGTCAACCTATATGTGATAGTTGTCTTCTCTAGTATGAGTTCACAAAAGGAACTGCTTTTACTTCCTTGTAGTAGGCTGGAACTACTTTCATTTTATTCCTTTTTAAGAGCCCCTGCCTCTTGAGAACCTACTCCTCCCATCTGCTTAGAGATTAAATGATATAATATAGTCCTTTTCAGAAAGATGTTAAGTAAAATGATCTCCTCCTTTTTTCCTCTTACCTGTCTTCAATTCCTCTGGAATCTCCTCTTTGTTCTATATTCATTAAGCCTTGGCCGTCTAATGTCATCTTCAG
This sequence comes from Puma concolor, assembly GCF_028749965.1. NCBI lineage: Eukaryota > Metazoa > Chordata > Mammalia > Carnivora > Felidae > Puma > Puma concolor. The sequence goes on from NC_141683.1 coordinate 42,782,670, forward strand.
TTTTCTATATTACACTGAATTAACAACTTCTCATAAGATCATCCTGATACTTTATCAACTAGGAGTAGTAGTTAGCTTGCCTTGAGACATTTGGCTATTTCATGATCTTATATCATGTGGTTAAAAACCTCTTTCTATCTGGATATTGTGTGTGACTGTTTGTATTCATCAGTCTTTTCTGTTCTAACAGTTCTGATTTTACTCTTCCTTCTACAAACAAAGATGAAAAGAAGAAAAGTGGGTTCTGTCCTGAATACATTAACACATAGTTTAATAAAAAACCAGGATCATGTGCCAAATCCTGGAGGTGAGAGGTGGTCAAAAAAATAAGCCATGATCCATAGGAGGAGGAAGAAGATTCTTAACTAATTCAGTGAGATAAATGTTACAAGGAAAAAGAGAACCAAGTGCTGTGAGAGTAAGAAGGTGACATTTGGCCTTGAGGAAGTTTGGGAAGAGATGAGTGAATATCTAGGAGAGTGGGCATTTTAGCAGGATCTTGAAGCAGGGCTAATTTATCCTCTAGGCACTGTGAGCACAGTACCTAGGGCCCACAGTTCTCTTAGGAGCCTGCAGAAAAGTTTCAATTTTAATTTATTTTAAAATCAAAAGAAGAATGAATATAGGAATAATGAATATGTAATAATGAACCCAACCCGGATTATATTCATCTTTATACTAATGCAGATATAAAATGTAATTTTCAATATTTTTAAAAATAGAGGTAGTGGCTTACCAAGGTGAAAGTACCTGGGACTTGCAAAAACCATAATGCAGCATACTTTGAAGGGAAAAGTAAGCGTTTGTGGGTGCTAGGGACTGGGATTGGCAAAATTTTGAGTAAGAAGCTTATAATTAAATCACAGATTCACTTTAAAGAGCTTAAATAAATGTGGTTTCTTTTACACATGCTGCTGCTGCTAGTTGAAGTATTATGATAACGAGACAAATAAACAGTACTTATCTAAACTGAATACCACTTGATTTGCTAAACCCCAAATAAAGACTAAATAGTGAATGAAATAATCATTATGTTGAGAAGCAGTATCTACTTTAATATTCCTTAGTTATTATCAACTTAATATCAACTTTTCAAAAAAATGATAAGATGTATACTTCACTGATAACAGAATTCACTGGTAACAGAAATGTCGCTAAAATGTGGTGGTGTGAAAATCACATCTTTGATTCTTAGAAGTGCTGTAATTTTTTGGTTTTGCAAATCCATTGCCATACAGGTCATATTTCAACATAAAATAAGTCTCCATGGTGAGATAAGGATTGACCATTTCAGACCTTGATTTTATTCACCATTATAAAATGTAACCTATAGGGGCGCCTGGGTGGCGCAGTCGGTTAAGCGTCCGACTTCAGCCAGGTCACGATCTCGCGGTCCGTGAGTTCGAGCCCCGCGTCAGGCTCTGGGCTGATGGCTCAGAGCCTGGAGCCTGTTTCCGATTCTGTGTCTCCCTCTCTCTCTGCCCCTCCCCCGTTCATGCTCTGTCTCTCTCTGTCCCAAAAATAAATAAACGTTGAAAAAAAATTTTTTTAAAAATAAAATGTAACCTATAGGTGTAGGTTAGTTATAATTACTCCTATTTTATAGATGAGAGAAACAGTCAAAGAAAGATTTGGGGTATTTTTTCCATGGTCAGACATTTAATAAGAAAGTGGTAGGGCCAGTATCTCAAGTTGGGTAACCTTGATTCCAGTACACTTCCAAGTTGCCAAATTCAGTTTCGGGTAAATTAAATCCAAGGTCTTTGGGGACAGGTAATGGGCAGATGTTCAGCATGGTGTATAAGTCTAGATCTCAATATAGGCCAGAGATAAAGATTTTGATGTTTTCCTCATATAGGTGGTAGATTTTAGTAGGAAGAACCAACCCTGAAGATTAGTATTTTGGAAACCAAGATGAGAGATATGGTGTCAAGAAATATGAATGGTCAGAATAGTGAAATGCAGCAGAGGATTCTTAGAAGATATGGACTGAAAAGGGTCTGTCTTAGCAACAATAAGGATGTCATTGGTGAATTGCAAAAAGAAGTATTTAATCAGGGGTGCCTGAGTGGCTCAATGGGTTAAGCATCAACTCTTAATGTCAGTTCAGGTCATGATCTTATGGTTCAAGATTTTGACTCCTGCTTTGGGCTCTGTACTAACAGTGCAGTCTGCTTGGGATTCTCTCTCCCTCTCCTTCTCCACCCTCCCCTGTTCTTGCTCTCTCAAAATAAATAAATAAATAAACAAAAAATTATTTAATCAGCAGTGCCCCTCTCTGTTAGAAGGGAAGTTGAAGCACAAAGAAGGTAAACCTTAGAATGTGACCTTTACTGGAAACTTGTAACTTTTATTTATTTGGTTTTTGTAGATGTTACTAGTTAAGGATCTTGAGATCCTTGTTGGTAATGAGCCAGTGAGGAATGACAGAGATGCAATTTAGGTCCCTTGATTACTCATAAGGGAGATTTGATCTCAATATGTTTTTAGTGTGACTTTATTGAATAATGTCTGTTGAATTGCAAAAACCCACTTGAATTCAGAAATACATATTGTAAGACAGAATGTATCTGTTCTGTATTTAATAGTCCAAGTCTATTTGAAAAGTGATCAAATAGTGTCTTTTTAAATAATTTGAAACAGATTTGGGTATTACATTGTGGCTCTCTAGACATTTAACTTGTTTAAACTTAAGAAAAATTGATTTCCAATTAACACCAGATTTCATAAGAAAGAAAATATTAGCTAAATAATTAATTTTTTGAAATGGTATGTATTGCAAACAAAAACAGGCAGCATCTGTTAATTCATTTGGGTAGACAAGATTGAGCTTAGGCCTTTAAATTTTTAAATATTGTTCAGAATTTTTATTTCAAACATTACTCTTAGGTATATTTAGTGCTAATACTATGTCTAACCAAAGCTTGAAGTCTTTGATTTATCTATAGTTATTAAATATTTTATTGACTGATCAAGTGGTGAGAGCTGGTCAGCTGACATTCTCTTCACTTGAACTCCCTCTTAATGATTACCTTCATCTACAATATAATGATATTAATTACATTAATTTATATTAGTTATCTTAACTGTTAATAACTCTGAGGCATTGCAGTTTTAAAAATTGATTTATAAATAAGGTAGTAAAGAATAAATTATGGTCAGAATAGTTTAATTTTAATTTTAATTTTTTTTTTTTTTAATTTTAGGGAGAGAGAGCCCAAGTTAGGGAGAGGGGCAGGAGAGAAAGAATGCTAAGTAGGCTCAGCATAGAGCCTAATGCGAGGCTTGATCCCACGACCCTGGGATCATGATTTGAACCAAAATCAAGAACTGGATGCTCAACTGACTGAGCCACCCAGGCACCCGTGGGGTTCAGAATAGTTTTAGTATATGTTCCATTGTATTCTTATTAGGTGAAATTTTGTAATTCACACTATTGTAAGATGTTTCAGAGGATTTTGAAGGTCTTCTAGTTTCACCTCCCATCCCTTGCATGAATCCCTTTTGCATTATGACTGAGATGGTCATGCAGTCTTCACACTTCCAGGGATAGATCATTACCTCTCAAGATATACAGGAACCAGTCAGTCATGTGTGCCTACCATATACTAGACATAGCAATGAACAAAATAGATACTTGCCCTATCCTCATAGAGTCTATAACTCAACAGTGAGTTTGAATAAGTAATTAAAAGTATGTAAGCATTGTGAAGAAGAAATACAGAGTGCTATAGACTAATATGACAAGGGAATTTAACAAAATCTGAGAGGATCAGAGAATGTTGTCTAAGGTATTAAAGTTTTAACGCTAACATTTGGAGGATAAATGAGCTAGGATAAAGGTGGGGAAGTTTTTCAAGTCGAGGGAAGAACCTTTATCAGGATCTAGAGTTGAGAGCATGGCACATTCAAGGAACCTGAAGTAACTATAGTGACAGGGCATTCTCCTCACCTCTGCAAGAACCTAGCATGTCTCTTATGTATTGAGGACTAAAGAAACATATTTTTATTTTAAGGATTTTCAGATTTGGAAAGTCAGCATTAGCAATAGTGAAGTACTTCCCTTAAGTGACTATAAGAATCAGACATTAACGAAATAAGAACAGGATGTTAAGAAAACCTCTCACAAATAACTGGGGTCCAGGGGGAGTGGAGACTGAAAGGAGATATGAGATATTATACAAGTAAGGGCAACCGGTTGTAAACATGGGTGTTATCACTAATACACTTACAGGCTGGTAAGACTGGAGGAAATTCAGCTTATAACCTAAAATGGCATTTTATAAAACAAATGATTTGTTAAAAATTATATTCTTCCTTTTTGTTTCATGTCTCTCCTTGCTGGGAAATGGCCTCTTGCAATCATGATAATATAAATTGATACTGTTATTTGATTGTTGACATTTTAGATTTTATTTTTTAAGTTAACATACAGTAAGGATGGGGCACCTGGGTGGCTCAGTCAGTTAAGCATCCGACTTCGGCTCAAGTCATGATCTCCTAGTTCGTGGGTTCAAGCCCTACCTCAGGCTCTGTGATGACAGCTGGGAGCCTGGAGCCTGCTTCAGATTCTGTGTCTCCCTCTCTCTCTGTCCCTTCCCCTCCCTGTTTGTGCTCTCCTTCCCTCTTTCAAAAATAAGTAAACATTAAAACATACAGTAAGGTTTACTTTTTGGGGGTGTATAGTTCTATGAATTTTAACATATGTTTCAATCTGTGTAGTCACCACCACAATCAGGGTACAGTGTAGTTCTGTCACCCCAGAATCCTTGAGCTGTCTCTTTGCAGTCCCACTCTCTTCCTACACATAACCCCTGTTTCCCATCTCTATAGTTTTGTTTTTTTGTCTTTTTCCCATGTATATAGTTTATTCTACATAAATAGAATAATATGTATGTAACTTTTTGATACTGGCTTCTTTCATACAGTGTAAGTCCTGTGAGATTCATGCAAGTTGTTACTTTAACAATAACTCATTCCTTTTATTATAGGTTTTTGAGTGAATATAAGTTTTTTATTTCTGTAGATACTCAGGAGTGGGATTGCTGGGTCATTTGTTAAGTCTGGTTTAGCTTTGTAAGAAACTGCCCAACTGTTTTCCAGAGCGGCTCTTTTGTATTTCCGTTGGCAACATAGGAGTTCCGTTTGTTCTGCATCCTCACCAACACTTGATATGGTATTTTTTTTTTATTTTAGCCATTCTAATATGTGTATAAATAAATGGTATCTCATTGTAGTTCTTTTTTAGAGTCTTCATTATAATTTACAGAACACAAAATAATGCAAAGTGAACAATTTTGATGTTTTTAGGTATTCAGAGTTGTGCAAGCATCACCACAATCTTAAGTTCAGAACATTTTCATCACTGTGGTTTTTATTTTGCATTTCTCTCGTGGCTAATGGTATTGAGCATCTTTTCATTTGCCATCTCTGTTTCCTAGTCTTCTGTCCATTTTTTATTTGTGCTGTCTGTATCCTTCCTGTTGAGTGCTGAAAGTTCCTTATGTATTCTGAATATAAGTCCTTTGTTGATTATGTGCACTGCAGATACTTCTCTCAGTCTGTAGCTTGTCTTGTCATTCTTTTAACAGTGTTCTTTTGCATAGCAAAAGTTTTTAATTTTGGTGAATTCCAATTTTTCAGTTTTTTCACTTTGGTGTCATCTCTAGGAACTCTGTGCCTAACTTCTGGTCACAAAGATTTTCTCCTTTATTTTCTTCTAAAAGTTTTGCAGTTTTACATTTAGTTCTGTCATCTCATTTGAGTTAATTTTTATAGAAGGTGTGAGCTTTAGACCAGTTCATTTTCTTACATATGGATGTTCACTTGTTCTAATATAATTTGCTGGAAGACTCTACTTTCTCTTTTGAATTGTCTTTGCACCTTTGTCAAGAATCAATGGGCCATATTTTTGAGGGTCTATTTCTGGACTCTGTCCTGTTTTATTGCGTTATGTTGCTGTTTGTCCTTTTACCAATACCGTACTATGGACAATGTCTTACAATCAGATACTGTGCTTTCTCTGACCTTATTGTTCTTCTTCAGAAATTTAATGGTTTTTCTAGTTCTTTTGCTTTTCCATATAAAGTTTAGACTCAGTTTATCTATATGTACAAAAAAATCCCCCTGGCATATTGATTTGGAAGTATGTTAAGTCTATGGATCAATTTAGGGAAAGTTGACCCCTTTACTGTTTAGTGTTCCGATCTATGACTTGTGGTAAGTGTCTCTATTTAGGTCTTTTTTTATATATTTCATCAATGGTTTATAGTTTTAAAGCTACAGATCTATGTATATTTTGTTATATTTATACTTGATTGTTTCCTTTTGGGTTTTGTTGTTGTTTGTTTATTTATTTTGGGAGAGTGAGAGAATGAGCTCGAGGGGGGGGAGGGACAGAGAGAGAATCCCAAGAAGGCTCTGTGCTGTCAGCATGGAGCTTGATCTCATGAACTGTGAGATCATGACCTGAGCTGAAATCCTTCCCTACCTTAGTGTTTTAGCCTCTGCAAGTCCCTGTTCTTACCATTGTCATTGCCACCACTACCACAGAATTTCTTAGGGTCTAGGGTGTAAGAAAATGGATAAAAGAAAAAAAAGAGAGATTCTCTCCACTGAGTGTTAAGAGATCCCTTTTCTTTTCCTCAAGTCGGATTTACAGGCTGTTTGGAGCTCAGTCTGTCTGCGCTGATGGCCACTTTTGGGTTTGGGAGTGTCATTGAGTCTAGGCCAATGGTTATCAATAAGGAAAAAATTGCCAAACTGATGGCTGCTTTGCTGCTACTTCAAATTCTGGTTTTTTCCGGCAAACTGTCTGATCCTATTTACTTTGCAGAGCCTTCAAATAACTGCTGCATGCGTTCTGTTTAGGTTTTACAGATGAATTCAGTGGGAGAGACAGATGGCATATGCTTACATCTTACTCAAAACCAAAACCTTGATTGCTTGTTTTTTTTAATAGGACACTTAAAAAACTGTTTTCTTCCCCTCTAAACAAACAAAAACTAGATCTTGCTAGAACCGAGCTATTCTTTAATACATTTCTTTGGGTAAGCTTCATTAACCCCTGAAAGGGGAATTTTTTTGGGAGGGGTGGTGAGGGACATGAGTACAGGAATTACTTAAAAATTTGTTGCCTTATGGGGAGCGTGGGTGGCTTAGTTGGTTGAGTGTCCGACTTCGACTCAGGTCATGATCTCATGGTTTGTGAGTTCGAGTGCCACATCAGGCTCTGTGCTGACAGCTCAGAGCCTGCAGCCTGCTTCAGATTCTGTGTCACCCTCTCTCTCTACCCCTCCCCTGCTCACACTCTGTGTTTCTCTCTCAAAAATAAATAAACATTAAAAAAAATTTTTAAAAATTTGTTGCCTTGTATATAACATGCCCATCTTTCGAACTGACTTAAAATTACATTTATTTTATGTAGCATGATTGAAATCAGCTTCATGATTTTTATAGTTCACTTAAATTGAAATCTAATTGTATTATTTTTATGACAAGTGACCTTTTGTTCTTAATTATGAATAATCAGTACATGCTTATTTAATATTTGCAACAACTCTGTCTTCACTTACAACCTATTTAGTAGATAGATCTGATCAAGGAATCTAAATATTATATAATTACATTGCCTGAATCCAAAACTTAGAAATTGGTATACTTTTTTTTTTTTTTTTTAAGAATACTAGTAATTGTAACATTTTTGCCTCAGTGGATTATTGTAGCTGCCTATGAACAACTTTTATCTTCACTGCCTATCAGGGTAAGCACTGGTTTTCAGAAAATGTTAAAAATTATCCCATAAAAAGAAAGTAAGAGCTATTGTTGAAAGCTCTTATCCATTCATTTGGTAGTGGATTGTTTCTTTTTACTTTTTAGCCCATACAGATCAACCCATTATTTAATAATGAAGTTTGTCTTCATTGTTAGAATTTTAGGGTTCTTAAGTATAGGGATTATTTATTGTTTCTTTAGCACTTACTGTCATTCAGTAGATAATGAATAAGTTATCTTAAATTTGGATAGTGAAGTTTTTTTTAATAAGTTAATAGGGAAGGCTTTATTGCTAATTAAATATGAGACATTACAGAAATATTATTCTGACTTTGAAATCTGCAGGTCAGAAACAATGAGATAATGTGTGTATGGAGTAAACACATGTACACGGAAAAATAGAGATTTTATAGCCATTAAGAGATAAGACTGGCCAATCCCACGGTTGCTGTGGCTTTCTACTTCCCAAGGAGTACATCTCTGTTAAGATTTCTGTGGATGGGTCCCTGGCTTTTTGACCAAAACCCTGTGTCCATGCAGCAAACTCTCCCTTATGTAAAGTGATTAGAGTGTCTGTTCTTTGAAATCAAAAGCACAACAGAAACAGGTTTCCGCTTAAACATTTGCAAAGAAAAACATCCTTATATGAATTTTAATGAGGTTTGGTATAAATTATATCTTTGATAACCTAGTATGATACAGCACAAATTTAGAGTCAGTCATATATCACCTTGAATCGGAGAGTTACTGTTTACCTACTATGTGATCCTAAACAAATCACTGCTAAGTTTTAGTTCCCTTGTTTGTGAAGCATTTACATGAGATCCAGCCAGTAGTGTACTGGAACTGGCTTGCACCCCTTCATAAGAGCCAGTTGTTAAAACTTTAGAGATCTTATGAGCTGATTGTTAAACACAGCCATCATTAAAAATTAAATGATACAAACTAAATTATGTTAAAAGCAAAAATAATGCTGAACCGGTCACGTCCTAATTATTTGGCTACATCGTACAATATGTCTATTATGTCTGTATGGTGAAATACCATATAATGATGTGCTGTTGCATACCTCTTCCCAACTCTGTGTTCAGTGCATTTACATTGGTACCTTGAAATCTGCATGATAGTATTTATACCACAGAAATTGGTATTATTTTATTTTTTTGATTTATTTATGAAAAATACTGATTTATTGTTTTGATGGTTGTCTAGATTTAACAAAGTGATAGAAAAATACCAATAAAGCAGATTAAACTTAAAAGTTTGTTGGGTCTGTTGCTTGTTATTGTTAGTAACTCAGAAGTTGATGAAATATTGTAAACTACAGGCATACCTCGTTTTATTGCACTTCATTTTATTGAGCTTCACAGATACTGTGTTTTTTTACAAATTGAAGCTTTGTGGTGACCCTGAATCCAGTAATTTTTTTTTTTTAATTTTTTTTTTCAACGTTTATTTATTTTTTGGGACAGAGAGAGACAGAGCATGAACGGGGGAGGGGCAGAGAGAGAGGGAGACACAGAATCAGAAACAGGCTCCAGGCTCTGAGCCATCAGCCCAGAGCCTGACGCGGGGCTCGAACTCACAGACCGTGAGATTGTGACCTGGCTGAAGTCAGACGCTTAACCGACTGCGCCACCCAGGCGCCCCTGAATCCAGTAATTTTATTGGCACTATTTTTTTCCAATAGCATTTGCTCACTTCATGTCTCTGTGTCACATCTTGATAATTTTTGTGATATTTTGAACTTTTTCATTATTATGTTTGAATTACTGCAATTTCATGATAAAACTTTAATGGATGAAGAGTTACTTCTCATGGATGAGCAAAGACAGTGGTTTCTTGAGATGGAATCTACTCCTGGTGAAGATGCTGTGAATTTTGTTGAAATGACAAAAAAAAGGGGGGGGTTTAGAATATTACATAAGCATAGTTGATAAAAAACAGTGGCAAGGTTTGGGAAGATTGACTCCAATTTTGAAAGTCCTCCTGTGGGTAAAATGCATCATATGCTACAGAAGAATCATTTGTTAAAGGAAGGGTCAATTAATGCAGCAAATTTCATTGTTGTCTTCTTATTTTAAGGATTGTCTGAGCCTGGGTGGCTCAGTCGGTTAAGCATTGGACTTTGCCTCAGGTCATGATCTCAGGGTTGGTGGGTTTGAGCCCTGTGTCAGGTTCTGTGCTGACAACTCAGAGCCTGGAGCCTGCTTCTGATTCTGTGTCTCCCTCTCTCTCTCTGTCCCTCCCCCACTCACGCTCTGTCTCTCAAAAATAAACATTAAAAAAAAAATAATTGTCTGAGCTGGCTGGGAGGTGGTGGTTGGGCAGCCAGCAGGGTGTGGTGGAAGCCACTGCTTCCTGGCTGCATTCCTGGCCAATGATACCCCCAGAGAGGGCAACCTCTTGGCACTCATTGGGCACACCAACAGCCTCACCAAGCCTGCATTCCTCGCCATGGCCATCACCTCCAACCTAGGGGTGGTGGCCCCTCCAAGAAACTAGTGATCAAAAATTTCTGAGACAGACCTAAATTGCCTGATAGCTGCGCTCAGAATACCTGGCAGAAGCATCATGAGGTAGTGAAAACCATACAGCGTGATACCTCCATCAGATGCAACCTGGAAGAGCTCTACCAGGATGTTGAAAATACCTGTTCTCAGAAAGTTTCTTCAACACTCTACAAACAGCTGCGCCAGGTCTGTGAAGATCATGTCCAAGCACAGATCCTTCAGTTTAGAGAAGCCTAGATAGTGTTTTATTTTTAAAGAAGATTAACGTGTGCTGGCAAGATCATTGCAGACAAATGATCATTATCAGAAGTATTTTCCTGTTTTTGGATTGCATTTTTGTATTTCTGAGTTCCCCACTTCCTTCTGTCTGGAATATGGGGTTGGAACTTTTTAGAAAGCAGATCATTAGTGATAAAAATGCATCTGAGTAAAAGTATTGATGGAAATTTGCTATTAATTTAATGAGAAAGGAACATTGAAGCAGTGGATTGAAATTTACTGAGAACTCAGCTGAGTATGCTCTCTGACCTTCAGGTATATTAAGATCCATTTGAAATTTTTGGCTTGGCAGAAACTAACTGTTTATATGATGCAGAAAGCCACAGATTAATGCAAGAAAGAGAGGTTCCAGAATATCTTAACCATGTCACTAAGTGTTTAGAGGAAGAAGGAGACCAAGTAATCATGTATTTAGACCACAGCGCACAGAAACCACTGATTGCTTATGTGGAGAAACTGCTATTAGGAGTACATTTAACAGCAATTCTACAGAAAGGGCTTGACCACCTGCTTGATGAGAACAGAGTGCCTGACCTCATTCAGATGTACCAGCTGTTCAGCCACATGAAGGGCAGGCAGCAAATCCTGCCGCCGCACTGGAGCAAGTACATCCAGACTTTTGGGACAACAGTTGTCATCAGTCCCGAAAAAGACATAGACCTAGACATAGACAGGAACTGATGGATTTTAAGGATCTGATGGGCAATGTGATAGAAGTGTGTTTTCAGAGAAATGAGAAGTTCTTCAACTTGATGAAGGACTCCTTTGAAACATTTATCAATAAGAGGCCAAATAAGCCTGCAGAATTGATAGCAAAGCTTGTTGGTTCAAAATTAAGAGTGAGTGTTAAAGAAGCAATAGATGAAGAGCTGGAGAGGATTCTTAACAAGGTCATGATAATATTCAGGTTCATTCAAATGCGTTGAAGCATTTTATGAAAAAGATTCAGCAAAAAAGACTCCTTGTGGGGAAGAGTGCCTCAGTAGATGCTGAAAAATCTATGTTGTCAAAACTAAAGCATGAGCGTGATGCTGCTTTCACCAGCAAGCTAGAAGGCATATTCAAGGACATGGAGGTCTCCAAGGACCTCATGGTTCATTTCAAGCAGTATGTGCACAATAAAAATGACCCATGCTCTATAGGTCTAACAGTGAATGTACTTGTGATAGGATCCTGGGCAATACACTCATCTATGGAAGTGCATTTAACTCCAGAAATGGTTAAACTTCAGGAAATATTTAAGACATTTTATCTCGGAAAGCACAATGGTTGAAAACTTCAGTGACAAACTAAATTGGGGCACTTTTTTTTAAAGTTTATTTATTTATTTTGAGAGAGAAAACATGAGGAGGAGCAGAAAGAGAATCCCGAGCAGGCTCCCCATTGTCAGCACAGAACCCAATGTGGGGCTTGATCTCACAACCTGAGTCAAAACCAAGAGTCGGACACATAACCAGCTGAGCCACCTAGACACCCCAGGTCATGCTGTTTTAAAAGCAGAGTTTAAGGAAGAAAAGGAGGGGCGCCTGGGTGGCGCAGTCGGTTGAGCGTCCGACTTCAGCCAGGTCACGATCTCGCGGTCCGTGAGTTCGAGCCCCATGTCGGGCTCTGGGCTGATGGCTCAGAGCCTGGAGCCTGTTTCCGATTCCGTGTCTCCCTCTCTCTCTGCCCCTCGCCCGTTCATGCTCTGTCTCTCTCTGTCCCAAAAATAAATAAACGTTGAAAAAAAAAAATTTTTTTTTTTAAATAAAAAAAAAAAAAAAAAGGAAGAAAAGGAGTTCCATGTGTCCCTCTTCCATATGCTGGTGGTTCTCATGTTCCATGAAGGGGATCCATTCACCCTTGAAGAAATAAAAAAAAGTCCACAGGGTTAGAAGACAGTGAACTGAGAAGAGCTTTAGAGTCCTTGGCCTGTGGCAAAGCACAAGTTCTGGTTAAAAGTCCCAAAAGGAAGGAGGTGAAAGATGGGGACGCATTCATGTTCACTGGGGAGTTCAGGGTTTTTCTAATAAAGATCAACCAGATCCAGATGAAGGAGACCATTGAAGGGCAAGTCAGCACCACTTGAGAGAGTGTTTCAGGACAGACAGTATCAGGGTGATGCTGCTATTGTCAGAATAATGAAGATGAGAAAGACTTTTTTAAAACATTTTTTTAATGTTTATTTATATTTGAGAGACAGAGAGAGAGAGACAGAGCACAAGTGCGGGGGTGGGGGGTGGGCAGAGAGAGAAGGAGACACAGAATCCAAAGCAGGCTCCAGGCTCTGAGCTGTCCACACAGAGCCTGACACGGAGCTTGAACCCACGAACTGCAAGATCATGACTTGAGCTGAAGTCAGATGCTCAACTGACTGAGCCAACCAGGCACCTCAAGAAAGACTCTTAGTCCTAATCTTCTGGGTTCTGAATTGTATAATCAGCTGAAATTTCCAGTAAAGCCTGGAGATAGGAAAAAGAATTGAATCTCTTACAGAGGCTGTATGGAGAGAGACAAAGACAATTCTAATCAGGACCACTACATGGCCTGATGTGTTGGCCAGCTGTTTTCTCTCAGTGAGACACTAGAATATAATTTCAGAGCAGTGAAACACTTCTGTGCTTTTTCCAGGACTTCTGATATTGAACGAGCATGGAGACTTTTGGATTAGAAAGAAGAGATGATTCTTGGATCACTCTTCACAAAGCTTAAGGGTTTGCAAATGGCACATGTGCCTTTCCCTCCAGTTCTTCCTCTTACTCTTTTTGGCGTTTAAATAGTTTCTGTTGCTCTGTGCAGAATGAATTTGAGATTGGACAAGAAAATATTGGTTAAAAGAGGTTCCTTTGTAAGGTGTCGCTCTTATGGCAGAACACTGAAGGTTTGGTTTTGCATGTGTGTGTGATTATGAATGTATAGTTAAAAGACCCTCCATGGGCTGCAGAGATGACTGGATAATTAAAGTCTTGATATTGTGAAGCAGAGGTTATTTTGTCAAAAGATGAAGAGAATTTTGTTGGCATCTGATTTCACATTGTGTGTGTATGGGTGAGGTTGAACACAGGATAATGATGATGTCTTGATTTCAGCTCAGGTCATGATCTCGTGGTTTATGGTATTGAGCCCCATGGTGGGCTCTGCACGGACAGCAGGGAGCCTACTTGGGATTCTCTCTCTCCCTCTCTGCCCCTGCCCCTCCCCCTGATCATGTGTGCGTGCTCTCTCTCTCTCTCTCTCTCTCTCAAAATAAATAAGCATTTAAAAAAAAAACTTTAAATCTCCTATAAAACTTTTTACAATGGTTATAGAACAGTTAACAATAACCATCCCTGTTCATGGCTGTTAAAACAAACTAAACTTTATTAGAGCAACAGTACAAATGCTGCAGTTAAAAAATTCAAATAGCAGTTACCCCAGTGCAAAAAACAGGGGCTGCTAGATGCAATCTTAGAAGACTGAACACAGACACACTCTTCCCAAACCCCTTAACAGAAAATTCGCAAACAGCTCAGAGAAAGTCAAACAGAGATGCTCATGGGTTCACCGCAGCAAGTACAACACAACCCAGGGCTCTCTCAGTAGACATGAGAAATCTCACCATGAAACCTCACTCGAAACAGTCAGTCATAAGAGTTTAAAGCATATGGAAGATAAAGGAAATAAAGGGATGTCAGTATTTAGTTTTCATAAGTGATTAGCCAGGTTTTGACACTATTTCTTCTTAATGCTTGCCAACGAAGGGCTCTTGTTTCCAACCTAAGTGTCCATCAACTAAGAGAACCTGCCTTCAGGATTTTGTTGGCACCTGATTTCATGTTGTGTGTGTATAGGTGAGGCTGAGCACAGATGATGAAGTTAGTACTTTAACTGTAACAAAGAGACTTTTCTAGAAACATTTAAAAGTGCTTTATATTTTACATAAAAGCATGTTGCATTTTTGATTAAAAGCTACCAAACGAATTTTGATCCAGGTATCCATGTTTAAAGTAGTCTTTTCTGGGATGTACCACCTATGTAATTTGATTTTGTGCTAAATTATTAAAAGTTTCTCCCTTTTTTGATTTTACCTTCCCCAGCTCCCAAATTTATTACCAGCCTCTGCCTATGGGTCCTGTCCCCATGCTTTAATAAAATCACCTTTTTTGCACCAGAAAAAAAAAAAAGTTTCTCCCTTTTTGAAACATGTGTGTTTAAAATATGACATCTTACGGGTTTCAGTATGGAAATCCTCACCCTTTAAGTATTGTCATCATTTCTATATGTGTAAATTTTCATTTGCAAGTTCTGTAATATGTGGTCTATAAAAGACTAAATAGATTTCTACCTCTTAAATTTTACATTTATTGTCTCTAGAAAATCTCTCTAGAGAGTGTTAATATTGTAATTGAATATATAAACTTACTCTGAATAAAATTAGTTTAATTGGCCTAAAAAAAAATTTGCCTGAGCATCCCAACCTTCAGCAACTACCATCCTGATCAGTCAGCAACTGTCAACACTGAGGCAAGATCCTCTATCGGCAAAAAGATACCATTTGCTGAAAGCTCAACTTATGTTTAACATTTTTTAGCATATATTTTTTAATTAATTAATTTATCTTTGAGAGAGAGAGCGCACAAGTGGGGGAAGGGCAGAGAGAGAGAGAGAGAGAGAGTCACAGAATCCGAAGCAGGCTCCAGGCTCTAGGCTCTGAGCTGAGCCAAAGTTGGATGCTTAACTGACTAAGCCACCCAGGTTCCCCAGCATATAAAGTACTTTAAAAAATGTTTATTTATTTTAAGAGAGACAGAAGGAGCGTGAGCAGGGGCGGGGTGGGGAGAGAGAGAAGGAGAATGAAAATCTCAAGCAGGCTCCATGCTCAGCTCAGAGCCCAACGCATGGCTCGATCTCAACAACCATGAGATCATGACCTGAGCCAAAATCGAGAGTCAGACGCTTAACTAATTGAGCCACCTAGGTGCCCCATAAAGTATTTTTTAACTAAGATGTATGTATATTGGGTTTTTAAAAGACATTATGCTATTGCACATTTAGTGGACTACAGTGTAGTATAAACATAACTTTTTAAATTTTTTAATGTTTATTTTAGAGAAAGCGCACTTGCGAGAGTGGGGGAGGGGCAGAGAGGGAGACACAGAATCCAAAGCAGGCTCTAGGCTCTGTGCAGACATCTGAACTTGAACTCATGAGCAGAAAGATCATGACCTGAGCCGAAGTCAGACACTTATTTGACTGAGCCACCCAGGCACCCCTAAACATAACTTTTATATGCACTGGGAAAGCAAAACATTCATTTGACTCACTTTTTTGCAGTATTTGTTTTATTGCAGTGGTCTGGATCCAAACCATCAATATCTCCAAGGTATGCGTGTATTATCTAATTCAGCAAAGAAGTTGCTGATATCACTGATGAACGAATGAGGTTATGACATACATCATTGTTGTTTCACTTTCCTTTTAATTCTTTAAATGAAAATATCAAATAACATTTAGATTGGAATTACACTCCATCAGTTGCAACCCTCAGTTGGCTTCTCATGAGTTTGGCGAAATCAGAAGAGCATTCTGTGAGAGTAAGCTGGCTTTATGAAATTTACAATAAAGACTATTGTATATATTATTATAATTTTTAAATTATTTCCTATAGCCTTCAATATTTATAATAAACACACATTTCATGCACACACACACACACACACACACACACACACACACCCAAGGGCTGATTGTTAAACATTCAGCAGAACACCTCTGTGTCTTGCACAGAACGGCATTCATTAAGTACTCCTTTCTCCTCTCCTTTTCTCCCCTTTGGCCTTTTTAAAGAAAATAAAAATATCTACCCTACTTAATGTAATCAGGGTTGGTGAAAGAAAAAACTCTTAACACTGGCTTTAACTTCAAGGCTGTTATATTCTTTAGTATTGTCACTTTCATCCCTATATTAAAAACAGATCTTAGTTAAAAAGGACAAATGAAGATTTGAGGGAATAGTATATTCTTTTGAATTCCATTGCTGGGAGCTCTCATGTCTAAAAATACCAATACTCAATTCTGTTTCAAAGAGGGACATTATAGGCATAACAAATATAATGTTTATTAAATATTGGAAAGCTCCTGTGAATCATAATACTTGTCAAAATTTTCTTGAAAATGTTTTTCCAAGAAATAGGAGTAATTTAAATTTTTCCTTTTATTTTGAAACTTTTTGTTCTTTTTCCCCTTTGTCTCCAATCCAGTTTAATAAGGAAATGATCTTATTTTTAAAAAACAACAACACATTTTGACACTGGTTACAGTCACAAGCTGATTTTCTTTCATTCCAAAGATATATTATGGATTCTTTAACAGCATTATATTTTCTGTCATTTTGATTTTTCTTCTCATTTTTGATCTAGAATAAAACATTTTTTAAAGCTCCTGTTTGACAGGGTTTTTTTTCTTATGCATTCAGAGTATACTCACTTCCCCTACCTTCATCTATATTAAATAAAAGAAAAGCCAGCTGTATTTCTGTGGTGCATAGCTGATTGCTTTCCAGCTCCCAAAGGAGAGGAACTAATTGCTAAACATAGAGAAAATGAAACAGTGAGATACCTTTCTATGTGGATTTAATAGTTACTAATCAGGGAAAAGTAAGCCTTTACACGTTCTAATCCTATTACTTCCAGAAGAATAACATAGAGTAATAGTGTTTCCTTCTCACGTATGTTTGCAAATATATACAGGAAGGATTGAATTATGTTGGCATCTTTGTAGAAAACCAAGTGACCATACATATGCCGACCTCTTTCTGTGCTCTGTGTTACACTCCACAGGGTTTATCCTTACGCTGGTTTTCATTACTATTGCTTCATAGTAAGTCTTGAAATTGGACAGTGTAAATCTTCAGTTTTTTTCTTCATTTTCAAAATTGTTTGGCTATTCTAGGTTTATTGCATTTGCAAATAAATTTTAAAATCCTGTCAAATTTTGTAAAAACAAACAAAACCCCAAAAAGACCCTGCTGGGATTTTGATTGGGACTGCATTAAATCCACAGATCATTTTGGTGAGAATTGACACATTAACAATGTTGAACATTGTAGTTCATGAACATGTAGTATTTCTCCACTTATTTAAGTCTTGTTTACTTTGTCTTTTTTAACATTTTTAGTTTTCCAAATAGTTTCTGTTTTCCACACTTTTATGTATAGATCTTGCACATATTTTGCTCAGTCTGTCCCTAAGCATTTCATACTTTCGATGCTATCATAGATGATACTATTCTAGAATAATTATTGCTAGAATGTTGAAATACAATTGAATTTTGTATATTGTCCTTATAATCCAAAACCTCGTTAACTTATTAGTAATAGCACTGCTTTTGTAGATTTCTGAGGATATAGTACATACACATTATGTTGTCTGTGATTAAAAACTATTATTTTTTTTATTTCTGATCCGTATGCCTGTATTTTTTATAATTGTTAACCTACAAGTTACAGGCATACCTTATTCATTTATGTATTTTTTGTCTGATCATTAGTAATTTCCTTAATTTGAGATCGTTATGACCAAATTTTCATGCTGTTAGTAAATAGAGGAACTCTTTGGTATAGCTTTTCTAATAAGGCCTGTCATTCAAAAGATGCCTTTCATATTAGTACCTAATAAATAATACTTGGAATGGAATGTATTAGAAAATGTAAGTTTCTAATTTTTACAGAAAACTGAAGCTATTTCTTTGAAGCTTCTTTTAATCCATATCTTTTATCTGCCACTGTTTAAAAATTTAAGACATATTTTATATTAGTAGATTTACTTTGTAAGGAAAGCAAGATTTACTTATAAAACAGCCAAACCTGCTGATAGCGTTTTGAAATTTTGTGTATTCTTCCATAATATTATAGTTATTGTATTGATGTACAATAACATTGTACAACAATGTATTGATGCTTTATACATTTCCTAGAAAATTAAATATAGGTTACTTTCAGAGGTAGAATAATTTAAATGAACCAATAGTTCAATTTGCAGTGGCAGACCCTCTTTCCTGTAAAATAGAAAAAGCAGATGGCAGTAATCACTGAAATAAATTTCATCAGCATGTCTATAATTTTAAATGTATAAGGGTTGTTGAGCTCATCTTTCATATAGACTGTTGAAATTTGTTTCCATCATGGAGGAAGGAGAAAGGAAGAGTTAATGTCTAAGGGGAATAAATGTGTCGCCCATAAGTCTGGGGATATGAGCTGGGATCCTTATAAATATAGAAACCAATGTAATGATAGTATCGTCTGTGACACTTAGTAATGGAAAAAGAGGAAGGAGATAGTATGAGTATGAGAGAAAATAAGATTGAACCTTCAAGTGAAAGTTGAATGTTTATTGTATTAATTCATACTTACTTGCAGACTTGAATGCTAACCTTGGCTGGCAGAAGATGCAGTGGATGGAAAAGGAACTTTGGTTATAAATAAGATCAGAAGAAACGTGACAAAATAAAGGATAGTAGTTGGGTTAGATGACTGAATTTTTTAAAGGATTATTTAGTCTCACTCTCTCATGTAAATTATATGTCTGAATTTGGTGGTTCATTTGGCATGGTTTCATTGTAGATGTTAAAATTATTTGGATAGGAAGTTTGCCATAAAGCATTAGATAATATTGGCATCTCCCTATTTTTACCTTTATCTTTTCTGAGAGCTTACCCTTGAACACACGTGTGCTCGCTCTCTCTCAAAATAAATAAATAAACATTAAAAAAATAGGAAAGAAAAAAAGCCCAGGATAATTATGTAGAAAGGACACTGTGTTAGTAGTGGAATCTGAATTTGAATCATAACTCAGCCACTTGGTTGACTTTCGGCAAATCACTTTGAGCCTAACTTTGCTCTGTACAAAATGGTAATGGCATTCTGGCAGTTCAGGACTCTAGCATAATGTAGATACTCAACAAATCATAGTTACAACTCTTTTGGAAAAAAGAAAAAAAGAATAATTAGAAAGTACTTGTTAAGGTAATCATCTTTATAAAGTCAGTGCTGAAAATATTAGAATTGTCACTTCAGTGGCATTGCTAATGAATAATCCAAGAGGAACTAATTTTCCTCTTTTTTGGTAGTAATGTAATATTTTATCACTTAATTATATATCATCTTGTACTGTTATCAGTGTGATGTAGGTCTATAAAATCAACATACTGTATTTTGGCTGAGAGTAGGAAATGTCTTCCACTTTTAGTGTAGTCTTAGCACAGTGCTAAATGTACATTCCTATAAATGTTTGACACATGGGTGAATATGTATTTTAAGTTGCACTTTATTTCTTCAGCTTTCACAACTATTGTTCTTATAGTTCTCTTACAGTACTGTTTCCCACCACTAAAACCTGTATGTCCTCAAACATGTCTAACTTTCGTTAGAGCCTTTGCATTTTCTATTACACTTGTCCTCACGTTTTTGCCAGGCTAGCTCCTCCTTGTCATTCAGATTTCAACTCAAATGCCACCTCTTCACAGACATGTTCTCAAACCACTCATTCTAATGTCACCTTCCCTGCACTTGTTACAATATCATATTACCTGGTTTCATTTTCTTCATAGCCATTAAAACAATCTGAAAGTACCTTAGTTTATTTAATGTCTTGTTTATCCTTCCTATAGAATATGAGTTCCATAAGGAGAGTAGAGCCCTGGGTCCTACTGTGTCTTACTGTATAAATGACCTCTTGTGGAAAAGTTAGCATCATTTACTTTGATTAATAGTTTCTTTGCCTGTGTCCAATATGTTTGTTTTATTCCTGCTAATTGACATGTCTATGAGAGCTCATTTCTGTTCTCTCTAGTTTTGTGTATGTTTGAAATTTTCCACAGTATCATGTTTTATAAAGGATGAAACTGCTTTATATTGCAGAAAAGTACTTACTGATGTGGAACCAAAGTCTGCCTGTATTCTTCTCCTTTCTTATATTTTAAAATAACTTTGTAACAGTGGGCTCTTCTCCTTCAAAATTTTTCATGTCTCCTTTTTTAAAAAACAAACAAACATTTTTTGTTTTCTCTTCCTCTCTCTTCCCCATTACTCTCCCCATTACTCTCCTGCACCTAGTAATTTACTCCAAAAGCCCAGTGTACAGTATTGGAACCTGAATGGGATGAGGAAGGCACCTGCATGGGTGGGAGTGGGTCACTGCAGTCATGTTGGTTACACACAGAGGCTTGATCAAATAACTAAATATGTTGAAGGTAATAGGAGCCAGGCTTCTTTTAGGGGAGGAAATTACAGATATGGAGAAGGATGAAGCTAGAATAAACTGTATGGTGTTGGGCTGGCATTGGAGATATTACGATGAGCTCATAGTTTTCCACATACATAGGCTGATGTCATACATGGGTATGTATGCATACATGCATTAGTTTTGTGTACTAAGAGGGAATGGGAATCAAAACTCCAATAGCAATGAGCACACTGAGTATCCAGATGTTAGTTTCTAAATATAATTAGTTCGCATGATTTGAAACATGTAACACATGATTTGAAAACATGAGTTTGTTCCAATACAATTACTGTATTAGGGAACAGATAGACCCCAACATGAATTTTGTGTTTATTTATGTGTAGTTTCACCCTTAAGAAACACTAGGTAAACTCAGAATATTATACCCAACTAAACCAAGCTCTGTAGAAAGACACAAAAAACACACATGTGCACACCTCAAACATTTACCATTTACCTTATTTTACCACTTGTGTTATGTGCCATACCCATTCACATCTGGTATAAACTTTCCCTGATTTTATATGGCTAGCCCTCTTCACAATAATTCATAAACGCCTTTCAGACAACCATTTCTACAAGCAAACTTAAGATCTTTTTAAGGTACAGTGCCATGTTTACTGTGGTATATGTGTATTTCTTAGTTAACATATGTAAAACTATGTTACTGTTTTTATTAGTTTTTTTTTTCAAAAATGTTTATTTATTTCCTTAGCATGAGAGGGACAGAGAGAGAGGAAAGAGAAAATCCCAAGCAGGCTTCACGCGGTCAGTGCAGAGCCAGACTGGGGCTCAATCTCACGAACTGTGAGATCATGACCTGAGCCAAAATCAAGTGTTGGACGCTCAACTGACTGAGCCACCTAGCGCCCCTAAAAAGTATTTTTTTAAATAAAAGTATTCTGTATCCCAGAATTTAAGAATGAAATCAACAAATTCTAGGCAAAAGAGGGAATTCCAAAATTCTTACTCCAAATGAGCTTACTCTTAGGATTGGAAATTAAGATGTAAACATCTGGATAGTTAAATAACTACATCAGTTTAAATAAAGGGTTTGAATAACATGATACACAAAATCAAAAGAGTTGTGCTAAGGTAGTAAATGAACAACTGCTGAAATATTATTTATATTTATATTTAATTATATTATCTGTATTGCTAAGCTTTTTATTTATTTACTTAGAGAGCAAGTGGGGGGAAGGGCAGAGAGAGAGAGAGGGAGAGAGAGAGAATCCCAAGCAGGCTCTGCACTGCTAGCGTGGAGCCTGACACAGGCCTGGATTTCATGAACCGTGAGATCATGACCTGAGCTGAAATCCAGAGTCAAGACGATTAACCACCTGAGCCACCCAGGTGCCCCTATTTTGCTGAATTTTAATAGCCAGTTCTGAACTTACCAAATTATATGTTTCATTTTAATGTTTTAAAACTAATGCACTAACCAAAAATATTGCATCAGGGCATGATTTAATAGTTGCCTAAATTATACCTTTTGCAGAATCTTAATAAAGAAATATTATGTTTATAGAAACTTAAAGAATGTATCTTCTCCAGTACATGTTTTTAGTGTATCACGAAAAATTGTTCTTGTATTTCCCCATTAAAATAAAAGAATGTATCTTCTCCAGTACATGTTTTTAGTGTATCACCAAAAATTGTTCTTGTATTTCCCCATTAAAATAAAATATGGCAATTTCATAAGCTGAGACATATTAGAAAATCTGTTTTTTATTCAAGCAAATAGCCAACATTGTATAATTTCTTCTTTTTATTTCTTCAAGCCATCAGTAATGTTTTTTACGTGTTTTCCAGTAGTATATGATGAAAAGTAATTGTGTTTTTGTTTCCATACATTTTCTGTGCATCATTCTAGCATTTTTCTTTCCATGGCAGAAGGAATCCATTTCCTCAGTGGTATGTGGCTCTTTGTAGCTATGAAGAAGTTACAAAAGCAGTTTCTAAACATTTTTCATTATGCTTTCTAAAATTTTATCAAATACTTGGAATATCTTTGGACTTTAAGTCATTGCTGACAAATTCATAAAGGTTTATCTCCATGTTTAGATACTTAGTTGTTAAATGCCCTGTTAATCTTGATAGCTTCATACTGTCATTAGCTAGAAAGTACACTGTCATTAGCTAGAAAGTACACATCACAATAAATACGTAAGGCAGATTTTGTTGTTGATGATAATGGATGTATTTCAGATAGCCTTATTACTATTTTTTGAATTTCATTAGTCAAATTTGTCAGATCTGGATTAGATCATTTCTAATTTTGCTTCAAAGTGTGACTGATTGTGACCTTATATTAGGAATGTAAATGCTTGCTCCACTTTTTTCAGGTTGTTTGCTTGTGATTATGTTGTTAAGATATTCTGTTGATGGCTTTGCATTTTTTTTTTTTTGCAGTAATGTTTTTTGATATATCAATTAGGTTTTTCAGTAGAAAATATATATAGATTGTGTAAAAATGCAAAATATACAAAAGTGTATAGTGAAAGTCTTCCTTCCATCTGTTTTCCCTCGCTATGTGGCTGGGTGTCCCTAAGGCATTACTGCACAAGTTTCTTAGAATTTTTTTCATTTGTTTTACACAATATTTTGCAACTTATTTTATTTTTTTATTAAAATTTTTTTTTTTACATTTATTTTTGAGAGAAAGAATGTGAGCAGGGGAGGGACAGAGAGATTGGGGGACACATAATCTGAAGCAGGCTCCAGGGTCTGAGCTGCAGCACAGA
Source organism: Puma concolor (assembly GCF_028749965.1). NCBI lineage: Eukaryota > Metazoa > Chordata > Mammalia > Carnivora > Felidae > Puma > Puma concolor. The sequence goes on from NC_141683.1 coordinate 42,806,217, forward strand.
GCCGACGTGGGGCTCAAACTCACAGACTGTGAGATCATGGCCTGAACTGTGAGATCATGACCTGAGCTGAAGTCGGACGCTTATCCGACTGAGCTACCCAGGGGCCCATATTTTGGAGATTATTCTGTAAGTATTCCAACCGCTCCTTTGTTTAAAAAAATGCTGCGTGGTATTACATTATACAAGTTTCCTGTTATTTATTTAGTCTTACTATAATGGGCATTTAGGCTCTTTTCAGTCTTTTGATATTACAAACAATGCTGTAATGACTATTTTACATATGTTGTTTTATACTTGTGTAGGTATCTCTAGGATAATTTGCTAGAAATGAAAATTGCTAAATTGCCATCCATAGAGTTGTTTTTTAATGCTCTTAACAGGAATGTATGGGTGCTGCTTTCCTTCACTCCTTCATTAACACATACTGGTAGAGTTTGTCTTTGCTCACTAGGTATATAAAGAATGGGTTAATTATCAGAGGGACACCTGGATGGCTCTGTTGGTTAAGCATTCAACTCTTGATTTTGGCTCAGGTCACGATCTCATGTCATGGGTTTGAGCCCTGCATTGGGCTCTGCACCGACAGCCTGGGGTCTACTTGGGCTTCTCACTCCCTCTCTCTCTGCCCCTCTTCAGCTCTTCTCTCTCTCTTCCTCTCTCTCTCTCTCTCTCTCTCTCTCTCTCTCTCAAATAAATAAGCTTAAAAAAATTATTAGAGAAGCTCTTCATATGTTAAGGGAATTAGGTCTTGTTATATGAGTTATGTATACTTTTGTCCAATTTGTGGTTTAGGTTTTGACTTGTGATGATGTTTGTATCATTTAGAAAATGATTTTGTTTTTATGTAGTTGCATTTATAGAACTTTTATGATTTGAGACACTTAAAACTTCTGTATTTTCTTCTAGCATTTCTGTAGTTTCACTTTTTATGGTTACTCTTTGATCTATTTAGAATTTATTTTGGTATAAGGTGTGAAGGAGAGATCCAACTTCTTTCTTTCTTTCCCAGTTGGTAATTCACTTTATTTGATTGAATGCTAGCAGGAATATTTTCAGTCTGCTTATGCATTTTGGAGGGTAATTTGACATTTTATAACATAGTCCACAAACTTTTTTACTAAGGTACTTACTAAACCTCAGCATGGACTTGAATGAATGAACCAGGTTTTTTTTTGTTTGTTTTTGTTTTTATTTTTGTTGTTGTTGTTGAATTCTCTGTGTTGTAGAATTCCCACTTTCTCTTAGAATACCTCACATACTGAAAGTAAACATGACTGTCAGACAGACTATGGACCAAGTAAGGGTACTAACTATTTATTTGCAATTTACATATTAGTAAAGCTTAATTTTTGTTTGAATAAAATGTACAAATAGATAATCTAATATTTTCTTGCCCACCCCATGTGATTACTTTGCACAATTTCAGTCATCCCACTTTAGAGACCAGTGATCTAAGCTATGATTATTTTAAGTTCTAAAAAGGGGTATTTAGCATAAATGTGCTTTTAAAAAAAAATACATTTTTGTGAGTATTTTTTTCTGTTAAATGTTGTAATGGGAATCCGTGGCATTAACGTGACATTGGTCATGCTTCTATTCTAGGTTTTTAACATAGGCATCTCTAAGATGAGCTTTATACCTTGGAATATCTTAGGTATTTTGAACTCTAAAATTATTTCAGTGATAACAGAATGCATTGTAGAGAAACAGCTTTCAGGGAGATTTTTAACTAGCCAAAGAATGTGTAGTCTATGGAGAGATAGGCAAACAACTGGACACCACAATATACTCAAGATAATAGATAAATAGATCACTGCATTGGTATAGTCCTTTCTCTTTCCATTGTTTTATTGCTTCTGTCTAGGAATAGTGGAAAGAATTAGACCTTGTACAAGCACTCAGCTGGTAAGTAGCAGAGCTAGGATTTGAACCTAGGCAGTCTGGCCTCAAAACCATTTTTTTGCAGCCACAATGTATATAATCCATCAAATTCTAAATGATCTTTACATTTGCATCAGCTCCAGCTAATCTCCTAACATATACTGTGCTGATTTCATTATTCAGTTCCAGGTCCTTTTGCAAAGTGTGTCTCTTATTTTTTAATCAATCTCTCTCTCTCTCTCTCTCTCTCTCTCTCTCTTTAGTGTTTATTCATCTATTTTGAGAGAGAGAGAGTGCACAAGAGCGAGAGGGGAAGGGGCAGAGAGAGAGAGAATCCTGAGCAGGCCCACTGTCAGCGCAGAGCCCAGTGTGGGGCTCGAACTCACAAAAACCGTGAGATAGTGACCTGAGCCGAAATCCAGAGCTGGATTAGCCTAACCAACTGAGCCACCCAGGCATCCCTATATCTCTTCTATTCTCTGTAACTTCTAGATTTTTCCTCAACTTCAAAAATTCAGATCAAGTGCCACCTGATACTGCTTTCAAATATATGCCCCCTTTTCCGAACTTTTAATGTAAAATAGTACTGCGGGTTTTACCATTTCATCATTTTTTTAATGGCGTTATCATAATCTTCAAGGAGATAATAAACCCTTGAAATCTAAAAGAAAATAGAAAAAAATGAGAAAACAAAATATCCCTGAGGTACAGAGAGTTTAACTCACTGTGGTTGTATAGCTTTACCATTAATGGAACTGAGAGAACTTAAATTTTCTGTCTCCAGGTTCACAGTCCTTGTCATCATGCCCTTCTGCCTGTATTTAGTAGGTTGCAATTTAATATTTTTATCTTAATATCTGGGAAGATTGCATTTGTTGGTACTGTAGACATATCCTAATGCTATGAGATCAATAAGGCAAAAATTTGAATTTTGAGAAAACATTATATAGGTATATAACAGATGTTTTCTGTACAACTTGGTGCTAATGGAAAGGAATGAAATTAAAATTTGGAGGAATGAGGATAGTTTCGGTAAATTGTATTACTTTTCTGATGTCGTTAAGGAAAGGAACACTGAATCTGGTGCATAGCTGACATGCAGTAGGCATGTGTTGGGTACGTTTAATTGTCAAATATAATTCTAAGTAAGAGGTAAGTAAACTATTACGTTTGTGGCTCAGGCTTGAGATGTAAACTTAAAGGAATGGGATATAATTTCAAAAAAATTTTAAAGAAATTGTCATTGTACTTATAAGTGAATTACTGTTAAGTATTTCTAGCAGTTTTTAAAACCTTTCAGTGAAATTGTAATTCGAAGGTAAATTGTGGTAAATAAGGCTTACATGGGTTAAAACTACAAAAACATTTGTTCCAGAGGGAGGAAGTTCTTTCAGGGGGAAAAAAAATCATCAATAAGTAAGGTTTTATTTTGTGTTCTTACATTACATGTTTATATTCTTTTGCCCTTTATTTCTTATTTTGGAGTGAAAAAAAAATTGAAGCAGTGAGCAGTGAACTACAAATTTACTATTTCATAATTCCCTTTAACAGAAGTTTTATTCATAACCCTGTTTAATACAGGTTTTATTTGTTATCAAATAAATTTGCCTCCAAAAATGGTGACCAAAGAGTCATGATGCCATATATAGTTTTTGAGACTGAAGCTACAAATGCTCAACTCAAAAGGGAAAAAAAGCAAATTTTATTCCTTTATTTTTTGGTATTTATTTATCTATTTATCTATGTATCTTTCTATCTGTCTGTTTATTTTGAGAGAGAGGAAGCACCAGCAGGGGCAGAGAGAGAGGAGAGAGCAAGAATTCTAAGCAGTCTCCTTCCTTACTGTCAGTGCAGAGCCCGATGTGGGGCTCGAACTCACCAATTGTGAGATCATGACCTGAGCCAAAGTCGGACACTTAACTGACAGAGCCACCCAGGCACCCAAAAAAAAGCAAATTTTAAGGAATTTCTCTTGTTCCTTCTCTTGGTCCTTCCATTCCTCATTTAACCAAATTCTTGTTAGAAACTACAAATCAGGAGCGCCTGGGTGGCCCAGTGGGTTGGGCGACCAACTTCAGCTCAGGTCATGATCTCACAGCTTAGGTTCCAGCCCCACCTTGGGCTCTGTGCTGACAGCTCGGAGCCTGGAGCCTGCTTCGGATTCTGTCTCCCTCTCTCTGCCCCGCCCCTGCTCACATACTTTCTCTCTCTGTCTCTCTCAAAAATAAATATTTTTTTAAAAATTAAAAAAAAAAGAAACTACGAATCAGTTTTTGGATTTAAGAGAAAGAAGGGAATCTTACTAATTGAGTTCCAAACAGATAATTTCTCTTTGTTATTTTTCAAAAAAAGAAAGAAATTTTTGTATCTTTGTATTAAACTTTGAAATACAGCATTAAAAAAATGAATTGCTGACAGTTTTAAAGCAGTATAAGTAGAAGAGCTTTAATAATTAGAAAAAGCTCCCACCCACTCACTTCACTCATTCAAATTCAATAGGAAATTGAATTTAGATATCATAGGGATGACTGGTTAGAAAATAATTGAAATTTTGTTCATTAAATGGTAATGGGAATTAATTGTAGTTTTCAAGAGAAAATGGACTGTTCAAAGATGGATCTAAGGGTGCATGGATGACTCAGTTGGTTGAGCATCCAACCATAGCTCAGGTCACGATCTCACAGTTCGTGGATTTGAGCCTCGCGTCAGGCTGTGTGCTGACAGCTTAGAGCCTGGAGACTGCTTTGGATTCTGTGTCTCCCTCTCTCTCTGCCCCTCCCCCTCTCATGCTCTGTCTCTCTCTGCCTCTCAAAAATAAATAAAAAACATTAAAAAATTTTTTTTAAAGATTTAGTCATTTTCATAGTGTAAGAATTGTAAAAATATGTAAAATGGTAATTCTTGTAGTGCATTTGTTTGTTGCAGATTTCTATAGAATATTAACTAGGTATAAGTTGCCTGTAGGCTTCTCATTGTACATAGTATTTGGTGATCTTTTAATATAATAATTTCCAAATAGTCATAGGAAATAGTGAACTAGAAAAATCGGTATGTGTCTGGCATTGTTATGGTTCTCCCCTTCTTTTCAGGAAATATAGGCATTTGGGTTATGATAAAATTTGATTTGGGTTAATTCCTTACTTTTGATTAGTACTTTTAAATTTTTTTTTTTTTTCAAACGTTTATTTATTTTTGGGACAGAGAGAGACAGAGCATGAACGGGGGAGGGGCAGAGAGAGAGGGAGACACAGAATCGGAAGCAGGCTCCAGGCTCTGAGCCATCAGCCCAGAGCCTGACGCGGGGCTCGAACTCCTGGACCGCGAGATCGTGACCTGGCTGAAGTCGGACGCTTAACCGACTGCGCCACCCAGGCGCCCCTGATTAGTACTTTTATATTCGCCAACTCATTGAGAACACTGAGACAGGTTATTGTAGCAGTTAAAAGTTTAAGCCTGAGACCTGGGCTCTAATCCTAGCTCTGCCACTAACTTCCTTTGTGTCCATGGACAGTTTCCTTCTTTAGCCTTATTTCTCCATTTTAAAACTGAGAATAAAAATGTTACCTGCCCTGTGGTTGTAAATGTTAAGAGAGATAATCCACACAGCTTATTATAGAACATAGTAAGTATTCAGTAATTGCTAGCTATAGTTTGGTTCTCTTTTAAATGTTTTTCAAAGTTCCCTTTTAAAACTGTAAATATTCCGGGGCGCCTGGGTGGCGCAGTCGGTTAAGCGTCCGACTTCAGCCAGGTCACGATCTCGCGGTCCGTGAGTTCGAGCCCCGCGTCAGGCTCTGGGCTGATGGCTCGGTGCCTGGAGCCTGCTTCCGATTCTGTGTCTCCCTCTCTCTCTGCCCCTCCCCTGTTCATGCTCTGCCTCTCTCTGTCCCAAAAATAAATAAAAAACGTGGAAAAAAAATTTAAAAAAAAAAAATAAAACTGTAAATATTCCATAATCTTTGACTTTTTCTTAAGAGTCAGATTTATGAATAAAAAATGCAAGGGCAAAATTGTTCTAGCATGGCTTAAAGTAGCAAAAGTTTGAAAAAATAATGTAAATTCCAAGTAATATGAAAACAAAATAAATTCCAGAACATTCACATGAGAGAACACTATCAAGCCCTTAAAATCATGATATTAAGAGGATATATAGTAATGTTATGTACTCTTAACAGAATGTTACATAAAAATATAAACTTTACACACATAGATAATGATCCCAATTCTGTACAGCACATGCACATACATATCTGTTCATGGAGAAGATATTTCAAAATAGTGGCTGGGATAGTGATGAATGGTAAGAGTACTGATGATCTTTCGTAACAAAGACTAAGTAATTACTCTTACCACAAGAAACTTTTATTTTTTTAATTTTTATTTAAACTTAATGAGTGGAGGTATGGCCTAAAATTCAGTTTTGCTGTGGAGTTTATTTAGTTTGAATGCTGTGTAAACACTGGAGACGTACATTATGTCCTGTTCGTAGCTTTCTAGGAGGATCTGCTTCATCCGTAGAAGATTTATAGGGCTGCTTCTGGACTTTATGTGCCAGAAATAAATGGTCAGAATGGATGCTTCTGTGTGAAACCCTCAAGCCCCATAATTCTGTTAAACCTTTTTGGGGAATGCACCTGAATTAAGATCGAGGACGTGATTAAGATTACATTTATGCAGTTCTTTAGGACTTGGAGAAGGCAGAACATGTAGAGGGTTTTGTGTAACAAAATCATCAGGTATTTTAGTCTGCAGGATTTATGTACACTACCCTTTAACAAAGTTAAATAGAAACTATTAAATGTGAGTCTGAGGAGCACATAAACTTTGGTATAAGAATTAAAGGCTTCTTATTCTACTAAATCTATTCCAGCTTATTTAGATACTTCAGATTCCTTCCTTTAGTAACTAGAGCTATTTCTCAGTGTTCTTTAGGCTCTAAGCTGTTGTTGGTAATGTTTCTCAGGATCTTTCCCAAATAAAAGGACTTTACTTCTCTTTATGTGAATAAAAATTCTACCACTAAAGATTTCAATAAGTTCAGAAAAAAAGCAATGCTTTTCACTGGCTAACATTCAATAAGTTCAGTCAATTGCAGTCCACTTGCACTAATTTGTTCCAGGCATCCTGGAACAGGAAAGACTTGCTCTTGTATGCCCTTCTCTTCAGAAATTTTAGCATTCTGGAAGTAGTGAGTCTTAATTTTCTTTAAGGGAAATTAAATCAATTTAAGTATTTTTTAAAAAATGCAGATGTGTCCTAGGATTTTATATCTAGTTTCAGGAGGAATTCCTTATAGTTGATCTGTGAACTTATGGTTAAGAATGCCAGTTTTTAGGGTGTCTTTGATTTTCTTTTGTGTCTATTTTTATGTCTTGGGAACTCTTTGAATAGTGTTTTTCCTTTTATAAAGGAGAATTCCCACCCTGTTCCTTCTTAGAAATATTGTATTATTTATATTTGAATACATATTTTCCTTAATTTGATGCTTTTTAAATGTTAAACCTAAGGTCTGATTTCTTTGTGAAAGAGTCAGTGAGGTGCTAATGCATATTCAGAGTTAAACACTGAGGATGTGGAGTTGTAACCCTGTAACAAAAAGCATATCCTTCTGTCTCTCAAAGGAGTATATCATTACTTTGACAATTGACAAAGCAAAGGTAGGATTAAACACCTCTTACTCTCAAATTAAGTGAAATATTTATTGAAATAATTATGATCTCTCCTAGTATTTATTGAATAATAAGTATTTTGCCTACACCAGGCCGCTTGGAGAAATATAGGAGCCAAGGCGTGTACAAAGTTTAGTGACTTTGGCATAAGACACAGAAGAGAGCTGAAAGATGTTTAGAGGAATTGAGTTTAAATAACTAAGCCCCTTCATCTGCCTCCTGTCTCTATCTTTAGCTTTATTTTAGATTACTTTCACTTGGTATGGTTCAGCAGTACTGGATATTTTTCTCAAGTCAGCCATGCTCTCAACACTCACATACTTCCTCCTGCCCCATATCCCTCAGTTCCTTCTTTATATCTCAGTTGAAGTGTCTTTTGTCAGGAAGACTTGCTTGACCACTATACACAGGCTTAGTTCCTGTTATGCCCCCTTAGCATCCTGTGCTTTCTTTTTTATTATATGCATTGCTCTTATAATTACTTGCTTAGTTATCTGTTTTCTCTCAAAGGGATTGTGTTAGCATTCTTGATCAGTGCATGCCTGGTCAATAGCACAGTGCCTGGCACATAGCAGGTATTTTAGAAAATATTTGCTGTTGAATATATAATATTGATATTTAAGATTTGTTATTAGACTCATACATTAAGTAGCTTGAGAAATGGAATCACAATTAAATCATTCTTTTGACTAGGTTTAAATTGTTTTTAATTTTTAAATTTGTTTGCCTTCAAACCTTAGACAATTTAATCTTTTTTTATGTTGAAATAATTTTAACCTTAAAAGTTGCAAGAATAGTAGTTTATCTATGCTCTTTAGCCAGTTTTCTTCAGTGTTGACATCTCACTTAACCATAGCAGTTAGTAAAACCAGGAACTTAACATGTTGGTACAATATTATTTACTAAACTATAGACCTTATTAGAATTTTACCAGATTTTCTCTTTGTGTCTTTTTCTGTACAAGGATCCAAGATGAAATCCCACATCACATTGAGTTACTTATCTGTTTATTCTCCTCCAATCTGTGACAATTCCTTAGTCATGACTTTGACACTTTGATGAATACCGGACTTTGATGAGTTTTTTGTACAATATCTTTTAATTTTTTTTTGGTCTGATGTTTTTTCATTTGTAGATTCAGGTTATGCCTTTTTGTCAAGAATACCACAGAAACGATGTGCCCTTCACAATGCATTATTTCAGGTGGTACATGATGTTGATATGTCTTATTAGTAATGTTTACCTTGATTACTTGCTTAAAGGGTGTCTGCCTAGATTCTGCACTGTGAAGTTACTATTTTTCCCTTTGTATGGGCAAATATCTTCTTGCTCCTCAAATTTTTGTGTACTGATTAAGCATCCATAGGTTTATCTTAATCTGCATCAGTTAAATACTGTGGTGGTTTGCCTAATGGTGATTTTACATTCCTCTCATTCCTTCTTTTTTTTTTTTTTTTTTAATGATTGTTTATTTTTGAGAGACAGAAACAGAGCACAAGCAGGGGAGGGGCAAAGAGAGGGAGACACAGAATCCAAAGCAGGCTCCAGGCTCTGAGCTGTCAGCACAGAGCCTGACGTGGGGCTCGAACTCACAAACTGCGAGATCATGACCTAAGCTAAAGTCAGACGCTTAACTGAGTGAACCACTCAGGCGCCCTTTTTAAGTCTTCTTTTAAAAAGTTTTATTTATTTATTTTGAGAGAGAAAGCATGTATGTGCATGCACATATATGGGGATGGGCAACGAGAGAGGGGGAGAGGGAGAGAGAGAGAGAGAGAGAGAGAGAGAGAGAGAGAGAGAGAGAGAGAGAATTCCAAGCAGGCTCCATGCCATCAGCGCAGCGCAGAGCCTGACACAGGGCTTGATCCCACAACCATAGGATCATGACCTGAGCTGAAATCAAGAGTCGAATGCTTAACCAACTGAGCCACCCAGGCGTCCCTCATTCCTTCTACTTTTACTTATTAGATTTCTTCTGTAAGGGAGAGCTGTCTTTTCCCCCACATTTACTTACTTATTCAGTTAATTATTTGTATCAATATGGACCTGTGGACAGTTGTTTTATTCTATGGATTATAATACAATATTATCCTTTATTTTATTCCTTTGGACTTTGGAAGCTTCTTCAGGCTGGGCTGGCTCTTATGTCATTTTGATATACCCCCATCCTTTTGTGAGAATTTATTTTCAGGTATTAAAGATATTCGAGGTTCATCTCATATTTTCCCTGCCCCAGCCCTGGAATCAATCTCTTTTCCTAAGAGCCCTGACTCCTTTTATTGGAGATGGTGTTTAAAAATCAAGGTCTGAGCTCTAGGTGTGCTCATTGTTAGAGTAACATTTTTCCTACATTCTGATAGTGGATAGAGCCAGGGTGTGTGTGTGTTAACCCTTGCATAAACACGCTATCTATTTCTGTGTTTCTTTATCTACATATATTTAACAACCATTAATTCAAACGGATATCTCTGATTCCACTCCAACACATAAAGTTCGTTGTAGCTTTTCTTCTTTTTTAGCTCCCCAAGGCACAATTCTCTAGTACTCCTTCTCTTCTGTGCCTGAAATTTACCTGACACTCATTGTCCCAGGAGATATAGACTGTTTATAGTCAATTAATATTCTCGGGGTTGTTATGGTTAGTAATGTTTCTGAGAAGAGTTATTTAAGAGGCTAAGTGTAAGGGAAACAAGGGAGATAATGTGAATATGAGTGTTGGGGGTAAGGGAAGAGGTGGTTTTGGAGTACTTAGAAAATGTTCAGGCAGAAGAACAGCTTGTGTTAAGATCCAAAGGTAAGAAAAGTGTGGCTGATCCAGGAAAGTGAATATAGTTCAGGATAGCTATATTGGTTGAGACATAGAGCTTGTAGTTTTCATGTCATTGTGGTTAGAAAAGATGCTTGATATGGTTTCACCCTTCTTAAATTTATTCAGACTTGTTTGGTGACCTAACATATGATGTATCCTGGAGAATGTTTCATGTGTACTTAAGAAGAGTGTGTATTTTGCTATTAGATAGAATGTTCTGTAAATGTCTGTTAGGCTCATCTGGTTAAACTTGTAGTTTAAGTCCAGTGTTTGCTTATTGATATTCTGTCTGGATTATCTGCATTGCTGAAACTGGGTTATTGAACCCATTGAACCATTGAACCATTATTGTGTTTCTGTGTCTTCCTTAGATGTGGGGAATCAACCCCTTCTCTCCTCTGGGAGAAGCTGGGAGTTGGGAGTTCCCTCCCAATTGTCTGGCACTTTGCTAGGGAAGTGGGGTTAATGGTGAGAGTGTGTCTCAGTCTTTACTTATCATTTCACTAAGGGTGATGTGGGCATTTTCTCTTTCATCTGGTATGTAAGAGTCCTCAGCTAGTTTCTGGATTTTTTTTTCCAGAAAGGAATTGCTCTGTAAGTAGTTGTACAGGTGAATTCAGGAGCCTCCTATGTCACCATCTCAATCCATGTATTGTTTTAAGAGGGATGCAGCTACAGAGTATGCTTTAGTTGCTTAGGTGGTAAATTTGTCTATATGTAATTAGGAGCCAAAACTGTTATTTTTGGGATCAGAAATTGTTTTTTTTTTTACTTGAATTGAAAGTGTTCTTTTTTTCCTCGAGAAAATAGGAACTTTGCCACCTGTCCAAATAAATCTCCTATTTAAAATATGCAAAATCACTGAACATTTTTAAAAATTTCATTTTAGTAGTCACTTGTTCATTTCCTAAATTTCAATACTTTATATACTTTTCCTTTGGTCTCATATTTCTCAGTATGATTATCTGATGCATTTTGTTAATTATCTATTAATGATTGGAAGAGTCTCTTTATTGGTTGTTGCTTTCTGGCCTAATTTGAAGAATACTGAATAGTCCCAAAATACAGAGGAGGAGGGAAGCATAGGAAACCCTGACTTTTAGGGAATTTGAGCTAAGAACTTATATGTATATATTTTAGTTGTTATGTTGCTTTGATATCAGAATAAAATTTGGGAATATAGAGGAAATTTTTCAATAATCTATGGAGCTTAAGGAATTAACAAAGAATAAAACATACCTTAATTTTTCGGTACTTTTTTTGTTAGAAACCTGTTTCCTCACTTTTTATATCTGATTGGAATATTGATGTTACATTCATCATAAATGCATTCTATCTTTAGCTGCGTGCCTGGCACTTTAGAGAGAAATGAGATAGTTACATAATTATAGTTCTTTGAAAGCTTTATTCCTGGAATAAGTAACCAGAGTGGTTTTACTTCTTATGGTTCATTCTTGTACTCATCTTTGCAAGAAGAAAAAAAAAAGAAAAAACTGAAAATTCAGTTAAACTAATACTATTCATCTTGGGTAATAAGATATTTTATATTTCTTTGTTTATAGTAACTCCATTCTTGATAATATTTATGACCTGTTGCTTTGCAGAAGTGAAAAAGAACTGTGATTAGTAATAATTCAGCTGAAGGTGGATTTAACTAGATAAATTTAATTAGTAAGTGGATTTAAATAATGTCAGTCACTTTCCAATTATATGAAGTAAATAATTAGGTTATCAGAATTAGCAAGTGGAAACCATTCAGTAAAGAATAAGTAATTCTCTCGGAAATATCATCTGTATACAAATTAGTATTTTGTCATGATGATTCGATGAAGAACAGTGCTGGAAGAAAGTCCTTTATTTATTGTCTTTCAAGGGAATTCATTTCCAAATCTCCCATCCATACTAAATCCTGAAATTGATTTGCCTTAGTAGTTGCCAGCAGCCAAGCAGTTCCTTTTCAAATGGTCTTGCCCTGATTTTTTAAAAGAAAGCTTTGTCTTTTGCTAAATCTGAATTTTGTTACAATGCTTTACCTGTGTAGCCCCCAAAGGAATAGTCTGAGATACTCAAATTCTTGGTGTAGATGCTAAGAATGTGAGTAACAGGGTAATAAATCCGGGGGTGCCTGGGTGGCTCAGTCAGTTAAGTGTCTGACTCTTGATATCGGCTCAGGTCATGATCTCAAGGTTCATGAATTCAAGCCCTGCCTCAGGCTCTGAGCTGACAGTGTGGAACCTGCTTGGGATTCTCTCTTTCTCCTTTTCTCACTGCCCCTCTCCCGCTCTCTCTCTCTCTCTCTCTCAAAATAAATAAACTTTTTTTTTTTTAATTTTTTTTTTTAACATTTATTTATTTTTGAGACAGAGAGAGACAGAGCATGAATGGGGGGAGGGCCAGAGAGAGAGGGAGACACAGAATCTGAAGCAGGCTCCAGGCTCTGAGCTGTCGGCACAGAGTCTGATGCGGGGCTCGAACTCACGGACCGTGAGATCGTGACATGAGCGAAGTCGGACGCTCAACCGACTGAGCCACCCAGGCGCCCCTAAACTTTTTTTAAAAAACAAGGTAACAAATCCTTTTGTTTTACAGGGTAACAAATCCTTTTGAAGTAAAATTGTTTTCATTGTTTGTTGTCGGTGAATTGGAAAGAAGGCTTAATTGTCAGCTTGTGTATTATTAAAATTAATTTTTAACAAAAAATCCCTATGCAGTTATTGGAAGACACTTGTAAGGAGTTCAGAAAATTCACATTGCTACAATAAACTTGCAGTCTGATCTTATTTATGTGAAAAGTATTTCTCAGCAGTTATATCTATAAGATGAAAAATAGTGATATCAGTGTTTCTTAATTGTCTCATTCTACAATATTCTTAAATTCTACCAATGTGATATTCATCATGCTAGCAATAATGTAACATTTATCAGTGGGTATATGAACTAATTGGGAGGAAAGCTCTATCTATTTCAATTTAAAAATTAAGTTTATTTTCCAATTCCCAGTAACATTTTACTCGTGTTTAATACTTGTCAAAATTTATTACATATTTATATTGTGTTGATATAGTATGTTCTAATAATTCTAATGATAACCCAATCCAGAAGAAATTTTAATATTTAGAGCTTTATGGTTAGGAAAGTTTTTGTATTTAAATTGTAATTTATATATACTTAATGGCTAGGAAGTATGATAGGATGATCAATAAATGACTTTCCAACCTAAAAATATATTAGAATAAATTCTGTAATATGAGTAGAGTAGAAATGCAAATTCAAGAAAACAAAATGGAAAAAAAAACCCAAAATGATATAAAATTTCCAACTGTTAAAGAAGAGCTTATGTGTATATTTAATAATGAATGATAGTAGTTACCATATTGTGATGGCATTTAAATTCCATTAGCCACGTTAGAAACAGTGTCATTTTGTTCTAAACTGTAAATAATTACAGTGTACCAAAAATTACATTTAAACTATTTAAATGTGTACAGAATCTTTTGTCATAACTTAAATATATGTAAGAAAGTTTTCCAAAATTCTTTTAGAGGTTACAGGGACAAAACACATTTGAAAACACTAGCATATAATACCTGCTTTACTATTGAGTTGCACTCATGTTAGAATTACCACTATTTCGTTTATTATTTTTTTATTTTTTTGCCTAGCAGACATTAGGTAAATATTCATTGAGGTGATAAATACTTTTGATTGTATCAGAGTTAGTGCCAATAATTTCATCTCAGTTACATGTCACTGTCTGAATTAAAAGAATTTTTTGTTGTTCTACCATGACTATTTTAAAAGCACTTTTAATTAACCTCATCTGATGGAACCTCAAAATAGATCATAAAGTTTTGCTTAGGACCCTTCAGTGTAGTTGGGTTTTGCAGAAAATAGCAGCTTTAATTATGGAATAGGAAATTTGGAACTGCAGGGGGACCTAGAGATTGCCTAATGAAATGCTCTCAAGTCAAAGAGAAAACAAGAGCCAGAGATTCACTTACTCAAGGTAATACAGGTAATTGACAATAGAACCATATCCAATATGTCACTAAAACCATATTGATTTCAATATTGTCTCTTGAATTTCTCCACTTCTTATCTCCAGTGACTTCACCCTAGTTAAGGCTATCATGGTAACTATTGTGCTACATCTGAGTAGTCTCCCATATCCCTTTATTTACAAAGCATATCTGATCACAATTATTCCTCTGCTTAAAATTCTTCAAAGATGTCTCGTTGGTCATAGGATCCTTTATTTTTCAAGATCCTAACCAATCAGATCCCTGCTTGCCTGTTGTTTGGCCTTAACTGCCACCATTGTTGTCCTTGCCCCCTGGATTCCATCCAGTCACATAGTCTTTAGTTTCTCAAATGTACTATGCCTCCTTCCACAGCATCTATATGCTGTTCTGGCATATATGCTTAGAGCACTTAAGCTCTATCTAAATGCCTACTTATCCTTCAGATTTCATCTGAGGTGACACTTCTTCAGAAACTCCCACACCTCCCTTCCCTCAACCCCTTGCAGACTAGATAGATCCCACTGCTATTTTTTCTCATGTTTACATTTTCTTCAAAACCCATATTACGTTTTGTGTATTTGTGTGATTATTTGATTAAAGTCTGTTTCCTCAGGTAGAGTGTAATCTCTGAGGGTGGAGTCTACATGCATTTTGCTTATTATTGTATCCCTGGTGCCTGCCTGGTACATACAAGGGACTTAATACTTGTTGAATGAATGACTCTCAGTTCTATTTCTACTACACCAGTGATTTTAGAGTAACATTTTTATTTTTGAAATCTTCTTAGCCATATGCTTTATATAATTCACCCATCTGTTGATGAAGAAGCATTTGAGAAAAAATAGAATTTCAAGTTATTTATTCCTAATTTGTAAATCACACTTTAAAAAAAACACCTTTTCTCCTTAAAAACGTGAAATCAGTAGTGCTAAATATTCTTCCTATATGTGATGGAACCCAGTCACATGTTAATTTTTATTCATCAGCTCTTTCATTTATGAGTAGTTTTTGAGAGGCTAAGAAGTCATAGCAACTATTGGATATGGAATATAATAAAAATATAAAGAGGTGATATTAAAGTTAGTGCCTCTCCAACTAGTGTTCCCCACAGAGTAATGTTCTTGGAAGTTTTGCTAGATACTCTACACCCCCTTTCCCATCTTTCCCCTGCCGTTCCCCCTCCACCCCAAAGAAAGATTATATTCTTATAAACTTTGAGAAACACAATATACTATATCTCCTTCTCATAGAATAATAACAATGCATATTAGCATAGTAATGTTTTTTTACCCTTAAAGCAGAGTTTTCCAGCTGTGGCACTGTTGACACTTTGGACTGGATAATTCTTTGTTGAGAAGGAGGGGAGAGAGAGGATGAAGTCCTGGCCCTTGTAGGATGTTTAGCAGCATCCCTGTCCTCTATCCATTATATTCTAGAAATACCCTTCCTGTTGTGACAACCCAAAATGTCTCAGACATTGCCAAATAACTCCTGGGAGGCAAAACCATCCCCAGTTGAGAACTATTACCTTAAAGAGATCAGTTGACTTCTGTTTGCACTCATACTTCCCAAACTTACTTGAATTCCTTGGAATTCTTCTCCATTCATCTCATACCTAATGTCCTGGGAAATGCTATTTTAAATAATCATTTAGTGAAAGTAAACTAATTCTACTTTTTAGATTCCTGCTTAAAACCCTTCAATATTTTATGGGGCGCCTGGGTGGCGCAGTCGGTTAAGCGTCTGACTTCAGCCAGGTCACGATCTCGCGGTCCGTGAGTTCGAGCCCCGCGTCAGGCTCTGGGCTGATGGCTCAGAGCCTGGAGCCTGTTTCCGATTCTGTGTCTCCCTCTCTCTCTGCCCCTCCCCCGTTCATGCTCTGTCTCTCTCTGTCCCAAAAATAAATAAACGTTGAAAAAAAAAAATTAAAAAAAAAAAAAACCCTTCAATATTTTCCATTGCACTTAGGATAAAATTCAAACTCTATGACATGGCCTTCCCACGTGTAAAGGCCTTTGCCTACCGCCCTAATCTTAACCTCCTATCACTACCTGCTGTTCAGTTCCATAGTAACCTGCCTTTCAGGTTCTCAAGCACCCCAGCTCCTTTCCTAATCTGTTATTGCCACTCTTGGGAACTATTTTGCTCTTGCTCTTGTTCTTTCTTGTCCTTTAGGTTCAGGTTTCAGATTAAATGTCATCTCCTAAGATGAGATCTTTGCTGACCATCTCTTACCCTGCCTGAAGGATAGCTAAACATCCCAGTACCTACCTCCCTTCTTATACCCTGTTGCCTTCACAGCACTTTTCAGTTTGTAATTCTTTTTTTTATTTGTGTGAGTTTCTTTCTGCCTCAGTCACTTGAATGCACAGTCTTTAAGGGACAGGAGTCACATCCACCTTGTTCATCATTACTTACATATCCCCATCATTTAGCACAGAGCCTAGCATCTAATAGGCATAATCATTATTTGTTGAATAAGTAAATGAATGTTTTAATTTATCAGTGCATTTGGAGCTAAAATGTATTTTATTGAGATATAATTCAGATACTACAAAATTTACCCTTTAAAAGTATATAATTTAGTAATTTCTAATACATTCACAAATTTCTACAACTGTCCCTACTGTCTAATTCCAGAACATTTCATCACTCCTCATCCCCTCCTCCTCCCCCCCACAGCCCATGCCAACCACTAATCTACTTTCTGCTTCTGTGAATTTGTCTGCTCTGGACATTTCATATAAATGGAATGTGTGGTTTTTAGTGCCTGGCTTCTTCCCTTTGCATAACGTTTTCAAGATTTATCCATGCTGTAGCATGTAATAGTACTTCATTCATTCTTATGGCTGAATAATATTCCATTATATGGGTAGGCCATATTTTGTTTATACATTAATCAGTTGATATATTGACACTTGGATTGTTTTCACTTTTTGGCTATTACAAATAATGCTGCTATAGACATTTGTGTATAAGTTTTTGTGTAAACATGTTTTTGCTTCCCTTGGGTATGTATCTAGAAGTGGAATTGCTAGATCATATGGTGATTGTATATTTAGTTTTTTGAGGAACTGCCAAACTGTTTTCCAAAGTGCCTGCACCATTTTGACATTCCCACCAGCAATGTATGAGGGTGCTAATGTCTCTTCATTTGTGTCAGTATTCGTTATTGTCTGTTTGTCTGTCTCTCTCTTTTTTAATCATAGCCATCCTAGTGGATATGAAGTGGCATTGTGGTTTTGATTTGCATTTCCCTAATGATTGTTGATGTTGAAATGTTTTCATATGCCATTGGCCATTTGTATATTTTTCTGGAGAAATGTTTATTCAGATCCTTTGCCCATTTTTTAATTGGGTTATCTGTCTTTTTATTGTTGAATCCTAAGAGTTCTTTATATATTCTGGATACTAGACCTTATCTGATATATGGTTTATAGATATTTTCTCCCATTCTGTGGGGGTTCTTTTACTTTCTTCATAGTGTTCTTTCAAACACATAAGTTTTTAATTTTGATGAAGTCCAATTTATCAACTTTTTCTTTCATCCCTACTGCTTTTTGTGTCATATCTAAGAATCCATTGTGTCATCTAAGGTCATGAAGATTTATGCCTGTTTTCTTTTGAAAGTTTTATAGTTTTAGCTTTTACATTTAGGTCTTTGATTCATTTAGCTGTTTCATATATGGCATGAGGTTGGGATGCAACTTAATTCTTTTGTGCATGAATATCCAATTATTGGAGTTTCATTTTTTTTTAGTGTTTATTTTTTTGAGAGAGAAAGAAAGAGAGGGAGTATGTGACTGGGGGAGAGGCAGAGAGAGAGAGGGAGAGAGAATCCCAAGCAGGCTCCACCCTGTTAGGGCGGAGCCTGATGCAGGGCTCGATCTCATAAACCATGAGATCATGACATGAGCCAAATTCAAGAGTCAGACGCTTAATCAACTGAGCCACCATGTGCCCCTGGAGTTTCATTTTTTAAAACTTAATAAATACATCATAATTTTTTGCAAACATTATTAACATCATTTCAACATTAGCAGTTTCAAAAAATAATGTATGAAGCACATACTGTCTACCAGACATTATGTTGGACATAAGATCTAAAAAGATAAAAAAAAAAAATCCCTCCCTTCAGTATCATAGAGCTGGAAATTAAGAACATGGAAAGTTGTAATAAAAAGTTGAATGGAGGGCGCCTGGGTGGCTCAGTCGGTTAAGCAGCTGACTTCGGCTCAGGTCATGATCTCGCGGTCCGTGAGTTCGAGCCCCGCGTTGGGCTCTGTGCTGACAGCTCAGAGCCTGGAGCCTGTTTCAGATTCTGTGTCTCCCTCTCTCTGACCGTCCCCTGTTCATGCTCTGTCTCTCCCTGTCTCAAAAATAAATAAAACGTTAAAAAAAAATTAAAAAAGAAAAGTTGAATGGAACATATAAGATATTTGAAGAAATTAATAATCGTTTTAAGAAGTAGATTTTTGAGAGACTGCGTGTGAAAGTAGAATGACAAGTCTCATATAAAAAGAAAAATATTCCTGACAGTTGCAGCAAAAAGCACTTGGTGGTTGCTATGCAGTAGAGATGTTTTACCTTGATTAGTACTCTTAGAGTCATTTGCTATTAATTTCCTAATTTGGGGGTGGATGAGAAAAAAATTTTCTGTCATCTCCAAATTTGAGGTAAAATTTTGACCATAATAGAAATGACAAAGAAATCTGTCCCTCATTTTCTCTCCCTGTCTCTTTAGTATAGCTGACTTAATATTTATTTAATTCAGAGCAAAGGGTTCTCTACAGCAGTGTTCTCTGAATCATTCTTGACCAATTCTGAATTTTTTTCACCCCTTTGTCTTCCAGGGATTTTTCCTGTTGATGCTAATCTTAGAATTGTTGATATGTGTTGTTAAGATTTGTAGTTATTTATGCTACCTTTTTTAAAAGTAGGCTTAATCTTTTGATATTAATTACTGAATTAAGGACATGTTAAATTCATTGTATTAGTGTGCTTGGGCTGTCATAACAGAATACCATAGACTGTGTGGCTTAATCAGTAGAACTTTATGATCTCACAGTTTTGGAGGATTAAAATGCAAGATCAGGTGCAAGCTCTTCTAGTATGGCTCGCAGAGGGCCTTTTCTGGCTACTTTTCACCTGCCTTTCCTCGGTGTCCACATACAGGGGTATTTCTGATGTCTCTTTCTCTTCTAATAAGGACACCAGCCCTTTTGGAATAAGGTCATCCTTATGACGTCATTTCATCTTAATTAACCTCTTCAGAGGCCCTGCCTCTGAATACAGTCACATCGAGGAGGTACCTGGGTGGCTCAGTTGGTTAAGTGTCTGACTCTTGATTTTGGCTCGGGTCAGGATCTCACAGTTTGTGAGTTCGAGCCCTACGTTGGGCTCTGTGCTGACAGTGTGGAGCCTGCTTGGGATTCTTTCGTTTTCTGCCCTTCCACTGCTTGTGCGCTCTCTCTCAAAATAAATAAACTTTAAATACAATCATATTGGGGATTAGGGATTCCATATTTAAATTTTGGGAGAGGGTGGCTGCACAGTTCAGTGCATAACATTTCAGTAACAAATAGATGTCACTTTTATATTCTTTATTTTATAATAAAATATAGTGAGTTTCTGTAAAATTTACATTGTTACTGGAGGGGGAAAAATCCTCGTGTTATCTAGGTTCTCTACACCTGTATTTTCTCAACTCTAAAACGGGAAACTGGCTAGTTGATTTCTGAACACTAAAATTCTGTTTCTTCAGTTTAGGATTATTGATTTCTAACATTATTCAGCAGATACGTTATAGGAAGCATAATAGAAATGGATATTCTAGAAATCAGCATTCCACCAACTTCTCATAACTGAGGTGAAGGGCTTAATCATCCTGTTTTCATCTAAATTCTGATACAGTTAACTTTTTTTCAACTAGCTTTGCTGGTTAGATTTTACTATGTATAATTTAAAGATTTGTATGCCGCATGTTACTTTTTTTCCTTCCAGTTAATAATACTCTTTATACAATGTAATTTATTTATCATCCGTGGCTACATCTCATTGTAATGAATTCAAGCAATACAATGAATATAGATAGCGAAATGTGAGATTCCCTTTCATACCTTCTCCTCTTTCAAATGAAATAACCACAATTAACAGTTATGCATTCTTCCAGTCTTCTTTCTATGAATGTACATATGAATATTGATTTATGCACATATTTTTTCATAAATGAGATCATGCTGTATATATTCTCTTATTTAAATTTTTCATCAGCAGTGTCTTACAATTTTCATACATAACCAGGATGTATGTCTATCTTTTTTAAATGGCTGCATAGTGTTATATGATATTATAATTTATCTGTTCCCCTTTTGTTGGATGTTACTTTGTTTTATTACTATTAAAAACAGTGTTGCACGAACATCCCTGTGCACACATCCTTTTGTGCAGAGATTCCTTTAGAATATATTTCTTACATATGGGATTGAACACACTGAAAATCTTGATGGCCTTCCTAAATGGATTTGCAAATTTACATTCTCACCAACAGGGAGCAAGAGTTCATTTACCTTTACCATTGCTGAAAAAATACTTTAAAATTTATTCCATTATGATGGTTTAAAAATTATATTTCATTATTTTGAAGTAACATCTGATATCTGGGCTGTTAAGCATCCTTTCTTTTGTTCATTGGCCATTTGTATTTTTCTATGGATTCCTTTAATGTACCCATTTTTCTTATGGAATATCTTGTAATGCTGATTTGTAAGAAATTTTTAAAGTCTATTTTGCATGTGAATCCTTTATTTTAAATGTTGCAGATACGTTTTCCCTGTCTTTTAACTTTGCTTCTGGTATCTTGTAGAATGGAGATTTTTCATTATGTGAGAATGTCAATCATTCTCTTTATGGCCTGTTTTGTGTAGTGTGTAGGGTAACTTTCCCCATGTAGGGTTATTTAATTTTTTTCTGCTATTTTCTAATATTGTTTCTTTAACTCCATTTGGAGTTTATTTAAATGGATGGCTCAACCCTGTTTTTATATAGTCCATTCTTTCCTCACTGATTTGACACTCCCTTTATCTTAATCTTAAATCTCTGTGTACAAGTTTCCCCCAAAATAGACTGTTCCTATGAAACCTTTCATAAGCCAAAATGATGTATAGTGAAGATACTGTTACCATTAATTTATATAGAAACAATTTTTAGTGTTCCCAGACCCCCAAAATATCCTCTCTTATGCTTTTCTGATACCTTAGGGTATACTTTGGTCACAGATGCACAAAATAAATCAAGATAAGGCACAGATGCTCACTGACATGGTTCAAAGCTATGGTGGCTTGATGCTGAGATACTGAGTGCAGTTCTCGGGGAAGGTGCTTTGTGGGGTCACTCTCACTGCCCAGGGTGCTGGCTGCCTTTGTAATGGCCTGCTGCAAAACAAATGCTGAAAACTTTAAAAAACATTTTTTTTGTAAAAGCAGAAATCCTCTTGAGGTTTCTTTTCAGTTAGCAAAAACAGGTACTGATGTTATGTCTTTTTATGTAAAAGTAAAGTGGTGTAACTTGAACTTTCAAAAATGGAAAGTATCTGTATATGCAAATCTATTTTTATGTATAATTCTTCCCTCTTTTTGCTATTACTTTTCTCTCTTTTTTGCTATTACTTTTTAGTGTTGCTGTAAGCTTGTCTTACCCTCTTGTAATTTGTGGGCATTAAGTTATATGGGAACCAGAAATCTACATAAGAGACTGCTGGTATTTTAGATAAAACAGTCTCTAGTTGAGGAAATGAAGAATTCATATGAGATTGATTCATGAGTAGACTGTTACATACTTTAATACATAAAATTTATTATGTTTTAGTTTCTCAGAGGCTTATTTAGGTTTTTTGGTTTCTTTGTTCTTGGTAATATTTTAAATAGTTGATGTTGCTGAATATGCAACCTCTATATAAATATTAGTATGTTAAAATTATTTTTAAAACAAGCTATATTTAAATCGCTTTGGTGAACAACTTTATTTCCATCATCTCATGTTAATGTGTGTTAATGAAAGCTCTCTGTTAATAGGGAAACAAAGTAAGTATGACCAAGCCCATATTTTGGTTTTAGGTTTTCTTTCCTAACAATACAATGAAGAATAAAATAAAAATGAAAAGAAAATAGGTAATTAATTCTTATTTTAAATCAGCTACAGCTAGATGTTATAAGAGTAGCATCTGTTACCATGGATCATCTCTAACTCAAGGTCACCTTAAAAGAAAGCTTTGACCTGCTTTATACTTTGGAAAAATAATTCTCAGTGGCCTTGGGCAGCTATAGCCTTTAGTGTACCTAAATTACTGAGCTTACATGAGGAAGTTAAGAGTGGCCATCCTTTCTTCCCTGCAAAATCGGTAGAATCCTGCATTATCTATTAAGTTCTAAAGCATAAGAAATAAAGAAGTAGATATACAAATAAAACTCAAGGTTTTGTGTAGTGGTATTTTTTTTCACATTTGCGTTACTCAAATTAAATGAATAGATTTGAGGGGCGCCTGGGTGGCGCAGTCGGTTAAGCATCCGACTTCAACCAGGTCACGATCTCACGGTCCGTGAGTTCGAGCCCCGCGTCGGGCTCTGGGCTGATGGCTCAGAGCCTGGAGCCTGTTTCCGATTCTGTGTCTCCCGCTCTCTCTGCCCCTCGCCCGTTCATGCTCTGTCTCTCTCTGTCCCAAAAATAAATAAACGTTGAAAAAAAAAATTAAAAAAAAAAAAAAAGAATAGATTTGACATGCTTATTAGAACTTCATTTTTTTTTTTATTAAAAAAATTTTTTAATGTTTATTTTTGAGAGAGACAGACAGCGTGCGAGAGGGGCAGAGAAAGAGGGAGACACAGAATCTGAAGCAGTCTCCAGGCTCTGAGCTGTCAGCACAGAGCCTGATGCAGAGTTTGAATTCAAGAACTGCGAGACCATGACTTGAGTTGAAGTCAGATGCTTAACTGACTGAACCACTCTGGCACCCCTACAACTTCACTTTAAACTTTTGTTTTTGTTTAAAGTATCTCTGATACAAAGAAATAGTATATATGTACGTGTTGCATATTACTCAAGGAAATACCATTTTCTCTTATTCCTGGATAGTTGAATTGTTTAAGGGTTTTGGGGATTGCACTAAGATTTGAAACATCTGATATATGTAGGTGTTGCATATTACTCAAGGAAATACCATTTTCTCTTATTCCTGGATAGTTGAATTGTTTAAGGGTTTTGGGGATTGCACTAAGATTTGAAACATCTGAGGGACATAAAAGAATCTATACTTTTTCCTAGACATTTTAAGCTTAGGATGCCTGAGAGAGCCAGAAATAGGATAGTTCTGTATTATAATTAGCATCTGGAGTCTAGTCAAATCTCACTTGGGCAAGAAACATACCCATTTAGGCTTGGGGAGGTGGGTTTCCTGAAGCTACATATGTCTGTACTTACGATATTCAGTAAATTAATAGCTATATGATAGAACTCACAAAGTGGATCCAGCCTGCAGAGACATATATTGATTGGCCTATACTGTGTTTTTAAAATATCTAGATTTATGACTTCTCCTGAAAATTGGAAGATCTGACAACCTTAACCACCTATTGCCACAGGGCAGCAACTAGCTAGATGGACATATGCTCTCACTTGCCAGAATGCATACCACTCCTTATCCTGAAGATGTCTGTTGCCATTTATCACTATACTTGCACAGTCACCCATTTGCTCAACCCACTTATGTTCATACCCAGCATCTGTAGCCTTAAAATATCTAATTTATAACCATCAGTCTACATTTTTCTATGCTGGTGCAGCTAAGTGAAAATGAGTTGATAGCAATTTAATATAGTAGGAACAATTGATTCATTTTTTTTTCCAGGAACATAATACATATTCATGTCTTCATTTTTGTTCCTTTTTTTATTCCCTGAAATATTTACTTTTGCTGAATCCTATTCATTTTCAACTCCCAACACCTTGACTCTTCCTTGATCACCTCTGTCTCCAGTAGTGTCTTCCTGTCCCCAAGTCTTAGAACACTTATTTTCTCCACCACTGTAAATTTATCATAGTGGAGATTTAGAGTCTCATCCAGTTAAAAAATGGCTGCATTCCTATAAAGAGGCCCTTTAGTAGTCTTTTCTTAATATGGTTCGCAATTCATTGTTGTCATTTTGAATACTAAGAAAGTAGTAAGTTTAAATTTTATTTCCCTAATGTATTTTTTTAAGTTTATTTATGTTTTAAAGTTTATTTATTTATTTTGAGAGAGACGGAGACAGCACAAGTGGGGAAGGAGCAGAGAGAGAGGAAGAGAGAAAGAATCCCAAGCAGGCTCCATAGTGCCAGCGTGGAGCCTGATGCGGGGTTCAAACTCATGAAACTGTGAGACCATGACCTGAGCCAAAACCAAGAGAGACAGAGCTTATACAAGTGGGGGAGGGGCAGAGAGAGAGAGAGGGAAAGAGAATCCCAAGCAGACTCTGTTCCCTGCTAGGGCAGAGCCCAACTTGGGGCTCGATCCCAGGGACCTTGGGATCATAACCTGTGCTGAAATCAAGAGTCAGACGCTTAACCGACTGAGCCACCCAGGTGCCTGGTTTTTGTTTTGGTTTTTGTGTTTGTGTTTTCCCAATAGGCTTCACACCCAACATGGAGTCCAGTGAGGGGCTTAAACTCATGACCCTGAGATTAAGATATGAGCTGAAATCAAGAGTCAGATGCTTAGCCAGCTGAGCTACCCAGGCACCCTTTCCCTAGCTTTCTTAATTGACCTTTGGTCATTAAATTTAAATGTTTTCCTTGCTTTCAGTTACAGATGAGGACACAGTAAAGAGGTATTTTGCCAAGTTTGAAGAAAAATTTTTCCAAACCTGTGAAAAGGAACTTGCCAAAATCAACACATTTTATTCAGGTGAGTAGTTTTTTGGTACAACATACAATAGAATTTCTGCTGTTACAGAAAGAGAAACTCTGCATGTCATTGTTTATTTAACCTTCTGATCATTATTTTAAAATGGTGGCTTGTTTTCCTTCCTATACTGCATTTAGGGATGTTTTCTATAGCTAAGGTAGGAATGCATCTGGTGCTTCAGTATTTAAGCCTAATACGGTCATTGCCTAGATTCTTTTGCAGTTGCAAGGATTTGGAAACCTCCTTGTGAACCAGTACTTTGTAGAGCTTCGCTCAAGTCCAGGCTAAAGCTTTAAAGACTCAGAAATTTGATTTTATCATCTCAAAGCTAAATTACAGCTAAATAAGCTAAATAAGCAGTTCCTGCTTATTAATTACATTTCTTTTGTCTTTCCATTGTATGGAATACTCATTTCTATCTCTCTAGAGCAATGTCTCCAGAGTGGCATCTACAAGATGCTATTGGAGTTGAGGAGGAAATACTAGAACTTCTATTTTTTTATATCTGACCCTTTAAAATTCTGTTTTTTTTTATATATGTTTACTCCCCTAGTCCTTTAACTTCTGTTTTTCTGTCTCACAGAGCTCAAGTTTCTTGACTCCTTCATCTATTCCAGTTGACAAGACCCCTCCCAGAATTACTTGCCTCTCTGTTAGTCATCTTAACCGTTTTGTCCCTTGTGCTTTTTAAATCCTTTTACCCTCATTGCTTTGTACTGCTTCTGCCTAGCAAAATTCCAACTGTGAACCAATCCAGCATTTCCTTCTCCATGCCTATTCCCTGGGTGCTTAGGATAGCTGGGGGAAAAAAATCACATACCAGAACAAGTTTGAACCAGTGTAAATTCACCGTTACATTCTTAACTGTGTCTTCAAAGCTACCCACAGGTCCTAATCAGTGCCCTTTTCCATGCTCCAAAATGTTTTTCTGGACCCAACTCCATTGTCTTGAATTTTCTGACCCCACCATCTTCTCCATCATGCTCATTATACTATACTCCTTCCTTACAAATAAAAATAAAGGCCTTCAGCTCCTGTTGGTGTATAATACTTATGCAGATGTAGGCCACCCCTCCCCCAAAATACTTGTTCACATTCTTACGCTGATTTATTTCCCTCCAATCTTTTTAGAAAAGATATCCCTCTTTAGTCCATGGCAAATCTCTGCAACTACTGATTAAATTTTAGCTCCTCAAGACCTTGTGCCAGTAATTATTTCTTCTAAGAATTAGTAAATAAACGCATCGTTGATTTTCCTTTTAACTGGTTTAATCTCCTTAGCAAGTCACTGCCTTTTAGCAAAAAAGAAACAAAAAAGGAAGCAAATGCCTTAGTTCTCCTCACCTCTCCCTTATGGCTAGACTTCCTAGGCAAAGAGAGCAGTTTATGCAGAGACACAGAGCCATGAAAGGGCATAGCATGTCCTTTGCACTACACTGTAAGTACCTAGAATGCAGAGACAAAATGGCAATATTATTTGAAACTGTGCAGTGGATAGATTTTCAGCAAGGGGAAAATGTACAGAACAATTTGCAATGTGCAAGAATGGAGATAATTTCCTTAATTAGGAGTAGGAGTGAAAGAGGAACTAGCAGTGTAGACAGAGAAGGAGAGGGCAGCCATGTAATGAAGAATGAGGAAGAGGAAGCTAAGAGGAAGGCATTTGCAGGGGAAAGAGTGTTTAGACTGAGAAAAGGCTATAGGATATGACCTATGACTGTAAATGAAAAATATAAAGGTCAAGTTTATTAGCTTTTTTTTTCTGTGATTTTTTTTGGAAAGATCTCTGAGCCCAGTTCTATGTGGATTATTGAGATCACAAAGAGTAGATAATGCTTATTGGTATACAAAGAAAAAAAAATATCTACTGTTAATAAGAGATACATACTACATGTTAAGTTGTAGTAAAAACTGTATACACATGTGACCCATCACACCTAGTCAGATATGTGTATTTTATGTATGTTTGTATGCATCTATATATGTGTGTATATGCAGTATATTTAAATAATTAATATTTTTTCATGGAATAATATCCTTACTATGTGTAGTATATATTGTTTTCTATAATTATTTCTCTTTGACTTATAATATGCCAATTTATGATCCACACAATTGCTTTTATAACCCTATATTGAGTTATAACCCTAGTTTGAAAAATGGTATCTTAAATTTCATTATTTTTCAAAAATAATTTTAGGCTTTCTACTATTGAAAGTTTGGAGGCTGTGATTAAATGACTTCCTTTTTCCTAGTGTGTTGGCAGGACCAGTAGGGCATGTCTCTTGATGTCACCACAGAGGAGGTACAAATTGATAGTCTTCAGACTGACTTTTTGCCAGGTCAGGAAGTGATGGGTAATATGAAGACATGATTGACAGAAATAGAATTTGGCACTTGTTCTAGACAGTATCATTTTCCTCCTTATTTAGCCACCTGCTCTGTGGCAGATTATCTTATAGACAGCAGTCCTCAGAGACTAGGACACAGAAAAACTATAAATAACTAAAATAACAGGGATGAGTTTAGCGTATAAACCTGCCTCCACCACTTATATCTCACAGATTATTTAATGGTCAGCTAATAATGGTCACTTTCAAGTGAGATATAGTCTTGACTGAAGCTTTTAAGTACCCCCCAAAAAATGCTATAAAAGCCAAACAAAACATAGAATGAATACTACTAAAATGTACATATTTATTTTCATACCAGTTGTTACCTACCAGTTATGTTTTGGATTTCTGAACCTTACTATTTTTTTAGAAGAAGTTTACCATTTAACCTTCTGAGGCCTCTATGTACCTTGTTGTAAGATGAGCAAATTCATTCCCAGTCCTCTAGGGTTCCACATGTAATGAGTTAGAAACAATTGACAGTAGTTTGATGTCAGTCATGTAAGTCATTGTATTGCTCTTTATTTTATTTATATTAATATATAAAATCTTTTAGACTGTAGGAGGAGAGGGAAGTTTTTTTAAAGGAAGGCTCCTTTTTGGTGATAACATTACTAATTACTGAAGTCTCCTAGATCTCTTTTAGTACTAAAAATGGCATCAATTCTAGAGGCGATAGTGTCAGAGATCTTTTTTTGTGGTGATTAGTAATATCCTTTTCCATTGGTAATATTAATGACTTCATGTTACAATACCTTTCTCTTTGAACCAGTTTGCTTTCTCTCTCCATTCAAAGTACTTACCTTCCAAGCCATGTTTTTATGTGCCTACATAAAAACAAAATGTTAGAATGTGTCTGTTGCTTTTAATATTCCATTATTAAAACAGGCAAGCCTTTTTTAAAAATGTTTATTTATTTTGAGAGAGAGTGCTATAAGACCCAGGGGGGTGGAGGGGGTGAAGGGGAGGAGAAAGAGAGAGCATCCCAAGCAGGCTCCACCTGTCGGCTCAGAGCTCAACACAGGGCTTGAACTCACGAAACCATGAAATCATGACCTGAGCCGAAATCAAGAGTCAGACACTTAACCTACTGAGCTACCCAGGCGCCCCAGTTGGATTGTTTTAAATAGCTAAGGGCTTCTTCCTTTGTTTCTAAACAGTCTGTTTTTTCTGACCTGTCCTAAATTTTTGGCTTCAATTATTCTGAATTCACAGCAATTTTATGAGCTTTTCTGTTCTTTACCAAAAAAGAGGGAGGGAAGTGGGAAAGGTAGGAGGGAAGGAATGAAATTACAGTAGTGTTATTCAGAAGTAAGAAAATTATGGCATTAGAAACATTTATTTCTTGGCTATAGAATATTTTTGGGCTTCATATATATGCAAGACCAATTGGATAATAGTTACTCAGAACTATTCCTATTACAGTTATTCCTGTAATCCTATTATGTCTATTTTTCTTTATTCTTACTGAATTTGAAGCATTGTATATTATTATGCCACTGAATGTGTGTAATAAAACATAAGTATCTCTTTCACTGAAATAGTAAATATTCATTTTACAAGTGATCATATGTATCTAGTACCCACATAGCTAAATTATGGCTTAATGACTGATATGTGTGTATGTGTTTGCTTGCATATGTATAAAGACATGGATTAAGTATATATTAATTAGCGTGATCATGGGTCTGTGATATTGTTTAAAATTCCCATTGTCCTATTATTTTTTTCCTACATCATGATTCTCTTGAGTTCATTTCAACAGAATCATTTACTTCAGAGCTATTAAAGAATGGGGAGGTGGGGAGAAGTTGGAAATTATTTATGTACTATCCACATATCCACTGTCCTTCTCTTCTGTCATATCATTTCTTTCTTTCTAAGACTGAGAAGATGGGCAATGTCCATGGTCATGGAGTAACACAGTTGCCGGATGGCATCTTAATAAAAAAGCCGACTGTCATCAAAAGTAATGTTTTTTTAAACTGTGGGTTGCAACTCTACACATGGGTCAGGGAATTAAAATACGAGGGGTCATCTCGGGTATTTAAAAAATATATATGGGCACCTGGGTAGCTCAGTCCGTTAAGCATCTGACTCTTGATTTCACCTCAGGTCATGATCTCATGGTTTCGTGAGTTCAAGCCCTGCATCGGACTCAGCGCTGGCAGCGTGGAACCTGCTTGGGATTCTCGCTCTCCCTCTCTCTCTGCCCCTCCACCACTCATGCTGTCTCTGTCTCTCTGAAAATAAATAAACTTTAAAATAAAAATTAAAAAATACATGAAAAGAAATAGTAGAATGGAATAGTAGAATAGCTATTGTGTGTATTGGTCAACTGTACTATTTCTTTTATGTACAATATGAATTTTGCAAAGTACTGTGGAAAGTGACATGAAGAACCATTGACTTTGCTTAGAGGAAAAGAGAGGGATTGAGGAAAAGCCTACACAAGAAGTAAAATTTAAATTGCATCCTTGAAAATGCGTAGGCATCTCCACATGCTCTTGGAGTAGCATATTGAGGATAACAGTCGGAGAGGAGTTGGAGTGCAGTGTTCCAGGGAAACACCTATCCAGATGCAATGTGAAATCAAAGTACATGACATATTTGGGATTGAGGAGTGTAACAGATAGTCTGCTGAGGCTGGAGTTGTTTTACCCACACATGGAAATTTTAGACTTCAGTATTTGAGGTGTAACAATCTCAGGTAATAAGAATTCCAGATAAAAGCACAAAAATGTCATGTAATGTAACAACTAACTACCCTGAATCATCTAGGATGGGTCAGCCGTCTTACAAATTTTGTATTTCAAATAATACTGACATCCATAAATTGAATTAGCAAGATCATAACATTGCAAGATAAGTATACAAAAAAATCAAAGTATTCTAAAACACTAACGTTGTTTTATCAACAATTATTCTTGAGTTGCATAACTATAATAGCTTTGTTATTCTTAAGATAGTTTATAGTTCTGAAATAACTTTTCTCTGAAAGTAAAATATATATAAATCTGGTGAAAACTAAAAAAATACCTTGTTGGGGTCCCTGGGTAGCTCAGTCCGTTGAGCGTCCAACTCTTGATTTCACCTCAAGTCATGATCTCATGGTTCGTGAAATCAAGCCCACATTGGACTCTGCTCTGACAGCTCAGATGTACTCTGTACTCTGTATCTTTCAAAATAAATAAATAAGTAAATAAATAAATAAAAATAAGATCTCGTTAACCCTAATGTCCCTAATGTATTTAAGGGACATATAGGTGCTTTGAAAGTTTTGAATGGTTATTGGAAATTTTTATCAAATATTTTATTATCTGAGAGCTTATGGCATTAAGCATGTATTCTTAAAATAATCTGTTCTCATTCAGTCACTGGATTTACTGGAATGTGTAGAGATTGGAATTTATTGCCAAGATAGGCTATTTTTAATCAGTATTTATAAAATTACTTAGAAATATTCATTTTTATTTTTTAAGTATATTTGTAGAGTTTAATTCATAGGCCAAAGTACATTTTTGTGTACATATATACCTTTTCCCAAATTCTGTGCTGTCCCATATATTTGAACTTTTTGGAGCCCTGACTCTAGAAAACTGTGGTGTCATTGAAAAATAGATTTGGACACTTCTCAAAAGCAGTGTTTCTCATCCTTTTTAAACCTATTGATAAGTATTAAACCCTTTTTCTAAGTATAACACTGTAACTATGGTAATACTGAATTCTTTTTTGAAATATGCTTTATACTCCCCTACTTCCAAACAAGGATTTTCCTTTATGTGCTCTTCCAGATAGCTTTCCCCTTAAGGAAGAGAATCACTGGTTCAAAAACTAGCAAAATACCCCTGGCATTTATTATTCCTCTATTTCTCTATAGGCACTTGGATTACTAGAGAGTTTTTCCTACATATTCATTCATTCACTCAGTCAACAAACATTGATTGAGCCTACTGTATGCAAGCTCTTATAATATAAAGATGATGATGATAGTCCACAAAAATTTATATGTGAATATTAATAGCATAATTTATATAGTAAAAAAATAGAAACAATTGTCCATCAACATGCATATTTAAACAAAATGTGGTATATCCACCCAACAAAGTATAATTCAGCAATAAAAAGAACAAACTCCTGTGGATGAACATCAAAGTCATTATGTTAAGAATCCAGACAGATGCAAAAGACAACACATCGTATGATTCCTTTATAAAAGTGTCCAGAAAAGGCAAGTTTATAGAAACAGAAAGCAGATCAGTGGTTACTTGGGGCCAGGGGTGGGAATGAGGAATGACAGCCAGTGGCCATGACAGAAGTGTATGGGATGTTGGAAATGTTCTAAAATTGAATGGTGTTGATGATTGCGCAACTCCACAGATTTACTAAAAATCACCAAACTATGCTTACCATCGGTGAATTCTATGCTGTGTAAAGTATATCTGAAAAAGCTATTAGAAAATTGCTCACCATTAAAACATGAAGATTTTTTTTGCTCTCAAGAGAGAAGCATTGGCCTTAGAGAGCTCACAGTTAATGAAACAAACATATAAACAAAGAATTATATGTTCAGTGTGCTTTGTATGCATGTTTGTGGTCTAATGAGAGCCCTGTAGAGGGAGTTTCAAGTTGTAGCTGAGAGTTGTTAGGCAAGAAAGACTTTACATAGAAAATAATATTTGAGGTTAGCCTTGTAAAATGAGTGAGGAGTTTGCCAGATGGGGAGGCATTTGTTTCATGACATTGCTGGCATACAGGAAGTAACAGTTCTTCTTTCTTTCCATTTTTTGGACTACTTTCATTTTTAATATCCATATGATGAAAGATGTAAATAATTACAAAATTTATGTATTGACATTTGTGGCTAAGGATGGTAAACAGATAGCAAATTCATATATCAGTCTTTTAACAGTAAAAGTTGATCATTCATATACTTATGATTTTCTGGCTTTTGGGTCTTAGAAGTTACCTAAGCTTTTTAATCGGCAAAGTAATTTATAGTTGACCTTGTCTCACATTCTTTCATTATATATTGTGTATGTATTTGTGTATACTGTTTTTTTGTATGGCTTTTAACTGGTTAGGGCATAAATATTTAAGTTGTTAATAAAACAGAAGTGTTATATGTATCTTTTGATCTAGAAGCATCACGAAAAAATTACTGAATCATTAAGTGCACAGTGAACCAAGAAAGAACCAAAAAGTTCTATATTGTTTTTGATCAGAAGGATAATAAGATAAACAACTTTGCAGTGGAAATGCTTAGCTTTAATAAGAAATTTGAGATTCATTTTGCCTTTTCAGTTGGAGATTTGAAAATAGGTAAATAGTTCTTTTTCTTACAATATGGATGATTAGGAAGAAATCCTGAAAACCTCTCAACTACAAAACAGTAAGATGCTGCATAAAATATGCAAAATTAATTAGATACAAAATAAAACAATATGCTTAGTATGGCTAAAGACATAGAAGAATATCAAAACCATGAACAAAGAAGAAACGATCAAAATTGACTTTTTAAAATAACCAATTAAAACTTTTAATAATTAAAATATAATCACTGAATTTAATATCTTAACCAGTTAAACCTGTAAATTAGGTAGAGATTAAGAGAGAATTTATAGGAGCGCCTGGATGGCTCAGTCGGTTAAGCGTCTGACTTCAGCTCAGGTCATGATCTCACTGCTTATGAGTTCGAGCCCCGTGTCAGGCTGTGTGCTGACAGCTCAGAGCTTGAAGCCTGCTTCAGATTCTGTGACTCCCTCTCTCTCTGCCCTTCCCCTGGTCATGCTCTCTCTCTGCCTCTTAAAAAAAAAAATAAATGTTAAAAAAAATTTTTAAAAAGAGAATTTATACACTTGAACATAGAGCTGAAGCAGTTACCCAGATTGCAACAAAAAGAGGAAAATACAAACTATGTAAAAGAGCGTGAAGTCAAAAGGCCATAGTTTGTATCTATGATTTTGCCTTTTCCGCTACCCTTTGCCCTCAGCCAGAAGCCCAACTGACTAGGGTTCTTTAGTGGATAGAATGACCCAGACTTCAATTCCTGATGGGTCTGAATCGTCAATAATTCTTTTCTTTGATGTCTGCGGCCTCCCATTAATTTTTATTACTTGTCATGGAAATACTAGGATACATTCCAAAGAGTCTCCTGGGTTATGGACACAATCCTCCCTGCTCCTATTGTGTATCAACAATTCACTTTCCCCTTGGTCATTGGGATCAATCACTAATCAGTAAACAACTTCTTTGCCTACTGGTTCAGTAGTATGATGAGCCCCAAATGGCCAGGTGTTCCTCATCTTCCAATTCAGTGTAACCGTTGTTGTATTCCTCTGAAAGAAGTATTTCTTCTTGAGAACTAACCAATAGGCAGAGCTCAAGTTGCAGATTGGGAAGCAAAAATTGGGTGAGTGAATTTTTAGTATAGTAGTGAAAGGAGCCACTCCCACTTCCCTTCCTTGATTCGTAGACTCTGTATTTTGACTGTGTTTGCGAAAACACCAATATAATGCTATAAGGCAGAACCCTATTCTTCAAGAGTTTTGTCTCTCATTTTAAGTCTTTCTTTGAGCTAGCAATTTCTGGGTATGTGGTAGGACCATTATATTCCATGGATATGCTTATTGTTTTACTACCTTTGCTGTGAAATGAGTTTTTTGATCAGAAACAAAGCTGTGTAGTATACCATGAAAATGGATAAGACATTCCAGGTAATAGTGGTGCTAACCAGAAATGTTATGAGCAGGGATGGCACAACCATATCAAGAATACATTTATTCCAGAGAGGACAGATCTGCCCCCTGCATCCAGTTGCATTCAACCTGCCACTAGGTGGCTGACCAGTACTTATGGGGAATGATGCCATTTCTGGGGCTCAGACAATGCTGGCATCTGCTGCCAGATAAGAAGCTGCATTATTAGGTGCATAGCTGCATACCAGGTGCTAGAGGCTGTGTTGATTTGCTCCAGTGATGATACCACATCTAGAATGGCAGCTGACATCAGAATGAGCACTTGATTACATTTGCTGTGATCCACAGTCATTCTTCAAGATCCATACAACTTCTGCACAGACTAAATAGATGAATTAAATGGGGAACGATAGATATCAACATCCCTGTATCTTTCAAGTCTCTGGTTGTGGCACTAAGCTCTGGAGTTCCCCTAAGGATGTGTTTTTGCTTCTTGATTATTATCTTGATAGGGAGAAGTTCTTGGAACTTCCACTAGTCCTTCCGACAATAATGGCCCTTATCCCTGGGTCAGAGTCAGTGTGAGATTTGTACAAGTGGCCTGATGTTTCTATTTCAGTTATACATTCTAGAACTGAGAAAGTAATCATAGTGTGAGTTCATGGACCAACTGGGTCCACTGTGAGTTAAACCTGAACACTATAAATCTCCATTTGACTGCTGGGCCAAGTGGCATTTGGAGTCTCTAGAAATTTGCATCAGTCCAGAGATAGCATAATTCTAAGGAGGCCTCTGAGATTCCATCCTCCTCATGTATTCTGTATCTTTCCCCAGTTATTCAGTCAAACATCTATCTAGGTGTTGCTCTGAAGGGATTTTGCAGCTGTATTCAAGGTTCCAAATCAGTTGACTAAGAACGGGAGATTATTGGGGCACCTGGGTGGTTCAGTTGGTTAACTGTGTGACTTTAGCTCAGGTCATGATCTTGTGGTTCGTGAGTTTGAGCCCCATGTCGGGCTCTGTGCTGACAGCTTGAAGTCTGGAGCCTGCTTCAGATTCTATGTCTCCCTCCCTCTCTGCCCCTCCTCTGCTTACACATATGTGCACGCACTATCTCAAAATAAATCAACATTAAAAAAAAAAAAAAAAAAAGAATGGGAGATTATCCCAAGGAAGCCTGACTACTCACATAAGCGATTAAAAGAGACTGAGCTATTCCTGAGGAGAGAGATTCAAATCATGAATATTCACGAGGTTGTACAACCATCACCATTATATAATTCCAGAACATGTTCATCATCCCCAAAAGACCCCATGCCCATTAGCAGTCATTCCCCATTCTTCCAACCCCCTAGACCCTAGCAATCACTAATCTGTATCTGGGTTTGCCTGTTCTGGACATTTCATATAAATGGAATAAGATAACATGTAGCATTTTGTGTCTGGTTTCTTTAACTTACATGGTTTCTTCAAGTTTCATTCGTGTTGTAGCATCTATCAGTACTTCATTCTTTTTTATGACTGAATAATATTTCCTGTGTGTGTGTGTGTGTGTGTGTGTGTGTGTGTGTGTTTCACTTATCCTTTCATTGGTTAATGGACATTTAGGGTTTTTTTTTTTTTTACTATTTTTCTAGGTTTTTTTTGACTATTGTGAATACATATTCACGTATATGTACAAGTTTTTGTGTGAACGTATGTTTTCAGTTCTCTTGGGTATATACCTAGGAGTGAAATTGCTGCATCTTAAGGTAACTAACTCTATGTTTAACTTTTCGAGAATGGACAAACTCTTTTCCAGATTATAATGTGGCTGTACCATTTTGCATTCTCACTTTTCATGGCTTTTTAAATTCTGTATCTTCATCTGTAAAAACAAAGGGTACACTTGAGGTTTTACAGGGAGGGAAACGTGGGATAGAATGATAGGATGAAATGTTACACCAAAACATTTTTTTCCTATCCAGTTCTAAATATTACATGTAACATTTTTTTTCCTAGAAATTTTAGGGAAACAAACTGGAATAAATACTAAAAATTCAGAAGTCAGTGAGAACTTTACCAGCTTTTTTATCTTGATGTTTTGAAATTCTTTTTTCTTTCTTTCTTTTTTTTTTTTTTTTTAACAGAGAAGCTTGCGGAGGCTCAGCGCAGGTTTGCTACACTTCAGAATGAGCTTCAGTCATCACTGGATGCACAGAAAGAGAGCACTGGCGTTACTACACTGCGACAACGCAGAAAGCCAGTCTTCCACTTGTCCCACGAGGAACGTGTCCAACATAGGAATATTAAAGACCTTAAACTGGCCTTCAGCGAGTTCTACCTCAGTCTTATCCTGCTGCAGAACTATCAGGTACTTCAGTTTTTACCCTGGAGAATGGAATCTTCAAATAATTGAGAAATTTGGAATTAACCTTGAACTATACTAATGGGCCAATCCAAAAAGGGAAATCTTTAGCATGTCATTATTTTTTAGGTTCTTAATGTGATTTCAGTTGTTCTAATTGGCTAAAAACCACATATCAAAGGTAGCAAAATAGTGTAACAAGGTTTCTATTTTGGGGGCACCTGGGTGGCTTAGTTAACTGTCTGACTTCGGCTCAGATCATGATCTCATGATTCGTGCTTTTGAGCCTCACATCATGCTCTGTGCTGACAGCTCGGAGCCTGGAACCTGCTTCAGATTCTGTCTCCCTCTCTCTCTGCCCTCCCCCGCTCCCACTCTGCTCTGCTCTCTCTCTCTCTCTTTCTCAAAAATAAACATCAAAAAAATTTGTGAAAAGATTTCTGTTTTTGAAGATCAGTTTTTGAAAACTTTTTGTACAACATTCACTATATTCACTC
This sequence comes from Puma concolor, assembly GCF_028749965.1. Taxonomy (NCBI): domain Eukaryota; kingdom Metazoa; phylum Chordata; class Mammalia; order Carnivora; family Felidae; genus Puma; species Puma concolor. Next base: position 42,843,469 of record NC_141683.1, read on the forward strand.
ACAGTTTGCTTCCTAATGGTTTGCTTCCTGTTTTTAGAGGCATCTGTGGTAGTGGTGAATAGAAATAAGGAATTGTATATGTTTACCCAACCACCGCTGGCTATGTAAGAGCTTTATATTCCTCCAAACCTATAGCAAAATTTCCACAAAGGCAATTAGACAGTTAACTTTCCTGAAACTAACACTAATAATATTATAAAAGATACTGACTTTTCAATTTACAACTAACAATCCTTCCAATTTTATTATCCGCAGACTGCAATATGACTCTGTGATAAAAAAATCTTTATGGAATTACTGAATCACTATATTGTACACCTGAGACTAATGTAACACTGTGTATTAACTACATTAGAATTAAAATAAAGGTTTTTTTTTTTAAGTAGAAAAGAATTCTTGTGAGAGAAAAGAAATTAGGTCACAGCAAATATATATAGAGACTGAATATCTATGCAATTAGGATATATGACTATTTTTAAAATCCAATCTGTAAAGCCTTACTACCATGTACATTAAATTATGGAAATTGAAGGCATTTATTAATTTCTAATTCTTTACAGATTTGTTTACATAGTTGACTCTATAACAAATTTATAGAAGAACAGATGATTTGTTCAATAATAAACATTTCAGTAGGCAAAGCTTCTCTAATCTCTAAATTTAGTGACTTTGCGTACTATTCTTTTTCCATTTTATTGTGATTAGTACTGATAATCTGTGGTTACAATCATCACAGGATGAAAACTCAAGATTATACAACAAAAGTATTCTAGGGGTAAATTGGGAGTTTTAAAATAAGAAGACATTATAGTCTCATATCTGCAGTATTCTAAGCTGTTAATGCATGTACTTATTTCCATCTCTTTCATAATTCTGTGTTCTTCTTTGATAATTTAATATTTTATCATTCAAAGAAGAATAGTAAAGCATATCATGAGAAATTATTTTCCTTTGAAATTTATCTATAGCATTATAATTTATATTTAAAAAGAAACAAAAATGTATTCTTTCTTATAATGCTGTAAAACATTAACGTTTCATATTTCATTGATTTTGCTTCTGTGTTACAGGGAAATACCCCTCTTAAATTTTGTTTTATTAACTTTCCCAGCAGCTTTTGTGTGGGGTCATTATAAAAAGCTCCCTGGGGGGCCTGGATGGCTCAGCTGGTTAAGCTCAGGTCATAAACTCATGGTTTGTGAGTTTGAGCCCCACATTGGGCTCTGTGCGGACAGCCCAGAGTCTGGAGCCTACTTTGGATTCTGTGTCTCCCTATCTCTCTGTGCCCTCCCCCACTCATGCTCCCTCATTCTCTCTCTCTCTCCCCCCCCCTCTCTATCAAAAACAAACATTAAAAAAAAAGTTTGGGAAAACAAAAATAATCATTAATTATAAAAGTTCTGATCCATTCTCTGTTCTTTGAGGCTGGCTATTCTGTAAGAATATATTTATATTGAGAGTGAGGAGAAAGGAAAATTGAAAGCAGTCTTTAATTCATGGTGTATGCACCCCAAGGAAAGTTTAAGATGATTTATTAAAGTATGAGAAAAAAAATTATATACAAACTAGGAAGCATGCAAAGTCTAATTTGGAGTCAGTATTCAATTTTTTTACTGATAGGACTATGTGATCAACAAATTTGGAAGCCTCTGGTTTAAAGAACCGTGAAAAGCCGGTTTCTTGCTTTTTCTTGCACGTTGATCAAAAAAACAGCAATTTGAGAATGTAGAAAAGTATACTATTTTGATATTGTGGAAATGGAGAAAGAGTGCAAGCTCTCACCCACCATCAGTGAAACCCTATGTATGTGATCACTTCTACTGACTCTCTTCACACTCCCATCCCCAAACTGAGAATTGATGGAAGTAAAATGAAAGTTAAAAGAAATAGATGATTTTCCATTTTTCCATGCTGGTTCATAAATGGTTGCACATTAGAGGTAAAATACATAGCTATGCCAGTCCTTCAGAAAACAAAACTAAGAAATGTAGTCAATGTATGATAAATCCAAACATTTTTCTGACAGTCTTCTTTTGATCATGAAGCAAAATAATACGAACTAGCCTTTTTGAGAATATTGTACATAAGAAAATGGAAATAAAGATGTTTTGAGTTTAAGACTTTTATTAATTTACTTGAAATAGAAATATTAGGATTCATAGTTCAGGATTTCTTTTATTACTGATGGTATACTACCTTGAAATAAACAGATGGAATAAGAAAGAAGAGTCTTATCTTTTTAGTAGTAAATGCTTGTATGAAAGCATTGCCATTTCTCTCAGTACTCAGTCCTCAATCAGCTCATCAATGCATAGTGCTTATTGTTTTCCTTCTTTTATGGTGGTGGAAATTACGGTAGTGTTTCTCATTTCTTTCTGTAGAATCTGAATTTTACAGGGTTTCGAAAAATCCTCAAAAAGCATGACAAGATCCTGGAAACGTCTCGTGGAGCAGATTGGCGAGTGGCTCATGTAGAAGTGGCGCCTTTTTATACGTGCAAGAAAATCAACCAGCTCATCTCTGAAACTGAGGTATAGTAATTTCATTTGTGTGCCACACATTTTCAATAAAATTAATGTCTTATTTTTAATGAAATAATTCCTCATCTCTGTTCCCTTTTTGTAATTACTTGCTGGCTTTGAATATAATAATCTTACTCATGATTTTTTTGTTTTGCTTTTTATTCAGTATATAGTCACCAAGAGGTTATCAGGATACCATATGTATAAATGGTTCAGAATTATTTATGTATTACTCAAGGTTAGTATAACCTGTGTCAAAATTTAATGTGTCTTTCTAGGCTGTAGTGACTAATGAACTTGAAGATGGTGACAGACAAAAAGCTATGAAGCGTTTACGTGTTCCCCCTTTGGGAGCTGCTCAGGTTCGTATTTTCTTCCAGTTGTCTGGTCAGTTGGTTTTGTCTGTTTAGTAATGAACATAATCTGTTTAGCTGGTAAAATTCTAGTTTCGTTACTTAAAAAAATATATGTCAGCCAAAGTTTAAAAGTAGTTATTACTATTATTTCATTTTTAAAATATTAAATGCCACATCTCACTTCATGATGAATTATAATGTCTTCTCACCTTTCTCTTCTTATTCTGTACTCCTTCTCTTGTTTATTTTTATTGACATCCTAACTTCTGGGTCTCCTTAAACGATTAAGATGAGGTTTTTATTTCGTGATATGTGGTGGAGGATTCAGGTATGCTTGGGTATTGCATATCTTCATCCAAAATGCCAAGGTTCTAAAAAAATTTCTAAAAAAAAATTATTAAATGATGTCTACACAGTAGTTATACCAAAACATTGAAATGATATATTCTGTGTCATAAAACCAGTTTCAATAAACTTAAAAGGATTTAAGTCATAGAGTATATGTTCTCTGACCACAGTGGAATGGAAATCCATAACAAAAAAAGCTTCCTTATCCTAATAAAAGGCAAAAACCTACAACTAATATTATACTTAATGATGAAACACTATATGCCTTCTCCCTAACTAGGGACAAAAAAGGAGATTCAACGTAACCACTTTTATTCAAAATTGTACTAGAGATTCTAGCCAGTGCAGGAGGGTAGGAAAAAGAAATAAAAGGCATTCAGATTTAAACAAAGAACTAAAACTGGTGGGGTTTTTGCTGATGACATGATAACCTGTGTAGAAAAATGCAGTGAATTATTAGAATAGCTACTAGAACTAATAAGTGAGTTTAGCATGGTTGCAGAATATTAGATGAACATATAAAATAAATTGCATATATTTGTGTTTGTGTATATATATATATATACATATATAAAATCAAGAATAATTAGAAATCAAATTTTTAAATGCTGTTTATAATTAAAATAGAAATATATAGGGATAAATCTGACACAAGATGTACAGCATCTTTACATTGAAAACTAAAACATTGCTAAGAGAAATAAAGAAGACAAATGCATGAGAGATATGCCATTTTCATGGGTTAGAAAACCCAATATTTCTAAGGTATCATTTCTTCCTAAATAGATCCATAGATAAAACACAATCCAGCTCAAAATCTCAATAGGTCTTTATATTTATTATGTATGTATAACTGGTTAGCAAATGTAAAAATTTATATGGAAATACAAAGGACCAAGAATAACCATAAAAACTTTAGAACAACTAAGTTGAAAGATTGAGACTACTTCATATCAAACTTATTAAAACTACTGTAATCAGAACAGTATGGTATTAGTGTCAAGATAGGCAAGTAGATGAATGAAACTGAATAAAATGTCCAAAAATAGACCAATGAATACATGGACAAATGATTTTCTTGTTTTTTTAATTAAATAAATTTTTTTTCTTTATTTTTTAGGGAGGGAGAGTGTGTGAGTAGGGGAGAGGGGCAGAGGGGGAGAGAGAGAGAGAATAAGAATCTTAAGTAGGTACCATGCTCAGTGTGGAGCCCAACACGGAGCTCAATCCCATGACCCTGGGATCATGACCTAAGCTGAAATTGATGCTCAACCTACTGAGCCACCCAGGCGCCCCTGGGCACTAATTTTCAATAAAGATGTAAAGACAGATATAAAGATTTAAGTACAACTAATTTTTAATAAAGATGTAAGGACAGTTCAGCTTAGAAAGGATACTCTTTTCAATAAATGGCACTGGAGCAATTGGCTTCCAACTGCAAAAGAAAAACATTAGAACTCCACATCATATACAAAAATTAATTTTAAGTATACCTAAATGAAACCGAAAACTACACATTTTTGAAGAAGATACAGGAAAACATCCTGATGGCTGGTTTATGCAGAGATCTAACAAATAAAACCAAAAGCACTTCATCAAAATTTAAGACTTCTCTTCAGAAGACAATATTAAGAGAATGAAAAGAAAAGCAACAGACCAAGAGAAAATATTTACAAAATATATCTGACAGAGGATTTGTATTCAAAACGTATAAAGAATCCAGTATTCAAATATAAGAAAACAAACGACGTAAACTAAAAGTGGGCAAGAAATCTGACCAAACACACAATCAAAGATGGATAAGTAGCAAGTAAACGTAAATGGATGTTCAATATCATCAGTCATAGGGAAATACAAATTAAAACCATAATGAGATAATATATACCTATTAGAATGATGACACACTAAATGTTGGAGGAACAAAAGCTCTGACATCTCATATGCTGCTATTGGAATATCAAATAATACAACCATATTGGAAAACAATTTGGCAGTTTCTTAAAAATTAAACCTTCATCTACCATATAATCTAGCCATTACACTCATAGGTATTTACCCAAGGCAGATTGCAAGCATATTTTCATATAAAGATGTGTATACCAGGGGCTCCTGCTTGCCTCAGTTGGTAGAGCATTCAGCTCTTGATCTTGGAGTCATGAGTTTGGGTGTTGAGCTTACTTTTAAATACATACATACATACATACATACATACATAAAATCCTTTTTTTTTAAAAAAAAGATATGTACGCAAATGTTTTGTAGCAGCTTTATTCATAATAGCCTAAAACTGGAAACAACTCGTATCTATCAATTAGGTGAATGGATAAACAATTATGGTATATCCATACAATGGCATACTACTCAACAATAAAAAGGAATAAACATTGATATATGGAACAGTATGGATGCATCTCAAAATAATTACACTGAGTGAAAGAAGCCAGACCAAAAGAGAGTACATACTCTATATGGTTTTGTTTACCTAAAACTCTGGAAAATGCAAACTACTATATAATGACAGAAAGGTCCATGATTGTCTAGTGGTAGGATGGGTGTGGTGAGAGGAAAAGTGTTACAGAACGGCGTGAGGAATCTCTTGGGGGGGGGGGGTGATACATATGTTCATTGTCTTGATCATGGTGATAGTTTCATAAGTGTTTACTTATATCAGAACATCAAATTAGATACTTTAAATGTGTATGCTTTAATATATATTAGTTTATTTCAGTAAAACTATTAATAATAAAATTAATCTCAAAAAATTAAGGTGTTTCTGAATGCATGAAGAGTTGGTAAAGCTAAAAAAAAAAAAACACGTAAATGGTTATCTTTGGCAAGGGGGGAAGGTTTATGGATCTGGAAGGGTTAGAGATGTCAAAGTTAATAGAAATGTTCTTTTTCTAAAGATGAGTGATAGGTATAGGCACACTTTATTATTCAGTTCCTTAACAGTTCAAATACATTTTATGTGTTCTTTCCTATATGATAAATCACACAATTTTTTAAACTAAAGAAAAAAAATTTTAAATACAAATGACTGTCTTCCCTCTGGATGCTTTCAGTCTTAAACTAACAATTGCAGATACCTGTTACTGATTAATAATATGTAAGTCAGAGGGAGTCTCAATTTTTTTTTCATTTAAAGGTTTTTAGAGAACATTTAAACCATCTTAAATATAATATCACCTTAAAAACCAGCAGAATCTCTTTATAACACTCATTGCAGATATTTAAATCCACAATATTTTCTCTTTCCTGTGTTTCTCATCCCTTTACTTTTAAAATATCAGGTACTTTCTTTTATATTAGAAAGCAGTTGATATAAATCTGCATTAAAATGGAGAAAAATATTCTTTAACCTTTATACTCTGGAGATTCAGATATACCAGTCTCTTGAGAATCTCTAGCATGTCTTTATTATTATTTTTTTTTTTAAAACACAGAACTAAATTTTTTTGTTAATGTTTATTTATTTTTGAGAGAGACAGAGACAGAATGTGAGTGGGTTAGGGGCAAAGAGAGAGGGAGACACAGAAGCAGAAGCAGGCTCCAGACTCTGAGCTGTCAGCACAGAGCCCAACACGGGGCTCGAACTCACGAGCTGTGAGATCATGACCTGAGCTGAAGTCAGACGCTTAACTGACTGAGCCACCCAGGTGCCCCTCTAGCATGTCTTTAAAAATTCACTTTAGGGGCACCTGGGTAGCTCATTTGCTTAAGCATCTGACTTCGGCTCATGTCACGATCTTGCAGTTCATGAGTTTGAGCCCCACATCAGGCTCACTGCTGTCAGTGTGGAACCTGCTTCAGATCCTGTCTCTCTTCCTCTCTGTCTCTGTCTCTGTCTCTGTCTCTTGTTGCCTGCCCCTCCCCCACTCACGCTCTCCCTCTGTCTCTCAAAAATAAACATTAAAATAAATAAATAAAAATTCACTTTAGATTATCCCAGTATTAATAGTGTAAGTAGTATAGAAAATACTTGTTGTTAATCTTGTCACTGTCTTCATGGTTCCTTCTACCAATTACGTGAACTCTGAGTAAAGAGTGACTTAACGAAATTTAAAGATGTATACATTGTAAAAATGAAATTGCACTCAGGTTTCTCCTATAAGGAAAACTCAGTGTATGTATACTTTGACGTCTATGATTATAATCTTGTTTATTTAGTAATTGAGATTTCTGTAAAAGAATTTGAATAACTGGCTACTCTGTTTTCATATTATAGGAGGATGAAGGATGTTTCTCTGGTTCTGATTTATAAAAATTCAGTTCATAAAATATCTTTGTTTTCATGGTAGAACTTTGGGATTCATAGTACTAATTTATTAGATCATATGCTAAATGTATGCAGTATTTTGCCCTATACCTGGCATGCTGTTTTTCTTTCTACAGCCTGCACCAGCATGGACTACTTTTAGAGTTGGCCTGTTTTGTGGAATATTCATTGTACTGAATATTACCCTTGTGCTTGCCGGTAAGTCATTTAAAATTTTAAGCTAAATTATTCTTACTAATATGCCCATGTTATATTCTGTCCTTCTGTCAAAGCTGGTATCAAACTAACAAAGCTGCTTCTGAAAGAGAAATCTGTCAGGGTTGTTTTTTGTTCTTATAAATGACTGGGGGAGATAGGGCAGTGTTTGGTCATTTGTTTAGTTTGCTTTTCCTCTCGGACATATTTCCTTTTACAACATTACTAGTTTATGACTTTTGTTCTCCATGTTTTCTAGTTTTTATGTACAATTTCTTTATACATTTTCAGAGTTCAGTTATCAAGAACCTCAACTCCCTTGTTCACAGATGAGAGTAAATAAAATTACAAAATTTGTGCACTAAAATTTATTTACTTTGCTTCTTGGAGTCTTTCTCACATCCTTTCCAGAACATATTTACAATTACTCCATATAATTTTAAGAAACTGTGTTGTATAATTTCCTATCTTCTAAGTTACGAATTAGAAAGAGGTAGAAGGGATTGCTGGAAGCAAGTGCACTCCCAACATCTAGAAATGATATAACAGCAAGGGAGGCGTTATCTTACTAAACCTCCCAACAGAAGTTGACATAGCCCTCAGCTGCATTTGACATTGTGAATCATCCCTTCTTGAAACTCTTCACTTGGTTTTGCTGGGAAACCACCTTCTGCAGCTTTTCTTGTTAAACTTTGCTGGAAGTTCTTTCCAGTCTCCTTTGCTAACTATTCTTTTCTTTGTGACATCTAAATGTTGGGCAGTACTGCTGGACTAAATCCTCAAATTCTCTCTCTGTCGACATTCATTTCCTAACCAGGCAATTTATTCAGGCTTATGGCCATAAATGTTACCTGTATGGCAGTGACTCTCAAGTACGTCTACTCTCTCCTCTGATATCTAATTGACTATTTGGATAGTAATAGGCATTTCATACTTACATGGACAAAAATATTTTTTACCCCCAAATACACTTTCTTTTCTATATATCATCATTTTTTTTTAATCAGATTCTCAGGCCAAAAACCTTTAGCCTCTCTTTTCTCTCATACCTTATCTCCAATCCACCAGCAAAGCCTGTTGCTCTATCTTTAACAGTGTGTGTGTAAAGTACAGTTGACACAGAGTGTCAGATGTTTCAAATGTACAACATAGTGATTCAACCAGTTTCCATTATGCTGTGCTTGCCACAGTGTAGCTATTATCTGTCACCATACAACACTTTTATAATACCTTTCATCCCTGTGACTTGTTCATTCTGTAACTAGAAGCCTGTACTTTCCACCCCCTTCACCCATTTTGAATCTGACCACTTCCACCAATGCCATCCTTGTATAAGCAGCCGTGTCCTGTTAGTGTACCGCACCAGCCTTCTGAACTGGCCTCACTGCTCTCGCTGCAGCCACTCTTGCCTCCTCATAGCCACCAGTATCTTTTCTTTTCTTTTTTTTTCTTTTTTTTAATGTAAGTTAGATCATATTGCTGTCCTCCTCAACATCTCTCTATGGCTTCTCTTACAATAAAGTTGAACCTTCTTTCCATAGACTAAAAGACCCTATAGGGTCTTGCCCCTATGGGCTTTCTGACTATACCCTGTCATCCTCCCCACACTTGGTCTCACCGTGTTTCCAAGTACATTTATGGTGTTCCTTGAATATCATCCCATCTATGAACCCTTGCAATTGCCTAAGAGGCTTTTTCCCTAAGATGTCTGTGTGGCTTACTTCTTCACTTCATTCATACAGTCTCTGTTCAAATGCCACTTCTTCACTGAGTCCTTCCTTAATCACCCTACCCTAAAATAGCCTGTTCTGTCTCCTCAGCCCACATTAGTTTTTTCAGGGCACTTTTAAGTACATGATATAATATTACATATTTATGTTTCTTTTATCTGTTTTCCCACTGGAATGTAAGTTCCTTGATACCTGGACTTTTGTCTCCTGTTCACCATTGTATCTCTAGCACCTAGAATACTGCCTGGGTCATAGAAGGAGCTCAGAAAATACTGGTGGAAGAGGAGACTGGATGGCTCAGTTGGTTAAGCATCCAGTTTGAGCTCAGGTCATGATCTCGCAGTTCGTGGGTTCCAGCCCCGCGTTGGGCTCTGTGCTGACAGCTCAGAGCCTGGAGTCTGCTTCAAATTCTGTGTCTCCCTCTCTCTGCCCCTCCCCTACTTGTCCTCTGTGTGTCTCTCTCTCTGTCTCAAAAATGAATAAACATTAAAAAAATAAACAAAATATTGGTGGAAATTGGAATGGATGAAAGAGGACAGAGATGGAATTAAACGATAAACCAAAAACACACAAACAGCAAAAAAGACACAAATCTCAAAGGTTCTTGCATTCAAGGACTTTTACTTTAAGGGCAAATAGTCATGGTATACCTCAAGAGTCTGTGTACTTATGCTTATAATGATAACTTGAATCATTAATAAAGGATTAAATTTTGCTCAGGAAAGTCTACAAAGAAACTTAGAAATAGATGGTATTGTGGAGTGCCTGGGTGGCTCAGTCAGTTAAGCATCCAACTCTTGATTTCGGCTTAGGTCTTGGTCTCGTGGTTCAGTTCGTGAGATCGAGCCCCGTGTCAGGCTCTGCACTGACAGCACAGAGCCTGCTGGCCATTCTCTCTCTCTCTCTCTCTCTCTCTCTCTCCCTCCCCCTCTCTCCCCCTCTCTCCCTCTTTCTCTATACCCCTCCTCCGCACACCGCACATGCTCTCGCTCTCAAAATAAATAAACGTAAAAAATACGATGGTTTTGTATAAATATCCATTATATTCTGTTTTCAATGTTTAGTAATCATAATAGTGCCTGAACATGAAAGTTTCTATCACTGTCACAGTTACTATTCTCAATTGCAGGGACTGTGTATTTTCATTTTTCGTATTTTAGGTTCCTAACACAGTACAACACATATAGCAGATGTTTAAGAAAAAATTTACCAAAGTTGTTTCTCCTCATTAACATTCTTAATTAAGATTGTCAATTACATATTATGAAATTATAACCCAAGCTGTAATGACTCTTAGAGAGCATATGAACTTGACCTATTGACAGTGTGTTTTCATTTGTGTTTTTAGAATTCTCCTTCCTACCAACTACTGAAAATTACATCTAATAATTATGGCTCACTGTAAGCTCATGATTTAATATTGGTATAATTTATTATCATATTTTAATCTAGTTCTGTTTCTTTAGGTGAGTGCAGTCTTCTTATATAGACTGCATGGGAGTATTGTAATAAAAAACCCAACCCTAGATTATCAAGCCAGTTGTTAAGGAAGGAACACTGACTTGTCTTCAAAAGGCCTAGCCTTGGGGCGCCTGGGTGGCGCAGTCGGTTAAGCGTCCGACTTCAGCCAGGTCACGATCTCGCGGTCTGTGAGTTCGAGCCCCGCGTCAGGCTCTGGGCTGATGGCTCAGAGCCTGGAGCCTGTTTCCGATTCTGTGTCTCCCTCTCTCTCTGCCCCTCCCCCGTTCATGCTCTGTCTCTCTCTGTCCCAAAAATAAATAAACGTTGAAAAAAAAAAAAAAAAAAAGGCCTAGCCTGTATCTCAGTCTCAACACTACTATTTGTTAATTGTTTTGGTTTAAGGATATCATTTAACTTCTTTTCATTTTTTTAAATGTTTATTCATTTTTTGAAAGAAAGAGAGACAGAGAGAACAGAGCATGAGTGGGAGAGGGGCAGAGAGAGAAGGAGACACAAAGTCTGAAGCAGGCTCGAGGCTCCGAGCTGTCAGCACAGAGCCCAATGAGGGGCTTAAACCCATGAACCATGAGATCATGACCTGAGCCGAAGTCAGAAGCTCAACTGACTGAACCACCCAGGCACCTCTCATTTAACTTCTTTTAAATAATTTCCTTATTTGTTCAGTGACTGTACTACCTTAAATTCACAGGGTTATTTTAGAATTCATTCATTCAACAGGTAAATTTTATGTACCTCATAATTAAGCTTGATGCAAGCCTTAAGAGATATAAGAAAATCCCTTTCCTTAGGAAGTTTTTTATGCCAGGGAGATTAAGACATATATTAAAACAATAATAATATACTCCAAGATGGAAAATGTTAAATGTTCTAAGCAGGTCAAAGGAACAAAGTAATTACTTTTAAATGAAAGCATCAGGGAAGACTTTATGAAGGAGATGGCATTTATGCTGGATGTGATGGAATGAAGGGCATTCCAAGAGGAGACAGATGAGTAGAGATTTAGTTCGTGGGGGAAGAGGGTGAGGCATAGGAGGAGGGACTGGGTTATGAAGAAGAGAAATGAGAAAATCACCTAGTGTGAAGGAGATAGCTTGAGACCACTTCATGGACATCAGCTAAGAAGTGTAAGTGACACATGTTTATATAGTTGTGAAGCACTACACCAATATAAATTATATGGAGTATATGATGGGAGTTGTTCTTTCTAAGAAAACCTCAGTCATTTATGTGTGAAATTTTTTCTTTTATTTCCAAGATGAGTGTGGTGATGTTGTCATCATCATCATCATAATTAAATAATAAGAAAAAATAACCTTCATTTTTTTCATGTGAGTTGAAAAGAAATTTTTTTTTAATTCAGGGACAAACTCAGGTTTTGTTTTCTTTTGTAAATATAGACTGTTTTATGAGACAGCCTCATTTGTTTTTTAATGTGTGTGGTTTCTGCATTATGTTCTCTCACCTCACAACTCTTCTTTGTTTGATCTTTGTGTGTGTGGTCGGTGGGGGGGAGGCAGGGTAAGTGCACAGCCAGCTGTCTATGCTTATTTATGTCCCAGCGGGTACTTGAAAGATAACACAGAGAGAGAAGCACAGCAGTAGTAATGCATGTACAAGCACGATTCTTTTTTCATTCACATCAAAAAATAATGTGTGTAATTGCTGTAGTTTCTCCAAGGGATTTGATCTGATACTTAATAATTTGTCTGAAATTCACATATTTCAGATAACTTAGTTTTGAGAAGATGAGAAGTTACCTGATTAGATTTTTAAAAAATTGTTCTCTTACAGATTTCTAGTAACTGTTATTTAATTTGATACAATAACAATATATCATATTTCATTTTTTGGTTTGACAGAGATAGGAATTTGACCATTTAAATGTGTTTAAATGTCACGATGTGTTTATAGAAGGGTGTGAAATAGCCACTCATACACTAATAGTAAGAGTATTAATTCAGTGTCTTTGGAGGATAATTTGGCAGTATATGTAAATTTTTAAATACAGTCACTTTGGTTAAGCAATTTTATTTCGAGAAATTTATCTTACAAACATACTTGAACAGGATGCCAAGGACATATATGAAAGGAGGGTATTCCTTGCCATTTTGTTTGTAGTAACAGTGTCCTAGAAACCACTCAAATGTACATCAGTTGGGAATTATTTAATAAGCTAAATGATGTTATTTACCTCTGTGCAATGAAATACTGTGAAGCTATTCAAGTGAATGAGTGAAAATGGGTATAGTATTTTGGAGTGCTAGATGTGTAGTTAATGTGTACTGTACTGCTGAAAGCATGCATATACATGGATTTGCTTGGGTACCTGGTTTCATTTCTTTTGGATATATACCTAGGAGTGGAATCACTTAGTTATGTTGTAATTCTATGTTTAATCTTCTGAGGTACCACCAAATTGTTTTGCATAGAGGCTGCATAATTTTTCATTTTCACCAGAAATTTATGAGGGTTCCATTTTCTTTACGCCCTTATCAGTGTTTATGGTTTTCCTTTTTATTTATTTATTTTTTTACTTATAGCCATCCTAGGGGCGCGTGGGTGGCCCAAGTCGGTTGGGCGTCTGACTTCTGTTCAGGTCATGATCTCACGGTTTGGGAGTTGGAGCCCCGCATCGGGCTCTGTGCTGACAGCTCAGAGTCTGGAGCCCACTTTGGATTCTGTGTCTCCCTCTTTCTCTGCCCCTCCCCTGCTCACGCTCTGTCTCTCTTTCTCTGTCTCTCAAAAATAGATGTTAAAAAAAGTTAAAAAATTTTAGCCATCCCAGTGGGTGTGAAGTAGTATCTTGTTAATATTTTGATTTGCATTTCCCTAATGATTTTGAGCATCTTTTCATGTGCTGGTTGGATATTTGTATATTTCTTTGGAAAAATGTCTCCCCAAGTCCTTTGCTCATTTTTTGAGTTGTCTTCTTATTTTAAGTTACAAGAGTTCTTTATATATTCTGGGTACTCAATCCTTACCAAGATACGTGATTTGCAAATCTTATCTCCCATTGTATAGGCTGTCTTTCACCTTCTTCATAATGTCCTTTGATGCAAAAAAGTTTTGATAAAGCCTGATTTTTCTATTTTTTTTCTTTCTTTGAACTAACTTTTGTACATGGTGTGAGATAGGGGTTCAGCTTCATTCTTTTGCATGTGGACATTCAGTCATCCCAGCACCATTTGTTAAAGAAAATATTCTTTTCCATTGAATGATTTTGGCACTCTTGTTGAAAACTAGTTGGCCATACGTATATAGATTTATATATGAACTCCCAATTCTGTCTGTATGTCTGTTTTTATGCCAGTACCACACTGCTTTTTAGTAAATTTTTAAACCACAAAATGTGAGTCCTCCAACTTTGCTCTTCTTTTTTCAGTGTTGTTATAGCTATCTGGGGCCTGTTGCAATCCCATGTGAATTTGAGGAATGACTTTTCTATTTATATATGCAAAAAAACCAAAAAACAAAAAACTAGAATTTTGATAGGGATTGTATTTAATCTCCAAAACACTTTGGCATTGCCATTTTAACAACATCAAGTCTTGTCCATGTACATGAGATTCCTTTTAGCACTGTCTGTAGTTTTTATTGTACAAGTGTTTCACCTCTTGAGTAAATTAATTCCTAGGTTTTTTATTCTTTTGGGTGCTATTGTAATTGGAATTGTTTTCTTAATTTCATTTCAGGGTGTTCATTGCTGATGTATACAAAGACAACTAAATTTTGTGTGTTGATCTTACAGTGTGCGACTTGGCTGAATTTATTAGCTCTCGTAGTTTTATTGTGCATTCTTTGAGACTTAGGATTATTATTTTTGTTTCCTGGCTGTTGTATCTATGGTTTTTGCTTAAGAATCAGGATCTAAATCCATATAGAGTTTTTTATTTATAATCTGCTGACTAACCTTGCTATCATGCTTGATCCTTTGTAGTCCCTTTATGTAAGAGCTGGAGTAGCCCTTTAATATTATTAATTGGTCTTGTCACTTATGTATAAAACCTTTCATTGGCTTCATATATTAAAGTAAAAGTTTAAGTCTTGACAAGATACTATAAAGGTCCTACCTGATCTTCTCTTGGCTAACTCTTTATGACTTTACCTCTCATTTATTTCAATTATAGTGGCCTTGGCCTTCTTCCTGTTCTTGGAGCACCGGGCTCATACCTATCTTAGGGCCTTTTGTACTTACTATTTGGAGCCTTATTCTTCCATATACTCACATGATTCATTCTCTGTTTCCTTAAGATCTCTGCAAATGTCATCTCCTGAGAGGTCCTCTTCACCACCCTACCTAAAATAGCACCTAATAACATCATTCTTCATCCGCTTACCCTACTTTTTTTTTCTTCAAAACCTTTATGACAGTATGACATTATACAGAATAGAAGTTTCCTGAAGACATATATTTTGTCTGTTGTTTATTACTGAATCTCCAGTTCTTTGAGTGGTGTTAGGTATAAAAGGCATCTAATAAATTTTTGTGAAACTAATGAACAAAATGAGGTTTCCTCAAGCAAAAGGAAAAAGAAACTGATATATACTGAATACTTGTTATTGTTTTAGGCATGTAATATATGTTGATCACATTTAATCTTATTTACAAACTTATGAGAATAGATATTATCCCCATTTTCCAGCAAGGAAATGCAGACTTGGAAAAATAAAATAATTGCCTTAGAATAGCTAGAATTTTAAGTCTGGTCTTTAGTATTTGACTCCAAAGCAAAGGTTTTCACTACACTGTTATTTTTAAATTATTAAATGCTATGTACTGTAGGAATACAAAGATAACTAATAAATGGTTATTTAAATTAAGTATAAGCCAGTATATAACTACATTTCAAGTGAGTCTAATAAATTTTATAGTTATATGGAAAATTGAGAAATCATTAGCCAAACTGAAATGTTTGGCACAGACTAGGCTCAAAACGAAACACTGATTCAATAAATGTATGAATAGATAAGGATTTGGCTCTGAAATATTAAGTAAAATTTGAATTGGTACAAAGAGCAAGACCATTTTAGGTACAGGGGACAATATAAGCAAGTGTGAAAAAGCAAACTTGTGAAAAGACTAATAAAATTTATCAGGAGATAAGAATTAATGTTTAGGAGCCCTGTGAGATAAGTTTGGGAAAGTGAGTTGGAGATCCGACTGATAGAGAACTTGAATTCCAAGACCGTGTTTGAATTTACAGTAACTGGAAGGCTATAGGGTAATAGTGATACTACACATTTGTATGGGCATATGGACAACAGAATGTAGTGGTTAAGAGTGTGCGCTTTGGAGCAAAACTCTCTGAGTTAAAACTCTGGCTCTGCCCTCTACTAGCTTGGTAATCCTAAACAAATTACTTAACTTCTCTGTGCTCTAATTTCCTTACCAGTCAAATGGAGATAATAGTTTTTAACTCACAGAACCATTGTGAGGATTATATGAATTTTTATGTATAAAAATTAAAAATAAATTTAAAAATAAAAAAGGGGGCGGCTGGGTGCCTCAGTCACTTAAGCATCCAGCTCTTGATTTTGTCTTGGGTCGTGATCTTATGGTCATGAGATCAAGCTCCACATCTGGCTCTGTACTGAGTGTGGAGCCTGCTTAAGATTCTCTCTCTTCTTCTCCCTCTACCCCTCCTTTTTTTGCTCTCTCAAACAAACAAGTAAAATGAATTATTATATGTCAAAATATAATAGAAAACAGTCCTTAGCACATAGTAAGCATTCTGTAAATATTAACTGTTATCATTTATATGACATTTCAGTTTTCACTTGCTTTTATTTTCAGTCGCTTTCATGTATCACATTTCTTTTAATCTTCACGGTAACTCTGCGAGGTAGGTAATACTATAACCAGTTTAATCACTGAACAAAGCCAAGGAAGTTATGTCATCCCATATGTGATTCTCTGTATTTCTGTGATTCTCTGTATTTCTAAGAAACTAATGGAACAATGGACTAACATGCCCAAAGTGAAGTTTTAGGGAAATCATTCTGGTGAAATTTTGCAGAATGAAATGATGAAGGGAAAGAACCTGGAAACAAGTTTATTATCTTGAGATAATCTAAGCTTAGGCTTTATTTATAAAAACTTTTTATGCCAAGGACTGTGTCATCAAGAATTATGAGGAAAGACAGTTAAATGAGACATTATGAATTTTCTGACTAACTAATTGATATTTTTTCAGCTGTATTTAAACTTGAAACAGATAGAAATATATGGCCCTTGATAAGAATCTATCGGGGTGGCTTTCTTCTGATTGAATTCCTTTTTCTACTGGGCATCAACACATATGGTTGGAGACAGGCTGGAGTGAATCATGTGCTCATCTTTGAACTGAATCCAAGAAGCAATTTGTCTCATCAACATCTTTTTGAGGTAATCAAAGCAAGACATAAAGTCCCACAAATATAGTTCACGTTAGCTATACCGCTGGTTTAGTGGGTGCTGAAATCCATCTTTTACTTGAGGAAGATTATTGACTTAACATCTAAACATTTATCTTACCTTTGTTTTATTGAAGATACTTCTGAGTAATGGAAAAAATAAAAATAACAATTTTTCTCTTTTCTTTTCTTTCCCATCCTTTATCAGATTGCTGGATTCCTCGGGATATTGTGGTGCCTAAGCCTTCTGGCATGCTTCTTTGCTCCACTTAGTGTCATCCCCACATATGTGTATCCACTTGTCCTTTATGGATTTATGTTTTTCTTTCTTATCAACCCCACCAAAACTTTCTATTACAAATCCCGGTTTTGGCTGCTTAAACTGCTGGTAAGTCCAGAAATTTGTCTCCCATTTTTAGAGTGGTGTATTGGTCATTGGCTTTGTCCAGGAGGAACCAAGGCTGCTGTTGCACAACTCCAGAAGGCATGGTTCACTTTGTAATCTATGTGAGTGGTGCTCTAGCTCCAAGGGTAAAGAATATAGTGTAATTGGTACACCTCATGTTGTATAGTGCAGTGGCCCTGGGAGAAATACTTATTCATGCAGTTTTTTTCCTCCTAAAAGGGAGTATGAAGTGTCCAGATATTGAAATTATTTTGCAAATTAATAATAAATAATTCGTGATCTATTTAAGTGCCTTATTATTTAGTACAGATTACTTAGCCAGCTGTGATAACATGTAGAACTCTGTGAATTTCTTTTTTTTCCTTTTTAAAAAGTGCTAAAACTATTATTTTCCTGTCAAATTGATAGAAATAGTCAACCAAACATTTTTATTTTTATGAAAGATTCATTCTCTAAAATCAGTAAGCATATTTTACCAGATTACCAGGTTTTAATTTGAGAAGCTGACTTTGATTCTTGTTTATAATACATTCCATTTCTTCTTCCACTTTACCTATTTTTTAATCTCAAAATCTCTCAATTTAAACATTAGGATATAGAATCTCTTGCAAAAATAGTTGCTGTATTTTTTGTAATGGTGTAAAGATAGCTTGGGGAAGGGACTTCTCTTAACTCCTGAAGTAAACCAGCTCTGTTTTGAAAATTAATTGGTAATGTTCTCCTGTAATTATTTCTTAGGTTATGAATTACAACTAACAGTAAAGTGAAGATTAGTGATTAAATTGACCAATCTCTACACATACTTTCAGAATTCCTATAATAATTGCCTTACTCTGTTTCCTACCTTAGAAAAGTATACTACCTTGAAAACTAGAGTATTCTTTTTCCTTTTGCATATCCCTTACGGTTAGCAGAACTTTTTTCTTTGTTGTTGCTGTTCTTAGCAGTACATTCCCTATATATAGCATTATTTAAATTTTTTGAATCTGAAGGTATAAAATATGCTCTTCCTATTAAAAAAACATAGTAAGTAAGCACACAACAAGTAAAAAGCCACTTATATTCCACTACAGGTAAGTATTTATAGCAATCAGGAAAAGAAAATGGCCTAGATCTCCTTCATGTTTTTTCCCCAAAGTTGATTGTTATTTATTTGTATTTCTTATTTATTCTGGTAGGATTTTTACCACAAATTGAGAATATCCCTATTCTCCTCTAATTTCATTAAATACTAATAAGTAAGAGAGCAAATCATTCCTGTTATGTATAGCACCACTAGGCCAAACTGTAGGTCTAAGTGTAGAACTTAGATGTACAAGAGTATTTTGAAAAGTCTTAAGTATGTAATCACCTTTAACACATTTTATCATCTAGAACACATGATTTTTAAAGGATTTTTTGTAAGACAGAAGAAATATTTGGACCATTTTTTTCTCTCTTGAAATTCATACTAAAAATAAATCATTTCCCGTTAGTACAACAAAATTAGATTACCTTTTTTATCTTGAGATTATTTGTCATTTTATTGCTAGATTTTGTGGAATTTTAAAACTTATTTACACAAAAATGTAGTATTCTTCTGGTTACAAGGAAATAATGTTAAGATTATAAATACCTATTATTTCCTGCCTCAATTATTGTCAAATCTCTATAAAGTTATTTTGAAATGAGGTTTCAAAGACTCAGATGTTAATACGATTGCATCATTGCAATAACGGAATGATATCGTTGTGTGTTAAGTGAACATTTCCCCAGTACATCCTTCTCTGTTTAAATAGTTAGCTATGATTGATGCATGACCAGTTACTCTTATTAGCAAAATGATTCCCCATTGAGTAGACATTTATTAATGCATTTGCTGTATGTTAATAAATGAGGATTTATGGATGGAATAGGTTGGCAATGATGATGTAATAAGGAATAAGAATAATAAGTGTGCTATCAGAATCAGTGAAATGCAGAAAGAAGCATTGTGGTTTGTTATATTTATAATAATAATTGTATACAGGAAAATCTTACACATATAAAGCATTTTAACATTAAGTGACCTGTTGACTTATTTTAATTCAAATCTTACTGAAAAAATTTACCGAGACTTATTTCTAGTGTTAAAAATATTTTGTTTCTCTGATACAGCTTTTTTAATAGCCTCGTCATTAAGTAAAAGTACATTTCCTTCTTCAATTTTTAAAAACTGGAAAAGAACATGTATCATTTGGCCATAGTGGTACACACTGGATGCTGTTTATATCCATATTTAAATTTGAATCTATGGAATTTATATGCTATACACCTCCTTCAAAAAAGCTAAAAAAGTTTTTATTAGAAATTTATTTAGGGGTGCCTGGATGGCTCAGTCAGTTAAGCGTCTGACTCTTGATTTCACAGTGTGTGGCTTCAACTTTGGGCTCTACACTGTCAGAGTGGAACCTGCTTGGGATTCTTTCTCTTCTTTCCCTTCTCACTGTCCCTCTCAAAATAAATAAACTTAAAAAAATTTTTTTAAAGAAATTTATTTATTTTGATACTTAAATGTCAAATTAGGTACAGTTTATTTGTATTATTAGGTCATAAATCTCTGTAGATCTATATTTGCCCTAATTGGAAGTCCAATTGGGAAACATAAGCAATGCCTCAGATTTTCTAAACAAAAATACCAATCAATTCTTCTAGAAGACTACTTAAAGTTTTCGAATTAAAGTCCTTTCCTATATAATTGGGGAATTGATTTTTTCAATATTTTCTTTGGTTTTATAGTAAAATTTTTACATATGTCTCTACTATGATTACAGAGAGATAGTCTCTTTTAATAATGCACTGTTCTGGACATTTTATATGTGTTCATTTATTTCATCCTTTTAATAACCATGAGGTTGGAGCTGCTATTAATCCACATTGTATAAATGAGGAAACCCAAGTTCAGAGGAGTGAAATACACAGCCAGTAAGTAATGGAGAGGAAATGTGAGCCCAGGCAGTCTGATTCCATAATCTGTACTCCTGACCACTACCATTTAACAGTTAAACCTGGTAGTCACTTTATTTAAGATACTTAACTTTGATCTAGTAGTTCAAACTAATAAATATATTTTATATAAAAATTGAAAGAGTGTGATTATTCACAAGCCTCTAAAAGCAGAAATTAAACTTCATCTTCTTTAATATTTATCGGCATTAACTTAGAAAATGATGTTAGTTAATATCCTTTCTAATAACTTATTAATGGCTTTTTTGTGTAAGTGAGTAAAACATCAGATATTTTGAATTGTCTGTAGCTTTCTTAATACTGTTACTCAGTGAGTCATTGTCATTTTAAGCAAAATCACAACAATGTAGAAGTTGAAAGACCTTAGCCACAATAAGAAAAGAAAGAATTCTCACTCAAGAAGGGGAATTCAGATAAATTTAAGATGAATTTGACTATGTGTAAACATCAGGGAATTCAGTATGAACTCAGCCCTACCCTGTCTCTGATGCAGCTGCTCCCTCTCTCCCTTCTTTGTATTTCTAGGGTATTTTGCCTGTTTATCTGTAATAGCACTTACTACACAGTGCTGTCGCTATTTCCTTAGGTATATATTTGCTCAACCAGACTGTGGGTCTTTGACAGAAGAAACTGTTTTATTTATCTCTGTACTTCCACAGTGCCTGACATGTGTTAAATGCTGAATGACTATAATTATATTCCTTCCTTTATTAGTTGTATTATACCAACATTTACTACTCCCTCCTCTTCCTTTTTCCATCTGCTCTCTTCTATAAATTTCCCCTTCCTTCCAGTTTCTATTTTCATGCCACTCCCTTTCGTAGTCCCATTTCCCTCCTTTCTTATTTAATGCATTCTCTTCCTCCTCTGCTCATATGGAGGTTTACTCTCTTAGCTAGCTTTTGAGGCTGAATTTGGCAGATTATGAGAGTAATGGTAGTCTGTCTCATGTCCATGAGAAATAAGAAAATTGCCCTCGGCTATAATTTTCACAAAAGTCCACGACTAGAGATTGAGTTAGACTTCCTGATCCTTTTGGTGTTATGTTCTGAACTCTTGTTTGTCTCTTTGAATTTTTAAAGTCCACTCTGCACCCCCACAGTTTCTTAAAATACTCTATAAACTGGCATCAGAACCTTTTCATGAATAAATGACTAACATCTCAACCACTAAGCCCCCAGTTCTCACTCCGCCCCCACCCCCTACCAAAAAGAGTTTGCTGTATCTAGACCTTATGGTTGCAAACGATATAGCTCGTCTCTCAGGCTTATTGCAAACTTCTTGAAAGAGCAAGAGACTGATCACAAAACTGAGCCATGGCCTCAAAATATATCCGCTCTAGAAAATATCACAAAGCCTGTACTAGGTCCTGCAGATACCTGATCTAACGTCCAAAGCCCCAAGGCAATACCTGTCATAGATACTTGATATCTAGGACAGATTCATAATGTAGCCATTTATCTCCCTCAAATAATAAAGAGAAGTGTTTAGAGGTAGAATAGAAAGAACCAGCCAAGTCTGAGGGGAGAGAGCCATTAGTTTTCATGCTGAATATGTCTGCTAAATGAATATAGCTAGATGGCAGGAGAGCTATAGATTTAGACTCATTTTCTCAAAACTGCTGCTTAGTCAAAATTCCTTGTTTTAGGAGTTCATTTTTAGCTTTTAAGATAGAAAGGGTCTGACAGGGCGAGGATTAAAGCTGCCTTAATTCCATCTTCAATTTTCTCAGGGCATCTCAAGGCATTCTGCACTATTGGAGCCTGTTTCTGATGATTACGTTAGTATCTATCCATCCTCTCTCTGCAATGCCAGGAGATTTCCCTTTGCAGTGGTAAACAGTCTTCCACAGAATAGGTCAGGATGAGTTTGTTGTAGGTCCTCTGTAAAATGGGGATATGAATAGTGCCAAGCTCATAGAATTGTTGTAGTTAGTGGACTATGAAAAAAGCATTTTGAGAAAAATATGCAGCATGGATTAGTGCTCAGTACATTTAATCTGAATTCATTTAACATTATTTTTATAATAGTGGGGTGTGAGCTTATTTTTGTGGCATCATTTCAAGACAAATGCAATTATTACCATGGCATTAGTGAAATTGACTTCAGTGAGAGAACGGGCAGGCATGCTTCAGCTGTTGCACATCCTTCCCTCCCTATCCCTTGTAGGCAAAGAAGAGCTTTCTATTCAGGTAGCAAAGCTCTCATCCCAGTTAAGAAGGAGGATATTCCAGAAATTTTTATAGAGCATGCGTCTCTAGCACAATTTACCCTAGAGCCCTAACACTACACATCCTCTCAGTGCTTCTCCCTTCTGCTACTCTCTGCTTTCAGCTTCAACTCTTTCCACCCTCTCTGCTTTCTGTTTTCTAACTGTAGCTATTCCTGTCTTCACCCCACTTAAATTTCCTTTCTTAGTTATCTATTCAGCTCATTCCGTTCACTACTAATTCTCAACCTAGCCACTGTTGCCAGGTCCCTGTGTTTGTGATTGGCTCATTGGTTTCCATTTTATCAGCTAAAGTAACCATGCTGCATGGTCAGACAAGAATTAGAGAAATTTAATATGAACTTTCTTGTTTCTGTGTTTTTTTATTTTTTTCTTTCTCCCAGTTTCGAGTATTTACAGCCCCCTTCCATAAAGTAGGCTTTGCTGATTTCTGGCTGGCCGATCAGCTGAACAGCCTGTCAGTGATATTGATGGACCTGGAATATATGATCTGCTTCTACAGTTTTGAGCTCAGATGGGATGAAAGTGGGGGCCTGTTGCCAAATAATTCAGAAGGTAGGGTATGAATGTGCATCCATACCTCTGAACTGCCAGTGTAAACCAAGAAATATTGGGAATGATAACTAAGAAATGTAAGATCACGGTGAAAACTCATCCAATAATACAAACTTAATTAAATGTACTTGGCACTCTTTTAGCAATCTCTTTATCTGATACAATTTGGCTCTTAAATTAAACGTTAGGATTTCAGTCATCCATTTGCCAAGAGATTTGCAACTTACACTTAAGGAATTCTAAAACTTAGAAAAAAAAGAAAAGTAAAAATTTCTAGTATATTGGTAGTTATATCACAGATGCTTTAGTGCCAACAGTTTCCATCACAGTATTGCTTTATAATGATCAAAAATACTTGAGTATTTAGACTTAGATCAAGGGCTTTGAGAAAGTCATTGTAGATCGTTTTTAATTCTTACTGAGGATCTTGGGGTGTTTTTTTCTGGTTCTTTTTCCCACTCTTGGTGTATGCCAGGAGTTCGAGTTATTAAGGAATTTTGCCTTAATGACAAAGACCAAATTTAGACAGATTATGTAACATCTGACTAGCAAAAAGCTAATGAAGCCAGTGGCAACACATATTCATTGATTGCTAGCAGACCACAACTTTGTTGTAGGTTGATCCCACTATAATGCATTCCCAGAATTTGAAGAAAAATGTATTTACCAACTTCATTCTTCTCATTTAAAAATATAAACTCTGCTCTTCATTAAAAAGTAGGCTAATGAGGTACATTTTCTACCTATTGTGATATAGCAGTTTGGAGTTCATGAAATTAACTAGAGTCACTAGTAGCATTTGTATGTTTTCCAAGTATTTCAAATTACAGAGTAAGTTTTCTTTCCTTTGATTACTGTACTCATCTTCTAATTTTCTTACAGTTTTACCACATTCCAAAGAAAACGATTCCAGAACAGGTTGTGAGAAATCTGGGAGGGCAGATTTTTCCCCCATTGGTCCACCCTATATATTTACCTTCCTTTTTTGGCTTTCATCGCTCATGAAAAGTTTGAGAATATAGTAGTTACAAAGAAGAAAGTGATTCAGAAACCAGGCTTCTTGCTTTTATGGACTTGAGAGTGGTTACAATATATAACAAAATGATGTGAACAAGTTACTTGTCTTTTGTTTTTTTTTTTTAATAATAATTCTTCTTCTTTGAAATCTGCACAGAACCAGAAATTTGCCACAAATATTCGTATGGTGTGCGGGCCATCGTTCAGTGCATTCCTGCTTGGCTTCGCTTCATCCAGTGCCTGCGCCGCTACCGAGACACAAAAAGGGCCTTTCCTCATTTAGTTAATGCTGGGAAATACTCAACAACTTTCTTCACGGTGACGTTCGCAGCCCTTTACAGCACTCACAAAGGTATTCTACGATTGACTGTGAAGAGATTTTTCAAAACCTGGGTTTTTACTACTGACATCTGCTTCTTACTCTGATTCCTTTTCCATTTATCATGCTCTTTTTTCCCACTGAAGTTCCAGTCCCCTCAGCTATACCATTTTGTTCTCGAACACAATTTGAGTCTCATTCCAGCATTTAATAACAAGTACCGTCAAAAAGTCATCCAGAATAGGAAGGATTTTGTGATATGTGAAACCCTGAATTATGTTCAGTGTGTTCTATCTTAGACACATTGGGCTTTCCTTTGTTGTTGGTTTTTTGTTTTGTTCTGTTTTGTTTTTGTTTTTTTTGCCTTCTTGTTCATTAATGAGGTTGGAAAATGCTAGGTGAAAAAGATTCCCTCTGGCAATCATGTATATTTTTAATCGCTTTCCTTCACCAAGTAGTAAGGATTGTTTCCAGCCCATTTAACTGCAAATTGAGTTCTCTGATCTCTCTAGTTTCTTATCTCCATAGCAACCAGTTATTACTTGAGACTGCTCTTCTGTTGAGAGGAGAAAAAAGCTTTTAGGTTCTGAGCCACATGCAGTCAGTCCTTTTGAATTTTTAACCTTTTTCCAAGAACTGTCAATCAAAGATCTTGCTTCCTTTTACTAAAATGCATTCCATCTTTGTCTTTTTAAATCAGT
Organism: Puma concolor; assembly: GCF_028749965.1. Classification (NCBI taxonomy): domain Eukaryota; kingdom Metazoa; phylum Chordata; class Mammalia; order Carnivora; family Felidae; genus Puma; species Puma concolor. The sequence goes on from NC_141683.1 coordinate 42,868,984, forward strand.
ATCAGCCCACACCTTAGAGGCTGGGTGGTAAAGAAATGTTACTTATTGAAATTATTGTAATTATTTTTAAATACTTAAGTAAATTTTTTTCAGTGACTTTTTTCTTAATTGAGACACTGTATTTTAGGAGCCTGAGCTAGTACCTCTTAGCCACTTATCTAAAGAGTATGTCTGATGGTCTTGAAAGGTTGGAGCAGTGGTTTTTTTGTGAGGCTTGCAGTTTGGTCCAGTAGAACACTTTATAACATACTTCCACTTTTAGCAGTAGATTCTGCAATTACAGTAATATTGATAATGCAGCCAATAATTTTATCACTATGTAGGCACTCTTGTTAAATGATATAATTTAACTAAGTGCCTCAGTGAAGGAAACACATCCTCAAAGCTCCCGTAATTTTAACTCTTGTTGAGGAATGCGTTCTTTAGTCTGGGCATGCATCATGATTCACAAGGTTGTGATTAGAGAATTTATAAGTCAGGCAACGGATTTGATACATGGTACCCTATGCCTTAAGAACCTTTTACTTTTCTCCCATCCTGGATAACAGTGGTTTAGGGTTGAATATTTTAGGACATAACATATCTTTAACTATACTGGTACTCTTCAGTATGAAGCTGAAAATCTGAATTCCTCAAACCTGCACTGGCTTCACATTTAATAACCTAAAGCTAGAAGCAGTGGTTTGGATGGTATTGTGGTCGTCAGACTTTTTCTTTTTCTTTTTCTTTTTTTTTTGGCTCATGTATCCCTTTAAAGAATTTTTAAAACTATGTTATTATCATTTTTATTTTATTATTTTAAACTATTATTTAAACTGTATTTTCTGACATTTTAAAATTTACATCTGAAATTTTTCATCTTAAGGTTAAATAATTTTTAAAAATGTAGTTTACAGTGTATTTATAATTTTTTTTAATGTTTATTTATTTTGAGAGAGAGAGATAGAGCATGAGTGGGGAGGGACAGAGAGAGAAGGAAACACAGAATATGAAGAAGCCTCCAGCCTCGCCTCTAAGCTGTCAGCACAGAGTCGGGTGCAGGGCTTGAACTCATGAACTGCGAGATCATGACCTGAGCCTAAGGTCATTCAACCCACTGAGCCACCCAGGTGCCCCCCTCCCCCCCACCCCACCCCCCTGCTTATTTTTTTTTTTTACAGTGTATTTTAAATATTCACATTTTAAAACAAAACTGCTAAAATGTTTCTACTAAATGTGTCCAAGTAATCTAAATACAAAAGCATGATACTCACCATGATTTGTATTTTTATGTTTTAATGACTTTTGTCTGATACATATATATGTAAATTGAAATTAAGTTATTACCTATTACTAGAAGATGCTAAGAGATTTTTCTGTGTTGTAATTATAACTGGCCAAAGTAATGTTACAGATATGTTATAAATTTTAATAATTATCACATAGACATTTCTTATTGAGATAAATCTATATTACATATTCTGTTCCATTTTGCAGTTTTTGTATAGGGAAGCTCTGAGAAACCTTGTTAAATAGCTGTATACATGAGGGTAGAAGTTTAATTGTTGGAGCATCGCTAAGTTTTCTAGACAGATCCTCAGTTATATACCAAAAAATAAGCACAGTAGTCCATCATCAGTAATTATTTTTGTTAATCTATCAGGTTTTCTTATTGAAAGCAAAAAGTTAAAAATAAACTGAAGGAAGTAAAATATTAAACATAAACTAAATGAAAAAAGGATTTGTTAACCGTTAGAATTATTCTCTTTCTTTGTTTATGGACAGTCAGTATCTTATGACATTGTTTAAATGGTGTTGTTTTTTAATCTTGGTAGTGCAGATTACACTCATCCAGTTTATAGAGATTATCTGCCATATCCCCTAATTGGAAAACCAGTCACCCAAATTAGAAAAAGTTTTGACTTAAATTAACATGTTTATAGACACCCCTGTGTAAACATATCAATTCGAATTCTGAGTTGGGTAGGTAGATGAATGGGTAGCTGGGTGCATAGGTAGGCAGATAGAATAAACACGCATTCAGTAAACATTAGTGAGAATATTCTATGTATCAGTTGTGCTAGGCACTAAAAATGGAGCAACAAACAAAGTAACATTCTAGCCCTTAAAAATTTATGATCTAGTAGGGGAAGTAGGTAAAAAGGCATTAATTGGTTGCACAACAGTGTGAATATGCTTAAAACTTTTGAACGGTATGCTTAGAAGTGGTTAAGATGGTAAATTTTGTGCTATGTGTTTTGACCACAATAGGAAAAAAAGACATTAAAATACGCAGGGGACCATAATAGCCTACAGACAGCATAAGTCCCAATCCGGCCGGCCCCCAGTAGAGACTTCCCAGAGGTAATAGTTAAGCTATTTTATTGTTTATGTGAAGGAGAATTCCAGTTATCCCATTATGTGTTTTGCCCAAGGCTGTGTAATTTGTGAGTGGTGGAAGTGTTGCTGTTTCCCACTTCTGTTCTTCTTTCGCCTAGGGCTTCCTCTTGTCCCCTCAGGCAGAACCACACCTTTTAAGTGGAGATAATAGTATCTATTCTGTTTACTTCACATATTTGTTGTAATGATTAAATAAGGTGTAGTGTACATGGAATCACCTTATAAACTCTAACGTGCTACACAAATGAAATTTATCATTAAATGAAATACAATTCTCTTTGCTGTCTAGAGCTGGCATATGTGTGTCTTTATGGAAAATCTTTCTAAGAGAAACCCTTGTGATCCCTTTGGTAGGGGTGTTATAATGGACAAGTACCAATTAGGAATGTGTTTGGCTTCTTGTTCATGTAACACAGATGTTCACTCACTGAACTTGATTCAAGTCCCACAGTCAAATTTTTAAAAACCAAGCATTTTTTTTAGAGAGACCATTGGTTATAGATCTTATCATAGCCATAAAATTAAAAAAAAAAAAAAACCTTTGTATTATTGATACATATTAAATATTTATATCACTAATTTTCTTTTTACCAAAAAGCATAAAACAGGGAAATTTGGCATTTAGTGATGATCAAAAGTAGAATTTGCTTTCTATTGTTTTGTTGGACAATATTCCAAGAGGAAAAGTATCAGAAAACATACACTTTAAAAATAATCATTGAGGGGCGCCTGGGTGGCGCAGTCGGTTAAGCGTCCGACTTCAGCCAGGTCACGATCTCGAGGTCCGTGAGTTCGAGCCCCGCGTCGGGCTCTGGGCTGATGGCTCAGAGCCTGGAGCCTGTTTCTGATTCTGTGTCTCCCTCTCTCTCTGCCCCTCCCCCGTTCATGCTCTGTCTCTCTCTGTCCCAAAAATAAATAAACGTTGGAAAAAAAATTAAAAAAAAAAAAAAAAAAAGTAAAATTGCTCTAAAAAAAAAAAAAAAAAAAAAAAAAAATAATCATTGAGCCAAAAGGATAGATTTTGTATGGTTAATGAGGTAGATCTTTTTCTATTGAATTTGTAAGTATTACCGTAAAGGATAAATTTTATGAGGAGAGGAAGGTGTAGAAGATGGTGAGGTATCCCTGTTCAGACTCAAGGATATGAGTCTTTTCAGAGAACTAGCCTACAAGAGTTACCATAGTAACTGCATTATTGGGGGTATTTTCAAGATTTTTTCAAAGGTTAGGTCTTATGATGAATGAAGGCACAAGTGTTACTTCTGTACCTAGAGTCATTTTTTTAAAGGTGAGGGAGGGGCTTAGACCCGTTTTAGGGAGACTACTTATTATATTTCAGCTAGCTGTCACTTGGTATAATAAGAAGGAAACACATTTTAAACATTTCAGTGTATTTTATTTTCCATCATTAATTTTAGACACAAAGGAATTTAGCTAGCAGCCAATCTCCATATTTTAAGAAATCACATTTCATTACAAGCCTAAATTTAAAGCCAACTCCTACAAGTTTTTTTGTTGGAATTAGCATTGGAGGAGACAAGAAAGTGTTTTAAATGTTTTTTGTATGTCCTTGAGGTTTCTTGGCTTTGGCAAGAAAAAGCCTGTGGGAGGTACAATAATAGAAAAAGCCATTGTGTTATTTCTGACCCGTTGATGGGGAGAGAGCGCACTTCATTAGACTTTCTGTTTTTCATTTACAGTTTCCAACATTCTAAAATATTCATAAATTCTTAGTGGATTTTGCTCTTTTGCTCTTCTCTGAATATACAGAAGGAAAAAAACCTTACTTTAAAAATACTTCATATTTTACTTTAGACTTTTTATTAGCATTTGCTAACAAGCATTTGCTATTAGATTTTTAAAAATACTTACTTATGTTTGTTTGCTTGGTTGTTTTGCAGTACCAGTTCCCATCCAGACCCCTTCTTGTTTAACATTCTGTAAGGGGTGCTGTGCCCCCTAATGAGGATTCCTCAGCAGTAGTTCAGTGCCTTCAGAGCAAATAAGCATTTCATTGTTTTGAGTGGGCACACATAGTCCTGAAGTGCTTCCTCTCTGGGATATGGCCAATATGTAACTGTTTTTACCCTGAATAATAGGCTGCTTTGCCAGACTTCCCAAATTTTAGTCTTGTTATAATAGAAACACCAATTTTTTAAAAATTCTCTAGGGAAACTTTTGTTTCATTAACTTAAAAAAAATATTTTTTTTTAATTTTTTTTTTTTTTTTTTTTTTGAGAGAGAGAAAGACAGAGTGCAAGCTGGGGAGGAGCAAAGAGAAGGGGAGACAGAATCCGAAGCCGACTCTAGGCTCCAAGCTTCAGCACAGAGCCTAATGGGGGCCTCAAACTCACAAACTGGGAGATCATGACCTGAGCTGACGTTGGACGCTCAACCAACCGAGCCACTCGGGCACCCCTCATTAACTTTTTTTTTAAACACACACACAAAACTTTTAAAAACAATGCATTTAGGGTGCTTGGGTGGCTCAGTCAGTCAAGTGTCCAACTTGGTTTCAGCTCAGGTCATGATCTTGCGGTTTTGTGGATTCAAGCCCCACATCAGGCTCTGCACTAGTAGCACAGAGCCTGCTTGGGATTCTCTCTCTCTCCCTCTCTTTCTGCCCCTCCCCCATTTGCGCTGTCTCTCTCTCTCTCAAAAAATAAATAAAAACTAAAAAAAAATTAAAAAGAAAACAATGCATTTGAATAAATGCTTTCACTTTTTTTTTTTTTTTTAATGTTTGTTTATTCTTGAGACAGAGACAGAGAGTGAACAGGGGAGGGGCAGAGAGAGAGGGATACATAGAAACTGAAACAGGCTCCAGGCTCTGAGCTGTCAGCACAGAGCCCGACACGGGGCTTGAACCCACGAATTGTGAGATCATGACCTGAGCCGAAGTCAGATGCTTAACCAACTGAGCCACCCAGGCGCCCCTAAATGCTTTCACATTTGACTTACTGTTGAAATAGCTCAAATCTTTAACCCTTTTGAAATTTGATATATTTGGCTGTAATTCCTATAGCCTAACTAATGCAGACAAGAAATAGATTTTTTTAAAGGATTCATTATTTGTCAATATTGGCTTAAATTCTGCCAGTGCTAAAATCAAATGTGATATTGTTTGTTTCGGATTATTAATTTGACTTTAGAAATATTTCTTGAGTAGCTTTTATCTACTTGGCATTGTGCTAATTTTAAATGGTTTTATAAATATTATACCAACAATCCCATTTATATTTCACCTTAAATTGCTTTGCTTTAAAAGTATTAATTACATCTTTGAATAAATTACATTTCCTTTGTATCTTCTTTGTCATGTTAAAAAAAAAAAAAAACTTAAAAAAAATAATACATATCCTTATACCCTGAGATCATTTTTGTCTTTTCGGTAGTCACCTTACACCTCTGTAGTCTACCATACAACTGGTAGATATAGTTTGTTAGCATTTCTGTATAAATTATGTTGTTTTGAAATACTCAAGCACAAAGTTTAAAGTTTAGAAATAACCTGTGTATTTCTTAGAAACAGGGAGAGAACTCTGTGATGCTTAAATTTAAGAAGTTGAACAGTATGAATTCAATTTATGGAACAATTTTACCTAACGGGAAAGGAATTTAAAGACAATTGCTTGCGGGGCGCCTGGGTGGCGCAGTCGGTTAAGCATCCGACTTCAGCCAGGTCACGATCTAGCGGTCCGTGAGTTCGAGCCCTGCGTCAGGCTCTGGGCTGATGGCTCGGAGCCTGGAGCCTGTTTCCGATTCTGTGTCTCCCTCTCTCTCTGCCCCTCCCCCGTTCATGCTCTGTCTCTCTCTGTCCCAAAAATAAATAAAAAACGTTGAAAAAAAAAATTAAAAAAAAAAAAAAAGACAATTGCTTGTAAACAGAATTTTAAATTTTCATTTCAATTTATTATATATAATTGTACATGAGAATATTGGTGGAAAGTATACACATCAATGAAAGTTATTGTGTCTAGATATTTTCAGCAGAAAGAAAAGAATAGGAAAAAATGAATAGGCAAATATAAGGGCTTAAGTAGTAGATTATATATGAATGAATCTCTTTGCTTCAGAGTTTTATAGTATAATACAGTAAGTATACTAATCAGCTATTGATACATCATATTCGCCCCAGAACTCAGTAGCTTAAAACAGCAGTAATTTATTCTCATTTATGCATCTGTGGGTCAGCTGGGAATTGGTGGAACTAGGCTGGACGTGGCTGGGTAGCTCTGTTTTAGGCAACTGTTCCTGCTGGGCTTTTGACTTTTCCCTACATGTTTGGTTTTTGTCTGTTATACGTGTTTCACCGTGGAGCCCCAACTAAAGGGACAGTAGTTACCCCAAGGAAACTCGTCCCATGGTACTAGCAGAAACAGTTTCTACTGCATACACATTTTAAGCATCTGCTTTCTTCATAGCTGCTAACCTCCTACTGGCTTAAGCAAGTCACATGTCTAGGCCCAAAGGAAGTCTGCCCATCCTGAAGCCATTATTAAACCCAACATCTATGGGGCAAGAATCATGAGCGAAGAGTGTTGGGGAGAATGGATACTTTTAAACTGTAACCTAATCTGACACAAAACAAATCAATTTTAACTAATTTTTTAATTGGAAAAGGATATAAACAGATAATTTTGTAGGCTAATTAAACATGGCTAATAAACATATGAAAAATGTTCTCCTTTACTGATTGCAAAAGAGATGAAAATTGAAATATTTAATCAAAGAAGTGATGATGCTTATTGCTATCAAGGATGTGGAGAGATGAACACTCATTCTGTTGATAGAGTATAAATTGGTAAGCAATTTGGTAATCATACCAGGAGTCTTAAAATCATTCATACTTTTTGAACTAGTAAGTCCCTTTCCATAACTTTTTCTAAGGAAATAATTAGAGAAGTGGCTAGAAGTTAACTTATGTTTACAGCATTATAAAGTAAAGAACTGAAATAATCTAATAAATGTCCATCAATAGGAATATAATATAGTACATAGAATATTATATAGTAGCTTGTCAAAAGTAATGCAAAGCACCTACAAACAGTAGATGAAGAATAATGATATTATTAAAAGGTAATATTTATTGAATGTTTCTATGGGCCAAACACTCTTTTAAGCATTTAACATGTATTAACTCATTTAATCCTCACAGCAGCCCTGTGAGGTATTAGAATCAGAGCTGGATGTAATTAAAGTGGCGAAAGCACATTTTATTCAGGAAGTTTTGAAGTAGAGGAAAAGAGATCTCAGTAGAGAGGTAGGCTCAATTCTGAATATAGAACAGACAAATGGGGATTTATAGCCAAGAAGAAGGGTCAGTGGTTGGAAAATTACTAAAAGGAAACATCAGGGGTGAGGGACGATTCTGGTTAAACTGACTTGACAGGAGGATTCTTGCTAAAGGAAGACCAGAGTGATTAGATGAAGGGTAGAGGATAAAGAATTTTGATAACTAGAATGATCAGATATTGAGGATAAGGGGTTCTCTCTAAAATGGCTTAGTGAGATTCTTGCTACAACTAGGTGACATAGGCTTGACAAGAACAGACACCAAGTTTGAGGCCTAGAGAGCTTGGAGGAGCCTAACTAGAGTTAGGTTAGGGAGTGCATCTTTGTCAGAGGTAAGCACTTGTCATTTTACAGGTGAAGAAATTGAAAACAGAGAGACTAAGTTACTTGCCAAAGTCATACATCTGTAAAGTGGAAGAACCCAGGTTATGAATCTTAATAAAACAGTGTAGTCCCCAAAATCAAGTAGCTGTTCAGTGACAAAGCTAGAATTCATACCCAGTGATTATTTTTAGTCTGTCATACTGCCTTCTAAGTTTATAGAATGCTCTGAGCTCTTCCCAAATGTTAAACTTGTGGTAAGCAAAGATCAGATCAGATAGAACGGTGTGGTATTCCTCCATGTTTCAAATAAATTTGTTTGAGAAAGCACAAAGCTACATTGGGAGAGAATAATTCAAGCAGTACTTTTAAGAGGATAGGCCCATTTTCTGATCCTTTCATCCTAATGGCCACCACATTCATGGAAAGCCAAAGACATTGCCAGGAACAGGAGTCAAAGACATTTATTAGTAAGAGCAAAGTGGAGTCAGCCCAAATATGTAAGTAATTTCTCTGCCAGATAATTGAAAGTCATTCTTGAATTGGAAGGAAGCAAATACTAACATACTAGTGTTGTTTCAAGTGATAAGAAAATGTTTTAATATGAATAATTAGAGTTGTATTCTTTGTTAGGGTTTTAAAATTCACTTAAGAAATACCTGAAGGGTGCCTGGGTGGCTCAGTCGGATGAGTGTCTGACTCTTGATTTTGGCTCAGGTCATGATTTTGGCTCAGGTCATGATCCCAGGATCATGGGATCAAGCCCTGTGTTGCTCTCTGCGCTGAGCATGGAGGCTGCTTAAGATTCTCTCTCCCTCTCTCTGTCCCTCTCTCCCTCCCTCTCTCTCTCTCTCTCTCTCCCTCTCCCTTTTTCTCTCCCTCTCTCTCCCTCTTTCTCTCTCTTTCTCTCCCTCCTCCCCTCATCTTCCCTGCCCCTCTCTCTTGCTCATGCTGTGCTCTCTCAAATAAAAAAAGAAAAAGGCAAAGAAATACCTGTGGTAACAATTAGGTATTTGTTAAAGCTGGCTATTTTCTTTTTTAATTTTTTTGAATGTTTATTTATTTTTGAGAGAGAGACAGAGCACGAGCAGGGGAGGAGCAGAGGGAGAAGGACACACAGAATCTGAAGCAGGCTCCAGCCTCTGAGCTGTCAGCACACAGCCTGATGTGGGGCTTGAACCCATAAACAGCAAGATCGTGACCTGAGCTGAAGTCGGATGCTCAACCGACTGAGCCACCCAGGCGCCCAAAGCTGGCTATTTTCTTGATATATATTGTTAAATAAGGAATGTTGCCAGCATGCTTCTTAGAATGTTGTGTACAAAATAGGAAAAGAAAGACTACTGGGGCACCTGGGTGGCTCAGTCGGTTAAGCATCCTACTTCAACTCAGGTCATGATGTCTCAGCTTGTGAGTTGAAGCCCTGCGTTGGGCTCTGTGCTAACATCTCAGAGCCTGGAGCCTGCTTCGGACTCTGTGTCTCCCTCTCTCTCTGCCCCTCCCCTGCTCGCTTTCTGTCTCTCTTTCAAAAATAAATAAACATTAAAAAAAAGTTTTGTTTTTTTTTTAAAGAAAAGACTACTGAGCTAATGCTTAGTTTCATTGGTACTTTGAGGTATAAGATACAGTTTTCATGGAAATTTTTAAAGGAATTTTTCTTATGTTGAAAGCAGTATTTTCTTAACATATTAAAAAAAATAGGGCTGCTACTTAATAGGAGGGAAGATGAAGCATCTACCTAGTGTTTAAATATCACATGGATGTGTTTCCTCATGTAGTATTCTCAAGACTGCCTGTAAATACTTTTTAGTTGCTTCTGAATAATAACCGTAAGCATAATTTCTTTTAAAGCAGAATTGTATTGCTTGAAATTATTTTGTCTCTACTCTCCTTAAAGGAAATGAACATCTACCAAACAAAGTGGAATACTGAAGCCTACTCAGTTTCATAGCTGGTGTAGAAAATACTGCATTACTGAGGAAATATGAACTGAAAGTCTAGGATCTGTTGTATAATCTTCTTTCCTTCTCAGTTATGAATACATAAACAGTCCATGACTTAAGATGGTTCAATTTAAAGATTTTTTGACTTCCTGATGATGTGAGAATGATATTCCTTCAGTAGAAACCATACTTCATGTTTTGAATTTTAATCTTTTCCCAGGCTAGCAATGTGCAGTATGATACTCTTCATGATGCTGGGCTGTGGCAGCGGCCACAGCTCTCAGTCAGCCACGCAGTCACAGGGGTAAACAACCAACACATGGAAATGTTCTGTTTCTCACTTTCAGTAGAGTGTTCAGTCAGTTACATGAGATATCCAACACTGTGTTATAAAATAGGCTTTGTGTTAGATGGTTTTGCCCAACTGTAGGCTAATGCAAGTGTTCTGAACACAGTAGATTAGGTATATTGAACCCATTCTTGACTCGATATTTTCAACTTCTCATGGGTTTATTGGGATGTAACCCCATTGTAAATAGAGGAAGATCTATATGATTAAGTATACTTCCTTCCTCAAGAACTGAAAAAACTTGATATCTGAAATCAGTGTTTTTTAATCTTTCATTAAACCTTCTGTTGCAGAAAGTGCAGTGTCTCCACCTCGAGAGCTACATCCATCTCTGCTCAATTTAATCAAGTCTTCTGACAGGAATTTCAAAAGCACCGTCTTAGTGAAAGGCACTATATTGTGCTGAGGGAGAGAATGTAGGCTTTACAGCTAAGTGGACTAAGACTAGGTTAACTTAGTCACTTACTAATTATGTCACCCGGAGAAAGTGACTTAACTTCTTAGAGTTAGAGGTTATAAAATTGAGATAGGGGCGCCTGGGTGGCTCAGTCGATTGAGCTTCCAACTTCAGCTCAGGTCATGATCTCACGGTCTGTAAGATTGAGCCCTGTGTCGGGCTCTGTGCTGACAGCTCAGAGCCTGGAGCCTCCTTCAGTTTCTGTGTCTCCCTCTCTCTCTGACCCTCCCCCATTCATGCTGTGTCTCTCTCTGTCTCAAAAATAAATAAACATTAAAAAAAATTTTTTTAATTGAGATAATAATTCCTACCTCAAATTTATTATGAGGATTAAATTGTGTAAATATAGCATAATTGATGGTAGTTGGTTATTGGTATCCTTTCCATGATCTGTGATGAAAGTGTGAAAAAATTCACATGTAAAATATTAGGAAAGGGGTTGCAACTACAGACATGGAGGAATTCAAAATAATTATGAGTAGATATCTGGATAAAATGCACAGTTTATTTTTAGGAAATTATAAATTAGCAAAATAAATGCAGGAAAACATAGAAAATATAAATTATAGATTAAGGACAGCTTTCCTTATTCCTGTGGTTCTTGTTGAAGTGTCAGACCCAAATGTTTTCACAAGTGAAACCTTTCAAAACTTTGAGGAACAGTTTGTGCCATTTAAAGTGTTTCAAAACTTGGGGCGCCTGGGTGGCGCAGTCGGTTAAGCGTCCGACTTCAGCCAGGTCACGATCTCGCGGTCTGTGAGTTCGAGCCCCGCGTCGGGCTCTGGGCTGATGGCTCGGAGCCTGGAGCCTGTTTCCGAGTCTGTGTCTCCCTCTCTCTCTGCCCCTCCCCTGTTCATGCTCTGTCTCTCTCTGTCCCAAATAAATAAATAAACGTTGAAAAAAAAAAAATTTAAAAAAAAAAATAAAGTGTTTCAAAACTTAAAAAAAGAAAGCATCTTTTTTCTTTTAAAAACCTGTGTAATTCAGAGAAAGATATTCCTCAGTAAAACTATATAACCCAGTCTTACTCATGAGTATACCTACAGAGATTCCAAATAAAACATTAGGAGCTAGAACCCACTGGAATATTAAAACAATAATATACCATGACTGAGATACTTTAGGGATAGTTTACCATGTCACCAGACTGGAGGAGAACAGCCATGTGATCATCTCAGCAAATGCCAAGGAGACCCTGACTAATTAAGAAATATATATATATATTTGTGAGGATCCATCTTAAATATAGAAGTACTATATTTTTTATACACAGACACAACTATCATGACTAAAGGTGAAATATTATAAACATTCTCATGGCACCTGGGTAGCTCAGTTGGTTAAGCGTCCAACTCTTGGTTTCTGCCCAGGTCATAATCTCACAGTTCGTGAGTTCGAGCCCTACATTGGGCTCTGCTCACAGCATGGAGCCTGTTTGGGATTCTGTCTCTCCCTCTCTCTGCCTCTCCTGCTTGCTCTCTCTGTCTCTCTCTCTCAAAATAAAATAAACTTAAAAAAAATTGTTTTCATAAATAAAATCTGGACTAACAAAGATATCTATCATCATCACTATTATTTAACATTCTTCTATTACTCTTATGCAAGAAATGAAAGAATATTAAAAATTTCTAGGGGCGCCTGGGTGGCGCAGTCGGTTAAGCGTCCGACTTCAGCCAGGTCACGATCTCGCGGTCTGTGAGTTCAAGCCCCGTGTCAGGCTCTGGGCTGATGGCTCGGAGCCTGGAGCCTGTTTCCGATTCTGTGTCTCCCTCTCTGTCTGCCCCTCCCCCGTTCATGCTCTGTCTCTCTCTGTCCCAAAAATAAATAAAAAACGTTGGAAAAAAAAAAAATTTCTAAAGCAGGAATAAAAATTAAATGTCAAAATTTATAAATAGTGATTGTCCAATGTTATCACTTTATTTTCCTTTCTATGAAATTTTTATGGTGAATGTATAATCTTTCTATAAATAGGAAAAACAGTTGTTTTCATTTAAAAAAAATGAAAAGGCCTTCTGGAAGCCTAGGCCTCTGGGCCTGAGAGGGGGCCCTGCGACTGGGAGCCGGAGGTGGGGGTGGTTGGCATCCAAGGGAGTATAGTGAGTGTCATAGGGCAGGGACGCCCCAAGTCCCCGAGATAGCCCCCAATGAGTTCGCGGTATCTTCCTTATATGATCAGGCCCCATTGCTGGTGTCGCCACTAACGCAGAGCCTGAGAAGATTATGAAAATGTGTCTGGCAAAGTGGGGCTGGGGACCGGGACCGGGAGATTAGGGGCAGCAGGTAGGCTGGAGATGAGGGAGCTTTAGGGAGGCCTCTGCAGCTGTAACTGTGAGACCTGGTCAATGATGACGTGACCACTGCGCAATCTGAGTTCTAGGAACCTGGTGATGGAATGTGCTGAGAGCGGACTGAGACCAGGCAAAAAGATATTAATAATAATTTTAAAAAATTAAAAGGCCTGAACTATATTTCTGAAGCTCTTTTAGCTCCTTATTTTTTTTTTTTTAAGTTTATTTGTTTCAGAGAGAGAGCATGAGCAGGGGAGGGACAGACAGAGCTAGAATCCCAAGCAGGTTCCATACTGTCAACGCAAAGGCTGACCAGAGGCTTGATCTCATGAACCTTGAGAGATCATGACCTGAGCCGAAATCAAGAGTCGGAGGCTTAACCACTGAGCCACCAAGGCACCCTGCTTTTAGCCCCTTATATTTTATTATTCTAATAGAGCTATTTGCCAGTACATAGCTTCTTGGCACTCATTATTTCATTTTGTATCTAATATCAACCCTGAAAGGAAGTAAAACAGATACTATTTATTATATTTTTTTAAAGCTAGGAAGGTTAAATTGCCTGACCCAGGTCACATGGCAGAAGTAGCAAAACCAGAATTCTCGGTCTCTGAATATACTCCTTTTTACACACTAAAAAGTTATATTTCCAACAAGGCAGCATGATGTATTGCTGTGATTCTCAAACTTTAGTATGTATATGAATCACCATAGATTGTTACTTAAAAATGCTTCATTCTCAGGCCCAACTTCAGTTATTTTTAGTAGGATTAGGATGATGACTCCAAAATTTGCCTTTTTAACATGTGCCTCATGTTGTTTCTGCTGACCACACTTAAGTAAATACTAGTAGAATTTAAAGAATAGAGATTATAAATGGATATGGTGTTGAGGAAATACGGAAACTACTGAGTTTGGATATTGCTTCCTCCTACTGTACTGTTTAGGAGATCTTGGACAGCCAAGCAATGAATGGTAGGGAAGCAATAGAACATATTAAATGAGAACATGGGCTTTGGATTAGTACCTTGGACATGTTACCTGATAACAGCAGTCCCCGCTTCATAAAAAGGCTCTAAGGAAATAGGTGTAAAGTTCCTTAGGGAGGAATGAGAAGGCAGGGCAGAGACAGACCAAAAGTGTTACTACTCTAATGGAAGTCTCAACAACAACCCAAAAAACTCCAGAAAGTATCAAGGATTCTTTACTGAGAAAAAGATTTTATGTTTTTCCATCAGCTTTTATTCTGCTTAAAGTAATTAGAGACTGTTTAAACTTTTTATTTTTAATTAAATCTCAAAGCGTATTGATGACTACAATTGATTAGATGGTTCCTAGAATAAGTATTTGAATAGATGTTTCAGAAGTACTGGCAGAGTTTGAAATAATATAGGTTTTGCTCCTAACATTTAATTAGACAGAAAAGGTAATTTGAAAGAAAAGGTATTTGAAAGAAAAGCAATGAAGGTTTCTATAAAAAGGCATTACAGTCTTGGACTGTTTCACTCTGAGACTAAGAATTGTTTCAGATGGCATTTTTAGATGTGATATGTTATACTAGTATAGAATGTTGGCAAGTTGTATGGAAAATGGTGGAAAAGATTTTGGCATTCCCTCTCTCTCTAGGCATGCCTCATATTATATATATTCTCACTTCTTTTTAAATCTGTTAATTAGCCATAATGTAGAATATATATTGTTATTATTTTTTACATTTCTAGATTCCATTTTTGTGATCTATATTCTTTATTCAACTCTAATTACTGTACCCTACTATTATTGCTGCTAAAACCTTATCCAATCTTATTTCCATTTTTAATTGACTATAACTTTAGCTTGTGTTTATGACTTGATTTTTTCCAGTTCAATTAAGAAAAAAGTTACTAGTCATATGAATGTACTACCTGAAGCTTTCTTACAGCTTCATAAAATAAGCACTTGAGACCTTGTCAAAAGTTTATAGGATCCACGGGGAACCTGGGTGGCTCAGTCGGTTGGGCATCTAACTTCAGCTCAGGTCATGATCTCCCGGTTCGTGAGTTTGAGCCCCACATCGAGCTCACTGCTGTCAGCCTGTCGTCACAAAACCTGCTTCCCATCCTCTTTCCTCCTCCCTCTGCCCCTCCCCCACTTGTGCTCACCCTAAAATAAATACTTTTTTTAAAAAGTTTATAGGATCCTTATATTGCCTCTTTTTTTTTTTTTGAAAGCCAGAGAGAGTAGGGACAGAGAAAGAATCTCAAGCAGGCTCCACAGAGCCCAACACGGGGCTTGTCATGACCTGAGCTAAAATCAAGAGTTGTATGCTCAACTGACTGAGGCACCCAGGTGCCCCAGGATCCTTATATTTCTTTGTAAAGTGATTATGGTTGATACCATTCCATTTACTTAATAAATGAAACTGTGTCTCTTCGTAGGAGAAAAGGCAGAAACACATAATTTTATCCACTCCAGAAATATTGTTATTTGGTTGTACTACTAAATGAGTTTGGAAAGGCAGCAATCAATCTTAATCACTGAAGAGATCCTTTTATTATTGACAAGCCAATAAATAAGAATTATAACAAATAGTAAATTGAATATAAATACAACTTAGTAGTTGAATTGCCTTCTTGTTTACCTCTGTCACATCTATTTTATTCAACAAACATTTATAAAACACCTAGAGTGTTTTAGACTGTGTTTGATGCTAGACATGTATAGATGAACACAACATATCTTTTAAGACTCCTTCTGGAGCTCCTAGTTTCATAAGGGAGAACAACAAAATAGAACGTAAATTATCAGTATTATGTAATGTACTGAGGTGGTTCACAAGAGGGAGTGGTTAACTCAGTAAGGGTTTTAGAGAAACAGCCAAGTTATATTTTTTAATTAAACTTTTTATTTTGAGATAATTATAGATTCACATGTAGTTGTTAGAAATAATAGAGAGCTCAGGGAGCCTGGGTGGCTCAGTTGGTTAAGCATCTGACTTTAGCTCAGGTCATTATCTCACGGTTTGTGAGTTCAAGCCCCGCGTTGTTGGGCTTTCTTGCTGACAGCTCAGAGCCTGGAGCCTGCTTTGGATTCTCTGTCTCCCTCCCTCTCTCTCTGTCTTCCCAGGGCTCCCCTGCTTGTGCTCTGCCTCTCTCTCAAATATAAATAAACATTTAAAAAATGTTTTTAAAAATAGTAGTCCATGTAACCTTCATAGAGGTTCTCCAATGATATTACAAAAGTATGTACAATATCACAATCAGGATATTGACATTGATACAGACTAGTACAGAAAGTTTCTATCACCACAAGGATCCCTCATATTACCTTTTTGTCTTCCCTCCTACCCCCACTTTCTCCCACCCCCCCCAGCAATCCATTTAATAATTTTATCATTTCAAGAGTGTTAATATAAATGGGATCATATAGTCCTTTTGAGAACTGCTTTTTTTCACTTAGCATAATTCTCTGGAGATTCATCCAGGCTGTTGCACAAATCAAACTTGTTCCTTTTTATTGCTAAGTAGTGTTTCGTGATGTGAATAGACTATAGTTTAACCATTCACCCACTGAATGACATTTATGTTGTTTCTAAGTTAGTTCAGGCTGTTAATGGACATAGCTGCTATAAACATCCATATACAGGTTTTGATGAACATAAATTGTCATATCTCTGTGATTAATCCCCAAGCGTGTGGTAGCTGCATGTTTAAGAAAAACTACCAAACTATTTTCAGAATGGTTGTACCATTTTACATTCTCATCAGCAATGTATGAGTGGTCTGGTTTCTCTGCATCCCTGCCAGCCTTTGTTGATGCCACTTTTTAAAATTTTAGCCATTCTGATAGGTGTGTAATGATATCTTATTGTGGTTTTAATTCTGTTGCACATCTTTTCATAGGCTTATTTGGTATGTACATCCTCTTCTGTAAACTGTCTCTTCATGTCTTTTGCCCATTTTTGAATAGGATTGTTTGGTTCTTTATTGAATTATTAGAGTTCTTTATATTTCAGATACTAGCACTTTGTTAGATAACATTTACAAGGATTTTCTTTCTAGTATTTTTAATGATTAATGGGCCTGAGTTTTTAGTAGAGTTTTAGATTTGCGGAATAATTGAGCAGATAGTAAGTACATAGAGTTCCCTATACCCGCCCCACCCCGTCCCATCTCATTGTCATACAGTTACCTCGGTCATTAACATCGTGTATTACATTAAAATTAACTTTTTATGTTGTAGAGTTTTGCGGGTTTTGAAAAATGCATAATGATACATATCTACTGTAACAGTTTCATATGGAATAGTTTCATTATCCTAAACATCCCCTATGTTTCACCCATTCATCTCTTTCTTTCCTCCTTCTTCCCCCTGAGTAACCACTCATCTTTTTACTATCTCTACAAATGTGCCTTTTCCAAAATGTCCTGTTGTTGGAGCCATACAGTGTGTAGCCTTTTCAGATGATTCCTTTCACTTAGCAGTAGGCATCTAAGGTTCTTCTGATGTCTTTTTGTGTCTTGATAGTTCATTTCTTTTTATCGCTAAATAATGTTCTGTTGTACCACTTTTGTTCATTCATTTGCCTGCTAAAAGGCATCTTAGTTGCTTCCAGTTTTTCATAATTATGAATGAATCTGCTGTAAATGTGTGCTGGTTTTTGTGTGGTCATAATTTTTCAACTTAACCTAGGTGTACAGTTATGATAAGGCTATGTTTAGTTTTTTGTAAGAAACTGCCAAACTGTCTCCCAAACTGGCTGTACCATATTGCTTCCTATCAGCAGTGCGTGAGAGTTCTTGTTGCCTGCACCATGTCAACATTTGGTAGTCAATTTTTGGGGTTTTAGCCAGTCAGTTAGGTGCATAGTGGTATCTCATTGCTGTTCTACTTTGTAATTTCCTTTTTTTTTTTTTTAACTGTTTATTTTTGAGAGAGAGAGAATGTGAGCAGGGGAGGGGAGGGGTGGAGAGAGAGGGAGACACAGATTCCAAAGCAGGCTCTAGGCTCTGAGCTGTCAGCACAGAGTCTGATGTGGGTCTTGAGCTCACACACTGTGAGATCGTGACCTGAGCTGAAGTCGGACGCTCAACCGACTAAGCCACCCAGGTGCCCATCTACTCTGTAATTTCCTAATGACATCTGATGTTGAACATCTTCTCATATACATATTTGTTATATGTGTATCTTCTTTGGTCAGGTGTTTGTTCAGACCTCTCCGCCATTTTTTAATTGGGTTATTTGTTTCATTATCGTTGAACTTTAAGAATTCTTCGTATATTTTGGATACAAGTCATTGGGTAGTATCTGCCGATATTTTTTCCCAGTCTGCAGCCTGTCTTTTCATCCTCTTAACATGGTCTTACACAAATCAAAAGTTTTTGATTTCTATGAAGTTAAGCTTATCAGTTTCTCCTTTACAGATCATGCCTTCGGTTTCAAGTCCAGGAACTCTTTGCCTAGCCCTAGATCCTGTAGGTTTTCTGTGTTTTTTTTCCTAAGTTTGTGATCCATTTTGAGTAAATTTTTACATAAGGTGTATGACAGATTGAGGTTCGTATTTTTGCCTATGGATGTCTAATTGCCCCAGCACCTTTTATTCAAAGGGCTATTTTTCCTACATCAAATTGCTTGTGTGCCTTTGTCAAAAATTAGTTGGGCATATTTGTGTGAGTCTATTTCTGAGCTCTCTATTCTGTTCTATTGATCTATGTATAAGCGTAAGGGGTACAGTGTGTTACTTTGATGCATTTATATATTGTAATATGATTGCTGATACAGCATGATCACATGTAATTATAGTACGATATTATTGTCTGTTGTTAGTTCCATGGTTAAATTTATAAGTATTTTATTTTATTGTTTTAATGCCATTATGGGTGGGTTGATTTTCCTTATTTTTCAGATGTTTCATCATTAGTGTAAACAAATGCAGTTGATTTGTATATGTTGATTTTGTATCCTGCTGATTTATTGAAATCATTGATGAATTTCAACTGTTTTTTGACTGTTGGGAGTTTTCTTTTTCTTTTTTTAAGTTTATTTATTTATTTTTGAGAGAGAGAGAGAGCACATGAATGGGGAGAAGAGGTAGAGGAAAAGAGAATCTCACGGGGATTCAATCCGGGGCTCAATCCCACGACCCTGAGATCATGACCTGAGCTGATATCAAGAGTTGGATGCTTAACTGACTGAGCCACCCGGGCACTTCTCCTGGATTTTCTGTATAGAGGATCATATCATCAGCAAATAATGACAGTTTTACTTCTTCCTTTCTAATTTTGGATGCCTTTTATTTCTATGTCTTGCCTAATTGCTCTAGCTAAGACTTTGAGTACTGTATTGAATAGGAGTGGTCAGAGTGGACATCCTTGCCTTGTTCCTGATCTTAGGGGAAACACTTTCAATTTTTCTCCATTGAATGTAATGTTAGCTGTGGGTTATGTTGTATATGGCCCTTATTATATTGAAGTCTGTTATCTTCTATACCCAGTCTGTTAAAGAGTTTTTGTCATGAAAGGATGTTATATTTTGCTTTTTCTGCATCTGTTGAGATGATGTGATTTTTATCTTTCATTTATTGATATGTATATTATCTTAATGATTTGTATATGTTGAACCATCCTTACAAGCCAGAAATAAATCTCACTTGGTCATGATATATAATCCTTTTAATGTGTTTGTGAATTCAGTTTGCTAATATTTTGTTGACAATTTTTCATCTATTCATCAAGGATATTGGTCTATAGTTTTCTTGTGGTGTCTTTATCTGATTTTGGTATCAAAATAATGATGGCTTCTTAGAATGAGTGTGGAAGTGTTTTCTCCTAGATGTTTTGGAAGTTTGAGGAGCATCGGTATTAATTCTTTGAATGTTTGGTAGAATTCTCCAGTGAAGCTCTCTGGTCCTGGAGTTGTCTGTGTCGGGAGTTTTTGATTACTCATTCAGCCTCTTTACCCATTATTAGTCTGTTCAGATTTTCTATTTCTTCCTGATTCAGTCTTGGCAGGTTGTATGTTTCTAGGCATGTTTCTGCATTATGTAATTTGTTGGCATAAAAGTGTTCATAGTATCTCTTATGAGTCTGTATTTTTATAGTATCTGTTGTAAGGTCTCCTCTTTCATTTCTAGTTTATCTGAGTCCTCTTTTTTTCTTAGTATAACTAAAGATTTGTCAATTTTGTTAATTTTTTGAAAGCCGGCTTTTAGTTTTATTGATCCTTTGTATTGTTTTTCCGGTCTTTATTTCATTCATTTCTGCTCTGATTTCTTATTATTCCCTTCCTTTGAACTAACTTTGGGCATAATTTCCCCTTTTTTTTCCTAGTTCCCTGAGGTATAAATTTAGATGATTTATTTGAGATCTTTCTAATTTTTTAATATATGCATTTGTTACAAATGTTCCTCCCCAAACTGCGTTTTGCTTTAACCCACAATATTTGATATGTTGTATTTTCATTTTCAGTTGAGATAATTTTTTATTTCCCTTTTGATTTCTTTTTTGACCCAGTAGTTGTTTACAAGTGTGTTACTTAGTTCCACATATTTGTAGATATTGTTACTTAGCTCTTGTTGATTTCTAGTTTCATACCATTGAGGTCAGAGAAGAAAATTGGCATGATTTTGGTCTTCTTAAATTTGCTATGATTTGGGAGTGCCTGGGTGGCTCAGTTGGTTGATCTTCCCTGTCTGAACACTGTCTTAAAGGAATTCTACCTGTCTTTCCTATTACCATTTTCTTTTTTCTTTGTCACTTTTCACTGTGTGAAATTACCTTACTGTATATCTGATAATTGTCTATGCCCATTAAGTAGTAAGCTTCATGGGGGCAGGAAATTTGTTCATTAATGAATAAGATTTACTACCATGTGCATGTAGTAGGTGCTCACTCACTGGATGGATGGATGGATGGTTGGTTTCTACACTGTTTGACATGGCTCTCTCTCTCTGCCTCATAAACCTATTTAGCTCAAGATTGTTAACTTTCAAGACTCCACTCAAGTAGTACCTCCTTCAGGAAGTTTTTCCTGGCTGTTACCCCTCCTGAAAGCCTGGTTTATTGATTGATTTCCTCCACTGTGCACAGTTCTACATTTGTACTTACATGCTGTGTTTTTATTTTATAACTCTTTTCTTTTACACTTAAGCCCTTAATAGTTCTTCACTATATACATCCCCATTCTCTAAAATATACCTGGAACCCAGTAGACATTCACCATATGTTTGTTGAATATAGAAATAAATTTGTCTTTTGAGTTATCTTATAACTATATAGTAAACAATGCAGCTTATAGTAGACATTAAACATTTGTTGCATGAAAAAATGAATTCCTCTGTACTATTTTTTATTATAAAAACAATGTAGCAATATTAAAGACTTGTTTAAGTTTTCTCTAAAATATCACTACCCTAATAGCAACTATTTTCCTTAGCCCACTTTTTTCTTTTTCTTCTTAATTATACAAGTAAAACATGGATGTGTATATATCACTATAAAAATAGAATTCAGATAATTCAGAAATGCTTGAAAGTGACTCCCCTTAATAATCTTCCTTTATCAGGGATAGACACCTCTGTCTTTTTCTACAAACATAATTTTATATACAGAATGAAGTAATATATGTATAGTATTTAAATTCTGTTTTTCATAGACCATAGAAATGTTTTTAATATTACTTCATGGTTTTATAGAACTGCCTTTTCATTTTAGAATTGAGATGGACATAGAGAAAGCTGACTAGTACAAAAAAGTTCCTTGGATAAAGATTCCTATTTCTAGTTTCCTCATTTATCCGTAGACCTAATGATTTCCTTTTTTTTCTTTAATTTTTTTAATGTTTATTTATTTTTGAGAGACAGAACATGAGCAGGGGAGGGCAGAGAGAGATGAGGACACAGATTCCAAAGCAGGCTCCAGGCTCTGAGCTGTCAGCACAGAGTCCAACGTGGGGCTTGAACTCATGAGCTGTGAGATCATGACCTGAGCCCAAGCCGGATGCTTAACTGACTGAGCTACCCAGGCACCCCTAATGATTTCCATTTTTGTCTCAATCATTTTAAGATTATGGATTCTCTATAATCACAGAGTTGGAAAGAGGCAGAGTCTGGATTCAGACCCAGATTTTCTCACTTCAAATCCAGTTATCTTTACACTTACTATCTCTCGAAATTTAAGCTTTCTTAACTATAAAACAGGAATAATAATGTCTTTCTTGCCTGTTCTGAGGATAAATATGATAATCACCTAAGAAGGTATAATACATGTGACCTCACGTTTTAACTAAAACAGGGGAGCCTGGGTGGCTCAGTCAGTTGAGCATCCAACTCTTGATTTTAGATCAGGTTATGATTCCAGGGTTGTGGATTGAGCCCCATGTCGGGCTCTGAGCTGAGCGTGGAACCTGCTTAAGATATTCTCTCTCTCTCTCTCTCTCTCTCTCTCTCTCTCTCCCTCTCCCTCTCTCTCCCTCTCCCTTTCCCCCACCTCTCTCTCCCCCCCCCTTCCCTCTCCCTTGCTCACACACTCACTATGTCTCTAAAATTAAAAAGAAACATACATACACACTAAAGATCAAGGAAGTATTATATCTATTAATTTTTAGAGAACCATATTAATCTTACAGTTTAGTGTTTTGATGTTTTAGGTTATGGGACTAAAGCTGGATTTGCTAGATGCCAAACTCGTTCATAACTCAGCTTGGCTGTGTAGGTTTGGGTTTTGAAAACAGTGTCCAGTCTATTTTGTTTTTTTATTTAATTTCAGATTAAAAACCAGTAAACTGTTATCAGAGTAGAAAGATTTTGGTTGAAAAGAACACCATTCACTTTCTCTTAACACAGTCCCACTTTTTTCATTTTTTAAAATACCTTCCCTGAAAAAAAAAATACAATAAAACCAAATGTCTTTCCTGAAACGTGGTTCAGGATGATTTTCATATGTAATTTTCCTGGTTTCTCTCTCAGCACTTTTCCTAACATGTTATTTTGTTTTATCCCTTTTATGATAATGATGGGTACAAAACCCTAAGAAGCTTGTTTTTATTTGTTTTAGATTCAGTAGATACCATTGCCATAAATATTTCCAGCATGAATTATGCTTCTAACATGGTGGGTGTATAATAGAAGCTCAGGATAGAATAGCAATGACTTGATTTTTTGTGATTCTGAACATCACTAAAGTGTTAGCCAAGAGAGAATTAGATGTAATTGCTTGCCTAAAGTGATAATATCTTTCTAGTGCATTCCCTGAATACCAATAAAGGCATATGATTTCAGGGAAAAGCACTCCTCATTTGGGAGATGGGAAAGATCAAATAAGGGTAATAATTAAAAAGAGACCAAAATGTAACACATGTAGACTAGGTATATGCTAATCATTATTTGAAGAAGTAAAGTAAAACATTTCTTATTCCAAAATAATCTGTTGGAATACCTGCCTTTTAAAAAGTGAGTAAGGCCTTGTATGTGTTTCACAGAAATTTCATGGAAATAATATGAGCTTAGAAAGGAAAGAAGCACTTGACCCATTATATCATTTTAAGAATTACACTCTAAGAATAGGACTTGTGTTTAAAAGCTAAGACATTAAAAAAACTAGCACATTGATTTTTGTTTCATTATTAATTCTTTTCTTTTGAACTCCCCCCCCACATACAATCTCCTTTTATATAATAATTTGAATTTGATGATTTCTTTAGTAATTAGAAAAGAAAACCAGCTTTCAGTAAAAACTTGATGTTACCTGAACTTACTTGAGAAATACTAATTTTTTATCTCTTGATGAATATGTTTATTCTCATTTCATTACTTTTACTAGAAAACAGAAATATAGTTTATTGTGAAAATGAAATGAGATAATATATATAAAGTGCCTGGCACATAGTAAGCATTCACTTTTTAATTTTAATTTATTTTAATTTTTTTTAATGTTTATTCATTTTTGGAGAGAGAGGTGGAGACAAGGCACGAGTGGGGGAGGGACACAGAGAGAGGGAGACACAGGGTAGGAAGCAGGCTTCAGGCTCTGAGCTGTCAGCACAGAGCCTGATGCAGGGCTCAAACCCACGAACCACGAGATCATGACCTGAGCCGAAGTCAGATGCTTAACTGACTGAGCCACCCAGGAGCCCCTTAAATTTCTTTTTTTTTTTTTTTAATTTTTAATTAAAAAAAAATTGTTTTTGAATTTATTTATTTTTGAGAGACAGAAAGAGACAGAGCATGAGCGGGGGAGGGGCAGAGAGAGAGGGAGACACAGAATCCGAAACAGGCTCCAGGCTCTGAGCCATCAGCATAGAGCCTGACGCAGGGGTCAAACCCACAAACCACGAGATCATGACCTGAGCCGAAGTTGGACGCTTAACCAATTGAGCCACCAGGCGCCCAAGCATTCACTTTTTAAAGAAAGAGTTGCAGATATAATTTACAGTTAAGTTGCTTGTCTTTCTCTCTTTGTGTTGATCTTGTTTTGAAAATATAGAAACAGTGTGAACTTTATTAAAGTGCTGAATTTGCTTTATTCTTTGCAAACCTTAGTAGATAAGTTATAAAAATTTTTAATGCAATCATGATGTTGATTACTGAATAATACTTAGCTAGACTCTGTCTATAGAGTGAAATAAACATGTCAGAACACATCCAACTAAACTAGATAAATAAATATTTTGTTAGGCCTTTTATATTGATAATTTATGTGGCACAATGTTGTAGTATAAATATTCAACACAATTCAACACAATTGGTGAAGAAGAGTTTTTGTGGAAATAGTTTAAACCTGGGGCAACTGGGTGTCTCAGTTGTTTAAGTGTCTGACTTCTGCTTAGGTCATGATCTTGCGTTCACGAGTTCGAGCCCCACGTCGGGCTCTGTGCTGACAGCTCAGAGCCTGGAAGCCTGCTTCAAAATCTGTGTCTCCCTCTTTTTCTGCCCCTCCCCTGCTTGCACTCTGTCACTCTCTCTCTCAAGAATAAATAAACATTAAAAAGAATTTTAAAAAAAAGAAATAGTTTAAACCTGAAAATGTGTTTATGTCTAAGCTTGACTGTTCATTAGTATCACTGTGGACCATTTAAAAAGTATTGGTTTCTGGGTCCAGAAGAAGCTAAACAGTGTTGTGCCAGCTCTTAGGTAGGAGTAGGGATAAGAGGTACTGATCTGTAGTGTTTGTTGATTTCCATGGTGTAAATACTTCCACCATAGCCAGGTTAAGCTACTAAGATAACATTGAATGTTGGGGAAAGATGTATATCAGCACAGCATTATATAATATTCCCATTATACAGATAAAATAAACATACCATAATCCAAAAAAAGATAAAAGCAAAATTTAGTAAATTAATTAGGAAGTAATGAATTTTGAGTTATTACCTTTGCTTTTAATAGAACTAATTGTAAGTTTATGTAATTTAATTTTTAATAATAAGTTTAACAATCAGCTTAGTTTTGAAATTATAACAGTTCTTATGAGCTGGTATGAACTGATTAACACTAGAACTCTAACATATCTGTATTTTTAAAATCAGCTGTAATTCTGATGCAGGCAACCTGCCAGCTTATTTTTTTTAAATACAGATCTGATCTTAAGTGCCAAGAGAGCATTCCATAATCAGACCCCAAGTGTCTTTTCCTGTCTCATTTTATTTATTTTTTAAGCCTCTTTTTTTTATTATTTACTTACTTTGAAAGAGAAAGAGAGAGAATCCTAAGCAGGGTCTGTGCTGTCGGCACTGAGCCCAACGTGGGGCTCCGTCTCACAAACGGTGAGATCATGAACTGAGCCGAAATCAAGAGTCAGATGCTTCACCAACTGAGCCACCAAGATGCCCCTCCAGCCTCATTTTAAATCAGACCCCTTATCTTATATCCTCCATATTTCCCCCACACTATATTTAGATTACTTGCAGCTCCTCAAACACATCTTGTACTTTCCCACCCTTAGGACTGTTCATTATCTTCCTTCAGCTTTGAATGTCCTTGCCTCATCTGCCTGACTTTTGTAACACTGTTTATTCTTCTACAAATAACTCAAATGCTACTTCCCCTTACTTCCTGCTGTTGGAAACGTTCCTGTTCTCCTTGATGTTCCCCTAGTGCTTTGTTTATACTTCATTTTGAGCTCAAGTTTATCAATAACAAATGGCTATTTTCACTCACTGTAATATAAATTTCTAAAGGGTGCCTTTGAATCATACTGTACTCAATTAATACTTTAATACCTAAAAATGATTAATAAAAACTTGTTTCAGTAGGAAGAATTTTATTTTTTTAAATTTATTTATTTTTTTAGTAATCTCTACACCCAGTATGGGGCTTGAATTCACAACCCGGAGATCAGGAGTCACATACTCTTCCAATTCAGCCAGCCAGGCACCCTTTAATTTATTGTAATAGGAAGGATTGTGGTTAGGGCATGATACATCCTTATTTTCTATGCCTTTGGGAAACTAACCAAAATTTTAACTTTTTTGAATTAGATGTTTCATACCTCTTTTTCCTGATAATTGAGGACTGTATTAGTAGTTATATACCTATATCCTGCACCTAGAAAACACAAATAACATCATGATGACTCTCAAAACTTAGCAAAGAATTTCCTTAGAGAATATATGAAGTACTTAAGAGTGAAAAATACTAAATTATATAAGTACATACACAAATTATTTTTATTCTGATTTAGTGTACTTTATAGTGTCCCCAGCGTTTTGTATCTATAAACAACCTCTAAAGAAACAAAAATATGCTTTGTGAATGAGAGAAATTTGCTTTTATATATGTCCTTAAGGATAAATTTCTCATCAGTCTGTTGCTTTCTGGCATTTTATCTAGAATTAAAAGTATCTAGTTGCCTTCACAGTAAGTATTGACGAGATCTAAGTGTACCAAGGAAATGTTCTAAAATAAAAACAATGTAAGAATTTGTTGAAACACATGTGATACATTTCTTACTAGTGGGGTTTCATAATTTTTTTTCATCTTTGACCCTAACCTGCCACCTGATGGCAAAAATTAAAATGACATCTTTTGTAATATTCAAAACTTCCATTGCAGTTATTTGGATTTTTATGTATTCAGCATACAGCCTCCAAAAATGCACATCTGTACAAATTATATGTACTTGATAAATGCTTGTACTTCAGGAAAATGTACTTCAGGAGAATCAGATTTACTATTTAACTTCTATTAGTGTCCCTAACCAGGGATATTTATATAAAATCTTACTTCCTTTATGGAGCTGTATAAAGAAAGAATCTGCTTTTTAAATGAGTTTATTTAATGAAGAATTTTACTTTAATCTAGTAATTTTCTCTTTTACTTTTCCATTTTCTTTAGAGCGAGGTCACTCAGACACCATGGTATTCTTTTACCTTTGGATTGTGTTTTGTATCATCAGTTCCTGCTATACCCTCATCTGGGATCTGAAGATGGACTGGGGTCTCTTTGATAAGAATGCTGGAGAAAACACCTTTCTCCGGGAAGAGATTGTATACCCCCAAAAAGTATGTACAAAAGTGTTTGTATTTGTTTTTTAAAAAAAACCCAAAAACTCAAGTGTATCACCAGCTAAACCCTATTATGGTACATACCTAATCCCAACCTAATATACTTAGAAAAAAAACAACTAATTACCAAAAAATACTAATGCATTCTGTCAACAAAAATGTCAGGTTTTTACCAACTGCTGGGCACTATAGAAAATAAAAACAAAGTAAAGTTCTGGTTCTCAAAGAGGCCATAAACTATGTTAAACAGGTAAGTAGACAAATTGCAATATAATGTGGTAAAGTCTAGAACAGAGGAATAAATAACTTACAAAATTTGTGACCTAATTTTGACATGTAGTTCCCTCTATCTCAGATACCCTCTTCTCTCCCCTTTGTCTGCCTTGCAAACTCCTGCTCCCCCTTTTTCATTTTATTTATTTTTAAGTGAAGTTATCATTGACAGAGTGTTACATTAGTTTCATGTGTACAACACAGTGATTCAACAACTCTGTATGTTCTGCTATGCTCACAAGTGTAGCTACCATCCTTCACCATGTAGCACTCTTATAATACTGTTGACTGTATCCCCTATGCTGTACCTTTCATCCTAGTGACCTATTTACTCCCTATCTGAAGCCTGTATCCTTCCACTCCCCTTCACCCATTTTGTCCATTCCTTTACCTCCCACCGCTTTGGCAACTATAAGTTTGTTCTGTGTATTTATGGGTCTGTTTATGCTTTTTGTTTATTAATTTGTTTTTTAGAGTCCCCATAAGTGAAATCATATGGTATTTGTCTTGCTCTTCTGACTTATTTCACTTAGCATAGTACCTTCAGGTCCATCCATATTGTTGTAAATGACAGTATCTCATCCTTTTTATAGCTGAGGAATAAATTGTCCAGTGTGTGTGTGTGTATACATCTTTATCCATTCATCATCAATGGATACTTGGGTTGCTTCCATATCTTGGCTGTTGTAAATAATTCTTCAGTAAAACAAAGGAATACAGATACCTTTTTGTATTAGTGTTTTTGTTTTCTTTGGGTAAATACCCAGTAATGGAATTACTGAATCATATGGTATTTCTGTTTCTTTTTCTCCATACTGTTTTCCTCAGTGGTTGCACCAATTGCATTGCCACCAACAGTGCACAAGAGTTTCTTTTTCCCCACATCCTCTCCTGTTCCTCCTTTTAAAAGTCAGCTTAGGGGCGCCTGGGTGGCGCAGTCGGTTAAGCGTCCGACTTCAGCCAGGTCACGATCTCGCGGTCCGTGAGTTCGAGCCCCGCGTCGGGCTCTGGGCTGATGGCTCAGAGCCTGGAGCCTGTTTCCGATTCTGTGTCTCCCTCTCTCTCTGCCCCTCACCCGTTCATGCTCTGTCTCTCTCTGTCCCAAAAAATAAATAAATGTTGAAAAAAAAAAATTAAAAAAATAAATAAATAAATAAATAAAAGCTTAAGTGTTTCTGTCTCTGAAAAGACTATTTTTCCAAGCATATTTAGCCATTTGTCCTAATCCCATTTTACCCTCTACAAACTTCTGTTACAGCAATTATCACATTGTGTTATAATTATCTGCTTAGGTATTCATATCCGTCACTGCCCAACATAGTTCCTGACATATAGTAGACTTAATATTTGTGGAGTCAGTGAATAAATACTTGACTGAATGAGCAAGGCTTTAAAAGCACAAAGGAAAGGAAGTGCCTGACTCCTTCAGCGCATCAAGAAGACTGCTCTTTTCATTTACTTCAGCTGGTTTTTGTTAATGTGGAGTGCCACTGTAGTCTGAAAATATATGGATAATTCCTTAGGAATTATTTTAGGATTTTATCTGTATTTGGGTAGGAGGACCTGAATTAAAAAGTCAAAAGACCAAGAGTATCTTTACTCAAATACTGAAAGAAATTAAACAGTGAACTAGAAATCCTGGTAAGTGAATTCTGATCCCAGGTCTCTCACTAACTAGCGACGTAACTTTAGGCAACTATACTACAGTGTATTCTCTTCTATTAGATTATCTCTTGATCCTTTCCCAGTTCTAAAATTCTGTGATGGGGGGGAATGTATAGATTGGGTCACTAATACTTCCTACTATGTCAAAATGTCATCACTACCTCAAAACTGTACTTTGAAAAGTGTGTAAAAATGTAACACTCAGTTGGTGAGTAGGGAAGGCTGTTTTCACATGTGACGACTGAAGATGGACAGTAGGAGAGTGGGTGCAAAGAAAGAGTCGGGTAACTTCACGTAAGCAAATGAAGACAGAAAAGACGGATCTTTTTTATATAAGCTATAGCAATAATTCCAATGTGCAAATTTGGAATATATGGCCTAGGTACTAGACATATCTTTGTAAATCTCGTTTGAAGAAAAAATCAGGGGACACCTGGCTGGCTCAGTCGGTGGGGCATGTGATTCTTGATCTTGGTGTTATAGGTTCGAGCCCCATGTTGGGTGTAGAGATTACTTTAAAAAAAAAAAAAACTTCAAAAAAAAAAAAAGGAAGGAAGGAAGAAAAGAAATCAGTAATGTTAATAAGGTCAAGTCAGAGAGCAGACATGAGCTTAGGTTAACGATGGCACTTTTGTGCTCACCAGATGCATATGCCTTATTGCTCCTTGTGTTCTTGTCTTACTGAGCCATATAATACATTTACTTCTTATGCTGATTGCTTAGATGAACTGTTTGTATCTTTATATAAATGTTAATCCATGCCTCCTTTTAAATAGTTCTAACTTATTTGTTTCTATGTAATAAAATTAGTGAATAGAGTTTTTCAATCAGTTTCCTTACTGCATATTTTCATGACCCTAGAAAATAAAGTATATGCTTTCCTCCATTATAATTTGCAAATTTATAAGAAAAATGTTCTGTTGGATCACCACATTCCTTTCAATTTTAAAAAGACAAATATTGGAATAAGATTCATTCTCCTTGAAAAGGGAAAAGAAACTTTTGGTGGAGTCCAGTGTAGCTTCATTTAAAACTTAAGAACACAGTTATATGAATCTTGAAATCAGTTCGTAGGAATTAACAGTGCATATTAGTCAGCACCACATCCAGGTCCAGAAAGTATCTTTGTTATCTCCATATTAAAACTTTTCTTTGTCTCATGACCTCATGTTAAGTTATTCCTCCCAAAAGACTTCCATGTTTTTGGTAACATGAGCCCCCACATAGTCAACTGTAGATCAGTTTAAGATGGACTCTTTTTTTTTTTTTTATTTAAAAAAAATTTTTTTTTTCAACATTTATTTATTTTTGGGACAGAGAGAGACAGAGCATGAACGGGGGAGGGGCAGAGAGAGAGGGAGACACAGAATCAGAAACAGGCTCCAGGCTCTGAGCCATCAGCCCAGAGCCTGACGCGGGGCTCGAACTCACGGACCACGAGATCGTGACCTGGCTGAAGTCGGACACTTAACCGACTGCGCCACCCAGGCGCCCCAAGATGGACTCTTAAAGTAACATGAAATTGTAGCTCTTTACTGAAGCCTAATAATGAATTTACTGGATGTGAATTTATCAAAAAACTGCATTATTGCTACATTGGTGGATGGGGAAAGGAACAGAGAGAAATGTAAATATGTTTAAATCTTCATAAGATTTATGATAATAAGCAGTGGATAACATCTACAATTGACTAACCAAGATATAGCAATATATACACATTATTTAGAAATATGGAGGATAAATCCTCGGACAGATAGCTACAAATTTTGAAATTGTCTGTAGAGAATGAGAGGAGAAGATGGCAAGGGGACTGCTTTTTTTTTTTTTTTTTTTAAATAGCCTTCTAACATGACTAGTATTCCTGTGTTAATTTTTTAAAAAAATAAATGCTATGGTGTAATAGAGAGCAGTTCTAGTTTCCAGTTTTTAAATGCATATATTTAAAGAGCTGATTATCCAGAGATTAAGAATGAGCAAATCCATGAATTATAGTTCTGGTCTGTTGGCAGTTTGTGTACTTAAAACTTTTGTGTAGCTAAAATTGGATGCCTAGATACTAGGTACTAGCACTTGAAAAAAATTATTGAATGCTGTCTTTCTCATGTAAAAATAGAACATTCCTTAAATTCAACCATGTGTATGATATCCAAGTTTCATTTTATTTAATGATGTCAAAAAACAAGGCAAAAAACTTCCTTCAAATGCAGAGTGAAGCAATTTGAGAATAAAAGTACAAATGACAGTTAATGAATCTGCTGATCTTTTTGCTATTGAGTCATTATTAGTATGTGATGTACACTTTATAATCTCAGTCAGATCAAGGATCTCATCTGGCTTATATTTCTAGGGTCTAAAAGAGAACATGGTATACAATATGAGAATAAAATATATTTGTTAAGTGATTAATGAAATGCAGTAAAACTTCATTTTGAATATTGTACTATTTATGAGAAAATTAAATTGGTGAGATCTTCTAAAACAGTAAAATAAAAATAAAACCATTTTTCCTCTTTAATCTGTGCTTGTTGTTGGGACATGTGTGAGTCTTGGTGCTGTGACAGGTATGCTTATTTGTGAGAAACATAATGGTAAGTGTACTCAATTTGCTTATTGTTCCTCAGGCCTATTACTACTGTGCCATCATAGAGGATGTGATTCTGCGCTTTGCTTGGACTATCCAAATCTCAATTACCTCCATGACATTGTTGCCTCATTCTGGGGACATCATTGCTACTGTCTTTGCTCCTCTTGAGGTTTTCCGGTAAGCAAACTACCAAAAAGTCTATCAAAGTTTTTTCCCCTAAAAAAACCCCCAGTACTTACAAATTAGAATTCATTAAAACATATACTTGAAAGGCTTAAATTTTCTAACTTTTCTCAAACTTCTCATTAACCTCAGAATTGGGAAATCCTACTTGAAGATCTAAAAGATTAATTCTTGGGAAGTTAAAATAATTACTAATGATGGCTTTTAAGCTTTTTTAGAATTGGGCTCCATTGGAAGGTTCATGAGTGGAAATTGGGAGGTAAAAAGTCTTAAAACAGGGGTGCCTGCCTGGCTCAGTTGGTTGAGTATCTGACTCTTGATTTTGGCTCAGGTCATGATCCCAGGGTCATGGGACTGAGCCCCATGTCTGGCTCCACACTGAGCATGGAGCCTGTCTAAAATTCCCTCTCTCTAACCCTCTGTCCCTCTCCCCCACTTCCTATCTCTCTCTCTCTCTCTCTCTCTCTCTCTCTCTCTCTCTTAAAAAAAAAAAAAAAAGTCTTAGAAATTAAAATTAAAATCTTTTGAGAATCATTATTTGCAATTTGGCATTCTGGGTTATTCAGGAGGCAGCCTTCTCACTGGAAACAATAAAAATTCCAGAGGAATTGTTTTTTAAGCCTTCCTAAAAACATCAGTAATCTAACAAGATAGCCCAAAATCTAAGTAAAAGCAGATACCCTAAAGGTAAGCAAAGCACTAAAGCTAATTTTGCACTAAGTATATTTGCCAGACCTAGCAATTTTGAGATTCAGTTGTGATAACAAGTTCAAATTTGTATGCACCTAATAACATAGCCTAAAAATATGTTAAAAAAAAAAAAAAAAAGCTGACATCGGTAAAAAATAGAAGTAGGTGAATTTACAATTTTAGGGGAAGATTCTAACATACTTTTCTCAGTAATAGTTTAATTAACCAACTTGACCTAATTGACATATATGGAGCACTGCATTCAACTACTAAATACACATTCTTTTATTTGCATGTAGAACATTTACCAAAATTAACCGCATGCTAGGCCGTAAAGTAAGTTTCAACAAATTTCAGAGGACTGAAATCACAAAAAGATAACTGAAAATTTCCAAATGTTTAGAAATCAAGCAATACATGTCTAAATAACCCAGGGGTCAAAGTTGAAATTGTAATGGAAATTTTAAAATATTTTAAACATAATGAAACTGATAATGTGACAGAAGAAAATGCAGCTAAAGCCATGCTTAGAAGGCAATGTACAGCTTTAAGTGTATACATTGGGAAAATATACAGCTTCAAGAAGATTTTATTTTTTTTTATGAAATTTATTGTCAAATTGGTTTCCATACAACACCCAGTGCTCATCCCAAAAGGTGCCCTCCTCAATACCCATCACCCACCCTCCCATCCCTCCCACCCCCCATCAACCCTCAGTTTGTTCTCAGTTCTTAAGAGTCTCTTATGCTTTGGCTTCAAGAAGATTTTAAAACAGCAAATCAAACCCAAATGAAAGTAGAAGGAAGGAAACATAAAGAACAGAAATTAATGGAATAGAAAACAAAGTCGAGAAAATTAACAAGCCAAAGTTAGTTCTTTAAAAAGACGAATAAAATTGATAAATGTCTAAACAAATAACAAAAATCCTCAAGATATATTTTATGCCAGTAAGTTAAAAAATTTACATGGAGGGGTACCTGGGTGGCTCAGTCGGTTAGGCGTCCGACTTTGGCTCAGGTCATGATCTCTCAGTTCGTGAGTTTGAGTCCCATGTCAGGCTCTGTGCCAACAACTCAGAACGTGGAGCCTGCTTCAGATTCTGTGTCTCCCTCTGTCTCTCTCAAAAATAATAAATAACCCTTAAAAATTGACATGGAATGGACAAATTCCTTGAGAAGCACTGTTTATCAAAACCAATAAAATAGAAAATCTGATAGGCTTATATCTGTTAAAGAAATTATATTCATATTAAACTTCTCATGAGGAAAATGGTAGGCCCAAGGAATTCCTCCAGAAATATGAGGAAATGTTACCAGTTTTACACAAAACTCTTCCAGAGAAAAGAGGCAATAAAGGGAACACTTCCCAGTTCCATTTTGTCCAACCAGCATGGCTTTGATCTCTAAACCTAGGAGGACATTCCAAGGAAGACCAGTCTGTCTCTTGTAAAGAAATGCAAAACTCCTGAAGAAAATATTAGCTAG
The DNA here is from genome assembly GCF_028749965.1 of Puma concolor. NCBI lineage: Eukaryota > Metazoa > Chordata > Mammalia > Carnivora > Felidae > Puma > Puma concolor. Next base: position 42,903,373 of record NC_141683.1, read on the forward strand.
TGAATCCAACAGTATATAAAAAGCGTAGTACATCATAGCATAGTACATTGCAAGTTAGTTTCATTCTAGGAATGTGAGATTTAATATTCAAAAATCACTAACATTTAAAAATTAATCTGTGTTAACTCACCACATTAACAGAATAAAGGGAGAAAAATCTTCAGATATGTAGAAAACAATACTGAGAAAAGTCAATACTTGTTCATAAATAATTTAAAGATTATCTACAAAAAACATAAATAAGGTCATATTTAATGGGAAAACACTGTAAGCTCTCCCTTGAGATCAGGAATGAGATTATTATGCCTGCTGTTACTTGTTTTTAACAACATACTGAAAATATAGGTAGTGCATTGGGGAGACAGTGTAAGAATTAGAAAGGAAAAAATAAAACTAATTACTCACCCATGACATGATTGCATATGCAGAAAATTCAAAAGAATTTACACAAAAGCTTTAAAATAAGCATAGCTATGTCCCTGAATATAAGGTTAATATAAATAAAAATGTAATGTTCTAACAAACAGTCCCAAGCAACTAGAAAATGAAATTTTAGCAAACATACCACTGTGAGTTGCATCAGAATATATCAAATACCTAGGAATAAATTTAATGAATGATTATGTGTATGAAAATTGACAAGCCAGTTCTATAATTTACATGGAAACAGTAAGGATCAAGAATAGCCAAGACTAGGGGCACTTGGGTGACTCAGTTGGTTGAGCATCCAACCTCAGCTCAGGTCATGATCTCGTGGTTCATGAGTTTGAGCCCCATGTCAGGCTCTCTGCTGACAACTCAGAGCCTGGAGCCTGCTTCAGATTCTGTTTTTCCCTCTCTCTCTGCCCCTCCCCTGCTCATGTTCTGTCTCTCTGTCTCTCAAAAATGAATAAACATTAAAAAAAAAAAAAAAAGAGTAGCCAAGACTATGCTGAAAAGAAAAAAGGTATAGGACTTATACTCTCAAATATCAAGACTTCCTATGTAGCCACTGTAATTAAAACAGTGTCTAGTGTTAGTGAAAGAATAGACAAATGGTCCACTGGAACAGAATAGGGAGTCCAGAAACAGTTCCACACATACATTGACATTACCTGATTTATGACAAAAGTGACTAAATAATAGTGGAGAAAAAGAGGTTCTTTAGTAAGTGATATTGAATCAACTGAGCTGGCTATCCATATGGGGGGAAAATGAACCTTGACTCTCACCGCATACTGTATACAAAATCTATTCCATCGCAGAACTAAATATGAAAGTTATGGGGCACCTGGGTGGCTCAGTCAGATTAAGCATTTGACTTTGACTCAGGTCGTGATCTCACAGTTTGTGAGTTCAAGCCCTGCCATTGGGCTCTCCCCTGTCAGCAACAGAGCCCACTTTGGGTGCTCTTTCTCCCTGTCTCTCTCTCTCTCTCTCTCTCTCTCTCTCTCTCTCTCTCTCTCTCTGCCTCCTGTCTCTCTCTCAAAAATAAGTAAACATTAGAAATAAATGAATGCATGAATGAATAAGAAAGATAAATCAATAAGAAAGGTAAATCAGTAAACTCTCTAGAACATAGGACGGCACCTAAAGGCAGCTTTGGGGGTGTGATAATGTTATATTTTTTTTATTTCTGAGTGGTAATTATAAAGTGTGATCACTTTATAATAACCAGGTTGCACACTTTTGTATATCTATAGTATACTTGAATTAAAATGCTTATTTTTTTAAAAAAGCAGCCCCCAAAAAAAGGATTATCGTCAAAGAAGTAGCAGTTTAACAGCTGACTTCTCAAAAGTAACAATGAAAACCAGAAGTCGTTAAAATGATATTTTCAGAGGCCCCTGGGTGGCTCAGTTAAGCATCTGACTCTTGAGCTCAGCTCGGGTCTTGATCCCAGGGTCATAAGTAAAAGCCCCACATTGGGCTCCATGCTGGTCATGGAGCGTACTTAAAGAAAGTATAAAATGATATTTTCAATGTGCTGAAAGAAAACAATTGCCTACCTAGAACTCTTTATCCACTGAAAATACCTTTCACAAGTGAAAATGAAATAAAGATATTTTCAGACGTGTATAGCATTCCTCTGAGTCAGGATGGGCACATCTATCAGGGTGGTCTGATAAAATAAGACAGCGTCTGGAAACTGTGCTTGCTGCTGTCAGTACTTTCTCCAAACCATGTGTCAACCCCTCTTCTTCACTTTCCCAAATCTCTAGGTCTAGGACCTGAAATTCTCCATCACTACAAGACCTACTCCCTTCCCACTTCTTTCTCTTCCACATATGATGCTGCTTTATAAATTGGAAAAAAAAAAAAATGTTTTTTTATAGATAAAAAAAAATTCCGTTTTGAGGTTCTTATTTCATTTTTCCTTTAAAATTATCTGCTTAATAATAGACTCAGATGTTCTATCACCCATTTAAAACAAAAGCAAGGAGCCTCCTTTGAATCTACTTTCCTCCTCCAATTCATGCCCATTTCTGTCTCCTTTACAACAAAACTCTTCAAAAGATGTCTGTACTTGCTGTCTCCACTCTCACACTCCTCCCCCATTCTCCCTTTAATTCAACTCGTCTTTTTTCCCAATACTCAAACTAAATTGCTTGTGTTAATAATCTTGTGTTAATAATAACAGTAATAATAACAATAGCAGCAAACATGTATTGCCCACTATGTGCCTGGCACTGTTCTGAGCCCTTTATGTGTAAAAACTTATTGACTCCTCCGAACAATCTTATGAGGTAGATACTGTTACTCTCCCACGTTACTCATGACACTGAAGCATAGGTTAAGTAACTCATCCAAGGTCATTACACCTAGGAAATGATGGAGTCATGATTTGAATCTAGACAGTCGTTCAGAATCCATGCTCTTGTATCATACTGCCTCTTTGTTTTGCTAAATCCAGTGTCTGTTCTTGGTACTGACCTTACTTTACTTTTTTCACGTCATTTCTCAGAAGCCAAACTCCTATGTCTCCCTGGCTATTCCTTCTTAACTCCTTTACTGGTTCTTCTTCCTCTTCCCAAATTATAAATGTTGGGAGTGTTCCAGGGTTGAATCCTCTGCCCTCTTCTTTCCTCCACTTACATTTTTCTTAATCCCATGACTTGAAATAACTGTCTTTATGCAGTCTCCAGCCCTAGACTCTGCCATGAACTGCAGACACATAGCCATCCCGCTGCTGTATTTTCCCCTTGGAATTTTCCTTTTGTCTATACCGTTCTTATTCCCTCCCCTCCCCACCACACCATCTTTTCCTGTTTTAATATTCTAACCTTTAATTCCTTGTTTTTGTTTCTTGAATGGACACTTGATACACTGGGAGGTTTACAGGTTACAACAGTATGTTCAAATTTTATAAGTAATTTACCTACCTACCCTATTTTGCTAAGGCGATTTGTATGGAACTTCTTCCGCCTGGAGAATGAACATCTGAATAACTGTGGTGAATTCCGTGCCGTGCGGGACATTTCTGTGGCTCCTCTGAATGCAGATGACCAGACACTCCTAGAACAGATGATGGACCAGGATGATGGGGTTCGAAACCGCCAGAAAAACCGTCCGTGGAAGTATAACCAGAGCATATCCCTGCGCCGGCCTCGCCTCGCTTCTCAGTATGTATGGCTTCCGCTTTTCTGAAAGGAATTTCCTTCAGGTGTTAGTACTGGTTAACAATTAAGCTAAGATGGTATCAGGTTGAACCACATGAATTTACTGGCATTCAACCATTTTAATTCCTCTACATTATCTTTCATCAAAAAATTGAAGTGAATATGGCCCCTGCTTATAGAGTGGTTATGATGGGATTTAGACCAGTTTCCTCACAGGAAGAGCTCTTATATATGAATAGCTTATATAAATATAAGCCATTGTGTTTATTTTCTTACTAAATACCCACAGCAGTATTTGTATAAGTCATTGACTTTGTATGATCCTAAAAGGAACAATAATGTAGAATATATTGTGGCTGCATTTGTAGTCTAGAGATTTCACAGTGGATGGGAATGACGTTGAGCATGAGCAGTTTTCTAAAGGATAAGAGAGTGCTTGACTAGGCCAGAGGCACAGGATGAAAACATAAGGGTAGAAATGAGGGGCAGAGAGAAAACCCATGTGACTAGAACTAGAGTAAGAAAATTTAGCCGAATAGATGAAGTATAATTGTAAAAGGCTGGAAAAAACAAGCTTGATCCTATAGGCAGGAAGGAGTCAGAGAATTTTTTTCATGCAAGAATGACAGGAAAGTAGTATTTTCATGAGTTTTAATGGCACTGTTCAAAATATGTTGGGAAAGGGGACACTAAAGGCCAGAATACCAACTGGAAGTCCCCTGCAGTATTCTTACATATCAGACATTGAGGACTTGGGTTAGGATGCTTTACAGTAGGACTAAAAATAATAGAAGGAGATGTTTTAGAGGAAGTAAAAAAAAAAAAAAAAAAAAGAAAAATAGGAGGTGGTAATAGTAACCCATAGGTAGAAGGGGGCAGAGTACAAATTGCTCAGGCTTCAAATAGAATTTGGAAGTTCTCTGAAGAAGACAAAGTACAGAAAAGGAGGGCAGAAAACAGGAAGCTAAGCCTGAGGAAACACGGGCAAGAGAAAAAAGAAGTAAAGGATTGGGAAAGGAATGGACAGGGAGGTGAGTGGGAAGAACATCAAAACAAAGCATGATAGATTATAGTGAGGAAGTAGAGTTTGAAGCAGGAGGAGGGGCACTAGGGGTTGGTAGGTGGGGTCAGCAGGGTAAGTGCTGAAAAGAACTGGAGGACTGGGCAGTTGTCTCATTGAGCTACTAAATGTGGATGGCTGATCCTTATTAGTCACCAGCAGAGGGCAGTCTACACATATGTTATTTCTGCTTCAGAAACCAGGAAGCTTTTTGGCACTAGATTATGACGTTCAGTTTCAGGTGTCAAGTGGAAAAACACTGAGATATTAGATTGCAACCAGAAGATGTTTAAAACAATGGAACAGAGGGGTACTTGGGTGGCACACTCGGTTAAGCACCCACTCTTGTTTTCAGTTCAGGTTATGATCTCATGGTTCGTGAGATCAGGTTCCTCACTGACTGTGGAGCTTGCTTAGGATTCTGTCTCCCCCTGTGTCCCTCCTCCCACTTACGCTCTCTCGCTCTCCCTAAAATAAATAAAAACTTAAAAAACAATGGAACAGGTTATGTGCAATGGAGAGAGCAGAGAATCTAAAATAAATTCTGAATTTGAGTACAGACTTTATGACTCACGCAACCTTTAGCACACTCTTTACCTTTTTGAACGTCAGTTTTCCACCTCTGTCAAGTGGGAGTAATAATACCCACTTCACAAAGTACCACTTGTACCTCATAGGACTTATGAATTTAAAAGTATCTTAACATTATCTTATCCCACTTTTCATCTAGTAGAAGAATCTCTTCTAATGCATCCTGATGAGATGGTCATTATGCTGATTGACAGTTGTCAATGATAATGAAGTTTATATAGATGGGGCACCTGATTTTATTATTGGATGGTTATTGTGGCTAATAGCTTATGTTGGGCTGAAATATGCTTCACTGTAACTTCAACCAGTTGATGCTAGTTCTAACAACTTTCTAACATAACTTCCTCCCTCTGCTACATTGTACTTAGTCAACTTTTTGGAGACAAATGTCATGCCTCTCCTTAGGTCTTCTCTTTTGCTAGCTTACTCACCTTGTTTCATGTGTACCTCAAATGGCAGTATTTCTATCAACCTCATCATAATTTGTTTAATACTTTGCTGATGTTTATTTCATCCATTTTCTCACTTGATATTGACACTATCTCCATGAGGTAAAAGTACTATTATATAAATAGGTATTATTATTCCTGCTTTACAGAGATGAAAATTAACACTCCAAAAGTTACATCATACAGAGTCAATACTCAAACTCAGGTCTTTTCCTTTTATTTTTATTTAAGTATAAACATACAGTGTTATATTAGTTTCAGGTGTACAATATAGTGATTCAACATTTCCATGCATTACTCAGCACTCATCACAATAAGTGTACTTTTAATCCCCTTTATCTATCTCACCCCTCCTTCCACCCACCTCCTCTCTGGCAATCAGCAGTTTGTTCTCTATAAGAGTCTGGTTTTTTTGTTTGTGTTCTTTTTTTTTTTTTTTTTTTTTTTTACATTGTTCACTTGTTTTGTTTCTTAAATTCCATATGTGAGTGAAATCATATGGTATTTGTCTTTCTCTGATTTATTTCACTTAGCATCATACCCTCTAGGTCCATCCATGTTGTTGCAAATGGTTAAGATTTCATTATTTTTTTATGGCTGATCAACTCAGATCTTCTCATTTTGGATAATTTCTCTCTCTGTTGCACATGACCTGCCATTTTTCTTTTTACCTTCCTCTGGTTGCAGTCTATTTTCTTAATGTTTTTCCAATAATACCTGAAATTGAATATGAAACTCCAAGAATAGTACATCTAGTGCAGTATATAATGCCCTTTTACAATGTATTTTTTTTAATGTTTGTTTATTTTTTGAGAAAGAGCAGAGAGAGAGAGCAGGCAGGGGAGAGATAGAGAAAGGAGACACAGAATCTGAAGCAGGCTCCAGGCTCGGAGCTGTCAGCATAGAGCCCAATGTGGGGCTCGAACTCATGAACTGTGAGATTGTGACCTGAACTGAAGTCGGACACTTAACCTAGTGAGCCACCCAGGCGCCCCTACAATGTGTTTTTAATGGTGGTAAGATTGGAAATGTATCCAATACCATGACATGTTTGTATTTTAATAATGGACTATGTGCTTTTTTTCCCCCTAGATCCAAGGCTCGTGACACTAAGGTATTGATAGAAGACACAGATGATGAAGCTAACACTTGAAGCCTCTGGTCTAGTTTAACATCTTTGGTTTTCCTACTCTACAATTCTTTCTTCGACCAACGCAACCTCTAGTACCTTTCCAGCCGAAAACAGGAGAAGACACATAACACATTTTCCGAGCTCTTCCAGATCGGATCCTATGGACTCCAAACAAGCTCACTGTGTTTCTTTTCTTTTCTTCTGGTTTAATTTTCATTTTCTATTTTTAAAACAAATATTTACTTCATTTTGCCAATCAGAGGACATTTTAAGGAACAAAAACATAGTATCTTATGGATTGTTTACAATCACAAGGACACAGATACCTATCAGGATGAAGAACAGGCATTGCAAGGACCTCTGATGGGACGGTACCGAGATACCTCGGCTTCCGCTTGGCCCGGTTTTGACTGGTTGAAACCGGACATTGGTTTTTAACTTTTTTGTCCGTTTATGTGGAGAATTTTTTCCTTTCCTTCATACCCAGCGCAAAAGCACTGGCTGCACTTGCAGGGAAAGTGCAACTTAGAGCAGTACCTTCATTCACGAAGCTACTTTTTAATTTGATGTAACTTTTCTTATTTTGGGGAGGGTTGCTGGGTGGGTGGGAAATATGATGTATTTGTTGCATATAGTTTTCTCATTATTTATGAAACTTAACCATAAAAGAATGATATAACTCCTGTGCAATGAAGGTGGTAACAGTGAAAGAAGACAGGGGAAACTAATGTTGGACCGCATTTGAGGGTTTAGTCCACAATACCTCTTTCATGAGATAACTTGCACCACTTTGACTTTGATTTTTCTTTCTTTCTTTTTTTTTTTTTAATTTTAAGCCAAAGTTTTATTACTGAGTTTTTAAGTTGCTGCTGCTTTAGAATCCTGAGCATGTCTCTCCTAACAAAGCATCTATATACTTCCACACAACTGGTTGAAATTTTTTAAGAGGTCTGATACTTTTTTGTTTAAGGAACAGATGTGGAATATATTTGCCCATACTCCAACCATAACAACTGAAGTTATGCCTTATTAAGCTTCAGCATTTAGGGTAATTGAAACCTTTCCTAACTCTGAGTTAGAAGATAAAGCTATTTCAGAGACTGCCTACACTTTTGTTGGATATTTTTTCATCTGGACTCACTACTTTAGCCAAAATTTGATCAAATTGAAAGTCTGTCTTGGGGAAACCGTATATTTGAGAGCAAAGAACAAATAATCCTTCCTCTTTCACATTACATTAATAAAACAGACCTTGGCAGCCATTTCTCCCAGCAGTTTTAAAGGATAAATATTGTATTTCATGCCCTCCTGTGAGAGAAAGCCTGCTTTTAAGATTTTGGGGGTCTAAACTTGGGTCATAAACAAAAAATACATTTCTTAGACATTTCAGACTCTCATGGTTTGTGCACAATGCCCATTTTTACTTCCTTGTCTAATTTCTTTCCTGTTTTCCTAAATCATCCAAATAAGCCCCAACCTTAAAGGATTTTACTTTCTTGAATGTGGTTGGCACTAAATTGAGCGTTTTGTTATCTATCAAAATTAATATGAATTCCAGGAAAAAGTGAAGTGTGTTTTAATCCTCCCATCCCCCTAGATCCAGTTGAAGATTCCAGCATCAACATCAGTGGATTCGTGAAAGTAAATTACTTCTGTCGTTTTGACGAGAGACAAATGAGCTGTTATCACTTCCTTAGTCTTAAACACGTGGGTGTTACCCATTAATAAGCCCCTTTTGTCATCTGCCTTTCTGCCATGTATTGTAGGTCTTCACTCATACCTGTCGTGATCCAGTAGGTTATATTCAAGTCAACTGTTACTGCCAAAATTCCATCCACTATTTGTTAACTGACAAATAGTTCGTTTCCAAAGGAGTTTATTCCAGTTTTATTCTGATAAACTTCCAAATTTTTTCCCTTTCCAAATTGAGATTTTTTTCTGAAAAATCATACAAAATTTTGGCTTTTGTTGTTTTTTTATGTTTTGCCAAGCAATGTTTGTTGGCCCAAAAACTGAAGCGGAATAGTTTAATTACCTCTCTTTTTTTTTTTTTTTTTTTTTAGTTTAAATAAATTGGATCATCATAATCAGTGGTAACAATTTAGTGACCCAAAATAGATTAAAGGTTGCATTATTTATACTTGGGATTTTTTTTTTTCTATTTTGTTTTTGTACTTTAAAACTATGGGGGAAATATCACTGGTCTGTCGAGAAATAACAGTAATTATTACTGAGTTAGATAAGTCCAGTGGACCAGTCATTTCTTGTACAAATAAAACTGGTGGTACTAATTAATGTGTATCCAGAGCAATTTGAATTGTCAACTTCATTTTCTATTATTAGTAAAACTATATAATGACACACATGAAGTCTTACAGTTGACTTTTGGTATTTGAACTCCCCAGTGTTTTTATTTCAGTGTATCCTATGGCCAATTTGGTCTTTTTTCAATTGTTACAATCCTAGGCCCTAATCAGTATTATTTTTTCACAGATAATACAATGTTAGAATTCCTTTTCTGATATGTTTGTCCTATAAGCGTAGTCTATTCAAGAATGATAAGATTTCTGTAACTTTCAGCTTACCATGACAGATGCTCAAATAAGTATTGAAACACACAGCTTCGTTTTCCTCCTAAAGCTGTAAAGAGAAAAGAGGGCTATTCCTCATCAAGAGGAAGAGTTTGGGAGACAGAATATACATTTAAATTTTTTTCTTTGAAAAAAAAGGCAATGTACATTTTTCTCTTCTAAATTGTATATGCCCTAGCAGTTGCCAATGCTGTGTCCTACCTAATATTTTATTGGAGGCGTCTGTACACTGAAACTCTTAGAACTCTTAGGAAATTAATATCACAGGGTCATTTTAAAGGAGCAGCAATCTAACCAAAGGTAAAACTTTATCTGATTTTAGGTTTGGAAATTCTAGTTTTATTTTATTTGAGAATCAATTTATGTCATCAGTTTAAATACTCCCCAAAGGAATGAAAAGGAAGTATATATAAAAGAATAAAGTTCGTTGACATGTGTAAAGAAATTGGAAGACCCAGAAAAAATGGCTTATTTTCTACTCACAAGTATGCACCTATACTTAAGCCTGCCTATGCCATTAGAATGGAATGAATAGTTGATGGTTTCATGCCATACAGAGAGACAATAAAATGATCAAAAATTAAGTCATTGTTAATTGGGTTATAATGGTAATTTTTAAATTTGGAAAGAAGTTGAAAACCCATAAACAACTTACTTTCCTAGTGTCTCATTTTTCTTAAGAAAGCTGCTTAACTTCAGATTCAGAAGCAATGATGTGAGAGAATGCCTGACACCTCATCAGTAACCTATATGGACCCTTAAAGAAGGACCTAGTCCCTAGGATCCATAACTCCCCCAAATTTTCAACATGAGAGTTTTAAGATTTTAACAGATTTTACCAGAAGTAAGTTGTGGATATATGGTATCCTTTCACCATGGTTTGGTCAAAGTACATTCATGATAATGAGAAAGCAGTTCATCCTTTCTTAACAAGTGAAATAAAACAAGTTAAGAATAAAAAAAAGTGACATCACTGAGTTGTACAGGCATCAGATTAACAGACATTTAGTTGAAGAAAAATAAAATAATTGTGGAGATAGCAGAGAGGAGCAGGAAGACGTTGGATCCTGGCAGCAAGAAGCAGGACAGTTAGGAAAGTGTGTGAGCTCAGTGGCATTGGTGATGCCTCGCTGTTTCTCCTCTCAGTGGTTATGTTGCTGGTAGAGACCTGCCTTTATTTTCCCATCATTTTTCATTATTTTGCATTATTCAATAAATGGTTCTTTATGCCCAAATGCAATTTTCTAAGCAATAACTGAAAACTTACTGGTTTAAGGAAAATAATTGAGAAAATAACCATATCCATGGCATTATTTTATTCAAAAACTTATTATTCTCTGAAGTGATTACACTTTGATAAACAGATTTCAGATTATGATTCTCCTTAATTTGCATGAAAGTTGCCTGTCTTAGAAAATAAGTACTTCTTGCTATATAGCATATTTAAATTTTTTAAATTAAGATTGCTTCTCAGATTCAAAAAAAAAAAAAAAGTTCAATCTATGGCCTTTTCAACTACAAAATCGTCACAGTTTTCTCAAACCTAATAAAAAAGCCAGCATCATTACATATAAGATCTGTAGTCACTAGGTTAAGACAATACAAATTATGGTAGAACTTGAGAAAATGGTGAAGAAGAATCAAATTTACCAGCTTAGTTCATTTTATGATGCATCTAAATTTTATTTCTTGATTATGATGATTAGGAGAGTTAGAGTTAAAATGAGATTTTATAAATTACTTCACACATTTCTACATTTTAGGTGTCCATCTTGGTAGTAAATCTTAAAAGCTAACTTTCTGCCTTATATTTTCAATCTATATATACAGTGTCAGAGCACAGTGATAATGTGGGATAGAATTGATTATATTAGAGCATAAGACATTTGTAATGGTCAGTGCTACAAACCAATAATTTAACTGGCATTAAACCACATCTACTCACCAAACATGAACAAGTAAAATAATCTCATTAGATTGGGAAGAGTTTAATTTAAGTGATGAGAGGTTTGCCTGGGATTGGAGATGAGCCTGCTGATTGGTACAGTTCATAATGGCCTTTCTTACATAAGTTGGCAAAACTCTGATAGCTGAGTTGCCCCTTAAGAATCTTCCAGAATATATTTGCATACTTATGGTGGAAGAGGAAGTGAGAGGGACAAGATGAGAGTTTCCCCTGAAGTGAAGAGAAACATTATACTAATTTTCATCTAAAGTATGTTTCCTTGTGGCAGACCTTTGGTTTATTTTATTAGTATATCAGAGCCACCTTCAGTTTTTTATGGTGCCATCAACCTAAGGAGGACAATCAAATAACCAATTGTTTGCCTTGGATTTAGTGTGTCTGCTAATTACAGTCTCATCTTGTATACCTTCAAACCAGTTACTTGACTAAACTTCCACCATATTACCTTAGTTCTATGCCCTTTCCTCTGTACAACCGCAAATCAGAGGGGAGACTTAGTACCAGAAAGGTGTGGACTTCTAAGAAAAAGCAAGGATTCCACCTCACTACCGAAACTTCCTGAAGTTCCTACCCAAATGTCCCTGATTGTCCTGTGGCAACACCAGCATGGTGGGAATAGGGAGAAAGATTGTAAGGAATCCTGAAAGAATCCTGTAATTGGTCATGACATTGTTATTCTTTTGAACTGTAAAGTAAAATTGTGAGCCACTCACATTTGCAAAAAAAAGCAGAATTCAAGCTTTATCACATTGTTAAGATTAATTTCTTGCTATATTCTGGATTAGCACAGAAGCTTGTATCAAGACTATTTAGGAGGGGAATAGGGTGTAAAATGTATCTGTCTTTTCAAACCCTCTCCCTCTAGTCATGTTTCCTTCACCCCCTACCACATTGTGTTGGTCAAATGATACTATCTATGAAACCCTGAGCTATAGTTGTCAAAAGTAACTGGAATGTGATTAGTTCTCTGTGGGTGCTTCTTTCCCTCTTTTTTCTCCCTTGCTTTCTTTCTTACTCTCTCCACTCTGGTAAATGGAAAAGGTGACGTCAAAGAATTGATGCTTGCTTGGACTCATGTTGTATCTGTGACTATGCTATTAGCTGTCTCCTTTTTCCTTATATGGGTAGAATTCTTATGACGTGTGGAGTTCCCTTCTTGATAAGTAGGTTAAATGCACAATGTGGTACTGTTTTATAGTTTCTAGATGGTTGTATAAAGCAAAAAGTTAATGTGGTTTTGTGTTTTTAAAAGAAAATAAGTGATTGGTTACAAACTCTGTCCTTTTTTCATTATTACAAGCTCTGTTTTCCAACAGTTTGCTGACTCCTTTGTCATTGGTGAATGGCTTGTGTGATTGTGTTTTTCTCTCTGGGTTTCTTGGATTCCTGAACATGATTCTTCTAACTTGGACTAACTTGTAGGAGGGTTTAGGGCAAACAGACTTCAAGGGTGAAAAAATTTTTAACTCTTACTAAATTAAAAAATAATCTTAAATGGCCTTTTTTCTTTAGATAATATTAGGCATCTAATGGATTGATGCAACATGTCTTTTTTTGATATACACAGAATCTCAAGTATTAGGTGAAATGATATGTTGTATTTTGGAGAGCTGGACTCCTGTTACCACTACATATCCATGTAGAAAGGAGACAGTAGCTGTAGGGCGATGAGATTGGATGGCTTTTCTAAGTGTCATTGATGCCTACAGAAGGATAATAAACAGCTGAGGGCAAGTACCAGACAATTGAAAGCCAAATGTGGAAACAGAGGGCCTCTTTAGTTGCATACAAAGTTCATTTCGTACAGTGGAAGACAAAGAGAAAGGAAGAGAAAATGAAGACCAAGCCAGAACTTAATAGAGTTACAGAATTTCAGACAGTTACACAACCAAGGCAGGTCTGTTATGCAAGGTCAGTGTCCTCACTGGGAAAATGGGGCACATCAGATGCAACATCTAGTTGGATCTCTCCCCCAACCCCTGCAAAGATTTTGATTCCACAACCCCCTAGGAAAAGTCTGAGTCTATAGACCTATTAACCCATAATCCTTGCTAGCACACCCCATCCCCTCTCCATGATGGGAGACAGTAAAGAGGCTTCTCTTGTCCAAGACAGCACATGCACCCCTGAGGATTCTCATAACTCAGCTGGAGACATGCTGGGCCAGCTAAGGGAGGATAGGGACTATACACTAAAGGAGCCATAAGACAGTCTACAGATATTGATAGGACTTGGAGGAGATCCTGAGGCTGCTTGAAGAGAGGAGCCAGAATATAAGATTGAATAGAGAAGAGTTTTTAAATTGGAAGTGCTCCCCAAGATACAGAATTTAACTCCCTAGCAAAGATTCCAGGAGTTGGTGCCAACTTGCTACTAGCATGGCTCCTAGAAACATGGAAAAAGTGATGGCCCGTGTTATTGAGCGGAATTAAAATTCCAGAATTGCCTTGGCAGACAGTGAAGGTAGGACTAAAAGCTCAGGAAAGGGGGTGCTCTGGATACACTATGGCTGGAAGCCCAAAAGGACAGACCATGGACAAAGGTCCTAAGGGGTACTCTGTTCAGAGGTGCACTAGCATCACTAAAAATTCAGAGTTGACTCTTCTGTGAAGATACCACCACAGAGCAATGTTGTTTGATAGCAGTGGGGATAAGACTGAAACATTAGAGCCAGATGGCAGCACAAAACCATCCAAAGCCAGGAAGTCACAATTACTGTCATCACTGGCAAGGTCAGAGTGGCAGCCGACAGGGTCAGAACCATAGAAAGTTAAGAGAATGATTACTAGAACAGTGTCCCTAGAAACAATATGGGTGGGCAGTCACCCAGCTTGTACTACTCAGCTTATACTAGCAGAAGAAATAAACAATGGACAACTACAAAGCTGAGGGCAGTTGCCCCAATAAAAGTTCACAATCCCTTGCCCGATTTCTGAACCTGAGCCAGTTTTCAGACCCACAACTGCTGACAGAAGAGGTGGCTGGGTCCATAGGAGGAAAAATGCTGCAATATCATGGCAAGTACACACAATAATGATTGGTAACTGTGCTTTAGGGAAAAGGAAATAGACATTTGATGACAGTTGGACATAGGGCCTGAGTTGTTATTGATGGCCCAAGACCTGAATCATCATGGCCCCCATGTTACAGTGGGTCTGATGATAGTGGCCAGATAATAAATGTAGTCCTGACCAATGTCCAGTTTATAGAGATCCACAGCATCCATGGTCAGTCTGCCAATATATAACTGGAATGACCTATTTTGCAGTTGGCCCAACCCCCGCTTTGCATACTTGGTCGGCAAAATAACAGCTATCATACTGGGAAAGGCCAAGTGGAAGTGTCTTAAATTAACCTTCCACCCCAGACATATAAAAATGTAAAGTCATATTGTGGGGAGTGGAGAATAGAGATTTATTGCCATATTCTATTCATCAATTCCTCTCAATCCTTATTATTTTGACCAGTCTGGTCTCTGAAAGAACCAGATGGAATAGGAAGGGCCACTAGACTATCACAACCTCAGATATAATAACCCCAATTGCAGGCCAGTGCCTGCATTAGACCAGATCAATATCACCTCAAGTATATAGTATACAGCTATTGATTTGATGACGGTATTCTTTTCTCTTTCAATCAGAACAAAAGATCAGAAAGAATTCCCATTTCCATGGAAGTAATATACATTACAGTTTTACTCCAAGGCCATATTAAGTTCAAACATATTGGTACCATCTGGACACCCACGGAACGTCACATTTATCTATTACATCAGTAATATTATATTGACAGGGTCAGATGGGCAAGAGGTGGCTAGCTCACTGGAGACTTTTTATAAGACGTGTGTTTCAGAGAGTTGGAGCTAAACCCTGAGATAATTCAGGAGCTGTAACATGTTCAGGAGTCCAAGAATCAGGTCTAGTAACCAGGACATGTGTAAAACAAAAGTCAAATTATTACATCTTGTACCTCAGCATGAAGATGGAAACATGCCTGGTAAGCCTCTTCAAGTTCTTGAGTCAGCATATTCAATACCTAGAGATACCGTTTTGATTCACGGCACCTTGTGACATAGAAGGCAGCCAGCTTTGAGTCCCAGAGCAGAAAAGGCCTCTGCAACCAGCCCATGCTACCATGCAGGTAATCCCGCTCCTTGGGCCATATGATCTGACAGACCTCATGGGATTAGAGTGAGGAAAAACATCATGTGGAGTTTGTGACAAGCTCCAATGAGAGAATCACAATGCAAGTTCCCAAGGCTCTCAGCAAGGCCATGCCATCTGTAGTGAAGAATTGTATGCCTTTGGAAAACAACTCCAAATGTGCTAGGGGGCCCTAGTAGAAAGAGTCAACAACTAATTTTGTCCCTAAAACTGCCCATCAAATGCAGCACCCTATAAGACCCGGTGAGACTGACCCAGGGACGATCCATCATAAAGTGAAAGTGGTACCTCCAGGATTGAGCACGAGCAGGATGAGAGGGCACAAGCAGGCTGGGCTAGCAGGTAATTCAGACTCCCTGTCATCTACCATGATTGCCCAAGAGTTCCTCTTTCAGGGCACATCTATAGCAGTATGAGGGATCCTGTAAGACTGACTGAAAGGAGGGAAAAACCCGAGTTGTTTCATGGCTGGGTCAAGTCCATGTGTGAAAGCTGAAATTGGATAGCAGCTGTACTACAGGCTCACACAGGGGTAGCATTGAAAGACAGGAATGAGAGAAAATCCTCCCAATGCTCAGAGCTTTGAATATTGCACTTGGTCATCCACTTGGTGTAGAAAAGAGAAGTGCCCCAAGGTTAGAATATATAGTGGCAAATGGCTTGGCTAACTGATGAGGAAAAACAGGAAAATTAGGGATAAGGGGTCCGGGGTAGGGGTATGTGGATGGACTTGTAGAAGTGGGCTTGGGGGGGGGGGGGCACCTGGGTGGCTCAGTCGGTTAAGCATTCCACTTTGGCTCAGGTCATGATCTCACGGTTTGTGAGTTTGAGCCCTGCATCAGGCTCTGTGCTGACAGCTCAGAGCCTGGAGCCTGCCTCAGATTCTGTGTGTGTGTGTGTGTCTCTCTCTGCCCCTCCCTGCTCACGCTCTCTCTGTCTCTCTCAAAAATGAATAAACTTCAAAAAAAAAAATTTAGAAGTGGACTTAAAGTAGGAACATCTTTGTATCACATGATTACATCCCCAGAGAGCATCCACCATTGATGAGGAAGAGGACAAGCAATTAGACAGATGACTCAGCCCACCGACCTCAACCAGCCTCTCTCATCGGCCACTCCACTGTTGGCACAATGGAAATATGAACAAAGTGTCGGAGCAGAGATGAAGGCTATCCACGGGCCAATGGCACAGACTCTCACTTACCAAAGATAATTTGGCTACTGCTGCCACTGGAGATATCCCGCCTACTGCAGCGAGCAGCACCAAGTCCCCAGTATGACGCCATATTGGTTGCTCTTCCTCAAGAGACAAACTCGTCACTTGGCAACAAGTTGACCACATTGAGCCCTTTCCATCCTGGAAAGGTCAGAAGTCTGTTCTTTGTTTTCAACATATGTACATATTCAGGTCATGGATTCCTGACCACAGAGTCTCAAATAGCACCACTATGTGAAGGCTTACAGAATGTTCAATCCACTGGCATGGGATTCCGTATAATATTGCCTCAGACTAGAAGACCAACTTAACAGCATAGAAGTTATGTGAAAGAGCCCATGACCATGGGATTCACTTTATCGTAGCATACAATTCATCACCTAGAAGCTGCCAGCCTGACCTAGCTATAGTGCCATATCATAGGTAACATTCTGTGAGTATGGGTGTCACCCTCCAGGATTCAGTATATGCACTGAGTCAAAAACCTATATATGGTACCGTGCCCACAAAAAGGACACAAGGGTCTGAGTACCAAGGAGTAGCCGCACTTGCCATCCTATTTATTAATCCACTTTCTGCTTTCTTTCCCCCTAACTCTGAGCTCTGCAGGCTTTGCAGTCCCACTGAATTGTGAGCTTCCTATGTCCAAGCACTAGCAGGCAAGAGTAACCTTGTCAATAGTGTAACTGACCTGATCATCAGGAAGAGGAAGGGCTGCTATTACACGATGTGGGCAGAGAAGAATCTGTTTGGCACCCAGGTGTAGAAAAGATGTTTTTGTTTCAGTGGACGCTATGCATCATTTATAGCATACTTTTCCAGATTATCAGATTCTGGTCATGTTCCATGTCTTCAAGCTCTTTTTCAACTCTTTGTAAATTGTAGGTAATTATACGTAAATGCTGTCTCGTCTGGTAGTGATTTTGATTGACTTCCCCCTGTTGGAAAAAAAAAATTGGTCTCTACTTGCAATTCATCCCAACGTTCCTTAATGCCAAGTATGCCTGTGCTCTTTTGACTTTCTTGAATACACACATATAATAATACACATATAATTCATTCATCTTTGTGGCTGAGAGTCCTGATTTTTTTTTTCTAAAAATAAAATTATCTTTTAACATATGTGACTTGGGCACATCTGGTACTCTCTTGCCCAATAGTGGCTGTAAATAGAGAGCCGTAGAAACCTCAGCTTACAAAGGGGCTCGCGCCCCTAGAGATGAGGTATGGGTCCTATCAGACTAGCTTCTGAAGCCAGGAGGAATGGTAACTGATGATGAAAGGCATCCACAATGGATGAGCATCACTTGTGACCCAGAATCCCACTGCACCATTTGGGGCTGGCTCATCCTACTAATTTCTCTCTTCTGAGTTTCTTCTCAGGAAGAAAAGCTCACCAGAATCCTGAAAGAACTGCTGTCTGAACATGTATGGAAAAGCAAACTGAATGGCACAAAGAGTGAACTATGGTGGACACAGAAACGCACTGCCCAGACCTCTCTCCAAGAAAGGACCTGTTTCGCAGGGGTGGGCACAGGTCTGGGGGCTACGGGAACCAGTGTCTGAGCTGACAGCTCCTTCAAGGTCTGCCTCAGTGGCAGAGAGCTGCCTCACCCAAAACCATGCCCTTCCTGGGGCAACCCACACACGTTCAGTGACTAGACAAATCCACATGGAGTGAGTGTACTTTATACCGGGCACATAGAAGCACAGCCATCTTGTCCCCACACACGACACTCTGAGCTACCGCATTCGCTCCAGAGTTCCATGCTGGGTTGGCCAAGGTTTTGTCAGCCCTGCACTGCAGTTCAACTTCTCCCTGTCCCCATCCTCCTTCTCCCCCTTCATTTCACAGCTGCAGATCTCTAACAAACACCATCCACCCCCAACCCCCTCTCACTGCCTTCTTTTGGAAACCTACCCTGAAGTGCTAGTCCCTTGTTTCTAACCATCTTGCCTCTACCCTCTGGAACGTCGTTTGGTTTGTTTTTTTTAAACACTCATCCAACCGTGTCATTTCATCAGTGACTCAAAATCATCCGTTACTTATCAAACCAGGGTATTTGTTCCTCTAGGTATGCCAGGAGATACGAGAAGTCAAAAATTGTACTCTCCCGTAATTTTAAACGTTACCTACAATCAGTTCTATGCATAGTTGGACACGAGGCCCGTTGGAATCTTACCTCCGTCTGTTAGGCCACCCTCATCTCTGTTCTCAAAATGGAACCTCTAGGAAGGCATGTGTCTCTGTCTCTGTGCGTGAGGCTGATTCTCCAGAGAACCCTCCCCTCCTGCTCTTTACCTGCCCAGGCAGTGCCAGCGAGCACTACTTCTCACTTACTCCTTCAAGAAGATTAACATGCCCCCATTATTATTCCCCATTAGAACGCTTCCTTATCTTTTTTTTTTTTTACTTTTTTTAATTGAAGTACAGTCAACATACAATGTTACATGAGTTTCAAGTGCATTAACATAGTGACTGGACACCTCTCTACATTATGCTATCCTCATCACAAGTGTAGCTACCATCTGGCACCATACGACGCCATTGTCATTGACTGGATTCCTTATGCTGTACCTTTCATCGCCATGACTTATTAATGCCGTGACTGGAAGCCTATACCTCCCACTCTCCTTCACCCATTTTGCCCACCTCCCTACCCCCTTTTCTCTGGCAACTATCAGTGTGTTCTCTGTATTTATGGGTCTGTTTCTGCTTTTTTGGGGTTCATTCATTTGCTTTGTTTTTTAGATTCCACATAGAAGTAAAATTGTATGGTATTTTTCTTTCTCTGACTTTTGCACTTAGCATTTTACCCTCTAGGTCCATCCACGTTGTTGCAAATGGCAAGATCTCATCCTTTTTTATGGCTGAGTGATAGAGCACTCCTTATCTTTACTAAATCTGGTAACTTTGGGGCGCCTGGGTGGCTCAGTCGGTTGAGCGTCCAACTTTGGCTCCGGTCATGATTTTGCAGTTCGTGAGTTAGAGCCCCGCGTCGGGCTCTGTGCTGGCCGCTCAGAGCCTGGAGCCTGCTCCAGATTCTGTGTTTCCCTCTCTCTCTCTCTGCCCCTTCCTCACTCATGCTCCGTCTCTCTCTGTCTCTCAAAAATGAATAAACGTTAAAAAAATTTTTTTTAAATAAAAAAATAAATCTGGTAACTTTTCAGTCTTCCCACCACTTCAACACCACCCTCCCCCCTTCATGCTAGACTGTTCTCAAGGGCTAGAATGCTATCTATTTTTCTGTCTTTGGTGTCCAGCCGTAATGCCTAGCTTACATTAGGAAAGATTAATTGAGTAAGTTGAACAAATTCATCAAAAGATAACTTTTTGTGTATGGATGCTAATAGCTTTATTCATAATTGCCAAAAACTGAAAACAAGAAAATATCCATCTATAGGTAAATGAATAAACAAATTGGGTATATAGTCTTAGTCTGGTAAGGCTACCCCAACAAAATATTACACACTGTGTAGCTTAAACCACAGAAATTTATTTTTTATTGTTCTGGAGTCCAAGATCAAGGTATCAGCAGATTTGGTTACTCCAGAGGCCTCTCTCCTTGACTTGCTGATGACTATCTTCTCACTGTGTCCTCACATGGCCCTTTCTCTGTGGATGTGTCAAAAGATAGTTTTTAAAAGAGAGTGTAATCATGCCTCTCCTATAGCTATAAAATGGACACATGTCAGAAATTTTATTTAGTTCATTAGTTAATGAGAGAACCAGTACAATGTTACAACCTACTTAAAAGAGAATCCAAAACACGGGCAAACATATAGACATCTGGAATGTTGAGAAAAACTTATAAATAAATGCAAAATCAGCAATATTTGGCTGGTCAATATTCATGGGGCAATTTCTCTAAATGCAGCTGGCATTTCTATGGATAAAAATCATTTGTACTACTATCCATTTTTCTACAACTTATAGAATTCTAAACTAACTTAGATAATCTGGAAGGAGGCACTAGATGGTCCCCCCAATAATCTTTTTGGTCCATGTCAGCATCTTTCACGTTTTCCCCTATAGTTTAATTAATGGCTAACCCCTCCACCCCAAATTATAATTTATTTATCAAGCGTGTGACACAACTTTTTACAAGCCACACAACAAAATGCTCTAGTCTCAAAAACCCTAGAGAAAAATCCTTTTCAGCTTTAGCCAGTTAGCTAAAGCCTGCAGCCTGGTTGAGGTCCTGGGGCAAATGGAATCCCCTTCAGTTGTCCTTGTTTCCTCTAAATCTTCACAGAAATGGCCCGACACTTAGTAAGAGATATCATCTCAATATCAATATTAGTAAGGGAAAGACTTTTTGTCTTAGATGCTCCATATCAAAGAGTGAGAAAAAGCTAACCATCTTTTTGGTGATGTGTAGGGATCTACCAAACATGATTTTCTTCCTGGGGAAGAAAGAAAACTCATGGGCCCAGCTCCCAAGTCTGGTGCCGAAATGGAGCTGGATGTTGGGGGAGAAATGTCGGGGGAGGGACCCAAGGGAGAGAAGGGAGAATAGGAATCCAGAGGGGTGATTCTGAGTGAACAGCATCTTTTTTTTTTATGTTTATTTATTTTTGAGAGAGACACAGAGTATAAACAAGGGAGGGGCGGAGAGAGAGGGAGATACAGAATCCGAAGCAGGCTCCAGGCTCTGAGCCATCAGCACAGAGCTGGACATGAGACTCAAACCCACGAACAGTAGTGAGATCGTGACCTGAGCCGAAATCAATGCTTAACCGACTGAGCCACCCAGATGCCCCTTAAGTGAACAGCATCTTGAAGGGAAAAGTAAACAGCAATGAACTGTACAGACGTCTGTAGACATGGCTGCTTATGAAGAGGCGATGCGGGTCTCAATGGGAGCAGGACTTCGCCAATATAAAATCAGAGCTTTCAAGGGCTTGAAAACCCCCAGACACTGGCCCTGCCAGAAGGCTTTCTAAGAAGTTGCACAGAATCCACTTGGGCCTGATCTCCGAGCCTACTTGACTCAGAGCTCTGCTTCCCTTAGCTCACTACAGATGGTACTTGACACCCTGTCTTAGCCCACTGACACCCTTTCCCAGGATGCTCTGAAAAGGGCCACTGTGTCACAGCCGTTCCATACCTTAAACACACGCCTCCACACACAAGCTGAGACCTCTCCCAGGAGCTCCTTGAGGACACCCTAACGTCCCCGCTGTCCCACCCACCCCTTTGCTCCCTACCATAGCACTTTTAAATTGGTTTGGGGCCCCAACCTCTTGAGTCAGGAGCGCCTTACCTTTTCATTACCAGCTGATCTCTTTATTACTTTTACAGATACTAAGTTTGTTAAAAAAAAAAAAAAAATCTGTCCAACAAACCTACCATATTTATTGCATAATAATCCTTGTCCCCCTGACAACCAATGGTGCCATACTGACTTGATACAATACCAGTCAAAAGCAAAGACACTTCTCATGGTAAATGTATAATTTCCATTAGACCTCTTTAAATATTAGAAATAGCTTATGCTTTTCTCCCCATTAAGTGTCTGAGGACCCCAGGTTGGGAACTTCCGAGGGCAAATGCTGTATGGGTGCCAATCAAGTCTCCCTAGCTCTCCCTTTTCACAGATGGGCAAACTGAGGCTGTTAGTTTTAAGGTGCATTGACATAATCAAATTGACAAAGAATCAGAGTATAAATTGGGTTGTTTTTTTTTTAAAGTCTCCCCTTTTTGGTCTCTAACTCATAGTACTAGGTTTTCTAAAATAAATGAAATAAAATAAAATAAAATATAAAATAAAATAAATAAAATAAAATAAAATAAAAAATAAAATAAATAAAATAAAATAAAAAATAAAATAAAATAAAATAAATAAAATAAAATAAAATAAAATAAATAAAATAAAATAGAGCTGGGAGGGGCTGCTCCTTGGCCCTGAGGGAGGCTTCTCTGCTTGCAGAGTGGACCTTTCTGTGGGATCTTGGAACGTGCTGTACAGCAGCTGCCTGCTCCCCCCAACCCCCAGGGTGGAGAGGCCTGGTCGATCCTGGTGAGAAGAAACCTAAGAGGCCATCTGGTCAGGTGGTCCCAAAGTGGACATCCCAGGATGTCGATTGTTATTTTGAGGGAAACAGCTTCTATGGTCAATTACTTTTGAGGAAGGCAGGGTGAAACAAAGGCAAACTCATTTAGTCTGTTTCTGTTTTGTTTTGTTGTTAGTTCAAAACTTCCCTGAACCTCTGAAATGCCTTTGGGCCTAATGACCTGCCAGGAAAATGAGATAGCCTATATTATTACCCAAGCTTATGGGACCTGCTTTCTCTTTGTCATAGGAGACATACAATGACAAATAGAGACAGAGTCTTTGCCCTCATAAAGCTTACATTCTTGAAGGCGAGATGGACAATAAGAAAGAGAGTTGCTGAATGAAATCTTGCCATTTGCAATTACGTGGATGGAACTGGAGGGTATCATGCTAAGCGAAATAAGTCAGTCAGAGAAAGACAAACATCATATGACTTCACTCACATGAGGAATTTAAGATACAAAACAGATGAACATAAGGGAAAGGAAGCAAAAATAATATACAAACAGGAGGGGGACAAAACAGAAAAGACTCAAATACAGAGAACAAACAGAGGGTTGCTGGAGGGGCTGTGGGTGGGGGGATGGGCTAAATGGGCAAGGGGCATTAAGGAGGGCACTTGTTGGGATGAGCACTGGGTATTGTATGTAGGGGATGAATCACTGGAATCTACTCCTGAAATCATGATTGCACTATATGCTAACTAACTTGGATGTAAACTAAATATATATATATAATATATATATTATATATATATTTTTTAATAAAGTTACTGAATAAAATAATTATTGACTATAATATCTAACCTCCACCTAGGAATAGGGATCTGACTCAGAGGGGTGAGGTATATTTCGCTGACTCCTTATCTCTACCCCACTGTGGAGTACTGTTTACCCAGTTCTATCTCCCTGATGCCCGGGAGGCTCATCCTGTTCCCTGCAAGGGACAATACCACCAATCAGGGAAGATGCTTACTGACCCAGTAAACTTAAAACAAGAAGAGCCACTTCCTTTATTTGATGGCTTACAGAAGGAAGACAGTGATAAGTGGTCCTCTAAAATTAAATGGCAGAGAGAATGTTGATTGATACTCTCAGAGAGGAAAGTTATTCCTCTAAATGCTTTTTATAACATTATAATGACTCCTTTTCTGCCTATGTAAAAAGCCTGAAAATATCAAAAAGTATAAATTACCCAGGCCCCCAAACTCAGAGATGAATATTTTGATGTATTTTCTGTCTTATTTTGTATACAGATAGAGAAGTACAAATGTAGATTTCACATACATGTTTTATATACTTAAAATCAAACTGTAGATTGTTTCATATCCTGCTTCTTTGCTTAACGCTATTATTACATGAGCATGTTCCTTTTAAAAAATGTTTTACTTATTTTTTGCATGAGCATATTCCTATTACACACATTTCAAAATAGGGCTTACTTCTAATGGCTACATAATGCTCTACCTTTTGAAGATATCATAATTTCCATTTTAGTTGGACATTTGGGTTGTTCCAATATTTTGCTCCTATAAATAATGCCAAATGAACTTCCTTTTATCAAATCTTTGTCCTCATTTTTTAGTTCCTTAACACAGATCTTAAGAAAGACGGGGGCACCTGGGTGACCCAGTCGGTTAAGCATTCAGCTTTTGATTTTGGCTCAGGTCATGATCTCATGGTTCAGGAAATCAAACGCCTGTCTGACTCTTTGCTGACAGCACAGCAAAGATTCTCTCTCTTTCTCTCCCTCTCTCTCTGCCCCTCCCCTGCTCCTGCTGTCTCTGTCTCTCTCTCAAAAGAAATAAATAAACTTTAAAAAAAAAAAGAAAGAAAGAAAAACATTGCTTTGTCCAGAGCTGTTAGCATACTTCAGACCCCTGTTTCATAATGCCACATTGTCTTTAAAAGTGCTGTATCCCCACAAGCAGTATATGAGAAAGCTCATCTAACTGTATTCTCCCCAATGTTCAGTATTAACATTGAAACATGTTTTGCTATTTTAAAGTGTTAAAATGATAACTTTGGGATAGTTTGTTTTCATTTCTCTGTTTTCTAATGATTTTAAACATACCATTTTATGGTTATTAACTGTTTATAGTCCCTCTTCTATAAACTGTTTATGTACTTTGCTCATTTTTCTTTTCTTTATTTTGTTTTACTTTTTTTAAGTTTATTTATTTATTTTGACCGAGAGAGTGCGTGAGCAGGGAAGGGGCAGAAAGAGAGGGGGGAGAGAGAGAATCCCAAGCCGGCTCCTCACTGTCAGTGCAGAGCCCACTGTGGGGCTAGAATTCACAAACTGTGAGATCATGACCTGAGCCGAAATCAAGAGTCTGAAGCTTAACTGACTGAGCCACCCAAGAGTCCCTTTCCTCTGCTCTTTAATGTAGTGGTATCACATTGTGATTTAATTTACACTCGTCTAATGACTAATAATTTTGAGCACCTATTCACATGTTTGTTGATCATTTGCATATCCTCCTTGTGAAATGCCTGTTCAAGTCTTTGGTCCATTTTAAAAATTGGTTTCTGTCTTTCCTTGATTTTAAGAAGTTCAGGTATATAGTGGCCATATATAGATATTGCAAAATCTTCTCCAAGTCTGTGGTTTGCCTTTTCAGTATCTTAAAGATGATTTTTGACAGAGATTCTTAATTTTGACAAAGTCCAATTTATCACTTCTGTCTGAAAATTAGTATTTTTTGTGCCCCCTGAGGGAAGATTTTCCTGATCCAACACCATAAAGATATTGTCCTGTTTTCTCCTAGAAGCTTGATTGTTTTGGCTTCCGTATTTTGTTCTATAATCAATCTCAAATTACTTTTTGTGAATGGTATGAGGTAGGGGTCAAGGGCTCAAGGTTTATTTCCTTTCTGATATGGATATACAATTGACCTCGCATTGATAATTGAAAAGACTATCCTCTCTTGCAATGCACTGCTGTAAAGCCTTGGTTGTACATCAGGAGACTGTGCCTGTGTGAGTCTGTTTCTGGACACTCTATTCTATTTGTCTATACTTTTCCCAATACCACATTGTCTGAATTGGAGTCATTTTATTGTAAGTCTTGAGATCTACTAGCATAAGTCCTCCAGCACTGTTCTTTTTAAGAATTGTCTTAACAATTTTATATCCTTTACATGTCCATATAAACTTTAGGATCAGCTTGTCAATTGCTACCAGAAATAAAACCTGTTGTAATACAGATCAGAATGCATTGAGTACTGTTATGAGTTCAGCTGTGTCCCCCAAAATTTATACGTGGAAGTCTTAACTCTCAATACCTCAGAATGTGCCCCTGTTTGGAAATAGGACCGTTGCTAGATGTAATTAGTTAAGATGAGGTCATACCAGAGTAGGATGAGTCCCTAATCCAATATGACTATGTCCTTATACGAACAGGAGATTTGGACACAGACCCTCACACAGTGAGAATACCACGTGAAGACTCAAGTTGTATTGCCACAAGCCAACTACCAGAAGCTAGAAGAGAGGCCTGAACCTAGAGCCTTCAGATGGATCATGGCCCTGCTGAGACCTTGATTTTGGACTTCGGGCTTCCAGAACTGTGAGACAATACATTTTTGTTGTGTAAGCCACCCAGTTTGGGGCACTTCATTACCACAGCCCTACCGAACTATAAAACGAATACTTAGATCGATCCTGGAGGAACTGACATCTTAACGACAGTAAGTTTTCTGATCAATGAACGTGGCGTATTCCTCCACTTATTCACATTTCTTTAATTTCTCCCAGTAACATTTTGTAGTTTTCAATGTAAAGTCTTCCCAATTATCTTTGTCAGATTTTATTCCTAGGCATTTGATGATTGATGCTTTCGTTCATGGTATTTTTTATAAATCTCACTTTCTACCTGTTGCTAAGTGCATAGAAATACAATAGATTTTTATATATTGATTCTGTAGCCAGAAGCCTTGCTGAATTTACTTCTAAATTTTGAGAGTTTCTTTTGGATTGTTTTGTAATCATGTAATTGGCAAGTAATTTTGTCTCATTATTCATGCTTTCTTTTCTTTTTCTAGCTGTATTGCACCAGATAGGGATTCCATTACAGCACTGAATAGGAGTGCTGGTACTAGATGTCCTTTCCTTGTTCCCAAACTCAGGAGAAGTGTTCAACATTTCGCTACTGAGTATCATCCTGGTTATATATTTTTTGTAAATGCCCTTTATTAGATGAAGAAAGTTTAGGATCTGTTTTTATACTATGTGCATAAATATGCACCTGAGCCGAAGTCGGCCGCCTAACCGACTGAGCCACCCAGGCGCCCCATATTTAACTCTTTAGATCCAAGGAAAATTTTCATCTTCATAATATACAGTAAGTATCAGGAACATGGAGTAAATATTTCTCCATTTACCCAGGTCTTCTTTCACATAGATGGTAAAGAGGGTGTTTTTTTTTCATATATAGATTCTATATTTGTAAAAAATTATGTTGTATGTACATTATATATATTTTAAATTATGGTATGTGTTGTATGCACATTATATACATGCTACATATTACATACATTATATATATTATATGGTGCGTGTGTGTATATATATATGTGTATATATATATGCATATATATATAATGTACATTGTAAACATCCATATATTCACCACCCAACTCAAAAAAGCATTACCTCTGCCTTTGAAACCCTTCCTACCCTTCTCTCCAATTGTCATCTGACATTTTTTTCCCACACTGAGGCCATTATGTTATTATCTGTTTTAATAATTCTCTTGCTTTCCACTAGTTTGACCGCCTATGTAGGGTATGTGTCTCTAAAGAATTTTCTGCTTAATGCCATCTGTTTCTTTTTTGACTTGTTTGCTCAACAACCTGTAAGAATCAGCCACGTTGTTCTGTGTAGCTATCATGTGTTCATTTTTATTGATATCTAATATTCCATTTTACAAATATGCCAAAATTATCTTTTCTACTATTGATAAACCTTTGGATGGTCTTCAGATGTTTTGTACTGTGAACAATGTTGCCATTAACTTTCTTGTAAATGTCTTTTGGCATAAAAGTTATTTCTAAATGGGCTATTACTTTTCCAGATTATACTAATATATTCCTTCATCATCTCTCATATGTCTTAAGCAAATTATTAATAGATTTCTGGGCACTTTTCTGTCTTTTCTCAAGATGAAAAACTGTCACAAACATGACTTCAGGGCTGAGTTCATCCTCCAATATCTTTCTCTCTGAATCTGCTTTCATTTGTAGATGAGAAAATTGACTCAGCCAAGATGATAGTGGTTATTGACAGATAAGTTAAAGCCAAGTGCCCTCTCCTCATATTGATGCCCCCACCACAGAGCAGGCCATGGTAGAGTAGGAGGGAGAGCATTAAAATATTTTCCTAATCCTAGTCATTTCCCTGTGATTAGGATTATGAAATGAAAAGCTGCTGTTTGGGCTCGGGCATAGGAACAGATGCCTAGCAGAGTCAGGGCAGAGGTGGGGTGAGTGGGCATCAAAGGCAGTGATGTCCAAAGTCTTTATCTTCAGGGAAGGTCCCTGTCCTGCCCCAGTGGGCTCCCTGCTGGGGGGAGTGGTTCAGACTAACTGAGGCCAGGTAAGAACCACGCTTCTGTTCTCCCTGGGACTTGGTCCATTCAGGCAGGTGTGGCATAGGAGAGCATGGCATGTATGTGTTCCCGCACGTGTGTGTGTGTGTGTGTGTGTGTGTGTGTGTGTGTGTGTGTTGGAGTGTGCAGAGAGGCATGACAAGGTAGTTGCTCTCTGGAGGGCCCAGATGTCATGTTGCCTGACCGTATGTATTTCTGGGATCCTCTCCCACCCTGTTTGTGCTTCCCTCTCGTGATCTGCTCTCTCTCCTCCCCCATCCATTTCTTCTTCTGGGAGCTATTTTATCTCCAAATTTCCAGGCTCACTCAGAATTGGAGTCCCATACCACTGCCGGTGACAAACGGCTGTTTGGAAAAGAGGGAGGAAGGACAGAGGCAAGTAGGCCTGAACATCAGGTGAAAATCAGAGTTGGCCAGGAAGTCTGGGTGCTGGTCCTAGCCCTGCCAGTGACCTACTTTCTCACAGACCCTGGGGCAGGACTGGCCAAGTCAAGAGAATGAACCAAACCCTTTGGAAGGTGACCTTGATCCTTTGAACAAGCAGCACCCCTCTTCTCCCGTCAGGCATCCTTACCTGACAAGGATTTTTTTTCCTTCTTTTAAGCGCCTGGCATTTAGTCAATACCTTTTATGTGGCAGGCACGTTTCAGGGGCCAGGGACACAGATCCGGATCAGGAAGTGCTCTGTGAAGTGTCAGTGTGACAAATGGTCTGGAAGCAGCGGGCCCAGGGTGCTGTAACCCAGGTTAGGAGGACTGTGGCCGGCACTGGGGAAGGCTTTCCTGAGAAGGTGCCATGTGAGCTGTGTGGGAGTTCCAGGAGGAGACAGTCAAGTTGGCATGTATGCAGAGGGAAGCAGGTGGTTCAGGCTGGAGGAAAGGCTGGGCAAAGGCAAGAAGACATGACCCAGCATGCCCGTGGGGGGGTGGGGGTGGGGGCTGGAAGTAGTTCCGTGTGGCAGGCGTGCAGGATGGGCTGTTGGGCCGTGAGCTCACACCCGAGGCCCACCAGGCCATACGAAGGGGTTTGAGTTTGCACACAGGGCCCGTGCTTCTCCAAACTGAGCCTGAAAAGCACTCAGGAAGACTATTAGGAGACAGACCCCTGGGCCTTACTCCAGCCTACAGAATCAGAACCTCCACGAGTCAGACCTCGGAATCAACCCTTCGCCGTGTCTCAGGAGAGTCCGCACAGGCCCAAGGAAGTGGTGGGGGAGTTCTAAGCAGGGGAGAGGCAGGCACAAGGAAAACAAGTCCCAGTGCTCTCCTGGGCCTCTGCTGGAAAGAAAAGTCCCTGGGGCTATGAACAGCATCCCCAGAAGCTTCTTCCAGGGTCCGTTGCCTGTGTGTTGAGACCAGGTGTCTCATGACCGAGACAGGGGCAGGCACAGAATTGGGGTTTCCGGTTGGACAAGCTCCCCCAGGTAGTACAGTAGAGGGACGGGAGAGGTGTCCCTCCCACCCCATTCCCACGCCACTCACCCCTAACGGTGTCACCTTATAGGACCATCTCTCACCCATTCCTTCATCCTACATGAAACCCGATTTCCACATCCTATACGGCTCCTTATTCAAGCTGCGTGTTCAGAACGTGTTGGGGGAAGGTGAGGAGGAGGACTGAGGCCGTGTTTTCACCCAGGCTAAGGGGAAGGAGGCTTCTTGGGATGGTGGGTTTCCTTAGTTGTTCAAAGCGGTTCCCTAGTTGTACGAGCCCTAGGAAGAAGGCTATGTGATGGCTTCGTACCTCCTAGTGTGATTGTGTCCCTCCTCCTAGACTTCTCTCCAGAAAATGGTAATGACGGATTCTGATACACAAGGCGTAAATTAGTTCTCCAGTCCAGAAACGTGCTGTGCTCAAGGGAGCCCACCTCCTAGGGGTTCCCACGACACAGAACAGCACCCAAGCTCCTCACCCGGACCCCAGAGGAGTCACCCCTGCTTTGCAGCTTCAGCCCTGCCCTTGCCTTTTTTTTTTTATTTTTTTTTAACGTTTATTTATTTTTGAGACAGAGAGAGACAGAGCATGAACAGGGGAGGGGCAGAGAGAGAGGGAGACACGGAATCTGAAACAGGCTCCAGGCTCTGAGCTGTCAGCACAGAGCCCGACGCGGGGCTCGAACTCACGGACCGTGAGATCATGACCTGGGCTGAAGTCGGACGCATAACCGACCGAGCCACCCAGGCGCCCCACCCTTGCCTTTTAACCAGTGTAACTTTTGCACTTTAGAACAGTGAAACCAGGCAGTTTCACACCTGGATGCCTGTGGTTATGCTAATCTCTCTGACAGAAATGGCTCTCCCACCCCTCCCCCTCTGTCTGGCCAACTCCAAGACCCACTCTCTGCGATACCCCTCCCACCCAACACACACCTCAGTCTTGCTGTTCCTGGGAGCAGACCTGTATACCTCCACCCTGTGCTACCCTGCCTGGGGAGCACTCAAATGGAAGTTTTGTTTCCCTTCCCCTGCACCAACTTGACCAGAAATTCCTCAAGGACAGGGCTTATGGTATTACATTGTGTCTTTTCAGTGCCTGGCACGTAGTAGAAACTCAACAGATATTTGCTGAACCAGACAGAATCCAGATGAATGAGAAGCGCTCTCAGACATGTGAATGCCGTGATAATTTAATAGCTTGTGAGGATTTGCCTGTTGGTATTTTTAGATGGCTTTTAAAACCTCTATAGAGATGTGACACCCATTCCCCCTACATTAAGTGTAAAGTAACAAACGTAATGAGTCAACTGAAGGTGATTATTTGCATCTCAAAAGGCGGGGGGAGCAGGTTTCCTTTAAACAGTAAGCTTTTGCTGGAACTTTCAGAAACTTGCCTTGCAGATCATTAACTTCTGGGGGTGGGGAGCAGGAGTCCTAAAGTTACCCTTAAGAGTCTGAGCTCTGAGAGCCTCTGGAAGAAGGAAGCAAGGCAGAAGATCGTGGAGCCATACAGGACTGGATTCAGATTCTGACTATATTAGCTGTGGGCCCTCAGGCAAGTCGTGTAACCTGTCTGTACCCCAATTTCCTTATCCCTAAAGTGGAGATGTACTATACTGACGTTGTGATTGTTGTAAAGACCTAAAGGATCCTATATTGAGTACCTTAGCTCATAGAAATTCCCCAGTAACTGTAACAGTACTGTAGTTAGCCTTGACACCGCACACGGAAGAGAGGTTTGCAAGGTTTACGGGACTTTACCCTGGATCGCAGAAATAAGAATGGCAGAAGGTATCCAGACAGGGAGGGCCAGACTGTGCGGCAGCGTAACTTTGCTCTTACAGCACTTCACAAGTTTTTGATTCTTTAAACTAAATCCTTCCATGCTGAATGTGCACAAGCAGAAGGCTGGCGACAGCGCCGGGCAGTGTGGTTGAGGGGAGGGTCTCGGACTCTAGAGAGCCTACCACTCACTAGCTCTGGGATCCTGGCGAGATCACCTCACTCAGTTTCCTAAGCTGTAGAAAGGATGCTCCGTACACCCTCCATAGACGGCACATAACCGTATTATGAAGTGATCAGGATTAATCAACAGCACAAAGTGCCCTGTTGGAGGAACTGATTGCTCTGGGAATAATGGAGAGAGAGGGGATGCAAGAGCTTTGGTCCCAGGCTTTGGACACCTGACAGGAGAGAGCTGTTTGAGCTTGCGTGTGTTCTGTAACACAAAGGGTTTGCCCTAGATAATCCCTTGGGTTCCTAAAGTAGCCCAAGGCCAATCTAGCACAGTTCCCCAAACAGCTGCTCTCGGGCCTGGGGGGTTGTGCCCGGATGGCCCCACCTGCTGCAGGATAAGTCCTGCCCACTCCAGAGCCAGGCCTCCTCTGGAAACCATCCTTCCCGCGCCCCCCCCCCCCCCGTATTGTGTGGTCCTCATTGTGCCCGTGCCTGTCATCTGGATGGTGACGGTAGTAAGCAAGGTACAAACAGCAGAGCAAACCATTTTGAGTGAGAAGCTTGTCATCTGAAGCAAAGATGGATGAGCACTTTGCTTTTGTAGAGATTTCTGGAATCTCCCGGGTCCTAACTCTTTTGCTGTTTCCCGTCCTTTGTGTAGAAATGTTTGGTAACAGGTGAGATTCTGTTACCTCCCTCTGGGTGGAAAGAGAAAGAAAGCCCCGTCGGTTTGGGTCACAGCTGCAGGTAAAGGCATATAGTACAACAATGGTTTTCGGAGTAGATTCCTTAATGCCCCTTACCCACAAGCCCTTGGCTGCTACTTGCTCCCGGGTGTGGAAGAAGCGACCCGGTCTCTTCAAGAGTCCCCAGGACTCTGAGAACCGATCCCTATCCCAGGGGCTGGCAACGCAGGGACCAGGCTCTCCCCCTGACCGGGCAGGATGAGGGAGCCCGCCTCCACTCCGGGTACCCGCGAGCGTCTGCAAAGGGCACCTCGGAGAGGGCAGACCGAGACCTCGGGAAAAGTTGTCTAAACAAAGGGCATTCCTTAGCTTCCCCCGGGACAGCCGAGCTTGCTCCCCAAGCCCCGGGTGTGGAGTTGCACGCTTCCCCGGGGAGCCGGGGAGGAACGCGGGGTCTTCCTGGCCCTCGCCCGCGCGGAGCCGCGTCCCCCGCTGCGCACGCCCCGAAGCCTGGCCCGGCCCCGCGCCAAGCGGTCGGTCCCCCGGCGCCCGGGCCCCGCTCGTTCTCCCGCCCTTGGGACGCCCCGCCGCCGCGGCCGCGAGAAGGAGGCAAGCGGAGGGCGGCGGAGGCCTGGGTGGGGGCCCGGTCCCGCTCCTCCAGCCCCTTCCGCCGCCCCGCCTTTCTGCCCTCCGCGCTCCCTCTCTCCGCTCCCGGCCCGGGGCGCGCCCGGCTCGGCCTCTCTCCGCGCGGGCAGAGCCGGGACCTGGCAGCCCATGCCGCTTCCTTCCAGCCCGGGCCGCGCCCGCTTGGCCCTCGGACCCCGCAGGCAGGCGGCGGCCCGCACCCCACACCGCACGGCGGGGCCGGAGGGCAGAGGGCCGGAGCAGGGCCGCGCCGCGGGATGGAGGGGGTGCCGGAGGCGGCGGCGGCCCAGCCGGCGGGCGGCGGCCCCCAGTGAGTACGCGGGAGCGAGGCGCCGGGCGGGCCGGGGCGGAGGGGTGGGGGAGGGTGGGGGGGGGGTGCGAGCAGGGGCGCGGGGGAGGGCGCGGAGAGTCCTTCCCGCTTCAGCCTGTGGGGGCGAGAGCCGGCGCCTCCCCGGAAGGCTGCCCGCGCCCCGGGGAGCCCCCGTTGGAGGAGACGGGTTCTCCGGGGGCGCGGTGCCAGAGGCTCCCCGTCGGAAGTGCTTTTCCCCTGGCTGGGATTGCCCCGAACCCCCTGTTTTCTGAACTGAACTTTACAAGAGAGGATTCGGCGGCCGGGCTGCAGGAGAAAGTGGTTAACTTCTAGATCAACCGGTGGAGGAAATGATCTCGCCCGCCTGACGATACCCCTTTCGCTTCCCCGGCGTAAGGCTGATGTGACATTTGCACTGTGTCCTTTGCTTTATGAAGTGTGTACATTCCTGCAACGTGTTTAAGTCGATTGGTCGTAAACGACTATTTCGGGGAATTCTGTGATGAACTTTTTTTGAAGTGAAAAATTAACTCCTAATTTGTAACTTAAGTAAATACGGATTTTTCTACACAAGCCGTTTACTTCAAGTGAGACATATATAAACGTATGGTGTTTCAGCATTTTCCCAGAGAGCGGGTGGATATTAACACGTCGTGGCACGTATGTGTGCACTGAACCACTTGGTGAATAAAATCCCGTGCTCATTTTCATTCCCTGTGAAGACTATGACATCAACCATGCCACCAAGGAGTGTTGTGATTCTGGCAAGTCACTTAACCCCTCCAGTCTGGATATTCTCCTCTACAGAATGAGGGGGGTGGGGGGTAAGTGATCACTTGATCACTGAGTGCTTTGAAAAAGCCCTGGCCTTGGAAGGAGAGGCTTTGCATTGCAAACCCGGCCTCCGCCTGCGTGACCGAATCTCTGTGTGCCTCAGTTTCCCTGTCTGTGAAAATGAGGAGGATAATCCCATCCTGGCAGAGTGTGTGAGGATTATTTGAGAGTCTGAAAGCCCTTGCAGGCCTGCCTGGTACACAGCACATGTGGACAGGAGTCGGCGACTAATCGTGGCCACCCTCTGAGCGCAGCCCCATGCTGCAGTCCTGTGGCTTGTACACAGGTGGGCACCTTGAACCAGAGAGTCAGATCCTGAGGGGTATCTTCCTGAAGCCCCTCATCTGCACTGGCTTCCCTTAAAAAGGGAAGAGCGTGTCCGCTATTAGCAGAGGTTGATATCCTCTGAGGTCACTTGTCAGCAAAGCAAGAGGCCAGGGATTGGGAAATCTGGCCCCTGTTTTCACTCCGGTCCACAGTTGGCTGTTGTTTGAAGCTTCATTGTGCGCCATCTGTAAAATGGGGGTAGAAAAACTAGAACGCTCCTCAGACTTGGAAGAAAAAACTCAATAGTAACTTGTTTGTCCCATCCAATGATTTATACTTTTCAAAGCTCTGTCCCCACGTTTTTCTCATCTGGACAGGGCTCAAAACCAAGGCACTCTGGGGACCCAGGAGGGTGTTGGAGCTACTAGCCATATGCTGGGTCTCAGGAGCTTTGTCTGTTTTCTTTTCCAGAGGGACCAAAACAGGGAGCGGGACAGCCAGCTCCATGGAGATGACCTCAGGTGTGGAGAGAAGTGGCCCTGAGCCACGGCTGGATAATGGACACCTCCCAGGACCCTGGTCCTGCTCTCTGGAAGACAGAACACCCAACCTGATGGTGCCCCAGCACCCCGGTGCACTGGGGATACACCGCCAAGGTCCCTCTGTGCTGGAGTCCAAGGTGAGGGCCTTGAAGGAAAAGATGACAGCAGGCAAACAGGGGGTGAGCCCCTGCCTCACTTCTCAGGAGAGGCCATCTAAGAAATCCAAATGCAGGCGGGTCAGGGTGGGTGGAGCTGGGACTCTGTCAGAGGGGTCTTCCTTGCCGGATGCTGAGGTGGTCCTCCCTGCTCAGAACCTGACTGATGCGCAGCTGGACTGTGTTGTCAACAAGAGTGAACCTGCCAGGAAGGAGGTTCCCAGACCGCCCAGGCCGCCTACTCCTGGGCTTGAGTGCTGGAACGGGAAGAGCCCATGGCCTCCAGGAGCAGTGTGGGCACTGCCGGACAATGAGGGGAGCCTGCTTCCAGGGCCTGGCTCTTTGCCAGAGAGCCCTATCCACAGAGTCACTCCGGGCCGGCCTGGGGGCCCTGGTCCTTGTAACAAAATCACCCACGTGCCCCACCTGAGGAAAGGAAGGTCGTATGCCCTTCAAGATGGTCTAGTTACAGGTGGAGACCTGGACAGCTTGTCTCTGACCTCCGAAGAAGACTTTGTCCCCAGGCCAGCCCTGCTCGGGGGGCTCTGGCGAGCTGGAGACCTGGGGGCTCTGGGCACTGGGGGCAGGGCCTTGTCCCTGTCTGACCGGGTGGAGAGGAACCGCCTTCTGCTGCAGGAGATGCTCAGTGTTGGGGGCCAAGGCCCCGCCAAGGTGGAAATCTCAGCCTGGACTCCATCCCGGGACAGAGGTATACCAGGTGAGGCTCACTCTGTAGGTCTGGGTGGTGGGGGCAGAAGGAGGGAGTCCAGGAGGGGACAAGGGGGAAGAGGGCACCTGCGGAGGGGTGGGGCGGGAAGGGGAGAAGAGCACAGCTGCCTGTCACCTAATTCATCAAGAAGTCCTTTTATTCTGGCTCTGACATAGATTCTCTACCTGTCTGCGAAGACCCCATGACCTTCAGACCAACTGGAGGCCACCCTCTGCTTGGCGTGGAGGCTACCATGATTTCTTCCCTTTCGTTCTCTCTTGTGGCCCTTCTGGAGTGGGATTTTGCACCTCCCTCCGCTGACTTGCCCTCAGCTCCCAGGGGACCTCTTTGCCTCCTGGGGGAAACCCTACCCACAAACAGGTCAGGTGTTCTGTTAGGTGGGCCGTACTCGGGCAGCGGGATGTGAAGTGTTCAGGTCCGAGAGCGCCTTCTTTCACGTCCTTCCTCCCACCCCAAAGTCCATTCCTCACCCCACACCTGACAGGACCCACACGGTCCCCTGGGCCCATGGCAGTGCCCGCCAGCTGTCACCGTGACAGGCCGTGCCTCCACTTCTTAGGCTGAGACACAGAGTAGAGTTGAATTTATCTGGGGAGCAAACTGCTTGTGAAGAAGACTGTCTTCTCCATGTTCATTGAGTGGCCCCTGAGAGCCCAGTTTCTGGCTCTGCCCTGATCTCTGCTTCTGTTCTGCCTCCTAGAACGACCACCCGGGGACGTGGACTGGGACTCAGGCATCTCCCTGCAGGACTCAGACCAGAACAGGTAAGAGCCCAGGGTGCGCACCTCCTCTCGTGGCCTCCTTGCTGTGGTCCCCTCGCTTACCCAGCACCGGGAGAGTGGGAGACCTCGAGAAAGCAAGAGGCAGGCAGATCCCACACCAGCAGACCAGTGCACAGTGGGCCGCTGGGGATCCTCCTATGTGAGACCCCATAGAATGTGCCGGTCACCCCCAGCGTCCACTGGTGCCTGGCTGCCGCGGGTGCAGGGCACAGTGCCATGAGTATACCAGCAACCTGCTCTGCCTCCCTGGGTCATATGCCCTGTTCTGGGCTCTGTCTCTTTATCTTTAAAGTGGCCCAAATAGTATCTGTCTGGTTGACTTCCCAGGACTGTCGTGAGGCTAAAATGAGAGAAGAGTTTTGAAAATCCTTAGGGAGGGTACACAAATGCAGAGCTTTCACCCCACGGTCCCTTTCCCATCCGGGGGCGGGGGGGGCGGTGCTGGCTCCTGTAAAGGATTTCACCTCCTCCAGTCTCCTGTGACATCCCACAGACTTTACTCCAGCCCCTCCACCAGTGTCTCGGGGACCTGGCACACCAGGGTGGTTGGAGCAGTGGGGCCACTTTCTGACATGGGTAGTGTCCTGACCCGGCAGGACGTGCGCTCGGTTGGGGTGAGCGGCTCTCTCCGGCACCCACTCAGAGGTTGGCCTCCGCCTCAGTCTTTGCCGAGCTCCTGGCTCCGGAACGCCAGGCGCCGGAGAGGTTCCATTTCTCCGGCTGTGCAGTGTCGTCACTTGTTGAGGGTCTCATGGTTTCTGTGGAGGTCAGAGGTCAGAATTGTTACTTCTTCATCACCAGGCCATTCCATGCATAAATTCCACTTCATCTAACCTGCCCTCCAAAAAATGTGGAGGGGCCCCCCTTGGCCCTGCTTTTACAAATTGAGGACTCCCCAGATTCAGGCGACCCAGCTCCTGCTTGGCTACTGGCCTTTGCAGTGGCCTTGGCCAAGGGCCTGGTGGACAGGGGGCTGTCTGGCTCCTTCGTCCCTCACTATCTATGATTTGGAATCATAGTTGACTCCGCTCTGCTAGGGTTCTCTTCTTCCGCCTCCATGGCCACTGTCTTCTGCCTCTCATCAGGTCTCCCCGTAGCCCCGCCACGGCATGGAGGGTTGTGACCGCAGAAAGGACTGTGGTCCTCAGCGACACCCTGTCCTCCTCCCTCTCCCTCCTACTTCCTCGGAGAGCCCGCAGAGAAGGCAGCTGAGGCAGGCAAAGATGGTGCGTCCTCTTCCTGTGGCTGCTTCTGCCCCCCACCCCTCACACCCTTTCTTCCGGGGCTGGGAGAGAGGCCCAGCTGCAAGGTGCTACCACTGGGGGCTTTGTCCGGACCTCTCTCTTGAAGGGAGAAGCCAAAGCTCCCAACTTGCATGTTGGATAATAAGTGATGAAAATACCTGTTTTAAAGGAGGAGAACCTCAACCATAGCAAAGGAAGGTATTCTCCCCCCAGCACCGTGAGGAGATGGCATTTGTGTATAATCCTCAGGATGGCGATTTCTAGACTGTGGTTTAAACTGCCAGGACACCTGCAGCATTTTAGGGTTCAGGTCGAGTGTATGTGTGCAGGTGCAGGATACATGGATGTGTGCATATATGTGTACTGTGTGATATGTAGGTATCTGCTGGGCGGGTATGGGTGTGTGGAGAGAAGTTGTGTGAGTGAGCTTTCAGACTGTGCCCAGCATATATCTGGGCATAGAGTTGGCATGGGGAAAACTCCATCCTCTGGTTTGTTTGGAAGGTCAGAGTGCCCCACTGACCTCTATTGGCAATCTACAGTCAGGCCCCTGCTGAGTAGACCCCCACGCTGAAGGGCCAGGGAACGTGTCTAGTTCAAGGATGAGAGAGAGGTCGGCCATGTGTTGAGGCCCCCTCGGACAGGGCTCCGCATTTGGTTCTATTACTGAGTCTCCTGGCAGATATGAAGGCACGGCAGGCTCCATCTGTCCCCTGACGAGGGTGGATTTACTGATGCCATTTCTGTATAGCTAACCTCCCCAAGAGACTTCCGAAGTAAGGCATGCTACTCTCCGCTCTGCAGTCCAGGAGCACCACATGGGACCAGTGTCCTGGGGATTTCGCATCTGTACTGAGAGGCTTAGGGCCCTGGGCAGTGGGGTGTTCTGAAGCTATGGCCGGGCATTAAGATGGCCATCCTTAAGGGGTCAGGACGTGGTTGGGCAGTGAGTCCTCTCCTCTGAGGGTTGGAGGCATAAATGGTCCTGCTTCACACTCAGGTTAGCATCAGTGCCGTTCAGTATTGCATCAAGTAACCATTTGATGGAATTAACCCAAAGTGTATTTAATTATAAAATACACATTAATCCAATGTGTATTTGATTATAATTGTCTACAATTGTTACTGCTTTGCAAGGTGATAGGACAAGAAGCTCACGAAATGATGGTTACTGCAGAGCCTAAGACAGTCGTCACTGTCTGATGGTCGGGGGTGGGGATGTGTGGCCAGCCTGTTGAGGGGGGTGGTCACGGGGAGAGTCGGCCTTGGAGGTGAGGTACCTGTGATGCCGTGGGAACGTCAGAAGTGCGCTGGGACCCTGCATGCTGAGGGCC
The DNA here is from genome assembly GCF_028749965.1 of Puma concolor. NCBI lineage: Eukaryota > Metazoa > Chordata > Mammalia > Carnivora > Felidae > Puma > Puma concolor. Next base: position 42,942,729 of record NC_141683.1, read on the forward strand.
AAATGCTGACCTCCATCCCCTGACCCCAGTGTTGTCCCCAGTGTTGCCTCTTGAGGGGCAAGAGAAGGTCCTGTCCTAGAAAGCTGGAACATCCCAGTGGCCAGTCCTTCCCTCCAGAGGACCAGGCGAGGGAGGAGGACAACGTGTTGTTGAGGACCACAGCTCTTGTTGTGTGCCAGGGCCTGTGCTAAGTGCTCACCACATTCTCACTTTATCCTCATAACTAGCTATATGGATTGTTCCTGCTTCGCTCACAAAGAGGCCCCTCTGGGGAGAGATTAAATGACTTGCCCAGGGTCATACAGCTATGAAGTATGGGAATGCAGGGCTGCTTGGTGCCAAAACCTGCGCTCTAACCCTCTTCCCACACTGCCACAGCTGTCCTCTCTGCGCCCCACAGGCCACTCCTTGAGTGGGGGTCTTCTGCCTCCCCCAGCGCTGGCCAGGGATAGGCAAAGAAGGGGAGGTGATGGGCTCCACAGGCCATTCTTGTTTCTTCCAAGCCACTGTTGAGATGATTTGGGAAGTGGGAATTTGGGGAGAGGAGGGGGGCGGTAAGCACTTCAGAGAGGGCAAACAGGGGCCAGTGCTGTCAGCCACCTGTTCACGGGCCAACTGGGAACTGGGCTTGTCAGAGACAGGAGTGGGGAGGACAGTGAAGCGTGTGCTCTGCCCAGGCCTGGCCCTGCCCTCTTCCATTCTTCGCAGCCCGCGAGCATCCCATCCCCATAACGTAAGATAGCCACGACCAGCTCAGCCTTTTCCCTATCTTGAGGCTCGGAGAGAGCAGATCAGGATTACAGATTGCCTCAGGATCTCAAGTGAAGCATGGGATCCCAGGGTGTGCAAAACCTGTGTGAAGCCAGAGGTGCCAGGGTGCCAGGGCGCCCTCTTGAGGCTGCTCCGGCTCAAATCAGGACCTTCCATGTGCGCGATCAGTGCCCCAGGTCCTCAAGTGTGTCTGCAGGGCTTTAATTACCACTCTGCTGGGAGGGGGAAATGGAGAGGAGAGGGTCCCTGGGGCTGTGTTTTATTTGTGCTCTGATGATGAAGGAAACTCAGAGGATTCCCTAGGCTGTTGATTCCAACTCCCCCCCTCCCCAACCCCATCCCTGTGGTAGAATCGTGCCCACTTCAGAAGCTGAGGCTCAGGGGAAGCCCAGTCTCCAGTTCCCATGCCTCTTCATGAAAAGAGAGGGCAGAGTGCCAGCCTGCAGCAGCTCACACTCTGGTGGGTCCCAGTGTTCAGGCCCCTGTTGGGATTGCTAGAGGTCAAAACTCCCCGCCCAAAGCAGTTTGTGAGACTCCAGTTTAAAGTGAGGCAGGCAGGGAGCCCCCGAGAATTTCAGAGGCCGTGCCTGTGGCTCTAGTGGTCAGACCCACAGCTGCGAGAATATTGCCAGCTTTTTAGAAGTTAATGTATTCACTAACACTTTTGGAGAGTCTCCTGTGAACCGACCCCTGTGTATAATTTCAGAGGGAATTGCCCGTTGTTGTGCTCACTGCCTTCTCTGCCTGCCTCAGCATTGGCCATAGATGTTGCTGGTGGGTCTCCTCCTGGAGCTCCTTGGGGGCAAAAACTGTGCCGGTCTTATCTCCGGGACCCGGGACCGGCCAAGTAGCTGCACAGAACAGGCTTCTTGGCAGAAGCACATATGCATGAGTGTAGGTGGGCTTGATAGGATCTGGATGGAAACAGGAGAGGACACTCCCGGTGGGTAGGACCTACAGGAATGCTTGGGAGAAGGGTGAGGTGGAATGCGTGGGTACTATCGGGATACAGGGTGGGGAAGCTGGCTCTCCATAAGTGGAGAGCTTTGGAATTTAGATTTTAAGTAGGGCAGTAAAAAACGAGAGACATTAACCATCTTCCTCCTGCCACACCCACTCCCTCTGTGGTAAGACCACAGCGTCTTCTGACAGTGCGGGACCATTGCTGTCCCCTGTGGCCTAGTGCCCGTGCTACAGAGCTGGTGAGAGAGTTGGAGATCACTCTGGCTTACCAGTCCAGTTCTGGATCTTCTGGGCCCCTAGGATTAGGAGGTACGTGAAGAGTCCTGGGGGTGAGCATGGGAGAAGAGCCACTCTTGCACATCCCCAGGATGTTCAGGGCTATAGGTGTACCTGAGGACACCCCAGAGCAAGGGGTTAATGAAAGCTGGCAGAGCCAACCTGTCCTGCATATCCCCAGCCACCTGCCATCCTGCCTACCCAGATATACAGACACGGGGGCACCTGGGTGGCTCAGTTGATTAAGTGCCTGACTTTGGCTCAAGTCATGATCTCGTGGTTTGTGGGTTCAAGCCCTATGTTGGGCTCTGTGCTGACAGCTCAGAGCTTGAAGCCTGCTTTGGATTCTGTGTCTCCCTCTGCTCCTCCCCCATTCATACTTGGTCGGTCTGTCTGTCTCTTTCAATATTAAATAAAGATTAAAAAAATTAAAAAATAAAAGATATACAGACACGAAGGAAAACTGGACGAAAGCCCCCTTAGCAATCTCAAGCCTACCAAGAATAAAACTAAAAAGAAAAATTAAACCACCCACCAGTGTTTTCAAATGCTTACTGTGCTCCCGCTCACCTAGTGCTCTTAAGTCCTGGGTGGACAAGGAAGCACACTAACACTGAAACCCTAATGCACAGCGAGTGCCACCTGGAGCTTTCTGCCACGCCATTACCTCACTCACATACACGCCACACATGCTTATTATGGTCCCAGTCTTTGTGAAAACAGAGGCCGTAGAAAATTACTTTACCCTAGACCGTCTGTGGGGGGTGGTCTGAAATTCAACAAGAGGAAACCCTCCTTCCTGGCCTCCAGAGTTGAGCCCGCCACTCTTCCCACTATGTGGGGGTGTTTCGGACACCTGCCTCCACACGCTGAGGCCAGGCGGTGCTGACCAGAAGGGCAGCCCCATAGGGAGTTTGTTAGCCTTCTTCAAGAAGCCTTCAAGAAGAGTGGCAAAGCCAGCCACTCTACTATCCCCGGATAAGAAGTTGGCATCTTAAGAAAGCTCTGGGAGCCTCCACCCAGATCCTTTCAAAGGTGTTAAGCGAGGCAGGCGTATCCTACAGCAGCCATTCTGAAGGAGCCCGCTCCTCTTCCCTGTTGAGAATAAGCACCTGTTTATTACCTGTCAGCAGCTTCCCTCTGCTACCAGTCTCCTCTGGCTCCCATTCTATGGAAGGTGCCTCTTCTGCAAAGCCCTGTCAGATGCTGTCTGGAGCAAAACCACCAAGGCTTCTCTAGCCTCAAGATGGCTTCCCTTCCAAACATACCTTCCCCTTGCAGACCATGACGAGGTGAGCTCTTCGGCAGGGATTCCAGTTCATGTTTAGGGATTCCATCCTTTGTGCATAAGGGGGCGAGAGTAACTTAAAATAATACTACTAATAACCACAGCAGTGGTAATAGTGATTGCTGGCCTTGGTTGACTCTTACCCAGTGCCTGACTCTGTGATGAGCTCTTTTAAGGAGCTCAAGCTCACTTATCAGCTGAACCCTTAGTTAGCAGATGAGGAAACTGAGGCTTAACCCCAAAGTAACCTGCCAGGGTGACATGGCTCGTGAGGGGACAGCCCAGAATGAAAACCTGGCTAGGCTGCCCCAGAACCACACTTTAACCAGCACTGTGGCCGCAGCCTGTCAGTGTCCTGCAGCCATGGGAAGAAGGTGGCTGTGATCGTGCACCCAGGGCACCATCCTGCCCTCATGGCACATGCAGCCAGGAATCAGTTTCAGGCCCATCTTTTCTCTTCCCCTCCCTTGGGAAACTACACGGTATAACAGCAGGAGAGCTCGATCCTTGGTCATCTAGAGGCTTTATGATATACAGAGGTGGAAAAAATGGTGGGGGAAAAGACTTATATATGTTCTGTACGCTATACGTTTCCCCTCTACCCCACTGCATCCTGGAATCTGGGAAATATCAGATCTCTTTAGAGTCCAAATTATTTCCCTAATTCATGTTCTTGAGATGAAAGCGTTAGACCCAGACTTGCTGGAGCTTATTATTTTAATCCAGGATTATGATGGCTGCAGAAAGAGGCCAGTCTGTCCTGTTGACCACCCCTTCCTCCTTGGCTAGGAGAGGAATGGCGTCTGTCCTGACTTGAGACCTCGACCTGTCTGGCCCTGAGGGGACCTGAGGTTGGAGCTAAGCCTGTATCTCTCTACCAGGAAACTGGCTTAGATGAACAAGCCAGATTGGGGGGGGGGGGGTGCGGTGCATGCTGCCCGAGTCCTTGAAATCAGCTTGGGACACTGGTGGTTGGAGGGGCAGAGGGAAGGGCCAGAATCCTCATGTGGAACAACAGTCGTCCCCCCAAATTAGTTCCTGGTAGGTGTTGCTGCTCCTTGGTGGCCAAACATCTGTGGTGTGGATCCCCCCGGGGAGAGGACCTCAAAATCCCTCCCCCAGCCTTGTGGTGCACCGGACTACCTGGGCAGACCCAGACTCACAGGTAGCAGGTGTGAGTCTACTCCCGTATCCAACTCCCGCTCTTTGCAGATGGGGAGACTAAAGCCCAGGAGAGAAAAGCACTCAGCTACTTTATCCCCATACCCTGCCTGCTGAACGAATGAGTCTCAGACATGCAGGTTTTCCAGAGGGTAGCAAAAGCTGTTATTCCGAGATGGAGTTGCTTTAATCTAGCCCTGCAGTGTCTGCCCCAGCCCTTCCAGGAAATTTTCACAGTTGTGGGAGCTGAGATTGTGGGGTATAGTCCATGATGGGAAGGGGTTGGCTCGAGGGCTGTGTGCCCTTGGCAGAGGCCAGGGCCAGATTAGACTGGAAAGCCTCCCTCAGGTGGAAGAGTCTGAACCTGTGTGCCTGGCAGGGCTGGCGCCCCTTGGGCGGACCAGCAGGATGCAGTGATGGATGGGGGCAGGGGGGCGGGGGGGGGGGGTGGGCAGTCTGGCTGGGAAAGGCTCCGCATCCCACAACACCGAGGCTGCCTGCCCCCGCCTCCTGGGAGAAGACTGCTCTCCCCTCCACAGGGCTGGTCAGGGCCAGGAGTTCCTACCCTGCTGACCTTGACTGCCATCTGTGAAGGTGGCTGCCACTCCCCTCCCTGCTCAGCTTGTTACTGCATGGATGCCTTCAGGAGCCTTGCTTTTCTAATCAGTGGAGAAAGTAGCTTTGTCTGCCAGGAACCAAAGCAGGGCAGCTGATGGAAAAAAAAAAAAAAGAAAGAAAGAAAGAATTAACAGCTCCAAGTAGAGGGAGTAAAAAAGAAACAGCAAAGCTGGAAAATGGCTTAAAAACCTGGGGGCAAGGCCAATCCTGGCAGCATCTGGCCAGCTGCCTGGGGGCCCTCCTGCCTGCCCACCAGGTCTTGTGACAAATGCCCTCAGACAGCCGGGGAAGCACAGCTGTCACCGGAAGGCTCCAAGTGTGCGGGCAGACAGCCAGAGGCCCGCGGCTGCAGGGGCGTCTCTCGGGCTGGTAACCTCATTATCTCTGCTGTCGGAGCAGGAGCCCCAGGGAGCACAGCTGCTCGCAGCCGTGCGTCGGAGGAGCTGCCTGCTTGGGAAGCTGTGCACAGCAAGGCCTCTCCTGCCAAAGGAGGCTCCACAGGGCTGCGGGCCTGGAGATTCGCTTTCACGTCACTCCAGTAAACCCTCCTGGTTCCAGAACTGTGCCTGGGCCCTGCCAGGGTTCATGGGCACAGATGGTGCCTTTATTCTGGCAGCTCTTTCCCCCCCTTGAGCCCCCAAAGAAAGGTTAGGTGCAAATAATGAGCAAGAAAGAAAAGAAGGGAAGGCAAAGGGAAAGAAAAGAGAAACAGAAAGAGAAAGAAAGGACCTTAGACTGCCCAGAGCTTGTCCAAGGATGTCCCAAGGACGCCTCGGAATTATGCCATTTTCCACTCACATCTGTCCTCCGTTATCCAGGAAACTACTTGGTACCTTCCCCCTGTCAGGCCCCTTTCTCCGGGTGACATACGGGGTGGGTAAGACAAGGGATTTGGGGCGCTACAGTCTGAAATCTAGGTATGCTTGGCTAGGCCTCTACCTGCCTTTTGTGGACCCTCCCTGGTAAGGACAGCCCCTGCGTATATGACAGTGAGGACAGGGGAGGCCAAAGTCACATGAAAGAGCATGTCTGACTCCAGCTGCAAACATTCTCAAGCCTGCCCTGGGATCCAAGGAGGAGAGGAAGGAGGAGACAGAGGGTGTGGGAAGGATACTGGAAGCAGTGGGGCTGGCTATCGTCTGCTTTGCTCTCAATTGATGTTCGACCTTGAGCAACATGCCAAATGTTCTTCTCTGCTGCGGAACACCCTCATCTGTCAAGTGCAGAGCGCACCTGCCCTGGGCCAGCCTGGCTGGGGAGAGGGAGCTCTGTGGAGAGAAATGGCTTGTCAGCGGGAGGTTGTGGGGCTGCTGTTATTGCTGTAACCTGGCACTGGCTGTATGTCACTGTCTGCGAGACAGCTTTGAAAAAGGGCCACCGTCATTTTCCGCAGCTCTGGACTGGCTGGGGAGGCCGCACATCTGGTAGGTGGGGAGGGCTGGGAGAGGACCCTTATTATTATGAAAATCGAGCCATTTGCTGACTTGGTGTGGGTCCAGCTTAATTTCTCTCAGCCCTGAGCCGATGCCTAACGGGTTTGGATTGGGACTGAGGCAAGCAAGCACCAGGATTTATAGAAATGTCATTCCCCCAAAAGGAGCAGAATGTGACAGGCTGAGGCCTGACTTCTTGAGTCTGCGGTGGGGGCTTGCATGGGTACGTGTGGGTGCAGAGAGAAGCAGAAGGAGAGAAGGAGGTGATGTGTGTAAAGACCATCTGGCTGGGCACAGGCCCAGTCCAACACGCCGGGCCCTTCCCCCGTCCTCCCAGATAACTCCGGCTGCCTGCCCAGGGAAGGAACAATAGAATAATCTGGAGATTCCCCTACCCTTCTTAGATCCTCCTGGGATTTCTGTCTCCTGAAATCCTGAGCAGATAATCTGTCCAAGGTGGGTTAGCTCCCCGGCCCTGTCCAGAGACACTCAGGGCCATTGCCCAGACCCCAGGCCGGTGCCCTCTGTGTGGGAACTGGACAAGGAAGGCTGCACATGCAGGGCTTTTTCGGGCACCGCCATGCTCAGTGCTGTTAAAGCTCTTCTAATCCGTGTTATTTTCTTCTAATCCCTCCCCCGCCTGCTCTGGCCTGTGTGCCACCCTGTAGGACCTTTGGTCCCAAGCCGGAGTCCGTGCTGAGCCCCAGGCATGAGGAAGCCAAGCATCTGCTGCAGCGTGCCCGCATGAAGGCCAGGACCCGGCCCCTCCGTGCCAGCCATGATATCGTGCCTGCCATTGCCCAGGGCAGCCGGTGAGTGGGGCCCTGGCCTAGGAGGGCTGAGGCAGGGAGAAGAGGTAGGATCCAGCCAACGCACTGCTTCTCACTTCTCCCTCTGTGTGTGTGTTTCCCATGTTAGGCGCTTGAGTTAATTCATTTAGTCAGTCAACACACCTTGACTGAGGGCCTACAGTATCAAACATGGAGGATTCGAAGGTGAATGACACATAATCTGAGCTCCCTGGGGGACAGATGTCACAGTCTCCAGGGAGAAAGACCGGCAAACAGGCCAATACAGTTGTGGTGTAGGAGAGGATAGACGTGAATGCGGGGCAGGAAACCCATACCTCCACCTGGGAAGGACAGCAGAGGCTCTAGAGGACGTGGCTTCTAAGTTGGGGCTTGGAGGAGATGTATACCTTCCCTGGGCGGATGATGGAGGCCGGGGTGAGCATCCCAGGGCAGACACCATGAGCAGAAACACCGTGCTCACGGGGACGGGAGGGAGTGGCTTGAAGGCCAGAAAGCTCAGTGCAGGCTGGTCACGGAGGCCTCCAGGCTTGCTGAAAGATTTGGATGTCTCCAGTAACAGCTAGAAGCCACTACAGGATTTTAAGCAGGTAGATAGCATCATCACATTTGCATCTCCGTATAGCTGTCCTGGCTGCAGGGATGTGTTGGATCTGGGGGCCTGGGGCGGTAAGGAGGCTTCATGGTGGTCCTGGTGAGATGTGATAGGGAGGGCGGGGTGTGGAGATAAGGAATTGCCAAGAGCCAGAAGGATGCAGGTTTACTGAGGCAGCAGCAAAGTGGTTAAGATTCTGGAACCAGACCCCTGGGTTTGAATTTGGGCTCTGCCACTTGCTGGCTGTGTGCCTTTGGGGAAGTCTCTGTGCCTCAGTTTTGTCATCTGCAAAATGGGAATTGTAATGGTGCCAGTCTTACAGGGTTGTTAGGATTATATTGAGTCAGTACGTGTAAGGTGTTCAGAACTGTGCCTGGGGCATAGCGAGTACTATGTGAATGTTACCTCTTACCAGTAATCATTTAGTTAACCGGGTGTAGGAAATGTGAGAAGGGAAGGCATCCAAGGGGAAGCCCAGGGTTCTGACTGGGTGTCTGGAGGTTTGGTGGGGCCTTAGCCAAGGAATGAAGTTCAGGGTCACGCTTTAGAGGAGGTTGCCCTCCAAATGGAGGAAATGTTCATCAGGCATTTGGATACAAGATCTGCAGAGGAGGAAAAGAGGTCAGAATGGCAGAGTTGGGCATTACCCTGCTTTCCTGATGCTAGAGCTATGGGTGAGGGCAAGTTCACTGGGGGTGAAGAGGCAGGCAGAGAACAAGTTGAAGGACATTCAGACCAGCCCTTCACATATGTGGCTGTTCCTGGAGTGACATCCCATCCCCATCCCCACCTGCCATTCCGTGTGCCATGCCCCTCCTGGAACCCCCTGCACGTGGAATGCACACCCCAGGGCCAGTACACCTGGTGGACCTGACACGGGGCTGCCAGCCCATGCCAAATTGTGCCTGCCCCAAGCAGGGCACCTGTGCTTTTGTCACGATGATGGGCATGCTGGGTGTGCTGGTTTCCATCACTGTGTGATACTGGAGGAACAGAGGATTCTCAGTGGAACTGGGCCATATGCTCTTTGATGGGAGACACTGAGCCTGTGCACTGAAGGCCGTGGACTGTCATGGCACCATTGAGATGACTCCAGCATAAGCAGAGGGCTGAGGCCTGCCTCTGAGTTCAGTGTCATTATGACCCCCCTATGAGAGGGGCTCAGGAGATCCTAAATCTGGGCAAGCTGTGCCAAAAAGACTATCCTTTTCTTTCCACATTTTTGCCTTGTCTCACTCTGGTTGGAAGAGACTAGTTAGGAATGGGCATGGCTTCTCTGAAGCATCCTAACTATTCTTCTCTTCATATACATGGAGCTCAGAGCCTTAGACTTTCACAGAGCCCTCTGTTCCACCTTCTGTAGGTTACTTAGGTTGGGCTGGGTAGTCTCAAAATTGGCAGGACTATTTGCAAAACAGACGTGACTGTGTAAATGTGCTCTTGGACACTTCCTCTTCCCCAGATTAGGCGAGCAGCTCATCACAACCCCATTCGCCAACCTTAAAGTATGTTCCCTTTTGTCAGGCTGTCCCCTGGCCATAGAAATGCTATAGAAATGCAAGGTGACCCACTTTAGCAGCTGCCGTGTCCAGAAAAGAATTACTTTGACTTGGCAGCCCTGGTGAATCCTCAGAGGGTGCAGCTGAAAAATCAACGCCAGATGGCTTGCTGCAGATGCTTCTAAAGGTTATGCTTGTCAAATCACCCTGGAGAGCCATGCTGAGTTAACATGGTGATGCCACACAGGCCCCAGGCCCAAGTCAGATGCAGGAGCACCCCCACACCCTCCCCCCCCCCGCCCCGCCTCAGCCCAGGGGCATCACTCCTTCCAAAGAGCAGCTTGATAAAAGATGGATGGAAGAGTGGGGGTGGGCAGAGCAGTCTCCAGAAGGCCTTCTTTATCCTCGGCCAGGCTGGAGGTGGCCAGGCCAAGCATGGACAGACAGGCTTTTCCAGGAGGTGAAGATGTATCAGTAGCTTCATTTTCTGGAAGCAAATCAGTGTAGAAATTGAGCAGCTCCTGGAAACACAGTCTCTTGCTATTTTGGGGACAGGCACACCTAGGTTGGAATTCCTAACACCAGGAGGGCACAACACGTCAGCAAGATGCAGGACCTGGGAAGGTGACCCACGAGAGCTGTCATCCTGTGTCAGCAGCAGCCATGTTAAGACAGTAGAGCTTGTGTAGGTTGTGTTGATTGTGTGGTTGGCACAGCGTTGCTGTAGGAAGTGGGCCTCCAGAAAGGGGCCTTCCCACAGAGGCCATATCAACTCCAGGTACTGGGCCAGACGGTCCTCTCCGAGAGGGGTGATGGTTGAGGCAGCTTGAGGAGCTTCGCAGGTATGGTTTGCTACGGAAGGGTCTTTGCTGTGCAGTTGTCTCCAAAGCCCTCAGCGTACCTGTGTGGCATGTTCCCAGCACTGCTGGCAGAGGCCTCTGGTTTCAGCAGTGGAGTTGAAAGTACCTTCTGTGATCAGACTCCCCTTCATTTCTCCTTTTAGAACAAAAAATGTTATTTCTACCTTTGGCATGAATTCCAAGATGACTCAATTCACCATCTTGTATGGAAAAGTTAAGGTCACTGATGCGGCTGATGGCACCTGGACTCCCTTATTAGGTTAGAAATGTACTGCCTTTAAAGCTGGGCTTTCTTCTTCCTCCCCCAAAGTATAGCCCACACCCTGTCAGCATAGCAGGGCAGTGCCATCTGGGGCCTACAGAGGGGTCGCCGTGTGCCGGCCAGTGTACCGAGTCTCCTGGTGAGCCTCTCCCTGCATTGGGTGGGCCTGGCCACCAGGGTATCCTGCCTGTGTGTGTGTGTGTGTGTGTGTGTGTGTGTGTGTGCATGCGCGCGTATACGTGCCTGCAGATATCAGGGCGGGTGGGGGGGGATTCTGCTTAGTAGGATGCCTCTTGTTTCTGGGGGAGGAGAGGTGATGCTGTTTCTCTGGCAGAGCCTCCTGTTCCTGGGCAAGAATGCCCTGGGGAGCTGACCCAGGAACCCCACATGCACGTGACCAGAGTGATTGTCCCACTGTGCCTTCCTTAGATCCTGAGAGGCTGAAGACATACAGGTGCAGGTGGGATCCTCAGGGGCAAGAGCTTGGGGCTCCAGTGCCTCATAGTCAGCAACAGAAAACTGTCACCAGCACAGGGATCAGGGGGACCACCCTAGCCATATTGAGACAAGCAGGGAGACCCTGAACCATCCTCATCAGGGGTGATCCTAGTGAAGAACTTCACATCTCTGCTGTGAACCCCTCTCTGAATGCAGACCCACATTATGACTTTTGGGGGTGCTAGGCACTCTTGCCTTCTCTGCCTTCCTCCATAAAAAAAAAGTTAAAAATTCTAGTTTCTGACCATGCTGGTTTAAAAGGTATTATATGTTTTCTTGGACTTAAGAGTTTGTTTTCTTCTGACTTGAAGACAAATGACTTTCATGGGTCCCTGGAAGTGTCCCGACCCATAGACACTGTGGCTGCTGTGCCTAATGGATAAATTGGCCCAGCCTGAATGTGAGTTCCAGAAAACAGGATGATGGACAACTCTGCAGTATTCCTCAAAGCAGCCCTTTTAAGCACAGGCTCTGCTCCAGTCTCAAAGCAGGAAGATCAGTTGCTTAGCAGTAGTTCTTTAAAAAAGGAAATTCCTCCTGGAGCAGTGCTCATTGAGAGAAAACACTGGAGTCAGGAGTATCGGCAGATGTGCAGGCCCCCATCACCCACGGCCTCCTAGGGCAGGGTAAACATTTAGTGAACGCGTAGCCGCAGCCTCCAGGGAGGGTTCCAGGGAGTGGCACTTTAAGCTGCATGATTTAGGAAGTGCTCACTCCTCCTTAGTGTGCACTGGGAGTGGGGACACAGTGCTATGGCATGGTGGAACCTTGGCTCTAGCTTTATCCTGCCAGCTCAGCATTCACAGTTAGGTGACCACCAGCCCTGCCCCTCTGCAATCAGAGGCCTGGGGTCCAAGGTTTGAGCCTCTTGTCTGTCTGACATGGCACAGGTGAGGGAGTGCCTTAAGCCCCCAGCCATAGCTGGCTCCCATGGAGTTTTGCAGAGAATCAGTCTTGGACAGTTTAACTCTAACCTCTCAGACCACCCGTTGATTCCAAAGTGTATGCATTTTTTATACATTGTATTCCACTCCCTCAGCAATCCAGACCATTCTAATCCGTCTGGATTGTGAGGCTCGTCAGTGGCTTTGTCAAGGCACAGAGGAGGGGATGGTTAGCAATGGCCAGTGACACCCCCAGGGCGCAGGTCATGTTCACCTGAGCCAGACAGGCAATGCCATTGATCCATACACAGCTGAGAAGGGACACACTGTCTGGTCCAGTAAATGCTGTGAATAGGTTTAAATGTCAGCCGGTTCAATGGCTACTCTTCCCACTGGCTAGCATGTTTTAATAGTAATTGTTAAGCATGTATGTTTTCTTCCTGCTGTTATATGAACTGCTTTTCTTTTAATTGCGTACCATATTTGTCTTTCTGTTGGGTAGCTATAAACTTGGTGAGGGAGGAACTCGTATTAAGACAGCCTTTTTGAAAGCACTGACACCCTTCTTCCAGAATCACTGAAGCATCTCGTTAGGGGAAGGATTAGTAAATCCACTAATTGTCGACATACATTTCATTATAATCAGTTGTTGGAAATCTAGGTAAGCTTGAGCAAACAGTGCTATGTACATACAGTGTGCTATTGGAGGAGAGTTCACTTCTCTGGGGAGAGGGAGGGGAGAGGAGGAGGAAGGCAAGGATAGGAAAGGCTTCGTAGACACTTTGAGGACTAAAAACAGCAACTTAACACATGAAATATGCCAGCATAGGTAGTTGTGTATACACAACGGGTATACTTCTGGGTACTTGGAAAGAAATAGCAAGTCCCTAAAATCCAGGCTCCTCCCCAGATAAAACTTGACCACCAGCATGGTCAGTGTCTAGTTCTATTTTGCGGCTCCTTCTGAAGGAGAAAAAATATCCACAGCTTGCCTTTTCAGCTGCTCAGGTGCCGGTCAGCCTAGAAACTGGTCTTGTGTGGCCTCTCCTTTATAGGAATGAGGAGGGACCATGTGGTCATGGCAGTGCCTTCCAGCACTAACATCTTGTGAGTCTGTCATAACAAATGAGTGGTACAGGTGTTCATGGGAAGGAGATAATATCATGGTGTATTAGTCAGGTTTCTTCAGAGAAAACCATCAGAGAAAGAGCCAACAGACTGTGTGTGTGTGTGTGTGTGTGTGTGTGTGTGTGTGTGTATTTCTCCATATATATATGGGGGGAGAGAGAGAGAGAGAGATTTATTTTAAGGAATTGACTCATGTGATCATGGAGGCACGGTAAGTCCAAAATCTGCAGGGTAGGCTGGCAGGCTTCAGACTCAGGGAAGATAGCAACTCAAATCTAAAGGCAGTCTACTGGCAGAATTCTTTCTTGCTCAGGGAAGATCAGTGTTTGTGCTGTTAAGGGCTTCAACTGATTGGATGAGGTCAACCACGTCGTGGAGGGTAATCAGCTTTATTCAAAATCCACCAATTTAAATGTTAATCTTATTCAAAAATGTCTTCACAAAAACATCCAGAATAATGTCTGACGAAGTCCCTGGGCATTGTGGTACCAATGAAGTTGACACATAAAATTAACCAGCACACGTGGTGTCTATACAACAGGTAACATTTAACAAATAGGATTCAAATGCAGGCAGGTCAAGAAAAAAAGTCTGCAGGATCTGATGCAAGAGTGCTGCATGAGGTGCACGAGGCAGGAGTCTGGTGACCATACACGTGGCCGGGCGGCAGGACAGAGCTGGGGAGGAAAACAGTGAGGAATGTGGAGGGCCACTGTTTTTACCATAAAGACCTTGAACTTGATCCTGTGCCCCCTTGGGGGATGGTGTGATGAAACTGTGCTTTGGGAAGACTGACAGGAGGCAGTGGGGGCTGGATACGAGGCAGGGGTCCAGTGCGAGTGATAAACGATAAATGAGAGAAAAGGTGTGAGTCCCAAACACTTAGCAGTAGATTGGTGCGACGTCACTGTAGGGAAACGGAAGGGAAAGAAGAGCCCTACTTAGGTGGCCTTTGATAGGAAATGCGGGGAGACTCAGGTTACCTGGCTCCAGGGGGCCCCCAGGGTGAGATTTAGGCAGGTGTTTTCCAGAGTGGACAGGACTTGATGGCCAGCACAGTGTTTCCCAGAGCAAAGGTTGGTGACAGAATGCAAAGGTTCTTCCTAGCACAGTACTTGTCCTCATAGCTTTTCTCCAGCATGGAAGGGGCTGTGGGGTGGGGGGGGGGGGGGGGGGGGCGGGCGGGTACAGAAGGTGGGCACTGAAACAGACAAGACAGAGAGTCCAAGGAGAAACATGGGTGTCATTGTCTAAATTCTGTCTGACCAAGATGATTAGGAACCTAGAGTGGACACTTTTGGGAGCAAGAATGCTTAGAAAGCCTGACATCAGGTCCCACACAGTCTGTGTAGAGACTTATAATTCACTCTTCCCATTAAATCTTTAAAAAAAATTTTTTTTAATGTTTATTTTTGAGACAGAGAGAGACAGAGCATGAACAGGGGAGGGTCAGAGAGAGGGCGACACAGAATCCAAAGCAGGCTCCAGGCTCTGAGCTGTCAGCACAGAGCCCTATGGCGGGCTCGAACTCACAGACCGTGAGATCATGACCTGAGCTGAAGTCGGACGCTTAACGGACTGAGACATCCAGGCGCCCATTCCCATTAAATCTTTATAGCCAAGTACAACATTGGGAGAATTCATCACTACCAGATGCCCATGAACGCCAGGCTCACTTCCTCTTGAGTGGAGTGTGTGTATGCAGGCACGTGCACACACACACACACACACACACACACACACACACACACCATGAGGATTTTGCTATCATCCTTCCGTATATCCCATGTTCAATGTAATGTTTTATTTTGGCTCAGGCTGAGCCAGGCAACAGAAGGAAAGCCAAAAGTAAAGAAGCTCCTGTTGATTTTGTTTAGCGCCATGTCTCAGCTTCAAGATGGGCTTGGAAGCTACTCTGGTTTACTGCCTGACTCCCCAGGAACGTGGTGTGGGGTAACTGGAGTCATATTACCACGGAGCACCTTGGAAGCTCTGTACCCCGTGGTGCTGTCCTCCCCATCTTCTGTCACCTGTCTGCTCCTGTTTCCCCCCGCAGAGACGGCCGGAGAAGCCCAGCCCTGGACCCGAGGATGACCTTCGCCTGCAGAGACAACCTCCAGAACGGGAACACGAGTGACTCCTCCAGCGGGGAGTCCACCAGCGGGCAGTGGCCGAAGCGGGGCACCTCCCCGTCCCGCGTCCGCTTTGAGGACGAGTCCGCCGGCGACGCCGAGTCCCGCTACCTGGAGCGGCTGCAGCAGCGCCAGGACCAGGCGCGGAGCTGCGTGCTGCAGGCGCCGGCGGGCCAGGGCCCCCTGCGCTCCAAGCCCGACCTCGCTCACTACGTCAACGGGGGCTGCGCGCGCAGGGCCGCCGGCGAAGGGGCGCTCTGCAGGCTGGTGGGCCTACTGGACCGGAAGGCCGTCCCGGACGGCGAGAGGAAGTGCCGAGCCTGCGGCAGCCGCATCGATGACCGACGGCCCACCCAGGCGAAGGCGAGCCCGGACCCGAGGTCCCTCCAGGAACGTGACCGTGGGGCGCAGGGGGTGCTGGCGGAGCCCCTTAGCTCTTGGGGCCCGAGCCCCCCCTCCAGGCTCCTCCCTGCCAAGCAGGGGCTCCACACGGAATGGATCCGGGAAACGCACATCGGAGACTCGGTGCGGCCCGAGGAGGTGGACTCCGCCCTGGACAGCACGGACACCTCCGACAGCTGCAGGACCGACAGCGAGGAGGCTGGGACCTCGCAGCCAAGCAGGGCCCGTGGCCCAGCCCGAGGCAGCGGCCCGCGTCTGCGGGGCGCCAGGCCTCGGGGAGGCTCCAGGTGGTTCCGGAAGGCTGAATCTCAGCTGCCCAGCAGCCCTCAGACCCCTCACTACTCGCCTGGGGTTGATCACGTGGAGGTTGCAGATGAGGTGAAAGAAGGCAGAGGACACCCTGAGGGGACTCTGTTTGCCAGAGAAGATGCTTTCCCTAAGCCTCCTGTCCTGGAATCTAAAAGGCCTTCCCTGGGATCCCAGTGGCAGCCTGAAGCTGGGCTGGGAAATCACTGGGTTCCCCCGGTGGATTCCAGGGCTCTGTGCAGGACAGCCTGTGCCCCGGCATCTTCCGTGAAGCTGGGGTCCTCAGCGCCAGCCAGACAAGCCCGGGATATAGAAAATCATGAGTCTCTGGAGACTGTCTCTGCTTCCTCCCTGCAACAGAGCCATGCAGAGCCCTCTGCCCTGCACCAGGCCCAGCAGCTAACCTCTTTCTTCTCCCCTGGAGGCTGGGTGCCAACCCCTCCACCTTCAAGGAAAACCACCTCACCTGTGTCTCACAGGAAGGCAGCCCTGCCTGGGTCCAGCAGGCTGGGTGAGCAGGGAGAGCCTGTGGACACCCCTCTGCCTCCTTCAAGAAGTGCAGTTCCCAGGACCTGTGAGCTCTCACCCACGCAGACCCAGCCCTACAGCCCCCAAGTCAGTCACCCACTGCTGGCCCTGTCCACCAACAGCTGCAACAAGAGCATGCCTCTGGGGCTGCAGGGGCCCTGGGGAGGAGCCATGGGTGAGCGCAAGGTGGACAGGGGCTCCTGCAGCCAGGAGCCGCCTCTGGAGAAACGCAGCGATGGTAAGCAGAGACCCCAGGCCAAGCACTCTGAGTCATCCTTTGCCTTTCATCTTAATAGATGACATAGCTGTGCACCCTCCCAGCAGCTCTTCAGAGCAGCAGCAGGTGTTCCAGAAGCTATGGGGTCTGTGGACTGGCTGCAAGACTCAACATCAGCCTGGAGGCAGATTAGCCAACTCTTGGTGGGGGGAGGCAGAAGGCAGGGAGCAGGAAGTGGCAATAGCTCCAGATTTATTATTTGCTTAGAGCAGTAAATGCCTAATAATCACATGGTTGAGGCCCTTTCCTTCAATATCTTCATTTCATTCATTCATTCATTCATTCATTCATTCATTCAACACTGCGCACCTATTACGTGCCAGGCACCATACCAGGCACTGTAGGGAATGCATAAGTGCATTAATTCAGCAGGAGTCCTGCCCTTGAGACTTCCTGTGGCCGGACAGACGTGCTGTCTGGAGGATACAGTGACCAGTGGGCAGAGCCCTTCCAGACCCCAACTAGCCCCCCTGGGCAGGCTCGTGGTTTCAGCAGGCAGGGCTACAGAAGTGTGTCGGGCATCAGTAGCCTTAGGCTCTGATCCCTGATGCTGTGATGTGAGGTGAGCGACTTGGCCATTCACTCGTAGGCAGAGATAGCAGGTCTGCGCCACATAGCCTCTCCTTAATGTGTCCATGACTTGATGTGTCCCTGGGGCTGGGACGGTTTGGGAGGGAGCCAGAGCTTGGAAACACAGTGGAGGAGGGGAGGGCAGAGAGCTGACAGATTGTGCTGACCTTACTGAGGATGTGGATGCCAAACACCGCCACCCCCAGGTGTGTTGGCCGCCCCCTCGCTGCACAAGGGGACATAGACGTTTTCCCTCACCCTCCCTTGCTCATGTGAACCTGAAGAAAGCAGGCACTACCTTGAGCTGCCTTCTGCCCTGTTCTAAGGTGTAGTCTTCTTCCATGGGGTGGGCTCTGGGCCAGCTGCTGGCCACCTCTAACCACTCCTGAGGAGCTTCTATTCCACCAGCTGCTGGCCTTTCTGGGCAGCCTGGCCATTACCTCCCCAGACTCCTCTAGTCATTAGCCAGGAGGTCCTGGGCACGCCACATAAGCCCTCTGTGCTCCAGGCTTCTCTGTGACCCGGGGTAATAATAGAACCTATCTTCTAGGAACCCATGAAATAGTCTCTGCAGAGGGTTTCATTCATTGCCTGGCACATCAGAAATGCCCCAAAAATGGCACTTGTCACTAAAACTATTAGACGTCACATCCGGCAAGACTGTGGTTTTCATCCCAGGAATGCAAACTTTCCCTGTTCCCAACTGTCTTGATGCGTTTTCCCGTATCTCCTGATACAGGAGGGACACGACTTACCACAGCTCCATCGCTGCACAGACATTTCTGAATCATCTGTGTGCCAGGCGCTGTGCCATGGCTGATGGTTCCGGCAGTAAACAAGACCCCTCATGCCTGGCCTGCTTTGTGGGTGCTGACCACTGCCTCCACTGCTCTCCTGGGGCCCCCAACTCTCTCCAGCTTCCTCTGGCTTTCCTGCCTCTGTTTTTGGGCATGTCCCCTCCCCTGACCATGACCTGTGGTGGTGGCTCTGTGACAGGGAGGGCTGCGGCTGTTGCAGGAGGACTCCAGGGCTTTCTCGGCTCAGCAGCTGTTGGCATTGTCAGCTCCGTGGGCATCACCCTCTCCCTGGCCTCAGAGGAGTCAGAGTCCAGCCAGGAACCAGAGGGAGGCCTGCAGAGGACAGAGTTAAGTTCCAGAGGGCATGTGTCAACCCGGTGAGTAATGGGAGCAAGAGCCCTGGCTGCAGGAGGTGGGGGAGTGGGGGCACTGGGTGGGAAAAGAGACCCTCCCCCACCCCCGCTGGCATGACTAACCTCACTGCTCCCAAATCCTTAGAGGGTTCCTCAACATATTCTGGGCATGGCACCGTAACACTTCTCTCCCAGCCATTTTTCAGTCTGAGGTACTTGCTTATTCATTCACCAGGCCTCACGCTCCAGGTACTGTGCCGGGCACAGCTGAGCAGTCAGTCCCAACCCTCAGGGTGCTCCCAGGATGAGGCTGTTTGAGAGGGCTTGTTTCTGACTTGGACGCAGAGGAAACAGGCCGGCATCCACCTTTCCGTTCTGTCCTTTAGTGCGGAGGGTCTGAGTCCTGGCCCTGGGGCCCCGGAGCCTCGGTGAGCCAGTGCTCTGGCCAGGCCCTTCTTTTCTGCACTACACGCCATTCCTGGCACCCCCGAGAGCCAGCTCTCCCTCGCCAGCGCTGTGTGCTCCCCAGAACTGCAGACCCCTACCTCCGGTTTCCCGGGACGTCTCCACGAGGGTGCCTGAGAGACCCTGATGCAACCGCTTCCCAGGTCCTCTTCCCAGCAGACATGCGATCCACGCGGTGATCCTATCCACGTGCCATTATCTTGGCCCTCCCTCTTCCTTCCCTACCTCCCTGACCCACTGGCATGTCGCCTCCAGCTCCTGCGTCCTCCTTTGTCACCTTCCTCCTGGGTCTGAGCTGCATTACTTCCTTCTGACAACTGTCTGCTCTCTGCCTTCACTCTTGCCTCCACACTTCCATCTGCACACAGCCGTCAAAAGGTATCTTTTTAAAACTGCAGTGAAATAATGTCATTTCTCCTGCTTACAACCCCCAGTGATTTTTTTTTTCTCCCACTTGGGCTAGAATCCCAGCCCCTTTCCTTGGCTTAAGTGCTCAAGGTAATCTGGCACACCTGCCTTACCTCATCCGGTCCCTCTTTCCCCCTTGCTCGCTGCGTCCCAGTGCTGGTGGCCTGGCCCTGTTGTGTTCTGGAACTCTGAGAGCCTCTTCCTGCCCCAGGGCTATGGCATCGCTGTGGCCTCGACCCCGGATTTCTCACCTCCAGCCTCGGCAGGATGGCTCCTTATCATTCAGCTTCCGGCTTAAACACCATCTTCTCAGAAAGACCTTCCCCGGCCAGCCTGTTACTCTCTGCTCGACATTTCTCAACAGTCGCTGTGGTTTTTCTCCTTTGTTCAGTAGTCTCTTGTCTGTAAGCTCCTGAGAATAAGGGCCTTGTCTGTTTACCACAAGCCCCAGTGCCTAGAAGGCACAGAGGCTCTGAGGGTCTTGTCTGAGCTCTCTTCCCTAAAAGCCACCCTAGCAGAGCATCCTGCACACGCCCTCTCAGCCTCTCTTTCTGCAGCCGCTGTCTCGGCCTCCACCAGGCCTGGGTGCTGGCCTAGCCGGGGCCCACGGGGCCCTGAGGTGCTGTCTGCCCTGGCCTCTGCCCCTGCCCCCCCGCTGTCCCCTTCATGTCCACCCTTGCATTTCAGAGCACCACCGGGGGTCAGTGCAGGACCCGGCCCACCCTCCGCTACCCCTTCCGACAGGAGCAAGAAAAGCAGCAGCAGCTTGGCCTCTACCCTGGGGCTGAAAAAGCTCTTCTTGGCCCTGGGCCAGGGCACAAGGCCCAAGCTGGGCAAGGCCCGCAGCTACAGCGTGGAGCAGCTGCGGGCCCCTGCGCCTGGCCCGGCGTCACACACCAGCACCCCCAAAGTGAAGAGAGCCCCATCGTTACAGTCCCTGCATCTGGTGAGTCTGAAGGGCCCCGGCCAAAAGGTGGGCGACACCAGCTGCCCATGGAATGGAAGGTGACAGGAGGAATGAAGTGCAGAGGAGGCCACCTCAGGGAGCCCAGGTGGAGAAGGGGAGGCTACTGGGCTCCCCACAGTTGATCCATGAGACCTGGCTTCCCCTGGACACCATGGGGTGGGCAGCATCCCACGGTTCTGTTCTTCCAGCCAGCTGCCCCAGCACGGGCTCATCCTAACCTCCTCCTCCTCCTCCCCCCCTTCTCTCCCTCAACTCTGCCCCCTCTGCCAAGACCTAGAGTCTACTGCCCGATCATTTCGGAACCTTCTCCATGGTCACAGTGACTCTGTTAGTCTAGCACAAATCACTCCACACCCAGACCAACACAACAGCCTCCTGACTGACATCCCTGCCACGTCTGTCCCCACCTGGTTCCATAGGGGTCCTTCTGATGGGCACATTTGGTCATGCTGCCCCCTTGCTGATCATCTGCCTTTGGCCCCTTACCACCCACAGGATAAAGTGCAGATCACCTGACATGGGTGAAGGGCTTCTGTGATCTGCCTTCATCTCTCCTCAGTTGCCTTCTAACACCTGACCCGTTATCTTTGACCTTGCAGTTCTGTAATCAGGCCATACACTCTCTGACTTTGAACCTTCACTTGAAATGTTTCCCCCACCTTCTCTCCCTGCTAACGTCTGCTCATCCATCAACACTTCAGGAATTGCCTCCTCCATGAAGCCACTTCCAATCCTTTCTTGGGCTGAGCTAAGGGGCCTCTGCTCTGTGTTCCCATCTCATCCTGTGCTTCCCTCCTTTAGGGAACTTGCCACATAGTATTTTAATTGATTTTTGTCTGTCTCCCCTCACTGGGGTGTGAATTCTTTGAGGGAACACCACTTGATCTTTCTCTTCCTAGGACAGGTTCCCCTGCTGTCCGAAAGTAGAGCATTTCCTGTGAAAACTTCCATAAGCCGAAATGGCATACATCGAAGAAGCAATTACCATTAAGTTATATGGAGAATTTTTGAGCACCCCCTGACCCAAAAAATAACCTCTTTCAGGCTTTTCTGTGCTTCCCTCCTTTAGGGAACTCATCCTGTGCTTCCCTCCTTTAGGGAACTTACCACATAGTATTTTAATTGATTTTTGTCTGTCTCCCCTCACTGGGGTGTGAATTCTTTGAGGGAACACCACTTGATCTTTCTCTTCCTAGGACAGGTTCCCCTGCTGTCCGAAAGTAGAGCATTTCCTGTGAAAACTTCCATAAGCCGAAATGGCATACATCGAAGAAGCAATTACCATTAAGTTATATGGAGAATTTTTGAGCACCCCCTGACCCAAAAAATAACCTCTTTCAGGCTTTTCTGATACCCTAGGACACATCTTGCTAATGGATACACAAAATAAATCGAGATGAAGCACAGATGCTCACAGACGCTGTTCAAAGCTATTGTGGCTTGATTCTAAGATGCTGAGTGGAGTCCCTGGGGGAGGAGCTTGGTGGGGCCACTTTGGGTGCACTGCCCCATAATGGCTCACTGCAAAACAAATGCTGAATGCTATTTTTGCTTTTCACCTCTTTTTGTAAAAGTGAAAATCCTCCGGATTTCTTTTGGTTAGTCAAAACAGGTACTAATGTAGGTCTTTCATAAAAGCAAACTTTCAAAAAGTGGGGGATGCTCCTGTGCTGAGTACAATGGCTAATATATAAATATATGTAAGACACAGTGAATGAATAGGTGAGTCAGTGAGTGTATGAATGAATGCAGGGCGGCTAGCCGAAGGTCTCTCTCCATGTGCTAGCAGATAAACCAAGAGCAAATCAACAATGGTGTGCTAACTCCCAACTAAGTTTCTGAAAACCCTGCTCTGTTCCAGGTGTTTCCAGGTATTATGTTTGTTCTCTTGTTCCCTGCCCCTGTCCTTTTCGCAGAGCAACGGCAGGTGATTGTGGTTTGGGGCAATGGAGACTTCCATTTTTCAGGCTGCAGTGGGGGAGAGAATGCAGGCCGAATGAAAATGACATCAGTTTGTCTTGTACCGTGAGCCATACCTACTATGCGGTCGGTGCTCACTACGTATTTGCTGGATGAATCAATGGAAGGCTAAGAAACAGAAGCAAAGTGATAGTAAGCTGGGCAGAAAAGTCTAGAGTTGACGCCGTGCTCCAGGAATTCACTTTCCTCATGAAGTTAGATTTGTCCCTTGTGTGTCTGAGCCATGGCGTTCAGATGTATCACCATCAGAACTTCGATCTCTGTAAACCCTCGAGGGAAATGACCGCGCCGTTGGTGTGGCAGTGAGGTTATCAGCAATGTAAGCTGCGTGGGCAAAGATAGAAAGGAAGCTGGCCAACAAAGGGTGGGAACAAGTGCAGGGCGGACTGAGCATCACAGAGAACTGTTCAAGGAAGATAAAACAAGTCTCTGTCTCACTCAGAAATATTTGTGATGCATCTCAGGGGTAACTACCTCCTTTAGACTGTCTTTTACTTCCTTAGACTCTGGAGCTGCCAAATGTGGACAGGTGCTGGCTGGATCTGGTGTTCATGTTCATGCCCACCTCCTGGGTGGGCAGTGGCCCCGTTCTCACACCCAACCACACTGGTGGCTTCCACAACCCCCCCCCCCCCACAGCCATGGCTTTTTGACATTTGACCTTGCATCATCTGGAGTGCTGTCCTCTGTCTTCTCCTTGGGGAACTCCTCGTCTTTCAGGTCTGAGTTAAGCAGGACTTCTCCCAGGAAGCCTTCCTTAATGCTAATATAAGGCTAGGGCCCCCTCTAAACCTCTTGATAACATCACTTACTGCTTGAGAGTGTGGGTTCCAAATGTGATAAATAATATGCATTGTATTTGTTTAAAAGTCTGCTACTCCCTGCCTACGTGTCCACCACCCCCACCCCCACAGTAGCCTCCTCATTGGGTCAGTTTCTAGAACGCAGATCTAATCTTACAACCTTCTGATTAACATCACTCATTGGCTCCTTAGCAGGCCATATAAGGTCCTTCCAGTTCCGGCCTCAGGCTCCAGCCCATCTCCTATCACCTCTGCAGCCCAGCCACCCAAACCATGTTCCCGAACATATGCTTTCTGTCGTCTCTCCATGTCTTTGCACCTGCTGTTTCTTCTGCCTGGAGCACCCTTACCAGTCTTCACCCAGGGAGCTCATGCTTCAAGCCTCACTCAGGCATCAGTTTCTCTAGTGTCCCCAAACTTCCTAAACTGGAGTCTCTCTCTGCTTCCCTGCACATCCATCTTTTAGCCCAGCACTTACATGTATTTAGGGCTGTTAACTCACCTGTGCTCACCCCACCTCCACTGATGGGTGAACTCCTTAAGGTATGTTTGTCTTGTCCACCTTTTAATGTAGAATATTTTAAGGTGCATATTTTAAGGAATTTTTTTAAAAATTCCAGTATAGTTAACATACAGTGTTATATTAGATTCAGGTATAGAATATAGTGATTCAACAATTCTGTTTAATACCCAGTGCTCATCAGGATATGTGTACATGATATGTGTACTCTTAACCTCCTTCACCTATTTCGACCATCCCCCTACACACCTCCCCTCTGGTAACCACCTGTTTGCTCTCTATAGTTAAGAGTCTGTTTTTTGGTTTGTCTCTTTTTCTCTTTGTCTATTTGTTTTGTTTCTTAAATTCCACATATGATTGAAATCATGTGGTATTTATCTTTCTCTGACTGACTTGTTTTGTTTAGCATAATACTCTGTAGATCTATCCATGTCGTTGCAAATGGCAAGATTGCATTCATTTTAATGGCTGAGTAATATTCCATTATATATATAACCATTTATCTAAGTATCTATCTATATTTATATTTATCCATTCATCTATCAGTGGACACTGGGACTACTTCCATAATTTGGCTATTGTAAATAATGCTACAGTAAAATAGGGGTGCATGTATCTGTTAGGATTAGTGTTTTCATTTTCTTTGGGTAAAAACCCAGTAGTGGAATTGCTTTTCTATTCTTCCTTCGTTCTTTCCTATTCTAGTTTCTATTCTTTTCTGTTCTTCCTTTTCTATTTTTTGGGATTACTTTGAGAAAAATAGTATTAATTCTTATTTAAATGTTTGCTAGAGGGGCGTCTGAGTGGCTCAATTGGTTAAGCATTCAACCCTTGATTTTGGTTCAGGTCATGATCTCATGGTTTGTGAGCTCGATCCCCACATCAGGCTCCATGCTGACAGTATGGAGCCTGATTGGGATTCTCTCTCTCTCTCTCTCTCTCTCTCTCTCTCTCTATCTCTTTCAAAAAAATAAATACACCTAAAAAGTAAAAAATAAATAAATGGTTGGTAGAATTCACCTGTAAAGCTGTCTGGCCCTGTACTTTTATTTGGAGTTTTTTGATTACTGATTCAACTTAATTGCTGGTATTCAGTCTGTTCTAGTTTTCTATTTCTTCCTGATTTGGCTTTGGGAGGTTATATGTTTTAGGAATTTATCTGTTTCTTCTAGGTTGTCCAGTTTGTTTCATAATATTCCCTTATAATCCTTTGTATTTCTGTGGTGTCATTTGTTATTTCTCGTCTTTCGTTTCTGATTTTGTTTATTTGAATCCTGTCCTCTCCCCCTCTTTTTTTTAATTTTTTTTTATGAGTTTGGCTAAAGGTTTATTGGTTTTGTTGACCTTTTCAAAGAACCAGCTCCTGGTTTTATCGATCAGCCAATAAGGATTTTTTTTTAGTTTCTATTTTGTTTGTGCTCTAATATTTATTATATCCTTATATATTGTATCTAATACTTATTATATCCTTCCTTTTGCTTGTTTTGAGTTTTGTTTGTTGCTCTTTTTCTAGTTCCTTTAGTTGTAAGGTTAAGTTGTTTATTTAAGATTTTTCTTGCTTCTTGAGGTAAGCCTGTGTTGCTGTAAACTTCCCTCTTAGAACAGCATTTGCTGCATCCCAATGATTTTGGACCATTGTGTTTTCATTTTTATTTCTCTCCATGTATTTTTTAATTTCTTCATTGATTTCTTGGTTGACCCATTCATTTTTTCTTAGTTGCAAGTAATTTAACCTCCATGTATTTGTGTTCTTTCCAGATTTTTTTCTTGTGGTTGATTCCTAGTTTCAACTAGAAACTAGAAAAGATAAGAAAAGTGGTCAGAAAAGATACATGGTATGACTTCAATCTTTTTGAATTTGTTGAGACTTGTTTTGTGGCCTAATATGTGATCTGTTCTGTAGAATGTTCCATGTGCATTTGAAAAGAATGTGTATTTAGATGGAATACTCTGAATATATCTGTTAAGTCTGTTTGGTCCAGTGAGTCATTAAAAGCCACTGTGTCTTTGTTGATTTTCTGGTTGGACAGTCTGTCCATTGATGTTAGTGGGGTGTTAAAGTCCCCTACTATTATTGTATTACTATCGACTACTTCCTTTATATTTGTTATTAATTGCTTTAAGAATTTGGGTGTTCCATGTTGGCTACATTAATACTTATAATTGTTATATATTCTTGTTGGATTGTCCCCTTAATGGTGATATGGTGTCCTTCTTTGTCTCTTGTTACAGTCTTTGTTTTAATGTCTATTTTGTCTGATGTAAGTATTTCTACCCTGACTTTCTTTTCACATCCTTTTGCATGATAAATACTTCTCCATCCCCTCACGTTCAATCTTCAGGTGTCTTTAGGTCTAAAATGAGTCTCTTGTAGGCAGCAGGTCTTGCTTTTTTATCCGTTCCATCACCCTATGTCTTTTAACTGGAGAGTTTAGTCCACTTACATTCAAAGTAATTATTGACACATATGTACCATTTTGTTACTTCTTTTGGGGTTGTTTTTGTAGTTCTTCTCTATTCATTTCTTATGTTGCTTTTCTCTCATGGTTTGCTGGCATCCTTTAGTCATATACTTGGATTCCTTTCTCTTTATTTTTGTGTATGTGTTACTGGTTTTGATTTGTGGTTACTGTTAGGTTTGTATATAACATCTTCTGCATATAGCAGTCCATATTAAGTTGATGGTCACTTCAGTTTGAACCCATTCTTTACTCCTCTCCCCCACTCCATGTTTTAAGTATATGGTGTCATACTTTTCAGCTTTTTCTTTTGTGAATATCTGGACTGATTTTTTATAGATACACTTAATTTTACCGCCTTTGTGCTTCATAGTTTTCTTACTCCTACTTATAGTTTTTCCTTTCAACTCAAAAAACTTCCCTTCAACATTTCTTACAGGACTGATTTAGTGGTCATGAACTCCTTTATCTTTTGTTTCTGTGGGAAACTCTCTATCTCTCCTATTTTGAATGATAGTCTTGCTGTTTAGAGTATTCCTGGCTGCAGATTTTTCTTTCCAGCACTTTGAATATATCATGCCACTCCTTTCTGGCCTACAAAGTTTCTACTAAAAAACAGCTGATAGCCATATAGGGTTTCTTTTGTATGTAACTGTTTTCTCTTTACTGCTTTTAAAATTCTCTTTATCACTACTTTTTATCTTTTTAATTACTAAGTGTCTTGGTGTGGACTTCAACATTTCATTGGGTTGATTTTGTTGGGGGTTCTTGTGCTTCCTGGCTCTGGATTTCTGTTTCCTTCCCCAGATTTGGGAAGTTTTGTGCCCCCTTTTCCCTCTCTTCTCCTTTTGGGATCCCTATAATGAGAATGTTATTATACTTGATTGTGTCACTGAGTTTTCTAAGTCTGTTTTCATTTTTTTTTTAATTTTTTTTCTCTCTGCTGTTCAGCTTGATTGCTTTCTATTACTCTGTCCTCCAGGTCAGCAATCCATTAATCTGCTTCCTCTAATCTACTATTTTTTCCTTCTAGTGTGTTTTTAATTTCAGTTATTGAGCTTTTCATCTCTGATTGGTTCTTTTTTATATTTTCTATCTCTTTGTTATGGGTCTGAGGTCCTCCACTCTGTTCTCAAGTCCACTGAGTATGTTTATGACCATTATTTTAGATTCTTTATCAGGTATATTACTTATCTCCATTTTGTTTAGCTCTCTTGCTGTGATTTTGTACTGTTCTTTCACTTGGGACATATTTCTCTGTCTCCTCATTTTGTCTAATTCTCTGTGTCTGTTTCTGTGTGTTAGGAAAGTCAGCTATGTCTCCTGCTCTTGAAAGTAGTGGCCTCGGGGTGCCCGGGTCATTCAGTTGGTTAAGCATCTGACTTCAGCTCAGGTCATGATCTCACAGTTTGTGAGTTTGAGCCCCATGTCGGGCTCTGTACTGACAGCTCAGAGCCTGGAGCCTGCTTCAGATTCTGTGTCTCCCTCTCTCTCTGCTCCTCCCCCACTCATGCTCTGTCTCTCTCTCCTTTGAAAATAAATAAACATTAAAAATTTTTTGAAAAGAAAGTAGTGGCCTTGTGAAGAAGAGGTCTTGTAATGCACTGTAGTGTAGTGTCCCCTGTTCCCCAGAACCTGGTGCTTTGGGGGTGTCTCTTATGTGTGTTGCATTTACCTTTCTGTTGTGGCTGAGCTGTTTTTGCCTTTAGTCCAGTTGTCTGCAATGACTGTCTTTACCTGTTGTGGGCAGTGTTTGGCCCCTGTGGTATTAGTGGCCACTCTTGGCCTGCCTTAGGCTTGAGCTAAGTCAGAGTAGGCATTTGCCAGAGATGCAGTAGCACTGAACTACAAGGCTCTTTCTCTGCATTGTCCTCTGAGAAGCTTTTGTTGGTGGGTGGGGCCTATGTCAGACCAGATTGTGGTGCTAGGGCCACACACTGTTGTGTGTGGTTGTTTTCCCCTCTCTTCAGGGTAGGAGTCACTGTCAGGGCTTCTTTACACACTGCCAGACTTGTGGCACCACTTTTGGATGCACTCCGACTGAGGCTTATTGGAGGGGGGCAGGCCCACAGGAGAATGAGGGGATGGGTAGTGCTGTTAGCAAGTTAGGTGGAGAGTGTCAGCACTGTGCTGGTTCCCCCAGCTGTCTGTGTATCTAGACTGTGGGGCAGGGGAGGGAAATGGTTCCTATCAACTTTTTTGTTCCTAGAGAATTCTCCCAGAGATCCCTGCCCTTCTAGCACAGGCTCTGAGATTAGTAAACAAATCTCCCTCCCATATACCCCAGGCATTTTTCAAATTGCTCCTTCTCTATGCTGTACCTCAGTGGGGCTGTTTGTTGTGCTGTCTCTTTAAGGGTGGGGATTCAGTTTCCCATCATCTTCCCAAGTCTCCCAGATCCAAGCCCACTGATTTTTCCAGGTGTTAAGCCTCGCTGATTTTAAGAACTGGCAAAATTAGGGGCGCCTGGGTGGCTCGGTCAGTTGAGCGTCGACTTCGGCTCAGGTCATGATCTTGCGGTTTGTGAGTTCGAGCCCTATGGCGGGCTCTGTGCTGACAGCTCAGAGCCTGAAGCTGCTTCGGATTCTGTCTTCCTCCCTCTCTTCCCCTCCCCTGCTCATGCTCTGTCTCTGTCTCTCTCTCTCTCTCAAAAATAAATAAACATTAAAAAAATTTTAAAAAAACTGGCAAAATTAGGCCCATCTGGTTTTCAAAGCCAAATGTTATGGGGATTCATCTTCCCTGTGCAGGTTCCTCATGCCTGATGTACCTGATGTGAGGATCTGGTCCCCTTGTCTCTCTGCACCCAGCCTCCCTCCCTCCTTGGGACAGTCCTGTAGGTCCATTTAGCTCCCACGGAAATCTCTACCCCTCCTACCCTCTTGGACATGGACTCTTCTCTACATTTAGCTGTGGAGAGTCTGTTCTACCAGTCTTTGGGTCATTTTCTGGTTATCTAATATGGTGTTATATAACTATATCCATGGGACTAGATGAGTTTAGGATCTTTGAACTCTGCCATTTTCCCTGGAAGTCCTTAGATAAACATTTTTAATGTGAATAACTATAAAAGGGATACTAAACAATCACAAAATATTTAATATTTTAATTCTAAAATCATATTTATTGTTCTGTAGTTAATGTGCTTTCACTTTTTTCTTAGAGAAAATTAGATTTTCATAATCAATGAAATTATTAGTATTCTAGTAGTACTAAGTTATTTCAGCCAAAGAAAATTGAACCTGCAGATCACCTGTATGGGTCCATCTTCTTAAGTAAATCATGGTGATTCCTGACGGGCACTTTGAAGTAGTGACAAAAACTTGTATCATTACTCTCTTAAAAAACCCTCAGGTTCATGGATGGGGTAAGGTTTCTGTCAACTCCCGCTCCCCCCCCCCCCCCCACCCCGCCCTCTCCATGGCTTTTCTCACCTGCAATATTGGACCTTTACCACCAGGTGTCACCGTCTCACCATCATCGGAAAGCTGTCTCCTTTCAGAACCTCCATGCTCTGCTGAGTGGCAAGGGGGACAGGTCCAGCCTCTACGTGGTAGGAGAGCCAGGGGACCACAGTGCAGATGTCCGGTAAGAGTGGGCAAGTGGTGTAGGAGCAAACTCAGAGCATGGGCAGTGGAGCTATGGGCTTAACTCCTTCCTGCCTCGGGAGCCAGAGGAGTCTTGGAACCCACACCTCAGTGCCTTGCCGTGTGCAACTGGGCTCTGAGAAGGTGTGGAGTTGGTGGAATGGGTAGAGTTGGAAGGTTCGATTCCTCTATCCCTCTGCTGTCTAGCAACATCCTGAGATCAGAGAGCTTCCTTAGCCCAGTTAAAGATCAGGTTAGAGATCCAGAGACGGGGTCCCCCAAAGAAGCACCTGACCTGGGACCCTGCCTAGAGAAGTCCCACCCACTGATGAGATCCTCTAGCTGCTCTTACCCGGGGCCCCATGGAGGGTCTTCAGGTGGCCTGTTCACCCCTGGAATTTTTATATAACATTATAGCTTTGTTAGATTCTCAGAGAGGTCTCTGCACCTACAAAGATTTGAAATCACGTGTCCAGGCGGGGGTAGCAGGGGGCACCGCTGTGACAACCCTCCAGTCTTGAGCCTAGCAGGTTGTTTTTGCTGGTTGAGGCCAGTCAAGAGGCATGTCACCTTTAAGGTGGGGAATGGTGGGGTCCCAGTGCCCAGCCCTCCTTGCACTCACTGTCTCCGGTCCCCTGGCAGGCCAGCCAAGGCCCCACCCCAGCGTGCCCTCAGCGTGGAGGATGTGAGTGCCCCCAGCCAGGCGCGCACAGTGGGTCGTGTGGTGGAGGTGTTCCCAGATGGCACAACCCAGCTGCAGCTACAACGCTCCCCGGAGGGCACTTTTGGCTTCTGTGTGGCCTCTGGGAATGGGCGCCGGGACTCAGGTAAGCCCCCCCCCCCCCTTTCTGGGCTCCACATCCCTGGGGCCTTAGTAAACCACAGCAATGCCTTTTGGCCGTGATCATTTCCAGTCTGTGGCTGAGAAGTGGAGCTCTCAATGCAGACAGCCTCTTAGCAAAAGGACTGGAATTCTCCCTTCAGGCACTCTTCTGGAAGGGTCTGGTGTGGGGCTGCTGGAGGGGGCAGAGATAGCAAGCCTGACTCCAGTGCCCCTCTGCTCTCTGCTGACGTCTTGAAATCAGAATCTTGAAGGCCATCTTTTTGTTGTAGTGCCCAAGGGAGACTGTGCCTGCTGGTTCCCGGCGATCCCTTTGATGTGACTGATGTGTTTAATGGTTCCCTTCCTCCAGCTGCTGAGTATGTCTGGGCATGTGGAATGTGCCTGCCTGTCTGTGCGTCCAGGTCCCTCCCTCGGCGCTGGCTCCAAAGGGTGATGTTCACAGGGATCCTGCCCTGGCTGCACTCTGCTGAGGAGGGTTTAGTCCTGTGCTTTGATCTCCTAGGTCAAAGTCATTTAACCTGGGAAAAATCTGCTCACTGCCAGATATGCAGACCACAGCAAGTTCTGACATCTGATCCATCATTCATTGTTTCAACACGTTTATACTGAGCACCTACTAGGTGTTTTAGATGCTGGGTATCTGGCAGTACACAGAACAGACAGAACTCCTGTCCTCAGGGGTCCACATTCCAGTGAGGGAGGTAGACTATATCTACAAAAAGGTTTGCATTTGTATACGTTTTGCATTGTATGTGCCAGAGAGCCGAAAGTACTGAGACACAAACCCAAACAAAGCAGGGTAAGGGCCCGAGAGATGGGAGTGCCTGTGGGAGCAGGGGGCGACAGCTTTTCTGTGCAGAGGACACAACAGCACTTACAGGAGTGAAGGAGCAGCAGTATGGTGTCTGGAGAAAGAGCGTTCCAGGCAGAGGGAAGGGGCTCGAAGAGGCCCAGAGGGTGGGAATGAGCTTGGCTATCAGAAGACCTGCAAGGAGGTGGATCTGGACAGAGCGGCAAGAGGAAGAGACAGCGCTGAGCCCAGAAGGGCTTTGGCTTTCCCGCCAAGTGAGCTGGGAGCCACCAGGGGCTTGGAGCAGGGACTATTGTGCCCTGATTTGTGCTTGTAACACTGTCACTGACCAGCTGCTGGACTGCGAATGGACGTTAGTGGGTTAAAGGTGGACCAGGGAGACCGGTTTTAAAGTTATTTCAGTGGAAAAACTTGACAGTGGCGACTTGGGCTGGGGTGGGGGGGGCAGCGGAAATGGTGAGAAGTGGTTGCATTCTGGTTGACTTGAAGGCAGTTTGACTCAGTTTGCTGATGGATTTTCTATGAGCGTGAGAGGAAGAAAATGAGTTTCTCCCCACTCTAGACCTTAGGAGGGTACAATGACCTCACAGGGAGATGGCATTTGTGAACCTATACTGATCATCATACAGCAATCAGCGGACTGTTAGCTACTCCACCTTTTCCCTCAGCTTCCTCCCTCCTCAGGTGAGAGGCGGTCGGCCTCCCAGAGGGGTGGTACAGAGGCATAGAGTTAGACAACACGGCATGGTTCGTACTCCAGAGCCTCTGCTGGCTGTGTGACCTTGAGCAGGTTACTTAACCCCTCTGAATCTCAGTTCTCAAATCTGTAAAATGAAAATAATAAAACCTACCTGGAAGAGTCATAAGGAGCATCCAGTGATGTGCATAGGAAAATGCCCGGCTCTTTTCTCCCCTTCCCTCTTCAGAAAGAGAACTTGTATTTGGGGAGCAGAACTCCAACAGGGACCACCGTGATCTGTACCGCCTGTCCGTGTGAGGTCACATACAACCAGACATGGTGCTATGCGCCTCATGCTCCCCAAAAGTCCCGTTAGGCCCCTTTGCAGACCGTGGGAGCCCCTCCCCCACCTGTCATGGAGTTGATATCTGATGGGCAGGGGTCTGTAATGGCCAAGGGCTCCTTGGGCTCCGCCCTGGCCTGCCCCCCAGGGCACCCCTCCCCTGGGTTGGTATGACCTCTCCCCTGCCCTGCTCCTGCTGCAGTTGGCCATCGGATATAACACAGAGATCCGCAGGCACCCGGAGCATGACTGGTCCTAGGGCCTCCTTGCCACAGACTGGCCTCCAACAGCCACGGCTCCACTTCTGCTGGGCCTCAGGCGGGCCGTGAGCTGGGGCTGGTCTGCATTCCCCGCTAAAACATCAGGATGCTGGGGTTCACTTGCTGGCTGTCACATCCGATTGTATACAAGCATTTGAGAACAGCAGGCTTTGTCTTCTGCTTCTGAGTACCATAGAGACCATACATGCTTAACAAAGGCCATTTCCAGCAGGCAATAAATACCTACAACAGCGGTCTCTCCGTCACATTTTTGTCATGACTTTCCATTGTGAAGCCTACCTCAGAGACTCCTCGAGAACGCTGGCACGACGTCAGTGTCTGTCTGGTCCATCTCTGGCCGCTACATGCTTCTGGGGTTTCTCATCACTCTGCACCCGCCTGTCTGCTGTAGGGCAGCCATTTCTGTAGGCAGCACACTGCCTCCCCCACGCTACCAGCACACTGACGAGGCAGGCAAGCGGGTAGAGCCCCCAGACGGAAGAGGTGGAAGATGGGGCCGGGAGAAAAGCTTCACACAGCGGATGGCAGGCAGGCGGGCGGGCAGGGAGGCGACCCTGCGGCAAAGGCACCGATCGGCCAAGAAGCACCTAGAGGGAGTTCCACGACTCAGCCCCAGGAGAGGGAATGTGTCAGAAGATTGGTTTTGCTAAACTCAGAGTGATCAGCCTTCAGGTGCTTTAAAGGAGATGGTGGTGCTTCCAGACTCCCATTTCAGTGGGCAGCTTTGGACAGCTTGCTTTCTGTTAGGGCCAGAAGCTGGGCTGAGCAAAGCTCCTATGGGGCTGTGGGGAGCAGAGGGAGGACCTCCCCTGGCCCGAGTGTGTTAAATGCCTTCAGGCCAGAGTCGGAAGAACCGGGTGAGGTGCCCTATGCGGCCCTTTCTAAGGACGCTGATTCCAGGAAGAGGAGTAGAGAGCAGCGTGCAGGCCAGGCCAGCCCGGGCTGGGCAGCGATGAGGGTGTCTCCGGTGGGGCTGAGCTGCCCACTGAGTTCCACAGGTGATGTCTGCTGCACACAGTCCGCACCCCAGGCTTGTGCTCTCAGATACCTGCGTGCACTCAGCCTGTGAAGCGGGGTGGTGGCCAGCTTTCCCTGAAAGACCCTTTAATCTCTAAGTCCAAGGGGAGTTTGGAAGGTTTTCGCAGAAGTTGAGGTGAGAAGTCCCTCAGCAGGACTCCCTGCACTGTGTAGCCAGGAGAGGCAAGGGGAACTCAGCCTCACCAGCCCCAAGCCTCCACAGGGCCTGCTCCACTGACGTGGGTTTGCCAAGTCGGACCCAGGGAAAGGGGAAGAAGCAGGCTCTCTCCAGCTCGCTCTGCACCTAAGAGACCCAGGGGATGTGGTCATACTGGCCAGCAGGGCCTTCTTAGGGGCAGTGTGGGGGACAGGATGTGTGTGAATAAAGGTCAAGTGAGCCACCACATCCGAGGAAGATTGAGGCTAGTGCTAGTCCTAGACAATAATAGGAAGCAAACCAGATTTGCATTTGACCTCAGCCACGTTCATTACTCCAGTGAGCCTTCCCACCACTCCAGCTACTTGAAGACAGCAACTTGATCGTATTTATGAATCCTACCTAGCACAGTACCAGGCACATAGTAGGTCTTTTTCTTAATTTTCGAACATCAGTTTCCTCCTTATTCTACAATCAAAGCTCATCCCAGAAAAAGATAAGGTTAGCTCATTCACACTGGGGTACACACAAATAATAACAGCTTAAAGGGCATTTTAAAAGAGGAGACAGAAAAATGAAATTATACCATGAGGGCAGGCACACTGTATCTATGTAGAAAGCCTTGTGGTTATGAGGTAGAATAATGAGGGTGTGTGTGTATGTGTGTGCATGGAGAAATGCCCTGTGTGAGCACCTGCTTCCCCACCCCACGCTCACCAGCACCCACCTGGTCAGTGTTCCACAGAGCTGCGTGTCCTTGGATTTCACCTGTTAAATTGTTCTGTTTTCCTTTGCAGGGTTCTACGTGCAGGAGATAGCTGATTCGAGCATGGCCAAGCTGTACTCAGGGCTGCTGGGGGTAGGGGATGAGATCCTCGAGGTAAATGGGGCCAAAGTTGCAGGGCTGGGCTTGGCTCATATCAAGGAGCTCCTGGCCCACGCAGACAGCTTGTCAATCCGTGTGCTGAGGCAGAGGCCCGTCCCTCGGTGACCCAGCGGTGCTCCCGCCCCGCACAGTCACTCCCGCAGAAGCCCTGAACTGTCCTAGGAGGAATGGAAATGCACTGCACAAAGCTGCTTTGTGGACCAAAGACAGATGACAGTGGCATGTAACCCCTGTGGCAGGGCGTCCGTGATTGACCACCATACGTGAGGGCAGGAGCCTGCTTGTATGTTTTAAGGATGTTAATTTACGTGGAACTGGGGAAAAAAGACCTGGATCTCCTTCAATGCAAGAAGCGGGGTCAGCCTCTTTCCTTACCTTTGTTGGCAAGAGGAGAGAGAGGCGGCAGGTACTGGGGTTGGCCCCTGACCACCTCTTCACCCCCAAGTCCTGTCCCACTCTCTGTCAAGGGCTCCCCCAGCCTTCCACACTCCAGAACCAAAGAAAGTTCTTGGCCATATTGGCCTTGAGCCTGCCTTTAAAGTCTCATTCCTTCCACATCCCATTGAACACCTTTGTTCTTTTTCTGGAAATGGGCAAAGTGTCCTGGAGTGACAGCCTTACAGCCCTTGGCCATATATTCCAAGCCAAACATTGGAACATGTGGTCTGGTGTGAGAACATCTGGGAGATGTTATCTGGTAGCCAGAATATTAAGAGTTTCTGGGAAATTTTTGTGATATATAAAGTTGAAGGGAAAAAAAAACCAGACGAATTTCCAGGAAGAGCAGCCATGGCCAGTAGGACTGGCCAGCCCTGCCCCCACCAGCCTGCCCTCTGCCTCTGCCCAAGGCAACACTGGAGCTGGCGGTGAGGGCCTGTCTTCCTTCTCCTGTAGAGTGTGGGCATGGCTGTGGCTGGTGCCAGGCTGTCCCCAGCCACAAGCTCTCTGCCCAGACTCCCTGGTGGCAGCTGTGGGTGGGTCAGCAGGAAGTGCAATGACAGGGTACAGGCAGGGGGATGGGCTGTCTCACCAGGTTGCTTCCCTGCTCTAGGCCCAAAGGGTTGGGACTCTCTGGGAATGGATGGCTGTGTGTCAGTCTTAAATTATTAAAAAGCAAAGCTGAAGCTTCTCTCACTCCAAGTCGCTAAATTCTGGGCTGGATGTTCACTTGACCTTGAGTGGCCAAGAGCAGGGGCCTGAATTGGGGGCAGAGGGAGGGAGGACACAGGGACAGAAGTGAACTGTATTGAGCATGCCAGAGGGAAGGCTAGGGTAGTCCCCCAGGGTTGGGGTGACAGCCAGGGTGGATGCAGAAGCCTCCAGGGACAGTCCTCTGGCTGAGAGAGGAGCCTGGGGCAAGGTGCGTTTATGAACAGGGGAAAGAATGGAGCTAGGGGCCTCCGGTGGGTGATGCTGGGGTGAGGGGTGCAGTGAGCAGTTCAGTACTGTTTTAGAACTTGATAAAACACACAGCCTTCGTTAAAATGAGTGTTCATAGCAGCTTTCACTGGGCAAGGTCACTGAAGGGTACATGTGGCCTGAGGGAAAGGTGATGGCGGGGAGGGGACTGGCAATCCTGTGGAATGTATAGTGAATGTTCTCCTGGGTCCAGGCCTTACCTGCAGGAGCCAGTTAAAACTCCCTCTTTACTGCCCCCTGGAGGCTAGGGGGGTGAAGGGTGCTCCCAGAGCCCCAGAGCGCTGCAGGATGGGGAGACTGAGCCACCTGGGATGGGGAATGAGGAGGGGTGGCTCCAGCAGGTGAGCAGAGGGGCCAGTGGAACAAGTGTTTGGGCCTTCAGGGTGTGAAGAGGGTGCTGGAACATCTCAGAGACCAACCTGGGGCCCCCAAAGCTTGGAAATGGCCCCATGGCAGGACAGGAAGTAGTCATGGGGAAAACCCTGGCAGCTCCTGTACCCCCAATTCCTGGCCTTGAGCTCATGAAACTTGGGAAATTCATATTGAAAAAAACTTATGGGAGCAAAGGCACCTCTGTTTTCTCTGTATGGTGAGGACAACGTGCCGTCCCAGCTCCAGCTGGGAAGGAAGGGAAAGTAGAGGGCTCTGGCCAGGACAGGACTGGGAAAGGTCTCTAAGCAATAATGGGCATCTGCTTTTGTTACCTCCCAGGGCCAGGGCCATGCTCTTGACACATCTTATGTAGTCCTTAAAAACAGACCTGCCATTTATGCCCTGTGTATCATCTGCCTTTACACAGATGGAGAGCTGAGTTGAGCAACAGTGACAGGACATTCAGACCTGGCCTCTCTGACTCAAGGCCACTCTTCCAGCTGTGACATCTCCCACCTCCCCCCCCCCCTCCCGAAAAAGGCTTGACAGAGGGGAGTAGACACTCTGGACTGTGTGAACTAGACCTGCACTTCTTCCTGAGTAACGTGAGGCCAGGGGCCCTGACTCGTGTAGGTGGGTGGGGACTTTGGTTCCTCCAGACACCTGCCTGACGTCCCCATCTGCTCTGTCTGGGGAGCTGCTAACCAGGTCAGCCCTGTGTCACCCACAGGACTGTCAGAAAGCGCCTGCTTAGAACCTAGTGGAGTAACTAGGAGCTAGGCCCTTTGACAGGCAAGGATCCCCTGGAGATGAGAAAGACGGGCTCAAGCTGCCATAGTCTCAGGGAGACACAAACATGCCCACATGGCCTGGTGTGTGCGGCAGGAGGGCCTGGCACCTGGCCTCTGGGGTAGACAGCCTGAGTGATCAGCTGGGGGGAGGGAGCTTACCGACACGGGACACCCACGCAGGGTTTTGTAACATGAGTAGGAACTTACAGGAAGGATGAAGAAAAGGACGTTCAGGCACAGAAGATAACAGCCTGCGCAAAGGTGGCTTTTTCCTGTACCTAACCTATGACCTTCCCCCATCCCCCCACCCCCCAGGGCAGTTTATTGGTATTCTGTGTCCAGAGCTCTCTCCACAGAAGCCATCAGATTTGGGGACTACACAGAACAGAAAGTGGCTCCAACTTGGGCCTCAGACATGTCAATATCCTTAGGGTGACAGGTGGGGGTGGGGCGCAAGGTCAGAAGTCGCTAGCGGAAGCCGGGGGTGGGGGGATCTGGGAGGGAAGGGCTGTCCCTGGCCAACCTCCCTCCCACCGTCGCCTGCTAGAACCTTTTTTTTTCAGGGCGCCTCTTCTCGGTGGCGGAGGGGCCGGCGGGGGGGCGAGAGCTCATCTCCAAGGCGGAGTGCGGTCGGCACCAGGTTCCCTGGGAAGGGGGACCGAAATTTGTCGCGTGTCAGCGACCTGGAGGCGACTGTTCGCAGGCAACCGCCCCGCGCCCTCCCCGCCAGCCTACTCTGCTCCGACGCGCGTGTCGCCTGCAAGTCGGGACGGCCGGGCGGGGCGATCCCGCAGGTCCGGGCAGGTCGCACAGGCGGCTGGCTCCCCGCGGGTGCGCCCTCCCTGCCACTCGGCCGCCCGGGAGGTGCCCTCCGCGCCGGCCTCCCGGCCTTTGTTGCGCGCTGTCGCCCTCCCGCTGTCGTGTCCGCGCTGTCCTTCCTGGCGTCCGCGGGGGCCGGCGCGGGAGACCGGGCTCTGGCCGCACTGCCCCGCCCCGCGGCCGCCCGGCCTGGCGCGGGCTCGGTTGGAGGCGCAGGACGGCTGGAGCCGGCAGTTTTCCAGAGGCTGGGGGCGGGGTGGGGACGGGTTGCACGCTCCCAGTCCCCAACAGACACACGACGCAGGAGCCCTCGCTGGGCGCCGGAGGCCGGGAAGAGGCTGGCCCTCACTTTGCCCTGGAGGGACGCACGGCTGGGGACCGCGGGAGCGGACAACCGGGAGGACTGGCCTGAGCAGGAGGGAGGGATGGGACGGGAAGCGAGGCGACTCAGGACTGGCACGCGTGGCGGGGGGCGCAGAATGGGGGCCGGTACGCGCAGTGTTCCGAGTCTCACTCAGGATGGAGGAACCACAGGCGCAGCTCGGATTTGGGAAATGAAGGTTAATTCAAAGGCGTGCACCGTGCCGTCTCCCAGCCTGCTCTGCTCCTCCGATCTCCCAGAGCTCTGTTGGGGACGTTAAGGATTCAGTACTGAATCCTTGAGGCAATTCTGCGAGGAACGGACTACTTATCTCTGCTTGCAAACTGGCAGCCGAAGACTCAGGTTTAAATTATTTAAGGTCACATTGCAAATATTACTAGCGGAGAATGGATTTGAACCCGGCCCTCTGTGACGGCCAGCCTGTGCACGTCCTCCCTCCTGGAACCCTGTGGGGCTCACCTCATCCGGAGGCCCTCGAACACCCGGGTTGGGCCGACCCGTGCCCCCAGCACCCCCGTCCCCCATCTTCACCAGGGCGGCGTGAGGGGTTCGACTTGTTTTTCTGCAGGGAAATTGCCTTGGCGCTCCCATCTCCCCGCGGGGGGCGGGAGGAAGTGGGGACAAGATCATTTTCCAGAACAGAGTTTCCGAAAAGCAGGCGTAACCCACTCGTGGGTCATGTCTTGTGGGTCGACACCAATATTTTAAAAAGTAGCGTTTCGCACAAGGCACGTGTAGGTTTTGTTTGAGAACCAGTTTTTTTCAGAGGGGTGTGTGTGTGTGTGTGTGTCCTGAGCTGTAACTTAAAGGATCGTTCTGACCCCTGCTCTGGAGCGCGCTGAGAACACGCCCTCGGCACGGCCTGGGGGAGTGGTGGTTGGAGGGGAGACTGCCTCCGTCCTCTGTTACCTGGAGCTCCACATCCGACCTCCGCGACCTCTTCCAGCGGTGCGCTGCCTGCAGAAGGCTGCTGAACCTTCCTGGACTGGTGGCTCCTCCGTATGTGCGTGGCCCCTAGGGGAAGAGGCATCCTTGATCCTACAGCCTTGTCGCCGAGAAGTCCGTGTCCCAGGGGCAGGGTACAGTGAGGTGACTGGACTTTCTGGTCCTCCAAACCGGCCTCCGTGCAGTGGGATTCCCGCGTGGGTACTTAGGGGCAGGAGCTGTTGGATCCCTGATCTGGCCACGCCCCAGATTCCCGCATTCTCTCACCCATTTCCTGCTGCTAATTCGTATGCCCTTGCTGGAACACCCTTTCCCTTGTCCACCCGCGGACTTCTTGGCAGCCTACAAAAATACTAGAGATGCCTGTCCAGCTGTCCAGGGAAGCATTCCAGGAACACCTGCATGCTGACTTTGTTCCTCTTCCCTGTGCTCCCATATAATCGGGTGCCAGGGCTCTTTATTGTGGCTCTCTTTTCAAATAGAGTTTCTTGCTTATTCCTCCATCAAACTTACCTGGCAACACCTGGGCTTCCCTGGTCCATCTGTTCAACCCATTTCCTACCCCAAATCCCCAGGTTGGTTCTGGAGCCCTTCACAAGGCTGTCACCGGATCCCCTCTCTCCCCTCCCCCTCTCTCCCTCCCTCCCCACCATCCTCTCTGAAGTTTCCCTCCTTCCTACAGAGCCAGAGCACCTGCTTAGAAATGGCAGCAGCTTTCCTTGGCAAGAAGCTCTGCCCAGCTCTCTCAGGCTGTGGGCTTGGCCAGGTCGGAGCGCCGGGCCCTGAGGAAGGGGCTGCTGTCATTGGCTCTGAATCTCTGCCCATGGAGCCAGGCTTTAACAGCTGCCCTGCCAGGCCTGGAGGGCATCCGGGGCTCTTCTGTGGATGCCTGGGTGCCCGCTGGGCCTGCCTTTGTCTTGTCCTTCTGCAATCTGGGCTCAGGCCCCAATTCGCAGTGTGGGGCTGTCCTCAGGGGTCTGGCCAGGTGCCAGGTACTGGGGAGAGGCCTGCCCCGCCCTTGGGATGCCCACGTCCCCAGGGTGGAGACAGCTACAGCTGTGAAGAGAGACAGACCAGTGTGCCAAGGGGTACAATGGAAGCCCCAGGCAGGAGGCCCCACTCCACCTGGTGAGAAGAAAAGACTTCCCAGACGAGCCAGCCGTGGGCTCAGCAGCCTCCATCCGAGCTCTGGTGTTCTCTCAGAAGCACAGAACGCTGGCAGTGGCGGGAGCTCACAGCAGCATTCAGATGCCACAGCTCTGATCCTCACCCTGGGCTCCACAGACGTCTCCAGGCTTTTCCGAGTTCGTATCAGGAGTCTGGCTCACTTACTTTTTGCCCGTTTCCAGCCAAATAAAAGCTCCAAAACATTTTATCAGCAAGGCCAGCCTGCCTGAGGTCCTTGGCTTAGCAGATCTCTTAACTGTACAGTGGGCATATGGGATTTGAGACGCGGTCAAGCCCAGGGTACCTGGTGTCCGTGCTTTATCTTCACTTCTTAGAGCAGTGCTTTAACCCACCACCAACTCCTACTACAGCTCTTTTCTCTTTGAAGGGACGCTGGCCTCATACTGGTCCAGTCAGACCTGGGTCCTCCTCCCGACCCTACCTCTTCCTCATTTACCCTTGGGCAAACGTCTTCGATGCTCATGCCCGTTTGTGGGTGTAAACTGGGCCTCAACGGGGTTTCCCTCGTGGGGTTGTAAGAATGAAATGAAGACCAAAATTTCACTCCCCATCGTGTCCCCGATGCCCATGATCAAAGACCTGCCAGCACGTCAGATTCTTATCAAATGTTGGCCAGAAGTTTTAGCTGCTAATTAGGTATAAAATTTGAGAAATCTGTTCCTATGAGTTGACCTCTTCCCAAAGGCTGGCCAATCTTAATGTGAACTTTTGTGAACGCAGCTAGAACGCATCCGACGGTGTGGTGAGGAAGGGGATACCACTGCAGAGGTCAGAAAGGTTGGCGATTTGGCCATCCAAGCTGGGTTCTGGAACACCTCACCTACCGAGAGGTGTATTGGTGGGGATGTTCGTGCCCAGGCTCTGCCTGCATCTGCACCAAATGGAGCCGCCGCTAATGTTCCAGTTGTCAGTGTCGTCTTGGTAGAAGGGTCCCTGTTTCCAGACCAGTGACGCCCCCAAGGTGCCAAGGATCGAGGTTTATGTCCTCTTGGACGGTGCAGCATTGTGGCAGTATGGACAGGCCTTCCCTTCCTGGGAGTTTCATTTTTGCCCCAGGTCTCCTCTTGTATTTTCAGCGTGAGTTTTATGTAAGACTTGTAGCCAGTGGGGACTTTGTGAGAGACAGCAAATCACTCTTTTGCTGCGCAGCAGAGCCACGAGTGGAGTCAACGTGCTGGTGGCTCCAGAACCCTCAGCCTTGTACACGGCCGGCTTTTTCTCAACGCCACACAGTCCGCAGCTCCCCAGGCCTGGAAGAGGGGCAGATTTGCTTTTATCAGGGGGTACACACAGCCCTTCCTTCTCAAATATTAACTGTAACCCTCAAAATAAGCATTCATTCCTCTAGCAAGGCTGGTTAGTATGTTGACGTGTGTTAACCCTCCTTAGCTATTACATTTGGGGGAAGTCAAGCTGGGGACTCATGCAGCACGGATG
The DNA here is from genome assembly GCF_028749965.1 of Puma concolor. NCBI lineage: Eukaryota > Metazoa > Chordata > Mammalia > Carnivora > Felidae > Puma > Puma concolor. The sequence goes on from NC_141683.1 coordinate 42,984,699, forward strand.
TCCCAATTTCTGTGGTAGCACTGAGAGCCAGCAAGTGGCTCTGCCTCGTCTCAGCTGTGTGACCTTGAGAAATCACTTGTGTCCCCGTCCCCTCATCTGCACGTTTGAGATAATACTAGATGAGGTAACTTCATAGTTTCAAAACACCATTTTAAGTATCATCTGCATTAATACAGATGAAGCACCTAGAATGGTGCTGGGCACATAGAAGGTGTTCAGATAATGAGGGAAGATGATGAGGACAGATGGGATGATGAAGGTCCCTGTCCTTAAGGAGCTTATATAGCCTCGTCATCTTGTCCAACACAGAATCGAAGGAAGGCTCTTTCACCTGCCAACTGGGATGGCCAGTGTTCTTGCTGGCCAACACTTGGGTGACGGGGAAATAAAAGACTCAGTTCCTTTTGTGTTGTTTCTCTGCTCCCCACACTCCTTGTCCCAACTGAAACTGTGCCGTATGGTATTCTGAATCCATAATGTGGTTATTTTGGGGTTTAATAATTCACGTAACTTGCCCAGCCCAAGAGAGCACAATTTATAATTCAGATCTTCCAACAGCCACACACTTTCCCCACCCCAGGCATACGCATATGTCTGTGTTTACTGGTGGGGGCAGAAGGAAGGAGCTGTATGTAAGTATGAAAAGAAATAAGAGAAAAACAAAACTTAAAAAACAACAACTGACAAAGGTCATGGTCTCTCCATTTCTCTTTTAATACTGAACAGTATTCTTTGTACAGCTGTAACATGATTTCAAGAGCAGAAATAAGAAACATTACTGATAGACTTCAGGGTGTAAAAATACCACTTTGAAAGACGGCTAGTTGAGATTTTTCTTACGCAAGTATTTTTAAAAAGTTTTCAAGTTTATAGTGTCATCAGTTTGTTTAATGTCAGGATTACGATCAAAGCTATGGAAGAGGTTTTATTATGCAGGGATGGTTTACTGTAGCCTAAATTCCATGATGCAGGAGCAGTGATTCTGAAACTACAGTGGGCAGCAGAATCCCCTGGAAGGCTTGTGAAACACAGCCCACTGGCCTCACCCCCAGAGTCTGTGATTCGGCAGATCCAGGTGGGCCTGAGAACCTGCATTTCTAGCAAGCCAGGGGCCATGCCGCCGCTGCTGGTCCCACACCACACTTGGGAGACCCAGCCTGTCGAAAGAGCAAGAATGTATCTACCTGTGGAGGGGCGTGTAAACTGGCACCAGGGCTACTGGGCTCTTCTCGTGGGGAGGAAGGGGGGGTGCGCACCATCTGGAAATCACCCAGGCATTTTAAATTCGAATCCTTGATCTCATGTCTTTAGTTTGTGCCTTCTGGTTATTTAAAAATAAAACACCGTAGGTTATGTATCCTTGGAAGAAAAATACGACAATTTAGTCCTGCTGAGTGTTGCCACGTATTACACATTCGATTTTTTCATCACACTAATTTCTGATTACAAATGAGCCAGTGAGAGCCGATCTCCACTTAACACAAAACGAATCCACAATCATTTACAGCTTGCGGTCTTTGGCCCTTTCCTGGTTTCCAGGCCACCCTCACCCAGGGCATTCTCCTGGGTCAAGTTAGGACACACCCACATCAAGCTTACAGGTAAGTTCTAGTAACTTCTTAGTGGGAACACCTGGCTGGCCTCTCCCCACCCTGCAGACTCTCTCTTTTCCTGAGGACTAGGACATCTGCCTCTCCCAGAGCAGACTTACCCCCAGGGCTGCGATTCCTGTTCAGTAGCATGGTCCCGGCTAAAGCCCGCTCTCTGCAGAGTCCAGCAAGAACAACCCTGGACGTGGGGTCACCCCCGGGCTGACACACAGCCTGGCTCGTGTGGAGCGCTGGGGTACCGCCAGGGCGACAGAACAAGGCCCGAGAGCTTTGGTCAACAAACAATGAAGCCGGGTGGTCTTATGTCTAACACCCCCTGGAGGATCAAGTGGCTTCTGGGTTCAAGAATTCATAGCCTTAAAAAAAAAAAAAAAAAAAAAAAAAAGAAAGTAAAATACACTTTCTCACTGGCTGCACTTGGCAAACCAGGTCCCTACCAAGCAGTCGGGCAGGTGACTGGGACAATGACTGAAGTGCAGTTGCCGTCCACACGGCCTTGGGGAGGGGCATTTCTGGACAAAGGTCACATTGGAAGGAAAACACCAACACATTAGTCTACGTCAGAGGGAAACCAAGCTCTTTCTCCTTCCTCCCCACCTCCCCGCCCCTGCACTGGTAAAGAGACTCTAACGTAATAAGGAGCTGTCACATGCAGGTAGATGGCAGCAACACGGCCAAGGGGCCGCTGGAACTTTCGGAGCTTCAGTGTTTGTCCAAAAGCAGACGCCCAGAAGCTGGAGCGAGGGGTGAGCACGACAGGCCACCGCCGGCCTACCCTCTTGTGCCGCTGAGGTCACTGGCCGCACGCAGTGTACGAGCTCCCTGGGGCCCAGCCCAAGACGCACCCCGGCAAATGCCGCCCTGTCTGCTGGGGGAGCTGCAGTGAGTGGTCTCGTCTCTAAAACAAAAGGGCCGCACTGGGCGGCCCGCACGCTTCCGAGCGTAGGTCAGGGATGCTGGCCCCAGAAGCCAGCAGGTCTGGAGTTTCGGCCCCACGGAGCGACCTGTGCTAAGCTGTGCGGGCTTCTGTCTCAGAGGGTCACCGCAGGGCTGCCCTCGCCTGGATGGCTGTTTCCCTCTGCTCAGAATCCTCTTGATTTTCTGGACTCAATACCAGTCGGCAGCTTCCCAGTGAGCAGGACGGCAAGTAAACACGGGGAGCCTGGTGTCCGCATTCACATCTGACGGACTGCTGCACAAGCACATTCACGAGAGCTAGGACAGGGCAGCGGACAGAACAGAGAGTGGGTCTCCCCTCATCAGGCCAGCCTGGTGACGGGACTGCCCCTCCCTCAGAAGCAGAGGCCCCGGGGGGGGGGGGGGGGGGCGCTGCTGCGCCCCTGCCAGCAGCCCAGGCCCATTCCGTGGGGCGTGGTCTTCGTGAACCAACTCAGGTCAGGCGTGACGCGGTGTGACAGAGGGGCGGAAGGTCTGAGAGCTCTTTGGTTTCACCTCTCTCTGCTCTTGAGAAAGAACACGTTTTTCAAAAATGTTATTCTTCAAAAACCTGGGAGGGAAAGAAATGCCAGCGAGAGGAACACAAAGAGGGAGGTAGTGCATGCTGCGTTTTGGAACTTCTGCTTTTCAGACTGTCCCAATTTTGTTCCGCTTCCAAGTTCATCCTGCAGTACAAGGTGAAGCCAAGCGATCCGAGTCCACAGAGCTGAAAAGCAACTCCTATGTATAATTCAGTTCCTAGATCTTCAAATGCTATGAATTCTCTAGAAAGGTAATGGTCTCACTTTATAGCCAGGGAAATTACCAGAAGAAAGATCTTGGCTCTGCCACCTTCGCTTACAGAAGGTAAAACACTTAACAGAGACAGATTTCTGTTGGAGTTAGACTAGATTTCTCTTCACAGCCCTGAATCTCACGAGGTGAGAAGGAGTAGAAGTTGCCAAGTGGTTGGCTACCAGACCCATCAGTCTGTTTAACTCTGGCTAAAAGCAGAGAATAATGGGCAAGCTCCCAAGTCTCTCCCCCTTCGGCTCTGGCGTGAAGATCGTCATGTAACACACACGCAGTGACTTCCAACTGCCACCCAGCAGCGGGCACACAGAGAGCACGGGGCGTTTTCAGTCCACACAAAGGCAAGATCAAAGACGAGGATGAAAACCTAAAGGTATTTCGGTTTTCCAGCTGGATCCCCCACTCTGGCTAACTCTCTCAACGGTTCATTCCCCCAATTAACCCCCCAAATCAGCTGATTAGAAAAACGTTCTTGCAATAAACGCAAGTTGAGCTGTTTCTCTTTATCCATCACATTCTGCCACTTCCTTAGAAATGATGAGTACGTGTCGAGGTGCAGAGGCTGGAGAAAGCCCAACTGCTTCTAGGATGTGCCCCTGAGCAGCGCGGGGGGGTCGCTGGTGTCCACTGCTCTCCCCCTCCTATCGGCCGGGGAACCACTTAGGTGCCCTCTGGAGCCCGGCAGTGTCAGGATCACCGAGGAGGCAACATTTGTCCTCAAAAGTCAACCTAAGCCCCTGGGTTACTCTCTTGGACCGCCATGGTTTGCGGTCTGGGTGGAGGCTTTCAAATGAACACTCATCTGTAGCGATGCCCCGTAGGCCCAACAGGGTCAAGCCCAGGATCAAGCCCGCTGGGCCAGGAGTTATGCCTGGGGCAGAGCCTGCTCTGACGAAGATATTAAGAGGCTGCCTGTCAAAGAGCAGTTCCTCTGAGGCGAGGAGACAGGGGCCTGCAGGGAGCACGCATGCAGTGCTTGTATTTTCAAGTAAACTTTCCTCCTCATAAATAATTCCCTCTTCGGCTTCAGGAGTCTCGTCTACAATAGCCACTGTTCAGCAAACACTTGAAATTAGGTGAGGTCATCATGCCGATTCTAGATTCATCCAAACACTTAGTAATTAAGCCTTCAGATCACAAAACCTGCCGCCCCCCCCCCCAGCCCCCCTCCCCTCCGACACCAGGGAAGCATCTTACTCATTCATGACCAGGCGTGTTCCCAACAAGCCCCACTGACACATGCGACAGTTGTGTGGGGCACAGTAAATCTGGTAATAGGAGGACAACAGCGTGGCTTGTAAAGAGCATAATCCTACAGGCCATTAGGATGTCTACTGCCTCTTGTGATGTGGAGTGTGGATACAGTACTGAGACAAGGTCCTCATTTATGTTTAACAAAGACCTGTATATTTTAATGCAAATCTAAGGACCATCCCTGTTCTAAGTTTAGAGAAGACTATTTGAATGAGTCTCAAAACTTTGTAAAACAAATAACCTAGTACCCTATATCGGAAGCCCTTTGTAGTAATCTTTTTTTTTTGCTAATTTGAAAAAAATAACTTATTTATATATCAGAGTTGACTGTAAACGTGGATGTCAACCACCCTTTTAGTTTTATAAATCTGCTTTTAGCTTTCATCAACAGGCAGATTTACTTACCTACCATGATCCTAACCATGAGAAAATACCCTTCTTTAAAAAACTGTTACAAATATTTATTAAAAAGTGCAAGTCAAAAGTCAGCTGGGCAAGTACATCATTGCAAATCACAAAAAAGGGCGGCGGGGGGGGGGGGGGGGGAGCCGAAAGCAAATAAACAAGAAAGACAAACAAGAAAAAAAATTAAAAAGAAAAAAAACCAACCAGTGTGCCGAGGAGCGGACCCTAACAGATGAGGAAACAAGAAGTCCAAGCTAGAGCTCTATCCGGATGTTGGCTGTGCTTTCCAAGTGCACAAAAAGATGGTGAGGACAGCCACGGCCTCCCCTGCCAGGCTCTGGGTCAGCTGCTGCTTCAACAGTGGTGACAGCATCAGGGAGGCTATATAAATATCCTATAGACACGTGTACGTTGGAGGCATTTAAAAAGTCATCAGAAGCCTGAAATTTAGCATCTCAGCAGTTTCAGCTACTAAAACTCAATTAAAGCATCCATTATTTAAATTTGGATTGGCTCAGTTATTTGAATGGATGATTAAAAAAACCAAAAAACTGAGTTGTCATCTTAGGGGGGGGGAAAACCCTCAAGTTCACCTACCCATTCTTGCCATGACTCACAGGGTAAGAGAAGTCTGGTGCAGAACTAGCCTTTTTTGTCATTATGGTTTCTGAGTGTCGCTGTGCTAATGATGTACTAACCACTCCCAACCGTGACCTCCCTCCTCCCCCCCGCCCCCTGCCCCCCGGTGCAGAGTGCCACAGGAGTGACCTAACCGTCGAGGAGGCTGGCCAGGGACCCTAACCCGTTCAAGTGTGCTGTAGCCATACAGTTAAAGGTGGTCCTAAAAATACAAGCTGCACCAGGACAGCAACATGAATTTGGCAAGGCTCTGACCTCCAGCAACCTCACCACCGTTCCCTCAGCTGTGCAAACTGGGTCCTGCCACCCTCTCCTCCCTTCAGTTCAAGCCACCCGTTGTTAGCATCCCCAAAGCCTAGTGCTTTCCGTTATTCTCCATTAGCTATTTCTACCACAAAATAATGTGCCTGGAAAAGCAATTTTATCCCAGCACTTATCCCTGAAAAATGGATCGGTGCGTCTTCTGTCACAAACTGCTTCTTGGGCCTTCTGTTCCCATCAGCGACCGGCTGTCAGGGGCGGCGGGGAATGAAACGTGCCCGGGAGCCCGCACTCCGGACAGGGCTCATCGGGACGGGACCGCGGTGCGCCGTCGGAGCCGGGGGAAGGGTCTGGGCCGGAGAAAAGAGCTGTCCGAGATGGATGGAATGAGCAACAGCAAGCGCTAGTGGAGTCTGCGGAATTTTCTGGATTCCTCCGAGGCCGTCCTTGGGGCGTGAGGCCTGGGAGGCAAAGCAGTGGCGGGCCATCCTCAGAGCGGGCCAGGCGGGCCAGGAGCGCATGGTCGTCCACCCGGTGTTCCCCGTGGCCCTGCCAGCGCCGGGTCAGAGCAGCTGTCAGTGGTGGGGTCACGGGGAGGGGGGTCAGTGCAGGCCGCGTCTTTCAGAGAGAAGCGGGAGGGGACGGCAACGCCCGGCGCCGCTGCCCGCCTCCCCGGGTTCGAGTGCAGGAGGGGCTGCGTCGGCCGTGTCACAGCACAAGGAGGAGGACCAGCACGACCAGCAGGACCACGAAGAGGACGGCAATGGCACACCACTGGCGCCTGTCTGGAAGGCAGGACACGAGGATTAGCGATCTCGGGACTCTACGTTCCCCAAGGTACAGTCACATGCAACTCCCCGCAGCAGAAAGGGGCCAGAGTGTGCCGATGACGGGGGCTCGGAGGATCTGGAACCCGCCCGTGGGCCAGGTGTCTGCGCCTGCACCGCATGTGCACCCACAGCTCTGCTGGTCCCTCGAACACGGGCCTGTAACCAGTACGTGCTCCGCGCTTCAAGTCTTTCATTAAAACCCATGGCTCTCAGCTGGCTGCTGGTGGGTACCATGCAAGGTGCTGGCACTGGCATTACAGATCAAAGCCCATTTGCTTTAATCCTCTACCGAAGCCAAATCACTTCATTCAACAAGAATCCTGTTCTTTGCTCAACAGGCACTAGGGGAGGACGGAAAGAGGATAAAAGCTCCCGCTGGTCACTCCAGGAAATGAAGGGCTGAAAAAGCAAACTCCGGGGACCATAAGCACGATCACTGTTACGCCACACCCCTCCAGGAGAGATTACTGGGAAAGTAACTTACGCAGCTTACCACTGAATCCAAGTGGAAGGCCTTCTCTGAAACCTGCCCTACCAACACTTCAGAACAAGCACCGGAAACTAAGCGGCTAGAGTCCATCTAAACACCAAGAGCAAGGAGGCGCGGAGGAACAGAAGGGCCCACACAGACCCCAGCAGAGCCCCAGCTCCACCCACAATCCCCCGCGTGCCTGGCAGGAAACACGAATACCCTCGCTCACCCTGGGCCGGGCTGGGTGTGGAGCCCAGGGTGCCGCCATTGCCAGGATGCCTCCTGAACTTGTGGAGGTAGAAAGAACAAGCAGTCTTTCTACAAAGGGCCAGACTGACAGAACAGACTTTCACTGGCCTATGAAAACGTATTTCCGCTGCTAGAGAGGGGTCCTCCATTTAAACAGAGATATGAAGGTAAACTGATTCATAAAAAGTCTACTTGAAAGCCTGCAGATTCTAGGACACCATGGCTATGGAGGATCACAGTATAAGAAGGTCCGCATCTAGGAAAATCGATTGCAAAGCTTTCCTCAAAGCAATGCTAAGTCCACAAACCAGTACTTAAATTATCTAACTGCCACGGCTGGCAAAATTTTAGAACCGGCCAAGAGACTGCCACCAAGTGACAGTAAGCAAAGTAAGTACCTTCTTGGTGGTGATCACCTTGCTCTACTTCAGACACTCTAGAAACTCACTTAGAAACTGTGATCAGGGCAAAGACCCCACGTCTGTTGGTTCCTTGTCTGAACAGGACTAGTCCAACGGGCACGGGAGGCAGAATTGGCCTACTCAGATAATATTTTTAATCTGTTTAACTATCACTTCACTGCTCAAGAGAACTTGAGTTAATCTAGCATTCTTTCATCTATTTAAAAATGCCTATAAGAACTTCAAAACACTCATTAAAATGATTAGTTGGTATTCTTCCAGGACAAAACAGCAAGATAATTGCTTCCTAACCATCCCTGCCCCCCAACCTTACACATATCCCTGTCCCCCCAACCCCCCAACATTCTCAACCCTAGATTCCCAATATCGAACCAGTTTTCCACTTTTTGGCTTTCCATCAGCCTCTCCCCAAGCCCCTCCCACCTCCGATCACTCTCTCTTCCAGGATTGCATTAAATAGGGGTTTTCATCAAGGACAACATCCCTCATACAAGCTAGCACAACCGGGGACGCTCCTTTAAAGCCATTTCCCTTTGAAGTGCTAAGCTGCTGCTAGGAAGCCTGAACCAGGTAACCTCACCCGCTGACTTCTCCCCAGAAGGGGGGCAAAACTAACCACAAAGTCTTCTGCGCTCTCAAGGGAAAAGCCTAACCAGCTTTGTAAGCTCAAGACCTGCTTCAAAAAGTAGATGGGAACAAAGAGAGCTCCAATGGCAGGTGTTTCTCCCCTTCCAGTATATTTTCCTCCACTGGAGAGAAAAGATAAAAAAATTTTAGAAGGTGAGGGAAGACTCAAAAGAACCTTCTACTCAAAAGAATACACCGTCCTTGGGTCACTCATAAAGCGAGTGTGGCATCTCGGCTGATTTCTTCCACGAAGCAGCCAGCCACGGGGAAGGGCAGACGTTCTGATTCTCCGGAACTGTGTGGCTGGCATGTGAGCGCGGTTACTGCCTGATCAACTTCAACGTGTCTTCATATACTTTAAGTACAGATTAAAAAGCCGCGAACTTGCCCAGAAGTTATGGAGAACAGAGGCAAATACAAATTTCCTTGGTGTCAACCTGAAGCCAAGAGCACCAAGCAGGAGGCCCTGAGCAATCTTTCTCTTGGGAGCAGGCAAAGCTTAAAATGAAAAAACCATGGGCAAGCTGTCTAAACTGAAGGGCCTTTCAGGCTGAATTCTCCGTCTCCTGGCCCTTTTTCTTAGACAAATATAATTGAAGTCCCTACTTTGCTCCCCAAACTTTTCTTTCAGGATAAAGTAGCATAAAGCATAAGCAAGGCTCAGTGCTATTTATACACACTGAACGGCTTATCACAATGCAAGCACTTTTCTAAATTATTCATTCCCGGAATGCTGAGAAACAAAGACACAGTGCATCTTTGTTCTTTGCTCTTCCCCAAACAAAACTGGTGCTGAAGTAGCTACTTGACTTTGTGATGAATACACACACTAGAGAGGGCCTGGGGTTTACACTGGTTATGTAATACTTCACTAATTATTATTATTTTTTTTTAAGTAGAAGCATGAAGGTGGGAGAGAACAGAGGAATAGGGAAGAAGGCTTTGCAAACCTTTCTCTAAGTGTGTGAAAGATTAACTAAGCTGGTGCCTGCTTCAGGCAATGAAAAGCTGCTGGAGGCTTAAAGGTATTTGTCCCTGGAGAGAAAGAAGGAACTAAGTCTGGCTACGAGCTTCCCTCTGTTTTGCATAAAAAAACAAAACAAAACAAAACAAAACAGGTCCTTTGCCCTGCAGGGCCATATTCTGCCTGACTTCCTATTTTTTAAAAAAGAAACAAACATTAAGTAAGTACTAATACGTGGGAGACACTTTAAACACTTGTACATTAATTACTATTATTTAATTTAACTTCCACAATGCTCTGAAGAGGCAGGCAACAACCTATTTTTTTACAGGTCAGAAGCTGAGCCCCAGATAACTGTTCTTTAACTTGACTATGAGTTAAACTGCTGGAAAGCAAATACAGATCTGTGTTAGCCTTAGCGCAGAAGGCTGAATGAACCATTAGACCCCGTAACACATACCTGATGAGAGGAAACCCACAGAAGAATGAGGCAAGAAATGGGAAGCTCCAGCGGGGGTGCTAGTGCTCTGCTTCAACCACATTTACATCACCACAAGGAGTACCTCAGTTCCTCCCTTGACCAAGCCACCCCCTGCCGACTAAAGAAGAAAGGAGATACTGGATGTTCTTCGGCTTTAAAATACAGTATTTCTAATGTACTAGGGGAGGTGGGTTGCTACCATCAACAAATAGAGTCACTGGAACATATCTTCCTACATTGTGACCAATTTGAAAACTGTTAAAATTTCACCCCACTCTTGGCGCAAATCTGCTGGAATATTTCACTTACGACTTTAAGTGAAAGCAATTTATTTTTTATTTAAAAAGATTTTTTTTTAAGTTTATTTATTTTGAGAAAGAAAGAGAGAGAGAGAGACCGCATGCATTGAGAGTGGGGGAGGGGCAGAGAGAGAGAGAGAGAGAGAGAGAGAGAGAGAGAGAGAGAGAATCACAAGCAGGATCCCCGCTGTCAGCATGGAGCCCAATGCGGGGCTCAATCTCACAAACTAGAAGACCAATGAGATCATGACTGAGCCAAAATTAAGAGTCAGATGCTTAAATGACGGAACCACCCAGGTGCCCCTGAAAGATATTTAAATTAGATCTGTAAGGCCATCTGATTCTGAAATGGTAGGAGTTTTTCAATAAAAGAAAGTCCAGGGAAAACAATAACCGGCTTCTTCATTACTGTTCCCTATATGGGCAAGGAAATAAGAAAGTGAAATAAAAAAGGATTTTGTAATTGCAATGAGAGTTGCTCCACTAGGAGAAAAGCCACCCACCACACCAGCCTTGTGCGGTGGGGGGACACAAAGACCACTTCTCCGGTGAAGGCCATAAGTGGCAGACGAGGCCTGTGCCTACCGGTCTTCCTTCTCTGACAAGAAAGCAGACCCAAAAATGTATGACAGGAGAGAGATCTGAAGGGGCACACCTGTGAGAACGCTATTGACCATGTTTCTAGAATGAAGTAGGAATTCTTAAGCTTTAAATGCCATACATACCACTGGTCATGTGAGATACTTTTGCAAGTTTCTTCATCACATTGTCCAACCGGGACTGAGTGCTCTCCAACTCATGGGAGAAATCATCCAACATACTGGAAAGAGAAGCAGACACAGAGGGGTGGCTGGTAAGCACAAAGTCTTGGCAACACACTGGCCATGAAATTAAATCATGGTAAGGTATGATCTTACCCCACGCCTCAGTGTTAGCAAACCTAAAATAGGTAATGTGGGGGTTTGATCAATCTATTATGCAAACTCCTTAGCACAAGACATGTTTTTTTGATTTCAGAATTTTAGGAATTTAAAAAAGCAATGAACTACATATGCTGGATATTAGCCAGCACTCGCAAGCAGGGTCTGTGGCAGACCCCATAATCAAGCATGTTAATGTTTCTGCAGAGGAAACTAACAGGAATCATAGCTGCAGTGAGTTCAGGTTAGGTTTCCTGTAATATGGGCTTGCTGAAAACTTAAAAAAAATTTTTTTAGAGCTTTGTAGATTTTAGAAGTGTAGACCAGGCAGTGTGGAGCTGACTGATAGAAGAACAGAAACTCAGTGGCAACGCAGTGCTCTAGAAAGAGGCCGTGTGAGGTCAGACAACCAGGCTTTGCCACTTGCTTCCCCTGCTACCTTGACAAGGCACCCCACAACTCTTTGGCACAGTTTCCACATCTGTAAAATGGGGTAGCTTCCCTGCCGGGGGTCTTGTGAGCACCAGGTCATAACACAAAGCACTTCGTGGCGACAGGAGCCAAACATACTTTAATCTAATAATCATTGCCTGTAATGCACTCTGTGCTTTGTCATAACGCCGGGAGGCCCTGGGACTGCCATTCCTGACGGTGTGTGCTCCTCACCTACACCCGACCCGCAGAGAAGCCAGTGTTTTCCCACGGGGAGAAGCGGCTCCAGGAAGCTAACACTATTTTGCTGTCCAAGGTGCAGCTGGGAAAGAAAACACCAAAATACTCTCATCCCAACAATGTTTATTTCATAAATCACCAAACATTCCAGACTTTTCAACTCTGGGCTAACATGTGATCATCTCAAATATAGAATGCAACATACCAATTAGTCTTATTAAGACCAGAGGTCTTATTAGTAAGGCTCTAGTACTCTGACAGCATCAATGGCGGCTAGAAAGTCCTGGGCTCGGTCTGTGCCCACATGAAGCAGCCGACAACCCTTCAGGATTCAGGGCAACCGACTCCTCATTAAGTCAATTAGGAAATACAGTCCATGTTGACAACTAAATAAGCAAGTCTTTGTCCCTTACCTGAATTTTCACATTAAGACATTATTAGCTCATCTTAGATCCTGGTAGCATCTTAGCCCTGCAGCTGCAGACCTATCCAGGCAGGGCCAAACGCCGAAAACACAAGAGCCACCTTTGTATGCCGGGCATGACTTTTCCGACTGAGGACAAAAAGGCCAGTCACCCAGCCTCCAGCCCAAGGACACCCACTAACTAGGTTTCTAGCCCCGATCTATCTCCTCGGCGCTGTCCAAAAGAAACAGGCTGTGAATCCGTACGCTATTTTGTATTTCTGGTAGCCACATATTTAAAACAAAAAGGAAGAAATTAATTTTCATAATCTGCTTTATTTGGCTCCATATAGCCAAAACATTATTGTTTCAACATGTAATCAATATTTAAAAAAATCATGCACAAGCTACTTTGTGGGGTTTTTTTTTTCATAGTAAATCTTCAAAGTCTGGTGCATTTACATTTCGGCCACATCTCAGTTCAGACTGACCACATGTTACGTGGCCAACGGCACAGCTGCCAGTGGCTACACGTCCTGGGGAACACAGGTCAGAGTCCAAGACCCACGTGTTCTCCTTTGAATTTACTTATTATTTTTACCAAAGTGACACACACTTTATTATTTTTTAAATATTTTTCTTTTTTTAAAAAAATATTTATTTTTGAGAGAGAGAGAGAGAGAGAGAGAGAGAGAGAGAGAGTGCAAGCAGGGGAGGGGTGGAGAGAGAGAGGGAGACATAGAATCCGAAGCAGGTTCCGGGCTCTGAGCTGTCAGCACAGAGCCCAATGCCAGGCTCGAACCCATGAACTGTGAGATCATGACCTGAGCCGAAGTCAGACCCTTAACCAATTGAACCACCCAGGTGTCTCGACACATACTTTAAAGAGCTAAACAGCACGTTAAGAGTTTCATTAAAAACAAAAAACAAAAAACAAAACCCCAAAAAAACACAGCTGTTTCCCGCCCCCAGGACAACTGCTCCAGCCCCTCCCACTCTTCTCTCGGGCTTTCTCCACTTTTTGAAGTAAATGCTTGCACCAGAATTCTGTCCTGCTGACTCTGCACTAGAAGGGCTAGGGCTTTGCTCTGCTCCCATTTCCTTCCCCATCTCTGCATCCACCCCACACCTCCTCCTGCTTCCTTCCAACATGATTCTGTCACGGTGTGAGGAGATCGCCCTTCGGGGCTCACGCTGTCTAGAGCGAGCAAATGCTCTTCCCAGCCGGTGGCTCGTGGCCACCAGCTTGCTCCTTGGCTCTCCCCACGGCTGGCCGAGGGTTCAGCTTTCTCTGGTCGGTAGAGTCAGTAACCATCCAGGATCTAAATGTTATGCTTATTGTTTGTTATTTCATGCTCTATGTCCCCATAGGTTTTATGCCGCTAAAAAACAACATCCCTCTGCCTGCACTCTAGTGGGCTTTAGGGAGGGAGCAGAGATAAAAGGCGTATTCGGTGTGTTCAAAGTCACCATCTTTAACTGGAAGTCTACCAGGCTTCTCTGTTATCTACCGAAGCCCAAGGAGTTCAGGCAATTAGTCCTTTCCCGTCCCCCAACTGGCATTTTAGGGGAAGAATGCATTTTAGACGGAAATTAAACACGCATGCCTAGATTCCGCTCTTGTAGCTTCCCACCTAGTCTCCCTGCCTCCAGTCTTGCTCTACTATGGTTGGTCATCTAAACCGCAGCTAGACATGGCACCTGGTGGTTCAGCTGGTTAAGCATCCGACTTCAGCTCAGGTCATGATCATCCCACAGTTCATGGGTTTGAGCCCTGTGTCGGGTTCCGTGCTGATGGCTCAGAGCCTGGAGCCTGCTTCGGATTCTGTGTCTCCCTTTCTCTCTGCCCCTCCCCTGCTTGTGCTTTGTCTCTCTCTCTCTCTCTCAAAAATAAACGTTAAAAAAATTTTTTTTATGCCACGGCTAGATGGGCCTGCCTGAAATGTAAACCTGACCATGGTGTCATTCCTAACACAACCTTCATGGTTTCCCATCACCCTCAGAAGAGAAAGTCCTAACCCCATAACAGGGCTTCTAAGGCCTCCCTGTCTTGACTTCTGTACCCCTCCCCACTCCCATGCTCTATACACAGTAAACCTTTCTGCCCCATGCACTTCCTCACTCTCTGTCTCAGTCGGCCCTCCCCTCACCCCCAACCCTTCACTGGGACACCTTCTCCTCACCCTTCAGGTTCCAGTTAAACACATCTTCTCAGGGACCTGGGCTAAGTCAGGTCTGCAGCTTGTGCTAGGTGAGGGCTCCCAGGTCCCATGTCCTTCCTCCTTCCTTCTCTGTCACCTCTTAATGACTTACACCATTTGTAGAACGTCCGTTCTACACAGTAAATGGTAAACTCTCTGATGGCAGAGACGGTCTGTTCTGTTCGCTCCCCTATCAATACCCAGGACCTCCAGCAGAGCAGGTGCCATTCTGAATTTATGAAGAATGAATGTGTAACACTGAACTTAAGAGTGCAACTGGAGAGGTTCTGAAACATCCTAGTGGATGGTCTTACTTTTTCAGAAAAAAAAAATTGTGAAATGAACAGGTTTTAGAAGGATGCTTTTGGGGCCATGCTTCCAAGCACAAAAGGAGACTGTCCCGAGGGAAAAACAAAGAAACCCAATTGTTTTTTCTTGTTTGCTCTGTGTTTACTTTTTACTTTTGAGGGAAGATTTTTTTATTAATTGAGGTTAAATTTATAAACTTTTTTTCATAAAGTTAAAGTTTAAGATGCAGAGCAAGAAGTTTTATTCGATGGAGCAGGAGAGTCATGGGGTGATAAAGTGAAGCCAGCTCATGTCCTGTCCTCTTCGGGACCCAAATCCCCAGGGAGGTTACAAAAGCCAGATCTGTCTCATGCTCCCATTCGTCATAACACTCCAAGAATCTGCTCAGAGGAGACTGGATCTGTTTTTGCAAGGTGTAAAACTAACATGAGAATAACTCTGCCTAAACCCTGCTGAAAATTTTATCTGATAAATTTGCTTCTTTGGGGGAGGTCAGTCCGCAAGACAGAATGAAGACAGAGCTGTAAGTAAAACAGCTTTTGGTTTCACTGGCCATGTAACTGTCAGGCTTTTCAGGGGTCTCTGAACACGGCTCTGCCCCTCAGTTTCCCTGCAGTAAGAGGGGCATGTCGATACTCACACTGCCTGTTCCTCCAGCTCCCCTCCGATGCGCTGGGACATGTTCTTCAGCACCCCGATGCTGCCAGAGACCAGCTCCAACTGCTCATCCTGCTGCTCCACAATCAGCTGGTGCCAGAGAAACGGGAAATAAGCAATGAGAATCCATCTTACCTGGCTCCAGTCCCGGTACTCTAGCAGCTGCTCGCGTCTTTGCCAACTTGGGACAATTCTCATTCAGAAGCAAAGCCCAGAAATCCAAGGACCAGACCATCGCCTCTGAGAACACACTGCTCAAAAGGCTGGGTTGTCAGGCTACTGATACCTCCTGCTGATCCAACGTGTGAACAGTCAGCAAACCTTGAAACCACCAAGGGGGACTGATGCCGTGTGGCTCGAGTCCATTGAGGGAAAGGGCCAGGGCCAAAAGCACCTGTGCAGTAACCACTGAGCCAGGGGGGATCTGGGAAGAGGAAGCCCACACCAGGGTCAAGGTCTCAATCCACAACAGGCTGCCACAGCCTGACTACGAGAGAGAGCCTGGCAAACCTCTGAATGTGGGAAAACTGTGCACACCGAGTCCTTTCCTTCCTGCTCAAGGACAAACCAGAGGCGGCCCTGTGGCAGTGAGCTGTCTCAAGGACAACCACTGAGTGATAAATAATTACTGTTAATTGTGCTGTACCTTCCTCATTTTTTGCATATAAAAAAGTCTACTTGATTAACAGCAATTTAAGTAGACAACTGGTTAAACAGAGATGCTAATGGAAAGAGAACACACAGTCCTACATGTATACATACAACTTCGCATTTAAGAACCAGTAGTTTCAATGTGTAGAAAACCCTCAAATCCCCAGATACATTGTTCTCAGCTTCCTTTTTAAAAAACTACTACATATCAAAAGCAACAATGTGAATATAACCAACCTCGCTTTCTTTCTGCTGTATAACCTCCACCAAAGCAATTATTTTTACATATAATAGATTTTCAATGAAAAAACAAGGACTCAATTTTTCTGAAAGTGCCTTTGTTGAAATGAACAAAAAACGGAGTATAGAAGTGGAGGCGGGGAAAGACGTTGCTAGTTTTTTGTGTTTTGTTTTTTTCAATCAATGGCCTTGTCTGTCAGTTGTGGATGTCTGGTCTGCTTTTCCTGAGAGAGCTAATCAAGCTTGGATCTCTTGACAAGGTCGTGCTTCGAAGGAGGTTCACGGCACAGGTGGACGCAGGCCGCTGCAAGACAAGTCCCCACCCCACCCCCCCACCTGCTGGCAGTGGACGGAGGGAGGGCCTGGCTCCCACCGCAGCCTACAGACCCTTGGGTACCTGCTGCTGGGCCTGCTGCTCCTCGATGAAATGGGAGTTGGCTAACTGGAGCTCACGGTCGAGGCGCACGTACTTCTCCGTCGTTCCAGCACTCCAGTTCTGACCACCACTGTCCCCTAGCAGCGCCTGTGAGAGCGGGACGGGGCAGCCAGGTTGGGGGGGGGGGGGGCGGGAAACAAGCCATTACTATCTGCATAAATGCTCCACAGCAGGGACATAAAGAGTTCTCATACTGCTCACGGTGCATTTTCCACCGGGTCAGCCTTTTGTGTGGTGGTGGAGGTTGGTGCCTGCGTGGCACAATTTCAGAAATGCCGGGAAGGGCACCCGCTGCCACCAAGCTTTCCCAATGGGACTCAAAAATGGCCTTTGGTTCCATTAAAATGCAAATAAATGTCAACTTCAAACCAACAAGTGCCCATCTGTACACACTACATAATGTAAAAGCACTCGGTCTCTGTAGGTCAGCTCTTCCTACCCTGGGAAGTTCACCAGAGACTCACAGGTTCTAGTGTAATCCCACAGATCTAGAATCCTTTTTATTCAAGTGTGAGCCAGGGAAGTTTCTGGGGTTTTGTTTTGGAAGGAGGTGGGAGAGCGCCCTAGTATGATAAGAAGCTAAGTCACAGCCTCTCACACACAGAAGCCCCAAGAACCACCAATGTCTCTTCAGTTTAACCCATACATAAATCCCAGTGCTCTTCCAGTTGAACGAAAGGGCTACAGGCTTCCCAGATAGGACCTGGGGGTTGCTTCACAGGCGGACATGGCCACAAATGAGTGCCTGATCCTGATAACCCAGGCGAGTGCTGGGCCTGAAGTTAGAGCTCTTCACCAGGGTCAGGTTTCCCAATATGAATTCAAGGAAGTTTGTAGCCAGAACAGGATAAGTCTGGAAAAAGGATAAGTCTCCCTTATATGAAAAGGCCTGTCAGGAATGGGAAAGCTCATTCTCGGCTGTGGGCTCGGACTGGGAGCCCCACAATACTGTCTGACTAGTTGGTCAAAGTTACTGCTCACACCAGTCCTGCATAAAGAGCCAGAAGATGCTGCTGACTAAGATTCTTTCTCCTTGTGTGGTTGCCAGATCTTCTTACCGGGTACTTTTTATCTCCGGAACTGTTAAAAGCCTAACTGATTACTTGCTTCTCTGTCTGAAAAGCCCTTTACTAGCCCCTCGGGACTGACATGGCCCACTTCACCTGATGCTCAGAGCTGAATTCGGTCAAAGGGCCACACTTTGGGGACTGGGCTTGGCAAAGCTCCGAAGACAGAGCCTAAGTGCTGAGATGATTATGAGAAGGGGACCAGGGCACAGGAGAGCCTCCAGCAGTCCTTGGCAACCTGGCCTCTGGAGGAAGCAGACCCGAGGTCTTTTGAAGATGGCCCTGCCCTGCCCTGATTGTAGGGTTGTCAAGTTGAAGAGATCCTGCTCCTTCTGAGCTGAAGACTCTAAGAATCTCTAAGGAGGGCAGTGGGGCCTAGTGACAATTTTTTCAAGGTCAGAATAAGGCTATATATAGTGCATCATTAGGCTACCGACAGAGAACTGGGGGCTCCACCAGCCTGGTGTGCTCCTGGGGACACAATCAGGGCTATTTTTCTAGCGCATCCATGGTCTACACTCAGGTGGACATGTGTCACACCGTTAACAGTCGTCTATGCTTTACTGTGAAGCAGCTTAGATTTCACCAGTCTGACTTCCAGGACTCTGTTTTAATGGGAAAGGAGACAGCAAGGGCACAGGGCACTGGAGGACCAGCCTGTGTGCAGGTGCCAGAGCCAGAGGTCCCAGCTCAGCCAGGGTAGCACAGCACCTGATCTGGCAGGAAGCAGCGAGGCCTGCCTGCCTGAGTGCGTACAGAAAACCGGCCCTGCGATTCTTTGACAATTTGTGACCCTATGACGTTTCACGCAACACTGAAAACAAAATTCCAGTCCACACTTGGAAAGGCAATGTGTAACTACACAGTTTGTGTATGTCAGCTCAACTTCTACTATCTGGGGAATAAAACAATTCAAGTTCAGGGTAATGGAGGCCAAGAGTTCCCGATCTCACTGTCACAACTACCTTAGGTCACTCAGCTCCTGTGAGCTGAAGTGGAGACAAAAAGGGAACTTCAAAACTAGCCAGCTATGGCCAGACCCTCGGCTTCTCCCAAGAGCTAGTGCCAGATGGACCAGGTCAGTCACTGGCTTTTCCTCGTTGCACCATTAAGAGGAAGGGAGGTAGACAGGAAGAAAATAAAACACAACAATGACTTGAAAAATGAAATGCGAGAAAGGAAACAGGAAAATTAAGTTAGGTGATATCTGGAGAGCCCCCTCCCTTTCTTTGAGCTCTTACAATACTTGTTTTCAAAATTAAGTGGGTCAACAAACACGTGCAGGTATAAAGTAAGGACTTACTGATATCCAGTTAGTTAAAAATGATGAGCTGATTCTGGAGTAACAGTCTACTAAATGGACTGACTACTGGTAACTTTATGGAGTCTGAACGGAACTGAAGTTAAATCTAAATTTTAGGTGACTGGTGTGTGTGTGTGTATTATTTATTTGAGGGGGGGCGGGGAGATGGGGCAGAAGGAGAGGGAGAGAGAATCCCAAGAGAATCTCTGTGCTGACAGTGCAGAGACGTGGGGCTCGATCTCACAAATTGTGAGATCATGACTTGAGCCAAAATCCAGGGTCTGACGCTTAACTGACTGAGCCACCCAGGTGCCCCTGTTGTACATTTTTAAAACTATTTTATTTTATTTTATCAGTCAGAAAGAAATGTCTACACAAAGCATCTAACTTTAAAAAGATACTTAAAATTCAAGGACTGGTCTCTTGTAGCTTTTATTTTTGATATGTCATTATCTGTGCTTTGGTTTCTGAAATGAGATTTCATGATGTATCTGTAATAACTAATAGAAACTAGACCTCATGTCAAAAAAATATTTAAAGGGCACTTCGGTGGCTCAGTTGGTTACATGTCCGACTTTGGCTCAGGTCGGGCTCTGTGCTGACAGCTCAGAGTTTGGAGCCTGCTTCGGATTCTGTGTCTCCCTCTCTCTCCACCCCTCCCCCACTCACACTCTGTCTCTCTCAAAAATAAATAAAAAATTTTAAAAATAATAAAATAAAAATACTTAAAATGACGAAGGACTTAAATTCACACGTTACATTAATTTAACACACATTAAGTTTCCTCCAGTGTCTTTACATAAAATTTCACTCATTCGATGTCTAGTAAGTTCTATGGGCAATGTAACAGCAGCCAGAGATTTAAAAACAGCCTGTGACACAAACTGTTCCTCACTTTCAAGGAGCATGGGGTCCAGCAGAGAAAAAGACAGGAAACGGAGCAATTACAGCACTTAACAGAGCCTTGCACACGGAGCACGCGCGACACGTCCAGAAGAAATGCCGTATGGTGGGCGCTACAAGGATAAGCAGAGGGAGCTATGGGAGCCCAGACGAGAGAGCCAGAGGGTGTGAGGGAGCGGAGGGGCAGCTGACCAGACTTTCTCACACCTGCCGACCTCACTCCAGGCTCAGCGTGTACATGTCCTCTGCTTAAACACACAATACGCAGACATCAGCATTTTTTAATTACAAATATCTAACCATGCTATTTTCTTTGACTGATGTTGTGTATTCAGATGTTTACTCACCTGTCTGTTTTTTCGTTCAGCTAATGCCTGCACAGAGGAAGGTGACATGTGATCCTTCATGTCCTAATGAGGTAAGGAGAAGACCAGAAAACAAACGAATACCCTCAGATTAAACAAAATCATGGTTAATATTTTACATGCTAGCAAAATACACATACATTATTATGAAATTTTTAAAACAAAAAGACAGCATTCTTTAAAGTCTCAAAAATAAAGGAAATAAAATAGTGGGACTGGCATTCCTTTAAAAGGGCATAACCTAGATACTAAATTTAAAGAGGAAGACAGAGGAAGGGAGCTGGGATTTCCTGAGTACCAACCACGGGTCAGAAACACCACCGAACACTTATATTTATCACTGAATTTTCATAACAACTCTATGAAGCTGGTATTATTTCTGCCTTACAGGTGAGGAGTTTGAGATCTACAAAGGCTGAGATACTCTCTTAAGGTGACAAGGTCAGTAAATGGCAATCCTGGGACACAAACTCAAGAACCTGTGCTCAAGGACAGAGATCTTCAAACAGAATACATGTGAAAAATCATGCACTTTAGCATAAAGTATATCTATCATTAAACACCAGAGAATACTTCCTAGTATTCTATCTTATTTTATTTCTGGGTTGGATTCATGTGAAGTATAGACTATTCTAATCCAAGAGTGAATTTCCAGAGCAGTATCAAAAATAATTTTGTAAAGGGATGCTTGGGTGGCTCAGCCAGGTAAGTGTCCGACTTCAGCTCAGGTCATGATCTCACTGCTTGTGGGTTTGGGCCTGGTGTCAGGGTCTGTGCTGACAGCTTAGAGCCTGGAGCCTGCTTTGGATTCTGTGTGTCCCTCTCTCTCTGCCCCTCCCCTGCTCAAGCTCTGTCTCTCTCTCAAAAATAAACATTAAAAAATAATTTTGTATGGAAAGAAAAATGAATGGACCCATTACTTACTCTGAAGTAAAACACCTGATTAAATATGAGCCATTTTCCTTATCATATTTAACCACAACCCAATATCCTTTAAAATTATTTGAATTGAGTACAATTGCTGTAATACAATTTTTCTTTAAAAAAATAAATGCTGCCAAAATAACTTCATAACTTTCTGTTGGCAAGTAGGCTATTTTATAGATGCAAATGTTGAGGGATTAGGCGCTCAGAAACTTTTTCCAAGACGCATGACAAGTGAACAGCAGATGAGACAGTGCCACAGTTTTCCTAATTCCTATGGGCAGTCTGAATAATAACCACCTTGCTTCAACTTTCCCAGCACCCATTTTTACGCTCACCAAATGCTCACTAAAGCCTAATACGTGCCCACGTACAGCAGTGAGCAAATACAGGCCGGGTCCCTGCCCACATGGAGCCGACACTATGGTGGAGAAAAGGCAAACAGTAATCCCACAGATAAGTCAACAAAGTGGTTGCTGTGTTGGGAAGGAGGGGAATGAACAGGGCTGGAACTGAGTGGGTGATGAATGCCACTCTAGAGGCATAGGATAGGGGTGACAATGGAATCGAGACCTGAAGGGCAAGAATGAGTCAACCACAGAAAGAACTAAAGGCCGGGAAATCTGGGCAAAGGGAACAGCAAATACAAAAGCCTGGAGGTGGGAAACAGCTCAGTGCCTTTGGCTCTTGAGAAAGCAGGCCAGGGTTGTCCAAGGAGCCAGCTGCGTGTTTGGGGCTAGGGGACAGAAGAGAAGGTTGGCCAAACGTGCAGGCCCTTCAGGCTGCTTAGACTTTATTCTGAGGCAGGGGCTGGCAAACTTTGTTTGTAAAGGAGTAAATATTAAATATTCAGCCCATCATACACTGTTGTGTGTGTGTGTGTGTGTGTGTGTGTGTGTGTGTGTGCGCGCGCGTGCGCACAGGCACACGTTTTCTAACTATACTTTAAAAAATGTAGAACTGTTCTTAGATTTCATGGGTCATAGATTGCAGGCCCCTGTGCAAAGGCAAATGAGAAGCATTAAAGTATTTTAAGCATGGCCATGGAGTATTCTGGTTCATGTTTTAGAAGATCACTTCGGGTATTCTGTAGAAAAAAATGTTATTAATCCAGCAGAGCAAAGGTAAAGAGATCATTTTACTATAACCTGTCACTATGTCCCTCCCAGTGCTGCCCATCTAAGGGTGCATCCAGAAGGAGCAAACCCCCTCTGTTGGGGGCCTTCAACAAGAGGATATGTGAGCCCTTGGAAATGACACTGGGTAGGTAGCACATCCGAGGGGTGTTCTGTCTAGGGTCCAGTTGACCCAGAAATTCTAGAATTCTCTACCTATTTCGCTGTTCACAAACCTAAAAAAAAAAAAAAAAAAAAAAAAAAAATTAAAAAAAATGGCCACCCATAGAAACTGAGAAAAATATACTTAGTTTAAAAAAAAAAAAAAAAAAAAAGCACCCACCATGAACATACAGATATTGGCTTATTTAAAACAAAGGGAATTCAATGGTATAAGCCATGTTTCTTAAATGTGTGAGATTTACCTGAGTGAGTCACCTGGGGTGGTGTTAAATGTTCACTGGTGGGATAACAGATGCTTTAAAAATGCACTTAATGCATTTTATAATAGTTTAAAAAAAAAAACAGTGAACATTACTTGCATAAAGAAATAATGAAAATATCAACATGTATCCAAACATGTATGGAAAAAATAACTGAAGTTCAATTAAACCTTGAACTTTATCTGTAGACCGTGTTTTTGCTGTTAGAAGTCAGGACAGTGTGGGGCGCCTGGGCGGCTTAGTTGGTTAAGTGTCCAACTTCAGCTCGGGTCATGATCTCACAGTTTGTGAGTTTGAGCCCCGCGTCAGGCTCTGTGCTGACACCTCAGAGCCTGGAGCCTGCTTCGGATTCTGTGTCTCCCTCTCTCTCTGTCCCCTCCCCTGCTCGTGCTCTGTCTCTCAAAAATAAACATTAAAAAAATGAAAAGAAAAAAAAAAAAGAAGTCAGCACAGTGAACAGGGAAGTAGAGACCGTAAAGGCGCACAAGGAGGCTTCTAGGGGTGCTGGGAATGCTCTGGAATGCTTCCATGGCTGTCACCAGTTTACAAACTCTTCAAGCTGTGTACCTGGGATACATGCACTTTTCTCTATTTTTGTACTTCAATAAAAATGTAAAAAAAAAAAACAAAAAAAACTGCTGCTCTGAAACAATGGCTGGAAAGTAAACTGGACTAACTGAAAAAACTTGACATTTTGTAACAGGAGCCTTGATATTTGTGTCAAATATTCACGGCCTTGACCTAGAAATTCCACTATTAGGATTTATTTTAAGAAAACAATATAAAAGGGGCGCCTGGCTGGCTCAGTCAGTAGAGCATGCAACTCTTGATCTGAGGGTTGTGAGTTAGAGCCCCATGGTGGGTGTGGGGATTACTTAAAAATAAAATCTTAAAAAAAGAACAGTATAAAATATATACCAGAAAAAAAGCAAAGATGTACACTGCAGTGCTATTTATAATAGGAAAGAAAAGTAGAAAAAAGCAGCATGTCCCAAGAAGAGAATAGTAACTTAGAGTAAACTCAGACTAATGTGCCATTTCTTTTAAGAGTCTATTTCAGGGGTGCCTGGGTGGCTCAGTTGGTTGAGTGTCCAACTTCGGCTCGGGTCATGATCTTATGGTTTGTGAGTTCGAGCCCCATGTTGGGCTCTGTGCTGACAGCTTGCTCAGAGCCTAGAGCCTACTCGGGATTCTGTCTCTCTTTCTCTCTGCCCCTCCCCCATTCACACTTTGTCTCTGTCTCTTTCAAAAATAAACAAACATTTAAAAAAATTTTTTTTGTTTTAAAAGAATCTATTTCTATGTCATATAATGACTAGAGGAAATATGTAAAACTGTTAATAGTGATTATTTCCAGGGAGTGGAATGACAGAATGGAGGGGCATTTTTTACCTTTCTCATCCAGCAAAATTATTTGCATTTTAAAAATAGCAAGTATGAATTGCTTTTAATTTTAAAAATTAAAATACAAAATGCTTATGATGGCTTAACACTATGATCACAACTGTAAAAATACAACTATCATACACTGAGAAGAAAATCACCATGAGAAAATATAGCAAAGGTTGTGTTCATTATTTGGAGCTTAGATTTCTTTTTTTCTATTTTTTCCTCTTATAAACTTTTCTAATTTTCCTTCATGAACATGCATTACTTTAATGAAATACGTATTTATTTAAAAAAAAATTTTTTTAAACGTTTATTTATTTTTGAGACAGAGAGAGACAGAGCATGAATGGGGGAGGGTCAGAGAGAGGGAGACACAGAATCTGAAACAGGCTCCAGGCTCTGAGCTGTCAGCACAGAGCCCGACGTGGGGCTCGGACTCACGGACCTCGAGATCATGACCTGAGCCGAAGTTGGCCGCTTAACCGACTGATACACCCAGGCGCCCCTATGAAATACGTATTTAAAAGCTCCAGGTTTTTAAAGTGTCTGCTTACTAAAATATATGTGGAGGGGCCGTTAGCCCTGATGGCGAGTGACTCTTCCAATGGCTGTGCAGCGTGTGTCCTGTGTGGCCATGACAGCAGGTAAAACAGCCAGGCTTTCACTTCTAGTCGCCATTTGTTTCTACGTCTGTTAAAAGTTATCAGCCACTAGCCTCCTTATTAGGATTTGGAATTTTAAGCTAAGTCACCGAACACTGTTAAGCATTCTGTAACAACCTATCAGGCAAAAAGGTAATCAGTCATCTTCTTTCTAACCCATGAAGTTTAGAACCAGCAGTCCAGAAGCAGCTAATACCAATACAATTTGGTTCGTCTGTCAAAAAAAAACCAAAAAAACAAAAAAAAACCCACAACACAATAAATGTCCTAGTTACTTATGCTCCTGTTCCCATTTCATGGTGTCTTCCAGACTGAGTGAATGGGACACCATACATCCCAGTACTCAGCACTCAGAGGTCACACATCCCAACGTCATCTCTGTCCACATTGTACACCTCCCCTTTTTGGTTAACCATGTCTATCTTGACTTACAATGAAATGGAAACAATTCTTGGGTTGGAACAAGTTGGATTTTTTTTCGCAAGGGGTACAGTTCTCATCATCTTTGAAAGTTAGAGAGAATGTCTGTGAGGACCATTTAATTGATAAAGAAAACATAGAGCCAGAGAGGCTAAATCACTTGCCATGATGAAAATTTATTAAGGTCACAAATGAGCCTAGAACTCAGGTCTCTTCACAGTTCATTCCCTGTGCCTCTGCCATATACTTCAAAACCTTCTGCTACTAAGTTAAGACAAAGTCACTTCTGGAACATATTTCCACAACACAAAGATTTCACATGCAAGATCTCCGATGTGTAGGTGACCCCACAAATATAAAAATGATTACTTCAAAAATATCAAAGGCTATTTACACACACACAAAAATATTTTTGCTCTCTTCAATAAAAACTGCCAGCAAAACTTAGTAAAAACTACATAAACTTCAAAGACACTTGGGAAAACACACAAACAAGACTCTTGAAACCAGGGATGCTTCTAAAAGCAAAGCCAATGGACATGAATTGCAAGGAAAAATGAGGGAAAGATGTAATTCTTCAGACAGAACAACCACACACACAAATGAACAATGTGTTACCAACTCTCCTGCCTAAGAAGGAGAAAGCTGTGGATCAAAATGTACTCCTTTTGGAGCAAATAAATGAAAACGTACTGATAACAGGTTAACAGAGGACTTTATGTAAGCTTGTGATATACACATCCCAAACCTGAGCTTGGTCATAGGTTTCTTTTCCCAAATCTCCTAATTCTCTGATCCTACTCTGCCTCCTCCAACTAGAACCCGGAGATCTCAGTATATAAATACTGCTTAACTAGAGACTCAGTAGGGTAAGTGTCTCTTACTTAATCTCAGCTCAGGTCATGATCTCACGGTTCATGGGATGGAACCCTATGTCAGCGAGAAGCCTGGTTGGGATTCTCTCTCTCCCTCTCTCTCTCTGCCCCTCCCTTGCATGCATTCACTTTCTCTCTCTCTCAAAATAAATAAATAAACATAAAAAAAAAAACCTGCAAATACTGCTTAGCCAAATGCAATAATATTTTTTTAATTAAAACAATTTTTTTTACATTTATTTATTTTTGATAGACAGAGAGACACGGAGCACAAGTTGGGGAGGGGCAGAAAGAGAAGGAGACACAGAATCCGAAGCAGGCTCCATGCTCTGAGCCGTCAGCACAGAGCCTGACGTGGGGCTCGAGCTCACAAACCGCAAGATCATGACCCGAGCTGAAGTTAGATGCTTAACCGACTGAGCCACCCAGGCGCCCCCCAAATGCAATAATATTCAATCAACACATGGTGCTTTAAGAAAAAAAATTCAGGTAAGCCTCATTACTATGTCCTTCTCTTCTGAAGGATTTCAATTAGAATTTATTAAAATGAGATCAACAAAAGCTCAGTTAGGTACTATTAACCTACAACTAGCAAACAGTAACAGCTTTCCAAAAAGGAGTCACAATTAAAACAAGAATGACTAAAAACTCTACAATACTCAGTTGGATGATACAGTGGAGTATGATTTAGACCTCAACCCTAGAAGGGCTGCAGCATTATGAAGCATGGACTTGATTTTAAACAGTTCTATCAAAGAATACACTTTAAAAAGCTTTTCAAAATGAACTTCAGTTTCTACTTCCAGTTATACCAATTAACTTAACTTTCAATATACTTACCTCTGAATTTCAATTTGCAAAACTTACAAGTAGTACTATTTTGCAGAAAGAATAAATATAATGATTAAGGTCAGGGATGTATGCTTCACTGCAAGGCACCATTTAAATACTAACATCTACAGAAGTGTCTTTCAGAAAATCTATTACAAAAAATAGAAAAGCAAACCATATGTATCAAATAAGTAATTGGAGATTTACCTTATTGGAATAAAAGGCTTCCTTATTAGAACAGTGTTCTGAACCGGCTAGAAATTAAGAGTGTCTAATTCAAATGCTCAGTGTATATAGATGGGGCACCCAGGTCCAAAAATATGAGGCCCATTAAAGTATGGTCTTATTTAAAAATAATTTAGATATATGTATATAGAAAGGCAACTAATGAATAAAAGAAGAAACAAGAATAGTTAAAGTTCAGTGATAACCTACCATCTGAAATAATTTCAAAAGGAAATCACATGACATAAAGTTTTTGGCAAACACATACCAAGGTTCCTGCCTAAGATGACTCTTAAAAAGCCATATGTTAGCGCTGGTATGATCCCAAGTCTTTTTATTCAAGGAAGCTGCTTTCTAGTACATATGTTAAAGACAGCTGGTTCTCTTACATCTAGTTATGCTAATCAAACGGCTTAGCCATATAGTTTCAAATACAAACATATCTCAAGGATACAGGATTTGACTTAAATGATATTTTCTCTTAGGTTTTTTTTAACAATAGATTATTAGCTATGTAATTTGAGACTAAAGATTTGTTCAACTTGGACTGGCTTTTAATACTCTTGATGGATGCTTGCTCTGGACAGCTCCCGAAAGGCTGTCAAGCAGTTGTATATGGAAATGTCAGTAACACGGGTTGCAAAAGTTCCAGAAGCAATTCAGATGGTGGAAGAGGCCGCTATCCAAACCTGGTAAGAGTCACTCTGCACAATGCAAAGTGATTACCAATCCATCAAGGAACCAAATGGTTTCTACAATGGTAATTCTTCCTTTTGTCCAAAAACGCAGTAGAGCAAGAAATAAAGAGGAAACAAGAGAACTGGTTTGGAGGAATGAGAGCTATGGCCAAGTAGGACACCCTTAAAGTAACTTCCCCAGGGCCAGGCATCTACTCTCTCCATTTTGCTCCAAGAAATAAGCCTGACAATACTAGAAACAAATTTCTTTCTTTGAATCAGAGAAATTATGATGGAAAGCGGCATTTAATTCATACTAAAAAGTGGTTTCAGAGTCGACCTATTAGTTTACAATTAAGAAAAGCAGTTTGGCTATTTCTTGCACAAATAACACAGTAAGCTCATATTCCTTACCCTGACAACCTGCCGAGTGCTTGTGATGAAGGTTTTTCTTATACTCAATTCAGTCGCATCAAGGTTGAATTTCCTAGGGTTTGCTTCAACTATGCGTGGGTCAAAGAGTCAAGGTAAAGCAATTTCATCATCAAAAGTCTAACAAACGACATCATGTTAAACCACAGAATCTCTCACAGGCAAGCAATAAAATCTGGCTCGATGTCTCTGAACACACAGGCAGCTTGACGCACATCATTCTCAAACTCTCTTCCCACAGCTATGAGGATCTCCGTGCCTCAAAGTGGAGAAGACCCTCCGGGTTAAGACTGCTGACTGGGTTCACTATAAATCCATGGCAGTCTGACCACAGCTGAGCTGGGCTCTTCCAGAGACCTGCCAGCACTTTGTATCTATTCTTTTCTGACTCCAGATCACCTTTCCCATGACAGCTCTGAAAACCTGTTTCATCTGCTATTCCAAACCATTCCTCTTATGGCAAGAAGCTAACCCTGCTTACGAATCTAGAGAGCGAGGCTTCTTCAGTGAAGCTTCCCCTGATCTCCTCACCCCCAGCCTGGTCCTGCTGCCCCATGTCAGACACTCACATGGCTCTCTGTACTTTTCTCTTACAGTTTGCAAATAGACATTTGTGTTATTCTGATTAATGTCTGTTCCCCTGTCCCCAGAGCTCCTCACTACTCCCCACCATAAATTCCATGAGGGCCAGTACACTGTTCTGCTCATCAGTCCCATCCCAGTAACTAACAAAATACATGGCACACTCACGGATTACTTGCTGAATGCGTGATGAAAACAGCATACTTCATTTTATTGTGCTTTGTTTTACTGCACTTAGTAGACACTGTGTGTTTTACCAATTGAAGGTTTGTGGCAACCCAGTGTCAAGCAAGTCTATTGGTACCATTTTTCCAACAGCATTTGTTCCCTTTGTGTCTCTGTGTCACCTTTTGGTAATTCTAGCAATATTTCAAGCTTTTTCACTGTTATATTGGTTATGGTGATCTGTGGTTGTAACTCACTGAAAGCTCAGATGATGACTAGGATTTTTCAGCAATATTTTTATGTTAAAGATTTTATTTTTAAGTAATCTCTACACCCAACATGGGGCTCAAATTTACAATCCCGAGATCAAGAGACACGTGCTTTACCAACTGAGTCAGCCAGGCACCCCAGCAATAAAGTATTTTTAAACTAAAGTATATACACTGTTTTTAGACAACGTCCTATTGCACACTTAACAGAGTACAGTCTAGTGTCGACATCACTTCTATGCACAGAGAAACCCCAAAACTTCACTTGACTTGCTTTATTGCGATACTCACTTGACTGTGGTGATCTGGAACCGAACCCACAGTATCTCCTCTTTCTCTCGTAATTTCTGTCTCCCCAATCTTGTCTTCTTCCATCTCAAGGGAAGACGGATCTTCCTGTATCTGTGCTTCTGATCCCATCCTCTCACATATTTTGTTCCACTAATTTTAAAGAACATGCTTGTTTTGTAAAAATAATTTAAAAAGAGGACGCCTGGGTGGCTCAGTCGGTTAAGCAACCGACTCTTGACCTCAGCTCAGGTCATGATCTCATGGTTCGTGGGTTTGAGCCCCACATGGGGCTCTGCACTGACAGTGCAGAGCCTGCTTGGGATTTTCTCGTCCTCTCTCTCCCTTGCTTGTGCCCCCCTCCCTTGCTTGTGCACACACTCGCTCTCTCAAAAAATCAATAAATAAACTTAAAAAATAGTAATTTAAAAGGCACCCAGGGGGCGCCTAGGTGGCGCAGTCGGTTAAGCGTCCGACTTCAGCCAGGTCACGATCTCGTGGTCCGTGAGTTCGAGCCCCGCGTCGGGCTCTGGGCTGATGGCTCGGAGCCTGGAGCCTGTTTCCGATTCTGTGTCTCCCTCTCTCTCTGCCCCTCCCCCGTTCATGCTCTGTCTCTCTCTGTCCCAAAAATAAATAAACGTTGAAAAAAAAAAAAAAAAAAAGGCACCCAGGGTCATTATGATTAACAGAAATATATATAAATTATGCAGTCCACACATCAACTGCACATGAACCCATGCTATGGAGTGATTCTGATGAAAGCCGGTTTCCTAGGTCACACTTACTGAAAGAACAAAAGAGAACTGAGAACGTGCAGCTGGCATACCGTCAACGTTTTTGATTGGCTGGAATTTTTCCACCTGAGAAAAGGCCACATAGTTCAGCTTTTACAGTTCTCTGGTTCGCCAGTCAGGTCAGTGCACTTCTTTAACATCAACACCATGACTTAAATGTAACAGATCTGCTTTTACCAAATGCAACTGGATGGTTTAGAATGCTTCTCCGATGGACACTGGCATTCTAGCATCACCTCCTGAATTGGAAGAAGACAATCCACAAAAGGATCTTCTTTTGA
The DNA here is from genome assembly GCF_028749965.1 of Puma concolor. Lineage (NCBI taxonomy): Eukaryota > Metazoa > Chordata > Mammalia > Carnivora > Felidae > Puma > Puma concolor. The sequence continues at coordinate 43,015,460 of NC_141683.1, forward strand.
TTTCTAATCAACAACGTATAACACTGGCCTGTATACACCTCTACGTAATAATGACCGCTAACACAGAAGCTCACTGTGCATCAGGCACCATACTCTACCTGCTACACTTCCAACAATCCTATGAGCTAGGTACTACTATTATCCTAACTTTCTACTGAAGAGGAAACTGAAGCAGAGAACAATGCTCCAAGTCAAACAGATAGTAACTGGTATAGTTAGGGCTTGAACACACAATCTGACTCCAGGGTCTGAGCTTATAACCACTGCACTACACTGTCTCCACACTGCCTGACTTATCATGCACCGTAGAAGAACGTGGCCCCTAAACCTTAGCTCACTGGGCAACTATTTTGAGTGTATCATGGTACAAAGAAGAGCAACATCAATCAACTAGAAAAGGAAATATCTAATCTATGTACTTGAGACACCTGGACAAAAACGTGTTCATTTTTCTGTTCATCCCAGAGGCACAGGCACCATAGAGAAGGATATTGATGGTCTCGTCAAGGTCCTCCAGATCCCACTCTATGCTCCGGAGGTTGTTTCTCAGCTCATTGGTGGTCCAGTCGATTTCTTCCCTTGTTGCTGTGGAGGGGTCCTGGAGGAGCTCTGTCCATCTCTGAAACAAGCCCTGGGCAGTGTTGACTGCTTTCTGTACCTCTCTGTAATCAAGGGGAAGGGAAAGGGCAGAAATCAGAGACAACACATTCCATGAACAAGTTACTACTGCTTGACTTTAAGTTGACGCCTGTGATCATGTACCATCTTCAGCACCTACCACTCCTAAAAGTATTTTTAGCTCTTTACAGAAGGCTCCTCATGAACAAATATCAAAGTTCAAACCTTTAAAGATACCAGTCCTAGTATTATGTTCTCAGCTGATTTTGGGATAAAACAGTCATTATTTAAGTAGTTATATCAAGTTGATTAGAGAAGGACAAAATGTAATTTTTCTCTCAATGGACTATACTTAAAAATCCTGTAAGAAGCAATCCTACAAATTAACTAAAGTGCCATTAACATTCACACATGCTGCCATTTGGTGTGATATTTTATATTCATATGAACAAGTCCTAACAAAGCTTCCCTTTTCCTGCATGGAGGAAGAATGAGGGTAAAAAGGGTGGAGGAAGGGTTACTCACACAGCTATTCTTTTTGAAGGTAAGTATTTAAAAAAATTTTTTTAATCTTTATTTTTGAGAGAGAGAGAGAGAGAGAGAGAGAGCAAGTGGGGGAGGAGCAGAGAGAGAGGGAGACACAAAATCTGAAGCAGGCTCCAGGCTCTGAGCTGTCAGCACAGAGCCCAATGCGGGGCTTGAACCCACAAACCATGAGATCATGACCTCAGTGGAAGTCGGACGCTTACCCGACTGAGCCACCCAGGCACCCCTGAAGGTAAGTATTTTAATCTGAAGGTAAGTATTTTAATTTAGCCATTCTGATAGGTGTGCGGTGATATCTCATTGTAGTCTTGATTTGCATTTCCCTGATGATGAGTGATGTTGAGCATCTTTTCATGTATTTGTTGGCCATCCATATGTCTGCTTTGGAGAAATGCCTGCTCATGTCTTCTGCCCATTTTTTAAATTGGATTATTTGTTTTTTGAGTGTTGAGCTATATCAGTTCTTTATATATTTTGGATACTAACCCTGTATCAGAGATATCATCTGCAAATATCTTCTCCCATTTAGGAGCTTGTCTTTTAATCTGAGACATTTTTAAATCCAAAATCTCACTGGACTTCCTAATATTATTACCTTTAAATATATACATGTATACAATATACATATAGCAGGTGAGTGTGTTTCTTGTTTAGAGAGGGAAACCAGGTCATTAAGTGTTATGATCTAGCATGCTTTCAACTTACAGAGAGTCACAAGGTTTTAAAAAACTTCCCCCCACCTTCCATGCTCATGGGTTAGAAGAACAAATACTGTTAAAATGTCTACACCACCCAATCTACACATTTAATGCAACCCCTATCAAAATATCAACAGCCTTTTTCACAGAGCTAGAACAATCCTAAAATTTGAATGGGACTGCAAAAGATCCTGCATAGCCAAAGTAATCTTAAAAAAGAAAAAGCAAAGCTGGAAGCCTCGCAATTCCAGACTTCAAGCTGTATTACAAAGCTGTAGTCATCAAGACAGTATGGTACTGGCATAAAAACAGACACACAGATCAGTGGAATAGAACAGAAAACCCAGAAATGCACTCAACTATATGGTCAACTCATCTTTGACAAAGCAGGAAAGAATATATCCGATGGAAAAAAGACAGTCTCTTCAATAAATGGTGCTGGGAAAACCAGACAGCAACATGCAAAAGAATGAAACTGGACCACTATCTTACACCATACACAAAAATAAATTCAAAATGGATGAAAGACCTAAATGTGAGACAGGAAACCCTCAAAATCCTACAGGAGAACAGAAGCAGCAACGTCTTTGACCTTGGCTGCCGGAGCAACTTCTTACTTGTTCCAGAGGCAAGGGAAAGAAAAGCAAATACGAACTATTGGGACCTCATCAAGATAAAAAGCTTCCGCACAGTGAAGGAAACAACAAAACTAAAAAGCAACCTTCAAAATGGGAGAAGACATTTGCAAATGATGTATCTGATAAAGGGTTAGTACCCAAAATCTATGAAGAACTTATCAAATTCAACATCCAAAAAAACAAATAATCCAGTTAAGAAATGGGCAGAAGGGAGGTGCCTGGGTGGCTCAGGTGGTTAAGTGTCCAACTCTTGATTTCAGCTCAGGTCATGATCTCAAGGTATGTGAGATCCAGCCTCACATCAGGCTCTGTGCTGACAGCAGAAGACATGAATAGAAATTTTTCCAAAGAAAACATACAGATGGCTAACAGACACATGAAAAGATGCTCAACATCATGGAAATACAAATCAAAACTACAATGAGATATCACCTCACACCAATCATAATGGCTAAAATTAACAACACAGAAAAAAACAGGTGTAAGTGATGATGCCGAGAAAGGGGAGCCCTCTTATACTGTTGGTGGAAAACAATATGGAAGTTCCTGAAAAAGTTAAAAACAGAACTACCCTATCATCAGCAATGACACTAGGTATTTACCCAAAGGATATAAGAATACTAAGAATACTAACTTGAAGCAATACCTGCACCCCAATGTTTGTAGCAACATTATCAACAACAGCCAAATTATGGAAAGAGCCCAAATGTCAATCAACTGATGAATGGGTAACAAAGATGTGGTGGAATAGGGGCACCGGGGTGGCTCAGTCAGTTAAGTGTCTGACTTTGGCTCAGGTTGTTCATGAGTTCATGAGTTCGTGGTTCATGAGTTCGAGCCCCATGTCGGGCTCTGTGCTGTCGGCTCAGGCCCTGGAGCCTGCTTCAGATTCATGTCTCTCTCTCTCTCTCTCTCTCTCTCTGTTCCTCCCCAGCTTCCACTCTGTCCCTCTCTCTCTCTCTCTCTCTCTCTCTCAAAAATAAAGATTAAAAAAAAAAGAAGAGGATGTGGTGGAGTAAAAAAGAATGAAATCTTGACATTTGATGTGGATGGAGCTAAAAAGTATTATGCTATGCGAAATAAGTCAGTCAGAGAGACAAATACCATATGATTTCACTCTTATGTGGAATTTAAGAAACAAAACAAATGAACATGGCGGGAGAAAGAGAGGAAAACCAAGAAACAGACTCTTAAGTGTAGAGAACAAATTGATGGTTGTTACCAGAGGGGAGATGATGGGGTACAGTTGGAGGAGGTGGGTTGAGTAGGTGATGTTGGAATTAAGGAGGCCACTTGTTGTGATGAGCACCAGGTGTGGTATGCAAGTGTTGAATTACTAAATTCTATACCTGAAACTAATATTATATTGTATGTTAACTGAAATTTAAATAAAAACTTGGGAAAATAAATAAATAAATAAATAGATAGATAAATAAATAAATAAATAAATGTGATACACATTTAAAAAAAGACCAACCACTTTTGAGGCAGCATTCTATATTGGTGTGGTAAAAATGACACTATATAACTTTTGGGAAGTACAGATAGACCTAGAAAAGAAAAAAACAAACAAAAAATTGGGGTGCCCAGATGGCTCAGTCAGTTGAGTGTCTGACTCCGGCTCTGGTCATCATCTTGTGGTTGGGGAGTTCGAGCTCCACATCAGGGTCTCTGCTGTCAACATGGAGCCCATTTCGGATCCTCTGTCCACCCTCCCTCAAAAATAAATAAACATTAAAAAAAAAAAAGGCAAAACTTTGCCCCCTACCAATGGGCCAACACCCATAATTTATTTTTTTATGTTTATTTATTGAGAGAGAGAAAGAAAGAGAGAGAGGGAGGAAGGGAGGGCAGAGAAAGAGAATCCTAAGCAGGCTCTGCACTGTCAGCACAGAGTCCAATGTGGGGGTCGAACTCATGAAATGGGAGATCATGACCTGAGCCAAAATCAAGAGTCGGACACTTTACCAACTGAGCCACCCAGGTGCCCCCAATATCTATCTACAATTTAAATGTTGTAATTGAATACTATTGCTTATAAAAGCCAAAAAGGAATCATTTTACTATCATATGGTCTATTGCATACAAAGATTATAATCTTCATGCACCCAAACTCTGAGACCTGTTTTGATCCTTCTATGACTTCTTAACCAATTCTTCTGGGTGCACACTCAGGGTGTTTGCTACCTGTAGCTTTAAGACAGAAACTGCATGCATCCTATTCCCTCTGACATTTCAAGTACCAGAAGACAAAGCACTTACAAAATGAAGAAAGGTGCATAACAATAATATTTTGGTTTGAGACCACTCATGAGAGCTAGAACGCTGAGTGTTAAACACAGAATACAGCTATTGGGCCAGGCTGAATACACCAATGAGCTATATGGCCAACAGTGAATCTCCTCAGGTAAGTTCAGCACCCAGTTTATGAGTTAGCAGAGTTCTCTCATTGTTCCTCCCCTATCAGCCTTATGCTTGCAGTGCTAACGAGAAACTCTAACATAAAATGGGGAAGGACTAACTGACATATAAATCCACTTTTAAATTTTTAGTAAGGTTTCTGGCTGATCTGGTAGAGAAGGAGGTACACACCTTCCCATAATCCGAGGTAACTGGTTTATTTGTAAGTGTTGAGTATCATCTATGATAATAAAAGAGTTTAAAGAGGTATCTATAATGACATCTCATTTTAAAGAATATAAAATTACCACTTCTGTAAAGTAAACATAAATTCCTTTTCGAGACCTAGAAGCCTTAAACCACAGAAGCCTCAGGCCAGGGCATCCCTCATTCTCCATCACCAGAACACAACCATAATGCTTGAATTAAATTATCTTAACTAAACATTCATATACTTTTCTGATCTCAGGGTTTCTTTGCACTCTTCAAAATTACTGAAGACCCCCAAAACTTAAATTGATGTGGGTTATTTATCTACTGCCACTTACCATATTAGAAATCCAAACATGTTTAAAAAAGTATCAAGTAATCAAACATGACAATGAACTTACTACATGTTAACATAATGTTTTTACAAAAAAAATAACATCTTAAAAATCCACACTCTTTCACATGTTTGCAAATCTCTTTAATATCTGGTTTAACAGAAGACAGCTAGATTCTCATATCTGCTTCTACATTCAGTCTGTGAACATGTTTTGTTGAAGTATATGAGGAAAACCCAGCCTCATGCAGATAGACAGATGGAAAAGGGAGGAGTATTTTAACAGTCTTTTTAGATAATTGTGGATATTCCTTTTTGCCACTATACCAAAACTCAACAAAACGGCCGCTTCTTAAAGGCTAGTTGCAACGTGGAACCTGAAACTGTATCAAAGACTTTTTGAACTCTCATGTATTACAATCCATTGCCCTACCTTGTATTTTGAATGGATCTTTCACCCACCCATGTCTAATTTTTTTTTTTAATTTTTTAAACATTTATTTATTTATTTATTTATTTATTTTTAATTTTTTTTTTTCAACGTTTATTTATTTTTGGGACAGAGAGAGACAGAGCATGAACGGGGGAGGGGCAGAGAGAGAGGGAGACACAGAATCGGAAACAGGCTCCAGGCTCTGAGCCATCAGCCCAGAGCCCGACGCGGGGCTCGAACTCGCGGACCGCGAGATCGTGACCTGGCTGAAGTCGGACGCTTAACCGACTGCACCACCCAGGCGCCCCAACATTTATTTTTGAGACAGAGAGAAACAGAGCATGAACAGGGGAGGGGCAGAGAGAGAGGGAGACACAGAACCGGAAGTAGGCTCCAGGCTCTGAGCCATCAGCCCAGAGCCCGACGCGGGGCTTGAACTCACGGAACATGAGATCGTGACCTGAGCTGAAGTTGGACGCTTAACTGACTGAGCCACCCAGGCGCCCCACCCATGTCTAATTTTATCACATGTACTGGTCATCTGGAAAATACTAGTATACTGAGTATCACAGGTCTTGAAAATGCTGAGTCTTTCCATTATACACTATCCAAAATCATATAATATCACCACCAACATCATCAGAAAAACTTAATTACTGGGAATATGTAAGGTGATAGTACTTGAGAGAAGTTTTCCAAAATTCTGTTTTTAAACAAAGGCTCTAATTTTATGATCATTGAAAATACTGTCAATTGTTTTCTGTTAAGTGACAGGTTCACTTCATTCATTTCTGAGAAAATATCTCAAGTATTTTTTAATTTTGAAATTTGAGAACATATGCAAGTTCCAGTAACAAGTTTGCCAGGCATTCTTTCAAGTAAAAATGGGATCTGTGAAGGGAAAACACGAGCTATTTCAGCTTGCAACTCAATCACAAATTATTTTTCCTGGAGATAGCCATCTTATTTCATTCACAATATAGCAAAAGTGCTTTGGCACACTCTCATTTTGCCACACAGAATGTCAAAATGTGTACTAAGGGGATGCCTGGGTGGCTCAGTCAGTTAAGCAACTTCAGCTCAGGTCATAATCTCATGGTTCGTGGGTTCAAGACCCGCATCGGTCTCTGTGCTGAACAGCTCAGAGCCTGGAGCCTGCTTCAGATTTTGTGTCTCCCTCTCTCTGCCCCTCCCCTGCTCATGTTCTGTCTCTGTCTCTCTCGCAAAAAATAAACATTAAATTTTTTTAAAAATGTGTATTAAGACTGGGAGAAAACGTTCATGAATTATATATATGATCAATGTCTTTTATCTAGAATATAATTTTTAAAAAACTCTCAAAACTTAATAAGAAAACAAACCCAACTAAGAACTGGGAGTATGGTGCCTGAGTGGCTCAGTCGGTTAACTGTCCATTTTTTGGCTCAGGTCATGATCTCACGGTTTGGGGTTTGGGAGATCGAGCCCCATGTGTCGAGAGCTCTGTTTGGGATTCTCTTTTCCTCTCTCTCTGCTCCTCCTGCACATGCTCTCTCAAAATAAATAAACTTAAAAGACATTTTAAAGAAATGGAGGGAAAGAGGCACCTGGGTGGCTTAGTCAGCTGAGCATCCAACTCGATTTCAGGGTCAGGTCATGATCCCTGGGTGGTGAAATCAAGCCCCAAGCCAGGCTCCACACTGAACGTGGAGCCTTCTTTAAGATTCTCTCTTTTTCTCCCTCTGCCCCTCTCCCCCAATGGAGCTCATTCTCTCAAAAACACAAACAAACAAACAAACAACAAAACCCAGAAAGAAATGGGGGGTGGGGAATGGGCAGGGGCGACTGGGGGCGGGGGGGCTCAGTCAGTTAAACATCTGACTTCAGTTCAGGTCATGAACTCACAGCAGGTGAGCGCGAGCCCTGAATCGGGCTCTGTGCTGACAGTGTGGAGCCTGCTTGGGATTCTCTCTCTCTCCCTCTCTCTTGCCCCTCCCCACCTTATGCTTTCTCTCTCTCTCAAATAAGTAAAAACTTAAAAGAAAAAACAGCAAAAGGGAAACGGGCAAAAGATGTGAATAGTGCTTTCCCCAAAGATGACATACAGATGACAGCTTAAGAACATAAAACGTCCAATACCATTAGTCATTAGAGACATGCAAATTAAATGCACAGTGAGATACCACTACACATGGCCTAAAACAAACTGAGGATGCCCAAATGCTGACCGGGTGGCGGAGTAGCCAGGATTCTCCTGCATCTCTTAAGGGAATGCAAAATGGCACAGCGACTTCGTAAAAGAGTGTGGCTGTGTCTTAAAATTAAACATACGTTTACCATATAACCCAACAATCTCACTTCTAGGTGACATGAAAACTTACGTTCACACAACCACCTGCAAATTCTTAGAGCAGCTTTAGTCGTCACTGCCAAAAATTGAAAACACCCAAGCGACAGCAACTCAGGCAGTTGCACCTGCCCTGACAAAAGCTCCGGCCAGCCCAGAGCGCCCAGACCAGTTTGAGTGTGACCACCCCCTGACTCAAGCCTGGGGAAGATGGAGCGTGGAGTGACCTCCAGAAGGACCTACAACTCCCTTTCCCTCATTATAACGCTAAAACCTCCCCCAATCCCCCAATGAGGAGCGCAAGCCTCGTTTACATAACATACGAAGCTCACACAGGCAGGTTTTCTTATGGTGCAGGCACCTTACACCCACCTCCACATTTGATGACAAGGCTCCCCTTTTTAAATATTCATCCTAACCCTAAGTAAAAGGAACGCATCCATACTTGCTTGGGGAGTCACAGTTTTAGAAGTTATTCCCTGTGAACTCCTTCTTTGATGCAAATATTTCCTTTGTGCAACGACTCACCTGCTGTAGTTTTTTTTAAAAATGTTTTAATGTTTATTCATTTTTGAGAGACAGAGTGCGAGTGGGGGAGGGGCAGAGAGAGGGAGGGAGACAGAATCCAAAGCAGGCTCCAGGCTCTGAGCTGTCAGCACAGGGCCCGCTGTGGGGCTCAAAACCCACAAACTGTGAGATCATGACCTGAGCCGAAGTTGCATGCTTAACCTACTGAGCCACCCAAGCGCCCCTCACCTGCTGTAGTTTCTATCTGTGACTCACCAAGGAGTAAACTTGCAGAGAACTTTTTAGGCGAGATGTATCGGTCCCATACCTTATTTGTGAGACGGTGGTTATGCACAACTGTATCAGTTTGTCAAATCTTGAAGAACTGTACACTAAAAATTAGGGTCAGTTTTACTGTAGGTAAATCATAACTTTTAAAAAAGAAGGGTCTTGGGGCACCTGGGTGGCTCAGTCGGTTAAGCGTCCGACTTCAGCTCAGGTCATGATCTCACCGTCCATGGGTTCAAGCCCCACGATGGGCTCTGTGCAGACAGCTCAGAGCCCAGAACCTGCTTTGGATTCTGTGTCTCCCTCTCTCTCTGCCCCTCTCCCACTCATGCTCCGTCTCTCTCTCTCTCGCAAAAACAAACGTCAAAAAGAAAGAAAGAGAAAGAAAGAAAGAAAGAAAGAAAGAAAGAAAGAAAGAAAGAAAGAAAGAAAGGAAGGAAGGAAGGAAGGAAGGAAGGAAGGAAGAAAGAAAGGTCTTCAAGGATAAGATTTGACACAACTAACAATTTTTACTGTTTCAGGAAGGGCATTCTTAAGGGTACATGACCTCCCCCTCCACCCCCCTACTGTGAGGGAGGAACACAACGAGTACCAGACCGGTGTAGTGCCACGGCCTGGGTTTAGGTGACGGGATCAACAGTTTTATCTGCCACAGGTTTCTGCACCATTGGTGTAAATGTGAGTACAATGGAAAAAACAAACAACACCTGAGTTTTATTACGAAAAGCATTTTAAGCCAAGGGACTCTTCTGTGAGAGGGGCGGGAACCCCTTGAGATTCAAGGACCACACTTTCATAACCATAACTCTGAAGACACTGATAGACTTGAGGGGGAGGTGGGGCACATGCATGGATTCAATCCTAGCAGCACAGAGTGAAATCAGGGAGCTCTTAAGCATGTCCTGAAGAAGTAATCAAAGAAATGGCAGGAAACAGAAAAATGCCACAAAGCAATTCCAGGATAACATCCAACACCCCACAGGCCCAACTGGTCACCTGGCTTATTCCACTCTCAATCTCTTGTTTTTCAGTAAGTTTCACCTTTAGCTATCAGTTAGTGGCACAGACAAAAGAAAGGCAAAGTAGGCATTAGACTGCATTTCTAAGACACACGTTTCAAAGAATTACAAAAATGGGAACTATCGGCAATGGTTCAAATCTCGAAAAGCCAGAACCTGCCGTGTGTCAAGGAATCCCATTTTAACAGCAGCTAGAGGGGTCACTCAAAGTTTAAAACATCTCCCAACTTCATGTCAGCTTAGCATCAGCCTGGAAAAGAAGGCCTGAAAGGAGAATAGAAAACAACATGTGGCACAAATTCTTTTTTACGCCAAATATTAATGGTAACCAGAATTTTCCAAAGAACTTGGGATTTCTGAACGGTTTCAAGAGCCACAAGACACACCCAATAAATGTGCAAGACTCTAGTGACACAACTCAATTAACAACCATTTGTAAATATCTGGAGCTGAATATTTAAAATCACTAGGCATCCCCAGTAAATCAATTAACAGAACAGAGGAGAGAGAGAGAAAAAAAGGAGTATATAACAACGTCATCTGCTTCAGATCTGTGAAGGTTTTAACGAGAAAGAAGAGAGCCCACTGAGTTTTCTTCACACTCCTTTCTCAGCAAGGGCGGGGGGTGGGGCGGGGAGGAGCTGTTTCTCTAAGAATTGACTAGTTAGGTACTCCCCCCCCCACACACACACACAGAAGTCCAGCACAGCCCATGTGAACATGGCACCCTGGGAGGAGCACCACACCCCGTGAGGAGCACTTCACCCTGTGAGGAACACGGCACCCTGACCAAACAGCAGCAGCTGCTGACTTCCCAGGCAGCAGCGATCCACTTTTGTCTATGGTCTCCAAAAAGGTCAAAATCACAAAATATTGCTATCTTTTTCCTGTAAAGTCTGGTTTATCTATTTGAGGTTTTTCTTTCAACTGTGTGATGGGGACAACTGAAATCTGACACCCAGAACTTTCCATGAGGGGCCAGGTATACCTTGAATTTTTGGAGCTCTTTGGCTTAGCAAACTTCCTGGTTAATAACAATCTGCTCACCAACAGCACTGGGAATCATGTCTGGCACCGTTTCACCAAAAACTCGCTAATTATTTTCCTAGGAATTACAGGTTTAGCTCTTGACCCAGAGAAGGTCTCCACAACAGTCAGGCCGATTTTCTGCTGCCACATCTGTTGCAGATGTTTCCAAAGTCGGTTCTGTCTTACACATTTCATAGGCAATGAGAGTCACAGTGTTGGAAAATGCCAGGGATGAAGCTCTTCCCCATCGCTGTCCACCAAATGGTCAATCAAAATCATGGGACTTGTCATATCCTAGTGGATTAAATTCCAAGAACACCAGAATGAAGGTCCTTTGCTGTAATCCACCTCAATGCCCAGGGAACTAGAGGTAAATAACTGTCAAAATGAAAACACAGTCTGTATCTTTGAAGAATGTATTTTTGGGGCAAAAATGAAGTCATCAAAGCTTTCGAAACCAGAGTCTTCCATTCATTATAGATAAAAAGTTGACACCGTCAGAACTAACCTAGTTTGTTTCCGAAGCCAGGCAAACACTAACCCTGTCATTGCTAGCTGAGCCTCTCCCATACAACGTTCCAGTCTGTTCCACCATACGGAAGGGCCCACCCTCCCATCCTACCTCTAGGGTTAAAGGCAATACATCCAGATGTCCATAAAAATCACAAAGTTTTCTCATCCACATCTCACCAAGTTTATCAGTAAAGTTCGAGGAAGGAGTATCTCAGCCATTAGGGATTTTGAGTTTCGCAGAATCTTCCATTCAGCTACACCAACAAGTTGTAGGATAATTGGAGCTGCAACACCCAGCAAGCAGCCTTCTGATTTCTCCTTTCTTCTCAGATCATGCTGACAGACTCTGAATTGGCATCTGTTCCAGTTACGGTGGTTGTGTAACAACCGTCCCAAAACTTGGAGGTGTAAAACAACCAGTTATTATGCTCGTGGACTCTGTGGGTCGGGAAATCGTGCCGAACACGGAGGAGACGGCTGGTCCCTGCTCCACCATGTCTGGGGCGGCAAGAACATGTGCTCCTCGGTGTCTATGCCGTCTGTCCACATGTCTCCCTCGCGGCTTCAGTACAGCTGCACTCTTCCCATGTTAGCTCAGGACTCCCAAGCCTTGTGTCCTGGGTCAGAGAGATACAGGCAGAAGCTGTGCTGGTTGTCCTTTAGGACCTGAGCTTCAGGAGTCAAGCAGTGTCATTTCCCCCTCGCTCTGTCGGGTGAGGCAGTTACAAAGGTCTGCCCAGGTTCAAGGGAAAGGATCCCAGCTTGACAGAAGAATGCCAGCTTTGCAATCAGAGAAAAGCAAATGGGGCAGGATGTATACTGGGGTGGCCACCTTTGGACAAATACAATCTGCCCCAATACCGGTATCTGGGGCAGCCCTCGTTCTGCACAACTCTACCGACAGGTTCCTGTTTCATCAATATCCTAGGAAAGGCACATGGTTTCCACTCTAGTAATGAAACGCCTGTAACCATATCACCGGCCCGCCCCATATCCTACCAACCTCGTTCTGCCACCAATCCCTCGTGCAGGGTGAGAGAGGAGCTTCGGTTACTGCTTGACTTCCACACTCACATCTTTTGTATTTAAGGGGAAAAGCACACACTCTCCTTTCACTTGACCTCACTTCATTTCCAAATTCAACTGTACTGTGATACCTTTTGCAATTACTCTTGTGGGGGAGAAATTGCCTCTGCTTAGTCACCTGCAGTTATATACAATTTTGACCTCAATTTGCTGCTGCTTCCACAACTCCCCGGGGATACTACCAATGACACTGCAGGTCAAAGTCACCAGTGGCTTGCACTCGTGCTCACTTTCAAGGTACTTGCCACCACAGCCTGTTTTCTTGAAACTCTCACTTCCTTTGTTTTTGTGTCACTGTGCTCTTCTAGTTTCTACCAGTTTTCTCTTTTCTCTTCCTCCACTTGGTCCCAGTGTTTCTGAGCACTTTTTTTCTTTTCACAGAGGGAGACGAGAGAAAGAGAGCAAGCATGTGGGAGGAGGGGGAGGGGCCGAGGGAGAGGGAGAATCTTAAGCACGCTCAGCACAAAGCCCGACATGGGGCTCAATCCCATGACCATGAGATCACAACCTGTGCCAAAATCAAGAGTCAGAAGCTTAACTGACCGATCCCTCCAGGTGCCCCTCTCAGCACTTTTTACAGATTTTTTTACTCACAGGTTCAAAATGTCCCTTTAAGCTGATGACTCCCCAACTGCATTACCAACTTTAGCCACTCACCCAGGATTAATTCCTATATTTTTAGCTGTCCATAGGACCATTCTATTTGCCTAAAACCAAACTAATCCTATCCTGCCTACAAAAAAAAAAAAAAAAAAGCAAGTATTAAAAAGATAAAACAGAAAAAACGTCTGCATCACTTTCTAACTTCCCCTTTTCAGTCAATGGCGCCACTATCTTCCAAGACTTGAAACTTGTCTAGACGCTTTTCCTCTTAAACTTCTCACCTTGCACAGCTTCTACTGAAGCCCAATCACTGGATTTTAGATCTGGAAAGAACTTTCAAGATATCTAGTCTGCACTCGTTGAACAAATATGAGAATGGGGCTTGGGCATCTTGGCTGTTTGCCTCAAATGCTTCTGACCCTGACTATGAGGCGCCTTCCAGCACCAAGACCTATTCAATCCCATCTTAGCTAAGCCTCCAGACAATCTATTTTCTTTGTGGAATCAGAACACCTGGGTTTGAGCCCTTAACAGTTGTTTGCCCAAAGGCAAGTGAACAGTAACTGCTAGTTAACACTGCCTCCTGATTAGGAACTTATAACAGGAAACAGATTAAATTGAAACTCTTTCAGCTGGGTATTCCACACCTTCCTCCCCCAAACTGGCCGACTTTAATATCCAACCTGATTTCTCATTAAAACAAAATCTGTGCCACTTGGCAGGTCTCTTTCCCATCCTCCCCTTTCTCATTCCTGGCTCTAGACTTCTGCTTGCTGCCTCCCCAGCCAAGAGTCCCTACATCTCTGCAAATGAAAAGCAGACATTTCCTTAAGGCCCAGATTGAGACCCTATACCTGCTTCACTAAAATGTTATTGCCCAACATTCCCACTGGGGTCTTTACTTTTTTCACTCTCCACGGCATCTTAACTCTCTTCCAAAATCTTACACACAATGCATATTGTCTTTCGCCTACACTCCTCTGCGTTTCTGTATAGCATTCTCCAACAAGACTATAATTTCAGCCAAATATAGTATTAGGCATTGGATAAATTTGTAACAAATGTTTGCAAGGCTGTTTTTATAGTGAAACATCTGATTCTGATTTTTAAAAAGTAGAAAATGAGAGGTGCCTGGGTGGCTCAGTAGGTTAAGCATCCGACTTCGGCTCAGGTCATGATGTCACAGTTCGTGGGTTTGAGCCCTGCATCTGGCTCAGTGTTGACAGCTCAGAGCCTGGAGCCTGCTTCAGATTCTGTCTCCCTCTCTCTCTGCCCTTCCCCCACTCACACTCTGTCTTTCTCTGTCTCTCAAAAATAAATAAATGTTAAAAAATAGAAATTAAAAAAGTAGAAAATGAGATTTGACTTATATTCAAATTTATTAGATTAAAACTACTCTACAAACAAGTGATTTTTTTCAGTGATTATACTAATAGTTTTCTCAACATTGTGAATAAAATACACAATGCCTGCCTTCAAGGAACGCACAATCTAGCTGCAGAGACAGGTGCTGGCTAGAGAACACAACACAACATACACCATACTGCTCATCTGCTAACTTATGCCATTATTTCAACATTGATCCACAGCCAAGAACCTAGAAATTATCCTTATTCAGGTGCACAAAGCCTCCCAAACAGCAAAATATTAAGGAGCCACAACATTCGTGCCTTTTACCTATAGGAGAGGCTCACTTGGTACCAAGAGACTCTCATACCCAACGCTCAATGTTGTGGTTTTCTTGGCCTCTTCCGTTAGAAGTCACAAATTCTAAAAGGTTGCCAACAAGATAGGGGAAAAATACAGAATCCAAAACTCATCAAACAAGTACTGCATGCGTCCCTACTAAATACAAAGATGAAATAGGATTCAAATACAGTATTTTTTTTCACCTCACAATTTAGTACAGATTTCTTAAAATGAGAATCCCAGTACTATTAAGAGATTAAGGGAAATGGGTGGGGTGAGGGACAGAGTGGAGATAGGGGTGTATTCTGGAGGGCAATCCGGTAGTATGTACCAAAAACTTTAAAAACGTGCATACTCTCTGGGGTACCTGAGTGGCTCAGTCGGTTAAGCAGCCGACTTCAGCTTGGGTCATGATCTCAGGATCTGTGGGTTCAAGCCCTGCATCGGGCTCAGTGCTGACAGCTCAGAGCCTGGAGCCTGCTTTGGGATTCTGTGTCTCCCTCTCTCTCTGCCCCTCCCTGCTCCTCTCAAAAATAAATAAACATTTTTTTTTAAGTGTGCATACTCTCTGAATTAGCAATTCTACTACAGGAACGCAGGCTATGGAAATAATCAGAAGCAGCAATAAAAACCTGTCAGGCATTCTCTTTGCCACTACATTAATTGTAATAGTGAAAACATCACAACTGTCATCCTGGGTAATAAACTATATTGAATTTGTATGACAAAATACAACAGAGTCATTAAAAGCCCTCCTCACTGAAGACATTTAAAGGATATAAAAAGTACAGATTAAAAGATTTAAAAGTATGATTCCGGGGCGCCTGGGTGGCGCAGTCGGTTAAGCGGCCGACTTCAGCCAGGTCACGATCTCACGGTCTGTGAGTTCGAGCCCCGCGTCAGGCTCTGGGCTGATGGCTCAGAGCCTGGAGCCTGTTTCCGATTC
Organism: Puma concolor; assembly: GCF_028749965.1. Lineage (NCBI taxonomy): Eukaryota > Metazoa > Chordata > Mammalia > Carnivora > Felidae > Puma > Puma concolor. Next base: position 43,031,343 of record NC_141683.1, read on the forward strand.
TGTGTCTCCCTCTCTCTCTGCCCCTCCCCCGTTCAAGCTCTGTCTCTCTCTGTCCCAAAAAAAATAAATAAACGTTAAAAAAAAATTTAAAATAAATAAATAAATAAAACAGTATGATTCCAATTTCTAAAACAATTACTAAATAATATAATAATAATACACTTCTATATAAATCCCAGCCTTTCCACTGATAAGCTTATAAGCTTGAAGTTTTCTTTTTTGGTTTTTTTTTTTTTTTTACTCTCTAAGTTTCATTTTCTTCCTTTGCGAAATGATAATAGTACTACTACTTACTTCATAAGGATTAAAAAGATAATTCCTATTAGGTTCTTAGAACAGTGCCTGATAATATAGTAAGAGCTCAAAAACTCTATTAGTAGTATTGCCTAAAACTATTAATAGAAATAAAGATCAAAAAAGACACCAAAAGGAGTGCCTGGGTGGCTGAGTGGGTTAAGTATCTGACTCTTGATATCAGGTCAGGTCACAATTTCAGCTCAGGTTATGATCTCACTTATTCACAAGATCGAGTTGGGGGCTCTGTGCTGAAGGCTAGGGGCCTGCTTGGGATTCTCTCTTTCCCTTGCTCTCTGCCCCTCCCCATTTTCTCTCTCTCTCTCAAAATAAATAAGCATTAAAAAAAAGACACCAAAATTTTAATGAATTATTTCTGGATGGTGGCATTTCAGTAAATTTTTTAAGGTTTATTTCTTTTGTGAAAGAGAGAGAGAGTGTGTGAGAAGGGGAGGGGTACAGAGAGAGGGTGGGAGAATCCCACGCAGGCTCCACACCGTCGGTGAGAAGCCTGACACAGGGCTCGAGGTCACAACCATGAGATCATGACTTGAGCTGAAATCAAGAGTTAGATCCTTAACCGACTAAGCCACCCAGTTTCCTCAATAAATGTTTATTTTCCTTTTTATATTTTTGTTTCCTAATTTTCCAAAAGAAGCATATATTCCTCTAACATTATTTTAAATGTTACTCAAAAACCAGGGTTTTCCTCTCAGAAAGGGCAGCCAATTTGGATGGAAACATTTAAAAGAGAATGTCTGTTGGGCATTTAATATGTGCCCCCAACTGCTAGGCAAGTTACATGCATTAACTCATTTAATACCTTACAACTAATAAAGCAGGTATTGTTAAGCCAATTTTGTACCTTGCTAAGACATTTTGTACAAATAGACTCAAAGAGGAGAATTAACTTGCCAAAAGTTACACCAAATAATTAATAGGTGAGATCCCAACATTGGGTCAGCCTGATCACCAAAAACCAGTTCTTTCACCAAACTTCACTGCTTCCTGAAGTCAGATAAAGAGAAAAATTACACCCAGAATCCACTTTCCCTTTCTCTTCACCCAGCTTTATTCCCACTGAACTTACCACCACCTGACATACCACATATTTGTTCGTTTCCTGTCCTTAGAATGTAAGCTCCATAACAATGGGACGTTGTTTGTTCGCTGCTCTATACCCTCAGCTCCTGGCACACAAAACAGACCCTCAATATTTTAGAATAAAAAATTCTGAATAGAGAAATGATCTGACCGTGTCCCTGTGGACACATCTGGTAGCAGTGGGAAGCTTGCTGAAGAAGTTGCTTACACGAGTCCAGGTAGGAGAGAACAAGGACATGAACCAGGGTAGAAGAACCGTAACTAAAGAGTGAGATAAGATTCTAGAGATAGCTAAGGGATGGCACTGACAGAACACAATGCCTAGTGGACATGGGACGAAGGAGAATGCAGAGTCAGGAGCAGAGGGCTAAGAGGAGGAAGGCCTGGTCAGGCATTGGGAGCGAGGGGGGAGAGAGTGGGGTCAGACTGACCTGGATGTGCACAGAGTACCTGACATAATGGGAATAATCAATCTCACCCAGTGAGAACGCATGGAGAGGATCCACCAGAGAGGCTAGGTTAAGGGCAGGCTAGAGGTGATTCAGTAAAACCTGGAGTTTCAGGGACCGAGTCTGGTGGTGTAAATACCACTACGAATGTCTACTCCAGGTAGAGGCTGGCTTCATGTGTCCTAAGAGCTCAGCTGCCCCATTGTGGTCATTTTCTCCTCTGTGTTCTGGGATTCTCCTCTGAACAGGACGTTCGTTGATAGTGTTCAAACCCCACAAAACTAGCCTCAAACATCCAGGCGTTAAGAACTACACATTTAGATTAAAACAGCTTTCTATCTGGTCCCCTTCTTAATCTTTCCTCACATTGATGCATCCAACACTATCATCAAATTAGTATTCCTAAAAAAAACCAAAAACTAATTTTTCACCATTTCCTAGATTTAAAAATCTCCCATGGCTTCAAAACGAGACTCTCCTTGACCCTATTCTACCTATACTGTGAAATATTAACAGTGTGAGTAGAACTAGGCAGTTCAAATTTGAATCCTGGGTCTACTACTTGTTAGCTGTGTAACCCTAGGCAAATAACTTAACCCCTCTATGCTTCCTCAGGTCCTCATCTCTAAAATGTGGCTAGTACTCACATCACAGAGCTGCTCTTATCAAGTGAAAATTTTGATAGTGCTTACTTAGCACAAACTGCCTGGATAGGAGTTGCGTCCCCTAAACGTTTGTTATTATTATTACTTCCCCCAAATAAACTTCCTACACACCTGAGATGCTCTCCTTGATAATTTCTAATACACAATGCCCATCTCAGGGCCCTTGCTGGCAGCGTTCCCACCCATGAATCACTACTCCTTAAGCACCACCACCACAACCACCACCACCTTTGAGTATTTATTTAACATTTATGCTGTATATTCAAAGTGCTGGGTTGGAAGTACAGGAAAAATAAACAGCCCCAACCCTCAGAGCTCATAGTCTAATAATGAAAGACAGCCAGAGGAAGAGGGGCAATAATGTGTCACAAGGGCCAAGGGAAGCACTTCCTGGAGGCAGTGCAGATGCTTACACTGAATCTTCAAAGCTTAGTGGGTGAACCAGGCAGAGTGGGTGCGTGTGAAGTAAGAGCGCCCAGTATCGGGTCAGACTCACCGTATTGAGTCTGACGTTGCGGGAGCTCTGAGCTGAGTGGGTGGAGGGGAAAGGACGGCTGGATCATGGTGGCCATGAAGTGTTTGGACTTTGTTCTGTAGGCAACAGGCAGCCACTAAAAGATGTGAAGTAGGAAACCCCTGCTTGGGTTCTAGAAGAGCTAGAACCCAATATGGGCTCCACAAGTGACTACTGAACACTTGCAATGCACCAGTAGGATGAAGGAACTCATTTTTTTTATTTCAATCAATTTAAATTTAAAAACTGATACGCCATTCAGTTACTGGAAAAATTTTAAGTATGTTTGAAATATTTGGGTATGTGAATCTGCTTTTTCAACTATAAATTTAATGAAGTCTAAATACAGATCAAAGATTTCTGATGCAAATTTAGTGTCCAAATTGAGCTGTACTATACGTGTAAAATAGACACCAAATTTGAAGACCAGGTACAAAAAAATAAAATATCCCATTATGATCTTCTCTTTTATGTTTATTTTTGAGAGAGACAGAGTGTGAGGGGAGGAGGGGCAGACAAAGGGGGAGACACAGCATCCAAAGCAGGCTCCAGGCTCTGAGCTGTCAGCACAGAGCCTGATGCAGGGTTTGAACTCATGGACCAAGAGAGCATGACCTGAGCTGAAGCCAGACACAACCGACTGAGCTACCCAGGCACCCCCCATTATAATCTTTATAATAATCACATGCTGAAATATTTTGATTATATTAAAGATGACATTAATATTAATTTCACCTGTTTCTTTTTAGTTTTTAACATGGCTACTAGAAAATATCAAATGGCATATATGGCTCACGTTATATTTTAGACAGCCCTGATCCAATAGAACCAAAGGCAGATGACCAGAAGCAGGCAGACCAATTAAGAGACTCATTTTAGTAAGAGTCCAGATGAGACTCGGGCCTGAATTCACTAAATTCTACCCATGTTCAAAACCTAATCCAAGACCTACTACTATCTCTAAAAGCTTTTCCAATCATAACCATTTCTAATGAGTTGCTTTTCTCAGAACTACTGGGGCACTTAATCTTCTGTAGCATTTGCTTCAGCGCTTAATTTATCACCTGTCATTTCTACTTAATTTTGGGGTGAGTTGCTTCTCAGAACCATAGCTGCTAGGCTAAGAGCCATAACTTAGGCATCTAATTTTTCTACACCGTGCAATTCATTTTCAATATTAATAAATAGAGGTACATGGCTCCCCAAATATTCTCTCACAGTCTGGAAGTATTGTGAATCTCTTTCTTCAGACACCTTAAGGGCATGAGCTAACATGATATAAAGTCAACCAACAATCCAGGCCAGTGTTCCAATACAACAGTGATATCTAATCAGTAAGCAAGCATTGGTAGAATGTATTAGATACTATCAGGAAAAAAAGGCCAAGATGGCAGGGCAATCTAGCATTTTTGCAAATTCCATTAAAAATCAAACAATTTCTGATTCTCTCTGCTTTCCACTGCCAGAGACAACCTTTGCAACCTAAGCATTAAGAACATCCCTTTAAGGAAAAGACACACAGGCTTTGATATTTAAAAATGAACCCCGAAACTAATACTTCCAACAAATAACACATTTTCCAAGCAGAGAGCCACATATTACTAATCAATCTACAACTCGTCACTTTCCCATCTACCTTAAAGTAAGATGAAGAAACCCCTTTTAAGAAAACGTTAAGAAGTGTATAGATTTTACTGTATCATGGATAACAAAGTCCTTCACCTAAAGTACCATGTGAATTTTCTGAGAAGAATCCTTAAAAAACACAAACACTCAAGCAACTGGTCAGCTTTTACCACTACAGAAATAGGAAGCTAGGAGCAACTAGTTGCAAGCAAAGGGACACTTCGTGATTACTAGTACTGATCTTCTGGGAATTTAGTAGTTCTCAGATTTTTTTTTTTTTTTAATGTCTAACACTTAAAACATAGAAGTGACAAGTTACAACAACATAAGAATCCATCTTTCTTAATGGCTACAAAGATAATACAACAAAGTGCAAACCACGTTTCTACTTCCAAACAATCAAGCAATCAAAGATGGAGTCAGGACAGCTCATAGGGAAAAGTTAAGGCAGTTCTGTTCTGAAAGGCTGGATAAGAATGGGGGGAACCTGTCAAATAGCCTGGATGAAATCAGGGAGTTAAAAAGAAAGCGCTCACTTCCTTTAGCACTCTGGGAAAATCCCAGTTGCTAATATAAGGCTGAGGAAAGTTTAGTTTGGCTGATTTCATTTTGTTTTCCTTCCAACATCATCGCCGAGTTCGAACGGCTGCTTTCCTCCCCTCACATTACTCAGTAAAAACGCCCCCACTGAATTGAGTTGTCTTCCGGAGCCGTGCTCCCCCGCAGCCCAGCCTGCAAACGTGCTCAGGCGCCTCTGGGCATGTTGTGGTCTCACCAGTCTGCGGGCCAGAGCTCCAAACTCAATGGACAATGGGAACTCACCCCCATCAACGCCAACTACAAAGCTCAGGAGGGCCATTTCCCTTTTCCTGCCCAGATGCTGTTTTCCCTCCTTCGAAGTAGGGCCCCGTGCTCCACCGGAGCCCCAGTTGGGGCTAGGACGCGCGTCTCCCTCCCCACCTGCAGAGCTGCTGGTCCCCTCGAACCCCAAATAAGTTGTATCTCGGCGCACAGGCCAAAGAGGACCTCCTTCCCCAGGGGCTTGGCTGGGGACATGGTTTTCACAGTCCAGGTAGGACTGGGAAGGGATGTCTCTGGACGCTTGGTCATGGCCCTGCAGGCTAAGCCGTCCCCACTGTCCCCTCCCTAGCCTCCACTTGTCTCCCCTCCCCCTCCGGCGAGGAGAGCGGGGAGGTGCGGGCTGGCAACACGGCCACCTCCTCCTCCAGTGGAGACCGCGGGGACACTCACCCTTTCACCACAAAGAAGGGGTCCTCCATGGACATGGCGTCCCGGCCCCCGGCTGCCTCACGCCTGCTCCGTGCACCGGGCGCCCGCGCCCTCCGAGCCTCCCTCTGCCCACCACACCGGCCTGCCGCAGCCGCCGGCGCCTCGGCCTGGGGAACCCAGAGCAGCTGGCGCGCGCAGGCCGGGGAGCACGGGACCGCCGCTGGTCCAGCAATCGATCGCCCAGAAGACCGAATCCCAGTCTCCGACGCCGGCCCCCGCGCCTGCCTCCACCCCCGGCTCCTCCCGGCGCGTCTGGCAGACTTGACCCCGCCCCCGGGACCTGCGGCCTCGTCCAACCACGAACACGGGCCCGCTGCACCACTTCCGCACCCGCGCTCACGTGACCAGGGCCGGCCCCGCCTCCCGTCGGCGGAGCCTGGGCGCCGCGTCAAGCAACCCTGGAGGCGGGGCTCTGGGGAGGGTGGAGGGCCGGTGTTCCCCCGCCTCCCTACTCAGGTTTCAGGGGCGGTGAGGCTCGCTCCCCCCTTGGGGTTGGTTAGGTTTTCAAGACATACACCCCAGTACCTGATTTGCACAATCCTTTTACCTTTCCTATACTTTTAACACTTGATTTTGATAACATAGGATTTATAAATCCATCTCGTCCTCGACTTGCATTAAAACGAGCTCATATAACATTATCTGACTATGATAATGTTGCACAATTCCTTTATGTGGGTCTTAACTATGTGTCCCGCAATGTCCTAAAGGCTGTATGTGCATTATCTCAATATTCTTGGGGGGAAGGAAGTATTTCCAATTTGTAAATGACAAAGCTCAGACATTTCAAGATTTCCCATGGTCACACACCTGACAGGGCACAGCCATAGATTCTGTGCACTTTCCACCAGACTGGATGTATTTTCTAATGTGTGCATTGCGCAGGTGAACAGTAAGGTAATTTTTTCATACAGCATACAGTGCTTCCCTGGGGAGAGCACCTTTGAGGGATTAAGAAGAGACCACGTATGGCAGTTTCTTCCCAGCTATAGTTCAAGAGCTCTTCAGATAGCATTTTGGTCAGAACAATTAGCCAACTCATTCTGTGTATGCTATATAGGCTTTGTGAACTCTTAATTGCTAATTATCTCTGAGCACTTACTGTGTGTCAGGCACTGTGCTAAGTGTTATCTCAGTTGCTCTAATAATAATGTAATTACTGTCATTATCCCCATTTTACAAATGAGAAGTCTGAGACTCTTGGAGGTTAAGTGACTTGCTCAAGGTCACCAGTCTTTGGAGATGGTAGAGTCCTCAGAGCTAGACAAAATCCGTTTGAACCTGGGTTCTATTATTCAGTTTCTTATCTACAAAATGTGAATAATAATATTTGGCTTGTGGATTATTGTGAATGTTAAATAAAAATGCATGTAAACCCCAAGGCCCCCAAAGAGTGAGGCAGCACTTGTAAAGGTGTGACCAAACCAATGTGAGTTTGCTCCTAGGTAAGTCCCAAACTGCACCATGTTGAGTAGTTGCTCAAAGAAAACTTTAATTTGCAGCAAATAAGAAAGGGCTTCCAAAGTGATGGCTCCCCAAGAGAGGGTGAATGAGTTGATTTTGTTCTAAGCTAGGATGAATATTTAGATAGGGAAGCCTCATCATCGTATGTGGAGGCAGGCATAAGGTTGCCCATGCACCTTAAGGAAACATGCCCTATATGGACATTGTATGTTATGTAAATGAGTCTGAGGCTCCTCCCTGGGCAGATATTTTAGTATTATAATGTCATAAAGGTAGTTGTAGGTCATTCCAGAGGTTACTCCATGGTCCATGTTCTCAGGCACAAGGTTGGGGCGGGGGTGGGGGTGGGGCGCGTGGTTAGCTCAAAAGGGCTTGGTGGTCTGGGCCAGTGGGTGTTCTCTTCAGGGCTGTCAGGAGTGCTTTTGGGTTTCATTTGCCTGAGTTAAGAGGTAAGCCAGAAAAAAGAGCTCAAGGAAAAATGTAAGACAAAGGTTAGTGAGTACAGGCAGGTGGGCAATAAATGTCAGGTCTTGGGGTCTAGCGGGTGACAAAGGGAGAGGAAGGGGTGAATCTGATAGATGTTTTCTAGGAAAGACAAAAAAAAGGACACCTAGACATGAGAGATTAAGTGAGGCTAGGGAGCCAAGAGGTGAAAGGCTCTGTGCTTCTTAGACCCTGCAGGGTCTCCTGTAGGAGCAGTGAGGTCAGATGTGGGGAAGAGAAGCTTTTGGGAGACAACCATTTAATTTGGCTATGGACATACTGAGATGGGAAGGTGAAAAAGGATCATTTTTCATTCATTCAACAAGCACATGTAATTAAAGGGCAGATGAGAATACTGAGTAAGAGCCATATGTGGAGCCAGGTTGCTCCAGTTCAAATCCCAGTTCTGCTGCTTCCTGACTATGGTGTCTTTAACACTAAACTGTTAAATCTCTCACTGTCCTCATCTGTGAAATGGACCCCATCATAACACCTTCCTCCTAGAGTTTTACAAGGATTAAATGAATTGATGTGTAAAAAGCACTTAGAACAGTGCCTGGGACATGTTGTGTGCTTACTATGTGCTAGGCACTGAAGAACAGAGGTAAATAGGCTTGGTCCTTGCCTTCAAGGCACTCTCAGACCATTGGGACAGACAGGCTCCATGGAAAGGGAAGCTATAATTAAAATGAGGAAGAAACAAAGGAAGCTACTTTATTCTTTTCTTCTCTTTTCTTTTCTTTTCTTTTTTTTTTTTTTTTTTTTTAAGTTTAATAGGTCCAAGGTCCTGGCATAAACAACCATTCAGGAAGAATACTCAGCAAAAAGCCATCTCCTCCCATCCCCCCACCAAAAAAAAAAAAAAAGAATTAAAAATTCTCATGGAATAAAATACCAAAATAGTAGTTGCCTTGGGCTTGTTGTATTGACTGGGAAGGGAAACTTCCTGAGGTGATGGAAATGTTTTCTATCCTGATGGGAGCATGGGTTACAGTTATACGCCTTTGTTAGAACTCATCAAACTGTAACACTCAGATTCTGTTCATTCTGGTGGCAGAGGCTGCAACTCCACCTCTGAGTTTTCTGTACAGTCCTGAGAGGACATCCAGGAGAACCTCCGGTCTCTGAGTGAGTCTGCAAAGTTAGGAGAGTGAGTGACAGAGGGAGCTTGCTGGGGCCCAGGCACAGACCACTAGGCCAGGGATCCAATGAGAATGAGGATCAGAAAGTGTGGAATCACATCCTGTCATTAAGGACTCTGGGTAGACGGAAGCCATCCCTTCCCCCTAAAAGCTGTGGGAGCTCCATGACACCCCTACAAGGCAATCTCGTCTACTCCAAATGGGAGTAATAATACCCAGCCTGCTTCCTCACTAGGTTGTTCTAATGATCAACTGGGATAATGTATATGAAAGCATTTTGGAAAGAACAGGGTACTCTAAGTACCCTAAATCCTTTTTAAAAAGTAATTGAAGGGGCGCCTGGGTGGCGCAGTCGGTTAAGCGTCCGACTTCAGCCAGGTCACGATCTCGCGGTCCGTGAGTTCGAGCCCCGTGTCAGGCTCTGGGCTGATGGCTCAGAGCCTGGAGCCTGTTTCCGATTCTGTGTCTCCCTCTCTCTCTGCCCCTCCCCCGTTCATGCTCTGTCTCTCTCTGTCCCAAAAATAAATAAACGTTGAAAAAATAATTAAAAAAAAAAATTGAAAATCGCTTCATTGTGGTAAAATACGCATAACAAAACCTACCATCTTATCCATTTTTAAGTATACAGTCCAGGAGTGGTAAGTACATTGACACTGTCACTGAACCAATTTCCAGAACTCTTTTCGTCTTTGCAAAAATAAAACTGTACCAATTAAACGACTCCCTATTCCCCCTCCCCCCACCACCTGGCAACCACTATTCTGCTTTCTGTCTCTGTGAATTTGACTGCTGTAGGAACCTCATAATTGAAAGCATACAGCATTTGTCTTTTCGTGACTGGCTTATTTCACTCAGCGTAATGTCTTCAAGGTTCATTCATGTTGTAGCATGTGTCAGCATTTCCTTCCTTTTTTTAAAAATGTTTATTTATTTTTGAGAGAGAGAGAGAGAGGAAGAGAGAGAATGAGCCGGGTAGGGGCAGAGAGAGAGGTGGGTACAGAGGGTCTGCATTGGGCTTTGTGCTGACAGCAGAAACCTTGATGCGGGACTTGAACCCACAAACCATGAGATCATGACCTGAACCGATGTTGGACAATTAACCAACTGAGCCACCCAGGAGCCCCAGAATTTCCCTCCTTTTTAAGGCTGGATAATATTCAGTTGTATGTACATACCACATTTTATTTATCCATTCATCCATCCATGGTCACTCAGGTTCCTTGCACCTTTTGGCTCTCGTAAATAATAATGCATGAACATAAGCGTACAAATATCACTTCAAAACCCTGCTTTCAATTCTTTTGGGTATATATCCAGAAGTGGAATTACTGGATCATATGCTAATTCTATTTTTAATTTTTTCGGAAACCACCAGACTGTTTTGCACAGTAGCTGCACCATTTTACAATCCCACTAACAGTGCACGAGGGCTTCAATTTCTCCACATCCTTTCCAACACTTGTTATTTTGTTTGTTTGTTTGTTTTTAATAGCAGCCATCCTAACGGATACGAGGCAGTATCTCATGGTGGTTTTGATTTACATTTCTCTAACGATTATTGATGTTCAGCATCTTTTCTGTGCTTATTGGCCATTTGTGTATCTTCTTGAGCAAAATGTCTATTCAGATTTTTTTTTTTTAGATTTTATTTTTAAGTAATCCCTACGCCTAATATGGGGCTGGAACTCACAACCCCAAGATCAAGAGTCTCATGCTCTACTGACTGAGCCAGAGAGGCACCCCTCAAACACTTTGCTCATCTTTTAATTGGGTTGTTTTTTGTTGTTGAGTTCACGCTAAATCCTTTTTGAAACAGCATAGAGTAAGGGAGAAAAGTGTTACATAGATGTTAGGTATTATGCTCTTCATCATTTTCCCAATCTTCTGAAAACCCTGATATACATGTGTGTGTTCTAGAACACTCTAGGAAACATTCACTTATATTGGTTTCCATTGATCCAGCTATGGCTGTCTATGTTTCCTAGCCCCAACCACAGGAAATATCCACACAGTGGTTATGTTTTCTTTCCTCTCCTTGGATGTTACCAACACCTCCCACTCTTACCCTTTACACACTGGTGTAAAATAAACAAAGAAGAATTCTAGTCAGCTTATATATCCCAAATACTAAGAAGTGATTAAGAATTTATGGAAGATACATTTGATGGCTGTTAGAAATGTTAAAAAGTGTATAATGACATGTATGCAAAACAGCAAGACACAAAATTATATATATGATACACATTTTTGTATACACTGTCCACTTTAGATGCACATTTATACATACATATACACTCCTGTCATTTTTGCATACACATTTGTACATATATATTAACATTTTTATACATAGAAAATATTTATATTTAGAAAAAAGAAAATGTGAGTTTGGCAATTTTTACCTGGATAATCAGAAATACAAAAAGTGAAAAAAAATCAAAAAAGAGAAGAAAGCCAACTGACCACATATGCAAAAAGTACATCAAAAGTTAGCAGTTTAAAACTCTTTCTAGAATAAGGCAAGTTAGTCATGTCTGAATGAATGGATATTGGTAAGTATTAAAAGTTAAAATACGTTATTGAATTTGAACCATTGCAGGAGGGTAGGTATGACCTTTACCATTTTCTATAAATCTGTCGGTGCACAGAGAAGTAAAAACCATAATCTCTCTTGGTATACTAGTGAATAACTAGAATGGTAATAACGATGGCTAACATTTACTTACTATGTACCAGACATTGCGCTAAGTGATCATCCATGCATAATCTTCAGAAGTGGCTCCAGAATTTCTACGTTGGGCAGGTTTTAGAATGTAACCAACTTGTTTGTACACCAGGGCTAGGGGGCTTGAACTGAGATTACCAGATAGACCCACTGTCTTTTCTTAAACTACAGATTTATTTGGGATGGCTAAAGGGTGATGATGGTGATTGCACGTGTGATAATAGTGCTCTAAAGTCCCAGCAAGTGACAAGTCACAAGTCCTGGGAACCACTGGGGATCTTATTGAATCTTCACAACAACTCTGTAAGGAGTTATGACCCTCATTTTCCACATGAGAAATCTGAGGCTTAGAGAGGCTGATAATATGTTCAAGGTCTTATAGGTAGGGAAGGCAGAGCCCCATTTGGAAACAAGTTTTTCTGACTCCTAAACCTGTGTTCTTTGCAACAGGATCCTACTGCCCATTTGTATAAGGGCTAGCCTTGTCCCAAAATTAGCAAATGGATTTTACCTAAGCACAAAAATGGATCAGACTTCACACACACCACGCACATACACATGCAGGCTCACACAGGCTTGAACACATGCACACCTATTGAATTTTTAAAAATAGCCAAGGGGAGGGGCACCTGGGTGGGGGGCCCTGAGCGGGGGACTTTGGCTCAGGTCATGATCTCATGGTCCGTGAGTTCCAGCCCCACAGCGGGCTTTGTGCTGACAGCTCGCAGCCTGGAGCCTGCTTCAGATTCTGTGTCTCCCTCTCTCTCTGACCCTCCCCCATTCATGCTCTGTCTCTCTCTGTCTCAAAAATAAAAAAAATAAACATTAAAATTTTTTTTTAAATAGCCAAGAGGAAACTACTTATTGACTGTAATAAATTACATTATGTGGAAAACACCATTATTTAACAAACAAGACCCTTCTGCTAACTTGATAATTTGTCTTTGGTTTTTGAGGATGATTTGTCCCACTGGCAAATAGGTCAGATTCGTCAGAAAAGCCTTATGATACATATAATAAATTGGGTGTTAAAAGTCAAGACACACACACACACACACACACACACACACACGAAGCCAAGACATAGTTAAAGGGATCCATAGTGAACAAGATAAGCACAGGACACTGAAAAGTGCAGCCTGAGATTTAAGGCTAGACAATTCTGCAGAGGGAGACTTGCTCTTCCCAAGGACAATTCCCAGGACACTCCCTACCCCAGTGATTCCCAGCTTAGTGGGCGGGGCAGGCTTCATTGTCCTTTAGGATCTTGATTGTCATTAAATCTATTTATTTAAGAATTTAAGGACTATTAAAGCTATTCTACTTTTTAAAATGCATTGTTGGGGCGCCTGGGTGGCGCAGTCGGTTAAGCGTCCGACTTCAGCCAGGTCACGATCTTGCGGTCCGTGGGTTCGAGCCCCGCGTCAGGCTCTGGGCTGATGGCTCAGAGCCTGGAGCCTGTTTCCGATTCTGTGTCTCCCTCTCTCTCTGCCCCTCCCCCGTTCATGCTCTGTCTCTCTCTGTCCCAAAAATAAATAAAAGTTGAAAAAAAAAATTTAAAAAAAAAAAAAAAATAAAAAAAATAAATAAAATAAAATGCATTGTTGATATTGCTAAGTGAAAAACAATTTACAAAATAGTATTAGGATGTGAAACCCTTTTTTGGTAAAATGAACAGCCCCCCAAGTGTGTTTATATACATGCATATGTAGTCAGATGCATATATATATATATATATATATATATATATATATATATATATATATAAAGACATATACTAAATGTTAACAGTGGCTTTGTCTCAACGGTGACTTTTATCTTTTACTCTGATTTTTTTTTTCAAGTCTTCTGGATTGTATTTGCTAATTTGCAATTTGAAAAAATGGCTTAAACATGAAAGGCATGGTCACCATACCTGCTTTTTTAATGTAAATGCTGTAGATTATGGTATAGTATGCATTTTTGGAACAAGATATGAACGGAAAATGAAAGGAACAAATACATTGCCAGGGAGCAAATACATTGCCAAGAGACATGTAGGACTACTGGGGGCTCTAGGAGGGGCACAAAGGTGCTCCACATTTGTTAAATGAGGAGCAGAGGGAGGAAAAAAGGAGAGAAGGAAGAAGAAAAAGAAAAAAGAAATACAAAGATCTGAGAAGGGAAAGTACTAGGAGGGGCTGAGAGGTTGCCAAATATTAATTTCACTACCTGGCTTCTTTTCTCTTTGAGGAAATGGGAGACAAGTAATCTCCTATCGCTGCTGTAACGAATGACCCTAAACTTAGTGACCTAAGACAACACATGTGTTCTCGTACAGTTCCGCAGGTCAGAAGTTTGAAAGTGGCTCTCATCTCGTGAGCTAAAATCAAAGTGTTGAGACGGTGGCATTCCTTCTAGAGCCTTAGGGAAGAATCTGTTCCTTCTATTTCCAGTCCTAGAGGTTGTCTGCATTCCTTGGTGTAGGTCCCCTTTCGACAATGGCATCCCCTTTGACCTTGCTTCCTTTGTCACATCTTCTCTGAATCTGACCCCTTTGCCTTCCTTTTATAAGGACCCTTGGGATTACCTTGGGCCCACCAGATAATCCAGGGTAACTTCCTATCTCAAGATTCTTAATTTAATCATATCTGCTAAATCCCTTTTGCCAGGTAAGGTAACATAGTCACAGGTTCTGGAGATTAGGATGTGGATATCTTTGGAGTGATGGGGGTGAGAACATTATTCAGCCTCCCACAGAAGGAAACCAATATTTATAGTTCTACTACCTGCCAAAAGCATCATAAACAGAACCTCATCTGATATTTCAACAACCTTGTGCAATATATGCCAGGATTTGCTTTTAAAGTTGAAGAGACTGAGCCTTGGTGTGATTTGGGATTCTGCCCAAGGTCACACAGCTGGGATGCAGACCCAGGCCCCTCAACCCCAGTGCAAGCCATCCTGCCTCGTGGCCCTACCTCCACTCCTCTCTCCCATTCATCTCTACTTCCTCTTTCCTGTCTGGGCCTGTCCCTGGCTCCCTGAATAAGCTCAAGCTGCTGTTTCCCATCGTGGCATGCTCTTCTGATGACAGCGCAGTCCCAGCTTGATCCTGGGGATTGCTAATCAAACGAGCCAAGCAGCTGCCCCTCAGAATCTTCAGTCAGGCCTTTTCCTTGTCCTCCTTTATTCAACAAGCATTTTTTGAGCTTATTTTGCACGGTGCTAGAGCAGCAAGGAGGATAGACGTAAGCTAAAAATAACTGGACCCTCGAAGCGGTACCTGCAATAGCAGACAAAGGGGTCTAAGACTGTCAGAAGCCAGAGCAGGGAGTTCCAAGTCCTGGGAACTTTGTGTGAATCTTTTGCATTGACCTTAGGTGAAATCTAAGCTCCAGGGAAGAACCAAAGACTTCTTTTCTTTTGAGCTCCTTAAAGGACCAGGTATTCTTAGTCTTTCTGTACCTTGCACATAGCTATGCTCCAGAAATATTTAAAAGTTAGGAGTAGGGTTGAGACCAGCACACCAGAAGTGTGTGAGCATTTTTTTGCATTTCAAAAATGCTTGTTGAATAAAGGAGGGCAAGGAAAAGGCCTGACAGAAGATTCTGAGGGGCAGCCGCTTGGCTCTCTTGATTAGCAACCCCCAGGATCAAGCTGTGACTGCGCTGTCATCAGAAGAGCATGCCACATTGGGAAACAGCAGCTTGACTTTGTCCAGGGAGCTGGGGGACAGGCCCAGACAGGAAAAAGGAAGTAGAGCTGAATGGGCAGTGTGTGAGACCAATAAAGGGTTAAAAGTCACCTTAGAAGGCAGTCAACACCGTCATTTTGTCTCCCTATTCTACCTAGCAACTGATGACACTATTTCTCCCCTAGGTGTTGCTCAGTTAAGTCACTGAAGAGCAAGGGCTGGTGTTTCAATTCAAAGATTCCTAAAGAGAAGGACTTTAGGGGCTGATGGTTCTCTCATTACCTCTCATCATTGTATTAACAGTGAAGCACAGCCTGTGAGTATCACAACTTTTCTTTGCTCTGAACCCAAAGCTGAGGCAGCCTGAGGGGAACAGCTTGTCTTCCCCCTATGGTGAAATGATGAAGCCAAGGGTGGAAAAGCATATTTATGAAACCCAGGACTTGCATGAGTGATAGCCAGCTGGACAGTTTTCCAGTTCATGTGTGTAGACTTTTGAGGTCACCTACCTGCTGAGGGGCAGAAGCCATTCCGGAAAGACACTCCTGGTAACCCCCTCACTTTCCTTCTGAGCATTGCTACCCTTCTTTTTTGCTCAAATCCTTTCCTTTCCTTTTGTTTCTCTTTACTAGCTTAGTGAAGTTCATGGGGATGTGCCCAGAGTTTCAGGGGCATTGAATAGAGGAGCAGATCCATTGCTCAGGTTTACTTTGTTTGTTTGTTTGTTTTTCCTCCTTACCATAAGCCCTACCTATAACAAAAGATCATAGAACAATAAAACCATGGTTCTGGACTTGTTTACTGGGTGTAAGAAATATCAATTGAGTAGGAGGATTTTTTAATTTTTTTAGGGGATCCATGTCACTGGAAAAGCAGATGCCTTCTGTTGTCCTAAATACAGGAGAAGGCCCATGGACTGGAAGCACCAGGCTTCTCTGCCTTAAGCAACTGCTCATCCAGCGAGGGACTGGTACTCCTGAGTGGGTTGGCAAGCAATGTCTAGAACTCGGTCTGGGTCACCACCATAGGAGGTGACTCATGAACTTGACAGACAGAGCTCTTTTAAATCATCTGTGTATTAATTCCACAAATGTTGGTTGATGGGCTACTATGTGTCAAGCACTTTTGGAGATATAACAGTAAACAAGACAGACATAGTTCCTACTTCCACAGAAATTTAATCCAGTAAAGTCCCACCATTCAAGTCAGAAATGGGAAAGACTAGGGGTGAGGAGGATAAGATACAAATGATGGAAAGAGGAAGAGAGAAAGAAATGGATGATATTCTAGAAGCTCAAAGCTTATATATCACCTACATTTGATCCTCAAAGAACTCTCCAATAATATCCCCTGCACAGAATCTTTCATGTAATTGTCTCACTAACACTTGTAGGCTAAGGAAAAAAAAAAAAAAATCAAGGTGAGGAAACCCAGGCCCAGAATAGAGAGGTTGACTCAGCTCATATAATGAGCAGAGTCCGAAGCAGATACAGGTTTTCGAGCCCACAGTCTGGGGTTTACCACAATGTCACAGCACCTTTGGATGTGGATATTTGGCACTTTGATCATTGGTGTAATTTGAAATGAAACAAGTCAGCTATAAAGGGTAGGAAAGGTCATTTTGTGTTGGTTATTCTCCTGTTGACTCATTAGACTCCAAGCCTTCTCTGTCCTGCCTTGTGCCCTAGGAAGTTGACTGCTACAGATTGCATTACCTAGTGCTCTTGCAGGCTAATTTCAATTTGGGTTCACCAATGGGAGGCACTGAAAGGAGAGAGATGAGAGAGCAGGGAGGAAAGAGAGGTTGGGGGTATTTTCTTCTTCCTCCTTGCCCTCTTTCTGCAATGCCTCTGGTAGTAGCTGTGTCCCTCTGCGATATAGTTTTGCCTGAGTAGTCGCTTCTTCATGGATCTAGACCAACTGAACCTTGATAACACTATTTGCTTCTCTTATCTCTGCAACTCTAGGAGTGATAATGGCTTTCCATGATTGCTAGCTTCTATGTGCGCCATCATCCCTCATTTAGTCCCTTAACCTTGCCCATACATACACAAAGAGTCTCTTCCTTCAGGCCTCTTTATGTGACTCATTTGGAGTGAAGGCTCTGTCCTGCCAAACCCCAACTGAGCATTCTGAGGGATGTTGACAAGGAAGGGAGACAGGGTTATGAATGAGACTTGGTCTACGTGATATTTGTGCCTAATGCTGGCCTTGAGTAGGAGCTTCTAGATAGGGAAACATGGGGAAGAGATACCAGAGTGTTTGGGGTCACGACTCCAGGAAATGTCAAGATAACTCCAATGTCACTTCCAGAGTGTTGCTTTCATTGGCTCCCCAGCCTGTAGTAGACTGTTCCTCTGTAGTCCATAGTGCCTGTCTACAGTTCTATAATTTTCTATTTGCAAAACTCTTCCCTTAAAGGCAGGGAGAGATCACCTCATTCTTTTCTTCTTTATTTCCCAGGCAATACCTAGTGACCAATAGGCACTTAATACTTCCTGAGTGAATTTATATTAAAGGTATTATCTCTAAGAAGTTGAAGTTATCTGACTGTGAGCCATATAGAATTTGGGCAGCAATCATGACTACAAATTTGCAACTGTGGTTTTCTGTAGTTGTAGAATGTGTATAGAAATGTGTGTAGAATGTGTAGGGAAAAAAATGATGTTTCACACTTTACAACTCATCCTGTTCTTCACTTCAGCCTGTGTGAAACTGTGACCTGATGTGTGTGGGTGTAATTAGCGTGGGGCATATATGGGATCTCTCTTGCAAAGCCATATGTGGTTTGTGTGTTTCATCTTGAAATAATCAAGGTCAGTCTCTCGGTACTAACTCAGAATTCTATGGGTGTATCAATCTGCTATATCAATCTGTTTCACAAATGGTAGGGTCCTTCAGAGACAAGGACTGGTGATGGATAAGCCCCCTAAGTTGCCAACCAGACTAGTGTTAAAAGGCAGACTTGCAGGGGCGCCTGGGTGACGCAGTCGGTTAAGCGTCCGACTTCAGCCAGGTCACGATCTCGCGGTCCGTGAGTTCGAGCCCCGCGTCGGGCTCTGGGCTGATGGCTCAGAGCCTGGAGCCTGTTTCCGATTCTGTGTCTCCCTCTCTCTCTGCCCCTCCCCCGCTCATGCTCTGTCTCTCTCTGTCCCAAAAATAAATAAAAAGTTGAAAAAAAAATTTTTTTTTTTAAAAAAAGGCAGACTTGCAGATTATCTGCTTAGAAATGGCCTAGAGTTCAAAGAGTTAACATGAGAAAATGTGGGCCTTTGCTATAGACTTTATTAGACTTCGGTCTGTTTCCATGGAGCTGTTGCCAAGGTACGTGTAACCAAAATTTCTCTTAAGACAATGTTCCACTCCCCTAAAGCTCTCTTCTTTTTGGCTGACATGGAATCTATCTAAACTTGAGAAATTGAACTCATTTGTAGGTTTTTCTTCTGACTAGTTAAAATATCTGCCTATTCTTTCTTAAAACCCATTGACCTCAATCTTCTTACCCCAGGGCGTTGCCAAGAACTGGAGGGAAGGGGCATAAGTTAAAGATGAGGCAATGGCTCTTTACACACTTGTTTTATGAAACCCAAATTGAGACAGATGACAAAGGACATTCTTTCTGATGTCCCAATTTATATTTATTCTGGAATACCTTTCAAGAGTATGCATATCAAATTACATTTTCTTACAACTTCAGTGAATCACTTAAAAAGAGTAAGATTCATAAGTTGGAGTTCTTCTGGGAAATATGAGACCATATGGTCATCATTGTATACAGAGAGTACTAAGAAAAAAACCTACCAGAGCTCATTCATTCATTCTCTAAAGCTCTACGTGGCCCTACGGGGTTCTCCTTACTATTTATATTCCTCTGTGCACCCTCCTCAAGGACTTGGGCTTGCTGTTCTCTCTGGAAGTTTCTTCTCCTATGGCTCACTTCCTCCCTGTACCCAAATTTCTTCTCAAATGCCACCTGCTCAGAGAGGCCTTTACTGGTCCCTCTATCTAAAAGATCAGCTCTCTTCATACGGTCTCTGTCTCTGCTTTACTTTTCTTCACACGCGTTATTACCACTTGATCTTGTATTATGTATTTATCTATTGCCAGTCTTTGTCATCGAGAAGAGCTCAGAGAAAGGGACTTTGATGTATTCATTGCTGTATCCCTAGCAGCTGGGTCTGTGCCTACTGGAAATTCAGAAAAGAATAAAATTTATATGAGATAAGACATTGGTAACCTCCAAAAAGGTAGCCTTGAAAGAGGAACTTAAAAAATCAACTTGTCACATTCAGTACTTGGGGGCCTTCAATAAGTTCCTGTCTTAGGTGAGTGGTGAGGAGATTAGCAGTTCTTACTGGGCATAGAAGCACCCACGTGACTGCATGGTTTGAGGAGTGTCCAAA
Source organism: Puma concolor (assembly GCF_028749965.1). Lineage (NCBI taxonomy): Eukaryota > Metazoa > Chordata > Mammalia > Carnivora > Felidae > Puma > Puma concolor. Next base: position 43,051,175 of record NC_141683.1, read on the forward strand.
GATCCTTTTAACTAAAAGTATTACTGTCTGCTTCTCCCCCTCATTCCCACAATGCCTGAAATTCCAAAGAGTAGTTCCCAGGAATCATAATCATTCTGATTGTATTAAGGCATAGGGCCATTTGGGAGAACGAACAAATACTAATTGGAATTTTGTTGACCTGGTTATCCAATCAGGACCCACAGCCACTTGTAAGATCTGGAGCCTGGGCCCTTAGGGACTGGGAAATCGGGGACAATGAGTCATTGTGACACAAGGGGGCGGGAGAGAACAGGGATGACCAGGCGAGGAGGAGATTGAAATAGAGCCTGGAAAGGGGAAGTGCCCCTATGGTAGGGCCAGTTGGGTAATCTAAGGTGGAGGGAGTGCCCATGCAAGAGATCAGAGTGTGAATCCTGTCTCCTCCACTTAAGGATTCTAGGGATAATCTTAGGCAATTTTCTTGATCTCTCTGCCCCTAATTTCCATCTGCGAGATGGGAATTACAAGACCTACTTCAAAGGGTTGCTGTGAGGAATAAATGCAACTCATGTTTATCAAGGACTTAGCATGGTACCTAACACACGGCCTGTACTCAAGAGATAAATTGGAGTTCTCTGATGGCTATGATTCAAATGCTGCTGCCCTTCACGGACCATTGGAGGCCCAACTTCATGGACGGTTTGCTACCTCTGTCTTGGAGCATTTCTGGATTCCTTCATACGAGAACAGAGTCTGTCTTTGCCGAGCTACTGGAGTACTCTGTTGGTACTTCCTTCATAGCACTTACTGCTTGCTGCCCTGTGTTGCTGCCTTGTATTTATTTCTGTCCATGCTTTATGTCTGCAATAATACTATAAGTTCCTGGAGGACAGAACTGGGATCTGATTTGTTTACTGTTCCTGACATTGCCTCACCATTCCTTGTACATCACAGATACCCATAAATGTACATTGCCCCCACGGATGAATATCTGCAAACACCTCATCAATTATTGTATAATCCAGTAATTTTCACAGTCCTTTGTAAAAATGGCCCAACTAGTCAATCTACAGGTTAAAGGGAACGCAATTTAGAATGTGACCACTGCATCTGGTCTAAGGGTGGTTTAGTTGTGGTGTTCAGGCTTGTCAGCAATATCTGTCAGAGGCTGCTGGGACAGGGCAGCCAAGGTCCTTTAAGAAGCAGTTGGACCGGCCTGGATAGAAGACTAAATTCTAAATTGCAAATTTCCAGGGTGCCTGGGTGGCTCAGTGGGTTGATCTTCCCACTTTGGCTCAGGTCATGATCTCACAGTTTGTGGGTTCGGGCCCCACATTGGGCACTGTGATGACAGCTCAGAGCCTGGAGTCTGCTTCGGATTCTGTGTCTCTGTCACTGTCTGCCCTCTCCCCTCCCTCAACTTGAGCTCTGTCTCTGTCTCTCAAAAATAGACGTTAAAAAAAAATAAAATAAACTGCAAATTTCCATTCAATAAGTGAGTTGATGCTGATAATCTGTCCGTGAAAAAGGTGAGAGAAATCTAATTTCATAATTATTGGAACAAGAAGAAAGAATCAAAAGATCAGATTGAATTGTATGAAATACAAAATGGTCAGATACAGGTTTTTTTCAAATGATTCTCAACCTGCGTAATTATATTATCTGATCATCTGAGCAACGTATCTATAGGATATAAATTATCATAAGGTCTAATGCGCCAAGAGGGAAAGGGTACCATGGATCTCCCCCTATCTTTTCTGTTCTGAGTTACTGACTTAACATCTGTCCAACAACTTCCCATCACGGCTGAAGTAGCATTTCGGAAGCCCAACTAAGGAGCAAGCATGACCTGTACTTGTGGACACACCAGATGGGTAAGTGGCCTGTGGCAAAGCAAGGGGAGAGGGCTGCGATGCCCTGGAGCAGAGCCACGCCACAGCTGCGGGAGGGTAGGCGGGCAGATGACCGGCAGATGAAGGCCAGCCTTCAGGGGCAGAGTAGCCTTTGAAGTCAGGCCTGGCTGGTGGAGACAGACTGCTCGGAAAAACCAGGACCTGGCTTGAGATTGAGGTTGGCAAAAAGACATCACGCTGTACTTGGACAGCATTGTCGACGGACCATGTTTCTAATTCCGTCTTATAAACTCTGGATAATGCAGATTTTTATAAGGTTATATTTTCATAAGAAAGTGAAATTATGTGAGTTGTAAATATGTATGTAAATATGTATGGAGATGATGTCAGCGACACTCATAGCCCAGATCCTCCCGTTGCGCAGGGATGCTCCAAGTTGCTGATGCTTGTTTGTTTTGTTTTTTGCTTGTTGGCGTGGCCCAGGCATATAGACCTGATGTCATAAAAGGAACCCCAGATTCCAAGGGAAGTTCTATCTATACCAATCCAGCTTAGCTCAGAAACACAGTCTCTTTGAGGGTGGCTCAGTTGGTTAAGCGTCCAACTCTTGGTTTCAGCTCAGGTCATGAACTCATGGTTCAGGAGTTTGAGCCCCGCATAGGGCTCCATTAGCACAGACCCTGTTTAGGACTCTCTCTCCCTCTCTCTGTCCCTCCCCCTCTTCAAACTAAACTAAAAAAAAAAAAAAAAAAAAAAAAAGAAACAATCTCTTTTTAAATCCCTTTTCCTTCTCTCCCATTCTTTGCCTGGAATTTGATTTCTGTAGGTTTTTTTCCTATGAATAAGTGTGGAAGCGATTCTGACTTATTCTTCCCCCCTCTGTCCGCTCGAGCCCCAGGCCTTCTTGCTGCTCCTGGAACATGCCCTGCCTTCCCTTTCCTCCAGGTCTTTGTACAGTCCCCTGCCTGGACTGGTGTCCCCGGATACCTGCCTGGCTCCCTCACTCCCGGCAGTCACTGGTTCAGAGGTCACCTTCTGGGGGACGCCTTTCACAAGCATCGCTGTTTTAAATTGTACTGCATAGTCCCCTTTGCAACTTTATATCCATTCTACCTTTTAAGAGACATGATATATATTTCATGTATTTTGCATTGTCTGCCTTCCCCCGCTCCATCTATTAGGGTTAAGCCTTCACAAGGGCAGACATTTGTATCTGCTTTGTGTGCTGTGTGCTTAGGGCCTGGAACAGTGCCTGGCACAGAGGAAGCGCTCACATGCTTGTCGAATACACGGATGGATAGTAAGAAGATGTGAGAACTAATGTTCATGACTTGCTCTTCCTCTTGCCTCCTTCTTTAAACCGTTGCGTATCTGCAGAGTAGCCACAAAAGCCTTTCCAGATGTAGAGAAGTGGAACGGTTTCAAAATCGGTTGCAGGTTCAAGCACATACACCTTGTGCAGATTCCAGACTGGGTGTAAATTAGATTTCAGCTCTGCTCCCCATTCGCCAGCCTGCACTTTCCGAAAAGTATTTTTAAAGGTATGCATTCCAGGTTAAATAGATTCCTGTGCATCTCAGCATATTTCAAGGCAGAGAAATAAAATGCTCTGCCAACAACTTAATTCACAAATATTTATGAAGCTCCTACCATGTGCCAAGCCTCCCTGTGGTAGGCCTTGGCAGGAAACACAAAGGAAAAAAGCAAAGTCCCAGTCCTTAAGGGCTTTAGCATCGAGAAGGCGGTAGAAGGTAAGTGAAGATAAAGAGAATAGAAGGCAGAATGTGATAACTATTGATTCAGGGGTAGTGCTTGTCCTTCTGCTTCAATCTCTGGATCTTATTTTTACAAGAACCAACACTTTTTTGGGGAAAGACACTTATGCCCGACTTGAGAGTGTCTTCCACTGTTGCCTCCTCATCCCAACCCTCATCCCCCCACCCCCCCAGCCCCAGGAAGGAAACGGAGACGGTAAAAGTTCAGAGCCATGGAAAGGGGCCTTGGGGTCTTCAGTTCCGCCCAGGCCTAAGGAAGGAAGACCAGACTCCATCTTGTTCAGTGCTGCAGCTGACGTGCAGAATACCACCTCCACGGAGGGGCGCACGGGGCTGGGTGCCTACTCTGAGCCCTGCCAAGCGGCCCCCACCTCTGCTAGAGAAGCAGGGAGAAAGGAGAGAACAGTTCTGCTTTTACAGAACTGGTGCAATCAGGCGGAAGGGGCCCCGGCAGGCCTGGTTTCAGCCTTAGGGAATCCTGTGTCCCCCCATAGTTAAGGTAAAGGCATCCTGGCCTTGGGGCAGCCGGTTCTAAAAGACAGCCTACATGAATTCTTTCAGACACAGTTTTAGAAAAAAGCAAAGTGTGGACAGACTTGTATGCACCAAAGATGACCTACCCGCTTGTGAGATGATTTTGTTAAATTCTCTCTATATATTTTAAATTTTTTTAATGTTTATTTTTGAGAGAGATAGAGAGACAGAGAACAAGCAGCGGAGGGACAGAGAGAGGGAGACACAGAATTCGAAGCAGGCTCCAGGTGCTGAGCTGTCAGCACAGAGCCCGATGTGGGGCTAGAACTCATAAACAGTGAGATCATGACCTGACCCAAAGTCAGATGCTTAACCGACTGAGCCCCCCAGGTGCCCCGATATTTTTTTCTTAAATATATCTTACAAATAAAGAGGAAGGAATAAACATCATTAAGTAGTATTCAGCCTGGGGAATGGGAACCTGACACCCATCCACGATTCTCTGCAGTGGCAAGGGCCACATGGGAAGATCTGAGTTCTCAGAGAGTTCACAAAAGGACAGCAGCATCCACCTGGGTAATCTGGAAACACTCTGAGGAGGAGGTGTCTAGTACCGTCCCTAGACAACCAAGAGAAGTCCCTGGATGTGGATGTGGCCCCACATGTTAGAGGGCCTCACTCTGCTCAGCCCCCACAGCCTTCCGCACAGAGTGAGGAAAAGCACTGTGCTTTCAAAGCACTTTTTCTCAGGAGGCCTCATGTGGGTTCTCTGAGTGATCTGGGGTGTGTGTGTGGGTGTGCGTGTGTGTGTGTTTGTGTACGTACCTGCCCATGCACACACAGGGGCAAGGTGGGAGCCCTCATTTATCTACCTAGAGCCTTCATTCATAAAACAAGGGGGTGGGTTATCAGGGTTTGCAAGCCCTCTTACGGCAACCCTGGGGGATCAATGAGTGATCACGGTCCTTCCCCGAAGCCCAGAACAGGGCTCTCTGCTTCACTTCCAAGATGAGATTACCTGTAACCTGGACAGAAAAAGCCTTCAGGTCTTGGGCTGGAGCTCTAAGATCCTTTCTAGGCCCCAGTTCCTAGGGTTCTGTGATTCTGTGAAAGGAAGTGACAGCTAGGTCCCAGGATGCAGCCGAACCCAGAGCACTAACGTGGGTTGTCTGTGACTCTAAATATCTTCCTTTTATGCCTCCTTCCCGGGGACTCACTCTGACATCTTTTCACCTGGACAATTCACTGCATTTATTTATTTCACTGAATTTATTTCTCATCCTGTCATTACCTACGAGTGTCTCTTGGCAGAAAGAGCCATGGGCTCTGTAGATGGTGGAGAACCCCATGCCTGGTCACCGGGAGAGGTACACTCAGCCGCCAAGGGGCCAGCAGCAGACCTTCAAGGTGGAACGGAAGCAGCTGCAGAGTCAGCACAATCACTCAGGTGGCAGCAGAGATGGGCCCGCCCCTGCACCAGCCCCCATCCCTGCAGGTGGTTGCCCTGGGCTGACAGTGAACTGAGCAGCTGGTTGCTGAGCTGCACTCTTTTGGCAGAGCCTGATGGCGTTCAGTGCCTGCCACCTGCCCTAAGCATCTTCTGAGTTGTCTCTTCTCAGGAGCCCTCTGTCCTTTGCCCTCCATATCTCTATGCCATGCCCATTCAGGCTTCTAACCTGTATCTTCTTTCTCATTCTGAATCTGGCCATTCTGTGTCTCACTTCCTGGCAGCCAGGCTCAGTGAGCCGCTTGCTTATGTACAGTGTCTTGCTATGTTAACTTTCCCAGGATATTTTTGGCTCTTGCATATCTTTCCCTCCTTTACCACATTGTAAAGTTTATCAGTGTGGGTCATTCCCATTATCGGATAATTCCCCAAGGCAAAAATGATCATGTTCCTATGGCATGTAGGAGGTATTCTGCAAACATCTGTTGATGAGTGGGTTATCTCACAGGAACCTCCTGGAGGCATGCCTGTGGGGTGATGTATTTGGGGGCAGAGGACGCTTCCAGCCATTCCCCTAGTCATCACCTGGATGCCCACCTCCATGTCCCTGTCTAAGCCCCTTCGTGACCTGCACGTGTGTGCCAGGGTTTCACAGTTACCAGAGAATCATTGGCTCAGAGTTGTTGGAGGACAGAAGCACCATGTTTCTCCAGCAGGCCTATGATGGACAAGATTTCACGATCTTCACTAAAGATATCTTTTCCTAGATGGTTATTGATAATGTGGCTCACATTACCAAGTGGGCACAGGAGGCTAATTGGCATGAGTTAATATCAAAAGAATTGGCTAGAAGAAGAACATACTGCTTCATTAGAGAGGTTCCTGCAGTTTGGGGAAGATATCCTGCAAAGGATAGGTAACAAGAAGGGAGAACACCAGGTCCCTACATCCTCAGAACCCTTGGGTTTATATATAACTTCCTCTAATCTAGGTTATAGTCACCCCATTCTGAAATCCACCTTGTTAGTTGCACTGTGGTGATCTGTAACTCCCCGTGAAAACTTCCCTTAGTTACTTTTTATCAGCATCTGGACAAGATTCAGCAACTCCACTTGTCTTGATAGAGTGGAGTACTTCCAAGGGACACCTCCTTTTTGAGGTATCCGGTGAGACAAATCCTTCCATCTCCTGTCAGTGATAAGCTGGGAAATACTTTGGGAGGGAGCCATTCCTATAAGTGGTTTATTAAACTGAGGGCTCATACAGTACCAGTATGAGCGAAAATCTGGACTTATAAAGAAAACAAATGGAGGGTCTTTACTAGATTTATCATAAGATTCCTTTCAGTATAAAGTTCCTCTTAGACATTAAAGATATGACTCAGTTGGTCAACTTTTAGTTAATACAGACTTTTCACATAATCTTACCATTCAAAATGCATGTATGTCTGTATCATGCTATGGGTAACTCCTAGACACAACATGCCTTTTCCCCTAGGAGTGATCTTTAATGGTGAGACTTTCCAGAGCTGTGACAGGCTTTGGGGAGGCATCTGGGTCACAGTTATGAATGTGGACTATCTGCCCGAGAATATCAGCTTTGGAGGCAGATGACTAGAGTTTGAACTTCAACCCTCCCACTCACTAGCTGAATAACCATCTTAATTGCAATGGTTGCTGGTAACAGAAATCTACTCAAACTGGCTTAGACACAAAGAGGAAGCTATTTGAAAGACAAGAATCAGGGCTGTGTGAGAACCCAAGAAACTAAAACCAAGATTCTGATGGCTTTTTCCATGAGGTGGGGATGTGGCAGCCAGCATAAAGCTTATGCATATCCTCCTAGCTTCACCATTCTAGAGGAATGGGCTTCTCTCTCCCAATTCTAGCTACAAAAATACTTTTTTTCACAGGAGAACTACGGTTGGTCTGAATCGGATCGTGTGCCACTCCCCAGACTAATCACTGCAACCATCAGGACGAGTTTCTAAGATTGGCTGTGGGTAACAGAATCCCGGTAAGAAATAACTGGCACACTCAAAATGATTTCACTGAATAGAATTCAATCGCGGGATCATGCACAGAGGTACAATCAGGATTGGGGAGACCAGTAAGGCACAGTGAAGTACCCAGAGACTTGCAGCACAGGGAAACCGTTACACCCCCAAATCTGAAGGGGCGAGCAAGGGTCGGTGCCCTAGAAGAAGCGCCTTCTAGCAAGTGCTGTGCCTGTGGAGAAACACAGCAGCTGGCAGACTGCAGTGAGGTGGTTGGGGAACAGGTGTTTGTGACCCCAACCCTTCCCTCTTTTGGCTCTCTGACATTTGCTGAGGATGCTCCTCCACTGGCCAAAACTACTCAGGCCAAGGAGACCCCTGGGGCAGTCTGATGAGCATAACCTCCCAGGGCACGAAGCCAAGCACAGAAGGTCAGAGACCGGATCTGGGGGCTGGAGAGAGAGAGAGAAAGAGAGAAACCAGTACACTGTGGGCTATGTTTGGGTGGAAGGATTAAAATTGATATGTTTTAGGGATGCCGGGGTGGCTCAGTCAGTTAAATATCAGATTTCAGCTCAGGTCATGATCTCATGGTTTGTGGGTTCGATCCCCACGTTGGGCTCTGTACTGACAGCTCAGAGCCTGGAGCCTGCTTCAGATTCTGTGTCTCCCTCTCTCTCTGCCCCTCCCCTGCTTGCTGTCTCTCTCTCTCTCTCTCTCACTCAAAAGTAAATAAACATTAAAAAAAAAAAAAAAGGGGCGCCTGGGTGGCGCAGTCGGTTAAGCGTCCGACTTCAGCCAGGTCACGATCTCGCGGTCCGTGAGTTCGAGCCCCGCGTCAGGCTCTGGGCTGATGGCTCAGAGCCTGGAGCCTGTTTCCGATTCTGTGTCTCCCTCTCTCTCTGCTCCTCCCCCGTTCATGCTCTGTCTCTCTCTGTCCCAAAAATAAATAAACGTTGAAAAAAAAAATCAAAAAAAAAAAAAAAAAGATTGGTGCTTCTTAACAGAAGCACACATTAGAGTCAGGTAAACTAATTTTCTAATATGTGTTATGTGTTTGTCAGGAGCAGGGGTTCTTATTATCAGAAAAAAGCAGAGCTAATAGACGCTAAGCAAACAAAGCAATAACCTTGAGTAAAATAAAGTTGTGATAATGCCTAGACCACAGACACTGGTGTGAAAAACGTACATGGCAGCACTTTGTACACGGTGGTTCTCTGCTTACACATTAAATGTCATCATTGTTGTCAGACCGGAAAATCTCTGACAGCCTAGGATCTGGCTGAAATCTACGGCCGACTTGGGGTTGTGCTGGACCGTTGATCACGGAGACATTTTAGGGCAAGTCTGGGCAGATAGCAAGAGGGACCAGATGAATCTCCACTCCCAGATTTTGATGAGTGGCATAACCTTTGAGTGCAAACAGGGGTGCCTGGGTGGGTGGCTCAGTCAGTTAAGCATCTGACTTCAGCTCAGGTCATGATCTCGAGGTTCGTGGGTTCGAGCCCCGCATTGGTCTCTTTGCTGCCAGCTCAGAGCCTGGAGCCTGCTTCGGATTCTGTGTCTCCCTCTCTCTCTGCCTCTCTCCCGCTCATGCTCTGTCTCTCTCAAAACTAATAAACACTAAAAAAAAAGAGAGAGAGAGAGAGAACTGTTAGTTGCCTGCCCTCCTGCTCTCAGGGAAGGGAGGGAGAAGGTAGGAAAACTGGAACAAAGTTGCTGTAAGTTGGGATGTGAGGGTTAATACCAACCCTGTTGATTCTCCCTGGGATGAGGAGCTCTTGGGAAGACAGGGGAGAACCTGGACCGCTGGGTTGTGTGGGAAGAGTACTGGAAGTATGGCATGGATACCTCTGCTCCCCCTCCAAGCCTCAGGAAAAAGAGAAGGAAGATTTTGTTGAGACAAGGCTCCTCCTTTTATCAGAGTACCAGATAGCAAGGTGGGGTGTAGGGGTGAGGCCCACGGATGGGTGGGAGGCAGCCCTTCCAGGATGTTGTCCGGCTCTGCATGGCTCACATCTGGATGGGACCCAATTCAGCCGGAATGTGAAAGACAGCACCATCTGGAAAATTAGCAGAATAGTCAAGGAGAAGGAAGTCCACGTAGGGACAGGGTGTGGTGTTTTTTGTTTTTTGTTTTTGTTTTTGTTTTTTGTCTTTCACTACAGGTGCCCCTCTGTGATGCGAATCTCTGTGAATTTGAGGGCATAACCACAACACAATCTGTTTATTACCTATGTTTGTTTCTGATGGCAGGTCACTGTTTTCATTCATTTGGCTGCATAACAAAACACCACAGGCTGGGTGACTCATAAACAACAGAAATGTAGTTCTCACAGTTCTGGAAAATGGAAGGCTGAGATTAGGGTATCAGTGGGCTCAGATGAGGTCCCTGGTCTCAGTTGGAGACCGTGGACTTCTCATCACGTCCTCACATGGTAGGGCTGGGCCAGGGATCTCTCAGAACTTCTTTCTTTTTTGTTGCTTTCATGTTTATTTTTGAGAGAGAGTGAGAAAAAGACGGACCACGGGCCAGGGAGGGAATCCAAAGAAGAATCCGAAGCAGGCTCTTGAGTAAAATAAACACAGAATCTGAAGTAGGCTCCAGGCTCTGAGTTGTCAGCACAGAGCCTGATGTGGGGCTCAAACTCACAAACCATGAGATCATGACCTGAATTGAAGTCAGATGTTTAACCTGCTGAGCCACCCTGGTGCCCCTCAGAACCTCTTTTATAAAGGCACTAATCCCATTCATAAGGGTTCCACTGGCAGGATTTAAGCACCTCCCAAAGGTCCCACCTACTAATACCGTCACCCTTGCTGGTTACGGTTTCCACATGTGAATCTGGGGGGTGGGTGGGAGACACATACATTCATACCATAGCAATCACAAAAGTGCCGGCCCAAGGACACAAGGCAGTTCAGAGCCCAAGCAGAGCCAAGGTGGCTGTGGTATCTATTTGCACTAGCATGGAGTTGAAGGAAAAAAAAAAAGGAAGGCTGAGTTCTAATCTCCAGTCTTTTGCTGAATTACTCATCACAAACAGTCACACATTTTGTAATTCAGTTTTCCTTTTCTGTGACTCATAAAAGTATTTTAAAGGTTAACAGTAAATGATCCTGACATACTTTCCAAACACTCAAAGCTATGAGGCGACTCCACTCTGCCCACTTAGAGGACAGAACTTGGCTTACCTCCACATTCGTCGTTCGCCAGCACGCTGCCCTAGAGGGAGGTACACAACAAATAAGTTTGTTGTTGATGGACCCGCGCTCTGGGTCGTTCTTGGTTTTACATGTTTCCTACAATGAAGAGAATTAATTGGGAAACCCTGTTGCCAATTTCTACTATTGTAAGCTCTGTACCTATGATACCTGTACTGTATGTAACTTTATTTCTTCTTTCTAGAGCCCCATAGGTCAGAGCAAACCACAACTTTTCCAAGGATTACAACTGCTTTCTGCAGAGTTCATGGCTTTCACCCCCCCCCAGAAATTTGCATGATCTGGTTGAAAAACAGGGAATAAATTGTCTAAGAAAGAGGTTATGGAGACATTCTTCCCGACGGGGATGGAACTTATCAGACACGGGTATCAGTTGAGCTGGGTCCTCAGAGCAACTGAGGACTCCTTCCCGTGCAGATTGTGGCCTCTGCATGGCTGTTCAGGTCCCCCAGGGTAACAATGGGTTGTGGCTATCTGGAGATTGAGAGTGAGGAACAGTGGAAAGCAGGAAACACCATGTGCTTTTTAAAATCAGTGGTTCTCTCACATTTTGGCCTTAAAGTTCCTTTCTTCTTAAAAATTATTGAGGACACCAAGGAGCTTTTGTTTATGTGAGTTATATCTATTGCTATTTACTGTCTTATCAATTACAAATGTAAAAGATTTTTAAGTACAAGAAAACACAAGTACGTATCTATAAGCCATCAGAGAGAGGATGTCATCACACATCAGGTAGCCTCTAGAAAACCCCACCGTGCACATGTGAGAGATTAGGATTAAAAAAAAGGGGGGGGAATCGTGATGTAGACCTCATAGGCACCCTGAAAGGGCCTTGAGACCCCCTGGGGCATTCGGACCACATTTTGGGAACTGTTGTTCCTCTGTTTTCATTTATTACCCCACCTGAAGCTGTGAAGTGAGAGGTAACAGTAAGAAAAGTAGTGTTGGGCTGCCTGCCGATCACAGGGACAAAAGTCCCCAAAAGTTAGCATAGAAGGGGAGGGGGACTTGTGGATTTTTCCTCTCTTGCTTGTGTTCAGAACCAGACAGCTGAAAGCTGTTGTTGGGTTCACCAACCTAGGAGCTGGAATTGGTCCTAGCCTGGGGCGGAAGGCCCGAGCTGTGAGGCACCTGGAGGTAGGGGCTATAAAGTATACAGACTGTTACTCCCACCGCTCATTTTCTGCACCCGCCCCCCCAAGCTCCATTTAGGAATGGGTTGGGCCTCCCTTTGTGATCACAGGAGGGCCTGGAACACCTCTCCCATGGACGATGCTTGTGAGGACAGTGGTCTGTTTCACAGGTAGGTGATGCCTGACGCCTAAACATCAGCAAAGAAGCACAGCTTCTGTCCAGGTGAACTGTCCTCCTAGAAGGTGACTCAGAGAAGATATGGTAATCTTGATTTGTCTTTTTCCAAACTATACCTTTATTATTAACTAATACCAACTTTTGAGGGGATTTTATCCTTTGTTTCAAGACTTTAGTAAGTTTTCCCATTTTAACACTTTTCTCCCTGAAATCATGTGAAAATCCTTTTCCTTCTAAAATCATCTTTCAGGGCTGTCTGGGTGGCTCAGTCTGTTAAGCGACCGATTCTTAATTTCTACCCAGGTCATGATCTCAAAGTCATGAGATCAAGCCCCACATCGGGCTCTGTGCTGAGGGTGGAGCCTGCTTGGGATTCTGTTTCCTTCTCTCTGACCCTCCCCTCCTCATGTGTGTGCGTGCGTGCATGGGCACACTTGCTCTCTAAAAAACAAAAACAAAAACAAAAACAAACATCTTTCAACACATGAAATATTGAAGAGTATATACCTTTGGAAAATGGGGTTCAGGGTAAGGAAAAGGGAAAGGAGAAATGGGAGATATACAGGTTCTTGATACCTTGGGGAAAAATGAATTCATTCACTAACTATGTATTTAATACCTACTATGTGCTAGGCACTGTAGTGGATGCTGGGATATAGCAAAGGACAGACGTAATTCCTGTGGTCAGAGAGTTTACAGACTAGTCTTATAAGGTCATTCCCCTGCCTCTGGCTTCATTAGATGCACAAATTGATCACAGCTTAATATTAGTGACACTTGGATTATGGGTTTGAGCCCACTGTGGGCTAAGAGTTTGGCTTTGCTTCATAACCACAGACTTCAATCTCAATTCTGGTGATAGTGTACAAAGCATATTATTAGGTCAAAGTAAGACCAACCCATTTACTAGAAAATCAACTCAGAGAGTTGGTGAGTCATTAATGTTTTCTTTATAAGTATAGTAGTGATCCCAATCCAGGAAGTAATAGCTGCTGAAGAAAAAAAAATTAACAATGACACACCCCTTTCAAGAATGATACACACTGAGTCCCTTCTTGTGGAGTCTGTGAATTCGAGTTAAAATCTGTCAAGTACTAAGAGAATCTTGACAAAACAGGCTAAAAATGTCCATGCTGGCTTGTCAGATTTTGCTGAGCATTGTGTGATTTGTTTTTGAGCTACAAGGAAAATTGCATATATCTGACTAAAGACTTTTCCTTTCAAAGCAAAATGGAGTCCATCAACCTTCTTACACCAGATCTATGATTGGAGATAGCTCTTTTCCAGTTTTTCCTCTAGGAAGCATGGTCCCCCATCCCCGATGGACTCAAGTCCAGTGCACAAAAAAATCTTGACCACATCCACAATACACACATGGATATCATCGGTTTGAGTATTTATGGCAGAAATATAGGAAGTCATGAAATTTTTGTGAAATTAGAGAATCTCAGAGCTGGAGGGAACCTTCTGATCCAGGGAAGGAGATGTCTTCTACTGTGCCTCTGACTTGAGCATCCAGCCCCCACTGGAAAACCGCCAGTGCAGGGCAGCTCACTACACCATAACATGGTCTTTCTCTTCTTTCATGAGAATGTTCATTATGTAAGAGATTTGAACATCACAGATGCCTTTGCTGTGACCCTACAGACAGGATTGGACCAGCCCAGGAGATTAGTCAGTGAGTTTCTACAATGACCTGTGAGTGGCTGGATCATTTTACACATTTCCTGGCCTGAGAGAAAGTGAAAGTGCCTGTTCTTATGGCAAATCTTCCAGGTAGCTTGGAATCTTGGAAGTATGCCTGGCCCGATCTGTGGAAGTCATCTCATTCTTTCCGATTTTTGTAGGAAAATCAGAACACTAATGATCAGACATTCTATCACTTCAGTGGAACTACAGTGACCTAGACCCAATTGCAACCTTTGGTGAAAAAAAATGATAGTATATCTCTGTCTCAGAAGAGGGTTCAAGTTGTCCTCTATTGGCTTCTGGTAGATGGGCCTGACTCACCTTTATGCATATGCTCATTCTCCATATATATGCACTGGGAATAAATAAAAGCCCCACAGTGAGAACGAACATCCTCACGATCCTCCTTGCTCCCCTAAAATCCTCACCACCATTTACCTCTGGTCCTGTTGAATTGCTGATCCTAGGATCGATGTCAATTACACTCGTCTACCCACTTCCGTGGATAAAGCTCCTATGGCAAGTGTCTCTTTCCTGGTGCCAGCTGACTTGCAGAAGAGCACAACTGTGTCTGCTTATTTTGGATATATATATATATATATATATATATATATATATCCAAAAATATATATATATTATATATATTATAATATATACCCTATATATAATATATATATTATAATATATATATTATTTTGGATATTATGTATATTATATATATTAACATTTATTTACTTTTGAGAGACAGAGAGAGACAGAGCATGAGCAGGGGAGGGGCAGAGAGAGAGGGAGACACAGAATCTGAAGCAGAATCTGCTGACAGCTCAGAGCCTGACACGGGGCTCGAACCCACGAACCGTGAGATCACGACCTGAGCCAAAGTCGGATGCTTAACCGACTGAGCCACGCAGGTGCCCCGATGTCTGCTTATTTTGATTTTAGGGTCGCCGTAGGCAGTTCCTATGTTGTCTTCTCATCAGTGTTACACTGGGAAGAGAGCAGCTTTATTTTTGGAATAGTTTCTCACAATTAAAATAGTTAAGACTTAATACATTTCTGGATGGACCACTTACAGTGATACAGGTGATATATCTATGTAAATGTCTCATCCCTCCAACTGCCTGGTGCTCTCATCAGAGGTGTGAATGACCAAAACCTCTTCGTGTCACAGTTAACACAAAATTAAAATGTCCCAGTGGATGAAGAGGAGAAGGCAGAGACAAGGTCAAGGATGTGGTGCTAAGACCTTCTGTAATATGCTTGCTGCATTTCTGTTTCTCCTTTGGGGATTTTATAATTTAAGAGTTACTATATGCATGTAACATAAAGGGGTGCTTTTAAATAAGACCTAAAATTTTACAATCTTTGTTTTACTAGGGGTTCAAAATTTCATTATTTCTTAATAATTTTAACTCATGTTTGCTAAAGACAGATGCTCAACAAATGCAATCAATGAAATATTTGACAACATAATCTAAATATCAAAAACAAGCTGTGCTGTCTCTAGAATCACATTTTGACTTTGGGTTTTCACTTAATATTTGGGTTAAGAACACTGGAGGAGAAATCTTTAAACTTAGTGCTCCCCCTCCTTTTCCTCATCCTTCCTCCCTCCTCCGTCTCCTCCTCCTGTCCTTCCTTCTCTCCCTCCTCCTCCTCTTCCACCTCCTCGCCCTCCTCCTCCTCCTCCTTCTTGTCCTCCTTCTTCTCGGTCTTCTCCTTCTCCTCCTTCAACTACACTCAATTTATGTTTTCTTTTTAAGTGCATACAGACCAAGATGTAGTTCGTTTCCATGGCAGTGTAATTGGGAGGAAAGGCAAGCAGTTTGGAGAGCAGTGTGAAGGTGAGACAAGGTTTTTCTGGGCCAGACTGCCCTGCCACAGGGGTCCTGAGCTGTCCCAACAGAGGGCTGGCCTCTGTCCTCTGCCTTTCTCTTCTTGCTCGCACTATTTTTGAGCTCTTCTGAGTTTTCCCTTAATTCCGAGGAACTGCTTGGTCTTTCCTCTTCTCTCTCATTTTTAGCCAGAGATTGTTTTGCAGCTGTAACCACAAAGAATAGTCATTGACCAGGGAGGCCAGAGATTCATTTTCTGGCAGGATCCCTCAGAGTGGTCACACCTTATTCTGATCACGCATATCGGGGGTCTTTGTCTTTCACATATGAAGGTCAGGTGTCTCCACGTGCTGATCAGATGAGTGCATACCTTGGAGGGCCAGTGGATTAGTTTACTGTGAGGAACATGATTGCCAAGTGGGTCAGATATTTGTCTCAGCTGGTCAGCAAATTTTCTGGCAGCAGAGCCTACGTGAGAACAGTGAGTCAGGGTCAAAAGCGTGCTTGGTGGCCCCAGAATTGATGCAAGGGACACATTCTTGCTCTTTTGCTCCTCCTTTCACACATAGTCTGTCAGTTCACAGAGCTTTCTCTGGAGAGGAGAGGGCACGTGCCTGGAAGACGCAGGCAGCGAGCGGTGCTAGAAGGGAGTGCAGGTCTCCCAGACCAGGTGTTTTCCACTTGACTGAGGAAGAGACCCTCATGAGCCTGTCTGAAGCGCCTTCACTACCTCTCTCTCTTTTTAAAAAAAATTTTTCTTTTAATGTTGATCCATTTTTTTTTGAGACAGAGAGAGACAAACAGAGTGTGAGTGGGGAGGGGCAGAGAGAGAGGGAGACACAGAATCCAAAGCAGGCTGCAGGCCCTGAACTGCCAGCACAGAACCGGACGTGGGGCTCGAACCCACGAACTAGGAAATCATGACTGAGCTGAAGTCGGACGCTTAATCGACTGAGCCACCCAGACACCCCCATCACTTCTCTTTCTTCGGACATTTTGCCATCTTTTAGCCTTTTGTCTCTCTAGGACATCTCCGCATCTTCCTTTTATACTGCCTCCCTTTCTCCAGTGTCCTTCTGTCTTCTGGTAACAAATCCCAATACGAGCGGCTTAAAGCAGCAACAATCATTTTATTATCTTGTGTAGCCTCTGTGAGTCAGGATTTTAGGCAGGGCTTGGCTAGGCCTTTATGGCTCGGGGCTGTGGTCAGATACTGGCTGGAACTGAAACAGTGCAGGACTGGAGGAGCTGGGTGGGGGACAGGCACCTCTTGTTCCAAGTAGACTCAGGGACTCTCCATGTGGTCTCTTTGTGTAGATTACATTGGCACCGTGGCCTCAGGGTGGTGAGACTGCGTCATGGCCTCTAGATTCCCTCAGTGAGTATCCCAGAAGATCGGGGCAGAAGTGCCTAGTATTTCTATGACCTCACCCTGGAAGTCACAGAGTGTCACTTTTGCCATACTCCAGGCAAAGTCTCAGAATTCTGCTCAGTTTCAAGGGGAGGGGACATGGACCCCAATACTCAATGGAAAGATTGTCAAAGACACAATAAGAAGAACATGTGGACAGGAGATGCTTGTGGTCACCTTGGGAATGATACAATCTGTCACAACTGCCATGACCCACCATCCTCTCCCCATTCCACCCTGTATTGGCTTCTTAGGGTTGCCATGACAATGTAAGGAAGACTAGGTGGCTTCTAAAACAACAGAAATTTATTGTCTCACAATTCTGGAAGGCAGAGTCGCAAACCAAGGTGTTGGCAAGGTCATGCTTCCTCTGAAGACACCAGAGATACAGCCGTTCCAGGCTTCCCTCCTTGCTTCTAGTAATTCCTTAGCCTGTGGCTGTATAATTTCAGTCTTCACAAGGTGTTCTTTCTGTGCATATCTGTGTCTGGATTTCCCTTTTTTATAAGGACACCCATCATACTGGATTAGGAGTCCACTCCAGTATGGCCTCATCTTAAGTAATATACATCTGAAACAACTCTATTTCCAAATAAGGTCGTATGTTTAGGTACTGAGTGTTTGGACTTAAACATAAATTTTGGATGGACACAATTCAACCTACAGCACACCCCTATCAAGGCTCTGCAGGATCCAGCAAAGCTCCTTTTGCTCCAGAGAATCAGCTTGCAGTTAGGAAATCAAAATAATTAAATGGGTTCACCCTACCATGAGATTGACTAGTAGTGTACCTTTTCTTAACTTTGAATGAGAAGAGTTAACTCAAATGAATCTGGTGAAAGTATGGCTGGTTCTGGGGAAATTTGGAGAATAGCGATGCTTTCTTTAAATCATACCACTTGCTTTTCTTCCATTTTTAAGGCTCACCATGCAACCCCTCTAGGACAAGGAAGGGTGTTTGTGGCCTCTTGATGGTAAATTGAGTTGCTCATTGATCTACTTGTTCAACAGCTTCTCCTCTTGAGCCAGAGGCTTCTGATGCCTGCCATCTTTGATTCTCAGTAAGAAGGTCATGTTCTACCGGCGGGGGGGAGGCTTATGTCTTTCAGTAAGTTAAATATGAGTTCAGAACCCAGGACCCTGGACTCCCCTGGACGTAAGATTTCTGAAACAGAAGAGCATGGGAACCCCATGCTTGAGGAGGAACCCTCTCCCCAGCCCCCATGCCCCACCGCCCAAACTGTGGCTGGCTCCAGGGGAACTCATCAAAGCTTTCACTGTGGCCTCTTTCTCTAACAAGTGTCCTTCTTGCTTCCCCACAGTTGGCATGGCTGAGTAAAAAAACCACCAAATACAGGCGGTGACTTATCACATAGCAAGATAAAAACCAGCTATGTCATCAAATGTATTTTTGTTGTAAATCTCGTGTGATAAACTCTGTAAACTCAGTAAACTCTGCCCATTTCTGGCTCATGAACCAACTAAGAACACAAAGAGAGCCACAGCTAACCCATATGGGACATTTGTGAAAATTAGAAAGTTGCTCTTTTTCTCTGGTGAACACAGCCCCAGGCCAGGTCATGGCTTAGCCCTGCAGAACATAGAGTGGATTTCTACCTGATTTTCCCTCTCACTCGGGGTATTCTTGCACAGGGCTCAACCTTACATGGCAGCTCGAGTCATACCATTAGAAAATAGATGGAAATCGGCTATGGACTAAGATGAATGAATTCATTTGGAAGGGGAGAGCGATGGTGGGAAAAAATAGGTCAATTCATTCAAAACAGTAGAACTAGAAGCCCTGTTTGTATTTTCAAGTGGCTAAAATTAACTGAAAGGTTTTACATAATCCTATCTTGGAGTTTATTTATGGCAATCTATTTTTAATATTTTATGTCATATCACACAGTCTGTTTGCACGATGCCTTGTATGTATTAGCGACTCAGTAAATACTTCTTGAATGAACCAGTACAGTATTTTAATTAGCTAGTCCTCATGGACTGGTGCAAAAGAACTGTGTCATCTTACAACTGAAGTCAGAGAGGGGACATATCCCACCCTAGATGGTGTGACATTCCAGGGGCCCAGAATGAACACTGCAAAGGCTCATCTGAGTTCTTCAAAGGTTTCAGCAGCATTAACTTTATTTAATAATTCATCTTGTTATTGTCTTGTCTGTGAGATGAGGGACCCCAAACATTCTAACTATACTTTTGTCACACGTATCAGGGACAAGAACAGAATTCAGAGTTTCTTACAGGAGGCACGGTTTTTCTTGAAGGCTCTGACAAGAGGTGCCGAGAAATGAGTTCCCAGCCACCTTGTGGGCCCAAATATCTGAAACCCAACATATATCTTTTTATTCTTAAGGCCAGTAGAGTTGTTATATAATCTGAATTTCCCTTTGCATTGTTACATGGGTATTTACTTAACAAAAGTTCTTGAAATACAAATTTCATCAATTCTTATCAATGACCTGGGAAGTGTGTGAAACTGCTTGTTCTGAGCAGAACCGATCATGTATAACTTGTCCTCTCCCCCTTCCTCCCTTCAGAGTTGGCTGAACCCAGTAGGAACTTCTGCATTTGTCCTTGGTGGGGGTGGGGTGTGAGAGAATGTTTGAGACCAGAAGGTTCTGAGTCGGTTGGAGCTGGACAGTTGGAGCTGAAAGGCGGAGGGGCAGCTGGAGAGCTGAGTTGGCCTGGAGCCCTGGCAAGCCCAGACCTGGGTCTCAGGCAAGTACTGTGGCGGCAGCCAGACCTCTGAAGGAGCAAAACAGGGGCCAGAGAGTGGGAACAACCAAGGAGAAAAACAGCTTCTGAGAAAACAGTTTCTGAAATGGAAAATACATTCAGAGAACAGGAGGCTACAGACGAAATGGGAAGCCACCCGAATGGAAAGGAAGTGAAACCAAGGGAGAAATGAGACATTCAACCCCAAGCTAAAGCAGTCTTTGCTTTTTTTTTTTTTTCTTTCCCCTTTTGAGGTATCAGTAGGGATTCTAAGGTGAATCTGTTATCTGAACTGAGTTAAAGCTCTATTTTTTTTTTCTGAGCGACAGGACAGTGGCATAAATAGGGAATTCTGGGAACGCACTGAGAAGACATGAACTTTAGGTGGTGACAAGTCTGGGGAAATTTGAAGGGCTGAAACATTTGGAATCCTGTCAGTTGCTAAAATACAACCCCTTGATTCACTTTAAAAGATCTAAAAGTACATACTCTGCATGTTACTCACAAAACGGCTACAAATACGTGGTCTGTGCGTTACACACAACAGGAAGTTGCCAAACCAGATGTAACCCCCAGAGGCTGAATATTTGGGCTACCCTTTACCTTACTTTTAGAAGACAGAATTAGTCATTGATCCCTGAGGATCAAGGAGGGGGGGAAGACGAAAGCAAGCTACTCTAACCCAATGTAGTGCCTTAACTTGAGATCAAATTTCAAAGATTTGTAAGCTTGCCCAGCTTCACAGACTTGAGATCATTCTGCAGGATGACTTGTTTGTAGCCCCCGTGATGAAATTGTCAAGGATTGTCCCCTGCCAAAAGGAGTTAGCAGTTTACCTGTGTGGCAACACACACACTATATTTTCATTAAAACCACCAATTCTAGGGGCTCCCCGGGTGGCTCAGTTGGTTAAGCATCTGACTTTGGTCAGCTCATGATCTCACCATTTGTAAGTTCAAGCCCCACATCAGGCTCATGTGCTGACAGCCCAGGGCCTGCTTCAGATTCTGGGTCTCCCTTGCTCTCTGCCCCTCCCCCACTCACACTCTGTCTT
The DNA here is from genome assembly GCF_028749965.1 of Puma concolor. Classification (NCBI taxonomy): domain Eukaryota; kingdom Metazoa; phylum Chordata; class Mammalia; order Carnivora; family Felidae; genus Puma; species Puma concolor. Next base: position 43,071,939 of record NC_141683.1, read on the forward strand.
TGTCTCTCAAAAATAAACATTAAAAAAAAGCCACCAATTGTATTTATTCCAATTATTAATAATCTGCCATGGAAATTGACATTCAAATTAAATTCTTTTGTCCTTCATACATTGATCAGCTTTTCATGGAATAGATGTTGTATGAGGCCTGATTCTCTAGTGCCTGGCACATAGTAGGTACTCGATACGCATGCACACTGACTAAATGAATTTCTGTAATGCCTACTATGAGCCAGGGTATATAGGCAATAAAGCTCAATGACATTTTGAAAATGAGCAAGGGTGGAAATGGCTGAGACACATGCTTCTAAGCAAATCGAGCTCACATCATGGAAAATGATTTTAGAGAAGGTAATCTAGAATGTATGTCTAAAAGACAGACCCTGGGTTTTATGTTAATAGAAGAAATACAACTCTCACAGTGACCTCTGTGGTAATGCTGAAAAACACGGGTTGGATAAAACTTCAGAGCGAAAAAGGAGGGCCTACATATCAATATTCCATTAATGAAGGGGAGGAGGGAGAGAGGGAAGGATTGGAGGAGCCAAGTGCTCTCTCCCTCCCAGAAGCAGCTGGGCTGGGCTTCCAGGACCAACAGGCAGTTGTGAGGGTGACATCTAGGAATTCAGAGATGTCTGGTGACACAGAGAAGGTTGTAATCCACTAGTTTCTTTTTGCCTTACTCCATTCCCCAACTGGCCAATCCTCAGAATTAACTCCCTCTCTCAACTCCTAAATGCTTTTTGGTTCTGCCACTCGACGGACACTTGCTACCCTGGGTTGGTATTTATCTGTTTCTGCACAGTCATCACTCCAGCTAGACCCTCTGTCAAGATTCTGGCTTAACCCCTTAAGAACCCAGTTTGCTCATTCGGAGGAAGAAAACGACAACAGCACACTGTTTGAATTCCATCTCCGTCACTTAGTATCAGGATGATTTTAAGTTGTCGAACATCTCTGAACTGCACTTTTACAAAAAAAAAAAAAAAAAAAAGAAAGAAAGAAAAAACAAACCAGGGCTATTAAATACCTGTCTCCCAGTGTTACTGGAGGAATTGAGCGAGATGTGTGTGTGGGTGTTGGTGAAGGCGTCCGTGCACAGGGCAGGGTACATGCTGGGACTTCTCTTCCTGCCCCACATCCTCAGAGCTACCATTTACTGAGTGCTGACTATGAACTGGACACTTTACAGATATCTCTATTTTTCATGGCAACTTGTTATGTTTCCTGACAAGGTCACAGTTACCAAGGGGCAGAGGCATGATTCAAAACCAAGTCCTCCTCCGTATACAGCTTAAGCTCCTTCCCAGACACCACCCTTTCTGCACACACCAGGCGCTCAAGCAATGCTTGAGGAGAATTGCAACGTATCATCTATTCAAAACCTTGTTCTATAATGAACCTTGGGAACAAAATAAAAACAACTTTACAATGAATGAATCAGAAAATAAAGTCCCTTTAAATCTGTGAAAGTGTGAATCTTTTTGCTTAGCTTTTGATAATGGGACTTAAATGCTGAATGAAGCCCATAGATAAGTCATTACTTGTCAATTCATGGCAGATGGGAGTAGCTGATGCACAAAGGGAAAATTAACAGCTCTTTGTCTTGCAAACAAACCCACCCAGGGTAAATTTAGTGGGACTTAGAATTTTAGAGCCAGAGGGTTTTATAGTTAAATTCTCTTGTTTTAGGGGTGCCAGGTGGCTCAGCCAGTCAAGCATCTGACTCTTGATTTCAGCTCCCGTCAGGATCTCCTCGGGAGATAGAGACCCACATGGGGCTCTGCGCTGTCAGCACTGTACCTGCTTGGAATTCTCTCTCTCCCTCTTTCTCTGCTCCTTCCCTCACTCATACTACCCACCCCCCCCCAAATAAATAAACTTAAAAACATTGTCTCATTTTACAGATGAGAATATTAAGGCTTGGAGAGTGTAAAATGATTTGCCCATAGAAACTCCTAAGCCGATTATAAACATCATTTCTTTACATAAACATGTTCAACATCATTAGTCATTAGGGAGATGCAAATTAAAACCACAGTGAGAGATCACTACACACCGACAAGAACAGAGAAAATAAGTTGGGACAATACCAAATGCTGGAAAGGATGTGGAGAAACTGGATCACTCACCTGTGGTTGGTGGGAACATAGTATGGTACAAGCACTCTGGAAAATAGTTCGGCTATTTCTTTAAAAACTAAAAACATACTTACCCCGCAATTGCACTCACGGCAACTTACTCCAGAAGGATGATAACTTATGTCCACACAAAAATCTGCACACAATTGTTCACAGCAGCTTTATTTATAATAGACTGAAACTGGAAACAACCCAAATGTCCTCCATGTATGATGGTGAAACAATGGTGTATTCACATTATGGAATACCAGTCAGCAATAAAAAGGAATAAACTATTTATACATGCTTGGATGAGTTGCAAGGGCATTATGCTGAGTGGAAAAAGCCAATCTCAAAAGGCCACATACTGTATCATTCATACCGTGTAATTTCCATAACATTCTCAAAATCATAAAATTATAGAGATGGACAATGGATTGGCAGTTTCCAGGGTTAGGGATGGTTGTAGGGAGAGGGGAAGCTGTGACAGTAAAGGGGTAGCATGACAGAGATCTTTGTTGGGATGGTAGCCCTGTATCTTGATTGCAGTGCTTGGGGCACGGATCCACATGTGGATAAAATGGCATAGAACAATGCACATATATTGTATTGGTATCAACTTCTTGGTTTTGATATTGTACCATAATTGTGTAAGGTATAACCATGGATAAAACTTAGTGAGGGTACATGGGATCTCTGTACCACCTTCGTACTTTCCTATGAATTGACAATTATTTCATTATACAATGTTTTTTTAATTGAAGGACAATGCAGCAACTCATTTCAGTTATGATACTTGTAATTATCTGGCTTACATGAAGCTAGTTCCATGTAGAGACTGGCCAAATAATGGGGCTGACAGTTTTAGCTTGTTAAAGTGATCTGTGCCTGTTATTATAATAACTACCCACATACTCTTTTTTAGAAAAATCCCACTTAGTTTGCAATCAGTAGATTATATATTAAGATAGGTAAGGGACCCCCATTAACAGCGGAATAATCAGAAAAGTCTGCATTACTGGTAATCTCATAGCATTAAAAGTAATCTGTTGGGGAGTATGGGGGGCATTTCAATGCAAGTATTTGGCGTCTGGACCTTGCTGCTGTCTTTCATAATTTGAAGATGCCCCTACCTAAGGTGAGCATCGTCTACCTACCTATATGACTGAAAACTCTCATCACTGGGTGGTGAACAGCTCAAGATGATTTGAACTTGAGGTCTCTTTTGGCACATTCAAGAGGACTACCACTTAAGACTGACTACCCTTCAACCATTTTGACTGTTCCGTTCTCAAGCTGGCTTCCTTGCAGTATCTGTTTTCTAGATGGGCAGAGCTGTGCCTGAATCTACAGGTAAATAGCCGATTTTCTGGGGCTCTTAGTGACCAAAGGGGTATGACTGACTAATGCTTCTCATTGTGACTATGCTGGACGACCTAATGAATGAACTTCTGTTAACTGTTTATTTCCTTAGGGGCAGTTCCTCATGGACTTCATCCACATATTTGGTTAGGCACGATGGCCAGGATCTCAACTTGCTTGGCATATATTTGTAAATGTAACTCCGGTTAGTTTTGTCTATAACAGCTATTCCAGACTCTCTTCACTCCCTCAGGCTCCCTGAGTGATCTCACCCCATTTGCCTCCAAATTCACAGAGAAAGCCAAGGTTCGTTCTTAGAAGCTCCTTAGCCCTCCAGCCACAAATGGCCCCGCAAGTCTTCTCCCCTTTACCCTCTTCCCTACAGTCTCCACAGAGGGAGAATGTATTCAAAGTATTCTACTTTGTCCTGGGCTGGCTCCCCACCAAGGCTCCAGATCCCTTCCTTTACTGATCTCCCAAGACTTTCTCCTCCAATTTCCCTCTCCCTACTATAGCTTTAGCTTCATAGACTGGTGCAGATGCATATAGAAAAGAACAGAGACATAGCCAGCTAGACAAGGTCTTGAATACCACCTCCTCCATTTACTAGTCATGCAACCCTAAGCACTTTCTTAAAACAATTGTGGTAAAATGCACGTAATATAAAGTTCACCATCTTAACCATTTTTAAATGTCCAGTTCAGTAGGGTTAAGTAATTCCCATTGTTGTGCAACCAACCTCTAGACCTCTTTTCATCTTGTGAAACTGAAGCTCTATACCCACTAAACACCACCACCCTACTCACCCCTCCCCAGCCTCTGGCCATCACCACCTGTTTTCTGTCCCTATGAGTTTGACACTTGAGGTACTTCATGTAGGTAGACTCACATGATATTTGTCTTTGTGACAGGCTTACTTCACTTAGCATGATGTCCTCAAGGTTTATCCATGTTGTAGCATGTCATAAGCAAGTTTTAAAAAACCAACTCCAGGGGCACCTGGGTGGCTCAGTCAATTAAGCATCCACCTTTGGCTCAGGTCATGATCTCATGGCTCGTGAGTTCGAGCCCCACATCAGGCTCTACGCTGACAGCTCGGAGCCTAGATCCTGCTTCAGATTCTGATTCCCTCTCTCTCTGCCCTTCCGCTGCTCATGTGCATGCGCTCTCGCTCTCTCTTTCTCTCTCAAAAATAAATAAGCACTAAAAAATTGTCTTAGAAACCAACTCCAGGGGTGCCTGGGTGGCTTAGTCAGTTGAGTATCCAACTCTTCATGTCAGCTCAATATCGTGATCTCATGGTCCTGAGATTGAGCCCCACATAGAGCTCTGCTTTAGGTGTGAAGCCTGCTTGGGATTCTCTCTCTCCTTCTGCCTCTCTCCACCTCACCAAAACAAAAAACAACCCCCATCCAACTCTAAACCCCAGTTTCCTCACCTATAAAGCCCCATATCTTCCAAAGGTTGTCAGGAGGATTACATACTATGGGAATTCAACGTTGGTTGGGTCCTTTTCCTCTTATTCCCTGTGACTCTCTCCTGGATTCAGAAACCCTCCCAAGCTCCGGGATGTCTCTTTCTACTTAAGACCTTCCCTCATCTTCACAATCTTGAGAGCAAGCTATCTGCTAGCTGTCTCCACTCCTCACTTTCTTATCACTCTTTCTGGTCTGCAGAAGGACTTGAATATGTCACTACCCCTCAAGTCACGTTGTTGCTGGGGAATTCACTGGAAACACTCAACTGTCCGATCTCTTTCTTGGTATGATTTCACTTGTCCTTTCTGCACATCATATAACATGAATTAAGCATCTCCGAATATACTTTATTTGTTGAAAGCTCCTTCCTTGGCTTCTGTGATGGCACCATATAGCGTTCTGAACTGGTCAAAAAGGTACTTAAGGATAAAGAGAACAGAGGATGTGTTTGAATATATTCTTTTTTTATTAGCAGTGAGTAAACTCTATACCCAACATGGGGCTTGAACTCATGACTCTGGGATCAAGAGTTATGTGCTCGGTTGCCTGGGAGGCTCAGTCGGTTAAGCATCTGACTTTGGCTCAGGTCATGATCTCATGGTTCGTGAACTTGAGCCCTGCTTCAGGTGAGCCAGGTCTCTCTCTCTCTCTCTCTCTGCCCCTTGCCCATTTGTGCCCTTTCTCTCTCTTAAAAAAAAAAAAAAAAGAGTTGTGTGCTCTACTGACTGAGCCAACCAGGTGCCCCTATTCTTTTTATTCATTCAGCAACTATTTTGTGAGCACACTACATGCCAGCTACTGTCCTACATGCTAGAGATACCTCGGTGAACAACACAGACAAATGTGGTGCCCTGGCATGCTTGGGGCAATCATTAAGGAGTGGATGGTGGCTAGAGCTCCCCCACCCACCTCCATTTTTCTGTACATTATTCACTTTTGCAACTAGAAGAAAAGGTAGCTCAAGCCTCTTTCTCTGACACCATGAGCCTTGGCGCCCAGCTCTCCCCTTACCTCCATGACTTTCATTGCAGGAGAGTTACCTGTGCCCTCTTTGACCTCACCCTTGTCCTTGCACATAGTCGTATTGTAAGACTAATTCTCAGTGGCATTCTATTATTGATGATGATGACTCTTTATCATGATGACTATTTCTGTTATAGATGACTTTCTATTCTTACCTGCCTGTCTCCCCTATAAGGAGGTGAGCTGCATAAAGTCACCGCTGGATGGGCCATACTCATCCTGGTGTCCCCAGGGCCTGCTATAGTGCCTACCATATAGTAGACAACCAAGGAATGTTCACCGGCGGAGGCTGAATAATTTTATTTTCTAAAAAATGCTAATAATTATTTCAGGGCTCCTGGGTGGCTCAGTCGGTTGAGCATCTGACTCAATTTCAGCTCAGGTCATGATCCTACAGTTCGTGGGTTCAAGCCCCAAGTTGGACTCCATGTTGAGCATGGAGCCTGCTTGGGATTCTCTCTCTCTCCTCTCTGCCCCTGTCCTCATGCTCTCTTGAGAGAGAGCAAGAGAGGGGCAGAGAGAGAGGGAGACACAGAATCCAAAGCAGGCTACAGGTTTTCATCACAGTGCCCGAGGCAGGGCTCAAACGCATGAATCACAAGATGAGCCAAAGTCAGATGCTTAACTGGCTAAGCCACCCAGGTGCCCCAATAAATAAACATTTTTAAAAAAATAGAATATTGTGATGGCTCTTCTGCCCTGTTATATTTTGTTGGTTTGGTACCTGAAGTGCAGGGATTTTAATAAACCCAGAAACATTTAGGAAACATCTCGACTCCTGTTTCCTTTATTCTCCCACTGCCCCCACAATTTGGCAAACAAATTGGGCTCCTCAAAGTCTTTTTCAGTCTTCTTTTTCTAGAGTGTTGGAACTGGAAGGACCCTTAGAGGAGCCTCATCATTTCATAGATTAAGATCCCGAGGGCTCTGAAATGCCACGTCTTACACAGGGTCACCTGACTGGCTAGTGGCAGGGGTAAAGGTAGTGTCCTTTGGAGAGTGGATATGGGTGTGTGGAGATGGGAGCATCGAATCCTTCACTGGGCCCAGAGACCACTTCCAGCCCAGCTGCTCACCTCTCACTATGTGCTTGCTTTACACGAACAGCAAGGAACCATGACGATGCCCAGACCAACCACAGGTTTTCTGAGCAGAGAAGAAAGAACCAGGCTCAGTATTTCAGGCACATAATTACAACCTTATCTTTTCTTACTCTGAAATGTTCCTGAATAAGAGCTTTTGAGCCAAGAGTCTTAGTTTGCAATTCTAGTCAATACAACTTGATTTTGTAAAACAACCTCCAGAAATGCCCAGGATATTAAGTGATACAGGACTACAGAGAATAGTCAGTAGAATTAGTGTGCTAATGAGGTAGTAACACAGCTTTGCTCAGGATTAACACATTCAGGAGCCAACCAATTAACTACCCTTTTTAATATCTCCCAGGCATATTCTGTGTTCAGAATTTGGTAAAGCTCCTGGCCTCTGTAAATCAGCTCTCCTATGCTTTTTTTTTTTTTTTTTTTTTTTTTGGTGGGTGGGGGGAGGCATCTGGAGGGCTTGGGGAGAGGGAGGGGATTTGGATAAATGAAAGGCCTTAAAGCTAGCTGAGTGACAAACATGAGTGAGACATCTTGTTATTATATACCTGCATCATCATGCACTTGCTTAGTATCACCCTGGCCCTTCCCACACCCCATTTTGGGACAGAGCAGAAGTCATGCTCTCTGAGCTGCTTTGGCATTGACCTTGCTCCGAACTGATATCCTTCTATCATGCAGAGTCCTTGCCAAAGTAAAAAGAATGTAAGCATCTCTGGATCCAAATGTTTAACATTTGAGTCAGCCACAAATACCTTTGAAGGTGGGCCCTTTGGAAATATCATACCACATATATACTCCCATTCCTCTCTCTTTACTGTAGAAGCCCTTCTGTAGTCTCCAAAATACCCCTTCTCATCATGAGGTTGTTTCTTCTTTAACATATTTCACAGAACTCGGGTTGGGAAGATATGCCTAAAATGCTCCATATTTGAGGGGCACCAAGGTGGCTCAGTCAATTGAGCATATGACTCTTGATCTCGGGTTTCAAGCCCCGTGTTGGGCCCCGCACTAGGCATGGAGCCTACTTAAAAATAAATAACTAAATAAAATGCTTTATATTTGAATCACTATATACTGCTCCTCCACTCTCTTTCCTGGAAACCTCTTCCTCAAGAAAGAATAGCTATATTTCTCCTCTCCTAATCATTAATTCAACAAACATGTAACCCTGTTCCCTGTTCATGCCACGTATAGCGTTCAGTGATGAAAAGGCTATTTGAGGAGAAGTCTTGTTGGAACATCAAAGTCAATCACGTTACTTCTCTATTTTGCCTGTCAGAAGAAAGTCTGCCGACTGTATATTCCCCTTTCTGGAATATCAGGAGAAAAAGAGAAAATTTAGGAGTATTCCAGGGGTCTTGCTCTACTATCTATTCTCCTATCCATCCATCCATCCATCCATCCATCCATCCATCCATCCACTCACCCCAACACTGTAAGAGTCCTTCCAACATGGGACTGCCTCCTCTAGACCAAGTGCTATGCTACCCACTGAAGATCCACACAGGAGACCTGCCTGATGCCCTCAGGGAAGGGCCAGTTCAGAGGGACATGGTCCTATGATCAGACCATGAACCAGAACCTCTCTGTTAAAGTGGAAGCATATATACAGTGCAAAAGGAACCAAGCCCATAGTTACTAGCAGCTGAGGTTGATTGTAAGTTAATTCATGAACAGGTTTCTGTTTTTGATAGCTGCTTTTATTCCCTTTGGGTATATTTTCAAGGAAATTTTAAAACCGCAAAATCGAGAATCCAATTTGATATGTACAATTCTTTGGGGGTATATTTCTCTGCCTTCCTCTTTTATCTTCAAGCTCCTGACCTTCTTGAAGGCGTGTTGCTGGTCTGTTCCCTTTGTTTAGTGCATCGTTCGCTTTCCCTTCCCATCCACATCCCCACTCGTGACAGGAGACATTTCAGGGCCCCAGAGAGCCTGGGCTGGCAGAACAAATTAACATGTGGGAGTGTGAGAGGCAGTCTTTCAGAGAAAAGGAAGAGGAAGAGGTAAAACATGGCAGGCTCAGAGGACAGAAAAGGGGGAAAAGAAACAAGACTGGAAGAGGACAAGACAGAGAAGGAAGAAAGAAGGAAAAGGGAGGAAAAAGCAACACAACCCTAATCAGATCTCCCCAGACCTGGGGTTGAGCAATTTCTGCAACAGGGAGTCGGGCTTTAGAGACAGGCTGGCTGAAACAGTCCTTCCAAATATGGGGGCGAGGTGGGGCAGAATTGCAGGAATACCAGAAGACCTGACTCATTCACCAAACTGCATCTTAAAGGGCGATTTTCCTTTAATTATGGAATTGGGGTAAATTGTGAAATTATGAAGTTGGGGGGGGGGCGATAATCTTCCCAGCATCCATCATGTCTTGCTTTTGAAAATTATTATTTTGGAGCACAAGCTGTTTCCTGTCTTAAAAGCCTATTATCTATCTCCCTTCCAGGTGGAGCCTAGGCTGCCTGCTAATTTAATCCCCTGGGTTTCCCCCTGTGCCTTCAAGATCTCACAGAGATGCAGGCTTTAAAAAAGAGGGCACCTTTGTGTCTTCCTCCCCTTAAGGCCTCCATCCACCCTGGCAGCTAAGGAGATGCTATTTTGGGAAACAGCAGCTGAGTGGGGAGGATTGTTAATTGTTTGTCAAACCCTCTAGTCTAGTTAGATCTCCCGGAAAAAAAAGAGAGAGAAAAGTCATACCCTTTCCCTTCATTCTATTTTACTCTCGCATCTGCTAGAGGAGAGGAGGATAAAGAACTCCTCTTCCTCTCAAGCACAGGCACAAAAACGAATTTTTAAAAAATAAATCTAATTCATCTACCCAGTTGGAAACCAAGAACCATAACAATGGCTCGAGAACCAATCAAAGTAGTTTAAAAATCATTTGTAAGCCTCAAAACAAACAAACAAACAAACCCTAAACCCAAACAAACAAAAATTCCCACCGTGACCGAAATGACTTGAGGGGTTCTGCCATTCATTCGGACCCGACCTGAGCGCAGCCTTGCTACAAACCACTGCGGCCGAAGCGACTTAGCAGATCCCCTCCCCCGCCAGCCCCCACTGACACACTGGAAAACAATCCTACCCAGGGACACTAATCGTAACACCCACGGTCACACGCACTCATTCCATCACGGCGCGAACAAATTCAAAATCAAACAGAAAAAGACCCAGACTGGGGAAAGGCTCCTCGGGACTCTGACCTCAGGGGCCCCCACGTGACTCTGAAACTTCCTAAGCATTACGTCAGCCTGCGAGGAAACACGGATAAAAAGACTGGGAACCAAATGCTTACGCTTCTTAAAAGGGCAATGCCACGAGGTATTTTGTAACTAGTTTTTCTTTGACCAATTCTCACATGGAAAGATCCTAGTCCTACTGGACTTTTAAAGGACACCTTTTATCCCCCACCCCCCCACCCCGCCGCAATGATCTTTTTGGTATTTTCAGGGAATGCCATAAGGAATTATCGTTTATTAAGAAAGAAGTTGGACTCAGAGAACTTTGTAAGTGATTATGATGCAGGGAAGGATATGAGCGTGCTGCCTATTTTAAAATCATTTTCCTCAAAAGAGCTCAGACTGCTTTATAAACATAAATCTGCTAATCCACACACCAGCTCCTGGTTAGACAGCAGATCTGAAACTTCTTTTTTACATTGCAGGATGTGTCTGTATAAATACTTACTCAGAATTTGCTTAGTCAAAATGAACATGAGACGGGTTAGTGATTTGGGGTTTTCAAACTGAATGAGCATTCATATTAGAATTTAGATCAGCTGTGTTGATCCAAAATGGACTTGACTGACAAATTAGAATTTGCTCTATTAGCTACAGCAATTAGAATGGGAGTGGGGAGAAGAGGCAAGACTTTCTTATTGGCTGGAGATGTATAGGTTACCCCTAAAGCAGGTGCTGATACCCAGTGGAGTTTTCAGTACATCATGAATCCATAATAAATGTTTAATCAGAACAGAGTAGGCAAGCAATTATTTTTTCAGTAACAGAATCACACATTTGTAAATAGCATGGCAGTAAAAAGCAAGCTATCAAAAATCAACTTATTTTATGTGAAAAATAGCTTTTCTAGGGAAATGGTGGAGCTTAGGGTCATGAATAATAATAAGCTAGGATAAAATAAAATGTATTTGATGTGATAGTTTGGTTAATATGCCATTAGAGCAATATATGTGGAGTTCTCTTCCCCCCCCCCCCCCCGACAGTTGGCTGCTTTTGAGTAGTTTAACCTCAGATTTGGGGAACCCATTACTAATTTGTTTATCAACCAGTTATTGATCCCTTGATATGTACATAACAATATTCAGGCTTCTTGGTGTAGAGGAGGCATGATGCAAAGAAAGTATAATGTAGCATCTCCCAGTACTTGAATATTATTGGTAAATGAGAAATAGAGCTACATAAAAGTTAAATAATTACTATGCAAGTAAATAAAATGCAAAACAAAAATACAAAAGTTACCATAGATAACAAGCGGTATTGTGGTTTTAAGTAGCAAATGACTATTAGAGTGTGTGCCCAGGTGAGCAAACTGTAAACACCAGTGGGCATGGAAGACTTCCTGGAGGAAGTGGTTGTGCAGAATTTGGGCAGGAGAGGGAGAGCCCATTCTGTTGAGGAAGTAGAAGACAGATGTACACTTTTTTCGAAAGAGAGAGAGCATGAGGGGCGGGGGAGGGACAGGAGGGAGGGAGAGAATCTTAAACAGGCTCCATGCTCATCAGGGAGCCCGACACAGGCCTTGATCCCACGGACCCTGAAGTCATGACCTGAGCTGAAATCAAGAGTTGGACGCTTAAGCGACTGAGCCACCCAAGTGCCCCTAGACGTATGCTTTTGATTAGATCTGTCTAGCTGGGAAAGAAATGGGGTGTTAATGTTGCTCAGGGTACTAGAAAGGTTGAAAAGGTTTGCCTGGATTAATAGAATCACAGAATTCTAGACCTGAAATGATCCTAAAACAATCAGCTAGTCCACTAGTTCTCAAACGTGACTGCACATTGTAATCACCTATGGAGTTTAAAAACAATTCCAGTGCCTGGGTCTCACCCCAGAGTTTCTGATTTAAATCATCTGGGGTCAGGTCTGGGCAGCTCCATATTTAAAGTCTCCCCAGGTGATTCTAATGTGTGGCCATAGTTTGAGGGCCACTGATTTAGTTCAACTCCCCAATTTTATAAGATAAAGACCACGCACAGCTGGTGAGGAGCCAGGCTCTATTCACCATTCCAGGCTGTTTGTCTTTGACAATGTATTGTGTAGTACTCCGGAGACCAGGCCAGAGGGTTGGATTTTTGCCATAAAGGTCATGGGGAACCATTGAAGGTTTTTGTGCGGGGGGGGGGGGGGGGGGGGGGGGGGGGGGAATGGCATATTGAAAACAAATGGTCCCTGCAGCTTCCAGGTGGACATCAGAATTTGAAAAGAATAAATGCACTCTAATGGCTCCCGAGATTGATGCTATCCAAGTGAGTTTCTGAAATTTGTTTGCATGTGTGTATTTTGAATTTTAAAACAATGCTGCGATAATGTCTGCGTTCTCATAATCAGAATAGTAGAATTGTGCTTCTCTACCTTTGTGGCTACTTCTCAGTTCTAGAAAGAAATTTGGCCAATTGGCTCTGTGTTATACATTTTTCTTAGATTTTCTTCTCAACTCTACAACTAAGTGTTTTATGGCTTACTTCCTTTTTACTTTATCTTTCTTCTCCTTTCTCTCTTCTCCAATCAAGGACATTTGTTAATTGCTCACAGTATGCTCATGCATATTTATATGTCCACACCACCTTATCTCTTTATTACCATTAGGGCACTGTTGTCCAATAGAAATATAATTTGAGCCACATATGTAAAAAGAAATCGGTTACATTAAGTTTAATGATATATCTTATTTAAACCAATATATCCAAAATGTTATCTTTTCAGCATGTAGCCATTCTAAAAATATGAATGAGACCTTTTATGTTCTCTTTTTGATACTAAATCTTTAAATCTGCTATGTATTTTACAGTTGCAGCATTAATTTAGATGCTAAATTTGCAAACTTTCATGGGAAGTCTGCTTCTGACAAATATTACATAATAAAGCTGGGTTGCAGGAAAAGGATTTTATCCTGTTTCAGTTTTTAGATCTGAGGTAAACAAAATTTAAAATTCTGTTCCTCAATCATCCTAGATCTATTGGCTTCGTGGCTACTGTACTGAATAGTGCAGCACCTAGGGTTTTATATGGTGGTAGTTTCTCATTCTGTGGCTTGAGAGGGCTGTAGGCTCATTTTCATGAGTTTCAGTACTCTATTTATTGAGGAATTTGTTCTTTAGGAGTACCAAAGGAAGCAAGATGTGACAAAAAAGGTTATAAAAACAACCTAAGTTTCTCTGAACCAAATATAAAATTTAGGACAAGAAGGAGGGCTGGTTTAGGGGAAAAGAAATGAGGAGAAAGGAAAAAAGACAACGTTTGGTGCCCACTCCTAGTCAAATATTATTTGAAAAGAAATTCTCTAGTAGCCAAGCAGCCAAAAGAAAAAAAAAAAAAGATGTAAAATATGCTACAACAGTGAGAGAGAAAAAGTTGCATTAAAAAATGGCTTTGTTGGGGCGCCTGGGTGGCTCAGTCGGTTAAGCGGCCGACTTCGGCTCAGGTCCTGATCTCGCCGTCTGTGAGTTCGAGCCCTGAGTCGGGCTCTGTGCTGACAGCTCAGAGCCTGGAGCCTGTTTCAGGTTCTGTGTTTCCCTCTCTCTCTGACCCTCCCCCATTCATGCTCTGTCTCTCCCTGTCTCAAAAATAAATAAACGTTAAAAAAAAAAAACTTAAAAAAAATGGCTTTGTTCTCACAAGAGCAAGAGCAGGATTGTCTACATAAAGTGCTAATAACGTATTTTTGTAGCGCTTTTCCCCTAAAGCACTCAGGATTTCATACAAATGATTATTCACTTACATAAGCACCTTTGACCCCCTGAAAATTTCCAAGTGTCCTAACATTGCAAGGTAGGTTTGGTGCAGATAACTTACTTCACCCACTCCTTCCTACTCCTGGTGCCTTCTCACAGAGCTACTGAGTGCATAATCCATGGTCGGTTTGCATTGTTCTTGTACAGACTAGACTTAAGGCAGTATAAGGTCTGTAATCACCTAATAATAATACTCAGCCTTCCATTTGTCATGCAAGAAATAAAGAACAACACGAAATAAAGGCAACAGCAGTGGGCACACAAGCCCCATGCTTAGAGGAATCCTCTGGTCAGAGCGCCTGAGTGGGAACAGGTGTGGCCACCTCTCAGCGTGCTAACCTGCTCCTGTGTGTCCAGAGGAGAGTTTGGGGGGGGGTGGAGGGACGGACCAGACTTGATGAACATGTCCTGGCCACTTCCTCCGGAGCAGTTTCTTCCTTGTCCTTGTCCTTGTCCTACCCCTAGTGTTTCTCATCCTGCCTTAACTTAGAAAGTCTCAAAGATTGATAATGGCAAATTTTTTTTAAGTTCATTTACTGGGGTGCCTGGGTGGTTCAGTCGGTTAAGCGTCTGACTTCAGCTCAGTTCATGATCTCAAGGTTTGTGGTTCGAGCCCCACGTTGGGCTCTGCCTGGAGCCTGCCTTGGATCCTGTCTCTCTCTCTCTCTCTCTCTCTCTCTCTCTCTCTCTCTCTCTGCTTCTCCCCCACTCGTGCTGTCTCTCTCTCTCAAAGTTTATTTTGAAGTTTATTTATTTATTTTGAGAGAGACAGAGATAGCACAAGTGGGAGAGAGAGGGAGAATCCCAAACAGGCTCTGCACTGTCAGTGCAGAGGCTCTAATCCACCAACTGTGAATCACCTGCTTTCTAAAGCTTAGGAAATATTCTATATCTCTCGATAGGTGGAGATAAAGCTTGCAGAACATAAGAGCCCATGCCCTCCAGACATGAGTTCTCAATGTTCCATTTTGTTGTCTCAGGATTAGAGGAAGTCCTGATGATAGTAGTGGTCATGCTGTTTCAAGTCAGTAGATATTTACTAAGCACCTATTATGCGGTGTTGTAGAAAAAGTGTTTAAAATTCAACAAGTGCTAACTATGTGCTGGGTACTGAACTAGGCACTTGTACAGTACTAACAATAACCGTAAGTAGACTGACTTAGTGCCTGTATGGTGCTGGGGGCTATAGTAAGCACCTTAGGTATTGTTATTATTTCCATTTTACATAATAGGGGACTGAGGCACAGAAAGGTTGAATAACTTGCACATGTTACAAAACTAGGGCATGATTTTCTCATTTTACTCAGATGTGAAATAACTTTCCAAAGGTCACACAGCAAGTAATAGGTAGAATGAGGTCACCTAGTCCCAGAGCCCTGCACTCTAGGTTTAGAGTTATGTAGAGTTATATAGGTTCTCCACCTATAGCTGTGTGACGACGAGATCTTTCAGAGTCCTAGTTCCCTTATCTGTAAAGAGAGATAATGAGATGTACTTTCTGAACTTTATAAAGATCATAAATAATGTCTCTAAAGTGACTAGCACAGTGCCTGGTAGACAACATCATTATTAGAAATTCGATCATCAAGTGCGTAATCAATCACTCAGTATACACAGGTGTGGCCACCCCAGTTGTTAAAATATTGAAATGGTTCCATGCCGGTTGGCAGAATCTCTGCCCCAGGCTCCTGAGTACACCCCTTCCTAGCCACTCAGCGCCTCCTGCAGGAGCCCCCCTAACCCCCGGCACTGTAAAGGCCTCCAGGATTCTGTTCTGGTGGTTAGTGCCTGTGTCGTCCATTTGTTAAATTTTCTCACTATCTTCTGGCTACACACATGAGATGGACTCCTGCCTCCGATGACAGCACAATTTGACAGGGGCCCTGAGCATGACAGGAGCAAGTGATGAGAGCAACGCTGAAGGAAAAGAAGTGCAGTGGCAGATGGCGAAACTCCCAGCTCATGTGGATCAGGATGGCTTCACCTAATGCTTTCTCTATCAGTGACTTGGGTGGGTGTGGGGGGGGGGGGCATCCCAAATCTTGACTACAGTTCCGATCTTGTGTTTTTGTGTTTTTCATTCTTCCTACCTCCACCTAGTTCAGGCCTTCAGGACCCTTGCCTAAACTCTCACAAGAGCTTTATAATTAAGTGATCCTCTTTATAGCTCAGTTGTAATTAAAAGCACTGACTGTTCTAGAATCTATCTGTGGTTTTCTTACTCAACTACCTTAGGTAAGCTCCCTGTGGCCCCATCTCTTCATTGAGGCGTTCATGACCCACTGTCCTGAAGTTCTAGCCTCTGTTCCTAGCTGTTGCCGCTTACTATAGGCGTCTGACACACCTACAAAATGATATGTTCCCTATACCAGACTATTTCTCTGCTGCTTACAACTTGTGGATCCTACCTCAGGCTTTTTCAACACCCTCTTCAAGTACAACTTCTTTCTCTTGTCTCTTTCTTCCCTCCCTGGCCTCTTTGCCCACTCTAAGGTCTCATGGGGGGTGGTATTTTCTAACATATGTTGATAATTTCTTATATGCCAGGCTATTCTAAGAGCTTCACGTGTGTTACCTTGTTTTGTCCTCACAAAAACTCTAAGAGGTGAAAACTATTATTATCTCTAGTTTAAGATGGAAAAGACCAGGGGCGCCTGGGTGGCTCAGGCGGTTAAATGTTTGACTTCGGCTCAGGTCATGATCTCATGGTTTGTGGGTTTGAGCCCCACATCAGGCTCTGGAGGCTGCTTGGGATTATCAGTCTCCCTCTCTCTCTGCCCCTCCCCCACTCACGCTTTGTCTCTCTCTGTCTCTCTCAAAAATAAACATTAAAAGAAAAAAAAAAATCAAAAGATGGGAAAGACCAAAGCACAGAGAGGCAAAATAACTTTCCAAAGGTCACACAGCAAGTGAAAAGTGGAGTTGGGATTCCAACTCAGGAAGCTTCCCTTCAAAGCCTGCACTCAAGCGTTTTAAAGTGACTCATAGCTCCCTAAGCCCCTGGGTGGTTCAGTTCGTTAAGCTTCCACCTCCGGCTCAGGTCATGATTTTGTGGTTCCTGAGTTAAGTGCGCATCAGGTTCTGTGCTGATAGCTCAGAGCCCAGAACCTGCTTTGGATTCTGTGTCTCCCTCTCTCTGTCCCTCTCTCTCTCTCTCAAAAATTAAACATTTTTTGGGGCGCCTGGGTGGCTCAGTCGGTTGAGCATCCGACTTCGGCTCAGGTCAGGATCTCGCAGTTTGTGAGTTCGAGCCCCGCAACGGGCTCTGTGCTGACAGCCCAGAGCCTGGAGCCTGTTTCAGATTCTGTGTCTCCCTCTCTCTGTCCCTTCCCTGCTCTGTCTCTCTCTGTCTCTCAAAAATGAATAAACGTTAAAAAAATAAACATTTTTTAAAAAGTGACTAATAGCTCTCAAAGGAAAATAGAAGAAAAAAAATTTCACATTCTTACTCAAAATATACGACATGCTTTTGTAATTATTCATGTTACTATTTTATCTCCTTTATGCAAGCTGAGAATTCCTAGAGGGGAGGAGCTCTGGGTCTCATGGACTGGTTCCTCAGTTACCATTAATAAGTTGTGGCATAGGTAATGTTACTGAGCCATCACGTCCTTTGGAAGACTCTTGATTGTGAATTGACCATTATCAATCCTACCTTTTACTATTTCTCCTAATTAAATATCCCACTTGGCCAAACCCTGGGGCAGGATCAGGCCAACTATTCCAGGTGGATTCCAAGAAAGCTGTGCTCAGTTTTAGGATTCAGATTGTGGCTGAGAGTTGCCATTTTTTTTTACATTTTATTTTAATTCCAGTAGAGTTACCATAACAGTGTTATATTAGTTTCAGTGTGTAATACAGTGATTCAACAATTCCCTATATCACCCAGTGCTCATCGCACACATGCACTCCTTAATCCTCATCACCTATTTCACCCATCACTCCCCACCCCCACCCCACCTCTCCTCTGGTAACCATCAGTTTGTTCTGTATAGTTAAGGGTCTATTTCTTGGGGCACCTGGGTGGCTTAGTTGGTTGGGCGTCCGACTTCAGCTCAGGTCATGATCTCACAGTTCATGAGTTGGAGCCCCGATTTGGGCTCTGTGCTGACAGCTCAGAGCCTGGAGCCTGCTTCAGATTCTCTGTCTCCCTCTATCTGCCCTTCCCCCACTCACAGTCTGTCTGTCTCTTTCTCAAAAATAAATAAACGTTAAAAAAAAATTATAGGAGCACCTGGGTGGCTCCATCAGTTAAGCATCCGACTTTGGCTCAGGTTATGATCTTGAGGTTCATGAGTTCGAGCCCTGTGTCAGACTCTGTCCCAACAGCTCAGAGCCTAGAGCCTGCTTTGTATTCTGTATCTCCCTCTCTCTCTCTGTCCTTCCCTTGCTTGTGCTCTATCTCTTTCAAAATAATAAATATTAAAAAAAATTAAGAAAATAATTATAGAATAAAGACAGTCTGTTTCTTGGTTTCTTTTTCCTTTGCTTATTTATTTCTTAAATTCCACTTATTAATGAAATCATATGGTATTTGTCTTTCTCTGACTGACTTACTTAGCATTATACTCTCTAGCTTCATGCATGTGGTTGCAAATGGCAAGATTTCATTCTTTTTTATGGGTGAATATTTTAGTTATCTTCTGCATAATAGAACAGATGTGTATGTGATTTCTCCCTCTCAGAGGTGGAGAAACTAAAGCTCCCGAGGTTCTTTATCAGAATCATCAGGCAGGTCTGTGGAGCTTAGATCGACTAAATCAAACTGACTCTCCAGGAATCCAGGAACTGAACTCCAGTCCTGGACAATCCTGTGGTGATTCTGCCCTAAGGCCACATACTAAGGATTGGTAGATGGACTAAGTTGTTGACTTACCAGAAAAGTCTGGAACACTCTTCCCCTATATTTTTACCTTGACACAAAATAAAATTATGACATCATGATGGGAACACAAGACTTCTCTATTTGTATTTTTAGAACTTGCTAGATTCTTCCAAGGTGGACTAGTCAGTTCTTGTGTTGAAAAATCACTGTGGAGAACCTGTACCACCTTTCACTGTAACCTGTGACAAGTGTGTTTGTTTCATAGAGAACAAAGTGATAGATGACTGCTTTAGTAGAGAACCAATAACTTGGTATCTAGTCACAATTCCTTGATAAGCAGCTAAAAACTTAGTAACTTTTAGAACTCTCTTTTTCTTTCTTAGATTTAACAGATGCTAAGAGTGTTTGTGACTCCAGGACGGCAAGGCACTCATCCAAAATCAGTATCTGCTAAATACCTTGTGGTAATACTATTTGTTACGGGGGCGGGGGCGGGGGGGATACTCAGATGAAAGTTCCAGTGGTTTAGTTCCCTCTGGTTCTGGCAAGCCAGCGCACAAGCCAGAATCTTTAACTACAAACCACACTGTGGCTAAGCCTCCGCTCAGTGACCCGCAGGCGGAGAACAAGCCCCGACCCGTCCCGTGCGGCCACCGCCGCACGTCGTCGCCCCCTTTAAGAGACTGCTCCGCGGGACTAACGTTCGAATGGCACTGGCGCCCCTCCTCGGCCTCCGATTGGTCGCGCGCGGCGCACGAGGGCGCGCCGCCCAGCCCCGGAACGGTTGGCGGCCCTTCGCGATTGGCGGGCGAGGGGCCTATATAAGGCGCCGGGAGTGCGGGCCGCCCTCAGTTAGCGACCGGACCTGGGAGCGGGCTGTTGTCTGTTGTGAGTAGGAGCGGGAGTCAGTGAGCGCGTCACGGGAGTCGTTTCTTTTCAGAGTCTTCAGGTGTCGAAGGTCCACCCCCGGACCGGACTTGTCGACGCCTCTCGTCCCCTCCCTGTTTCCGAACGTGAGCCGGGCTCTCTCCCGTCACCTCCGAGGCAGCCCTGCGAAAAGGAGGCAGGATGGAGTTCAAGCTGGAGGCTCATCGTATTGTCAGCATCTCCCTGGGCAAGATCTACAACTCGCGGGTCCAGCGCGGCGGCATCAAACTGCACAAGAACCTGCTGGTCTCGCTGGTACTGCGCAGCGCCCGCCAGGTCTACCTGAGTGACCCGTGCCCGGGCCTCTACTTGGCCGGTCCCGCGGGGAGCCCGGCGGCGCCGCCGCAGCAGCCCGGGGAGCCGGCGGCCGGGCCGCCCGCGGGCTGGGGGGAGCCGCCACCGCCGGCCGCTTGTGCCGCCTGGCCGGAGACCGAGCCGCAGCCGGAGCGCCCGGCCGACCCGGCCCCGCCGCGGGTGGGCGCCGCGGAGCCCGCGGCCCCGGTGACGGGCGCCGGGGACGCTCTTCGGGCCGGCGAGGTGGAGGAGGCGGAAGCTGCCTGGCGCCGCGTGGAGGGACCGCGCGAGGCGGCGGAGGGAGGAGCCGGGGTCTTCGCGGCAGCTGAGGGGCCCCGTGGGGCGCGCCGCCACTGCGGCTGCCCCCCAGGAGGGGAGGACAGGCCGGGGGCGCTGGGCGCTTGCCCCCGAGTTGACTGCCGCTGTGCGCCGCGGCCGGCCGAGGACGAGCCCCCGGCACCGCCCGCCGTCGGCCCCCGGAAGCGCGGCGCGGCGGGCGTGGGTGGCGGCCCCGCGGGCGGTCCGGCGCCCGGCTCCAGCCCGCTCAAGAAGCCCCGCCGGAACTCGGAGGAGCAGCCGGGCGGGGCGGAGGAGGAGGAGGAGGAGATGGAGACCGGGAACGTGGCTAACCTCATTAGCATCTTCGGTTCCAGCTTCTCGGGACTCTTGCGGAAAAGCCCCGGGGGCGGCCGGGAGGAAGCCGAGGGAGAGGAGAGCGGTCCGGAAGCCGCCGAGCCCGGGCAGATCTGCTGCGATAAGCCGGTGCTGAGAGACATTAACCCTTGGAGCACAGCCATCGTGGCCTTCTGAGCCCCCGGGTCCCGTTCGGAAGGAGGTTGAGCGGCGGGTGGCCCCGACGTGAGGCTGCGAGGACGGCCCAGAGACCGCAGGGCGCTGGACGCGTTGCGGGGACCGTGGGTGCCGCCGGGCAGCACCGACTGCCCTCGGGCTCGGCGGCCTCCCCCCTGGAGGCTTGTCGGAAGAGGACGATCGTTAACTTTTGTGTAGTGTTCTGTCTGTGTACGTACGTCTGTCTTGTTGAATTCAGACCATTTTGTCCTTCTGGAATGCACCACCCCTTTCCCAGGGCTGAGGAGATCGGGGGCAGACGGGGACTTTCCTTTGCCGGCAGCCCCGAGAAGGAAGCGGCGGAGAGGGCCGGGCCTGGGGAGTTCCCCTTTCGTGCTCGGGGGAGGAAGGGACTTTACACACACCCCTCACATGAAAGCTAGCCCCGCACCAGGGCCGGGAGTGGCATTTCCTCACAGGATTTCCTAAGACTAGAGGGATTTAGTCTGGAGCAGAGACCTGTATCATTTCGCTCTCCCCACTTTTCTGTCTCTGAAGAAACTTCTGTACCCTGTGATTACTCTGGGAAAGGGAATCTGAGCGGCTCTTGTCTTCCCCACGGGGGGGAGGGGGGGAAAGAAAAAAGCTTGATGAACTTCACAGAAGAGTTCAAGCTTGGAAATATGGAGTTTATAGAGAATAGATATATTTTTAAAAGCTCTAGATCGGAACTACTACAAGTGCTTTTAAAAAGTGTTTAATGAAACAGAGTTTACAGACAGAAGCCCTAAGTGGAAAGACCTTATGGTTTTGTAGATACGGTGACTCCAGTCTTTGTTGTATAAAGGTTGGGGGAGCCGACAAGGTTTTTGTACAGTATTTTCTCCTTCGTTGTATTGATTTTGGTATAAAAATGTAACTTTACGTGTCTAACACGTATTAAATATTTTGAAGCAACTTAATCGCCTCCTTGTCTGTAATCATCTGTCTGGGTTGGAAGGGAAGAGGGAGAAGGGTGACTATGGTCCTGGCTGGAAAAGTGGTTCTTAATATCAGTCATGCACAGACTGGGGACATTGTTTTCTGACTTCACTAAGTATGGAGAGAGATGTTGAAGGTGCCTCCCCTAGATCAACGGAGGACTGCTATTAGGTACTGATACCAGTGGTCAGCCAATTTCTTAACCTGTCACTACAACTGCCTTCTCTGAAGTCCGTTTAGCCCAGTTTGATTTTCTGCAGCTCAATCTGATAGTGTCTAATATTAATTAACTTTAGTGCCAACTTTTGAAGCCCTTCCCGTATGCAAATATGTTTTAACAAAAACTTCTTTTTAGTATCCTGTTAAACTATATAATATGGGTCACGTTTCAGCTTTGTTATTGAAAAAAACACACATGAGGGCAGCTAATGAGACTGACCCGCCCAGTTGGTTGATCCTCCTCTGTATTCCAGTGGATGGAGTTTTCAGTGTTTTTTTTTTTTTTTTCCTCTTATTGTCTTATCTGTAGAAAGTGAAAGGAAATTGCCTGTGTCAAACTAGGTAAGGAAGGAGGGCTAGGCAAATTCAGCTTAGCAAAACTTCCTAATTTGCTCAGTGTTTGGGTCATGGTAAACACTTAGGTGATGACAGCTATGTCATCAGTTGGTTTTACAATAATTACTGCATTTTAAGAGAGCTTTTTGTCGGGCAAGTATTCGATATGTGAAAGGGATTCACTAATCTAGTTCAGAAGCAAATCAATTAGAACGCTATTTTAAAATATTGTTGCTAGTACTTTAAAAGCTGTTATTGGTCTATAACAGCTTATAAATGAGTATTTAAGAGATGGAACAAATTGAGGAAAGATTAGACAAAGCTTTTAAGTAAAGGTTATGGCCTTTGAACAGAGGGAGCAAATGAATGGTGCTTTGGTATTCCTAAAGTCTTGATTATGTGAACTTCTGTCGTAGCTCAGTAGGCCAGTGCTTTGATTTTTTGCAACTCTATTAGTGATTCATTAAGCATAAGGAACTTTTGGCCTTCTGCTCCATCACCATAACAATATATTCATAGAATTAAACCTTGTCTAATCAGGGTCTTATTAAAATTGACATGTTTTTCTTTCAGAGATTAGCTATTTAAGTTCAGTTCTAGCCACAAGAGATCCATTGAGTGCTAACTGCTTAAACTGAATAAATGGTCCAGGGCCTTACTTTTGCAAACATTTCCTGTTGCTAGAAAGTAATTATGCTTGAACAGCTATCTCAGTGCATCTTTATTTTTGAAAGGGGGTAACATTTGATGTGTTTAAGAGAGTTGGTATGTTTTGGGTAAGATTGAAGTTCCTGTTGATTGTTTTCACATTTAAGAGAAAACATGGGACCATGTTTCTACTTAATTTAGAGAACGTAAGTGGATATATTTGATAGGGAGATCTAGCTTTGTAGGAAATCTGAAAAGATCATGATTGGTTTTGCAGAATTGTTGCAGAAGCTGTATAGTGTAATGGTTAAAGCTTGGGCTCTTGAGTGAGACTTCTGATTTTGTATTTTGGGTCTGCCACTTAATTAGGTGAGGAACTCTAGACAGATGACTTCATCTCTTTCTGCCTCAGTTTTTCCAAATGTGAAATTGAGATAATTGTATCAATCTCGTAGGGTTGTGGAAGTTAATGAGCTAATGCCTCAAAAGTTCTTAGAAAAGTGAGCATGCATAGCACTCAGTTTTTAGTTATTGTTAACTTAGAAGTGAATTTTGTGTGTAAATCAGATATATTACTGTCAAAGAATTGTGTATATTTGTAAGAAAGGCAAGTAAGGGGGAATCTATTTTAAACTTAGCCTATCTGAATGCTGGGTTTGTTTATTCTCTGGACACTTGGCAGTTACAAAGCTTAGTTGCATCAGCATGGTTTTGCTGTTCTGTATGTCTCACACCAACTCTGTGACTTTTCTGATTGTATCAAGCAACTCTATTTTCAGGGAAGAGTAAGCAGGAGTGAAAACACTCAAGGAGCAAAGATCTTGTTGACATGCAAACGCTTTCTGTGAGTAAAGAAAATATAGCCCACAGAGTTATTTTTAGCCTGAATTGCTTGGGCATAGAATGTTTCTTAAGCCATGTTAATTGATAGGTCTTGGAAAAGAGCCTTCCCAGTGGCAGGATAAGGTTATCACACACAACTAAATCAGATTCACTGTGACTACAAATGAAGCCAATAGTTTTTAATACCTAACCACTTGTTGACCACTCTGGGAGGGACTCTTCTTTTGATTAAAGAAACCTTAGCTGTGGTCTAGGGGGAAAATTTTTTTTTTTTTTTACTGTCCCATGAAAACTAGTTGTTTAAAAAGTGCTTTTTGATGAGTACTTCAAGATCACATTAATAGTGAATAAAGGTGATAAGTTTTAGTACAACACTTCTTAACCAGGTTACTTTAAACCTGTCTTCCCTCTCAGAAACTGTTGATTGTATTTGGGGAAAGGAACTTAAGATGGAAAGCTTGAACTGCACAGTGACTAGATTTTCCCTAAGGCACCTGGTAGAGTAATAATAACCTTTCTATCCCTATCATTTATCACTGATTGGATTTGGGGATGAGAAGTGGGAGGGAATGGACTATTTAGCAACATTGGTAAACATCTTCTCAGACTACAGACATAGTAAATATTGGGAATGGAATTAATGATGACAAAACTGCTCTTTTTTATCACTGAATTAGTCTGAATCTCTTACCTCAACTTGCTAGGCAGGTAACTCCCCTTAGAGCCTGTGAGGTGGAGTCAAAAGGCTAATACCTACTGCGATACAGAGTTCGATGGACATTTATTTCCTTGTGCTTTTTTTTTTAAGTAGAGTTAGTTCAGTTCACTGAATAACCAAAGAAATTCTGATCTCTTGCCCTAAATATTCTTGTCCTGTTTGTGAATTTTTTATTCTTCTAAGCTCGCTTTAATCCCAGCAGTTCCTGAAAGAAGAAGAGAATGAAAAGAAACAGCGATCCAACCCTCCCGTGACTATGAAAGAAGCCATTACTATTAGGTGCCGAACTCCGGTGGCAGTGAGGTCTGCTTCCCAGGATTCCTGGCACTCTTTCCAGTAATGAGCAGTTTGTTTCTCAGCCTTTGAACCATTATTCACATTTAAAATTCTACTCAGCGGAAAGCCTTGGGAGGAAAAATCTAGTAGAAGTAGAACCGATGTTAGGAATCATGGTAATCTTAGTGCATGTCCTTGGAGTTTTTCAGTAACAGATCTTGAGGGTATAATAGAGAAGAGGGTGTGTGAGAGCAGAAAGTGTAAAAGGATACACACATCTAGTAGAATGCCTCCTTCCTGATCCAAACACGGTTTTTCCCCGTGCCTGCCACCACCCCTTCCCCCGGCAGGAATGAGGGTTTTAAAAATAAAACCCTTCTCTAGCTCTCTCAGAGAACATAGCCCAAAGCATCTTTGCTGGACTATATCCTGGGGTTTATCTCAGACCTTTGGAATCTCACAAGCAGGGAGGGAGAAGCCTCCTGGGACTGCATTCCTACATGTGCCTCTCCCTCTCCCCTACTCTCCTGATCCGCAGTACCCCCCCCCCAACTGGATACTGCCCACTTATGGGCAGGTGAGACATTGTCAGCTATGAGCTTTTGAAAGTTGCAGGAAGAAGGGCTGATGCCCTGTCACTACCACCAAGCATCTTCCACAGGTAAATCTCTTAAGGGTCTAGCCTACAGTAGGCCTGTGACATTTCTTGATAAATCTTTTTTATATAATAAAGTTTTCTGGGACCTGGTCACAAGAGGCCCCCAGGCCTATGTGATAAGCCACATCGCTAACTTACACAATGAAGGTAAGACTCAGCTTCCCCCTTTCTACCCATTTAGCACCAAGGCAGGCCTGGTCGCCCTCTGCTTTCTCCCTATGACCTGGGCCCCTGCCAGGCTGCCCCAGCTCATCATTGCACTAGATGCCAAGGCAAGGCTCCTTTCAGCTTTTCTAGAACTCGGGGATTTGCCAAACACCATGTGTTCCCACCTGCTTGTTCTATCTATTCAATGTCTCAAGTCTTGGGGCAGGACAGCTGCTGGAAGCTTGCTTTCTCTGAGGTAAAAGAAAACTACTCTGTTCTCCCTGCTCAAAGCACTGAGGTTTTCTCTGAGGGGCAGAATTTTCTTTGGCTACTCCTCATACTTGATCCCTTTCCTGGGTCCCATTCGAGTTTTTATTCAGGCTGATCCACATCTGCGTGGCTGTTTCTTTCTAGCCAGTCACAGCGTCACCCTGCCCTTTGTGGCCTACATACCTCCTTCAGTGCTGTAGTTATGTCTTTCCTATCTGTCTGTCTGGGTGCTAGTCTTCCGTCCCTCTACCCTCTCCTGAGGATGCTCACATTCATTGTTTACCTGTGGGGAAGAGTCTGAGTGCTCAGGGAAGAGCTGTGATTGGGAGTGCTACCTCCTGCAAGATGGAGCAGAGTTGGATTTCTTGACCTTGAACCCTGCAGAATCTGGAGACTCTACGCCCTGGAGATCAAGCCACAGCTGTAGTAGTGGGTCGTTCAATCCTGGTGCCTCGCCAGACCCCCAATTCCATCATAATAGCAGGGGGTGGGTATGGGAGTATCCATCTAGAAACCGGAGCAGCTGCCGAAAAACAGCCTGGCTTTTGGCCAGATGGAGGGAAGAAGAGGCAAAGCCAGGGGAGCCCAAACTTGGGCTACACAGCATTTCCGCTCCCCCTTTCCTGGAACTGCAAGTGCCGCGTTTTAGAACAGATAATGAATCACAGAGCTGCTCTGATGAAGAAATCCAAAAGTGCCTCTTTGCCTTGTCTCTCCCCATGTCCCCTCTTTAGGCTTTGACTGATTAATATAAACTTTTTACAGTGAGTTACTGGAAATGGGAGTAGAGGAATAGTCAAAACCCGCTGGAATCCCGCAACTGAGGTGACCAGTAGGAAGTGAGCTAGACGGTGTGAAGAGATACTGCGTGGGTGGAGGTGGGGGGCCGTCATTGGGAGGAATTGCCATGGAGTCAAGTTCTCCTGCTCAGAAGGTCTGCTGTGGGTCAAGTGAATCCAGGGCAGGAGCACCGCACCCACTTTTTTCTCCCCAGCTTTTCTCAAGCTGCACCCATTTTCTTCAGACAATCTCCAAGTTCTATTTTTGGTTTGGAAAAGGGTGAAAGTGCCTTGGCATCTGCATTTATCATCTTGTTCTCTCTCTGTGTGACCTACTTTAGAGACTGGAGTTGCTTTTCTTTTTATGGCTATGGGAGAAATCCCTGAAAGCAAAAATTCAGTTTCAGAAGCTGAACTTAAGGTTCACGGGATACTATGTTGAGGTTGTTATTACTCTATGATTTCTGTGGTTTTCTCCCCCACCACCCCACTTCCTCTTTAAAATATCTTTTTAAAAGGCACTCCTTCCCTGCACTGCTAAGAGCAGTTGTAAAGATGTGGTGTGGGGGTGATTTTGGCATGTGAGCTGGCCCAGCTGTCAACTTCCCAAACTTTAAGTCACCTCAGCATCAGGCATCTGGCCTCCTAACATGGAGCTTGCAGCTCCTTAAGGCTCCTGAACTTGCCTATGAGACAAGGAGACACAGAGGGGAGAGTCTCCTACTTATCAGTCAGGAAAGAGTAGATGAGGTCCAGAAAGTGAGTAGGTCCTCTCGAACAGTCAAGTGAGGACCCAAGCAGAGGCAGTGTTAGAATTCACCCTGGACCAGTCCTTGGGACCCCTCTGAACCAGGAACTTAGGGACCAGAATCTGAAATGTGGCTTACTACTGGGAGAATCACTTTTCTTGGTTTCTGTTTATAGTCCAAAAAAAAAAAAAAAAAAAATTATCCACTTGCCTCACAATTGTTATTTAAAGGGGCGCCTGGGTGGCGCAGTCGGTTAAGCGTCCGACTTCAGCCAGGTCACGATCTCGCGGTCCGTGAGTTCGAGCCCCGCGTCGGGCTCTGGGCTGATGGCTCAGAGCCTGGAGCCTGTTTCCTATTCTGTGTCTCCCTCTCTCTCTGCCCCTCCCCCGTTCATGCTCTGTCTCTCTCTGTCCCAAAAATAAATAAAAAACGTTGAAAAAAAAATTTTAAAAATAAAGATAAATCAGTGTTTGTAAAGCATAGCTAGAAGATAACAACTCAGCCCTAGGTCCTATCAATTAAGTATTTACTGGAACACCCAGAAGGAAATCATCAATGGGGAACACAGAGATGCAAACAATAGCGTCCTGGTTCTCAAGTTGGATTTCATTCCAGATGAGTTACAAAAACAACACAGACACCGCCCTCCCCTGCCCCCCCCCCACCAAAACCTGACAGTATGAAGTGTGATCTAGCCCCTTGCTTCTCAAAGTATGGTCCATGGACCAGCAACATGGGTATCATCTGGGAGTTTACCAGAAATGTGGATCTCAGGCCCTACCCCAGACTACTAAATCTGCATTTTCACAAGGTTCTGAGGTGATTTGTACATTAAAGTTTAAAAAGCAGATATTTCCACTGATCTCAGGGTCAAGTGTAAACTTCTCAGCTTGAGATCACTCAAGGCCTAGCTCCCCCACGCTATTCCTTCCTTCATGATGCCTTAGGGTACTGCCTGCAGGCATGTGTGTGTGTGTGTGTGTGTGTGTGTGTGTGTGTGTGTGTGTTGCTTTTCATATGCTGCTCTCCAGGGCATAGCAAAGTTTAGAGATGGTCCTTAAACCTGAGAGCATAAAGAAACTCTCCAAGCAAGAGAGAAGGGCAGTAGCTAAGGATGTAATAAAGGGGAAGCCTGGAGGTAAGGGCTGGAGTAGGAAGAGGACATTGGTAGCAGGGACAGTGTGTGGCAAAGGTGGGAGTAGAGCCAAGGAAGATGGGCAACAGAACAGTCAAGGAGAGCAAGAACAAAGAAAAAGGTCACCAAACTGAGGATAGTTACTGGCGAATTTTGAGAAAGTTTCTGGTAGAAGACAGGAGGAAAAAATCCAATTATAAAGTGTGGAGGGAAGGATGTGGAGGCTCCAGCTTCCTCCAAGAAATCTGGCATAAAAGGCAAAAGAGAACGAGAAGGATAGCTAGAGAGGATGTTAGGTCAATTGAAAGGGCCTGTACATTTCTTAAGACAGAACCAACCAGAGACAACTGAACTGAGGTGAATGGGGTTTGAATATATAAACTGCTAAGTATGCATCTCTTATCAGAAGGAAGAAACACTTTCTTTTTCTTCTCCTGTCAAATAAAAGGAGACTGGAGACACTAATAAATCACTCCAGGGACCTTGTTAGTATCAGCAGCCTGCATTGTCTTCCTCATTCCCAGCCCGCAAAGACTTGCAGCTTAAACTCCTGCATACCAGTTGGCAAGGTGACAAACTGAGAGAGGATCCTGGAGGGTAAAGGATCACTCTCCCAAACCCTAGTGCTGCCAGCTACTCATCTAAAGATCTACGTTTCTGATGCTTCATCCTCTTTACATATCAGGAGTCCAAAACATCAGAACATGCGGGCATGTGCTATGAGGAAAGCAGAATCTGGGGTTCTTGTCAGCAGAAACACACACACACACACACACACACACACACACACACACCCTTCTAGTCTGTTCTCATTTGGAAAGCCAGTTATGAATGAGTGTGGTTTTCCTGGGTAAGAAATTTTCTCTTCCTTCCCTCCCAAGCAAAGTCTGACCTCATCTGTCATTTTCAGTATTATGGAGGATTAGTCTGAGGCTGAGAACGGGTTGAGACTTGCCCAACAAAGAGGCTCCGGATACTGAGAGAAGAAGGAGGAAAGCCGAGCAGTTTTGGGTCTCTTCAGGCAATGATGAGAATAGGAGTGGGAGAGGAGAGGGGTGGACGCATGGGGAAGGCAAGAGAGACAGATGTCTGTGGTGATTTCAAAAGAAACACAAGACTAAAATAAACGCAGAGTCAGAAAACAGGAAGAATGTGAGAAGGAGGAGAAGGTAATGGACTGAGAAGTGCAGTGTGTTTGGTAAAACATAGCCCTGTCCAGATGGAGAAACAGCATTATCCCCCAGCAAAGTCTTCTGGAACGGGGGTGGGGAAGAATGCAAAAGAATTAATAGCTCTACTTGGTAGTGGCATCGTTTTATGCTAAAGCGAAAATAGCCACAAAGCAACATCATGGTTGGACCTTCACCCCAATTTTCTGAAAGGTTAAGATGAGGCCCTAACTTGTTAGTCTTTGTCTGCCTAGACCACCCAGAGATAAAATTCAACCCAGAGCTCAAAATTTCTTCAGTCCGGTTGCTTTCTGTCCTAATTAGCTGAAGCTATTTCTTTCTTTCTTTTTTTTTTTTTTTAATGTTTATTTATTTCTGAGAGAGACAGAGACAGAATGCGAGTGGGTTAGGGGCAGAGAGAGAGGGAGACACAGAAGCCGAAGCTTCAGGCTCCAGGCTCCGAGCCGTCAGCACAGAGCCCAACTCGGGGCTTGAACTCACGAGCCGTGAGATCATGACCCGAGCCAAAGTCAGACGCTCAACCGGCTGAGCCACCCAGGTGCCCCTGAAGCTATTTCTAAAAACAAACGGATCATCTTCTCTCACAGATTCCCTGGTGGCCCTTTCCCCACAGCTACCTGCATCCAGAGCCTTCTCCTGACTTCTCTGTGCTTCTCAAGTTCCCTCGGACACCAGGGCTGCAGACCTTAGACTCATCTCCCTCTTTTGCCAACACATTGAAACACTTGCTAACGCTTCTAGCATTACTTCCTGTAAAGCTCATTTCCATTCCTGCTCCTCACTGTCACCTTCTTTATTCTTTACATCAAGCCCTTATTACTTCGGTCTATTCTCCCCTAACCTTCAACAACCTCCCCCCACCCACCAACCTGGTAACTAAGAGACTACTCATCTTACAATATGGTTTTGGCGATGTTCTCAGTCTCTGAATCAAAAGCCTCTAATGACTTTCCACATTCTCTATGAACTCCTCTGTCTGCCATTCAGCTTTTCATTCAGCCATCAGTTATTGTCTGCTCTGCACCTGGCACTGGGTACAAAGTTGAGTTAAGGAATTTGATGTCTAGGGGAAAGAGCAATGGAAGACTCATTACAATTTGGCTTAATACTATGGTGATGCAGGAATATTGATGAGGGATGCTTAACCCAGACAGTGTCAAGGAAGGAGTCCTGGGAAGAGGAAGTTATTTCTGTGCCGAGTCCCAAAAGACAAACTGGGAGTTAGCCAAATGGAAAGTAAGAGAAAAAAACAGTTCAGGCAGATGGAGCTGCATGTGCAACGGCCCTGAGGCCAAAGAGCTGGTAGAATCTGAATATTGCAAATGCTTTATTCTGGTTGGAACATGGGTATAGAGTGGGATGTCGTGCCAAGGATTAGGAGAGGTCAGATTACAAAAGGCTAGGCATGCCACAGGAGGGGTTTGGTTTCATCTGGAAAGATGTGGGAGAGTCAAGAGAGTCCCACCAGGGGTGGGACCCACTCAGATTTACATGTAGATCCATCATTGGCTATAGTGTGGAGCCAGGACTGGGAGTGGAAGAAGAGGAAGGATGAGGCAGGCTGAGGCAGGGGCCACATAGAGGGCTCCTCAGTCATCCAGGTGAGAAATCCCTGGGGCTAATAGCCACAGTGGCAATTCTCCAAATGTACATCTATTGTACATTGCCTCATATTGCTATTTATGTACATGTTTTTTAGTTGCATGAAATTCCTTACCTCCCCAGATTGTAAGTTCTTTGCAGATAAGTGCTAGACCTTAATCTTATATTATGTAGAGGCCTTTCGGTGAGGATTTGCACTGATATCAGTTGAACCAGAGAATGTTAAAAAAAAAAAAAAAAAAAAAAAGAAAGAGGGGTTGGTGGGGACTAGCCTAGAGGCAGCAGGTAGGAGGGAGCTCACAGCCAAAAGAGAGAAAGGAATGTGAGGCTTCTTTTGCTCTGACCCCACACTTCCTGCAGCCCAGCTGGGTTCCCACTCCAGTTTCTAAGAAGCAAATTCTGAATCACCTCTTTCTTCCTAAATTCTCTTCCCCCAAAGGATTCAAAGGCTTTAAGGGGTGTTGGAGTGGGGAGGGTAGAAATGCCATCTGATTCTTTCCCCTTCTCACAACATAGATGAAATGCAGTGATGTTGACAATGGCCAAGCTGGGAAGAATGTAGCCAGAATAGAGCCTTCTGTCTCTCAGCCCTGGAATCTCGCTTCCAGTGAGGGCGGAATCTCACTTGGAAAGTAGGCAGAGGGCGGTGAAATTAGTCTTGAGAAGCTGGGTGGGAGCAGGGCTTGAACGAAGGCAGCCATCCTCACAGGCAGTGAGTAGAATCACATCATTTCAGCCACTTCTCTGGTTACTGGCTGTCCTATAGGTAATTGGTTGTTTACTCACTCCCAGTTCTCAGAGGCTGTCGGACTCCCGCTGCTCTGGGAGCTGTGGGCTTCCCGACCCCCCTTTACCCTCACCTTCTCCACCACATTGAACCCACTGGGAAGGAACAAAGACCAGAGTTCAAGTTCTAATGAGGTCTCCAGTGAGGTAGAGGTGATAGTCTTCATTTGGTCCCAGGCAGACAGAGGTATTGAAATCCCAGAACCAGCCCTTAAATTGGCTGTTGGCCTGGTGCTCAGAACCTGTACCCCAGGGAGGGGGGCAGGCCTGGTTACCTGCTTTCTGGGAGAGAGGCTTGAAGTGCAAGTAGTTCTGCTGGGCTCGTTTCTTCCCCAACCGACAGTCCCTCCCCCAGGGAGGGCATTTGAGTGCTATGATTTAATAAATCCCCCAAATCTGAGTGGACTAAAGACATGACAAACACAAATATGCAACTTGTGCTCAGGAAGAAAACAGCAGAAGAGAAGTGAATCCTTGTATCTGACTATAACTGGCAAGAATTTAAACTAATATTCCCGGAAGGGGACAGAGGGCTGTTAGTCCCTTCATTCACTAGAGTCCTCATCTGCATTTCCACTGCAAGGGATGATTATAAATTGACCGAAGTTAAGATTTTGTGCCTCTGGGGACCTGTGAATTCGTGGACACCTTGCTAATAAAAGCCATAGGTATGCAATTCATATCTTCTCCTAATTAAAGCACATTATCACTCATTTACAAATGGTTAAGGCTACAATAAACTAACCCTTGGGAGACCTCAGGTCAAACAAACACACAAACAAAGATAATTTACTATAGAATGGCAATATAAACCTAACCTAGTTTACTGTTGCTTCTCCTTAGGGTTATTAGGTCCTTAAGGACTCTTCACCTTGATCTCTGTTCCAGTTTGTTCTCCCCTTTGGCCAAGGCCCTGGGGAGATAACCAGAGTCCTTAGGTAGGAGGAACAGTGTCTCCAGTGGCATCTGGGGCATCTCTGCCCCTTCCTTCCCTCCACCATACCCTGCTGTCAGCAATACTTGTGGCTTCCCCAACAGACAGTGTTTAGCCAAGAGTCCTCTGCCTGGACCACTTTCCCCATATACCTGTGGTGGCAATTAATCCTTGCAGACCCTTCTCCTTGCTGTAATTATTTGTTCACATGTGCCCTCCCCACTGCAAAAACAACCTTCATCTTTCCATCTCCATGATCTAGATCAGAACCTAGCATGCAGTAAGTACTTAGCATTAGTTGACTAGATGCTGTCTGGGGAGACTCAAGTCCTGGTTCGGCCATTCACATTCTGTATGACTTGCAGCGAGTCATTTAATCATTCTGAGTTTCAGCTTCTCACTTGAAAATAAATCCTGCCAATTCCAACTCACACGGTTACGAATTAAAAAGGAGACAACCGTGGAAGTGCTGAACAAAACGCCAGGTGGTGGGGGTGGTTGGAGGGGTGCTCAGCTCCAAGCGAACACATATCTGTCTTAGTCTGCTCAGACTGCCATAACAAAATACCACAGGCTGGGTGGCTTCAACAAAAGAAATGTATTTGCTCACAGTTTCGGGGAATGGAAGTCTGAGACCAGGGTGCCGGCACGGTTGGTTCCAGTGAGGGCTCTCTTCCTGGCTCGCAGATGGCAGCTTTCTCATTGTGTCCTTGCATGGTAGTGGTGGTTGAAGATCTCTCTTTTCCTCTTTTTTTTTTTTTTTATGCTTATTTATTTTTGAGAGAGAGTGAGAGCACAAGTAGGGATGGGCAGAGAGAGATTGGGATAGTGAATCTGGAGTGGGCTCTTTGCTGACAGCAGCAAGCCCCATGTGGGGCTCGAACTCCCAAACTCCCAAACCGCGAGATCATGAGCTGAGTAGAAGTAGGACTCTCAACTGACTGAGCCCCCCAGGGTGCCCCTCTCTTTTCCTCTTCGTATAGGACTACAGTTCTTACGAACCCACTTAACTTGAATTACCTCCTAAAGACCGTATCTCCAGATATAGTCACACTGTGAGTTAGGGCTTCAACATACACAAGGGGAAATGCTAGTGGGGATGCAATTCAGTCCATAGTGACATTAAAGGAGATTCAATAGCATATAGAACCCTTCAGCCCTGCTCCCCATGTCTCCCAACTGGCACCCTCCTGAGTCCAGGCACCCTGTTTGTTGTTTTGCTCTATGGACAATAGATTGTCTTTTTGGTCCGGTATCAACATTTACTCTTTTATAATCCCTTGTCTCTTATTGGTGCTGCTCTTCTGGGTTTGGGTTTTGGTGCCTACGCTTGGAGTATATAGTACCTGGAGCTGTCTTTTAGGCTAAGAAGTAAAAAGGAAGTCCTCTGGTGTTTGCCAAATTAAGTCAAGGGTATAGGAGTGGTCCTGCAAAAACAACTGAATTTCTCTCGGACTGAATTGTCCCATTCAGAGGAGACTGGAAGGGGGTAGTCTGTATCTTAGAATTATTTGCAGAAATAACCAGCTAAAGCTTGGGAAAGCACTTTGCAAGCTACACTTGCAAGCTAAAGATCTTGCAAGCTTGGGAAAGCACTTTGCGTGAACCATGGCTTGTATACCGATTTGTAGATGTCCCAATAACTAAAGCACTTGTTTGGCATATCCTATAGCTTATGAAGAATATCTCATACATTAACTCAACCCATCTTCACAACAACCATTTCACAGATGAGGAAACTTAGGCCTAACGGGTGCAGCAAATCTCATGCCTAGGTCCTCTGCTGTTTACTCCCAAACTCCACCATGCAATGTAATCGCCATACCACTTCAAAGAAAACACAGGGCTCTAAGGACCACAGTCTACCTCTTTAGCTCCTCTTCTAGGACCATAGATAGTCCAGACTCTAGATTTATTTGCTCCTTATGAATCTTTCCTTCTGGCTCTAAATTTTATGGAGTTTGGAGTAGAATATATGGAATGAGGTGACGTTCCTAGAGGAAAGGACTTTACAAATGCAAAGTTATTATTTTATTATGTTTGTTTGATTTGAGGCCAAATTTTAAGGAACCCTGAATACTTTCTTGGTGTATTTCCTTGAGATGCCCTGCCTACCTAGAGCAACTGAATGAGGGGAGGCACGATCTGGTTTTAACCGGATCCATTCACTAAACCTTAATTTAGTTCAGAACCTTCTATGTGCCAGGGGCTCTACCCTGCAGGAGTCACATTCCAAGGAAGCCGGGGGTAGACTCTGCCCCTTAAGGAAGACGGGATAAATGGAACTTTCTCTGGTCTGCCCCTTTCCTCCTGCCGCTGTTTGATCGGTCAGAAAGTCTCAATTCTGACCCAGTCACCCTGGAAGCTGAAGACACTCTTTCGGGATCTGCAACACTTCCTTCTCATCACACCGACAAACAAAATGAGCGAGGGTCCTGCACGGTCGAAACCTTGGGGTGGGGGGAGCGGTAATTCTAGCACTGAGCAACTGGCAGTTTCCCGCGCCCCCCTCCCCCCCCCCCCCCCCCCCCGCCGGCACGGGATGCAGTACATTTGGGGTGGGGACTGTCTGGAAAGCACGACCCCGACCCCCGACAGCGATTCCCATTTCGGCCCTTCCCCTCCAGCCGAGAGCCCTCTTGACCCACACTTCCCGGTTTCTCCGACCCCGGCCCTCGGGCACGAGAGGGCCTTATTTTCCGGCCCCCTCTTTAATCTGGCCGAGCAGGCCGAGGAACCTCCGCCAAGGTCTCCTTCCGTCCCAGGAAGACCGGCGGGGAGATCTGGGGAGGATTTTGAGGGGCCGGGAGGTCAGGCGGGGCCGAGGGAAGCTCCGGGGGAGACTGTACGGCCCGCACGGACGCTCCCGCAGCCTCCGCCGCCGCGGAGCTTCCTCCCCTGCTCCCGCCTTTCCGGGCCGGGCCGCCCGAGAGGAGGAGAGGCTTCCTGCGTCGGTTCCCGCGGCGCCTGCGGCCGGGCCCCTCCCTCGCGAGAGCCGGCCGGGGCGGGGGCGGAGCGCGGGGCGCCGCGGGCGGTGAGGGCGGAGGCGGGGCCGGGCCGCGTTTGGAGGGGCCTCCCGCGCGCCGCGGCCACCGTTGCCTGGGTTACCGGGGGGGGGGGCGCTCAGGTGAAGGGGAGGCCGCCGCCGCAGGGGCCGGAGGGGCTGCGCAGCGGGCGGGGCGGGGCGGGCAGGGCCCCGGGAGGACGAACGGGCGGGGGCGGAGTCGCTGCCTCGTCGCCATGGGAACGGCGCAGCTATTTCCAACCCCGGGCGGTGCCAGTGGCGCGGTGCCAGGGTGCGAGGGTATTGCAGGACAGCGGCAATCTGCTGCGGCCTGGGACCTAACAATGCACTCCTTCTGTAGCGCGGGGCCCGCAGGCAAGAGGCCCGGCTAATCGGAGGGCCCGGGCCGCCGCCCCCACCCCCCCATCCCCCTGCGCGTCGCGCCTCCTCCCAGACCCTCCTAGGCTGGGAGCCTGGCTGCCTTAGGCGCTCCGGGCTGCACGTGCTGCCCCCGCCGCCGCCCTCGCTAGACGAAGCCGGGCTCTCCCTTCACTCG
This sequence comes from Puma concolor, assembly GCF_028749965.1. Taxonomy (NCBI): domain Eukaryota; kingdom Metazoa; phylum Chordata; class Mammalia; order Carnivora; family Felidae; genus Puma; species Puma concolor. The sequence goes on from NC_141683.1 coordinate 43,108,661, forward strand.
ATGGACACTTTGATTTCTTTCCATTCTCGCCTTCATCTCTCACCCTTCCATCCCTCACAACTGCCTTCTGGAAAGCCTTCTCTCTTGTGCTCGCCACCTTAAGTTTGGCCCTCACTCCAAAGCTTTGCCCTAAACAACCGACTCTGTTTGACCTTGACCCTCTTCCATTATGTCATCAAATTTGGTAGCTTAATACATTTGTTAAAAGGGCGACTGACTCCAACCCCCTCGTATTTTTCAGCTTCGCATTACCTTTTCTATTGTCCACTCCCCTTCCTATCAGAACCTACTTTCTGTCCTCAGCCTCTTCAAGATTTCCAGAAATCCTCTTGACATCTGCCCCTTTCCCAGTTTCTTTTCCACTTTTCTCACAGCAGAAGAGAGATTGGGAATGGCTACCTAGGTTGAGTCCCCTTTGTATTTCTCTGACACCACCCTTTTTTTGTGACCCTGAAATCACATTATTTGGGTCCCGTGGGTGTGGCTGTAGTTGGGAGTGTGGGAGTTCTATTGCTACTGCCCTTAGCAGTCTCTTTGCTTGGAAGCTCAAGTAAAGGAAACTTCTGGGAACTGGCCAGAGACCCTTGAAATGCAACTTGAGTAAACATCTCAGTCCACCTCTGCTTGGTCACTCTTTAGTTCATACACCATCTGCCTCTTCCCACCTCTGGACTCTCTTCACCCCTGTCCCTGCCCCCCCTCGACATCACATTGTTCATCCCTTTGGCACCAGCCCTAGAAGAGGAAAGGGCAGGTCCTCCTCCCCAGGAAGGAAGGTGGGGCAGAGTAGCTCCAGCAGGAAGGGAAGGAAAAAGGAGGGAAGGAAGGAAGTGGCCAACAGAAGAAATGGAATCCGGTGGGAGGGCTTTGCATTGTTTTAACTTCTTTCCTTTTTAGCTCGGTGAAGCCATGCCCAAGGCCATCCCAGAGCCAAGGTTATGCTGCCATCTCTGAGAAACCGGCTGGGACTGCCTGCCTTAGCCTGGAGGGGACGGTCAGAGGATTTGGTGGACATATTTAAGAGAGGTGGGCAGAGTTCAATATGCTGCGGATACATTTTTAATGTATCCGTTTTCTTTTGTCTTTTTGTTGTCCAACAAAGTCAGCTTTTATTTTTTTTAATGTATTTTCATAAAAAATGTATTTCCCAGGGTAAAACTATGCCGCAGGTAAGGAATATGTATCTAACACTTCAGGAGGAACTCGTAGGTGTGAATTTGCTCTTATAGTCTATAATACTTCATATTTATATAGGGCTTTATAGTTTGTAAAGATCTGCCACTTAACACTACCTCATCTCAACCATTATTACTATCCCTACTTGGTCCTTTTTATCATTAAAACTCAGTTGTCTCTTAGGAAAGAAATACTCATCAGTATTGCTCTCCATTTCCTCCACTCTTTTTCTGAGCTTGGCCCAAATCTTAGGCCCCAGGAACACAGGCAAGGTGCTTAGTTATAGACTGAAAGAGGTTTGTCCTGTGACTATTATTTGCATAGTGTGTCTTTGTATCCCCATTCACTTAATATCCAAATGCCTACAAAACTGCCAACCAGGTTTCTGGCTGTACATGTGGCATCTTTTTCTGGGAAAGCCTCAGAATGAAAAAAAAAAAAATGGATTTGTGCTTTGGAAGAGCTTGTCTGAAACGTAGTCCAAAGTTAACCTGCAATTTGTGTTCCCATTTTCTGGATTAGTTAACAGAGTCCTGAACACTGAGCAGGGGCCAGAGGGAGTGGGTTTTCATTTGCTCATTCTGGGGAAGCTTATCCTTGCCCTGTCTGTTAAGTGTGTCCTTCTAGTGGGAAAGTGTTATCAACAGCACTCTGATGGCCCCGGGTGAGGGTCAGGAAGGGGGGTTCAAGAACTAGGATCCTTTCGTGTTTCTTTTGGTTTTAAGCTGCTATCTCATTGGTGGAGGAAGATTCGAAGGAGTAGAGACCTGGCTACATGGAGTTGGGACGAGTGTGGGCAGAGCTGTGGGGCTTGGCTTCCTTTCCTCCTGTCTTACTCATCTGGCGTTCTAGAGGGAATTTGCTACCACCATCAATTAGCAAACCAATCTGCAAGCCAATTTTCCCTGGGCACTTCACTGGGGGCCCCGAGTTAGTGCCTCAGGGAACTTACACTCTCCCAGGAAATAAGCCCTACTAACAGTTTTGTGGTCATTGTGTGGAGGTGTATGGGATGCAGCAGTGGGGAGGGGAGATTTCTGGCAAATAGTAGAAAGGATTTTCTCATAACCAGAGACCTCAACTATGACGGGGCTGGGCTTCCTTAGGCAGTCATGGTCCTGGAGATGATCAAAGAGTCTATGCTAGATGTCCGTCTGTCAGAAACCCTGTAGCACCTGCTGGGGGGGGGGGGGGTGCTGGGGTGGGGGATGAACTAATGACTCCCATGGTCCCTTCTAACTCCAGGAGCTTGCAATTTTGGAATATACTAATAATCCTAGGCAGTGTTCAATGAATGAGTTCAAACTTTATAGGGATTCTTTTCAATTATTTACGAGTGTGTACTTCGTCCTGCTGCTCTGCTTGATGCTGTGGGAGATTCAGAGATGTGAATGGTGGGGTTGAAAATCTTTGCAGAGGCCACCAACACTCAAAGCAAACCGAGGCTCGAAGAGGTCCAGGCCAGAGTGAGAGGTCCTGTCCCCCATTAGTTCTCAGTCAAAGCCTGGCGGTCAGCATCCTCTTACACCGTTGCCCTGTGGTTTGTTTCTTGCTGAAATGCTGGATTGAAAGATTTCCAGGGCTTGATCTGAAGGAGAGGGGCAGAAAAGAGAAACCTTATTAATCCAGAGAGAAGTGCCGAGGGAGTGGGGCAGTGTCTGTGAGGGTGAAAGCTGAGTGAGGATTGAGCCCGCCTGTCAGGATATGCTAGGCTGGGGACACGAATGAGAACCGGGAGGAAAATGAGGTGGAAATGAATGGGCCCCTGTAGGAGGAGGTAATGAGGTGAATCAGAAAAATCTGTCACTGAGATCCAAGAAAAGACTGGGAGGTTTAATCTCTCTTGGTCTTTTTAAAAGATGAGACGTGTCAGTTAGAGGGCCCAGGCCTTATAGAGACAGATCTGTTTTGTTGGCTCCCATCAGGAGCCTGAGGACGGAGCAGGTGGGGGCTTGCCATGGCTGTGGTGAAAGATGATATCCCAGCCCTTGGGCGGCCTGGAATCAGCTCTGGGGCCCATTCTTCTTTTCCCATCTTTGGCAAGAGGAGTTCTGCTAAGACCTAGGAGCTCCTTCCCTGGCTGGGGGGAGGGGGGCGGGGGGCGGTGGGCTCAGTAGCATCCCCACCCCCCACCCCCTGCCGCAGAGTCTCTGCATCTGTAAGACTCTCAGGACCTCCAGTAGCAGGGTGGGGTGCACACGACACTGACACTGCTGGATGGTGAATGGAGGAAGGGAGGGGTCGCAAGGATTCTAATTTGCTTCTCTGTTCAAGAGAGCAACTCAGGAGTCCGTTTCATTAGAGTTCTTGGCATCCTTGGGGATGGCAAGCTCTGCCTTGTTGGCTTAGGTTTGTGTGAGCCCTGGAGAGCCTCCTCCTTCTACGCCCTTCTGAGCCATGGACGTGTTCAGCATCTTGTGGACAGAATATCCTTGAGGGAGTCGTGTCCTGTAGCTGTGGAAGGACCTGACTTGCAGAGAGAGAGGAGGGGCACCCACTCTCCCCTAACCATGACTCCTCTTAGCCTGCATCTTTGGGTGGGACAAATACTCTCTCTGTGGGGATGATGAAGCTGTGGATCACCATCTGCTGTAAGGAATAGATGCAGGCACAGGAAAGGGCCACCCAGTGCAGACCAAGGGCCTGAAGGAGCAGGATCAGGGAGCAGGGGATTTTGCCGGGGGGAGGGTCAAGTCAAAGGAGAAAAATCCAAACACCAGGGCTAGGGTTAGGAGCTGGTTTTGCTGTCTTCACGCCGTCCCCTGTTGCTGAAGGACTCTGAGGCTGAGCCTGGGTCCTGTCAGAGCCTCTCTTGGATGGGAGGATGCTGGAATGGGATTTCATTTTTTCTGTCCTGAATTTGAGGACAGGAAGGCTGCTGCTGGGAGTTTCGCTCGTGTCTGCATTCGGATCATCACAGGGTTCTTTGCTTTGAAGAATGAACGGAAGCCAGGGGCTCAGTTTGACAAGGGCTCTGCAGGGGAGTTGTGGGATGCCACTGTGGGCTGCAGGAAGCTCTTCTCCTGCCCAGATGATGGATGTGATGGGCCTCTGCGAGGGATGCGGCCAGATGCTGGTTGCTTTTCTGGTTTTAGCTCTCAGTGGTGGGGTTCAGCTGCAAAGCCCCGGTAGGTATTTCACGCAAACCAAAGGAGAGCCAGAGGCACCTCATCTAAACTCACGGTCCTCAATGTCACAGTGTCCCTGAGCAACAGCCCTTGGAATTCTGCCCGCAAGAGGCAAGGCTGAGGAGGGGAGGGGCTGAGCTGGAAGCTGAAAGAGGTGGGGTAGAGGTGGACTCTGCAGCCTTAGAAGAACTTTGAGGCTGGGGCACTGGGCAGAATGATCAGGAGTGAGCCCACTGTGCCTCATCAAGTGTGGAGAGCTAAGCTGTTGCCATGTAACCCAGGCAGCTCAGATCCAGCCATTCTCGGGCCCTCCAAGGCCATTGTGGCCTGTCTCTTTGCTGACTGGTTTTTACCTCCAGTCTTGACTGAGACCTTCAAGAGCTAATTGGGCTTAGGGCACCAACAGAGGCTTGCCTTCACTTTCAGAGTTAAATCCAAACACTTCAGTGGTAGGTACTCAAGTCTTTGTGGTCTGTTTCCTGCCTACCTCTCCTCATTCACCATTTGACACCATCCTGTACACGGCACCCTCCAGTCGCCCTCAGTGACTTGTGGTTTTCCAGAGCATGGCATACTCTCATTCCTCTCTGTCTTCACCTGGGCTGTTCTGTCTTCCTGGAGTGCACCCATCCCTTCCCCCACTCCAGAGAGGCCTTCAGAGGAACTTGTGTCTCATCTTTTCCAGAGGACCTTTCCTAATGTCCCCCCCCCCCCCCCCCCCCCGTCTGGAGTAAGATGCCCTTTCTCTGTGTTCTAGATGAGAGTATGCATACCCTAATCATAGAGGCTACCAAATTAGATGATGGTACTTTGCTCCTCTGACTCCCTGACAAGAAACCAATTTCTTCTGGGATTTCCCAGTGCTCAGCACAGTGCCTGATATACAATCAGCACTTGTTTATTTGTTTAGTTGCTAACCGTCTGTGTCCTCAGAATTTACGCCCCATAAGCACAAGGATCTTGCCTTTCTTGTTCCTGCCGAACCCCAGGGTCTGGCACATTGGGGGCCTGTAATAAATATTTGTTGAATGAAGAGTTGGAAGTCACGCACTGTGATTCACATTTTGGCTCTCCCCTGGGTGCCCTGGTGACCCTGTGTAAGTTACTCATCATACGTAGGATGATGTGGTGCTGTGGTGGGGCTTGTCTCCAGAACCATCACCCTTAGGTACCGCTTCAAGCCTGCGCTGTGAAGAATCTACTTCCAGCCTCTGCTGCTGGGACTAGTTCTGTGCACGACTCCCAGGCTTGTGTATGTACAGTATACAGAGGAGCTGGGGCACCTGGCTGGCGCGGATGCTAGAGTGTGTGACCCTTGATTTCAGGTTTGTGAGTGTGGAGCCCGCTTAAAAAAGAGAATACAGAGGAGCTAATGTTGTGGGGCAACTCTCGGTCAATGGAGAACGGTGGACAATGGATAAATGCTCTCCCCCACTTTTCCTCTTGAATGATTTTGAGATGTGTTTCCAAGTATTCTCAGATGGCCCCCATAGGACTGGCAACCAGCCAGCCCTTAGGAACAGCTTCTCCTGTATTGGCTCTCTCTCCTTCCCTGTTTCTGCCTTCTTGGGTCACATACCCAAATGCACTACTTGCATATAAGCCTTTGTCTCAGGCTCTGCCTTTTGTAATTAAAACAAAACAAAACAAAACAAAAACCACTTTTTTAAAGTAAAGTCTATCACCAACGTCAGACTAGAACTCATGACTCTGAGATCAGGGGTCTCACACTCTACTGACTCAGCCAGCCAGGTGCCCCTCAGGCTCTGCTTTTGGGGAGACCTAGGTAAAGACAACTGGGTTCCACTCCTGGCTCTGCTGCTCACTAGCTCTGTCTTTGGGTCAAACCACTTAACCTCTCTGCTTCTGTTGCCTCAGCTGGGAAATGAGTATCACAGAGCCTCACACGTTCTGTGACATTTGATAACGTAATATATGCAAGAGTGTCTGCTCCAATGGCTTGTATATTAGGGACTCACTAAAGGTTTCTTTCTCTTCCTACCACCTGTCTTTGTACAAAGGCAGGTCTAGGAAGCCTGCTTGGCCTCCTGGTTGGTGAGGCCCTGTGAAAAATGTTGCTGAGTGTAATCTCCACTCTGGTGGGAGGGCCAGACCAGATAAGCAAAGGGTGACTAGGCCAGATGACTCAGGTGTTTGGCAACTGGGTCATTCTTTGGAGCATTATGTAAACATTGGTCAAGGGAGTCTTGCAACGTGCCTGACAGGTGGGAGGTGGAAAGAGTCAAGGGTGTGGAGGCAGGGAGGTGGCCAAACATATTGCTCATGGGGCCAGGGGCGGCATGTCTGAGATGCTCCTCTGGTACAAGTATTAGGCCACATGTGCAGGGCCTCCTCATGGTGGGGCAGGGCAGGGTAGGGACTTCTCAAGTTCTCTTTCTGCCCTCACTTGCTTTCTTATCAACCCCATACTCTCTCCCAGATGGCATTCTTTTGCCTCAAAGAAGAATCTGGGTTTTTATGTTCCCACCCCCACCCCCCTCATTCTTCGCCTCCGAAATAACTTAAGTCCCAAAGCAATGAACACTAATTTCTGGCCTACTGTTGGTGATGGGAGAGAGACCTGGGGGGAGACCTGGGGGAGGTAATCTGCCTGTCTCGCCCTTAGATTATACACTATATGCCTCCTCAGCCTATAGGTAAAGCAGGCTCTGGGCACAGTAGGCCCATTGGCTACTGGGAAGCTCTTTGGGAAATGACTCAGGAGGGCTGGGTCAGCTTTCTTGGCATTTAGTCACTACTTTGAGCTGTAAGGCCCCTGCTTCCCGCCCTCTTTGGCATCTCGTGCTCTGAGAATCCACGCTCACCCATTTGCAGAGAGATTATCTTTCTCTCTTCTCCCAGGCTTCCTGACCCCAAGGGAGCAGGGGAGACAGGAGGTTGGGGCCAGGATGAATGTCTGAACTCCACCACAGAGGTGGCCCCTTCTCCCAGAGCCACCCTGCCCCCTTCCACCTCCCAAGGGGGTAGATTCCTGCCCTTTTAGAAATCTGGCAGACATCTGGCCTTGGCGGGGCCTTCTGAAGGAGCCCAGAAGGGGAGAGGGGCAGTCACCAGCAGATGACAGCAGTGGATGGGCTGGGCTGCCCCCGCCTTCTCTCTGTTCCTACCAGGCATCTCCCTCTTCAGCCATCCATCTGGGTCCTGTTCCCATCTGGCCAGTAAATCACCAGTCATTGCTCTCTGAGCTCCTCAGTGCACCCCGCCCTGAGGTCTCTATGCTGTGTAGACAGGTGCACTTAGACACCTGTGGCTTTGCACCCTTCCCCCCTGCCCCATGCTGCCTGTGAGGCACCAGGGGGTCAGAGCTCAGGGGACCTTCTCTGGAGCTAAGCAGCTGAGCGTGCAGGAGAGAAGGGGGAGAGAAAGCAGTGAGAGAATCATCATCTGAGTTGCCAGGGCCTTTCATCTCAGGCTCCCATCCCAAATTGCTACATTCATCTGGGGATGAGCATTTAAATAGTCACACATGCGAACACCACTTGCACATGCTGAATTTCAATGCAGGTGGCTGGTCCTCAGTCAGACTCCTTCCCAGTCCCGACCCTTCTTTCCATGCTCTCTGATCTTCCCTACACTCCAGACCCGTGTAGTTGACGGCAGATTGTATGGGTCATGTCCTTTATCTCAGTGGTTCTCAAAGTGTGACTTCTGCGTCAGCAGCAGCAGAATCCCTTGGGAACTTGAAATGCAGATTCACAGGCTCACCCCAGACCTACTGAATCAGAAACTCTCAGGATGGGGCTCAGCACTCTGTGCTTATCCAGCCTCCCCCAGTGATTTTGATGCTTTCTGAAGTTTGAGAACCACTGCCTTATCACAGTGTCTACAAGAGTCTGAGCAGAGAAACTCTTGTCCAGAGCAGGGAGGCCAACGCAGGGGCAGGTCACTGCCCTAACCAGCTGGGCTTCCTGGTAAGCATCCCACAGCTTGCAAAAGGCACCGGAGGCCACCACCCACTGACAGCAGCACCAGAGGCATCCAGCAGTGCTGAACGGGCACTTCTCACTGCCGGTTTGGTTCTCGGTTCTCATTTCTCAACGAGGAATGGGAATCAGGTGGAAGTGCTCTTTCCCGAGGGCTTGGAGAAATGGGGAGAGAGGGAAAAATGGCTCCACCTCAAGAAGGAGGTTCAGGGAACCAGTGACTTGCATGAGGAACCATGTTAGCTCAGCATTAAAATGCCATGGCTGTTCCAGCTGTGTGGCCAGTCTTCTCTGGAAGGGGCCCCATGACAGTTTCATTTGGTTAGTTTGGTTATTTGGGTGACAATGCTAAATTTACGGAGCCATGGAGTACAATGGAAGGAGCACTGGATAGAGTCAGGAAACACGAGCACTTCTTCCCACAACACATCTTTGTTGTGACTTAGGGCGACTCTTTCTGGCCTCAATTTCCCAATCTATACAATGAGAGTAATATCATCAACTTCATTTACCTGAAAATAATGCTTTGAGGATAGGATAAGGCCCGTATAAATGTTTTTATTTTTTTAAGTTCAAAGTGTTTGGTATATATAATCCTACAATGCTAGGTTTTTGTTTGCTTGTTTAAAATTTATGTTTCTGTGATCTGAACCCCAAGTGCAAACAGAATTGAGGGGCAGGTTGGAAAGAACAATTGCATAGAAGTCTGGAAGTTTGGACTCCAGTTTCGATATTGCCACTAACCGGCAGTGTGATCATGGGACAGCCACTTTCCCTTTCTGGGCCTCAGTTTCCTCACCTATAAAATGGGACTATTAAATTAGGTTAGATTTAATGCCATGCCAAAATTTAACAGTCTAAGATTCCAGGACTTTGATTTGTTGGTCCTCATGGTCTTCCTTCCCAGGTAGGCTCTAGGATGTTCTGGTCTTTGCCTCATGGGGGAAAGAAACCAAAGGAAAGGGGTGGGACCCACCAGGATATGATTGCTAGAGCCAGGATGGACGACCAAGGGCATGGAGGGTGCACTCACACAGAAGGCAGACTTGGAGGTCCTTCTGGAAGGGTGACACGTCATTCTCAGAAAATTTGCTGCAAGTCAGGGTGTTTTTTTCCCAGCAGTGAAGCTTAGGTTGGTGGATCATAAATAGGGGGGTGCCCAAGAGAGAAGCAAGTGGGCTGGCTGTACAGACCTCTGTACTGCTTCCTCGTTGGGATCATGACATTGGACGGAATTCTCTCTTACTCTTCCCCACCACAGGTAACAAAGCTGGAGAAGAGACAAGAAGCGTTAGGGAATAAGGGGTGGAGGGCAGGCTTCACATTCCCAACTGCACGTCTCTTCCTCATCCTTAGCTGGCCTTGAGTGGACCACTCAGAAAGGAGGGCAGACAGCAGGCCACTGGCTTCTGGAAGGAAAAAGAGAGCCCAGCATTCCCTTAACAAGACCAGCCTCCCTGGATCCCAAACATCATCTCTGGTTCTCTCAGCTCTGGACGCTCCCTGCCCCCACGCAGGTCAAGGGTGTGTGCCCAGAACCTCACTCACATCCTTCCTCTGGCTTCTTTGGGGGCCACTCATAGCTTTGGGGAGCAGCTTAAGTGGTAGAACCGGTGTCAGAACACCCTGGGGCACTTTGAGGCTGTGGCTTCTACTCCTGGGAACAGCCTGGGGCTATTTCTACTCCCTTAGTCAGCACTGGGCGGGAAGGGTGAGGGCCTGGGAAAGGCCAGTGGTGTGAGCTTCTGTAGCAATTGCTCCTTGGTAAACACAGTAATAATAGCAGGTCTGGGATTATGGTTGTTACCCCTGATAATTATCAGCTGCAGCACATTCCCTCCCCTAGGTGGGCCACACCGAGCTCATCACGGCACAGGGGGCTGTGGAGTCAGCTCCAGATTTCCCAGATCTCATTCTCCAGTTGCTAGGCAACCAGGAGTCTGTGCTGGAAGTGGGGGGTGGGGGGTGGGAGTGGATTTCATTTAGGAAAATGTCCCCAGGCCTCCAAAACCTCTGCAATCTAAATGGACTGTTCTCCAAGTGGAGACCTTGGATCACTGACTGCTCAACCTGCGGGATAGCGGGGGGCGGGTGGGTGGTGGATCAGAGGCTGGTCCAAATGCAAAGATAGACGGGGCTGGTCACTGAATGAGGTTGCCCAGCCAGCCCTGGGGGACCACAGGGGAGGGGAGGCTAGTCTTGGAGCAGCCCTTTTGCTGAAACACCAGAACTGCTGTTATGGGGCTCAGCATGTGTTATGGCCATAGGTAGTTGGGGAATCAGCCCATAGTTGTCTGCTTTATACTGGCTACAGAGGATACAAGGGTGACCCAGCAAGGAGAAGACACAGGGGAGGAAGGTGGGTTTGTGTTCATTGGCTTGTTTCTAGTGCCAAGCCCCCATGGGAGTGTCAGGTAGCAGGCCCTATGTCTTGTGCTCTACTCCAGTGCTCCAAAGACCCGTGTTTGAGACCAGGGAGGAGGAGAAAGTTCTTGGAGCTGCCTCAATTTCCTGCTCAAGGTGGTATCATTTGGTGGCTGGTGAACTGAATTTATCTACTGAAGGCCCTAATGCATTGTCGCAGGCATGACTTGGGAATCTACTCCGGAGCCCCTCAGCACCATAGGCTGGGGCAAGAGGAAACAGCAGGAACTGTTGGCCCTGGACCCTGTTAACCTTGACTCTGCATGAATGACATTTTTCTGCTGAGTTTTGAGGAGCGCGTCTGCTCACTTTAAGCGGAAGACCCTGGCTCCGAAGCAGAAACCAAACACAAAGGAATTGAAATTCAAGAAACCTCCCTTGGCCATGAACTCAGGTGGACATGATGCTTAGGTGCTAGGAGGAAATGGGGACCCGAGGGACCCAGTTCCTACCTTCAAGGAGCTCACAGTCCAACCAGGGAGGTGTCGCATGCACCTACTGCAGCTGGAGGTCATTTTTCTTCCTGGGAATGAGCCTCTTACAGCAGCCAGAGGTTGAGGCTTTGTCCTAAGGTGGAGGTAATAAAAACCTGTTTATCTTCCCACAGCAAGACTTGCCTCAGGGCCTGCGTGTCAGAAACCAGCACTCTGTTTGCCTGAGTCAGGCTGGAGAGTACCTCCTTTTCTCTGGAATCCCGTTGGGGCAGCGAGGCTGGGGAGGAGTGGGAAGACGCAAGGCATATCCCTCGTGTGGGTGGGAGCTGAGGAGGTGGGCATGCTCCCAGTTCAGTGGCTGGTCGCCTGGCAACCTTGACCACAGTCCTTTCCCCCTAGCCTAAGGTGCCCTGAAGAGACCATGATGAAAAGAACAAGTTGCCCACACATTCATGGTGATGGTATTCCAACAAAGAAACATCGATGGTCATGATCACTTCCAGGTTCAATAAATATTCGTGGAATTCATGGCACTATGTGCCAGCTATGGGGCTGGGTGCTTTCCCAAGGCTATCTTATTTAGTGTATATTCGCTCAGTAGTTCTATGATGTAGGCATCAGCCTCATTTGACAGATGAGGAACAGAGCCTTGAAGGAGAGGGAGTACATAGGATCTACTCACTGGCCTCAGCACTGAACCCTGTGCTGCTTGCAAGTGCTACCTTCAAGTATTTCAAACTATGTTATTTTATTTTATTTTATTTTATTTTTTTCATTATCATTTTGAAAATTTATTTATTTTGAGAGAGTGAGACAGAGAGAGAACAAGCAGGGGAGGGGCAGAGAGAGGGAGAGACAGAATCCCAATCAGGCTCTGTGCTGTCAGTGTAGAGCCCGACGAGGGGCTTGAACTCACAAACCATGAGATCGTGACTTAAGCCGAGATCAAGAGTTGGGCACTTAACTGACTGAGCCACCGAGGTGCCCCTTTCAAGTTCATTTTATATAAAGCCAAGTTCACTATAATTGACTCCTTCTGGGTTCCCTGTGTAGGTAAATGGCCATTGGTCTAGCCACCTGAAATGTGGAGTTATCTTAGATGCCTCCCTTTCTCTCATCCATACTTTCTATATTTGTTGTTCTTACCAACCAAATATCACTTGAATCCATTTCCTCTTTTCTTTTTAAAAAAAATTTTTTTTTAATGTTTATTTATTTTTGAGACAGAGACAGAGCATGAACGGGGGAGGGTCAGAGAGAGAGGGAGACACAGAACCCGAAGCAGGCTCCAGGCTCTGAGCTGTCAGCACAGAGCCCGACGTGGGGCTCGAACTCACGGACCGCGAGATCACAACCTGAGCCGAAGTCGGATGCTTAACCGACTGAGCCACCCAGGTGCCCCCATTTCCTCTTTTCTATTCCTGACCATGGTATGGTCCTAATGCAGGCTCTAAGAATTGATCAGCCTGGTCACCACAGTGGCCTTGCCTGGAGCCTTCTCCACCATCTCCCACCTGACCTTTTGCTGGAGGGTGCCTCTCTTTGACCTCCAGGATAAACAAAAACCCATTATTTTGAATAAAAGGTCCTTTTGGGGGCACCTGGGTGGCTTAGTGCGTTGAGCGTCAGACTCTGAATTTCAGCTCAGGTCATGATCTCACGGTTCTTGGGTTCGGGCTCCGCGGTGGACTCTGCACTGACAGCATGGAGCCTGCTTGGGATTCTGTCTCCCTCGCTCTCTGCCCCTCCCCTGCTCACTCTCTCCCTCAAAAGTAAATACATAAATAAACTTTAAAAAAAAGACCCTTTTGTACTGGACCTTGATTATTTTTTTTTAATTAACTTTTTTGAGAGACAGAGTGCGAGCAGGGGAGGGGCAGAAAGAGAGGGAGGCACAGAATCCGAAGCAGGCTGTGGGCTCTGAGCTGTCAGCACAGAGCCTGACGTGGGACTTGAACTCACAAACCACGAGATCATGACCTGAGCTGAAGTTGGAAGCTTAACCAACTGAGCCCCCCAGGTGCCCCTGGGCCTTGATTATTGTAGTTGCCACATGTCTTAACTCTTCACCCTTGCTGATGGCCCCCAGGGTGCCACATGCTTCCCACCACAGATCTCACTCAAGCTGGTCTTTCGTGGACTGGCCTTCACCTCAGCCATCTCCATTCACCTTCCTGCTCGCATTTATGTCTTTCAACCTAACCCAGGCCTCCCCCCTTTTTGTTAGCATTTCCGGACACCCCAGGTACGGGTAGTTACCCCTCCCTTGTGCCACCTGTCCCCAGAATGGAACTTGGGTCTGTGCTGAGCAGAAGTGGAATGATCCGGTGCTTGATGATTCTGATAATTATTGACAAATGGACAGCCTTAGAAAATCGTTTGTTTTTTTTTTAAGTGGGCAAGACACTGCAACATACGAATTACGAAAAGAAATTTTACGAAGCTATATGGAAAAATTATATAGTTCATTATTCAAGGGAAGAGAGTCAGCATTTGTTGAAGCCCACTGTGGACTGTGTCATAGCATGTCATCGACAATGCCAGGACTGGGGCACAAGAGATTCCAAACAGTACAACCATAGTCACTCAGCACTTACCTGCCACACTGGCAGTTCAAACCCAGACAAATTCTCTGCTATTTCGATGCCTCCTGTGTCCCCTCCATTTTGGAGGCAGGTTTTCCAGTGTGGGGATTCTCTTTGGGCCATTTTGGGGCCTCTCAGGACTTTACAAGGGAGGGAACAGGGGATAGGGGACCAGGGATGCGAGGATCAGCGGTACCCAAAGTGCCTTAACTCAACCTCCTGGTCTTTTTTGTCTGTTTTCATTGCCCCTCACTGTGCCTCTCCTGAAGCACAAGCCCTACAGTGAGATCACTGTGACTCAGTATGCCAGCATCAGCCACATGGGGCCCATGCCTGGGGGCCCTGTGATCAGCATGGTGAGAAGCACAAACAGCTGGGCCCATGGTGGCCTTCTGGGAGACTTGGAGGAGGGCATGCCCATCCACCTGTGTCTCTCACCTTGGGTGGAATGCTTGGGTGTTCTGTACGGGATTGATTGCTGCACGGATGAAGGAATGAGTTCTAGAATACCGTGCTATGTTTTGTCAGGAAGGAGGAAAAGGAAGCACTTTGCTCTTTCTTGGGTGTGTGTCCCTCGGGTCAAGGGCATTTCTACCATAAGCCATCCAAGTGCTCCCTCCCCTCTCCCCTTCGCCCTTCCTTCCCTCCTCACTTCTTTTTCCGTCTCATCACCCCACCTGGGTGATTAGCACAGGCTGCTGGGTCTCCTGTAGAATGAGTCATTCAACATTTATTCACCAAACATTTTTTGGGCTCCTTCCCTGTTCTCAGCAAAGCATGAGGCTCTACAGGAGGAAAATGGATGATGTGCCCTGGACTTTCTGGAGTTTATGCCCAGTGGAGAGCCAGACAGGTCAACAGGCAGTTACAATGAAGTTTGACTGGAGGTAAGAGCCATCAGGGACGTCCAAGAAGACTTGGATGGATGATGGGGCGCCTGGGTGGCTCAGTCAGTTAAGTGTCTGGCTTCGGCTCAGGTCATGATCTCACAGTTTGTGAGTTTGAGCCCCACGTTGGGCTCTGTGCTGACAGCTCAGAGCTTGGAGCCTGCTTCAGATTCTGTGTCTCCCTCTCTCTCTGCCCCACCCCACTCATGCTCTCTCTCTCTCTCTCTGTCTCAAAAATAAATAAACATTAAAAATTTTTTTGAAAAAAAAAAAGAGACTTGGACGGATGAGTTTCAGGGAGGGCTTCTTGGAGGAGGAGATGTTTGAACTGAGCCCTGACCACTTGCACAACTCTGAGAGTGAGAGCCTCCTTAAATTTTGTGCCCTGAACATCTACTTTGCTTTCCATTAGTCCCAGCCTTGGCCCTGAGGATATGCAGGAGTTGGTGAGAAAGGGGAAGATAGTGATGGTAAGTAGCCAGGAAGCTCCGTCCAGGTAAGGGATGTCTGTAGAGTTGGCAGAGCCCTGAGGGGGGATCTCCACAGAGCCTTCATTCCCACCTCCCTGGAGGGGGCTGGGAGAAAGCTGCAGGTGCCTGTATCTCATGAGTCATGCCTGAGAGCCAGACACTGTTACCAGTGCTCTTGTTGGGGAGAGAAGGTAGCTCAAGGTGGCGTGGATCTGATGGTCGAGGGCTGTGACATCTGTCATGGCACTTCTTGGCTTTCCCACTGGGAACAATAAAATAGCCAACACTTTCCTAGTGCTTATTAGGTGTCCCTTATGCATGTGTTCTATGAGGCAAGTACTATTAATACTGGCTCATTATCACAGATGGGGAAACTGAGGCACAGAGCAGTTGAATAACTTGTTCAGGGTCATACAGGCAGAGTCTGGACTCAAATTCAGGGAGTCAGGCGCCAGAGCCCTCACATATACCCATTACACTATCCTAGTGGTACCTGTGAACAACGGGAGACGGTAAATGCCTCTTGGGCTGTTGGTAAAGACAACTGCAGGTGCAAAATCTCTGAAATACTCCCATTTCATCTTAAAAATCCACATACATCTTGCATCTATTAAAAGTCCCTATATGTTTAATCAAGACAATGCCTCCCACCAAGTAACCAAGTAAAAGTGATGCTTCAGAGAGATATGCCACATCATCCCGAGGCACCGAAGAGCCCCAGAGACACGGTCTGTGGCGGGAGCTGTGCCACCAGGCCCAGGTTTCAGAGCAGGAAGAGCTCGGGCTCTCTGGGGAGCTGGACAGGGAGGGACTGGAGCATTTCGTGGTGGAGCTGCCTTGCTGTTTCCCTTCTGCCTCTTCCCCTGACTACACTGGCCACCCTCTCAAGTCAGGGTGCTGTGACTTCCCCACGTGACCTTCGCTGTGAAGGTCACCTGGAAACTGGCTACTCCTGCTTCGTGGTCACTAGGCTGCCTTGTTTGTGATTGCTGTTCCTCCTTCTCCTTCCGCTACTCCTCTTTCTTTCCCTCCTCCCCTCTTCCTCCTCCTCTTCCTCCTCCCCTCTTCTTCCTCCTCCTCCCTTCTTCCTCCTCCTCCCCTCTTCCCCTTCCTCCCCCTTCTTCTTCCCATTCCTCCTCCCCTTCTCCTCCCTTCCTCCTCCTCATCCTTTTCATCCTCCTCCCTCTTCTCTGAATCCTTCACTGCCTCCTCCTCCCCCTCCTCCCCTCTTCCTCCTCATCTTTCTCTCATCCCCCTCCCCTTCTCATCCTCCCCCTTCCTCTACTCCTCCCCCCCCTTTCTTCCTCTCCCTCCCCCTCCTCCCCTTGCCCCTCCTGCTCCCCCTCCTTTTTCTTTTGTTTTCTTCTGGAGGAAGCCTCTCTGTGGATCATGTGAGCTCACACATGTGTGGTCAAGCTCTGGGAGCCTCTTCGTTTTAGCCCACAACATTTAGTTCTCTCCTTCACCAAGTTCCTCTATTTTCTAGAAGTTTCATGTTTGCTTATGTTGATCCACTGCAGAAACCCCCTTGAGTGGCCTTAAAAAATCACAGCAACCAGCACAAAACTAGCATTTCTATTCTCCTTTCTTTATGTCCTAGTTTCCAAATAGTCCTGCTTCCTTGGCCAGACAATTGGCTGGCTTTATGTGATGTCTTTATGTCTTTAAGTTTCAGACTCGATGTGCGTTCTCACCTGGCTGCCTGGAATTCTGCAGGGCCATTTCTCTATTGCAGGGGCAACTGTCCCGACTGCCCTGTCAGCCCCACATCTCTGAGGTCTCCTTAGCATTTGTCTATTTGCCTAACCAGTGATGATTGAGCACCTACTTTTGGCCAGGTGCTATTCCAGGCATGAGGCACGCAGTCGGGTACATGACTAAATTATCTTGTGAAGCTCACGTTGTGGGAAGGGATTGCAGTGGAGGCAGACAGCCTGCCCCTCCCCGCCCCCCGCCAAACCAAAAAACCCCCAAAACACGACAAAACAAAGCACCAAGAAGCAGATAAATAATATAGTTTCAGATAGTTGTAAGTGCTATGAGGCTAATAAAACAGGATGCCACGCAGAGTGAAAACTGGAGAGAAGAAACGTGCAAAGACCTCAGGAGAACCTTTAGGAGTGGAAAGGAGGCCAGCAAGGCTGGAATGCTGTCACTGAGGGGGAGTGAGTTGCCAGGTGAGGAGGGAGAGGGAGGCAGAGGGCCACATCACCTGACACCTTATATGCCATAGTAAGGAGTTAGGTTTTAGTTTACACGCAGTACGGGAATAACACGATCACTTCTTGAAAAGGACTCTGGCTGTTGGGGAAAACAGACTTTAGGCACCAAGAATGGGAACAAGGAAACCCACTGGGAGGCTATTATAGTGACCCAGGTGAGTCCATTGGGCACAGGAAAGAGGGAGAGGAAGAAATACATTCAAGATAGAGTGTAGGGAGGTGGACGAGTGTAGAGTAGAAAATGCTCTGATCTGGGACTCAGAATTGAATCTCAGGCCACCACCCACCAACTGTGGGAGCTTGTATGAGTCGCCTAACTTCTCAGTCGGCGCATCTGTAAGATGAAGACAATGGCACCTGCGTCGGCGTTTCTCAGGTGGGGAGAGGAAGAAGATGAGTGTGCCCGACAGGGTGCCTGTGTGATGGAGCCTCCACCCAGGTTCTGACAATGGTCAGGGCTTTCCTGGAACCCACATCTTCTCCACTACAAGGGTGAAAAGGCAAGATTATCATCCAGGTTCAGAGGGCTGCCTCACCCTTAAGGTAAGTCAAAGCTCACTCTGTGTTGGCAGTGAAGGGTGCATTTGGGGCTCATTCCTTTCCAAAATGGAGGAGTGGGTTTTGGGTGGGGTTAGAAGGCACCCTGGGCTGGTTGAGGGGCTGATGGCAGCTGGACAAGGCAGAAGGGCTTGGGCCTGGGGGCAAGCCTGTCACTGTCCCCAGGGGCAGCTGGTAAAGGCGATTCTGGACATACATCCCTTGGTGCATGAAGGAAGGTAGCCTAGGGGAAGGTTTGATGGATTGACAGGTTTCTAGAAAGTCTAAACAAGGCTGGGTTTTGATCTTTCATGGGTGGAGTAGGTCAGTTTCGAGCACTTTCCAGGGAAGTTCTGAGAGCCGATGTCCCACCCCTGGAAATCACCTATCCCATGTTGGCTTGTGGTCGAGTCTGTCCTGCAGCTCTGTGGGAGCCGGCTGACCCTGGGTCAGGGTGCATGGACTTTTACTCAGGCATGAATCTTCAAAGGTCAGCGTAACAGGAGCAGTATTTGTGGGCTACGCCCCTTTCTCTTTAGCCTTCTGAAGTCTGGACTCTGGAACCTCAGGTTTCTATAGGGAAGTGGAAGGGAGCTGACATTAACTGTTCACTTACGGTATGCCTGGCATCTTGCCAAGCACCATACGCTACTCATAACACGGTGAAATAAACATTATTATCTCCATTTTTTTTTTCAATACTAGGAAACTCAGGCTCTGAGAGATAAAAGCATCATTTCCCAAAGTCATGTGACTGGTAATGGGAGCCTGAGTTCACGGACGCCACAGCTCCTGCTCTTACACAAGTGTCACCTGGAGAGGGTAGGTATATGTGAGAACCTTCAGAGGAGGGGTTTGGGGATCTTGATATTTTAAAAAGTCCCTCAGGCTCTTGCAGTGGCCAGCCAGCATTGGGAGCTTCTGCCTCGCACCGTGTGGCTTCCCTAAAGCCCTTCAAGGGACATTTGGAGCAACAAGAGAGAGTAGATACCCACCTTTGGAACGTGACCTTAGCAAGCTTTAAGGAATCTGACTTAGAAGCTTTAATCTGTGTTAAATGCCTTTCTGGCTGTGATGCAAGTCATTGAACTCTGCGCCTCAGTTTCCTTGTCTGTAAAATGGGGATTCAAATACTTACCTGCAGGACTATTAAAGGATTACGGATAGTACAGTAAATGACCTAACATAGTGCCTGGCTCACCTAGCCACTGAATAAAGGGTGGCCATTAACACTATTCACCGCATTATCAAACCTTTTTTGAGCGGGGAGTTGAGGGACAGTTAGTTTCTCTGTGGCCCACTCACCCATTGCTGAGGCCCCTCCTTGGCACAGCCTGTC
Source organism: Puma concolor (assembly GCF_028749965.1). Taxonomy (NCBI): domain Eukaryota; kingdom Metazoa; phylum Chordata; class Mammalia; order Carnivora; family Felidae; genus Puma; species Puma concolor. The sequence goes on from NC_141683.1 coordinate 43,127,807, forward strand.
CCCTAGAAAGAGCAGACTGCCAGGCACTCTTCCTCCAGAGAAAGCCAGTGTCCGCACAGGCCACTGGTCCTGGCCCCTGGTGCTTGAAGCTCTGACACGCGGTGACAGTTTCTGCTTTTCAGCTGGTGAGCATGCCCCCCTCCCCTCGGACTGGCCCAGGGGCAGACTGGGCAGGGGGAGTTGGCAGGGGGAGCTGGCCGTGTACTGAGGAGGCTGGCCCAATGCCCCACTCCTCTACCAGCTGGGCGGCTGGGCCGGGCAGCAGCTTGGACTAGCTCGAAGGCCCAGCAGGGGCCTCTGTGGGGTGGCAGCCTCCCTGAGCCCCTCAGCTAGCACCAGGCCATCTGGTGCCTCTGTCCTCTTTTGTGTGCGGGGGGGGGGGGGGGGGGGGTGGAGGAGGGGCAAAGGCAGAGGAGACAGATTTCTCTGGCCAGCTCTCTTCTAAACTGAGGAGAAGCTGGAGGTAGAGGACATGGGGCCTGGGAATGAGGCGGAGGGCACTCTGGGCTTGGGACTCAGGAAGAAGGGACAGAGGGGTCTGGGGCGTGAAAGGGGGCAGGCTCACAAGGGAAGGAAGAAAGCTGAGAACAGGTGTGGTGTGCAAGGGTCTTGGTAGGTAAGCTAAAAGGGGAAGAGGTGAGAGACAGAGAGAGAGGGTGAGAGTGAGCTGTGTGGAGAGAAAAACGTGAGTGGCGCAGAAGAGGGTATAAAGTATACAGAGAAGAACGAAGTCCAGGAGTAGGAAAAGGTGTATAAAAATCTCTCCACGTCAGATGTGTGAAGTTGCTGCCCTATTTCTGTTCTAGGAAAGAGGAAGTGAGAGCGTGTGGGCTGGCGGCCCTTCCCTGGCCAGCTGTAGGTGAGGGGGGGCGGCTGACAGAGCAGCCTGGCTCTCGGGTCAGAGTAGCCCCGGGGTCCAGCCCAGCCCTGCCCAGCAGCTGCCAAGGCTGGGTCCCCGTCAGAACTGCCACCAGCAGAAGGCTTTCAGAAAGGAATGTGATGGTTGGTCTCTAGGGCTGGGAAGAAAACTTGTGTTGAATGCCCTTTGATGTGGTTCACTTGGGGAGTAAAAGTGTGCGTTTCTGAGGCCATTCGGGAATGGACTTTAAAGAATTTCACAGATGGGAATTTATAGTGGCTTGGAGGGAGTTGGCCCCGGGCAGGTGGCAGAATATCCCTTCTCCTCCATGCAGGCCACCAGGCATGAGTAAAACAGACACAAATAGTGGTAAGTGTGCTTTGTGCTTTTTGGGGCCTGCATCTGGGAAGTCAGGAAGGACACAGAAGGTGGTCTGTGTTCTCTGCTGGGGGCAGGACAAATTGGCCTTGGGTTGGAAGCATCCTTCCCCCTGGCACTTCTCCCGTCAGCCTCCATTCCTGGACCTCTCTCAGAACTCAGCTTGTTGGCTCTCCTGGGGTTCTTCACGGCAGTGCTGCCCCCCTCCCTGGCCCCTGGCCCTGAGATGTGTGTTCACCCTCTTGCTCTCCTGGAAATCTGCCTTGTTCTCTGCATCAGGCCTTGTCAGCGTCTGTCTTCTGGTCCCATCTGGAAAGTAGGACTAAGTCACTGTTACCTTCTTTGAAGCAGGAAAGCCACACCGAATGAAATCATGACCAAGGGCCGGGAGAACGCATACCGCTAATGTGGTTGATTTAGTGCACATTGGTCCATTTAACACCAATCAACATGGGATTTTCCCCTCTATTAAAGTCACTTGAAGATCATGGGTTGGTTGGAGGCTCTGGGAAGCACTTTGCAGCTCTCGTGGTGGGGGGTACCCCCAAGTGGACGTGCACGTCATGGCACTGGTGCTGCTGGGCCCTCAAGGGCTCATTGAGGAGCCTTGAGGAGCAGGGTGGGCAATGGGGGATGTGCTCACGGCCAGAGGGGCTCCTGTGCCTTGAAGAAGGTCAGGCTGTAGCTTAGCAAGGAGGGCACCAGATGCAGCTGATGGACAGCTGGAAACAAGCAGGGCTTGACTGGAGATGTCCGTTCACATTCAGGTGTGTCTGCACGGGGGCTCTCGGCTGGCTCAGCGGAGCCACCTGAAGAAGGAACAGAGGCAACTTTGTATCAACTGTGATTTATCCAGCACTGGTAAAGTGCTGCCCAGTTAGTCCTCACAGGCAACCAGGAAGGCGAGGAAATCATGGCCCAGGTAGACTGTCCCACCATCATCCAGCTAGTAGAGGGCAAAGCTACCGTTCAAACTGGGCCACAGAGGCCTGGGGTTCTCCACTGAGCTGTGCTGCTGGCCAGGCCTGATGGGAGTACAGTGCAAGGTAGGGTCAGGGTTGGCTTCGTGGAGGGCCTTTGAAATGGCCTTGAAAACTGAGCAGCACTTTGACATTTGGAAGGGTGATGCTTCTTCTGAATGGAAAAAATAGCAGGCACCGATGCACAGGGCCCGTGTGGGGATTGGTGCGGATTGTGGAACGTGGCCAGGCGACTGGAAGGAGATCCAGCCCGGGTCTTGAAGGCACCATGGGGGTTGTGGTTCCTTCTCTAGGGGGTGGAGTCCGGTAAAAGTTTTGATGAAGGGAATCACATGGTCAGGGCTATGCTGGCAGTGGTCGGAGGGGAGCTGAGCAGGAAGGGACAGTGGTGGGGCCACGGTGGGAGGCCACGCTGTGAGGCCACCCTGTGAGCAGTGGGGAGGGCACGGGTGGAGAGGTGTACGGGCGGCCTGGAGGAATCAATCATACACGGAGCGGAATGCAGCTCTGGCTGGGGGGATGGCGTGGTTGTTTATAGAAATGGGGAAGTCACAGAGCAGGGGTGTTTTTCGGTGGGGGAGGGGACAGAAAGGAGATCTGAATTCGAACCTGGTGAGGTCAGTTGTTGGCTCGACTTCCAGGTGGCCACAGGGAATAGCAGGGGCTCCCTGAGAATCAACCCCAAAACCTCATCTTGAATGTCTGTCTGCTTCATTCTCCCCTGAGGTGCTGAGCTCATTGATTGGGATTGCCTTTACATTTTGTATCTCCTAGTGGCATCAGGATGTTAGATGCTCTGGGAGCTGTGGGGCCCAGTTACCAGCTGGTGCTGAGGGTCAAAGATAACTATACAGTCCCTGCCCCCAGATGTGGGTCCCTCAGACCTTCAGGGAAGTTATAGATGAAGGATTTCCCTAGAAGGCTCGTCTTGCAAGACCTACTCCTCTGGTTTTCTCAAGGAAGACCTTGTCCACCCTTCCACAGGGACACGAAGGCCAGCAGTGGGGCAGGGGTGGCACTTTGGCTCAAGGGGTATGCCAATGGCCCTGCCTGACCTGGAGAAAAGAGACAGCTTCCTTCTCCTGGCTTTACTTCTGCATGAGAGGGGAAAGAGACAGTCATCCAGGCTGTTCACTACTCCTGGTCCCTCATTTCACCAATTCTTGACCTCTGTTCAAACACTCTACCCAGATCTGAACCCAGATCTTGGATTTGGGTTAGTCTCCATCCTTAATGAGGAGGTAGAGGTCTAGGAAGAGGCAGCTTATCAAAAAGATACACTCATTCCCTTTTTTCATCCAATAAGTGTGTATCTAGTGTCTACTCTGGGTCAGATAAAGGATACATAAGCCAAAGTCTCACCCCTGAGGGACTGAGAGTTGGGGGCACAGAGGCATCCACAGGCAAGAATAGCATAGGGCCAGGGGGAGTCTGAACGTCCTTGCACAGGAAGCAGGTTTCAGCTAAGTCGACAGGTAGGTAGGAAACTGTCCAGTGAAGGGGGATGAGAAACTGTTCTGGGAGAACAGAAGCACCCCCAGAAATTCTGATTTCATGGGTCTGGAGACTGGCTCAGGCACTGGCATTTTAAAAGCTCCCTAGACGATTCTATCTTGCAGTCAGGGCACCACTGACCCACCGAGGGGTTGTTTGCAGAGTTTTGCTAGTCACAGGCTGGTCTTGTTCAAGGAAGCAAGGTGTGGAAGCCACCAGGTGCGGTGGGAAGAAGGAGACCCGCGGGTCTGTCAAATTGCTCCTCACTGCAGCCTGACCTCCCTGCGGGACCTGAGCCGGTGGCTTCTCTCCATTTCCCCTCTCATCTCTTTCTGTCGTAGCTGCCTTGCTCTGGCCCCTGTTCTCTGCAGACTTACGCGGTGGTCTCCCAACCAGTCCCTGCCACCTGGTTCCATTCCCTGCAGGGACATCAGTGTGGCCTGTGTCCTGAAGCACATGAGGCTTGTTGTTCCTGGCCTGGACAGGGTACTCCCTAGTCCCATGGGCTCCAGCCAGAGCTCCCTTCCCACTCACACCAGGCCCTCTGGCTTCTCGCCTCTCCACTCACTTCACAACTCCTTCCCGCAAGAGAAACCCTGCATTTATAGCTCCCTTCCCGCCTCCGGTTCCCTTCCTGGAAGGTCTTTTATCTTCTACGCCTGCACTCCCAGCTTGTCCTTCAAGGAGGTCAGGTGTCCCTCCCAGGAGGTCCCCTCTTCCTCTTCCTGAGTTAAGGGCCTACCTATGCTCTGGGCTTCCCCTGTGGTCCTGGCCTGCATTACAAGTGCACACCCCTGGGAGCGATGAAGCCTCTTCTTCCCTCAAGAGCGACACTTCTCCGGCCACCACCAGCTTTGCTTTTGTAGTGGGGGCGGAATTATTCTTTTTCTTCTGCGCGCCATAGGTGCATTGACTGGGGCCCTGCAAATTAGCTTGACGAAGGACAGATTAACAAAAGAAAAGACGCATGGTTATCACACATTTCACATGCACATGGGAGCACTCAGTGATGAGTAACCCGAAGGGGTGCGCAGAACCTGGGCTTCTAGAGCATCTTAACAAAAGAACAATACACTTGTAGAAAAGTGATGAGACAAAGGAAAAGGGTTGTAGCCTTCCAAGAGTGGGGAACTTGGGAAGGCAAATATCTCGGGGAAATTAATGGAAGAAGATAAGGGCTGGTTGGTGAAGTTTGTGCAGCTTCCTCTGGTGCCTTCTCTGGGCTGATAAGGGATCTCTTGTAAATGTATGCGCTGATTCTGGGCAAATAGCAGGAGTGCAGAGAGCTCAGTTGCTTTCACCTGAAAATCCTTACTCCAAGTGGCCTATTTTGGGGTGGTGTATTCTGCCCCCCTTCACTCTCCAGGCCTGACAGCCCCCAGCGCGCACAGCAAGTGCACAGGGAAGACGAAGAGGACTGTGCCACTGAGCAGAGTCAAGGTGAAGGTGACGGCAGTGGCCTCCTTGCAGGTGGGTGTGCAGCGTGGGCTGCTCTCCTGGCTTTAAATGAGGAAATTGTGCTTCCCCAGAAGGTGAAAGACTTGTCAAAGGTCACTCTACAAATGACAGAGTTGGCATTTGAGGGGATGCTGCCTCAAGTGCTTTTCTTTTTTGGCTTCGTGTTGGCAGCACTGGGCTTTCGCGGGGGAAGAGTTGAGGGGAGCTGATGTGTTACCCCTACCTCTCCTCTGTCTTCCGCACCACGTGTCCTTGTGCCCCCAGCTGTTTTCTCCCAATTGCCGGGTTTTATTGTAGGTGATTTATTTTTGGCTCTCACCTTTGACCCCTCTGAGGGCCTAGTAACAATTTCAGAGACTCTCAGGAAGGCTCATGCCTCCATTTACCATCCCTGACAGGAGCCAGTTTCTTTAGGGCTGGTGGTCTCCTGACCTGGGGGCCTGGGAGGCAGCATGCCTTGTGGGAGGGGGCAGCCAGTGGCAGGGAGTGGCAGGACTGCTAGTGCTGTGTCTCTGCCTATGTGTTCCTGGACCTCTGAGTTGGTCTGTCGGCCGTCCGGCCTGAGGTTGAGAGTGAGGGAGACAAGCCTGGGCATGTCTGGCGGGGCTGGCTGGCCAGGAGCCCACTTGTGTGAAGACTGCAGAGATCCTTGGGAGCTGCTACTGGATTCTGAGGCATGGTAATCTGGAGCTGGGCCTGGAAAGAATGCCTTGGTCAGGGGAGGGGGGAGAGATCTGCTGTGGGGGAGTAGTGTGGGTATTGATGATCATGTGATGTGATGGCTGCGGTAGTGGTGGGTATTCCTTATTGAATGGTTCCTGGACGCTGGACACCATGCTCTGATCCTTTGTGGGTATTAGATCGTTTTGTCCCTAGAACAGCCCCTTGAGGTGAGATTTATCCCTACGTTCGTATTTTACATTTTGCGTTTTATGGATGAGAAAACTGAGGCTCATACCCCTGGTCATCAGTGGAGTGCCATCTGTCTCAGCTCCTGACCACTGTCCTTTCTGGAGACTTTGAGCGTCCTCCTGGAGACACCCAGAGATACTGGGTGGGGAGTCTCAGGGGGGACCTAGAACAAATGTGGTTCAGAACCAGCCAAATATGCATTCCTATTGTTCTTGTGTCTCAGATTGGCAGGTCTGGGAAATCTTGGGTTACATTTATAGGTCTTTAAAAACGGAATTGTTTTCACCCTTGACTCTAAAATAATTTACTTTCTTTAGCCTTTGCTTATAAGGAGGTATGGCTCTCTTTAAAGGGCTCTTAAAAATGTTTCCTGCTATGACTCCTCTGGGCCATTCTACTATGAATTGGCACAAACACTAACAGCTTAAACCCTTCTGGGCAACACTACAGAAGAAAATAAATCCTAGAGTGTCATAATTGGCCACAAGCTGAACATGAGTAAGCAGCAGAAATACTGATTTGTAAGAAAAAGCAGATTTGTGGCAAGTGTGAAGTGTGAAAAGGGAATTAGCCCCCCCTGCCTCAGTGGGGTAAGGCAGAGTAACTTCCCTACAAGCTGTGCTCCAAGGGTTTATTTATAGGTCACTTCTTAGGAACTTGGAATTCTTTCCTTCGCAGAATCATTGTTACAAATACAGGCAAGTTCTGGAGCTGGTCTAGAAATGTGTGCGTATGGCTCCCATCCTCGTGTTTACACTGAAACAATTGGAGAGAGCAACAGTCCTGTGTCATATCAGGAAATGCCCCATCAGACACTTTACGAGTTATGACACTGTGCAAGAAGCACAGCTTCTTTCAAAGTTCAGGTTGTAGTATTTGGCACACCTCTGCCTCTTCTTACCCCCACCCCTACTGATCCTTCTAGAAGGCTTTCAGCTCTTCACTCAAATCATTTGTGCACAGCAGGACACCTCTCCCAGGCCCCAGTCTCTGACTCCTGTCCCGACTCCTCGCCTGTCTCTCTGACTCCCAGTGTGAATACTCCTTCACGCACTTGCCTAAAGTCTGACAACGACAATATGACGGAAGTCAGTCCTATCTCTAAAATCTACCTCCCTCTAAACTGTACCTCCGTCTTTCCATCTTTCCGCTGCCTTCCATCGCCATTACCCGCACCGTGGTCATTATTTCTTGTGGAGATAAGGGCGATAGCCTGGATGGCTTCTTTCCTCCCCACTCCCTCCCCTGCTCCAGTCCCTAGTTCTAACACACAGTGGCCAGAGGGACCTTTGACCATTTTTATCAGTTTACGTCGCCTCCCAGCAGGTAGTATGAAATCCAGCTCTTACCCTGACCTTGCCAGGCCTGGGGGTGTCTCCCTGCCTCCAGGCTCCTCCCTGGTGCTGGGCTTTTGCTCTTGACTACCCTTTAGTCTGGACCACTTTTCCTCTGTGCTGCCCTGCTGCCTCTTCTCATGTGGCTGGTGTCTATTTTTATTTTTATGTTTTTTATTTTAAAGTTTGTTTGTTTATTGAGACAGGGACAGCACAAATTGGGGAGGGGGGGAGAGAGAGGGAAAGGAAGAGAGAGAGAGAGAGAGAGAGAGAGAATCCCAAGCAGGCTCCATGCTGCCAGCACAGAGCCCAACGAGGGGCTTGAACTCATGAAACCATGAAATCATGACCTGAGCCAAAACCAAGAGCCAGATGCTTAAATGACTGAGCCACCCAGGTGCCCCTAGCAGGTGTCAGTTTAAATATTAGCCTCCTCCTCAGACAAATCTTCCTTGATCTTCCTTTCTTAAGGGCCATCTTCTGTGCTCTTTTACAAAGATTCTGTTTCTTTCCTTCGAAGAATGCAGTCACAATCTACGGTGCTCTTGTGTGTTCACTGTGTCCTTGTGTGTTCGGCATCTCCTCCACCAGAATGGAATTTTAAAAGCCTGGATTGGGGCACCTGGGTGGCGCAGTCGGTTAAGTGTCCGACTTCAGCCAGGTCACGATCTCACGGTCCGTGAGTTCGAGCCCCGCGTCAGGGTCTGGGCTGATGGCTCGGAGCCTGGAGCCTGTTTCCGATTCTGTGTCTCCCTCTCTCTCTGCCCCTCCCCCGTTCATGCTCTGTCTCTCTCTGTCCCAAAAATAAAATAAAAACGTTGAAAAAAAAAATTTAAAAGCCTGGCTTTGTGCAGCCTGCTAATCACTGTAGCTGCAGGGCCCAGAACAGTGCCTGATGATGAAGGTGTTCATAAATGTTAGCAGAATGAATGAACGAATCTGAAATGCCTTAGAGAAAGCAAATGAAAATGTGCTTCTGTGATTGGGAAATTTTATGGAGTGGGAAGAGATTGGGGGGGGGAGGGTGGAGGCTGCATAAGCCCACAGAATCCTGCTGATTGAGGACTGGCTCCAAGTTGAGGCCAAGGCAGTTGTGTGAGGCCTTGGTGGTTGGAGGGAACTGATGGGTTGAATGAGAATGAAGCTTAGAAGTCCAGGTGCTGGAGTTAGTATCTGATGGGAGTGGTATAGGGGCTGATGTTTCCAGGAGAGTGGCAGGGAGGTATGGTCACCATTGGTTTAGACCTTGTTGCATCTATGCTTATAATTGCTTATAATAAATCGGGCCATGTCATTTATACAGCAAGCCCCACTTTCCCATCCATATTAAGTACATTGAGAGTAATACAGCTGGGGTGAAAATAATCACAGTTCAATTGGTTTTAAATATGCTAATGCCGGGGCACCTGGGTGACTCAGTTGGTTCAGGGTCTGGACTCTTTGTTTTGGCTCAGGTCATGACCTCATGGTTTCCAATATTGAGCCCTGAGTCAGGCTCTATGCTGGCAGCATGGAGCTTGCTTGAGATTCTCTCTCTCCCTCTCTCTGCCCCTCCCCTGCTCCTGCTCTCTCTTTCTCAAAACAAATAATTAAACATTAAAAAATATTTTTTAATATGCTAATACCTGTGTTGAAAGCCCAGTGAGATGAGCAGATGGGAACACACCTTTGGAGGATGTGAACATGATGTTACAAGGCGGGATGATGAGTGAGCGAAACAGACCCTCAAAAGATCACTAATAGAAGTAGTTATGAAGAGTCCAGTAGGAGGGCACCTGGGTAGCTCAGTCAGTTAAGTGTCCGACTTCGGCTCAGGTCACGATCTCATGGTTGGTGGGTTTGAGCCCAGTATTGGGCTCTGTGCTGACAGCCCAGAGCCTAGAGCCTGCTTCAGATTCTGTCTCCCTCTCTCTCTGCCCTTCCCCTGCTCATGCTCTGTTTCTCTGTCTCTCTCTCAAAAATAAACAAACATTAAGAGTCAAGTGGAGATCTAGGAGAAACGGAATTTGGGACACATGAAGGATTTGGTGGCAAGGACAGAAGACTGTAAGGAGAATGGGATGCAAAAGAGGGAAGTTCTTTCAGATGTTTGTCTTGTCTTGGGCATAAAGAAGAAACAAGATATTATTTTTCAGATTGGAATACTGGATTTTTGCTCTCAGGAACCAAGAGTTTCCTACTCGTTGAATAAATGGGTTTGTGGTTTCAGGGGAGCCCCATCCGGGAACAAAGAAGTCTTGCTCGGCTTCATGTTTTAAGTTGGGTTTAAAAAAAATCCATACCACGCTAATAATCAATAATCTTGAGAGCCTGGTTCTTGAGAAGGAAAAGGTTTTCTACTTTTCAAGAAGATTCCCTTTCTGTATCTAGAGCAAGGCTTGGGGGTCTGAGCATAGAGCAATGCGTTAAGCCATCATGCTGAGAATAGAGTCGTTGACACAAAGGAAGTACCTGTCCTGTAGAAATATTCATCTGGTGCCTAGAGGAGCTTAGAGCAAGACTCAGAAGGGATGAGAAGGGGGTGAGGCACTGTGTGCCCTGCCCACCAGCCACAGATGGGGGTGGGGGGGCAAGGTGGTGGAAACAGCTGAGATGGGGTGACAGGAAGTAGAAAGCAGATTTGGATCAGTGGGAGGAGAACCCCTTGTAGGTGTCTATACAGGGTATGCATGGCAGTGGAAATGCTGGCAGATTGTGTTTCAGCAGAGGGAGGGCCCGACACCATAGCCCTTGCTTCTTCTCCAGAACTTCCCAGGTGACGCCTGGGGGTGCATAAGTTGGCAGACAATTAAAAGCTAGCATGCCTGTTGAGGGGTGACTGGGTCAGGGGGACCCCTTGGCAGGGTCTCAGAGTAGACAGAGCTGGCGCCAGAGGGAAGGTGAGGCTGAACCCTGGTGGGGCAGGGGTACCAGGGCAGAGGGATGGCCAGACTGCCAGGAGTACTTGTTAGGCATGGTCTACATGGAGAGAGCAGGTCGTGAACATCAGAAACCCAGCTGGACAAGGGGTGGGAGAGGATGTGGCTTAGGGGTCAGCACAGGGGAAAGGCACTTAAAGGTTTTCATTCATAACAAGAGCAAAATGAGTCTCCAAAATATTAAGACCTGTGAAATAAGGCCGCCTGGGTGGCTCACTCAATCAAGCATCCAACTTCAGCTCAGGTCATGATCTCACGGTTCGTGGGTTTGAGCCCTGCATCGGGCTCTGCACTGACAGCTTGGAGCCTGCTTCAGATTCAGTGTCTCTCTCTGCCCCTTCCCCGTTTGTGCTCTGTCTCTGTCTCGCAAAAATCAATAAACATTAAAAAAAAAAAGATCTGTGGGGGTGCCTGGGTGGCTCAGTTGGTTAAGCAACTGACTGGCTCAGGTCACGATCTCGCAGTTTGCCATTCGTGGGTTTGAGCCCCGCGTCGGGCTCTGTGCTGACAGCTCAGAGCCTGGAGCTGCTTCAGATTCTGTGTCTCCCTCTCTCTCTGCCCCTTCCCTGCTCATGCTCTGTCTCAAAAACAAATAAACACTTAAAAGAAAACAACAACAAAAAGTTCTGTGAGATAAAATGAAGGGGTTGTAGTCTGGTCCCATTCTTCTCTGGGCTGGTCAGCTCCCTTCCGGAGCACTGGAGTCGTGCTGGGGTCTCACTGTGAGACTGACCTGTCGAACCAGACCCCGTTCAGACAGAAACTGCCACATGAGAGTAGGTAAGAAGAATCTAGAGCATGTAGTCTAGAGAAAAACAATTCAGGAGTGACACACTACTCAAGGTCCTCCACATTCCTGAGGGCAGACTCAGTGTGTGGACATTACAGGGAGAGAGATTTCAGCTTCAAACCCAAAAGAAATGTTTAATAATTCTGAGCGGGCGCTGGCTGAATCAGGACACAATGCATTCTCTGGAGCTGGTGTCTCCACGCAGAAGCCAGGACATTACTCAGGTAATTCAGGACATCTGCCTGGACAACCTTTAAAATGTCTTCCAACCTTAAGATTTTGTGACTTGGTGAGTGAAATTCTAATTTTATAATTTATGACTCAGGAGAGGCTCTTATTTTGAGTCAGAGTATCTGAGTAGTAAGGCCCCAGCTCCTTAGCGTCAGATAGCCCTGGCTTCTGAGACTGGCTTTGTCACCCACTAGCTGGGTGACCCTGGAAAATTTCTTCCACCTTTCTGAATCTCAGTTTTCTTGTCTATGAAATGGCAATACTTACCTGGTAGGCTTTTGTTGGCATTAAGTGAAAGAATACGATAAAAGATCAAAACAGCAGGTTGTGTGTGTGTGTGTATGGGGTGGGGGGAGGCAGAGAGAGAGAGAGAGAGAGAGAGAGAGAGAGAGAGAGAGAGGAAGAAAGTACAGGACCTTCGCCATGCTATAAAATCTCATTACTGCCTACTGGTTAATTTTTATCTTCATAAGACTAGCTTACAGAGCACTGGGTTTAAGGAAAAGGCGAAATAGACTCTGACATAGTATGCACAGATTCTGGCTTCAATCCTCTAACAGGGAAGGGGAGGGTCTGACCTGGGGAGGAAGGGGCAAGAGAAAGTCATCACCGGAGGGCTACAAATAGCCCTGGCCCTGTTCCTGGGTTTCCGGCCACTGGATGAGTATGGCCGTCTAGTTGCCCACCTTACAAGAGAGCGGTGGGCCCGGACAAGCCCCCTGCTTCCCCACGCTGACTGAGGTATGACACTGTATCTGGAACAACCCTCGTTTGTGAAGTGGGCAAGGTTTTGTTTTTTTTTTTAAAGCCTTCCCCACCTCTGTTCTGATACTTCTTCCCCCAGCCCCAACTTCCCCTTACTTTCTCCTGCCTAATTCCTCCTTCACAACTTAGTTCCTTAGAAACACCTCAGTTTGTCAGGGGGCCTGGGTGGCTCCGTCGGGTAAGTGTCCAACTCTTGATCTCGGCTCAGGTCATGACCTTATGGTTCATGAGAGCATGCCCCATGTGGGGCTCTGTGCTGAAGTGTGGCACCTGCTTGGGATTCTCCCTTCCTGTCTCTCAGCCCCTCCCCCTGCTCACGTGCCTGCTTTCTCTTTCTCTCTCTCTCTCAAAATAAATAAACTTAAAAAAGAAAGAAAGAAAGAAAGAAAGAAAGACCTCAGTTTGTTCACAAGGAGGTACAAGTGACTGAAAAGCTGAAACGGCCACCTCTCCTCAGGGACCTCTCTCCTCAGCGGACCCTACAGCATGGGTCGCCGTGGGAGTGAGTGCCGCTGGCACCACGCCAGTGTGTCCCTGCCCAGCTGACGGACTCTGGGCCAGGCCCTCACTGTCTTGAGCACTGGTGGATGGTGGTGAAAACCCAGGCTCAAAGCCTCGCCGGGGGTGGGGAGTGGCCCCCGCTGTTGGAGGAAGTGAGTGGGTCCTGCCTGCGGCCTCAAGCTGACTCAGTGATTCCTGGAAGGTGGTGATGTCATGGTGACATCGCAGTTCCCCACCCCAGCTCAAGTCAACAGGAGAGTTAGTGATGACCGTCTCTCATTGGCTCTGAGCTCTGAGGCCCCCAGTGACCAAGTCCCCCAGATCTTGCAGGCCGCTTAATGCCGCCTGCATTAATAAATCCCTTCTCCCAATTTCCACAGCTCAGGTCATCTGTCCCTACTGTGATCCCACATTCTGGGCAGCCTTGGGTGGTTTTAATCAGTTTGTCCCTTTCTTTTTCCATGTAAATAAATTCACAAATCATAAAAATCACTCCGGGCCAGGCCATGTGCCCTGGGGCTGGGGGAACAAGGAGACTCCGGCCGTGCCCGCCCAGAAACAGCAGTGAGGACGCGTACCCTTGTGTCTTTCTCCGGTTTCACATCTGCCCGTCTTCAACAATGTTGATAGCTCCGAAGGGTCAGGAGCTGTGTGCCTTGATTCCTTTTGTCTCCTCCAGGACTCCCGAATGGGGCTGAGCACGTGAGCCGCTAAAACTGCGTGTGGGGGAGCTAGCTCCCCATCTCATCCCGTCACATCGTGGAGGAAGGGGCGTCTGCAACAGGGGCCCTAAGGCTGGGGAAAGAGGAGATGCCTTTTGCTTCTGGAGGACGGGTGCCATGCTCAGAGGTAACTAAGTCCAGGTGTGGGTGTGGGAAAAACCTCGCTGGACTTGCCGGGGCCCGGGGTGCTTTCACGAAACCACTCCCTCCTCCCCTGTTCCCCAAAGACCCGACTCCTTGGGAGGCCGAGTGTCAGAGCCGCGTGCGTAAACTGGGTTCTTTGTCACCTGGAGTCTGAATTCCAGCGCCTCCTCGGCGGTTCCTCCCAGCCGGGTTCCAGCGGTTTTCAGGAGGCGGCCCGGCTGGCCTCACGCTGCCCGATGCTGCCTCCTGCAGGCGGTTCTGGGGCACAGCCCTCACGGCCGGGCTCTGAGCGCCTGCGGCCCAAGCCCGAACGGTGGCTTTTCATCACCTGAAGTTGTCAGGGCAGCTAATAGCCCATGAACGTGTAGAGAATGAGGCTTCTCCAAGTGAATTGGGTGTTGAAAGATACTGTGATAAATGGTGGAGGTAGCGAGGGTGACTGATGAAGATTCAAATCTGAAATGAGATGGTGGGGGTAGGGGTGAGGTGGCACAAGAAGGCACTAATGTGGACTGCGACCTTGCCATTTACATCGAGGCTCACGCCAATCTGAGAGGCAGGTGTTCTGAGCCCCTGCTTAATGAATGACGGAATCGAGTCTTAGAAAGGTTAAGTAACATGACCACGGTTACACAACAAGTAAATGGCGGGGCCAGGGCCTGAACTCAGTGACCCCATAGCTCTGTGACATCTGCTGTCCCATCACCCCATGCTAAGAGAGCAGAAGCCTGCCCAGGAGGAAGATCTCTTTATCTATGGTGTGAACGGGGTTCTTTGGAATGAAGATGAAATGTTAACAGCGTTCTCTTCACTAAGAGTTTTAGCCATAGCCTCTGTGATGGGATTTTAGGGATGCTGGGGAGATCTCCCCACCTGAAAACATCCCCCAACTTGCCCGTCACGTTGCCCAGAATTTCACTATAGGAGAGTCATTCCCTTGATTAGCATTGGCTGCACGGTACTCTCTTATTAACTGAAAACGTGATTCCTGGTGGCGGGGGGGGGGGGGGGGGGGGGGGGGGGGCTGGGGGGGAGGGGGTGGTGGCGGTGGAGGGTGTCACATGTTAAGCCCTTACATCTTACCTCAGTGGGGATTAGCTTGTCATTGTTTTATCCCTGTGATAGAGAATTGAAGGTGTGGGGAAAGTGGAGGACAAGAATATCTTTGTCCCCAACTACGTGCTTCATCTTCTCCCCCCATTATGCTTCTTTCTTTGACATCACATGGGCCCAGCCATCTTCAAGGTGTCTGTCACTCCTCCATCTAATTGGTCATGCAGTCGAACCTGGCTTACCTCTTAAGTGGTGCTTGACTCTTTTCCTGTGCACACCCCCCAAGTTGATCTCTGGTCAGATTGTTTCTGGCTTGTTCCTGGCTCTGGGCCTTTAATTGAACCTGGGGCAGCAGTAGAAGAGAGCTTTCCAGAATGCAAATCTGATAATGCTGCACCTCCTCTTAAGACCTTCCTCATTGCTTAAGGAGTGCAGACTCCTTAGTATTTTCTACCAGCCCCTCAGGACCTCAGTGCTACCCCTCTCTCTAGCACCAGTTCTGTCTCATCTCTGTACATTCCTCCTCCATCCCATTTCTGCTTCATTATCAAACACTTTTCCTTTGTTACCTCGAATGTTCATTCACATCTTCATGCCTTTGTCCATGCTTTGTTTTTGTCCGGAAAGCCTTTCCTCTTCGGTGGTCTCAGCTGGCCACTTCCTGGTGAAGCCATCCCTGATTCTCACCCCCAACCCCCCAGGAGGAGGTGTTTTTATGTCTGTGTCTCCTCCGTGAAGCCTGGATACATAAATGAACGAGTGAATGAGTAAATGGAGTCAGCTGATGAGTGGCCTGTCCGTTTCAAAGGATTTTTGAAACGAATACAAACCGTGGCTGCATTTGTGAATGTTGCCGTGATGCATGGAACGTGTATGTGTGTGCATTGGTGGGCTACAATGGCTCTGTTATGATAAGTGATTTGATGGGCCTTGAACTTACACAAGCAGAATAGTTTCAGAACATTGCCATGGAGACAGATGAGGCCTCAAGCAGCAGGGTACCACTTAGGCAGTGACAGATTTTACAGAAAATGGACTTAGATACACCTTTCTTGTCAAAAAAAATCCCCCAGCTAATGGGAAGAGTGCTTCAAGGCAGAATGAAACCTTGCACCCCAACGAATAAAAAGCCCCTGAAGTTAGGAAAACAGGAAGTAACAGGGTAGGAAGAAGGTAAATTCTTAACGATAGACCTAGAGCAAAGGACCAAAAAAAGAGAGTGAGGAGGCTGAAGCCCTACCATGATGTTGGAGTTCCAGATGTTATCAGAAAATGAACAGAGGAAGAAGATGTTTCAAATATATAATTGCGTTAAAGAATATAAGGAAGGAATCCTGTTGTGCGGTGTGATGAGATATCACAGAGAATATTCAGGACTGGAGAAAACTTGTCCCTGGGGCTTTGGCAAGTTATTAATCATTTATGACATAACTAGAAATAACATCTTCCAATTCTCCCTAATCTGTAGAGAATGACCTTTCCTGCCCGGTCGAAATGTGTTCATTCAAGGACTAGTTCAAATGACGCCTCTGCGAGTAAAGCCTTTCCTGAGTCTCCAGGCAGGGCTAACAACTTTCTCGATGTGGCTCCTTGGGGCTGCTCTTCTCTCTGTTTATTGCACCCACCACTCTGACAGTTGCCAAATGATTGTTTTCTATTTCCATCATTCCTTCTCCTTCTGTTAATTGGCAGGTTACTCTAATAAGGAGCTTTCCCATTTTCTGTGTTTGTTTATAGATTTATTTTAGTAAGGGCTCTCATTTTATTCAGTAGATTGTATTCCATTGCCAACCTTGTTTATCTTGATACTCTGACCGTCTCAGACACGGCCAGTGTTCCTTCCAGGATGCTCCCACATCCTTCTGACACGCCCCCATCATCTCAGCACTTGTTGGCAGTCTGATACAACAACATGACTCAGATTCATCTTGTACTTTTCCTGCTGCAGCCTGGATTACCCCTTTCCCCAGGGAGAACTGCTTCCTTTCAGTGGAGGATGGTGTTTAGGAATCAAGATCTGGCCACCTAGTGTGTTTATTGTTAGTGGGGTGTCATTGCTTCTAGACCCTTTTGGTGGAGGGAGCTAGGAAATACATGTATGTGTATGCACAAATATGTATATACACATACTGGAACCTGTAGCTATTTCTATATATCCCTGTATTTATATACTTAAAAAAATAAGCTGATGTTTATACATCCAATTCCATTCCATGTTCATGGTTCTTTATTGTTCTCTCCCTCTTTATGTTTGCAATTCCTTTCTCAACCTGGCTCTCATTATCCTCAATGTGTACCTGTTTGCTCAATACGATTACTTATTTGCTTAATACAATCAATCTCCCAATCATACCAGCTGTATCTTTTACCTCCACTCCCTGCCCCCACCCTCCAGCATCCTGTGTCCTTGGGCACCAGTAGGTATGCCATCCAAGGGCCTCCACAGGGAAGCCCTCTCCTGCTGTCAGTACCTGGTGGGGCCATGGTGCCGACTATTCCATGCCAGAAAGGGAAGAGGAAAGGAAGGAAAAGGAAGAAAAAGTCTGTGCTGATTGCTTTAACTGAAAGCTAAAAGGAGGGAAAAAGAGATGCCATTTCACCTAATCAGCAAGTGCTTTATCAAGTATTGATTAGTAAGAAAGCACGGATGGATGCATATGGCATGTATGAACTGGTAATAAATTTTGCTTTAATAAATCATCCAATTATTTATGTTTAAACACATTGTTGTTGTCCCTGTCTTCACAAATGCCATATAACCTTGTAGATGGAGTGGAAAACATAAAATAGCACTGATAGGTCAAAGAAACGTCCAAAGGGCAATTCACAGTTGGTACAGACCTCAAGATAGGGACTTCTCTTAGAATTCTGTAGACAAAGTTAAAAAAAAATTATCCTCTAAAGTTGAAACCCACAACAATCAACTTCAAATGAAATAAGATTAACAACCTTTGGGCGGAATCATCTTGGAAGATAACTTGTAATTGTCTACTGGATACAACCAGGGTGCTTTCCAAATCTCCGCCAAAGAGACTGGAGACCCTTCCAAAACCCATCTGTGTAGTTACTCATTTACCACCTGTCATGTTGATGTCTACTGGGTTTCTTCTCTGCAAAGGTATCATTTCTCTCTTTGGAATTCTGTGTTAGTCTGCTAACTACTGGGGGATATAACAGGGAAGAAAACACAGTCCTCATGCTCGGCAAGTTCATGGTCTGATTGGAGAGACAGACCAGTAACCAGGCCATTTCAGTACATGGGCTAAGTCCCTTGAGAGGAGTGAGCACCCAGCTCTGACTTCGTGGAAGATATATGGAAAGGTTTCTCAGAAGAAGTGCCATCTAAGCTGAGATTTGAAGGACTGCTAGGAGTTAGCTAAGAGAAGGGTGTGGGAGAAAGGCAGAAAGGAGAGAATATTATAGGATGAGGGGCCACATGTTCTAAGATCTGAAAAAATGAGAGAGCATGGAAGGCTTAGGGAGTGGCAAGTGGCTCAGTGTGGCTGGAATACCAAATTTGCAGGGGAATGGGGGATATGAGGGATATGAGACTGAGGAGCTATGTAGGGCCAGAATCATCAGAGGTCTTGGGACCCGTATTTTGGCATTGGACTTCATCCTGGAGAAAAGGAGACATCCCTCAAAGGTTTTAGGCAGGTATGTGATGTGATCATAGTCCCATTTTAGAAAACCCCTCTGGCTGTGTGCAGTGAGTTAGTCAACTTGAGGTTAAGGGCACAGTCCCCACAAGTCTGCCCTCACTTCAGACACCAGCCCCAGGTTCAGGGTCCCCAGGATCACCTTTTCTTCATAGCATCTGGCTGCAAATTCAAGGGTTCTCATGACTACCCTCACAGTTGATAATCTGATATTTAGGAAAGTGTTATACTTAGGAGTACACTTTTATTATAATAAACAGATATAAATTGGACTTAGTCAAGGATATAATTAATTGGAATCAGGAGGGTTCCAAACATGAAGCTTCTAGGCCCTCAGGATGCATTACTTCCCAGCATCTCTACATGCATAGGCACAAGTATTGCCAACCATGTTAGTTCATGCAAGCTTTAGTAAGGGAGCACTGTCAGGGTGGAGCCCAGCGTGGGACTCGATCCTATGAACGAGCCCTAATGACTGTAGGATCATGACCTAAGCTGAAATCCAAGAGTCAGACGCTTAACTGACTTAACCGACTGAGCCACCCAGACACCCCTAGAGTTTTAATTGAGGCTTCATTACCTAGTCATGGTTGATTGCATAATAACTTACATGGTTGAACTTAAGCTCCAGGCTACTTCCCCTCCCTGAAGGTCAGGCTGTCACATGGCCCAAAGCCCCACCCACAATCACTTGGTTGGTCTTTCAGACTCAGCCAGCCCCACTCTGACTCATCTCATGAGCATAAATGAGGGCCCAACGTTGAATAACAAAGACACTCCTCTTGCTGTGAAAATTGCAAGTTTAGGGATTTCCTCCTAGGAACCCAGACAAAGGGTAGATCTTTAGGTGACGCCAAATTTCTTACTGTGCACTGTGGTGTGGCAGTTAGATCGGATGAAAGTCTGAAAACAGGAAAACCAGTTAAGTGGTTGCTGCAGAAATCCAAGAAAGAGAACATGATGGCCTAGGCCCAGGAAGAACAGAGAGGATGGAAAAAAGTAAAGCGGTTTTGATACATTAAGAATAGAATGTCAATACTTGGTGTTTGACTGGGTAAGGAGGTTGAGGGCTGGGGAGGAGACAAGGACTATGGCACAGGTGTCCTGGGCAAATAGCTGGTTTAGGGCTGCTGTTTGCCAATATCTCTTGGCTTCTTGTTTTCCGGATCAATCAGCCTAGCACGATGCTTGGCACATAATAAACATTTAGCAAATATCTGTTGAGTTAAAAAAAAAAAATGAATGAATGGTCCCATCTTCCAGCAAAAGAGGAAGAGACTGCTGTAAGGGTGCAAGCCATGTTCAACACATGTTTATTGTGCCCTTCTGAACTAGGGCCACAAATTAGCTCACCCAGTTTCTGCAACTGGACATTTCCACCTTCCATGTGGGATGTGTCCTAGGATTGCTTAAGTATGTGTGTGTGTATGTGTGTAATAAGGGGAGTTTCTTTGCAAGTTGTGAATCTTATTGTTTATTTGAAAGCTGGACACACGTTGTACTGTATTGGAGAGCCTTGAAGAGGGGTATGTGTTTGCCTGGAACAGAACTAGGATGAGTGTTGAGAGGAACGTTCTTTCCCCTCTCTTCATGTTTCCATACAGAGGGAGTTTGATTAGGATAATACTCTTGGCTTCTCTCTGTCCCTTCCTCTCTTCTCCCTAGTGGTTTAACAATTTAATGAGCTTGGGAAAAGGCACTGAGGGTACCTGGCTCAGTTTCTCCCTGACTCTCAGAATCTGTCTGCCTCCAGAGAGTATAGGTTATCATCAGCTTTCCGCTGGGCACTCGGCTTTGTGGAGCAGGCTCCACAGTGACTCATCCTGGAGGCAGGGTTCGGAAGCCACTCTTACTGTGTACCTAAGTCACACTTCCTGGACCAGGTTTAGTATTACTAAATTCATGGAAGAGGAATGGTATTTGTTTCACACTCTCTCCAACACTGTGCTCCCAGCAAAAGAGCGGAAGTCGCTTCCATGACCTGTACCCCGTCCCCTGCCCTGATTCCCTGGGTATTGGTTTTATGGCTCCCTTACAGCCTGAGTTCCTGTTTGCATTAGCTTGGGCCGCCATAACAAAATACTGGGGAGCGTAACAACAGAAATGCATTTTCTCACAGCTCTGGAGTCATTGGGCTTGGTTTCTGGTAAGGCCTCTCTTCCCGGCTTGCAGACAGCCATCTTCTTGCTGGGTCCTCCGGACATGGCCTGTTTTCTGTGCACAGTCAGACAGACAGAAAGGTCACCAGGAGCTCTCCCTTTTCTTATTGGACCCCAGTTCTATGGAATCAGGGCCCCACCCTTATGACTTCACTTAACCTTAATTAATTCCTGAAAGTCTGTATCTCCAAATATAGTCATATTGGGGGTTAGGATTTCAATATATGGATTTTGGTGGTGGTGGTGGTGGGAAATGTAACAGTCCATAACACTGTTCTTTTAAAGGGCTTTCCCATCTTCTTTCATGATTAGGACATAGTTATATAGACTATATATAAATGTGAGAATTACTGGATTGTAATTTCAAACTGGTTTTAAGAACCATGAGCCCGGCGCTCAATAATTGCTGTTTGATGCCTTCAGGAATGTGATGCTTAGGTTTTGTGTAATATTGGTGTCAGTTGACTTTGGGCATAACACCAAGGGTCATGGATGATATATCGGCCCTTTGGATGATAGTATCGGCTGCACCCAGGTGCATCTGAGGAATTTTCCGCTGCTGACTGGCGGGTGCTGTTTGTTATGTCACAAAAGTCCTCCAAGACTGAATGGTTTAAAGCTGGGGACAAAAATCACCTTTAGAAGATTGTTCCTGTCTTATTCCCATGTCATTCCTGAAAAGTTCATGCGGCTCATTATGGGTTGTTGTGGTGTTAAAAGGGATGAGTTTCTGAATTGGGAAAAATACTAGTATGTGGAAGGAAGGGCTTAAATATTTAAAACTATAAAATGTCATCAAAGTTATTCTGATCTGGGCTTTAGAAGTCACCCCGTCTTCTCTCATGATATTGGCAGGCAATGCAATGTTGATATAGCTCCAAAGAATTTGCTAGCCTCTCTGGGCAGCATCCTCTCTGTTGGAAGGCCACAGCCTTGGAATGAGAGCTCCAATGCTGGTCACAGACAGCCCATGTCTTGGGACACAGCTTTAAGGGAGGTCTCAGTGGTGCCAGGTGACAGAAGCGAGAGCAGAGGCTGTGGAGCAGGCAGAACTTAGTTCCAATTCTGCCTCTGCTGTTGAAACTTTCAGCACATAACTTTACCTCTCCAAGCTTCTCTGAGCTGCTGTTTTCTGTTCTGTAAAATGGGAATAACACCACAGAATACCGTTATCAGGATCAAACAAGATGGTGTACTTAGGTGTGCACCATGCCTTGTTGACATTAACGTGTGAGATCCTTTCTCTCAGACCAATCTGATTGCGTTGGGAACTACATGTCTTGGTGCCCACTTGTTAATGATGTTCATTTTCTCCACAAGACCTGCTCTGACCTCCAGAACCCTGTGGAAGGTCTCTTCCAGACTCTCCACCTTATCACCTGCCAGGCTCATATCCTGTTTGCTGAGTGAGCTTTCTGTCTGAATCTGCATTGTACTTCCTCAGCTAGACTGGCCTCTCTTTCACAGCCTCTCTTTCATATCTGGTTTATGTTTCATTTTCGAATCCTAGCACAATGCCTCTTTGCACATAGCACTGCTCAAAAAATAGGGATTGGCTGATATTTCGCCTACTTTTGTCTCCTCAACATTGCCCCAGGGTCATGAGCTGAACTCAGACTACTACATAAGGCGTTACTACAAAGTAACAACATGTTTATTCCTTTATCTGTTTATCTAGCAGCCCAACCATGACTCACACATCCAAATGAGGCTGCTGCCTTATAAGGAGGCACTTTGAAGGCTATTATTCCAAGGAGCCTGCCACCTCCCGAAGCATTTTTAGAACTCCTGCTTTGAATCACTACCAGTGTCAAGATGGTGAATCCTCACACCTCCTGGGAGCAGTTATTTTTGGAAACAATGAAAGTCAGGTTGGCCAAGTTTGGTAAGTATGGTCCTTCAGGGGGTGGGTGGGTGTGGAGAAGGAGGCAACCTGGGCATTTCTAATGTGTCAAGCACTTTGCATTCACTCTTATTTTATTCTTAATAACATTTCTGTGAGGCAGGTGTTATTATTACCTCCATTTTACAGACAAGGAGTCTGAGGCATAAAGTGCACATTCTCTATACAGGAATATCGTGGCTTCCCCCCTCCCTGCCCCCATTACTAAGCTAGCATTAGGAGGCCAGGAAGCAGGCAGGACAGACATACTTAAGTGACCTTTCTATACCCAGGCAGAGACGAGGAACAGGGGCGTCTTATCTAAAGACAACAAAGCCAAGAACAGTGACATTTGAACTGGTGGGGGCGGGGAAGTTAAGGGCAATGCAGAAACCCTGGAGGAGAGGGGAAATGGGTCCATGCAAGCACCTGTAGGGCATCTCTAGGAGAGATCAGACAAGAGGGGACAGGACTGACTGGTCCAGGACTGGGGACTCATGAGCAGGAGAAGGATGGTCACCAGAATTCCTAGCTCAAGGAATTCCCTTTGTGCCTCTCTTTTTCACTTTTTAAACATGGTGTTCATGGGGCGCCTGGGTGGCTCAGTCGGTTAAGCGTCCGACTTCAGCTCAGGTCATGATCTCTCTGCTGGGGAGTTCAAGCCCCACTTCAGGCTCTGAGCTGTCAGCACAGCTAACAAGCTGAAGCCTGCTTCCGATTCTGTGTCTCCCTCTCTCTCTGCCCCTCCCCCGTTCATGCTCTGTCTCTCTCTGTCTCAAAAATAAATAAATGTTAAAAAAAATTAAAAAAAAAAAATTAAAAATAAACATGGTGTTCATGTTTGCTGACTGAAAGAAGGGCTCGAGTTCATTGTGGAAAACTTGGAAAATACAGAGGAGTATAAAGAAGATAAAAACGATCTGTAGGTGACCCCTCCTCCCCAAGATCTCAGGCTTTGGTAAGACACAGCCACTGAGCCCATCAGCGCACACGAGGTTATTTATAAGCTCCTGGCTTCTCACCCACCCACTCCCCTCTCTGCTTGGGCTTGGGAGGCCTGGGGCCAGGACATTCCCTTGCAGCCTACACAGGCTGCTATATAAAGTCCTGCTCTTCTAGGGGCTGGATCAGGACGTTCCTTATCTCTTTGCAGCAGGGTTCTGATAATGCGCCCAGTTGGCTGGCACTCTGAGCCGAGCCTGGGCTCTGGCTGCTGCTACTGGGGCCTCCAGCCCCCCCATGGTTGTCTGTGCTGGTTCCCGCTGAGACTTGGCCAAAGACACTAACTGAAACCTTCAATGTAGCAAGTTGTTTGCTCGTTGCATTAAAGGGCAGTTGCCAGACAGCTGAGTTGAACTGGATGGGTTTGGCATGAGTGACGGGTGTGTCCAGCACATGCAAGATCCATGGTCAGTGTCCCCCTCCTGAAGCAGCTGTGCCTAACCCCCACTCTCCCAGCCCCCGCCCTGATTTCCCTCTCCTTCCTCTTCATTAGTGCTTGGCTCAGAATTTTCTTCTTCCATATGGCTTCTGCAGGCAAAGGCCTTCCATGGCTGGTGGCCTGCCTGTCTCTGTTCCAGAATTCCGGGCTGGACTTCTCCCTAATCGATGGTGGACCATAGCAAACGTCCTCTCTCTGCCTGGAAAATAAGTTTTGCCAAAGGAAGTAGAACCATCTTATTGCTACAAGTTGGGGCAGAGGGGAGTCAAGAGAGACATCCTGAAAAAATGCATAGGCTTTTGCATTTGCATTTGCATAGAAGGTGGAGGAGGGACTGCAAAGTATTCCCTAAACTGAGAAGGCACTTTGAGACTGAAAACACGAAAGGAGGCCACGCCATACAGTTGATATAGACTTTTATTCAGGGTAACTTACTGATGGGGGTGGGGGGGCCGGGGAATCAGGCAGATGGTGATCCGGCTGCAGAGTTATTCTCTGCGAAATCTGGACCTTAATCTACAGATTTTATAGAACGAGGGAATGTGCCGAAGGACACTATAGTGAGACCAAAGGGTTTGCATGCACCTAATTGACATCTAACATTTAATTAGATCTCACGGCACCACCTGTGTATCAAGAAAGGGAGAGATACGTTACCTTGAGCAGACTTACAGAGGGCCAAAGCTAGCCTCCCTCCATCTCAGCCTTGGTAGGCATTTTAAGGCATGTATATTAATCTCCTAGGGGCCCTGGAACACATGGAGGGGGGGTGGGGTCAGTGAACAAGATAGAGGGTAAAGATGGGCTCAGTAGTGTTTGCTTTCCTATAGTGTTAAATCAGACACAACCAGTGTGAAATCCTAGCTCCTTCGCTTAAAAGGATGTGTGATCTTAAGCAAGTTATGTATCTCCTTTGAGGCTGAGTTTTCTCATCTTTAAGATGTAGAGTATGATATCTCTAAGAACTCCTGCAAAAATGAAATAAGAGGTCATGTATAAAACACGGGAAACATATTTTAGGTGGTATTATGATAGTTATTACAATTTTTGTTAATATTTTTATTTATGATCATTTGGATAAGAGAGAAGTGATGGCTTCTGTTTTCCCCTTTTAGATTCAACAGAGAAATTCTTGACCTTGGTTCTTAAGAAACCTGTTTAAGCAAAAAAGATACATGTTTCCATTGATATTTAAATGAGGTTTTTCAAGTTCTGAGAGAATCCTCTCTATTTTTTTACACTTTTTTTTGAGAGAGAGGGAGAATGTGTGAGTGGGAGGGAGGCGGGGGGGTGGGGGGAGAAAGAGAAAGAGAGAGAGAGAGAGAGAGAGAGAGAGAGAGAGAGAGAGTCTTAACCAGGCTCCACGCTCAGCCTAGAGCCCAACATGGGGCTCGATCCCACAACCATGAGATCATGACCTGAGCCAAAACCAACAGTCAGCCACTTAACCGAGTCATCCAGGTGCCCCCTTAGAGAATCCTTTCAAAGCAACATCTGGGCCCTGAGGAGGTCCTGGTTCACCTTTGTATTGGCCTGTGAGAATCAGTCAACTTTATACAAAAGGGAAAGTCATTGTACTTATGGCTTAGTCTAAATTTAGTAGCAAAACATTCCTGCTATAGGGGTGCCTGGGTGGCTCAGTTGGTTAAGCGTCCGACTTCAGCTCAGGTCATGATCTCTCTGCTGGGGAGTTCAAGCCCCACTTCAGGCTCTGAGCTGTCAGCACAGCTAACAAGCTGAAGCCTGCTTCCGATTCTGTGTCTCCCTCTCTCTCTGCCCCTCTCCTGTTCATACTGTGTCTCTTTCTCCCAGAAATAAGTAAATGTTAAAAAAATAAAAATAAAAAAACCCACATCCCTGCTGTAAGCTACAAGGGACATCACAATGGAATGATTACATATGAAATATCAATAGTGAAAATATAACTTATGAGAACATAAAAGATACAATTAAAGCAGTGTCCAGAGAAGAATGCATAGTGAGACTCTTTGTGTCAACCTGACCTGGCCATAGGATCAGGGCCCACATAGGACCCAGCTATTCTGTCAGACATTATTCTGAGTGTTTCTGTAGGGTGTTTGTGGGTGAGATTAACATATGCATTGGCAAACTGAGCAAAGCAGATTGTTCTCCCCAGTATGGGTGGGCCCCATCCAATCTGTTGAAGGCTTGACTAGAATAAAAGGTGAAGAAAGAATTCTTTCTCTCTGACTGCCTGTCTTTGAGCTGGGACATCATCCTCTTCTGCCTTTGGACTTGTACTTGTACTAGAACTCACACCTCCAGTGCTCCTGGGGCTCCAGCTTGCTGTCTGCCAATCTTGGGACTTCTCAGTCTCTGTAATTGCGTGTGCCAAGTCCTTAGAATAAATTTCTTTTATATATTTCTTTTTAATTTTTTTAAATATTTATTTATTTTTGAGAGTCAGAGAGAGACAGAGCATGAGCAGGGGAGGGGCAGAGAGAGAGGGAGACACAGAATCCAAAGCAGGCTCCAGGCTCCAAGCTATCAGCACAGAACCCAATGTGGGGCTCGAACTCACATACTGCGAGATCATGACCTGAGGGGAAGTCGGATGCTTAACTGACTGAGCCACCCAGGTGCCCATAAATTTGTTTTATATTGATATAAATCAGTATCCTATTGATTCTGTTTCTCTGGAGAACCCTGACTAATACACATAGTCTAATAATAAATTAATAAAAAATTAAACAGGAATGAAAAATGAAATACGCATCCCACTGAAGTAGTTAGAAAAAAGGCCATAAACCTAAGGAAAGCAGAAGGAAGAAATTAATAAATGTTAAAGCAGAAATGAATAAATTATAAAACAACATTTTTATAATTAATAAATTATAACAAGTCGCTAATAACTAAATTTAAAGCTAATTCTTTTTTTTTTTTTTAGTTTATTTATTTATTTTGCCAGAGAGAGAGAGAGAGAGAGAAGACACATGCACATGCTTGAGCAGGTAAGGGACGGGCGGAGGAGAGGGAGAGAATCCCAAGCAGGCTCCACGCCCAGCCCAGAGCTCCACTCGGGACTCGATGTCATGACTGTGAGATCATGACCTGAACCAAATCAAGAGCTGGTCGCTTAACTGACTGAGCCACCCAGGCGCCCTAAAGCTAATTCTTTTAAAAAGCAATAAGATTTATAAGATTTATAAAATGTCGGCTAGGGGTGCCTGGGTGACTCAGTCAATTGAGTGTCCAACTCTTGATCTCAGCTCAGGTCTTGATCTTAGGGTTATGAGTTCAAGCCCCGCAGTGGGCTTCATGCTGGGTGTGAAGCCTGTATAAAAAAGGAAAAAGAAGAGAATTATAAATTGTCAGATAACTTTGTCAAGAGAAAAGAAGGAAATAGCCACAAAAAAAGAAATGCTAAGGGGATAACAACCACAGAGGAATAGAATTAAAAGAAACCTTAGAGACTATATTACTCAACTCCATGTAAATACATTTAAAAACTTGTGTTGTAAAAAAAACCTGACGTTACTCAAAGAGAGCTCTGGCCTTTCTCCTTGGCTCCTGGGAGATAAGCTCCAGGACCTTGGAATGTCCTGCCTGATAAGAATGTCTTTCTTTACTGGGATGGGGGGGGGGGCCCTCAGGCCACACGAAACAGTTTAACAATGTGATTCAGGACAGGAGCTTTGGGTTACATGCTATTCACTCTATCCCTGCTCTGCTGTAAACGTCAGCTCCATGGGCAGTCAGTCCCATCTTGTGGTTGAGCTCCAGGAGAAACTCTGGACACTCAGGTGAGCTTCCCTAGCTGTCACTACTCTGTATGGTTGCATGTGCCCGCTGGGGAGAGCAGTGCTGTCCGTGGGTCCATCAGGAAGGCTGGAGGCTCAGTGCTCAGAAGTTCCCTGGACTCTGCCTGGCGCATCTTGCACCTCTTTCCTTGGCTGGCGTTAATCCTTTCACTGTAATGAACTGTAACGACGAGTACAACAGCTTCCAGTGAGTTCTGTGGGTCCTTCTAGCAAACTGTCAAACCTGAGGGTGGTCTTCGGAAACCCCTAAGTTTGTAAAGCCTGATATATTGGATAGTTTTCTGAAAAAATATAATTCTCCTCAATCTGAATCAACATCATAGTCAATGACATATTCAATGTTAGTTTTGCCTTAGTTAACCTACAAATTAAAAGAAATCGCAATAAAACAAGTAGTTCATATGGAAAAAGAAGGTGAAAAGTGAATGGGAAACTAGCCCTAGATGCTATAATGCATATTATAAAGCTACAGTAATTAAAATAGTGTAGGACATCTTGCAGTTGGAACAAAATAGGAAA
Organism: Puma concolor; assembly: GCF_028749965.1. Lineage (NCBI taxonomy): Eukaryota > Metazoa > Chordata > Mammalia > Carnivora > Felidae > Puma > Puma concolor. The sequence goes on from NC_141683.1 coordinate 43,155,788, forward strand.
TCCAGAAATAGACCAAAACCTATTGGGAATTTAGTTTATGATAATGGTAGCATTTCAAATCATTGGGAAAAAAGATGAATTATTCAATAAATAGTGTGGAGACAACTGAGTAGCCATCTGGAAAAAAATTAAGTTGGATCTATACCTCACTTCTTATATCAGGAAACATACCAGGAAAGTTCAGTGATTTAAATTTTTTCAAGTGCAATAAGAAACTGTGGGAGATTATGAAGCAATCTAGGCCTGAGCCTGGGTGGCTCAGACGGTTAAGTGTCCGACTTCAACTCAGGTCATGATCTCATGGTTCGTGGGTTCGAGCCCCACATCGGTCTCTGTGCTGACAGCTTGGAGCCTGGGGCCCGCTTCAGATTCTGTGTCTCCCTCTCTCTCTGCCCCTCCCCCACTCACACTCCCTCTCTCCCAAAAATAAATAAACATTAAAAAAAGAAGTAATCTAATAACTATTTTGGAATGGGGAAGAAGTTTCAAAGTATGACATAAGATACAAAAGTCATAAGGAAAAAAATGGATAACTTCTGCATTAAAAATTATGTATGGAAAGCCAGCAAGCAAATTCTACAGAGGAATGCTAAACCAGGAAAAATATGGTGATACATAATAATACATATAAAGACCTTTCACTAGTCAATAAGAAAAATGACCATATAATAAGAAAATAGGCAAAAGATACGAACAGAGAGTTCACGGAAAAGGAAACAAATGATTTTATAAAAGGATGCTTCATATTACGTGTAATAAGAGATATTATAAAATAAAACTACAGAGAAATAGCATTTACTGTTTTCCACGTACCAAATTGACAAAGATAAAAAAATTTATACATTCTGCTGGTACAGGCCTGGGGAACAGAAAGTCTTATATGTTGCTTATGGGATGTTGAATCTGTGCAACATTTATGGATGGCAAAAAGTCACAAACATATATACCAGTTGGCTAATGTTCTGCTTCTAGGAATTTATCCTAATCACTTTTGGACAAAATAAAGTATGTACAAAGTTATTCATTGCAGCATTGTTTGTAAGAGTAAAATATTCGAAACCACCAAAATGTCCATCCAAGAAGGATCATCTGAATAAATTATGGTGCACTGAGCCAATGGAATACTATGCAACCCTGAAATAGACCAAGGAAACTCTTTATGTACTAAGAGGGGAATGAGCTACAGATCCACTAGGAAGTGAAAACGATAAGGTGTAGAACTATTATGTGCAAAGCAGTGCATATCGTTTCCGTAAAAGAGGAAAGAAAAGAACATCCATTACAGTGAGAGCTCCTATGTGTTGTTTAAGCTCACCCCCATCCTATGAAGAAGGTACTATGATTGTGTCATGCTCTGCAGATGGGGGTAACTGGGGTACAGAGAGGCTGCCCAAGGTCATGTATCAGTTGGTATTGGGCAGTGCTGGGTCTCAAACTCAGGCAGTCTGGCTCCAAGGTTTGTCCTCTTCCCACGTGCCATGTTTCTTTATATGGATGCATGTGCATATTTGCATATTCATAAGCGATCTCTGGTGGCTAAGGGAAAGATATGAGAGTATATAGTGTATTTCACTGTATTCCCTTTTGTGCATTTGGCTATTGGACCATGTGGAGTATTATCTACTAATACATTTAAAACAATTACATTTCTGATTGGGAACAGAGTTCAGGGGAGGGGATATATCGCACAGGACCCAGGTTCCCTGAGGCAGATATAAAGTTCCATCCCGGGTACCAAGAACTGAGTGTCTCTGCCTGCCATGCTGGGGAAACCACATAGCCTCAGTATGACTCGAATCCCTCATGGGGCCTTCGTAACAGTGGTGGGTGGAGGTGAGCAAGGAGATGCCCAGGTCTTGCCTAGTGGAGGGCTGAACCAGCCTGCCCTGCCTCATGCTGAGTTTGGGTCCAAGATCACAGAGGTGGGCATCAGATGGGCATCAGGCTGGGCCCTCTACTTGGGTCTCTACTGTGATCTGAGGTGAGACATGTCTTCCCATATGCCCCCTACGACAGAAGTTTGCTTGATTTTTGCCTGAGGGCTATCAGCACTGTCTGGCCAGGCTTGCTTGACAACCTCAGGGCAGGGGGGATGGGGCAAGGTCTATTTTTGGTGGTGCAGATGTTTCTGCACAGGAAAGTATCCTTGGGAACAGAGGTGGTGCTGTGCAGAGGCGAGCCTTCAGGGTTTCAAGTGCTTGGACCTCGCCCAGCTCTGGGTAAGTGGCCTGCATAACTGTGCTGGGGCATCACCAGCAGCCAAAGAAGGAGGGGCTGTGGGGCTGGAGAGGCTCTTGCTTCCAACATCCGCTCACCCGGAGAAGATTTCCTTTCTCTGCCTGTTCCTTTCCTTTTGCCTGGGCTCAGCCGGGTGCCGGGAATTGAGATGGTGTCAGGTGACAAGAGGCCACCTTCCCCGCAGCTGGCCTCCTCCTCAGGCTGTGATGAAGTGGTCAGAATACCTGCAACGTCCACACAACCACGATGAACGCAGACTCCCCAGCAACCACAATTGCAGCCACCACACTGTAGGGCCGTATGACCAACATCAGCAATCGCTACGGTAAACTGCAGCAAGCACACAAGCACACAACAGCAGTCGCAACCACACCATCTGCGCGACCACACAACACCCACACAAGCACCGCGACCTGCAGCAACCACTGCGTCAGTGGCCATTTATCAACTCTGTCTCATGTTCCGACTTGAGACCCGGAAAGGGGGTCTGCCATGCCTCCCGAGACAGATCAGCAGAGACCTGGGAGGCTTCTCGGACCTTTGGGTGGGAATGAGCCGGTGGGAACTTGGATCAGGTGAGTGGGGTTTATGATGTGGCCTCCTCTGTCTCTGAGGGGAGGTGTGGCCCCTTGAGGACTTCCAAGTCAACTTGGCTCTAAGCCCTAGAGGAGGGGGCATCTTTCTCACTCCCTTTCCTGAAAGACGGGGGCACCTGTCTTATTTTCCTTCCTGGGGACCCCCTGTGATGCTCAGTGCTGAACTCTGAGCATAAATGGTACTTTCTGATTGGAGGGGATGGGACCGAGCAGCCACCTTTCCTCTCATTACGGAGTCCTATTTCCCGTGCATCACTGGAAGGAGTGGGCCTCTGGTCATTTGAAAACCAGTCTCCGCGAGGGGGATGGAGGCAGCAAGTTCTTGACCAGAACCTGCCACGTACCATCAGCACAATCCCATAGAAAGCCTCTTTTTTTTTTAAGTTTAATTTTGAGAGAGAGAGAGAGAGAGACAGAAAGAGAGAGAGAGAGAGACAGAGACAGAGCATGAGCTGGGAAGCAGCCAGAGAGAGGGAGACAGAATCTGAAGCAGGCTCCAGGATCCGAGCTGTCAGCACAGAGCCCCATGAGGGGCTCGAACTCATGAGAGGTGAGATCATGACCTGAGCTGAAGCCAGATGCTTAACTGACTGAGCCACCCAGGCTCCCGAGAGTCTCTGTTCTATACAGCCCAGCACTGGTGCTGGCTGTCCAGCTCAGTGAAAGGCATGGTCGAGATAGGACTGTGCACAGAGAAACTATTCAGACTCTCAAGGCAGCTGGTGCCCTGATGGAGGGAGTGCCACTGACAGCCACGGCCACAGTGCCTGGGGAGGGGCACGCTGATGCTTGGGGCTCTGAGGAAGGCTTCCCAGAGAAGGTAGAGCTTGATCCTGCTGTAAAGGAAGGATTTCACTCACCCAATAGAGAGAAAGAGAAGGCATTCCAGGAAGAAGAACAACATGAGCAAAAGCCCAGAGGCCTTATGAAATTTGGTGGAGTCACTGAGTGGTGGGAGGTAGGAGGGCAGGAAGGAGGACGTAGGAAGGCGGAGGAGGTCAGAGGCTGAAGGGGGAGCATCTTGGGATGCGTAGTCCTGTGGGCAATGGAGACACTGAAGGTTTTTCTGAGAGATGGGCAGCAACATATACCAGGCAGCATCCCAGGATGACTTTTTAGCGGCCCTGTGTGGGCGGCTAGCGTGTTGTGCTTAAGGGTGTTCTGGGAGAAACAGGTTAGGTGCAGTGAGAGGCTGGGACTTGGACTCAGTATCCCCAGTGGGAGTGGAAGGTAGGGTAGGAGTGGGCAGGAAGGACACGAGAGAATAGACAGGGTCTCACAGCAGCCTGGGTTCGGGCAGGGTGAGTCAAGGATGATGGCTCCAAGGGATGGTGTTTGGGCTACTGAATGGGGGGTACTCAGTTCATGGGGAGAGACGCTGTGCTTGTGCAGTGCTGGAGGTAGGGCTGTGACCGTGGGGGGAAGTCCAGGAGGCGGCTGGCTATGCAGCCCAGAAGAAAGGAGTGATGTGGGGTGCAGTTAGGTGGCGACAGCTGGAAGAGAAGGGACCAGGGGTGAAAGAGTGCCAGAGAGAGAAAAGCAGAGGGGCGGGTAGAGAACCGGGACCCAGCTGCAGGCACAGGAAAGAGTGTGAGAGTCTGAGGCCGAGGGGAGGTGAGGGGGAACCATGGCCAGAAGCCTCAGTCTGGAGAGTGAGGCTCCAGCTGCCTGGGTGCCACAGAGGCTCCCTCTCGCTTCAGTGCCTTCCCCCCGACTGCCTTCTGCTTCATGGCAAATGTCCGCTCCCTATGTGGTCACACTTGTTTACCTGTCTGTGCGGCCCACTTCCCCAGGAGCCCTGAGAAGGCTGTACCTCTGTGTCCAGTGAAGGAAAGAACTTACCTGGCAGGTGGGACAGGCCCCGAGGTCTGGGTGATATGTGTGCCCCTGGGGATGTCTGAGTGGCAGACACTTGTCAGGAAGCAGGCCGTCCCTCTTGGCCAGAATGCTCTTTCTCTCCTGGGCTGCTCGGACAGCAGCTTCCTTTTCCTAGGTACCTGCTAGGTACTGGGTGGGCACGGTGGGGCGAGTCCAGTGACAAACTGGGCACAGCCACCTCATGGTTCTTTTCGGTTTCTGCTTCCTGCTAGGGGCCCAAGATGAAATCAAGGGGGAAGAGAGAGGAAGGCGGGCAAGGCAGAGAGTTCACGTGCTAGGAGAGCCCTGAGGACCTAGATATGGCCACAGAGGGGGAGCAGGGGTGGGAGGAAGAAGGAATTTTCAGAAGAAGAGAGCAGGAAGTAGGTTTGAGTCAGTTTGAAGTTTGAAGTCAGTCCCGAGAGGAAGCGGGGGGACGGCAGCCTCGTGTGTGGGGTGGACAGCCCAAGCCCAGGCAGATAGGTGACAGGGAGGGACAGGGCGGGGCCAACGGAAGACCTGCAGCGTCTGCTGAGGAGGTGGGGTTTGTACAATCAGCGGACTGGGAGTCACAAACCTGAGAAGGTGCTTCAGTCAACACCTGGCAGGTGACTTAGGACGAATTCCTTCTGTGAGACAGGCAGGTGGTCGACAGAGGTCCCACCGAAAACTCAGGCATTCCCCTGGGTAGTGGCTAAGGACCTGAGCTCCCAGGACCCTGAGCTGGCAGGGATGGCATGGATGAGGGTGTATGTGGGCGGCAAGGAGCGGAGCAATGGCCAGAGGCCTGGGGCTGCTGGGGGCCTGCCTAATGAGGTGCGAGTTGGGGGAGTTGGGGACGTGTGAAGAAGGGCCAGCTCAGGATTTAGAGAACCCTGGGACAGAAGTGGGGGTGGGGAGAGGGAGAGAGGGAGCAAAGAGAGAGGGAGGGGGCAGAGGAGAGGAGGGGAAGTGCTTTCTAGACCCCAGGGGATGAGGTTTCACAGATCGTATGTCGTCTGGGTCATTTCCTTGGGAGGCGGTGCACAGGAGGAACCGAACTGTTTCCCCACACCACCCTTATTCTAGGCTGCTGTCCTTAACTCTGTCCATGCCAAGGGAAGAGACAACTCCCCTCCTCCACTCGGGGAGATTGTTAGTTTTGCTGACAAATGCTCTATGCTTCCTCTTTTCTGATTTCAGAGAAGAGGACACTTTTCCTTAAAGGAAAGGGGAACCAGTTCCTGAAGGTGTCAGAACAGTAGCCAGTGAGGTTTGCCAAAGCACTGGTCCTGGCGGTTGAAGAGGCTGATAAGTCCCTGTCACCACATTCAGCAAGAACATTTTCCTTCGTCTTACCCACCTCTAGGCCATTGGTTCTCAGCTCTGGTTGAACGACAGTACTTTTTTTTTTTTTTTTTTTAATCTTATTGCCCAGGTAGCACCTGAGATCAATGGAATGCAAATCTTGGGGGGAAGACATTGGTATCTTTGAAAGCTCCTCAGGAGATTTCTGGGTGCAGCCAGGCTTGGGGGCCTCAGTCCGAGTGTGTGGTTGTTTCCTGTAAATGCCTCTTTGTTTACAGCTTGAATACCCAGTCCAGGGGTGCCTGGGTGGCTCAGTCGGTTGAGCATCTGACTTCGGCTCAGGTCATAATCTCACGGTTTGTGAGTTCGAGCCCCGCACGGGGCTTGCCGCTGCACGCACGGAGCCCACTTTGGATCCTCTATCCCCCTCGCTCTCTGCCCCTTCCCCACTTGTGCTCTCTTTCAAAAATAAATAAAACATCAAACAACAACAACAACAAAAAACCCACACACACAAAAAGAAATCCAGTCCAGGCTAAAAGCTGGGCAGGTCTTCCTGATATTGTAGTGTTTAAAATGGAGCAAACTCAGGGGGCCTAGAACGAAGGAGAGTAGGGCAAAGGGGCATCGCCAGCATGAAATACTTGAGGGGGCGCCTGGGTGGCGCAGTCGGTTAAGCGTCCAACTTCAGCCAGGTCACGATCTCGCGGTCCGTGAGTTTGAGCCCCGTGTCAGGCTCTGGGCTGATGGCTCAGAGCCTGGAGCCTGTTTCCGATTCTGTGTCTCCCTCTCTCTCTGCCCCTCCCCCGTTCATGCTCTGTCTCTCTCTGTCCCAAAAATAAATAAACGTTTAAAAAAAAAAAAAAAAGAAGTACTTGAGAATTAAATTGCCTCCCCCTCCTGCCTGTCAAACATCTGTTTGTTTCTGGCACAGGCCCCCTATTCTTATTCCTAAGGGTCAGTAAAACCCATCCATACCTGCCTTCTTGCTTCTTTGGCTGCCTCCCTATCTTTGTACAGACCCAGACTGTTATGCATGTGTCTTAGTCAGCTTGAGCTGCTATAACAAAATACCATAGAGGAGGTGGCTTGAACAGTGGACATTTATTTCTGACAGCTCTGGAGTCTGAGGCCAGGGTGCCAGCATGTTTGGATTCTGGTGAGAGCCCTCTTCCTGGTTTGCAGATGGTTACCTTCTTACTATATCCTCACATGGCAGAGAGAGGAAGCACTGGGGTCTCTTCCTCTTTTGATCAGGTCACACTACTCCCATCATGGGGGCTCCAGCCTCATAACTTCATCTAAACCTAATTATCCTTCCAAGGTCCCACCTCTAATACCATTGTACTGGGGATTAGGGCTTCAACATATGAATTTAGGGGGGACACAAACATTTAGTCCATAGCAACATGATTATTTTGTTCTACCAGAAAGTTTTCTCATCCTTACACAGGAGTTATTAATACCCAGTTCATTTCCTGACTTTGAGGGCTTAGAGATATACTACTTGGGAAATTTCTAAAGTAATTCTTGGCGCAAAGCCAGAAGCAACATATCATAGCCATTATTGTTACTGTTGTTCAGATATGTTGTGATTTTGTTGTTCTGTTCCAAATTTTTGTAATTTCCATTGTGATTTCATTCCTTACTAATTCTTTTACCTGCGACCTATGGGCCATTATTTCTTTTAATTATTGAGTGCCTGAAAAAAAAATCTATATTTTAGCTGGGTATAGAATCCTATGTTGATTGGCAATTTTCAGCACTTTGCAAGAGTTCCATGTTTTTTGGCAACTGTTGCTGATGATGTTGCTACCATCAGATTTTCTTTCTTTTGTAGACAGTCTTATTTTTCTCAAGTATGACTTTTTCCTTTATCCTTACATGTTTTGTAGTTTCAGTATGATGTGTGGGCACCTAAATACATCATAATGAAGATACAAGTTCCTATATATCCATATCTAGAATTCTTACTGAATTCTAATGTTAATACTGGAAAACTTCAGGTATTATCTGTGTAGGTATCACTTCTCTCACATTTCTTCTATTCTTTTCTTTTAATTAATATTAGCTGTATGTTGGTGCTTGCCAGTCTACATTCTATGCCTCTTAACTACTATAATTCTACATTCCATATATCTTAACTATATATATATATATATATATATATATATATATATATATATATAAAACGTTCTCTTTTTGTGCTGCATTATGTGTGATTTCTTTAGTACTGCCTTCTGATAAATGACTCTGTATTTCATTATGACTTCTTAGTGTTTATCCAACACTACTGAGTTTACATATTTCAAAATCTATAATTTTTCATTTCAATTGTCTCCTTTTTATTACTTGCTTTTTAAAATTTTGCATATTTGTTGTTTCATAATTTGTTTTTACATATAGTTGTTAATCATTCTGTTCTATCTTTGAGGATTCTCAACAGTTCTTCATAACACTTGTTACTACTTGGCATATTATATAATTTTTAGTAATTGTCATTTCCACTAGAATGTAAGTTTCATGTAGGCAGTCAACTTTTTTTGTTGCAATTTTTTATTTAAATTCTAGTTAATTAACACATAGTGTAATATTAGTTTCAGGAGTAGAATTTACATATAACTTACATATAATACCCAGTGCTTATCACAAGTGCCCTCTTTAATATTTATCACCCATTTAGCCCATCCCCCATGCACCTCCCTTCCGACAACCCTCAGTTTGTTCTCTATAGTTAAGAGTCTGTTTTATGGTTTGTCTCTCTTGTTTTTTCCCACACTATGTTCACCTGTTTCATTTCTTAAATATCACAAATGAGTAAAATCATATGGTATTTGTCTTTCTCTGACTGACTTATTTCACTTAGCATAGTACACTCCAGCTCCATCCATGTCATTGTAAATGGCAAGATTTCATTCTTCTTGATGGCTGAGTAAGACTCCATTGTATATATATATATATATCACATCTTTTATATTCATTCATCAGTCAATGGACAGTTGGGCTCTTTCCATGGTTTGGCTATTGTTGATAATGCTGCTATAAAAACATCATGGTGCATGTGTCCCTTCAAATCAATATTTTTGTATTCTTTGGATAAATACCTAGTAGTGCAATTGCCAGGTCATAGGGTAGGTCTATTTTCAACTTTTTGAGGAACCTCTGTACTGTTTTCCAGAGTGGCTATACCAGTTTGCATTCCTACCAACAGTTTAAGGGGGCTCCCCTTTCTCTGCATCCCTGCCGACAGCTGTTGTTTCCTGTGTTGTTAATGTTAGCCATTCTGACGGGTGTGAGGTGGTATCTCATCATGGTTTTGATTTGTATTTCCTTGAAAATGAGTGATATTGAGCATTTTTCATGTGCCTGTTAGCTATCTGTAGGTCTTCTTTGGAAAAATGTCTATTTGTGTCTTCTGCCCATTTCTTAACTGGATTATTTGCTTTTTGGGTGTTGGCTGCCTTTCTTAGTCTTTCTCTTGGGGGAGTTATTATCTGTTATTTTGATCTCTGTCATGCTCATCCCCCCAAACTGTGGTTTTACAGTTACTTCCTCTTGGTCTTCATAGTCCCCAGCTTAGAACCAGATTTCCTAGTGTCCGCTCTGGTGTCAATGCTGTCATAATGTGGGAGTGCTGCTGATCCTGTCACTGGGCCAGGGAACCAGTTCTTCTTCATGTGGGGCTAAGAAGTTTGGTGTAAGTCTCAGGTCTGGAAGCAGTTATGCATTTTATGCACCTGGTTCTTGGGTGTGGGATCCCCGTACGGTCCCTGGTTTGGGAACACCTCCTCATGTGGTATTCCCCATCTCACCATAACAGAAAAGCTCCTCACCACCTCTGCCTGCTTCTTGCCCTGGAGACTCATGATCCCACAGCATCATCCAGCTTACAGTGCCATGTCCCTGCTGTTCTGATCTTTGGAGATGTGCATCCTTTTGAGTAAGTCTTTGACTTAAAATTTTTTGTATTTTATCGGTTATTGTTAAGTGTTTGGAGCACAGGGGGCCTCCAGGTGTGAATCTATAGTACCATTGTCCCTGCAAGTCTTTGAATTACTGCTCACTTTGACTTCCCATTAAATCTACAATAACATCAGGCCTGCAGAGTTTACTCTTGAAAGTAAGGAAGGTGAAGTTGGAGGGTGCATTAAAGCTCATCTCACTCCACCTCATGTCACAGAGGAAACCGAGACCCAGTGACTTGCTTTTGGCCACACACTTTCTTAGTAGCACAGCCAGGAAGGTAAATCTGACTCTACTCCCTGGGGTTTTGAACATCTGTCTCTGAATATGAAATCTCTCACATGGAATGGCTTTCCTGCTTTGCTGCTTTGTCTGAGCCTCATAGTTTAAGGGCCTTCCAGTGCTCTGTGGTCTCTTCCTCTTCCCAGGGCAGATGGCACTTAAGAGGGGGGGAAAGGATCAGCTCTAATAATTACTGAATGCTTGCCTTGTAATGGTTCTGCCTGTGGGGTTTTCACAGTTAATAGTTGGGTAAAAGCTCACATTTTTATATACGCTACTGCCCTCTTGTGGCCACAATGGGCATTAAATGTATAGTCTGGAACAGCAAGTAAAATCGCCCGAGGACCAGTCTGTCTTGAACATATTAATGTTCTCATAGTCATAACTTCCCTGCCCTGTGTAGAAATATCAATCCAAGTCCTATTTATTTGGTGCTTTAATGCCAAATATATAAGATATATATACATACACTCAGAAGCTGTAATCGACCTCCATGGCATAGAATATTCTCCAAATGAGGCTGACCATCTAGGCAGCACTGTTCAATAGAAATATAATGTAAGCCACACAGTAATTTAAAATTTTCTAGTAGGCTCATTTTTAATAAAGTAAAAAACATGTTTAATTCACTTTAATGATGTATTAATATAGCCAAAATATTATTGATGAGGGAGCATAAGGTAAGCTGATACACTGCAAATGCTCCCCCCCCCCCCACCATTGGATAAGTATGATATTCCTCAGGCACTCCTGGCTGTTCAAGAACAAAGGAAAGGGGAAAAACCAATGGTTAACTGATAGAGATCACAGTCACACAGGACAAGAGTCTCCATCAGTTTACAAATGTCTTAGTAAATTACAAGAAAAAGGCAATCTTAACAGTGGCCTAATCTCCAAAAACCTATAGACTTAGTTTCCTGGAGCCCCAACATCACCCTCCCCTCCACAGTGATGTGGGGAACAAAGGCGAGAAGAAAATGGTAGGTAAAATTAAATTTCCTTATAACCTGCAGCCCATTGACAAATACCGGAGGTACACAGAGTATCACATTTCTCTAGGAACCCCCTACTGTCTTAATGTTAATGACTTACCAGAAAGAAAACAACCGCTGGACTACAGCCAGGCCCCAGGTATCTTATGGGTCCCTTTAGCATATGAAAGTCCTTCTGGAGGCCTCTCTTTTGCCTTTACCTCCCCCCAGCTCCATAGTATATAACCAGGCACTCTTCACAACCCTAGTGCAGCTCTTTCGGCCCATGGGTCCTGTCCCTATCCATGGTTTAATAAAATCACCTTTTGGCCCCAAAGATGTCTCAAGAATTCTTTCTTGGCTGTCAGCTCTAGACCCCCACCGCTCTGAAACCCCATCAATGATCATTTCAACATGTAATCAATATAAAAAGACATACATTTCTTTGTACTATGTTTTTGAAATCTGGTGTGAATTTTACAATGACATCCCACCTCAGTTCAGACCAGCCACAATGCAGGTGCTCAATAGCCCCATGTGACTAGTGGCCACTGAATTGGACAGCAAAGGTCTGGGGAATGGTTTCCAAACTCTGTCACTCTGTCTGTCCCTGTTATTGCACTGATGTTTGTAGTTTCCCAAGGAACATTTTCACCAATCTGCAGCAAAATGAGAAAAATGTGAATCATATATTTTAATATATAAGGTGAATGTAATGCTTGTCTTGTGGGAGGGAATGCATGGAGATTCTCCTTCTGACTTTGTCGGTGTTAATATGTTGGTCTTAGCAGATGACAGATTATTGATCAAGTGTTCTTATTTTGCAAATAAAACATTTGCAATTCTCTCCAGCGCCCCACGCTTCATGTGCACATTTTACTGGTGGTGTGTGTGCATTAAATCCTGGGAGCCAGCAGGCCAGGTGGCTTTTTCTTCTGGCTTAGACAACTGATGGCCACAAATGGAACTATGCTTGTGTGGGGAGACTACTGGGCACGGCTCACCACGTCATTGCTACACCTTTCTGTCTGCCTCACAGAAGCATCAGGAAATGCAAGCGAGCGAGCGTGCAGCCAATAGAGGGGGTAGCCGTGGATTTACTCTAAAAACCACAACTCAAAGAGTAATCGTTAGCAAAACCCATTTCTTAGCAATCCTTAGTCACAAGTTACTACTCGACTGAGCCTACAGACTTTGTTGCCACACACCTGCAAGATGGCATATTGCAATTTCATGTGGTTGGTTTTTAATGCAGAGCCATGGAAGCCGATGGAATCCTGAAAGAGAAGCCACTGTTTTATCGGCAAAGTCTTTAATGTTCCCCCGAGCTTTACATCAGGCCGTGTCTGAAGGGGTGCTGGGTAGGTTTGTCTCATCGTGTACGGCTAGGGAATGGCGGTAACCAGGGCTTTCCCCTCTGTACACACGGGAGGCAGGTCTATCTGTAGTAGCTCCAGATTGCAGTCTGGCCTCTCCACCTGCTCTTCTCTGACTGGTGACCCCCGTGGCTCCCCTATCTGCCTTGCATGTCCGGGCAGGTCAACAGCCCTATCCCGGGCTTTGAGGCTGATCTTCAAGGTGCCCTTAAAATATGCCTTCTGGCCACCTTGCTTATAAATGCGAGCCTTTAGCTCTCTCGTGCAGCAGTCACTAGGGTGCTTAGTAGCAGTCATGTTTCTTTCTCACATATACACATAAACCCCCTTTGTGCTCGGGTTGGAAGATGGAAAATAACCCTAGCAAACTGAAATTTTGTAAATCAAACAGTTTTGATTGCTCTGGGAGCTCACTATTTAGGAAATCCTATGGCAAATTCTTTTGTAAGTGGAGCCATCGGACTTTTGTCTGTTTTAAAAATTCAAGTTTTAATACATTATCTTGCCTGAGGGGGGTGATTGCACTTGTATTTATTAAAAAGATGCAAAGAAAAGATAGAGTCTCTGGTGCTCGCCCTCCGTATTTAAGTATTTAAATAGTGGTGTGTAATCACAATTATCCAGCTCGCAAGTGAGCAATTACACGAAGTATTAATGAAAGGACCCTAGTCAAAAACTGTGCCCAAGGGAAGCTTTTTCCTGCAAGTCAGGGTTAATGGCCCAGCCATTGTTTTAATGGATTTTCAATGAGGTGTGAGGATGACAGGCCAATGAGGGTAAAGTTTTATGATACTGCTAAACAAGCACAATTAGCGACTTGCCTTTAGTATCCTGACCTTTCTGTTTATATTTCTTTGCAACCCTGAGTGTTTACTTATTAATTGCTGTTTAACACAATTCAGAGAGCCTTTGTGAACTCAGTACAGGTGCCCCATCTTTGGCTGCTTTTGTGGGGAGGGTATTTCTAAAGCCCCTTCCCCAAACAAGTTTCAGTGGCGAGCCTGACATTATGGACTCTGTTTCTGCTCTCCACAATCTCTGTCCAGGCTTTCTGGCCCTCGAGATGCCCAGCCCCCATAGTCTTGTCTTCCGGAGCCAGACCCCCGGCCTGGGAGGTGTGTAAGCTCGTGATTACAAACTCCGCCTCAGTGAGATCACCTGTGTTTGTTTTCCGGCCTCCACTACCCCCGGATCTTGGCAAAGCCATTCAGTCTTTCTGTAGGATCAGTGCCTAGTACCTGTGAGGGGTCCAGCCTGCTCTGTCTTCTCTCATTTTGAACACACGTGCCTGAGCCTAGACCCTGGGCTTAGACCTGCCTTGACTTCACCCCTAATACTTCTGGGGACTCAAATTTTGCTCCTGACCTCTGTTTCTCTGGCTGAATCCCCTCTCTCAGAAAGGCTATCTACACTCATTTTTTCTTGTTTTGAAAATTTGTCTCTATCAAGGGGTTGGTAGAGTATGGCCTGTGAGCCATGTATGGCTCACTGCCTGTTTCTGCAAATAAAGTTTTATTGCAACACAACCATGCTCATTTAGTTACATATTGTCTTTGGCTGCTTTCCTGCTACAACAGCGACTGAATAGTTGTGACAGAGGAATTATGGCCCCCCATCCTAAAACATTCACTATCAGGCCCTTTACTGAAAAAGCTTACTGTTCCTCATCTGTGTGGTTGAATTAAGTCCTGTAAAAAAGATATGTTGAACTCTCCAATACCTCAGAAAGTGGTCTTATTTGGAAATAGGGTCTTTATAGAGGTAACCAAGTTAAACTGAGGTCATTAGGGTGAGCCCTACTTCAATATGACTGTTGCCCTTATAAAAAAGGAAATTTGGACACAGAGTATATTTAAAACTTTCTTTTTAATGTTTATTTACTTTTGAGAGAGAGAGAGAGAGAACATGAGCCAGGGAGAGGCAGAGAGAGAAGGAGACACAGAATCTGAAGCAGGCTCCAGGCTCCGAGCTGTCAGCACAGAGCCCGACGCGGGGCTTGAACCCATGAACCACGAGATCATTACCTGAGCCGAAATCGGACGCTCAACTGACTGAGCCACCCAGGTGCCCCTGGACACAGAGTGTATTAATTGTATTTTCTTATTTTCTGGATTCTTGATGCTCTGACATCTGAAGCTTCAGTGACTGGGGTGAAGCTGCCCTCCCATGATTGGCCAATTCCCAGAGATAGCAAGGGACTTACACAGAGACCTGGCTTGCAAACTAAGCATTCCAGAGCCCACACTTCACCTCCTCCATCTGGCTCTCACATCCCAGGAGGGAATATTCCTAGTCACCTTGAGGCCAAGTACTAGCCATCTAGAGACCATCCCCACGGCCCAGAGCTTGCCGAAATTATTCTAACTGTCCAATCCTAAGCCTCCTCAGCTTGCTCACCTTGCCTTCCTCCTCCCTTCCCACGAAAACCATAATGAGTACTCTTTTTTTTAAACCTTCTTTATCTATTTTGAGAGAGAGAGAACAAGCGGGGGAGGAGCAGAGACAGGGAGAGACTGAATCCCAAGCAGGCTCTTCGTTGTCAGTGCAGAGCCCCATGTGGGGCTTGAACTCACGAAATGTGAGATCATACTCTGAGCCAGAATCAAGAGTTGGGCACTCAACCAACTGAGACACCCAGGTGCCCCACAGACCATGTTTTCAATGGCAATCATCCCCTGATCTGTTGGCTCACCATACTCGAATAAAACCAAAATCCCAGGTGCATTTTATCTGCACCCCCCACCCCCACCTTTTTTTAAAGTCGTCTCCACACTAGGCATGGGCTCGAACTCACAACCCTGAGGTCAAGACCTGAGCTGAGATCAAGGTGGAATGCTTAACTGAGTCACCCAGACGCCTCCCCAGGTGCATTTTAGAAATGGACGGACACACCTGGAGGGAAAATAATGTGAAGACATAGGGAAGAGCCATGTGAACATGGAACATTGGGGTGATGTAGTTACAAGCCAAAGAATACCTGAGGCCACCAGAAGATGAGAAAGGCATGGGGCAGTTCCTTCCCTAGCACCTTCAGGGGGAGCAGGACTCTGCCAACACCTTGATCTTAGCCTTCCAGACTCTAGAACCAGAGACAATAAATGTCCGTTGTTTTAAGTCGTTCAGTTTGCGGTACTTTGTTATGCTGGCCTAGGACGCTAATATACCACCTGACAAACGATTTTGTTTTGTTTTCTTTATTCTGTCTTGTTCTTTTACATAAAACATCTCTATGGTGTCCTATCCTTTCATGCGCGTTACTGCATCTGGGTATCATGAGGTGGTCGGGTCAGCGGGTTAACTCAGGACTGAGGCTCAATGACCTCAGGGGACCATACAAGGTCACCCCACAGGCAGCAAGTGCGGACAGAACTGGTCTTTAGTCTCATTATGTGCTTTCCTTACATTATTTTAGGCCCCACCCCCACAATTAACCTGAGGACCAGGTGCTGAGCAATTATGCTAATAATCGGATAGCTATGAACTTAGAAAGGATACTTTCTTCTCGCCTCAGCCTCGCTTTCCGGTCTCTACTTGGCTTGTAAAGGCAGAACTACATTAGGACGTCAGACACCTGCAGCGTTGTACTTTCAGGTGCAGTACGAGGGACGTACAAGCCTGCACCCACTGCGGAAGTTCTTCAAAGGACGATGCTGACCTTACCAGCGTGTGGTAAAACAAGGTAAAAGAGCCCCAAAGTCCCCTTCTGTGGCCCCTGTGGGTTGTGGTGGGGGTCCGAGGAGTGGAGAATGGAGAGGGGTCTGGGGCTGCTCCAGTGTGCAACACTGTTGTGAAAGCTGGGGCTGATTCTGGTCAAGGCTTGGTCTGGATGCTGTGGGTTCCCCCGACCTCTGATGCCGTGTGCCCATCCATCACCTGAGATTCTTTTTATTTTTTTAATTTCATTAAAAAAATTTCTTTCTAGCGAAATATCACAATTTCATCATTCAGTGTGGCATGTTGTGTTTTGACTCCTATTGTTTCCTCTGAGTTAATCGGCAAAGGGTAGCAGTTTGCTGGGGGAATGACGCAAATATATGGAAGCTTCATGAATTTGCACGAATTGTACGGGGCCAGGCTAATCTTCTCTGTATTGTTCCAATTTTATTTATTTATTTATTTTTTTAAATTTTTTTTTTCAACGTTTATTTATTTTTAGGACAGAGAGAGACAGAGCATGAACGGGCGAGGGGCAGAGAGAGAGGGAGACACAGAATCAGAAACAGGCTCCAGGCTCTGAGCCATCAGCCCAGAGCCCGACGCGGGGCTCGAACTCACGGACCGAGAGATCGTGACCTGGCTGAAGTCGGACGCTTAACCGACTGCGCCACCCAGGCGCCCCAGTATTGTTCCAATTTTAGTATATGGGCTGCCAAAGCGAGCACTAATTTCATTTTATGTTTTTCAGCATGTTAAGTGTACTCTTTAATCCCCATCCCCAGTCCCCGCCCCCATCTCCCCTCTGGTAACCAACAGAGTGTTCTCTATTAAGAGTCTGTTTCCTGGTTTGCTTTTTTCCCCTTTGCTTGTTTATTTCGTTTTTTAAATTCCACATATGAGTGAAATCATATGGTATTTGTCTTTCTCTGACTTCACTCAGCATTATACTCTTTAGCTCCATCTATGTTGTTGCAAATGGCAAGATTTCATTTATTTTGATAGCCGAATAATATTCCATTGACTATGTACCATATCTTTATCCATTCTTTAGTTGGTGGACACTTGGGCTACTTCCATAGTTTGGCTATTGGAAACAACGCTGCTGTAAACATAGGGGTGCAGGTATCCCTCTGAGTTACTGTGTTTGTGTTTTTTGGGTAAACACCCAGTAGTGTGATTCCTGGATCATAGGGTAGCTCTATTTTTAATTTTTTGAAGAAACTCCATATTGTGTTCCACAGCGGCTGCACCAACTTTCATTCCCACCAACAGTGCAAGAGTGTTCCCTTTTTTTCCACATCCTCACCAACACTTGTTTCTTGTGTTTTTGATTTTAGCCATTCTGTCAGGTGTGAGGGGATATCTCATTAGAGTTTTGATTTGCATTTTCCTGATGACAGTGATGTGTGGGGAATAAGCTTAGGAATTCCCTGAGTTAACAAGGCACATAGGAATGAATAGGAAGCCTCAGGATGAAAGCATAAGAATCGTTTATCAAGATCTAGGTCGTCAGGGCAGAAGCACCCCTCACCTCCCCACTCCTCCAGCCCCTTAGTATAATAGCAGAAAGCTGCTTTCACAGGAGGAAAGGACCAAAATAGGTAAACGAGTAAACGGGCTATAGACCACAGGAGGGAGAAGTTGCCCAGAGCAGAGCTAATTAGCAAAAGAAAGGTGCCTTGTTGACCCTGAGGTAGCAGGCACTATCAAGTCTATCCCCTAGGCAAGCTAAGATAAACAGATGAGGTGCCTCCTGCCTTCCATAAACAACCATATCCTTGGTGCCTGGATTTTGTTTTGTACTGACCCAAACCCCTAACACCCCATATCTTCAAAATCCCCTTTCTCCCACCCACATGAGTTAATGTTCACGGTTTCATTGTCTCTTTCTGCACGTTCATCACATTTGTAAGCCTTCTGATCCTAATAAAAACTGAGCAAGGACACTTACTCAGGGCTCTTGTCTCCTCCAGGACATTAGCCTCTCTCGCATTTTAATCCTGCCTCCCCTCTCTTGCTGGACAAGAGAGAACTCCAGACCCAGAGTCTACGATGATGTTGAACATCTTTTCATGTGTCTGTTGGCTCTCTGTATGTCTTCTTTTGAGAAATGTCTGTTCATATCTTCTGCCCATTTTTTAATTGGATTATTTGTTTGTTTTGTTCTTTTTTTGGTGTTGAGTTGTATCAATTCTTTGTATGCTTTGGATACTAACCTTTTATTGAATATGCCAGTATCCTCTCCCAAGCAGGAGGTTGCCTTTTAGTTTTGTTGATTGTTTCCTTTGCTGCACAGAAGCTGTTTGTCTTGATGAAGTCCCAATACTTTATTTTTGTTTTTATTTCCCTTGACTCAGGAGACATATCTAGAAAAATGTTGCTTTGGCTGATGTCAGGGAAATTACTGCCTATGTACTCTTCAAGGATTTTTATGGTTTTGGTATCACATTTAGGTCTTTGATCCATTTTGAGTTTATTTTGGTGTATGGTGTAAGAAAGTGGTCCAGTTTCATTCTTTTGTACGTTGCTGTCCAGTTTTCCCATCACCATTTGTTGAAGAGACTGTCTTTTTCCCATTGTATATTCATTCCTCATTTGCCAAAGATTAGTTGACTATATAATTTTGGGGTTTATTTCTGGGTTTTCTGTTCTATTCATTTGATCTATTTGTCTTTTTTTATGCCAGTACCATACTGTTTTAATTACTATTGCTTTGTAATATAACTTGAAATCTGGAATTGTGATACCTTCAGTTTTGTTTTCAAGATTGCTTTGGCTATTTTGAGGTCTTTTGTGGCTCTATACAAATGTTAGGATCATTTGTTATAGTTCTGTGAAAAATGCTATTGGTATTTTGATAGGGATTACATTAAATCTGTAGATTGCTTTGGGCAGTATGGACATTTGAACAATATTAGTTCTTCACATCTATGAACATGGAATGTCTTTCCATTTCTCTGAGTCGTATTGAGTTTCTTTCATCAGTGTTTTGTGGTTTTCAGACACCTCTTTGGTTAAGTTTATTCCTAGGTATTTTGTTGTTTTTGGTACAATTGTAAATGGAACTGTTTTCTTAATTTCACTTTCTGCTGCTTCATTACTCATGTATAGACCTGCAACAGATTTCTGTACACTGATTTGTATCCTGAGACTTTGCTGAATTCATTTATCAGTTCTAGTAGTTTTTTGGTGGAGCCTTTAGGGTTTCTTATATATGATATGTCATCTGCAAATAATGAGAATTTGACTTCTTCCTTACCAGTTTGGATGCTTTTTTTTTTTTTTTTTTTTTAATGTTGTCTGATTGCTGTGGCTAGGACTTCCGGTACTATGTTGAATAAAAGTGGTGAAAATGGACATCCTTTCTTTTTCCTGACCTTAGGGGAAAAGCTCTCAGGTTTTCACCGTTGAGTATGATGTTGGCTGTGGGTTTTTCATAAAAGGCCTTTATTACATTGAGGTATGTTCCCTCTAGACCTACTTTGCAGAGAGTTTTTATCATGAATGGATGGTGTACTTTGTTGAGTGCTTTTTCTGCATTTATTGAAATGATCATATGGTTTTTATCATTTCTCTTATTGATGTGACATTATCATGTTGATTGTTTTGTGAATACTAAACCACCCTTGCATCCTGGGAATAATCCCACTTGATTGTGGTGTATGGTTTTTAAAAATATATTGTTGGATTCAGTTTGCTAATATTTTGTTGAGGATTTTTGCATCTATATTCATGAGAGATATTGGCCTGTAGTTCTCTTTTTTTGTGATGTGTCTTTATCTGTTTTTGGTATCAGGCTGATACTCACCTCACAGAATGAATTTGGAAGTCTTCCTTCCTCTTGTATTTTTTTGAATAGTTTGAGAAGAATGGTTATTAACTCTTCTTTAAATGTTTGATAGAATTTGCCCGTGAGGCCAGCAGGTCCTGGGCTTTTGTTTGTTGGGAGTTTTTTTGATTACTGATTCAATTTCATTGCTGGTGATTAGTCTGTTCAAATTTTCTTTTTCTTCCTGCTTTAGTTTTGGTAGGTTATATGTTTCTGGGAACTTATACATTTCTTGTAAGTTGTTCAATTTGTTGGCATGCAGGTTACAATTCTGTTACAATTGTTTTATTTCTATGGTATTGGTTGTTATCTCCTTTTTTTATTAGTAATTTTGTTTATTTGGGTCCTCTCTCTTTCTCTCTCTCTCATCGATTTTGTTGGTGTTTTCAAAGAAACAGATCCTGATTTCACTGATCTGTTCTATTGGTTTTTTTAGTTTCTGTATCATTTATTTCTGTTCTAGTCTTTATTATTTACTTCTTTCTCCGGGTTTTGGGTTTTGTTTGTTCTTTTTCTAGCTTCTTTAGGTGTCAGGTTAGGTGGTTTGATATTTGTCTTGCTTCTTGAGGTATGCCTGCATTGCCCCCGCTGCTTTCATTTCGCTTCACCCTTTTGTTCTCCTGCCATTGCCTCCTCACCTTCCAAGCTTGGCTTGGGATGTGAGCAACCTTCCCAACAGCCCCAGGAAGAG
The DNA here is from genome assembly GCF_028749965.1 of Puma concolor. Taxonomy (NCBI): domain Eukaryota; kingdom Metazoa; phylum Chordata; class Mammalia; order Carnivora; family Felidae; genus Puma; species Puma concolor. The sequence continues at coordinate 43,176,535 of NC_141683.1, forward strand.
CTGGCTACTCCCCCACTGCTCTGCCCCAGCCCCTGGTACACAGAGTTCTGTTAGCACATATCACACTGCATTATAATGACCTGTTTATAGGTGTACCTCCCTTACTAGACAGCCCAAGGAAAGGGATCCTGTTTTTACATTTACATTAATATCATGTTTTACATTTAAATGTCTCTTCCCTTGCATAGCAGAACTTGGTTATTACCAGCTATCCCAATTCTTGATGAATAAATGATTCAACCAGTTAGCCAAACTAGAATTCCTCTGAAGTTCATTAGTCTTTGCTAATGGCGTCCCCCCCGTCTGAACCAATTATGACTCTTGGATAGCCACAAAATTGTCACAGGTGTTAAAAGAGATTCTTGCATCCATGATCTCTGTTTCTTCCTTGTGCAGTTGTTACAAAGATTCTTCTACATCAAGAGTATTTTGTAAAGTTATGCCAAGATTCTGGGGACCACAAATTGGGGAAGCCATTCCATTTGGGATATTATCCTCATTTTATAGATGAGAACATCGAGTGTCTGCAGGTCAGGTCTCACGGCCAGTCAGGGATGATGATGGCATTGGGGGCTGACCCTTCTGGCTCCGTAGCTCTTATCATCACACAGGGCTGGGCTGGGGTGGGGTCCATGACCTCGGCCTCTTTTGCTGGCAAACATTGTTCAGAATATGACTCAGCATATGATTCCTCTGTGTGTGTGCATGTGTGTGTATGTGCACGAGGGAGAGAAGTAGCAAAGGCTCAGCGAACTTCCTCTCCTTTGTGCACTGAGTGTGGAAAGTGCTCACTGCCACTGGGTGTTGCTAGCTGAGGTGGAGGAGGATAGAAAACAAGAGAAGAAAATCAGAGTGTGTCCAGCGTGAGAGAAGAAGCAGGGGGTGAAAGATGAGAAGGAAAAGTACAGAAGAGGCCTAGGGACACCCATCTATACCCCTGCATCCCTCTCTTGCCTCCACATTCCCCCTGAAACAAGCTGAAGGACGTGGCACTGTCCTGGCTGCTGTGACAATGGTTCTAAGCCTGCCCAGCTTGGTTCAGCCTTAGCAGGAAGAAGCAGGTGTAAGCCGGGGCCTGCAGCTACCTGGGGCTGTGGGAAAGCCTGGGGTGAAGGGGTACCACTTGGTCAGGAGCCCCTGAAGCTGGGGTTGGGGAGAGGCTCAGGAGGGTGGGTAGGAGGCCTCTATTACAGACCCAGCAGCGGACAGATGTCAATGCAAAAGGGCTGAGGAGCAGGTCTGCCCTTCCTGCCTGCGGTAGGCTGAATAATGGTCCCCCAAAACGCCCACGTCCTAACCCCCGGAACCTGTGAAGGTTACCGCACATGGCAAAGGAGACTTTACAGATGGCATTTAGTTAAGAATCTTGAGATGGGGAGATTAGCCTGGAGGATCCACGTGGGCCCCTAAGTAGCTGCAAGGTTCTCGAAGCACATGGTGGGGCAGAAGCAGCTTCCTTCATCTGATGCAAATGTACTGAACACCTAGTACATGAGGCAGCTCTGGGGGCCTGGGATGCAGCAGTGAAAACACAACACAAGGTTCCTGCCCTCGTGGTGTTCACAGTCCAGTGGAGGAAGACCGGGAGACAAGAGGCAAGTACCTGTATATCAGAGGTTGTAAGTGCTGGGGAGACAGTTAGCAAGGTGAGGGCGAGGGAAGTGCTGGGGAAGGGATAAGGTGGTCAGGGAAGGCCTGAGAAGATACAGTTCGGGCCACAGAGATCTCTGAAGGAAGTAGAACATTCCAGGCAGGAAGAATAGCAGGACACAGGCTTGGGGCAGGACACTTTCCAGGACAGCAAGGAGCCCAGTGAGGCTGGCGTGGGCTGAGTGGTGGGGCAGTGATAGGAGTTGAGTGTGTGTGGAGGCAGAGGGTAGATGGCGTGAGGCCTCGTGGACTTTAGGCCACTTGCCAAGGGAGCCCTGGGAGGGTTTTGAGAGGAGGAGTGAACTGGTCTGAGTGTTAAAAGGATCTCTCTAGGAGACCCGAGATACCCCCTTTATCTGTTTGGCAGCTGCACCTGCTAAACTGTAGTCCCTCAGCTAAATCAGGGGAAAGACAAAGAAACCAGTCTTTGTGGCTCCATCCTTGGTCCTCTTACCCCACTTCTCATTAGTGGAACCACCTGTCTGTGCATGGCATATGCATGGTCCTCTCCCCTCTTCTTTTGCAGGGCGGTTCCCTGCCCACCTCCTACCTCATCAGTCATTTACACTTTAGTGAGGCCAAGGATGTGTATCCCATTACTGTCTCTAAGGTTATGAGTTGAATTGTGGCACCCAAAAGATATATTGAAGGCCTAATTTTCCAGTACCTCAGAATGTGACCTTATTTGGAAATAAAGTCACTGCAGATGTAATTTAGTTCAGATAAGGTCATACTAGAGTAGGGAGCACTCTTGTTGCAATATGATTGGTGTCCTTGTAAGAGAGGGACGCCGAGGATTGCTGGAAACCCCTCACAGCTAGGAAGAGGCAAGGGAAGATCCTCCCCTAGAGAACTCAGAGGGAGTATGACCCTGCCAGCACCCTGATTTCAGACGTCCAGGCTCCGGAACTGTGAGAGAACAAATTTCTGTTGCTTTAAGCCACCCAGGCTGTGGCACTTAGTTATGGCAACCTGAGGAAGCCAATGCCAGGGATATTATCTTTTTTAGAGACATTCTTCTAATTGCGATGCTCTGTTTTGGGGGCATCCTGGAGCTGCATGAGAATTCAGAAGGGCCTATTTCTCTCCACGGCCGGGGTATGCTTACTTCCGGGGAGTTGGGCAGCAGGGGAAGAGCCCAGCTGGACCTCCGCCCCACTGCTGGGTGGGGTTTGGCTGCGGACCCCGAGTGTGGGTTTGGGAAGAGGAAGATGCAGGGGTGTCAGTCCCGGGCTGTGGCAGAGAGGGCAGATGAGGGGGACCTAAAGCTTGAGGACATCAGATGCCCAAACCTTGCCTTTTATTTATCTGAAGATACAACTGTCCATAGCTTTTAATTATTGAGCCTTTCTCTGTGCAGGTCTGTTCACAGGTCAGGGACACAGAGTGATCAAAACAGAGTGCCCTTCAAACAAACATTGCATGCAAATATTCATTGCAACATCACTTAAAATAGTGGAAGTTACAAACGACCCAAATGTCCATCAGCTGACCAATGGCTAAAGAAAACGCGGCATATCCATACGTGGAGTAGTATCCAGCCATAAAAGAAACAGAATAGTGCTTTGATCTACAACACGCATGGGCCTCGAAAACATTATGGTAAGTGAAAGAAGTCAGACACAAAAAGCCACATGTGGTATGATCCCATTTATATGAAATGTCCACAGTCCACAGAGACAGAAAGCACATTAGTGATTGCCAGGGGCTGTGTGTGGGAGGAACGGACAGTGACTGGTTAATGGGTCCAGAGTTTCCTCTCGAGGTGATGAGAATGTTCTGAAACTCGGTGGTGGTGATGGTTGTACAATCTTGTAAAAGTATGAAATGTCATGGAATTGTACACCTTAAATGGTAGATTTTATGTTATTTTACCACAGGTATACATGAAACCCAGAGTTCCTGCCCCTGCATTCAAGTGAGAGGAGACAGATGATTAACAAATAAATATATATTTAAGATAAGTGCTGTGAAGACAAAGCAGACAGGCTAAGGTACAGAGAGTGACAGGGAGGTGCTATTTTAGCCAGCGGTTGGCCTTTCTGAGCAGGGTGCCGGTGGGAAAGCTGAGGAAATGGCCAAGAGGAGACCCTTCAGCCCATGGAAGCAGAAAGGGCAAAGACCCTGAGGCAGAATCAGGCCAAGGGTATTGGGAACCGAGCTGCAGAAAGAGGGGCATGCAAGTGATGAGATAAGGGGAGAAGAGGCAGGAGGCCCGAGTGGGGGTTGGGGGGCTGGAAGGGCCTGTTGTCCGGAGTGCCCCGGGACCCTGAGGAACCCAGGCAGGATAGTGAAGGGAGCAAGCGTAGACGTCAGGAGGCTGTTGCATGGGCATTCATGTCTGCAGAATGAACAGGCCCAGGAGACTGTAAGGCTTGCTTTGGATGTCAAGCAATCTAATGAGAGCTCTACCAGGGGCATCTCCTGTCTGGGTGACCATGCAGCACAATCTCGACTAAGGTGATATATAACCGGGTGAGGAGTTTTTGCTTTCTGAGTGAATTGCCTAGGTGTGTTTATTTTTCATTCAGGTTCATATTGAGCAACATAGTGTATTTCACATAGTGGGTCTCCTGCCATCCCTCTGCCTGGGGCTCCCTGACCCCATCACCCTGCTTTCTCCTTCCCCGTTGCACTTATCACTGCCCCACACGGGTATATATGTAGCTGTCATGGTTAATTTCCATGTCGGCTTGGCTGTTGTACCTGGTTATTCCATCAAACACTAACCTACTGCTGTTGTGAAGGCATTTTATGCATGTGGGAACGTGTACAATCCGTTAACTTTAAGGAAGGAGATGCTCGTTCTAGCTTGGGTGGGCCTCATCTAATCAGTTGAAAGGTCTTAACTGCAAAACTGAAATTTCCCAGTGGAAGAAGAAATTCTGCCTCAAGACTGCAGCCTCAGCACCAGCCTGAGTTTCCAGCCTGCCAGCCTGCCCTACAGATTTCACTTGCCAGTCCCCACAATCACACGAACCAATTCCTTGAAATAAGTCTCTCTATACCCATACGTATACATGCACACATACGTATTTCCTACTGGTTCCATTTGTCTGGAGAACCCTGACCGAGGTGTTATCTCACTATTTACCACCCCCCCCCCCCAGATGCAAGTGCAAGGACTTGCCTGTTTTCTTCCTAGCTGTGTCCCCCAGAACAGTGCATGGCAATAGGTCAGTTGTTAGTGTCTAATGGATAGTTCTTCATAATTCTTGTTTATTTGTGTGGTTGTTGGATCCGTTTGAAAATCAACAGAGAAAGAAAAAAAAAGAGGGGGGAAGAAAAGAGGCACATGAGTCTTTTTTTTTTTTTTTAATTTTTTTTTTTTTCCAACGTTTATTTATTTTTAGGACAGAGAGAGACAGAGCATGAACGGGGGAGGGGCAGAGAGAGAGGGAGACACAGAATCGGAAACAGGCTCCAGGCTCCGAGCCATCAGCCCAGGGCCTGACGCGGGGCTCGAACTCCCGGACCGCGAGATCGTGACCTGAGCCGAAGTCGGACGCTCAACCGACTGCGCCACCCAGGCGCCCCAAGAGGCACATGAGTCTTATCTGAGCTGGGGATTTCCTTGTGGGGCCCAGGGCTGTGGGTCCTGCTGTTGAGTGGGTGTCTGTTTGCAGCTGAGGAAAAGGTGCGCCTGGGAAGAGAGGTTGCAAATTTAAACTCAAGTTCAGATTCTCCTAGCAACGGTGCACGCCCTCCGGCTGCTGGCTGGGGTAACCCAAGCACCAAACAGTGCAGCTGGGGCAGGTCCTGTTGCTAGGAGAACAATGACTGCTGCTCGGATGGGAGGGGCGAACAGAGTAGGTGTTGCCCTTTGTTTCCCAAGTAATTGTTTTAAAGCAAGGTGTGCCAGGAGCCAGCAGTGGGGGAATGAGGAACAAGGCTTGAGCCCTGATTTTTGTTTTTTTGTTTGTTTAGGAACTAGTGGTTAGTGCAAAGCCTCTTGTTTGAGAATATATCCCAAATGGGTTTGCAATTAGGGACAGAATCTGTAGGAGCTGAGGAAGCAACCAATTCCCCATACTGTTTGGTTCTCAGCCTCCACAGGCCATCTGCGTCAGAGCAACAAGTGTGGGATTGGGGGTGGGGTGGAGGAATGAAAAGGATCAAGCTGGCTTTGGTTGGGGCGGGGAGGGATTTGGGTTTCCAGATTTTGTGTTTATTTAAATACATTCACAGACCATCCTGATCTCAATCCTGTACGGTGCCACGAGGTTGGGGCATGGGAGAAGAGGAGGAGGGGGGCCGTGTTCCCTTCATGATCTCCTTTTACATGTGTTCCCTCCAACTGGTCACCACCCTGTGTCACCACTTGCACTTTGCAAAAGAGGAAGCTGATGCAGAAGGCGTGAGAAGTCTGAGGAAGAGACAAAGCTGAGAGGTGGGTCCAGCTCTGTCCCATTCCCAAACCACCTTCTTTCTCCTCGGCTGCCGAGGTGCAATGGGTCATCATCTGATGTAGGCTTGGAGGGGGACACCTGGGGCCCTGTTTTGGGGCTATTTTCTGAGAGCATGTCCTTCAGAAAATACATTCAAGTTCCCTTCTAGAGAAGCCTCTGCTTCAGGAGTAGGTCACACAGTAGGCTGTGTTCATCGAACTGATTTTATTTTCCTCTTGGACATTTGGAAAGACTATTCCTGAGCTTCCAGGGTAGTAAGGTGGTGTTATGGGACTGAGCTTCTGGCCAACCCTAGAGGCTAAACAGACACACACCCCTGCCCAGCATAGTCCTAAAGCCTGTCTTCCTAAAACTTCCGTGTGCTTTCTTCCCACCTTCTGGGTGGGTGCAGAGGACCCGGGTGGGACCCCAAGGCCCAGGAAGATGGTGGAGCCACTAGGAAGGAGCCCGGTTTTCTGAATGATTTCATGAAGCAGAATATCCCTCCCCCTGACATATAGGATTACGAATGAGAAACAAGCCTGTGTTGTATTGAGCCCTTGGCTTGGGAGACTGTATGTTACAGCAGTCAGGCTATGGTGATTCCTATATAGCGTATAGGAGGGTGTGGGATGACACCATTTTTGTTGAGGTCACCTTGCTGGCTCGGTAGGAAGAGCATGTGAGTCTTGATCTCAGAGTTGTGAGTTTGAGCCCCACGTTGGGTATGCAGATTACTTAAAAATAAAATCTTAAAAAAAATCATTTTTGTTGGAGGAGGGGAGAGCGTGATATTTGGCAGAGGTGTTTCCATAAGTAGGTGGGGAGGGGGCCTCCTGCTGGCAGAGGGCTCTGGTTTAATTAGCCACCCTAGACTGGGAAGAGGGAGCCAGTGTGTGTGAGCGTGCCTGTGTGTGTGTGTGTGTGTGTGTGTGTACTGAAGTAAGCACCTTCTGATGAGGCCCTTTCTAACTAAAGAAAATAATTATAATAGTTAACAATAATAATAGCACCTAAAGGTAATAATTATAATAAAAGTTAATCTTGTATCACATACTCACTTTTCCAAGTGCTTTATGTGGATTATTTTGTTTAATCTTCATCCCAATGAAGTAGGAACTATTAATATCATCCCCATTTTATAGGTGAGGAAACTGAGGCCAACAAAGATGCAGAACTTTCCCAGTGTCACCAGAAAGTAAGTGGCGGAGCCAGGACTGGAGGACTGGAGGAAAGGTATGCTGGCGATCGAGCCGGCTGTCTGTCTTTCTAGAATGTGCTCTAACCCTTCTTGAGGGTGAGGAATTCTTCCCCACCTCATTGTCTAGAACAAAGGCAGAAGTAATTTGGGAGGCTTAGGTGTCCCAGGTTGGTAAGGAAGCCATGCCATTTATCTTGTCTGAGAAGATGCCCTCTGGAATGTTTCCAGGAATGTTTGGCAAAGGGGCTCTGGGGGGAGGGGAGCAGGACAGCTGGGGAGGGGAGGGGCCGGCATGTGTTCATTGCAGGTTTAAAGAGAGGGTGTTGGCTAGACCCACGCTCAGGCAGAGGGAGGCCGAGGGAGCCGAAGGCGCTGGACACGGACTCCTCGGAGCCCAATACTTCCCAGGATGCTCCAGGTCGCCTGCAGAGCAGGCTCTCGGTAGGAGGACCCCTGGCTGTCCTTTCTGCGCAGTGTCCTAGGAAGGACAGGTCCAGCAGGCAGAAAACCCAACGGGCACATCTTTATAGCTTATACGAGAGGTGCTCAGAGTTTGTTGACTGCACGTCACAAATACTTGTAAAAGGCCTTCCGTGCACCAGGAGATGTACTAGATGCTGGGGATGCCACAGTGAGCAAAACGACACGGCCCTTGCCTTCACGAGGCCTTCAGTCTGGATTCCAGATGCTGAATGTGGTGCTGGAGGGTGAGCCGGAGGTCATGGGCACCACAGAGGTGGGCTGCGGTGGGGAGGGGGCTCAGAGGAGGAGAGTCTGGAATCCTCTCCAACGCCAAGCCCTGCCATCTGACTGGGGAGGCTCTGTTTCCCTGCAAGTGTTTTCAGACAGCTGGAGACTGTGGGTAGCTGTAGTCTGGCTTTAAGCACTGATAAGTGCATTTCAGAGGTGGGTGAGGCAGAGGGAAGGGGGCCTCAGTGGGCTGGCTTCCCCGAGAGGGAGCCACAAGGGGAGTTCTTGACTGGGAATGTGGATAATTCTTTTTTAGGACCAGCAGAAACTATGCCCAAAACAGGCCCTTTCCATATTTGATGTCACTTTGGGATCTCCATTAGATTTGCTTAGTGCCACAGGCATTCCGATGGACCCGAAGTCTTGCATTAAACTAGGAAAAACATTATCACTGGTTGGTCTGGAGCCCAGAGATAGGATTTGCTGTCTGGGGCACTGCATGGAGGCAGCCTCCCTCAGCCACGGACTCTAGGGCTTTCTTGAGCAGGAACATTCCATAGTGTAAGGGTTTTCTCTTTGACTGATGTGTTCAGAGAGGGAGCAGCCCAGCTGGGCTTGTGGCTGTGTCCCCCGTTAATTTAAGCCAGCTCAGGAATGCAGAATCTCCCTCATTTTCATGTTCCCTGTAAGCTCTGGGACTCCCACACACTCTACCTGTTAAGTTTAGCACGACCTGTATAACTCACAGGTGAGTGGGCCAACTTCTGAAAATATCCCTTCGGCTCTCCTCTCTCCTGAGCTCCAGCCCTCTGTTCCTGGCTGCTTTCTGGATGTCCCGCCACACTTCAAAATCAGCGTGTCCTTCCTTCACTCAACCATCATTTATAAAGAGTCTTCTCTGGACCAGGGCCTGCTAGGGGTGGGAGATAGAGTCAAAGAAGAGATGCCCCCCCCTATGGTGTGGAGAGTCTGTTTAACTGGTCACCTGCTTCCTCCACTAGACCCAGCATGCCATGTGAGCAGGGGCCGCACTCACTCCCCAGTATGTTCTCAGGCACTAGAACATAATAAGTGCCCAATAAACGTTGTTGCCTCCATGTTAAATAAACACCTGTCCTCAAAAGGCTTCGGGGTGATGGGGAAACAGAGCAGTGAACCAGCAATTGTAGTTCACGCAGCACCAGTGTTAGGGAGGAGGTAAGCAAGAGGGGATTTAGCTAAGCCCTTGAGGTGGGGCTCAGGGGTGGCTTCCTGGAGGAGGCAGTGCTTGAGCTGAGACTGGAAGTGGAAGCGAGAGACACTCTGGATATTGATGGAAAGCCGTGCCGGCATGGACTGGAGGCGGGTCCTGGGGCAGCGGTAGGAGGTGAGGTAGAGAGGCCCAGGGGCAGGTGGCCAAGCTTACGTTCGGCAAACCAGCCCCACCTTCCCTGACCTCCTGTTTTTGGTGGAGGGCACCCCTGTCCTCCTGGAGACCTTCTGGCAACCCTCCACAGTCTGTCTTCTCTCTTCCTTCGGGTTCTAGTCCTTTGGGTTCTGTGCTTGCCCTCCCCCCTGGCACCCCTGCTCTGGTTCCACTGCCCCGCCCTTACCTTCTGCTTGTCTGGGTCACTATGCAGGCCACCTGACTGGTCCTCCTGCCCTTGTCTGGTTTGGCTCCAATCTATCCCATGCACTTCTGCCAGATTCTTCTTTCTAGAGCTCAGTCCTGACCACAGCCCTCTTTGCTCCGTAGCTTTCAGTGGCTCCAGGTGCCTTAGTAAATTAGGGGGAAATGTCTTGTCCCAGCATTTCAGGACTCCAGCCTGTAGCATCTACCTAACTTTCCAGAATCTTCTTCCATTGTTCACATTCATGCAGCCAGCACCAAACTGGACTCTTGACGCTTCTCCAACCACAGCCAAGTTCCTTCTGCCTGGAATGCCTATTCCCATGTCCCCAAATGTCTGTGGGGTCCTATATACCTTTCAAGGCCAATCTTAAACTCTGCTCTCTCTGTGAGGCCTTTCCCAACTTTCTAATATTCTAGCTCTTACCTTGAATTGTAGCACAGTCTAACTCTAACCTACCTGCTGAACTGCTTCTTCCGGAGCATGGGGTATTATTATTAAAGGTATTGGCAGTAGGAGGGGGCTAATAATGTGTTATGGCCAGAGGACCCAGGCAGACCTAAAAACCCAGCAAGCACTGCCCACAAAGTCTCAGATGGTGACCTAGAGTAAGAGGAGTGAAGAAAGAAGAGTCACACCTGATAGCACACCCCACTTGGCAAACTGGGATGAGCCTGGGGGGCCTTGTTCTCTCCAAATTTCTGCTCTTTCTGTGCTCTGGCCAGTCACATAGAAGAACAAGGGAGAGAGCCTGGGCCACCGAACTGTACCAACTGAATGGAAGGGCAGGCCAGGCCAGCCACTCCCCAGTCCACATTTTAGGAATAGTCACCACACCCACTGGCAAATATGGGCCAATCACTGCCCTTGTATGTGACTGGTCAGATGAGCATTGCCTTTCCTTAGGACAGAATGACAGGGGAGGCGTGCAGGGAGGGAGTCCTGAGAGAGCATCTCGTCTTGCCTAGGAAGTCTCCCAATACCCAGCACAGCACAGGGTGCAAGTGATGGGGACTTGTTGAATTAATGAGAAACGAGTACTGCCAGCATGAGCTGGGGGATGGTCTGGATCTGCCTCTGCTTCAGGGTCCAGACCTGGAACCTCTGGACAGGGTGGAAACTGACATCAGAGGGAGCCCTCTCCCTGCCTCCATGCAAGTACACACACACACACAGCAATACTCAACAAATGCTGATGACCCACTGGGCTTGGAAGCTTCAGGGGCAATGTTTATCAAGGTTCACATCCAAAAATTCTGGAAGATTCTCTGTAAGATCATCAAGAAGAAAGAGATGTTGCACGGCAGCATATGAGCTAAGGGGAAGAGAAGCCTGAGAAGCAGACTCAATCAGGACAAAATCCCTGGGAAGTGGAAACACACGGGCTGTGAGGACAATGAGTGTGACCTCTCTGGCTAGGGAGAGAGGACAAGAGGGGAAGGGAGAAGGGGACCAGTAAGACCTGCATAGGGTCCTGTAGCAAAGGGGACTTTTTTTTTTTTTTTTAATTTTTTTTTTTTCAACATTTATTTATTTTTGGGACAGAGAGAGACAGAGCATGAACGGGGGAGGGGCAGAGAGAGAGGGAGACACAGAATCGGAAACAGGCTCCAGGCTCTGAGCCATCAGCCGCAAAGGGGACTTTTAAGAGGTGTCTTTACCAGAGCATCTGAAATGCCAAACTCATGTGTGCCCTGACAGGTGCTGGGCCTCTGGTCAGCCTGCCCCAATCCTACCTCCTAAAGCAGATCTTCTTACCCTGCCCATAGTATAGAGGCTGTGGATAAATGTGGTTGGCTCACTACTCCACTTTGGGGTGGAGTCTGGGGCCAGGCTGCTTCTGATTTCTCTCCCTGACTCTGATGTCAACTCTTATCCTGCCTAGAGGTTCCAGGTGCTGGACTCTGAAGTGGGGACAGCTTTGTTTCTGTGACACTGAACCAATGGTCAGGAGGCCTGGACTCCACCTCTGAGATCCGAATGGGACCAGCGGGTAGATTTGTTCTTATACAGGGGATATGGCTCTGCAGGTAGACTAGGGAAGGTGTTCCTGCAATCTGGATGGCCACCGCTGCCAGGGACATCACTGGCCAAGGTCAGGTCCCGTGATTCTGTGATTCTACCTTTGAAGTGGTTCTGAGTAGGATCCTAGACAACTCTTTTGGCTCCTCCTTCATCTTCCAAATGTTTTAGGGGATCATAACGCCTATTCCACTGGTTTCCTAAAGAGCGAGCTGCCTTCTATATAGTTAAATCATCAAGACATTCTTGATCATTTAAATTTCCCATATGGAACCTTGCAATTTTGGATCTCAACTCTGTGTTCCTTTCTTTCCCCTCCAAAAAGAAATGTCTCATCTGAGGAGTTTTTGATCGTCAGGACTTGAGGAACCTTAAGCAAGTGTATTTGTAAAGGCCTGTTGTCACATGGTTACTTAGTAAAGTCCTATGGATCAGACACTTTGAATGATGATGGTTTTGTCCTTCCAAATGCTTTCCTCAGCATTCTGTCCTTTGAGTGTCACACACGCTACGTGGGGGGAGTTAGGAGGTGTTTATTTTGATCATCCTTTTTCTCTGGTGTGGAAATGCAGGCACAGGCTGGTGGAATGGAGGTGGGAGGAGCTGGGATAGGAATCTGGACTCTCCAAGCACCACTGATCTGGAGGGAAGCTGCTCCTGGCCTCAGCGCCACGACAGCCCTCTGTCTTGGTCTCCTCACCAGCCCAGGGCCCAGGGGAGGCAGGGATGTCAGGGAGCCTCAGTTTCCAGCCAAGTATTCTCTGGTGGGAGAAGCCTGAGGTAGGGTGGGGGGATGTGAAAGCGCCCCTGCAGACAGCCCTGACAAGGGATCACTGCTTTCCCGCCCGAATTAATTACTCCCTGTGATCTAGAGCCTACCAGTAGGCTTTTTGGTGCTATTCTTTCCACCCGCCCTGTTTCCCTTTCTTTTGCATTCTTTCCCTTTGCCCCTGCAGAGGCCTCCTCTGGACCTCCAGGCTCTGCAGACCTGCTCTGCCGTCGATTCTGCAATTCGCCACTGGGAGGCGCAGCGGGCCGCGGTGTGTGGGTTCGGGTCACAGCTCAAAGCTCCAGGCGCACGTCCCGCCTACTGCCTGCCCAGGCCCCCAGCAGGCAGTGGAGCTCCTGGGGGCGCTGGGGAGAGGAGGTGAAGCGAAGGGAGCATTTTTCGGAACCTTGCGGGGGGGGGGGGGGGGGGGGCGGCTCCCGGTTTGTGGGGGCCTGGCGGGGCAGAACAAGGCTCGGGGTCGCTTAAAGAGAGACAAAGAGAAGTGGGTGGCTTGGGATATTGGGAGGTGGGGCAGGGTAGGGTAGGGAGGGGTGAGAAGGAAGAGGCTCAACTCTGTTTCCCCCCGGGGTTTCTCCCCTCTCTGGAATAGAACGGGCTGGAAAATTGCATTTGAACAGAGGAGAAAACGTCTTTGCCTACTGGAGGAGCGACCTGGAGGTGGGGTTGGGGGAGGCGGGGAGGGAAGGGAGTAGTGGAGGGGGGTGACTTCCCTATCTGTTTAACAAACACACAGCACTCACTATGTGCCAGACACTTCGCATACACTCCAACAACATTTTCTTTTCTCTACCTTACTGTATTGTAAAAACACATATATATCACATATAAGGTATAAAATTTGTTAATTTCCTGTGTATGTTACTGGTGAAGTTTCCAGTCAACAGTAGGTTATTAGTAGTTAAGTTTGGGGGGAGTCAGAAGTTATATGTGGATTTCAACTGCATGGGGGTTGATGCCTGAACCCTTTGTGTTGTTCAAGGATCAACTGGATTGAAAATGCCTCACTGGCTGGGAAACTGTGTTAGCTAATCACAAATGGTGCTTGACCTTGGGCTGGTTGCTTATCCTTTATAGTTGTTCTGGGAACCAAATGAGACCATTCACGTAAACAGCTTAGAACAGTGAGTGCTGAGCAAACGTTGATGAGATACAAACTCTTTAAAAAAAATTTTTTTTTAACATTTATTTATTTTTGAGAGAGAGAGAGAGAGAGAGACAGAGTGTGAGTTGGGGAGGGGCAGAGAGAGACAGAGGGAGACACAGAATCCAAAGCAGGCTCCAGGCTCTGAGCTGTCAGCACAGAGCCTAACGTGGGGCTTGAACCCACAAACTGCGAGATTATGTCCTGAGCTGAAGTCAGACACTGAACCAACTGAACACCCCAGGTGCCCGGGTACAAACTGTTCATAGCAGCCTGGACAAGGGGGAAACATAGCTCATCGTTCATTCCAGGTCCACCATTCCTTGTCTGCCTTTCTGGTGTCCAAAAAGCTCTGAAAGCCCAAAGCTTTTCTATTTGTTTGCAAAACTGATTTAGTGGCAAAACCTAACCTAAGCTTATGCTGACCTGCTTGTAGTCTTTATATATCCCACTCAGTGTCAGTGTTCACTTCACTGCAGGGGCGCCTGGGCGGCTCAGTTAGTTGAGCCTCTGACTTCAGCTCGGGTCGTGATCTCACGGTTTGTGAGTTCGAGCCCGTCGTAGGGCTTTATGCTGATAGTGTGGAGCCTGCTTGGGATTCTCTGTCTCTCTCCCGCTCTCTCTCTTTCTCTCTCTCTCTCTAAATAAATATAAGTAGGGGCGCCTGGGTGGCTCAGTTGGTTAAGTGTCCAACTTCAGCTCAGGTCACGATCTCGCGGTCTGTGAGTTCGAGCCCCGCGTCGGGCTCTGGGCTGATGGCTCAGAGCCTGGAGCCTGCTTCCGATTCTGTGTCTCCCTCTCTATCTGCCCCTCTCCTGTTCATGCTCTGTCTCTCTCTGTCTCAAAAATAAATAAAATGTTAAGAAAAATAAATAAATATAAGTAAATAAATACATAAATATTAAAAAATATACATAGGTCCTCACTGCAACTGAGGATTGTTTGGCTAGAATTGACTCGAGATGTTCTTGTAGCACCATGACTGGATAAAGGGTTGCCAACAATCAATATAGAAAGTGGTATTATTGGAGTAATTGCAAAATAAGCATCATCTTCCTCCCTGGGCTTCCGTTTCTTCCTGAGAAATGTGGATAACAACAGCAACACTCACGGAGCACCCTCTAGGTGCTAGACAAAGTTCCAAATACTCTACATACTATTTTACATTACTCATGCAATTCTCACAATAACATAAGTTATAACATCCCCATTTTACAGATGAGGACACTGAGGTGCAGAGAAAAATAATTAGCCCAAGGGTATCCAGCTAGTCGATGGTGGATCTGAGGTTTGAGGTTTGAACCTGGGCAGTCTGGGTCCAGAGCACAGGTTCTAATAACAGTAGTTCCTCCACTTCCTGCTTCCCTTTTTCTCAGCTGTGGAAATGCTAATTACTAATCAATCGAATTCATTCCTTTAAGTAGCATACTATTAGTATATTGGGAAGTAATGTGGTCTAGTTGCCTTTTCTTCTGTTACTAATCTGCCCATCCATCCATTCATCTGCCTTCCCTTCCTTCCTTCCTTCCTTCCATCCATCCATCCATCCATCCATCCATCCATCCATCCATCCATCCATCCATCTGAGATTAATGCTGTGTAAATAGTTACAAGAATACCTCCTATCCACTGTGAGCCTCTAGCCTCAATGAACATGACTTATCTCATCAGTATAAAATGACATCATAATATTTACCTTGCAGGCTGCTTATATTAAATGAGCTGTTTTATGTGTGATGTCTAGCCTGGAGTTCATATTACTCTATGTAGTTGAAAGAGACATAATTACATTGAAGAAATCCTACAACTGGTAGAACTACACATTTCACGAGTGCTCCCACCTTCACATTTATTGTAAATCAGTTATATTTTAGTCTTTAAAAATTTAATCCTGCTGCACCCTGGGAGAAGATACTCCTCCAAATGTTGAACTGACTAAGGGGCCCACATCCACCTTGGCCACCCACCCCCTTCCTGTGATAGAGGGAGCCATCTGCCTGTCGGCTGGCAGGGATTTGGGCACGATAGAGTGGCCTAGTCTCCTTCCCTTCCTGATCTCCCTGTTGACAAGTCTGAGTAGCTTTTTCCTGGAAGAAGAAGGTAGAAGCCTTTGGGAGGGGGCTGGCCCTTCCTTCTCCAAGGAGGCAGTGGAGAGCATCAGGGAGGGAAGTTGGACTGGCTCTGGTGGTAGCTGAAATACGTATTCGTTTTGAGAGAGTGTTCCAACAGCAAGGCCAGGGGCAGCATTTAGAAATTTTTAGTCTTCTGTACTTCTGATCCTGGGTATGGTGGGAGAGTGGAGGCAGGCAGCCTTTGCCAGAGAGAGCTTGGCACTCAGGCTCCTGCCATCTGGGTTGTGAATGTTGTGCGTGTGTGTGTATGTGTGTGTCTCTATGTGTGTCTCTTTGTATGTGTGTTCTTTCCATAGACAGACTCTCTGGCCAGATGTCAGAAGCTCTCAAACCAGGGACAAAGGAGTCCCTGATCCACTGTCTCCCCATCCATACCCCCAATCCCACCACTTCCCTCAAGTTAATTGTAGAACAGATTACAATTCAAAAGAGGTCGAACTTTTATACATTTGTTGCCTTGCCTCTATTATCCAGGTAATAAGGTTTTATTTATTTATTTATTTATTTATTTATTTATTTATTTATTTAATTTTTTTTTCAACGTTTATTTTTTATTTTTGGGACAGAGAGAGACAGAGCATGAACGGGCGAGGGGCAGAGAGAGAGGGAGACACAGAATCGGAAACAGGCTCCAGGCTCTGAGCCATCAGCCCAGAGCCCGACGCGGGGCTTGAACTCACGGACCGCGAGATCGTGACCTGGCTGAAGTCAGACGCTTAACCGACTGCGCCACCCAGGCGCCCCGGTAATAAGGTTTTAAAAGATAGTCCATGGGCCACCTGGGTGGTTCAGTCGGTTGAACATCTGACTTTGGCTCAGGTCATGATCTCATGGTTTGTGAGTTTGAGCCCCATGTTGGGCTCGCTGCTGTCAGCCTGTCAGTGAGGAGCCTGCTTCTGATCCTCTGTCCCCTTCTCTCTCTGCCCCTCCCCTGCGTCCATTCTCTCTCAAAAAATAAAGCATTAAAAAATTAAAAGATAGTCCATATTACATAATAATAATTAATGGTCAAACAAAGACACAAGCCATAACATAAGACAAACCAACCACGAACAGGTTCAAGTTATCTGTTGCAGTCACCTCCCCTGTGCCCTAGGAAGGAGGCTGATGTTTCTGGATTCCCCTCTGCAGTCAGGGACGGGGTGGGATGTAGGGAGCTGCAGTGTTGGTCAAGAGTTCAGGATGACCATTGGCTTGCTGCTGGCTGGTGGGTCCTACACAAAGTTGAGCTGGAAGACTGGCTGGCTTTCACCGAAAGACACAGAAGCCATGTCTATGCGAAGGCATGGGAGGGAGGGGCTCGATGAAGGGACGCTGATGGGGAAGCCCACTGGAGACACTTTGAAGGACTCAGAGGCAGGGGTACCCCAGGTTCCCCATGTGGAGCCCATCTTGGATCATCTGAGCTATTAACTCAGCCGGAGAGGAGTGACCTGTGGCTTCCGGAGTCTGTGGAGCAGAGGGCGTACCCTAGGAATAAAAAGTCATTTGCCTACTCTTGTGAACAGCAAGGCTCATGGAACCATTTGACCTTGCAAGTGTAGCTGTAGGAGGAACTTGCGGTCACTGAACAAGCCCTCGTTGATTATCTAGGCCCCCTGCTTCACCCTGGAGATCCCGTGAGTCACGCATTTAACAAATACTGAGCACGTACCTGTGGCAGTGCTTTCTGGGTGCTGAAGGTACAGCAGTGCACAAACAGAATCAGATTATAACCCTGTTGTCACCGAGTCTGCCTCCTGGTGGGGCGACGCAGATCATAAATGAGTAAAATCTATGTATGGCATGTTGGCTGGAGAAAGGTGTCTGGAGAAGGAATGTTGGGGGAAGATTGTACAATTTTAAATGGAGTGGCAAATAAAGTCCTTACGGAGAAGGTGATGCTAAGATGAAGATCAGAAGGAGGTGAGAGAAGGAGCCTTGTAAGTACCTAGTGAAAGAGTGGGTCAGGCAGGGGACATGATAGGTGCAAAGACCCTGTGGCAAAGGAGACCAGTAATGCCAGAGCAGAGGGTGCACAGGCAGAATGGCAGGAGATGACACTTAGGGAGAGGTGGATCGTGCAGGACCTTGTGGGTTATTTCCAGGCCTTTGTTATGATCTTGACGAGAGATGGAAAGCTGTTGGGCCATTTCTAGCACTGAAGTGACTTAGGGTTTTGTAGGATCACTTTTCCTGGGTTGTTGAACAGAGACTGAAATAGTTTTGGTCTCAGCGATGGCAGTCTGGCGGGATGGTCCAGGAGCAGGAGACCAGGTCCTTCACGGCAGATATGAGCATGGGGACTTGCTCCTGTCCGAGCCTGTCTGATACAACAGGCTGTTGAGAGTAGGTGCCTGGGGAGGGGCCGTCGGGTGAAGAGACAGCAAGGCAACCTCACGAACACTCTGTAACACAAGGAAAGAAACCTGCAGCATCTGTAATATCATTCCATTTATTTAAAATTGCACATGTCTGTGTGCAAGAAGCATGAGGGATGTGAAAGCTGGTCATCAAAAGCAGGCAGTGGTTATGTCTGGGTGGCAGGCGATCCTGACTTTCTCCCCCCTCCCAATACCTTCCTGTAGAGTTAAAATTTTTTTTTAGTAATAAGCAGCTATTATTTATATAACCATGAAAAAAACCCAACAGAGCTATTTTCATCGTGGGAGAATAAAAGAAAATCAGTGTGATTACTGAAGATTTTGTGGATTGTTCTGTTAATATATTTTGTGTTCCCAGGCCCTCAAGTAACCAGCCTCAAAAGCAGGATGCAGCTAATTGAATGGGATGGTGATGATTCCTTCTTCAGTTGGTCAAACAGCTAAATCCGCCTTCGAACCTGCGGCCGCGCAGCTCCCGTGACGTCCGTTTCTGCCTGTTTCAGGTTTGGGGGATGTGCAGCCACACACCTTCCCTGTCTGTGCTCCAAGCCCACTAACAGCCCGTTCACACCACTCCAAGTTCATTACTGCAGAGAGGTGGGAGCACGTAAGGGGAGTGAACCGGAGACTTAGGACTCAACTGCACCAGGCACCTGATGAAAAGTGAAGAAGCAGGACGCCCGACCGGCTCAGTTAAGTGCCAGATCCTTGATTTCTGCTTGGGTCATGATGCCAGAGTTGTGGGATTGAGCCGTGCGTCAGGCTTCGGGCTGAGCATGGAGCCTGCTTAAGATTCTCTCCCTCTGCCCCCTCCCCCGCTTGCATGCTCTCTCTTTAAAATAAAATTAAGGAAAAAGTGAAGAAGCAATAAAAGAAGGAGTGAGTGCCACTGCCTAGTAATTGTGGGACTCAAAGCAACAACTGGCTCCGGCCCCCACCCCCTTTCAAGGAGAAAGTCTTCAAATAGCAGAGGGAGGAGGGGGGAGGAGGAGGAAGGGAAGAGAGGAGGAGGGGAGCAGGGCCTACTTCTCTGACCCCTGTTTCCCCGCAGAGTCACCTCACGTGAATAATTAAGCCCCGAACAAGCTGAGGAAACAGTTTTCTGCAAGCAGGGATTCTGGGAAAATGTGAAGACCCGAGCCGAATTAGCCCTACGTGTTGTTCTAATGCGTTTTTAACTGTGTGTGGTTTTTGCACGTTTAACGCGTTAAGTGTGTGTGTAAATATCTTTGAAAGCCCAAAGTCCCAGGGTCTCCCACGGAGGCCACTGTGAGGACTGCACAGGTTTCCTGCATTCCTGAGTCTTTGAGGCCCCGCTCCCTGGGGACTCTGCACAGAGAAGGAGGCCAGAGCCTGCAGGTGAGGGCCCCCTGGGTCCCTCTGCCAGATACCTGGGGGTGAGTTACAGGTGTCCCCAGAGCAGCAGATCCACACCAAGGGTTACCAAGGCAACACCTGCTCCTCCTGGGACAAGAGAGGAAGGGAGTGCTGACAGAGTAGGATTGCATGAGCTGCCTTTCCAGAGGGATCTGGGCTAAAAATACCCATGCAGTTGGCACTTGCTGGGTTTCGGGAGCCTCTGCCTCATGTCTGGCTCCTGGTGTTCTGACCCTTCAGTGCAGGGTGCAGGACCACGGGGGTGTGGAGGGCAGGCGCTTGAGAAAACCCCTGATGGCCTTACCGTGGGGTGGGGGCCTGAGTCAGAGCTGGGGTGAAGAAGAGGAGGGACATTGTCTTCCTGGCAGACGCAGGGCCTGTCTTGTTTGCCTGCACCGGAAGTCAATAGGTTGGTCACTCCCGGGCAGCCCACCTAGGGTAATCAAACCGCTGGCAGCTCCTGAGGGCACTGGAGACCGGTACAGAATGCTCTTGAACTTGCCCGCCCTTCCTGAGAGGTCCCTGCCAGCCTGGGATTTGCGGGCCCGGGGCTTCCCGGCTCCTTGGGTCCCACGCTGCAGGGGCACGCACTGAAGCAGAGAAATGAGCTCAGACCCCTGCTCTTCCCAGGCTTCCAGTCCGTGCTTCTGAAGGCAGCCTTCATGCTGGGCCTATGTACACAGACCGGGATTGCTGAGGTCTGCGCTCAGCTTCAGTGTGTCCTGGGATTCGGACATCCGGGAATCTCTGGGCATCAAGGACCTCTGAGGCTGGCTATTGAACAACCTGTGTGCCCTGCAGGTGGGTGAGGTGAGACTTGAGGCCCCCCGGGCAGTGCTCAGATAGGCGACTATGCAGCCATCAGAGAGCCCACCTAGGTCATGCAGAGTCCCCCCACCCCCACCCGCCTCTAGAGTGATGCTCCTCAAACTTCATGTGCCAGAGAATCACTGTGTGCTTGTTAAAATGCAGGTTCTGACTCAGCAGGTCTTTGTGGGGCCTGAACTCTGTATTTCTTTTTCTTTTTTTTAGTTTATTTATTTTGAGAGAGAAAGAGCAAATAGGGCGGGGGGGGGGGAGGGAGGGAGGGAGGGAGGGAGGAGGAGGAGAGAGAGAGAGAGAGAGAGAGAGAGAGAGAGAATCCCAAGCAGGCTCCACACTGTCAACACAGAGCTCAATATGGGGCTCGAACCCCACAAACCTGGAGATCATGACCTGAGCTGAGATCAAGAGTCCCACGCCTGACTGACTGAGCCACCCGGGTGCCCCTGAGACTCTGTATTTCTAATAACGTCCTAGGTGGTGCCCATTTTGCATTTCTGAACATGAGGAAGGCTTAAGGGCAGTGGTTTTTAAACAGAGGAGCAAATTCGTGGAGGCGTTTTAAAACTTCAGATTCCTGGGCCCCGTCTGTGACTTCCTGAACTGGTCATCACATGGCAAGATGTCAGAAAAGCTAACCGGTGATTTGAATCAGGACTTTTGATTTGCAACCACTGCCCTCGAGCCTTCAGTGGATGGCTACACATGGGAGAATGCCTCCTCAAAACAATGTGGTCCAAACATTTCTCTATTTTTAGTAAGATTTGCCCTTTGCAAGCCTGGCCTACCATCACTCACTCCTCAGCAAATATTTATTAAGTCTCTTCTGTGTTACCATAAAGGTTTATTCTTTCTTTTCTTGCTGGACAGATAGACGGCAGATGACAGACTCTGTTTCATGCCTCCAAGGCTGCAGAGCTGAATCAGAGAAACCTCCAGTGGCTTAAGGTTCACTAGGTTGGTTTCCTTACATGGTTACAGAGCTACTAATGTGTTCTTAATGAGCTGCCATTTACTTATGCAAATAGCGGGGCACAGATGCCAGGCGGATTAGGGCTCAGCAGAGAGGCATGCCTCTGCATATTGCTTATGTGTTAACACAGGAGTCCCTGTCCTTTCGGATCGACTGTGCTTTTTGTCTTTAATGCTGCTGTGTGGGCAGTGTGTGTGTGCATACGTGCATATGTGTGCGTGTTAGGGGGTCTCACCAAGCCGCCCTGGCATGAAGACATCTCTACCAGCCAGAGTTCCTGGTGGGAGTCACAGACCTCCCCCTGCCCACATCTGCCTCGAGCCTGGTGGAAGACCACTGCCAAAGACCTGTGAGGGAGGAGGGGCAGCGGCCGTTGAGCCACGTGGCATAATGGGCTCGCTGGATCCAAGCAGTGCTGTGAATTTCACTTCTGGTCATCATGAACAACTTTTAGCAAAGGTTCTCTTGTATCTTGTCAAAGGACCCCTCTCCCCCCACGAAAAAAGACCCAAAACCAAAACACAAAAACAGCAACCCCCCCTCGCTCCCAAAACAAAAACCATGAAACAAAGCACTGTGTTTATTACTCTTCTGTTCTCGCGAGAGACCTCCCCGTCACATGAGAGCAGGCGCTGCTCGGACGTGATGGTGTGCGGTCTCTGAGCGTGTAGCTGTGGCCTTGGCACTGTTATCTTCGCTGGCACAAGGGAGCAGCTTGCAGGGGCTGCTGACATTTGGTACCACACCAGGCACTGTCCAAACAGAACCGAATAGGCCTCTCCTCATTTCTCAGAGCTTTTGGAACATGTATCAGAAAGCAAAAATCTGTCCAAACAGGCATGGCGTTCTGGGGCGAGTCAGTGCCACGTTTCTGATGAAGGCCTGTCTGCCCTGGCATCTTATTGGCATTGTTTTGCTGGCACTCCTTTTCTCCAGCAATAACTGCTTTGCTTGGATACCTTTGTGCTCACTGCAGACTCTCCCCGCCTGGCTGGCCTGCTCCTTAACCTGGTGGGAAATGCCCGCTGCTGAAGACTCACTGATGTTGCCACGTGAGGCTCTTTGTATTCCCTCCTGAGACATCACACTCGTAGCTTACCCTCCCTGTCCCCACATCCCATGCCTCCGCAGGTCCTTACCCGTCCCTTTCCCTCTCTGTGGCTGAGACTTCTCTGCATGAGCCTGTGCAGCTCCTTCCTGGGAACCTCGCCTGGCAGGGACCGTTGGCCCCCATGGCAGCCGGGAGGATGAAAGCATTTTTTGGTCTGTGCCTGTTCCCTCCAGCCCGGGAGTCCCCTCTTTGAGGAGAGCTGTGACTCCCGAGTGGGGTGAGTGTTCTGTCACCTGCTACTCCCGGGAGGGAAGGCTGTGTGGTGTGGTGGGTGGCAGGAGGGCAGCCTGGCAGAGGGCAGTGTGGGTTTCAGCCTTGGCACTCACTTGAGTTGTAGACATAAATCACCTTGTCGCTTGGGTCTCAGTTTCTCACCTGCAAAATGGGGGAGGTTGGTCTGGTCTTATCTGGCCCATACTGATTCAAAAAAAGCAAAAAACAAGAACAAAGCAAACAAACCCACTTGGCTTGACATTTGAAAATCCGAGGTTTCATATAAAAGTAGGGATTTTTCCCTTATCTAGAAAAATCGGCATATTTGGCCACATCACCGCCTCCTGGCAACAATTGGCTGCCCCTTTTGTAGGCTGTGCTCTGCAGTTGGGTCCGCTTTGGGGCTCCCTCCTGACAACAGCCCTCCTCAGTCCATTGCTTTATGTATTTGGTCTTCTAGGCACATCTATTAATTTTTCAGGGCTGCCGTAACAAATTACCACAAACTGAGCGGCTTCTAACTACAGAAATGTATCCTTTTATAGTTCTGGAGGCCAGAAGTGTGAACTCAAGGTGCGGGCAGAGCCACGTTCCCTCAGAAGGCTCTAGGAGAATCTTCCTCGCCTCTTCCTTGCTTCCGGTGGTTGCTGGCAGTCCTTGGCACTCCTTGACTTATTATAGATGTGTTACTCCCACCTCTGCCTCTGTTGTCACGTGGCCTTCTCTCCGTGTGTCCATGTGTTTCTTTATTTTTTAAATTTTTTTTAACGTTTATTTATGTTTGAGACAGAGACAGAGCATGAACGGGGGAGGGTCAGAGAGAGAGGGAGACACAGAATCTGAAACAGGCTCCAGGCTCTGAGCGGTCAGCACAGAGCCCGACGCGGGGCTCAAACTCACGGACCGCGAAATCGTGACCTGAGCCAAAGTCGGACACTTAACCGACTGAGCTACCCAGGTGCCCCATCCATGTGTTTCTTTATAAGGGCTTTAGTCACTGGATTAGAGACCAGCTTAATACAGTATGATCACATCTGAACTGGATTACATTTGCAAACCCTATTTCCAAATAAGGTCACATTCTGAGGGGGCCGGGGGACATGAATTTTGGGGGACGTCATCCAACCCAGTGTAGCCTGTGGGCTGGCAATGTTTGGTCTAGCTGTGTCACCGTCCTCCGACTTCTGTCCTCAGGTTCCTTCCTCCGGGCGGCATTTTCAGGGCTCCTTCACCTCTCTGGATGTGAACAGGAGGCACCACAACCTTCTGGTCTTGGTTTGGCTGCTTCAAGGGCCGCCTTGTGGACAGTCACTGCTCTTCTGGATATTTCGTTCGTGTGCGTCCTGGCAGGACAACAGAAGCGCGCTGGGCTGTGGTGGGAGCGTTCTGAGAACGGGATGCACTCTCTGTGCCTGGTCAGATGCAGCTCTCCGTGGTGCTGTCTCTGCACAGCCCCTTCCTTGACTTGTATTTTATTTTAGCACTTCCTCCTAAATTGCAGTGAAGTGTGAACTCACCTGTTTCCTCTCTGGACTCTGAGCTCCATGAGGTCAAAGGCTGCGCTTTTACTCCAGAGATTCAGCCAGGAGAATGGTAGACCCTTAGTAGATGTTTGCTGAGCAGAGGATACTTCAGGGAGCTCACCAAGTCCATACTCACGGTGGGTCCCGGCCCCTCCGGACAACTTGCCCCCTCTTTCATGTCACTCTTGGCCCAAAGCTGCTGTTTTACTTTCCTGAATGCCCCAGTTTCTGACTCTTCCATGGTCTACCCAGCCTCGATGGGTGGACAGTTGAGAAGAGATGAGGATCTGGGTTTTTCCTTGCTAGTCCTTCTCACCGCCAAGTCTGGTATTGTATGTGTTTTGGAGTTTCCTTCTCCAAACCTTCAATCCTGTTGAATAGAAACATTTTACTTAATTTCAGGAGGGCATTTTCCCTCAGATCTGTCTTCAGAGGTGGGATGATACCCATGGTCTGCCTAACCCCGGCAGATTTCATGTCCTTTGTTAAGGAGACTCAGTTTCCCCATCTTCTTCTGTGTACAAGTTGTCTTAAGGTTTTTTTTTCCCCCAATAAACACCTATTGAGTTCTGATCATGGGCCACGTTATGTTCCTGTTCCTAGGAATAAAGTAGTGAATGAACGAATATGGGCCATTGTCACAGAGTATTACTTGACTTAGACAATGACAGCTGCTGTAAAAAGCTCAACACATGGACCTATGACAGTATCTGTCAGGAGGACCTGATTAGCCCTGAGAGCTAAGTAAGGTTGGCTTCCTTGGAACATGGCATTCAAACTATGCTTTGAAGGTAACTAGAAATTGGGTTGTTGGTGGTAGGTGGGGACAGGGAATGGTGGGAACAGGACACACGGAGACCTTGAGGTGGGAGGATGTGACCCCGACCAGGAGCAGAGAGAAGGCCAGTGTTTCTAGGTTGGAGAGTGAAGGGGTGAGGTAGCCATGGAGAGGCCAGGAAGGAAGGCAGGCAGGCCAGACCATACCCTGCCTTGTGTGCAATGGGAGGTAAGGAAGCATTTAAGCAGGTGAGACCATTTTCAAGTGCTCACTCTGGCTGCAGGGTGGGGACAGATGGGGAGGAGCAAGAGGGAGAATGAGGATAGCAGTAGGCAGCTATTGGAATGTTTTAAATTAATTTTTTTTTTTTTTTTTTTTTTTTTAAATTTTTTTTTCAACGTTTATTTATTTTTGGGACAGAGAGAGACAGAGCATGAACGGGGGAGGGGCAGAGAGAGAGGGAGACACAGAATCGGAAACAGGCTCCAGGCTCTGAGCCATCAGCCCAGAGCCTGACGCGGGGCTCGAACTCCCGGACCGCGAGATCGTGACCTGGCTGAAGTCGGACGCTTAACCGACTGCGCCACCCAGGCGCCCCTAAATTAATTTTTTAAATGTTTATTTTTTCTTGAGAGAGAGAGAGAGAGCATGAGCAGGGGAGGGGCAGAGAGAGGGGGGACACAGAATCCAAAGCTGGATCCAGGCTCTGAACCTTCAGCAAAGAGCCTGACATGGGGCTCAAAACCACAAACCATGCAATCTTGACCTGAGCCGAAGTTGGACACTTAACTGACTGAGTCACCCAGGTGCCCTGCTACTGGAATCTTTTAAAGTAAAGCTTGATGATCTCTTGGACTGTGATGGAAGGAGTGGGGGTGGGACAAAGAGGTGGGTCTGGAGAATACCAGGCAGTGTGTGTGGGGGTGGGGGGGAGGGAGGGGGTCAGATAGACCTGGTAATAGACTGGGTGAGGGAAAGGGAGGCATCAAGGATGACTCAAGGTTTCTGGTTTGTAAAATTGGGGGGTGGCATCCGTCATGGTGAAGAGCAAAGGGTGGGAGCCAGGTTTGGGGACGAACATCAGGAGTTCCGTTTGAGATATGACTGTACCTATTTACCTGGTCCCTGGGACTGATGGGAACAACATTGCTCATGAAAATCCTTGGGCTCTTTAGGGGAACTTCTGTGCTTAGATTCAGAGATGGGCCCCTGCACTCTCTTTCCCCATTAACTTGAGTCTACTCTGATCCTTGTAAGAAATGGTCACTCAGTAGGGGGAC
Source organism: Puma concolor (assembly GCF_028749965.1). NCBI lineage: Eukaryota > Metazoa > Chordata > Mammalia > Carnivora > Felidae > Puma > Puma concolor. The sequence continues at coordinate 43,202,599 of NC_141683.1, forward strand.
TGACTGACCTATCAGGGTAACAGTGCCATGTGGGCATTAAAAAATATGGTGCCCGTGTGTCCTGAAAGTTAAATGTCCTTCCCAGGATGAGCCACTCCCTTGATTTTTATACAACTACAAGTGGGTGGGAATCACTGGACCTTAGTGCTGGGCTTCAGCTGCTGAAATGCCCCATGAACTTGGGAGGTCATCGAACTTTTCTGAGCCTGTACTTCTGATGATGAGGATCAGATAAGAGATGGTGTGGGTGAAAGGGCTCTATAAAATTAGCTGTTATATAGAAATAGACGGTGTCTCGGTGTCATTGTGGCTGCAGCTTCCCTGGTGCCATCTGCTGTCCCCTGTGGATCAGATGGAGGATAAGATTTGTGTCAATGACCACATCACTTGGTGGGTGTCACCACTGTGGTCCTGCAGCCAGATTTTTATTACATGTGACACTGTTCTTACGCAAGAATTCTGCAAATTCAGTTCCTTGAGACATTGTGCCAAATCCTTCAGCAAAATTGAAATCTTCCACATCTGCTCTGTTCCTCTCAGTCACTAATTTTGGTAATTTGATTACAGAGACAGCCCTCTCTGTTGGAGCTTTTCTGCGCTGGCTGAGGAAACTGGTTCTGCGTGATGTGTTATTGCCCCTCCTTCTGAACAGGTTGTTTCTCCTTCATGTTTTGTTCTTGAGTTTGGAAAATACAGCACTGACAGGAGCTGCAGTGGGCAAACTGCCTCCGGTTCTTTTTAGAGCAGGGTAGGGAATAAACAAACAAATACATTCATCTATACATAAATACACCTCAGGCAGCTGCTTCTGGAAAGGATCAATACCTGCCTGTGTTTTCCTCTATAAAAAGGGGACAGGCGGAGTGTTTTTTATAGACGACTTTGCTCATTGGCACTGGGAATCCAGCCCGCTGTTTGAGCTGTGAAACTGAGGGCTGGTCTTTGGTTTCTCTGGAGCTCTGTTTCTCCACCTGTAAAATGAAGGCATCTAAATTGCTCTTTCTGGCTCAGAAGGTCAATTCTTTCATTCGTTCAGCAAATATCTGTTCTAGGCAGGTAGCTGTGAACACATCAGACACGCACTCCTGGCTTTGAAATACCTAAGTCCTGGGCGCCTGGGTGGCTCAGTCGGTTAAGTGTCCGACTTCAGCTCAGGTCATGATCTCACTGTCTGTGAGTTCGAGCCCCGAGTCCAGCTCTGTGCTGGCAGCTCAGAGCCTGGAGCCTGTTTCAGATTCTGTGTCTCCCTTTCTCTCTGCCCCTCGGCCACTCACGCTGTCTCTCTCTGTCTCTCAAAAATGAATAAACGTTAAAAAAGTTTTATTAACAAAAATAAAGGGTCCTTATTGTATTATGGTGGGGTGAAGAACAGGTGGGTAGGTATCCTGGAGTGGGGGATGCTTCCCTGTCTGGCTGTCAGGGAAGGTCTCCTGAGAGAAGAAGGCTGAGCTGAGAGGAAGGAGGAGGAAGAGGAGAAGGTGGGATCATCTGGGCCAAGGAAAAGCCTTTAAGAGGCTGTGAGGAACTGGGCGAAGTCTGGGATGGCTGCAGCTCGGAAAGCAGGGGGCAGCTGGGTGGGAGGAAGCTGGAAATCTGGGCAGGGGATGGTTTGCCAGAGCTTGGTGGGCCTTGAAATCTGGAAGGGGGCAGAGAGACCCAGGGCCTTTGAACCACTCAGAGACTGAGGTGCCCCCAGTGGCAGGCTGGGGGTGGTACTCCCAAATTCAGCGTTCTCTTCAGCCAGCCCAGTCCCTCCTGTCTTCTGGGCCATTGGAATAGCCCTTCTATTTGGCTTCTCCTGATAAACCGCTCACCCTGATTTCTTTCTTTTAACTATTTTTTCCCCTGAAGAGATGTTTATGGGATTTGAGGCATCTGAGGCAGTTGGCAGGGTGAAGGAGGGCTTTCTTAACTGTTCAGTCTTCTTTTCCCAGTACTTTTTGTCTTTTTCCTGCATATTTTCTTTGGAAGCCCTGCCGAGGGCTTGTTTGGGACTTAAATTTTAGTAAGAAGGCCATGTGGGAGTTAGGAGGGGTGAGCAGAAGATGAGCCATCTAGTGTCAATACCAAGAAGGACCCACAGACTTCCCCTCCCCGCCACTTTTGAATAAAGAGCCAATGCCAAACTCTAACCACTTTATACTTAAGCAAATTTAACAAAAATCTCATTTAAAAATAGCCACCTTGAAGCTCCTCAAACACTCCATGTTCCCTCCCTCCCCAGGGCCTTTGCACATGCTGTCCCTTCTTCTTGGAGCGCTTTTCCCTTCACCTCATACCCCTTTGCCTACTTTCCCCTACTCCTCCTTCTTAGCTCAGCTTAAACATCACTTCTTCAGAGAAATTGTCATTGCCCCACCCCGGTGAGATTGGGTCCTCTTATATTCTACCATGGCTCCCTATTCTCTTCCTGCATACCACTCACTTTTGCTTGTAGTTAAGTATTTGTGAAGTAGTTTGATGATTCCCCACTAGACTCTAAGCTCTCTGAGAGAGACTGTTTGAGTCATTGTTGTATCTTCAGCATGGAGCACAATGCCTGGCACACAGTGAGCATCCCATAAACATTTATTAGGTGGATAAATTTTCATGAACCACAATTTCTTAGGCTTTTGGGATATGCTGTTGCCATGACAGAACTTAAGAAAGCAGAAGTCACATTACAGCTCTTTGGCCTGGGCCTCTGTGAAACCCAGGCTGACATAAATCTGTCAGGACATGTGTTTCAGTTCATGTTTGACAACAGCTCTGGCCAAAAGGAAAATGAACGGAATGTTTGGGGATAGGGAGCTCAATACTTTATGAGAAAGGTCAGACATTTGGGCAGGGAGCTGGGAGTTTAATGTGGCCGAGATATTGATCATCGACCATCCACGTGCTCTGACATATGCTGGCTTCTCTTGTAATTACATTGCCATGTGCCTGGTTCTTTCCAATGGATTGAGAGTGGAAGTAATGGGAGCCATTTCCACCTGGAGGTGGTTCAAATGCATGTGCCTTTTTTCACCTCTCTTTTCGCTTATGTTGAAGGCCATGTGTCCATAGGACAGAGTTGAAGATGGAGAAAAACCTCCTAATGTATGAAGCCCTTCTGTGAATAAAAAGTAAATCTTTGTTCCATAAAACCTTTAGGATTAAGATTAATCTTAAAATTTTTTTTTCTTTTAATGTGTATTTTATTTTTGAGAGAGAGAGAGAGAGAGAGAGACAGAGAGTGCAAGCAGGGAAGGGGCAGAGACAGAGGGAGACATAGAATCTGAAGTAGGTTCCAGGCTCTGAGCTGTCAGCACAGAGCCCGTGCAGGACTCGAACTCACAAACTGTGAGCCCATGACTTCAGCCGAAGTTGGATGTTTAACAGAGCCACCCAGACGCCCCAGGATTAAGATTAATCTTATCAAAATTTCAGGATTTATCTGTTACTGTGGCATATCATAGACTGTCCTGACTGATACTCTCTTACCACACGAAACTTGCTCATGCTTTTTCTAAAAAACCAAATATTTATTTCCTTTTAAATTCTTACCTGTTAACCAGATGGCTTCTGACTTTCTGGAACTTGTATAAAGAATTCCAGGCATCCCACTAGTGATTTTCAGACAATATGACTCCTGCCAACATTTGGTTGTATTGGTCTTTTAACATGGTTTCCTTCCCATCCCCCAGGAACAATGTTTCATATGAAGCAAATGTCTTTCAGTTCCTGGTGGCATTTCTGACAGCTTCTGGAAGAGGGGTTCTGCTTGGCAGATTCCTGGAGTGTCTTCTACATGCTTCAACCTGTTCTCTCCCAGGTGAGCTGGACCTCAGAGTATGTCCCTTTCAGGTTCTGATCTTCTCCAATTATTCAGCAGGCTCAGAATTGAAAGACTCAGACTGTGAGTAGACAAACCTCCCATTCCCCCCCCACCCCCCAAAAAAAACCCAGACAGTCATTTTTAGGGTAAAGGAGCCTGTGCTCTGTGGTACCTGCTGAGGAACAGCTTCTGAGTCCTGCTGCTTCTTACACTTTACTCCTTCGAGAGCTGCTGGGGAGGGGTCAGGGACTTGCTGAGGAGGAAGGAGCTTCTGCTGGCAAATGGGAGCTGGTGTCAGCTGACAGATCCTCTCCACACTGAAAGCGGCCTCTTGCCGGCTGTGGGGTCTCACTAGCTGGCAGACTGTGAGCAGACCACTCCAGCGACCTCATCTGTAAAACAAAGTGTGTGACTGGGGGTGGGGCTGTGTAGCACTCAGTTGTCAAACCACTGACCCTCAGGGATCAGAAGGATGGGTGATGGGCACATAGGGCACTGGCCTTCTATGCCAGAAAAGCTCTGCTTTTATTTATTTCATTTAGGTGGTAGGATAATCGTTGATGTATTAACTAATCAATTAATTAATGCTTTGTTCTGGCTGTCATGAGAGGTTACAGAGAAGGAGGTGAGTTTTATTTTCTCCCATCACCTTGAATTCTGGCCTCCTTGCCCTAGGGGTCTGCTTTTGAGATTAAGGACAAAAAAGTCATTCACAGGGAGAACTGCTCTCCCCAACCTAAGTTTTGTTTGAAGATGAGAGGAGAGGAAAGAGAGTATGGGGCTCAGAGTGGTTCTTCTTGGGAGAGAGGGGCTGGCAAGGGCCAGTGAGGGGTGGAGGACTGTGTCTTGCCTGTTGACATAATGCTAGTTGTGGGTGGTTGGCTGCTGTGTCTTCAGATGCCAGTTCTGTGTCCTCAAGAATAGCCTTGGGTGGATCTCTGTGCTCAAGAATGTCTTGGTGAATAAGTCAAGAAGGATCTTGGAGATAGAAGAGGGTTGGGGAGAGTGATATTCTCTTTTCAAGGAGCAATGGTAGATGAGGGAACAAAGGGAAGTGTCTTCTACCCATTGACCCAAGGGATGGGATAGAAGAGAGGGTCTCCAATGACTGGCTGTTATTGATACTGGACTCCTTGGCTATTATGATGAGTAGAGACTTAGTGCCAGATTTAGTGTACCTTGGAAGAACATGGAATACGAGTGATATGGAGAGAATCCTAGGCTCTGTGCATTTGGCCTTGTAGATAAGAGTGCTACCAAACATTTGCAATGCACTCTACTGAATGACCTCTGAGGTTCTTTCTGGAGCAATCTATAATACTGTAGTTTTAAATGGTGATTTATGGGTGGTAAGTGTCTTAAACTGTAATCCTCTACATCCTGCCCCACCTCTGCTCTGTATCAGGGGGCATACACATGGAAACTCTAGAGTTTCAGCCATGGTGGGTGGGGGCGTGGGGTCAAAAATCATCCTCTTAGAAATTTGGAGCCAAGTTTACAAAGCACAAATGAGACTTTGCAGAGCCTGATGCTTGGTTGGAGAACCTGGATCAGACCATGCTTGAACCAGCCAGATCTACTGATAACTAGAAATGCTCATTTGAATTCATGTGGCAGGTCTGCTGGGCCAGCTGAGCTCCCCAGTTTTCTCACCAAAGGCATGGCTCCTGCACATGAGATGAGCCACTAGCTTCACTGGAGGCTCAGCTGGTGTTCATGTGAGGGATATAGCCACAACATAAAAGCACAGATACATTGGAGATGTTCATGTGCTGGTAGCATGAGTAACGGTCCTCTGTGTTTCACTGGCCAGCAGGGCATGAGGACCTTCCCCAGGGCCTGCTCCACAGACTGGTCGGCTTCTTCTGTTCTCTGGAACTTAAATCCAAGTCAATCACTAGTTTGCTTGTGCTCAGGGGCAGATTTACATGGAATTTATGAGGCTGAGGCTCCAGGCCCTGGGAGGTACCAGGGGTTGAAGAATGTTCTAAGTGGAGAGAGTAATTTCTATACAAGCATTCTGGTAATTGCTTAAAGAGATCTTGGTAGCAAAGGTCTGGAAAAAATTTCAAGTAACTTGTTATTATTTATTCTTTTATTCAAAATAAGTGTGCTCTTTTGTACCTGATTTTATATTAGTTATTTTGTATTCTTTTTCCAGCAGAGGGAACAAAAATGGCTTCAGGTGTTGCAAAACCCAGATCTGGGACTGCTTACCTTAGTACACACGTGCCTGGGATGTTTCTGACAATCAGTGAGCAGACAGGAGTGTGTCTAGAACTCCTCCAAATACCCCTGTACTTTCTCCTGTTGGTGTTTGGGTCCAACCCATCCCCCCCAGGAGTGTCTTTCCAATCCTGCCTGAGCCAGCCACTCCTGAAGCTCTTCTGTCCAGGTGTGGCCAGGTGTGGCCAGGTGTGACTTCTTCCACTTCCAACCAGTGGTGGACATTTCTTTAAAATCTAGTTAGTGAGTTCTCATGTACAACTTTATATTTTCTTCTGTTGTTTGTCTTGAATTGAAATTTGAGTACCAGATTGTTACTTAACTTTTTATGTCCTTTTGTCCTATTTCCCCGAATTAGAGCATAAGCTTCTTGAAGTGGGGGCTGCTTTCACAAAAAAGAACTTTGTGTTTCTGACAGAGCATGTCTCACACTGAACTTCTCAACACATAGCTATTGCTTTAGTTGAATAACGATGCCTACAATATTTTTGAAGTTTTAAAAATTTACTCTCTTATTCAATTAAAAAAAGGCAGAGCAGGTAGATATTTTCTCTGCTTTATGCAATTGAAAAACTCAGCTGAGATACAGCTCACGTAGGGACCAGAATTAGACTATTGTTCCAAGGTAAGACAATTATAAAGCATTTTAGATAGATGGTTCCATCTTATTTTTAAGTTCTAGCACAAACGTAGAAATTTCTAGCAAATCCCTCTCCAGCTGGTCCTGTTTATCAGAAAGCCTTCTCTTCTGCCAACCCTGAACCTCCTGTGCTCTGATTTAAAGTTTGCTTGCATTTTTCCTTACATCACCAGAGAGATCTATTCAAAACACTGACAATGTCAGCCCCTTGCTTAAAATCCTCCGATGCGTTAAAAGAAACGTGGCATCTTCTGTGACTTCCCACCCTGAGTGAGCTGGCCCTGCCTGCCTCTCCAGCTCTTCCCACCCTCTTCTTCTTTTGCTCTGCTTTAGTCACATGGCTCTTCTTACACTTCCTAGCCTACCAAGTTCTTCCTGCCTCAGGGCCTTTGCTTGTGCAGCCCTTCTGCCTGCGATTCCTTCTGCTCCTTATCCTTTGGCTCCCTGCTTACTATCCCTTCCTAGAAAGGGCCTTTTTGATCACCCATCACAAAGAGGCCTCAGCTGTGCCAGACTTCATCACAGCACGGTGTTTATTTCCTGGACAGAATTTTTCACAGTCTGAAATAATTTTAACTATTGCTTGCTTTAGTGGTTTCTGTTTTGTCTTCTCCAGGGACCCTGTCCATTTTACTCACTGCTGCATTATCCTCAGTCCCATTTTTACTTGTCACATGGCAGGGGTTCAATATGTATTTATCAACTGGAGGAAAAAGTATTTAATTTTTTGGTCTTGGGGCAAAAGAAGAGGCTCAGGACCCACCTCTCAGAGTCTGGTTATAAGAGGTTCACCTGAGTCTGAGAGACCACCTGGTGACAGGTGCTCACTTTTGGATCAGGTCAGTGGCTCCTTTCTCACTGCTCTGGCCCCTGTCCAGACACTCACTCCAGGCATTCCCCTCTCCCTAGCTCTTCCAGCAGGCCTGAGAAGGCCAGTAGGGAGCTAGTGAGCACCAGATGCTGCTTGTATGGCTGGGAAAATACCATGTGGGAGGTCCCCTACTGCTCGTCACTGTCCCATCTCTTCCTGAGGCCCCAAGTGTGAGCATCTGACACTTAGCAAGGCCAACAGCATTGTCATCTCAAGGGAGGTGGGGATCATTCAGGGAGAGGAGTTCACATGAGATTTTAAAAGACACTGTTGTTTGAGGTGACAGAATGGCCCATTTTAGGGCCCAGGGTCTCACTTGGGAGTCAGTGGATAAAAGAATGACTTAGTGGCTAGAGAAACGGAAATCAGCTTCTGAGGCTCTTTCCAGCTGCTCAGCCATAATACCGTCCAAGAGCCGACCTTTAATGTGGGCGTGTGCGGCCAACCTGCTGGGACAGACCAGAAGAATCAAGCCAAGAGACACTGATGGCAAATCTAAACCAGCTAAGGGTGGAGCAACCAGGGGCACAGCCTTGCAGGGAGGGCAGCCAGAGACCTGGGAGATTGAAAACAGCAATCAAATGTTTGAAGCGGGCCCAGTGAGTGTAGAGGGCTTTTGTGGAGGCTTGAAACAGAGGGCAGACTAGGCTGAGAGCTGTGGGGCAACAGGACCAGCAGTGTGTGGGGAGAGGATGGAAACTGTCACTCCCAGCCCAGGGCAAGGGGACAGAGGTGCCTGGCCCACAGAGTGCTGGGCGCCATGAAACTGCAGACAATACTTAGTTGCACTCAGCAAAGCCCATTTCATATAAATGGCCTAAATTGGGCCTCTGAAGAGTATACCATCATCTCTACTTCCTAGATATGGAAACAGGTGCAAGAGAGGTTGGATGAGTTAGTCACCGGGGCCCCTGGTTAGTTAGTGGCAGAACCAGGATTGGAAGTCGGGTTTTCTTATGCTGGGGTCAAGCCACAGCGGTGTTTTGCGAGCTAGTGAGGTTGCACCACCCCTGGAGATGATGTCCACTCTTTCTTTCTGGATCCTCCTCCTCCTCAAAATCAAATCCACCATCCTCAGTCCCAGTTAAATCAGGTACTGAGAGCCTTCAAAGGCCCTGAGCCAGTGCAGATTCTGCTGCCTTACTCCACCAGCCCATGAGGACCAGGTGCTTCTCATCTGGGACTCAGTCCCCCAGGAGGCCTCCAGACCCTAGAATTTGGAGCAGAGCAAGATGACGACTCTGTAGTCAAGCGTTCTCTCCCAGGCTATACCATGAGGGGGTTGAAGAGCCTATATGTTTGTAGAAAACAGCTGATTCTACTGAAACCTACTTCATGTTCATTGGCCTGACTTGGATGGTGTTTCTTTGTGCCAGAGAGGCTGTGGTAGATCACATTAATGACCCCTATTCTTCCCTCTTTCTTTATTCATGCCCTTTGCCATGTGACTTTGTGGATTTTGTTTCCTTCTTTCTTGCATCTGGGACTAGTCATGTGACTTGCTTTGGCCAATAGAATACGGTAGAAGCGACTGTAGTTTCCAGCTTGAACCTCAAGATACCTTGTTTTTGCTTGTCCTCTTGTTCTCTCCCTGGAAGGAACATGGCTGGGCTGGCCTGCTGGTTGATGACAGGAAAAGAATGAGGGACATTTGGAGCAGAGCTGCCCCCTAAGCAGCATGGAGAGCCCCCGACAGATCCACAGATGCCTGGAGAGGCAGCCTACACCAGCCACTCCACAGAGCCGTGGAGGCTATAATTATTGAATTTTTGAATAATTTTTGAATTATTGAATTATTGAATTTTGTATGCCACTGGGACTTTGTGGCTGGTAAGCAGCAGTCTGCTGGTGGTAGCTCACAGATAGAGGGACACTTTAAGAGTTAGTAAAGTACCAGAACTCTGACAAGCTAACTCAGTATATTATATAGAAAGAGAAAAAAAAAAAGTAAGAAAGTTGATTGACCAAAGCTTAGCTCAAGAAGGGACCTAGGGATCCTGAGTCCCACTCTTCACCTTGCCTGTAAAGAATTGGAGTCCCGGAGATGTGAAGTGACTCATTCCAGGCCACACATGTGTGTGTTGAGAAAAGAAGTCCAGTTTCCCCATCCAGGTCTGCCTCCTTGTACAGTTCAGATGGGCAAACTGAGCTGGTGGCAGTCCCACCATGTGGGTGAAAGTCAAGGGTAGGATGTGCTTCATAACCACACTTTTAAACTCTGAACCCTGAAGCCTCTTGGACTTGGGGATCTGAGACTAAGTAAATAGCCTTAAAGCAGGAAGCCAATACCAGAGTGCCTACTTCCCCTTTCAGTAATGGTCTTCTGGCTCCAAATGGCAGCCAGTTGCAACTTTCAGCTGCTAAGCCCCAGTGGTCGCTTTTGAGCTGTACAAGGCCAAGTGGGTCCTGTTCCCAGAAAACTGTGATGTGGCCTCAGGACTGTTCAGGCAGTTGGATTACACTCTAGGCTCTGACATTGCCCTGCCCTTGGGCCTGAGAAATGCTCCTTTGAATACTGGGCATGGTATAGAATCATTGGCAGGTGTCTTCCTGTGTTGACAACTGCATCTCTTGCACATCTGTTCTCTCAGAGGTGAGACCGGAGTGGGGCAGTTACAGGTTGTATATACTCAGAGATCTGTGAAACGTTCTTTTCCTGAATAGAACATGATGGGTTTAACAATCGTGCTTTTCTAATTTTTTTAATGTTTATTTTTGAGAGAGCGAGAGAGACAGAGTGTGAGCAGGGGAAGGGGCAGAGAGAGGGAGACACAGAATCTGAAGCAGACTCCAGGCTCTGAGCTGTCAGCAGAGAGCCTGACATGGGACTTGAACTCACAAACCACGAGGTCATGACCTGAGCTGAAGTTGGTGCTAACCAATGCCCCAACAATTGTGCTTTTCAATAATTCCTCTATTCCAGGGTTTTCTGTTGGCCCTGTCTCCTTTTTGTTCCCTTCTTACTGGAAGAACATGAATTAGATCTCTGTTGGGAGGAGGGGAAGGTAGGGGGTTCTAGGCAGCCAGATTGGAAAAGACTGGAAAAGGACAAACACTACTGAGCCCTTCTGCTTGGCTCCCTCTTGTCCTACTATCAGCCTAGACTCTATCCAGGCTTCAGAATTCCTGGGATTCCTGGGTCTGTTGACCAGTAAGGACTAAGAGGCTGAGCTTGGGCTGCTGAAAGGAGACCTGGGGCCCCCTCCTGGTGCCCCAAGACACTTTGTGCTGCAGTTCTCCTATCTGGTTGCACATTAGAATCATTTGGGGGTTCTAAATGACCCAGTCTCAGCCACCTCAGGCAATAGGATCAGAATCTTGGGGGGGAGGTGGTGGTGAGAGCTTAAGCAAGGTATTTTTTTAGTATAATTTATTTAAATCATGTTTAAAAAAAATTATTTATTTTGAGAGAGTGAGAGAGAGAGAGCATATGCTTGCATGCCTTTAAGCACAAGCAGGAGAGGCAGAGAGAGAATCTGAAGCAGGCTCCATGCTGTCAGTGCAGAGCCTGACACAGGGCTTACTCCCACAAACTGTGAGATCATGACCTGAGCCAAAATCCAGAATTGGATGCTTAATGGACTGAGCCACCTGGACACCCCTATTTAAATCATGTTTATACAATTTTATTTTTAAATAATAGCTGTGGTTAGCAATGGGCTTACAGAATTCATGAAAAATTAACAATCACCTCTCCCAAACCTGCATAACATGCAGGTTTCTTATATTCCATTCCATCCATAACATGCAGAGTTCTTATATTCCAATGAGCCCCAAATTTCTATTTCCAACCAAGAACTCTATCTCAGTCCCAGGCTTATGTAGCTAACCTCCTACTTCTCCATTTCTATGACTCACAGACATCTCAAACTTAACATATCCAAAACCAAAATCTATATCTTTTCCCCTGATGCTGCTTTCCTTTGGGGCTCCCTATATCACCATTCAGATGTCGAGCCAGAACCTTGGGTCATCCTTGTCATTTTTGCTTCCTCAGTGATACCTCTGCCCATTGCCCCCGTTGCATCTGTCACCAAGTGTGAATCCGTTCTACCTCCAAATATATCTTGAATCCATCTACTTCTCTCCATCTCCTGTAACACCTCCCTGTCCCAAACTACTAGCATCTCTCCCTGGAACTATCACAGCAGCCTCTGACATAGTCTTCCTGATTCTGGTCTTTCTTTCATCCAGCCATGTTCCATGAAAAGCCACAGTAAGCTTTTTAAAATATAAGGAGTACCCTCTGTTTAAATCCCCTTAGGCTTTTCCTAGTGCTCTTAGAATAAAATGCTTACTCATCACCGTGGCCTAATAAACAAAGCCCAGTGAGGTCTGCCATGACCTTTGCTATTGGACTCAAGCCACACTTGTGCAACATAGCCCTTTTAATTCTCTTCCAATCAAGCTCACTCCTTTAGAGCTTTCACATGTACTCTTTTCTTCTGTGTGGAGCTCTTGTGTCTCTCCTTTTTAATTAAAACATAACTGACATACAATATTATATTAGTTTCAGGTGTATTAATATATTAATTTGACATTTATATACATTGCAAAATGATCTCCGTAATAAGGCAAGTAAACGTCTGTCATCTTACAATGTTAATGCAATATTATTGAGTATATTCCCTATGCTGGACATCGTGTCCCATGGTTTGTTTATTTAATAACTGGAAGTTTGTACTTCTTGATCCCCTCCACCCATTTTGCACTCCCCCCCCAACCCCTTCTCCTTTGACAACCTCCAATCTCTTCATTGTATCTATGAATCTGGGTTTTGTTTGTTTATTTGTTTTGCAAATACCACATGTAAGTGAAATCACATGGTATTTGTTTTTCTCTGACTTATTTCACTTAGCATAATACCATCTAGATCCATGTTGTTGCAAATGGCAAGATCTCATTATTTTTTAATGCCTGAGTAATATTCCATTGTGTATATATACCACATCTTTATCCATTCCTCTATGGATGGACACTTAGCTTGCTTCCATATCTTGGCTACTTGTAAATAATGTTGCAATAAACACAGGGGTACATGTATCTTTTTGATTATTGTTTTCATTTTCTTCAGCTAGATACCCAGCAGTAGAATTGCTGGATCATATGATAGTTCTGTTTTTATTTTTTTGAGGAAAACTCTATACTGTTTTCCAGAGTGGCTGTACCAATTTTCATTCCCACCAGCAGTGCACAAGGGTTCCCCTTTCTTCACGCTCTTGCCAACACTTGTTATTTCTTGTGTTTTGGATTTTAACCATTCTAAGGTATAAGGTGATATTTCATTGTGGTTTGATTTGCATTTCCCTGATTGAGTGATGTTGAACATCTTTTCATATTCCTGTTGGCCATCTATCTTCTTTGGAGAAATGTCAATTCAGATTCTCTGCCCATTTTTAGTTGGCTTTTACTATTGTTTTATTGAGTTGTATGAGTTCTTTATATATTTTGGATATTAACCCCTTATTAGATACATGATTTTTAAATATCTTCTCCCATTCAGTAGGTTGCCTTTTTGTTTTGTTGATGGCTTCCTTTGCTGTGCAGAAACTTAGCTTGATATAATTTGAGCAAGGCATTTTTATAAAGTCCTCAGTTCTCATATGCAGCCAGAGTTGGATCCACTGCTTCCAGAGATGAATCTGTAAGAGCCACCTGTAGGTACTTTCACCAAATGCTGTTTGGAGGAATACATTGATGAAGAAGTTCTGTGGGTTAAGATACTGTCTGTAGTAGGCTGAATCATGCCACCCAAAGATATCAGGTTCTAATCCCTGGAACTTACAAATATCATCTTATTTGGAAAAAGCGACTTTGCAGATGTGATTAAATTAATAATCTTAAAATGGGAAGATTATCCTGGATATTTTTAGTGAGCCCTAAATACAATCATGAATATCCTTATAAGAGGGGGCAGAGGGAGATTATGCAGACACAGAGGAGAAAGTGATGGGAAGATGGAATGGAGAGATTTAAAGATGCAAGCCTTGATGATTGCATAATATGACCACAAGTCAAGGGATACTGGAAGCCACCAGGAGCCAGAAGAAACAAGGAAAAGGTTCTTTTCAGAGCCTCCACAGGGAGCACAGCCCTGCCAACACCTTGATTTTGGTCCCATGAAACTGATTTCTGACTTCTGGCCTCTAGAGTGGTGAGAGAGTAAATGTGTGTTGTTTTGAGCCACGCAGTTTATGGTAATTTGTTATAGCAGCCACAGGAAACTAATACACTGCCTACCTGGAGAGGTCCTTCAAGCTGTCAAGTCAGTGTTACCCTTTATGGGTAACATCCCCTAGTTCGATGTATAACTCATATGAATCCAATCAATCAACCAACTGGCCAACAACTCTTAAGGAGGGGACCAGCCCCATACTAGATAAAATGGCCATTACAGAACAGGGTGGGCAGCAGCATGGGGAACAGTTAGGACTGGAATTGTGTCAGCAGACAGGACTGGCATCCTTTGTGGTTTTCTACCTACTGGTCATATGTTAGAGGAACTATATATAGACATGGAAGAGCTTATATAGGCAAGAGAGGGGGCTGGGGGAAAAGGGGCAGAATCCCTGGAAAGGAAAGAATAGTTTGAAGATAGGACTATGCTAAAGATTTTGTGGAAACAAACACACAGACAAGGCATGGCTGGAGCCAAGGTTTGAAGCAAGGAGGTTGTTCTTAAACATCAGTGTGCTAAGTTATTGAGTGGCATTGTCTAGGAATTTGTACTTAATAGAAGCTCCCAGGTTATTCTCATTTAGATGATTTACTGATTAAATTTTTAGAAACACTGAGTTCAGGTCATTGAGATAGAAAGTTGAAAAATTGATTATAGTCAGGCTTATTGACTCTTCAAAATTAGCAAAACCTTAAATATTGTTTGTTTTACTATGCAGCATTTCTTTTGCAGCTATACCATATCTTAAACCAGCTATAAGGATTATAATGAACATCATCAGCTCTCATTCTACCTTTTCCTATCTCAGATTCCCAGAGGCAACTTATTTTAACTCTTTTAGCTATTTATTCTGGTGTGTAGCCTCCATATTTCCAAATGACGTGTGTGTACTGCCTCGTCTTGATTTTTCAATTTGAAGCATTGTCTATTGACTTCCCACCAAGGTTAACGATTAACTTTTCTATCCATTTCCCTGACCCTTTCAATAGATCAAATTCTCTCCCTCCATTTTCTCCTGCTAGCTATCTTATAATGTTTGGTTAAGTAAAACACAGCATGTCAATTTCTAGGCAAAATTGTTTGCAGCCAAGCCATATGGTGATGATGACTACATTTGCTTTATTATATCACTTAGATGTCTCTTGGAATAAGAAGTTGCTTAGTTTTAGTTTTCCAGGTACCTGTGGCAGAGACAGCCAGCTGGGCCCTGACATCCATTCTCTCCTTGTTCTGGAGTAAGAGAGTTGTAAGTGTACATTCAGCCACCCAGCTAACGCTATAGTTCCTTGCCTCCCTTGTAGCTGGGTATGGGCATTGTGACTGAGTTGGATCAATAAGAAGTGAGCCGATAAGGCAGCACCTGGGTCATGCCCTTAAAGGTAGGAATGTAACTTCCTCTTTCTCTTTCCTCCTTTCTGTTGGAGAAATGCAGATGTAGTGACAAAAGCAAGATCAGACAACTTAGACTCTAGGGTGGAAGTCAAACCTTGAGGAGTGAAGGACAACATGATTGAAGACGACAGCATTACCATGAGAAAGAAATAGACTGCCATCTTGTTTGAGTTTCTGCCCCATTGGGTCAATTTGCGGCCTGTGTTAACAGCTGCTGTAATGTCTAGGGGCAGATTTTCCATGAAGCGAGAGGATCTTAAGCTTCTGGGTTTTTTTTATTTGCACAGATCTCTTTCAAAGACCCTGGTATGGACTCTAGACCTTTTGTATTTGTGGTTGTGTATTCTTTTCATTAAGGAAGCCCCTCTGCCCCCAATTATGTAAGCTTTAGTCCCCCCAAAGTGGGTCCTACCCCTCTCTGTACCTAAAGTAGAAAATGCTAGCTCTCCACCAAAATCCATTCTGTCCTTCTTTGGACCTCAGTTAGGCTGCCTTTCCCCCCAGTCTATCTTCTGGTTAAGTATGGCCCTGCCAGTGGGAATGATGTGTGCTGCCTCCAGGCCTGGCTCATAGAAACCTCCTCTGGTTTCCTGCATGCTCCATTTTGGCTGTCTGGAAAGGTGACAATTAGGGTGTCCTTGGAAGGTATGTTTTAAAGATGGCAGAGCATCCATCAACAGTGTCACTGATGAATACATAGTGAGAACAATTCACCAACTTTAATGTCTGCCCAGGACTGTTATACCAAAAAGAAATAAACCTGTCTTTAAGCCACTGAATTTTGGGAATATACTTGTTTCTTCAGATCAGCTTACTCTAATACAGTACCTATCATTAATCAATTCCCATCCTACAGAACTCTAAATCTCATTGCAGCAAGCATCATGTCAGGAAATATATTAGTTCCAATTATTTCTTTTGTAAAGTTTTCTGGAGATTGCTGAGCACCTTCTCTAATCGGTTTTCTTACTAGTTCTACTGTATAGCTGTTAACATTTATCATCGTTTTAGAAAATTCCTTTTGCTTCTCTCTTGTATTGGAGCCTATTTTCTGGATCCTATGTTTTTATTTTTTTTTCTTATTTATTCTTTTGTCCTGCTGTGACATATCTTCTAGTAGTTCTAGGAAAGAATGCATAAGATGTAAAATTGTAGTTTTGAATGCATGATTTATATTCTTGTTTTATATCTAATGTTGACTCTTAATTTATACTTTGGGTGAGTATAGCATTCTAAGTTGGTTAGTTTTTCCTTCCAAATTTTTAAGGCATTGCTCCATTGTCTTACCAAGTTGTTGCACACAAGTTCAGTGCTACTCTTACTTCTTTTCTTAGTATGTGATTTGATTTTCCCTCTGAAAGATTTCAGAATACTGTCTTTGTTCTCAATGTTCTTATGTTTGAGTGATATCTTTCTGTGGGTCATTTTTCACACCATCAGATAAGGATATAGTGACTGTTCTAAAGTTAGAAATTTAAACCTTTTAGTTCTGGAAAAGTTTTTTTGTGTGGGGTGTGTGTGTGTGTGTGTGTGTGTGTGTGTGTGTGTGTGTTTAATAAAATTTTCCTATTCTCTCTCTCTGGAAGTTCCCATTATTCAGATTTTGGCCTTTCTGGAATGATCTCCTCATTTTTTCTGGGAGATTTTCCCAGTGTTAACTTCTAACACTTTCATTGAAATTTTAATTCCTTGACCGTGTGTGTGTTTTTAAGTTTATTTATTTATTTATTTATTTATTTATTTTTGAATTTTTTTTTCAACGTTTATTTATTTTTGGGACAGAGAGAGACAGAGCATGAACGGGGGAGGGGCAGAGAGAGAGGGAGACACAGAATCGGAAACAGGCTTCAGGCTCTGAGCCATCAGCTCAGAGCCTGACGCGGGGCTCGAACTCCCGGACCGCGAGATCGTGACCTGGCTGAAGTCGGACGCTTAACCGACTGCGCCACCCAGGCGCCCCTATTTATTTATTTTGAGAAAGAGGGAGAAAGAGCATGAACTGGGGAGGGGAAATAGAGGGAGAGAGAGAGGATCCCAAGCAGGCTCTGCACTGTCAACACAGAGCCCAACACAGGGCACGAACCCACAAATGTGAGATCATGACCTGAGCCGAAATCAAGGGTTGGAGGCTTAACCGACTGAGCCACCAGGCGCCCCTTCCCTGATTGTGTTTTTAAAAGTTCTGTCTTTTCCCTGAATCAATCAATCTTACTTTTTTTCCTAGTGTTGTATTCTTGTTTCATGAATGTAATATATTTTATCTCCCTGAGGACACAATTATCGTTTTTAAAAAATGTTTTCTTCTTCTTCTTGTAGTGTCTCTTTTACCTCTGAATATCTTTTAAAATTCCTATTTGGTTTGGATTTTCTCTGCCATGTTTAAGGATTCTTCAGATGTCTGGTAATTCTTGGCTAACTTTTCATATATAGGAGAAAGATACTCAATCTTTTTGGAACGTCTGAGAGATTTGTTGATTGGTGGGCCTCCCTATATAGCCCATTTCCTTGCAGACCCTGAGATGTCAGTATCTCTAGGACTTTACTATGGCTCACTTTTCTTATAGAGAAATCCTCCTATCTCTTGACTTATAAGCCACTAAGACTGGTTGCTTAAAAGGGAAAGGGGCCTGTGGTGGACATGGAACTCCACCTTCAAAGAAGGCCTTGTTGGATCAGCTTCTGGGAGTGTGGTTAGTAGGTAGTTTTCAGCTGCCATTTCCTTCATGGATAGTCTCAGTTGCAGAGAGCCCCTTCCAGATCATGCCCATCCAGAGTGGCCCATTTCCAATAATTGATCAAGGTAGTGATATAAGGGCCTGACATTTTTTGGTCCACTGTGGGACAACTCTCTTGAACCATTTCAGCTTTAGAGCTCCCCATGGAAATGGCTGAGGCTGTCAGACTGTTTTTCCCTCTGCCCCATCTCTTTCCTTTCCACAGGCATTGATCCTAAGAGCACTCCCTAATAAATTTCCTGAACAGTAAACTCTTTCTCACAGTCTGTTTTCCAGATGACCCAACTTGCAATAGATTCTTAAGGAGCATTGCATAAAAGTAGGTACTAAGAGAGGGCTTTGGAGCTGGATCATTCACCTCCCATTTGATAATCAGAATCTCATCATTGGTTATAGGTAGGCACAGACAGTCCCTGGTGCAAGTTCAATGGTTAAAACTTTCACCAGTGGTAAGGGGCACCTGGGTGGCTCTGTTGGTTGTGTCTGACTCTTGATTTCAGGTCAGGTGATGATCTCAAGGTTGTGGGATTGAGCTCTGTGTTGGGCTCTGCACTGGGTATGGAGCCTGCTTGGAATTCTTTCTCTTCCTCTGCCCCTCCTGCTCTCCTTTCTCTCTCTCAAATAAAAAAAAAAAAAACTTTCACTAATGGTGAATTGGATGGTGTATCAGTAGAAGAAAATGTACTAGTTGGTGCTATATGTCAGGTATTTGAAAAATATGAGGGAAATAATGCTATAAACACAACTGGATTATATATTAGTTTTCTATTGCTGCTGTGACAAATTACCACAACCTTAGTGGCTTATACACTTTACATTTATTATCTTAAAATTCTATAGGTCAGAAATCAGACCAGGTCTCACTGATCTACCTACATGTCAAATTTTGGCAGGATTACATTCCTTTCTGAAGTCTCTAGGGAAGAATCTGCTTCCTTGCTTTTTATAGCTCTTAGTGGCTGACTATATTCCTTGGTTCATGGTTCCCTCCTTCATCTTCAAAGTCAGTAATGGTAGGAGGAGTCCCTCTCATTCTGTCATCTCTAGTTTTCTACAACCTGAAAAGTTTTCTGCTTTTAAGGACTCACACGATTAGATTGGGTCCACCTAGGTAATCCAGGATAATTTCCCCATCTCAAGGTACTTAATCTTATTCATGTTTTTAAGTCCTTTTTACCATGTAAGTTCACATATTCATGAGTTCTGAGAAATAGGGCACAGAAATCTTTGTGGGGGGGCCATCATCTGCTTCCACAGATGGCTATTGCTAAGCTTTATGACATGTTAGAAAAAGAAAAGAGACTAAGAGCAGCTAACAGCCAATTCAAACCATGTGAAAGCTTCCTTGTTTTGTGTTAAGAGGCTGTTGTGCTACAGAGGAAGCACAGAGAAAGTGGAGGCCAAGACCCAGTACCTAATGATTGGAGTGGGTGATCTCCAAAGAAGGCTAAATTCCCAAACATAGCAGGTCTGCTATGCCAAGGTCAAGATCCTGGTTGGGAAAGGATGGGACCTTGCCACATGGATATCTGGGTCAATGTCCTCCAAACTCAACTTCTCAGATTCCTTTGAATTCTCTGAACCTGTAGAATTTGGCCACTCTCCCTATTAAAATCTAGCACTCCCACACTTGCTTAAAGACCATGCAGAGGCCTCTTATCTGCAGGACAAAATGTGTTGCCTATCCCTCAGGGTTTGTCTCTGATTCCTCCTGGCCCCTGGGCCTATAACTAGAGTTAAGTCACAGAACAACCCAGTCAGGGACATGCTAGCTTGAAAGGGGAGGAAACGGACTATCTCCCAAATCTAGCCAGTATGTACTGGAAGGAGCCAGAGGAGTACACTACCCCAGATTCTGAGAGTGCTTGATCACGAATGCCAGAATGTAAGATCGAATAGGGGAAAACATTGATTTGGAAATATATAATATAATCAGATGGTGTAAACTTGCTGCTGTAATGGCTCTTAGAGGCATACAAAAAGTGATGGCCTACCTTCATGGGGTCAAAATTCCAGAATGGTCATCATAAATAGTAGAGAAGGAATTAAAAGACTCAGGGATACAGACATGCCGCATGGATATACCAAGTGAACCTTGGAAACCCACTAGATGAGGATATCATTTAAAGTATGCACTGACAGAGAGGCACCAACATCACTGTTTGATGTTGGTTCACCTCTGTGGGCCAGAACTGGTGGTAGGAGGGACTATTACAGAACTAGACTCACTGATAGCAGAGGAAATAGGACCCCAACACAGCAGAGGCCGAGTGGCAGTACTTACCACTTCAGAAGCTATTTGTGGATGCAATAATTGTAATGAACAGCAGAACCATTATTGTGGATACAATTATTATAGTGAGTGGCAAGTTTGGAGTGGTAGCCAAGGGGATCTGACCCACAAAGTGTTGTGAACATGGTTAATACAGCAGTGTGCCCTTAGGGGCAAAATATACGAGCAGCAAACAAGGGTACTACTCAACTTGTGTCAGCAAAAGAAACCAAGGATAGATGATCAGGACAGCTACCCAACAAAAAGTAAGGGTCCCTTGGTTTCTGGATCTGAGGTAGTTTTCAGATTCACAGCCCATTCATTGAAGGAGAGGCCATGTCATCAGGAAGAAGGACCCTGTAACATCTCTGCAAGTATACATGGTAATGATTCCACCAGTCCTTCCCCCTAAAAGGATCTATAACAATTTACTCTGATAATTATACTCTGGGGAAAGGAAAATACCAAATATTTAATGGATAGTTAGACACAGAGTTTGAGTGGACATTGATACTCAGAGGCTTGAAATACCACTAAGGTCCTCCAGTTAAAGTAGGCATAGGAAGAGCACTTAATAAATAAAGTTCTGGCCAAGATCTAGCTCTCAGTGCTTCTACTGAGTCTTGTGGACCCACCTGTTGTCATTTTCCCAGTCCCAAAATGTCTAATTGGGATGGATATAGTTCATTGTAAGGTGGAAGTGGTGCATCAGATTGAATATGAACAGAACCAGAGAACACATGTAAGCTGCATGAGCCGGTAGCTCAGATTTCATATCATCTACCACTATTTCACCATGGTCACCCTCTTAGGTCACACTTATGGCCATATGAGAGAATCCTTTATGACTAGCTGACAGAGAAGGAAAAGTCCAATCTTGGATTATAGATGTATCAGCTTGGTATCTGGGCTCAAGTCAAAATAGGTACAGTAGGTGTACCACAGCCTCCCTCAGAGGTAGCCTGGAAAGACAGAGGTGAGGGAAAATCCTCCCAATGGATGGAGCTTCCACTGTTACATCTGGTTATCCACTCTGTGTGGAAAGAGAAGTAGCTCCAGGATATATATGGACTTACAGGTAGTGGCAAATAATCTAACTGATCAGTGACCTAAAAGGGGAAAGATTGCAATGTTGAGAACAAGGATTTCTGGGGTAGAGGCATATTGATGGACATGTGGGAACACATAACAAGTGTAAATATCTTTGTATCACATGTTCACACCCATAAGAGTGCTTTTACCATGGGAGAGATGCTAAGCAAGCTAGTAGATAAAATGACCCAGAGAGTTGATGTCAGTCAGCTCCTATCATTGGCCACCATAGTGCTGTATGATAAGAAGAATGAGGTGGCCGTGGTGGCAGATGCTGTGGCTAACCTGGGCTCAAAATCCTGGGGTCCCATTTGCGAAAGCTAATCTAGCTACTATTGCTATGAAATATCCAACTTTATGGCAAGGGAAACCAATGCTGGCTCTCAACTTAGCACCATTCCTTGAGGGAGCAAGTTGACTACATTGGGTCTCTTTCACTGTGAAAGGACTAGCAATTTGTTCTGAAATGAATAGATACACATTCTGAGCATGGGTTTGCATATCCTGCCAAGCCACTATCTGAGGATATACATGAGATCCCATGTAACGTCACATCAGATCAGGATATCCACTTTACAGAAACGGAGGTACAAGAGTAGATCCATCACCATGGAATATATTGGTTATAGTACATGCTGGACAGGATGTAGAAGCTGACAGGATGGTAGAGCTTTTGGGTGACTTGTTGAAGAAACAGCTGAAGCTCCAGGTCAGAGGTGATACTTTCAAGGATGAGGTGTCATATTCTAGGATGCAATAGACACCTTGAATCAAAGACCTTTATATGATGCTATGTCCCAAACTGGAAGAATTCATGGGTCTATGGACTAAGAAGGATGGAGGGGTAACCCTGCTTATGATCACTCCCAATGGCTCACATAAAAATTTTGTGCTTTTTGTGCCTGCATCTCTGGGTTTTGCAAGGATAAAAGTCCCCATCTCCAAAGTGGGAACATTTCTCTCTACCAGGGGACTCAGCAAAAAACTCTTTGAACTATAACTTTAGCTGCCACCTGACACTTCAGGCTCCTTGTGTTTAGGGATCAGCAGGCGAGAAGTCACCATCTTGACAAGGATGATTGATCCTGATTATTCTGGGAGGTAGAGCTGCTCTTACACAATGGAGACAGGGAGGCAGGTAATACCTTGGGCACTTCTTTTGTATTCCCTTCCTTAACTATAATGGTAAATGGACAAGTGCAGCAATCCCAAACTGAAAGGGCAAGGTGAATAGAGATCAGACCCTCAGGCTTGAGGGTCCAATTTATGCCAACAGCATGAAACCAGCAAAGATGAGAGGACATCTCAACAGCCACAAAAGATAGTGGTGGAAAGAGACAATGGATAGAGGATGAGGCTCCGAGAGCAGCTGCAGCAGTGGGAACTGTAATTTGTTCCATTAATTTTCCTTCTGAACTATAATTTGTCTCATTAATCTTCCACTTGTAAGTTTCCCCCAGGGATAGAGGCCCATGAGAACCATGGCAAATTTAGCAGCATGTGCCAACAAAATACTTCCCTGAAGTCCTCACCACATTCTGGTGACATGGGTGGGGATCTCAGAATGAATTAGGATATAGAGAGCTTTATCATTTCATCATCTTGGATATGGCTACTTCTTGGAATTTCATGTAACATGTAGAAGACATGAGCTTCTCGTTAATGTTGTGATGGTCAGTTTTATGTGTCACCTTGACTGGATTAAGGGATGCCCAGAATGCTTGGTGTTTCTGGAAGAGATTAGCACTTGAATCCATACACTGAATAAAGAAGATTGCTCTCACTCTTGTGGTGGGCATCATCTAATCCTTTGAGGACTGAATAGAACAAAAAGGTGGAGGAAGGGTGAATTTTCTCTCTGCTCCAGTGGGGACATCCATCTTCTCCTGCCCTTGGGCATCAGTGCTTCCAGTTCTTGGGTCTTTGAACTCAGATTGGGACTTAAACCATTGTCTCAGGTCTTTAAGTTGGACTAGAATTGCACCATGACTTTCTTGGGCCTCCAACTTGCAGACAGCAGATCATGGGATTTCTGAGCTTTCATAATGGCATAAGTCAATTCCTTATGATTAATATTTCACACACTTTCTATATATGTCCTATTGGTTCTGCTTCTCTGGAGAATGCTGACTAATATATTATCCATTCCCCATTGCCCTCTCAACTCTCACCACCCCTTCCATTCCCATTCCACCAAGAGATACAAAGATCTCAACCACTTTCAAACAATCAGTCAGCCAATCAACAGGTACTTTATGAACAACTTTGCTCAGCTCTGCACCTTGGCCTTATGGAACCCACTACAACAGTGTACTTCTTCCACCCTCTCCCTCCCTGCTAGACTGCAAATTCCACAGGATCATGGACTGTGTCTAGCATCCCCAGTCCTGAGATCAAAACCTGGCACTTTCTAGGTGTTCTATACATTATTTTTTTAAATAAATGAAGGACATTTATTTTATTTTTTTATTTTTATTATTAATTAATTTATTTATTTATTTATTTATTTATTTATTATTATTTTTTTCAATATATGAAGTTTATTGTCAAATTGGTTTCCATACAACACCCAGTGCTCATCCCAAAAGGTGCCCTCCTCAATACCCATCACCCACCCTCCCCTCCCTCCCACTCCCCATCAACCCTCAGTTTGTTCTCAGTTTTTAAGAGTCTCTTATGCTTTGGCTCTCTTCCACTCTAACCTCTTTTTTTTTTCCTTCCCCTCCCCCATAGGTTTCTGTTAAGTTTCTCAGGATCCACGTAAGAGTGAAACATTTTGGTATCTTTCTTTCTCTGTATGGCTTATTTCACGTAGCATAACACTCTCCAGTTCCATCCATGTTGCAACAAAGGGCCATATTTCATTCTTTCTCATTGCCACGTAAGTACTCCATTGTGTATATAAACCACAATTTCTTTATCCATTCATCAGTTGATGGACATTTAGGCTCTTTCCATAATTTGGTTATTGTTGAGAGTGCTGCTGTAAACATTGGGGTACAAGTTGCCCCTATGCATCAGTACTCCTGTATCCCTTGGGTAAATTCCTAGCAGTGCTATTGCTGGGTCATAGGGTAGGTCTATTTTTAATTTTTTGAGGAACCTCCACACTGTTTTCCAGAGTGGCTGCACCAATTTGCATTCCCACCAACAGTGCAAGAGGGTTCCCGTTTCTCCACATCCTCTCCAGCATCTATAGTCTCCTGATTTGTTCATGTTGGCCACTCTGACTGGCGTGAGGTGATATCTGAGTGTGGTTTTGATTTGTATTTCCCTGATGAGGAGCGACATTGAGCATCTTTTCATGTGCCTGTTGGCCATCTGGATGAGGACATTTATTTTTTAAATAAATAAATGGCCCTCAAGAAGCCCACTGCTTAGTGCACGGTGGGACTGGGGGAAAGAAATGAGGAAGACAAGAGACTTAAATCTGGAAAATAATTATTCAGCTCCATAAAAACTTCTGGGTATAATTGGCTGCTAAATGAGTACTGTGGCACTCACTTGAGATTTTAGGAGGTTGGAGAAAGGAAGGCTCCATAAAAAAAGTAGGACTTCTCGGCCTTGAAAAAGTACATAATGTCTATACAACTGAGAATGTTTGGGACTAATGGAGACTTATTCATTCAGCACATAAGTAATGGGTATCTACTTGGTGCTTGGGATGCAGCAGTGAACAGAAGAGATGAAAACAATCCCTCCCTCATGGAGCTTCTATTCTTATAGGCAGAGACAAACAATAAGTAAATAAGTGAGTTTATGGTATATTAGCAGGTGTAGGAAGCTTTGGGGAAGAAAAAAAATCAAAGAAGAATGATACAGAGGGTCAACATGGGTGCATCTAGTCACACAGTGGGTGCAATGACTGGTTCCCAAGAAGTAAGATAGGGAACCATGTAGATCTTTTGGGAAGAACATGCAGGCAGAAGTAACAGAAGGTACAAAGGTTCTGAGGTATGTGTATGCCTGGTCTATGTGGTTGGCTCAGAGTGAACTAGAGCAAAAATAATAGTGGTTGGGTTCAAACTTTTTCTTTTATTTTGAGTGAAGGGGAGAAGCATTGGAAGGTGTATTAATTTTCTTTTGCTGTGTAACAAATTAACCACAAACTTAGTGGCTTAAAACAGCATACATTTATTATCTCATCATTTCCAAAGGTCAGGATTCTGGCATGTTTTCAGTGGGTCCTCTACTCAGGATCTCACTAGGGTGAATCAAGGTGTCAGCTGGAGTTGCAACCTCATATGAGGTTTTGGGATCCTTTTTCAAGTTCACTGATTATTGGCAGAATAATAGTTGTGTCATTGTTGAGTAATAGTTGAATTATAGTTGTAGGACTGAGATCCCCACTTTCTTGTTCCCTTTTAGCCTGAAGTCATTCTCAACTCCCAGAGGCAACTTGCTATTCCCTGCCACATGGCCCTCTCCATAGCATGGCTGTTTTTGAGGGCATCTCTGCTGCTTTGACTTCCTCGGTCTCTGACCTCTGGACCTTCTTTTAAAAGGGCCCACCTGATTAAACCAGGTCCACCTACAGCAGGGGCAGGAATGTTGGGACCGTTTTAGAATCCTGTTTACCCCAGAGGGCTGGAGCATGGTCTGACTTCTGTTTCAGCAGGATTGCACTGGTGCTACATTGAGAATAGATGGCAGGGGGGAGGGGGGAGCATAAATAGAAACTGGGTGACCAGTTAGGAGGCCATAATGGGATATTGGGATGGAGAGGGCTGAGAGTGTGTTGAGACTGTTGCATGGCCAGGGAATGCCTGGAAGTCTAGAAGGAGATTCTAGACTTTATTTTGATGACAAAAGTCACCATGGTAGATTTGAGTTGGGGACAAATGTAACTATAGATTCACCCATGCATGATTGCTCAGAGGCTCCTTTGCCTCATCCTATAGAAGGATTTGTTTATAGTAAAAGCACAGTGGTTACCAAGAAGCAAGAGGTGGAGCAGAGGTGAGTAAACATGCCTGGGTTTGCTGAGGATGCTGCAGCCAGGTGTCACTTGGGATCCCCAAGAAATCTTCAGGCTCTGACTCAGGTCAGCATCTCCATTGCCCTCTTGTCTTAGGACCTCCCATTACCCCTTCTTTCCTCCTATCAAGGAAGATGTCTCAAAGGATCCCACAAGGCGGAAAGCAGAAGCAGTCTGAAAAGTGTGGCAGTGATGTGCCTGCGAATATCTACTAGTCTGAGACTTGTCACCTCTCCAGGAGGGAGAAGGAAAGAGAATGAGGCATGTTTGAGGCAGGGTTGTTGAGGGCCAGTGTGGAAATCAATGTGAAAATATCTACCTCAGAGCCTGGCATAGAGCAGGTCCTCGATCCAGTGATGTTTACTGTGCTTCGAGTGACTAATATGCCAGCCTTGTCTCGAGGAGTTTTGGTGAACACAAGTTTTCAAATAGCCTGTGTGCAACAAACGTGTGTGTGTGTGTGTGTGTGTGTGTGTGTGTGTGTGTATTCTAAACTCAGGCTGTCTGGGTTGAGACCCTGGCTCCAGCACTTAATTGCACGATGTTATGCAAATCACTGACCCCTGTGTGCCTCGCTTCCCTCTTTGTAAATGAGGTGATAATAGGGGCCCCTGGGTGGCGCAGTCGGTTAAGCGTCCGACTTCAGCCAGGTCACGATCTCGCGGTCCGTGAGTTCGAGCCCCGCGTCAGGCTCTGGGCTGATGGCTCAGAGCCTGGAGCCTGTTTCCGATTCTGTGTCTTCCTCTTTCTCTGCCCCTCCCCCGTTCATGCTCTGTCTCTCTCTGTCCCAAAAATAAATAAACGTTGAAAAAAAAAATTAAAAAAAAAAAAAATAAATAAATGAGGTGATAATAATAGCACCTGCCCCAGAGAATTGGTGTAAGGGTTGCATTAATGACACGTATTAACATTTGTAAAGTGTTTAGAACAGCACCTGGAATACAGGTATGCTACATAAGTGCTTGATACATAAAACGTGTAAATCTTGAAATCTCAAATGAGGTCTCCTCATCTTGTGGTGTTCTTTCTCAATTCTTGCAACCACCTGCACTGGATGTGAATGGAGCTGAAGGACTCACCTTTATGTGATTGAAGGAGACAGGGTTCCCAGGTGAGCCTTGCTGGGGGGATTTTTGTGGTTACCTGAGCTCAGCCCAGAGCCAGGCTGACTGGCCTGCACGTGGCTTCCAAGCTCCACCCCACACTACAGAGGCCCAGTTTCTGGGGACTGGAACTGGGAATAAGCTTTAAAAACATTCTCTGGAGATTTTAATATCTAACTAGCCATGGTACTTACTGATAGTATTGATTTGTCTTTTTTGCCTGTGTTAATTTTTACTTTTGTCTGTGGAGAGTGAGCAAGTATGTGTGTGAGGTAATCCTTTGTCATCCACCTGCTCTGACGGAGTTATGGTAACAACCGGTTTGGATGTGGGCTTTTGTACCAAAGCTCATTCCATTGTCAGGTTGGTGAATAAAGCTCATTATTTGTTTCTGCGCTGCTGTTAAGACACAGAGAGCTTTCTTGTTCCCTCATTCTCTCTCTCTCTCTCTCTCTCTCCAATGTAGGCATGAACACTTTATGACCATTTCCTACATCTCCTTCTGAGTCAGATAGAAATATTTGATGGCCAGCAGTGCTGATAATAACTGATCCAGAGGTTAGAGCAGGGAGTAGAAAGACAAGGCCTTGGCTTGGTTTGAGGAGAGCAGGAGAGCTTCTGAGAAGTGGAGAAAGAAAAGCTCTTCCTCAGATCAACCCCCCCCCCCCCCCCCCGGCCTTCTGGCACTGCTAAGGGGACAGTCAAGTTGAATAATTTAGAATTGCATCTTTAGTGGGCTGTTAATCTCCACCCCCACCCCCCTCAGAACAGAATAGCTCAAAACAGAGCTATCTTTCTGACCCTCCCCGATTGTTTTGTTATGGCTAATGGACTGATTTCTAGTTATATAACCTCTTCTCAGTTAGATGAAATCTCATTATTCCACAGTGTGGTGCACTTCAGGTCTGGGTTCACATTGAGCCACCTGAGAGGAGCTGGGAACGTGCTGTTTCTCATCATTTCCACCCAGCAAGAGAATTGGAGAGAAAGAGCTACACCCAAGCCAATTATGGCAGGGTCCTTGGGGGCTGTTATGTAATCTTCCAGAGACAGTGGAATGGAGTGGGCCTTGAGTTCCAGTGGGCACACTGGCTGAAGTCTTTTCTGTACTCCAGGTCTTGGGTAAGTTCTCTTTTAAACTCAGAGGATTTTGATGTATTTGTATGTGACTGGGTGAGGCAGGAGTCTTTTAATTTGACTTTAGATTTTCTTGCCTACAAATAAACAAAATGAGAAAATGAACAAAAATAAAGAGGTCTTTCTTCCAGGCCTGGTAATTGCTGTGTTTTAGGTCCTAAGTGAGCCCTGATCCAGGCAAATCGGGTCAGCGACACAATAATCTTTAAATCCAAATATGAAAACTCTGACTCCCAGGACAGGTACACAGTTCCACTGGGACACAGAAGCTTTGGTGAGATGTCTAGGTCTGGTGTCCTCTGAAACAATTAGGGTGGCAGTATAGCATGGTGGGGGACAGTATGGAGGGCTTTGGGGTCAGCAAAACTGGTTTGATTCTGCTCTGCCACTTACCAGTCATGTGATCTTGGACAAGTCACTTTATCAGGAAAACAGAAGCCACTCTTAGTTTTTAAACAGAGGGTATTTGGGGCGCCTGGGTGGCGCAGTCGGTTAAGCGTCCGACTTCAGCCAGGTCACGATCTCGCGGTCTGTGAGTTCGAGCCCCGCGTCAGGCTCTGGGCTAATGGCTCGGAGCCTGGAGCCTGTTTCCGATTCTGTGTCTCCCTCTCTCTCTGCCCCTCCCCCGTTCATGCTCTGTCTCTCTCTGTCCCCAAAATAAATAAACGTTGAAAAAAAAAATTTAAAAAAAAAAAATAAATAAACAGAGGGTATTTAATTTTACAGGCAATTGAAGAGCTAAAGTGACAAACGGCATGTGGGAGCTGGGACCCAGGTAGGGGGGACATGTTATCAGAGTTCAGAAGCCAGGGCTTTCCCTGGGAGCTGGGACCATGGAGGGAGGAATGTCAGTGGGGAGCTAGAGTCATGGGGAGACAAAGAATGGCTGGAGATGCCATTCACAGAAGAGAGAGAAGAGGAGAAATACCTGGGGTTTTCCTTTCTTCTCACCCTACAATGCTGTACCAGTGCCCCCATTGGCTGAGACTGCTAGAAGGCAAAGGAGCCTGGGAAATGGGTCTTCTGTGATACAAAACAAAGCAGGGAAAGGGAAGGGAATGGATCAAATAACTAATAGGTACATGGCTTGCATAGCCAGTAATGTCTTTAAATAAATTGTATCTAATGATTAATCACTAACTACTGCTATTGCTGAGGCTCAGGCATGGAGGAGCCAATGGACACTCTCAGTTGTCTGGGAGAAGAAGGGAATGCAGTGTTTGCCCACATAGGTACTTCCTGTGCATATAGCACCTCCACCCTCTGTCCATTTAGCAGAAGGAAGAGCCCTAAGTGACTGGGGGTGGACTCAGCTTCCAGTTGAATGTATCTCAGACTGTGTTCTCTACAGGAAGCCTTGCTCCAAATGTACTCTCTTAGTCTGGTTTCCTCCAAAACCAACCTTGGGACAGGGACCTGGGTGCAAGTAGTTTATTTCAAAGGTGATCTCAGAAAACAGGAGTGAGGGCATGGAGAAGGGACACAAGGAAGGGAGAAAAGCCAATAAAGGGTGAATTAATGAGCAGATTACTATGGGTCATTGGGTTTGGTCCTACTGGAGACTTTCTGACAAATTATGTGGAATACATTTAAGCATCATCATCCTACCAATGAACAGGGAGACTGGGGCTTTACTTCTGTCCCCCACTGGCAGAGGGTTTCCATCTGGAGAGTAACTTTTCCTTGTCTTCTAGGCCATCTGTGGTGGAGCAAGCTCCCTCAATGCTGGAGAAAGTCCTTTGGCAGAGAAGAAGCTTACAGCATGCTGGGACCTGCCTGCTGCACCTGTGGGGGGATTTAGGTAGGCCAAGGGAAGCATGGCATGAGCACCATTTGTCATAGTCACTGAACCAAAGGAAGTAAAAAAAAAATCCCTAAAGTGTGGTATTAGGTAGTAAGAGGGGTCATCCTCACCTTTGCCTCTTGGCTCTGGGACCTGGCTTATCTGACTTTAGGGGAAATAATACCATATATTGGCCACTTCATCCTATAGGATAGCATCCCAACCGTACAGGGTGCAGGGCCCAGCAAGCACAATGGAAAAGAGATTGTCCAATTAAATCTTCAGTCATAGATGAATGCAGCCACTGCAAAACCTTGGTTAGGTAGGAAGTGTAGGGTTAGGGGGTATGGAAAGAAATACCCTGACCTCTTTCCTCCATTCTTCCCTTTCCAATCTCCTACTAGTGCCTTTCATTGGCTGAGCTCAACTGGAAGCAGAAGGAAACGTTGCCTGGATAATGCAGTCCACAGGGGTCTGTCTTCTGAAGGACAGCATGGGGCAAAGAGAGCCAGAGGATGGGGCAGAGAAGTGGCAATGAGAACACAGTCTGACTGATTGCTTCCAGAATGCCTCCCCCCTTTCCATCCAATCTCACAGTCGTCATCTTTGTTACAGCATCATCATTCTACCCGTGGACTATTGGGACAACCTCCTAACACATCTCCCTGTCTCCAATCCACCAATACTAATGCCCGTGACACAGACTGAGTCCTACCACTTCCCTTTCAGAGAACTCTGGTGTTTCTCATTCTCTAATCCTTACTGAATATGGCCAGATGAAAGGCAATTTAGGGGATAAAAAGACAATTCTGAGACTTCACATCTTATTTCTAAAAGGGAGAATCAGTATTAAGTAGCTGGAAATGGGTAATTTCACCATAAAAAAGGTGTGGTTAAAAAGAGTGTAAATTTGACGCTTTAATGTCTTAGCATCATAGCCAAGTCTCTTCTCAGTTAAAATTTTCCTTCCAGACTTGTTTTCCAGGACTTGTGTTCTGCATTCTCCCATGTGCCTTGGGTACCAGCCCTGACATCACTGGACTGCACCATCCATGCTGAGAATTCTATACCTTTGCTCTTGCTGTTCCTCCAGCCCAGAAAGCCCCTCCCCAGCTGGCCTCCTTGGTGGATGGTTTGATCAACAGTTCATGGTCAGTTGAGTCAGTACACCAGGCTTCTAGGGCCTCATACTCAGAGTGTGGTACTTAGACCAGCAGCATAGCAGTACCTGGGAGATTGTTAGATATGTAACTCTCAGGGTCACCATATCTAGAATAGAATCAGAACCTGCATCTGCACCAGATCTCCAGGTGATTCCCAGGTACTTCACAGTCTGAGAAGCAGCAAATGTTACATGAGCAACCTAAGTAGGGCTTGTAGCTTGAGCAAGGCAGCTTGGTTCCTTATCTGGTCTTCTTAGAATAAAGGTTAGGGGACTCAGTTTTTAGTTAGTTGTAAACCACTTGTATTATTAGCTCTGAAGTTATAAGGGGGATAACAAAATGGTTAAGAGAATGAGCTTTTGCATGATACAGCCATGGGTTCAAACCTCAGTTGTCTCACTTACTAGCTTGGAACTTAATAAAGGCAGTTAATGTCTCTCTGCCTCCACTTCCCAAAGTGTAACGTATTAATGACATCAGAGCATAGGAGCAAGGATTAAATGAAATCAGATGTGTCCATTGTTTAATAAATGTTAACTGTATTTGTTATTGCAAACCCGTGAAGCAAAGTTACTAGGCAAGAAGCCCTTGTGTGGGAAGGTCTTGGCCATTTAACTAGTGGTGGGAGGGGTAGGCCTTTGGTGATATAATAGGAACCTAGGGGCCTCAGAGTGACAAATCAGAGAAAACAAAGGTGCATCCAAGATAAGTTTAGTCTACCTGGCTGAACAGATGATCCCCCAGCAGAACAATGTCTGTAGGCACTATCGGGAAGGTAAGATGTATCCTGGTGGGCTCCTTGGAGGTAGGGTTATGGGGATTGGTGACCCCTCCTTTTAAGATATAAACTCAGCTGTATGTGATTAGACTGGACTAAAAAGGAGATATGCCACCATCCTCCTGAACAGCTCATGTGAAATAACCCTTATCATCTAATATCTTACTAGCACTCCATTACTTAAAAAACACTAATTTCCATCATCTCTTTTAATTTGTTATGAGACAGGGTTAGCATGCTATTCAAGTCTCCCATGACTGCCCACTTCTGCTGATTCACACAGGAAAAATAATCTAGTCCAGGGTAAAAAACAAACCTTGAGCTTGTCTCCCCAGACTTTGACATTTTGAGTAAGAAATAGAAGGGATTGAGGGCTCATGAGGTGTCTTCCTCCCTCCTCCCTGTTGAAGGTTGTGACTTTGGAAAAGAGAGGAAGCCATGGGACAGGAGCAGCTGGCTTTGGAGAGGTTTTTCAGGCTATAGAATTGATGGATTTAACATATCAGAGTGATGAGTTACTGGCATGGATATAGTGAAATCTCAGGAAGTGTGGGGTTAGGGCCTGGATGTTTGCAAAACCATCTTGAAGACTTTAAAGGGGCATTTGAGACTGTGGAGAAAAATGCCCAGAGAAAAATAGAAAGCCCAATATGATCAATGGCACATGGAAGCAATTGACTAATTTTCAAATGAAAACAAGAAGCAAGAGGCTAGGAACATTGTTATAGACTCTAGAACCAATTGCACAGGGTGTGGGCCACAAACTGAACTTGAATGTTAATGTAAGAAGGGAAATATGTACGTAGATTTATTTTCTTCATTTGGTAGGTTTATGTCAAACTGAGGACTGTCACTATTGCTGAGAGGATTCAGCCCGGTGGGTATGCTATATGTCCTGTTCCTGTCCAGCAGCACTGCACAGTGGGTAAATCTTGGCCTCAGGAGTTCAAATCCTGGCTCTATTCCTTACTGTCTATGTGACTTTGGACCACTTCTCTAAGTTTTTGGTTTTTTTTTTTTTTTTTTAGTGATAATTTTCTCATCTGTGAAGCAGGAGAAGTCTATCTCATAAGATTATTCAGAAAATTCAGTTAAATAGTATAAGGAAAGAATACAGTTCAACACAGTGAATGGTCTATTATTATCAGTGGAACCTTTTCTATTCTGGTGACCTGAACTGGCTCTTCCAAGTATTCACTCTAGCATCCACCCTGGCCTGACCTAGCTTTCCAGAGGCAAAAGGAATTCCAAGGTTACTTGAAAGCCACAGAAAATACCACATGGGTACAGAAGAAGCTGCCCAGACAGGAGATGGAGGGAGATGACAGAGAGGCGGGAGGAAAATAAGGGGCAAATGACATCTTGAAAGCTCAAGGAGTATGAGTGATTACTCATTGATTGATGAGTGATCACTAATGTTACAGTCTAGAGAAAGGGGACACGTGCTGTCCAGGGGAGAGCACGAGGAGACCTCTGAACCTGGGGGAAGGGCGTGGTATGATAGGAGGTGGGAGACCTGGGTGCTAGTCCCACCTGTTGTGACATCTTGGGAAATCCATTGGCCTCTCTGTCTTGCCCTTCCTGTTATGGTTAATGATTTATTCTTTTCTATGTATTTTAGTTTTAAAGGAGTCTATGATTAAAGAATTGAGTTTAGGGGCAGCTGGGTAGCTCAGTCGGTTGACTTCAGCTTAGGTCATGATCTCAATGTTTGTGGGTTTGGGTCCTGAGTTGGGCTCCGTGCTGAATGCTTGTTCAGAGCCTGGAGGCTGCTTCGAATTCTGTGTCTCCTTCTCTCTCTGCCCCTCCCTTGCTAGCGCTCTCTCTCACTCTGTCTCTCAAAAATATATAAATGTAAAAAAAAATTTTTTTTAATGATTTACTTTAAATTGGAAATTCAGTCGTTTTTTTTTTTTTTTTTTTTTTTAAAGGAGATAGAAATTTATTGAATACACCACAGGGAATCAGCAGGTAGGACATCGAGGGAGGGACTATATGCCAAGAGGCAGTGATTGGCCTAGTTAAAGGGGGAAGGTGAGGAGGTATGGGAACATATGAAATTTCCCAGAAATTCAGTCTTAATTCAACAAGTGTTTAATGAGCACCTAGAAAGCTCAATGTTCTTACTGTGTTCAAAGCACCCTGGGGATCACATCCCTGGTTTGGAATTCTGGATTTGTCATCCATTATAGTTTGTCTTGGATGAATCATTCATCTTTCTCCATCTTTCATTTCCCCATGTGTTTAATGGTAATTGAGCACTGACTGACCCATCAAGGTACCAGGATGAGGAATAGGACTTAGAGAAGTTGTGTAATTTGTTCAAGATCTCATGTCTGCAAGCTGTAGAGCTGGGAGGTGAGCATAAGTCTGCTTTTCCCCCCACATACTTCCTGTCCATGCCTGTTTGCCACCTTCTCTATCAACAGAAGAAGCATTGCCAGGCTATTTGTCTCTATCATAGAGCAAACCTAGTGAATTATACTTAGTTATTCATCTGTCTTTACGGCTAGGTGTAAGATTCTTAAAAACGGGATGATTCTGAATTACCTTTCTGTGTTCCTAAAGTCTAATAGAATGAGACTATAGATCTTCCTTCCTTTCTTCCTTCCTTCCTTCCTTCCTCACTTCCTTTCTTACTGGTAACAACATAGGTTTCTACTAAACACATTATTCTACTAAACACATGTTTTGTTCCACTTAATCTGTGCTCATTTGTTGAATGAATGGCTAATACTTGCCATTCAGCTTGTGTTTTGTAAAAGTAAGAGGTTAGGTCAGGCCCTATGCCTCTCACCAGAGCAATGTCCTCTTGGCCCTTACACTGGTAAGAGAAGGTCCCAAGAGAAGCAGATGGGGAGGAGGCAGGAATGCTCAAGTGAGCTATGTAGGAACACTGGGCTTTGGAGCATAAGGGCCCTTAACAGTCATGTGGAAGAGCAGCTCTCCACAGACAGGGGTATCTTCAAATTGGAGTTAGGTTACAAGAATTTTTTTCAAATAATAACTGATAGAAGTTGTAGAATTTTTTTGTTCAAAGTTATCCCTGGAGCAACATCATTTTTCAGGTAACCCAGGTCATCCATGGGCCGAGTTACATATCCCATACATCTGAAAACATGAGCTCAACCCATTTCCCACTTCTTCCATTACCTTTGTATTAGTTAGGATGCAGATTTTGCTATTCTAACAAAGACCCAAAGCTGGAGCTGGCACAAATCTTCAGAAATTTTGAGAGCTGGCTGTTAAATACAGTCCTCATTAAAACTTAAATTATATAAACTTGAAAGGGGATAAAGTATATTAAAAACAAAAGTAATGAATACTCAAAACCACTTCCTAAGAATTTTACCACATTTTACTATTTTCTGTGCTCTCACGGTGATTTACATCTATTGCACGTGCATGGTGGTGTTGCTCTACGGTGGTACGATTCTGCAACCCCACGGTTCTGACCATCTAGGCTCCGTTGATTTTGCTGTTCTGGCATTTCAATACTTGCATTCCATCCTGGGTCCAAGGAAGCTTGCCAAAGCTTTAACATCCTGCCTGTACCCCAGGCAGAGGAAAGAGGAGAAATAGGAGGAGAGGTTCATTTCTTCTCTCTTTAGTGCATGGTCTTGAATTTGAATATATCACTTCTGCTGACTTCCTACTGGCCACACCTAGCTGTAAAGGAGCCTGGCAATAAGGCTTTCATCTGGGATGCCCATGTGCCTGGCTAGAACTCTGTCCCTTTCAAAGGAAAGTATGGATACTGGGGAATGGCTGGCACTTTCTATTATAACATTGCAATGGTTCTTCTCAGCTAGCTCTAGGCCACTAAGTGCTGTCTCCCACCCTCACCTCGCCTTTTCTGAAAGCCTATTACAGGGTTTTAGGAAATGCTTGTGCCACTGTTTGTAGCTGGTATAGACATGGCATCTTCTAGCCAATCTTACATCTTCAGCCTCCAGACAGTGAGAAGAGACTAAGACACATGAGCCAGGACTGTCTCTTCTAGAGAGAGAGCACCAGCAGATGAACACTGGCATGGAAGCCACCCCACCACCCATTCAGGGCTGAGC
The DNA here is from genome assembly GCF_028749965.1 of Puma concolor. Taxonomy (NCBI): domain Eukaryota; kingdom Metazoa; phylum Chordata; class Mammalia; order Carnivora; family Felidae; genus Puma; species Puma concolor. The sequence goes on from NC_141683.1 coordinate 43,238,810, forward strand.
TGGGCTCCAGGTGGGGAAGGGATAATGATACCATGAAAAATAAGATAGCGGGCACCTGGGTGGCTCAGTCAGTTGAGCATCTGACTTCAGCTCAGGTCATGATCTCATGGGTTTGTGGGTTTGAGCTCTGTGTTGGGCTCTGTGCTGACAGCTCAGAGCCTGGAACCTGCTTCGGATTCTGTGTCTCCAATCTCACTGTCCCTCCCCCACTCATGTTCTGTCTCTCTCTCTCTCTCTCTCTCTCTCTCTCTCTCTCTCTCTCTCTCTTTCTCTCAAAAAAAAAATTAGGTAGTACCTGCCTCAAGGAGCTTCTAGTCCAGATGAAGCACGTATTCCTGGAAGATCACTAAATAGTACAGATAATAACCACTAAGGACTGGGTAGCTTCTTTTTAATTTTAAATTCTGGGCAGAGAATTAGTCCTCATGAACAACCAATTCATTGTTGGATTAAACTCTTGTTTTTAGCTTTTACAGTTATAATCAAATAAAACTTACAACAAAGTTGCGTTGACATTAGTTAAAGATCTATCTAATTGTTGTGCTGCCTGGTAATTAGGCAGAAATGGTAAGCAATTCACATAAATGACTGTAATTAGTATTATTTTTACATAGCCAAGCAAAGTTTCTAATTTTCCCTGTTATCCTGTGTAGTTTATTCGTTGTCACTCTCAGCTCCAGCCATAGCTAATACTTATGTAGGTTCCCTGGCTCTCTCTAGCCTCTGGCCTGTGCTTGGATGGCCTCTCCTGTATTTCCCTACTAAGCCCCCTTAATACTGGGAAGTGGCATGGCAGAGTGGTCAAGTGCTTGGGGTTGGAGTCAAAATGCCTTCACAACTTACCTCATGACTTAAGCTGGGTGAACTTGGTGAATTGTTTTATCTTTCACTTCCTCAGAATTGCCCGTACACAATTCCTGAGAATGTGCCTAGGTCCTGTTGGTTGTTATGAGCTCATTTATTCATTCATCTTTTCAATAAAGAATTTTAGCATCTGCTATTAACCAGGTGCTGCTCTAGGTGCTGAGAATTAGTAGTCAACCAAACAAAGTCCTATGGTTTACATTTTAGAGGAGGGAGACAGACAGATAATAACTAGTGAAGTTTATCAGGTGGTGATTAGTCTGATGAAGAAAACAAAGCCTACTAAGGTATTAGTGTGAGGGAGGTTGCTATTTTAGCAGAGGAAGTGTATCAGTTGACTACACTAGGTGAAACCGCAGTAACAAACAACCCCAATATCTCAGGGCTTTTTTGTTTTGTTTTGTTTTTGCTACATGTCCACTGTGGGACAATAAGGGATTCTTCTCCACATGCTTATCACTATGGGACCTGGGCTGCTGAGTCTGTATGTTCTAGACTGTCCATGGTCATTATAGCAGGCTGAAGGGAGAATGTGAGGAATATGATCACTTATGTCTGGAAGTGAAATTGACTTGACTTCAAGGACTTGGCAGAGAATGTGGGACCCCTGGAAGGAGAGGAACCAGAAATATTGATGTGTGGAGTCATCTCCATTTACTCCAGATATGTTGTCTGTCTTTTGCTGCCATGATGGGTGCTCTTGAGCCTGAACTCAATGGACTATATCATTAAGGCTCCCTTGCCCTCTAACTCCTGGTTGTATTTGGCCAAAAGTATGCAGCTGCAGAGGACCTGAGGATGGGTAGGGGGTAGGTACTTGTTCTTTCTGCTCCCTGTTTGGCCATAATTCCAGCAACACCTCCACCAAGCACTGCCATGCCCATGGCTGCAGCTCTCAGATGGGCTCTGGTAACACCATTTCCTTGCCTTGTCCTTCAGGACTAGGGATAAAGTGGTGTCAGCCTCCTAGCATTGCCAATCCTTAGGACCTCAAAATATCTTCTTGATTTCTTCTGTGAACAGTACCTTCAGGAAAAAGCTCTTCAAAGATCATACCTGAGATGACATTTGGAGTGAAGGAGAAAGTCAAGCAGGTATCTGGGGAAGATGGTTGAGTAGATAGGACAGACCTGGAGGAGGAGGTAAGGGTGTGGTGCTGAGCACATTCAAGGACCAGAAACCAGGCAGTGTGGCTGGAGCCAGTGAGAGTGGTGGGGTGAGTGGAGGTGAGGAAGCAGCAGAAGTGGAGAACAGAGAGTTAGGGACCTCTCCGATTACATCGGGTTCTTCTGGGGGATGAGAGGGATTTGGGATTTTACTCTGAGTGACATAGGAAACCACCGGGGGTTTTTAAGCAGGTGAGTGACACGATCTGACTTACAATTTCAAAGGGTCACTCTGATTTTTAGGGACAAAATGGAGGTGAGGAGATCTGTTAGGAGATTAATGCAGCAGTCTCAGAGAGAGATATGGTGGCTTGGCCCAAGGTGAGAACAGTGGAGGTGGTGACAAGGGGCCAAATTGGGGTAACATATTTAAGGAGAGATAGCACAAGATGTGCTGACCAATTGGATGCTGGCATGAGAGAAGTAGAGAACTCTTCGGAGAGGAAACACTGAAGGGGATGCAGTTTTGTGGGAGGTGAGGGTAGAAATTGAGTGTCCATTTCCATTCATGTTAAGTTAAAGATACCCATTGGACCTTGCAGAGGAGCTGTTCAGTTAGTGGTTAGAGGGGAGATGTCAGAGCTAGAAATAAAAATGTGGTGGTTTCTAGTGGCAGGTGGTACTTAAAGCCAAGATATGACTGAACTCTCCTAAGGAGTGAGAGCAATAGAGAAGAGGTCCAAGAATCAAGTGCTGGGCATTCTAGAATTTAAAAATTCAGAAGATAAGGAGTTCCAGCAAAGGGGATTAGGAAGGAGTGGCTGAAGGAAAATTAAGTGAGGAAAGTATTTCAAGGAGGTGGTGTATTAACTGCATCAAATGCTGCTGACAGACTGAGTTAGATGAACACACTCTTTCAGGTCTTAGGTCAACTGCCCCCTCCTCTAAGAAGTCTGTTCTACCCCCTGAGTGGATTCAATAGCTTTCCAAGGTTGTGCTCCCACACACCCACTGCTTCCTTTCTGTGTTGTAATTACCTTTTGTCATATCCATATTCCCCACTGAACCCAGAGTTCCTTGAGGTAGGGATGGTGTCTTACTCATTAGCAACACTGAACTTGATGCCATGCACTTAGTAATGTTAATATTAGTTCACAAAACACATGAATCAATCAAGGTACTCTACACACCAATTCCACCACTGCAACCAACATATATTCACTGTCCAGGGCTCCAAATTTTATTCCCAAGAGTTGGAAGTTCCATATTTTTTTCACCTTGAAGGGGCCTGAATATTTGTGGACTCTTTTAAAACATTCCCATTATAGTATTTGATGCCCTGGCAATGTTCCTCCTTGTTTTCATGCTGAGAGGTTCTGGGACTATTTTCACTGGTTGAGCAACTTAGGTACCACAGGATGGTGCTGTAGAAATATGGAGATATAGATTTATGGATTGTCTGCCTTGGTGGCGACTCACTGAATTCTGAGGGAGAGACAATGGGTGGGGAGGGAGTGGGGAAAGGAAGAGAGAGAGGGGGAGGGAGGCAGGGATGGAGAAGAATAGGGAAGAAGAGAAGCAAAATGGGAGGGAGGGAAGGATAGAGAAAGAGAGAGACCCAGGGCAAGGGTAGTGGCATGGTAAGTATAGAAGAGATGGTCTTGGGGAAATGAGCTTTTTCTCCTTTGGCATCTTGGAAAAGGTCTAGTCTAAACTTTTCTTTTGATAAAAGGGAAACTGAGGTCAAGAAGTGAATGACTTATCTAAGACTTTAGAGTTGACAGTAAGAGCTGGCCTAGACCATATTCCTTATGTCTCTCAATTTGGTGTATGTTCTGTAACATGCTGGTGACTTTGGATGTGGGAAGAGTTGTCTCCTGCCCCAGGCAAATATCTTCTACTTATTCAATGATACCTGAAACTGCTTTAAGAGACAACCTTCTTGTTCCACAAATGAGAGAAGGAAGGTTAACATTGCAAATGATAGGGAGTGAACAGTGATAGGGATGCATCTCTGCTGAGGATAAATGATGGTAGTTTCTTAGGGGAAAGCCAGGGGGTTGGAGATACCCTAGTGTCTGGCTGGAAAGAGGGCAATAAAGGATAAAAATAAAGACTATAAATGTGCAATTTAAGCTGAAATTGGGTGAGTGAGGGAGAGGGAAGCAAATGTTGCTATCTAACCCTGAGCATGAACAGAACCATCTTATGATGAAGTGACTTGACTGAGCACACTTAAGAAGATAGAAGAAAGACAGAGACTCCGTTCTCATCTGCCTAGTGAGAAAGTGAGGTCTGAATCTTGATTCAACTCCTACTAAGACAAATGGTCTCCCAAGTTAGGTTCAGGTTAGTGGAGCTTAAATATGATGAACTAGGATCTGAGTTGGGACATTTTCCCTCTGGTCACTGCTTCAGTGTTCTCCCGAGCAGCGTCCATCCTGCCCTCTTAGCTACTGGGCTGTGTGTGTGTGTGTGTGTGTGTGTTTGTGTGTGGGGGTGTTCCAGGCCTTATTCAGATCTGGAGAGCTGGGTGATCCTGGGGTTCAGCAGTGGGCTTGGTCCTTAGGCCCATGAGCTGAGTGTTCTAGGGTTTGCACGAGTCTGGGGGCTTTGCCAGACTCTGTCTCACCTACCTCTTTCTAACAGTGCTAATTTCTAAGCCCAATCATTTCTACAAAGAGCCTGGCAGCCTCACCTCCCTTCTCAGTGAAGGTTTAATAGCAGAGTGCTGAAACAGGTCTCATTGCTAAGCCTTCATTATTTCCACAATGTATACTACAGGACTCCTACTAACATACCATGAAGCATTGTCCTAATTAAAACTAAATGACTCATGTCAAATTAAATGAGCAGAGTACATTGGGTTAGCCAAGGCTCTGGCTTGCAATTGCATGTTTGTTTACTTGTTAATTGGCCAAGTTCAATCATCTACAGCAGCCTTTTCTTCTCATCAATGTAAATTACTGATGCTTCAGATTTGATCTGCTGGGGAGCCCTGGCCTGGGAGATAGGATACCTGACAATCGGTCCCACTGTGTTATCTTGTAAAGCTGTTAAACCATCTTGTGCTTAGTTTCTCCTGGCGCAAAGGAAGCATGCTCTTCACCACCTATCTGCTTTTTATGGATGCTGTAAAGCCACTGTAAATTGGAGACATCCAAAGAGTTCCTACGTGTGCTCCTCTCTGGAAGAGCTTTGGTCCAAAGTTAAGGAGCTTCTAAGTTCAGGGGTCTAGCAGGGCTTTGAAGGCTAATATATATAAGTGAAAATTCTATCAGAGAAACAGAACTGATAGAATATATGATACTGTTGTATGTATAGTATATGTATATAGTAGTGTATATATGTGTATATACGTGTGTGTGTGTGTGTGAAGAATTTAGTGCAAAGAACTGGCTTATACAATTGTAAGGGCTGGTTAGGCCAATCTGAAATCCATAGGGCAGGCCATGAGGAAGGGCAGACTGAAAACTCTCCGTAGGAGCTAAAGTTGTAGTCCACAGGAAGGATTTCTTCTTCCTTAGGGAAACCTCTGTTCTACTTGAAAGGTCTTTCAGCTGATTGGTTCAGACCCACTTAGATCATTGAGGATATTCTCCTTAAAGTCAACTGGTTGTAGATGTTAATCACACCTACAAAATACCTTCACAGAAACACCTAGATTAGTGTTTGCTTGAATAACTAGCTACTGTAGCCTAGTGAAGTTGACACATAAAGCTGACCATTGCAGCTATAATCTAGAAGTGGACATCCAATTTAGCAATATTGCTTTTGCTTGGCTCAGTTGGATAGAAAATACTATCATGTCCATGGGTTCAGTTCAATTTTTAGAGAGATTCTCTTCCAAATATTTCATTCATTCACACTTCCATCAGACATTATTTGGAGCCTTTGCACTGAGGTAGGAGCTAGACACACATGTATAGCTCCAATGAGTGGTGGTTAGTCTGTGCCACAGTGGAGTTTACTGTGGGTGAAATGAGCATATACACAGAGGACAACATGGTGAATATGACAAGAGACATATGCATGTGGCTTTAAGAAGCTCACCCAGGGAAATCATAGGGGCTTCCAGGAGGAGGTAATGCCATGAATGAGGAAGATGGCGAAGGGAGAAGAAAGAGGGACATATGTGTAGAGGGGCCATCCCAAGCAGAGAGGACACAAAGCTAAGCAAAGCACAAAGGTGAGGGGCGCCATAGATTTGTTAGGGACTATAAGCAGGTCTGTGGTTCAGGGATGAGGATAATGAAGTGGTGGAAATTAGTGAGGCTGGGAAGATGGCGAGAGTTGCATTCTGAACACCCTCATAGAGGAGTTTGGACTTATATGGCAGGGACAACATTATCCCCTCTGCATTTTATTTTATTTTATTTTTTTTTTCAACGTTTATTTATTTTTGGGACAGAGACAGAGCATGAACGGGGGAGGGGCAGAGAGAGAGAGGGAGACACAGAATCAGAAACAGGCTCCAGGCTCTGAGCCATCAGCCATCAGCCCAGAGCCTGACGCGGGGCTCGAACTCCCGGACCGCGAGATCGTGACCTGGTTGAAGTCGGACGCTTAACCGACTGCGCCACCCAGGCGCCCCTCCCCTCTGCATTTTAAAGGGCCCCCTGGAGTCTGTGGGAAGGATGGGATTAGTGTGGACAAAACTAGGGAGAGGAAAGCCCATTAGAGGCTAGCAATACTGACGGTCAGGATCAGGGAAATTCTTTAAGATTTGGAAAGAAGGCATCCAGAAGTACTTGGGAGGTGAACTCCGTAGAACTAGGTAGTTGGTCGGTCCTGTGGGTGTGTAAGGAGAAGTGAGAAGTAGAAGACAGAGCTACTGTTTCACGTGGAGAACACAGGGGGAGTGAAGATTTATGGGGGAAGATGATGAGCTCAGTTGGGGCTATGTTGAGTTTGAGGTGTCAGGGTGACATACAGCTGCCAGTTATTAGCTTGATCTGTGGCTGTGGGGTTCAAGGAAGTGTTCTGGGCTTGGTACTTGGGATATGAGGTGTTTGGGAGCCATTGGAAATAGGTACTAGTACAAAGCATGCAGTAGATAAGATTATCCAGAAACAGATCCATGAGACAGACATTGTCTCCAACTCACAGACAGAAAACTGGGTTAAGACTCCTATTTTGTAAAAAAAAAAAAAAAAAAGGCAAATACCAGTGGGAAGTACATTTGCCACATCATTTTCCCTTACTTGTGAATGAATCCTATTAGGTTAGGATTTTCTACAGAGATGCAGCCCTCTCTCATATGGGAAGGGACTAAGACTCAGGGGCTAAGATTCAGGGGACTAGGACACAGCTCCTGGGTGTCAGAGTGGAGCCAGAACACATGCCTTTTAAATTCTAGCCAGGTCTTTCCTTGTCTGTGTGAGGCATAGAGGGACAATTTTGACTGGGTGGATGAGGGAGGACACCTGTGGTACTGGGTATGCAGGGCTAGGAGGGTTGTGGCAGACTATTGGGCAGGAACTCTTGGGCAAGGAGGGGAGAGGTCCCTGGGAAAGGGGCCTGGGCTGTTTCCACTACACAGCACACAGGGCATGCCCCAGGGCTTTCTCTTTCACACCAAGGCTTGTTATGGTCCAAGTGAATACCCTACCCTCCTACCACCAGTAGTGTTCAGAAAATAATCTAACCTGTCATTAATCAGTTAGTATAATTTATAATCAGCATGAAAAAGAGGGAAAGAAATGGTGAGTAAGACAGAGAGTCACCCAGGAGCCAGACGGTGCAGCCTCTGCATGGTTCCCCCTGAGGCTGCGTTAGCATCCAGGTTTACCTGAAACTGTGGGCTGCAGCCAATGTTTTGGTAGCTAAGGAGCCCCACATGTGTAAACTGGCCCTGACCTGACCACAATGGTCAGTTTGCCCTGCTCTGCATATACCATTCAGGGAGAGTTGGCTATCATCCAGTGTACTTTGCACAAAGGCAGAAAGATGTGTATGGGATCCTGGAACGTTAGTTGCTATAGCAACATCTGCCTTTATTATCACCTAAACCCATTCACTGTATAAATATAGTAACTATTTGACTTCCCCACCCCCAGTCCACTTGGTATGATTTAAAAAAAATTGCAACAACCAAAAAAATAAAAATAAAAACAACCCACCAACAAACTGCAGTATCATGGGTGTATGGGTAGAGGGGGAGATGGCTACTTTTTACAACCAATACAGGAAGGGTACATTCCTATAAGTAATGGGACAAAGTTGCATGGAAAGTTGAAAGAACAGGAACGAAGTAGGAGAGGTGTAGAAGAAGGAAATATTACAGTGGAAAGAAGTCTAATTTGTAATCAGACCTGAGCTCAAATCTTGGCATCACTGCTTATACCTGAGTAATATTGGGACACTCAATCCCCTGAGCCTGTTTCCTTATCTGCAAAATGGGAGAACCATATCCCACAGCCTACTTCAGCAACATGGTCTCCTTCTATGAGGCCTGAAGACCCCATCTCTAATGTTGGGCCAGAGATGGAGATATGCTCTTCACCAGCAGTTACCAGCTCACTTCTCTGCAGTGAATGATGAAAAGGGACAGGCCCAGCCGGGGCTGGTGAGAGTGGCCATCATGCTAGTCTGGATAAGAAGCCAGGCCAACCAGATGGGGCAGGGCAGAGCAAGGCAGGGCAATATAGGGAGTGGGAAAGGGATGTCTCCTGCCAATGGATGTTCCACAGATTGTTTTTCCTTCTGAAGACCGAGTTTGTATATGTGGAGCTATTAAACAGGATTGGGAGGGGGTGGGGAAGGAAGCTATAGACAGAAATCCAACATCTAACAGCCATTTTTGGAGAGCCTGCTGTGAGCCAGGCACTGTGCTGAGGCCAGAAGGACCACTGCTGGAGAAAGGACAGAAACTCTTCTCTCACATCCATCCTGAACCCGCACCCCCCATGGCTTGCCAGGCTCCTTGATCCCTGAGATGAAGGATTTTTTTCTTGAACTCTAAATAAAAAAAGCAAACACTTGATACTTGCCAGGCACTATGTTAAGTGCTTCAAAAATATTAGTTCATTCAATCCTCACAATAATTCCATAATGTAGAAACAAATATTGTCCCACTTTGCAGATGAGCAAATTGAGACAGGGAGAGGAATATGCACGGGAGCAGTGTGATCTCAAAATACTGGCTCCAAGGGTGAGATCCAACCTGAGAGCTCCTCCTCCTCCATTGTCTTTGTCTCCTCCTCCTCTTCCTCCTCCTCCTCCTCCTCCTCCTCCTCCTCCTCCTTCTTCTTTTTCTTGCAAATCTTATGAGAGAACACATATAAGCATTTCATCTGAACCTGGTTGCAGTAAGTGCTCAATAAATGTTGGCTATTATTGCTATGATTGTTATTTTCTGGTAGAACTGCCATCAGGCCCATGAAGTTCAACCATTTTTTCTATTTTTGGAAATGGCTCTCCTTGCTCCCCACACCAAATCTTGGCTTGAGAGAACCTCTTCCCTTTGTGGCTGGAAGTCTCTAGAAACAAGTCAATCCTATTAGGAAGGAAGGGGAGGGGTCAAGAAAGAAGCCAGGCAGAAGGACTAGGTCTCTGAAGCTAGAGTCATTGCCTTAGTTATACTCAGACAGACCTGGGTTCAAATCCTACCTCATGCATTATTAGCTGCATCCTTAGGCAGGGCACTTAAACTTCTGAACATTGCTCATAGTGCTGTTGTGATGGTTAAATGGCCTAAGTCATAGAAGCCTCACAGTGCTAATGCCTGCTACATAGGAAGTGCTTGGTAAATGTAGCCCCTGTGATGATTGGGACAGTGATGTTGATGGCAAGTAGGGTGAGGATGAAGATGATGATTTGAACCCTCTGCTTCTATTTTCTTGCTCTCTCTGTTCTTCATTAGGTTGTTGAAGAGAGGAGTGAAAAGCAGTGAGTGTCTTGTGCAGGCTCTAAGAAGTCTTGCAGTAAAAGCATCTGTTCAGTTATGTTGAACCTAGATTTCCCAAAGCTTATTTGAGCACAGAGTTTTTTAGGCAGAGAACCCTGGGCTAGGAGACAGAGGCTCTTGTACCCAGAACACCATTATCATAGTCTACAGTGGAGTTGGGCACTCCCACTGGGTCAGGTGGGTGTTTGGGCAGTGGCTGTGTCTCTTTCCTCCCCTTTCTCCTGCCCTGGAGGAGGTGACCTATGAGGTGGTGGTGGTAGGATTGTGCCCTCTGGAGATTTTAGTAGTAGAATGACCCTGCTTTGCCTAAGACTTTCCAGGTTTTAGCTCTGAAAATCCTGCATTTTTGGAACCCCTTAATCCTGGGCAAATTTTGTTGGTTGGACACCCTTGTTACTCCCTTTCTCGTCCTCCTCCATCATATTCATGAGATAATACAGCTTTACCTGTCTGAGAGTGCAAATGTAGTAAGTAGGGATGCAGATGAGAATATAAATATGTGGATAATTCAGAATATGATAACTCTGGATCCAGATGAAAACCTAAATGTTATAACTGGGTATACAAATAAGAATGCAAACTCTGCAATAAGAAAACAGTTTCTATGATCCCCCCAAAGACCTCATTCCCCAGTACTGTGGCCAGGAGCTATTCCTTTTTCTATCTAACAGTCAAGCCTCCAATCCCTTTCTTGTGCTGAGAGCCAGGCTAGTTTGCTGAGCTCAGCAGGGGAGGAAGGGAGGGATCCTCCTGGGTGTGTTTCAGGAAGGTGCCAGCCTGGGGAGAAAAGGCTGAGATGAGTGCAAGCTAGAGGGGCTCAAGACCCTCATACTGGCCAGCTGGACACTGTGGTTAGTCACAAGGTACTGATGGGGACATTTTTTGTCATGTCAACAGGCATAAACCAAGGACCTTTGATGCCCCAGCCCATTTCCCTGCCAAGCACTAGGTTTATCCTCCTTACAGGTATCATGGGGACATCTCTTTAAAACTAGAAGGAATAGAGCATCTATTTAAGCCTTTCCCACTCACCTGTGGAGCTGACTTTTCTTCATATCTTCCTTCCCTCAATGTGCTTTGTTAAAATTGTGATGAGGTTCCATATGTCTTTACAACTTGTTTTAGATTGTGTTTTGGTTATTTACTGGTGCATAATAAGCCACCCCAAAATTATTATGCTCACAAATTCTATAGATAAGGAATTCTAACAGAGCACAGTGGGGATGGCTTGTCTGTTACAGGATGTCTGGGGGTTGCAGCTGGGAATATTTGAACAACTGAGGATAACTTTAAAGAGCAGAACAGAGAGAGCAGGCTCTCATGTCTCTTCTTACAAGGGCACTAGCCCTGTTCATAAGGAATCTATTCTCGTGACCTATTTACCTCCCAAGGGCCCCACCTCCTAATAGGATCACATTAGGGGTTAGGATTTTAACATATGAATTGGGAGGGGGACATGTTCAGTCTATAACATACGTGGTGGCTTAGAGCTCTAAGAGCAAATATTCCAGAAAACAAGGCTAAAGCTGCATGGATCTTTATAATTCGCCTCCATAATCCTCTAGGCTGATAGAGTCACAAACTCACTTACATTCAAGGAGGGGGGGCATAGACTCCACATTTCAGTGGGAAGTATATCAGTGGATATGTCTGATTATCCAATATTCAGTAGGTCTGTTCACTATGTAGAGAAGTGAAATCTTAAAGATTAAGCCAAAGATATGGTTAATAATGTGGATAATTTGCTTTTTAAATAATGAATTAAAAATATTTTTGTAATTGCTCAACAAAAAGAATGCCATAAATGATGGGTAGTATTTCTCAACCTGTATTTCTTTTTAAAGATTTTTTTTTCAACGTTTATTTATTTTTGAGACAGAGAGAGACAGAGCATGAACAGGGGAGGGGCAGAGATCGGAAACAGGCTCCAGGCTCTGAGCCATCAGCCCAGAGCCTGACGCGGGGCTCGAACTCACGGACTGCGAGATCGTGACCTGGCTGAAGTTGGACGCTTAACTGACTGTGCCACCCAGGCGCCCCTCAACCTGTATTTCTTGTATAGAGATCTAGAGCCATCTTACAAAATAAACAAAAATTCTTATTTCCAAGTAAGTTTGGAAAATGTTTCACATTATATATGGCCTTTTGGAGAGATGCTATGCATACTGACACATCAAAGTCCCTGAGAAATCCTGCAGCAAAGAAATATTTATTTTCTTTTGGAGTTTAGATGTTTCTAAAACCTACTTGAACATGGAACCTTTAAAATTTTCTTTTTAGGTTGCCATACCTGTTGAAATCTTGCCAAACTAATATTCCTTGAGCTCTGTTCAAAAAAGACTGCCTAAGTCTGTCTAAGTAATATTTTGGGGTGTGTGTGTGTGTGTGTGTGTGTGTGTGTGTGTGTGTGTGTGTAGTGCTTCTTCTTTATCCATTCATCTATGGATAGACACTGGGTTGGTTCCATATCTTGGCTATTATAAATCATACTGCAATAAACAGAGGCATACATGTAAGCCTTTGAATTTGCATTTTTGTTTTCTTTGGATAGATACCCAGTTGTGGAATTACTGGATCATATGGTATTTCTATTTTTAATTTTTTGAGGACCTTCCATACTGTTTTCTGAAAAGGCGGGCCTACGCTGGCCGACTCCATCTTGTTCTGTGTTCTTCACCTTAACCATGCTTCCTCCCCTTGAGTAACCTCCGGCTCACCTGCCTAACAGGACTCGACCCTTCCCCAGCCAATCGGCTGAGGCCACAGCCATTACCTCACCAACTGCCCCTAGGCCCCAATAAAACCTTTGCCCTTTTGAAACTGGCTCTCTCTCCCCAGTAGGGATTGAGCTCGAGCTAGCTCGAATAGTCTCTTTTGCTTTTACATCGGACTTGGCTCCCTGGCAGTCTTTGAGGATTACGAAGTCTGGGCATAACATTTTCCACAGTGTCTGCACCAGCTTGTATTCCCACCAATAGCATATGAGCAGTCTTTTTTCTCCACATCCATGTCAACACTTGTTATTTCCTATGTTTTGAATTTTAGCTATTCTGACAGGTGTGAGGAGGTATCTCATTATAGTTTTGATTTACATTCCCTGTTGAATAGTGATGTTGAACATCTTTTCATGTGTCTGTTGACCTTCTGATGTCTTCTTTAGAGAAGTGTCTGTTCATGTCTTCTGTCCATTTTAAAAATTGGATTGTTTGGTTTTTGGTGTTGAGTTGTATAAATTATTTATATATTTTAGATACTAACCTTTTATTGGTTGCCAAAGAGGAGGTGGGTGGGGGAATGGGTGAAATAAGTGAAAGGGATTAAGAGAGCACTTATCATGATGAGCACTGAGAAATGTATAGAATTGTTGAATCATTATATTGTACACCTGAAACTAATATAACATTATATGTTAATTATACTTGAGTTAAAAAAATAAATATATTATAATCAATTAAAGATATTATGACCAAAAATGATGTATTCAAACACTTGGGTCTCACGAAGTAAAATCCAAAGTTTGAATAAATTTAAAAACAAAAGAAAGAGAGAGAGAGAGAGAGAAAGAAAGAAAGAAAGAAAGAAAGAAAGAAAGAAAGAAAGAAAGAAAAGCAGACTAGCTAGACTCTGAATTCCAGAGCAAGCAAGCTTTAGAAGAATAAATCTTGAAATATTATTCGATAACTTTTTCAATAATTGTAGCATAATTTTCAGTGCTTGATTTGAGTATTTGCACCAGACCAATTAAAGCAAAGTCTTTGGAGGCGAGGACTTAAGAATTGGAATTTTTGAAAATCACCTCAGGGAATTCAGGTTGAGGTCAGGTTGAGAGCCTTGAATTAAACTATTATCTCAGAAAAAAAAAGTGTTTATTCTTAGGAGGTTATTCACTGGGAAATTGGAAGAACAAAGAGGCACATTTGCAATTCTTAATGAAGGGGGAATCACAAAAGAGACAGACCGGATGCTGAGTATCTATACTTAATCTGCTTTGCTTCTTGGGTCTTGGATTGCTACTCCCCACACACCCCACCCCTGCCTTTGCCCATCCCTTCCAGATTGCATTGTCATAACCATTATTGACTCTCCTACTAAAGTTTTGCCTCCTTCTCACCCCCCCCCACCCCAAATAGGACTTTATTCTAGAATGGATAATTCAAATTGGAGGACACGCACCACTGGGGGTGGAGAGATTAACTTTTACAGATTGGAAGAGGGGTTTCCATAACCTGTGGGGAGATTCAATAGGAAGAAGTTAGAAAAGAGGGCAGATATGAGGATAGAGGAGAAGAGGGAGGAAATGTAATATCTCTGTGAAAGGAATCTTCCTCCCATCCATGGAGGACTTAAGTATTAAAGTGCTTATCCCATAGACTGGAGAAAATTCATATCACATAGAGCTTTAGGTTCTTTGTTCCTATTGTATAATTATCTCTAATTCAACAGTTTGGAAAATCTGCTATACTCAGAGCTTTATGGTATGATGTTTGAGGAATAAAGTAAAAGGTCAGTAAAGGGGTGAGTGACTCAGTGGATTAAGCATCCAACTCTTGATTTTGGCTCAGGTCATGATCTCACAGTTCACGGGATCAAGCTCATCGATGGGATCTGAGCTGATGGTGTGGAGCCTGCTTGAGATTCTCTCTCTCCCCCTCTCTCTGCCCCTCCCCTGCTTGTGCACTCTCTCTCTCTCAAAATAAATGAATGAGCATTAAAAAAAAAGGTCAGTAAAGGGAAGTGTGGCCAGGTCCAAGTCCAACCTCCATGGTGTCCTTGGAGGTGGTGGCATCTAGCAGTTCTATATGGAGACCATCTGTGAAGTGAATGACAGTCCAAGGTGGAGCTGGAAATGGCAAGACAACACCTTGAGTACCCTTAACATAAAACATTCTCCTTCCCTCATATAATAGAGAAAGGTGGCCTTGAAAACAAAAGATAGAAAGGGGGCAGGGAGGAGGTAGACCAACACATGAACTACTGATGGATGTACTTTTATTTATTTATTTATTTATTTATTTATTTATTTATTTATTTATTTAACCACTTCTCCTTTGTTAACCATTTGGCTTGTTTCAAAGTCTTTCTATTATATTGCACTGCATGAACTTTACTACACATAAATCCTAGCCTGCATCTTGGATTATTTCCTTAGGATAAATTCCCAGGAATGGAATTACCAGACCAAAAAATAACAGGTATTTTGGGGGCTCTTGATATATATTACTACCCAGCCCCCTTAGAAGATTTGTATCAATTTAAACTATCATTAGCAGTGTACAAGAGTGCTTATTTTCCTAATACCGGGCATTTTAACTTACAAATATTCCTTGGTGCTCTTGTTATTTTTGTTTTGATTGTTTTCTTTCTGGATTACTCTTAAAAAGAAAATTTTCCCCAGCTTTGAGATATAATTGACATATAGCATTGTGTAAGTTTAAGGTACACAACATGTTGATTGGATACACAGGTATTGTGAAATGACTATAGCATTAGTTAACACCTCCACCACCTCACATAATTACCATTTCCTTTTTGTGATGAGAACATTTTAAGATATACCCTCTTAGCAATGTTCAAGTGTATAATACAGTATTGTTAACTATAAACACCATGCTGTATATTAGATCCCCAGAACTTATTCATCATATATATAACTGGAAGTTTGTATACTTTGACCAACATTTCCACATTGCCCCACCCTCTAGCCCCTGGCAGCCACCATTCTATTCTGTTCATCTTTTTTTAGATTCCACATTTAAGTGATATCATACATATCTGTCTTGCTTATTTCACTTAGCATAATGTCGTCAGGGTCCATCCATGTTGTTGCAAATGGCAGGATTTCTTTTCTTCTCATAGCTGAATAGTATTCCATTGTATATATATCTACCATAACTTTATTCATTCATCCATAGGTGCACACTTAGGTTGTTTCCATATCTGGGCTGTTGTCAATAATGTTGCAATGAACATGGAGTTACAGATTTCTCTTTGAGATTCTGTTCTCATTTCCTTTGAATATATACCAAGAAATGGGAATACTGGATCATATGGTAGTTTTATTTTTAATATTTTGGGGAACCTCCATACTCTTTTCCATAGTGGCTGCACCTATTTACATTCCTACCAACAGTGCACGAGATTTCCCTTTTCTCCATATCTTTGTCAACACTTTTTATCTCTTGTCTTTTTGAAGACATGATGACTTCTTAGCCATTCTAACAGGTATGAGGTGATAGCTCATTGTGGTTTTGATTTGCATTTCCCTGGTGTTTAATGATGTTGAACATCTTCTCATGTGTCTGTTGGCCATCTGGATGTCTTCTTTGGAAAAATGTCTATTCAGTCTCTCTGTCCATTTTTTAAATAGAATTGTTTATTTTTTCTATTGAATTGTATGATTTCCTTATATATTTTGGTTATTAACCCCTTGTCAGACATGATTTGCAAATATTTTATCCCATTCTCTAGGTTGCCTTCTTATTTTGCTAATTAAAAATTTTTTTAAATGTTTATTTATATTTGAGAGAGGGAGAGAGACAGAGCATGAACTGGTAGGGTGAGGGGGGAGCAGAGAGAGAGGGAGACACAGAATCTGAGTCAGGTTTCAGGCTCTGGGCTTCAGCACAGAGCCTTACACGGGGCTTGAACTCAAGAGCTGTGAGATCATGACCTGAGCTGAAGTTGGATGCTTAACCAACTGAGCCACCCAGGTGCCTGTTAATTATTTTGCTGTGCAGAAGCTTTTTTATTTTGATGAGATCCCACTTATTTATTTTGGCTATGGGGCTCCCTTGTCAAATATTGTCTCCCTTGTCAAATATTAGTTGGTCATATATGTGAGGGTTTGTTTCTGGGCTTATTCTTTTTTATTAACATTTTTTAATGTTTATTTATTTTTTATATTAAATATAATTTATTGTCAAACTGGTTTCCATACAACACCCAGTGCTCATCCCAACAGGTGCCCTCCTCAATGCCCGTCACCCACTTTCCCCTCTCCTCCACCCCCATCAACCCTCAGTTTGTTCTCAGTCTCTTATGGTTTGCCTCCTTCCCTCTCTGTAACTTTTTCCCCCTTCCCCTCCCCCATGGTCTTATATTAAGTTTCTCAGGATCCACATATGAGTGAAAACATATGTCTTTCTCTGCCTGACTTATTTCACTTAGCAGTTCCATCCACGTTGCTACAAATGGCCAGATTTCATTCTTTCTTATTGCCAAGTAGTATTCCATTGTATATATAAACCATATCTTCTTTATCCATTTGTCAGAAATACAACTGATTCTTAAAAAATAATTTTTAATGGGGTAAATTAAATTATGTGTGTTGTCTCTCTAGTCTATTTTCTTCTCAAAAAGTATGACATATTTCCCTTTGCTTTAGAAACATGGCAATCATTTTTTTTTCTTTTACTAATTCTCCCCAATCAGAAACAGATAACTTTCAGGTTGCTGGTAAACAAGTTCCTTCTCTTTAATGGATATTGCAAATAGTAGATGGTCTTTTGAGATTTTCTTCTCAGCCTTTCTTTAGCAATGGCCTCTAATTTGCCTATGTAAGTATCTCAAAAACTTACTTTGGAGAACTTGTCTTCTAGCCTGAACATGCCTCCTAAAATGAGTATTAAACCAGGGTTCTTGATGGAGATTTAAGTGAAGTCATGAGTTAATTCCTTCTTTTGTCCTTCCAATTGTTATCCAATTATTGGAAATTATTGAATGCTTACTAAGTGTCTTATACTATATAATACATTGCAAAGTGCAGGTGATATTGATTATTCATGAATTCCACATTTATGATTCTGCTTGGTTGGTGAAATTTACTGTAACCCCAAATCAGTGCTCATGGCTCTTTCATGGTCATTTGTGGACATGTGTAGTACAGGGAAAATTTGACTTACTCAACATGCACATTCCCAGCTGAGGTAAAACAAGGCATCCTTGTTTTACCAAGCAGGCTCCGAAGCAGGCTCCAGGCTCCAGGCTCCAGGCTCCAGGCTCCAGGCTCCAAGCTGTCATGAACCATGACAAGCTGGAGCCAAGCAGGCTCCAGACTCTGAGCTGTCAGCACAGAGCCTGATGCGGGGCTCAAACACACAAACTGTGAGATTATGACCTGGGCCGAAGTCAGACGCTTAACTGACTGAGCCACCCAGGCGCCCCCAGATAAGTTTTATTAAGGCATAAGTTATAGCGCTGTTGACCATGAATTTGATAGATCAACAATATATAGTAAATAAGGTGTCTTTAAACAAAAACACACACAAAAGAGGTTATGTATTGATTGATTGATGAAAATGCTGTGACCAGAATTTCACAGGAATCTAACCCTGTATTTTCCCTAGGAGCAAAGCCTCAGTATTCACTAATTCAGTGTTCACAGCAACTGTATAAAACATAATTCCCAGGAAAACTAGAATTGACTGTATATTAGAAGGTGACAGTTTACCTTGGGAAATGAGAGGAACACACATGAAAGAAATAATGAGCAACCTGAACAGTAAAATTGATACAAATAACAAAGGATAGAAAAATCAGAGTGATCTAGAGGAAGGTTTTGTGAAAGGACTGGTCATAAATCTGGGCTCTGCAGAATGAAGAGGGTTTATGTAAGCTCAGGAAGCTATGAGTGGGAGTGATGAATAGTCAGGCTATAAGCCAATTTGTTTGAATTTAAGGATTATTTTAAATTTGGGGCATATGAAAAATAAGGCTGAAAAAATAGTGTGGGAAGAGGTTACAGAGGTCCTGAATGTAAGTCTGAAAGAGCTTGGGTTCTTCAGACTAGTTTTTGTTGTTGTTGTTGTTGTTTAATCACCTTTATAATTTGCATAAAATAAATTGCACTCATTTTAAGTGTACACTTTGATGAACATTGATAACTATATACTCCCAAGTAAACACCACCATAATCTAGAAATAAAAGATTTGTATGACCCCAAAATGTTTTCTCTTATTCCCTTGCAACCAATACCCCACCAATCATAAGAGTAGGCAAAACATATAGCATAAATTTTCCTCTTATAGAATTTCTTATAAATGAAACAAAATAGCAAGTACTCTTATGAGACTGGCTTCTTTTGCTTAGCATGTTTTTGAGATTCACCCATTTTATATATAGTATATAGTTTTTAAGAAAATGCTGAATAATATTGCATTTTATGGAGATGTACTGAAACTTGCTTATCCATTTACCAGTTGTTAGATATTTAGGTTGTTTCCAGTTTCAAGCTATTACAAGTAAAATTGCTATGGCCATTTGTGTACAACTCTTTTTGCGGGAGTATGTTCTCATTTTTCTTGGATGAATACTTAAGAGCGGAACTACTGGGTTGTATGATAGGTGTATGTTTAACTTTTTACGAAACTGCCAAGCTATTTCCAAAGTGATTAAAACTTTATATATAACCTCGGAGCCACATATGAAACTTCTAGTTGCTCCATATCCTTATACCTGTATCGTCAGTCTTCTAAATATTTGCCATTCTAGTGGGTGGTGCCATTCTAGATGGCACAATGGGTGTCATCTCATTGTGGTTTTAACTTAGATTTTATGTATGACTAATGATAATAAACATATTTTCATGTGTTTGAGATTTGTATATCTTATTTTGTAGAGTGTTAAAATATATCGTCATTTAAAAAATTGGTTGCCTTGTCATTGGGTTGAAGACATTCTTTAAATACTCTGGATAGTGATCCTTTGTCACACATATGTGTTGTGAATATTTTCTTCTATGTCCTGCCTTTTCATTTTTGTAATGGTGGCTTTTGAAGAGCAGTTTTTATTTTGTTGAAGGCCAATTTACCATATTTTTCTTTCATGGTTCCTGCTTTTTGTATACTCTCTAAGAAATCTTTGCCTATCCTAAGGTTACAAAAATTTTCCTCCATGTTTCCTTCTAGAAGTTTTATAGTTTTAGCTTTTACATTTAAGTCTATGATCCATATCAAGTTAGTGTTTGTTTGTTTGTTTGTTTTTGTATGATGTGAGGGAAGGGTTGAGGTTCATTCTTTCCTGTATAGAAATCCAACTGTTCTAGCAGCATTTGTTAAAACAATGATCTTTTCCCCATTGGATTCCCTTAACACTTCTGTCAAAAATGATTATTGACTCATACATGTGTAGATTTACTTCTGGACGCTCAATTCATTTCCACTGATTTATATGTCTATCATTTTACTCATACCACATAGTCTTGATTACTGTAGCTTTATAGTAAGTCTTGAAATCAGGTAGTGTCAGTTTTCCAAGTTCATTCTTTTTCAAAATTGTTTTCGATAGTCTAGGTACTTTGAACTTCCCTAAAAATTTTAAAGTCAACTTGTCAAGTTCTACAAGAAAACCTGCTAACATTTTCACTGAAATCCAAATCTGAATCTATAGATCATTTTAGGGAGAATTAACGTGTTAAAAACAGAAAGTATTCCAGTCCATGAACATGGTATAGCTCTCCAATTATTTAGGTCTACTTTAATTTATCCAACAATGTTTTATACTTTTTAGTGTACAGGTTTTGCACATATTTGGTTTAATTTTTCCCCAAATTTTTCACATTTTTTGATGCTACTGCTAATGATCTTTTCAAACAGCCAGATGTTTTAATCAAATTTTCTATATTTTATGTATTTTTTTATGCACTGGTTTCTGCTTTTATTTATATTATTTTGTTTTTCTTCTTAATTTGGGTTTAATTTGCTCTTTTCTCTAGTTTAAGATAGGAGCCTATATAATTTATTTTAGAACTTTCTTCTCCAACGTAAGTGTGAAAAGTTATGAATTTTCCAGTAAGCTCTGCTTTAGTTGCATGCCACATATTTTGATATTTGTGTTTTCATTGTCATTTAGTTTAAAATATTAAATTTTTTTCTTTTTTAATTTATTTTTTATTAAATAGAGAGAGAGGGAGAGGGAGAGAGCATGTGTAAGCAGGGGCAGGAGAGAGAGAGAGAGAGAGAGAGAGAGAGAGAGAGAGAGAAAGAATCCCAAGCAGGCTCCACACTGTAAGTGCAGAGCCTGACATGGGGCTTGATCTCATGAACCATGACATGAGATTATGACCTGAGCCAAAATCAGAGGTGGATGCTTAACTGAATGAGCCACTCAGGTGCCCTGAGATATTTAAATTCTTTTCTTATGATTTTTTATTTTAGCTATGGATTATTTAGAAGAATTTTGTTTAATTTGAATATACTTTAGAATTTACCAAATAATTTTCTGTTGTTGATTTCTTCATTCTGTTGTGGTCAGAGAAAATTAGAAGTTCTCTGAGTACATGCTGCTGAATAGAGTGGAGTGTTCTATAAATGTCAATTAACTGAAGTTGATTAAGTGTTGTTTCAATCTTATGTATTTTTGTTGACTTTTTAGTCTACTTGTTCTATCAATTACTGAGAGAGGCATGTTTAAGTCTCCAACTATAATTACGTGTTTATTTTTCCTTTCATTTCAATGTATTTTGCTTTCTCTATTATAAAGCCCTGTTGTTAGGTGCATATCATTTAGGATTATTATGTCTTTGAGAAATTGAGTCTTTTATCATTATGCAATGTATCTTTTTATCCTTCGTTATTTTTTTGTTGTTGTTGTGGTATTAAAATAGGCATCCCAGTTTTCTTCTGGTTAGTGTTTCCATCATATACCTTTTAAATATCTTTTTAGATTTAGCTTAATCTTTGGTTTTATATTTAATGCTGGTTTCTTCTGTTGGGGTATGGTTTTTAAAATTTTTTATTTTCTTAACTAATTTTGAGATAGAAAATGTGAATTAACCAAGGGCAAAGAGAGAGAGAGAGAGAGAGAGAGAGAGAGAGAGAGAGAGAGAGAATCCCATGAGGTGCAGAGAGAGGGGAGAGAGTGCAGAGCCTGGAGCAGGGCTCAAGCTCACCCAAAGTGGTACTTGAGCTCACCCCTAGTGGGGCTCACCTATGCGGAGCTCACCCTATGCGGGGCTCAAACTCATGAACCATGAGATCATGACCTGAGCCAAAGTCGGATGCTTAACAGATTGAGCTACCCAGGCACCCCTGGAATATGCTTTTTTATTCAGTCTGACATCTCTCTGACTTTTAATTAGACTATGTATTTTTTAAAAAAAATAATTGGACTATGTATATTTAGGTCATTTGCATTTAATGTAATTTTTGATGTAGCTGGGTTTAAATCTAGATCTATTTGTTTTCTCATTCAATTTTTTAAATCTGTTCTTTGTTCATATTTTCCTCTTTCTCTACCTTGTTTTTGGATTGAATATTTTGTAGTATTCTTTTTTCTTTTCACTTTTGGCTTACTAGCTATACCTCTTTGTGTGTGTGTGTGTGTGTGTGTGTGTGTGTGTGTATGTGTGTGGTGGGGAAGGTGTTTGCTCTAGGATTTATACTATAAATTTTAACTTAACATAGTCTACCTTTAAATAATATTGTGCCACTTATTATGTAATACAAGAACTTTGCTTTTAAATTTTTTTTGTTTATTTAATTTTGAGAGAGAGAGAGAGAGAGAGAGAAAGAACAGGGGAGGGACAGATAGAGAGGGAGATACAGAATTTGAAGCAGTCTCCAGGCTCTGAGCTGTCAGCACAGACCGGATGAGGGGCTCCAACTCATGGACCCTGAGATCATGATCTGAGCTGAAGTCAGATGCTTAACTGACAGAGCTACCCAGGTGCCCCGTAATACAAGAACTTTAAAATAATATACTTCTGTGTTTCCTTTTTCTGTCCACTGTGTTATTATAGTATACATTTTACTTCCACAAGTGTTATAGACTCCACAATACATTGTGTAGTTCTTTTAAACAGTTATTTTTTAAAAAGTTAAAGTATGACAAAAAAAGATTTTTACATTTATTCTTATACTTATTATTTTAACTTTCTTCATTTCCTTTGGATAACTCTAAGTTTCCATCTGGCATTATTTTCCTTCTTCCTAAATAATTGGATTTACATTGTCTTGGATTGAAGATCTTCTGGCAACAAATTTTCTCAGCCTTTGTCTGAAAAATACTTATTTTGATTTCATTTTTAATTTAACTTTGATATTTTCACTGGATTTAAAATTCTAGGTTGACAGATTTTTTTCCTGCCTTTTAACACCTTAAAGATATCATTTTATTGTCCTCTGTCTTGTTTCTGATTGTTTCTGATAAGAAGTTTACATAGTGTTACCTCTATTCCCCTGTATGATATGTCTTTTTTTTCTCTCTGGATTTTTAAAAAGATTATCCTTGTCATGGTTTTGAGAAATTTGAGTTTTTCTGTGTGTTTAAATTTCTTTTTTTTCTTTTAACGTTTATTTATTTTTGAGAGACAGAGACAGCATGAGTGGAGGAAGGGCAGAGAGGGAGACAGAATCTGAAGCAGGCTCCAGGCTCTAAGCTGTCAGTGCAGATCTGGCCTGATGCTGGGCTCGAACACATGAACCATAAGATCATGACCTGAGCTGTGGTTGGACATTTAACCAGCTAAGCCACCAGGTGCCCCTAGATTTCTTAAAGTATATGCTTAGACACTTTGTTCAGTAATTTTGATTTGTGAATTTATTATAATTTCTATCAAATTTGGGAAAATTTCAGCCATAAAGTCTTTAAATTTGATTTTGTTCTCCTCTCCTCTTTTCTGGAGCTCCAAGTACACATATGCTAAAGAGTTCAATATTGTTCTACTAGTTATTGAGATGTTAGTATTTTGTTTTAGCCTTTTTCTCTTCTTCCTACCCTCTGTACTTCATTAGGATGGTTACTACTGTTACGTCTTCCAAGTTTATTCATCTTTTTTTCTGCAGTGTTTATTCTTCTCATTCAATGAGCTTTTCATTTCAAATAATGAATTTTAATCTCTAGATGATCTATGTTGTTTTTGTTTCTATTTTCTGTTTCTCTTTTCATATGTTCACATTTTCTTTTAAGTACTTATACATAGTTATGACATTTATAATTGTTTTATGTCTTTGAAAATTCCCTATCAAATCTATCATTTCTAAATCTATGCCTATTGACTGACTTTCCTTGTGGTTTTGAGTCACATTTTGCATATCTAATAATTATTTTTATTGGAAAATGAACATTGTGAATTTTCTTTGTTGGGTACTTGATTTTATTACCTTTCTTTAAAGCATGATTAGTTTTGTTTTGGCAGACAGTTAAGTTACTTGGAGATCAGATTGGTCCTCTTGAGGTTTATTTTATTTTATTTTATTTTATTTTATTTTATTTTATTATTTTTAATTTTATTTACTTAGAGAGAGAGAGAGAGAGAGAGAGAATGAATATCCCAAGCAGGCTCCGTAGTTTCAATGCAGAGCCCAATGTGTGGCTTGAACTCATGAACTGTGAGATCATGACCTGGGCTGAAATCAGGAATCGGACGCTTAACTGACTGAGCCACCCAGGCACCCCTTGAGGTTTATTTTAATTTTTTTTTCAGGGCAAGTCTTGAGGATACCTTAGCATTCCAGTATACTAGGGCTTCTTTGCTACATTACTAAACCATAACTCTTCTGATGACTCCTCTGAATGCTTAATGAATTCAGTGAGGTCTACCTAGTCTGGCTGATGAAAATTTAAATGATTTTTCAGATCTGTTTGGGCTCTGAGAATTTCTTGACTAACAGCATTCTGCTAAATCTTTCATAGCATTATGGAGCTTCACCCTATGCATGTACAAATATTATTCAGGCAATGACTTGAGGGAGACACTATGTGGATTTCTGAAGCTCTTTCTTCATATAGCTTCAGCATTTTCACATAGCTTCATATTTTTAGTGTTCTGCCTATCTTGGGCTTCTCAGACCTCAAATTTGGCAAGGCTTTGTTTGGATTACTCCTCCTTGCAACTACAGTTTGGAAGTTGCATCCAGGTGAACAGTGAGGGCAAACACATAATGATTTAATTTATTTCCCTTTTCTAAGGGAACATAATCTTGCATAGCTTGTAGTCCAATGTCTGAAAATAGCTGCTTAATATGTTTTGTCTATATTTTCATTTGTTTAAGTCAGTTATGCAATTTCCATAGCAGTTACTTGTTCATAGGTGTAAGAAGTCTAGAACAGTATTTATCACTGTGTGTGTTTGAGTTTGTGTGATCAGTTATATGTATATATTGTGTGCCTTCATATGGTTAATATGCCCCACAGACATTGCCTTAGTTGGCTTGGGCAGCCATAACAAAATATCATAGACTGGTGCTTAAGCAATAAAACTTTATTTTCTCATAGGTCTAGAGGCTAGAAATTTAATATCAGGGTGTTATCATGGTGGGGTTCTATTGAGAGTTCTCTTCTTGGCTTGAAGATGGCTGCCTTTTCACTAGGTCCTCACCTGGAAGGGGTAGAGGGGGAGTGTATGTGCTAGCTCTCTCGTGTCTTTTCTCGTAAGGGCACTAATCTCATCAAGAGGGTCCTACCCTCACGATGTCATCTAAATGTAATTACCTCCCAAAGGTTTCATTTCCAAATACCATCACATCGGGGCAGGGGTGGGGGGGGATAGAGTGTCAACATATGAATTTGAGGGGGGATACAATTCAGTCCTTAGCACACATTTCTCAGAAATATCTCTCATTACTCACAGGAATTATTTTTCAACTTATGTGGTAGCCACTCTTCTAAGATGTATTTTAGAATCTAAATGACAAAACTCCCACCTTCTATTCTATTAGTGCTACACAGTTTGAGAATTACTGCAGGCAATAGGGAACTCTTACATACAGATTTTTGAGCAGGAACTTGACCAAATGAAATGATGATATAGGTGTTTTTTTATAGTGCAAAGTTTTTAATTAGCTTCTGATTAGCTGTAAGATTTTTTTTTTTTTAATATTTATTGTCAAGTTAGCTAACATACAGTGTATACAGTGTGCTTTTGGTTTCAGGGGTAGATTCCTATGATCCATTGCTTACATACAACACCCAGTGCTCATCCCAACAAGTGCTTTCCTTAATGCTCATCACCCATTTTCCCCTCTCCCCCACCCCCCCCCCACCAACTCTCAATTTGTTCTCTGTATTTAAGAGTCTCTTATGGTTTGTCTCCATCTCTTTTTGAAACTATTTTTTCCCCTTCCCTTCTCCCATGGTCTTTTGTTAAGTTTCTCAATTTCCACATGAGTGAAAACAGATGATATCTGTCTTTCTCTAACTTATTTCACTTAATGTAATACCCTCCAGTTCCATCCATGTTGTTGCAAATGGCAGGATTTCATTCTTTCTCATTACCAAGTAGTATTCCATTGTATATATAAACCACATCTTCTTTATCCATTCATCAGTTGATGGACATTTGGGCTCTTTCCATAATTGGGCTATAGTTGAAAGTGATGCTATAAACATTGGGGTACATGTGCCCCTATGATATAGGTGTTTGAGGTAAGGGGGACTAAATGTGGGAGGGTGACAGTGACAGCAGGTTATTTAATGATCATTATGATAACCAGCTGAGGAGTTCTCTCAGGGTTCAGGTTCAGCAGAATTTGTCACTAGTCATTTTCTTAGCTGGTTGTACCCAAGCTTATCATTATCCTCAGCAACCAAAGCCTCAAACAGCTTCAGCACTGAGGAAATCTTCAGACTCATATGCTGAAATGCATTATCCATTCATGTATTCATCCAGAGTATATTTTATTTAATTGTTGTATCTGGCATTTCTAAGGAATATAAAATAAAGACTACTGCTCTTGCCCTTAAGAGGCTTATGGACTGTTTAGGGAGGCAAGATAAATATATTAGTTAAAATATAACCTAATAGTTTGTTATTTTGGTAATATTATACTGCTTTTATTTTTTAAAGTTTATTTATTTTAAGAGAGGAGAGTACAAGCAAGCAGGGGAGGGGCAAAGAGAGGGAGAGAGAGAATCCCCAGCAGGTTCTATGCTGACAGTGCAGAGCTCAATGTGGGGCTTAATCTAAGGAACTGTGAGATCATGACCTGAGCTTAAATCAGGAGTCAGACACTCAATCGACTAAGCCACCCAAGCACCCCAATACCTTACTGCTTTTAAAGTGAATTCTCATACCGTCTTTGGTCAAAAAGATAACCAATATATGGTCTTACAGACTGTCCATAAGCTATTGAGAAAGAAAAAGAATAGTCAGTGTGGGATGATATTAGCCAGAGAAGACTTTTCAGGAGAGATTTTTGAGTGTTTTCTTGAAAGATATGCTGAAGAAAAGGTGGAAGATCCTTTGGGCTACTAGAATCTCCTGGCAAATATCATAGGTGTTCAGGCTGACCCAGGCAGGGTAGAATTTGGACTTGAGGAGATATGACTGGTTAAAAGGAGGACCCCAGATAGTAGAAACCTTGAAGTTGAGGCTGAGGCATGTGGACTTGATGCAATAATTGAAGAGAGAACTGTGGGAGGCTCTTCTGTAATAAAGCGATGGAAGTTTTTGCCCTATGTTTTCTGTTTCCTTCTTTTTCTTCCACTTTCATGTAAGCCTATTTTTAAATTCACTTTTAACATGAATAAGGTTTTAAAATAAGTTTTATCCTTGCATTTTATTTTTTAAACCAGCCATAAATAGTTCTTCACCACAAAAATCTGTAATAAAATTTTAGGACCATAACCATTGAATTAATGTGTTAAACTAGTAACTGACTATCTTTTCTCTCACAGACATAATGCTAGACACTGAGAGGGGTACAAAGCTTCAGCATTTGTTTATTCACTCATTTAGTCTATCTATATCTTACGGTAGTTAAGAAGCATTGTCTATGTCTTCAGTGTCTTACAGTCTAGTGGTCAGAAGGGACTGAAATAAATGGCTGGTTGAATGCAGGTCACCTTTCTTCTCCTTGAGTTGTCACTCATTCATCCCTCAGGGCCTCTCTCTAGGGCTTTCTGATTGGCTTATGGACATGGGAAGGGAGGGCTTTCAATGGAAATCAGGAACAGTTTTGGGGTCTTGTAGGGCTGCTGAAGCCTCTATTCTCCTATCATAGAACTCCATGTTGACATATTTCCATGGAGATTTCTTGGTCATGCACGGTGTTTCTTTTCCTGGATTGTTGAGATTGTCATCTGAATCTATAATTGAGGTTCATGTAGAAAGGATGGAAAGAACATGAAAGATGTCACTTTCTTACATAGTTTTAGGGATAATGTCTAACTGTGTGAGGGAGGCATATTAAGTGAAAATCAATTATTTCACCAGCAGGTGGGAAGTACTTGCAGCTAAAGGATTTTAGTCTACAGTAAGCACATGCCATGCCATGTGACTACAGCTTAGAGTCAAATGCAGTTTTAGATTGTATTCGTAAAAGTATAGTATGCAAGATATTTGAAACAAAGAGTTTTGTTTTACTTTACATTGGCCAGTTTAAGTCTAAGGTGTTTTATTCATTTGTAGGTATCTGGTTTTAAGAGAAATATAGCAAACTGATTGATTGAAGCATTAAGGAATCAAATGTGAAAGTGAAAGGTTTTGAAACCAAATGCTATCTGGAATGGTTAAAGGAGGCCTATGTGTTGTTCTTGCAGAAGAAAGGACTAAAGCCACTTGAGAACCTTCATATTTCCAGCAGGCTGTCTCATGAACCAGGAATTAAGCTGGATCTGGGTAGATATGACAGATGGCATTAGGAGTAACTCATGGAAGTATCAGGGGAACACAATTTAGGTAGGGGAACACAATCAAAACTGTTCTTGGATGGACTAGTTTGTCCATTGGGGTAGTAAGTGCCTCATCACTGGATAGATTTGATGAACATCTGGAGAAAATGTGGAAGGCTCCAATATTGTTTGATTCAATGATTTTGTACCGTATGATGAGTCCTGTCACACCTCAGTGCCCTCTGGGTGATGATATGTAGATCTCATAGGAACCAGAGGAACTTGGATGAGTGGATACAGAAGATTACTGCCAGAGGCCCCAATTCTGAGTCATTTGAGCTACCCTTAGAAGCAGGCTAGAGAGAGGAAAAGAAAAAATTCCAAGAGGAAAAACACCTTCTGTTGCTCTTGGCAAACATTTGAAACAGCACCACCAGCCTTATGCAGCCCTACAGGGAGGAGGATGGCCCTTGGTGCATTGGCCCCTCTATCTGTCTGTATTTCCCAGGGCAGGAGGCTGTTCTTAGACAACCCCTACTCTATATCTGGGAGGTAATTAGGCCCTGGGGTGGTGGGTGAGTGAGTGGAGGTCTGTTGTCAGCAATAGGAGACAGAGGTTACACCAGCTCTGAAGCTGTGTCTGGTATTTCCTGGCAGCGGGATTGTCTCAGTTGTTCTTTCTCCCTTTGGCTTATGGGGGCTTTCTTGATCTCTAGAATGTATGAAACTCATCACCAGTACATGTGAGTATTCTAGAGTTTGCTGCTGATGTCTTCCCACACTCAGTATTAATGCATCCCTCGTTTACTGCCTTTGGTGGTTCTTTTTTCACATGTACTTGTCTTCTATCTCCAATAAACTGTAAAAATTCTGAGGTAAGGATTGGCTTATACTTTTTTAAATTAAGTTTTTAAAAATCTCCTTTCTTTTTTTAAAGTTTTGATTTTAATTCTAATGTAGTTAACATACATTGTTATATTAGTTTCAGATGTACAATATAGTGATTCAGCAATTCTATATATCAGCCTATGATCATCACAGCAAGTGTACTCCTTAATCCCTATCACCTATTTAACCCATCCATGCCCCTACCTCCCCTTTGGTAGCCATCAGTTTGTTCTCTATAGTAAAACTCTGTATGGATTTCTCTTTCTCTCTTTCCCTTTTTGCTCATTTGTTTTGTTTATTAAATTACATGTATAAGTGAATTCATATGGTATTTGTGTTTCTCTGACTGACTTATTTCACTTAGCATTATATTCTCTAGCTCCATTCATGTTATTGCAAATGGCAATATTTCATTCTTTTAGTGACTAAATAATATTCCTTTGTGTGTGTGTGTGTGTGTATACATATATACATACATTTACCTATAAACGGACATTTGAGCTGCTTCCATAGTTTGGCTATTGTAAATAATGCTGCAATAAACATAGGGGTACATGCATCCCTTTAATTTAGTTTTTGTATTTTTTTTTCACATAAATACCCAGTAGTGTAATTACTGGATCATAGGATAGTTCTATATTTAACTTTAAAAAAAAGTCTATTTATTTTGAGAGAGAGAGAGAGAGAGTGCGCGCGCAAGTGTGGAAGCAAGCAGGGGAGGGACAGAGAGAGAGAGGGGGAGAGAGCATCCCTAGGAGGCTGCACACTGTCAGTGCAGAGCCCAGCACGGGGCTTGATCCCACAAGCTGTAAGATCATGACTTGAGCTGAGATCTAGAGTTGGACAGTTAAGTGACTGAGCCACCCACTTGCCCCATTTTAACTTTTTCGGGAATCTCCATACTGTTTTTCCAGAGTGGCTGCACCAGTTTGCATTCCCACTAAGAGTACACAGGGTTCCTTTTTCTCCACAACCTTGCCAACACTTGTTTCTTGGTTTTGATTTTAGGGATTGGCTTATACTTTTGTGTGTCCTCCAGAACACTTATCTCAGTCCTCTTGCATAATAAATGTGCTTATTCAAGTATCAAGGATAAATGCCAATTTGTTAAAGTAGGTCTTTTTGTAGAGGGGATGATGTTGGCTAGTTTTTATGTAGAGAAGTTATGGACTCCTCACAATGAACATGAATCATTGAACACAAGAACTTTAAAAAAAACTCTTCAGTTGTTCAGACTGGCTTATAGGGTAGGTATTGAACAGCTGGAGGTCTTTCCTTTTCCAGCATTTGGAGATCATCTTTGAGGTGTGTTTGAGTCTGTTACAGTGAGTTTTAGGGACTGTGCTTCTGATGACGTGAGTTTACCCCAAGTCAATAATATACTACCTGCTCCCCATGATTTGGGCTGTTACTCCTCCTAGCAGAACAAATAGAAAGTTCTTCAAGAAGCCACGCATACCTATTAAGTCCCTAAGTGTCCAAGAGGAAGATAAGCCAAGAGGAGGGCTGCTAGAGTCATTACCAAGTGCAGTGTATGCGTGGGTTGCAGTGTAATGGTGACCTTGCACACCACATCTTTTTGGTCCTTTTATTTTTCCCTCTGAGGAAGGTTTTGGGGAAAGGAGAGGCAGCCTTGCACCCTTTAAAGGAGAGTCTTTTCAGGCAAAAGCAAGACATTGCAAAGCAAGCTTGTTTTTACTGCCTGGCTGCAGAGGTTCATTTAACGGGGAAACCAAGGAAACCACCTTTGAAAGGCTGCATGTGGACCAAATAATAGAATCTGAAGCCGTGTTGTTGTATTTTAAAAATAACAAAACTTGGCAGGTAATGGGAACACACCATGATTTAATTGCTTTGGGTATTAATTAAAAAAGGTAGAACAGGCTGTCAGGCAAGGATTCTCATGACTGTAGGAGTATTTGAATACTATCTTTGTGTGCGTGTGTGCGTGTGTGCGCGCGCGTGTGTGTGTGTGTGTGTGTCCATCCTATAAATCATCACAAAAACTGGAGAAGATGAAGAAACATGGCAAATTGATTTTACTGTCCAAACACTGTTGTCTGTAATAAGGTACCCCATGTCCCTGTGGGTCAGTGCTGGGCAGCATTCTCATACATTCAGCCTTATTTTTTCTTTTCTTGCTTCAGTGTCTTCATTCCTATTGTACAATTACCTTCCCTTGTGTCACTCAAACTATTTTTCCTCCTTGATATTTAACAACTGTGAAACACCAAACCATTGTCTGTCCCATTCTTTGAAACCATTCCTGACAGACCTAACCTACCTAGCTAGGTATTTGATCCTGTCTTCAGCCAGCCCTTGTATTCATCTAATCAGAATGGTTACTCATCTCTGGGAGACTTGCAAACTTTATGGCAAAAGCTAAGCTAATGAAGAAATGTCCAGTTGCCCTCAGTTCTATCTCTGTCAGGAGTGCTGAGCAGCCTTGGCTTACTTTTCCTCTGTTTTTCAGATGAGAGGAAATTAAAAAAAAAAAAAAAATGGCCATTGCTGTTCTTAACTAGCTGTGACCTTGAGAAAGTCATTTCTCAGTGTCATAATTTCTCATCTTTGAAATGAAGGGATGGATAGGATTATCTCTAAAGGTTCTTTTGGCTCTACCATCTGTGATTCTCCTCCAGCTTAGCATTCTCTGCCCATCCTCCATACCACACGGCACCATGGGTGAGCAATAGGCAAGAAATGGTTGTATTTCAAGGGAGGGAGAGGTCAGCCCAAGGAAGTGAAATGGCATTTGCAAAGTCCTGAGAAGCTGAGCTCTGCAGCACTGAAGAAATAATATGTTAATTCACTAAAATTTCCCAGTACAATGCCCTAAGCATTTTTGAGGAAAGAAGCTGTATGAATCTAATATGTAAGTGATTCTTTCATTCTAATTCATATACTTTCTACAGGTTACAAGGATGTCTCACTGGTATTCAAACTTGGGGTGTAGATTTTTTCACACTCTTGGTTTTTGTGTTTTTCAAGGCCCATTTTGATTGAACTGCAACAAGAAGGAGCAAGTGAGGGCCAGAGCTGATGTAGAGATGTGGGCTATGGGGCCATGGGTGGGACAATAGCCTGGCCTCGAACACAGGCTGAAGATGGATGGAGCCTGTTTCCTTCACTAGGCACCAGAGTTGTCTGAGGGGCATAGTATTCCTCAGCCTCTCTCCTAACAATTCAGAAGCCTGAAAAGCTGAAGGAAACTTCACGTAAGCCCAGTTAGGCCATGACTAAATACATGGTACTGTATGATGTGGGACACATGACTGGGGAAACAAAGAATACTAAGCACCTTTAACCTGGAAAGAGGAAGACTTGGGAATGGCATTGGAACACATTCCAACATTCAAGGACTATCATGTGGAAGAATTAGACTTGTTTTTGTGCTTTCACAGCACATTGTTGATGGACATCAGACAGATACTGGTTCAATGTCAATAAAAATGTTCTGATGGTGTGTCAGAAATTGAATAAGAATATTTGACACCTTTATAGTGTTTTACATCTGCAAAAGTGCTTTTCCTATCTAATTTAATAGGACTGTGATGTAGGTAGGATGATTATTATTATTATTATGATTCCTAACTTCACAGCACTATAGGCAGATAGAACTAAAGTTATTATTATTAGGATTATCATTATTATCACCAATACCATTGTTTTACTTTATTTTTTATTTTTTTAAGTTTATTTATTTATTTTGAGAGAGAGAGAGAGAGAGAGAGAGAACATGTGTGCACATGAGTTGGGGAGGGGCAGAGAGAGAGGGAGAGAGAAAGAATCCCAAGCAGGCTCCACACTGAACACAGAGTCCAATGTGGATCTTGATCTTACAAACAGTGAGATCATGACCTAAGCCCTGACCAAGAGCTGGTCACTTAACCAACTGAGCCACTCAGGCACCCCCAATACAACTGTTTTAGATCAGATACAAAAACAGAGACATAGTAAATAACTTCTTTAAAAACATGAAACTACTAAGTGGGTAAGTCTAAACCTATATTGTAAGCTTTTTATTAAATTTACACACTCCTCAAACTACAAAATAAGTGAAGAAACAAGATGCATGCTTTCAAATCTTTTATAATGGTCAGTCAGACCAGACCATGCTCTTGTTTAAACCCTTCCTGAATTTCTTTTCTGGTATATTAACTTCTGATTGCTAACTCCAAGGTCTCTCTGTCATTCTCATGGGCTTAGAATGGTCTTTTCCTAACCTTGGCTGTGTTCATCTGGGAAGCATCAGCAGGTGGGACTGGAACCTGGGGCACTAAGTGGCTAATTCAGGGTCTAATTTGTGGGGCCCCACAGAGCAGCTGAGTGCATCCCAGGGTGCACAGCTGGTTTCTCATAGTGCTGCTATTATAGTATTATTGGAAATGGCAAATGGGCATCAAGAAGTGGAGCCTCTTTGTGTAAGCTATAAGGAAAACTCAGCAGCAATAGTCCATACCCTTGGTAATTTTTGGCCTCAGGAAAGAGGTAAGGAATGGACAGTGGAGGGTGATACTGAACTCATTTTAGCTCATTTTAGTGAGGAGAAAACAATCCTAGGTTTTTTGTTCTTTGTTTTTAGATCTCTGGGGAATAATTCCTTATTTTGCCCCAGTTCTTAGCCAATTTCTGAAGTTTTTCATTTTGCCAAACCCAAATATCTCTTGCTGACATTTAGTGAGTTGGTAACATTTACTGAGCACTTGCTATATGGAGTGTGGATAGGGAAATGCAGAAAAACATATGTACATGCTCCCTGGACTCAATTTACCAAAAGAACAAAGAATTACAATAGTTGGCATTCTGATGGAAGTGTCAAAAATGCACAAAAAGAGCCATAAAAACTGGGGCACACATTGATTTGCTATACAATAATGTTTTTTATTTTTATTTTTTATTTTTGGGAGAGAGAGAGAGAGAGAAGGGGAAAGGCAGAGGAAGAGACAGAGATAATCTTAATCAGGCTCCATGCTTAGCACAGAGCCTGATGTGAGGCTTGATCCCACAACCCTGGGATCAAGACCTGAGCTGAAATCAAGAGTGGGGTGTTCAACCGACTGAGCTACTCAGGTGCCCCTATTTTTAAAAAATTATATATTTTTAAATGTCAAGAGCATGTGAGAGGCTAGATAGGAGTAGGTTTGGAACAAAAGGCCAAGGACAGCCTTCCATGTCTTGGGTTTTTTCTTCTTTTTAAACTCTTTGTCCCCACTGCTAGTTGGCATAGTCTAGCTCTCTCCTCCCTTGTTTCTTACATCATCTTGCGATTGTTATGTTCTGAGAGCCTGTCAGTCCAAAGTTTTTTCTATTTCTCTCAGCTGGCCTAGGGGCCTGCAGGCAAGCAGGTCACCTTGCAACCCCCTCCCCCCCCCCCCCAAATGCACAGAGGCATGAGATGGTTTTGCAGAGAAGCTGTTTGGACATCTGATCCAGATACGAAGAGCTGCAGGCCAGTTGCCTGTGGTGAGGGCTGGTGATGTGAAAGCGTGACTGGGAAGGACTATAGTCAGGGAAGGCACCTTGGCAGAGATGGGCTGTCAGCCACATTCTGAAGTTAGTGAATGTCTGGCTTAGGGAGACAGGGGGATAGAGACAGAAACTTGGAGAGAGCAGGATGGAGCCAAACTTGAGCATGAGAAGGAAGAAGGCCAAAGGTGTTATAGTGAAGATCATAATAATTCAGATATTTAGAATTTGAGTCCCTGTTCCTATCCCCACACTCTTTTCTTGTCCCTCACAATCAGAATACCCTGACATCTTTTTATTGCACTGCTCTTAGGGGCAGATGGATGGAGGTGGGAAAAAGAAGTCCATTGGATTTCTGATTGATTCTTCTGAACTTGCCTAGCAAAAACAATAATCTTAAAAGCTGAGGCTTTACATTTTTGTTTAAATCTCAAGTGCTTGGCTTTAAATATCAAGAGCCAAAGTCTAGAGAGCTGAAATTTTAGAAGGTAGGATGACACAACTTATTCCCTACTCAAAAGGAGATAAAAATGTGACCAGTTGGGGGAAGGATAACCAAAACAGATAATGCTGGAACTTTGGAGTTTCTGTGAAGAAGTTCAACATCCCTATACTCTGGGCTGAATTATGGGAGTGGGTAGGACTGGGTAACTGAAATTGTAAATGGATTGAAAGGAGTTCCAACAGTAATAGACACCTGTGCCTCTCTCTCCCTGGACTGTGGCCCAAAGCCCAAGTTATACCTGTTCCCAACAGGGCCCTGGGCTGTAGAGTAGTGATGGTTGGGGAAAGTCTAATTAGCAGATCTGAGGACAGCTTCATGGAATACCACACAATCCTATGCTCTCCAAAGTGGTAGCAGCGGAGGGCATCCAAAGAGTTTCCATGATGCCCACAATGACAGCAAAAGTGACTGGGAATAAGCTGGTAGATTCTAAGGAGACTGGGCTTGGATTCTGCAAAGAAGATGCAGGATGCATGTACCTCTTGGTAAGATGCTATAGCAGGATGATGAATGGTGAGGACCAGAGGAAATAAGGTATGCCTCACTGGAGGCAGCCAGGACAGGGGACAGCTCAAAGATCAGATGTCTTTCCCCAGAATCCAGGAATATGCCTGACCTTTACCAAAATAGAAACAAATTTATACATTTATAAATTTATTTATTTATTTATTTATTTATGTTAATGTTTATTTATTTTTTGAGAGAGAGACAGTGTGTGAGCAGGGGAGGGGCAAAGAGAGAGGGAACCACAGAATCTGAAGCAGGCTTCAGGCTCTGAGCTGTCAGCACACAGCCCGATGTGGGGCTTGAACCCACGAACTGTGAAATCATGACCTGAAGTGAGACACTTAACAGACTGAGCCATCCAGGCACCCCAGAAATGTATTCTTTAAAAAATTTTTAAAGTCTATTTATTTAATTTTGAGAGAGAAAGAGAGAGAGAAAGAGAGCCCACAAGAGGGGGAGGGGCAGAAAGAGAGAGGGACAGAAGATCTGAAGTGGGCTCTGTGCTGACAGAAGCAGGCTCTGTGCTGACAGCAGAGAGCTGGGTGCAGGACTTGAACTCATGAACCATGAGTTGAAGTTGGAAGCTTAACCAAATGAGCCACCAGGTGCCCCCCAAAATAGAAGTTTAGTACATTCCCAGCAGGAAGGAAAGAGAAGGGGTTGGAGGTGGGTGGGAGAGTGTATATCTCAAAGTAATCCTAATTAAATCCTAAAAAGGCTGAGTAATCTTGAATAAGAAAGATTAAGATTTCTGTGACAGAGAAAGAAATAAGAACTCCTGCGCTAAATTCTGTTATAGACAATAAAAATCTTTCTTTCTTTCTTTCTTTCTTTAAATACACAATCATGGACTGCAAAAGAAAGAAAGAAAGAAAGAAAGAAAGAAAGAAAGAAAGAAAGAAAGAAAGAAAGAAAGAGAGAGAGAGAGAAAGAAAGAAAGAAAAGAAAGAAGAGAGAAAGAGAGAGAGAGGTGGTACTGTGCACTTCCATTAGAAGTGATGTGATATTTGTCTTTGTGTAATATTAGTAGCCCTTAATGATCAGTATTCATATTTAATTCATTAGAACTTGCAAATTTAAGATATCCTAAAATTTCTCTCTCTTCCTTCCTTCCTTCCTTCCTTCCTTCCTTCCTTCCTTCCTTCCTTCCTTCCTTCCTTCCTTCCTTCCTTCCTTCCTTCCTTTCTTTCTTTCTTTCTTTCTTTCTTTCTTTCTTTCTTTCTTTCTTTCTTTCTTTCTTTCTTTCTTTCTCAGTCTATGATTGTGTATTTAACTTTCCACACAGGTTTGTCTAGATGGAGTGAAGATACCAAAATGGAGTAGGAGACAGATCAGAAACCTCAAGAGGGGAAACTCAAGGCATATAGGAGCGAATTATGGTGAGAACTTGCCTAGTTTCCAAGAGGTGGATAGGAATGGGAGAAGGCATGCTAATGTTGCACAGAGAGGGCTACATGGGGACTCCAGTTAGTTTCCCTACACATTGATCTGTTCAGTTGAAAGCTCTTGTCATGCCCTCAAATAGCTCTTCCCATGGAATCATTATGAACCCAAAGATGGCTTTGGCCTCTTGCCCACCCTCCCAGCAATGAACACACACAGCCTGTTGGTCAGTGTTGTGAGAGAGACTCCCATACTTGAGACCTGGACTCAGTGTGTGGGTTGTGCTTCTCCAGGCACTGCCTGTGACCAGATAGCACCAGACCTAGACATTGGGCATCTGCTCCTGCTGGGTCTGCAGATAAGGATAGGGCAGTAGAAGGTGAGATGTACCCTGCTCTGAATCAGAGTACAATGACAGGCAGATAAGCACATGTAAAATGAAACCACCAAACCCACTTCTACTTCTGATCACTGAGCAGCCACCTCAGAAATGTAATAGGAAAATTATTTGGAAGCTATTTCTCTGTATCAAGACAGATTTGTATGAGGAGAATGGAGTTAGGGTGTCATCTCCTGGTTCTGTGGTCTCCCTGTATTTCCTTGGCCAACAACACTTTTAGCCTTTGCTTCTTCACTTCCTCTTTCTTTTGGTTTGCCTTTCATCCCCCAATGCTTGATCTCCAGTTGGGGTTCTCTGAGTTTCAGTTTTGCATCCCAGTAAAAAATGGGATTCTCCTTCCAGAGGAGGACCTAGGTTTTTCTTTGTAATTTACTATATCTTTATAAAGTTCAGAGAACATCCTCAGATCCTAGACTGTTTATAACTTCTGAGTTTCACTTTCTCTCAGCAGGTTTTCTTATGGAGCAGGTTTGTTAGAATAGAATGAGCTGCTGCTGGATGAGTGAAATATGCAGAAGGATTTCACATATTAACAGGATTGATTAATCCATGTGTAGACACCATGACATCAGGGTTCTGAGGGAACAGTATGAAGTTTGGAAAAGTTTTTATGGGGCTTAGCCTCTAATAGGTGATAATAGGACCCAGGAGGCTCTCAGATAAACTAATTATAATTACAATGCTAATGAACATGTTACATATAACTTCCTGAATTACTTTTTGAATGGATAGCCATGATCTTTTATTTTTATACATGTATTTTATTTCTGTAATTTGGGGGAGAGGGCTTCAGGTTTAGAGAGTTGCATTAATTACCCTCCTCTGTTTGTGGAATATAATTATCATCACTCATTGCATTTACTTTCTTATATTATTATTTTTTTATTACATATTATTTATAACATATTATGTTGTATTACACAACATTGACATTTGTGCTGAAATGCTCAATCTATGACCATAAGAATGCACATATCTATGAGGAATAGGATGTTTTATGTTTCTTTAAAAAATTATTATGGAGAATTTAAAACATTTACTGGAAAAGACAGATGGCCTAATGAATCCCCTACTCTTATCCTTATCCTACCTATCACTCAGCTTGAATGTTTATAAATGCATGGCTCCTATTTTCCCCTACTATATTGTTCCTTTCCATCTCCTCATTTTTTTAAGGCAATCCCAGGTGTACAATTTAATCTATATATTTCAGTATCTCTTTCTGAAAGACAAAGACTTCCCTTTTTAAACATGACCATAATGCCATTGTCGGACCTCAAAAATCATCAATAACCTGTAATAGTACCAAGTATCCCGTCATTGTCCACAATTGCCTGATTGTACTATAAATGTTCTTTTTTTTTGTTTATTTTTATTTGTTTATACTATGTTTGAATCAAGATCCAAACAAGGTCTATGTATGATAATTGGTGACTATGTTTCTTAAATTTCTTTTAAGCTATAGTTTCCATTCCATTTCTTTTTGTCCTTGGCAGTTTTTGTTGTTGATGAGATGCAGTGGTTTCCTAGTAAGAGTTTCCCACCATTTGTTGTTGTTGTTGTTGTTGTTGATTGCATCCTTTGATAGTGTTTATTTAACATGTTCCTCTGTCTCTGGTATTTCTACAAATTATATATTAGATCTAGAGGTTTGATCAGATTCAAGTTTGATTTTGGAGAAGGACTGACTACTTCATAGGTGGTACTGTGCACTTCCATTAGAAGTGATGTGATATTTAATTGTCTTTGTGTAATATTAGTAGCCCTTAATGATCAGTACTCATATTAATTCATTAGAACTTGCAAATTTAAGATATCCTAATTCTATGATTTCTTTTTCAACATTACTTTGGCTATTCGGGGTCTTTTCTGGTTCCATACAAATTTTAGAATTGTTTGTTTTAGCTCTGTGAAGAATGCTGGTGTTATTTTGATAAGGATTACATTAAATTCATTAGAACTTGCAAATTTAAGATATCCTAATTCTATGATTTCTTTTTCAACATTACTTTGGCTATTCGGGGTCTTTTCTGGTTCCATACAAATTTTAGAATTGTTTGTTTTAGCTCTGTGAAGAATGCTGGTGTTATTTTGATAAGGATTGCATTAAATGTGTAGATTGCTTTGGTTAGTATAGACATTTTAACAATATTTGTTCTTCCAATCCATGAGCATGGAATGTTTTTCCATTTCTTTGTGTCTTCTTCAATTTCTTTCATAAGCATTCCATAGTTTTCAGTGTACAGATCTTTTACCTTTTTGATTAGGTTTATTCCTATGTATCTCATGTTTGTTTGTGTGCGTGTGTGTGTGTGCAATTGTACATGGGATCAATTCCTTGATTTCTCTTTCTGCTGCTTCATTATTGGTGTGTAGAAATGCAACAGATTTCTACAGGCAACACAATGGCACTAAATTCATATCTTTCAATAATCACTCTAAATGTAAATGGACCAAATGTTCCAATCAGAAGACATAGGGTATCAGAATGGATAAAAAACAAGATCCATCTATATGCTGCCTACAAGAGACTCAGTTTAGACCTAAAGACACCTGCAGATTGAAAGTGAGGGGATGGGGAACAATCTTTCATGCTAATAGATGTCAAAAGAAAGCAAGAGTAGCCATACTTATATCAGACAAACTAGATTTTAAAACAAAGACTGTAACAAGAAATGAAGAAGGGCATTGTATCATAATTAGGGGGTCTATCCACCAAGATCTAACAATTGTAAATATTTATGACCCCAATTTGAAAGCATCCAAATATTTAAATCAATTAATAACAAAAATAAAGAAGTTCAGTGATAATAATATAATTAAAGTAGGGGACTTTAACATCCCACTTACAACAATGGACAGATCATCTAAGCAGAAAATTAACAAGGAAACAATGGCTTTGAATGACACACTGGACCAGATGGACTTAACAGATATATTCAGAACATTTCATCCTAAAGCAGCAGAATACACATTCTTCTCGAGTACACATGGAACATTCTCCAGAATAGACTACATACTGGGTCACAAATCAGCCCTCAACAAGTACAAAAACGCTGAGATCATACAGTGTGTATTTTCAGACCACAACTCTATGAAACTTGAAATCAACAAGAAGAAAAAATTTGGAAAGACCACAAATACTTGGAGGTTAAAGAACATCTCACTAAAAAATGAATGGGTTAACCAAGAAATTGAAGAGGAAATTAAAAAGTACATGGGAGCCAATGAAAATGATAACACCACAGCCCCAAACCTCTGGGACGCAGCAAAGGTGGTCATAAGAGGGAAGTATATAGCGCTCCAGGCCTTCCTAAAGAAGGAAGAAATGTCTCAAATACACAACCTAACCTTATAGCTAAAGGAGCTGGAAAAAGAACAGTAAATAAAGCCTAAAGCCAGAAGAAGAAGGGAAATAATAAGGATTAGAGCAGAAATCAATCAAAATAATAATAAAAAATACCAGAACAGATCAATGAAACTAGGAGCTGGTTCTTTGAAAGACTTCACAAAATTGATAAACCCTTAGCTAAACCTATGAAAAAGAAAAGGACCCAAATAAATAAAGTCATGAATGAAAGAGGAGAGATCACAACCCGCACTGCAGAAATACAAACAATAATACAAGAATATTATAAGCAATTATATGCCATCAAATTGGGTAATCTGGAAGAAATGGATAAATTCCTAGAAACATATAAACTACCAAACTGAAACAAGAAGAAATAGAAACTTTGAACAGACCCATGATCAGTAAAGAAATTGAATCAGTAATCAAAAATCTCCCAATAAACAAGAGTCCAGGGCCAGATGGCATCCCAGGAGAATTCTATAAACCATTAAAGAAGAGTTAATACTT
The DNA here is from genome assembly GCF_028749965.1 of Puma concolor. NCBI lineage: Eukaryota > Metazoa > Chordata > Mammalia > Carnivora > Felidae > Puma > Puma concolor. The sequence goes on from NC_141683.1 coordinate 43,280,250, forward strand.
ATTATTTTGAAACTGTTCCAAAAAATAGAAGTGGAAAGGAAACTTCCAAACTCATTCTGTGAGGCCTGCATTACCTTGATTCCAAAACTAGACAGAGACCCCACTAAAAAGGCAAACTACAGACCAATTTCCCTGATGAACATGGATGCAAAAAGCCTTAAAAAGATACTAGCAAACAGAATCCAACAGTATATTAAAAGAATTATTCACTATGATTGAGAGGGATTTCTTCCTCAGCTGCAAGGGTGGTTCAATCTCTGCAAATCAATCAATGTGACACACCACATTAATAAATGAAATAATAAGAACTACATGATCCTCTCGATAGATGCAGAAAAGGCATTTGACAAAATACAGCATCTTTTCTTGATAAAGACCCTCAAGAAAGTAGGCATAGAAGGAACACACTTCAACATCGTAAAGGTCATATATGGAAGACCCACAGCTAATATCATCCTCAGTGGGGAAAAACTGAGTTTCCCCCTAGGGTCAGGAACACGACAGGGATGTCTACTCTCACCACTCTTGTTTAACATAGTACTGGAAGTCCTAGCCTCAGCAATAAGACAACAAAAAGAAAGAAAAGGCATCCAAATTGACAAGGAAGAAGTCAAACTTTCACTCTTCACAGACATGATACTTCACGTGGAAAATCCAAAAGACTCCACCAAAAAACTGTTAGAACTGATACGTGAATGCAAATGAAGTCAAGTAAGTCACAGATCCATTTGAAATTTATTCTGGAATGCAGTATGAGCAATAGATTTGATCTTATCTTTTCCTATATTACTATATAGTTATACTAAGTTTTCCACTGATTTGAGATGCTGTCATTACCATATACTAAATGCTTGTGTCATATATGTTAATATCTAGGTCATTTTCCAGGTTTTATTTTATGTTCATATAACAATACCAAACATATGTAAAAAAAATATATATATATATAAATTTGTGATACATATATATTTGTTTTTTGTAACTAACATGCAGTGTTATATTAGCATCATGTGTACAATATAATGATTCAACAATTCTATACATTGCTCATTGCTCAAGATATTTTATTAGAGAGGTTTATTGTAGAGTTGAATTCCGACAGGACTATTCCCCTTACTCTGACATAGTTATTTCTCCTCATTTTAAGGCTTTTTTCCTGGTAATTCTTGCTTGTTTGTTCTTCTAAATGAACTTCATAATCAATGTGTCTGACTCAAAAGAGAATTAGCTGATGGCATTTTTATTGAGATTGCATTACACTTAGAAAATATCTTATAAAAAACTGACATCTTTGGGGGCACCTGGGTGGGTCAATCAGTTAAGCATCCAACTCTTGGTTTGGGGTAGGCCATGATCTCATGATTTGTGAGTTCAAGCCCCACACTGGGCTCAGCACTGACAGCATGGAGCCTGCTTGGGAATCTCTCTTTCTCCCTCTCTCTCTGCTCCTCCTACTCTTCCTCTCTCAAAATAAATAAAAATTTAAAAAGTATATAGAAAATAAAACCCTGACATCTTTGAGATGCTGATCCTTCCTATCCCCACACATGGTATTTCATTTCATTTGTTCAAATCTATGTTTGTTTTTTTCTGAATGTTTTATGGTTTTCCTTGTACAGATTTTGGGCATTTCTTGTAGGTTTATGGCTAGGTATTTTATTTTATTTTTGCTACAATGAAAGGGGTTTTTAAGAGAAAAACCTCTTCCTTTAGCCTTCTAACTGGGTCTCTTGGTTTATGATAATTTTAATGCCTGCTATTTTACTAAGTTTTCTTATTATTTGTAGTAGTTTTCTCAGGGATGCTTTTCAAATTTTTAGATAATATTATATACAGGTGAAGAGTTTTTACCTCTTTTGTTCCAATTCTTTTTCCTCTAGATGCTTTCTCTCATCTAATTAAATTAGTTCTAAGACAGTGTGAAATATAGGAAGAGATAGTGCTTGTGTTGTTCCTGAATTTAGCAGAGAAGCTTTTGGTGTTTCCTTATTTGTAAGACGTTGGATTTGGGACTTTTTGTTTTTTGGTTTCTTTTTATGTCTATTGGGTCAGCATTGATATTAGCTAATAATCTCTTCTTTCCCCTCCCTTTCCTTCCACTCAATCTATTTTGAAATAGCCTCCTTTTAGTCCTAATTAATTCCCAATCAGTGAGCTTATTTTACTCTTCACATATTCTTTCCAGCCTCCCTCTGTTTTTTCATGGTTATACTGCACAGGAGTTGTCAAAACATATAGCTCTAACATATCACCTTATGTATCTTATATACCCTCCTTTGTAACTATAACTTAGTCTTAGATTTACCAATTAATATACACTTAATGTTAAAAAATTCATTTTTAGTTGTTTGTCCCTAGTGTATAAAAGTGGAATTAATTTTTGTAAATTGACCTTGTAACCTGCAACCTTGCTATAATTTATTTATTAGTTCTAGGGAGTATTTGTGGCTTCCTGGGGACTTTTTTACATACACAATCATGTCTATTTCATTGTAGATATTTCCTACCTTTTAATTCATTGCAAGTCTATTTCCTTTACCTCCCTCAGCATATTTATACTAGTTGCTTTAAAGTCTTTGAGAATTCTAACATCTGGGTCATCTCAGGGTTGGCATATATTGATTATCTTTTTCTTTGAGAGTGGGTCACATTTTCCTGAGTCTTCCTTTGTTGCATAACTTGGGATTGTATACTGGACATTGTGAATGTTATATTGCAGAAACTCTGCATTCTGTTATATTTCTCTGAGGAGAGTTGGTGTTTTGTTTTGTTTTAGCAGATGATTAATTCAGTTTAGACTCAGATCGCCAGCTGTCATGCCTGTGCTGCATGGTAGTTCAGATCTTACCTCAGTTCTTCACAATTTACTTTCAGTTTGTTCCACATATGCATGGTTCAAGTGTCAGCCAGAGACTTGGGCTGGGTTTATATATAGAGTTTGAGATTCTCCTTTTCTTAATCTTTCTCTTTTCTGGGGTTCCCCCTTACTTTCTGGCAGCCCTGGTGGTCCTGGCTTCTTTGCATGGGTCCCATGGTCAGAAAGATGGTGGACCTGCTACCAGAATGTCAGCTAGCTCACACCAGCATTGCTGCAACTGTGTTTTCCCTCAGGGAAAAGCCACCATAGGCAGAGAACTCATTCTGTACTGGTCACTTGCTTCAATTTTTATTCTTCTCCAAATAGGCCTGCCTTCGTTCAGTCTTCAGAGTTCCCTGAATTTTTTGTTGTACGTTTTCTCAGGGTTTATAGCTGTTATTTGGTAAGGTAAGTGTTTACTCCTCCTCACCAGAAGCAGCACTTTTTAGTACTTGAAAAGGCTTTGAAAGGGAATCTAGCCTGGGGCAGGCCCAGTGGGGATTATTTTTGGTCATAAGAGTCTTTCAACAATGATTTCTCCACTCCATCTATGGCAAAGCCTGCCTTCTCTGGATTGAGGCTGTTCACTGTTTTAACAAGTCTCCAAAGGAGTATTTCCTGCCTCTTATGTTCTGAGCCTCACAGTGACCTTTGCCAGCCGTGGAGCATGATGAAATCAGGACAGTATCAGGTGTCATATCTCCCACCTCTGAGCTTACAGGCTTAGCAAGCATCCCAGTTTTCAGAGCGGGTGTAGAGTCAATATGAACAATATCTCTTTAACTCTTCCATGTATGACAGTGAGAGGATCACCTTGCCTCTATAGGGGAATGACGTGTGCAAAAGCACAGAGAAAGGGAATCAGGAGTAGGGCTCCATTTCTTAAATCTTGAGAAATGCAGTCACTGGATTGGCATATTTGTTGTTGTTGTTGTTGTTGTATTTTTGTATGATGTTCCTGCTATATTATGGCCTCTTTCACATCCCACTTTTTTTTCATAAAGCCTTTTTAAATCATCACTAACCTCATTCTTTTCAAGTCTCTTAAAGAAAGGAGTGTCGGGGCGCCTGGGTGGCGCAGTCGGTTAAGCGTCCGACTTCAACCAGGTCACGATCTCACGGTCCGTGAGTTCGAGCCCCGCGTCGGGCTCTGGGCTGATGGCTCAGAGCCTGGAGCCTGTTTCCGATTCTGTGTCTCCCTCTCTCTCTGCCCCTCGCCCGTTCATGCTCTGTCTCTCTCTGTCCCAAAAATAAATAAACGTTGAAAAAAAAATTAAAAAAAAAAAAAAAAAAGAAAGGAGTGTCTGTGGACTAGATTGCCTTTGCATTGTCTTCTAATAATTTCACATGTACAAGTCCTGGTTTTTCTACCAGTCTGTAATAATTTTGAGGGCTGGGTCACATTTCTTAAACAACTGATCCACCTAGCAGTGCCTAGCCTAAGACATGTTGTCCATGTGGAGTTGAACTGAGTCTGAAACCAGGAACCAATTTGACAGCTCAGAGCTCTGGGCTTGTGGCAGAAAATAATGTCAGTAAATTTCAAAGTAAGTGGCCTTAAAACTGTGTTGAGAATGCAGCATGAAGGACAGGCCAATTTTGCCAGTTGGGTACTGAGCATGCAGTGCAGGATATTAGAAACGGAGCTTTAAAATATAAGTAAATAATGGTTTCGTGTATCTGAAGATTTCAAGTTAAAAGGCTTAAAGCCAAGATGAGAATTATCAAGGAAGTAAACATGGCTATTTCAACAGTTTAGGGATTTAACAAAATTAAATCTTGGGCCATGATCCTGACACTTTAATTGAAATTAAAATTTAACATCAATAAAATAATCACAGCACTGAAAAAGAGCAACACTTTATTGTCATTCTGAACACTGTCAACTTGACTTTTTTTTATCCAAAAGATTTGGTGAGTCCAAGGAATTCTCCAAGCAGGCCACCTCAAGATCAGCAATTATAGTTACATTATTGTTATTCTCACCATAGTGGTTTTTGGACATTCTGTCTGACTTATTGCTTCCTGACCCAATGGGATATACCCTTTAAATTGTTTTGCCAAGAGTGTTATTGGCTTTGTTTTATTCCATATGTTTTTTTCTCCTGATCCATCTTATGAATAAACCTCACTGATTTCTCCCTCCTCTGAAATCCCAACACTTATTGTCCATTCTGCCCATAGACTCAAGTCATTTTGTCCTTGATACTCAACTTGCTCAACTCAGTCACATTATGCATGAGAAAACCAATGTCCAGAGTGCCATAGTTAGTTTCCCAATGTCACATAGTAATTTGATGGCAAAACTGTGATGAGAATCTAAGCCTTTGATGAATAAAGAAGATGTGTTATATACATGTACATATATGTATATATCATGCATATTAGTCATCAAGATGAATGAAATCTTGCCATTTGCAATGACATGGATGGAACTACAGTGTATTATGCTAAGCAAAATGTCAGCCATTTGCAATGACATGGATGGAACTACAGTGTATTATGCTAAGCAAAATGTCAGAGAAAGACAAATACCATATGATTTCACTCATTTGTGGAATTTAAGAAACAAAACAGATGAACATATGAGGGGGGTGGAACAAAAAAGAGAGAGAGGGAAACAAATCACAAGAGACTCTTAGAGAACAAACTGAGGATTGATGGTGGGGTGTGGGTGGGTGATGGGTATTAAGGAGTGCACTTGTTGGGATGAGCACTGGGTGTTGTATATAAGGGATAAACCACTGAATTCTATTCCTGAAGCCAATATTGCACTGTGTGTTAACTAACTGGAATTTAAATAAAAATTTGGAAAGAAAAAAAGAATCTAAGTCTTTACAGATGACTTAGTATGCTTCACCTGTACGGCACTACCCACACTTGTTGTTACAAACATTTAATAATAATAACAACAATAATAATGTGATACTTCTGTAAAAAGCATTATGCTTTATTTCTGTTTTATTTAAGGCTGAATAATATTCCATTGTATGGGTATACCACATTTTCTTTATCCATTCATAACTTGGAGGATTTTAAGCAAGTGTGTAACACAGTCTGTGATTTAGGACAATCACTCTGAGGATGCAGGGTGCATTGTGGTTCTAGAATGAGGTGGAGGGGATAGAAGAGCAGCAGGGAGACCAGAGAGGGGCTGGTGGAGTTGTCCAGGCAAGATGATGGTGGTCTGACCTCAGGCATGATAGAAGACTTGGATTCCAGAGACATTTAAGAGGTAGAATTGGTGGGATTTGTAAAAGTGACAAGATATTTGTCCTAGCTTTAGAACTCCCGAGGTATCTTTGTGCTTAAAGTTTATGCTTTATTTCTTAAACTAAAATTTAAAAATTTTTTATTAAGATAATTTGGTTAGAGTGCTAGCCCCTAAGATGGCTAACACTATACCAATATTTGGTACTAGAATCAAGCTCTGTTTTTGGATGGGGATACTTATTAGGATATTCCATGGCCTGGATAAAATGTACCTACCCTGTCCTTGTTTCTTTGCTATGATTCTGTGCTCACCAAATAGCTTATGATGACTAATTTGGTCTTGCAGATACACTGATAACAAGAAGGAGGTATGCTGGCTACAGAATTTGTGTATATTACTCCAGGCCCCAGGCAGGACAACCTCCTGTATAAATTGATAAACTGGCATTCTGGTTTTTCAGTCTCCAGAGCTTTGGCTTATGTGACACCCCACACCCTGAAACTGGTTAATTTTGAGGGAAATAACAAAACTGAGTTACTGAAACTGCCCAGCTGAGGTCAGATTCTAAATGGAGGTGATTCTGCTGAGCTGTGAGTGCCTCGTGGGGTCCATCTCAGGCAGTAGCCAGCCTCCCTCTGCCATTTATAAAGATGTGTTGAACTGTAGCAGCCAAGAATCACAGCCTTCCAAAGAGTTACTTAGTTGATGTTTTCTGTTCAGAATGTTCTATTTTATGCCTAGCTAAGATTCTTTCACAGGCTGGGTTTGGTACTAACAAGGCCTGAGGACAGGGTCAGATAGAGAACAGACTCAGAGGGCCTGGCCAATATCCTAGAGAGCTGGGAGATAGGGAGATGCCTGGTTTTTAATTCTGATTAGGGTGTATTTAAAAATTTTTTTAATGTTTATTTATTTTTGACAGAGAGAGAGAGAGAGAGACAGAGCATGAGTGGGGGAGGGGCAGAGAGAGAGAGGAAAACGGAATCTGAAGCAGGCTCCAGGCTCTGGGCTGGCAGCACAGAGTCCGACACAGGGCTAGAACTCACAGACTGCAAGATCATGACCTGAGCCGAAGTCGGATGTTCAACCGACTGAGCCACCCAGGCGCCCCACAGATTAGGGCGTATTAAAAAAAAAAATCTTGGAGCCATGAGATTCCTATACTGATTACCAACTCTCCAGAAATTTCATTCTCACTGACATTTAGGATAAGGAAGAGATGGGCCTGTACTTATACTGGCAACTTTGCCATAATAACACTCTGTCCTAAGCCACCCTCCAAATCAGAATAGTTTCTTTTCAAAGAGCAGCAGATCAGCTGAGCCAGCTTTGCTTCAGTTTGCAGTAACTGGGCTAGAGCTGCATCCAGGGTTTCTTCTGTTCCTCCTGGGACCAGTGGGCCACGCAAGGCATGTTCTCTTCACAGTGGTAGTAGAGAGGCAGCCTAATGCGAGCACATTTCAAGCTTCTGCTTGTATCACAACTGCTGGCATCCCATTGGCGAAAGCAAGTCACATGTCTGAGCCAATTTCATTGGGCAGGGCGGGGAGTTCCCTGCCTTCTTGTGGGAGGGGCCACCAAGCTACCGAGCAAGCTACAGCAAAGGGTATGGATATGGGAGGGGCGAAGAACTGAGGACATTAAGGCAGTCGACCCCAGACCCAGTTTGGTATTCTCGGAAACGTGATGTTGTTTATGTCCCTGGGAGAGATTTTTCTGCAGATTAGAACCTTTTAAAAGAGACTGTGGTAACAATTAGGTAGGGCCTCGAAAAGTTAAACATAGAATTACCATTTGATCCAGCAATTTCACTCCTAGGTATAGATCCAAAAGACTTAAAAGCAGGGTCTCAAATCAGTGTTCATAGCAGCATCATTCACAATAGCCCAAAGGGGGAATAATCCAAATGTCCATCAATACAGATGAATGGGAAAATAAAATATGGTATATATGTACATTGGAATGTTAGTGATAAAAAGAAATGACATTTGACACGTGCTACAAATGGATGAACCTTGAGGACATTATATTAAGTGAAATAAGCCAGATACAAAGGACAAATATTATATGACTCCACTTATATGAAGCACTGAGAGTAGGTAAATCCATCAAGGTGAATATTTGATGGAAAGATGCCCAAACCTTCCTATTGTGATGATTAGGCTATTAATATGTTTCCTGGGAAGAAACAGTGAATGGGTGTCTCAGTAACTACCAGTGGACAGGGAACTAGATTCACCCATCAAAATATTTGTGTATTCCTTTTTTTCCTTCCCATAAAAGCTCTTTGAAAATATGCCAATATCATTGATATCAGTGTGGTGAGAAAAGCAAAGTGGTATTTGTCTTGTTCATTAACAACCGAGGAGGTCTTCCCTTGTACAAAGATATCATGCCTTTTTCATTTTCTCTTTCTTCCTCTCTCTCCGGCCCCTCACCTCCATGGACTTGGAAAGCCATAGGTTCTAAATTGTCCTCTTTGCATGTAACAACATTTTAAGAGTGTCCACCTGGAAAGACAGGGTTGGCACATCCCAGGGAAGCAGTGCACCGTCTGATTAGCTATATCTGCTGTCAGGCTCCAGGGAAGCATGCACTATGGGCCTAGGAAAACATTTTTAACTCTCCCTCTGATAACTCATTAGCTCTTTGTTCAAGGATCCCAGGCCTTGGTAACTTGGATACTGCTGAGTTCTCTGAATGGACAAATTGCCGTTTTTGGACATTCCCTGAAGATGTGAAACTAAATGTTGTCTCTTTAGCCTTGGACTCTTCCTTAGGCAGATATGGTGCATAGAAGTCTGGGTATTACCAGAATCCCAAGGACTGTAAGTCTGGGTTTCCTGCCATGTTTCCTAAGTGCAACAGAGGCTAAAGAAATTGTAGAACAGAACCAGCAGCAACTAAATCAAAATTCCCAAAGTGGATAATTAACTGGGTGGCCTGTGGTCCAGGTGATGGAAAGAGAGGAGACATTTGGTGAGTTATTGTCAGAGTGTGATGCTCAAGCAGAGGCTGTTGGGAGCACACCACCTGCTCTTTTTAGGACCCTTTAACCACCATCCATACCTGGTCCATGGAAATGAACCCGCTTGTGCTACTCTAGTGTCATTAAGTGAAATGCCCAGTCCCAGTCCCCCTTCCTGCCCCCCAACCTCTAAACATCCCACAGGGACAGAGTGGAGAATAAATCAGATCAGTTGTCCTTGGAGTGGAGAGATCTGGAGGGATCTGTAAGGGATAATATGTTCACAGGGAGGGAAAATGAAAATCTGAGAAGCCTTGAGTGGGCTATAGGGGAGGAATGAGTGCATCTGTGGGGAATAGTTTACAGACTGTGATGTTTTGAAAAATTATGGCTAATTCTGGTTTAGTGATCCTTTCTAAAGTAATCTATATGTGTAGGATTTAGGGATTAAGATCTGCAGCCTTCCCTGAAAGGTAGCAAGTGGTTCTCAGACTTCTGTGTGATTTCAGAGCTAGGAGGGTGCCTGATAAGTTATGTTACCCATTTCCTTGTCCTCAGGCAGGACCAACCCAGATACGTGACTCAATTCCAGCTTTTTGAAGAAAAAAAAAAAGACCCATCCCCCTTCCCCCCAAAAAACCTTCAATTAAAACATTACTTGGCTGTCTCTGTAATAATGAATATAATATTTATTGAGTATAGGTAAATAATATTTATTGCATATTTTCTTTTTAAAACTTTTAAAAATTTTTAAATTTATATCCAAGTTACTTAGCATATAGTGCAATCTTGATTTCAGGAATAGATTCCAGTGACTCATACGCTATGTATAACACCCAGTGCTCATCCCAACAAGTGTCTTCCTTAATGCCCCTTACCCATAAGCCCATCCCCCCAAACAACCCCTCCAGCATCCTTCAGTTTGTTCTCTGTATTTAAGAGTCTTATTGAGTATTTTCTATGTTTCAGGCAGTGTTCTAAGTACTTGACAGACAATATCTCCTAGAATCCTCACGATCACCCTCACTATCACGTATGAAGGTTACATAGATGAGGAACCCAGATACACCCTATTATCCAGTTACGTAGATGAGGAAACTGAGGCATAGAGAGGTCACATGTTATTTAGTTAGTAGGCAGTGAGTGGGGAGTGAACCGCAGGTTCTGACTCCAGAGCCCGCGGTCTGGATCACTGTTTGGGAGACATTCCTCACGGTCTCATTTCAGCGCACCTGGTCTTAGCTTGTATTAATTTGCTTCGGCTACTATAACAGAGTACCATAGACTGTGTGGCTTACACAACAGAAATTTATTTTCTCCCATCTCTGGGAGCTAGAAGTCTGAGATCAAGGTATTGGTGGGGTTGGTTTCTTCTGAGGCCTGTGTCCCTGGCTTGTAGAGGGCCATCTTCTCCTTCTGTCTTCAGTGGTCTTCTCTCTGTGTATGTCTGTGTCCTAGTCTCTTTTTTATAAGGACATCAGTCATATTAGATTAGGGTCCACCCTAATTACTTCATGTAACCTTAATTACCTCTTTACAGATCCTATGTCCAAAAATACAGTCATATTCTGAGGTACTATGGGTTATGACTCCAATATGTGAATTTTGGGAGGGGATACAATTCAGCCCATAACACAGGAGGATGGACAGTGTGGGTCCCATTGAGGTCCACAATGATTAAATTGTTTCTTGCCCTTCTCTTCTGTATGGGGGAATAGTTCCTACCTCTGCTGTTTGCTTTCTCTTTCCAACTGGTTAATTATGTACACGGTTCTTTTCTCCACTGAGTGCATCAAGTTTCATGTCCTGCTTCATAAGTACTTGGATTCAAATTGAAAGCATGCTATACCATTTAAACTTAATTTTCCTCTTCCCTCCTACTGATTCATAGAGAATGCCCATTCTGAGTTGGAGGAGAAAATTCAGGGTGGAGATGCAGGAGATAGGCGAGTATAAAAGAATGTGGGCTTTCAGAAAAGTGTTCTTTTCTACCTTTACTTATAATTCAGGTGCCCCCTTAACTGGGTCCTTTCTGCCCTATATCACATGTTGAATTACCAAGCCAAAGGGTTTGTCCCATATGTGGCAAACTGTTTAGGACCTCTAGAAACCAGGAATCATAGGCACACAAGATGCTGAGACTGAGGGAAGTTAAGAGGATTGCTTGGGGGCCTCCAGGCTGGCAATGGATGAACTGAGACAGGAAATTAGGCTCCCATACTACTAAATGATTTTCCCTCTTCTTGTCTATCACTTGAGCCTTACTGTATTACTGTGTTGATTAAATGAAATTATGTTTTTTCTTTACTCCTTTAGGTAATCAAAGTCTGAAGAAGAGTCTGGCAATTACTTCCCAATAGGTTTTGTTTGTCTTTTTAGACTCATTGGAGGAAATGAGACATTAGCATATGAATTGTGTTGAAGTATTTTATCTGACAATCCAATTTGGGCAGTTTCATGTATATATATATATATATATATATATATATATACACACACACACACACATATACGTATATGTATATATATATATGTATACACACATGTATGTATATATACATACATATGTATATATATGTATGTATATATATATATGTATGTATATATATATCTATACATATCTATGGATAGATAAATAGGACCATGTCTGAGGCTAATACTATCCTGAGAAGTTATTTTGCCTCAAATTGATATAACCATTTTATTTTATTTTTTTGAGGGAGAGAGCATGTGAGAGTGTGAATGGGGGAAGAGCAGAGGAGGAGGGAGAGAGAATCTTAAGCAGGCTCCACACCCAGCATGAAATCCGGCTTGAGACTTGATCTCATGACAGTGAGATCATGACCTGAGCCAAAATCAAGAGTCAGATATTTAACAGATTGGGCCACCCAGGAACCCCTATAATATAACTATTTTAGAGGGGCCTCCTGGAAAGGGCTGTGGAAAGGAGAGAAAACACCAGTGTTGGAGCCCTGACCCCATTCCTGTGGTTAATGCTGGCCCTTAGAGTTTATTCTCTTAGAGCTTTTTATTAATTAGTAAATATGGTTTTTTTCACCCATGCTGGAATGGTTATCTTTCCTGTATGATAAGAAAGGGTGGGTGTGACCCACCTTGGCTTGACCTTGGCTGCCCCTAGACCCTAGTTAGTCTGAGACATTTTGAGGGTAACCTATATACTGCAGTCAGAGTTTTCAATGCTCTCCTTCCAAGGTAAAGCCAGAGCCTCAGCAAGGTTTGACTCTGTTACAGTGTACTTGACTTGAAACTGTAACTAAACACTGATGGTGCTGGAATGCAGACAAAGCATGCCAGTGAGCGAGTGAGTGAGCGTGTGAGTGAGTGTGCAGGACTGAGCAAGCCGCATCTGTTGAATGGTGAACCCCAAGAGTTCAATTACCCCAGTTCCCTCCACAGAAGGTAACCATGGAAACCTCATAATCCAAAGCATCACCAGTCTCCAAGCATCATACACACACACTCACACCCCGGGAGGGCAGTGTGTGTATATATATATATATATATATATATATATATATATATGTGCATGACTATGTCTGCATGTGCTCATGTTTTCCTTATTCTGTATGTGGGGTGTGTTTGTGTGATGGCTTGGCAGTTTGTGTGTGTGTGTGTATCAAATGGAATTAGCATGGGCGTTTGCTGCCACATGCTTTCCGGTTCTGCTCTCAGGGGTGGTGAGAGAGCGTAGGTTTGTCCTAATGTTTGGGTGGTGCACTCGGAGCCGGTTAGAAGACACGCATTTTCAATTTAGTGGAGGGTGATGTAGTGGCATGATTGAGGCATACAGGAAGGTTTTTAACTTATTTTTCCCATATCAGATTTCTATTGCACAAAAGTGTACAGGAGGTGGATTTTTCACCAGCTGGGAGGTATTATTCCCCCAGGATGGGAAAACTCAGCTTGGATCCATATTAAGCTGCTCAAACAATCTAGTGTGGATGCAGATTCAGGTTTGGGAAACAGTGTCTCCCCCCCCCCCCCCCCCCCAGGGTATGTGTTGGCCTTTTATTTATTCTCTTCTAGCTTCCTGCTATAAACCTTTCCCTTTTTCTGAAGCTTGGGCTAGCCTGATTATGGCAACAGGAGTATGAGAATGTGGCACTTGGGGAGCGGGTGGTGAGGACAACTCACGGAAGTCTGCTAATGAAATGTGTCATTCAGTATGTGCATGATATCGAGAAAATTGTGTGTCACTTGGCAGATCTTTGAGGGTAAGGCAGTTCCATCTGGATTAAGGATTATTTGGGGGAAAAGCTATATGAAGCCTGGGGCTTCAGAGAGGCATGCCTGGGTCTCCGAGCTATGATTGAGGTCTTCATACTGCGTGAAGCCTGACCCCGGGCTTGAGGCTGTCCTGACTTCATTGAGCTCTGGGCACTCAAGTGTGAGAGCCTGCACGTCTGTGTGCTTATCAGCTCTATCCCTTCTTTATGTAATGTATAAACAACGAGAATTCTCCAGGGAGTGTTGAGGAGAAACCCTTGTCTTCTGAATTTTTGCCTTTCTTTCACATTTGCAGCTAAGGTTTCCCAAATGGAGAGGTCTTGTTTGTCTATTAAAAAACGCCTATCAAAAGAATATTTTCTTTTCTCCTTTGAAAATAGCCACTTCCTGGATGACAGAAATCCACACTGGCGTCTCCCAGCAGGGGCCTGAAACACTGCCCATGTCCTCTGACTCCTCAGCCCATGGCCCGTGTGCTTCTGGCATCACCATCTCAGCCTCCGTCTGCTTTCCCCATGGCTCTGCTCCCAGAAGGAAGGAGTCAGGCTAAAAGGCTACGAGATGTTTGATGTCAGGCAGTTGCCTGAAGCACTGACACCTTGGACAGAACTTCTTATTACTGCGTGGGCAGAGTTCCTTGTTGACTTTGCTCAAACGGTGGCATAGCGCCCTCAGAGATGAGCTGAAGGGAACCACCCACTTGGTGCTGTTCACTTTCCCCACTCCTGCTGGAGCCCATTTCAGGCCCCCTGGGAGCTACTGCCATAATGGATCATCCCCACCAACGTGGCTGAAAGATCCCATCGCTGTTGGCTCACCACCTCACCAAAACTGTTTAGGAAGGAGGTCTCCTTCACCCCATCTGTGGTAGTAGAGGGGAGGCTGCAACTTGAATGGGTTCCCCCTCTGGCTTCCTCACCCTGTGCCCTTTTTGGGGGGTATGTTGAGTTTCTCACAAGCAGTGATTCAGAAACCTGTGGTTTGAGGTTTTTTCATCCTGTCATCCAACCACTACTTGTTAAATGCCACTGGGCATATGGCAGTGAAGGAGACACTATTTTGGCCCTTAGCAAGCTCACTGGTGGAGAGGTATCAGCCTCCCTGCAATGAGATAAGACACAACAGGGGCTAACCCAGAGCACAGATAAAGGGGACGGGGCAGGAGGCTTCTTAGAGAAACTGATATCTGATCTGCAACCTGAAGGATGAGGGAAAGCTAGCTAGGTAAAGCGGGGTGATGACACCCCTTCAGGCAAGAGGGAATGAAATATTTGTTAAAAAATAACTGCTTCACCAGTGAAACCTCATGGAAAGTGATATTCATGAGAGAGAAAAAATGGAGGGGGTGGAGAGAGAGAGAGAGAGAGGCAGGCATAGGAAACAAAGAGACAAAGAGAAGGAGAAACAGAGACAGCTGGACAGAGACAAAAGGCTGAAAGGTGGACAGGTGCCAGAGACAGAGGGATGACCATAGACTCATGGATTGTTAGAGCTGGAAGGAACCATAGTGAACGGACAAGGAATAATTTCACAGATACAGAAACTGAGGCAAAGAAAGTCGTTTGCCAGAGTCACAAAGATATTTCATCTGAGTGCTGAGTCAGGAAGCTAGATCTTGGCTTCCAGGAGGTTGGAGAGAAGAGCTGGGGAAGGAGAAGATGGGGAGAGTGGGAAGTCAGAGATGGAGGTCAGGGAGCTTGGGAGAGGCACAGAGAGATGATATTCACTGATACCACATAGTCAGGTTCACCGGAGTGAATGCAGGGAAAGTTTAGATGAAATCTGAGCTGGCTTTCTTTTTCCTCTCTCCTTTACCTTCCTATTTCTCTCCCTCTCTTTTTCCTTCCAACCATATCCTGCCTACAACCAGATATCAGAGAACTGGTTGCCATGGCTACTAAATGGCATTCAAGCAGGCTGAATTATTAAACCAGGGTCTTTTCTTTGAAGCCAAGGCCCCAGTGTGAAGTACCGTTAGGGGGCGCAGTATGGGGTACAGGTTGGCATCTGGGCTGTCCTAGGTGCTCCCTTGCTGGTCTGGCTCAGAGAGGATGGCAGTGCGTCTTGAGCACTGAACCTTTTCCCCACCGCTGGGTATTATAGAGGCTCGGGAGTGGGGAGGAGGTGCGTCTGCTGGGGAGGGGGACAGCCCTGTGTGCCCAACTGAATCCCTACATCCAAGAGTACTTCCCCCACCTGCTCTGCCTAGAGCAAAAGGCGCTGGGCAACAGCCACAACTCATTCAAATGGGATAAGAACCAAAGCCAATATTTTTGTTATGTCTGCAACGACAGCATATTGTTCTAATTAGTTGTTACTGGTAGCCAGAGAGGCAAGAAATAAAATGGCAGGTATGTCCAAGGGGTCATACTTGGGCATCTGGACTTATGATGCCTCCTTGGACAGGTTAAGGAAATCTGTCGTGGAACATTCCAGTTGGTAGGCATGGCCTTATCCCAATAGTATGAGTGGGCTATCAAGGAGAATCTTGTTTGTGGGCACAATTGTTGTTTGTTTTGATGATGGCTTCCAAGCCAGGAAAACCATCAGCCTTCTGGTATCCTAGCTCTTTAAACTTTTTCATTATAAAAAGAAAACCAAACGTTGTCCTGTCGATGCTCCTGCCTATGGAGTAGCTGGTAACTGTCCTCTATGTATGCATATGCTGGGGTGGGGTGGGGGGCATGAAGGGCACATTTTGGAGTTAATGGAGTCATTCTCCTTTCCTCTAACAGATTCAATAGGTTCTGAGGTTAATTTCCCAGAGTGGGAAAATTTCTCCCTCTTCCTCTCCACTTGGTGGTTTTTCTCCCTTGAGAGGAGGGCTGCTGATTCCCCAGGCCTAGGATTCTGACCTCCCTTAGACCAGGGCCCAAGATCTCCTTCTCAAGAGAGGCTCCCACTGCACTCTGATGCTTGCACTGAAAAAGAAAAAGAATTCTTAATGGGGGAAACTAGACTTATGTAAGACTTTCTCAAAATCTATCGGCCTCAGAAAAACCGATGTGTAGCCCTGATTCCCCCCTCCCCTTCCCCCAATGCCCTGCGTGAGCAGTTTTTAACATCAGGCCTAAAGTCCTGGCTTTCTGAAAGTCTAGTTCATAGAGACCAGACTCACTTCTTTTCAATGTTGGTGATAATTTTCACGACTTACCTGACTCTGGGGTTGAAGTTGGGTCCTCACAGAGTGACCCTCCTGAATAGACCTTCAGAGGGGGGGAGGGGGGAGTGAGAAAAAGTCAAGGAGGCCGCAAAGCCCTTGGTCTTCACTTCCTTTCCCTGCCCTAAACTAAAGGGAGAGGGACAGGAGTCATTAGCCTTGTGGCTATTTTGTTCCCTTCAGTGAATGTTTTCTAAGAAGTGCCAGGTCCTTGGGTGGGTGGGGTGTATAGGGTGCAAAGTTGACTAAGTAGAATCCCTGCTCTTGGCCATGGGACACTCCTAGCTAAGTAGGAATGGCCGACTGTCCTCATTCAACGATGGAAACACCCAAAGCAAGCCTCAGAGGACTTGCTGCATCTGTGCCAAGGACAGGCCTAAGGAACAAGAGCAGTGAGGGAGAGAACCCTCCCCTTTCTCCTCCTCCTCCCCCCCCTACTTCCTCAATCCTACTGCCTTTTTGGGGGGGGGGGCGGGTGCCCTTCTGTGCTCTGATTCTGAGCTTTTGGTGGAGGGTGGGCATTTGCTTATAGCTAGTCAGCAAAGCCCCCCTGGGGACCTACTTGGACTGAAGAGATGAGCTGCCGGAGCCCAACGTCGTCACCAGCAATGGCTCTGGGAGGCATTTCTGTTAATTCTTGAGGAAACATAACGCAGAGCGCCGGAGAAATAGGGGAAGAAGGAGCCCTCCGAGAGATTCAGATCTAGAAAATCTTCCAAATGACAGTTCGACTGGCTTTTCGGGCTGTTTGTGTGTTCCTTAACTCCCTCAGGGGGCAGGGTCTTCCTTGGGGCCCTCACCTGGACCCTGGCAGCACTCGCAGAGGACCTGTAGGCCCCTCCAGGGGCAGCGAGAGACTTCCCCCCGCGGCCGGGGCCCCCTGTCCTTGGGCAGCTTCTGGCTCAGGAACTGGCCCCTCCACACTTTCCCCTCTCCCTTACTCCATAAGGCCCTCGATTCGCTTCTGTTTCTTTTGGGATATAATCCTACTCTCGCATCACCGTTCCCCCAAGCCTGGCAACGGAGACTCCTGCCCACAAACCCGGAGGGTGTTCTTGGAGTGGAATCGCCTGGGGGAAAGTTCGAGGTCCCTGAACTTTTCCGCAGGAACCCTGACCTGGATTTCTCGCCCCCAAGCCGTTTACTACCCCGAGCGCCGCGTCACCAACCTGCTCCCCGCTGCCCCCCCTGCCCCGCCCCATAGGCCCCGCCGCCCCGCCCCGCCCGCAGCCCCCGGAGTGCGCGCGCCCGCCGGCGCGCCGTCGCCGCGCCTCCCCGCCCGCTCCCTCGCAGACCTGCGCGCGCTGCCCGAGCCGGACCGCCGCCGCTTCCCCGGGAGCCGGCTCCGGGCCGCCCTGCTCCTTTGTTTCCCCCCGTCTGTCCTCTCTGGGGGGCATGTGTGCGAGTTGTCTCGCTGTCAGAAATTTCCTTTCCACGGTGTGGGCAGGAGGCAGATTTTTTCCCCCCTGTTAACTGCTTCCCTTCTGTTTTATCGATTTTATTTTCCGTTTCTCCCCCTTACCTCCTCCTGCCTTCCTTCCCCCTTCTTTCTTTGGGTTGCTCCTTCGGCCCCCTTCCATTTCACCGTCTTTCCTCCCCGCCCCCCTCTCTCGGGGCCCCTCCCCCCACCCGTTTGCTCTTTTAAAATAATTCAGGGATGCCTCGGGAATACTAGCACGCCCTGCCCATTCAGCCGAGCGCGGGACCCTGCGTGAATTCCAGGTAAGCCCGGGGTCCGGCCGCCGCGGGAACAGTGGTCCGCGCCGGTGCCCGCTGCTGCCTGCCGCGCTGCCCGCTCCTCCCCGGCGGCGGGGGCGCCGCGCCTCGCTCCCGGCGCTGCTACCTGTTGGGGGATGATGGACCGCGGGGATTCCTAGTTTGCTCAGACCTTCTCGGAATCTGGCTCTCCGCCGGCTTTGCCTCTCTACGCGCTACCCTTTCCTGGCAACTTCGGTGGCGACTTCCTGGGCGTGAGAAAGCCCGTGCCGTCCCGCGTTTCGGGGTGTGAGTGGTGTGCCCCTGCCAGGCGCCCGGCCGGCGTCTCGCTGGCCCAGCCCGCAGCCAGGGAGGCTCGCGCGCCCCGGGAGCGCCGCCAGGCTCGGTGCAGGTGCCGGGCGCGGGGTCTTAGCGAGCCTCCCCGGACCCTGCCGCGCGTTCGCCAGCCACCCCGCCCCACCCCGTACCGGGCATTTTTGTGCGCGGGAGACCCCCCTCGATGGGAGGGGCTTGCCGAGCAGGGACGGAGCTTCCAGCGAAGTTTCTGTGAAGGAAGCTGCGTGCACCCTTGGAGGCGTCCCGGGAAGGGTAGGCTGGGTGCCCGGGCCGCGGGTCGAGCGGGTGGCCGGCAGACCCACTCCTGGGAGAGGGCTGACAGTTGGGCTCAGAGGAGGGAGGGGAGTGCGGAGAAGAAGCCAGACTACTTAGAGTGACTTGCTTTTTGACAGAATTTGGGTCTCCCGGTGTGAGAGTGGCTGTGAGTTCTTTTCCTGGGATGGAGCTCCCAGTTCTCTGCGCCTCTTTGTTTTGAGTCCTTGCCTGGGAGAGAATGATGGGAAACACTACCCCCTCTGGTTTCTCTGAGATTGAGGCATCCACCTCACCCTGGGGGTCAGGGTGGCAGTTTGGCCACTTGCCCCAGGAGGGGATCCTCCCTCACGCTGGGTCTGTGACTCCGGCGGCTCAGAGCGCGAGATTCAGGCTGAGTGGGTGGGCTGGTGACCAAAATCTGGGGGCTTGTAATGATTCACCAGCTCTTCCCTTTGGAGGCCATGGTGGTGGATTCTTACTCTTGGGCGCCCAGAGCTGCACATGTCACAGAGGCATCATGGTTAGAAGAAAAGCTGGAGGAGTCAGGATGGCTTAGTCCAGAGAAGTGTCTTCCTGGAAGGATAGGATGTTTGTGATGCTTAAATAAAGGCATGACTTTATCTTCACCAACATCAGAGCCGGAGAAAAGGGGCTCTCTTTACTGGGCTGGGAATGAGGGTAGATGCCAGGGGAAAACTTCCAGTTGACAGTTCCAAGAGGAATTACCAACGGAAAATATAGAAGCTCCTTTCTGCAAATGTATAGATCTCGTAGGATTGTGCGGCTGTCTCGAGAGCCTAGAAGAAGGCAATCTTTTCTTGGTTGATTCCATTCTAGAGTTTTCTTCACACGCCGAGTCTCTGGCCTGGTAAGAGGTCTTCTTTTGTTTTTGTTTATTTACTTGTTTTTTAATACCACTTGGTAGTAATGGGTGATCATGTAATTTATTGTTCAAGCCAGGGCACTTTTGAAAGTGGACAGAGACATTAGGAATGGTTATGTAGGGACAATAGAGGCTGTCCAGACAGGGATGAATGATTGCCCTACGAGTGACTATATGGTCAGAGGTAGGGACAGTTGATGACATAATATATGTTACTTTCATGTCATTTGGATCTTGCATGTTCCCTCCTGGCATGGTTCTTTCTGACTCAGACCTCAGATGGACTTTATTTCATTTCCATCTAAGAGTCCAGCTCTGAATACGAATCTCTTGCCCTTGATGAGCTTTTTCCCCCCAGCTCCATCAGTCCCTCTGAAAATCCCATTCCCAGCATGGGACTTCATGCTCTGACTTCAGGGATTGCAAGCAGAGGGTGATTTACATGGAGCTGTTTCTATCCCCCTGTCTGCTTCTCTGTGGTATTTATGAGCATGGGGATCCAAGGAGGTGATCCATCTGCCAGGAATTCAAGTGTTGTGTTGACGGCAATGTGATATACAGTGACCCTCAGAGTCACACAGTTGAGTTATTGGATTACTGCCGTCATACCTCCTTGGCTCTCCTGCAACTGGGAATGAGGTGTGTGTGCTTTGGTTTCAAACTGAGAAACTCGTGTTCAGGAAATGTCCTGTTACAGGGTAATACCTGGCTTTGACTTCTCTCGCTTGTGTGCAGGAGTGATGGGGATTCTTAGGGGGTGTGTTTATCAGTGATACCTTCATTCCTCTGGGGGCCCTTGGGTCTTTCAGGCAGCCAAGTCCTTGCAGGGCTTCAAAAACTTGGCTACCGCTTATTAAGTGCTTATTATTTTCCAAGCAATTTCTAGACTTTATCATAATTAATCCTTATTCAACCTTGTTCAGAAGGTATCTCCATTTTATAGATGAGGAAACTGAAGCTCAGAAAAGTTAGTAACTTGCTCAAGTTCACCCAGATAGTAGGGGGCAAAGCTGGGATTCAAACCCAAAGCTAGCTGACTCCCTCCATGCAGTGGTGCTTTTTTGTGACTTTGATGTGGTCAGTGTTTGGCTCACAGAAATAATCCCACCTATTTGGGGTTTGGGGGGTGAGGGGCAATTCTAGAGTGGGGTGGATAGGGCAGTGCATTTGTCCATCCTGCCTGGTTCTTGACTCATGTTGCCCCTGTCCTTTCTGTCAGCGTTGTCCTTTCTTGGTCTCCATGAAGTTTGTGTCTCTCATTACCTGCGTTGCTGCTTAGACCATCACTGGAGGGGTCTCTTTCCTGGATCCTACTGCAGTGAACTCATGATTACCTGGGATGGTAGGATTGTTTCTTGGAAAGATAGAACATGTCACCATCTGGTTTTTAGGGTCTGTCTACACCTTAGTTATTAAAGCCTAAGGTCTCTCACTGTCACAGTTCACTGAGTCCAGTTTTTTTCAGAGATTGACCATGACCTGGGCTTGGAGAGATCATCACTACTCAGAAGTACTTCTACAGATTAGCAAAGGAATGGTTGCCCAGAAGTAATTTTATAGATCAGCAAGGAAAGCTGACCATACCCGCTGGCAGTGTCTTGGCCAGGTCCCTCAGATTCTTTCTCTATCATATGGGTGAAAATATACCATTAAATAGATAGTCCCAGACATTGTTTATGCCTAGTCATCATTCTTATTGACCTTGTAGCACCACAGTCAGCCAGACCAAGAACAGCATGCTTAGGGGGAAGGAGGGCATTATCAGGTGGGGGGAGGGGTAGATAAAAAAAGCACTGCTCTGGAAGACTTGATTTCTAGCCCTGGCTCAGCCCCATTAAGTAGCCATGTGACCTTGGGCAAATCATTCACCTCCCTGGGCCTCTTTTACCTTGCCTGAAAATGGAGGTTGGGCAGATGCTCCCCAGGTATGTCCTTGTTCAACCATCTAAGATCTCACAGTTCAGGAGGGCTTTGTGCTCTGTGCTCGCTCTGTAAATCCTAGGCAGAGCCCTCCTCCCTTCTCCTCACTTGGTGAGGCTAGGGGTGGGTGGGTGGGGTTGATGGATAGGTGTTAGATGGAGGGGCTATGAAAGAGGCATCCTGGGGAGGAACAGAACAGTGACTGCCCTTGGCCTCTTGTGGGCAGGCCTGAGGCCAGTTTGTGGCTGGAGAAATGAGGTGGTTTATCTGTCCAGGGGAGACTCTTTGCTCCCGCCTTGTGTTACCTTGGCATCCCGAATAAGTTATATTACCTTGCATCCTCAATAAGTGGCAGAGAATTGAGAAGAGCAGGAAATACAACACTTTGCTAACCAACATCTACAATATGCCCTGAATGATGAGCTAAGCACTGAAGGAGGAGTGGGTTAGGGAGAAGGACAGTAGGAGATGGTCTACCAAAAAAAGGAGGGGGCACAGTTTTTGTTCTCATGGCACTTATAGTGTGGTGGGGAGCCTGCATCTAGGCCATTGGATGAAGTATACATGTGACAAATTATAAAGCCATGTGGAACCAAAAGTCTCATTTAAAACTATTTGTTACAGTAGACAGTTGGTTATGTGCATGTCAGGTATCTTCCTGGTGGAAGCAAAGGTATGTGGTACCTTTCTCACTGTCACCTGGAAAATATATACCAGGCTACAATCCTCATCTCTGACAGGAGGATTCTAAAGGGTTCTGTTGTCTGCTTACATGCATGGACATGGAGGAACCACAGTGAATGAGATTCTAGAACAGAATTGGGCTTTACCAAGGAAAGGCCTTCCCATTTACATTCCCATGGTACCCAATATACCATTTATATTCCCATGGTATTATTGGAAAGATTCATCCTGTGGAATCACAGAGCCTCTGTAACTACTTTGATCACACTTGAAAAAAACATTTTCTTCCTATAAATGCTAGCCTGGGACTGGAGTAAAGAGAGAATTCTCTAGATTATTAATATGGAGTTAGTGTTGGCAGCAGCTCCTAAATGGGTTTTCCGGAAGGGCATAGAACTGGGGAGCACCAGGAAGAAGGCGTGATGCTGTCTTGGGCACAGTCCAGGCACCACGGCCTGTGGCAGGGCAGTGAATCTATCCCTGTGACTTTTTACATAATTTCTAACCTGGGTAACAAAGTCTAGGGCTATACTCACGGACACATCTGTCAGCGATGGAAGTATCACTGTTGTTGCAAAAATCCAACTTGATGCCAAAGTAGTTCTTTGTGTCTTCTGTACTACAGAGGCTATATTTATTCTCTCGTATATCTTTTGGGGTTTTCCCCCTTTCTCATGAACCACATGTGTACATGGCCTTTTTCTAGGAGGAGTGGGAAAAGATGAAAATGACATGGTTCTCACTTTCAAATAATTGGTTTCTAGCTCTCAGTACAGTACTTTGAAGAAGTCTTTTTTCTCTTACTAAATTATATGTTATCTGGCCATGATGTAGGGGATCTGGTCTTGCTCCAGCCCTTACTGGCTGTAGACCACAGACAAATCACTTAACCCCTTGGGCCTCAGCTATGTTATCACTACACAGGCCCAGTACCTCACCTTACAGAGAAGGGGCCTGGAGCCTGTGGTTGCTTGAGATTCCTGCCCATTTTAAGAGTAATGACTGTTCTATGAATTTGTCTCCCATCCCTTTTCTCCCCCTCTCTTTGTTCTTTGTCTCTCCCTCTTACCCTGACATATAATAGAATTTTTTTTTGTTTGCTCTATTTACTGAGTAGGAATTTTATTCTTTTTCCTTAATTTAAAAAGTGACGAAGAACATTTTATATTTCTGCCTCTTAAAAGAAGGTAAATTGAATCTCTCTTGACTTATTTGGTTCTTGATTGATGTTTTCTTGAGTATAATGAACCTAGATACAAAGTTTCATGCCTTCCTTAGTGAAGGGATTTGTAATGACAGGTGAACACGTATCCAACAACCTGCTTCTCTTTTTGTCGCATCTCAGACTCGGGGTTAATGAGCTGTTCAGCGCTGATGTCTGAGTCCTGGGTACATCTGCCTCTGTACCCAGGCAAGGAAAGTCAGCCTGCCAACCTCAGAACCTGGGCACTGGCCCAGAGTGGTGCCCAAGGTGTGTGGAGGGGAAGGAGTCTGGGCTGGGGAGGGGATAAACCCCCAGATGTAAGCCTCATCTCTGTTATTCTCTACTGTTAAGCAGCCTCTCTCTGCTTGCCCCCTCCCTCCCTTCTCTTTTCCCACCCTCTCTCCCCACCCTCTTTCCTTTTGCAAATATATCCCGAGTGCCTGTTCTGGGCCAGGCAGTGATTTGGGTACTGGGAATATAGCAGTGCGCGAGGCAGAAAAATCTCCTACTTTTGTGAAATTTATATTCTGTTGCAGGGAGAGAGAGGGGAGGGGGAGGGAGGGAGGGAGAGAGAGAGAGAGGGAGAGAGAGAGAGAGAGAGGGAGAAAATAGACAAGTAAATTAAAAAAAATGTGGTAAATGTCACCCAGAAAATTAGTATAGGGTGACGTGGCAGTGACTGAGTAGCTCTTTAGATTGGAATGTCAGGGAAGGCTTCCGAGGACGTAATATTTAAGTTGAAGATCAGAATGACAAAAAACGAGATAGGATCCATATCACCGATTCTCTGTGGCCATTATGAGGAATAACTACCACTGCACAAGAAAGTGTTCTGTAGACTATAAAATAAATGCAGCACATTTTATATCTCATTAGGCAAAATTCCTTAAGGGCAAGCATTGTGATTAATTAATATTTGCAATCTCAGTACCTAGCATGGTAGTAAATGTGAGTTGAAAAAATTTAGGCTTATAAAATTGGGAGTTCAGAGGGGATTTTTAAGAAATAAAATAAGGTGGTGTCTGTGGCAGGCCTTTGTTAAAAGAAAATTCCTTCCGCTCTTGCAACTCCTGGGATTTCCTGGAGATTTCTATACACAGTGCTCTGGGGAGAATGGAGAATTTCTCAGAGGAGGGCATCCCCAGGGCAGAGAGGGATGGGCAATACTGAGGAAGTAGACTGCTTGAGGAGATTCCATGTTGCTTTTCTTGCTTTTCGTGGTCTTCTTGACCCAGAACTGAGGTTAATTTATTTGAAATTGGGAAAAGATGCCATTGGCTCACTCTTGCCCTCCATGTCTGGGAGGAAGACTTCCTTTCCCACACGTCTGCATCCTTTGTCTTCCTCCAGTCCTGGAGCCTGGCTTGTTAGGTGCCCAGAAGACCTCAGGCCATTCTGCTGATTGTTGGCTGTGACTCTATAGACCTGCTCCCCTCTCTGCCACCCTCTCTGAGACTTGAGTCAATGTAGCCCACCTACTGTATCCAGTGAGTCATGGCTTTTCAAACACCCAGGTATGAATCACTCAACTTGTAGCCTTTGAGATGTCTTGGGTGACAGCTGAGAGAGAAGACTGTGTGCCTGCCCCTGTTCCTCACCTTGCTGTTGCTTTATCACACTTCCTGTACTTAGAACCTAGAGCTCTAATCCCACAGCCCAACTCAACGAGACCAGTTGTTGGGGTATGTGGGCTATTCACTGCATGGTAGAGGTCCTTCAGGGAGACCATCTTGTCCCAAAGTATGGTTCCTAGACTAGCAGGATCAGTATCAGCCCGGACATCCTGAATCAGAAACTTGGGTTGAGACAAACCTTCCAGGTGAGTCTGACTCATGTTAAAGTTTGAGAACCACAGTTAGAGGTATTGGTGAAGGGATGTACCAGAAACATGACATATCTTACACCTGTCTGAGATATAGGAATTGTTGTTCTCATTTAATAGGAGCAAAACCCTCCAGAATCCAAGATCACCAGAGGTGGTAGAGCCCAAATTTGACTAAAGTCTTGGTTCCAAAGCCATAATTACTATGAGGTTTAGATGATAATATTTCTAGAGACTTCTGTTACTAACCATTAAACACTTTAGTGCTGATTGCTTTATTATCCATTTACTATAGGCTTCTAAGAAGAGATCTGGAGCAACCCAGGTATCATTGGTATTTCCTGGGTGCTTTAACTGCTTGGTAATTTCACCTCTGATTAGCTCTGGCTGGGTTCCTCTTCCAGATGGGAACTGAGAGACTGCTTCTTAAAGGTAGGTCCTCCTGGTCCCAACCTGGGTCCTTTCCACTTCTTATGGTACACACTCTTCCAGAGGGATTTTCTCCCCTCCCTTTGCTTGAGCCATCACCCATATACTGATGACTTTCCAACTCAGGATTGTCTTTTGAGTTTCAGAATTTCCCTCTAACTGACTACTGGACATTTCTACTTCAACACTCCATAGTATCTCAAGCTTACCTTGCCCCAAACTGAACCCATTATTATTTACAATATCTTGTCTTCTGCTTGTGTCACATTTGCTGTCGTTTCATTGGCTAAAGCAAGTCACAGGGCCAAACTCAGTTTCAGTGTGCAAAGCTCCTCCAAGAAGCAGACACCAAGATGGGATTCAATGTACAAGGACTTTATTAGGGGAAATACCTACGAAAGGTAATGGGCAAGGCTGGAAGAGCTATCAGGGCACCAAATGAATCTGACCCTGAGTGATGAGTAGAGGGAAGGAAGATTAAGTGCAAGGATCCCAGCCTGCTGTAAATCTAAGAAGGCTCAGCAAGGCTTCTGGGAAGCCCTTGGACCAAAGTCAGTCATTAGATGGGTTTCATGTCTCCTAGGAGTGGCCTGCCTTAGTGTGCTTGCCCTGTTCCTCTGTGCAAATGCAGTGATGGATTTCAGAGCCCAGAAGCTGGGGCTCTTGGTTAATTAAGTGTCCTATAGTTACACGTCTGCCAGGCACATTCTTATGTCCTGCTGCACAGCCATTAGTCAAATGGTTTCTCATATGTCCCATATTTACACTTGTAGCTCAGACCTCTGTGATAAGCTCCAGACATCCTTATCCAACAACTCTCCTTATTTTTAATACTTATTTATTTTTGGGGAGGGAGGGGCAGAGAGAGGAGGACAGAGGATCCAAAGTGGGCTCTGAGCTGTCAGCGCAGAGCCCAATGCTAGGCTTGAACTCATGAATCATGAGATTGTGACCTGAGCCGAAGTTTGACGCTTAACCAACTGAGCCACCCAGGCGTCCATCCAAAAGCTTTGTTAATGTCTCCACTTGGCTGTCTTAGGGGCATCTCAAACTTATGATAAGACTCAATTCTTGATCTCTACCACCAAATGCTTCTCCTCCAGCTTTCTTTGTCTTGGTGAATGGTGTCTTCACCCACCTAACAGTTCAGGAGGCACTGTTGATACTTGCACCTCTCTATACCCTTAGGCAATCCATTATGAAATCCTTCCAGTCTAACTACCTGAATACTGTTTGACCCTGTACTCTCTTCTCCACTCCTACTGCCACAACCTAGACCAAGCCCTCATCATCTTGTACTTAGATGACCATAAGAGCCTCCTAACTGATCTCTCCACTTCCTGTCTTGTCCCTGTTGCAGCTCTCTGCTCCACCTGGTAGCTCATATAATGTTGGATAATAAACATGATCATGCCACTTCTCGGCTAGAAATCCAAGATCTTAGTGATGGCCCATGTGCCATGCATGTTTTAGATCTCTACTTTCTTCAGCTTGAACTCCTACATCTTTCTCCTTCACCTACCACTCTGTAGCCATATTGGACTCCTTTGGAATATGCCAAGCTCTTTCTCAGGGCCTTCGTACATGCTGTTCCCTCTCTTTGTAACTCTTCCAACCTCTAACTCTCCAGTTACCTGGTGAATGCCTGTTCATCATTCCGTTCATCATTCATACCTACTCATCATTCTGTTCTCAATTTGATGTCATTTCTTCAGTGAGATCTTCCCAGACAACTGTCCTCCCCCACAGACTAATTTAGACTCTTCCACTGCACACTTTTATAGCATCCTACACTTTTATAGAACTCATCCCAATTTATGTGTGTACACTTAATATCTGTGTCCCCAAGGCAGAAAGTTTCTTGAGGATTGGGACCATGTCCCTGTTGTCCGCTGCTGTGTCCCAGAGCTCAGCACAGTGCTGGCACATAGCAGTAGCTTAGTAACCCTAACTCTTGGTTGAATGGATACAGGTCCAAGAGAGGGAAGGAGGTAGGGGAGACTGGGTCTTATGGTGGTTCACCCCTCCTAGTCCCTGGCTCAGGGTTGGGAAGGACCTGGGTTGCCCAGGAAGAATTGAATGCTCTGATTCTAGACTGTGAGTTCCTTAAGGGGAAATTGTGTTTCTCCTTGCATACTGCTTCCCTTCCTTCTTCATCCTCTCCTCTCCCTCACCCCCGCTTTCGCCACTGGACTGAGGATGCTTCCGTGCTGAACAACCAGCTTCCAAAAAGATAGTGTTGATCAGCTGCTCTGGGATGACCCAGTGAAGCTGCGGCCTCTTTCTTAGCCTACCCTCTGACCTGTGAGGGTCTCCTGGTGTTAGGTCTGCATTATGCCTTCAGCTTCCTCTGGCTTTTGCCCATCATCTCTCCCTGCTATGGCCACCACTTCCCAGCCCTCTATCTTTCCCTCTTCTCTGCCTGCTTCCAGTTCATTATGGCTGAAACTAAAGGCCAAAGCACCTCCAAAATGTCAAAACAGGTGTTAGTCATCTTGGTGAGAGGCTGGCTGCCCTGGGAGTGAGCAGAGCAGAGGGCCACCTGGTCAGGTGAACTTGGAGGAAGGTGCCTGGGGAACCAGGCAAACACAGCCTGCGTGTAATATGTGGCTGCAGTAGCTCTGTCCCCAGCTGCTGTCATGTTTTCTTCCTTATGCGGTGGGGCAAGGATTGCTGGCATCCTGGAGTTATTGAGACTGTGTTGCTGGAACATAAAGCTGCCCAGGCCCCTGTGGGTTTTCCTTGTGGGTGGGTGAGTCCAAGGAGGTGCCAGATAAGTAATAACCAAGCAGATGGGGGACCCACTTCTGTGGGAGAGGGCTTAGAGCACCAGCCACAGGGTCACGCAGCTGTCAGGGTCCTGGCTCTCCCATTCCTAAGTGGCTTTGCATAGGTGACTTGTTTTCTCTGAATCTCAGCTTCCTTGGATATGTGTAGGAGTAGTCCCTCCCTCACAGGATTTGTGTGAAGTTTGAACCACTATAAGCAATGAACAGATATTAGCTACAGATTATTGAGACTTGTTTTGGGTCAGAGGGGGTGGTGATGAGCTCTCTGGAGGGGACAGAAGGCACAATGGCAGGAAGATCTGTCTGGGCACTGCTATAGTGCACTTGGGCCGCCCTCTTAATGTGCCATCTTATAGCATCTCAGAACCTCAAGCCTGTAGGTATCCAGTAAACACTGACTAAATGAGCATATAAAGTATTTGAGGGAGAGAGTCAGAGCGTGTTAATCTCACATCCTGTTAGGCATGGCTTTTGTAGGCGTGTATAGTTTTGAGGGTTTGGGGATGCTTATTTGTAGAGGCCATTCAAACCATTAAGACAAACACAATTCAATTAAAAAAATACAGATTGCACCCGCATTTTATTCCTTCATTCTGCTTTTTAAAGTTTTCATAGCAAAATTCTCAAAGCCCAAATATGAAACGCCGGTGAAATTATTTGCCTTGTAAACTGTAGGGCTTGAAAAATAGGTATAATTGTAGTGGTTATGTGGGAAATGGCTCCTCGTAGTTTTGCTATTTTGTTCTGCCTATAAAGGTAGAGGTTGCTTGAGGTTTCCATTGCTGTTAGCCTGCCATTGAGGAATTGCAATTGAAAATTGAAGAATTTTAACTTTTGTTTTCACTGATCTTGATTTCTATTTTGAGGGGTGGGAGGACCTTGGAGGGAGCCCTAGCAGATGTAATTAGACCCCAGACATTACCCAAAATCTAATACATCAAAAAATTGTTAAACTCCTACTACAGTGATTCTTAGGCTTTGCCATCATAGAATCCTTGGAACATTTGATGAAGGCTGTGGACTCAACTTGGTGAAATGCACATCTCAAATATTCATACAATATCAGGGGACCCCAGAACCTCATGAAGCACTTCCTACTTACCCCAGGTTGAGAATATTCTTAGCATCGTGAATCAGTCACAAGAGGACTGGGAAGAGCTCAGAGGACAGAGATGCCAGGTGGAGAGGCAGGTCTGGGCCTTGCCCTCACTGGAGCTTCTGGTGTACAGGACTCATGCAGAGAAGTTTCCATCCTCAGAGTGCAAACTTGCCCTCCCTGAGGATGCCTCCTGCACCTCACCCGGACAGAGGCTCCCTTCTGCAGTTGTGAGCCCTGACGCTGTCTAGAAGGCTGGCTGTGGGTCAGCTTGGCCCACAGGAAATGATCCATAGTGACACAGCAAAGGGTGGCCTGGAGGGTGGATGACAACATTTCTCAGCCCCTTCCAACATGAGCTCTGTAAATAGGCTGTGGAAGAGGTTTCCCTTGGGACTTAGCCTTAGCTTGAATTCCTTTCCTTCCTAAAATGCCCTGCTCTCTCCTCTTTGCCTATCTTCCAGAGGCTCATCTCCTCTGGGAAACATTTGGCATCTCTCCCAGGTGGCCCCTGTCCATCGCTGCTGTGAACCCCAATATAATTATGGTCCTCCCATCCTCTGTGCTATGTGTTCCCATATTCCTTGCCTTTTTTGGTTAACCTTTCAGCTGTAGGACTTGACTATGCAGTTAGAGGGCAGTTTCTCAAGGTCAGAGACCATACCTTCTGCCTGGCTACCTGGAGGCTCAGAGTGGGAAGTTTAAGAAGAAACCAAATATGTTATTTAGGAGAGCAGCCGGGAGAAGCAATAGAGCTCCAGTGACAGCTGCAGGGGCTGTGAAGGGCGAGTCTGCTGGAAATGACTGTGTTTTTAAAACTCCTCCTTCCTCCCCCAGAAATGGCTTCATTTCTCTTCTCAATGCAGTACGATTCCTCCAAAGAGTTACCTGTCCTTGTTGGGTCTAAATTCTCTCCCTTTATTTTCTCCTTTTCCTTTCCTCTTCCTCGTTTCCTCCTCTTTTCCTCTTTCTTTTTCTTTAGTTTTTTTTTTAATTGAAGTATAATTAATATACAACATATATATTGATTCAATATAATGATTCAACAGTTTTATACATTACTCAGTGTTCATTACAATAAGTATATCCTCTTCTTATTGATTAGCTAATTCTATTGAATTAGCTTCTTATTGTGGAAAATTTCAAACATATACTGGAGAGAATAGTATAATAATCCCTCAAATACCCACCACTCAGCTTCAGTAATTATTGACTCATTTGTTTTCACCTGAATCTCCCCACTGGATTATTTTGAAGCGAATTCCAGTCCTCCCATAATTTGATAAATATTTAGGTGCCAATCTCCAAAAGATAATGGACTAGAAGAATAACCAGCATTATCACACTCCTCCAAGTTAATAATAATTTCTTCCAGGTATTTGGTTGGTATTCAAATTTCTCCAATTGTGTCTTCTTCTTGTTATTATGTATATATATATATATATTTTTTTTGTTTGAATCAGAATTCAGGGGCGCCTGGGTGGCTCAGTCGGTTAAAGTGTCCGACTTTGGCTCAGGTCATGATCTCACAGTTTGTGGGTTTGAGCCCTGCATTGGGCTCTATGCTGACAGCTCGGAGCCTGGAGCCTGCTTCTGATTCTGTGTCTCCCTCTCTCTCTGCTCCTCCCCTGCTCACGCTGTCTCTCTCTGTCTCTCAAAAATAAATAAATGTGAAAAAAAAAAAAGAATTCAAAGAAGGGTCACACATATTTGATTTAAAGGTTCCTTGGGGCGCCTGGGTGGCTCAGTCGGTTGAGTGTCCGACTTCAGCTCAGGTCACGATCTCGCGGTCCGTGAGTTCGAGCCCCGCATCTGGCTCTGTGCTGATGGCTCAGAGCCCAGAGCCTGCTTCCGGAGCCTGCTTCCAATTCTGTGTCTCCCTCTCTCTCTGCCCCTCCCCCGTTCATGCTCTGTCTCTCTCTGTCTCAAAAATAAATAGACGTTAAAAAAAAAAATAAAGGTTCCTTAAGTCAAAATCTGTATGTTTCCTCCCCCACTTTGTTTTTGGCTTTATAGTTGATTTGTTGACAAAACTTGGTTGCTTTTCTATAGATCTTTCCATTCTTGCATCTCCATTGTGTTGTTGAATGTTTTTGTTTCCTGTATTTCCTATAAACTGGCGCTGATTTAGATTTGATTTTTTACTGTTTTGTAAGTAGACTTCCTAGGGAGTAGTACATACTTCCATCAGAGGTTGTTTCTCTTCTTATGACATTAGCAACCACCGAGGATCATTATCTAGATCAGGGTTGGAAAACCTTTTCTATGAAGGTCAGAAAATATTTTAGTCCGGGGGCCATGCAGTCTCTATCACAGTTTTTTAACACTGCCACTATAGTGCATCGGCAGCCATGGCCAATATGTAGACGAATGAGCATACGTGAGTTCCGATAAAACTTTGTATACAAAACCAAGCAGGCCACAGATAGCCCAAGGTCCATGGTTTGCTGACCCCTGCCTAGATTGTTTATTTCATTAGGGGCTTGCAAAATGTTATTATAATCCTGTTACTCCTTCTTCATTTATTAGTTGGAATAACTTATTTTTTTTTTTTTGAGATTTAAAAAAAATTTAAATCCAAGTTAGCATTTAGTATAATAATGATTTCAGAAATAGGATTTAGTGATTCGTCACTTACATATAACACCCAGTGCTCATTCCAACAAGTGCCCTCCTTAAAGACCCTTGCCCATTTAGCTGATTCCCCTACCCAGACCCCTCCAGCAACCCTGTTTGTTCTCTATATTTAAGAGTCTCTTCTGGTTTGTCTCCCTCTCTGTTTTTATATTATTTTTGCTTCCCTTCCCTTATGTTCATCTGTTTTGCATCTTAAATTCCACTTATGAGTGAAATTATATATTTGTCTTTCTCTGATTGACTTATTTCGCTTAGCATTATACACTCTAGTTCCATCCACGTTGTTGCAAATGGCAAGATTTCATTTTTATCACTGAGTAATATTCCATTGTATATATACACCACATCTTTTTAAAAAAAATTATTATTATTTTTTTAGTTTTGAGAGAGAGAGAGTGCAAGCAGGGGAAGGACAGAGAGAGATGGAGACAGAATCCAAAGCAGGCTCCAGGCTCTGACTGTCAGCACAGAGCCCAATGTGGGGCTTGAACTCATGAGCCGTGAGATCATGATCTGAGCTGAAGTTGGATGCTTAATTGACTGAGCCATCCAGGTACCCCTACCACATCTTCTTTATCCATTCATCAGTTAATGGATATTTGGGCTCTTTTCATACTTTGGCTATTGGTGATAGTGCTTCTATGAACATTGGGGTACATGTGCTCCTTCGAAACAGCAGGCCTGTATCCTTTGGATACATACCTAGTAGTGCAGTTGCTGGGTCATAGGGTAGTTCTATTTTAAATTTTTTGAGGAACCTCCATACAGTTGTCTAGAGTGGCTGCACCAGTTTGCATTTCCAGCAGCAGTGTAAAAGCATTCCTCTTTCTCTTCATTCTCACCAACATCTGTTGTTTCCTGAATTGTTAATTTTAGCCATTCTGACAGGTGTTGGGTAATATCTCATTGTGGTTTTGATTTGTATTTCCCTGATAATGAATGATGTTGAGCATTTTTTTTCATGTGTCTTTAGCCATCTGAATGTCTTCTTTGGAGAAGTGTCTTTTCATGTGTTTTGCCCATTTCTTCACTGGAGTATTTTTTGAGTGTTGAGTTTGATAAATTCTTTATAGATTTTGGATACTAACCCTTTATCTGATATGTCATTTGCAAATATCTTCTCCCATTCCATTCGTTACCTTTTAGTTTTGATGATTGTTTCCTTCACTGTGCAGAAGCTTTTTGTCTTGATAAAGTCCCAGTAGTTCATTTTTGCATTTGTTTTCCTTGCTTCTGGAGACATGTCAAGTAAGAAGTTGCTAGTGCTGAGGCCAAAGAGGTTGTTGCCTGTTTTCTCCTTTAGTATTTTGATGGCTTCCTGTCTTACATTGAGGTCTTTCATCCATTTTGAGTTTATTTTTGTGTGTGGTGTAAGAAAGTGGTCCAGGTTCATTCTTCTGCATGTTGCCGTCCAGTTTTCCCAACACCATTTGCTGAAGAGACTGTCTTATTCCACTGGATATTCTTTCCTGCTTTGTCAAAGATTAGTTGGCCATAGTTTTGTGGGGACATTTCTGGGTTCTCTATTCTGTTCCATTGATCTATGTGTCTGTTTTTGTGCCAGTACCATACTGTCTTGATGATTATAGCTTTGTAATACATCTTGAAGTCTGGAATTATGATGCCTTCAGCTTTGGTTTTCTTTTTCAAGATCGCTTTTGCTATTCAGGGTCTTTTCTGGTTCCATACAAATTTTATGATTGTTCTAGCTCTGTGAAGAATACTGCTGTCATTTTGATAGAGATTGCATTGAATATGTAGATTGCTTTGAGTAGTATTGACATTTTAAGAACAATATTTGTTTTTGCAATCCACAAGCATGGAATGTTTTTCCATTTTTTTTTTTTTTTGAGTCATCTTCACTTTCTTTCATAAACTTTCTGTGGTTTTCAGTGTATATATTTTTCACCTCTTTGGTTAGGTTTATTCCTAGGTATTTTCTATTTTTTTGGTGCAATTGTGAATGGGATGATTCCTTGATTTCTCTTTCTGCTGCTTCATTGTTGGTGTATAGAAATGCAACTGATTTCTGTGCATTGATTTTATATCCTGCGACTTTGCTGAATTCATATATCAGTTCTAGCAGTTTTTTGGTGGAGTCTTTTGTGTTTTCCACATAGAGTATCATGTCGTCTGTAAAGAGTGAAAGTTTGACTTCCTCCTTGCTGATCTGGATGCCTTTTATTTCTTTCTGTTGTCTGATTGTTGAGGCTAGGACTTCCAAGACTATGTTGAATAACAGTGGTGAGAGTGGACATTAGTTGGAATAACTTATAAAGAGAGATTTTCTCTGCATTATTTGGCTCCCTCCATTCTTTTTGAATCTTCTTTAATGAGGCTCTCCCTTGCCCTCACTCTACCAAAATTGTTCCAAGATCATCAATGGCTATCCTGTTGCTACATCCAGTGGTTAATTTTCAGTTCTCATCTGGACATACTTGAACTAACAGCAGTGTCTGACAAAGCTATTACTCCTTCTTCCTTGAAATGCTTCACTTGGCTTTCAGGATGTACATCCTTTCCCAGTATTCTTTCCATGTTATTGGTAACTCCTTCTCGGTGGCTTTGTTAATTTTTCCTCATTAGCCAACCTGTAAGTGTTGGATATCCTAGGTTTAGTTCTCAGGCCTCTTCTTTATGCACATTCTTTTATCCAGGACCATATATGCAGAGGACTTCTAAACATATAAACGTATAGCTACATGTAGATACATATTAAGCATCATATTAATAGTATATTAAATATATAGCTTTAGCCTGGCCTTCTCTCTGAACACTACATCCAGTTGCACGAGACATTTCCACATGGATGTCTAATGAGACACGCCAAACGTTACTCGTTCAAATATTAAGTTGATCTTCATAAAACCTTTTCCTTCTTCAGTCTTCTCTGTCTTGGTGAATGACTCCACCCTTTTTGCTGCTTAGGCCAAAAAAATATGAGCATCATCGTTGATACCTCTCTTTCTTTCACTCCCCACATCCAATCTGTCAGCAGTTCCTCTTGGCTGAATCGTCAAATATATCCACTTCTCACCAAGCTGTCAGCCTGGTTCAAGCTATTGTCACCCCTCTCCAGGATTGTTGCAGTAGGCTACTACTAACTGAGGGTGGTCAGGTGGTCATGCTTCCCTACTTGGAGTAAATTCTGAACCTGGCAGCTTTTGAGGGATCTTTTGAAATCTGTGTCAGCATATCTCATTCTTTTGCTCAAAACCCTCCAGTGGCTTCCCATCTCATTAAAAGTAGAAGCCAGCATCCTTAAAATGGCCTATAGAACCCTACAAGGTCTGAAAGTCACCCCCATCCCTTACCTCTCTGACTTCCTGTCTTGTAACTCTTCCCATACCTCTCTGCTCCAATCACACGAACTCCTGATAAACCAGGCACACTCTTTGTCTCTGGCTCTTTGCACTTACTGTTTCCTCTGCTTAGAATTCTCTTCTGCAGGTATTAGCATGGCTTGCCCCTTACCACCTTCAGGTTTTTGCTCAAATGTCACCTGGTCAAGGAGGCCTTTCCTAGGTTATTCCCCTGACCCCTGCACTCCAGGGAAGAAGAAAGTCAGGATCTCCAGCAAAGAGAAGCTGGGCTATTTTTCTCTGGGACCCTTAGGGAACTGACTGGCTGAGATCATGTAGCAGTTTCTTCCTGCCCATTCTTTTCATCAGCCCTGAGTTGGCCCTGCAACTGATGTGTGGACTGCAGATGAAGCCTCAAGACTGAAAGGGGAGTCCTGCCTTTCTTTCTCTCTCTCCATGCAGGACACCCTGAAACACCTCAGAAAGAGAACTTTTGCCCTTTATTTAAAAACCTGACTCTCAGAATCCTCTGGGTTGCTGGACTAGCTGTGGTTCCCAGAGCTTGGGGCTTGTGTAGAGGTACCATCTTTGGATTCACAGACAACCTTGGGGTGTTTTCTTCTTGATCTTCACTCATGAATTCTGTTGCAATGTTTTATTCCTAGACCTGGATCCTGCAGCTTGTGCTGGCCCAGAAAAAAGCTGTGGTGGCCTTCTCTTAGGGCCTTTCTGCCCTTCTCTCTGTCTTCTGGGGATGATTGTGCTTTGGTTCCTCTCCATTCATCTATGAGAAAATCGTGTCTGTCATTTTGACTTTGAGTCCACGCCAGACATATGGACACTTCTGGCCCCTGCTGGGGGGAATTTGGATGATGTCATGAAGCAGATATGTCTGCAAGGCTGAAACCCTGGAGCCTTTCCCCAGCCAAGCTGCTCATAGTCTAGTCCTTGGCCCTCACCTTATAGCATCACAGACTCTCTGAACCAGATGGGGTCATAGTGATCACCTAGTCTAACCCTCTGAATCTCTTCTGCAACATATCTGATAAGTAGTTATCCAGACTACTTACTACTTTTAAAGATAGCCCATTCTGTTTTCAGACAGGTCTAATGGTTAGAAAGCAATTTAGACTTTCACCCTAATTGAGTCTTTTATGTATCTTCTTGAGGAATACTTCCATAATGGCTTTTTAAACACTTATTCCTAAAGTGAGGGCTTGAGTGAAGATGGAATCAGTTAAGGTCTCATTTACTTAGTGGTGAGGCTTTTAAAGGCAGGAACCCATTCTGTTGATCTCTGTATTCCCAGCACTTGGCATAGTGCCTGAATATAGTAGGTACTCAATAAATATTTGTTAAAAATAATAATAACTGAGGAACCACTACTTATGAAGCACATACAGTGTGGCAGTTACTACTCTAAAGGGCTTTATGTTCCTCAGACCAGCCCAGTGTAGTAGGCAGTGCTATTATTTTCATTTTATGGATGAGGAAACTGATGTGTAGAAAGGCTAAGTACCTTACCAAGTATGTTAAACGAAGGTGACATAGCTCTGAAAAGGAGAGTATGTGTATCAATATATATACAATATACATATTGTATATATATCAATATATATCAATATATATACTTATATATGTCAGTATATTCCACCTTTTGGCTATTGTGAATGATATTGCTATCAATATGAGTGTACAAATATCTGTTCTAGTCTCTGCTTTAATTCTTTTGGTATGTACCCAGAAACGGAATTGCTGTATTATATGGTAATTCTATGTTTAATTGTTTCGAGGAACTCTTTTACAATTTTCCGCAGTGGCTATACCATTTTACATTACTACTGGCAATGTACAAGGGTTCCAATTTCTCCACATCCTCACCTATTTATGTATTTATTTGTTTGTTTATTGGCCATCTTAATGGGTATAAAATGGTATCTCATTGTGGCTTTGATTTGCATTTCCCTAATGATTAGTGATATTGAGAATCTTTTTATGAGTTTATTGGTTATTTGCATATCTTCTTTGGAGAAATGTCTATTCAAGTTTTTTGCCCATCAAAAAAATTTATTTATTTAAAAGATGTTTATTTTTAGAGAGAGAGAGAGCAAGGGAGGGGCAGAGAGAGAGGGAGAGAGAGAATCTCCAACATGCTCTGTGCTGCCAGTGCAGAGCCTGATGCAGGGCTCCATCTCATGAACTATGAGATCATGCCCTGAGCTGAAATCAAGAGTTGGACGCTTAACCCACTGAGCCACACAAGCGCCCCTCTTTGTCCATTTTTAAATTGTGCTGTTTGAGTTTTTTGTTGTTGAGTCATAGGGGTGCTTTAGATATTTTGGGTATTAACCCCATATCAGATATATGATTTGCAAATATTTTCTCCCATTCCATAGATTGCTTTTTCACTCTGTTGATACCGTCCCTCGGTGTCCAACAGTTTTAAATTTTGATGAAGTTGACTTTTCCTATTTTTTCATTTATTGCTTGTGCTTTTGGTGTCCTATCCAAGAAATCATTGTAAAATCCAATGTCATGAAGTTTTTCTCTTATGTTTTCTTCTAAGAGTGTTATGATTTTAGCTCCTACTTTTAGGTCCCTTTTTTTTTTTTGAGTTAATTTTTATATGGTGTAAGATAAGGGTCCAGATTTATTCTCTTACATGTGAATTTCTAGTTTTTCTAATACCATTTGAAGAGACTGTTCTTTCCCCATTGAATGGTCTTGGGACCCTTGTGAAAATCATTTGATCATATACATGAGGGTTTATTTCTGGGCTCTTTAAGATATTCCATTGAGCTATATGTCTGTTTTTAAGTTGTACCACATTTGCAATAAATTTTGAAATTAGAAAGTGTGAGACCTCTAACTTTGTTCTTTTTAAAGATTGTTTTGGCTGTTTCAGGTCTCTTAAGTTTCCGTGTGAAGTTTAGGCCTGAATTTTCTATTTCTGCAAAAACTGTAGTTGGGATTTTGATAGGGATTTCATTGAATTTGTAGGTTATTTTATTTTATTTTATTTAAAAAAAAATTTTTTTTTCAACGTTTATTTATTTTTGGGACAGAGAGAGACAGAGCATGAGCGGGGGAGGGGCAGAGAGAGAGGGAGACACAGAATCGGAAACAGGCTCCAGGTTCTGAGCCATCAGCCCAGAGCCTGATGCGGGGCTCGAACTCACGGACTGCGAGATCGTGACCTGGCTGAAGTCAGACGCTTAACCGACTGCGCCACCCAGGCGCCCCTGTATGTTATTTTAGATAGCATCAACATCTTAAGAATGTTATGTCAGGGTGCCTGGGGGCCTCAGTCGGCTAAGTGCCTAACCCTTGGTTTCTGCTCAGGTCATGATCTCATGGTTCATGGGATGGAGCCCCATGTCAGGATCTGTGCTGATAGCATGGAGCCTGCTTGGGATTCTCTCTCTCCTGTTCTCTCTGCCCCTCCACTGTGCTCGTGCATGCACTCTCTCTCTCTCTCTCAAAATAAATAAATAAAGAAACACTAAATAAAGAATATCAAGTCTTTGAGTTTCTGAACACAGGATGTGTTTCCATTTTTTACTATCTTCTTTAATTTCTTTAAGCAGTGTTTTGCAGTTTTCAGGGTCTATTCTTAAAATTTCTCTTTATTTTGAAAATTTCCCCTAGTTACCTAGCTTCCCTCCTAGAAGACAAGTACTATTACCATTTCTTGTGTATCCTTCCATTTCTAGATACATAAATAAAAGTATAATGTTTAGCGTTTTCAAAACCAAATAGTAACATACATAATTTAACTGTTATGCGCTTAGATATTTTTCCACTTAATAATTAATCTTGCAGATCCTCCCAAATCAGGGCACTTAGATTTGTCTCAATCTTTTTAAAGGCTGTATATATTTTATAATTTATTTAGTGGATCCCTGCTTAATGAATATGTAATGTTTCTTTTTTTATAATATTTCACTATTAATGCTTCAATAGATAAACATATAAATGAATAAACATATATGTGCACCTATAAAAACATATATTTGCATACATGCAAATATATGTGATGGAAAATTTCCTACAAGTAGAATTGTGGAGCCAAAGAGTGAATTTAGAATTTTGCAGTATAGTCCCAAATTACCTCTCATGGAAGTACCGGTTTATCAATCTAGTAGTACAGTGCCTGTTTCCTTGCATTTTTGCCAACACAGTGTGTATTAGGCCATTGACTATCTAAGGGATTAAAGTGGTATCTCCTAGTTTCAGTGTATCTTTCTCTTATTATGAGATTAAACATCTTTCAAATAAATTACAGTCATTGATATTTCCCTTTCTGTCAATTGATTGTTCATATCCTTTATATATTTTCTTATTGATTTGTACATGTTCTTTATATATTAAGAAAATTAGCCTTTTGTCTATAGTATAGATGCAGAAAATATTTTCCTAATTTGTAATTTGCCTTTTGAAGTTATGCTTTTATGGTAGTATTTACATTTTTATGTAATTAAATGCATCAGTCTTTTTAATTTTATTACTGTGTTTTGGTTTTATATTATACTAACAAAGACCTTCACAACTACAAAATTTATACTTTTTTTACTTTTAGAATTTTTAGGGTTTCATGTAGATCTTTGATTCATTGATAATTTTTTTAAATATAATTCATTGTCAGATTGCTTACATACAACACCCAGTGCTCATCCCAACAAGTGCCCTCCTCAATGCCCATCACCCATTTTCCCTCTCCCCCACCCCCCGTCCGCCTACAGTATGTTCTCTGTATTTAAGAGTCTCTTGTGGTTTGCCTCCCTTCCTCTCCATTTGTATCTGTTTTTTCCCCCTCTCCTCTCTCCTGGTCTTCTGTTAAGTTTCTCAAGATCCACATATGAGTGAAAAACATATGATATCTGTCCTTCTCTGACTGACTTATTTCACTACAAAGGCAAGGGAATTAAAAGCAAAAATGAACTATTGGGACCTCATCAAGATAAAAGCTTCTGCACTGCAAAGGATTCATTGATAATTTATTTTAGTGTAAGACTTGTGGGAAGGATCCTACTTAATTTTTTCCTGTATGTTTATGCAGTTGTCCCAATATCATTTTTTCAATATTCATCTTTTCCTCAATGATCTTTATTCTTCCTCCATTGTTCTCAAAAGTATTCACTGCTCTCTCTTCTGCTTCCTCCCTGTAACTACCACTAGATTGGTTATGCTGACATCTTTCCTGGTGCATTCATTCATCATTCATTCATTCGTTCATTCATCCAACAAGCTTTTATTGAATGCCCCCTCTATGTCAGACATGGTTCCAGGTGCAGGCAATACAGAAGTGAACAAGACAGTGTCCCTGAGCTCAGGGGGGTTGGAGGAGACAAAGAGTAAGCAACTAACCAGACGTTTAGATAAGATGGCTTTCCATAGTAAAGGGTACCATTAGAAAACAAAACAAAGGGATGTGTGAGAGAGTGCATTGAGGGTGTCTTCCAAAGTAGGTGGTCAAAGGAGTTGTCTGAAGAGTTGATATTTGACTCAAAAC
Source organism: Puma concolor (assembly GCF_028749965.1). Taxonomy (NCBI): domain Eukaryota; kingdom Metazoa; phylum Chordata; class Mammalia; order Carnivora; family Felidae; genus Puma; species Puma concolor. The sequence goes on from NC_141683.1 coordinate 43,321,282, forward strand.
TTGAAAGACAGAAGCCGGCTATACAAGATCTGCATTGTAGGCGAAGGGAAGAGTTAAGTGTGAGGGCCCTGAGGTAGATGCTAGTATAGTGTGTTCCAGCAGTACAAAGACTGATGAGGTGGGAACATTGTGAGTAAGGGTGAGAGAGAGAGAAGAGGATGTCAGAGAAGGAAGGCCTAATAAGCCATGATAAGGAATTTGGATTTGAAGTATGGCAGGAAGCTTTTGGAGAGTTTTAAACAGAGGAGTGATGTCTGATTTGTGAGTTAAGACTATTGTGGCATCAAGAGACAAATAATCAAACTGTTCATAGCAACCTTACTCATATTATCTGAAAAACTAGAAGCATTCCAATGAGTGAAGGGAGTAGGAGGCATAGGTTCCCAGTTATGGAATGAATGAGCCACAGGAATAAAAGGTACAGCAAGGGGAATATGGTCACTGGTATTGTAATGGTGTTGTATGGTGACAGATGGTAGCTACCCTTGTGGTGAGCAGAGCATAACATATAGAGATACGGAATCACTCTGTTGTACACCTAAAGCTGATGTAACATTGTGTGTCAACTGTACTTCAATTGAAAAAACCAGAAGCAATCCAAATGCCCATCAACAGTAGAATGGATAAATAATGGGCTGCCATAAAACAATAAAAATAAACAAACTAGAGCTACCCACACAACATGAATGAATCTCATAAACATAATGCTGAATGAAAGAAGTCCCGTACAAAATAACAAATGCAGTAGGATTCCATTTATATAGAGCGAAAACAGTAGCCAAAACCTAAACTATTGCTTTTAGAGATTCGTGCTTAGTAAACTTTAAGGAAAGTCAGAAGGGATCACCTTAAAAGGCAGGATAGTGAGAAGGAGGAACAGTGATAGGGAGAGAGGACAAGGAGGGCTTCAGGGGTAGAACTGCTAATGCTTTATTCCTTGACCTTGGGGATGAGAACATGTACATTTACTTTGTGATAAACCATTGATTTATACACTTGGTTTTTGTACTTTACTGCATATGTGTTATATTTCACAATAAAAATGTATAAAAGCGTCCTTTGGCTGCCATGTGGCAAGTGTGTTGAGGGGAATGAAGAGTGGAGGGAGGACCATTACTTAGGTGACTGCATACATCTAGGTGAATGGTGAGACATCCAGAGTCTGGAACTGTGTTAGTTTTGATGGATTGGATTTGGGATGTGTTTTGGAGAGAAAGTCTGCAGGGCTTGTTGATAGATTGGTTATAGTTAGAGTTCGTGATGAGGGAAACAGCAATCAGGATGCCTCCGGGATATTTGGCTTGAGCGTCTAGTACCATTTACTGAGAAAGAGAAGACTTTGGAGGGGCAGTCTTGAAGGGGAGATAAAGAATTCTGCTTCAGTTCTATCAAGTTTGAGATGCTTATGTGCATTTAAGTGGAGAAATCAAGTAGACACCAGCTTCCTACCTGGCTAGTTGGCCTCCAGGAGGCTGGCTTCATTGTATTCTTGCCCCCATGGTTCAAGTAGTATATCCAAAAAGTAAATATGGAATGCTGCTTCTCTTCTCAAAAATTCCCCAGTGACTGTTGCTCAGTGGCTACAGGCTGAATTCATCATTGTTGTTCCAAACCTGTGCCTGGCTGGGTCCTGCCTTTCCAGCTTTGTTTCTCCCAGCCGCTCCTCTGTCACTCAGGTCGTATAAAAGATGGCATGCTTTTCCTTGGGCTGTTTTCTTTCTCTTCAGCTTCTTCCCTCACCCTTCATCTATCACCTAGGTGACTGCAGACAACCGGGTGAATGATGAGGGGACTGGGGCTCATTCTTCAAGTCTCACCTGGAATACTTGTTCCTCCAGGAAGCCTTTCAGCACTTCTGAGCCCCCAGGACTGGGTGAGGTGCCTGCCTATGTGCTCCCAACCCCGACTTCACCTCGCTCTTCTGTTAGCGGTCATTCCATTGTCCTGCAGGTATCCCTTCTTTTTCTTTTTTGTTCAACTGCAAGCTATTTGAGGGCAGTGACTGGGCCCTGTTCACAGTTACGTCCCAAGCAGTTGCACCACACCTGTTGAGGCAAACTCTGAACAAACACCTCTTGATATTAGTATTTAATACACACCCTGCCCCGCACACATTCCAGGCACGTGCTCTTTCTCTTCTACCACCAAACTTCCTTTTGGACTGTCTCCATGCCGAGGCACACTTCATTCTCCTCCTTTCACAAGAGTCCTGTCTTGGGATAAACCACTGAGGCTCTAAGGCAGACCTTCAAGGAGAGAGAACACTGGGAGCTTGGTGTGATCCCCTGAAGTCTTCTGAGAGTGCAGATGCTTTTCTGCCTAAGGGCTTGGAAGGTCCCTAAGGAGGAGGCAAGGATGTTATCGGAGCAGCTGCAAAGAAGAGAAGGGAGAACAGAACTCAGCTTTTCTGGTGTCCTCCCAAACAAAATGACTGAAAAATTGCCTCTGGGGGAAAACCTGGGTCTAAGTGGTTGAAAATGCTGTTTGTCCTAGGAAGAGATCTGGCAAGGGCAGTTGAATTATATTATGTGTATCTACCCTGCTTAACACCCCCACTTCCGTTTAGCTTGAATTCTGCAGGAGTCGTTAAGTGGAAGAAGAGCCACACAGAGTGCACAATACAGGTTGGCCTTTTGTGGGCTGATAGTGATAAGGTTTCTGGGTTGCTGTTTGTCTGGGAACCTGAAGTATTTTTTTTAAAGAACCTGTTGGCAGAGCCCTGGTTGCCCCTGCAATTCATACTGACCAAGTCAGCCTAGGGATTTCGCCAGATCTGAGGTCATTCTTGCAATTATACTATGTCCCTCCTCTGGCTCCACTGCTACCTGCCATCCATAGGTGGCCCAGGTATGATAAACTGAGAAAAAGGTGAGCCACCCCAAACCCTAGAGTGAACGACAGTGGAGTAGGGCTGTCTCAGTGTCAGCTAGCTCCCCATTACCCACTTCAATGGAGGTGCCTGGGCAGGGAGCCCCTGCCTCAGCCTAGATGCACAGACTGCAGACTCAGCTGCTCAGCTCTCTGTGCACGGAGCTGTGGCAGAGCTGCCTTGCAGGGTGAGCAGTCACCTGCCGTGCTGATTGACGATGACTGCCTTGGAGTGCTGGTGGCTCATTTCCTTGTAAAACCTTTTCATGAGAGTCCGCAGACCCTGGGATTGGAGGCTCTCACAGTCGGTGTGAGCCTTGGCAATGAAAACGCTGGCTGATGAAGGGTCTCTCTACATGGAATCGCTTCATTACTCCTCATTGTTTGGTGTGGCCACATACTAAGGGGCTGGTCTGGGTGGCTGTGCCTGTGGTGTGAGGGGCCACTGAGAAGGTCATGGGCTTAAAACAAAAGCACCCTGGCCTGCTGGCTTCAGAGTCTCCCTTGGGCACCTGGCCATGTGACTTAGGGCCACTGTTAGCATGTCGGCTCGTGTCCTGAGAGGAGACACAGATGAACACACTGGCAAGGAGGGGTTTATCGGCACAGGGTAGGGCTCACCAAGGGCTAGAAGAGGTATTAGAGGTAAGGGACGCAATGTTCTCATTTTACAGTGAACAAGCTGAGGCTGGGAAGGTCTGATGGCTTGCTGAGCCCAGATCTTCTACCTAGCCAAGGACCTTCTTGACACTTTTGGGCTCTGACAGAGGGAAGAGTGGGCTCCTGGGCACTGAGTGCTACTGGAGGAGGGGCTGGAGGCACTGAGGGCAAGCTTCACCCGCCCCACGGCTGTGAGAGGCTGCACTCCTCATCACACCTCTCGCTCACGTAGGGCAAGGTGTTCCCAACATTTCACACGGGCAATTGGGTGTGGAAGGCTAAGCCCAAGACTTTCCCAAAGTAGGTGAGCCCTGGAAGGGTAGGTAATTGAGACCCCTGCATGGCTGGGGTGGGCAGCAGGACGTCAGGAGAACCGGGAGGAGGGTCACTGAAGGTCAGTGGGGGCCATGAGCCTGTCTTCCCTCACCCCGTCACTTAGCTCTCCCTGACCTTCCCTCTGCTCCAGCCAGCAGCCTCCTCCTGTCTCTCACCTCTCTCCTAGGTCTGCTTTCTCAGGGTACCTGCATAGCTCTTCCCTTTGTCTGGAATGTACTTCCTCAGATATTTCCATGGTTCCATCCTCTACACCCTTCAGATCTTTACTCAGAAGTAACCTTCTCTAGAAGAGCTTCCTTGGTTATCTTTTCTAAAAATGTAGGCCAGTGTATCTGCCTACTTTATTTTTACTCCTTAACTCTTACCACCATCTAAAATGCCATTTGTTGTGCTTGAAACAAAATCTTGGATATTGTCTGTTTACCTCATTCAAAGCAGGCGATAGGAAGACAGGGATCTTGGTAGGGTTTGTTGCTTGCTATCAGCCAGGATGCCAGGCAGCCCCCTGTTAGAGGGAGGGGGCCACTGTGGGGTCACCAACCATAGCTGCTGTAGGGTGCTCTTGTAGGTCCCTGTTATCCCTAATTAGTGCAGGTTACTTTAACCTTCCCTAAATCCCTCCTCACAGCTCTCTGGGCAGGGATCCATTTTCCTCAGGACACTTCCCGACAGAGAGTCAGACAGTCTGAGGTGTGGGTTATTGCCTTTACCTTCTGTTGGCTTTTAACGGAAGGCTCTTGGGACCACATTTCCTTTATGCAAAGGGCATTCCAAGCATGCTAACAGGAACAGGGCCCTCTTGACCCCAGGCCTCCAGGGGTTGCCTCTCATACCGGGGCAAGTGCTGGTTGTCCCCACCTGTCACAGGACCACTGTTTGGACCTTCAGGGAAGTCCTTTTATGGAAACAAACCCTGGGCAGGGCACTCTGAGGGCAGCCTGCCCTACGCCTGGCGTATAGAGTTCCTTATAGACTTGCTGAGAATGGAGCCAGGCACACAAGAAATACTTGTTGCTTGAATGTCCTGGGCTAATCAGGGAGGACCACAGCACTTAATAGGAAAATCCTAGCATTGCTTTATTAGGAATAAGGAAATTGCTTAGTTAGGAATAAGGAAATCTTTGTTCTCGCACATTCCTTTATTCGGATCCCTTGTCTTTGAAGAATGGCCACCACCTTCCTGCACATTCACCAAGGTCACAGAAGTGAAGCATCCCATAGGCTTATTTCACCTCTCACCTGATTTCTATTAGGACTGGTCTCCTTATCTGTAAAGCATGATTTTTCATGAAGCCAGAAGGTCCCAGAATCTTCCCAAGCTGAAGAGATACAAAATGAGGAGTAAACAATAAAATAAGAATATATTTGCAATTCTTCTCTTCTTTGTTTTTTCTTCATTCCTCCCATCCCCAGATGGTCGTTTGGTGTTTTTGCCATGAATAATGTGTGGCTTGCTTTTGCATGGTAAGGCAGACAGGCTTCCTCTTCAAGAAGGCTCCCATCCAAATTCAGAGCCCTTCCTTCATCTCCAACCCCATACTAAAAACTCACAGGTTCAGGGATGGTAGGTAATAGGATCTGTACCTACTTCTGCACCTGATTCTCCTCCATTTGTGACTCCGGGGCTTCCCAGGCTCAGGCCTTAATTCATTTTGCTTCAGTCATTTGTGGGGCCAGTGGCAATCTGAACTCAATGATGGTGTCTGCTTTCCCTGGTGACAGAGTTACAGACAGCAAAAGGGCCTCCGCCTGTTAGGTGGGGCTGGGAGTGGCCCCTTCCACAAAGGGCTTTTCCCCTTATTGTGCTCTGTGGGGATTCCAGTCAGAGTGTTTTAAGATCATAAATATTTTCCCTTCTTGTCAAGAAATAATATCCCAGCTGGAAACATAAAAGGCACTTGACACTGCATGACATTTCACCTTAGGGTGCTAGTGCAGAGGTGGCTGCCCCCCTTACAGTCAGGAGCACAAAAGCAATCCCTGGGAGAGCCCATCCGGGGCCAACCTGGGCTAGGATGTGAGCTGAGCTCTGTACCCTCACCTGCTCAGGTGACTGGTAGGGGACATTTGGGCACTATTGAGGTGGGCCGACTTTCTGCTGGATCACGCCTTTGTTTTGTTTTGTTTTGTTTTGTTTTTAAAGTGTATTTATTTATTTTGAGGGATGGGAGGGGCTGAGAGAGAGAGGGAGAGAGAGAATCCCAAGTAGGTTCCATGCTGTCAGCCCAGAGCCCAACTCGGGGCTTGATTGCACAAACCGTGAGATCACAACCTGAACCGAGATCAAGGGTTGGATGCTTAACTGACTGAGCCACCCAGGCACCCCTGGATCATACCTTGGGATTGCCACAGTCTGGTCATTGATATGGACGTCTGTGGGGGTTGGAGTATGGGAAGGAGATGGGCAGGGTCATCTTCTCCAGATGCCTTCTACCTGGTGACTTGTAGTTTTAAAGTGACCAGTTGGCATGACAGTTGTAGCAATGGACTCAACCCTGTTCCTTGAAGTCATTTGTTTTGGGGGTGGGGGTGTTAATGTGCCCCAGCACTAAGCTATCGTCTGGGGTCTAGGCAGATAGGATGGCCTTTAGTGGAGATGAAGGGTCATATTTGGGCACAGTTAATCACCAGAGGAAAGCAAGGGTCATATATAATGTGGGACTTCCAAACCTAAAGTCTGTGAGGGTTCCCCGCATCTGAGCCTCCTGTGAGGTTCCCCACATCTAGTTCATTCCTCCTCATCCCTCCTTTTACAGTCAAAGAAAACATCTGTTACCTGAGGAGCTGACTTAGAGGGCCAGTGTGGTTTGTTTAATAGCAGTTCTGCTTGTTACTGTCTTAGTGATGAGCCTTGATACAAGTTGCTGGGCCACAGATCTAATTAACCATTGCCACGCTCCTGGGAAGCTGTGTGCGGTGGTGATCGAGTGTGTGTGTATCAGGTGGGTGTATTGTTGCCTCAGAGGTTTCCGTGCCTTCTAGTGTTTACTGCACATTCTCTTCTGGGAAAAGCAAGCCAGATTTCCAGGAAAAGGGCTTATTTTCCTCCTGCTCTTCTTCCATACCTCAGACTTTTAAAGCTACGTTGTGCTCTCAGCTGCTCTGCTTGTCATTTGTGCACAGAGACATTGCTGTCTAATTAAGACTTTAAAAAGTATAGGGCAGTGAACCTTTAGGGAGCAGCAGTGACCTGTAACACCCTCATTTAACAGACAAGAACCCACAGTGAGTGAACAAGGGCATGTGGCACTGGTCCCCTTTGTTCCACTCCGCACCCCTGTCAGGCAGGCAGGAGTGGGGAGTGGAACAAAACCCGGGACCCAGCCCAGAGCTCCCCATCCAGTGCTCTTCACACCAGCCACACTGCTCCTTTTCATCTCTAGGGCAGATCCAGAGAGAACACAGAATATGGGCAGGGAAGCAAGGCAGTTGTTGAATGTGCTGTAATGGAGTTCCTTAGACAGCAGTATCCTGGGGGTGCTTTGGGGGACATGCAGAGAAAGCAAGGATGTGGCAGGACTGGGCTGGCTGTTAGAAGGTGCAGAGAGACATCATAATGTGGAATAAAGTTGGTCCTTGGTTGAGTACATGTCCATTGTTTGGGTGGGGGTGGAGACACAGGTCTACTATGGGGCTTATCCAAGGCTGCAGAAGGCAACAAAACCTGGACTGGCCTTGAATCCCTGATTTTCAAGGAGCAGACAGTGATGGTGCTCTCAATGTGTGCTGGGCTGCGGGTGGGGAGGTTGGGTAGGGGGCTGCTGAGAGAAAATCTGCATGAAATTTGCTGTCTTGGTTCAGAATACGAGGTGAAACAGCTCTGCACCATATGAAACAGGGTAGAATTCAGGGCTAACGTCCAAGTGCTAGAGTTGTTCAAAGAAGGGAATGAAGGATATTAAAAGGGAAGACAGTGGAGAAGAGTGGTCTTGAACTAAGGCCTCAAGGATGGGTGAAATTGGGATGGCAGTGAAGGTGTAAGGGCTCCAAGGTCAGGGAGCATCTTGAACAAAAGCATGTAGTTATTGAGTGACATTGGGGAGACAGCTTGTGTAGAAAGGATTCACACATGTGCGGGCTTGTGGGTGCGTGTATGTGTGTGTGTGTGTGTGTGTGTGTGTGTGTGTGTGTGTATGCGTGCATGTGTGTGGGGGTTTTATTGATGAAGCTCCAAGAAGTGTGTGATGTAACAAGGTTGGAATAGGTATTATCCTGATAGCAAGACATTTGAATACTGGTCTCCACTCTTTCTTTCTTTCTTTCTCTCTTTCTTTCTTTCTTTCTTTCTTTCTTTCTTTTTTAACGTTTTATTTATTTTTGAGACAGGGAGAGACAGAGAGAGACAGAGACAGGGGAGGGTCAGAGAGAGGGAGACACAGAATCTGAAACAGGCTCCAGGCTCTGAGCTGTCAGCACAGAGCCCGACGTGGGGCTCGAACTCATGGACCGTGAGATCATGATCTGAGCTGAAGTTGGCCGCTTAACCGACTGAGCCACCCAGGCGCCCCTCCACTCTTTCTTACCAACAGCTGTGTGACCTTAAGCAAGTCACTTACCTTTTTCCACCTTGGTTTCCTGGTGCATAGTTCTTTCCAGACCTTCCAGCCCTAACTTTGAAGAGGGACATTTTGAGTGAAGACCCTCAACTCCCTGACTTTATCACCTCTGGATATTTCCTCAAGGATGACAGGTAGAGACAGGGAGGGAAGGTGTCTTTTATGACTCTGCACCCTGGCCGGAAGACCGCCTCAGAGCCATCAGTATTTATTGGGAGAGATTTAATGGAGCTCTCAGAAGCCTGTTGCTCTCAGGCAAACCAGAGGCTGAATTAATGCTTTAATTATCCAGACAGCCTTCCCAAAGGCCCTATTCTCCATTTTAATTTTGGAAAACTCATGTATGTGATATTCTTCTTCTCTTGATCTTCCATCAGTCAGGCTGAAAACACTCCTTGGTTCCTGAGTGGAAGTGATCAACATTTCACATCAGTGCCCAAAGGGGTTCTGAACTGGGCCCAAGAGCATCTGATGAGTGGGGATATTACAGCAAGAGTTTCTAGATGGTGCCATGCTTATCAGGTAGAGGTGAGTATGTACAGATGCCGTGGGTCCTGTGGTTGGACAGCTATCTGGATTGGAGCAGGACAGGGGCTAACAGGCAAATCAGGAAGTGGACGCAGCCTTAGGAATTATACAAATCTAGCTAGGGAAGAGGGTAGTCTGCCAGTCCAGAGAGCCTGTGAGGCCAACCTTGAGCATGTAAGTCCTTGTTCTCACGGTGGCCCCATTCTGCACGGGATGAAGTTGCTGGGGTCTTTGCAGGCATGGCTGAGGCTGTAGGAGACAGGCTGAAGGTGCTGGAAGAGGACCTTGGGGGGACCCCTTGGGGACTGATGGACCTTGAAGGATGGTGGAAAGGGGAGAGAGGAAGTATAGAAAGGCACAGTCAGAACAAGCAAGGGTCAGTGAGCACACACACTGTTAGCCATTCAGACTGGGCTTCTTTCTCAACAGGGCCATCCCCCATGACTCATACTTGGAAATGGTTGGATATGCCCTCCTACCTCCTTTGCCTCATATATCCCCATTTTTTTCATCCCTAACGTCTGCAGTTAAGGGATTAACTAAGTAATTTGACAAGTATTTATTAGGTGCCTACCATTTACCAGGCACTGTGTTGGTGCTGAGGATATAGGAGGGAACAGGACAAATGCAAACCCCTGCATTGTGGGAGGGAGGTAACCCCAAATTAAAAAAAAAAAGCAAATAAATAATTATAAAAGGTGGTAAATCCTGTGAAGAAAGCAAACAGGAGGATGGCAGAGAAAAACCAGGAGGAGAACTCTTTTTGATGCTGTGTTAGGAAAGGATTCTCTAAGAATCATTTTAGTTTAGATCTGAGGAAGGAGCCAGCCACTTGGAGAGCAGGAGGAGCAGAATTCCAGCTAGAGGGAGTGGCAGGGAACTTCAGAATAATTGAAGGAGGATTGATGTGTCTGGATTCCTCACTCATGAACAGTGATGGAGTTAAGGTTGAAGGGGTGGTGGTTTATACAGGGGTGAGCAAAGCATGGGGTTTCAGCCTGGGCAACTCCCAGTGCTAAGGTCCCAAGGTCCACAAAAAGTGTTCAGGGTCCATGTGTATGTCATGGAACATGGCGGGTACCCTGGACTCTTCAAGATTGAGGAATATGGCTTCAAGTTCCTGGGAATTGCAGAACTTTGGGTTTCTACTATGGAGAAAGACTGATTTGGATGTTGTATCTGTCTTTTTTTTTTTTTTTTTTTTTTTTTTTTTTATGGTGGCAGTTGTATCCAATTACCATGCACTCAGTGTATGGTAAGAAACAGAAATTTATTCTCTTATAATTTTGGAAGAAGTCATAAATCAGTATCATGGAGCCAAAATCAAGGTGCTGTCAGGGCCAAGCTCCTTCTGGAAGCTCTAGAGAAGAATCTGTTCCTTGCCTCTTCTGGCTTTGGTGGCTACTGGCATTCCTTAGCCGTGGTTGCATCACCCTGATTTCTATTTCTGTGGTCACATTGCTTTCTTCTTTCTTGCCTTCTGGGTCCAGTATCCCTTTGCCTCTTTTTTATAAGGATGCTTGTCATTGCATGGGGGCCTACCCAGATAATTCTGGATATCTACCCATCTCAAGATCCGTAATCACATCTGCAAAGTCCCTTTTGCCATATAAGGCAACATCCACAGGCCCTGGGAATATTAGAGTGTGGACATATTTGGGGCCTATTATTCCGCCTACCACAGATGTGCTTGTAAAGGAGTTGGGGGGAGGAGTGAGGCAGGATCCACATACCAGCTTCTGGAGTAGATGATTGTTGGGGCTTGGTTGAAGCCCCAGTAAGCACTGGTAAAAATACTTGAGGCCATCTGCAGCTATGATATTTTAATTTTTCATTACATCTTAATCCTGTTATTCCCAGAGAGAATTTGACCAGCAGGATGGAGGGATGAGCAGTTTGTGGTGGCAGAAACCCTGGGCCTTTCAGCTTTATCAACTCTTTGTGTTTTTATTTTTTATTTTTTTTTATTTTTTTTTAAATTTTTTTTTTCAACGTTTATTTATTTTGGGGACAGAGAGAGACAGAGCATGAATGGGGGGGGGGGCAGAGAGAGAGGGAGACACAGAATCAGAAGCAGGCTCCAGGCTCTGAGCCATCAGCCCAGAGCCCGACGCGGGGCTCGAACTCACGGACCGCGAGATCGTGACCTGGCTGAAGTCGGACGCTTAACCGACTGCGCCACCCAGGCGCCCCAACTCTTTGTGTTTTTAACAGAAAGCCTCCTGACACAGGGTAAAAGGACACAGGGTAAAAGGGCACAGAGCAGTGGGAAATGATGGTGTCCATGTGAGTGGGGGTGGCAGAGGGTGGCAGAGGGTTGGGACTTCCATTGGCATTAACAGGGTCCTTTGCTGACTTCAGTTCTGAGTTACTTATGGTTAGATTTTAAGAATTTATGGACTTAAATAATTATATGAGACAAGATTAAGTAAATAAGAGAATACTGTATTTCCTAGATCTGTCAAAGAAACGTTAAGGTCTCCTACCTAGACAGTCTTTTCAGAAATATTGAATTTCTTTTTATTATTCCTGAAGTTAAACAAGAATAAATTTGAATAATTAATGCATTGGTCTCCCTCTTCACCGCCTCCTCTGCCACTTGTTAGCATCTATCTCATCTTAAGGTGCTGAAAGGAAAGAAATAGATCAAAGATGTGGCAGTGCAATTTGTAGGCATCAGCTAAATTGCTCACTGGGCTGTGGGTGGAGGTGGTGGTTATGATTAGAGGGTGAGGGGTCTTGGCTGCAAGCTCCTGGGGGACTGTGCCAAGGTCTGCTGTCACTGATCTGTCTCAATATAGGACTTGGGTTGGTAAGCCTGTTAAAATAAGACTTTCTGGGGTGCCTGGGTGGCTCCAGTCAGGTGAGCATCCAGCTTTGGCTCAAGTCATGATCTTGCGGTTTGTGAGTTCGAGCCCTGTGTCAGGCTCTGTGCTGACAGCTCAGAGCCTGGAACCTGCTTTGGATTCTGTGTCTCCCTCTCTCTCTGCCCCCCCACTGCTCATGCTCTGTCTCTTAAAAATAAATAAATCTTAAAAAAAATAAAAAAAAAAAGACTTTCTCTTTAATTGTTTTTTATTTTTGGGAGAGAGAGCGAGTGAGCGAGTGCATGAGCCAGGGAGGGAGTCAGAGGGAGAGAGAGAGAATCCCAAGCAGGCTCCACACATGCTCAGTGTGGAGCCCGACACAGGGCTTGATGCAGGCTTGATGTCATGACCCTGGGATCATGACTTGAGCCAAAATCAAAAGTCGAACACTCAACCAACTGAGCCACTCAGGCACCCCAAGACTTTCTTTCTGATTGGGTTGGGGAATGGAGCTAAGTGTGGGCCAGGGAAGATGAACAGATGGGTTGGTGCCACCCAGGATCTGAGGGAGGGCAGGACAGGGTCTTGGATTGACCCTGAATGTCCCCTTCAAGGGGGGCTTCTATCATTCTGCCTTGGCTTCTGGACAACTGCTGATTATTGGCTGTGCCAATGCCTGCTCTATCTAATGCAGGTCATTGCCAGCTATACATATTGGGAATTAATGAGATGGCCACTGTTTGGCTTTTGATGAACTGATGGCTTCCTCCACTAACCTAGAAGGGCATGTGGTATATCATTTCTCTGGGGTCCTGCAATAGGCCTTTATTTATATATCCCACAAGCATTTAATGGGAGTCTACTATGGGTCAGGCTGTGGGTATACCACAAGCCTTGGTACAAGCTTGGTCATACCACAAGCTTGGCCCTAAGTAGCTTTTGTGTAGTGGGATTAACAGTTAAGAATGGCAATCATAGTAGAGTGGCCTGTAGGCTACTACAGGCCTGAGTGCTGGGTAATCTGAGAGCACAAAACCTGGTATTGAGAGAGTCAAGGGTGGCTTTCTGGAGGAAGTCATGCCTATTCTAAAGTCTGAAAGACTAATTTGGCATTAGTCAAGTAAAACGGAGAGGAGAACATTCCAGATAGAGGGAAAAACATATGAATAAACTCTGCAGAGAGAGAGAAAGCATGATGTGTTTGGGAAATCAGAAGCAGTCTGGCAAGAATGTAGTGGTAGGAGAGGGATGGGGGTGGAAAGAGATGGGGGTGAACCAAGCATAGGTCCTTTGGATGGAGCATTAGGGCAATGGGTCATGAACAGGTTTAAACATGGGAGTGACAAGATTAGATTTTCAGTTACTATTATTTTAGAAAAATCACTCTGGCTCTAGTGTGGGGGATGATTTGGGGAGGGGTTAAGATTTGTTAGTAGGGACTCCAGTTTAGGGGCTATTGTAGTCATCTGGACAACAGACATTGGTGGGATAGACTAAGGTCTCAGCAGTGGGGATGGAGAGGAGAGAAGATATTTGAAATGTTAAAAGAGTAGAAGTGATAGGACTTGGAAGATGTGGAGAATGAAGAAGGAGGAATAGAGGTTGATACCTGGGCTTCATTTATGGGCAAGAAAATGGCCTTATTTGCTTATATAGGAAACATAAGAGGTGCAGCCCACTTTTCAGGAAAGATTCTGAGATACTGGTGGGATATTCCAGAAGGGATTACACTGGTCTCAACACATGCAACAGAGCAGGGCAGTATATGCAGAATTGGATCCTCAGCCCATGTATGATAACTGAAACCAAGGGAGAGGTGAGAGCTTCTAGAAATAGCACTGAGTGAGGAAAGATGAGATCCATCATGTTATGGTCGCGTATTGTTGCATGACAAATGACCTTCAAACTTAGTAGCTTAAAACAACAAATATTTCACTGTTTCGTTGGTCATAAATTTGGCCAGGGCTTAGCTGGGCAGTTCTTCTGTTCTGTGTAGGGTTGACTCAGGTGACTAGTTGTATTTGTTTGCAGAGGGGCTTCCCTGGAGAACCCAAGGAGGCTTCACTCACACATCTGTCACCTTGGTGGAGATGGCTGGAAGTCCAGGCTCAGCTCAGACTCTCCAAGAAAGCTGTCTAAAGGTGGCTGAGCTTCCAGCGTGGAAGCTCAGGATTTCCAGATTGAATATTCCATGAGAGAAGAATTAGAAATTGTCAATGTCTCAAGGCAGGGGCTCAGAAACTAGCACTGTATTATTTCCAGTGCATTCTGTTGATGAAAGCAGTCACAAAACCATTCATCCAGATTCAAGGCTAGGGGTGGAGACTATGTTTTGATAGAGGAGTGTCCTATTTGTCAAATTTGTGGCCACCATACTAAGGAAGGAAGGCATTGGAAGGCTGTAGGAAAAAAGGCTATCCTTATTTATAGGCAAGAAGTTGGAAGAGATTCCTTGACTATTAGTTGATAATTTGTATGCACCAGTACTGCTATATTGAGTTGTCAACAATGAAATATTATTATACATATTTGATAAATAGCCACTGCCCTGAGCTCCTGAGTGTTGTCTAACTGCCCTGGAGGACTTGGTCCTTCTGCTACACAGAAATTGGAATTTTACTTAATTTTTTATTATTTACATTTAATATTTATCTCCATATCAGACTGTAAGATGAGTAAGTAAAGAAGAGTAATCTTTTCTTTTTTTAAACCAATGTCCACTGTAATGTGCTTGCCACATAGTAGGCACTCAATCAGTGTTTACTCAATGAATAAGTGAGTGAAATGTGTATTGAATATCTGCTCTGTCCCAGGCATGTTCTGGGCATAGAGACAGACAGAACATAAACAAAATAAATAGGTTAAATCCATAGTATCTATGTTGATAAGTGCTGTGGAGAAACCCAGGCAGCAGTACAGGGAGCACAAGGGAGGAGTTGCTATTTAAATTAGGCTCTCAGGGAAGCCCTTAATGAGAAGGTAAATTTTGAGAGAAGATCTGAAGGAATGAATGAACAGGTTTTGGGGCCCTGGGAATCGACCTCATCAAAATCCAGACCTTCCTGGGTCAGAAAGGTTATAAGTAGAGATCCCTTCCTGTGGTTTGGGTTGTCTGTATTTCAGTCTTTCTTTCTTTCTTTCTTTCTTTCTTTCTTTCTTTCTTTCTTTCTTTCTTTCTTTCTTTCTTTCCTTCTTTCTTTCTTTCTTTCTTTCTTTCTTTCTTTCTTTCTTTCTTTCTTTCTTTCTTTCTTTCTTTCTTTTCTATGTTTATTTTTGAGAGAGACAGAGTGTGAATGGGGAAGGGGCAAAGAGGGAGAGAGGGCAGATTCAGAGAGAATCTGAAACAGGCTCCAGGCTCTGAGCTGTCAGCACAGAGCCGGATGCAGGGCTCGAACTCGGGGAACGGGGAGATTATGCCGTAGGCTGAAGTCAGATGCTTAAGCACCTGAGCCGCCCAGGTGCCCCTCAGCCTGTTTCTTTAGAGGGATGCTGTGCCGCAGGTATAGTTAGAGCTTTGCTGTGGAAGATGTGGCTGAAGCCACCCCAAGAGTAGGTTTTCATAGAGTGAGACGGAAAGAGCTGTAAGGCGCTGGCTGCCTCACAGGGTTCTGGGGAGGAGAGGGTCTAATCGATAGGGTGTAGGAGGACAGGGCAGCTCACATTCCTTTCTGGAAAGAGGAAGAGGGAAGAGGGGAAAAGGAAGATTTGTCCATGAAGAACCCCAAACAGAAAAATAAATATGGCTAACCTAAAGCCTAGTGAATGGTATTAACAAATGAGGTTCTGGATCTTACAACCTTCTGTGCAAGACTCCCAGGAAGTGTGTTCAGTTGTGTGAAGAAAGATGACCAGGGTCTCATGGCGCCCTGCTCCATGAGGAGAGAGAAGTCTCACTGGGAGAAAAACCACAGAGGAAGGGGTGCACTTGACAAAGTAGACTAGTCCTTAGGGGAAAGAGCCCAATGGGGTGGTTAAGCTGGACCAGGCCCTGACTGCTTGGGTTCGAATCCGGACCCTGCCACACACCAGCTGGTGACCTTAGGCAAGATTATTCTCCTTTCCCTATCAGTTTCCTCATCTGAAAAGTGTGGAAAAATAATGAGACCTACCTCACAGGGTGGAGGTGGGGGTTACATGAGGCATGGTGTGGGGACTTGGAGCCCTGGACATCCTATGATGCTTATTTTACTAATGATTAGAAATTAAATCCACCTTGAAGGCTTCCTTTAAAAGAGAGCTCCCAACCACAATGCTTGTTTACAGACCAGTAACTGCTTGACAGTTGCTGGAGGACAGAGGAGGTTAAAGCTAAATTGACAGAAGGCATTGCCAAGTATGAAGACATCAGGGATGGGGGACTGTGAGGCAAGCCATCAGGGCACTGAGAACCCACTTTATAAGACAATGTCCACACTACTTTGTGATCCAAAATTTCATGCCGTGTTGTTTTAGTGGCTTATTTCCCCCTCTCCTTTTCTGCAGAACCCCTCTTGTACCTTATGTTGACGGGGCATCTCTTCCCACGTCCACAACCAGATGTACCTCGGATGGGGTCCTATTACATAATCCATATTGTGGGGAGAGCTCTCAGGTGTTTCTGGTGAGATGTGGACTGATAACCTGAGCTAACCCTACTGTGCTGTGGTTAAGATAATGCTTTTAGGACAACCTGCCAACCTGTGAGCCCTACAAAAGGAGGTACAGGTAGATATGTTGAGAAGCTAGAGCTGGTGTGAATTAAGAATATGCATATTATGACCTGCTGTGTGAGAAGGCACAAGTTACCCACCCAGGGTAGGTAGGTAGCTCTCTTCGCATCCAAGGTCTCACTTGGGGGAAGTGAACCATCCCTCCCACCAGGATTGTATTGGTTAAAGGTGCAGTTTCAATACACCCACATAAAGGAATTCATGTCACAAGATTTATTACTTCCAGATCCCAGAAACCAGGGGGTTAGGGGCTGCAATGAGCCCTCTGTCCTGGGTCACCAGTGAGCAGGAGATAGAGAGCAGGCTAGCAAGCATTTGTTACTTATAACAAAGTTGGGGTGGAAGTCACTAACTTCTCTCAACTCTACGTGGTTATTTTAAAAGGTGCCCTGGGGGAAAAGCAAAGTGAGGATTTGGGGCAGGAATCCTAAGCTTAGGTCTTTATCTAAGTATGCGTACTTTGGATGTGAGCAGGGTTGCTATGCTGTAAAATGCCAAGGCTGTGAAAGTCTTCTCACCTTTGCATCCCCAGGCCTGTGTGGTGCCTGGTGCCAGTGGGAGCGGGCACGTTGAAAATGCTTGGTTGGTCTTGGTACATGGCCAACATGTGACTTCCTTGACTCATGTGGTTGCTCCTGTGGGCGGATGTATAGGGAATGTCCTAGATGGCTTGGAGGTGTGATGGCTGAGTTACTTTCCTTGAACTGTTGAGAAGTGGAGCATGAGGACATAGGGATGGAGAAGGGTGGTGGGACTCTCTCTAGCCACCTATTCCCTGGCTGTTGCTTTCCAGTTGTGTATGTGTGCGTATGCGTGTGTCTAGGTTGATTGTGACCTCATAGAAGGTGGCTCCTATATCATCTATTTGCTCTCTATCTAATCCACACCATCTCCTCTTTCCCTAGTTTAACCTATGGCTTTGTGCCTAGTGCTTGGGACACAATGATGCTTGATGGACTCCTGGTCTGACCTTGTCCCTTAGTGGCTGGACCCACCCCAGCACCGTGCCCTCCCTAGAAAACATGCATGCCCTGGCCTCTGCACCATCTGTCACCAGGCCTTGCTACCAGAAGAGACTTGGAGCCTGCAGGCCTCAGCCTTATTTAGACCCCTCTGCCACCAGCTTCAGAGCCAGAGCCATCTCTGAGGCTGTTCCAGGCTCCTCTGCTGTACTCTGTTCCTGCCAGGGTGGGCTCCTGCTGTACCCTGGGAGTTTCCTCATCCTGGGGCTTGAAGTGGGGGAAGGCTAACTTCTTTACACCCTTGTCCCTTCCTCCTCCCTCCTCCCAAGCCCTGGTAGGAGCCCTTAGAATATTCTTTGGCTCCAGTAGACAAAATAAGTGGTTGCTTAAATAGGTTCTAAATATAACCAGTGCAGCAAAGAAGCTCAGTTAGAGGGTATGGAGAAGTTGTACTTGGGTAAATGACTATTTATTTCTGATTATTTTACCAGTAATTGGACCTGCCCTCTCCCAGGCATCCTCTTTGCCTGTTTTAGCAGCAAATGTATTTGTTTCCATTGAAGCTGTTCCCCTCCTCCCTTTCCACCTGCTGCTTCCTCACCCACCCACTGTTAGAAAGGAGTCTTTACTCTTGTTCTTGTTCTTGGATGAACCCCAACAGCTCAATGAGCAGAAAGATGGGCTGGGGAAAGTCTCTGGGAGCCGTGGCTGATGGAGCTAAGCCCACTCTTGCGTGGCTCACAGCCCTCGGGAATGGGCGTGACCTCACATTGCTATGCTCAGAAGTCCTCTATCAGGCACTTTGGGGACTTCTAAACATCAAAGCCACTACTTCTTCCCACCTCCATATGAGAAAACTGAAGTAGATGCATAATTCTGACTCTTTTTGGGTTCCCTGGTGAGTCGAACTGGTGCCTGCATCCTTGTCCTGGGCCACTAGCCTCTGTAGTGGGGACAGACTTCTGTTCATGTTTCCCTACTTTTATTTTTCTTGTTTGGAAGTAAGGGATGCTGCCAGGCACCCTGTGTGAGCTCAGTAGGAGTAGGCCAATGATGGTAATTCATGGATAGGATTGCCTGGGTATTGCCCAAAGGAAACCTCCGCCTGCTCTACAGGGAAATTCAGCCCTGCCTAACCCATCACTGTTCAATTTGAGGCCAATAAAAGAGTATCTGGTTTTTCCTAGATTTCAAAGCTATATGGGTTAACCCCCAAACATCTGAATGACATTTGGTATTGAGATGCTGTGGATATTTGGTGTTTAGATGCCCAGCCCCTGAGGGAGCCTGGGGGGCCCACACTGGTTTGACACCAAACCTGGAATCTCTGCCTCTTGGAGTTATGAATGAGGGCCGCAGGGAGATCATGTCTGCTCCCTGAGGGATTTTTTTCCTGCTGCTCTTTCATTGTGGGCAGAGGAAATGGTGGTGGGCTACTGACATTTGCCATGCAAGGGAGTAAGAGATTTGCTACTGGAGGGTTCTGTTGGTGAGAAAGCAAAGGTCTGGTCATCTGATGAGTATACGGGGAGGGGAGGCAGAGTAGAGAGACCTGACATGCCTTTCACGAGAACAGGAGAGTGCTGGCTATAGAAACAGACCGGACTGTGTCTGATGGAGGCTCGCTGTCTGTGTGGAGGATGCCATGTCTTCTTCAGAGCAGTGTTAACACTCCTCAGATTTTGAGGGGGACTAGGTGGAAGTAGCCTTTTTTTTGTTTGGAGTGGGTTTTACCAACTACTCCTGTTCGGTGGTCAGGAGCTATTTCTGACTTAGCTAAGACCTTGGAAGCGTGCAGAAACAACTCAGTTTTGTTTTGCTGCAAGATGTAACAATGGGGTTTGTAATGATTTCTCTTCCAGTGTATAAAGGAACATTTTAAAGAGTATCTGGTGAAATCGTATTCAATGTGTAATCTTATGAGAGTTTACAAGGCTGCAGAGGGACTTATTTTGGATAGTAGAAAGAGCTTTGTTATTGTAGGCTGGTGATCCAATGAACTAAGGAACATTCAGGCTTGTCCTTCCATGGAGATTACTCAGAAAAGCCTGGACAGCTGCTTTCTTGCAATGGGTTAAATGTGAATATTCTGTTTTGCAGGAGGAGTGTTGCTGAGTGGGGAATCTGGCTATTGCAGAGCTGTGTGTTACGGCTGATTTATTCATCATGAACTATCATTTCACATCAATGTAAAGCAGACTTCTAGAAACTGTCCTCCCTCAGAAGTACACCCAGCACACTACATAATGTCCTTGTAACATTTCCCCCATATGTCTCTTCCTCAAATGCCAGTCTAATGCATATGCCAGCAATGTTCCCCACTTGTAACGCTCTTTACTTCTATCATTTTATCAGAAACTCAGGAAAGCAGTTGTGGGATCAACAGGAATTTTGGATGACACCAAAACTGAATGAGAAAGTATTCATTTGGATGCAACTTCATTTGGAAAGCACCCTGGATGTGCTGGGTTCGAGCACTGGCTCAGCCATACGTTAACTGTCAGAATCTTTGATAAGTCCCTTACCTTTCTTGGCCTTGGGCCCCTATTTATATAATAGAGGGTTGGCCTGATTAATTCACTTAATAGGTATTTATGGAACACCAGCTCTGTGCTAAAAAGCATGGGATGTGTAGTCCAATAAGATACAGCTCTTTAGCTGGAGGGACTCAGAGGGGCTTTGGACAGAAGACAGAGACAGATAAACAAATTACAATGCCAAGTGTGTAACATGCTGAGAGGCATAAATGAGAGATGGATTAATTCTGCCTGAGAGGTCAGGAAACAACTCATTGAAGGAAGAGACATTTGCACTTGGCCTTGACAGGGGAAGACAGAAAGAACGGCATGGGCATAGATATAGAGGTTCGAACATGCACCATGGATGTGGGGAAGAGCAAGCAGTCCATTGTGGCAGAAGGGGAGGTGATGCTGGAAAGGAACTTGGACACCAGCTAAAATGGGTCCAGTTGGCCATTCTAAGGAACACAGGCTTGCACTCCCACTAACGGCCTTCTAGTTCTGATATTCTGGAGATGTGTGCATTTTAAAATGGTGCATATTATGTGATGTGAATTTTATCTCTACTTTGAAGATTGCAGAGAGAGAGAGAGAGAGAGAGAGAGAGAGAGAGAGAGAAACCCACTATCTCCATAGACACACCACACAATTATTTCTTCTCTGAGATCTTGTTGTCTCTCTAGGGCTCTACTGGGTAAAGGGGGCAAGGACCCTTAGCGCTCAGATCTCCTAAATCTGTGAGGAGGGTGGTTCTAGTGTCCTCCATGGGTGGGGGGACAGGACATAACATTCCCCTTTCTTAGAGGCTCACTACACCTCTCCACTCCTTGCTTCAGTACTGATGGCTCCCCGTTCCCCGGGGGTGAGAACCTCTGAACTTCTTCGTGTTGTCTCCTGGGTCTGCCGTCTGGGCACTGAATCTTCTCTGCTTCTTCCTGAGGGCTGAACTCTGGAAACCACAAGCTAGGAACTGACTCTTTTTCTTCCTCCGCGATTTTTCTGTGTTGTCCTTCCTGAGGCCACGCCCACAGACTGTCTTGGCAGACCCAGTGCGGGAAGGACAGAAACATGGAGGTGGGTTTGAAAAGTTGGGTTTGGAAATTTCAGAATATTATCCTACCACATGCATCCCAACCTTTTGCTTCATACAGGGCCTCTCCCCCAAGTAGCAGAGAAGGTCTCAGAAGTTTTGTGGGCCAGGAGATTTGCCTGCTTCACTCCTTTTCCCAGGACCCTCTGGGAACACTGGAGGACTGCCATTAGAAGTGAGGGGCTGACTCCGGAGAGAGGCAGCATGAAAAGGGGCTTTTCAATACCCTTGAAACCGCCCACGGAGGCAGCTGTTTGCTGTCCTGCTCTGTAACCTGCAAATGTATCTTCCCCAGCTGCCTGTCCCCTCCTGCAGGTGCATGCCTTGGTGCCCGCCAGTCAGCCTCTGGCCAACCACTGCTCCACTGTGGATCTGAGGATGTTATAGGGAAGGAGACTCAGCTTGATCTTGAAACCCTCAAGATGGCTCCGTGACCCAAAGACCACACGGCCTTGAGCAAATTGATGAGACCCAGTATCCACATCTGTGAACAGTGACATGATTACTTAATGCATTCGGCCTTCAGTCTATGAATTAAGGATCATTAGGATTATTAAGTGCGTATGTTACTCAGCACAGTGCCTGGCATGAGGCGGGAGCTCTGTAAATGGCTGAGACTGTATTGACTGTTACCACTGGATGTGTGATCTTGATCGTCACTTACCCTCTCTGAGCTTGTTTTCTCATCTGTCAAGTGGGGCCATTGTTACCTTCTTTACAGGGCTGTTTGGAAGACTAGTTACATGTGGCATTCAGTAGGTAGGTGTTAGACAATCCTTAATCTGCCCCCACATGTTTTCTCCAGCAGCTCTGTCCCTTCCTCTTCAGAGACCAAAAGGGGAGGTGCTTTGTCCCCATCATGACCTCACAACTCTGGGTCTGTTTTACTGACTCTGTTTTTCCCAGAGGCCTAGACCTGCATGTATTTTCCCAGTGGGTACAGAGATAAAAGGATAGACTCATTTGTGTGCCTGTCTGCCGTGGCTGACAGCAAGACTTCCTCATTATGGGAATGAGCCTTCGCCTTTGTTGCTGTTGCTGACATGGTACCCTCCTTATCTAGCCTTGTCTTTGCTGCTTAGTAGGTATGTGGTCTTGGACGAGGTACTCTCCCTCTTTAGACCTCAGTTTCCTTGTCTGTAGGATGGGGATAATGGTACTATTTGCCTCACCCATCTTATAGGATTACTGGCACCTCATGGAATGTGAACGTGATAAGTATTTTGTAAAGTGTTGGGCAGTTGTAGGGGATTAGTGTTCTGGACTCCCTGATGACCTAAAGTGTTGCCATCCCTCTTGAAACACAAGTATCTCCCAGAAGTGGCTCATAGCAGTGCTTATAGCAGTAGGATTGAGAGCAAAGCCTGGGAGTAAGATTTAGACATGCACATCAAGGAAGGGAAATGGGTGGGGGCGTTGGGGAGAAATGTGAAAGATAGATCTTTTGACCTTATACTTTGTCTCTGGCTGACCTAGCGCCTTTGCTGGAACCTTCACCCTGGGGCATCCTCAGGAGCACCATTATGGGTTAACTGAAGAGGCTGAAGGGGAGACTGACAGGGTATAAACATCCCAGCCCAGCTCTGACATCCTGCCTCTTACAGGTCCCCAAAGGCCTTAGGGGCACAGTCTCCTGAGGGTCAAAGCTGCGTGCTGTGGATGGTCACCTGTCATTGCCTTCTTTGAAGCCCCTGTTCCAGGTTGCTGTGCTACATACAGGACACAGATAAGCATGCATTCATTTCAAGTTTCATTCTGTAGGTCTTGAAAACATATTTTGTGCCTAGTCTGGTGCAGAAGGTTATAAAGAAGCCAAAAGATCCATCGCTGTTCTCAGGGTAGCCTGATCTCATTAGGAATGTAAGAAATACATCTATGAAAACCATGAGCAAACCCAAACCCAAACCAACCCCTTTGTGAACACTTGCCAAAATGTGTGTGAGATGTCTATTGCTATAATTCAGAGAGTGCTGCCAGAGTGGCTGAGGGAGGAAGGAGGGAATCTGTGTTTGGCAGTGGTAGAAGCTAAATTTGGACAGTGTCTTAGGTCATTTTTCTGGAAGCAGATCCTGCAATAAAGACTGGTATGCAAGTGATTTGTCAAGGAAGTGCTTCCAGGAGAAACGAGTGAGGGGCCAGGGGGAGCAGGACAGGGCAGGGAAGACACCAAGCAAGGCTGACACTCCAGGTGATGTTGCAGCCTCCGCCTGCTCCCTCTGGGAATTCTGGGTCATAAATGACATGGCCGACTTTGTCCAACCTCTAGGCAAGGCTTTTATAGTCCTGCTCATTGTCTGCAGGGTGGGAGACACAGACCCTGAGCATTTCTGGCTCTCTGCATAGCAGTGGCAGGGCTCACAGGTGCCAGGGGTTGGAAAAAAGGCACGCAGAACGGAGGGCGGTGCACAGAAGCGGGGAGAGAAATTCCGGTATGGCTGCCAGCAGTGCTCACTATGTAGACAGAGGGGTTGGGGCTAGGGTTAGAAGTCAGTACCAGGGTTAGAAGTCTAGACTGGGTCCTCTGTTAACTATAAGCCCTCATAAATTCCTGAGTAGGTGATTGGCACAAGGAAAGCATAGATTAATCCAGTGGCAAAGTTCAAGGGGATGGGGGGCGTGGGGCAGAGCCTAGAGGCTGGGCAGGTCAGGCATGCACTTTCCTTTGGGGCCTTTGCACTGGCTTTTCCCCAGTGCCTGGATCCTTCACTTCCCGTGGACGTGACTGGTGAACTCCCTCACTTCCTTCAGGTTTTTGTTCAGAGCACCTCTCACCATCGCCCATCCTGCGCCTTCCCCTGAATCCTGCGCCCTGCTCTCCCTGCAGCTCACACTCCTAATTCCCTTTCTCCTGCTCTGCATTTTCCCTTTTCAGTAACACGGACCAGTTTCCAACGTACTTTATAACCTGTCTAATTATTACAACTTTTGCTGCTGGTCTCCCCTTCTTAGAAAATGTGAGCTCCATGTGGGCAGGGCTCTCTGTTTTGCTCACTGATTCATCTTGAGTGGGCGAGTGGCGGCTGGCCCACGGCACGTATGCAACACACATTTCATATAATGGATTGCTGTGAGCCAGAGGTGGGTGGAGGCTGGCAGGGAAAGAGCTAGGTGGAGAGGCCTGGACCTCAGTGATACTTGGGGGGATGATGCAGTAGGGTGGGTCGACATGGGGGTCGAGTGGAAGGAGGGAGCAGGCATGCTCATGAAGATTTGGACCAGGGAAAGCAGGATGATGCTGTGTCATTGGTGAATCGCTGTACCCTAGGACAGAGTTCTGGCTGGAGCAGCATTGTTGGAGCAACAGGCACAGTGAGGTTCCAGGGGGAAGATTTTCCCTGGAGGGGGCTGTGGGGTGTGGGAGGGGGAAGTATCTGTTCTCAGATTCATTTGGGCCTGAGTCTGACGCCTGTGGTGGGGAAAGCCAGGTGCCACAGTGGGGGCAGACGGGAGACCTTTCCTGCTCTCCTGCCTGTGGCCTCCTTCCTGCTGACAGGGCTGCTAGGATAATGAGTGGTTCCCCAGGCCTTCCCTCTGCACAAAGGCCTTGGCATATGTTTATCAGCCAAGCTTTGCCACTCCCACTGAGTGGCCCTGGGTGGGTTTCATTTACTGCTGGCATGGTTGAGTAGCAGTGTTGAGCTTGCACTTTGGTGAGGTCAAGCTGTTTAATAGTGCATGTGTGAGCGTGGAGGCAGGTGGGGACAGCCCTACTGTGATGGGGATCCCAGACTATAGAGCTACCTGGAGTTCAGAAGCACCAGGGTCAATCTGAGGAGCTGGGGTGGGGTGGCCGCAGCCTGTGGGTATGATTTGTTGTTGTTGCACTGAAAAGTCAGCAAGGGAAGAGCTGGGCTGGGACAGCCGCTTCTCCCTTCCCACCCCAAACGCAGGGACACGTGATCTGGGCAGCACTGGGAAGGGAGCCTTGGCAGGAGCTTGAGGACTTGAATTTGCCTTGGTGGGCAGGAAAGGGCCTTCCCCTTGTGGACCCCCTCGCGCCCTGACATTTAGCAGAAAATGCCTCACCAGCCTGTTTGCGAGCACCCCCTTGTGAGGAAGTGGGTGAGGGGGGCAGAGTGGGAGAGCAAGACCGGGGCAGATGCTCTGTGGAAACTGGCTGGTGAGCGCATGTGACTTGCTCCTTGGAGATTGTCCCCTGTGACTGGGGATGGCTTGCCAGAGTCTGTGAACTTGGGGTTACTACCTTGTCCCTCCGCCTCCACACCCCCAGGCTGGTGAGAGCTGGAGACAGGCTGTCAAAAGGAACTAGGATCAGAGCCCCCAGAGGATCTGGTTGTCACATGATGATCCAGCCATCCTCTGGATGGCTGTTCCCACCTTACTCCTTCTGTTTCAGGGTTGGAGGAAAAGATTGGCACACCTTGCACATATTACATCCTCCCTCTCCAGCGTAATCTGGTCATTTGCCTATGCTTTCCCCATCTGTCCCTTTTGTCCCTGGCCACACGAGAGGTGAGCTGCCAGCCTGTCAAGTCCAAGCCTGCTGGGATGGCATTCATAGGAGCTGCTGCAGAAGGAGAGAGCACCCCTGCATATGGGTGCACTAAGTCGCAGACTGCAAATGCAAGGAGCAGCAGTGTGAACCCTGACCCCACCACCCGTTTGCTGTGTGACCCCAGGCAACGTGTATCACTTCTCTGAATTTTAGACTTTTCTTCAAAGATGGGAGAGGAAACCTGTGCCTT
Source organism: Puma concolor (assembly GCF_028749965.1). NCBI lineage: Eukaryota > Metazoa > Chordata > Mammalia > Carnivora > Felidae > Puma > Puma concolor. Next base: position 43,347,023 of record NC_141683.1, read on the forward strand.
TATGTCAGCCAACTAAAGAGATGATCGATCATTATTAATAATAATAGTAGCAACTGTCCCTTGAGGTCTGTTTTGTGCCAGGTGCTTACTTATATGATCTGTAATCTTCTCAACTGGCATCTGTGTTTTATAAGTGGAAGGACAATGTCCTGGAGGCTTGCTTGTTTTAAAACTTGCTCCTCCGGGCGCCGGGTGGCTCATTTGGCTAAGCGTCCGACTTCGGCTCAGGTCACGATCTCACAGCCCGTGAGTTCGAGCCCCGCGTCAGGCTCTGGGCTGATGGCTCAGAGCCTGGAGCCTGCTTCCGATTCTGTGTCTCCCTCTCTCTCTGCCCCTCCCCCGTTCATGCTCTGTCTCTCTCTGTCTCAAAAATAAATAAACGTTAAAAACAAAAAAACAAACAAACAAACAAACAAAAAAAAACAAACTTGCTCCTCTTTCCATCATGTGATCCTGTGTCTGTATTGAAGGAGGTGTTCCCTCCCCCCAGCCTAACATATCCTATTAGCTCCCTTTGGGGCTACCACAGGTATGGGCCCCAATTGGGCCCTGGACACCCCAGCTTCCTGGGACAGCACTGCACCTCCTGCTCCCCCATCCTGGAAGAGTTGCCATTCAAAAGAGTATTGTCATAGCACCTTTTACATTTGGGAACACTACTGCTCCTTGGGATCAAGGCAATTTTTAGCACAATTCATAATTTGTCAAAGATCTTTGGCCTGGTGGCTGATCCAAAGTGCTGCTTAAGAAGCTCTTTTTTGAATTGAATTGGCACCTTCTCATCTCTCCTTTTAAATTTTCTTTTTCCCATCTCAGGCCTCAGGAGTTACTTTCTTAGTTTGCCCCAGGGTCACCTGGACATTCATGTTTGTTGTGCACCACAATCTTGAAAAACATTTAGGATGCTTGCCATATTGAATTCACGGTTGTAGAAAAAAATAATAAAATACCCCGAAGCTTGAAGCTTTCCAGGTGAAGTTGATTTGGGTTAATAATTATGTTATAATTTAGTTATAAGTGAAAAAAGCAAAGGGTAACTAGTAGACTACTTAAAAGATTATTTCATAAGGGATGAGTAAGATATGGTAAATTTGCTTTTATCTTTTCATTATTTTCCAATGTAACATATATAATTCTGTTCTAGAACCATGAGAAATATGCCAGCTTATTTGTTTTATATATATGTGTGTGTGTGTGTATACACACACACACATATATGTATATATATACACACACACACACACACACATATATATACACACACACACATATATATATATACATATATATATATATACACACACATATATATATATATATACATATATATATATATATATACACACACACATATATATATATATATATATATATATATATATATATATATATATAAAAGTCAAGTTAGCTAACATACAGTGTATACAGTGTGCTCTTGGTTTTGGGGGTAGATTCCTGTGGTTCATAGCTTGTATACAACATCCAGTGCTCATCCCAACAAGTGCCCTCCTCAATGCCCATCACCCATTTTCCCCTCCTGCCCACCCCCCCATCAACCCTCAGTTTGTTCTCTGTATTGAAGAGTCTCTTATGGTTTGCCTCCCTCTCTGTTTGAAACTAATTTTTCCCCTTCTCTCCCCCCATGGTCTTCTGTTAAGTTTCTCAAGTTCCACATATGAATATGCCAGCTTCTTTGTAATTTACTCTGCTTTCCTTGAACATGATGCCTTATTTCTCATATAGCATTTCGAATAACCTTACCAGTCCTTTTGATAGATAGCCATGTGAAGTGGTTGGCAAAGAGAAAATGCATCACAGATCTACCAGAATAACCGAAATGAAGATATTTATAACTAGGTGACAAATGAAAACTGTCTCCACAGAGAACCTGTGGTACAAATTTTGTTATCAAAAGGATCTCTAAAAAATTGTTAAAGATACCTGAATTAGAAATAATAAAAGCAGTTGAAAATCAAAATTAGCCAGAAATAAGAATATCAGTTTTAATGGGAAAAAAAGGTTGTTTGGTTGTGTGACAGAAACTATTCAGACATCCTTATGGGGCTTTAGTAAAATTGCTTTTCAAAATGTACATCTGACATTTCCCCTCTTTTGTGAGGACAGAGAAAAGCAGATAGCAGTGGAGGATAGGCAGTGAGGAGCGTAGCGGCATTTGCCCCACACTCAGCATTAAGACAAGTGGCCGTGGAACTAATTTTGAAAAAAAGATTTGTATAAAGAAAGCAAGAAAAAAAGGAAAACCTTAAAAAAATTCTATTTACACTGAATTTGTTTCCAACTTTCCAAAGGGAGAAAGGAAATATGTTAGAGGCAGTCAGTGTGAATGCACATGGGTTTTGGAATCAGATTGCTCAGTCCCACAGCTATAGAATTGATCTCATAATACCCTCCCTGTGGATTCTTAAAGGAGTGGAGAACATGTGTGTAAGCACTCAGGATACAGTAGGCTCATTTTAAATTACCACCAGGATTTGTATTGATGCTGACTTATCAAGATGATGACTCCGCTAAAAGAAGCGTAATCAAGAAGCACATGCTGTAGAAGAGAGCGGATTCTTTTGTCTAAGTGACTCCACTAGTTCAGGTTGGGATATTTCCTCACTTAATTATGCAGGAGGACAAGCACACCAGTGAATAGTTTCATGTCAACATTTCAAAGCTAGTTGACTTTAAGGTATTTCTAGCTTGGAAATTTCCACTAATTCAAGCCTTGCACAAAATGCAGTGTGGAGGCTGAAAACTGGAGAAATTACCTGGCTCGCTCCCAAGTCTTTTTAATGGCAGCATTCTTCAGTCTCTGTTTCCCAGTCTGACTGGGCCACAGGAGAAAATGAATACCTGTTGTGTCATAAACCTTGCTATGACTATCAATCAAAGTTCCCCTCAGAGGGAGTGTAATTCTCTACCCATTAACTAAAGTGTTCTGGGACATGCCACAGTCACAGAACTTTCTCTCAAATGAATTTCTGAAAGTCATCCTATAGTTCCAGTACATTGACCTCAAAGATGGGGACCTCATGCCTGGAGGTAGTTCCTTAGCAATTGGTGCCAGCATGAAATATGACAGCCAGAAGAGCCAAGGAGTTTCAGGTCCCTGGGGCCCGGCTGGACCAGTCACACTGCACTGAAGATCTGGGAAAATCTTGGTCCCTTCTGCAATGCCATCAACATGCCTGAGTGTCTCCTGAGACTCTAACATCACTTAATTAGTAGAAACAGTCTTGGTAGGAAATTCAACTCTGAATTGATTCAATTTTTGCCCCTAGAAGCCTGAGATAATCTAAAAGAAACTCTTTTAGGTCAATAGAGTCTAAAATAACTTGAAACAGCAAGCTTACATTCCCCACTACTACTCAAGGAATCAGGGCTCAAAAATAAAAATGTATTTGGCTTTAAAAAGAAAGGTATGTTTTTACATATCTGAGTTGTGAATATAATTTTTGCACCTCTATGTATATCAAGTAATAAAGATAAAAGACACCAAAGGATGACTACAGTGAAGGGAAAGTAATACAACATAGTTCAGGTCAAACAAAAAGCTGGCACACTGTGCACTATAAATGCCTTCATAGGACTATAAAAGTCCATCAAATGGACTTTAGATTTGGCTCTGAGCTCCTCTGCAGCCAGAATAAGAAGAAAAGCACAATTAGTCCCAGGTGTCACATTTTCATAAGGTCAGAGAAAAAGTTACTTTGGAGAAGATTTCCAGACACCAAAGATGGAGAGACCAGAGGTGTTGAGTTATATAGGGGATGCATAACAATACAATGGACATTTGTTACTTCATTCAACCAATAGTTATAGAATGTGTACAGTTTGCTTACCATGTCAGGTGCTGGGGATGGAACAATATGTAAGACTCAGGCATTGCCCTCATACAACATACAGCGTAGTGGATTTCCAGGTAGTTGTTTCCTGTAGGTTTGTCACGCAGACTGGGAGCATAAACCTGAAAAGCCATTCTGGCAGAAGAGGTTTCGTTAGGGGTCATATTCATCTCAGTTGGGTTTGTAGCTATTATTAGTCTTGTCTGTGTATTTATATTTTAATAGGCTTCTCTTTAAAACTTAAATGGAATTCATTTGTTCCTTAAATATTAGCACTTATTTGTGGCAGTTACCAGGAGAGGCACTGAGATCACAAAGATGAATATCAGATGTTGTCAAGGCTTCCTAGAACCTCAAATGACAGTGAGGGTAACACACACAGGCAAGCAAATCAGAGTGGAGCATGGCAGATGCTGTTATAGATATGTGAACTGAGATTTCTGGAGATGTCTGACTCTTCCAAAGGGAGTCAAGGAGGGTCTTCCAATAGGAGGAACTTGAGCTCCTTCCTGAAGGATCAAGAACAACCACAAGGACAATAGCAAACACGTGGTACTTATCTTTTTCAGGAACTATTCTAAACCCTTTGTACATATAATATGTGTTGAATTAACTCATTTTAATCTTCACAACAGCTCTGTGAAGTAGGCACAAAGAACTTAAGCATCATGCCCTGGCTCACCTTGCTGGTAAATGATGGAGCCTCAAGCATGGAGCCTCTCATTCTTCTTGCCTCCTCTGAGTGACCTCTCCTGAAACCCAAATGAAGCCGGGTTTCCTGGTTGCATGCTGCAATGACACTGTGTATTTTCTTTCTTAGAACTTACTATGTTGTGTAATTACATGCTTATCTGTGCCATTATTCATTTAATGTCTACTTCGTGTAGACTACTATCTCCACTGGGGCTAGAAACTGTGTGAGCATTTTCTTTCTATTTAATCACCAGAGCAAGAATTTGGCACATAGAGGGCACTCAGCAAATACTCATTGAGTGAGTGCAGCCAGGAAAGGACAATGTGAAGAATGTACAGTGGAAACCTAGGTGGCAGAGAAGTGGGAGTGGGGTTTAGAGATGTTTGGGGCAAACTTCCTACAAATGAGGTCATCTGTGTAGATACCATTGTTCTTGTTTTTGTTCTTGTTGCTGTTTGCTTTAGAATAAACCTTGACTGGGGTGCCTGGGTGGCTCAGTCAGTAGAGTATCTGACTCTTGATCTCAGCTCAGGTCTTGATCTCAGGGTTGTGAGTTTGGGCCTTACATTGGGCTCTGTGCTGGGCATAAAGCCTACTTAAAAAATAAAAATAAAAAACAAATAAAACAAATCTTGACTAGGATTGCTCATCTGGGAAGGGTAAGCCATTTACTTTCCTGGAGCAGAGACAAGAAATAGGGAAGGAGGTTGGGCAGTGCCAGTTTGCATTCTTTGACGGCATTGACCTACCTGATGCTTCTTGAGCTAGGTAGGGGCACAGAACCTGCAAGGATGGGTTTTTATATCCTAATTCTCTGTTCCTCCCTCACTCTCTGAGAGACAGAGGCAGAGAACACCTCATGGTGGGAGGTAGCCTGTGACATGCCTTATTTGTTCTCTCTTTTCCCAACCTTTTGGGAAGGCCCCTCAGAGCTTGGGAAGTGGGAAGTGGTTCCCATCCATGGTTTCTCTCTTGCTCACTGCAGGGCTGGCAGGAATAGGCTGGTTCCCACCCTGTGACATCATGTCAATCTTCCTTTGCATCTTGAGCTTCTGCTGCCTCCCAGTTTCTATTTCCAGGGGAACATGGCGGCTGAGTCTATATTTGGTGGGATGTTCTGCTTCCCTTTGGCACATTTGACTCAGGCTGTGTTAATTAGACAAATTCAAGAGCCTGGAAACTGGAAACTGGAGTTCTGTGGCCTTTGCTACTTGTGTACCCCTGAGGCTGCCAGGGATAATGTGGCTGTTTTGGGCATAGTTCTTCCTGCCATTTGCATGATGAGGAATTCATCTTCTTCCAGGAAAAACTGTCTTAGTAAAGAATTTATTGTATGGTCTTTTGCCTTGAATGGCCTCATGAGTCTTCTGAGTCAAATTTATTTGTTCACTGAGTAGATATTTATTGAGTACCTACTGGGTACACAGGTCTCTGATAACAAGTACTAATAAAGGAATTAAATAAGAGTCATGTGAAAACCATAGATAGTTGTTTCCAAGGGTGTTGAGAGGATATAGAGATTATATTTTGAAAGTGATCAGTATGGGCTTTATAAGAAGGTGGAGTTTGAGTTGGACTCTCAAGGGTAGGATTTTGATTGGGGGCAGACTTGGGTGGAGGGGGGCTATAAAATGGAATTCCAGGTGGAGGAGATTGTGTGAGCAAAGGTGGGAGAAGGATGTATATGGGATCTGGCAAATGGATCAATATTATTTGAGCAAAGGATTTGTGTGGTGATGTGGTGGTAAGATGAATTCAGAAATGAAGGCTGGGGCTAGACAGTGGGAGCACTTTGGGGGTTACATGGGGCATCACAGAAGGTTTTACACCAGGGATGTAGTAGATGAAATTTGGATTTTAGGAAGCATCTTCCAAAAGAGCTATCTCCTGGAGGATAAATTAAAGGGAGGAGAAACTGAAAGCAAGGAGACCAGTTCAGCTCAAGTCAATAATATATGCTAATATTTATTTCACATAGGTTAAATCATTTAATTTGCACAGCAATCCTCTGAGGTTGATACTATTATTATCTCTCTGTTTTAGCCAAGAAAATGAATGCACAGTGAGATTAGATGACTTATCCAACGTTATATAGCTGGTGAACCATGTCACTAGGATTTGCACTGAGGCAGTCTGGCTCTAGCATTTACATTCTCTTTACACTGCATGATACATTTTTCTGTATGTTTTGAACCCAAACCATGTGGAAGGAGCCACTAGCAACACAGACATGTAAATAAAACACAGTAAAACACATATAGTTTTGTCTTTCATCACTTAGTTGAGAGGTAATTATTTGGATAGTTCAAATGATAATTAAGTCTTGAACTATGGTGATAGTAACAGAAAAAGGGGAATGATTGACAGAATATGGTGCATCTCTGTGAGATGCATCTCTTAAAGATTACTTACTGTCCTTTTTTTTTTGCCTGATGTCCTGTGTCTTACAAACCATTATTTCATATATTGTGTCTAATTTATGGCATTTCAAATGGTAGTTTAAATATGCTCCCTTTTGTTTCATCTTGGCCAGAAGCCAAATCTCTGTCATTTTTATTACACCTATATTTCAAATGAGTAAATTGAATAAAGAGCCAGCCCAAGATTCCAAATTGTAAGTGTCCTTAAACCTCACAGCAAGCAGTCTTTAAGCACGTTCTGGTAGTTATTCTGCTTTTCTATTACCATCACTGTAGTTCAAAATTTAATTATCATCTGAACTGTCCAAATAATGGCTTAATTATTAAGAAGGACAAAACTATGTGTATTTTGTTTACACTTACGTGTTTACATGAAGTGAACTCTATGCTTGTCCCAGTTTATTATCTTGAAAATTTCCAGGCCACACTGCAGAGAAGGGAAAATCAAATAGATGTCAGGCTCCCTGAAATGAGGGGACAAAGCTGAGAGTCTGGTCAGTTGTAGTTCTCAGGACAGAGTAGCAGAGAGGGGAGAGTTGCATATAGATCTCCAGAGATTTTTAGGTCCCTTTTGAGGATTCAGCTGAGTACTTATGAGTGCCTGTCTGTGAGAAAACTACCTAAGCCTGGATAAAGAACTGCCTGAAAGGATTAGAGGTAACAGCCCTTACACAGAGTCAGAAATAGTGCCTATTCTCAATAGCCACACTAGAAACCTCAAGGTTCAAGGACATTGAGTGGAGTACACAAAAGAGTTTTCTTCAGCACTTGGGATTAATGAGCTCTAGATTAGATACTACTCTAGTTCTGCATAACAAATGTTAAAAGCAGGACACAAAAGGACTGAATTGTTTCCAAGAAACTGCATCAAAAACAAAGATCACAAATACTTGTGGGTAAAAATTTAGCATACAGTAAGATAAAATTTACAGTGTCAGCTATCCAATCAAAAATGATCAGCCATGCAAAGAAGATACAGTCTGTAATGAGATGAGTCAGTCAACTGACATTGAATCAGAATTGACCCAGATGTTAGAATTAGCAGACAAGGCCATTAAAAATAATTACAACAGTATGCCATATGTTAAAAAAGTTAAGACATGGGAGATATAAAAGGCCAGATTCAACTTTTAAAAATGAGAATTACAATGTGTGGATAATACACTGGATGAGACTAGTGGTAGGTAAGACTTTGTAGAAGGAAAGTTTGGTGAACTTAAAGTCATAGCAACAGAAAATATCCAGAAAGAAAGAAAAAGAAAGAAAGAAAGAAAGAAAGAAAGAAAGAAAGAAAGAAAGAAAGAAAGAAAAGAAAGGAAGAAGGGAGGGAGGGAGGAAAAGAAACAAAGAAAAAGAAAGAAAGAATAAAAGAAAGAAAAAAGAAAGAAAGGAAGAAAGGAAGAAGGGAGGGAGGGAGGAAAAGAAAGAAAAAGAAAGAATGAAAGAAAAAAAAGAAAAAGAAAAAAGGAAGGGAGAATTTTAAGAATGAATAGAGCATTAGTAAGCTGTGGAACAACGTTAAGTGACCTAATATGCATGTAATTGGAGTTTACAAAGGAAAAGAGAGAGAGAGAGAGAGAGAGAGAGAGAGAAAGAGAGTGTGAGAGAGAGAGAGAGAGAGAGAGAGAGAGAGAGGACAGAAAAAATTATTTGGAGAAATAATGGGTGAAATTTCTAAATTTGTTGAAAACTATAAACTCTCAGCTCCAAGAAGCTCACAAACTCCAAGCACAAGGAACCTGAAGAAAACTACACCAAGTCACATGACAAGCAAGTTGCTCAAAACCATCAGTAAAGAGAAAATCTGAAAAGCAGCCAGAGGAAGGAGACACTATATGTACAGAGTTGGGACAAAGATAAGGATGAGAGCAGATTTCTTTTGGAAAAACAAGCAAATTAAAGGAAGAAGTACTGAAAGACAAATACCCCTGTCAACCTAAATTTTATGTCCAAAGAACATATCTTTCAAATATGAAGGAAAAATGAAGATTTTTCAGACATGGAAAAGACATACTTATTATTAAAAACTCTTTAAATTCTTTAAGAGAAAGTAAACTGTTTAAACAAAAGCAGTAACAGTGTAGTGTAGTGTGGGATTTGTAGTATATATAAAAATGATAGGTAGGGTAGCAGCAAAACAAGGGTTAGGAAGAGAAAATAGAAATGCACAATTATAACGTTCTTACACTATATGAAGTAGTATGCCCTCACTTTACTGCATAAGGTAAATATGCATACTATAAACCCTAAAGCAACCATGAAAATAACAAAGCAGAGAGTTATAGAGTAAACTATGTATAAAGTGGAAATAAAATAGAATCATACAGATATTCAACTTATCCAAAATAAGGCAGAAAAAGAAGAGGGAAAGAACTACTAGAATGGACAAATAGAAAGATAAAAAGATAATAGATTAATACAACCATATCCATAAATACCCCAATTAAATAACAGAGATTGTCAGGTTGGAAAAAAACTATATATACTGCCTATAGGAAATACACTGAATATAAAGACACAAACTTTATAGCACTAAAAACCTATATTAGAAAAAAAAAAGTCTCAGGTCAGTGACTCAGATTCTGTCCTAAGAAACTAGAAAGAGCAAAGTAAACCCCAAGGAAGTAGGAAGGAAAGAATAAGAGCAGAAATAAATTAGAAAACAGAAAAATAGAAAAAAATTAATGAAACCAAAAGCTAGTTCTTTGAGAAGGCCAATAAAATTGATAAACTTCTAGCCAGACTGATCAGGGAAAAAATGAAGGAACATACAATTACCAGTGTCAGGAGAGGTGACATCACTGTAGATTTTACAGGTGTTAAAAAAAGAATAAGGATAATGTTATGAACAATTTTTTACCAGTAAATTCTACAATTTAGATCAAATTGACAAATTCCTTGAAAGATAGAAGCTAACAAAGCTAGCTTAGAAAGAGACAAATAACCTGAATAGCTGCATTATGTATTTAATTTTTGGCTGAAAACGTTTCTACAAAGACAATTCTAGGGCCAGATAATGTCACCAGTGAATTCTACCAAACATTTAAATAGGAAACTTACACAAACTCTTCCCAGAAAATTGAAGAGGAAGGAATACTTCCTAACTCATTTTATAAGGCCAGCATTGCAATGATAACCGAAAACAGACAAAAACACCGGAAGGAAAGAACATTACAAACCATTATCCCTCATGGACATAATTGCAAAAATTCTGAACAAAATTTTAACAAACTGAATTCAAAAAGGTGGTAGATAAACCATGAAAATATGCTCAGCGTCATCAGTCATTTGAGAAAGACAAATTAAAACTTCAGTGGGGGCACCACTATATGTCTACCAGAATGACTAAAATTAAAAATGCTGATGATATGAAGTATTGGGAGGTGTGTGGAAGAATTGGAGCTCTTAAATGTTGGTGGTAGGAATGCAAAATGGCACACCACACTGAAAGACAGTTTAGCAATTTTTTAAAAAAGCTAAACATATCTGCAATATGATACTGGCATTTCACCCGTTACTCACCCAAGAACAATAAAAGCATATGCTTATACAATGACTTGTACACAAATGTTCACTGAGGCTTTTTTTTGGAATAGCCCCAAACTGGAAACAACCCAAATACCCATCAACTAAAGAATGGACAAACTGGTACATCAGTACAATGGAATACTACACAGTAATAAAAAGGAACAAACTATTGATAAAAGCTATAACATGGGGTGAATCTCAAAATAATTATGCTGAGTAGAAAAACAGACAAAAATGAGTATATAATGTGTGATTCTATAGATCTCCATTCTAGGAGATACACACTGATGTATAGTGGCAGGAAACAGTGCTTTCCAGGAGAGAATGGAGAAGTGGGGAAGGATGAGGGGGAGATTACCAAGGGGCACAAGAAAACCATTTGGGTCAATGAATATGTTCATTATCTTGATTTTGGTAATAGTTTGATATCTTATTCAATTATACTTCAGTAGAGCTCTTAAAAAATAATAATGACAACCTCAATGATTAAGAAGATATTGTGTGAAAACTATATACTACACAGTGCTCCAGAAAAGTTAGTCATTAATTATATATAAGGGATTAAAGATGACTATGTGATTGTAAGATTAGGAAATTGTAAGGATGGTGGTAGAAGTAATAGAAATAAAGGATAGGAAATGATTTGCAAAAGATGGTGATTCTGTTTTCCCAACTGTGACATATAGGTGGAATACCCAGAAGCTAGTTGGGAATGTGGAACCACAACTGCAGAGACGTGAGTGTGGCCACAAATATGTGCAAATGTTCACAGAGTTGAGGCTGGAGGCAGGAGGGTAGAGGAGATATTTGCAAGGACAGCATAGGGCAAGGGGAGAGTAGAAGTCTGTGGACACTCCTAGCAGATTGTATAGCAGTAATTGGGGGTACTGTTTGGGATAGAGTAATTAGAGGTTATCTGAAATGATGACACTGGAGTTGAGCCAGCCATGTAGAGATAAAAAAGAAAAGTGTTCCAGGCTGAGGAACAACTGGAGAGACCTAGAGATGGGAAAGACTTTGATGTGTTTTAGCAACTGTTTAGGAGGCCAGTGTGGCTAGAGTTGGTAAAGGAGGAAGAAGGTAGTTTAAGCCTTGGTTAGGTTGATAGGATGTAATGAGTTTAGATTTTATCTTCAGGGTAAAATCTATGATGTGTTTTTAGAAAGGTCATTATGGATAAGTTGCAGGTGGATAAGTACTTGTGGAGGAGGCAAGTGAGAAGTTTCTTTCAGTAGTTCAGATGGGGAATGGTAGTGACTTGGACTAGGATCACCATGGAGTGGATAGATTAAAGGTAGAAAGATCAGGGCTTGATAAAAACCAAGGTCAGGAATCTTGCCAGTGACAAAACCATTGGGCCTTAAAATATTAGAGTGGGAAGTGGTATTAAGGATTGCTCGGTAGAACTCCTTAACCAACTACCATGTTTCCCATTTTGCTCTGGACACATACCTTAGCACATAGCAATAATTATCTTTCAAATTAGTGTGGTCCTTCAAAGTTTCCAATGTGTGTTCATATATGGTGTTTCCTTCAAGGGCATGGTCCTACCCTCCCTTTATCTCAGCTTGTTGCTCTGGTGTTCTGCTCCAGCCTATTTGGTCATAGCTTGGTACTCAGGTGCAGGGAATGGTGGTTCCTGTGTTATAAAGTGGGACCTGGGGAAGGGTAGGAGATACAGATGATGGAAGAGAAGCTGAGGGAAGCAATTCCTCTCGAGACTGACTTCCAAGTACACAACCAGCCATCTTGTCTTCAGAGAAAGGCTAGCACTGCCTCCCTCTCTTCTTCGAAGCTTCTCCTTACATCCCAACCTATTGAAATCAGGCTCAGCATTTCAGAAAGCATGCTATACTGTCTTCTCTTCTAGGGAGTCTTTCCCTGCTTCCCTTATCTGTTGTCATCTCACATTGTTTTGAACTCTCACTTTTGTTTCTCTCTGGGCATTTGTCTCAGCTCAACATATTATTAATTATTTCAAACTTTCCCTGAGTGATTGTGTCTTTCACCTTTTTTTATGCCCTATGATCCTTACTGCATATAACTCATGCATATAGCAGGGACCTGGTGAAGGTTGTTGAATTGAACCCATTCAAGTTCAAATACAAGCTTCAGACATGGTAGGTACAGAGAAAAGTTAGAAGGGAACTAAGATTCCTATGTGAATGTTTGTTGATTCGAGAGAGAAAGAGTGCAAGCAGGAGGGAGGGAGGGAGGAAGGGAGAGGGGGAGGGAGGGAGGGGGAGAGAGAGAGAGAGAGAGAGAGAGAGAGAGAGAGAGAGAGAGAATGAATCCCAAGCAGCCTCCATACTCAGCATAGAACCTGACATGGGGCTTGATCCCATGACCCTGGGATCATGACCTGAGCCAAAATTAAGAGTCAGATGCTCAACCAACTGAGCAACCCAGGTGCTTCTGAATGTTTATTTTTTTAATTAAAGTTTTTCTGGCTGAGATATAATTGACACATAACATTGTATTAGTTTTAGGTGTGCAACATAATGATTTGATATATCGATATACTGCAAAATGATTATCACAGTAAGTTTATTACTATCTGTCACCACATATAGTTACAATTTTTTTTTCTGGAGATGAGACTTTTAAGATAGATCTATTCTTTTAACAACTTTCAAATATACAATACGGTATTGGTAATTATAGTCTTCATGTTGTCCATCGCATTCCCAAGGCTTATTTATCTTATAACTGGAAGTTTGTGCTTTTACACCACCTTCCTCCATTTCACCCACCCCCCACTCCCTGCCTCTGGAAACCAAGAGTCTGTTCTCTGTAGCTATGAGTTTGTTTTGTTTTAGATTCTACATATAAGTGAAATCATATGATATTTATCTTTCTCTGTTTGACTTATTTCACTTAGCATAACATCCTGTAGTTCCATTCGTTGTTGCAAATGGCAAGATCTCATTCCAATGTGTATGGAATATTGGAATGTTCCAATGTGTACACACACACACACACACACACACACACACACACACAAACGCACCGTATCTTCTTTATCCATTCATCTACTGATGGACACTGGGGTGGCTTCCATATCTTGACTATTGTAAATGATGCTACAATAAACCTATATCTTTTCAAGTTAGTGTTTTCATTTCTTTGGGTAAATAACCCAGTAGTGGCAGTAGTAGAATTACTGGGTCATACGGTATTTCTATTTTTAATTTTTGAGGACCCTCCATTCTATTTTCCACAGTGGCTGCACCAGTTTATGTTCCCACCAACAATGCACAAGGATTCCCTTTTCTCCACATTCTCACCAACACCTGTTATTTCTTGTCATTTGATGATGGACATTCTAACTGGTGTGAGGTGATATCTCATTGTGGTTTTGATTTTCATTTCCCTGTTGATTAGTGATGTTCAGCATCTTTTTCATGTATCCGTTGACCATCTGTATGTCATTTTTGAAAAAATGTCTATTTAGATCCTCTGCTCATTTTTAAATCATATATATGTGTGTATATACATATGTGTGTGTCTGTGCGTGTGTGCGTGTGCACGCATGTGCGCACACACACATATTTTTGGTGTTGAGTTGTATTAGTTCTTTATATATTTTGGATATTAATCCAGTATCAGATATATCATTAGCAGATATCATCTCCCATTTAGTAGGTTGCTCTTTCAATTTGTTGATGGTTTCCCTCCCTGTGCAAAAGCTTTTATTTTGGTGTAGTATTTCCCTTGCCTAGAAGACATATCTAGAAAAATGTTGCTAAGGCTAATGTTAAAGACATTACTGCCTATGTTTTCTTCTAGGAGTTTTGTGTTTTCATGTCTAACAATTAGGGGTTTAATCCATTTTGAGTTCATTTTTGTGTATGGTATATAAAAATGATCTAGTCTCATTCTTTTGCATGTAGCTATCCAGTTTTCCCAGCACCATTTATTGAAGAGACTGTCTTTTCCCCATTGTATATTCTTGCCTCTTTTATTATGGATTAGTTGACCAAATAGGTTTATTTCTGGGTTCTGTATTCTGTCCCATTCATCTATATGTCTATTTTTGTCAGCACCATACTTTTCTTTATTACTATAGCTTTGTAGTATATACTGAAATCTGGGATTGTGATACCTTAAGTTTCATTCTTCTTTCTCAAGATTGTTTTGATAATTTGTGGTCTTTTGTGGTTCCATAGAAATTTTAGGATTATTTTTTCTAGTTCTATGAAAACTGTTGTTGGTGTTTTGATAGGGAACGCATTGAATCTGTAGATTTCTTTGGGTAGTATGGACATTTTAACAATATTGATTATTCCAATCCATGGACATGGTAGGTCTTTCCATTTGTTTATATTATCTTCAGTGTCTTTCATAGTTTTAAGAGTACAGGTCTTTCACCTCCTTGGTTAACTTATTCCTAGGTATTTTATTCCTTTTGATGCAATTTTAAATGGAATTGTTTTCTTAATTTCTCTTCCTGATAGTTTGTTATTAGTGTATGGAAAAGCAACAAATTTCTGTATATTAGTTTTATATCCTGCAGCTTGGCTAAATTAATTACTTCTAATAGTTTTTTTTTGGTAGTCTTTAGGGTTTCCTATGTGTAGAATCATGTCATCTGCAAATAGTGACAAATAAGGACAGTCTAACTTATCCTTTCCCAGCTTGGATTCCTTTTATTTCTTTTTCTTGTGTGATGGTTGTGGCCAGGACTTCCAGGACCATGTTGAATAAAAGTGGTGAGAATGGACATCCATATCTTGTTCTAATCTCAGAGGAAAAGCTCTCAGTTTCTCACCACTGAATATGATGTTAGCTGTGAGTTTCTCATTTATGGCCTTTATTATGTTAAAGTATGTTCCCTCTAAACCCATTTTGTTGAGAGTTCTTACCATGAACAGATATTGCTTTTCTCAAATACTTTCTCTGTATCTATATGATCACATGATTTTTATCTTTCATTTTGTTAATGTGTATCGTATTGATTGATTTATGGATATTGAATCATTTTGCATCCCTGAAATAAATCTCACTTGATTGTGGTGAATGGTCCTTTTAATTTATTGTTGAATGTGGTTTGCTAATATTTTGTTGAGGATTTTTGCATATGTGCTCATCAGAGATATTGGCCTGTAGTGTTCTATCTCTCTCTCTCTCTCTCTCTCTCTCTCTCTCTCTCTTTCTCTCTTTCTTTCTTTTTTTCTTTCTTTCTTTTCCTATAAGGGTAATGCTGGCCTCATAGAATGCATTTATTTGGAAGCTTTTTTTTACCTCTGCTATATTTTGGAATAGTTTGAGGAGAATAGGTATTAACTCTTCTTGAAATGTTTGGTAGAATTTATCTATGAATCCCTCTGGTCCTGAACTGTTGTTTGTTGGGAGAGTTTTGATTACGAGTTCAATTTTGTTACTAGGCCAATTGGCCTGTTCATATTTTTTATTTCTCTTGATTGAGTTTTGGAAGATTGTATGCTTCTAGGATTTTATCCATTTCTTCTAGGTTGTTCAATTTGTTGGCATATAATTTTTCATTGTAGTCTCCTATAGCCTTTTATGTTTCTGTGGTGTTGGTTATTTCTCGTCTTTGATTTCTGATTTTATTTATTTGGGTTCTCTCTCTTTTTTTCTTGATGAGTCTGGTAAAAGATTTATCAATTTTATCTTTTCAAAGAACCAGCTCTTGGTTTCATTGATTTTTTTCTATTGTTTTTTTAAATCTCCATTTCATTTATTTCTGCTCTTACATTTATTATTTGCTTCCTTCTGCTAACTTTGGGTTTTGTTTGTTCTTTTCTAGTTCCTTGAAGTGTAGGGTTAGCTTGTTTATTTGAGATTTTTCTTGTTTCTTGAGGCAGGCCTATATCACTACACATTTTTCTCTTAGAACTACTTTTGCTGTGTCCCAAAGATGTTGGACTATACTGTTTTCATTTTCATTTGTCTCCATGTATTTTTTCTTTCCTCTTTGATTTCTTCATTGCCTCACTGGTTGCTTAGTAGCATGTTGTTTAACTTGCATGTGCTTTTGTTTTTTTCCAGTTTTTTTTTCTTGTTTCCACCTACCTTTGTAGTTGGAAAAAATGTGTGATATGATTTCAGTTTTCTTAAATTTAGTGAGATTTATTTTGCGGCCTAACATATGATTTATCCTGGTGACTGTTTCATGTACGCTTGAAATGAAATAGTATTATGTTGTTTTGGGATATATACTCATATATACCTGTTAAGTTCACCTTGTCTAATGTGATATTCACAGACTGTTCCCTTATTGATTTTTTTGTCTGAATGATGTATCCATTGATGTGAGTTAAAGTTTCCTTCTATTATTGTAATACTGTCAATTTTCTCCTTTATGTCTATTAGTATTTGCTTTATGTGTTTAAGTTCTCCAGTATTGGGTACATAGATATTTACAACTGTTATATCCTCTTGTTGTGTAATAATTTTATTATTCCTAATTATAGGCTTTTCTTTTCCACTTAAGGAAGTCTCTTTCACACTTCCTATAAGGCCAGTTTAGTGGTGATAAACTCCTTTAACTTTTGTTTGGGAAACTCTTTACTTCTCCTTCAATTGTCATAGATAACCTTGTCAGGTGGAGTATTCTTAGTTGTAGGTTTTTTTTTTTCCTTTCAGCACTTTGATATATCATGCCATTCCCTTCTGGCCTGCAAAGTTTCTGCTGAAAACCTAACTGATAGCCTTATGGGGTTTTCCTTGTGGTTTACTAGTTGCTTCTTTCTTGATGCTTTAAAAATTCTCTTTATCTTTAACTTTGACATTTTCATTAATATGCGTTGTGATGTGGACCTGCTTGGGTTCATATTGTTTGGAACTCTCTGTACTTCCAGAATCTGGATGTTTGTTCTTCCAGAATCTGGATGTTTGTTTCCCTTCCCCAGGTTAGGGAGGTTTTTAGCTATTATTTTTTCAAAGAACTTTTTTTTTTTTTTTGCCACTTTTTCTTTTTCTTTTTCCTCTGGGACACCTATAATGCAATGTTTGTTTGCTTGATGTTCAAGAAATCTATTCTTATTTTGTTTTATTCTTTTTTCTTTTTGCTGTTAAGCTTGGGTGATTCTTATTACCCTGTTTTCCAGATCACTGATCTGTTTCTGCATCCTCTAATCTACTGTTGAGTCCCTTTAGTGTATTTTTCATTTCAGTTTTTGTATCCTTCAACTACTATTGGTTCTTTTTTTTTATATGTTTTTTGTCTTTTTTGAAGTACTCACTATGTTCATCTACTCTTCCCTCCACTCCAGTGAGCATCTTTATGACCATTATTTTGAAATCTTTATCAGGTAAGTTGGTTATCTCCATTTCATTTAGCTTATTTTCCGAGGTTTTGTCTTGTTTTTTTTTTTTTTTTTTCCATTTGGTATGTATTCTTCTGTCTCATTTTGCTTGACTTTCTGTGTTTGTTTCTATTAATTAGACAGAAGAGCTACTTCTCCTAAACTTGAAGAAATTGTCTGGTGTATGGTCACCCCTGTGCAGACTGTGTGTGCCTGGTAATTTTGGCTGGCTGGATGGAGTAGTGGCTGACTTGGGTTGTGGATTCTGGGGCACTTCATGCTGTGGTTGCCCTGGTAGGATGACTAGAGTTGAAGTGGGCATGGACCAGGGTGGCCCGAGGGTTCCCTGGCAGGATAGCTGAACTTGAAGTGGGTACATGCTGGTGGAGTGCTGGGGCTCTCCATGAAGAAGATATCCTGGGAGGACAGTTGAAGCTGACATAGGTACAGGCTAGGGTGTTGTGTGGCACTCTGTGCATGGGGTGTCCTGGTGGGGTAGCTGGAGGTGAAGTAGGGTGTGGGTTGAGGGGTCCTGGCACTCTGTATTGAAGATGTCCTTGTTACTTGTCTGGAGCTGAAGTGGTATGAGCTAGGAGTGGTTCTGGAATGCTTTGTGCCTGGGTCATCTTGGTGATCTGGCTGGAGCTGTAGAGAGCACTGACCAGGGGTTTCCTGCACTGGGGCCACTGTGATAGGAGGATTGGGTTAGTGTGGCCTAGAGGCCTGTGGCTCACTGAGGTGCTAGGCTGGCTGGTCTCTGCTCCCATCCATACTGTCAAAGTAGAGGGGAAATGTAAACTGTGGCTCCCACCAACTTCTTCAACCTGAAGAGAGTTCTAGCAGCTACCCCACATTTGGCAGAGTTCTAGGGCTGGTTCCTTTATATTTTAGTTGCCCTTTTATTTTCTTTTATTCCCCCCCCCCCATATTTATATTTAAATTCCAGTTAGTTTCAGGTGTAGAATTAATGATTCATCACTTACATACAATACCCAGTGCTCATCACAAGTACCCTTCTTAATACCCATCGCCTATTTAACCGGTCTCCCTGACCACCTCCTCTCCAACAACCCTCAGTTTGTTCTCTATAGTTAAGAGTCTATTTCCTGATTTGCATCTTTTGTTTCCCCCTCACTATGTTCATCTGTTTTGTTTCTTAAATTCACACTGCGGCATTTTTTTTTCTGTGCCCTGGGGCAAGTGAATCTACTCACAGTCTCTTAGTACTATTCCTCCCCACTGCAGTTTGCAATGTTGGGGATGAAGGTTTCCTTTGTTACCTGGGTCTCTTTTGCCATTCTCTCTGTAGTCTGTCTGTCTTTTTTTTTTTTTTTAATTTTTTTTTTCAACGTGTATTTATTTTTGGGACAGAGAGAGACAGAGCATGAACGGGGGAGGGGCAGAGAGAAAGGGAGACACAGAATCGGAAACAGGCTCCAGGCTCTGAACCATCAGCCCAGAGCCTGACGCGGGGCTCGAACTCACGGACCGCGAGATCGTGACCTGACTGAAGTTGGACGCTTAACCGACTGCGCCACCCAGGCGCCCCTGTAGTCTGTCTTTCATTGTACAGAAGCTATTAAGTCAGCCCTCTGTTCTTCAGGAGGAACTGTTCTATATATAGGTGTGGATTTGGTGTGTCTATGGAGAAGGTGAGTTCAGGGTTTTCTTATGTCACCATCTTGGCTCAGAAGTCCATATTTTGTTTATTTATTCATCTGTTGATGGACACTTGGGTTATTTCCATGTTTGGTTATTGTAAATAATGCTGCAGTGAACATGAAGGTGTAGATATCTTTTCAAAAGAGTGATTTCATTCCATTGGGATAAATACCCAGTAGTGTAGTTGCTGGATCATATGGTAATTATATTTTTAATATTTTGAGGAACCTCCATTCTATTTTCCATGGTGGCTACTCCAATTTACATTCCCACCAACTTCATACAAAGGTTACCTTTTCTCCACATGCTTGCCAAGGCTTATTATTTCTTGTTATTTTAATGATAACCATTTTAACAGGTGTGAGGTGATAGCTCATTGTGGTTTTGATTTGCATTTCCCAAATGATTAGTGAGGTTGAGCACCTTTTCATTTACCTGTTGGCCATTTTGTGTATCTCCTTTGGAAAAATTCCTGTTTAGATCCTCTGCTCATTTTTTGGTTAGAGTGGTTTCTTTTTTCCTTTTGAGTTGTATGAGTTTTTTTTTTTATATTAACCCCTTATCAGATATATGATTTATAAATATTTTCTCCTGTTCAGTGTGTTGCCTTTTCATTTTGTTGGTGGTTTTCTTTAATGTGCAGAAGCTTTTTAGTGTGATGTAGTATTACTTGTTTATCTTTTCTTTGTTGCCTCCCCTGTGAATTTTGATTATAGTATCTCTACGCCAGGTATAAATGATGGAGTAGGAGTGGAGGTGGGGACAGAAAGGAAATAAAGGGAATAAATGGAGCACTTGGGGGTGCTAGAATTAGGAAAGTATGTCTGTGGCAAAATGCCCTTAGAGAACTACAATTCTGAGTATGAGCCTGACCACCATCCTAACTCTTCCTTGTTTAAAATTTAAAATAGTCTATGGGGAGATATTCTCTTTTTAGGATCATTATTCTGATTTTATTACAGAGCTCAGTTGGGAAATTAATTTTTTATTTTAGGAATTTGCTAGAATATATCTGTGGCAGAAACTGGTAAATACTCAATAAAGTCATTTCCTCCTCTTCCTGGGCATATAGCTTGACTACATTTCTCTGTCTTTCTTCTCCCTTGTAGTTAGGTATTGATGTAAAATGGAGCCCTGGGCAGTGGAATATGGGCAAAAGTAATGACTGACTAGGTCTGGCCCTTCCTGCATTATCATCTATGCTTTTTCTCTTCTTGTGTGCTGGCTGAATGCCAGAGATCCAGTCTAGAGGAGCACTATCCAGTAGAACTTTGGTGGTGATGAAATGTTCTAGAGCTCTGCTATCCAATATGGTAGCCATGCATTTACTGTGCACGTCAAATACAGCTAACAGGACCGGGGTACTGAATTTTTAATTTTATTTAATTTTAGTTAATTTAAATGGCTACAAGTGGCTAGTAGCTACCATGCTGGATAGCACAGCTTTTAATGGAAGGAGTCTGGTCTCTGAGTGACTGGATTGAGCAGAGTTCTTGGCCTACCTGCACAACATGGTAAAGTGCATGAGAAATACATATTTACTGTGTTAAGACACTGAGATATAATATCTGTTCCATAAAATGAGGGATACCTGCTGATATACCTACACTAAAAATTCATATGGTATGCATCTTCAACTGGAAAGCAATGTGTCTGGACAAACCCAATATCTAATATCAAACCTAATTATCTAGTGTCATTCCTAAATAGACAATTTAATCTTATTTCACCTCCCTTAAGCTCCCAGTTTTGCCCCCCATCCTATTTTCTCGGAGGGAAGTGATGAACAAAAGGCCATGAGGCAAACACTACCTCCTTTTCCTACTCAGGGTAGAAGAAACTGCTCAGGGTTCTGATTTCCTCTCCATCCTAGCTCACTGTGTAGGCTTGGGCAAATCACTTGTTATTATCTCTTGTTATTGACTTCTTTACCTATAAAATTATGATTTCTGGATTTGCTTTTTTTTTTGTAAATATATGCTCTCTTCAGCATCCTGTTTCTTCTTCTTTGCTTGGGTGATCCTCACTCCAAGTGCTTCTGGCTCAGGGCCCTTCCAGGCCTTTCTAAGTTCTATTCTGTGCCTCTGTCTTCACACCTTCATGTCTTTCCTCTTTATCATTGATTATGCCCATACCTGTTAATACTGCCTCACACCTCATCGCTTTCAGCCTCTCCAGCCTCATTTCCATGTCAAACTCTGCTCAGATGGCTTTTAGGAATATCACTATAATGCCCTTCTGTTCATCTTCAAAAGGGTGGGATCTGGGAACAGATGAGTCTCCCCTGTCTGAGTACTTAATCCTGTGACATGGTTTTTCTCCCATATCTATAAATTCTAGGCTTTTACTTCCTCCACTCCCAGAGTGTCTGAAGAATTAAAAGTTTGTAAATTGCCTTGAATTCCTTGGGGATAACTAGCAAGTGTAAAGAATAAAAATCATTTCATATAAAGCTGTTGAAAAACAGGCAGTGAATTGATTCACAGTCTCCCCCATTGGGCTATGATTATGAGTGTCTCAGATGAAATATCACATTTCAGCAAGACAGGTGATGCCTGTGTTAGGCTGCTAATTGTAATAAAAAGCTTAATTTGCACTTCTGTTTCTCATTCCAGTGGGTTGGGGAGTGGGGGTGGCAAGGATGGGGCTATTCAGGGAGTCTTTATAAGCTTGTCCTTGAGTTGGTGATGGGAAAATGATTGTTCCAGCATTGTACAGTCAAAGCTTGACTGCTGTGTGCCATTAGCTCCCCAGCTATTCTGTTTCTCAATAACATTATCATTTTTTCTGTCTCCTAAGGTATAAGCTTTGCATTCATCACTTACTCACCTACCTCTTCCTTTTATTTTCCTTACGCTTGTCCTCCCCTCCTTTCTCCTTTTCTTGTACCCCCATTTCTCTTTTCTTCCCTTCCTTTCTTTTACCATAATTCCTTAATAATTTTGATTATCTATTATATTGAAGAGACTGAAATAAGGTGATGAATGAGATTAAAAAAGTTCCCTGCCATTGTGTAATTGCAAACTATGATGGTTGACAAACAATGATACAAGGAATTCTGACAAAGAGTTATTTAGTTGTTCATTCAACAAATAATTAAATAGAGCTTACTGTGAGCCAGGCAGTGTTCTACAGACTTAGGATACACCAGTGAACAACTGATAGTGGGGATATGATGGGTAAAGCACAGCCTTCTCTGAGATTGCAAAGCAGGTAATCTTGTCTCACCTAAAGGGTCTAGAGGGACCCCAGAGAAGAGGTGCTTTGATTGAACCCAGCAGGATGAGAAGAAATTAGTTTGGCCAAAAGGGTCAGGGGAAATGGTTCAGCTAGCTGTTGCAGGGGAGGAGCTTGTGAGAAAGAAGGAAAAGTTTATTCACTGCTAGTGCATATGGTGTATGGGTCCAGAGTGGCAAAAATGAGTCCTGAGACCCAGGCAGGGACCAATCCATAACGGCCATCTAAGCCACCGCAGTGAGTCCAGAATTCATTCAGGGCATTTGAAGACCACTGAAGGTAAGGACAATTTGTATTGGAACTGTCCAACAGAACTTTCTGTGATGGTGGAGATTCTGCGATGGCCAGTATGGTAGCAACTAAGCATGGTAACTTTTGCATACTTGAAATATGGACTATTGTGCCTAAGGAACTGAATTTTATTTATTTTATTTTATTTTATTTTATTTTATTTTATTTTATTTTATTTTATTTTATTTTATTTTATTTAAATTTAAATGGCCACACGTGGCTAAAAGCTACCTTATTGGACAGTGCATATCTGAATCATCTTTTCAAATCATATCCAGAATTACAACCACGTGTTTTCTGCACTGCACCGCCGTGTGGCCTTCTGCTCCTGTGAAGCCTTTCCCAACCACTGAGGCCCGAGGTACCAATCAAATCTCCCAGTTAATTGGATAGCAACTTCCTACAGGTTCTTATGTGTGTCTGCCTTCTTCCTTCACACTCTCAGACTGAGGACTACTCTTGGCTTTTGTTTTTATCCTATGGCAGGGCACATAGCCTCTGTTCACTGAGTAATTTTTGTTTCGGGATTGACTCTTGTTTTCCTTCCTGGGCTGATTATGGGTAAAAAGCTCAAGGATGCAGACACTAGCTTGGTCTATGGGCTGCCCCATTAGATTTGTATATCCCAGCCCCCTGAATGTGCATGGGGGACATCTGCCTGAGAAGCCAACCTGCATGGCCTCTCAGAGTCCTGCCAGAATCTCTCACTTGTCCACCCCTTGGACACTTCAATTCTGTGAATGAAGTGAGGTAGAGGGATTCTCTGCTTCTTCATGGAAAGGCAAGATGTCACTTCATGGCGCCTTGTTGCCACCCAGAAGAACTGTTGGGTTGCTCTTCTAAAAGCCTTATGGTGACAGGGGGCTTGCTTTCCATTCCTGTATTTTCTCTTGACAGTCAAATCACTTTCCCACTGGGGTTTACAGCTTAAAACTGATTGGGAAAGGGTCTTATTTCCACGCTTATGTTTTCAGCTTGAAGCATAAAAGAAAATGTTCTTATGCTTTTAATTGATTTGGGGATAATCAATGATCCACCACTTTTCTTGCTTCCCTCAGTCACCAGAGCCAAAGATGTGTGAAGCTCCCACCTGAGTTCTCTCATGTGATTAGCCCAGGGCTAGTTCTTCTCTCTCTGGAAGTACAGATAGTGTTGCCCCATTTTCAGAGTACATAGAAGATAAGGGACATGGTAATTTTAGTGATGGAATGAAGATTTTGCCCTGGCAGAGTCTCAGTTCCCACTTGGAGAATGTATTTTCATAGAATTAACGACAGACTGTCGCAAATATCATTTAGTCAGTGCTTATATTTTCTCAGTGTCCCTTCGGTTGTTGTGACCTGCAGTGACAGGGGCCTCATTGCCACTTGAGGCTGTCCTCCTGTCCTCAGGCCCTTCTGACTATTGGAACATACTTCACTGGGCTGAACTAAAATCTGCCCATGGGAGCTTTCACTCCTGGCTTCTGGCCTTCCTCTGGGGACCTGATAAGCCCAGCCTCATCATCCCTCCTTCACATGAATACCCCTGAGTATTTGATGATAGCCCAGTCTTCTCTTCTCTACTAGGCTCCCAGAGTTCTTTTAATGATTTCTTGGCGGATGGGATATCAAGCCCCAGTCCTCTTGGCTGGCCGTTTTTAGTTTCTCCTCAGAGCAAGCACCCAGAAAAAAACAGATCAGCTTTATGTAGAGATGTGGAGAATTAGCATCCTGGGCAGAAATGGCATGAAATCTTGTGTAGTTGTGTATCACAGGGAGGCCCAAAGTAGTGGTCCTGCCTGCATAGTGAGGGAATCTTACTTTTTGTCCTGTGTCCTCAGACAGACTCAGCTGTGGGAGGATATGTCTCTCATTTGCATCAACACTGTCTGGCACAGTGTCTCATCCAGAGTGGGTACTTGGTGAATATTTGCTGTTGGGCTGTGGGGATGATATCAGTCCTGCTTTAGAGCAGAGGGCGTCCAGAGAGAGAATGAAATGAGATGGGATGCATGTAGGATCTAAAGAGCACTTCAAGTGAGGGCACAGAGCTTACAATTAATTCAAAAAATAAATGAAGAGGCAGTGGAAGGAACTGAAGGAAGAGACTGAAGTGGCTGCAGCCACAAGAAAGATGATATTAGGAGAGGCAGACTCTGTATTGGGATGGGAGAGGTGAGAAGCAGAACACTTGTTGTTTTCCATTTCTCCAGGAGACTCCTTCTTGAGGCCTCCCCCTCTGCATAAATGATGGCCACTCCTTACAATGGCTCTCAGAAGCAGGAGACAGGGCAGGACTGTTGTGTTCTTTGTTCAGATGAGCAAAGGGCCCAGGGGATTTGCCTCACCTTCCCAAGGGAAGAGGATCAGTTATGGACCCAGCGTTCCTGCGGCCATTCATGTCACTGTGGGGATTGGCTTCAGTGAATTCAGGGATGGCCAGAAATGAGAGGTTAGGAAACTGGAGAAAGTTGAGAGAGCTTTTAAAAGAAGCCATGCTGTTCGTGGTGTTTGGTGGTGCCAGTTTGATTCAGTTCAGTAGCTATTTGTTGAGTCTCTGTGTGTCCTTCCTGCTGGAAAGAATAGTCATGTGCTCTATTCCTTCAGAAAAGCAATATGGGCATGAAGGTCAGTGACAGCTACCCTTCAACAGGGGAATGCGTTTAATTTATGAGTTGGGGAAAGATATAACGGGCTCAAAGTGGTTGCTGAAAGCCATACCCTTTTGTATAATAAGAGATTAGAACTTGGTGTCTCTGGCTTAGAGGTGATTCTCTTAGGCTGCCAGCTCAGTGCTTGGCCCTGTGGCTCCATGTCTGAGAGCCCTAGGTCCTGTGGAAGTCACAAAGATGAACAAGATATGGTGAGCCACAACAAATTACAATCTAGCAAGGGAAGTAAGTCAGATGGACATGTAGCTATATAATTATATTATTCCACTATGCTGTTTTTACAAGGGAGGGAGAAATTGCTTCCTACTGAGAGGATAACTAGAAGCTTCATGAAGCAGGAGATAATTTGACATGCTGTTTGACCTCCAAACTTCCCCTGCCCTTATCTTTCCATCTCTATGCTTTCCACCCAGGTGGTCAAACCAAAATTCCAGAGGAGTCATTACTGATGCTTCTCTTTTTCCTCTTCTCTGACATCCAATCTGTTGCTGGTTTGCTTAGCATCTGTCTCCAGCATAGAACTTTATTCTATCCATTTCACTGTATTCACTGTCACCACTGAAACCCTGGACACAACCACCTGTTGCTGGGACTGTTGAAAGAACTTTCTAGGTGGCTTAAAATTCTGCTCATTTTCCTAGCCTATCAACAGTTTTTTTGCAGCAGCCAGAGTAATCTCCCCAAAAGGTAATTCAAGATCCTGGCACTCCTCTGCTCACAAAACCTATGTGGCTTCTTATATTAGTCAGTGAAATATTTTTTCACAGGTTTGTTTTTTTCCAGTTTGCATTTTATTGATGTCAGTGTTCAGACCTTGACCACATATTCCTGCAGTGGGAACAGCCTCTCCTCCTACTGCTGCTTCTTGGTCTTCAGGTTCTCTTTGTGCTTGGTCAGCTGGCAGCACCTGGCATATGTCTTCCTGGGCTGCAGATCCAGGGGCTTTCTTCTTCTTCTTCTTCTTCTTCTTCTTCTTCTTCTTCTTCTTCTTCTTCTTCTAATGTTTCTTTTGAGAGAGGGAGGGAGGGAGGGAGGGAGAGAGAGAGAGAGAGAGAAAGTGTGGGGGGGGGGGAACAGAGAGAGAGGGAGACAGATCCCAAGCAGGTCCCTTGCTGTCAGTGCAGATCCTGATGTGGGTCTCAAACCTGAGCCAAACTGTGAGATCATGACCTGAGCCAAAACCAAGAATTGGATGCTTAACTGACTGAACTAGCCAGGTGCCCCAGGGGCTTGTACTTCTTTCCCTTGTACAATTTCCTGAGGTTCCCTTTCTGAGTCTGGTTAATGACAGTGAGAACATGGGCAATAGATTTGCTAACAACTCAGATCTTGGAGAGTTTGGAAGGAAGCTGTGTGGCCTGTCACTTTGGTGACACACAGCTGGGACAGTTCCATCTTCAGGTTTTCTAGCTGTTTAGACAGCTCCCTCTTCTTGCTATGAAGGTATTGAGCCTTAATCCTGGCCATGGCTACACAAGCTGCTGCCACCTCCTCCTTGGGGAAGAGAACAATTTTAGATATTTCAAACAAGGAATATTAATATAAGATTTTGTTGCATAGATGAAATAGAGGATGGGAGGCAACCAGAGCAGGAAACCGCTTCTAACTCTAGATTGGTAGGACCCAAACCCCAGAACCTAGAAGCTGCTCAACCATGATGCATCCTGCCTGCTGGGAGCTGTGACCTTAGAGGAAGGGGATGTCTTGTGGGAAGCTGCAAGGACAAAGGAGATGCCACCATTGTTGTAAAATGCCAATTGAAACCAAGAAGAGGGGAATACTCCGGCCTCTCTCTTCTTCCTGTATACTAGTCTTCCATTATCAAGACACCTTGAGAAAGGCTGAATGGTAGAAATAGATTGACAGAAAGTAGGTGAAGACTGGCATACTCCCAGCTCTCTGCCATTGCCTGCAGGGCCTCACCTGATCTGCTCCTGACCACCTGTCCATCCTTGCCTTGTACCAACCTGTTTTCCTCCTAGCAGGTCTGCTCTGCCAGTCTCCTTTCTGGTCCTGGAGTACCCCAGGCTCTTCTTTCCGTACTCCTTTGGATAATGTTCTCTCTTTCTGGAATAGGCATACCTTGGTCACTTTCATGGTTGGCTCCTTCTTTGCATCCTTCAGTCTTAGCTCAAATGGTATCTCCCCAGAGGGCCTTACCTGACCACTTTATTTATTTATTTATTTAAAGTTTATTTATTTTTTAGAGAGAGAGAGAACAGGGGAGGGGAGAGAGAGAGGGAGACAGAGAATCCGAAACAGGCTCCAGGCTCTGAGCTGTCAGCACAGAGCCTGACGCGGGGCTTGAACCCATGACTCATGAGATGATGACCTGAACCAAAGTCAGATGCTCAACCAACTGAGCCACCCAGGTGCCACCCCATTTAAAGTAGCTGCACCTCACCTACTCTGTGATATCACCCTGGCATTTTGTTGTGGTGCTTATCATAATCAAACTTATTTATTTGTTTGCTATTTATTAGTTGTCTTTCCTGAGTTCATTCAGGTCTGTGCTCAAATATCACCTCCACAGGAAGGCCCTCTATGACCACCCAAGCTGAGGAGTGCCCCTTTCCTATCACATTCTATTTCACTACACAGCTTAATCAATATTCTTTTTTATATAGTTAGTCATTGCTTGGCAAACACACCCACTCCTCTCAGCCCCACCCCCAACCCATACATTTTTCTTCCCCACTAGATTATAAACTCTGTGAAAGCAGTGTGTAGATATTCACTTGAAAGGAAAGCCCCATGAAGGAAGGGGACTTATGTGTCCCATTCAGCTGCATGAACTGTTATAAATGTCTCCAGCAGAATAATGCCAGATGCAGTACACACTTAGTGAATACCTGTGGCATGAACGAATAAATAGTGTTGAAGTTGAGTAGAATCTCAAAAGCAGTGATGGGAGAGAAGAAAGAAGATTCTCAACCAATGGAAAAGCAGAGATATTGGAAAGTGTACATTTTGGGAAAGACGAGAACTTTGGTTTGTTGGAATGTAAAGACCGTGATGGGTGTTAGGTAGGGGTTAAGTCAAAAAAAGGCAGGTTGAGGCCAGATTATGGAAGACCTTAAAGGCTGTTCATGAGTTTATTCAGTTAGGTATGAGGGAGCTGTGAAATACTCATACTAAGCCCTGAAATACACATAGAAAGTGTCTGAAGATTTACTTCACTTTTAACACCAGTGACAATTCTGTGGCTTTCTGAGAGTCATAATTGGTTTAGACAGAGGGATGCCATTAGCAAAGATTGGTGAACTTAAGAGGAATTCTAGTTTGGTTAATTGGTTGAATCATTTATTCATCAAGGATTGAGATACCTGGTAATAACCAAGTTCTGTGCAAGGGAAGAGACATTTAAATGTAAAGCAGGATATTAATGTAAATGTAAAAGTGGGATCCCTTCCCTTGGGCTCACTGTCTAATAAGGGAGGTAAACCTGTAAACAGGTCATTATAATGCAGTGTGATATGTGCCATTAGAACTCTGTGTACCATGGGTGGGGGCAGAGCAGGGGGTAGCAGCCAGCTCTTCCTGGGGCTGTTAGGAAGGCTGTTCACATCCCAGGCCAAGCTTGGAAGGTGAGCAGGCAATGGCAGGAGAACAAAAGTGTGAAGGGAAATGAAAACAGAGGGAGCAGTATAAAATGTAGAGGGGTACAAGAGCCTGGCTGTCTGGGAAACAGGAAGCAGCAGTTTTGTGTGCAGAGTGTATGGGGGCTGGGCAAGTGACCAGGGCACCATGGATTGGATGTGATGAAATGTGTGCGGTCAGAAATATGGGAGGGGCCAGGTAATGAAGACCTTTATCACCTAAAGGTAAGGAGTTTGAAGAAGAGGTCTGTTTCCTCCCACTCCCTGACTTCTTTTTTTTTTTTTTTTTAATTTTTTTTTTTTCAACGTTTATTTATTTTTGGGACAGAGAGAGACAGAGCATGAATGGGGGAGGGGCAGAGAGAGAGGGAGACACAGAATCGGAAACAGGCTCCAGGCTCTGAGCCATCAGCCCAGAGCCCGACGCGGGGCTCGAACTCACGGACCGCGAGATCGTGACCTGGCTGAAGTCGGACGCTTAACCGACTGCGCCACCCAGGCGCCCCTCTGACTTCTTCTTATAGCACAAATGCTCTCTTTGTGGCCCCGTCATACCCAATTTACACTCATTCGTGTTCATTTTTTTGCTAAAAGTATTGAATAAGTTTCTATTATATGCCAGACACTATTGTATACATTGAAGATTCGATGGTGAATAAGGTAAACACGTTGCCCTCATGGAGTTTATAGTCTAATGGGGAAGGTACATACATCTATATGTGTGTATGTACATATTGTGTATATTTATTTGTTACCAAGTAATGATCCATTTTGTGAAAATAACATTTATGTGTGTATATGTGTATACATTATTTTGCCAAGTTAATTATTCTTGGAAAAATAAAACACTGTAAAGAAATAAAACACAATGAAAGAGGGTGTTTAAGTTTTAGAAGGTATTTCTGTTCTGTGGAAGTGACATGAAAAAGATCTGAATAGAGGAGCAAGCCAGGTATCATGGGGAAGAGTGTTTTAGTCAGAGAAGACAGCAAGTGCAAAGGCCCTGAGGCAGGAGATGTTCCAGGAAGAGCAAGGAGGACAGTGTAGCTAAAGTACAGTGAATAAAGGAAGAGGGATAGCAATAAAGGAAGCAATTAGCAACCAATCATGGTGGGCTTGCAGGTGATGGCTGAAGTTACAGATTTTATTCTAAATGTGATGAGAAGTCATTGGAAAGTTTTGAACAATACAGTATGAAAGAATCATGCTAATTGTTTGTAAGTAATAGCCTTTAGTGGGACAGGGGTGGAAGCCAAGAGGTGGGTTGGGAGGCTGTTGCAGTAGTGTAGGTGAGAGATGATGGTGGCTTGTTGCAGCTTAGCATTGATGCTGTTGTTGAGAAATGGTCAAGATTCTAGATATATTTGAAGATGGAGCCAGTAAGTTTGCTGATGGATTGAATGTGGGGTGTTAAGGAAAGAAAGAGGGAAATCAAGGATGATTCCCAAGGTTTTTGACTTGAGCACCTGGGTGAACAGCGGTGCCATTTACTGAGGCAAGAGACAATGATGGAAAAGCAGATTTGTAAGAATGTAAAGAGCAGGGAAGTCAAAAGTGTTAATTTGGAGACACCTATCAGGCATCCAAGTGGAGATGCCGTGTGGGTAGCTGGATGCACAAATCAGAAGTTAAGGGGCAAAGTCAGAGGTGGAGGTAGAGTCTTGGGAGCATGCACATGCTGGGGTTAAATGCTGTCCCTGTGGTCCTGACCATTTTTCCAGGACAGAGCAGTGCTGCCCCTTCCATGAAGCCTTCCTTGCCTGTCCTGGGCCTTTCCTTTGCCTTTCTGTTATTTCCTTTAAGCTGAAGACTTTCATTTGGGCAAGCTGTGCCTTCACCTTTGATTTACATCTCTTGAAGCTTCACAGGACCTTGACTGGGGTGCTTAGGCTGAGGGGTGCCAACCTTCTATGTCTAGAGGCAGGTGGGCCATGTTTCCCAAGGTTGTCTAAGGCTGACATTTGGGTCTATCAGACACGCATAAAGACAGATTCAAAACATCATCATAGAAACTAAAGGCAAAAGGACACATACTGTATGATTCTGTTTATATGAAACACCCAAAATAGGCAAATCTGTAGAGACCGAAAGCAGATTAGTGGTTGCAGGAGCTGGGGCAGGGGGATTGGCAAAAGCCTGCTTAATGAGTAGAGTTTCCTCTGAAGTAATGAGAAAGTTCTGTAACTTGGTGATGGTTGCACAACATTGTGAATATGCTTAATGCTGTTGAATTGTATACTTTTAAGTGGTGAATTTTATGTATGTCAATGTTACCAAAATGAAAAAAAAAATACCCCAACTATGTCATCAGGGATGGTTTCCATAAGACTCCCCATTGTCTTCTCTTTGAGGCAGCTTCCCCACTCACCCTGACTCCCTGTGCTTAGGTAGGGATGGAGGCTAGGGGCTAGGCACTGGGGATGGGGGAGGTTGGATGTGTGTGGCTGGGGGCTGGCACTGATCTGCTTCAAAGGGCAATCTGTCTATTTATAGAGAGAAGTGGAGGAAGGCAAGGTCAGGATTACAGAGCAGGGTCAATTTATTCCTACCCAATCTGAGGTCTGGTATGCACATGGGGTGGGGTAAGGGCTGGCCACAGGGGCTAACAAGCTGGCAGCTGTGATGGCCAGTCATTTGTGGCCCACCAGTACATATCAGGGTGGTTACTGACACCCTTTCTTGCTCAGTCCTTGCTGCCAGAGGTATCTGGGAAACTCTGGGTGACTTGTGTTGCTGTTTGTAAAGTCTGGCCTTTCTCTTTCCAAGCTGGGGAAGGAGCCCACTAGAGAACCCCATGAGAGAAGCTGGAAAAACCAAGACATTCCTAATGATCTGATTGCCCATCCCCCTATTGGGTGATCACCTTTAGATTTTTAGGGCAAGGTTCTGTGGGCTGTGCTTTGGGGTTTCCTAAGGAACCATTAGCTTGTCAAGCACCTGAAATTACCAGGTAAAATGTAAGATGTTTTTATTTTCAGGCATATATAGTGTTGCCTTTGGTAGACTCTTAGCATCCCCTTACTTGGGTGGAAGAACTTACTAGCTATTGCATTAGCACGGGTGAGTGAATCAGTCCAGGGACAGTCACAGGGGGCACCAACGGATTTGAATGAGGAGGGTGGTGATATTTCCAGAGGTAGAGGTGGAGGACAGAGATGGAGATCCAGAAAAGTTTGAGACATGTGGAGTCTTCAATGAAAATAAGCAAAAGGGAAATTGTATAAAGATATCTGTATGCTGCTATTTCCAGCATTACTATATTAGGACTGGGTGTTTGCAGCCCCAGGTCTGTAACTTGGGTGTGACTCTGGAAATAGGAGTTGTCTTAGTCAGCTTGGGCTGCCATGACAAAACACCTTAGGCTGGGTGGCTTAAACAACATACATGTACTTCTCACAGTTCTGGAGCTGGAAGTCTAAGACGAAAGTGCTGGCAGAATTGGTGTCTGGTGAGAGCTCTCTTCCTGGCTTGCAGACAGCCACCTTCTTGCTGTGGCCTCACATGGCAGAAAGAGAGGGGGAGAGAGAAAGAGAGCAAGAGCTCTCTGGTGTCTTTTCTTAAAAGGTAACTAATCCTATCAGACCAGCACTCCACTTTATGATCTCATCCTTTCTGACACCTTAATTACTTCCAAATGACCCTATCTCCCAGTGTAGTCACATTGAGAGATAGGACTTCATCATATGAACCAGAGCGGGACAAACTCAGCCCATGGCAGGAGTCATAACCACACAGCCCCAGGAATGCTCTCTGGCAGGGTCCAGAAGTCTAGAGATGAGGCCCAGTGGCCTGGGTTCAGAAACCCACTCTAGGGATTGTGAGTTGTATCCTGGGGTGTTCTTTGTGAGAACCAGCTCAGCTTAGGACTCACCATGTAGATGAAAACTGAGGAGACCCCGGACCTGGAGACCCTGTGTCTCAGGGATGAGTCACAGGTGGACCAAGCTCCCCCTGGTATTCTGAAACACCTTGTAGGGGTCGGGACACATGTGGGGCTAGGGGCCAAGGCAGTCCTGTAGTGAACTGTGTCTGGAAAATAGAGTGCAGTAAATTCTTGGCTTATGGAATGTCTTCAAGGCTCTGGTTGAATAATAATAATATGCAGACTGGGTTTGACTCCTAGGTGGAACAGAAAGTTGCTGAAATTGTCTGCCAGAAAGTGCCATAGCCCAGGAATTTGGTTAATGATTACAGGTGTGTGTGTATGTGTGTGTGTGTGTGTGTGTGTGTGTGTGTGTGTGTGTGTGGTGGAGAGACAGATCTATCCTGGGCCAAGTGCTGGGTAAATGAAGGAGAGCCTCTTGTTGACCCTAGGATGATAGGCACAGAATATTATTCATAAGAAAATTACATGGCAGGTCAGCACAGAAGGTGTAAAGCCCAGGCAGTTTGGTGCTTCCAGAATACAATCTCAGTGTCTTTTCATTCGACATTAAGATGATCTGATCTTCTGATCTTACCTCCCATTTTTCTTTACAGGGAAAATCTTTTAAAATGTTTATTTATTTATTTGAGAGAGAGAGAGAGAAAGGGAGAGAGAGAGAAAGCAGGCGAGTGTGGGGAGGGGCAGAGAGAGAGGGCGAGAGTCCCAAGCAAGCTCTGTGCTGTCAGTACTGAGCCCCACGTGGGGCTCAATCTCATGAGCCCGTGAGATCATGACCGGAGCTGAAATTAAGAGCCAGGCGCTTAACTGACTGAGCCACCCTGGTGCCTTGCCACTGGAAATCTGTTTTCTGATACTTGACTAAGCCTTACTAACTTCAACCTTCTTACCTTTGCATATAAGCTTCCTTTTGGCCAAATACGACCTTCCTATTCTTTCTTTTCTTTAAGAACATCTCAATCCTCACCTCCTCCATCCTTCTGATTCCTCTAGTCCACAGGGATCACTCTCTCTTTAGACATCTTAAAAGGTTTAAAATTGCTTTCACTTCTTGGTAAAATCATAGCTTTTCCAAAAAGAGAGATTTCAGAGATGTCACCACTATAGTCAGCGACAGAGTGGATGACCGACCAACATCCAATGAATGGCAATTTATGCAATCCTAAAACTCAAGCAGTCAGTGTTTAAAAAAGAAGGAAAAGCTAGGCAGGTGGAAATATGTGTGATCAATGATTAATGAGCCTCCTGAAAAGGAGTGCTTTAGGAATAAGACAGAGCAGTACCATCACTGGAAGCAAATATGAAATTGTGGCTCTTGGAGCAAAAGAAAGCTTCCCTTAATTAATGGGTAGCTGGCAGAAAACAAAACCGGTCATGAGAGGGACTGAAATGGGGAGCAGACTGAGAAAGGATAGCTTGAAGATATAGGTAGGTGATGGTGGCAATTTTGAAATGTCATGTTTATCAATGAATAGTAAATGACTGATGTAGTGGAAGATGGAGGGCTGGTTCTTTAGAAAGGTAAGGATGGGGTTTGTGAAATGATAAGGGAGTTAAATGTAGATAGCTCTATTAGAAGATATGTCAGTTTGCTTCTATTCTAGGTGTTGTCTGTGAGCATGAATGGATTTGCTCTGTGGAGTGCTGGAGGCTTCAACAGCTGCAGGTGTTGTTTACATGTTCCGTTCGCTTTCATGCTGAAGTGTGGTGTATCTGTTAAATACGGGCTGTGGGGGTAGGCTGTTTGGGCTCAAATTCTGGCTCTATTACTTACTAATTATGGTTCCTTAGGAATGTTACCAAACCTCCCCATGCCTCAGTTTTTCTCGTCTATAAAATGGGGTTAATAATAGTAACCCCCTTATAGCGTTTTTGTGAAGATTATAAGAAGCGTAATGTATGTAAGCATTCAGGAAGGTCTGGCATGTTGAAAGAGCCAGTACAGCGTTAATTCTTATTACCATTGGTTGTGAGTGACTTCACTGATTTTATGCTGTCTTCACGTCTTTGAGGATTGGACTGATAAAGGGCTAGTGCTCTTTTTTGGTGGAGGCATTAAGAAGTTGTGGGCCAGTGTGTACTCATCTGGCCTTAAAGGCTTTGAAAGCCCTGATATTTCAAATGTTTGAAAAAAATGTTTACAGCTTTTGGAAAGTGAATACCAAGAACCTCTTCCCAGGTTTGTGGGTTTGAGGGGCTGGAGCTGTTTGTGTCTCTGTCAGTCACCATGTGTTACAGGTGGGACTGGTGCCTGAACCTGGGGACAAAAAGTAAGGTAGAGATTGACTGTTGGCCTTCAGACAGGACCCTTAAGGGATGCCATGGACTGTGATATGGTGGATTCTCTGGGCCAAAGACAGTTGTTTCATGTGACTTTTGATCCCTGACCAGTCTAGGGTATGGGGAGTGTTTACTGAAAGAATGGTATCCTCAGGGGCTTGAATTCACATCAGGAATTGACTCCTCACCACTTGTGTGACTTTAAACAGCTACCTAACTTCTCTGGGCCTTGAAAAATAGGCAGAATAAATAAGATAATGTATGTATAGTGTCTGGCACATAGTAAGACTGAGAAATGTTAATTCCCTTTTCCTCAGTGTCCTCATCTCTAAAATGTGGGTAATAAAAAATTCTGAGGCTTTAATAATAATTATAGATAGTAGGTATAAATTCATTCATTCAACAAGGTTTTTTTTTGTGTGTGTGTCATCTGTATGTCAGGCACCATCTTAAGGGCTTAGGACATAACAGTGAATTAAAGATACGTGCCCTTTGTAGTTTAAATTTTAGAGGGGCGCCTGGGTGGCGCAGTCGGTTAAGCGTCCGACTTCAGCCAGGTCACGATCTCGCGGTCCGTGAGTTCGAGCCCCGCGTCGGGCTCTGGGCTGATGGCTCAGAGCCTGGAGCCTGTTTCCGATGCTGTGTCTCCCTCTCTCTCTGCCCCTCCCCCGTTCATGCTCTGTCTCTCTCTGTCGCAAAAATAAATAAATGTTGAAAAAAAAATTTTTAATTTTAGAAAGGGAAGATAGACAATAATATAAATGAATAAAGTTTCTAGTGTGTTAAAAGATGCTAAGTGCTGTGGAAAAAATAAAGGTAGGATAAGGAGGCTTGGGGCCGCTAGGGGTGGGAGCAGTGTGCAGTATTAAATAGGACGGCCAAGACAGGCTTCATTGACAAGGTGGTATTTGTGCAAAGACTTAAGATGAGGAAGTGAATCATAATGATATTTAGGGGAAGAGCACTCCATGCAGAAGAAAGAGCAGTGCAGATGCTGTGGGAGTGTGTGTGGCATATTCCAAGAACAGCATGGAGGTCAGTGTGGCTGGAGCAGAGTAAGGGGAGAATAGAAGGAGACCAATTCAGGGGAGTAAGAGAGAGCCAGACCATGTAGGGCTTTGCTGGCTGTTGGGGGGGCTTTGGCTTTTACTCTAAATAAAAAGAGGATATGTCGCAGGATTTTGAGTAGAGAGGAATGATTATATCTGCCTATTTAAGGGAATCACACTGCACACTGGCTACTGTATCCAAAACTGACTGCAGAAAGGCTTGGGTGGAAACAGGGAGACCAGTTAGAAGGCTATTGCTGTGTCCAGGTGAGAGATGATGGTGGCTTGAACCAAAATGGTAGCAATGGTAGGTGAGAAGCAACTGGATCTCATATTCTTGAAGGTGGAATCAATAGGATTCATTGATGATTGGATATGGGGTGTGAGAGAAAGATAGGAATCAAGGATAGTCTGAATAACTAGGAGAATGCCATCAATAAAGAAGAATATTGGAATCAGTTTGGGTGGGGAAAATTAGGAGTTTACTTTTGATCAGGTTGAATTTGTGCTAATATTAAATATCTAAGTGGAAAAGTCATGCAGATAATTGGTTATATGAGTCAGAAATTTGGGAGCGAGAAATGGGCCGAAATACAAATTTTGGAATTGACAGCATATAATTGGTGATAATTAAAGTCATGAAGCTGGATGAGGTCACCAAGAAAGTGAGTGTAGACATAGAAGAAAAGGTACCCAGGGCTAGCTCTGGGCCTCCTTAACTTAAAAAAGTTGGGCAGAAGTACAAGAATCAGCGAAGGAAGTTGAGGGGAAGTGATCCTTGAGGTAGAAGGAAAACCAAGGGTGGTTTAATGGAAGCTGAACTTAAGAAAGTGTTTCAAGGAGGGAGGAGTGATCAACTGTGTCAAATGATGGGACAAGTCAAGTATATTAGTAACCTATTGTGTAATAAATCACTACAAAACTTAGTAGCTTAAAATAATAAACATTTACTGTATCACAGAGTTTCTGAGGGTCAGGCATCTGGGAGTGGCTAAATTGGGTGCCTCTGACTCAAGATCTCTTACAAGG
The DNA here is from genome assembly GCF_028749965.1 of Puma concolor. NCBI lineage: Eukaryota > Metazoa > Chordata > Mammalia > Carnivora > Felidae > Puma > Puma concolor. Next base: position 43,384,470 of record NC_141683.1, read on the forward strand.
TTGTGGTCAAGCTCTCATCTGAGGCTTCTGTCATCTCAAGTCTAGACTGGGGCTGGAGAATCCTACTCCAAATTCTTGTAGTTTTTGGAAGTCCTCAGTTCCTCATTGGCTGTTGTCCAGATATCTCAGTTCCTCACCATGTGGGCTCTTCCATAGGCTGTCTGAGTGGCCTCATGACATAGTAGCAGCTTCTTCTCATGTGATCCAAGAGAAATAGAGAGAGTGTAAAAGAGCACCTGAGAGGGTAGTAATGGTCTTCTGTAACCTAACTTTAGAAGTGTTATACCATCACCTCTGGATGTTCTTGGGAAGAGATGACACAAGGGCATGAGTACCAGAGGGTGGGAGTCATTTTGGAAGTTGATTACCACACCAAGTATGACAAGAAGAATTGATCATTGGGTTTAGCAATGTGGAGATTATTGGTGACCTTAACAAAATCTGTGAAGAGAAATGTTTGATTGAAGTTGATGTGAGAAATATTGGGAAGAGGAGTACTGGGGCAATGAGTATAAACAACTCTTTTGAAGAGTTTTCTGCAGAGAGGAGCAAAGAAATGGGGTAATAGCTGGAGAAGGAAGCGTTTTTTCCTAGGATGAGAGAATAACACTATGCTTGTATGTTGATGGGAATAGTCCAATAGAGAGTGGAAAATTGATTATATAGAAGAGAAAGTACTGTCCTTGAGTGGGAGAGATAAGAACTTGTGTCAAGAAGGAGGGGTTGACTTTAATGTATTTTTAAGTGTTTATTTGTTTTTGAGAGAGTGCAAGCAAGAGAGGGGCAGAGAGAGGGGGACAGAGCGTTAGAAGTGGGCTGTGCACTGACAGGCTGACAGCAGCGAGCCTGATGTGGGGCTCAAACTCATGAATTGTAAGGTCATGACCTGAACTGAAGTCAGTCGCTCAACCTACTGAGCCACCCAGGTGCCCCTAGGAGGGGTTGACTTTAGATGGAGGCAGGCTGGATTTTATCCATAGCATTATTTGGGAAGATAACTATGTGGTATGTGGGCAGATATGGTTATGAGAGTTTGTGGAATTATCTTCTGATTGCTCCATGTTTCTCAGTGAAGTATCATCAGTTGGGCTTGTTAGATAGTGTGTGTGTGTGTGTGTGTGTGTGTGTATACATATATTATTTTTGAGAGAGAGAGTGGCGAAAGAGAGAGAGAGAGAGAGAGAGAGAGAGAGAGAGAGAGAGAGAGAGGAGGAGGGATAGACAGAAAGGGAGAAAGAGAGTCTTAGACAGGCTTCATGCCCAGCACAGAGCCCCATGTGCATTGACTGTGAGATCATGACCTGAGCCAAAATCGAGAGTCAGACGCTTAACCGACTGAGCCATCCAGGTCCCCCAGATGGTATATGTTTTAAAAAATCATGGCTTTGATAGCTTTGGTAACTTTGATGATGATGAGTAACTGTGGCCACAGTAAAAGCACCTTCTGGATGATTCCTTTTGCTTTAAGTTAAAAGTAGAATTTTTGTTCTCATAACTTGTCCAGATAGTGGGACATCTACTCTTCATAGAGTAACATGGAAACAAAGATCTATTTAACCTAAAATAAATAACTTATGCTAAGAAAGTATAATAGACAAAATTACAGGTCAATATTCTTGATGAACATAGATGCAAAAAAATTCAACAAAATATTAATAAGCTGGATTCAACAATACATTAAAAAGATCATACACCATGATCAAGTGGGATTAATTCCAGGGATGTGAGGATAGTTCAATATCCATAAATCAATTAATGTGATATGCTACATTAACACAATGAAGGATAAAAATCATACAATCATATCAATAGATGCACAAAAAGCATTTGACAGAATTCAACAACCATGTATGATAAAACTCTCAACAGAGTGTATATAGAAGGAGTGTACCTCAACATGATAAAGGTCATATATGACAAACCCACCATTAATGTTACACTTAATGGTGAAAAGCTGAAAACTTTTCTTCTAAGATTAGAAACAAGACAAGGATGTCCACTTTTGTCACCTTTATTCAACATAATTTTGGAAATCCTAGCCACAGAAATTAGGCAAGAAAAAGAAATAAAAGTCATTTAAATTGGAAAGGTAGAAGCAAAACTCACTATTTGCAGATGACATGATATTATACATAGAAAATCCTAAAGCTGACAACCAAAAGCTATTAGAACAAATAAATGAACTCAGTAAAGTTGCAGGATACAAAATGAATATATAGAAATCTGTTGCATTTCTATCACCATAATAATGAACTATCAAAAAGGTAAATTAAGAAAACAAGACCAATTACAATTGCATCAAAAAGAAGATACCTAGGAATAAATTTAAGGAGGTGAAAACCTGCACTCTGAAAGCACGAAGATGTTGATGAAAGAAACTGAAGATGAAACAAACAAATAGAAAGATATATTCTGGTGATGGATTGGAAAAGTCAGTCTTGTTAAAATGTCTATACTACTCTCCAAAATCTACAGATTCAATGTACCCCTATGAAAATATCAATGACATTTTTCATGGAACTAGAACAAATAATCCTAAAATTTTTATGGAACTACAAAAGACCCTAAATATTCAAAGCAATCTTGAGCAAGAAGAACAGAGCTGGAGATATGCTCTCAGATTTCAAACTATACTACAAAACTGTAGTAACCAAAGCAGTATGGTACTGGCACTAAAATAGACATGTAGATAAATGGGACATAATTGAGAGCTCAGAAATAAACCCATACTTTTATGATCAATTAGTCTACAGCAAAGGAAGCAAGAATATACAATGGGAGAAAGACAGTGTCTTCAATAAGTGGTGTTAGGAAAACAGGACAGCTACATGAAAAAGAATGAAACTAGAGTACTTTCTTGTACCATATACAAAAATAAACTCAAAATGGATTAAAGACTTATTGTAAGACCTAAAACCATAACATGCCTAAAAGAAAACATAGATAGTAAACTCTTTAACATTGGTCTTAGTGATTTTTTCAGGGGTGGGGATCTGTCACCTGAAATGAAGACAAAAGCAAAAGTAAACAAGTGGAACCACATAAAGCTAAAAAAAGAAATCACACAATGACAGAAACCATCAACAAAATGAGAAGGCAGTGTAGCAAATGAGAGAAGATATTTGAAAATGATGTATCTAAGAAAGGGTTAACATTCAAAATATATAAAGAACAAAAAACCCCAAAATATATAAAGAACTCATACAACTCAATATAAAAAAATCCAATAAAAATGGGTAGAGGATCTGCATAGACATTTTTCAAAAGAAGACATAGAGATAGCCAATAGACATGTGAAAAGATGTTCAACATAATTATCCATCAAGAAAGTGCAAATCAAAACCACAATGAACTATTACCTTACTCCTGTTAGAATGGCTATTACCAACAAGACAAGAAATAGCAAGCACTGGAAAGGATGCAGAGAAAAGGAAACACTTGTGCACTGTTTGGTGGGAATGTAAATTGGCACAGCCACGGTGGAAAACAATATGGAGGTTCCTTAAAAAATTAAAAATAGAAATACCATACAATCCAGCAAGTCCACATCTAGGTATTTATGTGAAGAAAACAAAAACACTAATTTGAAAAGACTTATGTACCCCTATGTTCATTGCAGCATCATATTTACAACAGTCAAGATATGGAAGCAAGTTGGGTGTCCATTGATAGATGAATGACTAAAGATGATGCCAGACACACACACACACACACACACACACACACACACACACACACACACACGAATACTACTCAATCATAAAACCAAGAATTCTTGCCATGTGTGGCAACATAGGTGGACATAGAAGGTAGTATACTAAGCAAAATAAGTCAGAGAAAGGCAAATACCATATGATTTCGCTTATATATAGAATCTAAAAAATCAAACAAATGAATAAACTCATATGAAAAACAAATGAGATAGACTCATAGATACAGAGAACAAACTGATGGTTGCCAGAAGGAAGGGGAGTGGGGGAAGGGGTGAAGGTGAAGGGGATCAAGAGATACAGTGTTCCAGTTATAAAATAAATAGGACATGCAATGCAATGTTCAGCCATAGGGAATATAGTTAATAATATTGTAACAACTTTGTATGGTATCATATGATAACTAGACTTACTGTGTTGACCATTTCAAAATGTATATAAGTATTAAATCTCTATGTTGTGTACCTGAAACTAATATAATATTATGTCAATTATTCTTCATCAAGAAACAATTTTTATTTTTTAATTATTTACTTTTTAAAAGTTTTATTTATTTATTTTGAGAGAGGGAGAGGGAGGGAGGGTCAGAGAGAGATGAAAAGAGAGAGACCCAAGCAGGTTTTGTGCTGACAGTGCAGAGCCTGATGTGGGGCTTGATCTCATGAACTGTGAGATTGTGATCTGAGCCAAAGTCAAGAGTCAGATGCTTAACAAACTGAGTAACCCAGGTGCCCCAAGAAGAAGAAACAATTTTTAAAAATAGTTTATGATAAAACAGACAAAATCACTCACCACATTCTTATGTAGACAAGGAGTGACATCTCAAGAATTTAAGAAAAAAATTGCAGAAGAGAAATCTTAATATTGACAAGATTCGTTCCATTAACTAATTTTTCCTCTGGGAATTGGGAGAAGACTGGACTCTTTATTTCAGGAGTATAACATACCTGTTCATCCTGGTTTGAAAACCTCTGTAAATGGAAAAACCTTGCGAGCAGAATGGCTGGGACTTTTAGGGTAGTTCAGAGCTCTGAAGATAGGCTTTCTGTCTTCGGATGAGGGAATTGAAGAGCTGACCAGAATACACAGTCAAAAAGGGCAGGGGCCTGTGGGAGCTCTCAGAATGTTTCTGGAAGAGGCAGGAGCATCAGCCCCACCTCAGCACCTCCTGTGCTCCCTTTCTGCTCACTGGATCTCACTAAAATAAATAGCAGTTAGGACTCTTCCCTGGACCCCTCAGCTGCCCAGCATCCTGCCTGGACCAGGTGACTTAATCTCCTCTTGAGCCCACTGGGAAGGCTCCAGAGAAGGAGGAGAGTGAGAGAAGCTTTTGAATGGGTCACATTAATGATGCTTAGAATCCATTTTCAGAACTGGCATCCCTCCCCTTCTGCCTTCTTGTCCTCCCTATCTCCTGCCCAGCTCCTCAGCTCTAGAATCTCCAGGTGCAGGCCTGACTATGGGGTCAACCCTTGCCCCTCTTGTCCTGCAGGCAGTTCCCATGGGCACTCTCCTGGTTCTCAAAAAGCCCTTGCCCCATTGGCTGGGACAAAGTAACCCTGGAGATCCTGGATGCTCTCCTAGCAACCATGACAGAGCTGGTGGCCACCTCATTTTTGCAGAAACAGGTGCTCCTGTAACAGGAACAAAATCAATTAGCCAGCCTGTTGCTAGTGTGCTAATGTTGCCCTATAAATGGCACTTGGCTCAGGAGAGTGACCTCTTCCTCCTAGGCCTCCTGTCCCTGTTTTGGTGCTCAGTTTTCCATTGTTGCTTCAACCCCAGACTTCTATGGGGCTGCACAGGCCACAGGGGTCCTGCAGAGGGCTAACTCTTGACTTCTCTTTATTCTGAAGTCAGTTGTAAAATCAAACGGCTGCCATCTCCACACCTATGAAGACCACAGGCTCTGCCCAGATGCTTCAGCTGAGGGGAGGGTCAGCTTAATTCCCATTTCTCATAAGGTCTCAGGAGTATGAGGAACAACTATTCTTTTCCTCCTTAAAAACAGGAAAAAGATACAATAAAACTTTAAATTAGGTGATAACACTTTCCTCCTTAAAACATGCTTTGTCACGTTTATCTTATTTGATCCTTATAATCTGTTGGAGGCAAGGGCAATATCCCCATTTTGCAGATGAGGGAACTGAGGCCCAGAGAGGGGGCTAACTTACTTACTGACATTAAGCTGGTAAATGGCAAAGCTAGGGATGCAGGAAAGGGCAGAAGGGCCAGGAGGACGATCTCTTTTTGTGACTTCTGGAGGGAAATCCTCCTGGCAGCTGGACCTGGGCTGTGTGTGGGGAGTGCTCTCCCTCCTTGGGCCTCATTGAAGGAGACTGGGGTTCTATGGAGCACTAACACCTCTCTGCCCCCCCCCACACCCAACCTGGGTCACCTTTCACTGTGACAACCTGGGTCACCTCTCACTGTGACAACTTTCCATTTGGTCTCATTTTCTTTTTTTTAAATTTTTTTTTTCAACGTTTATTTATTTTTGGGACAGAGAGAGACAGAGCATGAACGGGGGAGGGGCAGAGAGAGAAGGAGACACAGAATCGGAAACAGGCTCCAGGCTCTGAGCCATCACCCCAGAGCCTGACGCGGGGCTCAAACTCACGGACCGCGAGATCGTGACCTGGCTGAAGTCGGACGCTTAACCGACTACGCCACCCAGGCGCCCCACCATTCGGTCTCATTTTCAAGAAAGATGTCTGAACAGCACGGCTGGACCTACTCTTGTATTAGTTTCCAAGGACTTTCACTTTGTCAAGCAAAACGAGGTACCTCTTTTACATCTGTACCCCATCCCTACAGATCAGCTTTTCAGCTAGATCAAAGGGCAAACAGCAACAGAGAGAGAACTAGAAACAGAACTCTCTTCCTTCCAGGTGGTCTTGCTGTGCAGAATATCACTTCAGAAATTCTGTCTACACTATGAGGGCATGACTGTGAGGGAGCATCTCCTCTATGGATTTTAGGTGAACCTTGATCTTTCAGTGAGTCCCCTCAGGCCACCTTCTGAATCCCTTAAACATTCATCCTCATATTGTGCCCTTTGTGCCCTTCTTCTGAAGTTGTGGGAGTCGATTCTTCCCAAAATAACCTGAATCAAAAAGTAATGGCTTGCAGGAAAGTTACAATTAGCTTTTCATTGGGAAAAAAAAGCTCAAAGATTTTTTTTTAAAGGAAGAGGTGGAGGAAGGAAAAGAAGCCACTGAAAAATCTGTGGTCTTCTGAGTCAATTGAGAAAACACTGAATTATTTCAGTGGAGAGCTATTTCGACAGGAGACGCATTGATTTTTGGCTTCTCTTCATTGTTTTTATTGTTGATTACATCCTCTTTTTCTAGAGTGTCAGCAGTGGGCAGAGGTGAATGAATTACTTTTCCTCACAGTCCATTGATTTCTGTGTTGACACACATTGATTTCAACTCAGAATAAGAAAGCACATCCTAATAGAGCTATCTAAAGTTGGAATAGTTGCCTTGGGGGTTGTGAGATCCCTGTCAATGGAGGTGTTCACACATAGGCTGAATGCCTGTGCTGGGAACATTTAGAGCTGATTTGAGCAGTGACTGGGAGGATAGCTTAGGTAATCTTTAATGTCCTCTATTTCATGTTCAGCATTAAAACCTTGGATGACTTACTCACTTTAGGTAGAGCCTGCCTGTCAACAAGGACAATGTTTCCCACATGGTGGTATGCTAGATGATTTTCATTGGTGAGGATTTATTATTAAAAACAGGAAAAATGTAAAACAATGAGATATCATTATATACCTATTATAATGGTAAAAATCCAAAACACTGACAACACCAAATGCTAGCAAGAATTGGTCCAACAGGAACATTCATTCATTGCGGGTGGGAATGCAAAATGGTACGGCTACTTTGGAAGATAGTTTTGCAATTCCTTACAAAAATAAATATAGTCTTACCATGTGATCCAACAATCAAGGTTGTTGGTATTTAACCAAAGGAGCTGGAACTTATGTCCCTACAAAAACCTGTACACCGAAGTTTTTAGCTTTATTCGTAATTGCCAAAACTTGGAAGCAAGACATTTTTCAGTAAGTGAATGGATAAACTATGGTAATCAGACAATGGAGTATTATTCAGGGCTAAGAAGAAATGAACTGTGAAGTCATGAAAAGACAGGAAGCGCCTTAAGTGCATATTACTAAGTGATAGAAGTCAATCCCAAAAGGCTAAATCCTGCATTATTCCAACTATATGACATTCTTGAAAAGGCAAAACTATAGGAACAGTAAAAAGACAAGTGGTTGCCAGGGGTTGTGGGGGTTAGGAGTGGATGAATAGGCAGAACAATACTTTTTTTAAGGCAGTAAAAAATACTCTGTATGATGCTATAGTGGTTGATACATGTTATTATACGTTTGTCCAAACCTACAGAATGCAGGCCACCTAGAGTGAACCATAATGTAAATTCTTAAAAAAATTTTTTTAATGTTTATTTATTTTGAGAGAGAGAGGGAGAGAGAGAGAGAGACAGAGACAGAGACAGACATGGAGTGTGAATGGGGGAGGGGCAGAGATAGAGGGAGACACAATCTGAAGCAGGCTCCAGCCTCTGAGCTGTCAGCACAGAGCCCGACGTGGGGCTCAAACTCATGGACTGCAAGATCATGACCTGAGCTGAAGTGGGATGCTTAACCAACTGAGCCACCCAGGTGCCCCAACCCTAATGTAAATTCTTTACTATGGGTGATTGTAACGTGTCAATGCAGGTTCATCAATTATAACAAATGTACTGCTCTGGTGGGGAGTGTTGACAATGGGGGAAGACTGTGTATGTGTGAGGCAGGAGGTATATTGGAACTCTCTGGCCTTCCTCTCGATTTTTCTTTGAACCTAAAATTGGTATAAAATATAAAGTCTTAAAAAAACTGAAAAAAAGAGTAAAAATATAATTAGCATATCAGATCATGATTTTATATATATCATTGCCAAGAATGGAGCTAAGACAATCAATGCCATGGTAACCCACATTAAGACTGTACAAATTACAGGTGGAGTCCTAAAACTTGACCTTGAATATTCAAAACCTTCATTGCTGAATTTCTGCCCTGATCGTTCCGAAGAATGGATAGTACAGATGATCCAGATAAATCATATGGAGTTAGATCTACTGTATCTCTATGCTCTATCTCAGTGCTCTTTTCAGTGATACATTGGAAGCAGATTTGAATTTGCACAGCCACAGAACTCAGGTTATAAAAATGTAGCTTTCATTAGTTCTAGAAACCTGTTTGATTTCTGAGTCCCTAGCTACATTAATGGAAAACAACTTCATTTCCTGTTTTTGTTAGTTCTGGCCAGAGGTTTTCAGGTTAATTCGCAATTTATCATTCTTTTTAAAAGAATTTTTGTAAGCAATCTCTACACCCAGTGTGGGGCTAAAACACAACTCTGAGATCAAGAGTCACATGCTCTACCGACTGAGCCATCCAGGTGCAATTAACTAATATTTTGCCCCCCACCTTTTCCTTCTTGGAGCTTACATGCCCTTGTATTGGGGTGGGGCATCAGGCCTATGTACCTGCAGGAGCTGGCTGCAGACTGGCCATGGCCTACATGTAGGTGTCCTCCCTGTGAATGGGCATTGGCGTCTTGGCTGCTACAGCAGCTGCACACCCCGCCATGCTGCTGGTCCTTATCTGAACCTTGAGCCCCTTCAGGACAGTTGCAAGATCCCCCTGCTCCTCTCGGTGGGCAGGAGTGTGTGTAACAGATAGGAAATCTTCAGACATTCTTCACCACTCAGGGGACACGGGAGCTTTAGGGAGTAGGCCCAGGCTATCTCAAGACCTCTCTCCCTGCCTCTGCCCAGGCCTGCCCTCCCTCCGTTTTTCCTTGCGGTGTGTTGAACTCCTACTTATCATAACACATTGAATGGCTGTCTCTGCCCAGGATTCCAGAGAGGAAGCAGGCACACTTACTGGATTATTATTGTAATAGCTGCCAACTGATCTCCTGGCCTCTTACCTTGATCCCTGACTATTCTCAGTAGTAGCTAGGGTCATGTCATAACTCTGCTTCAAGCCTTCCAGTGGCTTCCCATTTCACTCAGAGCAAAAGGCAAAGGGCCTCTGTGTATCAGCCCTTCCCAGTATGTCTCTGACTCTGTCTCTTGCTTCTCCTGTTGGAGCCACACGGTCTCCTGGCTGCTCCTGGAACATGCTAGGCATGTTCCTTCAATACTGTCTTGGCACCTCCTTTTCTGTCTTCCTGAATGTCTGAATTGCTCATGCCTTCTCTTTCTTCAAGTTTACTCAAGTCACTTTCTCACTGAGGCCTACCCTGACTGCAACCCACCCCAACTCCCAGCCTCTCTGCCAGGCCCATTCTTACATAATGTACATTCTAAGCTTAAATATCCTATCTTTCAAGCAAACTCTGCAACTCCCCAGTGCCCTTTGTGGACTCTGAAATCACTTATTCTTTGTTCCCATTTGAGCCCTTACCACAGTGGCCTGTCAGGATTGGTTTACTGGTCTGTTTTTGGCCCTAATGCTAGCACAATGCTTGGCATGTAATAGGTGCTCGTCATAAGTGTGTTGTATAAATAAGGGATCAGATGAATGAGTGTGTGATTTCAGTTCATTTAAAAAAAATTGAGGACTGTTGAGAAGATTAGCTAGAAGGCTTATAAAGCCTACAGCATGGTGCTTGGCTCAAAAGGAGTTAATTCATATTTATAATTTATATGCTAAGGAAGGTCTTCTTGCCACAGAGATTCCATATCGTCTAGAGTTCAACTAGTTCCAGTGAAAATGACACCGGTTTTATATAGAAATCAGACTAAAATGCATGGAAAACATGTGTTGGATGGAATGGGCAGTCCTATATTTTTATGGTATCAAGACTAGCAGAGGCCCCTCTTCTTGCCTCACGTCCTTTTATCACTGCCTGGTTGTCAAAGAGCCCACTCTCCTTGGGGCACTGGCACCTTCGATTGTGCTAAGGTATTTCAATGATTTTGATTTCACCTCTGAGAGCCTGGTGTTGGGGAACTCAAGTTCGAGGTGGGAAAAAAAGGTAGAAGAAAGACAGGGTAAACTACTTTGGAGCATGTGTGTGGTGATTACATGGTCCAGTCTTTCTGGTGCTTCCCAATTTCATATAATTCTATTTTTTTTCCAACACAGGTAATTATATGAGACGTTCTATATTTGTTAAAACTTTGAAAATCAGAAAAACATCTTGTTTTCAGACCAGTTTTAATTTTTGGATAAAATTTTCTGTAGTAATGGGGAATTTTTTTTTTTTTTTTTTGTAAAACATTATGGTGAAGACATGCAGGAATTTGGCAACAGCCAGGCGGCAATACCAGGGTCCTGGCAGCTAAAGGGTGGAGGTGTAGTGGCGAGAAAGAGCTCAGGGACTAAGGAAGGAGTTGGAAAGACCCCAAGCTCGTTTTGTCCATTTCTTTCTTGTTTCATCCCAGAGCAGAGCAGTTCCTTGATTCTTGTCACGTGATGCCATGATCTCAAGTGTCACTTCCCCTTTTCCACACATCTGGGCAGTCCTGTGATCATCCTGCATGGTGCTGCCTGGGGATGCCTGGGACTCTGTGCCATGCCAAGAGCATGTTCTGCTCCCACGAAGTGCTGTGCTTATTTAGAGTGTCCCATTGACCATGGCTCTACATCTTCTACACAGACCTGTATAAAGCACAGAGCCAAGCCTGTGGGAGGACTGGGTAGAATCTGTCATAAACGTGTAGGACTTGTTACCTCCTATACATACATGTACACGTACATACAACCACTGAAACATGCAGAGGCTCAAAGAAAGAAGAAAAGGAAGGAAGGAAGGAAGGAAGGAAGGAAGGAAGGAAGGAAGGAAGGAAGGAAGGAAGAAAAGACAAGACGCAGATGGTCTTGTACTGAAGAGATAGGACCATTCAAAATCCCATTCACTTATTTTTTTTTAATGTTTATTTATTTTTGAGACAGAGAGAGACAGAGCATGAACGGGGGAGGGTCAGAGAGAGAGGGAGACACAGAATCTGAAGCAGGCTCCAGGCTCTGAGATGTCAGCACAGAGTCCGACATGGGGCTCGAACTCACGGACTGTGAGATCATGACCTGAGCCGAAGTCGGATGCTTAACCGACTGAGCCACCCAGGTGCCCCAATCCCATTCACTTTCAAGTGAAGAGACATTGGATGAGGAATCAGATATTGAAGTCCAGATTCAGTGTTTACTAGCTAGGTGACCTTAGGTAAGTTTCTGTTATTAAATGAGAATAGTAATAATATTTATCTTATAGGTGGTTAATAAACATGAATTTCTAGTCCTGAATATGAGTCCAATTAAGTGAAAGTTATCATTACCATTGTTCTTGTCTTAGTACTACCATTATTAAAGCCCAGTTGGTACAGTGGGTGACAGAATGGCATTTGGGGTCAAACATGGATCAGATGCTCTACCATTTAACCACAGTATGAACCTAACATTGGGGATATTAATTAGCCCTTTTAAGTCTTAGTTTTCTCATTCATAAAACTGGGTTAATAATAATTGTTTCATAAGACTTTTTCAAGAATTAAATGAATTCTTTAAATGATTTATTCCATGAAAGTCCCTTGCTGGAATATCTAGCATAAAATAAAAATTCAATAAATATTAGCCATTATATTTATTGATGATAATGATGATGGTGGTAGTGCCTACTATGACCACTAAATCCTTTTATACTGTATTTAATTGCAACAAGTCCTTTTCCATACAATCCAATGCAGTGTTTCCTTTCCTACCTAAAACATACTGCTTGCTCGATTGGATTTAACTTTATTCTATTTGGGTTAAGTCATTTTCCCATTATACCAAGGATTCTTAGAATTAAAATCCTAGTCTCGAGAATTTTATGCAAGACTTAAGTCCCAATGTCTATGTATAAAAGATGAATTACAACCAAACCATATATGGAGGAGTGTGAGGAGACTTTCCCCCTACTGTGATCAAAACAATTAAGTGGTTTTGTGGGCTTGTGGAGTAGTAAATCTTATCATTGTGTAGAGCATGTGGGGGCCCCTTCAGTTAGTATATTTGGGGTAGAAGTAACAGGAAATGTAACTCCAACAAATGGGCTTTAACCATCAGGATCTGTATTGCCTCATATTGCTAGTGGTGTAGAGGAGGGGTGGCTTCCAGGTTGACTGAATCTGGTGGCTTTATTTCCATTGCTTGTGATCGTCTTGGCCCTGCTTTTCTGCAGGTGGCAGCTTCATTCTTAGGTTGGTGGAGAGGTAAATAGCTCCACTGTTTACATCTGTGCGGGACGACAGGGCACTTCCCCCAAAATCTTTCCTTACAAGTTGGGAGAATTTTCCTAAAAGCCCCAGTAAGCTTTACTTCATATTTCATTGGCCTTAAATGGGTCATGTACCCTCCTCTTACTTCATCACTGGCGAAAGGATGGGATTCTCCAGACTGGCTTAATCTAACCAGAATCCACCCTGGAGCCCGTTGCCCACACTGTACAGATTCTTCACAAGGGTGGGGAATGGCAGGGTCTTGAAGAGGTAACCATAATGCTTGCTACGAGTTTTCTTTTTAAGGGTTTTTTTTTTTTATTTTTTATTTTAGAGAGAGAGAGAGAGCATAAGTGGGGGACAGAGGGAGGGAGGGAGGGAGGGAGAGAGAGAGAGAGAGAGAGAGAAAGAGAGAGAGAAAGAGAGAGAATCTTAAGCAGTCTCCATGCTGAGCAGAACTCAATCCCACGACTCTGGCATCATAACCTGAGCTGAAATTAAGAGTCAGACACTCAGGTGACTGAGCCACCCAGGCGCCCCACTATGAGTTTTCTTTTTAGTTTATTGGAGGTATGCAGGCGCTTTCGATTTGGTTGTAATTGTTGGTCTAATCTTACAAGTGCTCTGTGTCATATTGCACAACTCCAAGGGGCACCAGTCTGAGTTGCACACCTGCGATTGCCCACACTGTACTCTGTTGTGTATTTATTGAGCAAAAAATCCTTCAGGTCATGTTATCCCTGGAAATGCAAATTTTGTTCTCAATGAATTCTTTGGCTTAAAAAACAGGTTAATTATAATATCATTATTAGTAGTTATGTGGTGAAATACACAATAAATGACCAGAAAGAAAATGCACAAAATTGAACACAGAGTACAGAGATTTTGGTACAATGAAGAAGAGAGTATAAAAGCTTTCAGAAACCAGATGGGCTCTGGAGTCATCGGTGTGTCCTTCTTCCATTTCCACTGGTGTCTGAATGTCCAGCTCGTAACCTGTCATCTTTCTACGTGTTGGCGGGCTTCTTTGTATCTTCCATATCTTTGATCACAGCTGAGGAGGTGGCTGGACAGAGGCTGGGCTCTGACACAGGTCTGACATCTGGACTTGACCCCTAGGAGGAGCCAGCCCCAGCAGACAGATGCGGCAGAGCTCAGGATCTGGAATGGACAGCCACCACCATAGGGGCTCATGCCTGGCTAACATGCAAAGCCCTTAGGGGTATAGGCTTTTCCTTCTTCCTGAGGCCACACTATGGAGACCTTGAATGCCGGGCTCAGAGCTTTGCACTTGTTTCTGTATGTGGCATTTCAGACTGGCTCTCCCAGTACAGAGTTCCCTGCTTCCAGCTGAAGAGTGAGGGACTGCTGCTGAGCTGGTGTCTTTGCAAGCACGCACTGGTATTGGGACTCTGATCAGAGAAGAGATTCTATCTGGCTGCACCAACGCTGCTATCTCCCACCCATAACTTTACCGCGGCAGTAACTTACTCTTCTTTAAAAGAGGGCTTCTTAGGAAATCAATTCAAGTAATCTGGGTCTGCGTGGGTGGGAAGGATATTATCAGACTCTAGTTGAAGACTCCTGGTGCTCCTGAGACTGATACTTGAGAAGTGTTTTGATGGAAATGAGGCTAGTGGAGAAGTTTCTGCAGCATTGCGGATTGAGTTATCTGAGCCTGATGCTGCAGTGGTTTGGACAGATATCTTTCAGAGACCTGTGTTCTCTTAGATGTTTGCCCACCAGGCCTTCTTTGTCCCAGGTCAGGCAGTTGTGGACCCTGACTCTGTTTCTGCAAGTCCAGGGGGGTGGAAATACTTGTTTTTCTCTGGCTGTAACCATTACTGACTCCTGGTGGGTGTTTTTTCTAGACACTATCTGAGGAGTGGTATCCTTTTCTTTGTTTTCTACTCCCTTTCAGGTCCTCAGAAAAAGGACTTGTTTTGTCTTTGTCTATCTGTCTGTCTGTTTTATCTGTGTGCTTTAGGGAAGTAGAAGGAGTAAGAGAAGTAATAAATTCCAGAAAAGTCACAAATGCTCAAGGAATCTCAAGATAGTCTTGCAGAAGTAATTCTTACTTTATATTAAAAAATAACTGTGCTAAAACATTTTTTTTAATTGTGCTGGGTCTAACCTCTTGGGTTTCCTCCTGGACTTCTGTTGTGATATCATAAAGAGTTTCCAGTGCCTTTCTCAGTTCCCAGTACATAGTAGGTGCTCAATAAATATTTGTTGAATGAATCTGTTGTCTTTTTCTGATGGTTTCTGCACATCACATATTAAGTCCCCTTTCCTTATTAAAGAGTTTTCCTTCCCTCTTTAAGTCGGGCAGATCCTGTGGAGGTTTGAAGCAGCTTCTAAAGCAGAATAGTAAAGATGAATATTTAAGCAAATTGGAAAGTTGCAGGTAAAAGCCCCTTAAAACCACTTCTATCCACTCAGTGTAGTTGTAAGGTTTTTTGCAGAAGGTAACTCTTAAAGAGGACTAATGTGCCACATAGCAAAATTGTAGTATGGGAGACTGCATAGCGTCTTTTCTCTCTACTTCCTGCGCCTGCCCTCTCTTTCCCATGCATTCCTTCCTTTTATAACTATTTACTGAATGCCTATAAGGGCTAGGTGCTAGGGGTACAGTGCTGAATAAAGCAAGTGTGGTTTCTGTCTTCATGTAGCTAAAAGGCTAGTGTGGGAAGGCGTGCTATTAATCAAATGACTGTAGAGATAGATATGTCTATGATGTGAGCTTGCTCTGTAATTTATTAGGACTCACCCACAGTTTACATTTTTGAGGTCTTGTTTTCCAAATCATCAAGATCCTTTGGTGAATCAATCATTTGTCACAATGTTTAGGGTTTCTCCTTTTACATAAAATATATCTGTTTACCTGTGTCTGTATATATTATGATGTTGCTAATTTCCAGCAGTTAATTAATACCCCACGAAATTGGCCAATATTCAGTGTATTTGATATATTTGTTTCCAGAGACTATCTGGAATATATGGCTTTGTGTTACTTTTGGGGTTCTATCACAATACAGATATTATAGTGTAATGGAGATTGCTAGTGCTTGTTAGTACTAGTTTTCTCCTCTTCTTACTTGGCATGTAAGTAAACTCACAGTCTCCAAGTTCTTTCCCAGATGCTATCTTATTTGATTCCCACCACAGACAGATTATATTATTATATAATATATATAATATATATTATTATATAATATTATTATATAATATTATTATATAATATTATTATATAATATTATATAATATTATATTATTAAAAAATTTTTTTTAACGTTTATTTATTTTTGACACAGAGAGAGACAGAGCATGAACGGGGGAGGGTCAGAGAGAGAGGGAGACACAGAATCTGAAACAGGCTCCAGGCTCTGAGCGGTCAGCACAGAGCCCGACGCGGGGCTCGAACTCACGGAGTGTGAGATCGTGACCTGAGCCGAAGTCGGCCGCTTAACCGACTGAGCCACCCAGGCGCCCCTATAATATTATATTATTATCCTCATGGAAGAAACTGACCTAGAGAAGAGAAGAGAGTTGCCAAAGGTTACTTGACTAGCAAGTGGAAGAACTGTACCCTGAACCCTGAGATTCTGACACCAGATCATGGGCTCTTCTGACTCCTCCATAGGGACTCTGGCAGACTTAGTGATCATTCCATATTTGAAGCAGAGTCTCTTCCTTGGTCTTGGTTTACATTCAAGATGAACCAGCCTGTCAAATTGCAGTTGGACATTAGCCCGTCCTTGAACAGTCACCATAACAACATAGACATATGGAGAAGAATGTGGGATGGGCAAAACCGATGCCAGTCTAGGCAAGGATAGAGTTTTGCAGGGAGTGGGGGTGGGTCAAGGAACTCCTGGATATGTAGATATAGACTGAAGATGGGTGAGAGGGACACTGTCCCAGGGGCATTTAATATCCTAATTCATCCAGGACAACACCTCTTACCAACTTAGCACAACCTCTCATAACTACTTAGTGCTTTTAGGACAGTGTTTCTTAAGACATGATTAGTAGAGGAGATGTTTATTAAAACTACAGATTCCTGGGGCGCCTGGGTGGCGCAGTCGGTTAAGCGTCCGACTTCAGCCAGGTCACGATCTCGCGGTCCGTGAGTTCGAGCCCCGCATCAGGCTCTGGGCTGATGGCTCAGAGCCTGGAGCCTGTTTCCGATTCTGTGTCTCCCTCTCTCTCTGCCCCTCCCCCGTTCATGCTCTGTCTCTCTCTGTCCCAAAAATAAATAAACGTTGAAAAAAAAAAAAATTTAAAAAAAAAAAAAAACTACAGATTCCTGAGTGCACCAAAGAACTATTGCATGAGAATCTCTGCAGGGAGGTCCCAGGAATCTGCATTTAAAAACCAGCAGTGAAGATGTTTCTGGGGTACACTAAGGCTTGAGCACCACAGTCTTGGGAGGTCACAGCGAATGAAAATAACATATAGCTTTTGTTCCTCCCTTGTGGTTGGGTAGCAAGCTGACTCAGAAAAGAAAAATCCCTGGATGAATATTTCTGCACCAGGAATGTCTCCTCTCTGAACAGGTGGGTGAGGATGATGAATAGGGTCATTCTCTGCCTTCCCTTTTGCTTTACAGAAAACCCATGAACCCTATCGGTTCTCATCTCTAGAGAATCATTTTTAGAGAGGAACTCAACGTGGCATCTCAGTAGTGTAGTGTCACATTTTAAAAAAATGTTTCCTCCTTGTGATTTTTCACTTCTAATATTTAGGGAATGGGATCCTTCTGCCCTCTTCTTGTGCAGGGCAGACAGAAGGAGCAAAGCCAGGAGAGCTTCAGGGCCACCACTCACCTTTTAGTACCACCAGTCTTATTTCTGCCCACTGTCTCCCAGCCTGTGCTAGGTAGTGTATGCAGTGGAGACTTCCTCCTCATTGTAGGACTCAAGATTTCAGGGTATGAAGACAGTACATTCACAAGAACATAGGCTTTGTTGACTTACTGGTGTATCTATTTTTCAGAAGGTGGCTTGAGGATGCACATGTTCTGGAGGAATGAGAAAGTGAGCAGTGGAGGGGTGGGAGTGGGATGGACATGAACCCAATGAGAGAAGGATGCATGTCCTCAACGTGGTAGACTCCCCTGCTGGGCCTGGGAGGCACGGACAAGCCAATGGGATGCATAGGCCATTATTTCTGAAGTAATCAAAAGTAGACAAATAAAAATTAAAACTGATACTGTATAAAGGGAAGGATGGTGCAAATGACATAATATTTCTCCATGGAGGAAGATCTCGACTCCAACACTGGAAGGCAGAGAGGAGTGAAGATTTTGGAGGCAGGCAGGAGTGGCTCAAGTGGCTTTGGCAGTGCTACATGCTTGGGGTGGGGGTGGGAAGGAGATCCCTTACCCTGCTACTCTGTGTGGACTGACAAGCAAGGGAACAGTTTTTAATGGGGCTACTGGGTTTCAGATATGTCATTTTTCCTCCTTAGGACCGCTGTAATTAAAAATCCCATCCCTAGAGTGCTTGGGTGGCTCTTAGGCATCTGACTCTTGATTTTGGCTCAGGTCGTGAAGTCATGGTTTGTGGGTTTGAGCCCCATGGTTAGTGCAGAGCCTGCTTGGGATTCTCTGTCTCCCTCTCTCTATGCTTCTCTCTCTTTCCTTCTCTCTCTCTCAAAATAAACAAATAAAAAAAAATTCTATCCTCTGCCCATTAGCCAAACAAAGCAATAAAGAATAAGAAGAGGGGCGCCTGGGTGGCTTGGTCAGTTGAGAGTCCATCTCTTGATTTCTGCTGGGTCACGTAATCATGGTTCCTGGGACCAAACCCCACATCAGTCCCAGGGCCTGATTGGGATTCTGTCTCTCCCTCTCTTTCTGCCCCTCCCTTGCTCACTTGAATGCACAGGTACATTCTCTCAAAATAAATAAAGAAAAAAAAAAAGAAAAAGAAGAGAGGTGGATAGAAAGCAAGGGTTAGAGGAATAAGATGGGTGCCCTTGGAGATTTCATTAGCTTATTCTTGGGCTAGTATCTCAGAACAGCAAGTCCTGTTTTCTTTCCATTAGGGGCTGGGGCTGGGGGCCACAGGACACCAACTTTGCCCTCAGGAAGCTTCTCACTTAGTAAGTCCACCCGTGATTCTGTTTTATGGGTCTCCATTCCCTCTTTTTGCCCGCTGCTGTAGAACCTGCCCCATGGACATAGACTGAGTAACAATGATGGAGTCCAAGAGATGCAATTGAAAGAGCAAAGTTTACAAAAGTTTATAAATAAAGTTCTATGAGAATACAGTCACACACATTTGTTTACATATTATCTGTGTTCATGCTATAAGAACAGAGTTTGAGTAGTTGAACAAAAATTACATGGCCTGCAATATGTGAACTATTTATTATCTGGTCTTTAATTTTTTTTTTTTAAACGTTTTTTATTCATTTTTGGGACAGAGAGAGACAGAGCATGAACGGGGGAGGGGCAGAGAGAGAGGGAGACACAGAATCGGAAACAGGCTCCAGGCTCTGAGCCATCAGCCCAGAGCCCGACGCGGGGCTCGAACTCACGGACCGCGAGATCGTGACCTGGCTGAAGTCGGACGCTTAACCGACTGCGCCACCCAGGTGCCCCTTATCTGGTCTTTATAGAAACAGTCTGCCAGCCCCTCTAGATCTAGAGATCTCACACTGTATTTAAATGCTTAGCCTTGAAGTGACGTACGTCACTCTACTCACAACTCATTGGCCAAAATGGTCACATGACCCCACTCAACCACAGGGGCCAGGAAGTGCATGCTACTATGTGCCCAGGTTGGAGGATGAGCAGAATATTTGGCAAACAGTTCTAATGGCCACCACAACAGCCTACTATGTGTTGAACTCAATACTAGGTTCTGGATATAGAAAGATAAGACTCGAGGAACTCCAGGGATGCCAGAACTTGGGGGCTGGGTGGGGGGAAGACTAAGTATAGAGTAGACTCGAATGCCCTTCCCTGGAATATGTAGACTCCAACTCACCTAAATTGCCTGAGATAGTAAATGTTTTCTCAGTTTGATGATAGCCAGAGCAGGAGACTGGCCGGCTTGTCAGGCAGTGGGGGTGACAGATTCCCTTGATGAACATTTATATCAATAATAGAAGGGTTGTTTAACAGGAATTCTTAAAGGAAAGATGAGATAATTTCATGTTTTGATATTCGTAAAATTGATTCCGTTGAAGCGGAGCTCTGTAGTGCATATTATTGCTGCTGTAATTTTGGCAAAGATGTGATTCAGATTGGCAAAGTGTCTGGGAAAGGGAAATCCAGTAAGGAGACAGAGAGGGTGGGGTGGGCCAGGAAGCAGATGCCAGGAGCCAGGTCCCGGTGGCCTGGCGAGAGCTGGGAGGGTGGCCCAGGAATCTCAGCCATGTAGGACCATGAGGGAGAGGAGGCTCCTGGTGGCAGAACCGAGGTTGCTTGAGTTTCTGGTAGTGCTGAAGCCTGGCAGAGGGAGTGGGAGCACCCCAGGGAGGGGTGCGTGCATGTGTGTGGTGAGGGAGAGACATTTAAACATCGTAGGAATGAAGGATAAATTTAAAATCCATCAAGCAGAGTTGAGACAGAATGACAATGTGAAGAACATGAATCACTCTTTCTAGGGACCCACCCAACTGTTTGCAGATTCTGAAATGTATTTTTCCCGTCATTTCTCTTTCCTACCGAGCTTATCCTGGACCCTTACCTTCCTTTCCTTTTGCTCCTTTGACCCAGACTTGGTGGCCGAGTATCTAGCACTGACCGGCACGTTCCCAGAACCTCCAGCCCGGCATCACCGAAGCCTTGGGGTATGGTGCTGGCAGGGCTGGGAAGAGCAGGCCAGGTGCTAGAGATACTGGCAGGGACAGAAGAGGAGGATATCGTAGGGTCCTCTCTCCAGGGAAGTCAGGTCTATTCAGTGTTCACATCAGGCTTTATCACACAGGCAGGAAGATCATCCCGGCTTCTTCTTGTCTACCTGCTACTTTAGTGTGATGTGGGGGTGGCTGGGAGAGGCATCTATTTATTCTGCTTCATGTGGTAGAGCAGTGTGGTCAATATAGTGAGAAAAACTATGAGCCAGGACTTGAAACCTGAGCTCTCTCCCAGCTCTGACTTTGAGTGGTGATGTGACCTGGGGCAAGTCTCTACCTCTCTGCACATCAGCGTCCTCACTGACAAAATGGTATGGCTACACCATAAAGATTCCACTTTAGTATTCGCTATTTTTGAGACTTTCAGTTCAGACCAGGGGAGGTGGTGGGGGTTCTGGAGGGTAGCATTCTGGAAAGATGCCTCCCTAGGGGGCCTAGCACAGTCCCCAGTGCACACTAAGCACGGTTGAGTGATCTGGATACCAGGCCTTTTCTGAGGATGTAGAGCATGTGGCACTGCTTAGTGCCAAGGGGCGTGTGTGTGTGTGTGTGTGTGTGTGTGTGTGACTTGTGGTCACTAGTGGTGTGGCTTGGAATGTGGGTGGGGAGGAGGCCAAGAATTCAGGTGTTGGGCTCTTGGCTGGGAAGGAGATAGTAAGAAGATATCTCAAAAAGGTCCTCTTGCATCAGAAGGTCTGTCTCCCAGACCTCAGACTTATCATGGGAGCTCTCTATCCTTGAGTTCCCTGAATCCTCTTTGCACATGCTCTTCCTTTTGTCTGTAATCTGGTCCCATTTCTCACCTGGCAAGCTCTGTTCAAATGCAGAATGAGGGCCATTTCCTCCACATAGCCCTTCCGGCCACCTCCAAGTGGGTTTCCATGTCCCTACTGTGAGCTCCTACAGCAATCAGGCCTGCCTCAATCATAGCACATCATGTTGTGTGGTCAAAATCGACGTTCTTCCCGTTTCTCCCACGAGGAGGATGTGGACTAAATCCAGCTCATGTCAGTGTGCCCAGTCCCTGGCACAGTGCCTGGCACATGGTAAGCCCTGTCAGTGTGGACTGGATGAGTACATCTTTCAGAGGCAAATCTGGCCACATCCTCCTTGGCATGGAAAAGGGAAAGGAGGCTCAAAGATGCTAGCAGAGGCATCTGATTCTACACCTGCTCCCCAGATCTTGCGGTGGATGTGCATTAGGAAAGGAGGAAGGAACCTGTACATGGGATCCAGTTCTCAATGTTAGGTTGCCTGTGTCTTGTCCTGGGGAGAGAGTGTTAGAATCAGGGCAGCAGGTGGTGGGTGGGGTTTCCCCAGAGGACGTGGGGCACTAGGGAAAGGGTTAGAGAGATTCTTTCACTACAAATGGGAGAGAACAGCCAGCTAGCTTGTCTGAAGTTGGGGCGAGGACAGCCTTTGGTGTTCTCTCCTTGTAGCAGTATCCTGAGACATTCATCACTATTGCACATGACTGTTGCTGTAACTTCCGTCTTCTACACTAGCCTGTGAAGTTCTTGGGGCAAAAATCAAGTGTACTTTGTTTAACTCTGGGTAACTCAGCACCTGGCACCCAGCCTGGTCCACAGTGGATTCTCCTGAGTTCAGTGATCATTTACAGAGTTCCTACTGTGTGCTAGTTTCTGGACCAGGCCTGGGCCATAGCACCGGGTCAGCCCAAAGCCTTGCTGTGAAGGACGACTTCATTAACCTCTTTCTCTTCTCTATTTCCCTCTTGCCCGCCTCTCCCTCCCCCCCCCCCCTTCCCTGCCCATCCCATCTCCCTTCTGTCTCCCCCGCCTCCCCTGCGCAGAGCAATGTTCTGGGATGGTGCCGGAGATGCGTGGACCGAGCCCAGGCCGCAGGCTGCCCGAGCCCGCCCCCTGCCCCGCCGCAGGCGGGAACCCTGAGCCCTGGGCCTTGGGCCGCCGCCACCGCCACGTCCTAGCCCTGCCTGAGGAGGAGGCATGGCGGCCCCAGCAGTGCGCCCTGCTCGAGGCCGACGCCTCGGACGAGGTGGGCATGCTGCCCGCCTCCCCGCGTGCCGTCGCCGCGGGCTTCGACAACTTCTTCCCGGTGCAGGAGGGCGAGGGCCCCGGCTGGGAGGGCGGCGCGGCCCTGGAAGCTGGCTCCAGCCCGTTCCTCCCGGTGAGCCCCGAGGTGATGAAGCGGCGGCGCGGGGGGCTCATCGAGCAGCGCGACATCATCAAGGCCCACGAGGCGCACAAGATGCAGAGCACCCCGCAGGCCCGGCGCAAGGAGTGGGAGTGAGTACGGGAAGGTGGGCGCGGGTGGCGGGGGCACGGGAGCTGGCCCAGTGCGGTGGCGGGGAGGATGGGGTGCGCGTGGCCCTGCCGGGGCGTCCAGTGGGAAAGGGTGGGCCCAGGGAGGCAGGTGCCTTTGTTCCTGCTGCCGCTCAAGAGGGATTTGACCCAGGGAGAGAGGTCTCTGGGGTCAGCCACAATCTCACTAACCAGCTGTAGGCTGCATTCACCCTCACTGAGGTCTACAGCCGTCAGGTGGGGGCAGTCACGCCTGCCCTCTAAAGCATACCTGTTTACTGAGATCTGGAGAAAGAGCTGGGGTCTGTGTCACACTCTGAGCTTCCCTGAAAAGAGGAGCTCTATAAAGCCAGGGAGAAGCCACCAAAGCATGAATGAATCATCCGTCACCTTTCCTTCTGGAATGTAGCCAACCCTGCTCTAAGGTCAGCTTTGGGTGAATGATTACATTTTGGGGCACGTCTTCAGTGGTGGAAGAGATTGTGGCCTCCGTGACTTTATCACTGATCTTTTTGGGGAAAGCAAAAGGATTTATGTTCTTAGACTGCCTTTAACCCAGTTCATACCTGTTGGAAACTTAGGCTTCATTCCAAGGAATCCTACATTAAAGGGAGATAGGATTTCATTTGATTCTCAATTGGTGCTCCAGGTTTACACCCCACCTAGGGACTTTGTTTTGTCCTTTGGATGCCAGTGTATATTTTGCACGTTTGCATGTCTTGTGGTTTGTATGTCTTTAGCTCCTCTTCCTTAGACTGTTGAGTTGTTAAATGTCATCAGGTGCAAAAAGGCAAATAATCAATGTGTTTTGATGGTGATGGTCATGGTAGGCTTTATCTAACTGGTTTCAGTGGACATTCTAGGTGGTGCAAAGGGGTGTAGATTAGCTGATCTCTGGATGTCTTTTCGTATGGATGTTAAAATATTTATTGGCTCATTCATTCATTCATTCATTCATTCAGTGAGCCCTGATATGTGCCAGGCTCCTGGGATTTAGAGAGGAGTCGGGCATCCAGCATTCAACTTCTCTCCTGTTGTTCACCTCCAAGTACTGCTAGTCTTTAAAACCCTACATAGCTCTAAGAGCCAGGCAACATCCTAAGCACCTATATTAATTTATCTTAATCCTCACCATTACTGTGAGATAGGTACAGTTATTATCCATGTTTAATCAGTGAGGCACAGAAAAGTTAGGTGACTTTCCCAAAGTCACTCCAATAATAACTATGTTGTTACTGTGATTTGCTATTGATTCATGATTTGGACCCTGACAGTCTGGTTCTCGAATTCATGCTTTCCACAATGGCACAGGACCTTTCCTTCCAGTTCCCACAGTATTTAACTTCTATCTCAACCACCAATTGAGATGCCACAAGAGCACCGACTTGGGGGTTAAGAGACTTGGGTCTAGGGGCGCCTGGGTGGCGCAGTTGGTTAAGCGTCCGACTTCAGCCAGGTCACGATCTCGCGGTCCGTGAGTTCGAGCCCCGCGTCGGGCTCTGGGCTGATGGCTCAGAGCCTGGAGCCTGTTTCTGATTCTGTGTCTTCCTCTCTCTCTGCCCCTCCCCCGTTCATGCTCTGTCTCTCTCTGTCCCAAAAAAATAAATAAACGTTAAAAAAAAAAAATTAAAAAAAAAAAAAAAGAGACTTGGGTCTAATTCCCAGGGTGACCAAACTAGTGGTATGATGTCAAGTCAGTTACCTCATGGCTTTGAAAAATGAGGAGGAGAAAGTAGACTGTGGAAATACTGTGCAGCTCTGATAGTTGGTATTTGTTCATATTCAGAAGTATTATATTTTTCTGCACCTCTGTCTTGTTTTCCTAAGAGGGTCTGAACAATTCGAGGGCAGAGACTCTCTTACACATTTTTCATGTCACTCAGTGCCTGTCATATGGCCTAACTCAAGAATGTCTATAATACTCACTGAAAAACTAGCTTCACCATGACTAGCAATGCATGAGTAACTCTTATGTCTTTCTTAAAGTTAAACTTTTGCTAGTTGGGGGATATCAAGGTCTAGTAGCAGCCAACTACTTGGAGTGGTGGTGGGGATGGTTGGGAGACTGCTTTCACCTGGACAGGTGCATAAGGAAGTGAAACAGGGCAGACACATCAATGGCCTGGGGGCATGTCAACCTTCCTGAGTGTGGCTGTGGAGGAATTGAGAAGGAGGGGTCAGGGAAATAGGAGGAAAGACAGAGAGTAAAGGGACAAGGAAGTGAAGAGAGGCATGTGTTCAGAAGGAAGGAGTCATCATCTGTGTAGGAGGTTGCTGAAAGGGCAAATAAAATGAGGATGGAGAAGGGATTACTGCTTTCAGCAATATGGAGGTGACCTTAGTGGGAGCAGTTTCAGTAGGGTTATGAACCCAGGGTCCAGGTGGAATGGGTTGAGGAGAAAGCGAGAGATGATGGAGATGGTGATGTTACCCGACTCTCTGCCCTGCAACACTCACAGCCTCATCGCTGCAGCCCATATGGAGGCCTCCATGGTTAATATCATCATGCCTTTTTTCCTTACCATCCAAACTCCATCCTCATATGGCTCTCCATGCCTTAATCTGACCCACTTCCTGCTCCTCACCAGCTCCCCAGACCCTAATATTACATTGTCTGGAACTCATATTCCATCATCAGAAAACTCTTCTACATTCTCCCACCTTCTCTGGACATTCCCGTTACCTCCTTGTTCTAATTGGTACCTGCCTCTCCCCCCACAAGAACATGGCTTGATCAGCAGCTGCCTCATGTGGTGGTTGCCTTTCCTCCCACACTTCCTCATACTCTTGAGCCTGGAGGTGGGGTAGGTGGCTCCTTCCTCCCTATTATTGCTTCCAGACTTATTCCTCATGCCTGTCCTAAAATGCCAGCTCTGGAGCTCCTGTCATCATACAATAGCACCTGCTACCCTTTCTTGAAGCCATCTACAGACTCCCAGGTCACTCCCCTTCATTCCAGAAAGATTTTAGCTCTCGGTTTACCACCTGTCTCCCATCCCCTCTCTTGTCATCAGTCTTGGTGATTTTTGTATCCACTTAAATGATCTCTGTGGGACCCTGGCCTCTTGGATCCTTAATCTCTTTGCCTGATGATTTTCCCTCCATGTTTGCTGCCAAGACCTCACTTCCATGGCCTGCCTGGACCTTGTAACGGGCATGGCTCCCTAATCTCAGTTTCAACCATCCTGTTGTCTGGCCACCACCTCTTTTATGTCCAGTTCACTCCCTCTAATGCTTGATTCCTAGGGTTCTTTAACCTCGCTGGCATCCACAAGAGATCGATTGTATTACGTTTCTGCTGCTCCCCTTCTCAATCATATCCTTACTTCTCATAAAATAAAATAGAATAAAATAAAATAAAATAAAATAAAATAAAATAAAATAAAATAAAATAAAATAATCACATTAAATCCCATTGTAAGAACCAAAAAATACTTTCTGAGCAAAATGGTGATGTTGCCCTTGAAGTCTCCTCCTACCCTCTCAACCCTTTCTCCTGCCAGCTTCTCATACAGAGCCAGTCATCAGCCAAGGGCAAGGATGCTGGATGCCTCCCAAACGGCTCTAGTCTACTTCATGCTTCATCATCCTTGTTTTCACCCTCAACTTCTTTGCCCCTCTGTTGCTCCACTCTACTGGTCTGGCAAGACTCCACCTCTGCTTAAATCCCAGTTGCCACCTATTCCTCCCCTGCCCTTGGGCAGTAGAGCTTGCTGTAGAAAGCTGTAGAAATCTCTACAGGGCTTGCTGTAAATTCATGTAAATTCTTGACCCCCCTACCACAAGTCGGCCCTTGATCTTGCCCAGAAATCCTGCTACTTTTCCCCTTTCCATTTTACCCTCACACTCTTTTAGAGATTATTTCACATACTTACCCTTTCATGCTCAGACCCCAACGTCTCCTGCCAAGCCCATTTCTAGCTTATAACTGCAACTGCCTTCCTACTTCATTGGGAAAAGAGCAGCAAAGAGGCTTGGAGGAGCTCTTTGACCACATTGACCACCTGCACCTGGACCCCTGTTACAGGCCTTTCCTCCTGTTTCTGTGACTGTCTACTCTGGATGCTCCATGCGGAGGTCTAGATGTAGAGCATGATGAGCCCTTTTGCAGTTCCCTCTAGAGCCCCTTGCAGTCAGGCCTTTGTCCCAGTCAAGCCCACAGCTCTGGCATACTCACACCATCCTCCATGTTGCTGAGTACAGTTGGCAGGTCTCTGTGTCCATCTTCTTTGATCTGGTGGCAGCAGCAGTACCATCTGTCCACTATCACACTGTCTTTCTTGGAACTCTTTTCTCACATGGCCTTTAGGACCCCACTCTAGGTTTTCTTCCTACCTTGACAGTCTTCCCTCTACCTCTTTTGCTGGTTTCCTCTTCCTTTTTCCAATCCCTAAACACCAGGGAACCCGGGGCTCAGTCCTCTACCTGTTTTCTTCTCACCAACCCTTACTTCCTGGTGACCTCACCCAGGCCTGGACCTCTAGTGACCATCACAGACTGCTGACTCTCAAATTTGTATCTTTGGTCAAGACCTCTTCCCTGAATTTTACATGCTGCTCACTTAATCAGCACCTTTACTTGTACATCCATAGGCATCTCAAGCAAAACCTGTCCAACAGCAAAATATAAATTTTTCTCCAAATCTTCTTCTCTTCTAGTCTTTTCTTTCTCAGAAAATGGAACCTGATTCATTCTTTCTTTCTTTTTTAAGTTTTTAATATTATTTATTTATTTTTGAGAGAGAAAGAGAGCACGAGTAGGGGAAAGGCAGAGAGAGAGGGAGACACAGAACCCAAAGCAGGCTCCAGGCTCCGAGCTGTCAGCAGAGAGCCCAACGCAGGGCTTGAACCCAAGAACTGCGGGATCATGACCTAAGCTGAAGGTGGATGCTTGATCAACTGAGCCACCCAGGCACCCCTACATTCATTCTTTCTGTTGCTGGAGCCAGAAGCATCGGAGTCATCTTGATTTCTCTCACACTGGCTCCCTATTCTTGCCAGTCCCCATCAGTTTTCCCTTTGAAATGTATCAGATCACATTTTACCATTTCTGCTACTATCTCCCTGGTGCAAATCACCTTTTATTTTTATTTTTATTCTGTAGACACTTATATAGTACTTCCTAGATACTCAGCACTATTCTTAATACTTTACACTTGATCTTAGCCAAAAGGCCGAGAAGTGATTATTCTTAATACTTTAATTCCTTTAATCCTTCTAACAGTTGGATGAGACTGGTACTATTATTATCCCCATATATGCAGTTGAGGCACAGAGTTTGAGTAACTTGTGTAAGAGGGTTACTACAGCCATTCTTAACTAACCAGCCTCCCTGTGTCCATGCATCCCTGGTAGAGTCTCTTTCCCCTACTG
This sequence comes from Puma concolor, assembly GCF_028749965.1. Lineage (NCBI taxonomy): Eukaryota > Metazoa > Chordata > Mammalia > Carnivora > Felidae > Puma > Puma concolor. The sequence goes on from NC_141683.1 coordinate 43,412,988, forward strand.
GAGCTAAGGATTCTTCTTTGCCTTTTTTTCCTTAAGATTTGCAGAGGAATTGGAAAGACAGTACGTGGAGTTTCCATCAGAGAGTCTTCAGAATTTATCACACTAGTCCTCTGCTGAAACCCTCTAGTGGCTGGCTCCCCATGTCCCGCAGAACAAAGTCCTTAGCACGGTCTTTAAGGCTCTACATGATCTCCCTCCTCTACCACTTGGACCTCTCTCCCACATCCCTAAACACACACAGGCATCGTTGGCTGCATCCCTTAATCTCTTCCCATTCATTCTGCTCACCTACACTGGCCCCATGCCATTCCTTGAATATGTTCAGACAATTCCCACCTCAGGGAATTTTGCTTTTGCTGTTCCCTCCACCTGGAAAGCTCTTTCCCCATAGACTTTCATGACTCTCATTCACTTCATTTAGGTCTTTGCTCAGAGAGACCTTCCTGATCACCCTATGTAGCATAGCATTCCTCCGTTGTCACTCTCTTTCTCTCTTTATTTTGCTTTTTCCCCATTGCAGCCCTTGTTGCTACTCACACACACACACACACACACACACACACACACAGGCACGTAAAGACTCTCTCTCTCTCTCTCTCTCTCTTTCTATATATGTCTGTCTCCCTCCACTGGAGTGTAAGCTTTTTTAAAAAAATTTTTTTAACATTTATTTATTTTTGAGAGAGAGACAGAGTACAAGCAGGGGAGGGGCAGAGAGAGAGGGAGACACAGAATCCGAAGCAGGCTGCAGGCTCCGAGCTGTCAGCACAGAGCCCAATGTGGGGCTCGAACTCACGAACAGTGAGACCATGACCTGAGGTGAAGTTGGACGCTCAACCCACTGAGCCACCCAGCTGCCCCTGAAGTGTAAGCTTCTTAAAAGGAGGGACTTGGTCTTATCTTCAGAGTATAGGACAGTACCTTGTATGTAGTTGGCTCACAATAAGTATCAGTTGAAGGAATGATGAAGTAAATGCACTGAGAGGAATTGATACCCATTCCAGTCAGCTAGCTTCCAGGGAAAGAGGAGTGTGGTTGTTCAGGTTGCTGACCGCCTAAGGCCCTCCAGTTAAGTAATCAGCAGAAGAAGTGGGGAGTCTGTTCTCTGCCCTCCTTCAAGGTTGCTCAGGACCCTGTGTCTACTAAGTGCACCTTGGAGAGATGGAGTCTTCTGCTCCCTCCTGCCTCCTGCCTCCTGGCTTCTCCTGACTTATATTCTATAGTCAGGATCTTCCTGGCACTAGGACAGGGGCAGCCTGGTCCTTTCTCAAGAAATGGATTTGCTGCAGTAGGAAGTCAGGAAGGATTCTCTGTCGGTGGCCCTGCCAGCTTCCTGTACCTCCCTCAGCTCCAGCCCCTCCCATGGCCCTGTCCACCGCCCACACAGCTGACAGCCCATGGCACACATGCCAGCCTTACAAATCCTGCCTCCTTGGCACTGACTCAGGACTCTAGTGATGCACGAAGCAGACTAGAAACCAGCCTGGGAGGTTTCCAGCTTTTTTTTGCCTTTGGCTGGGTGAGCCCAATGTGGTAGGGGAATGAATTAAGAGGATAGGAGGAGCCCTCAAGTAAAGGGTCTTTGTTTTTCTGTGGACAGAGTATAGGTGATTCAGATGAAGCAGAATTTCTTGTGCAGAAGGCTATTTCCCAAAGAACCTGTTAAAAGGTTTCCTCAGGCCCACTGTATGGGCTACGAGGACCTCTTGGGTAACACTATTCCTCATGGACTGAGTTTTGTAGCTTTAGTGACTGGCCATGAAAACATGTTTTACTCATACTTTAATAGAATTTCCCCCCAGCTTACCAAATATTTTCATGTATCTCATCTTTCTCTCACAAGGACCCTGTGGACTAGCTATTATTATCGTAATTTACAAAGGAGAAAAATGAGCCCAAAAGTCAGAGGTGGTGCTAGTCCAAAAAACCGTGTCTTAATAAAGACTGTCACCATTTATTGAGCACTGGCTATGGGCTGGGTGCTTTGCATGTATTATTTATTCTAATGAAAATCATAGGTACTATTATAAAGAGTAGAAACATTTCATATGGGACTATTATTGCATATGGATTTGGAAGAAAGAAAATTATGTGTAACTTTCAAGTCTGCGTAGGTTGGTACAACATACTCTAAAAAGAGGGAAGCAGTATTTCCATAATCATAGTACTTATCACACTACATTCTAATTGCCTATTTACATGTCTGTATCCCCCACTACACTGTATAGCAGAGCAGTCTGTCTGCTCCCCACGGGTCTCCATCCCTCGGTATAGTGTCCGGCACGCAAGAGACACTTAACAGGTATTTGCAGAATGAAAAAAAAAAAAAAAACCAACTCATGATTTTATACACCCGAAAACTCAGGCTCAATGAGGTTATGTTTGTTGTCCAGTATCACATAGCTACTGAGGGTTCACTCCAGGCTTTCTGACTTCATTGTGTATCTTGTTCCACTGAGGCCTTATGCCCATATTAGTATCCACCTGCAGTGATTATATAGTGGTAAGCAAGTGACAGGAACCCAGTCATACTATTTAGGGTTAATTCTTGCCATGCTGCTTGTAAACTATGGGACCTGGGGCAAGGTGTAACCTGTCTGCACTTTTAGAGCAAAGATGAATAATAATACTCACCTTGTAGGCCTGTTGTGAATTTGGACCATGTTTACTAGGTCACATATGCCGGTGTGGGTCCTCAAGACGTTGATGAGCCCCACTGTTATTCAGGGACTCTACTCTGCCTACACAGTCTCTGACCTCAATCAGGCCCACACATCTGCAGATGACTCCCGAATGTGGATTTCCCAAGAACCCCAGACTCTTGTAGCCAAATGCGAGGCTGGCATCTCCACACGGTGGTCTACCATAATCGAAAGCTTAGCAGGGCTAAAGGAAAACTCTAGATCCTCTCCTGACCCAACCCAGACTCCTCCCATCTCAGTAGGCAGCACCACATCTACCCGGTTGCTCAAGCCAAAGATTCCCATTGTCTTTTATTACTCTCTTTCCCTTTTCTTCCACTTCCAATCAGTTGGCAAGCCTTGTCAACACATCTCCCGAACATATTCCAAGTCTGAACACTTCTGCTGCCAAGTCCCCAGTGCTACCAATCTCTTCCAAGCCACTGTCACTTAGACCAGTGCAGTGGTCTCCTAATTGGCCTCTCTCCTTATGGCTTTGTTTTTCTGTAACCAGGAATGTGTCTGTTCATACAACAGACGGGGCATTTAAAAAAGATGTAAATTAAATCATGCTTTTGTGATGTAACTTCTCTTTGCACCTAGCCTTCCTTGGGTGACTCCCGACCTCAGCCCTACAATTCACTCCCTTGCTCCCTACACTCCTGCCCACTTTCAGGCCAGACCCCTGCCTGCTATGTCTCTGCCTCGTCCTTCTGCCTGGAATGTTCTTTCTCCAGATCTTTATAAGGTTGGCTCATTCTTGTCATTTAGACCTCAGCTTAAGTGATACCTCCTCAGTGATGTTAGTCTTCACCAAACAGTCTAAAATAGACATCTGGTAACTCTAGGTCACATCACCCTGTGCTGCTGCCTCCCCCCCAAGAAGAGTGGAAATGACACACAACCCTGTCCACTCCATAGCCTCAGTGCTGGGAGCACTGCCTTACATCTAGGCTCTCAGTGAATATTTGTGAGTGCATGAATGAATGAATGCCCAAGGAATGGTTGGTGTGGTAATAATTATGATCTGGATGCTCACTAGCCCCTGCCAGCACCCAGACATACTGTCAAGTCTAGGGAGCTCAGGACATCAGGGGCTCTACGTCTAGACCAGGTCAGCCCCTGGGGTGTGAAGCTTCATGGGCTGTGGAAACCCAGGTTGGATAGGTTGCGGGTTGTTGGGGCACTGTCTCCCTTCTCACCGCTGATCATTACTGAGCCGTGTGTTATTCCACCTTGGGAAAAAGATTCAACCTTTCTGAACCTCAATATTCAACCTCATTTTTGTCTATTTGCTGGACTGTGGTTGAGGACAGTCACCTTTCTGAACTGCAATGAGCATATAGAGTACTTAGTCCAGTGTTTGGTTGCCCCCCCATCCCCCAATGTCTGGTTCCCCATCTCGGGCGTCCGTCACATGCTATCTACAGCAGGGCACCAGAGGTTTGCTAAAGCCTGTGGTACAGAGGCTGCAGTCAGGGTTGCGATCAGCTGTGTACATCAGTGGACCCCCTCAGGCCATGAAATGAGGAAATGCACAGTGCCCAACACACAGCACAGAGTCCATGCATATCAGCCATTATTGTTATTATTATTATTATCACCACCACTACCACCATCATCATCTAGTCCAGCTGCCTCATTTACAGATGAGGAAACTAGGGTCCTGAGGGCTGGGTGACTGCTGGTGCTTTACGCAAACTGTTCTTCTGATTGCAAGGCCAGCAGGCTACAGTGAGTGACAGGCTCTGAGGAACCAGCCTTGTAAGTCCCATCCGCTTTTCCCTGCTGCTACCCTGCTGACCAGGAGGGATGAAAACTCAAATGTCCAGCCACATTCTCACCAGCTTTCACACCACACCCAGCATTGCAGACAAATTCTGTCAGGAAACAAGTGTGCCAACCTTGAAGCTTTCCCATTGAATTAAAAAAATTTTTAATGTTTATTTTTGAAAGAGAGAGAGACAGAGTGCGATGGGGGTGGGGCAGAGAGGGGGGCACAGAATCTGAAGCAGGCTCCAGGCTCTGAGCTGTCAGCACAGAGCCTGATGCATGCAGGGCTTGAACTCACAAACTGTGAGATCACGACCTGAGCTTAACCGACTGAGCCACCCAGACATGCCTCAGGCCATTGAATTTTAAAAGCCAGTGGGCCAATATATGAAAGACCCATAGCTAATATCATCTTCAATGGGGAAAAAATGAAAGCCTTTCCCCTATGGTCAGGAAGAAGACAAGGATGTCCACTCTCACCATTACTATTTAATATCGTACTGGAAGTGTTAGCCTTAGCGATCAGACAGCACAAAGAAATAAAAGGCATCCAAATTGGCAAGGAGGAGATCAAATTCTCACCCTTCACAGATGACATGATACTCTATGGAGAAAATCCAAAAGACACCAACAAACTGCTAGAAGTGATATATGAATTCAGCAAGGTTGCAGGATATAAAAACATGCAGAAATTGGTTGCATTTCCATATACCAATAACAAAGCAGCAGAAAAAGAAACTAAGGAATCGATCCCATTTACAACTGTACCAAGAACAAAAAGAAACCTAGGAATAAACCTAACTAAAGAGGTGAAAGATCTGTACTCTGAAAACTATAGAAAACTTAGGAAAGAAATTGAAAACGACACAAAGAAATGGAAAAGCATTTCATGCTCATGGATTGGAAGAACAAACATTGTTAAAATGTCTATACTACCCCAAGCAATCTGCACATTAACACAATCCCTATCAAAATACCACCAGCATTTTTTTTTGCAGAGCTAGAACAAACAATCCTAAAATTTGTATGGAACCACAAAAGACCCCAAGTAGCCAAAGCAATCCTGAAGAAGAAAAACAAAACTGGAGGCATCACAATTCTGGAATTCAAGCTGTATTAACAAAGCTATAGCCATCAAGATAGTATGGTACTGGCACAAAAACAGACACATAGATCAATGGGACAGAATACAAAACCCAGAGATGGACCCATAACTATATGGTCAACTAATCTTCAACAAAGCAGGAAAGAATATTCAATGGGAAGATCGTCTCTTCAACAAATGGTGCTGGGAAAACTGGACAGCGACATGCAGAAGAATGAACATGGACCACTTTCTTACACCATACACAAAAATAAATTCAAAATGGATGAAGGACCTGAATGTGAGACCAGAAACCATCAAATCCTTAGAGGAAAACATAGGCAGGAACCTGTTTGACTTCAGCTGGAGCAGCTTCTTACTAAACATATTGCCAAAGGCAAGGGAAACAAAAGCAAACATAACTATTGTGACTTCATCAAAATAAAAAGCTTCTGCACAGTGAAGAAAACAATCAACAAAACTAAACATCAGCCTACAGAATGGGAGAAGATATTCACAAATGACATATCTGATAAAGGGTTAGTATCCTAAATCTATAAAGAACTTATCAAACTCAACACCCAAAAAACAAACAAACAAAAAAAACCCAGTTCAGAAATGGGTAAAAGACATGAATAGACATTTTTCCAAAGAAGACATCCAGATGGCTAACAGACACATGAAAAGATGCTCAGCATCACTCACCCTCAGGGAAATACAAATCAAAACCATGATGAGATACCACCTCACACCTGTTAGAATGGCAAACATTAACAACTCAGGCAACAGCAGATGCTGGTGAGGATGTGGAGAAAGGGGAATCCTCTTGCACTGTTGGTGGAATGCAAATTGGTCAGCCACTCTGGAGAACAGTATGGAGGTTCCTCCAAAAAACTAAAAATAGAACTACCCTATGATCCAGCAATTGTAGTATTAGGCATTTACCCAAAGGACATGAAAATATAGATTCAAAGGGGTGCATGCACCCAATGTTTATAGCAACATTATCAACAATAGCCAAACTATGAGAGAGCCCAAATGTCCACTGACTGATAAACGGATACAGAAGATTATGTATATAAATATATAGAATGGAATATTACTCAGCCATCAAAAAGAATGAAATCTTGCCATTTGCAACAATATGGATGGAGCTAGAATGTATTATACTAAGTGAAGTAAGTCAATCAGAGAAAGACAAATACCATATGGTTTCACTCATATGTGGAATTTAAGAAACAAAACAGATGAACATATGGGAAGGGGAGGGAGAGAAGAGAGGGAAACGAACCACAAGAGACTCTTAATGATAGAGAACACACTGAAAGCTGATGGAGGGAAGTGGATGGGAGATGGGCTAGAAGAGTGATGGGTATTAAGGAGCGCACTTGTGATGAGCACTGGGTGTTACATGTAAGTGATGAATCACTGAGATATCCTGAAACCAATATTGCGCTGTATGTTAACTATGTAAAATTTAAATTAAAAAAAAAAAAAAGCCTGTGGGTCAGTTTTTTTCTGAGCTCTTGAAAGGCAGCTAATGTCATGCAGATCTAGTTTGATTGAGTGGGACATCATTCCACATGCTGCCACTTGCTGGTAAAAGCAGGCATCATTTGGTTTCCTTGAATGCTAGTGTCTATAGAAATGTCATTACCAGAAAGGTGCATGGGCAGAATTTGTTCAGTTAAATAGAAATGCCTTGTTGACTGATCTGGTAATTTTAATGCAATTTATTTGTATACTCTTAGGAGGGGTGGGAATTCTTGAGGTCACTGCAGTCCCCACCCCTCCCCACTGCCTTAGATAGGGTTGATTCACTCATTAGAGGACTGGCTTGGCCCTGAGGATGCCTGAGTCTGTAACCCTGCTGGATTTCACCTCCTTGCTCAAAGATGAGGCATTTCAGGCTTATAGGGTTATAGTATAACAGACTTGCAGAAACCAGAACATATGCCAATGGAATACAAAAATCAGGAGACTTCAACACACTGTGCTATCACTAGTCAACAACACGTTTGAAAACCACAAACCAAGTAGGGCCCTGTAGCATATGCCCTGCCTTTTTGGAATTCTGAGCAGAATAGGAAGTCACTGAGAATCCAGAGAACCGGGCTCCTCCTGGGAACTGACACAATTTGGGTGACTCCTTAGAGATTTAAGATGGGCCTTTTGAGGAAATGTCAGCATACATTGTTGAATTTTTTTTTTTTTTTTTTTCTTCCAGGGATTTGAAAATAAGGGTCTCTTTCTAGGTCTGGTCTCTAGTGACTCTCCTTTTCCCACATTTTTTTCCCTCTACAGTTCTATAAATGCTTCTTGTAGGGAATAGGCTATGGGGATATGCAGGGTGGTAAGCATGCGCAGTGGGGTTCCTGTGCAGGTGCCCAGCCCCTCACTCAGTGCCTGGTGACGATCACTTCTCAAAGTAAATGAAAGCATTACCTCTCTGCTCCTTTGGCGAAGCCATCGCTTGCCCTAAACGAAAGCAGAATCCTTTCTCCTTCTCCAGAGCATGGTCGCAGGAGCCAAGGTTTAGTGGGGTCAAATGTTTCTCTGCTGTCCTGGCTGTACCCTTCCAGGCCATGCCAGGAAGGAGGAGGCAAGGGAGAAGACTCTGTGACTCTGCAGCCCTGCTCTCTGTCCTGATAGGTCTCCTGGGGTCCATTTGATGTCTGTGCCTCCTTTTCCACCACCATCAGAGTTAGGTCCCCGTTTTAGGGGGCAGGTGAGCTAATCTCCCCTCCACCACCCTAAACTCGGCAACCTCTACTCTCCTGGCTTGGGCCATGCCTCAGTATCTTCAAAAGGAGACTGTTCAACCTCCGGACTGTCAAGATCTGAACCAATTCTGCACCCTTCCGGAGTCACCCTTTTGAACAAAATGGGACAAACAGCGCCCTCTAGTGTCAGATGCACAATTTGTCACACTCCCTTTTTCTTGAGATTATTTTTCCTGTTTTACGATGCCTCCGAGTGGTCACTTTTGTGTACTGCATCCACCGTCTCTGACTTGGAAGCTTCACAGAATGCTGTGCCGCTGGAACCAGCTGAGGCGACTCGTGACCACCCAGCATATCACAGCTGAGGACACCGCAGCAGAGTGAGAGCCCTGAGGGTTCTGGTTCCAGTCCAGCGCTACCATCTTCCTCACCTCCATTCAAGAACTTAACCTGGATGAGTTGCTGCAGATGAGTCAAGGGGGTTTTTCTTTTGGATGCGAAGGGATGGATGAAGACACTTGTAGAAAAGGAAATACTCGGTGCTGAAGCGTTGAAGTGTGAGCGCGTGCGCGCACACACACACACACACACACACACACACACACACACTCTACAGTATTCCAGGCACTGCGATAAACAAGACCTTTAGAAACATCATCTCACATAATTTCACATGTAATGTTCAGGTGAGAAAGCGGAGGCGCGCAGAATGAAGCGCATCGCCCTGGGCCAAGCAGCCGGTCTGTCTGACCTTTAGACGCTGCTGTTTTCAGTGCAGCTCCTGCTTTCCGTCTCCGGGGACTGCTCCCTAGCCTGCTCCTACCCCACCGCCCCCTCTTCCTCCTCTGCTCTGCTCTTGGCCCCTCTCACCACCTGTCTTCCTCGTTTGCTCTCCAAAGCCCAGAGTGAAGAAGGAATGGATAAATACAGGGTTGGAGTCTTTTTGTGCCTCTTTTCCTTCCTTCCACTCCTACCTAGGAACCTCCGTGTGGACTCTATGGCGGTGCACCACCCCTCCCCCCCCCACCTCAGCGCACTGCTCTGGTCAGAATGCAGCCCGTTCCCTACTGGTTTCTTTGATGGCAAAGCCACATCCCTTCCCAGATTTATGAAGAAAACAGGGAGGAGTAGGCAAATTCCCTCTGTGTTCTTAGAGTGGAGAAATAATATACAGAAAGGCTTACTTGGGGACCATGCTCTTCCGGGCGGGGCAGTGCTGGCCAGGCACCCTTGGCTTGGGTATACCGGGGTCTAGCCCATCTTCAACCCCCTCCGCCTCATCTCAACCTTTCTCCAGCCACCATCCATTGTGCTGTCTCCCCTCATCCCTGTGCTTTAGCTGAGAGAAACTTGTCCCTCACTTTCTGTTGTGAAAATGGAGTCACAGTACACATATAGGTCTACATTTTGCATTTATTTATTTATTTATTTATTTGCTTTTTAAAGATTAACACTGTATCAGGGGCATCTTCTGTGGCAGTTTCTAGAAAGATGTCCATAATGTCTCTTCAATGCTGCGTAGTATTCCCTAGCATGGGAGTCTCCAGTTACGAGCAGTGCTATAGTGACCCTCAGCATTTGTGCCTTTATGATGTGCATTTTCATTTCTCCCACAGAGAGGCCTAGAAGCCGGTCTGTGGAGCAGGCTTTCCCACACTGCACTCTTGCCTCTTGAGGACGGATGCTTTTCCCCAGCACCCTTCCTCTCATCTCAGTTTCAAATTGAAATGTGAACTTTTGCAGTCTGAGTTATCTCTCTGGCCCCACGGGAGAAGCCCCATAAATTAATAACAGACCAGCAGGAAACAGAGAGATGGAGTCATTAATAGTCAGTGTGCCCAACCTCTCCCGGTTGCTAATTAGCACACCGACAGCTAGGGTTTTATCCAGAGCCAGGGAAATACTTTGGAAGGCTTGTGGCTCAGCTTGTGGCATCCGGCACCGAGAGGGAACCCTGGAACCTTCCTGGGTGGGGTGGGGGCGACCTTGCAAGAGACTGGCTGAATTCAGAAGTTCCTTCAGAGAGCCCTGTGTGCCTCCTGGTGGGGGAAAGGAGACAGACATGGGGGTTAACGTCCAGGTGTGTGTTATTCTCAGGGCCCACGTGGCAGGTTTGTGACTCTGGTGCTGGTAAAGGTGAGTGACACTTGCTGAGCTGTGTTGAGCGTAGTTGTCTCAGGAAGGATCCTGCCTCCAAAACATAGGCTGTCTTGAGGGGGAGGAGGCCCATAAAGATTGCTTCGGCATAAAGACTATTGTAACCATCTCCCACCCCTTCATCTTTCACAACAGATACACTCTTACGTGGTCTCACATTAAATCCTGCACTGCCACAGTGCCAGGCTCCTATAGGGTTGCTCAAGAAATGTTTCTGTAATGGAAGCTGCCACCAAGAAGCTACGAGACCCTGGCCAAGCCTGTTTACCTCTCTGGCCCTTTGTAATGTGGCTTAGAGGTAGCCTTCCTTTGCTGTCTGAGGTAGTGGGGACCAATGGTTAAGAGCACAAATTTTAGGACAGACTGCCTGTTTTTAATCCTGGCTGTAGCCCCTGGAAGCTGGGTGGCCTTAGGTAAGTTCCTTCACCTCTCTGGGCTTTTGTTCCCTCATCCCTTTAACATACAGCTAATTTCAGTTTGATACTGAGGTGAATTCGAATCTGATGAAGATAAGAGTTTGTTTGTAAGGTGTTTGACAGATGGACTCCAGCTGAAGTATTTTAGGCCACCTGGTAGGGCCTCAGCCCTCTTCCTTCCCAATGCCCCTCACTCCCCTTTTTCCCAAGCAGGCTGTGGAGCCACTTTGGGACCATGGAACTGAAGACAGAACCACAACCCCCAGGCTGGGACGTGGGCCTGGCCTCGTCTTCCACTCGGCCCTGCTTGCTGAGGGCCAGGCTCTGTCAAGCCCACCATCTGGCTTCCCATGCCAGGACACCTGCCCTCCCAGCTCTGCTCCCGTGCTGCTACAGGGAGGATGAGGCTGCTTGTGGCGGACTGCATTCCGGGAAACAGACTCTGAGATTTGGATCGATGTGCAGGGGGTTTAGGGGGCTCTTGGGATCCACACTTGGGGAAAGGAAGGGAGGGACGCAGGATTGAATGGAAAGAGAAGTCAGGCTGTGATGTGTCTCAATAAAGATCTCAGGGGACCTCCTGGGGTGGGGGTTGGGGGGTCTTCTAGAGTTGTCTCGAGTTGGGACAGAGGCCAGGCCTTTCTTTCCCTCACTGATCAGTTATTGGATGCAGACTTCCTCAGGAAGGTGTCATGACCTTGGTCCAGGTGGCTAGCTTTAGCTAAGGCAGTTCCTGTGGTGGGCTGACAGCCACAAGGGACGGGCTCGCAGTCTTGAAGGGAGATGGGCACATCACAGCATCCACTGAGCTGGTCTAAGGGCTGCTGGCCCGGAAACTTCTGTACCACATAGAAGGATGCCTTTGTGTCCCACCATCCCCACAGCCCAGACTTGCCTGTGAGCAGACACACAGTATCTAGCCAGAACCTTCTGGAACACCAGCCAGGCCCTGCTGTTCTGAGGGCACTCCTCTGTTGTGAGTGCTTGCCTCTTTGCTCTCACCCCTCCTCATACCTGTGGAGATGGTTGGAACCTCTCGGACTCAGAGGACCTGAGTCTTCTCACTTTCGCCAGCGAGGATCATGTGCCCCAGCATCCATGCCTGGCTTTGCATCTCAGGCTCCTCTGAGATGTTTCTGGAAGCAGAGCTTAGTAGAAGCTGAAAGCCTTTGGAATTAGGTAGACCTGGTTTGTTGTTCACTAGCCTGGCATGTCTCTTAATCTTTCTGGGATAGAGGACAGCGACGTCTCAGGGTTGCTTTTGTCTGTGTATTTACCTTTACCGATGAGTCTCATACATTCTTACACCCTTGTGATGTGCTTAATATCATTTTCACTAGTGTTTGTTATTAGTCTTTGTCTTCCTTCGTTTGGGCTGCTATGACGAAGTACCACAGACTGGGTAGCTTATAAACAACAGAAATTTATTGCTCATAGTTCTGGAGGCTGGAAGTCTGAGGTCAGGGTGCCAGCGCAGTCAGGTTCTGGTGGGGACTTACTTTGGGTTGTAGATGGCTGACTTCTTGCTGTGTCCTCAGAGGGTGGGTAGAGTTCTCTGGGTTCTTCCTAGACGGGCACTAAAACCATTCACAGAGGATCTACCCTCATGACCTAATTACCTTCCAAAGTCCTTACCAAAAACCATCATGTTAGGATTAGGATTTCAACATAGTAATTTCAGGGACACACAAACATTCAGTTCATGGTAGTCTTTTTGTCCTGCTTCCCTCAGGCTGTGCCTGGGAAGCAGAACAAGTATTTACACAGTGAACTGCCCAGTGGCCCTACCTTCCTCCCTTCTCAGTTTGCTTTAAAAAATGCAGGTGTCTAGATTCCAACTCTGAGAGAGTCATATTCAGGTATGTGTGGTTGGAGTTTTGGCATTGATAGATCTATGTGTATACATATATATGTATATTGATAAATATACTTTTATGGTTCTTCAGGTGATTCTAAGGTGCAGTCATGGTTGAGAACTATTGATCTTTACAGGGTGGACAGGCACCTTTGCCTAGCCTTTGTCAGGAGTGAGTCCCACTGTTGTCTTTCCTGGGATACAGCAGGTTGTCCGAGACTATCTCCTGGTGACCTCCACATATTCTGTTCTGAGACTGGGATGTTCATCTGGGTCTTTTGGAAGGCAATTAGAACTTCTCTGAGAGGTTCTGGGTCTCTGTACATGTAAAATAAGGGGACAGGGCTCACTAGATGATATCTTATGTCCCTTAGGCTGAGTCTTGGGCTTAATGGGGTGCAGGAGTCTTATCTGGATTTGAGTCCAGTTTTAATCCAGCAATTCTGAGTTAGCTGTCTGATCTTGGGTAATTACTGAGCCTTCTTGAAACTCATTTTCCTCATCTACAGGAAAATATGTGCCTTACAGCAGTAATATTACATTTCTGGAACATTGTATAGTTGACAAAGCACATTCACTACCTTATCTAATTTAGGTTGGTAATGATGCAATTGAAGTTGTAATGGATAAAGAAAAGGCTCAGAGAGATTAAATATCTTACCCAAGATCACACAGCTAGAACTAGGATTGAACCCACATTTTCATTTACCTTACAATTATGCTGACCTTGCCATTCCGTATGATAGTAAATAAGTAGAATCACAGACAGTTCAAAGACTAAGAGACCGTAATAAAGGAACAAGGCTACTTAGCACTTTTTGTAGGCTCAGTAGTTATGAGTTAGTCCTGGAACTGTAATGACCTCATCAGGGTTTTGGAATCCTCCAAGTACCCAGGAAAGCTGTGGAACTCTCCCCACCCCAGAAACACATATACATATACACCATCATGAACAATTTGCCCATAATTAATTTTATTAATTTATTTTACATACAATAAAATACTTTATTTTACATACATAAAAAACTCGGTTAAGCATCTGACTTCAGGTCAGGTCATGATCTCACGGTTCATGGGTTCAGGCCCTGTGTTGGGCTCTGTGCTGACAACTCAGAGCCTGGAGCCCGCTGTAGATTCTGTGTCTTCCTCTCTCTGTGCACCTCCCTTGCTTGCACGCTCTCAAAAAATAAATAAATATTTAAAAAATTAAACTAAAAAATTGTTTAAGTAAAACAAAAGATATATTGAAGCTCTGCCTAAAAGTAACTTTCAATAGAAGATTATTGTCATTTGCTTGCATAAGGAGCCAAAATTGTGGAGTAATTTTAGACATGTCAGGGTGTAAAACATCTTTGCTCTCTAGCTGCTTTTGACTTGGTTTTGATGGCAAACAAATATTGACCCTGAAACTCAGAGGTATGTAATCATCATTTTGAAGACATCATGACTCTTAAAGTTTCCCAAAGGCGCTCCCCAAATAAACAATTCTTTTGAGGTGGCATTGACATGTTCCACACCACTGAAACTCAGGGATTGACCGCCTGGCTAGAACTGGCAGTTTCAGATAGTTTAAGTTGAAGAAAACTGGCAGAGGTAATCCCTTCGTGACCTGCTTCAGGAATCTGACAAAAATACCAATGACCCTGGGTACTTACTAGATGTTACTGGACAGCAACATCACTTTCATTTTTTTCCCCCTCTGCACCAAACCACAAAGCAGTTCAGTTTCCAGGGCACGTGGCTTCGGTGGGAGGTGGGGGGATTGGGTGGGGTATCTGCAGCTGCATTTGTCCTCTCTTGTTTGGCAGTCCATAGGATTTCTCAGGGCAAAGCTTTTGCCTTAGGGCACCTGAGATTAGGCCATGTTCTGCTTTTTAAATTTTTTTTTCCACGTTTTTATTTATTTTTGGGACAGAGAGAGACAGAGCATGAACGGGGGAGGGGCAGAGAGAGAGGGAGACACAGAATCGGAAACAGGCTCCAGGCTCTGAGCCATCAGCCCAGAGCCTGACGCGGGGCTCGAACTCACGGACCGCGAAATTGTGACCTGGCTGAAGTCGGACGCTTAACCGACTGTGCCACCCAGGCGCCCCATGTTCTGCTTTTTAAAAGAGTGTTCTCATAAAAGCATTTCATGATTTCATGTGATGGATACATGTAAGGTGTATTTGTGGTCTGTTGTTTTGGAAATTGAGTTTGGACTTTTGAGTACAGTGACCTGAAGAACAAATTGGGGTCTTATTTTTTTCATTACAGTAAGTGGCAGTTCTGTGATGTTATCAGGGTCTTTCCACCCAGCCATCTTTAGTGTGGGCTTGTTGCCTCATGGTCCCAAGCAGTAGATCTATGTCCAGCACTGTGGGGAATATGGGAAGAAAGAAAAGGAAGGGCAAAGGGAAGCATGGTATTGGAGTCAGCCTCTTCCTGAAGAACTTCCCCGACAGCATCTATCTAGTAACTTGTCGTTATATCTCCTTGGCCTCATCTGTATCACATGACTTCCTTTAGGAGACAAAGGGGGATGGGAAGTATAGTTTTACTAGTGGGGCACCCAGCTGTTCCTTATAGAATCAGGTTTCTGTTAGGAAGAAAGGAGTAAAAGGCTATTGGGTAGGCAGTTCTCAGCTATAGAACCTTGTAAAGCAAGAAACAGTGCAGCATCACCTATGTTTGGGAATGAAAGTAAAATCAAAACCTATGTAAGCTTTGTCTTACTGTCATTTTCCAACTTAAACTAGACCTAGTGTTAAATAAAGAATATTTCCCTAAACAAAATGGCAGGATCTAGTTTAATTTTTATCAATGGAAAACTCTTCCAGACCTCATTCCAGGGTGATAGTTTGGACTGGACTCTATCTGATGGTTTATAGAACGTCCCACACAACCCTACATTTGCTTGGGTTGAAACAATACATGAATGAAAGCATTTTTAAAATGTTGTCACAAAGACAGTTTTTGAAATAACGAAAGGACATTGGGGAAAAAAATCCTTAGTTGTTCCAAGTTGCCCAAACCTCAGATGACAATAACCTCAGTTGTCTGTAGGAACAAAGTACACCGTTTATATGTCCCTAAAGTCAAACACGTGATGTGTATGTTGGGTCAAGAGGCAAGAGCACTGGATTGGGTGTTAAGAAATGTGAGATTTGGTCTCATCTCTTTCAGTAACTAGCTGTGTGGCAGTCACTAAATAGCTCTAGCCACTTACCTTCTCTAACTTCAAGTTGGTCATCTTTAAGTGAAAGGGTTGGTCTAGATCACATCAAGTTGAAATTTTATTTGAGTCACAAATGCAGGCCATATATATAATTTTAAGATTTTTAGTAGCTATATTAAAAAGGTAAAAAGAAACACGTGAAATTCATGATCTATTTTATTAATCCTACACATCAGAAATAGTCATTTAAACATGTAGCCAATAAAAAATTGAGGTATTTTACATTTTATTCCTACTAAGTCTTTGAAATCAATGTATAGCTACCAATTGATGAAACAGCCACATTTCAAATGCTCATAGTGCATATGGCCACTGGCTACTGGCTACTGTTTTGGACTCTGCACTGTTCTGAATGAGCTTCAGTGTCTTTCATTCTGACCCTTGGGGATTTTACACTTGGGTACTCAAATTTAGAGTATCCTTTCTACCCTAGAATATCTTTACTGTCCTTTCTGACTCAGTCTCTGAGTGTCATAGCTCCTTCTTCCAGATGGCTATCCTGCCTGGGATATTGTGATTTATAAGAAAAACATATATTTGGTCATTTGATGACCAAAATCTATTACTCATATATATTTGGTCTTTGTCTAGTTCCCAACTCACAGCTCCCCAAATCCTTGGAATTTCCTATATGATGAGAGTGATAAAGATGTCACCGGTTGTTAATGAAGTGACTTTTGGAAAGCACTTAAGGTTGGGGGTTGGTTGCTAGGAGAACCAACCATGTGATTAGAGGGTTGGGACTTTCAGTCCCATTGCAACCTCCTTTTAGGAGAGGCGAGGGGCTAGAGATTGAATCAATCATCAATGGCCAACGAGTTTAACTGCATCTATGGAATAGACCCAAATGAGGAGAAAACTTCTGGTTTGCTGAACACTTGGAGATTGGGGAGAGTTGGTGTTCCTGGAGAGGACATAGAAGCTTCCTGCCTTTCCCCCCATTCCTTGCCCCATGCACCTCTTCCATCTAGCTGTTCCTGAATTATATCCTTTTATAATCAACTAGTAATCTAGTAAGTAATTTTTTTCTGTGAGCTTGTGAGCTGCTCTAGAAAATTAATTGAATCCAAGGGGTAGGTCCTGGGAACCTGTGATTTATAACCAGCAGGTCAGAAATACAGGTAACAACCTGGGTTTGCAGTTGGCATCTGAAGTGTGTCCCAGGGAGGCAGTCTTACAAGACTGAGCCCTTAACCTGTGGAATCTGTTATTTTCTGTGGGTACATAATGTCAGAATTGAATTGGATAGTAGGATACCCAGCTGATATCCAGAGGATTGTTGTTGGTGGAGGAACCCCCCCTCCCCCACCCTTTGACACACATGTTGGAATTGTGTCCAGGAACCTAGAAGACTACCCTGACATGGAACTCACTTCCCTTCTGATGTTGGGGGAGTGGGGACCAACTCTTGAAATATAACCTGTCGTCTTTCTTCACCTTCACCTCTCTGTCCTGTGCTTACCTCATTTGTAACTACTTCCCTTGCTGCTTTTTCTCAGGTTAAGTGGATGAGACCTCTCCCCACACATCTGGTCTTAGCCTGGCCCTGGAGAAACCCTATTTATAGCCCCCCATCCCTGCTTTATCTGGGCTGTTTAACATCTCTCAATTTTGCTTTCCGTTACCTTTAAAATCTTCACCCATTAAAAAAAATGCACTGATAGAGATTTTTTTTTCTCTCTCATTACAAAAGACATGCTTATTGGGAAACAATTGGAAAATAGGGAAAAGTATAAAGAGGAATATAAAAATCATTCACAATCCAATCACTTTAATCCAAACACTGCTAGCACTTGGTGTATTTTTCCCTCTGGTATTTTTCTAAGTATTGTATATACATACAAATGTGTTTTAAATTTCTTTGTTTTCCCCAGAATTGAGCTCTTACAGAACACATAGTTTTCTATTCTGGGTCTTTCACTTTTTATTATATTGTGAGCATTATAACAATATTGTGAAATATTGTTTGAAAACCTGATTTTTAATGGCTAATGGTCGAAGTTCAGAGAGAGATTTTGGTGCTATCATGCTGCTGTTAAGCTAGCAACTCATATAAACTTAGTTCCTGCCCTGCTTCTTAATTCTTCCTCCCCAAAGAGCTCTTGACCAAGGGAACCACCCATATAAAGAGAAGAAGCCAACTGTGAAATAAGGAACTACTTTACTAATAGCTCAGTGAACACCTGAAGCCAGCACTTCCACATTTCTGTGCTTACTGGTCTAAGTGAAGCTTAATCCCCATCCCTGGAATCTTAGATGGTCTATCTAGGTAGGCCTGTGGAACTGACTTGGAATTTACTTCCTTGGCTCCCTGTGGCTTCGGACAGATAACCTCTTTGGATATGTGCTTATATGTAAAATGAGCATCACAAGAGTGCTTTTGCCCCATAGAGTGTTGTGCAGATTAGGTGAGGTGAACATATCCTGTGCTTATCACAGTACCTGGAAGATGGTAAATGATCAGCAAATGTTAGTTTTATCATTTCCCTCTCATTGGACATTTATGGGGTTTAAACATTCTCGCTATTGTAAACTAATCAATGTGTCAGTATTCAACAAATATGTATCAAGTATTTACCGTGTGCCGAGTATTTCCTAAATGTTGGGAGTTACAGGTGTCTGACCTTACGGAGTTTAAATTTTAGTGGAGAAGCATGATAAATAAGCAAGGTAAGTTCAGGTGGTGACAGGGACTGTACAAGGTAATGTAGTGAACTAGGGGGTGGCAACTTCAGGTAGGGTGGTCAGGGGGGACCTTTCAGAATATGTGACTTGAATGACAGAAAGAAAATCTGGGAAAGGTCAAGTTGAAAGACTCTGAAGTGGAGGTGAACGTGGGAAGTTTAGTCAAATTCAGGAGCAGTGAGTGAGCAAAGAGGGGATGGGGGGGCACCTTGTCATGGAGAGCTTTGGAGGACAAGGTAAGCAGGGTGGACTTGATTGCAAATGTGCTCCACCTGGCTCACATGGGCTTGTGAGAGCCAATTACACCTATCTCTTCCCAACTCCTTGTGTGGTGACATCACATGTTGATACTTTGAAACGGCCACAGTAAGAATATTTATACCACGGAAATCTGTAGCAGATGTTACGAATCAGGGCTTTATCCTTCAGAGAGCCAGTTGTTAAACCTTTACAAGCACACCCCTGGAGCGAGCTGATCTAGGTTTTAAAAACACTTTCGTTATCTGCCCTGTGGAAAATGAATTGTATGGAAGTGATACAGCAGTGATCATTCTTCAACGTATGGTTTTGAATGCAGGTCCGAATATTTCCTTAGGAGAAATTATTAGAAGTGAAATGACTGCATGAAATGATCTAACTGCTCCCTACTGGAAGTTTTCACCAATTTGTTTGATTTTTTTTTTAACGTTTATTTATTTTTGAGACAGAGAGAGACAGAGCATGAACAGGGGAGGGGCAGAGAGAGAGAGGGAGATACAGAATCTGAAACAGGCTCCAGGCTCTGAGCTGTCGGCACAGAGCCCGACGCGGGGCTTGAAATCACAGACTGTGAGATCATGACCTGAGCCGAAGTTGGACGCTTAACCGACTGAGCCACCCAGGTGCCCCTAGTTTTCACCAATTTGTATATCCACCAGCTAGGAGAGACAATTTTCCTGTGCCCTTATTGATTACTGATCACTAGCAAGGGAGAAAAAAGAAAGAAAAAGAAAAAACTAAATGTGTTAGATGAAAAATGGTATTCTATTTGGTCATTAGTGATTAGATGTTTATTGATCATTTGTCTATCTTCTTTTTTTATTATTTTTTAATGTTTATTTATTTTTGACAGAGAGAGCGAGCGAGAGAGAGCAAAAATGAGTGGGGGAGGGGCAGAGAGAGAGAGGGAGACACAGAATCTGAAGCAGACTCCAGGCTCCGAGCTGTCTGCATCTAGCCCGACGCGGGGCTCGAACTTCGGACCACGAGATCATGACCTGAGCTGAAGTCAGACGGTCAACCCACTGAGCCACCCAGGCACCCCTCATTTGTCTGTCTTCTTTATGGAATTATTTATTCATGTTCCATTATGAGAACATTGGGTGTTTGTGTTTTTCTTATTGATTTGTCAGAACTCTTCATAAGTTAAAAGTACTACTTTTTGTTTGCATTATGTTACAAATATTTTCCTTAGTTCACTTTTTTTTTTTTAAGTATATAAAAGCTTAGCATTTGTATGGAATGGGATCTATATTGTTTCTGCCAGTGCTTTCATGTTTGAAAAACTCTTCTCTAGTGGTCTGAGGAATGTTCATTTATGTTTATGTATATTTTCATAAAAAATACATCTTTAACCAATTTGGAATTGATTTTGGTTTAAGATCTTAGGTAATAATTCAATTTCATTTTATTCTAAATGGTTTACCAATTTTCCCAGCACTAGTTACTGAACATGTATTTCTTTTCCCACTGAATTTTAATGTTACCTCTATCATCATCTACAATTTCATGTATAGTAAGGTCTGTTTCTGTTTCTATTTAGTTCCACTGATCTTTTTATTATTTCCTCATTAGCATGCTGTTTTAATTTTTAGCTTTATATTAGAATATTTGATAAGGCCACATCCGGTTTAGTACACTTTAGAATCACTTCGCAGTAATATAAAAAAAAATAGAACTTGTCTGGGAATTGCAACAGCCTTTTATTGGTTTAGTCAGAAAGGACATTTATAGAAAGGACATCTTGGAACTTGGTGTTTATTAAAGGCTTCTCTTACCTTTTGCAGTCAAATATTATTTCCAATTTCCTTCCTTGAGGCAAATTCTGTTTCTATGTATCTTGTTAAGGTTTTTTTTTTTTCTCTAGATACAGTTTTTATTGCTATATGAGCAGGATACTTCTTCTGATGTGTCTGGCAAGCTATAATTTTTTTTGTTTGTTTCTGTATATTGATCATTTACATTGGTGTCCCAGTGAAATCTAAACTTCCAGGACCTATAAACAGCTGTCTGATCTGGCACCATCTGTCCTCCAGTTCCATCTCCTGCTTCTTCTGTGTTTTCTATACCCTAGGCCCCCTGACTTTCTCCAACTTCCTCCAACACCCTAAGGTCTTTGTTTTACTACTTTGTGTGATCTGTTCCTTGTATCTCAGACTTCCCAGTCTCTTCTCTGTGCAGATAATCCCTTTTTGTTCTTCAGGTCTGGGCTTATGTGTCCTCTCCTCCCAGAGGGCTTTACTGACCACGCTATCAATCCATAATTACTTATTTGCAAGAATCTTGGCTATTTATTTAATTATTTATTTGTTCCTACTGCCCAGGACAGTATCTGTCAGTGAGTAGGCTCTCAGTTTATGTTCTTGGAGTAAATAAATGCATCTGGCTACCTTTCTGTACTCTCTAATTAGTTCTTATATAGACAAAGGAGTTCTTTTACTTGAAATGTCCAGAATTGGCTTATTCCAGCTTCATGATTATTTCTGGAGTTGCGGTAGATTGCAGTGATTGATAAAAAAAATATTATGCAGTAAAATGCAGCTAAACTTCGGTTATCCACGAACACATGATCAACTAAGAAATGGTGCTAACTGCATGATTGAGAGAGACTGCCAGGTCTTCCCTGTGTGCTCGCCAGTGGCCCCTCTAACCAGCAGACCACCTCATCACCATGGGTCACATGTGGGCCTTCCCATTTCTCTAAGTGGCTGGGGGTGTAATCTCACTTCTGCCGGTTATGTTTCCACATCTACTCTCAGTCACAGCCATTCATTTTCTTGTGTTTTCAGTTTCTTTCTAAGAGATTACTTCCACCAGTGTAAATTCATGCTATTGAATCTCACATAAAAAAAGCAACCTTCCCTTCACTTCATACCCCTCTCTATCCTCTGTCCCATTTCTCTGCTCTTCTCTGCAGAGTTCTCTTATCAAGAGTTGTCAGTAGCTGTCTCCATTTTCTCATCTGCTGTTACCCTCCTCAAGCTACTCTGAAAGGCTTCAGTTTGCTAAAACTGCTCTTGTGAAGGTCCTCAGGGGTACCATGGTTCCCCTGCATTTTCAGGTTCCTTCTCTGACTTGATTTTATTTGACTTCTTGTTTGGTACAGCTGACTATTCTCTCATTCTGGAAACATTTACTTCTCTCTGCTTTGGGGATAGCATGCTCTTCTGTAGGGTTTCCCTCCCAGCTCTGTGGCTGTTCCTGATAGTCTCTGTTGCTGGCTCCTCCTCTCTGCTATACCCCTAAGAAAGGTGTGCCCCAGGGCTGGGTTCTGGCCGCCTCTTGTCTGCCTATACTCATCCCTAGGAGCTCATCCATTCTTGTAGGTTTATGCAAATTCGTATGTAGATGACTTCTCCATTTGTAGATCTAGCCTTCGCCTCTCCTCTGAGCTGTAAGTCCAACTGCCCCCTTGACATCTTAACTCAGGTGTCTCGTAGGCATCTTCACCTTAATGTGTCCAAACCAGAACTTTCAGCTTATCCCATCTTCCAATCTGTTCCTCCACTGTGTCTTCCCTGTTCCACAAATGACACCACCATCTATAGTGTGGCTCCAATCCCAGCTTGTGTCAAAGAGTTAAGGAAGGCGTGTGGTGGGAGTAATAGCTCTGTTCTCCAGGGGTGCTCTTACCAGGACGTGTCCTTTCTCCCATGTGACTCTCCTCATTTTGTAGTGGATGTCTCAGAACGCAGGGTGTACAGCCAGTTCTACCCACCCACCCCTCCTACTTTCTCTCCCTTCTTAGGAGTTTTGGACTCATAATGGCTCTAGAAGCAGAGGCACTGAAGGCTGGAGTGGGCAATGGTATTCGGTCTACTTGAAAGTTATACTCATGCAAGAAAAGGTTGGCCTCTTGCTTTTCTGGGTAGTGCAGCCTCTGGGTTCCTGTGATGTGAATAGGAATTGTGGGTGATGGATGGAACATTTATGGAAATTCTTTCAGGCTGGTAGGTTTGTTCTGTTCCAATTCCATTCTCAGTTGTTGTTGTTTTTTAAATGCTATTTGTTTTTGTGTGTGTGTGTTTTTTTTTTCTTTATCATCATATGCATTTTGGTGGGGAATGGGTGAGTGTAAATCAAAGACTGTCAGTCAGATGGTATTTTAAGGTAGAAATCCCCAGGGAACTGCAAATATAAACAATCATGAGAAACGTCTTCATACTCGTCAGACTGGCAGAATTCAGAAATGTGGATAATTCTCTTATTGGCACTGATGTGGGGAGATGGGAACTTTCATGTATTGCTGGTGAAGACACAATTGATACAATGATTCTGGAAAGTAATTTGGTGGAATCTAGTGAAATGAAACACGTGTATGACCTACAATCTAGAAACCCCACTCAGGTATACGTATCCTAGAGAAATTCTTTGTATGGGCCATGTACAGAGATTTCATTATTGTATTGCTTGTAAAAATAGCAGGGAGTTAATGGCAACCTAAGTGCCCATTACAAAGGGCACCCAGGTGTCTCAGTCAGTAAGAATCTGACTCTTGATTTCAGCTCAGGTCTTGATCTCAGGGTCTTGATGTCAGGGTTGTGAGTTCAAGCCCCGTGTTGGACTCCATGTTGGGCATGGAGCCTACTTAAAAAAAAAAAAAAGAAAAAAAAAAACAACCAACAACAAAGGGAATAGGTAAGTAAAGTGTGGTGGGAACAGCTGTGGGACATGCAGTAGAGAACCAAGATCCTACATGCAGCAAGAGGGATAGGATTTAAAAACATTGTTGAGTGAACAAAAATAGAAACTGAATGAAATTGGTAACATAATGTGACTTACATAACTGAAAAACATCCCAGCATCTTATGTTTTATAAAGACAAATGGATACTTAAGATTATGTGTTAAATATATCAGAGAGGGTGCCCATGCTGGGGGAGGGGCTTAAAAGTGTTTTTTAGGGATGAAGAGGGAAAAGCCCTGTTGCCCTCTGAGTCATTTTAGGAACAGGGAATAACAACATGTCTAAAATCACTCACAGAAAGTTCAGATTTGAAATATTTCCCCTGTAAATTTCAGAAAGCTAGATTTATATTTCGCAAATGTGGTATCTTTTCTTCACAGTCATCTTTAAAACCCTGGTCCAGGACTAGTGTGAGTAAGACATGCCTTAGGTAATGGAAGTTTGGGGTGGGCTTTGTCTCTTTTCTGCCCCCAACCTGCTCCAAGTTGCAGAAGGTGTGAAACCACTCTGTGTAGTCACCCTATTGTCTAGGAAATGAGCACTTACAGACAGAGACTGTACCCATTCACTTCGGTGTCCCCGGCACCGTGCTACTGATTGGCAGGGAATAGTCTGTCAGCACTTCTTGCCAGTTTTAGTTGCATCACCTCATTGGCAACTTTCCTAGTATATATGCTTGCCTTGAAAGAAGCTTATCAAAGTGTAATCTCCCTACCTTCCACCCGAAAAGGCAGGTCTCGCACCAAGAGACAGTATGGCACTGTCTACCCAGAGCAAAACATGTCATCTGGTCACAGGTGAAAAGCATAAAAATAGGCTTTACTGAATGATAGACAGATCTATCCCCACAAGGAGACAGCATCTTTTCCATTTAAGAAATATCTTTGTGGAATTCTGCTCAAGTTCATTCAATATCGCAAATATATGTGAATGCCTACTAAGTGCAAGGGAACAGAAACCTAGGGAGCAGTTTCAGTGAGATGACCAGAATGCTCTAGAGTGAGCAGTATACAGAGTGGTACATTGAGTACAATCTTTTATGCAACGGTAGGAATAATAGGAAATAATAAGGCCTTACATTTATAGAATGCTTTATACCTTTCAAAAGTACTTGCATGTCAATTATCTCAGCATGGATTGGCGACCACAATCTCAAGCAGTACCTGTGATCAGGTAGATATTTTCTTTGGAAAATGGTCTCCAGCATTGGACATCCTACTTTTTTGGGGTTGTGTGAGTGTGCGGGGGAAAGAGTCAATTGTCGTGTGCTTCCATAGAAGGATATGGAGGAGCCAAGACTGAAAAGTTTCCCATCCCTAGGAGTGAGACCTTGCATCACTGACTCCCAGCCCTGCTTATTGATTCCCCAGGGGTGTCTTAAAATTCTTCAAAGGAAATTAATTGTAATTCACTTCAATTTTTAAAATACACATAGAGACTGCATAGCACAAAGCTTCTGGGCAGGGGTGGACCAAGGGAGGTGGACTTGAAGTTGTATGTGTGTCAAAGAAACTGTCAACCAGGCAAAGAACAATAGGAATCTGAAACTCCCCCAAACTTGGGGGAGTGATTGGTCTGTGTTCACACCTGCAGGGTAGGCAGAGGCAAAAGTGGGTGGTGTTGGTTACTGAAAAAGTTGACATAACTTGTTGGATAACTGCAGTGACTCCAAACTCTCAATAGAAGATGCCCTGCTGTTCCCAGAGTCTGGAAAAGCAGTCTTCCTGGCCCCAGGAAATATATTAAATCTATGTTCTACAGTGGGTGGCAGGGCCTCGTTTTGCCATTATTATTTTTAATTGGCTAATTTAATTGTTCAGTGTTTTTATTTTTTTAAGTTTATTTACTTATTTTTGAGAGAGAGACAGCATGAGCAGGGGAGGGGCAGAGAGAGAGGGAGACAGAGAGAGAATCCCAAGCAGCCTCTGCACTGTCTGTTGTGGGGCTTGAACCCACGAAATTGTGAGATCTGATCTGAGCCGAAAACAAGAGTCAGATGCTTAACTGACTGAGCCACCCAAGTGCCCCAATGATCCAATGATTTTAACATTTGTTTGTTGAAACCAAGAAAATGCTGTTGGGTGGCTTGGTTTAAGAACACAGCCATGGTGTTGGTCATTCTTTTCCTTTCCTATCCAAATTAGAAATGCTAGGTTTGCTCTGTTGTGGCATCTGGTTAATGCAGACACATGGATCACTGTGTGTTTTGGTGCTCAGAACTTAAGAGGCATCCTACCAGATGGGGAGGAACTCACTGATGACTGGGTCTCAAAGGACTGTATCAAATGCTGCCCCTGCTTTTCTCCTCTTGCCTTGCTGGGTTTGCATGGGAAGTGGGATTTGAGGGCAGCCAAAAGTATGTTTGGGCTATGTGTTCTTAGCCTGGTTCTGCCCAGGAAGGGGGGCAAAGAGGCTAGCAGTAGGGGAGCCTCTGCTTTGGGAACATGAAGCAGTCTGGGAGAGGAAGAAGGAAGTTAAGGCAGGGAGTGTTAGGGAAGCCTTAATTCATTTCATCCAATAGCTCAGAAACGGAAGTTGCAATGTCTCCTCATCTGCAGGTAGTGCCATGAATGGCGTCACAGCATTTTGGAGCCCTCACGGACCTTGGACTATGGCATGTGCATTAATTGGCTGTAAGAAGAGCAGTTGTTCTTCCCATTTCCCTGGGGCACAGTGTTCTGGGTTTTGGGAAGAAGAGCACAGGTGTGAAGGGCACAGGACTTCATCTTTGCTCCTCATTTTGTTCCTGGGCCTTTTCTTTCCAGCTGCTCTAAAAGAACTTCTCAGTGGCCTGTCTCTCCACTTCCTCTGTTGGAAGCAGGCCAACTGCCTAGCACCCAGATGGCAGGAGGCATCAAAGGCCTCATATAGCTTCAGAATGTCCTGGTTCTATAATATCCCAGAAGGAGTGTGAGGATATGATGATGTCTTGTTTCTTAGTCTTCAGATAAATTCAAACTCCCTTCATTTTCAATTTTTCCATACCCTGCTGTGCTCTTTCTTTCTACCACTCCCCAGAAGGTGGTGAACGTGGTGGGCCAGTGGGCTCAATGAGGGATGTTTCTCCCTTTTGAGAGAAGGCATCTCAGTCTGCTATACCCAGCTACCCCATTCTTGGGCCACTCCCTCAGTGGAGGATCTGTTTCTGCAGACCTGCCCTACCCCTACGACTGCCTTGCTCACCCTAACTTCTCTGGCTCATTGTGACTTTTGTCCTCTCCCTCGGCATAGAGGGGGCAGAACAGAATGCTCAAAAGCCAAGGAAAAGAAAAGCACCAACACAGATGAGCTGGCCAAGAGCAAAGGGCAGCTAACATGACAGGAAACATGATAGGTGGGTTCTAGTCCTGCCTGGCTTTGCAAACTATGGAAGTTTGCATGAGTCACTTCACTTTTTGGACTCAGTTTCTTCCTCTACAAAATGCCTCTGCTTCCTCTGCCTTCTGCCTCACAGAATCCATATATAAAGTATGCAAAAGCACTTTGGAGAATATTAAATACTAGATGAAGGTAAGGTACTGGACAGGATTGTACACCTCCGGCTTCTCAACCAGGGTTCTAGGTGCAGTCCTCAGTCTGCCATGAGTAGATGTGCACTGTCCATTCCCATTGTTCCAATCTTTTTAAATTTTTTAGTTAAAATCCACTTAGTTAACATACTGTGTAATATTAGTTTCAGGTGTACATTGTAGTGATTCAGCACTTCCATACATCACCTAATGCTCATCACAAGTGCACTGCTTAATCCCCATCACATATTTAACCCATCCCCCTTCCCACCTCCCTTCTGGTAACCATCAGTTTGTTCTACATAGTTAAAAGTCTGTTTCTTGGTTTGCCTCTCTCTCCTCCCCCCCCCCTTTGCTCATTTGTTTTGTTTCTTGAATGAAATATGAATGAAATCATATGGTATTTGTCTTTCTCTGACTGACTTATTTTGCTTCATATAATACTCTCTAGCTCCATCCATGTCATTGCAAATGGCATGGCTTTATTCTTTTAAGGCTGAGTAATATTCCATTGTGTGTGTGTGTGTATCTCCATTATATATATGTATCTATCTATCTATGCCATGTCTTATTTATCCATTCAGCAATCGATGCAAACTTGTGCTGTTTCCATAATTTGGCTATTGTTGATAATGCTGCTATAAACATTGGGGTGCATGTATCCCTTTGAATTAGTATTTTTGTATTCACTGGGTAAATACTTAGTAGTATGATTGCTGGATCATAGGGTAGTTCTACTTTTAGCTTTTTGAGGAACCTCCATACTGTTCTCCAGAGTGGCTGCACCGGTTTGCATTCCCACCAGCAGTGCAAGAGGGTTCCCTTTTCTCCACATCCTCGCCAACACCTATTGTTTCTTGTGTTGTTGATTTTAGCCATTAAGTGTGAGATGATAGCTCACCATAGTTTTGATTTGCATTTCCCTGGTAATAAGTGATATTGAGCATCTTTTCATGTGTCTGTTGGCCATCTGGGTGTCTTCTTTGGAAAAATGTCTATTCATGTCTTCTGCCCATTTTGTAAATTGGATTACTTGTTTTTCAGGTGTTGAGTTTTATAAGTTCTTTATATATTTTAGATATTAACCCTTTATCAGATATGTCATTTGCAAGTATCTTCTCCCATTCCACAGATTGCCTTTTAGTTTTGTTGATTGTTTTTTCTTTGCTGTGCAGAAGCTTTTTATTTTGAAGTAGTCCCAATAGTTTATTTTTGATTTTGTTTCCTTTGCTTCAGGAGACATATCTAGAAAAAAGTTGGTATGGCCAATGTCAAAGAGGTTATTATTGCCTATCTGCCTGTGTTCTCTTCTAGAATTTCTATGGTTTCAGGTCTCATATTTAGGTCTTTAATCCATTTTGAGTTTATTTTTGTGTATGGTGTAAGAAAATGGCTCAGTTTCATTCTTCTGCATGTTGCTGCCCAGTTTTCCAAACACCATTTGTTGAAGAGACTTTATTTTTCCGTTGGATATTCTTTCCTGCTTTGTCAAAGATTGACCATATAACTGTGGGTTCATTTTTGGGTTTTCTATTCTGTTCCTTTGATCTGCATGTCTGTTTTTGTGCCAGTACCATACTGTTTTGATTACTGCAGCTTTGTAATATAACTTGAAGTCTGGAATTTTGATGCCTCAGCTTTGTTTTCCTTTTTCAAGGTCTTTGGCTATTTGGGATATTTTGTGCTTCCACATAAATTTTAGTATTGTTTCTTCTAGCTTTGTGAAAAATTCTGTTGGTATTTTGATAGGGGTTGCATTAAATATGTAGGTTGATTTGGGTAGGATAGACTTTTTAATGATTTTTTTTTCAATCTATGAACATGAAATGTCTTTCCGTTTCTTTATGTCATCTTCAATTTCTTTCATCAGAGTTTTCAAAGCACAGGTCTTTCACCTCTTCCTCATTGCCCCAATCTTGACCTTACACTTCATGGCTGTCTCTTCCCTGGATTTCCCTCCCTGACAGAAGAGAGATCAGAAAATGTGCTTATTTTGTCTCTGAGATATTGAAATTGACTAAGAAAATGCCTTAAACACATTTTTCAGTCTTGGCACTTTAAAACAAAGTCAAT
The DNA here is from genome assembly GCF_028749965.1 of Puma concolor. Lineage (NCBI taxonomy): Eukaryota > Metazoa > Chordata > Mammalia > Carnivora > Felidae > Puma > Puma concolor. Next base: position 43,442,105 of record NC_141683.1, read on the forward strand.
TGCTGAGAAAAAGTACGAGGGGTGTTTGTTGCAGGTTTAAAAAGAGGCAGGTAAGCTTTGCAGGCCGGACCACCAGTCTTATCACCTCACTACACTCTTGAGGACAACAGGTTCTGAGATGGGGTGTCCCATAGCAATTGTGTAAGGCAGGGATTCTTACTCCTCTTTTACGGATAAGAAAACTGAGCCTGTGTGAGCAGACAGAGCTCATCCCAGTGGTAAGTGGTGAAGACAGGATTTGATCCTAAGCCTGTTAAGCTCCAGAATTCATCTTCTTCCCACTGCAGCATAACGCTGACTGTGCATATGATGTAGATAGGACAGCTCTCATCCTGCTGCTCCAAAATAGTTCAAAGCAGGACTTAGAACTTTGATGAATCTGCAAGATAAATCTAACTTCAAAGCACACAGATGAAAAATAGAGCTTTTACTGAATATTTTCTTGGCCAGATGAGGAAGACATTTTGCATTGTATATCATCTAGAAAAACTTTCTTGAATTCCTTGAATTCATTTTTAACACCTCTATTCTCCCTAATGCTTTTCTCTCAGCTCCACTTTTAGGGTTGCTTCATCTATTTTCTCTCCCTCTTTTCCTTTGACTCCTCGGTACTCCCTCCATTGTTCTAAGAGATTCACCGCCCACCCAGGCCAACATGCACAAGGCGGCCAAGCAGAATCTCTGCAGTTAGTTGAGCTGACTTCCTTTGATAGCAATCCAGCGAGCATCTGCAGTTACTTCAGCATGTCCCCAAGTGGCTTAACAAAGTATTCACCCAAAAGAGCTGGTGTCTTCCAGGGGTAGGGAGGACTATGCTGTTAAAAATATAGGATTTTTCTCTGTGCTGTTTCACGTGGGAGAGCATGAAGAAGGAGAGACAGTTCAAAGATGAGAATTAAGCTACAGGGAGGCCAGTGGGGATGGAGAGGAGGAGACTGCCATGAGACACTGAAAGGTAGAATTATAGGACTTGGAGATTATCTGGAGAGGCAGAGAAAGGGAAGAATTTTTACTACAGCAAAGAGTAGGATGAGCTGGAGAATTCCAGAAGAGAAACAGATTTGAGATGGAGTGAGAGGAAAATAGTTTAGGGAAGATAATATATTTTCAGAACATAGGGCTTCCTTGCTATCAACTTGGGACACTGCTCCACCTGTCCAGCCCTAGCAGATGCACTCCCTGCTTTAGCCTTGGATCATCTGCTGGGGAGCTCAGCACCAGTGGGGGAGATGGGAATGGCTGGGTCAGGAGACCAGAATGCAGTTCTGCAGTTCCCCACTGTGAGTGCTCCTTAGACTGAGGACTCTGCTTGGAGTCCCCTGGATCTGCTCCCTCTGGTAACCTCTGGGGTTACCATTTTTTTCTGGGCATGGTTCCTCAGTCTTCTCTGTCAATTTGTACTCATTGGCTTTTGATCTTTTAGAGATTTCTTGATGATGGCATTTTTGTTTTCTATTTCTAGTTATAGACTAATTCTTAAACAAAACAAAGCAACTGAAGGGAAAGAAAGGGAGACATGCACTTAGACTGCTCTCTTGATCAACTCTCCTACAGTTGTTTTCCTGGCTCATTCCCTTCCTGACTGAATTCCTTGAGGTCAGGAAAGATGGCTTATTCATCTTTTTGTTCCCAAGCACTGGCTGATTCTTTTTTTACATGCACTGGGGAACTTAGTATTTAAGGAATTGTATGTTTACTTCTTTTATAAACTAGAAAAAAAAAGATAAAAATATAACACATCATCTCCAACTCAAGATATACCCCCATCCCCGTATTTTCAATTCAACACTATTTCTGAGTGCCTCTTCTGTCTTTAGCATGAGTTAATCACAAATGTGAGAAGAATATGAATACTTCAGAAGACTTAAAGCCTTGAAGCTGTTTCGCCTGTTCCTGCCTCTCGATTTGAGGGATAGAGAGGATGAAGGATGGGTGATCAGGATGAAGGATGGCAGTGAGGATGAAGAGTGGTGGCAATTCTCTGACTAAAGGAAGTTCTTTGCGTGGCTGTCTGGTGGGGGAGCTTTTCTCAGTCCACCCATGTGTCTTTGTTGCATACCTGCCCTGTGATCAGGATGTGGTAGAGATAGGTGGTACAATGCATGATGCACCACACAGGGTCCTGGCCCTCCTGGAGCCAAAGGGATAAGCCTGACACACAGGTAGCAATTGAAAAACATTCAGAATCAGAGAGTTAAAAAATCATGGCATTTGTAAATTTTGTCTCAGCCTTACTGTACTTGCTAAATTAGTAGCTCATGCAGCAAGAATCATTCAGGTTTCAAAAAGGGAGCTATCAGAGTAGGGAAAGCATCTTTGTATCTTTGCATATGGTTCCTGAATTCCCATTGGCTCCAAGAGAATCCTCAGCAACCCTAATTTTGTGAGGTGATTGCTCTCACAGCCCACCATATTGAGCACCCCCAATATACATGGGGGAAACATACATGGGGGAAGAAGAATATAAGGATGCATTCACATTTTTTTTTTCTGCAAATGACTGTCACTGAGTCATCTTGGAGCCTACCTGGCAGTCTGTTCTCAAGGTAAAATAGTATCCTGTTTCTAGAATGACTCCTTTTATGCTCACCAGCAGTTCTGACCTCAGAGTTTGGGGAATGGGTCAGTCTTAATTACCTTGCTGAACTGTGGCATTCTTTGGGGGGACTTCCAGGACTGGGAGAAACGTGTGACAAGGACCATTCTGGGGTCTTCCCCCATCTGCGAGGTTACCACATAGGTGTCACTGGACTTGTAGCACAGCCTACATTCTGCTTCTGCCTGTGATAGGGAATGCAGTGAATCTTAGCCGAATGGCTCAGGATTGCTTGATGCCAAGTATTGCATTCTGAGCACGTCAGAATACAGTGGGCCTAATGGATAAAGCTATTATAAATGATCTAATTAATACAGCAGACCGCTGTTTTATTATGGGGGCTGTGGGCTCCCATCAGCGCACGCCGCTTAGAGTTACTGCCATCAGCTTCTTCTTGTTCTTGGCGTTCGGGTGGCTAATGCACTATATAGAGATTCAGAGGCATTTAATAAGATGATAAAATGCCATGCTGAATTAATGTTTAGAGCTTCTTGGCTCAGGCTCTCTAAATCTAGAAGTACTCAGGACTGAAAACTAAGAATTTGTCTTGGTCCCAATGTTCTCTCTGCTCACCCCCATTATTCTTTTGCAGCATGTCCCTCGAAGACTCTTGCATTCTGTCATCCAGTTGGAGAACACCTTCTAACATGATGGGACATATCATGAAATGTGCCATACGTGTTACCAGGGAAGCTCTACTGGTAACTCACGGGGCTGTGGCACCTCCTGAATCATTCTTATTTCCAGATACCCATGTTTGGTACAAATGGCATCTAGTTTGTTTCCTCTCTCCAAACCACACCATTCCTAAAGTGTTGTTCTTTGGAACTGTACCTGTTGGAGCCTTTCTTAATCCCAGAAGAATCTGGTCCATTGCATTTTGAGCTTGTGATGTTATCTTGGATTATAGGGTGATTTGGTAAGGCTATTGTCCCAAGGCTGTCAAATTCTTTCTAGGCGTTGTGCTACATTTCGCTAGTGGACATCAAGAGGGAGTGGCCTGTATTAGAGCCTCAGGGTTCAAATATCCAGAATATCCTGGCTTCTCTAGGAGGGGTTAACTGAGTGAAAAATAAAACAAACCTGATCATTTTTCTATTTGGGTATTTTTTTTTTATCAAAATAGAACTCTATTAAAAAGTTAAATCACTATATACATAGTGTAGTGTATTAATTTTTCTATTGCTGCTGTAACAAATTCCTGTGAGGTTAACACCTTAAAAAAACCCACAGATTTATTACCTTCCAGTTCTATGCAGCAGAAGTCTGGTATGGGTATCACTGGATTAAACTCAAGGTGTCAGCAGAATGTTCCCTTCTAGAGGCTCTGGGGGAGAATTTGTTTCCTGGTCTTTCTGGTTGTTGGCAGAATTCATTTCTTTGGAGCTATAGGATTACATTCTCCATTCTCTTGCTGGCTGTAACCAGAGGGCGTCTCCTTCTGGAGGCTGCTTTATTCTCTGGCTTGTGACCCTCTTCCTCCTTCTTCAAAGCCAACAAGAGCAGGTGGACTTTTCTCATGCTACATCTTTGGCCCAATTTTTTGACTTCCTCATCTACTTTTAAGAGCTCATACGATTGGATTAGAGATTGTGTAAATAGGTAGATGAGACCTTGATAACCCAGGATAATCTCTCCACTTTAAGGTCAGCTGAGTAGCCACTTTAATTCCACCTCCAATCTTAATTCTCTTAATTTATAGGTCCTGGAGATAAGGATGTGGACATCTCTGGGAGGGGTATTATTCTGCCTGCCACATATAGTTTCTTTGCAAAGCCTACATTATATTTAATTTAAATTCTAGAAGTTTACAATAAGGAGGAGGGAAATTGATGCTTATTGAGCACCTGCTGTATGCCAAGCATCATGCTAGACCTGCACATGCATTATGTGCATTAGGTAAGTACTGTCCTCACTCTGTTGATGAGTTAACTAAGATTTGTAGAAATTAAGGTACGTGCCTAAGATCCAAAAGGTAGTAATGACAGAGTCAGGATTTGAGCCCAGGAGGGTAACACTCCAACATCTGAATCCTGCTCTTTCTAACACATCGTATTGTTCTCTCTTGGGATTTCAACCAAGAGCCTCAGAATTAATGTCTTATTTAAACATACATGTTTTCTTTAGATTGGAGTTAGTATGTTTGAGGCCTGGGCTTCAGGTGGAGTGTAGATCTCTAATTTCCCCCTACTTCAGTCTCTCATAAGAGCAGGACTAATTTTATGTTACTCAGGTCTGGGGAAGGACAATGTAGGAAGTGAGGAAACTGTCCTGGAGCCTCTGGCTGGGCCAAGCTCAAAGTCACTTGAGTGCTTAAAGTGGAACCAGGCATCTTGTCCTTGTAGTGCCCAAACTTAGGTGTTGGAAAGCCGCTTGAAGCTCCTCCTCTGTTCTGCTCATCTCAGCTTGCCTGGGACTCTGCAGGAGGCTGGTCTTGGGTAAGTGGCACCTGCTTTCTCAGTAGACTGCAACCCATACACCCATGGTCATCTTGCCACACGTGTCAGAAATGCAGGAGCTCTGCAGGGAAAAACCTTCCAGGAATTGCAGGAACAAAGGAGACGGTACGGCAGAAGGAGGTGACAGATTTGGGACAGCTGTTGGCAGGGTCACATCTGGACACCTCCAGGTCTGTAAAACACCCCAGTGATGTGATCATTGATGTCCTACAGATACACTTGGTTTGGATATGGGTAGACTGTTGATACTGTGATATTTTGGAGGCTCACAGTTCAAGTCAGAGTTATTTGGCTTCTGCATCAATTAGAAAGATCCTCAGAGATGTGCAGCCCCATCCCTGAGATAATCACCAGAGTAATGACTCGGGGGGGGGGGGGGCTGCAGCTATTTCAGTCTTCAGTACATACATGTGTACACTCATGTACATAGTTTAAATAATGTGATCATTTTATGTCCTGCCTCAGTATTCTTGTTTTTCTCTTCCAATTTTGGTACTGCTCTGACAGGCTGGCAGGGCACCATGATTCTGTCTTTGCATGTTGATTAAAGCAACTGACAGATCAGGATTACAAGTTGCTAACTCGCTTTTGGGCCCTGGCTGCTGAGGAATTTATAATGTCTATCTGAATCTCTTCTCCCTCTTAGCTTCTGTGCTGAGAGTCAGCAGTGTTGCATGAACTGATGTCAGCGTCTTCTGTTTGCATCCAGGAGGGCAGAAGCCTGGGTGAGCAGACACTGGGGACCTCTTTCTATTGATGACCAATTCCTACCCACAAATCACCTGAGTGTGAAGGTGCTGGGCTGTGGGCTCCTTTGTTTCATTTCAGCAAATACTGATTAAATCTCTACTTTGGATATTCAATGACAAACCTCTCCCTTAATTAAAAAGGCAAATACAATAGAGTGTTATAAATGTTATGGGAGGTAGGGAAGTATAGGGTATTATGGGGCCACATAGGCAGGTACCCAGCCCAGTCTTGGCAGTGGATGGGCAGGAAAGGCTTTTCTTAAGGAACTGGCATACAAACTAGACCTGAAGACAAATTTGAGACATCCAGGTAAGGGAGGAATGTGTGTGTGTGTGTGTGTGTGTGTGTGTGTGTGTGTGTGTGTGTGTTTAGAGGGGTCAAGAAGAAGTGAAGAGCACTGAGCAGAATAAAGTCATGAGTAAAAGCCCAGAGGCCAGAGAGAGGTAGGGAAGTGAAGGAAGTAGAAGCAGAGATTCGAGGTGTGACCTAGCACACAGTAGGACAATGGATGGGAGGTAGAGAGAGATTAGATTAGCAGGAACTGAAACACCAGGTAATGACACATGGGCCATGGGAAGAAACTTGTGCTTTAACCTCAGAGAAATGGGTAATGATAGAAGAGTAGTTACATGAACAAATCATCCTTAAAGAAGATTATTTTAGCTGGGATGTGGCGAGTGGCTAGGAGGAGGCAGCACCAGTCAGGGAGACTCACTGAAATAGTCTTAAGTGAAAAAAGCAGTGGTCAGACTTAAGGATTGGGCTGGAGAAAGTATTTGTATTTGAGAACTATTTAGGAATAGCAAAGAACAGGACTTGCTGATTGATTCAGTGGGGTTCATGGAGAGGAGGTGGCCATAAGAATACCCAAATTTCTGCCTTAGGCAACTAAATATACTACAGCCATTAATTGCTCCAGGGACATAAAAGGCAGAGCAGGTGTGGGAGGCTGGGGTGGAAAAGATGAACATAGTAGGGACATGTTGAGTGTGAGGAGCTGTGGGATAGCCAGGATGGAGTTTGAGTTGGTCCTGATTGATGTGGCTGGTTGGTTATTGAAATAACAAAATACTTCTGTACTGTTGATAAAGAACTGGTACCCTGAGAAGCTCCTCATCCATGTTCCCCTGTCACTGTCTTGTCTGCCCTAACTTACCCAGTCACTAAGATCTTCCCAAGATCTGGAAACTAAATGTATAATGAGGATAATGTGTGGCATAGTAGGACATGTATTCTGACTGGTTAGTGCCCTTGCCATTCCAGTTCAATAATTTTAACATCTCTCCTTGGAGACAGCTAAGTGTCCTGCAGGCAGTTGGTTTTAAAAAGTCAAGAGCTGAGGAGAAAGAGAGGTCATGGCTACAAATACTCTATTTCAAGCCACCAGCCTGAAGGTTGAAGCCTTGAAGTGGCCGAGAGTCTTCAGAAAGAGTGTATAGAGTAAGAAGAGAGGGTCTAGGGCTAATGAATTTGGACTTGACCCTACAGGAAGTGAGGAGCCAATAAAGTATTTTAGGCAGGGGAACAAAGCAACTAGGGAACCCTCAGGACTAAGAAGAATGCCAAAGAAGTCTGACAAGGTTGCTGTCCTCAAGGACCTGCTGCTCCAGTTGGGGAAGGTGAGATAAGTTGTGGTAGGCGAGATAAATACTGCCCCTTGGAAAGGAACCAGCTCACCACATGTGACGACTGAGTAGCAGGTGAGTAGCACTGTCCCACAGTAAGTAGTTCTGTCCCACAATGTGGTCCAGAGCCGTCGGTGGTAAGGATCTTCCTCAACCTGATGGTTAATCTATCAATTTTCCTTTGTTAGAATCTTCAATAAAGTTGTTCCTTGGGACTAACTGACTTCTGAGTTCCCCGCCAAAGCCTAGATTCTTGAATAAGTAGGAAGGGTTCTGAATAAAAAGAAATGCTTTGGCACTTTGGAGTTTACCAAACCCTTTGATGTATATTACCTCATTTTATCATTTCAGCAGGTAAGTTATAGAGGATATTGCAGAGAAGGAGCTAAGATGTACAGAAGTTTGAAGGTAATTCATAGGTAATGGAGCCAGCTTTTAAATCTTAGTCACTGGGTCCAAAAGTAGGTACTTTCATGCTTCTCCAGTGGTTTGCACACCATATTCCTTGAAACACTTAAGGGACTATGTTAGGTTGCGGGTGTTGGGAAGCATCTAGAAAGCAGCGCTCAACTCCTAGCCTACCTCAGCCAGGGCTGTCAGGTATTTGTCAGTTTTCTGTATCAGCCTTCTTGGGAAGTTTTCTTTCAGGAAAGCATTTCACAGTGTGGGAAACCTCTCCTGTCTTCAAGACTTTTCTAGTTAGACCCGACTAAACCATCCTCTAAAGTTGTTGTTGGTTCCTTTATCATCTACAAGACTTAGAAGCCATGCCTATTGTTCTTACCCTAACCCTTTGGCTCCAGCTCCAGCCTCTTCCATCTGGACCATTTTCCCTGGTGCTGGTTCTTCTCAGCAGGATGGCTGCCTTGTTTCTGTCCCTCCACCCCTCCTGTGGATTCCTGGCACCCCAGACACTCTAAGAATGAATATAAAATTTTACCACTTGGAGTCTTTCCTGGACGTGCATTGATGCTGAGCTTGTGATCACCAGCAGTCCACTTTTAGTATCTTTAAATCCTGATGGACTTGTATTGGACCTTTCGTGGCAGTGTTTTCCTGAAACCATTGCATCTCAAACATTTCAATGTACCAATTTCTTTGTTCTCAGAAATTGTACCTTCATTAAAACAATCCCTTTTCCATTAAACAATCCCTTTTAAAGTTCTTTAAAAGGCTGAAGTTTGCCTTGATGCACCAGTAGTTATGAGTTAGAGGGTAAAGAGGAAGGACCCAGAGGGAAAGGAAATAATTTTATTTCCTAATTATACAGCAAAATTAAGAGTTCATATTTCTCCGGTTTCCATTTCTGAGAACTGCCTAGAATTTAATGGCAACTTTATAACTCACAATTTGTAAAATACAGGCCTAAGCCTTTCTCCTTTTCTCAGATACTTATTGAGCAACTATAGTGTAAGTGCAAAACTAAGGCTCTCAGTAAGTGTAGTGTAAGTGCAAGTTTTAGTCTCCATAGAGGATGCAAAGATTTTAAGAAATGGTTTCTGCCCTCAAAGGAGTTTATAATCCCAGCATGCACTTAACTAATACAAAGAGGAGGCAGGGAGGGAGGAGTAGATGGGGTAAGTGCTGAGGGTAGCCTGAACATGGAAGTAAACAGACTATCTCTAGGTTCCAAATTAGAACGTTGGTGATATGACAGGTGACCCTTTTATATCCTACTCCAGAAGTGTGGGGGTTGATGGCAGAGTTTCACTGCAGACAGAGTGGGAAAGATCCCGCCAAGGATTGTTGACACTGGTAAACCAATTTCAAAAGCTGGTGGGGTTGATGGTGGGGAGTTCTGGACTCAAGTGGAATTTTTACACGAAGGCAAACTCAAGAGATTTCAATCGTATGTTTTTGAAGATCCACATGAACACTAATAGTTCTTGACTTCTTAGCCTCTGACAGACTGAAGTGTGGGAGCACCACCCTCTGGAGCAGCTCACCCAGCAGATCCACTGCTAGGAGAACACAGGCTCTGGAATTGGATACCTGGGTTCAAGTCCCTGCTGTCCTTTTCCACTCTGTTGGTTGCTTAACTTCTCTTGCCTCAGTTTTCTTATGGTGCAAAAGGGGACTAATTCCTACCTTGCTGCGTTGTTGAGAGGGTGCAAAATAGTGCAGGGAAAGTACTTGGCATATGGTAGGCCCTCAGTAAATAGTACCTCATTACTTTTACTGTGAATCCAGCAGTTTCATAGTGGAAACAAGGCACACAAGGCTGAGGTGACCTAGCACGGTTGTTACCCTTTACTCTTACAAGTGGATTGAGGGTCTAGAGATCAGGCTCCTCTCCAGAGTTTCTGGGGGAACTTAGATAAGCCTGTTAACCTTCTCTGTGTGTTTTTCATGTTCATATACTGATAAAATGGGAGTGAAAGAAAGTCACAGCATTCTGAGTTGGAAGAGAACTTCCAGAACAAGTGTAAAATAAGGGCATTTAACAGGAGAGGCAGCTGAGGCTAGAAGAGATAAAATGACACCCTGAAGACAAAGCAAGAATGTAACCCTGTCTTGCCTCTCAATATAATACTCCTCCTCTACATAGTTGCTCCTAAAATTGGTGACAGCTCAGGGGTTTGGGAGGTAGTTCATGCATCATGAACTAATGAACTAATGATCCCTTGGGATGGACCAGCCAAATTTGTCAGATTTATTATATACGAATCTGTTTTCATCAGCATAATTCAAGGATTCAAAGCATAAATGTAGTATAAAATGGTAGTGGAAATGTGCTGTCTTTCCCATCTTCTATTTTTATTTTTATTTTTATTTTTATTTTTTTATTGCTTGACTCCCTCCTTACCTTTGGTTTCTTAAGTATTTCCCTGCTCTAATCTGGAATTCACTTACTTGGTATTTATTCCATGTACTGTGTATACTATGAGGGATACAAAGAAATATACGACAGACCTTGACCTGAAGGGTCTTACTATCTAGCATGTAGGAAAGATGTGCGCAGTTGAAAAGTTGGGTAAACAATATGAGAGCAAGTAAAAGGAAACAAAACATGCAAGGCACTATATGATTAAGTGTCAAATGAGACATTGAGATCTGTGGTTCCCAAATGCTAATTTATGGGTTGGTGCTTGTTGATGACAACATTTTCATCAGTTTGCTGTGAAATGAGGAAAATAGGGCAAGTAGTGATTATCTCATAGGTCTAAATTTATTTGTTTTATAGGATTTTCTGAGAGTATATCCTTCCAACATTTTAGTGCTAAAATGCCCTTTCTTTTTTAAAATGGTGGGGTATAAATAGTGATGGCTTTTTTTGAAAGCCCATACTTAGAAAATAAAAAGTTGGCCACGTTATATTTATTCCCTTTGAAATTTCGCTCATCCTTGAAAGCCAAAAGCAAGGAACCACTGATGTGCACAAATGTCTGGAGTCAAGGAGAGGAACAAATGTGGAGTAGTGGAGTGTTCAGGGAAAGCTCCCAGGGCAAAGACAAACATTGATAAGGAGTTGGAAGGATGGAAGGATTTGATACAGTGGAGAGGTATGAGGAGCCTCCCTGTTGAGGAATAATGTGAGAAGAGCTTTGGGAATAAGACTGGAGGGTTTATTTAGGGTGGTAGGGAGAAAGTTTTGGAAGCCTTATCCATTCACCTTCTATGGCCATAAAAAATTTGCTCTGCTGTTATCACAATAAAAACAGATCTTGGACTCCTTTGAAATAACCAAAGTCCGTATCTTGAACCACTTACCCCAGTCAATGAGTCAATGACCCAGTCCATCTTGTATTCCAGTTCTGGCCTGCTCTCTAACATGCCAAATTTGACCTTGCTTTAATACTCACATGCAGTGAGAAGTATCTCATTTTCAGTTCTGACCTCATTTTCAGTTTCAGGACCCATCCTAGACCATAATGCAGACTCATTATTGGGTTAGACTGACCTCGCTCATTCTGGGTTTGTTCTGAGATGTGCACCATAGGCCATGCCCTTGAGGATGGCACACACACTGAGTTAGTCCCAGCTCCTGAGGAGGGCACAGTGCAGGGTGCATTGTAGGAGAGACTGAGAGAAGGAAGGAAGCCTCAATAGGACATGTATCTAGGTGGAAAGGGAGGAACCGCTGGCCTAAGCTAGGGGGTCTGAGGCTGGAATGTTCACCATTTACTACAATGGGAAGACAGCCTGTTCAGAGGAGCAAAAGTATTTGTTTCAGGGTTATTGAGCCCAGTAATGGGAAGGGAGATAAACTGAGACTGGAGGAAAAAGATGAGGTCCATTTGGAGCCAAGACGTATTCATGATCGAGAACTTCTGTAGGGAGAATGCAATGCTGCTGCAGCTCCAAGTGAGCATAGGGGAGAAGGAGACCGAAAGGAGTATAGCTTCACATGAAGGCTGGAAAGTAGTGTAGGAGGGACTGGGCAGATGGGCAGGAGGGACTGGGTACATGGGCAGGAGCCTGGGGAGCTCATGGGGGACATGATGAGGGGCAGGATGGATTGGGCACATGGGCAGGAGGCTGGAAAGCCCATAGGGGACAAGATGAGGGCAGGATGGATTGGGCACATGGGCAGGAGACTGAAAAGCCCATGGGGGACAAGATGAGGGAAACCACCAATTTAGAGACCATAAACTTGGATCTTGGCAAGGACCCATACTTTCTGGACTGGAAGGCATGTTTCTTTTTTTTTTTATTTTTTTTTCAACGTTTTTATTTATTTTTGGGACAGAGAGAGACAGAGCATGAACGGGGGAGGGGCAGAGAGAGAGGGAGACACAGAATCGGAAACAGGCTCCAGGCCCCGAGCCACCAGCCCAGAGCCCGACGCGGGGCTCGAACTCACGGACCGCGAGATCGTGACCTGGCTGAAGTCGGACGCTTAACCGACTGCGCCACCCAGGCGCCCCAAGGCATGTTTCACTATAGATGAGCAGCCTGAAGATGAGAGAGAAGTGTGCTTATTTCATGGGCCCAAGTGTGATCTGTGGTATTCCCTTGGCACAAACCTCTACCTTCTTTGCTTGCTGTCTTCACACCTTTCCCTGCCTCCTATTCCTCAAGGTAAAGAAGTCCTTGCTTCTAGGAACTGAGTGGCTATAGGACACAGAGAGGGTAGGAGCCTAAGGGGCCATCCTTCTTTGGGCCTCCCTCATGGGGTGCTAGAAGCAGTGGATCTGTTTGAGCTTATTTATGTGCCTGGAGCTGAGAGCCCATGTTTGCTTATTCAACCAGCTTCCCACGCTGCCAGAAAGGTGCTAAGCAGCAGAAATTCATATTCACCCTCTCCCCTCTCCCTCTCTCTCACACTTTCTCTGGTATTCTTCAACTCCAATGGGAGCTAATATTTACCTGCAGCATTGGCTGTGGGGCCGTGGGATGTGACAGCTGGAGGTGGAGACAAATTTTTTCTCCCTTCCTCCTCCACCTGTCTTTCTCTAGAGGTTTGAAAATGAAAAAAAAATTGTAATTGTAATCTTCAAGACTGCCTGGTTGAGAATTCAGAGATTGCAGGGGAGAGTCAGGGGGTCTTGAGTTAGCTTCTCTACTAAAAGGCAAGGAACGAATATGAATTTGGTGGGCAAGGGGCTTTTGGGAGATGCTCTGAAGATTCACCCAGCTACTGGGCAGCCCGGGAGGGGGAGTAGCTGCCAGCCAAGGGACACTGTTACTTACCAGGTGAAGGACTCAAGTATTGGGTACTAGAGAGTATGGATGACACTCTCAGGTATTTCTGTGACTGGTCTCACTTGGTGCTGGCCACACAGGCAACCTCTACAGGGGAGGCTTAGCAGGCTTCACATGACTAGGTGCATAACTACCTCCTATGCCCTGGGAATATGCATAAAGGGCAAGTTCCCTCCAAGCCCACTGCCTGGTGCTGACTCAGCCTTAGTATTTACCTGCTCACCTATCAGGAGTCAAGCATATATAGTAAGTGGAACAAATGTCTGAGGCCAGGAATAGGAGAAATGCCTCAGCTCAACATGATTTGTGAATGACAGAAAGATGAATAACTGATGATGTTCTAAGACTTGTTATGTTCCTGCAGTGGGAAAAGAGGTTTCCCAGGAATGCCGGAGGAAGGGACATGCAGGGAGATGGGGGTAGGGATGAAAAAAGGAGTCTCAAAGTTGAGAGTGGGTAGGGATGTCACCCCACGTAGGTTCTGGACATGGTGTGGGTCCATCTGTGTCTGTGAGCTGGCTCCCCACAGTGGGCCAGATGCCCTCCTCCACTCACTCCTCTAGCTGCCTTTTCCTGCCTTTTTAGCCATTTACCAGAAAGCCTGTTTCTGTTCTTTAAACTGCTCTTTTAAGCTGTGTGTCATAATTCTCTCTGCTTCAATTTGTCCTCTCGTTGCCATGGTAGCTGGCTAGGGGTCTCCAGCTGGCCGGGGGTGTCCTGCTGGCAGAGCATGGAGGCAGAAGACACAGGTGATCCTGGGCTGGCACTTCTGGAACTCCTTGTGCTACAAGTCCCCTCCTTGTCTCTCTGCCCCTGCCCCCACATCCATGAAGTTCCCACAACCTATGCCTACCAAAAGGCAAAAGCAGGGGAGGAAACAGTAGTAACATTTGTTGTTGTTTTTCTGGCCATTTCACAAATAGCCTGACAAGACATGGACAGCCTCTTTCAGGGTAGAGCTATAGGAGACCTGAGATGGGATGGCTGTTTGGGGGAAGAACCCTAAGGGATCATGATAGGCTGACTTGTCCCATCCATGGCTAGGAAGAGAAAAGGAGGCAGTGGAGAGAGAGCCAGGATTTAGCCTATGAAAAGCAATTTCTAAGAAGCATGCATAATCTGATGTGCAGTGGGCTCTTGACATCTGAGCTGAGCAGCCCTAGCTGGGGCTTTCCAAGCCCATGTATACAGACATTTTCATATGGACTTGTGACTTTACTTTTGAAGGTCATGTGTTTTTGGTGCCTTGTGTCACATGTTAGCCTTTTTAGCTTTCACCCTGGCTTTTTATCATACTTCATGGCTATTTTTCATAAGACAAGATACATTGTAAATAACTTATTTACACATCTGTTAATTTATCCATCTATATCCATCTATCCATTTTTCCATCCATCTATCCATTTATTCAATAAATAGTCAAGAAATAATTATCAACTACCCACAACTATGTACTGATCCAACTATGGAGATACAGCAGTGAACGATATTGACAGTCTTTGCTCTCAAGTAGTTTACATTAATTTGAGACAGATCAACAAAAAATAAACAAGAAATTACCAGATAGTAAAAAGTGGAAGATTAATAAAGGGTGATGTCATAAAGGGTATCTGGGTGCATGGTCCAGAAAGGCCACTGACAAGGTAGCATGTTAACTTGAGATCAGAGCACTGGGAAGTAGCCATTATAAGAAGAGGAGGGAAGAACATTTCCAGCACAGGAAACAACTAACTTAGATGCCCTAAGGCAGAATATAGCTTGTGACATTTATCAATGTCAGTATGAGTGGAATGAGTGAGGGAGAGGGAGGTAGGTGATATGGTCAAGATAACAAGGTCATTGGGTCATACATGGGCCACGTCAGAGCCTCTTGGCTTTACCTGTCCCTGGGACCTTTGGCCTTTTGCTCTAGCCCAGCCACCACTGCAGTGACTGACCAATTCCATGTATGTAAAACCTGACAGCCCCTCACTTCATGCTTTGCATCTCCTACCTCTTACCCTGGAACTTCCCTGTTGACACAGACTCATGAGATACTCAGAACTCTCTTGGGCACCTGCAAGTTGGAGAAGGAAATTAACTCCCTGAATGATGAACTTTTGACCAATAGGAGAATCAGCAGATAAATTTCTTTGGTTTCCTCTTATGGACTGTCCCAAGATGCAGTTACTTGGGTTTTTAGTTCAGCCAGCTTGGTAATACATACTTGTATTGGCTCTAGCTTTTTCTGGCCTTACTACCCTTTCCCCTCACTCCTGCTTTCGTGTGATTGCATGCCTTAATAAAAGGCATCTAAGCCCCTGCCTCAGGCTCTGCTTCTTGGGAAGCTGGGATAAGACCGGCAGCCTTTAGCTGAAGTAGGGTTTTGTAGGACATAGTAAGGCATTTGCATTTCATTCTGAGAATTAGGGCCACCGTCCTCGTTACTTTGGTGGTGAGTATCCCCGCCTGTCATTCTGAGAATTAGAGGAGGTGGTTAGAGAGCATTAAACAGAGGATTATTGATCTGACTTACTTTTTAAGAAGATGACTCTGGTTGCAGTTGGTAGAGTAATTTGAAGGGAGGCAAGAGTGGATTACTACACTGTAGTTCAGGTGAGAGATGAATGATAGCTCAAATGAGTGGGAGCAGTGGAAGTCATAAGCATGTGTGTCTGTGACAAGGGCAATCATAAGGCAATGCAACATTGACATTGGTGCTGGGTGGTAGGCCAGGTTGCTCTCAGTAATGGACTCACCTCTGCACAGCCTCCTTTATGCTTGGAATTCCAATATGTGCTTCAGCAAAATGACAAATTGCAACCTGCCATGGACCTTCATCTTTGTTGAAATAGAGAGGCTCCCCCTTGAACCCTGCCAGGGCAAACCAAAGACCTTTACAACAACCTCAGGCCAGCATTATTCAAACTGTTGCTTGCTCAGGGAAAAGGGGCTTGTGTTTCACACTCTCAGCTGAATCAGAGTAGTCCTCTGCCTTTATCTGTTTAATTAATTTATACTTAGAGTAGTATTTCTTTTGCAGAAAAATCTCCATGGCTCAAAATTTAAGGAGATATTGCTTCCATTGATGAGAAGTAATTTAGCTTAATAAAACAAGACTGAATCTTGGATTCAGATAGCTCTGTGTTTCAATGTCAGCTTGACCAGTTCCTAGCTATATAGCCTAAGTCCATCTGCACTGTCAAGATTAATGACACCAACTGCCTAGAGTTGTGAGAATTGAATGGTTTAGATGTGTAAAGTGCTTGATAAATGCCTTTTCTATCCCCTTACTGCACTCATCATAAATAAATCCCATGGAAGGTGAAGTTCAGTGGGGTTAACTTGAGGTGGGCTCAGCCTCCTTCCATGGTTGAGCCTGGAGATTCTGGAGTTTGTACCATTAAGCAGGGTAATAGATCCTTACCAACCATTCCCCTGGAGATATTCAGGATGCTGGAATCTAGCCCTTTCTTTTGAGAGGCTCAGAGCAGCATCCATCTATGAATTACTGTGATGGTGCCCGTGTGAGATCGTTTATTGAGACAAGTGTTGTTCAATCCATTTTATAGATGGAAGATTCTAATACTTCAGGCAGTTGTGCCTTTGCAGTCAAATGCTGAGGAATTTCTCCCTTGAAGCTGTATTCTTCACTTGCTCAACCAAAAATAATGGCAGCTCTTGCAGAGTAAATTATCAGATGTTAACAGTGGCTGATGTGAACAACTCTTATGAACCTTAGACCCATCTTAGATATAGTAATGTGGTTATTTTGACATTACAAAAGTATTTTGTGTTTATTTTATAAAACAAGAAAAAGCACACAGAAAAAAATCTAAGTTATCTATAATCCTGTCATCTAAATTTAATCACTAACATTGGGTAACTATTTCTTTTAGGGTTTCTCTCCCCCTCCCATACATACATATGTACAATTGTGTGTGTGTGTGTGTGTGTGTGTGTGTATACACACACACACACACACACCTATATACAATTTTATTATATTAAATGGGGATTATGGTCTGTACATACTGCTTTTGTAATCTGCTTTACTAATAGTATACTGTGAACAATTTCCTGTCCTTAAATATTATGTTACCATATGGTTTATTTTAGCATATGATTTTTAATAATTGTAAAATATTCCATTATATAACCACATTATAATATGTTAACCAGTTCCTTATTGTTGTTTATTTGGGTTATAGTTTTTAATATTCAAATTAACAACCCAATGGGCAATTTTACAAATGCATCTTTGTGTACAAGTTCAATGATCTCATAAGGACCGACTTTTACAATTGGAATTACTGGGGCAAAGGCTATGCATATATTTATGACTCTTTAGAAGCATTGCCCAGTCTCCCTCAGGAGAGTTTGTACTAATTACATCCCTTGCCAGTAGTGGATGAGATTGCCCACATCTTTGCCAACTCTATGTGCTTTTTTTTTTTTAAAATTTTTTTTTTTTTCAACGTTTATTTATTTTTGGGACAGAGAGAGACAGCGCATGAACGGGGGAGGGGCAGAGAGAGAGGGAGACACAGAATCGGAAACAGGCTCCAGGCTCTGAGCCATCAGCCCAGAGCCTGACGCGGGGCTCGAACTCACGGACCGCGAGATCGTGACCTGGCTGAAGTCGGACGCTTAACCGACTGCGCCACCCAGGCGCCCCAGCCAACTCTATGTGCTTTAATTAGTAAGAATATCTCCTGAATCTCTCTTAAACATTTATTTGAATTGTGATATATTTCAAACACTTAGTATAAAAAACAGTTAAGAAACACCCATACACCACCATTAAGATTAAATAGATCATAACATTTGTCATATTTGCTTCATCTAGTCCCATTTTTAAAGGAATAAAATGTTATAGATGTATTTATGCACCCTCATCCCTTATCCCTCTCTCCAGAAGTCACCACTTCTCTGAAATTAAAATTTCATTACCATGTGCATTTTTGTAATTTTACTACATATATATGCATTAATAAAGTATGTGTGTGATTTTGTGTGAGTTTTAAAATTTTATATAAATGATATATTAAATCTGTCCCATTGCAGCAAAGTGAACATTAATTTTTAAGATTAACCAGTGTTATTACATGCACACTTAGTTCATTATTTCACTTTCTGCATAGAACTGCATTGTATGAATAAATTGCAGGTTGGTCATTTACTTCCCTTCTGATGAGAGCCAGGTTGTTCCAGTTCTTTTGCCTATTATAAACAGTGTTAAAACGATCATCCTTTCCCGTGTCTCCTTGGGTGCCGGTGTGAGATTTTCTCTAGGATAGATGCTTAAAAGTGGAATTGCTGAGTTTTGGAATGCACATGTCCAACTTTATTAAGTATCACCACATTGCTTTCCAGAGTGACTGCCATCTACATACTCCTGCTGTCATAGACTCTGGGTCTAAAGTTCTTTCTTGTCTAGCAAGAGAATGGGACACAGGATGAAAAGTGAGAGATGGCTAATGTCTGGGAAAAGACAAGGGCCCTGAATAAGTGTCCTTGCCTTGTTTTTATTAGGATCAGAAGGCTTACAAACATGGTGATGGATGTGCACAAAGAGACAATCTGTGAACATTAACTTGCAGATGTGAGGGAAAGGGGTCTTGAAGATATTTGGGGTTAGGGGTTTGGGTTAATACAAAGCAAAATCCTGATGCCGGGAAGTTGGGCAGAAGGTTGTTTACAGAGGACATGAGGCACCACCTCTGTTTATCTTAGCTAGCCTAGGGGATGAGACAGGTAGGACAAATAACCTCAGAGTTAACAAGGCACCTTTTCTTTTGTTAATCATCTTCACTCTGGGCTGCTTCACCTGCAGCGCAGTGGTCTATGGCCCAATTTACCTGTTTACCTAACTTGGTCTTTTCTTCCCATAAAAGCAGCTTTCTGCTATAGTACTAAATTAGGGGTGCATCCATCCTGAATATCTAATCTTGTTTGTTTCATATATCTATGTATTGGGCGCCTTTGCCCCTCCCTCTCTATTCTAGGGGCTCTGCACCCCCTCTATATTCTGGGGTGCCTTTGCACCTCCTTATTCTTGGTTGCCTTGTCTTGTTTACCCAAACTTGGGTGTGAGCATCCTGTGGCTTTGTAATTCTTTATGACTTGTTAATCCATTGGTGTAAGCCCAGGGAATTTCTAAACTTATTCCCCACACCTGGCATATGCAGAGTCCCCATTTCTGTGTGTCTTCCACAACACTTGATGAGAATTAGTAAAGTTTGACAATCTGATGGGTGTGAAATGAAATCCAATCATTACATTAATTGCCTTTTCCCTGATTACTAATGAAGTTGCGCATTTATTATTATTTTTTAAATGTTTATTCAGTTTTGAGAGAGAGAGGGGGGGGGAGGGGCAGAGAGAGGGAGACACAGAATCCAAAGCAGGCTCTGGGCTCTGAGCCATCAGCACAGAGCCTGACGTGGGGCTCGAACCCACGAACCGCGAGATCATGACCTGAGCCGAAGTCGGATGCTTAACCGACTGAGCCACCCAGGCGCCCCTGAAGATGAGCATTTAACATATGTTTATTGGCCATTTGGATTTTTTTCATATGTGAATCATAGTTTCATATCCCTTTCCCATATTTTTATTAGGTAGTCTGTGTTTTTTTCTTTTGACGTGTTAGGGTTCTTGTATGTACTCTAGATATGATTTGTGGGTTGTAAATATCTTCTCCCTCACATAGCTTGTCTTTTTCACTTTGTTTATGGTGCTTTTTGTCACACAGAGTTATTAATTTTAGTGTGATAAAACTTATCTGCTTTTTTTTATAACTTTAGTTGATTTTGTCTTGTTCAAAAATTCTTTCCATATACTGAGATAAAAAAGAAGTTATTTGTATTGTATTAAACTTTTTTTTCAGTTTTTCTTATTGTATTTGACTCTTTCAATCCACCCATAATTAATTTTTGTGTATAGTGTGAGGTAGGCTCTAATTTCATCTTTTATCCTATGATTAGTCCTTTGTCCCAACACCATTTAGTGACTAGTCAATTGGTTTCCACTGTTTCTGGGCACCTT
This sequence comes from Puma concolor, assembly GCF_028749965.1. Lineage (NCBI taxonomy): Eukaryota > Metazoa > Chordata > Mammalia > Carnivora > Felidae > Puma > Puma concolor. The sequence continues at coordinate 43,462,207 of NC_141683.1, forward strand.
ATTTTATTGCACTGGTCTAATTGTATATTCCCTGTAGCTGTGTCTCACTAATTTAGTTTTTATGGCTGTGTAGTTTTGCTGCATTAGGGTAATTCTCTCCATACCTCTGCCAGATTGTCTTGGATATTGGCCCTTTATTCATCCATATAACTTTTAGGATCAGCTTGTCACATTTCATTTTAAAAAATGGGATTTTGATTGTAACTGAACTTATGGATTTATTTGGGGGAGGATTGTTATCTTTAAGCTCTTTTGTTTCTCCATCTCCCAATAGGACATGTTTCTTCCTATGCTTAGCTCTATCTTAAAATACCTCAAGAGAGTTAAAATTTTTTTCTCTACATTTTTATTACATATCTTTTATCATTAAATTTGTTTTTATATGCCATATAGTTTTGATGCTATTGCATGGTATCTTTTTATCATTGTATTTTCTGGTTCTTTGCTGTAGTTATAATAGAACTTGTATATTTATATATTGATTTCATATCCAGCATCCTTGTAGAACTCTTCTGTTACTTTGAATTTTTCTTTCTGTTTGTTCTCTTTTATGTATATACAGCATTAACCATGAATAATGACAGCTTTGTGTTTTCCTTAACAGTCTATATACCTTTTCTTTCCTTTTTTTTTCTCTTTGTTGATTACATGGACTAGTATTTCATGTACAGTATTGAATAGAAACAGTTTTTTTAGTAAGTGTCCTGGTCACATACCTTCCTTCACTTGCTTAATTGCAAGTCTGTCCTTCTGAATAATACTTTACCTCTGATCACCCTTCCCACCTTACATGCCCTGTTGTCTAGTGGTATAGCTCTATCTTGTGTGTTTGTGTGTGTGTTCAAAATTAAACTATCTACCTAACCATCTATCTAATCATTTATCTTTATTGTAGATTTGTCCTTAAATTTAGCATTATCTTTTGCTCATCATGCCATTTTCTTGCAAGCCATTCTTTTCTTCCATCTAAATTTCCTGCTTGAGGAATACTGTATAGTACTTTTCTCTTTTAAACCTGAGTAGTAAGCCTTTCATTTTTCTGAGAAAGTCTTTATTCTAACCTCAATTTTGAGAAGTAATTTAGCTGAGTGTTTTTAATACTTGAAGGTATTATTCCATTTTTTTCTGGTCTCTGTTATTATAGCTGATAATCAAATTGCTGTTTCATGTAGATAATCTGTCTCTTTTCTCAGGATGCTTTTAGGAATTTCTCTTCATAATTTTAGATCTTTTGATATTTCACTGGAATGTGTATAAGTTGGGTTTATTTTTGTTCATCCTGCTTAGAACTCATTGATGGATTTATATCTTTCATTAATACTGGAAAATTTATCCTTTGTCTTAAAATACTGTCTCTACTTTCTCTCCATTCTCTCCTTCTAGAACTTCCATGAGACATATTTCGGATTTTTCATTCTGTTCTCTCTGCCTCTTAACTTGATATTTTCCATCTCTTTATCTCTCTGGCTATATTCTAGGGAGCTTTCTTCATATGTGTCTACCTGTTCACTAACACTCTCCTTAGCTGTGTCTAACCTAATAGTGAACTTGCCTATTGCCTTTAATTTCAATAATTGCATTTTTCATGACAAGAAATTATATTTGCCACTTAATATTTTTTCATTGTATCCTATTTCTTTCTTTATATACGTTTTCTATTGTTTCGAGCTCTAGTGCTCTAATTCTCTTATTTATTGTACCAACTAACTTTTCCTTATAGTGAATTGTTTCCTTGCATGATTTAAAAGTTTTGATTGTAAGCTCATGTCTAGTGGTACTTGTGTTCCCTATGGAAATGCAGGAGAGTAAGAGTTGTGAGAGTAGCCTCATAGAATGGTTCGTTTGTTCTCTTACTTGATCGAGGGGAGTTACTAGGACTAATTTTTACATTTATTATTATTGGCTTCAGGGGTTCTGAATCCTCCTAAACATGTAGTGTGAATTCAGTCACCCATGTAACATGCAGTCTTGGGTTTTGATTTCTCAGAGTTTTGCTTTTCATTCACTCAGAGACAGGAGCTTCATCATTATCTCCTCTTGCTTGTACAGTTGATTTTTTTGCAGTTGATTGTTTAACTCAGGGTGTAGGCTTTCAAGGGTTCCTGCTTAACACAGAGTTTTATTTTCAAATTCTGTTCACATATGCTGTTAAGACCTCATCTCTTGCTCTTAAATGGGCATTAAATCCATCCATTAAGTCCTCGAGATTACCAGGACTAATCACTGCCCATGGGATAGCTGCAGTGTTGGTTCACATTCTTAGTTTTATGTTTTTCGTTTCTTCCTGGGAGTTTCCTTTCATATTTTACAAGTTCACCAATATATATTTTAAAATATATTTTTGAAAATGCATTTATTTTTTAATTTTTTAAATGTTTTATTTTTGAGAGAGAAAGAGCGCAAGTGGGGAAGGGGCAAAGAGAGAGGGAAACACAGAATCCGAAGCAGGTTCCAGACTCTGAGCTGTTGGCACAGAGCCTGATGTGGGGCTTGAACTCATGAACTGTAAGATCATGACCTGAGCTGAGGTCGAATGCTTAACCAACTGAGCCAACCAGGTGCCCCTGAACATGCATTTCTGTACTTTACCTAGTTTTCTAGAAATTTATAGCAAGTAGTTTCTCTTATTCTACCATTTTTCCAGTTCTAGATCCTTGAATGTCTTTTATAAAGAGAATACTCTAAAATAGGAGAACAGAAGATATTTCTTGGGGGATACACAAAGTCCTCCAGGACTTATAAGTATGATATTCCTAATGGAGAGGTTAGTCAGAGTGCTGGGCTGAGCATAAGGGAAGGTTTGAGGAAGGAAGTTGGGGAGAAAGAGCAGCGCATTAACGGACAGTCATTTTCTGCCTCCCTCAGATGGTACACAGGTGCTTAGCTAAGCAATTCACTTAGGAAAGTGATAATTGATTAGTCTTTACCAGCAGCTCCTAAAAATAGCTTGCCGGAAGTGATTGAGACTTTTTAGGAAATGAAAGATCAGTATCTGGAAGCAGGGAGATGGCTTTCAAATTCTAGTGAAGACAAATTCTAGAAGCAAAGTGGGGCCACAGAGGGTGTTGGTGAAAGGAGAAGCTTTACAACTTAGAAGGGGAAGCAAATAGAAGGAGAAGCATGGGATGAGGGTGTAAAGCAAGGATTGAATTGAAAACATGAGTGTAGTAGTTTTCCCTGAAGACAAAGCTGATTTGAGGGGGAGAACCTATTTTCAATGGGGGCCTTGTGACCACATTTCTTAGTATGCAAAGCATCAGGAAAAATGCTACTTGTCTGAGATCCAGTTGCTAAGACTTAAGCAGATAATGTTGGGTTGTGATCACCCTTATATTTTTGCCCTGAGTTTTTCCTTCAGCCACTGCTAAGAATATGTCTTTTTTATATTGAGTTGTGGAACCCCATGTAGGGCTATGAGGCATTAGAAAACCAGAGGTCCTGTTCTGAGTTCACTCCAGCTCCCAAAGGTTGTGTCTTACTAAATATGAGGGATAGCAAAGAAGGCAGTGTGTGGTATGGCCAGAGCATTCCACTGGGAGTTACTGCATTCCTGGTCAGATTACTGATGAATTGCATGATCTAGAGCAACTCAATTAGTTATTCTGCACCAGTGGTCTCAACCTGGGGCATTTTTGTCCCCCCAAAGGACATTAGGAAATCTGGAAACATTTTTATTTATTTATTTTTATTTTTTTAATATAAAACTTATTGTCAAATTGGTTTCATACAACACCCAGTGCTCATCCCAACAGGTGCCCTCCTCAATGCCCATCACCCACTTTCCCCTCCCTCCCACCCCCCATCAACTCTCAGTTTGTTCTCGGTTTTTAAGAGTCTCTTATGGTTTGCCTCCTTCCCTCTCTGTAACATTTTTTTTTCCCTTCCCCTCCCCCGTGGTCTTCTGTTAAGTTTCTCAGGATCCACATAAGAGTGAAAACATATGGTATCTGTCTTTCTCTGTATGACTTATTTCACTTAGCATAACACTCTCCAGTTCCATCCATGTTGCTACAAAAGGCCATATTTCATTCTTTCTCATTGCCAAGTAGTATTCCATTGTATATATAAACCACAACTTCTTTATCCATTCATCAGTTGATGGACATTTAGGCTCTTTTCATAATTTGGCTGTTGTTGAAAGTGCTGCTGTAAACATTGGGGTACAAGTGCCCCTATGCATCAGTACTCCTATATCCCTTGGGTAAATTCCTAGCAGTGCTATTGCTGGATCATAGGGTAGATGTATTTTTAATTTTTTGAGGAACCTCCACAATGTTTTGGGCAGCTGCACTAGTTTGCATTCCCACCAACGGTCCAAGAAGGTTCCTGTTTCTCCACATCATGTCCAGCATCTATAGTATCCTGATTTGTTCATTTTAGCTACCCTGACTGGCATGAGGTGATACCTCAGTGTGGTTTTGATTTGTATTTCCCTGATGAGGAATGACGTTGAGCATTTTTTTCATGTGCCTGTTGGGTATCTGGATCTCTTCTTTAGAGAAGTGTCTATTCATGTCTTTTGCCCATTTTTTCACTGGATTATTTGTTTTTCGGGTGTGGAGTTTGCTGAGTTCTTTATAGATTTTGGATACTAGCCCTTTGTCCGATATGTCATTTGCAAATATCTTTTCCCATTCTGTCGGTTGCCTTTTAGTTTTGTTGATTGTTTCCTTTGCAGTGCAGAAGCTTTTTATCTTGATGAGGTCCCAATAGTTCATTTTTGCTTTTAATTCCCTTGCCTTTGGAGATGTGTCAAGTAAGAAATTGCTGCGGCTGAGGTCAGAGAGGTTTTTTCCTGCTTCCTGGAAACATTTTTAATTGTCACAAGTTGGGGGTGCATCTGGCATCTAGTGGTAAGAGGCCGGGGATGCTGCTAAACATCCTGCAATACATAGGACGGCCCCCAACCACCTTTGCAAAGAATGATCTGACTTAAAAATTTCAATAGTGCTGGGTCTGACAAACCCTGGTCTAGATGTCTTTTTTCATCTATAAAGTGGAGGGGTTAGAAGAGGAGGTTGATAATGTGTCTAGCTAGATTAGGTAAACACTATATTCAAATTACCTGTCTACCCGACACAGAATACTTCTGCCCACATCACATCCATAGAAATATGAATCAAATGAAATGAGTTAAAAAAACATCCCTCCCTTTTCTAGCAAACAACAAAATCTAAAACTCAAAATGCTATGAGCTTTTCATGCTCATATTGACCACTGTGTTTGCTTCCATGCCCTAGGTCATTCATCTTAACATGTTACGTTTGCAGATTGCACTTATACCTGTGAGGTAAGGGTTGAGGGTCATCTTCCTTAAGCTGAACTGATTGTTTCTAGAACAGGTTTATCACTTCTAGATTTTCCCATACAAACTTCCCGGTTTGGTGCAGGTCCTAAGATGTCCATGTCCTATTTGTATCCACTTGGCTTTGCATATAATTATCACTCATTCATTCATTCATTCATTCATTTTGTAAATATGCAGTTAGTACCCACAGTGTACAGGCATTGGTTGCTGTGGGGAACCGAAGGGTATGTAAATATAAGTCAAGCCCCTTACAGTGTAATGGGGGAGAAGAGATACATACACCACAGTATCTGATGCAGGGGGACATAAAGTGCCAGAGGTGGTCAGAGGAGAGATCATGTTTGTTGTATGATCACAAAATGCTTCATGAAGGAGGTATAGTATGAACTGGGCTTTTAAGTCTGTCCTGTTTTTTAACAGGTGGATAGGAAAGGAGGAGAGGGAAGGGAGAAAGAATGAGAAATGAAATGCAGGAGGATTATTTCAAGGTGTGCTTGTGGAATGATAAGCAGTCCTGCTTCACTGGAGCAGGCAGTGAGCACTGCAGAGTGGTAGGAGATATTGCTGGGAGCACAGACAGGGTGGGGGCGGAACATTTTGTTCAGTCCTGGTCCTTAAAATAAGGACTTGGATTGGATGACATTTAAGTTTCCTTTTAACCCTAAGATTGTAAGATCTCATCATTCCGTCGTGATATTTGATAGGCGTTAGAAACTCATTTATTTATCCAATAAATACATTTGTTTAGTGACCTCGTACCAGATGCTGTACTAGACACAGGCAATGCAACACTGAACACGCTCTTAAATTTTATTACACTGAAGGGTGGGACCAGGGTCAGAGTTGAGTTATGCAGTGAACCTCTGAACCAGGTAGAATGTGGAGGAGAAGGAAGCCTCAGAAGGCTCTTTTCCTCCTCTGAGGAGGTTTAAAGTCCTGAGCCTGAGAGGTGGTGGTGCAAACAGAAAAGAAAGGAAGATTATGAGCGTGGAATAAAGAACAAAGAGTGACAGGGCTTGGGGGATGGTTGCTGTGGGAAATGTGCAGGAGAAGAATCAAAGATGCACCTGAAGTTTTCTGCCTGAGTTAGGGGGAGTCTGTGATGTTGCAAACAAAATGAGAGACCTGGGAAGGAGCTGGTTTGGAGGGAAAGAGGATGAGTGTTTTTAAATCAGTGTATTGATTCACGGTGCCATCAGGTTATCCAGGTGGGGGAGCCCATTTGAGCGGTTGTAAATGTGGCACCCAACTTTAAAAAGAATAGGGCTAAAGATAAAGATTTGGGCATCTTTTGGGTATTAGCTTTAGTTGCAGCCAGCCAGATGGATGAGATCACCGAGAGAGTGTATATACTTAGAGAAAAGGTAGGAAACAGGCTCTGAAGAATGCACACGTTTAGGAGATGGAAGAAGAAAAGGTGGAGAAGAAGATGAAGGGGCAGTTAGGGAGGTGGGATTAGAATATAGATGGGAAATGCTCCTGAGGGGGAAGCAGGGAGGCAGAGAAGCCAATTCCTGCTGAGTCCCGGATGCAGCAGAATGTGTATACACCCTAATAGCCTCCAGGGAAACAGACTCTGGTTTTAAAAATCCCTTGGATGCATTTAGCTGTAAAAGTGTTGAGCCACCTGATCATTTTATCACTTCTGGGTGCCTCAGCCAGAGGGTGAGGAGGGAGAGGGAAAGGAGGAGGCTCTCCAGTGACTCATCCCTCGTGTGTGTTAAGAGTTTTGGTTAAAAGGTTTGCTGCAAGAGAAAGCTGCTTGACTTATTTTATAATAGGTTCCTGGAGCACTGTGGCAACAGTAGGAAGCTATAGCTTCTGCCCCTGAGAGGGATGCCACCGAAGGGAAGACATTTGGGGACTGTTTGTGATCGATTATGTTTGTGCCATCTTGGAGGGTTGAGTGGTGTGGCAGGGTTTGTAGGTCATTCAAAGCCTATGGTTTCCAGGTAAAGGGACTTTTCATCTTGTAACTTTGGCTGTGGAGGAGGCTCTGTGCCCAGGGCTTGACCCTCACTGACTCCCGAGTGACTCTACACTTTTCTACCATGGTGTCTTGCAGCCATTCCTGTCTGGCCTCAGGGTTCAGGCCACACTCACTCCTGCAGCTTGTCTCTTGCAGTGATGTGTAGTGGTGGGATGTAAACTCTGGCATCAGGCAGAACCAGGTTCCAGGTCTAGCTCTGCCACTTACTAGCTGTGTGATCTTAGTTTAGAGACTTGGTTTCTCTGATCTCAGTTGCCCCACCTGAAAAATGGTTGAAGCTAAACATAACCTACCTCCTAGGATTCTTGTGCAGAGCAAATGAGGTAACATGTACACAGTGCTTTCTTAGACCTTCCACAAATGTTACTTATTGTTGCTGCTTTGGAATTTTTTCTTTTTTCTGTTGAATTGTTTTCAGAATTCCTTTCCCTTTCTCCCAGTGTTTTCCACTTTTTTTTTTTAAAGTACTATATTGAAGAAAATTGATACCTAACACCCATTAGCCAGCTTCTGTCTGGATCCCTATGGAGGGCCTTGAATGCTTTGATTGTTCAGATATAATTCTCTTTTGGAAATAGGGAGCTGTCTTTTGACATCACCTGTAATGCCTGGTGTCTGTCCCTGTAAATATAACAATGATACCACCTACAGTGGTGTGACAATGTAAGTTTACAAAGCATTTTCACACACCCAGTCTTAACAATCTTAGCATCATTTGGGAAGCTGGGTCTTTCACCCCATTAAGCTGGTGACTGTCTTCAGTTTTTAGATGCTGGCGCATGCCTGTGTGTGTGTGTGTGTGTATGTGTGTGCGTGTGCACGCGCATGCGTGCGCACACATGCACACACGTGCAATCTTGAAGGATTGTTTCTTTTCTTTTAACACAAAAAGCTAAAGTTTCAAAGCAGGTGGGGTGTGGGTTAAACACTGTTCTAAATGGCAGGCCTGCTGTTCGTGGGGAGGGAAAGTGGCCTGAAAGTTTAAAAATAACCCGAACATTATAGACTCCTGTGAATTCTACAGCCCGGAGCACTGTGAGTCTGTGGGTGTCTTACCTGCTGGAGTGCAGGCAGGAAAACAACAAGTTGAGAGGCAGGAGGATTTAAATTTGCTGAATCCTTTAGTGGCACGCGTTGGCAGCAGAAGTTTTCATTAAAAAAATGAAAGCCATACCTAATAATCAGGATCGATATTCCTGAATGGTAGGAATAGTGCTACCCGTGGATTTGTTGAACACCGAACACTGGCTAATATTTGGGGCTGCAGTAAAGCAGACCCTCCTTTCCTACTGCTGAACACCATCTCTCCATCTGTTCCTTACCTTCCTTACTGACCCCTCCAGAGTTTGTCTGATAGCATTTCTGGGAAGCTGCCTAAGACTGACCCACCAGGGAGCTCAGGGGGTAGGGCATTTTGGGTAGAGTTGGCCATTCATTGAAAAAACAGGTAAATGGCATGTAAAACCATATTCATCATGAGTAAATTGTGCACAATAATATACCCTTTGGATTTTAAGAAGTTTTGAAGAGTGTAAACAGGTTTTGAAGTAAGACTTGGTTCCCCTTGGCGTGCCCGTGCTGCTCTGGGACATTGAAATGCAGAACCGCAGCAGCAGGTCGGGCTAATTACACCAGCACATATTGGAATACGATGCACTTGGGCATGTGTTGTCCCAGTTGGTCTATCAATAGTCTCCTGAGATTTAGAGGGCAGGCATTACTGTTGTCATTTTTGCACATGTGGTAATAAGCCAAACAAAGATTGAGGTGCAAGTCTCCTGTCTTGTCTCACACTCATTACTTGCTTATGCTAAGACCCTTCAACACCTGCTGTAGTCTCTGGACATTTTCTTGCATCTTGGAATTATAGGATGGTCATGAAATGAAGTGACTAGCCCATGTCTCTATTAATGGTATCAGTGAGAAGCCTACATTATGGTGGTTAAGAAAATGGATTTTGGAGTCAAATAGACCTAGGGTTGACCTTCTGCTATGTCCTTTACCACCCATCTGACCTTGAGGGAAATTATTTCATTTCTCTCAGTTTTGCTTTTCTTATCTGTAAAATGCTTATTATAATAGTACATACCATACAGGATTATTCTGAGAAATAAGGAAAGCAAAGAGCTTAGTGTAGTGCCTTTTTATTAAATAATAAGTGTTTAATACCCATTATAATTAATATCATTAACCAAATTGCCTATACTCTTCTTTGTAATTATTCTTTGTTTGATGCATGTCCATTTTTCTCTTGGATTTTTATAGTCTTGGAATTTGCACTATGAAATCAGGACCTATTAGAGAATAGAGATTATTTTAACAAGAAAAACTAGCATAATAGGAAACTTTGGGTTATTATATTAATAATACTTGACCACTTCACATCCAGCAGAAGTTTTTTGTTTTTTTTTTTTTTTAATTTTTTTTTCAACGTTTATTTATTTTTGGGACAGAGAGAGACAGAGCATGAACGGGGGAGGGGCAGAGAGAGAGGGAGACACAGAATCGGAAACAGGCTCCAGGCTCTGAGCCATCAGCCCAGAGCCCGACGCGGGGCTCGAACTCACGGACCGCAAGATCGTGACCTGGCTGAAGTCGGACGCTTAACCGACTGCGCCACCCAGGCGCCCCCAGCAGAAGTTTTTTGAAGAATGTGACTAAGGGATCGAGTGATTATGTGAAAAAAAACAAGAAAAGTCTCTAAGGGAGAAGACTGTAGTAGGAGCACATCCGTGTGTGTGTTGGGGTTGGTTTGTTAAGGGTCTTAGAGAGGAGTATTTCAGAAATTCTCCCTTTTGATTGAGAATTACATTTTCATCTTTCCCATTTTTAAGTGGCTCATTAGGAATATTTAAAAATCTTCAAAAGAACTTGTGATTCTTCCCATTTAAATATAATGGGTTACATTTATGTATAGGTCTGTCTGATAGCTCCCAACAGCATAGGAAGATCAGTTTATATATTTATACAGTTGGCTGGCAGAATGAGATCAGACCAGAATGGAATGTGTGTCTTTGCATATAGGCAAAAGTGTGTGTGTCTCTTCCACATATAATTCTTCATAAGGGACAGAGGTCTGATGATAACATTTGCCTTTTTGTAGAGAGAAGAGATAGAACTAGTTTAAGATGATGATTGATTTCGAAGCAGAATTTTATTCTTCTGTGTTTTGTATTCTGTGGAAAGAGACCTGAAAATGTTCTTTATATGAGGGTCTGAATGTCTTTTTAAAATACGTGATTCCCTAAATCTTATTTCAACCATATTTTTAAAGAGCGGGAGATATTCCTCATATGAAAATGAACCCTATAATTTGATGATTGATCAAATGAGGGTGAGGCTGTTATTGTGCTGGAAAAGTTCCTGAGTTAGAATATCTGATCTCCTACAGGAGAGGTAGGCATCCTTTCATGCTGTAAGGGGGAGGATGAACACTAAACCCAGGATGAACAGCTGGAAACAGCTGACAACAGAGCAGAGATTCAGTCTAGTCTAGCTAGACTAGCAGGTTCACAGTCTAGTCAGAGCTAGACTGTGTTAGGGGAAGGGCAGCCCCTCAGACAGGCACCAGCTAACAAGCTGATGCTAAGATCTTTTTCACCAAAAAGAGTTGCAGGAGACTCAATGATTCATTCATTGGCGATGTATTTAATAAAGGCCTGCTATGAGTATAACATAATGCAGGCACTCTAGGTAATAAAATGAAGGGGAAGATATGTCCTTTGTACTTGAAAAGCTTATACCATAGTGAAGAAGACAAGGCACACATAATTGAAAAATTAAATAGGAATTTAGTGGTGAAGTTATACCCATGACAACAATGACAGTTAGTAAACAGGTACTATATGAATGACACAGAAGTTCTGTGAATTTAGAGGAGGTAGAGATCACAGATAGAGTTGGAGAGGTTACGGAAGGCTTCATGGAAGAGGCAGAATTGAACTGAACCATACTTTCAAGGATATCTAGGAGTTAGAGAAGCAGAAAAGATGAAAGATGTTCTTGGGTCAGTCTGAAGCAGGTGCTCTGAGCAAGAGTTTTGAGGCAGGAGTGGGCATGACATGTTATAGCTATGTTGATACTATGGCACATGGGGAGATGGTGTTAGAAAGGTAGGTTGAATTCATATTTTCTTGAGTTGTCAGGCTTAGGAGTTTGGCCATTTTTTAGGCAGGAAGGAACCACAGAAGTTAAGTGATTGACAGGGAGAATGACGTCACCCCAGTAGAAACTGGAATTTTTGGAGGGGAGCTTGCTTTGAAGGAATTACAATGAATTCACTTTTTAACACATTGAGTTTGAGATGACGAAGGACAGTCCGTGTAGAGATACTCATTCCTTAGTTGGGCATTTGGATCTGGAAAGAAGGTGGAAAGGTAAGGATGAGACTAGATGTGGAAGCAGAGGGGATAGTAGAAAGTGTGAGTAAGGATATGACCCTGAAAGGAAAGATGTCAGAGAAGATGCAGGGGTTGAGAACAGCCCCTTGGGGGTACTCCCACAATAAAGAGAGGAATAAAAGGAGCAAAAGAAGGAAACAGATATTGAGAAACTGGGAGGTGGGGTGCTAAGATAGGGGAACTCTGGGAAGTAGGGACAGTCAGTGGTGCCAGATGCTACAGAGGAGTCAAGGGGGGGGGGGAATGGGGGAAACAGGACCACAGGAGGTCAGTGGGGGTCTCAGTGCAGTTTCAGGGGCGTGGAAGGGGCAGAACCAGCACATGGCCTGCCCAGGTGCACATTTCAAAACTGGCCTTAAGTCCATATCATATGGGAATGCCTTATTCACTCTGATTATTTTATACCAGGTGGGTGTAACCAGCTGCTCAGCGTAGGAGAGAGTGGGAGAGAAAGGGTGTGGTGATGGACAGGTGGTGGCTTAATCTGCTGATGATTCCAACCCAAAGAGTCCTGTAAGAGGCAAGACTGGTGGGTGTGGTAGAAATGAGTTCCCTTCTCTGGGCCTTTAGGGTCCTCTAGGCTCTGTTTCAGCTGTGAGCTGCTTTTCCTGCTAATCGGGACACTGTCTTCAAGAGTGAAGTGTGGGGAATGGATTAAGATCAGCAAGTTCAGGTTATAACTCAGGTACCTTCTCGTCCTGGGCACTGCCTCCTTTGCTCTAGCACCTGACATCATGCCTGACACATGGAAGGTGCTCATTTTATGTTTGCTGAATGAATGAATCAGACTAAACCCACCCAGGCTGAGCAAGCTTTGCAATGTGTGGGCTGTATTTTGTTTTCTGAGTCAAGAGGCCAAGGGGGCGGATGGATGGGCGTGCTTCCGTCGGTTGTTCTCACCCTTAGATACTGAAGCATCCTCCGCTCACCCCTACCAGTCAGAGCTAGAGCTCTGCAGAGTCCTCCTGCTGCACTTTGCCTTGACCAGGAAGCAAGGCTGGACCCTGAGGATAGGTGCTGAGGTGAAGTAATGGGGCAGGGATCCTTTGACATCTGGGAATAAACATTGAAGCTCCAAAGGGACCTTCTCAGTAAGGGTTAATGTTTGTTTGATTGAATATATTTGACTTTTGTTCAGATTGAAAAGTCAGCTCGTCTTAGGGAAAAGAAAGGATCGAAGTGGTAATAGATTTTTTGTGATCCTAGTTACACTGAAACACAGTAAACATGCTGACTGGTTAATTAGTCCCGTGCATCTAGCATTCGCTCCACAGCCTGGGCATTCATGTTCCATGCTGCTGTTCCATGCTGCTGTTCCATGCTGCTTCTCCCCACCTCCGGTGCCATCTCTTTCAAAGGGATCTCCCTAGTTCTTCCCTTTTCCTGGCTGCTCCCAGCTGGAGGGGATGTCTCCCTTCTCTGTTCTCCCCCTCATGGGGTACACTATTATGATGCACACTACATTCTGCTTTGTATCAGAGCCCTTCATGGGTATGTTTCACCCTTCCTCTCTCTAAAAATGTAAGCTGTCAGAGGCTGTGACTATGTCTGATTTATCCTTGAACCTCAGAATTCCTGAGAAAAATGCCTGGCACATGAGAATGCTTTCATGAGTATTCATTAAGGGGACTTATGTATTAATGAATAAGTAAATTAATGAATACCTCTCCCAGGTACCAAGGCCTTTGGGCTCTTTGGACTCCGATCTCTAATGTTTTTCTTTCTTTTCTCTTTTTCTCCATTTGTCCTTCTGACCAAGTCTCAGACACTTCTATTTCTCTGCCCCTCCGTCCACTCCACACACACCAAAGTCATCTCTGATCTGCACTTCTGAAATCTGCTTTCGGAAACGAAAGCTGCCAGATATGTGGTTTGCTATGTGTTACTGTGGTCACAGCTACCATTGCTGAAATGTATTTAACAAACACATATATAGCGCTTGTGTGCCAGGTAGGTAGTGTTCTAAGAGCTTTACACATACTAACTAACTTCATCTTCATAACGGTCCTGAGACAGGTGGCATGCTTTCCTCAAATTTAACCCTTTGGGAGGCTTTCTGGCTCAGGGTCATGCTTCACCTTACAAGATCAGGCCTGTGATGGACTCTGAAGCAAGGAAACCATTATTTTGACATGCAGAATGTTAATGGCGGCCACCGATTGTGAAGAGTCCTGACCTTATTATCAGGAGATCCAACTCTGCTATTTCCTAGCTCTGTGCACTTGAACAAATACCTGACCCTTTGGGCCGCAGATAACAGAATGTGCCTTACAGTCCTGCAGCAAAGATGCAGTGAGATGACATTATCACAGTTGGCACTCAGGAAATATTGAGTTGTCATAAATGAATGGTTTTAAAAACATTTTTAAGCAAAATTTGCACATCTATAGTTAGCTGGTGGAGTGTTAGAGCTGTGGAGTTTCTCAAGCATGGGTTTGAGAAATGCTGCTTCTAGGGATGGACATTACATAAGGATGTAAAGTTATGTTTTCACCCAAGTGAGGGCTGTAAGGTATTGTGGAAGCCACCAGATTCAAGATGTCTGCATTGCCATAATGCTCCTCTGCTCTGCAATGAATTTGCACATGGTCTCCTGCCAACTTTTTTCTTAAGAACCCACTCCCAAATCCTCTCTGCATTATGTTCCTTAGAGCACTGCTTTGCATAAGAGTCTATTTCTTGGAAAAGCTCAACAGGGGGAAAAATAGAACAAAAGGGGCTCTGATAGCTTAAGCATAAGTTATCTGAGTGTAATTGTTGGAGGAGCGGGGTTGGGGGTGGGGTATGAGGAAGCCGGGCTGGTGGGAGGGGCACACGCATTTTGGATGAGGTTAGATTTACAGACTCCGCAGTGACGGGCTAAAATCTCATTCGAAGATGGCCCAAGGCCTGACAGATCTGGGAAGAGCTTTATGAATGAGGGGAATAGGCTAAGTGCCTCTCCAATCGCGATGCTCATTCTATCCATCTTAGTACAACCTCCCATGGCCTTCCTGGTCTGCGGGAGTGCAGCCAACTGGTTTCATCCCTTTTCCAAAGGTAACTGGAGGGACCCTCTACCAGTAGCCTTCCCTCCTGCTTGCATTTTGGATGGTACACTGGAATTGAGGGGCTACAGGGTGAAAGCTTTGAGATTAAACCATCTATATGGGGTTAATAATCTAGTGAAGTTTTTCACTTGCTTCCTCAGACCCTGTTGGGTTTCTAGTTTGCAGGTGACTGCTTGCCGAAAAACATGCAGGTGGAAAAACATTTGCTTGCACCATCTTAACTGTGTGCGTATTGTCCATATGTGTGCATGTACACATGTGCATATGCATGCAGTGTGTCGACTTTGTGCCCAGTGTGTGGGGCTGTACTTTCTAAATACTGTGAGATGGGCTGGTTGTATTATAGTGAATTTTGGGGCTTGGACCTCAGCAAAGTCCCACATGGGAGTAGAGGGCTGGTGACAAGAGGTCACTTCTTTAGGCATTACCTAGGCTCTGGAATATCTGGGGGGTGCTGGGCTGCCAAGTACCTGAGCTCACAGTGATGTGCTCACAAGTGACCAGTAGATGGTGCTCTAACAACAGGGAACTATGGCCTCTGTTCCTCATGGGCTGGAAAGCGATTTTAGGAAACCGGTTTCCAATCAGTTATGACCAAATGCTGATTTTCTGCATTTCCATATGTGGGTCTTTAATACATTGGAAAGAGGGACACTGTAAGGAGAATTCCCACCAAGTTCCCTTATGAAGAGCATCATGGCAATGACCTGTTTTTTTCTAAGGATCCTCCTGGATCTTGAGGGCAATAGATGTGTTTAGTTTAGCATCTTCCCAGCATGGTCCCAGGAACGTGTGGCCACTGATCAAATCCAAATTGAGGATGGCAAGCATAGAATTCCCATGGGCTTAGTGTGAGTGTAGAGTTTCTTCTCTTGACAGTGAAAAATTTGGAATTACACTCTTACCATCCACAAGAGATTAGACTGGGTGTTAGAAAGAGCCATAAAGTGCAAGTCAGAAGATCTGTTAGAAGCCCAGGGAAAATTACTTAATGTTTCTGAAACTGCTAATTTGTCCACCAAATCAGGGTCGTAATACATGGGTTAGCTGGCTGATCTCAGAGATTTGTTGTGAGGATTCTGTAAGCTGAAAACTATTAAACACACATAAAATGTAATTCGGCCATTAAAATTCTAGCCCTCTGGGGGCTGGAAGAATGGGGGCATTAGAGAGTCACAGATCTCAAAGGTCTGAAGAGCTGTGACTGTAGGGTGGGGGATGGTAGATGTGGTGAAATATGAGTGTATGCCTCCCTCTCAACATTACTGCCCTCAGACCAAGTCCATTACCAAAGACTTTTATACCGTCATGCTTGCCTCTTTCCTCTGGGGCTGCACCCTCCAGGAATTCCCCATTTATAACCTCGCTACAGAGGAGCTCGTACTCGCTGGCATAGTCTACATTATCCCCAACACATGTGCTTGTGACTGCTGTCTCAGAATGCAAGGAAGGCAGGCCTCAATTCCACTGGGGCTACACATCTCCAAGTCTAATATCCTGTCTTGGGGATCCTAGGTCTCTAAAGAATTACAGCAGCCACAGAGAACACAGAACATTGTAGAGAGAGGAAGCAGAATTAGTACTGCCTCTCTGCTGAGTGGGTGACATTGAAGACCCAAGTCTGGGTGTTCCAAATCTTCCAGGAACCTCTTCCAGGAGGTAAAGCTCAGAGAACCCTGCTTCCTCTGAGCATTAACAAATGGGCACACCACCCTGAAGCCTGCTAAGGCCCAGACACAGAGGACAGGGGTGAAGTCGTACTCTGAGAATGAGGTCTTTCAGGCACTCTGGTCGGTAAGGTTATAGAATCTAATTTAATCCAGGAAGAGGACACGTTTTTGGGGGTCATCATTTATTTTGTTCATTATTATGTCCTCAGTGCCAACAGTGTCTGGTGCTCAAAAATATTTATCAGATGATTGATTTGAATGAATTTTGTACTATGGATTATGGTTCTGCCTGAAAGCACGGGTTTGCTCACTTCTGAAAGCCCTTTCTAATCTACACAGTTTGCAGGGTTACTGAGACGACCACTTGTGACCATTGTGAGTGACGAACAGGGACCTCATGGTTCATAGCAACATCTTCCCTTTTACTTCTGACTAGGTATCTGACTGAAAAGGACCCTCCAATTAAGGTAGGTAGAATGACAGAGTAAGGCAGTAATGTGAAATCAAAATAATAATTAGAGCTGACACACCTTGTGTAGTAATTTGGCCTGAAACAGGCTACCCTGACTCAAAAGGTCAACATGCCATCCCAAAGGCAGCAGTGACATCATTCCTTTGGGTTTCCAGTACCCAGAGAATTTCCCTTCACACATGTTCTCATATGTTCTCACACAGTAGACCTTGCGTCAGTGCTCACGTGGCCTTGCCCACAGACACATACACATACACATAGGAACACACGTGCCTCTCACTCAGATGTCCCTTCCCTTCCCCTCAGTTAATCTCACACACAGGGACACACTGCCTTTCAGACACGAAGCTGCATTCACCCAACCTCTTGGCCTTGGTCAGACTCTGTTTCTTTCCTCAGCCACCCGCCCCTTCCTTTTCTCTAACATTGCTCATGTGGGGAGGATTTGGATAGAGCTGTGTGTTGAGGCTGAGATTGGAAAAAAGCAGAGGCAAGTGTGTTCCAGCTACTGGAGACATGGGAGGGGGCGGCTGGTACCTGTGTTCCGTTCAAACCACTGAGTCACCTGTGGACAAGGGCGTGGTTGCTAAACCCTCTTTCTCAGGGCCTTGGAGTCCACCTTTCCCACTTAACGCAGCTCAGATACTAATTGGTTTTTTCTTCATTAACAGGGTGGGTTTGAGGAAGTCAGTGGAGCGGACTTAAGAGTAAAAGGGGTGGGTGGGAGGATCTCCTGATAAGACTTTGAGAAGGGTAGTGTTAGCCCCAAACTACCATCGCCGGCCCCAGTATCTGGGCCACTCTTCCAGAAATGGATGCGCAGGGCTCCTCCGGAGCTGAACCCAAGAAGCCGCCCCAGATCGCATTTGCCTAGGGAGGGCAGAAGCTCCCGCGGGGAGCTGGCACCAACAGCAGGGTGCGGAGCCGCCAGTGGTCCCAGCGTGCCTCACGGGGCCTGCGGGTTGCTAAGTGGGGAGACAGGGAGAGGGTGCTGCCTTCTCCGCGGAAATCCCTGGGCAGCGTTCCTTGGAGACTGGGAGGTGTGGAGAAGCAGCGACCCGGCCCTGGAGCGCGGCGCGCACGGCGCAAAGGCTTCGACTACCCCGCCTGGGCGGGCACTGCGCGGGGCACAGCACCGGCCGGCGCCTCGGCGGGGACGGAAGGCGCGAGTGCGTGCGCGCGTGCGTGTGCGCCCCCGCCGGGCCTGGGCTCGGCTCTCTTGCGGGGACC
The DNA here is from genome assembly GCF_028749965.1 of Puma concolor. Classification (NCBI taxonomy): domain Eukaryota; kingdom Metazoa; phylum Chordata; class Mammalia; order Carnivora; family Felidae; genus Puma; species Puma concolor. Next base: position 43,480,327 of record NC_141683.1, read on the forward strand.
GTGCCGCGCCGCCAGCTGCGCCTGCCTCTCTCCTCTGGCGTTACTTGCGGGAGAGGCGACTCTTGCTGGACCTCTGCGGAGGTGGCCCGCTACCTTCTGGCTAAATAAATCTATGAGCCAAACCAACCTCACTTCCCAGGCCCCTGCAGCTGCGGTCGGCCGGGGTCCTTCCGGCTCCATCCCCGCCCCTCCTGTCCTCACCGGCCCCGCCCCCGCTTCTCCAGGCGCTCCAACGCGCGCCTCGCTGCGCCTCTGCGCTCCGCTCGCCCCCCCTCCCACCCCCAACTCCTCGCCTTCTCCTTTCCTTCCCCACCTCTCCTCTGCTTCCCGGAGTGGGGCTGTCGGTGGCAGAAGACGCCGAGCCGTTCGGCAGGAAGTTCGGTCCTTGGACAACTCCCGTGCCAGGCCACGGCTAGGCTCGCCTGCAACCTGTTCCTCCCTCGCCCAAGTGCTCGCCGCCCGCCCGCTCCCGCCCTCGCCCCGGCGCAGCCGCGGATCGCTGTTGCATGCTGATCCGGGGAGGCGGCGGCGACGGCGGCGGCGGCGAGCGCTCCGGCAGGATGCTGGCACTCGGGCTCCGCTGCTCTCCGGAGGCTGCTCAACTTCTATCCCAAGCGCAGGAGCTTTGAAGTCGTTTGTCCCTCTCCGGTTGGATTGACTTCTTCTTTTGATATTTTGGGCGTTGCGGTTTGCGCAGGAACCTCAGTATCGCTCCCCCCTCCCTCTCTGTCAACCTTTGGATGCGTCTGTGCTGGCAGATTTAAAGACCCAAGTCTTGGCTGTGGAATTTCTTAGATGGACTTGCCGGGGCTGGCGTTATAAAGCATGTCACCATAACCCCGTCCTTGTCTTTTTTTTTTTTTTTTTTTAAGTTATTTTGTTTTCATTTTTCCCTTCCTCCCCAACCCCCACCCCCAATAAATCACCAAACTGTTACCTAGCGGGCCGGTGCCTGCCTCTCTTCCAGAACTAGGTGGTGCGTCTGCCAGAAGAGGAGCTATGTTTGAAGAGCAGCCTACTCCACCCCTCTCTTCTTCAGTCCCCGAATGCCACCACACACTGGCATTTTGAAAAAAAAAATTGCCTCCAGAAACTGAGCACCCCCAAGCCCTACCCCCGTTGTTTTTTTTTTTGTTTTTTTTTTTTTTTCCTCCTTGAGGAATGGAGCTTCGCAGAGGTTGCATTTAGATTCAACAGTTCAGAGCAGCGGGGCTGCTGCTGCCGCCGCCTCTCTCAAGAGCTCGCGAGGCTCCCCGGAGGCGGTGGTCCCCGTGCTCGTCTGGATGCGGCTCTGAGTCTCCGTGTCTCTCTGCTTGTTGCTGTGTGCAGGTGTCCGGCCGCGATCACCTTTGTGTGTCTTCTGTCTGTTTAAACTTCAGGATGGCTCGCTTCGGGGAGGCGGTGGTCGGCAGGCCGGGGTCGGGCGATGGAGACTCGGACCAGAGCAGGAACCGGCAAGGAACCCCGGTGCCGGCCTCGGGGCCAGCGGCCGCCTACAAGCAGTCGAAAGCGCAGAGGGCGCGGACTATGGCTTTGTACAACCCCATTCCCGTCCGGCAGAACTGTTTCACCGTCAACAGATCCCTGTTCATCTTCGGAGAAGATAATATTGTCAGGAAATACGCCAAGAAGCTCATCGATTGGCCATATCCTTTCTTGCCCACCATAACTCCCCTCTCTCCCTTTGCATTTCTTCCGGTAAGGGGGGAAATCTAGCATGGAATTTATCCCCCATCCCCTTCCTGGTGCCAATTTGCCCCTTTGCTGGAGTGCACTCTACTTCGGTGCACCTGAGGGGCAAGCTTGGTGTCTGTAGAGACCAGTGTGGGCACTAGTGCTTTTCAAGGTAAGACTTGGTTTTTGATTTTTCCTATGTGGAAATCTCTGGTGTCCCTGGGTGCATGGTGTTGCTGTGTCTGCCCCTTTCTGGGCTGGGCTTTGTCTGATTTTCAGGCCCCCTCAGGCCCTTCACATAGAATGGATTGCCCCAAATCTCAGGGTTTTCTTTCATACTCACTCCCCTTTCCTCCCTCAAAGACACCCCCTCTGTCTGCATCCCCACCCTCTGGAAAGACACCTGCACTGTCTGCTTGTGGGGAAGTCAAGGCTCCCTGAGGGGATTTATCAGTTCAGAAGCTTCAAGAGTCTGGGCCAAAACCCTGTAGACAAATAGACAAATGGACAAATAAAACAGCCATTTGGCTGGGGATTCAGCTAACTCTGGGGACTGAGTTTAAGTTCCACTGAGAGTGGAGTGAATGAACGTGTCAGCAGAGGCAATCTCTAATGATACAGCCCAGACCGCTCAGAGTGGAGTTTTCTTTTCAGCCAAAGAACAGCTCATCGGAGTCCATCCTTTTCTTAGTCCTGGGTTGGGTACTCCTGCCTCTGAATGTTTGACTCAGCTGAGTGCTCTCCTTGTGCCCAAGATTCAGGTTGATCTGCTGAGCTTGAATTCATCAGCTGTGCCCAGAGATGTGCAAGCCGTCTGTCTCTCCCTACCTCCAAAGGAACTGCTCTCCACAAAGAGCTGGTGGGGGTGTCTCTGATGGTGGCAGTTTCAGGGTGAACAGGCATAGAAGGAGCTTCTTTGCAGGTTTAATCAAGTGCACCAAATACAGGCTGCTGATTAGGCATCTCACCGCCTTGTTCTTCACTAAGAATTTGGGCACCTGGCAAGGTCTTTAGGAATTGGGGTTGGTGGGGAGGGTGCTTAGTAGGAAGCAAGCCAGTGGCATGGCTTTAAATAGGGGAGTAGGTTTGGAGACATGGGACTTTGATGCTTGTGGAAAGAAATTTCTTGGGAAGGATGTACCTGCAGAGGAGGCCCCTAGTCGTCTTCTCTAGCCTCCTCTCTCCCCACCCCCACCCTCCAGGTGTGCAGCAGTGAGACAGCTGGAGCTGCATTGGGTCTCTAGTATCAGTGAGGCACGTGGCTCGCTTCCTCCAGGGCCTGGGCATCTCCCTACTACCCCCACCCCAGTCTCTGGCCTTCCCCTCCTTCTTCCCTAGTTCTCTGCCTCAGCAGCACTGCGATTGGCTGGCGCATGGTGCTTCTAGGCAGCACCCCTCATTAGAAACGAAGGAGCATCTCGAAGCAGATATTCTTCCTGCTGCTGCTCAAATCCTCCCACAACCACCCCTGGCTGGGCTTCCTCTCTCCTCCTCTCTGTGCTCCCCTTCTCCTCCCACCCCCACAGAGTGCTTCGGGGCCATTCCGTGCTGAGTTAAACGTATCTAGGGGTGGGGATACTGGGGAGGAGGAAGGGTCCTGTCCCTGCAGTCCCGCCTGCCCGGTGCGCAGCACAAAGCGGACAGATCTCATTGTGTTGCGTGCTGCGGCAGCAAACACTCCTCTAGTCAGGTTTCTACGGATTCCTCCCGCGGGGCTCCGTTCCCCTGTCCGCCTCTACAGTTCTCTAAAATTCCCCACACTCCAGGTGCTGCTTTACTGTGCCCCTCTCTTAGGGTCGTGTTTACCGAGGCGCCCCTCGGTTTCCTGGCGGTAGACAAAGCCGCCCATCCACCCCGCGGGTGGCAAAGGGTGCCAGCAGCCATCGTTGGCACCTAGGACAGCGCCACCGAAACTCCCCAGGCGTGCGCGCGGCGGTGGGATCAGCCCGGTTCAGCACCTCGGGCACTTCCGGCTGGGCCCAGACTGTCGGGGGGGGGGGGGGGGGGCGGGGGTTGGGAAATGAAGCACGGGGTCCATACTACGCGGTTGGCGCTTTTCACGTTTTCTCTTCCGCTGCAAAGACACCGCCTTTCTGCCAGGCGTTGCGAGCGCAAGGTGCGACAGTGGGTTTTTACTCCGCCCTTTCCTTGTCTTTGGCCAGGATGGACCAAAGAGAGTCAAAGGAGAGAATGGGGAGTTGATTTCAGCATCGTACTCTGCCTTGGCCCAGAGCCTGGTCCCAGTGGCCTCTTCTATCCCCATAGCTGGAAGTTTCTCAGTGGTTCTTCAGCGTGCAGGCTGTTGTAACAGTGTTCAGAGAACATCTGCTAAGGTGTGTAGAGGAGCCTGGTTGGAAAATTTAAAATACACCATGTTTGCTTTTTTTCCCCCTCCTGGCTGTACAGCGAGACTGTCTAATATATATTCCCTCTGGTGGTGACCGTGTGGAAACATTGCGCTTCTTTGGGTTCTGCGTTTTCTCCAGTACTGCATCTGAGATGCTAGTCTCGCTTTCCTTCCTACCTGGACACCCAGCTTCCTGAAATCGCTCCCTTTTTCTTACTGGGTGGCACTGTGAGCCGTGGTTAACCAGTAAAACTTTGGAGCCAGGCTGTCTGCATTCAAATTCCCCGTTCCTTCACCAGCTCTGTGACCTTGAAAAGTTACTTAATTACTTCGTGACTCAGTTTCCTTATCTGTAAAATGAGGGTGATAGTAATGAGTTACTGGGAGAACTAAATGAGGTAGTAAAAGTCCAGTTTGTAGAACATTGCCTAATTACCCAGTAAACACCAGCTGTTATTTTAATGGGGTCCTTCAGAAATTTCAGCATCCCTGAAGAGAGGGGTCTCAGTTCTAAATGAAGCGTGCCTTCTAGATTTTGCTTCTCAAAAAAGCAAAGAGCCAACAACCAAATCATCTGGGGGCCTGTTCCTGTTAAAAATTCAGGACCTTGAGCCCCACTTCAGATTTACTGAATCAGAATCTGCATTTTAATAAAATCCCCAGGTGGTTAGTACGCACATTAAAGTCTGGGAAGCACTTCTTGACTGTTTGTAAGGGCCAGATTTTTGGAAAAAAGAAAGATTGTTCAGAAAATGTGTTAAGACCTCCTGCTTTGAACTGACATAGGAACATGTAACATGCTTTTGGACTTTGATTATTTGTGCACTATGTCTCTGAGACTTACACATCTTTTATGGGCTGCAGAAAGTCACCGTGGGTCTAGGAGGGAAGGAACACTTCTGTGTGCTGTGTTAGCCTCTCTTCATGCTGCCTATTACTTGTCTTTAACAAATTGGCCTGAAAAGATCAGTTAAGTGAAAGGAATTATTTAATTTATACTTGTAGCATTCTCTGGCTTGCGTGGGTGGGTGGGGTAATCTTTTCCAGTTATTTAATAGGGGAAGTCTAGTTCTTATGGAAAGAAATGCCCACAATAACCCTGATTTGTCATGAAAGATGGTGGTAAGTTACAGCCCACTCTGAATGTGTTTCATTTTTCTTGGAAGCTACATCTGCATAGGGAGATAATTTTATTTTCTTATGGCACTCTTTTCTGCAGTGGATACCGTAACCTTTTTGAAAATGCTAATCTGATTTAAAATGTGATATTACATTCTATATGATTCTTCCATTTATTTCTTGCTCATCTAATAGATGTAACAAAAGGATTTTCTTTTCCTCACGGAATTGGCTGCTCCGAGCGTCATCCCGCATTCACTGCCATATGCTAACCAGCTCTAACCCTTCCATTCCCAGACCCAGTTATTCTATGGACACATACAATGTCTCCCTCATGGTTTGTGAGATGCCTCACACTTGTTCGTACTTTTTTAGGTCAGAGGATGAGAGGAGGAAATATATCTGACTTGGGGACTCTGTGCCATTGATGGGCAGTAGGAGATTTCCTCCCCACTGATGATGTGGGTCATCTCAGCAGGGGAACACATGTTTCATGCAGAAATGTACAGGGCCTAAAGTAGGAAGATCAAATGTGTTTGCAGCCGCTGAGATGTTGAAGCTCATTATAATGAACTTGTAGATATTCATCCATGATTTCTTGTTGCAGAGAATTTCATTGTAGTCTCAAAAGACTCTGGCTCTGGGTCAGAGGTTATGTGCTGTATTATGGTAAATTTCCCATTGAAAAATGTGCATTTATTTTGGAGGATTTTGGTGAGGATTACTAAAAGCTTTATTGTCCACATCTCCCATTTTGACATAAACTTTTCTGCTGTTCTGGTTGTCTATAAATATACAGCACCTTGCAGGATAGTAGACTGTAATCTTGGCAAGAATTTCAGGTTTGATGTAACGCTAATGGATCATGAGTCAGAGTGCCTTGATTAGGGCAGAGGGTGGCAGCTAACAAGGACAGAGTCTGTAATTATATCCTATGATCACATAATGCAGAAGGGTTTCGCATCTTCTGTGTACCTGGGCACAGATGCAGACAGTGAAGCAGACAGTGATTGTCACTGGCCCTGCGGCTGCTAGAGAAAGGTCTTCATTTCCTCTGGAAACCAGGCTATGCCTTGTCGTGGGGACCAGTTGCCATTGGGATGCAGCCTGGAAAGCGAGCTGGAGCGAAGGAGTTTGACAGAAATGAAATGACGGGAGGCTGGAGATGAAAATATCTTGGACGCGATAGTTTTGTCTGTTGGCTTGCGTGTCACCATGTCTCCTCTTCCCTCCACTTGCTTTCCCTGTAACAGGCGGGATGCACACTATGAATTAAAGGAGGAGGAGGGAAATAATGAGCACAGGTCTTTTTTATCTTCTGAAAGATTCAGACTTTGGAGTTTATTAGCTCCATCCAGAATTGCTGATCTCTTTTTAGCTGCTGCTGTATAAAATGTAGGGTTCCCCCCCCCAATCTCTGCAGCTTCCCCCCTCTTCATAGGAACATCTGGTTTCCTCCTATCTTCATGTTCTTAGTTAAAATAAAACGGAGTCAAGATTCGCTAAGCTGTCAGAACTCCTGCAAACCCTTGACTCCTTGGTTTCCACCCGCAGCCCAGCAGCCTCCCTTTTGTCGTTCGCAAGGCTGCACAGGAAGCTGCGGGTCTCCAAAAGCCCAGCCATGCAAGCCAGCTATCAGAGGCCACTCTGTTTCTCACTGACCACACAGACAGGAAAGAGGGAACCTAGACGTGACTGTAATGAATACCCTTTTATTCAAAGAGAGAGACTTTCTCTTTCTGCTGTCTTCTGTCCCTTTTCCATCTTTCTGTATTTCTCCCTCACTCATTTTTAGGTTCAGCCTTTGTGAATAATTCATTATATGTGTGGGTTTTCTCTAGGATTTTCAGAAAAGGAAGGTTATTTGTCTACTTGGATACAAGCAAGGTCTCTTGCCGAGGACCGGCTTCACAGATGGACTTTTTCGTCTACATCCTCTGTTTTTTGCAGTGGGACTAGGACACAAAGAAAGGTAGTGGGGGAGCTGGCTGGGGAGGGGGGTAGAGATCTCTTTTAACATGCTTTTTCTTGCTGCTTTTATAATGACTGCCTCCTACCCAGTCCTGTTACATTTGGGTGCCCCATAAATATGCAGCTACTCCCCTCCTCTATTCAGAGAAATGGTTAACTAGGAGATATTTATGTCCCCCAAGTACTTGTCACTCTGAACGCTCTTGTCATCCCAGGTCTTACGCTAATAAATGCTGAACCATAGAGCTCAGGAGGCTTCTGTAATTGTTTCTTTTCAAATTTGAGTGGGACTTCACATAGGAATTTGGAAGGGTGAGCAGGTACTGAAATTAATGTGTACCACTCCCCATCCGCTCTGTCATCTGCACCGCTACGTGGCTTTTAAAGCAGTCCCTTTTGGGGGTGCCTGGGTGGCTCAGTCCATTGAGCATCTGATTCAGCTCAGGTCATGATGTCACAGTTCATGAGTTCAAGCCCCACATTGGGCTCTGTGCTGACAGATCAGAACCTGGAACCGGCTTCAGATTCTGTGTCTCCCTCTCTGCCCCTCCCCTGCTTGTACTCTGTCTCTCTCTCAAAAATAAATAAACATTAAAAAAATCTGAAAAAGGGGTGCCTGGGTGGCTCAGTCGGTTAAGCGTCTGACTTTGGCTCATGTCACGATCTCACAGTTCATGAGTTCGAGCCCCATGTCAGGCTCTGTGCTAATAGCTCAGAGCCTGGTGCCTGCTTCAGATTCTGTGTCTCCCTCTCTCTCTCACTCTCTCTCTCTCCCCCCACTCAAAAAATAAATAAACATCAAAAAAAAAATTTTTTAAGCAGTTCCTGTCGAGGAGGGATAGAAATGCCAGTGACGTGTGGCAACACTTCCCCTCCCAAGCATTCTGGACCTGCACAGAGAGGACTTGTGTATGGGCTCACTAGCTCGTTTCCAGCATCACTCTTACTTAAGGGCAGAAAGTACAGCACCGAGTTTTTAGGCTCCTCCAACCTGATGGTCTCTTATGTGTCAGTCCTACTTTCGGGGGATGGCTGTGGTTACTTTTGCTCACTGAATAGCCCAGGTATGTTTACTTAATCTTCCATTCCCTGTATCTTTGGCCAGTCTTTGGCTATAAACTCTCATGAGCCCCCCATATCACTGTTTCTGGAAAGCAAGGAGCAGCCAGGAGGTGTGTACTTAAGAAGGAAAAATGGGCCAGATTAAGGAGAATGGCACTGAATGACTAAAACGTGTCAGTTATCCACGATACTTCCCACCCTGCCCCTGGCAGAGCGGTGGGTACTTCTTAGGAGTGCCTTTTTTTTTTTTAATTGCATGTTGAGTTCCAAATTTGTAGGACTAGGCAGTTCCACTCTTAGTCCTTTAGAATATTAAAAAAAAAAAAAAAGGTTCTTTTTTAAAGTGGTAGTTCATCCCTGACGCAGGTGGGCAGGGCTTGGGAATGTGACTCCAGGCTAGGCTCCAGCTACGGGCTCCTATGGTCCAGCCAGTGCAGGGCTTCAGGGAGAGGCTGTGCATGGCACCTGTGCCAAGTGTGGTCTTTTTGCCTGTGGGTGGTTGATTTGAATTGCTGTTGCAACTCTGCATAATTTTGAGGCTACATTTTTTTTTTTTTTTTGCTGCATTTGTTCATGCTGCATTTGTGGTGCCTCTGTTCTCCCCATCCCTGGAGAATTTGGAAAGCCTGTGTCAGATGTATGCTTTAGCTTTCTAAAGGCTTCTGTCAGTAGAGCCGGGAGTGGGGTGTCTATATAGCTGTCCCCTTTAAAGAAGGGATGAAGAGGATGTGGCTGATTGGTGGGTAACAGATTAGAGGGGAAAGGAAGAAATTCTCTACTCAATGTCAAGAACTGAGGCTTATAGTAATTCGATTCTGGTGTAATTTCTGTGGCTGAGATGCCAGACACTGTGTGTGCCTTGTGGACCCAGAGAAGAGGCTCTGAAAACCAATGCAGGGAGGGAGATTAGTTTTCATAAGCCTTTCTCAACCTTCAACTTAGTGTAGGTTTGAAGTGTTTCAAACTTTCTGTGCCTCTTTCTCAATTTCCACACCATTGTCTCATGGGGCTGGTCAGAGTCAAAAAGCATGAAATGGATTTTCAACAGTCACTCACCAGCATCCTGGCAATTTCCAGCTGTGTGTTGTTGGGAACTCTTTTGCTACTATTCTGTCAGAGACTGTTCCTTCCAGCAGGTGACTTCCATCAGCATCAAGGCTAATTCCTCATCTTGTTTCTTTGTGTCAAAGTCATACATATGCACTGCCCATTTTATCTATGTCACTGGTTCTCTAGCTTAGTGGCACTCAGGATCTACTGAAGGCATCGTAAAATACAGATTTCTGGGCCCTATGGCCAGAGTTTCAGATTCACTTATAAAGTGAAGTAGGTCCTGGGAATATGCATTTGTCACAAGTCCCCAGTTCACACTGATGCTGCTGACCGTACTTTGAGAACTGCTGTTTGACACGGTTTCATTATCTGCCCTGCATTGCCTTTAGAGAAGGCCAGTTTTATAAATCACTGAGGAGAGTCTTCGTCCCAAATTTCTCTCTCATATTCCAGCCTGAAGCCTTGCTGCTACCTTTAGGTTCAGATAGTGACGCTTCAGGACTTCTCTGTCAAAATACAGATGATCTTGGGAGCAGTGATATAGTAGCTAATACGTGGCATTAACACCTTATAAGTGAAGGCAGGCTCTTCTGAGAACTGACACTGGACATTCCCCCTTTAATTTCAGCATCTAATGCAAGACTGGCTCATGTTGAGCATTTGGTAAAATTATGTTGGGTGAATTAATTAATTGGTTACTCTTGGTTAACAACAAACATCAATGTACCCAGTGTTGCAAACATTATGTGCCTAGTGTTGCAGTGACCTGGACCTGTAGGAACAGGTGTGGCCCTAGTGTGGGGAGAGGAGGTTGCTAGGAGGTAGTGAGGGCACAGGATGGCTGGTGGGGTCATTACAATGGGAATTTGGAGGTTGGAAAGACGAACTTCAGCTACCTCACGATCTTGGTATCAACCACTTCAGTTTCTATGTTACCCAATAATGACTGTGAAAAAACTACACAGTATTTGTTATCTGGCATTTTATTATATAGAGCTCTTTATTAATGGGTACAGAGGTCTGTAGTATAATAACAATTGAGATTTGTTCCAGTGGCCCCCGGGCACCACAAAATGTCATAGTGCTTTCTGGATTTTACCAATGAAGCATTCGTTACATTGTGATCAGCTTGGTTTGAATGGTGTGTGCACTTTGTTATGTTCAGAGATTTTGCAATTTATAATCCATTTTGATTATTTAAAGTAGCTCTTTATCACTTTTTTTGTTAAATTGACCAAAGTGTCCTTCTCTAGCTACGCCAGATAACAGAGGAATCCCTGCATTGTTCTAGAAATCAGTCCTTTCAGCTCTATAAATACTCTAGGACCTGGAGATGAATCCTGGTACAATTGTCATATTGTCAGGTGGTCATTAGAACAAAAGTCCTAATTTTTGAAATGGATTGATAGTTCAGCAAGATTTGGATTCACTGGGCAAGTTCTCCAGCTGGTAAACTGGTATTCCATCCGACTGGGTGTGCTTGTTTCTGTAGGCTGTCATTGAAAATGACCAATCAAGATTTCTGAGAGAGCTTCCAATGGGCATCTCCAGAAGAGGTTGACAGATTCTCTTCTTTCTTCCTACCCCGACTTGACTGAATTATCCAACTTTAGTGCCTTGGGTTATTTCCATGTCCTTTTATACTCATCTCATCTCTTTTCTCCTTGAACAAGGTCAGGGGATGTTTGACTCGAAATTGCTCAGTTGCAGGGTGATGGTCTTTAGATGCTCAGGTTATAGAACCTTAGAGTCAGGAATGACCTGAGTCTTTTTGGACTCAGTTGGATGATTCTGCCAAGTTGCAATTCTCAGTTGCAATTCTGCCAACTGCCAAGTCCCTCAAGTACAGCATTTATTTGCTTTCTGTACTGGGGTCACAACTTTGATTGAAATCTGATTGGTGCTATGTACCTCTCTTTCCTGAAAGAAATACACATACAATTTGCATTCAGTTTCAGGGGGTTCATGGATCACAGCTTAAAAATGCTGAGGATGTTAAAAAATTCCCACATTCTGGGATGTTAGGATGCTGGACCATCAGGGATAGTGACTTCCAAACTATCATCATATTCTTTAGATTCAAGTGTGACAGGAACTCCATGTGAAGGATCTACAGAGATACGTTTGCACTAGTGAATCAGCTGTACTGCCACGGTCAAACACAAGCATTCTCACCAAAGAGCGTTAAGTCAATACAGGAATCACTGTAATAGTTGGCCACCAAGCTTCTAGTGATGAGATGCTCTTCTGTCACTGAGGTGTAGGACGTTGAAATATTCTTCCTTATAGCTTCCACCTGCTTATTTTGTTTTCTGTTTCTATTCTGTAAAGCAATACAAACCCAGTCTACTTCTCATTCACTTAATGGTCCTATGGTGCTGTAGACTACGACTTTCTGTGATGATGGATATGTTTTTATCTGTGCTTCTACAGTAGCAGTAGCCACATGTGGCTCTTGAGCACTTGACGTGTGGCTATTATGTTTGAGTACTAAATTTTCAATTGCATTTAACTTTAATTAATTTAAATTAAATAGCTACCTATGGCTAGTGCTACAGTATATGACAGCAGAGGTGGAGAGAATAGATAGATAATGAGTCGGAAAGTCTAAGTTCCTATCTGGGTTCTGTCATTTGTTTGCTTTGTATCGGGCAAGATATTTCCCTACCTTGGTGTGCAGGGCTCTACTCTACACATGGTGGCAATGTGCCTGAACCACCATAATCACCTTCTTTTCAACTGTTCCAATGGGCTGCTAACGTCTCATGGCACCAGCCTCCCCCAGGCCTCCATGCCTGTGCACTTACTGCTTGCAGTGCCTGAAACGTCTTTCTCCCCCCTTGACTTCCTGGCTTTAAGACTATACTCAGTCACTTCCTACGTGAAGCCTTCCTTCATTTCTCTTGGCAGAGTAAGACCAACTCCCTCCTCTGGGCTCCCATATGGCACCCGGTTTATTGCTTTATTGTAACAGTTACCACAAAGCTTTAGTACTGGTTTATTAAAATCCTTGGAAAGAACATTGTTTATTAGTATTTAAATTACTAGAACACAGAGCATTGCTTATTAACATTGACATGTAATACATTTGTTTAAATTAAAATTTTTAGTTGTTTTGTTTTGTTTTAGAAATGGCATTGTGCTTCTGACTTGATTTGATGTCGCAATCAGCTATAAACCCTGGATCTTTTATATGAATTGATGACAGAGTTAGTTTTCTCTCACTCTCTTCTCAATTTAATTTTTGAGTCTAAATTCAGGACTCCATGTTTATTTCAAGTACATTTTATCTCCTTTTGGTGCAACAGCTCTTCCTGTAGAGATTCTTTGTAAGTGGGGACAGGGAATTAACATTCATTGAGTATCCACCAAATTTGAGACTCTCTGCATTTATACAAAACAGCAATCCAGTGAGAGAAATATTATTTATATTTTAACTATAGAAGATTAAGTCACTTGCCCAAGGTCACCACCAGTGATCTTGAACCCCAGTGGTCTAAGATTTAAGTGATTTCCACTACACATGGTCTTCAGACCCTGCTGTTTAATGAGTGAGCTCTCTACCCGGAGCTCCACATCATCTGACTGGATGAACATATGCTTTATGCTTTCATTCGAGTAACTGATAAGAATATCATTAGAATTGGGGGGCCTCCCTTCTGCTTATGATTAGTGCATTGGTCAGTGCCCATCAACTGTTCAGCTTTTCTCAAATTTCCCGTACTCTTCTTTAGCCAGCTTATATTTCTTTATTTAGTAAGAATTTTGTGCAAGATATTCTTGTCACATGCCTTGCTGAATCAATACATACTTTTATGACTATTTCATGTCTATTTTAGGCTAGGATATAGCATTCTACTTTCTCCAAAGTCCACGCTAAATATCATTTCCAGAGACTCGCTTATCTCTTTACTATTTTATCTCTTTACTAGCAAATAGAAGTGTCAAAGCCTAGAACCTCGGCATTTGAAGGGATTAGACATCATCTAATCCAGTGCCCAGTAAGGTGAAAGCATCACCTTACTATTAGGATATGGCAGTCCCTGCTTGGAAGCATTAGAGTGTCAACATTAACAACATGGCCTCTGGATTCAAATCTTGGTACCATCTCCACAGCTTCCTAGCTGTGTGCCTTGGGGAAGCTACTCAACCTTGCTGTGCTTCAGATGCCTCAAACACAAAATGGAAATAGGACTTTTAACCTATAAGGTGTATTGTATAGAGTTTTTCAGAAGATCAGGTGGGATAATACATATAAAATGTTAGAACGATGTTTGGCACGTAGCTGTGACTACAGCTTAATCGATAGTCTCTGGTTAACTCTGGGTAAATCGACATTAAACTTAAGTGTTCTTCTAACAATACCATCTCCTTTCTTCTGACTTTTGTCAGGTTTCAACCTGAGCACTGCCATTACCCAACATTTTTGTGACCTCACGGTGGTTTTGCAACCTCTTTGAGCCTCAGTGATTTCAGGTGTGAGGGGGAAATAGCTATCTCTACTTTGTCTACCTTTCAAGGCTGATATGTACGAAAGCCTTTTGTAAACATGATCTGTATTAGTGGCAGCGCTAATGTTGATAGAGTTAACAAATATCTAACATTTATTGAGTATTTATGAGGTGCCAGATTACTGTGCTAAGTTTGTCCCACAGACTATTACATTGATTCCTTGTGGCAATTCTGTAGAGATACCCATTCTTGTTTTCCACATCCCACAGTTGGGGGATTAAGGTGTGGAGAGGTTAACTCACTTGCCCACTTACACAGCAAGCGAGAGCCAGAAGCCTGGGGCCCGGACCCTCAACAACTGCAGATAGAGGGTCTTTCCATGAGCCTTTTTTTCTTTTCAAAGTTACTGAGTTTACTTTTTCTTTTTTCAGATGAGTTTTTTAAAAACCTACATCAAAGCCTATATTTCTTTGCATGTGTCTCATACCGATTTTATATTGATATTGCCCCTAAGGGCACATTAGGATTTACAGCCAAGAAAAAATATCTTCAGGAGCAATACGATGTGGAATTTTCCCAGCAAGCTTTTTATAAAAGCAGATCAGATATTCAGAACCCTCAGCTTTAAACAAACACAGATTTTGTTTTTGTTTGTACCAAGATGGTAGCCACAGTTTTCAGATAGCTTGATTGATGGCAAGTGGAAGGATCCATCCTAGAATCCAAGCTTGGCCTCTGAGCAGATTTCCTTCTAAGGGGTTGTTGGCCTTCTGGTGAACTACTCCTTATCTGTTTGGGTTTCTGTGTATTCTGGGTCTCCACCTCTGTTCTGTCAGAAGAGGGAGTCAGGATTGGACTCCCTGAACTGTGGAGGAAGCTTCTGAGAGGATTAGAGGGATGTGGGGAGGGGGAACCTCCATGGGTTAGAGCCCTTGGAAATTTGCCTAATGAGCTTGGTGAAGGCATCCAACTGGGATACCAGAGGACATTTTACCTGAGGGCACTGGATACTGGTGTGGATGTGAATGGAGAAGTAGGATGTACCACTTGGCTTCTGGAAACCAGGTGGAAGATTTAAAAGAAATTGAGGAATATTAAAGAATTTTCTCTTCTTTCTGTTAACTTTGGATTGTATTTGCATGGGAATTTGTATTTATGAAATAACTGAGCCATATGGAGGCACAAGGATGCATGTGTTCTCCTGATCTGTTGATATGAGGAGCAGTTGAAGGGCGTGGGCTTGTCTGGAGGTGGGGTGGGTGGGTAGAAGTGGTAACACAAGGAGGAGGCAGGGCTGGGGAATATGGGCCCATGTAAATTCAGAGCCTTTTGGCAAAATAGCATTCCTTCTCAAAGAGAGTTATGTATGTATATATTTATTTATTTTTGAGATCACCATCTGCCCCCCCCACCCAAGTTCTATGGATAAGGATGTTATATAATCTCTGGGTAACCTCTTTCCCTGGTGATGATTAGAGAGTACCAGATGCCCACCCCTGAATATACAGGCTCATAAAGACTGAGCTCATTTCTGCTGCAAATATCAGTAGACAGGCTCAAAAGAGCAAAACAAAGGAATAGATTGTAGGAAATGAGAACTGTCCCAATAGCTATCCACACTTCTACTGTGAAAGAGGCTGGGTTCACAACAATCTTGGACAGTCATAAGAGTTATCATCTCTCCTTTTCTCTTACTTTCATATATTTTTGTCATATAATTT
Source organism: Puma concolor (assembly GCF_028749965.1). Lineage (NCBI taxonomy): Eukaryota > Metazoa > Chordata > Mammalia > Carnivora > Felidae > Puma > Puma concolor. The sequence continues at coordinate 43,495,726 of NC_141683.1, forward strand.
TACTGACATTCCATATGAACCATGATCCAGGCCTAGAGAGTCATCCACTCCTCAGTATGCCTTTAATAAATGCCTATTGTGTGACACTCTAAGTGTGTTTTAGAGACATGTATCATTTAACCTAACCTCATGTGAAGTGGACATTGTTGTTCTCCTATTACTGACGATTAGCACAAGGTCACAGGTAAATGTGATCTGACCAATTCCATTGGCTGCTCTCTTTCCATTGTAGCACACTGCCTCTGGTCAGAGTAGAGACTGGCACTCTTCCCTAACAGTGCATTTTTTCAGGATGACTGTGAACTGCTTACCTGTATCTGTAGCACCCGCTGGTTATGGAAGAGTAAAGGATCACTAGATGGTAGAAGAACAAAGATCTTTTATCCATCATCATGACCATCATTAAACGGATCTGAGACATCTTGCTCTGTGTCATTGGAATGTGAGCTTGGGTTGGAATTGGGGCATTTTGCCATTTTGTTTTCCCTTTACCAAAAGTTTCATTGCCACACTTCCTTCATTGCAAAGGACCTTTGTTTTGGACATGCCATTTCTCACTCTCTTTTTAACATTAACATGTGAAGTCCCACTTCTTTTTTCCAGCCCTCAAAGAAGTCTACTCTTTTCTGGGATGCCCATAGTTGTAAGTTACGGTGTGGAGGAGTCAACTTTAATGACTTTTTCTTGAATTTTCATCTTACTGAATGCTTTTGCCTTTGCATATTTTTAAAGAAATGGGAGTTTGGGGGACAGAAAAGACTCTTAGACTCTAATAGAGAGTGTAGAAAAGGCTTACAGTAAATTTATGGAGAAGCAGCTCTGTGTTCACCCCCAGGCCACCATTGCGAACATTCTACCTTTTTATTAACTATCTTTTAGTCAAGTTTTTGGCCAATTCAGCTGTTCTTCTCAGGCCAATGGAGCTCCTGTTCTTGAAAATTTAGAAACATTTCCATTGACTTTGGACACTTTCAAAGTATTCCTAGGTGTGCCAGGATTTCCATTTTGGATGTTATTGTTGGATGTCCTCATTACTAGCTTCATCAAAAATGGCTTCTCTCAGTTGTAACAATAGATACTCCTCCTTTATCCTCTACTCTCCTCCCATCATATTGCCTATTAGCACTACAGAATAATAGTGTATTAGAGTAACAGTGACCTAAGAGAAACTTTTAGTGAATGACAATGAACCCAGGGCTCCTGACTCTACATCCAGGGATTCTTTGATCACATTTCCTCTTTTCTTCCCTCAGTACCCTCTCTCTGCTCAGTCATCTTCCTTTTAGCCCTTTCATCCTTTTCTGGGGCTTCTCATCCTTTTATTAGCTAGCAAGTATGTGTTTTGTTGTTCATCTTGGTTTGGGGCATAGAAGGCTGGATGTAGGGATTGTGATTGATAAGAAAGGGTTTAATTAAGGAGCAGGAATGGATAAGAGAAAGTTGAAGAGAGGCCAATCAGCACTGATCCAACAAGAATAGGAAGCAATGATTCAGAACAATGGTTAATGTTCTCCTTTCCCAGAAATGTTGCTAGAGAGTATCCCTTGTGAGTTGCTGGAGAACTTTATGAATTGATAGTACTGTACTCAGTAGGCACTGGGCTTCTCCCAAGTGTAAAACCAAGACTGTGTTTCAGCATATGGGAGAATGGATGCTCAGGCAAACACACGTCTCAGAAATGTTTTCTGGACTCTTAAGTGGCCTTAGGAAAGGTAAACCATCCAGACCCTACCTTAAGAAATACACTCTTGAGAACAATTGAGTATTCTGGGGATGGAGTCAGTAAATGCAAATCAAAAGATCCTTTTTCTTTTAGAATCCTCAATTCAAGCCAAGAAACCAGGCAGTTTTATTTGATTGTTCTGATAATAAGTTCCTAAGCTTTTCAGGGTAGGGGGCTGTGAATCCAGAGAGGTTTCTAGTTCTGGCTCTGGAAAAGTCTCCTTCCACCTTGGGTCTCAATATCTACATCTGTAAAATGAATATAATGGAGTAGTAAGTAGAACTCTAAGGCACCTTTCAGTTCTTACCTTTGTGCCCCTGAAAATCTAGTTTCTTAGTTTCTTCAGTTGTTATGCCACCTGAGTTGAGGACACCATTACCTTTCATGGCCTCCAGAATCTACAGAAGTGTTCTTTAGCCTGGCTGTACATTAGAATCAGCTTGGAGGGGCGCCTGGGTGGCGCAGTCGGTTAAGCGTCCGACTTCAGCCAGGTCACGATCTCGCGGTCTGTGAGTTCGAGCCCCGCGTCAGGCTCTGGGCTGATGGCTCGGAGCCTGGAGCCTGTTTCCGATTCTGTGTCTCCCTCTCTCTCTGCCCCTCCCCCGTTCATGCTCTGTCTCTCTCTGTCCCAAAAATAAATAAACGTTGAAAAAAAAAATTAAAAAAAAAAAGAATCAGCTTGGAAACTTCTAGAAATGCTGATGCCCATATGGCAGCTGAGGCAAATCAGAATTTCTAGAGATAGGATACCTGTATCCTTGATTTTTTCTTTTGTAAATGTTTATTTTTGAGAAAGAGAACATGAGCAGGGAAGGGGCAGGGAGAGGAAGACAGAGGGTCTGAAGCAGGCTCTGCACTGACAGCAGCTAGCCTGATGTGGGGCTCGAACTCATGAACTGTGAGATCATAACCTGAGCTGAAGTCTGACACTCAGCTAACTGAACCACCCAGGCACCCCTGGTATCCTTGATTTTTAAAAGCTTCCCAAGTCTGAGGCGCCTGGGTGGCTCAGTCAGTTGAGCGTCTGACTTCTGCTCAGGTCATGATCTCGCAGTTTGTGAGTCTGAGCCCCTCGTCGAGTTCTGTGCTGACAGCTCAGAGCCTGGAGCCTGCTTCAGATTCTGTGTGTGTGTGTGTGTGTGTGTGTGTGTGTGTGTGTGTGTGTGTCTCTCTCTGCCCGTCCTTCACTCATGCTCTCTCTCCCCTTCAGAAATAAATAAATATTAAAAAAAAAATTAAAAGCTTCCCAGGTGATTCTGTATGCAGCCAAGGCTGAGATCTACCAGTCTTCTAGAAGGAGAGATGAGCCTTTTACCTGATGTATTTCTTTTATAAATTTTTTTTCAACGTTTATTTATTTTTGGGACAGAGAGAGACAGAGCATGAACGGGGGAGGGGCAGAGAGAGAGGGAGACACAGAATCGGAAACAGGCTCCAGGCTCCGAGCCATCAGCCCAGAGCCTGACGCGGGGCTCGAACTCACGGACCGCGAGATCGTGACCTGGCTGAAGTCGGACGCCCAACCGACTGCGCCACCCAGGCGCCCCTACCTGATGTATTTCTATCTCTTGGGATTGTGCTTTCTTCAGGTGTGTTGTCAGATTCCTCTCTATTCTTTTGTAGGCTGTGGTGAAATAGCAGGAGCCCCTGGGTATCCCAGAATTCAGCATGAGAGAGTGGGGTGACTAATTAATTGTTATGTCTATGGCACTGGCAAACCATTCACCTGTGCTGCTTCTGGCACACATCCAGCTGCACAGGTACCAGCCTTCTGTGATAAGGGTGATTTTCCAAACTTCATGAATGCAGGACTAGCTAATTGGGCAAGTAGAAGCTCATGGACAGAGTGAGTCATCTGACCCAGGAGGCCCTTGAGCAAGTAACTGAAGACTCATTGATCTTGCTTCCTACCCATTTGTTAACCCCTTGTTAGCAACAAGGGTTGATCCAGCTTGACTACTATCAAATACAGGAACCTCCTTCTCAATAGCCTTGATGGTCTCCCAGAGTCATTGAACTTAACAGTGAATGATGTATTCAAACTGGCGGGCCCCAACTCTTGGGTGTTTATTGTATCTTTGTACCTCCGTGTGCATTGATGTCAAATTGGTAGCTTGAAATTGTTATGGAGAGAATATTTATACTAGAAATTGGCAAATGCTATACTTAGAGAGACTGGTTGTTAAACATTTATTAGTATAACATTCAGTTTACTACTTAACGAAATAATCTATTCACATGTGGAAAAGTGATGTTGCTTCTCTGTATTCCCTGAGATCTGCCTTTGGATGGGTATTCTACCCTTTGGCCTTGGTCTTACCTTCTGGAATAACTTACACAATGTTTAAGTCCCCATTATAAGTCAGCCCTTCGGATATTTGAAAACAGCTATGACGTCTCTCTCAAGTCTTCCTCTCCCAAGCTGTATACCCTTAGTACCTTTAACATTTTCTCATGTGATTTGGAGGCCCAGTGTGTGTCTTTGAACTCTGGGGTACAGTTGCTGGGTTTTCAAAGAAAAACAAGTGTTCTCTCACAGATGATCTTTGGACCCTTTCATAAAAGACTTTTCATTTTCTTTATACATTCAAGTACTGCCTATCACCCCATGAAGCAAGTGTAGATGTGAAGGAGGGTACAGTCTTGGGTGTGGTTCCTGGCTGCAGCCCACATTCTTCTCCCCTTGATGCACGCTGCTGCCAGAACTCTTGATGGGCTCGAATGTGTCAGAGTGTCATCAAAACACAGATTCTGGTTTCTGAAACAGGTAATCTTCCCACTGCTGTTTTGTTTTCTTCCAGAGGCTTTTAATACTCCCCTTTTGTTTCTTCCCTTTTCTGTAGTGTTCAATCATCTGTCCCCTAATCACCAAAACTGTGTGTTGAATGACAGCATTTTGAGTCCAGGATTCAGTCAGATACATAAAAAGTGAATTGTGAAGATATATCCACCTGACTGAAACTGAGGCAAAAGGAGGAGGAAAGCGGGTGCTGTCTTAATTCCTCAGAAATTCCACTCCCCATTCTCTTGGAATTGGGGCCCAGATGAGTCTGGAACAGAGCTCAGTATTGGTTAACCAAATTAGCAATAATGTGAACTTCTTTTCACTCATTATGTATAGAGGCAGGGATACAGGAGTCAGATGAGAATTCTTTGGTCTAAAAGCAATGGAAGGTTGAATGTGGCTTCCTTCACAGCCAACATTGAAAGGTTAGCGCTAGGGATCTTTTTTGTTGAGTAACTGAGTCCACTGACCTTCTCCATAAGAGAGCAGTGGGACTGTGCCAGCAAGAGAGAGCCTTTTGGGGGAGGGGGTCTCTGCCTCTTTGCTGTGTTGTCAACATTGCTTTCTTTGTCTTTCATTCATTAGGATTTAAGTCTTTCAGAGTAGGTGTAATGGCATCTCCATGTTCTTGACAGAGAGAGAGAGAGAGAGAGAGAGAGAGAGAGAGAGAGAGAGAGAATGGGAGAGGTGTGTATGTGTGTTCAGGACTGCCTGTCAGATGGTGAATTTGAACAGAAGCAGCTGTTGTCATGGTGATGGCAGGTTGCATCCCACCACCATGGAAACCAAAGTTAAAAAACTGATGTTAAGGCTGGAAGTCACATGATACATTTTTGTTTTGTTTTGTTTTAAAAAAAGAAAAGGGGTTTGGTTTTTCAATCTGATCTTTTTTTTTTTTTTTTTTAAGACAAAGTTGGGTGGTGAGAAAAACTGCAATAAGGAAAGCAATGAGATAATGAAATCGGACGACATGAAGTACACAGAGCCTTCCACCTCATTTTTCTGTTTGTTAACAGTGCATTTCTCCTGACATGGGGGTAGGAAAGGAGGAGGGAATACAGTGTGATTTTCCAAATTTGCACCCTGTGCACTGCTAACTGTCACATGGAGAAGCCCAGGGGGGTTAGCTCTCCTGCCCTTTGGTGGCAATGTGTGGTCTGCCCTCTTTTGATCAGCCCAGGAAGGGAAACCTAAAATTAAGAACTGAGAAAAGAGATGGAAATGGAATTGAAGGTGTGACTTGCTCCATAGATGAGGGTGGTTTATACATTGATAAGTTTAGATGATTAAAAATTGAAAAATTCATCTGTAGCCGTCAGAACCCCAAGGAATACAATCCCTCTGTCTATTTCCTTTTCTGGATTGGTTTTTGGGCTACACTGTCCTGCTAGGTCAGCCACAGGAGGAAGTGCAAGTAAGTCTGGAAGGAGCTGAGCCAGGAGCACAGTAGCCTCTGAGCCAGGTTCCTTGGACTTCAGCTTACCTCTTAACCTGGCCTTTCCCCTGTGTGGTAAGAGGTAAGGTGGAGAAAGCTTGCTGAGAGGCCTCAGGGGGCCCTCTTGGATCTCCATCTTTTTGTCTCATACTCGCTCCTACTTCCTACCATGATCTGGACAAAAAGCGAGGCATCCTTCCACAAAGGGAGATGGCCTCAGGCCTGTTTTAACAGGGTGGGATTTAATTTTCTTTTCAATCTGAAAGGTTGAAGACCTGTATGCATGGCATATTCCTATGAGATATCAGCCTCTAGAAGGGCTGAAGAATATGAGGGGTGCAGACACCCTCTGTGGAAATAATTATGGTGGCTCTAGCCATGTCTGGGTTTGAGACATGAAATCTGTCTCTTCAATATTACTGGTCCCTCCAGGACAGATGTATCGTTCTCAGCAGCCCAGGCAAGGGGGATGTGATCTCACCAGCATGATCTCACTGTATTTCCATCAGGGTCTGTAGGAGCTGGAGCCGAACTTCTGTGATGGTTCAATCCCTCCTGTTCTTAGCGCTGGCCTTGGGTGTGATTAATGCCCCTTCTAATCACTGGGAGAGATTGCATCAGAGCCATCAGCTTCATAAATCCTGCTCTGGGGACTGGTGTTTGGATATGCTTTCCATATTCCCAGGAGGTTCTGGGCCAAATGTCTTTGCTCTCTTCCCGGAGGCCCATCACCATATTTTTTTTTTTTTTTTAAATCCTTTATTGCGGTCGGTCTTTTCAGTGTCAGCTCCTGGCTGCAGCCAGCCAGCCTACTCCCTGAGGCTGTGACCACTAACAGTTGCTTATCCCAAAGCTTTAGAACCACAGCAGATGCTTAAAGAGTGATTTAGTAGGATAATAAAAATGTGCATTTGTGTAGCACCTTATGGTTTTCAAAGGATTTTGTATTCATGGATGGTTTTAGACTTTGATCCTTTTGTATTTCATGTTTGGTTCCTTGGGAATGGATGGTGGTGATTTTCCCTGCTGTGAGTACCATGTTGGGGCAGATTTTACAGTGGGAACCCTGGCTCTGGTTTCCTATTACCAAGCTACGTTTCTCCATTGCATTGTAGGTCTCAAGGAAGATTCTGATTTTGGTCATAGAAAGAAAGTAGTGGGAAAGCCTTGGATAGCTGCATTTCATTATTGTTCATGTTTAAAATGTCTCTTTGGTGTAGTTCTTGAGGGAATCACAGAATATGCAGTAACCCTTCCCTATGACTGTCTTTGAGTCAACATCCAACTTGTTTAGAATGGCCCAGGTCATCTTATGAGACTCTTTCATTTCTTAGAATTATACTTCCAAAAAATAGGCAGCTGGGATGGGAGGGAGGGAAAAGAAATAGATCTTTCAGGGAGAGTGTTCTGGCCTGGGGTGAGAGGTGGAAATGGGTAAAGGAGGTTGAGACAAGCCTTCTCTGAGTCTGTGGGCTATTCTAGACTCCCCCAGGAGTTTACAGGAAGTGCATGAGTGGCCACAGACTGCTCCCCACAAAAGTGCAATCTTCATTAGGCCTGGAGTTGGGGAGAGAGCACAGCAGTCTGTCCCTGGTGGCCTCTTAGCCTCTCTGAGTATATTCAGTCTCCTTAGTGTGCTTTGATGCCATAGCTCTGAGAGGACACAGCTGAGAGCGGAGGGGATCTAGGGTCAGTATCCTGATGGTAGTGGAGATGCATGTTTCCCCTGGGATTCCCCAGGTGTGCTCCTTGAGCCTAAGTCTCTCCCAGTCTTGTCTACAAGACCCTCCCAGTCTATAGACCTACCCCTGAGAGGGGCTGACAGGGGAAGCTCTGCTGCTCTGGGCAGAAGGTGGCTCATCTCCCAGGCCAGGTCCCCAGGGCTCTGTTGATGAGCAGGGCCAGCACCACAACTGTGGCCTATAGGGCAGCCCTCTTCCTTGCCCTGGCTTTTTGTGCCTTCAGGAAGGAAATGAACAAATGGTAGGTGTGCAGGCCAAGTAGCGCTGCTCAAATTAGCTGTGTTGCTAAGGAAACAAGTCAACCATTGGAAGGAAGGAGCATTGGGTAAAGGAGATAAATCAATAAGCAAACCTATTTTTATCATTTCCCTAATGATTGTCTTGTAGCTGCTAGACGGGAAAGGGAGAGATGGAACGGCACAGGTCCTCATTAAGGGGCTCAGAGGGAGAGACGAGTGAAGGGGTGTTTGGGGAGATTGCCAGAGAAGTTGATGAAATGAGGCCCATAGTGAGCAGATAGCGAGACAGGTAAGGGAGAGGAGGTATCTTGGCAGGGCTCAAGGTACTTCCATGGCCATTTCCTCATTGGATCCGGTCCCTTTGTCCTCCTGCATTAGATCCTCTCGGAAATCTTGCATTGATTTCCATGACCCTCAGGTTGGAATGGTGTTTTTGTGTTGTTTTGGTTTTTTTTCAAAATACCTATAGCTTTGATTGATTTTATAATTCTAAATTAATACATACTCATAGCCCTCAAGACAGTACATAAAGGAGTAAAGAAGAAAGTGGAAATACCCCTTGTACCCCAAGAAAGCTCATTATCCTTCTAGTATGACAGATTTTTTTCTTTGCTTCTTTTTCAAAACTCTTGTTACATTCAAGGGATCTTCTATGCATGCTGATTTCTATTTTTGAATAGTTAATGTGTATACATAATACATAGTACAGAAAGTTCAAATGGGTACACGGTGTGGAGAAAGTGTGAGATACCTTTTGCAAGGATACCTCTGGCTCTGGTTTCTCTGTGCAATTCACTAATCAACTGATTGGTTAATTTATCAATTAATTAGAAAGCAGTTATTGGGTGCTTACCATGTGGTGGACACCAGGGTTCCAGAGGTGAATAATACAGGCAAACTCCTGCCCTAAGGCTCCCACACCTCACTGCCCTGGTAGTTCCATTTATTCAGGATCTCTGTCTATAGCTGGGCACCAGGGAGAGATACTGTTCTGCAAAATGTGTTTGGTGTCAAGCACAGAATGTAATGGGAGCCACTGAGTTCCTGGGCAGAAGGAATCAAGAGTCCTGGACCGACTTCCATTACTGTCTCACGAAGGGCCTTGTTCTTTGAGGCCTTGGCAACATGGAGCTTCCTTTGACCTTTCCCGGTCACGTCTTTGTCTAGCCTGAGGTGCATTCCCTTGGCCTATGGGCTGTTATTTGCCATCCAGGCTCTTCCCTTTGGAGATGTAGCAGAGCCTCAAGCCTTAGAGCCACGCTTATTTGGCTTGAAGTTATGATGGTAAAGGAGAAGCCATGGGAGCGGCAGCTCTGAGTCAGCTCCCAAGGGTGGGGGTAAGCTGGAGCCCGGGCCTGAGCCAGAGTGAGTGACTACCCTGCAGTCTCTGTGATGGCTCCTCAATGGAGCTGCCGCTCTAGGGGCTGGCTCCCGTTCATTCATGCCTGCGTTTAACACGGAGTCTGCTCCTACTGTGTACCAGGGGCTCTGGTAAGCACTGCCCCGTGGAGAGGTAAACAAGAGCACGCCCTTGCTTTCAATGTGCAGTTTCTGGGGGAAGGGAAATATGAGGAGAGATGATAAAGTCATAGAGTGTAAAGGAGTAGTGGGGCACAGAGGGAAACCTTCACAAACAAGGTGATATTTTAGCTTGCTCTTGACATATGACCAGAAAAGAGGAGAAAGGCCATTGCAGGTGGAGGCAAAAGCACCAAGATATAGGTGCCCATTCTTCATGCTTTCTTCAGAAAGAGGGGGACACAAGGGGGGAAAGGAAAGAGCTGGAAGGGAGAGTGACTGGGCCTCAGATGGAACTGGATGTCCTCTCCTGTTCTTCTCTCCCCAAATTTCCCAGTCACCATCCTTTCTGTCATGTAGTCCACAGATACACAGGATTCCCATAGTCTCACCTCTTCTGCAGCAAAATCTCACCTCAGATTCTTAATCACCCCAAACATGAATTCATCCTGAGGTTGAGATGATCTGTAACGCCTAAAGGGATATCACTTCTGAGGATATGTGCATTTAAATAGTTTTCAAAATTTCTTTCTTTAAAAATTTTTTTTAAATGTTTATTGTTAAGAGAGAGAGAACGTGTGTGTAAGCTACACGTCAGGGAGGGGCAGGGAGACAGGGAGACAGAGAATCCAAAGCAGGCTCTGCACTGTCAGCACAGAGTCCATTGTGGGGCTTGAACCCAAGAACTGTGAGATCATGATCTGAGCCGAAGTCAGATGCTCAACTGACTGAGCCACCCAGATGGCCTTCAAAATTTCAAGCCAAAGGATTGCTGCTCTGCATGCGTCCTTAGACATCAGACTGTAGGCAGAGGATTTGGATGGGGGAGGGCGTGGCAGTGGGGTGTTCTCAGAAGCAATGCATTACCAAACCTTCCTGCTTTGATTGTAGCCTCCAGGGCTTTAGGCAGTGCTATTAGTTGAAACCTTATGAATTCCCAGCCATCCAGATATCTGGCCAGTCACAGGAAGTTTGGTTCCTTAGCACCTGGAGCCAAGAGCCTTTCTCCTGCCCCAAACACCCTGGGGCGTTCTGGGGTGTGATGGCCACACCTTCCTGTGTTTCTCAGAAGCCTCCTATATCTGCCACTGGGCATTCTGGACTAGGTGAGCTTAAAGGTCCTTGCAGGGAGTTGTATGCTTAGGTGATCTGGCTAGAGAAACGCAGGTGTGGAAGCAGGGAACAAGGAGTGGGGGCCACAGAGGGGCTGCGACAGTCCAAGCAAGTATTGTGGGGTAGAGAGGCCTGGGGGCACATAGCCGCCATGACCTGCTGTGCCTGCAAGTCAGCAACTACAGGCTCATGCACTTTTAAGTCTGTGGTTATCACTTTAAGGTTTTCAGGGGAAGAAGCCCGAATCCCAGAAAGCAATCCTCGAACCCAAGCAGACGGAGGAGAGCTCCTGATGTGGGCTGCTTGAGTGAGAGCATCGTGGTCCCCAGCCCTGCTTCCCAGGTCACTTGCTGGGCTCCTTGGACCTTTTGGGCAGCTTTTGTGAACTTGCTCAGGGCACTTCCGGCCATGGTGAAGGGCAGCTGAGCCTCACACTTTATGAACAGTTTTGCTGGGAACAAGGATGAGGTGAGAGGTGGCAGAGGCACTAGTGTCACTCCTGCCGGAGCACCGGCCCTCCTCCTCACACTTGGGGACCGGCAGTGAGATATGCCCTTTGTGTCTGAGCTCCCCAAATACGTTCCTCCGACACCATTCCCAGGAGAGATGTTCTGATAGAAGGATGATACAGTGGAACGAGTCAGGGAATGCTGTGTACCATTCTCACCCCCTTTGGGGGAGGCGGTGCACACTGTTTACAATAGTACAGTCGTGCGAAAGGCTCCAGGAAGTCCTGCTGGGAGGACACCTGCTCGCTTTCCTGAATTCCGGCTTTCCCTCATTGATGTGATTGCAAGTTCCTGTAGTGCTCGTATCCCGTGGGCTGCATTTTAGGAACACTGCCCTAAATGCCCTCAACTTCTGTTGACGTGTGTCGTGACTGGTAGGCATGACGTGTGTCCGTGACTGGTAGGCATGTTCTCAGGAAAAGACCTGGGTGCCTCAGCAACCACTTCTGGCACTCCCATCTTCATTCTGCCACTTGGTTCTGGGGGATCTTGGGTGGCCCAGGACCAGCCAGCCTCTTCAGAGGGCTTATGGGACAGCAGGTCCCACACTGTCTCTGGGCAGTGTGATCCCTGGTCGCTCTACACTTGGTTGGAGCTCTGGGCCAGAGCCCGTGATGGGAGTGAAGAGAACCCCCTTTGTGATCAGTGGATACTGGGGGCCCTAGGTAGGTTGTGGGTGGGGCTTGTCCCAAGAAAGTGGGCATGCACACTAGCCGGGCATCTGTGGAGTGTGTCTGCTGGCACGTTTAGCTCTCAGGGGCCTACTTTGGTTCCCAGAGAGACTGCGTGAGGAGGAATGGCTGGGTGTGCTGAGGGACGATCCCTGAGGTTAGATTCCCCTCTGACTGGGAGGGTTAAACAGACACAGTGGCATGTGGGAGGCAGGGTGCTGGCTCTGAGGTCCTCTGAGCCCATCCAGTTTTCAGATCTGGGGGCAGAGCCACAGAGCAGCCAAAGCCAGCAGAGCTGTCCCTAGAGTACCGGTCTTGGATGAACTGGGAGTGTGTGGGAAGGAAGGATGGCCAGCTGCAGAAGAGTGGGCGGTGACTCGGGTGCATAGTCTTGGGGAGGAGAAGGCCCTAGACACTGCTGAGTACGATGAAAATGTCTGGAGGCTCAGATGCAGCTGGCTGCCTCACCTACTGCAGTCTCCCATTCCTGCACCAGGGCAGCTCACAGCTCCTCGCACAGCACACGCACCCCTGCCTGTAGGTGCCCTGTGCCCTGCCCTTCCTCACAGACACCCTGAATGTCCACCTACCACTGATGGGCACTAACATATCATGGCAGGGATGAGGACGCATCCGGGGCATATTTATGACTTGTATTCCGTAGGGAAGGTTGAGGCCCTACATGCTACACTGGAGGCCTGGATATGTGGGGAGACAAGGAGCATGGTCCCTTGCCTTGTCCCCACTTGGCCAGATCTACTCTTTTCTTCTGCCTGGATGCTAGAATCTGCCAGAGCATAGGTTGCTTGGTAAGACCAGTGGCAACAGCTCACTTGTGTTTGTTACAACAACAGTTATGGAATGAAATCCAATGTTTAGAATCACTTGACTCCGGAAACTGGTGATTCCCTCTGTCTCTGGTAACAGTCCCCCCTCTAACTCTCCCAGGGCTTGTGACACAACCTTTCTTCAGGATAGGCAGGATGCAGGCTCTTGAATCATAGTCCTGTCTTTCAGAGAGGCCCAGGGAGCCCCCTCATCGGTCTTCAGAACAATGGAACACAAAAAAGCCTGAATCCATTAGCCATTCATTTGTACTTTGGTTTTTAGATGCCTTGACTTCGCTGTCTTGGATTCAGACTCATGATGTGTCTCTCTGTTTGCTATCCATGTAGAAACTTAGGAGAAAATAAGGTGGGACAAGGCAAGCTTCTCCTGACCCCATTAAATATTTTTTTGGATTGGATATTGAAATAGAAGAGAGCTCACATGGAGAGAATTGTTCTTCTTCCAAGGGCTCTTCCACTCAGTTGAGCAGAGGTTCTAGAGGAGGAGACCCCAGACGTGATGCCCAGAGGCAGCAACGGACAGCCACAGCTGGATCCTTGCTGAAGCATCATCGTACAGTGCGGTGGTTTGAAGCCTGGGAAGAACAGCCTGCCACAACATCAGTGTTTCTTCTTCCCTTCTTTCTGTGTCCATTTTCAGCCCTGCTTAATTCCCGGATATGTCATTGAATTCACGAAGTATCTGAAGTATCAACCGTATGTCTAACTGTATTATTTATTGGCTACATTCTTCCTTTTCTTGGACAAGATGCTTTGTGTTTAGAGCCCAGTCAGAAATGGTTATGGGTTCCCATGCTAAGGACCATCCACTGCCTTGCCTGCCTGTTTGCTGATATAGATCTTGCAGACTGTGCAGACATAACATGGATTTTGATGAATTTTGTGTATTTATGTGCACAGCCGTCTTGGAGGCTGCATCCCTGTCTCTTTGGTGAATCTGTTCCTTAACTTCACCTTTCCTACGCCGTTTGAGTACATGATTTTGGCCACCATCATTGCCAACTGCATTGTCTTGGCCCTGGAACAGCATCTTCCTGAGGATGACAAGACCCCGATGTCCCGCAGACTGGTATGTGCCTCCTTCCTTCTTGTCTTTCCCCCTGTCCTTCCCTTCCCTGGTTTCTTCTCCTTTGCTTCATCTCCTGGCCCCCTCCCACCTACAGTTCTGTGAACCTACAGTTCTGTGAGGAGTTTGTTCTTTGCCGAGGGACAAGCTCGTGACAGATCCCATTGGGCTGTATAAGGACAAGAGGACTGACCTTTATAACTCCTGCTCCCAGGAAATTCTCAGGGCATCACAAACACTTGTGTATACGCTGCATGGAAGCCAGACAAGATGGAAGCGGGGGGGCACAAGGGCCATTCAGTTCGCTCCCCTTTCTAAGGGACTTTTGAAGTGAGAGGGAGAAGGGAGGGTAGAGAAGAGAGGCTGAGGGATCTGAAAGCCTATGTGCTTTCACGGTGGTGAACTTCCCAGATCTTATGTCCATATTCACCTTAAAGCAATGATTCATATGTCTGATGTATTCCCCCTAGAGAGGGCAAATTAATTGCTTAAACTCCAAATGTGTGGATAAGTGGCTCCAGCCTGATTACCAGCAGATGAGAACCCTTGAGCTTCCAATGTAAGTGAAGATCAGCGATGGAAAAGCCACCCCCTTCAAGGCAAAGCTAGAAGCATCAGTTATGCCCCTGGGAAGAAGCCTGGCCTTGGTGTTACCCCTACATCCGTCCATTTCTGCAGCTGGCTTTCCTGAGGCTTCCCTTGCTCCTGTGCACTCCCTAAGCCCTTCCCACCTGTACATGGGGCTGGCCCAGGGCATATGTCCAGCCGTCCTGTAGGAGACAGGACTGGTCAGAGTGGAGGGGGTGGCCAGGATGTGCCTTTGTCTGAATCTGATGAAGTATATTCCCTGCCTTACCGGCACCTCTGCTCTTCATTCCACAGGAAAAGACAGAACCATATTTCATTGGGATCTTTTGCTTTGAAGCTGGTATCAAAATTGTGGCCCTGGGGTTCATCTTCCATAAGGGCTCATACCTCCGCAATGGCTGGAATGTCATGGATTTCATCGTGGTCCTCAGTGGGTGAGTCTTCTTCCTGTCTTTCCTTTTTTGGGTGTGAAGATGCACCTATGTTGTCATGAAGTGTCTGGTGCAAGGAACTCAAGGGTGGGAAGGCAGCAGCCCATGGAATAGGGACAGAGGAAAAAAGTTCAAGGACAAGATTCCCCATGGGGCTAGACCATAGGTAACCCACCTGCAGGGGAGTATGGGTACTCTGCGGAGATGCATGTGGTATTCTACAGAGGTTATAGAACCAAGGTGTGGCTGCTACCGCTTCCGGTCTTCCATTCTGTGCTTGGCTAGTGCTGGACACATATATCCCAGTGAGCCTTTTCACTAAAGCAAGCAGCTTGCCATAGCCTGAGGGGCACCCCCAAAAGCTGGGCCCAAAGTGCAGTTTTTCTTTGAACACTGGAGAAGAACCCCAAGGATATTTACTTAACTGAGAATTGAGACTTGTGTCCTGAAAACAGAATTTTTTTATGATTTGCAGATTTATTAACGTGAGGAGGTATAAAATCGAATCACATTAAAATGTTTGATACGCAGTACTAAATTGTTGCCCATGCAGTGTCATAGGCAGCGTGCATTTATTGGCAGTAGATTTATTTGAATACTTGATAAATCGTTTTTTTGAAAATGAGTATAGTATACCTCTATTGGGGCCTGTCCAGCACCGTCAGCAGCATACGTGATGGACCTTAGGACTGGTGATAGTAGGTATGTCTCACCGGGCTTTGTGTCAGGTGGTTTTCGGTTCCTGTATGAAAGGGGAGTGGTCCAGGCCTGACGGGGGTGCCCATGTCCTGTGTGGGTATGACAGCAAGGGGTGTGGAAATCACCACACCCAGATGCTTGTCAGACAGTAGCTCAAATCTGTGTGGGAAAGAAGAGAATGTAGTAGAAAAGTAAGGAGGGAGGCACTAGGAGCCACCATTATGATTGACCAAAAGGAGCGGGAGCAAAGAGGAAATTATTTTCCACAGAACAGAGGAGTGGAAGTCAATAAAGTCTGAGGAGAACAAGAGCTTGAGAATGTTCGCGTTTACTCATTGTCTTGTGGAATAGACATAACACTTATACTTTTAACCTTCACACCAATTGTGAGCACGAGAAAGAGAAAAAAGTCAAAGGTGTAAAGGACTGGAATGTTCGAATGGAGCTCATAAGCAGCCAACCCCTCAATATAGGGAACAGATAAATAAGTAGAGACAACGACAACGATGTTTAAAAACATCTGTTGCCTTACAAAAGGATTTTCTGAAGGTTACTCTTCTAAAAGAAAATTCTACTGAATTTTAAGTATGATTTAGTGTATAAAGATAATCTGTACATAGTGTTTCAGAAGTGCATGGTCATAGGCAATGCAGCACACCTGGGCAATGTGTTTTATGTTTTATTTTTTTCAGCTTTATTGAGGTATGATTGACAAAAATTGTGTGTATTTAAGGTGTGCAATGTGATGTTTTGATATACATTGCACAGTGATTACCACAATCAGGCTAATTAACATCTCCATCATCTCTCATAGTTACCTGATATGTGTGTGTGTTGAGAGTACTTGAGTTCTACTCTCTCAGCAGATTTCAGGTGTATAATACATTATTATCAACTATAGTCACCATGATGCACATTGGGTCTCCAGGACTTATTCATCAATAGATGACAGTTTGTACTCTTTGACCAATGTCTTCCTCACCCCCAATACCTAGTAACCACCATTCATTCCTCTGTTACTGTGAGTCTGATTTTTTTCTTTAAGACTCTACATGTAAGTGAAATCATGCACTATGTATCTTTCTTTTTAGTACTTAAATTATTTCACTTAGCATAATGCCCTCCAGGTTTATCTATGTCATTACAAATGGCAGGGTTTCCTTCCTTCCTTTTTTTTTTTTTTTTTTTTGAGGCTACATAACATTCCATTGTGCGTGTGTGTGCGCGCGCGTGTGTGTGTATTTCTTTATCCATTCATCCATCAGTGGACATTTAGGATGTTGTCATATCTTGGCTATTGTGAATAATGCTGCAATGAATGTGGGGGTGTAAGTATCTCTTCAAGATAGTGATTTTATTTCCTTTGGATATATACTCAGAAGTGGGATTGCTGCATTCATGGTATTTCTATTTTTAATTTTTTGAGGAACCTCTGTACTGTTTTCTATCGTGGCTGTACCAATTTGTATTCCCATTCACAGTGCACAGGGGCTGCCTTTTTTCCACATCTTCAGCAACGCTTGTTATCTTTTGACTTTTTGATAATAGCTTGGCGATATTTTTAATGTCCCTAAAATAAGTAATACATACTATATAGTGAAAGGTATAAAAGAGAATCTGAGTCATTTAGAAATGTGATTCTGTCTGGAAGAAAAATACTATTACGCATGTGTATTATATGTTAGGATTGTGTGAATTCTTGTTCCTGCTGAATTTTATATTCAGAGGCCATTTGAAATTTCTCATCTAGTCCGTTTATTTTTATTTTAAGCTATTAAGTGTCCATTAAAGAAAATAGGTAAAATACTGGAAAGTCAAAAGAAAAAAGCAGTTCACGGATTAAGAAAAGTTCTTACTGTTTTGTGGTATTTCCTTCCAACCCTTTTAATGCTAAGGCAGCTTTCTTTTCAGTGTTTGTAATTTTGCTGCCTTTTCTGAACATAGTATGGGCATAGTACATGTTACTCCATATTTTGGTAAAAAAGCAATTTATTAAATGGATATACATAGAAGACGTGCATTTCTCCGTTTTTACAATTATTTGACACCTAGATTGCTTTCTGGTTTGGGCTATTGTGATTAATTATTAGAAGTGCTCCAATGTACATCTTTCGGCTGTCACATTTTAAGAGGCATTGTGACAGGTTGAAGTGCTTCTAAAGGAGAATCCGCCATTCTGGTGTGGGGTCTGGGAGCGAGAATGTGTGGGGAGGAGAAGGAGTGGACCCTGACAGGAGGAGAGAAGACTGAGACTGATGGAAGCTGTAAGCACTGCCTTCCCGTTAGGGTTGCCATGTGGCCCGAGGAACAGATCTGTAGGAGTCAGCGGGGTCCTTCTGTTGTAACATGGCCAGGAAGGACCTCTGTGTCCTCTCCTGCATGTGTGGGGGTGCACATGAGTGGGCACAGGTGGTGAACTCTAAGCCAAGTTACTTGTCCTCTTTGTTCTCTCCCTACTCAGCCCTCCAATATCCCATTCTTAGCGGCTCTTCAGACTTTGCCAAAAGGCCACTGCTGTCCATCTGAACCAATAAGACTGTGCATCTTCTTTCTACACCTACTGATTTCCTTCTCCCTTTAATTCGCATGTGAATGTGCTCCATGGGAGGGGCTTGACACTCTTGAGATTTGTGCTGAGGGTACTGAGGGTTGTGGTTCTATCCCACAGGGATGGATCATCAGATTTAGTCTTATGCTCACACAGCGCTCTCATGTACCACATTGCATGGCTTCTGCAATGCACATTTCTCAAGCTGGAGCATCTTCAACATCAGCCTATATCTTATAATAATGACATCATATAGTTCCATCGACAGCATTTTTCTTTCTTTCTTCACTAAGAAGGAAATCATGGGGCATCTTACAACTGTTAGGGTCTTAGAAGCAGTGAAATACCAATAAATACCAGTTGTTATAATACCAACCCAGGGAGGCAGGCAGATCAGGCTTTAGATGTGAATTGTCTAGCATGCAGGTTAAGTGCTCAGTGTAAGATCAGCTGCTTCTTGATGGCAGATCCAGGAGTTGGAACTGTGCCCTTTGACCCAGGGCTGGTGCTTTGCCTGGCACAGCTCCCTCTCCACACTTCTTGACATCCACTTCTGTAGTAGTCCCTGCAGGCAGCTCCTGCTTCCCACCTCAGCTCCAGGTGTCACCTCTCATTCTCCTCCTGTGTACAGGGTGGATGACAAGTGCTGGAGCATGACACAGCACCTCGGGCTGAGGCTGCACAACTTCTCAGCTCTCAGTGTGTGACTAGAGGGGAGGGAGCAAGGGAGGGGGTGCTGAGGTGTCAGACAGCTGGGTCAGTGAAAGACCTTCTATCACCGACTTTTGCCAAGGAATGGGTAGCTGAGGACCTGAGCCACTACATTTTGCCTGTCCTCTGACCTTCTAACCTTCTGTATTCTTAGGTCTGTAAATTGAGAGAGTTCATGGTCTAGAAAGTATATATATGTGCATTCTTCGTCTAATCCTCACAATCCGCCAAATGAGATCTTGTTATCCTCATTTTAGATGGAGAAACTGAGGTTCAGAGAGGGTAGGTGATGTACTAGGAGGTATTTGATCCAAGACTTGAGCCCACATCTTCTCACACCACGTTCCTTGTTCAGCACTCGTTTTCTCACACCATCAGCCACCACCCAACCTCACAGCCTCCGTGGTTCTGCAGCTGCATGATTGCATGTTCCTTCAGTTCCACTGAAGCAGTGTGGGCTGGGCAGAGAGGGGCATAATTTGGCAGATGTCCCCGACCCAGAGGTACGGCTTCACGTGTGACTTGAGGAGGACCAGAGTCCCATCTGTCCATCCTAGGACTTCTCTCTGTGGGCTTGGAATAAAACCCCTAGCTCTGTGGTTAAGAAGGCATGTTACTTAACTCCTGTGGGTTTAATGTACAAAAACTGAATCACCAGTTCATTAATTGCCTTGTTCATTCATTCATTCATTCATTCACTTATCCATTTATTAAACAGACTCGTATTGTTGAATATGCAAGCAAATGTTGTAACTAAGGAACACCAAAGTTAATGTATTCTCATTTTTTCTAAAAGACAGTGGAATTTGCCATTCCTTTAACAAACTATTACCTTACATAACTTGGGATCTCTTGTATTGGTAACAATTCGGGACATGCTGTTTCTAAACATTTGTTAGGCCACCCGGAGGATTTTAAATTATTTGAAGTCATTATTGTATATTGGTTTTTGTAATAAATCAGAGTACCAGCAATATGGGCAAATTATAGAGGGGATGGAACACTCAAAGATGCTCCTAAACCCTGGCTAAGAACAGGGAAGTGAAGGCGAGGACTGCCTTTCAACCCTGTTCATGTCTGTGGCCCCAGTGCCTGGATTGTAGTAGGTACTTAGTAAATGCTAATTGAGTCAAATCACTGGCTTCCTCTCAGATTCTCTTGTCACCTATAGGATACAAAAGAGAGTGCTGAGGGAAGCCTGGGACTAAAAGTAGGGAATGATTGTCTATTCTCAGTTCTTCCCCTAGGTCTACAGCATCTCTCTCTCTCTCTCTCTCTCTCTCTCTTTCTCTTTCTCTCTCTCGACTCCTGCGAGCTTGCTCACATTCTGATCACTCTGTTAGAGAAAAGAAAACTGGGAACTCAATCTGTAGGTTATTAAGAAGTATGGGGATTTTAGTCATTTGGGCCTATTTACAGGGTTCTCAGGGTTACCTTCTGGGGATTGCTCCCTGGGTGATGGGGGTGGGGGCAGGGCCAGGGCTGAATATTGAAGACACAGCCTTCCAGAACTGACTATAGGGGGGTGGTAAGGAGGAAGCAGCAGTATCGGATCACCTGACATTTGCTATAGAGAGAAAGCTGGCATTTGTTAAGCTATATGCCAAAGACTGTAATACACACACACACACACACACACACACACACACACACACACACACGTTTGTATGTATGTATGTTACTGCTCAGAATATGCCATGCCGTCAACGTGGCCAGCCTTGCTGTGGGAGATGACCTGTTATGACTATTCCCTTAACTGTGAGTACATGTGTGCAGACTCTGGATTATGGGCAGGTGTATCTGAGCCTGGGGCTTTTCTCCTTTTTTCTACCAAGGCCCTCATTCCAGGGCCTGAGTGATCACCTGTCCCTACCCTACTGTCTTCCTTCAAGAGACATGGCTGAGTACCCACAGTGTGCCAGGCCCTGTACGGAGTGTGGGTGGGATGGGGTTGAGCGTCCCCTACTGGGAACCACATGTCATGAAAACCCAGAAGAAGGGCACCCACCCTAGCTCTTGCAGGGGGGTGGTTGGGGAAAGACACATTTAAATTGGGATTGAGGATGGGCAGGTGGGGCTTAGACGAGGAAAGAGAAGAGCTTTCTTTTCTGGGGAAAGAATACCATGTCCAAATCCTTGAAGGTGAGAGAGTGAGAGCAGGCAGGACAGCTCTGGGGAGTTGGCTGGCAGAGTCTGAGAGCTGAGCCCGCAAAGGTCAGCAGGGGCCAGGGCCGGCCGTGCTCCGGAGCTTGTTCGTTAGCCAGAGGGCAGTGGGGAACCGATGAAGGCTTTGAGCAGGGCTGGGATGACTCATTCTAGCTCTGTTCTGGATGCCGCACAGGTCTTTTTTCTCCTGGACTCAGTCCACTCCCAGGAAGGGGCATGGAGAGGGGAAGGGAGCCTTTGCCGAGTCTTTAGCTGTAGTTTGGGGAGGACTTGCATAACCAAGCAGAGGGAGGAAAGACAAAAGAAGAGGGAACAGGGGAGAGAAAAGCCTGAGGAAATGCAGCAGAAGAAATGCTGGGGGCTGTCAGTGCATGTCCCCAGTTTCTTTCCAGTGGCACACGCACAGCGGTTCAGCCTGAAGCCTGTTGGCAGGAGGATGGTATCTGGAGCTAAATATACATTGATAAGTATTTTTAGAGGGTTTCTGTGAGAAGGCCACCCTAATACACGAGTTTCCCGAGCAGCTAAAGATCGAGGAAAGCACAGTTTTCCCATTGGAGCACTGTCTCTCCGGTGCTGCGAATGTGGAGGAGGTATTGTGAACGCAGTCCCGGGGCCCCCAGCCCAATTTAAATCTCTGTGGTAATAGGACGATAACACTTGGTATTTATATAGCATCTTCCTGCCAGTGAGCCTGGCAGGATTTTACAGACCTGTCTTGTACTCATCCTCTCTGCTCTGAGTGGGCGAAGCGGGGAGGTGGGGAGCAAGCAAGGGCTGGCTGGAGGGAGGGGGCATTGGAGCTTATCATTCCGGAGATGGGGCAGCAGGCTGAGTGAGGTGCAGGGCTCGGCTTCGGAGGAGCCTAGTCAGGAGAAGGGGCCGAGGTCTCCGGTGCTTTAATGCTGGTGGCAGGGTGCTCTGCTGGACTGCTTCTCGACGTCTTGCTCCCAGCGCAGTTGGTGGCTGCTCACCCGAAGACCTCCACCTCCTCACGGGCTCCGTTTTCACTTCTAGCTCCGCACCAGGGGGGACACAGCTCTGCTTGCCGCACCTCCTTTCATCAGGACCTTAGTGTGTTTTTCTAATGCATTCTCCTCCAGATGGGGGAATGGTGGGAATGCCGGAGTTAGAATTAGGAGTTTTGGTTTGGGGCAGAGGGGGCCAGAAGGCAAAAAGTGGAGCTTAGAGGGCTCTTCTCAGCTCTGCGCTGATGACGAGCCCAGTTCCTCCAGGGAGGCCCTGAATGAGAATCCCAGTTGGTAGTTGACAAGCTTGAGTTGGGATTCCTCCTGGGGTGGTGGGTAATTTTGTTCTCATGTATGAACTCTGTCTTTTTTCTATCTTTAGAGCCATCATTGATTCACTCAGCAGATATTTATTGAGTAGCTACTAGGTTCTGTGAGTAAACCACTGATATTGGCACGGTTTCTCTTTCCTGAAAGACTGCTTCTTGCCTCCCCCACTGAGTGACAGAAGCTCAAACTGGAGAGAACTAACTGAGGCCTGTATTGGCCTCCGTGTCAATAAGGAGGAGGTGGGAAAGGGACTAGAAGAGCCTTCAGAATCCACAGGGAGATTGGTTTCGGGCTATTTTTCTGGATTTACATCCACTTAGAGTCGCGTAAGGAAAACAATTATGGCAAGTTGCTTTCTAAGTCAGACCAAGGCACTGAAATGCAAACGCTCTTAGTTATGTGCATGAGTGTGTGTGGAAGAGGGTGGCAGGGGTGAAAATTCCGAAGCATGTTTGCAAAGCAGAGATGGATATGGCATAAATGTTCATTCTATAGATTTACAAGGTAGAGTTGAGAATTAAAGGGAGTGTTTACGTTTCCATCTTGTGGATGATACATGTCTCCTCACTTGGGCAGAGATCTGTGCACTGGTGTCTATGTTGTAAATATAGTCCACAGTTAAGTACAAATGCGTCAGTGTGAAATGTGAAATTCAACAGCACGGTTTAATGTATGTTTCACTGAAGTCAGGAAATAGCAGATGTGATGAGTGCAGAGTGGTTGCCAACAGGAAGGGGTGAGGTGGAGCAGTGCAGATGTTGAAAGGAAAAAGGGGGTGTACTGGTCTTAAAGAGAACATATAAAGGAAAGTCAAGTCTACGGTCACTAAGACTTAATCACTGAACTTTAGGTTTACGAGGATGCTCAATTCATCCAGCTTCCCCTTATTTACTGTTTGTCACAGAAGAAAAAAACTGAGACCCGGTGGCTAAGCAACTTGTGGAGGGTCTCGTAGCTGGAATGTGGTGAGCGGGGGCCGGCTGCTGGTTTGCTAACTCCAGATCTGGGGCGTGGTTGTAGTTAAGCTTCGCTGTCGCTGACAGTGAGAAGCTACTGTTGCTTGATCGCACTCAGGCCATCAAGCTGGGGGTTAGGAAACAAATATGATTTTTTATTAGGTAGCTGGAATATATATGTGAATTTATATGAAAACAGTTTAATCTAGTGGATTAAATTATTCGGGTATCCTGCGTTCTGGTCCTGACTGTAATATGCCTTCTCTCCGTGATGCCGGGTGATACGTAGATGATCTTAGCTTCCGTTTCCTTTACGGAGTGAAGACAACACCTGGCCTAGCTTCTTCACCACCTCTGGTGACAAGCACAATAATGTAATGATGATGCTGATGGTGATGGCTCCCATTTTACCAGGAGCTTACGTTGTCCTATTTTAAATGGGAAAGGCTTCACATACCAGCTCAGCCCTTGCACAGATCATTTTAAATATAGAAACAAAGCAAGGCAGATTCCATCTCCATTTTGCAGGTGAGGAAACCAAAACTCAAAGAGGCTAAGTCACATGCTCATGCCAGATATTTACTAAGGGGAGGAATGCTATTTTAATTCTATTAGCAACAATTCCAAAGCCCGTGCTGTATCCACTGTATGCACAGCTGCCTCAGCATAATGTTTTGGAAGGTAAGAAGTGAAATACCAAATCAGTGAGTGGTAATACCTCCCCCCAGGACAGTGATATTATGAAGATAAATGTTTAAATACACATGAAGTACCTTTTGGACCTTTAAAAAAAAGGGTGTGTAAACAAGGAAAGCATTCAAAATACTATGGTTCTGTTGAGCTCATTCAGAATAGTCATTTATCTCCATATAACTTGCAGCCACAGAGACCAGTTTCACTACAATCTATTGCAGTTTCCAAAACTGTGGCTAATTAACAAATTTCCATTAGTTGTCATTTTGTTTCAAGACAGAAGTTTAGCACAACTTGAACACACTGTATTTCTTACTTCCTGTTAGTAGTGTATCTAATTGCATCAGAACTAGTCAAATCCTGGGGTGCCTGGGTGACTCACTTGGCTAAGCCTCTGACTTCAGCTCAGGTCATGATCGCATGGTTCATGAATTTGAGCCCTCCATTGGGCTCTGTGCTGACAGCTTGGAGCCTGGAGCCTGCTTCAGATTCTGTGTCACCCTCTCTCTCTGCCCCTCCCCGGCTTGCATTCTGTCTCTGTCTCTCAAAAATAAATAAACATTTAAAAAAAAACACTAGTCAAATCTTTCTACAGTTATTATCAACAGCAACAAAGAAATTCCCAGAGTAAAAGCTGAAACAAAGCCCTTTATTTTTAATCTTATCAATAGTGAAAATATTATATTACCCAGATCCCCTCCCCCTTTTTTATTTATTTTTCTTGGCTTTGACTTCAGGTCCTCCATACTTCTTCCTACTTTGCACAGACACACACACATCAGAGGGGTCTGATTGTTACAAAGAAAGGCTGAAGAGATTACCCCTCTTCCTTCAGGAGGAATGTCCCATTGGAGAACTCTAGTTATCTCGGAGGAGAGCTGACAGGAAAGTCTGAGCTCCTACATCCTCCCACCCTTGTCTTTCATTTCCTTCTGTCTCGGCTGCCACTCTTCTGTCAGGAGCCTGGCCCTTGGTGACACAGTGGTTAGGAGAGGAGCTCAAGGCCATGGCTCTTCTCCCTGGCCTCTCACTCTGGGACTGTGACTGAGAGGTTGAATGACAGGTGTGGCTGCTTCACGCTTGAGATGGCATTTGCATTGAAGTCTCATGACTTATGTCACTATGGGAGTCCCATGCATCTTACCTCCTTCTCCCACCCCTATGGAGCCAAGCTGGTCTTACTTTAGGGGGTAAAGCTGGTCTTAGGGAGTTGTTCCTTAGCCCAAGGCCACATGACTGGCCATGGGGAGGCTGAAACTAAAATGGACTGGTCTAGTGAGTCTTTGCTGTTGAGTCTGAGTAAAAAATCTGGTGGGTGGAGGGGATGACTAGGATGATGTCTCTCCCAGCCTGGGCCACTCAGGGCTGAGCATGCCCAGTACCCACATCTGAAACTCTGAATTACGGGGTGGGGAAGACACCGGAGGGGTCAGTAGAAGACAGGGAAGAAGGAATGGTGAAGGCAGCCAGTATTAGTTGAGCACCTTCCATGTTCCAGACATTGTGCTGGCTATGAGGGATATGACCGCAGAGGGAGATGTCATTTCTATTATCTTAGAGCTTGCTTCCTAGCAGGGAAGACAGACACTAAATATGCTTAACTTTAATGGTGTCTAAAGTGCTGCAAAAGAGAAATTTTAGGGGCCTGGGAGGGTGGTTAAATTGAGAACCTAACCTCATCTGAGAGAGAATGCTCAAGAAGTTGCTGTTGATGTGGCCACCTGGAGACTGAGTAGCATTTGGCTGGAAAAAGAAGAGAAGAGGGAAGGGGCCAGGATGAGGAGAATATAGGCAGAGGGTAGGGTGGGTGGGAGAGGCCATGGCAGGTCTGGGAAACAGACAGAAGACCAGCGGTCCTGTTGTATAGTGATTGAGGTGATGGTAAGCAAGGGTGGCTGGGGAGTGGGAGAGGGGCCACATCATTCATCCAGTGCCTTGTTGGCATCACCAGGGTTGTTCCATGGGGGGCCACTGCATGGTTTGAAGCAGGGAAGTGGACAGGTTTACAGTAAATGAATGGAGATGGGGTAATGCTTGCCGAGAAGACAGAACAACTTCCCTGATTGGTTCTGTGTCTGCTCAAAATTAGGTACATAGAATTAGTGTCCTCAAAGAGTCCCTCTCTTCTATCTTGCCTCCTCCTTCCAACACTGGCCCTCAACTATAATTTTGTTTAACTTATTGGAGTTGTACCAAAACCCAGTCTGTAGACCTTATAATGTAGCCCATTATATGCTAAAGATCTGTTAACCCTGCCCAGAGCAGAGACATAGTCTTGCCTCCCGGGTTCACAGTCTGAGCATCTCCTACTGATTCAAATAATGGGTAAGAATTGATGAATGTGTGGGCTTTTATTTTTGATATTCAGCAGAGAGATTATTTTAAAAACGCTTTGCTGAGAACATTGCTATATGATTATGACGACTTTTATTTTTCTGATAGAACAATAGTCAAAAGATCAAGCCAACCCACATGCTTGTTTATGGGATGTTTCTCTGTTTCCTGCTTTCATAGCCTGTGACACATCATGATGCTGGATCTGGATCCTAATTGAACTCTGGTTAATAACCACCATAAACATAACCCTTTGTGGTTTAGGGGCCCCATCTGGTGAGAGTTCACAGTGCTGTCTTGTTTATTCTCCACTCACTCCTCATTTGGAAAAGGGAAATACAGGCCTCCTCCTGGTTCCCTTTCTGGGTAAGTGTTATATCCTTTGTTATAGAGAGACAGGTCACCCACATGGATGCTTCACATCTAGGCTCTGGTGCTGGAGATGGGGAGGGGCTTACTGCCTACTCCAGTCTTTCCCAATGACTACTTGAATTCCACATACCCTCTTCAGATGAGTGCAGCCAGCTCCTTAATGTTCTGGCTTCCTCCTCCCTGCTTTTCCCTTGTCCTCTCCTGACTCTCCCTACCTCTTCTCTGTTTTCATTTTTCACCCTCATTCAAAATAAAAGACTGGGTAAGGTGGAGGCAGGTGCCATGGAGGGTGGTTGTGTGTGTGTGTGTGTGTGTGTGTGTGTGTGTGTGTGTGTGTGATATATGTGTGTATGTATGATGACAGTTCTCACTGACTCATGTTTTTAAATGTTTATTCAATTTTGAGAGAGACAGTTAGAGGCAGAGAGAGAGAGGGGGACAGAGGATCCAAAGCAGGCTCTCCGCTGATAGCAGTGAGCCCAATGTGGGGCTCGAATTCATGAACCATGAGATCATGAGCTGAGCTGAAGTTGGATACTCAATGGACTAGGCTACCCATACACCCCAGAAAGTGGCTCCTTCTTAAAGTTCTATTAAAGTGAATTTGACATCCAGCTCCTCTTCTCCAACAAACAACTTCAAGTTTGGGGTGGATCCCCCCTATTTCTAATAGGATGACTCAAAGGTTTGATCAGATACTACTGCAAATAAAGAAGGAACTTCCTTGACTTTAACTCCCCTGAGCTGTGCCTGACTGGAAGCCAGGCTGAAGTTACACACTAAGAAGTCACCCAGAAATTCAGATTTTAGAACCACAGATAGAAAGTTAAAGAAGCAGTGTATGTAATGTGTCAGCTAGCTATTCCAGTGGTTTTCTGTCTGTGGGCTATGGGACTCTGGAGACCTCTGGGATTATTGCAGTGGGTGTGCAGATCCATGGCCACACTCAGCATTGGCTTTTTTCTGAACAATGTCTCCCACAGATATGTACCACGGTATCATTTTTCTAAAGTGTGTAAGTGCCATTGTGATTTATAAAATATAAATATATTTAAGGCACTGTTAATAAGTAGTGTTTTTTTTCCCTCCCATTTAGTCAGTATAGCATAGTGGTTATCAATTTGAGCTTTGTGGACAACCAAAGCTGAATTCAAATTTCTGCTCTGTTGTTTAGTAGCTCAGTGATTGTAGGCAAGTGACCCAGCTTTTGTAAGCTTCAATGTCTAGAGGACATTATCTAGAGGGTCTCTATAAAAAAGGAGGTGGTAGTAAAGGTGGATAATGACATCTATTTAACAAAATTGTTAGGGGGCTCTATTAATGAAATAACTCCTCCAGGGGGCAAAGTAGGTCTTGGATTTTTGACATTAAAAAAGAGAGTCTCACACTTGAAAGATATGAGCTGATCCAGTCTGATCCATTGTTACAGATGAAGGGGTTGAGGCCCAGAGAGGGCCAATGTATGCCTGGTACCCTTGTCTCTGGTTGTCAGTTACTTGCCTGAAGCTAAAGCCTGCTTTTAATCAAGCTTATAGATTTCTGGTATTTAGTCTGGAGTAGGTGTGTTGGGGGAAGTAGAAGTAGAAGTTAGACACAGTGCTCTCACTCATGAATGGAATTGTCTGGTTGGAGTAGAATATGTATATGGATATAAGGCAGCTAAGTACAATGTGGTCAAGACATAGCCTCGTTCTGGCTTGGGTGGTCCAGTATCTAGGAGTGGCTAGAAGGGAAGGGTGTAGTTTGGGCCAGAGACACCCAGATCCCTCTCCAGAGTTAGGTATTCCATGGCCAGCCTTTGGGATCTTTGTCTTTTATCATTGATGAGAAATGGCTTCTTGGATGATTAAGTCTCTTTCAGTGGTTACATGCCCATCTTTCCTTCACCCTGTGTGTGTATATATCTTGTTTTACTGTCCTAAAAGAGAAAAGCATATTTTTCTCAAGATTTTTCAGTTTGAATATAGATCTTGATTTGATTACTGCTTGATAGTGGAGAGCAATATTAGATCTTTAAAGGTACAGCTTTTTTCCCTGGAATGCAGGGCAAGAAGGTATAATAGAGAGTCTGCAAAGACTCTCAGCATCCTTGGCCCTTGCTTCAGGAGGATGTGGGGTAGGGGAAGAGGTGGTTGGCCCCCTTTCATCACATGTATCCTAGTATAATATTTATCCAAGTGATACTCCTTTCTCACATGCCTACCTATCCACCTATCCATCTCTGCACCTAACCATCAACCCACCCATCTAAAAAAAGATCATATGTTATTTAAGTGTGTACAGAATTCCAAGCACTATATAGGATACTGAATATATCAGTAATGTAACTGCTGTATTCCCTGCCCACCTGGAGCTTACCGTCAATTCAGGCTTAGGGAAGAATGAGAAAGTTTAGTCTGATGTTGCCTGGATTGTACCTGGTAGTGGGGTAAGTAGTGGTTTCATAAGTGTGTATCCATCCATTACCAACATCAAATCATCTTAATAGTACTCTGTGGTGGAAAGACTGAGGATTTTAGTGTTAGGCAGAGCTTGAACTTTAGTGAAGTTGAGCTTGAACTTCAGCTTTGCCATTGCAATGTTACTTTGGGCAAGTTATTTAACCTATCTGAACCTTTTTTTTTTTTTTAATCTAAAATATCCCATTTGCAAGATTTTATGTACTATATTGAGTAGCACTTGATGCTCTCAGAAACAACCCCTCCTCCCCCAAGACTGCAGTGGTTAGGTTTATGTCTTTCCCCTTAAATAGGCCAGTGCATTCTTGGCTTTCCTTTACTTTCTGTTCCCTTCTATCTGGTGGCACTGCCATCTTTTAGGTTCCCATGGTTTACATCCCTTGATGGGAGTAGAGAGTATGAAGAAGATATACTCATCTTTTACATTTTTTGGCATAGAAGTGACATACATAACTTCTACTAACATCCCATTGGCAAGGACCAGCTTCATGACTCAACCTAGTTGCAAAGGAGACTGAGAGATCTCATCTCTAATTGTGTGGCTGCTTCCCAACAACAACCCTACACGATGGGAAAGAGACCATCAATTTTAGAGGAAGGTAGTGACCTTTTCATCATCTATATGAGAGTTAAATAAGAAAATGCACGTAAATTGTCTGATGTATAGCAGATTTACAATAAATGTCTTCTTCTAATTACTAGTAATACTTATTGATTCAAGGAATATTTGCCATGCATGTACAGAACATTTTACCAAGTATTGGGTCTAAAATGATACGTAGTAAGATATCAACCCTCAAAGAGCTTTCAGTCTGATATAGAGATAGTGGATAGATAGATTAGATAGATAGATAGATAGATAGATAGATAGATAGATAGATAATGTTGATTTGGACTCAACACCATTTGATCAGGAGGAAAGACTGTGCACATAAATTTGTTCTGTCCATTTAGCTTTCTCTTTGTCCCATCTATCCACCTTTATTAAGTGCTTAACATGTAAAAGGCCTACTTGTGAGTAGTAGGAGGCACAACAGCAGAGTTAAATGAGAAGGAAATGGGAAGCCACTGGGAATTTGGTTTCATTTTGCTCTGTTGACACGTTAACTAGATGCCAGTATAAGCAGTCCCTGAACTCTTTTTGCTACCTCTTCTGATCACACTTTGAAGATAAGATTGAGAAGCGAGTAGTTTATTTTATTTCATTTAATTTTTGTATTTTTTTCCTCTTTAAGATGACAAAGCCCAGAGGTAGTCAGCCCGGTAAGCTGTTTCTAAAATATGCATGTTGGCCTGGATATCACTGCTAGTTAACATCTGTCAAGCTCGAAACTCTGTGGCCACTAGGACAGGGTATCAGAAGCAAGTTTCAGAGGGAAAACCAGCATTTCATTTCACTAACATTTTTTTCTGTACAAGATTAAGAAGTCAGAAGTTTACTTCATGTACATCTACAACAAATAAATTGGGGAGTCAGTAACAAGTAAATGGTTGTGGCAGGTCTTTGGAGAAAGATTTATTATTGTGGCCAGAGTATTGGAAGAGTCCTTGAGGATGTTAATTATATTGCTCCTTGCTGCAGTGTATAACATGCCTTTTATAAGGGGATTATGTAACTGATCTAGGAGAGCTGTCTTTTTCCAAGACAAGAGGCCAGTTTGGTCCCAAGTTCATGAACTTAAGGAAAGGAGTTGCCTTGATACTTCCTATGTCTAACTCTGGAAGAGGGCTTTTTCATTCACCAGTTGGCCCTTGTCAGTGATGCCAGGTCAGGAGGCAGGGAGGAGAAGAATGGATAGAGAGCTGGGATTACCTAGTTATTCAAGACTGCTGACTTAGTTAAAAGCTGATCGTCAGTGCTAAGCACTGCATTAAACGTTGTAAAGCGTTTTCTCATTTAATTCTCACAACAGCCCTATGAGGTAGATAGTATTGTTACCACCGTTGGATTAGGAAACCAGGGGCCTCAGTGGGTTGGGCAATTTCCCCCTTATCACACTGCTAGTAGTTGGTGGAATTAGGATTCAAATGAGGTAGTCTGATTCCAAAGCCCTTATCATTAGCCATGATGCTATCCTGTCTTCCTAATGCATATATCGTGGTGGTTGCCTACTCTGTAGTGTTTGATCTTGATGCATCGTAACTAACAAAAGTAAAGGGATGTATCTATTGGTATGTCAGAATCCATCCAGGAGAATGTGAAACTCACTATTTGGTTTCAGTTACTGGGAAAACATCTTTTATTGAAAGGGATTAAAAAAACAATATATTATTGGATTTTCTAGAATACTTTGACCTTGAAATCATTTTAGACAGGTTTTCCATTTAGTTCTTAAAAATAGGTTAGTGTTACAATGCAGGATGGGAAGAACAAAGGCTATGGAATTACATAGTTCTGCATTTGAAGTCTGCATCTGGCTCTGTGACTGACCACGTTATTTAACCTCTTAGCCTCACTTTCCTCATTAGGAAATTAAGGATTCAGGGTATTTCTGGGTATTTTATGAGCATCATAATACAGAGCACTTGGCACAGCACCTTGCGCATAGTAGGTTTTTAATAAATGGCTTCTGTTACTATTCTCTAGTTTATTGATGCTGAAAGGGAAGCACAAAATGAAGCAAATATATTCCCTGAGTTACTCTAAGCCCCACAGAAATGCTTGGTATAGCTGAGATGGAGTTGATGTCCCTGTATTTCTAGTCTGTTGTTACTTGCCCTGGGTCATACTAGCTTCTACAATGTTCTGAATCTTGGGCTTCACGGTCCCAGAATCACTTCAATTTGATCTGTATTTACAACTCTTAGTTTACCTAGTAGAATAACTATATTCACCTAACAATAATAAAGCAAGTCTGTATCAAATAAGGGATACTATCAGTTGGCTATGAGCAATAGCAATGCTAGGGTGATGTGTGTGGTTTTCTTTTTCTCTCCTTACCCCCCCCCCTTTTTTTTTAATTCCCTTTTCAGTTCTGGTTTTAAATTTATTTACTCCAAGAAACCGATCCATCTTATTTCTTCTCTACTTCCTTGTTTGCTTCCCAACCCTTCATACTTAAATAATCAAAATCCTGTGATAGCTCAGTTTTTTGTGTTGCTTTCCAGTGACATGCTTGAATCTTCCTCTTTTGAGAGAATATATACATTAGTATTTATTGTAATAGGTTGTTTTCATTTCTTTCATCTATATTCTTGCTATTCTTAGATTTTTTTCATTTTTCTTAATCTATATTGATCAGAATGTTGTAAATCTGTTTCTTATAATTATCAGCCAAATTATTAAGTTCTTATGATGGAGAATCTACGTTTTATCTTTTTTGTTTTAGCTCCCATCCCCTTCCCCACTCCTTTGTGGGCTGTAAGCATACATACATATACAGAACTAAGCTTGATCCTGCATTTGTAGAGTTTTAATACTAACTGTATAACTTGGGGCACCTGGGTGGCTGAGTCGGTTGAGTGTCAGACTTCAGCTCAGGTCATGATCTCATGGTTCATGGGTTTGGGCCCCGCGTTGGGCTCTGTGCTGACAACTCAGAGCCTGGAGCCCGCTTCAGATTCTGTGTCTCCTGCTCTCTCTGCCCCTCCCTATGTGCATTCTGTCTTTCTTTGTCTCTCTGTCTCTCAAAAATGAATGAATATTAAAAAAAAATACTAACTGTATAACTGACAGTTTGGCAGTCAGACTTAGTCAATTGCAGTGAGAGACCGTGTTTTGGGGTAGAACGCCCATCCAGGTCAAAACTGATCAAATACTGCTACTGGGCCTTATTGGTGATATGACTGTAGGCTAATTGCTTCACCTTTCTGAGTCTTAATTTTCTGCTCTACAAAAAGAAACAGAAATACTAGTCTTCTAGAAGAGTTGAGATGAAATGGAATGGCATATCTGAGAGTGTCTGGTACCTGCCCTGCCGCTAGTACTTTTCTTTGTCTGCCTTTTTGCATGCCAATCACCCGTCGGTAGGTAGAAGGAGTCATGGAGACACCTTATGCAGTTCTCTGTATTCAGGCCATGGTGCTGCAGAGAAGGGAGTCCATTAAAGTTTGATGGTGCTCCCAGCAGCTGCCAGGCTGGAGAGGTGAGGTAGAATAAAAAGAATAAGAAGTAAGAATAAGAACTCTTGCAGCTCTTAAAGAAGATCGGCACAGGCTTATAGTTTAATATCTGTCCATATGTGTACTTGCTGATCTGTCACGTAGTTTCCTGCCTGAAGTTGCAGCAAAGTACAGCCACATCTATACTCGCATCTGTATCCTCCTCACCATGCATTACAGTAAGGAGAAGCCTAAATGCAAACAGCATGGCAGTGTGTTCCCTTAGCAACTTGCTTCCTTTATCAGTGGTTATTTTGTTAAAAGGATTTAAAAGCCTTTTCCTTCCTTTGGAGAGACCATAGCTTATTTCTATGAACTATTCTAGGGCTGGATTCCCCTGCCTTTCTGTGATCTGCTCTCTTCTTCTCCCCGCCTTAGCATCCCTAGTCCCTGACCCTGACCACTTTGGTCTTTTGCCAGGACCCAATGCTAAGAATTTACTGGGAATAAACTCTCCCAGGTCACCAGTTCTGGAATGCAAGTCGTAGGTCTGGGTGGACATTTGGAAATGAATTTGCCACAGCAAGGACAGCAATTCAGCCCTAATTTTATTCATGACCCTGGCCTGCTGTTTGAAGGCAGACCCATTTCCCAACAGAGCACACTGAGATTGTCTTCTCTTTACTTATGTGAAGGGAGGGAGAATGGAAAACCTGCCTGATGATTTTTGAAAGACAAACCCCTTCCAAAATTAATTGTATATTAAAAACAAAAGCAAAAACAGAAAGTCAAGAGTTTATAAAAAAAGGACTTTTTTTGAGTAAGTGCAAACAGAGATTCCAGAAAGAGTAATGACTTCTCTCACTACAATTTTTTATTTCGTTTTTTTTACCTCCTTGATTTTTCTCATTGAACAGGAAATCCTTTCCTACAAAATGACACTCTTTCCACCATCACTGTTTCTATCAGTAATGTCACTAGTCTGTGTGGTTATGAGGAAAAGACCTTTAGGTGTGTCAGAAATACTGGGATCTGTTCCAGGCACTGCCTGTCCCTTCTAAGGAAAACCCCGTCTACAATTTACTCACCTGCAGCCTGGAAGCTTTGGATGGATGGACTTTAGGGAACCTTGAGTCACTTGAAATGCTATTAAAGGCTAGTATATGTGAGCATTTCCCCCCAGGGAAAGGGTTCATAGATTTTATCAAAGGAGCCTGTGAGCCACATTTCAGGACTATTCTGTTAAATGATCTCGAAGGAACCTACAAGCTTGAGAATTTATTTGGGTTTTATTACCCTTCCTGTCATGTAGACTTTTCTGTTATGTTTGATGTCTTCATCAATCCAAGACTTTGTTTTTCTCTCTGGCTATTTCCATCTCTGTCCTTGTCAGGATTGTCATCAGTGGATCTATTCCCTGCAAGAGCATCACAACTTGACTTCCAGCCTCAGGTTTGCCACTGCCCTGGTCTGTCATGGGAGGTGCAACTGAATCATTTCTTTATTCATATCTCTGTCATGATCAGAACCTTTGGAAAAACTTTTCTTCTTTTATGTGGAAAAGGAACACTTTAGCGTGACATCTCAGATGTGCGTCAGCTGAATGTCCTGCTCCCTGTCCTCGTGTCCGTTGCCTGACTTGTGTCATTACTGCCACGGGCCAGACTCAATGCCTTTCTCATCTCAAAGCTTCTCCCCATGCTCTTTTACTTGCTGTCACCCTACCTTGTTTATATCCTGTCTGCCTTTTGCCAATCCATGCCATGATGTTTTGTCTGTGGGAACCAGCTCAAGACCCAACTCCTCAGGAAGGTAGCCTTCCTTTCCTGGACTTGCTCAACACTTACCTGTGTTTGCCCTTTATTAGCAAACACTGTGCCCCTTCTCTGGTTATTCGGGTGACCCTCTTGTTACTCCATTGAAATTGAGTGTCATACTCTTCTTTCCCTCTTCTAGGGTGACTTGGGTTTTCTCAGACTTGTAATAGATGCCCAACAAATGTGGGATGAATGAGGAGGTGAAAAGCAAGGGTCAGTGTGCTTGCCCACGGAGCTGAGGAGTAAGGTGGGTGTGGGAATCACACAGCATAGCCTTGTACTCTAGTTTCACTTGTAGTCTTTCCAGGTGTGTTTCCCAGCCCTAAGCCCATGTAGCAGGAATAAAAATGTGGGCCATGAACCTACCTGAGGCCCAGTAGCCATGTGTGTATGGATATTGACCTCCCAGTCAAGTTAAGGGTGGTGAGGCTAAAAGTAGAGAATGAGGTGCCATGGGGTTGAATGCTTTGATTAGGGCTCTGGGGGAAGGCAGTATGTTTCTCCCCTCCTGTTTCAGAGGCAGCCTGTATCCCATATTAGTTATCCAATTAATGTAGAAGAGGCTATTTTCTTTCTCGTTGTGCTTTTTTTTAAATTGTTGTTTTTGTTTAAAATGAATGATGTATTAATACTGCCAATTGTCAAATTGGCACAGATTCCATTTCCTTCGATCAGTCTCTTTTCCCCCTTCACCCCTCCTTCCTGGACAATTAGCAAAACGTTTGGTCTTTGGTTTAGATGAATAATTGATTCAGAAGCTTTCTGAATGATTCATGGCCCATATGGTGGGACAACAGGATGTGTGTGTGTGTGTGTGTGTGTGTGTGTGTGTGTGTGTGTGTCCAGCACTTCATACAAAAGGTCGGAGGTTTCTCCCTTGCTCACTAGAGGGCCGGTGCAGACCACTCCCCAGGGGCAGAGAAGGTTGCACATGGTCTTTCTCTCTGTATTCTATCAAAGGTAAGACTATTGGAGCTTCTTCTAGGAAAGCAAGATTCTCCATGAGTGTATGCATTTCAGTTCTTCATCAGTGGTTCTTTTTTTGTTTGTTTGTTTGATTAGTCAATGAATTGGAGTTTATCCTCTTTAAACCAGCTTGTCACCTTCCCCAAGACGAATGGCTAATTTGATTTTCAAAGCAATTGAGGAAAGGGGGTACATTACCTTTATTCCTTTGCATTACAATATTTCAAACCTTCCTGGTTAGGGGACATTTTTTCTTAACCTAGAGTCTTAACCTAGACACTCCCTGCTACTACATTAATTTGGTTTCCTTGTGTGTCTCCTTCACTAGAGATGGAGAACATCTGGTTACCATTCATTTTGTAGCTTTTCCTTATCTTTAAAAACTGTTATGAAATACTTGTGTGCATGGGAAAAATGGGACGGATGCCTAGCTTATATTATAAAAGAGTGACATTCCCTACTTACAAACCCTTTCAGTTTTAGTCATTTTGTAGGAAAATTGGGAGTCCTGAGTATGTCCTGGTCTTCGGAAGTCTGCTAAGAAAATATAATTTTGTTACCTGAACAGAGTTCATTGCCTCCTAGGCAGTCAGACTCCATCCACATTTTATAATAGGAAGTTGGTACAGGTACAGTATATGAGTAAGATGCAAGATTATGATGAAGATATGGCATGTTTATTGGTCATTCAGTTTTTTTTTTTTTTTCAGGGAGGCTATAAAGATTATTTCTGTATATTTTCTAGTATAATTTAAGAACTATGCTTTTCCTATGTAGGTCCTCATCCTTGTCAAATTTATTTTTGTGTGTTATGTGAGGTCTGAATATGCCTGTGTATTTCCCCATAGGTTCCCAACTCCATTTAGAGAATAGTACATCTTTTGTCCACTGACTTGTAATGCCACTTCTGTTCATATACAAAGTTCCCACAGGTGAATGGTTTGGCTTTAGGCTCTCAGTTCTATCCCACTGATTATTATTTGTCTATCCTATTAATGAATATATTTTATAATGGTTTTTGATAACCAGGAATGCTAATCATCCCCTTTCCATTTGTCTTTAAAATTGGCTAACCTAGGGGCGCCTGGGTGGCTCAGTCCTTTGAGCAATGGACTTTGGCTCAGGTCATGATCTCATGGTTTGTGAGTTCGAGGCCCATGTCGGGCTCTGTGCTGACAGCTCAGAGCCTGGAGCCTGCTTCTGATTCTGTGTCTCCCTCTCTCTCTGCCCCTCCCCCACTCATGCTCTGTCTCTGTCTCAGAAATAAATAGAAACATTAAAAAAAATTAAAATTAGCTAACCTTGGGCCTTATAGTCTCATATGAATTTAGAATTAATTTGTTCAAATCTTGAGATTTTCTTAGGAAATACAGCAATAATGAAGTCATAGAAAAATTAAGAAAACAACCCCATTTGCAATTGTGCCAAAAATAATAAAATACCTAGGAGTAAACTTAACAAAAGTAATGAAAGACCTGTACTCTAAAAACTATAAAACACTGATGAAATAAATTCAAGATGACACACAAATGTAAAGATATTCCATGCTCATGGATTGGAAGAATCAATATTGTTAAAATGCTCATACTACCCAAAGTTATCTACAGATTTAATGCAATCCCTATCAAAATACCAACAACATTTTTCACAGAACTAGAGAGAATAATCCTAAAGTTTGTATGAAACCACAAAATATCCCCATAGCAAAAACAATCTTAAGAAAGAACAAAGCTAGAGGTGTTACAATCCCAGATTTCAAGGTATACCACAAAATTGTAATAATCAAAACAGCATGGTACTGGCACAAAAATAGACACATAGATCAATGGAATGAAATAAAGAATTCAGAAATAAACCCACACTTTTATGGTCATTTAATCTTCAACAAAAGAGGCAAGAATATATCATGGGAAAAAGACCATGTCTTCAACAAATGGTGTTGGGAAAACTGGACAGCTACACAAAAGAATGAAATTATATTACCTTCTACACCATACACAAAAATAAACCCAAAATGGAAATGCAGTGTGTTTACTGACTAATATGGGGAGAATTGACATTTTCACAATGTTAAGTCTTGCCAGTATCTCTTCATTTATTTGGGATATATTTGATGTCTTATTAGAATCTGGGAGATTTCTCCACTTAGGATTTGTACATCTTTTATAAGGGTTATTGATTGATTGGTTGATTGCAGAAGTGCATGTATGCAAGCTGGGGAAAGGGAGAAGGGGAGAAAGAATCTTAAGTAGGCTTCATGCCCAGCATAGAACCCAACATGGGGCTGAATCTCATGACTGTGAGATCATGACCTGAGCCGAAATCAAGAGTCGGCTGCTTCAGTGACTGAGCCACCCATTTGCCTCTTATTAAGGTTATTTCTAAGTGTCTTTATAATTTTATTGCTCTTGCAAAGGAATTGGTATTTTTTTTGCATTTCTAATTAAACATTGCTAATGTGTAAAAATGTTACTGTTTTTGTTTATTGATGTTATATCCAGTAATCATGTCAAAACCTTTCATTAATTGAAATCATTTATTTGTGGATTGTCTTGGGTTATCTATGTAGAAAATTGCATCAACTGCAAATAACTGTCATTGTATTTCGTTCTTTCCAATTTACTCACTATATATATTCTTTTCTTATTGCATTAACTAGAACTTCTAGTACAATGCTGAGTAACAGCAGCATAGAGGCTTTCATATCTTTGTTTTTGATATTAAAGGAAATGTTTTTAAAGCATCTGCATTAAGACAGATGTTATGGTGGGTACCTTTTCTAAAGTAATTAAAGGGTGACAGTTAAATTAGTTTTATTAATATCTTAATGTTTTCATTTAACTTCTAAATTCAAAGTTTATAGAATTCATTCTCTAGAAGATAAGACATTGAAATTATTGTGAATGCCATTGAAAATTCTGTTTAAAGGTTTAAAAATAAGCTTACTTATTTTTGGAGTTATAATATGCATACAATTTTGATGCTATGTGGTGTTAGTGTATAAACAAATTTTTTTCTAAATTAAGAAACCTATGGAATGCAAATCTATGGGGTAGTGACAGGCATAATTCTCAGTCATAGTAAACAAGGCTTGGTATTCTATAAGTTGAGATAGAAGCTGTAGACAAATACAACCTATAAAGAAAAAAAGATAACAAAATTCAGAAAGTCCACTGAAAAGTGAGAAACAAGGGAAAAGAAACAGTTGGTAAGACAAATAAAGAATATGAATGTACAAGTAAGTCCTAACTTAATAACAGAACAAATGTAAATCAATTAAACTTAAAAACTAGAGACCCTGTGATTTTATTTAATTTTAACCTCATACTGGAAAGATTTAGCTAAATATAAATGATACTAGAAAATGGAAAATAGAGATGGTAAAAGATATGCTAGACAAATGCCAACCAAAAGAAAGCAGATATGACAGGTGGTAAAAACATTAAGATGAAAGCATTAAAGGGGACAATGGTGACTATTTTCTATAAAAAGAAAATCATTCAAGAAGATGTAAAAGTTATGAGTCCTTATGTGTCATCAGCATAAATGTCTGATAAATATTGAAGGGTAACTACTAAAGAGGCTTCCAACTGGTTTTGAACAAAATGCAAGCAAAATTTCTTCTTCATAAAAAACTTTCATACCATTTCAATACACACACACACACACACACACACACACACACACACACACACACGATTATCTTTACTACTTACTGTCTTTTATCTTCTGTGATTGACAGCCATTCTAATATCCACCTGGTTATTTCTTTACAGAAAACTGACATTTTCCTCTTATCTTTGGTGTAAAATTTCACTAATATGTCTTATCTGATGGTTTTTATTTTATTTTTTTATTTTTTCATGCCACCTTGGGGGCCTCTTTCAAACTAAAGATTCATATTTTATTCAGTTCATTTATGGGATGTGCTTTTTGAATTGTTTTTCCCTACCTTCAAATTGCTCCCTCCTGTCTTTCATTAAATATTGGTCTCTCTCCCTTTTTTCTGTTCTTTATTTCTAGCATTTATTATATGTGATGCTGAGACATTTCTGTATATCCTCTGTCTTTTAAGTCTGCTTTTTTTCAGCTTTTTATTGCTCTATGTTGATTTCTGGGAACATTGCTGAGTTTCACTTTCCAGGTCTCTAAGTCAGTCATCTCTTTGGCCATGTAATCTGTTTTATCGTTTTTTAAAATTTCAGTTACCGAAATTTTTATTTGCACCATCTATAGCTAACTTTTAAAAATGTTTGCAATGTTCTCACACTTTTCCTAAGTTAGTAATTATATGTATTCATTCTTGTTGATTAGAAGTTCTTTGGTGGTTCAGTTTCTTCTCTTTGTGTTATTCAATTTCCTCAAGCATTGGGTGACTCTTGATTGTAATGTCATCAGTCATATCTGTTTGTACTAGCTGCTTAAAGGGACTTTAGACTAGCAGTCTAGTGAGAATTTGGGTGGGGTGAGACCTGCTGTTGGGTGGGTCACTTTGGTGGCCAGTCACCTGTTGCTTTCGGGAATAGAAAGACACAAAGGTGCTGGCTACTTCTTACCCAACTTCCACACCCATTGCTCTGGCTTATGGGTAGATATCCCTCTATTGCTGCTTTGATCTGAGGAGGGGAAGGAGGAGAGAGTGAAGTGCTTGCTTGATCTCTCTGCTACTATACCTAGACTGTCACCACATTGGTCATCCCTGGATCAAACCAGACCCCAGTGTTCACCATCTGCAAGCAGGGGTACTCATGAAGCCAGACTGTATTTATGGCAGTCTCATCCTCCTCTGGGAGCTGGAGGCTGTGGTGTCCTTTTAAACATCAGATTGCATCTACTTTCTGTCCTAAGGGTATTCATCACAGTCTCTAGTCTACCAAGGGTTTGTTTCCCTTCGTGCTTTTCAGTGTGGTTTGTATTTGTAAAACGATTTCTAGGAATTTCAGGGAAGAAGAGGTCACAGTGCGTGCTCATGCTGCCTGTCTGAGAGAACTTGGGGAAACTTCTCCTAACCTCACTGAGCCTCAGTTTTCTTGTGTCCCAAGTGAGGGTGGCGGTAGTGCGGTGATACTTAGCCAATATTTAAAAGTAGAGTATATGTCAGGCATTATTCACACTGCACATGTGCGAACTCATCTGATTCCTCAACAACACTCTGTTATATATTATTGGCATTTTATAAGATGAAGCAGCTACCTACTTAATAGGGCTAGTTTGAGGATTATTGAATTAATACATATGAAGCACTTAACAGGGTGCTTGAAACATATTAAAATCACAAAAGTGGCAGTTGTTATTTTTCTCAGAGCCAACCTGAGCTGGTTGAAACAGAGCTGGCTGAAAATAGGCACTAATAAAATAATATGGTGAGTGAAAAGACACCAAAAAGCTACAGTCTACTTGGTCTGCAGACCCCAAACTCTGAGTGTTTTCTTACATAATAAAAATAAACTGGGTTTCTGGACTTTGGCTGCTTGGTTCCAGCCCTACCAGCTGAAAAAATTTTAGATTTTTACGTATTGAGTTCTTGGTTCTTGAAACCGTTTTAACTTTTTCTGCTTTTGTCATGTGATATGACCTAACTTATAACTTAGTTCATAAGTTTTTAAAAATCACTAGCTTTTCATTTCTCATGTTCAGAATACTGGGGAAAAAAACTGACTTTTGCTTTAAGGGAATTTACACTTCAGTTTCTATATACATATGTATTATATACACATTTACATATACTGCATGAGAACAGTGTCTTTCATCTGGTACTGTCGTATTGAAAATCAGCGTCTAGCACAATGTCTGGTAGAGAGCAGGTGTTCGATAAACTACTGCGGAGTAAATGAGCATGTATATGTAAATTAGAAGGCAAGTCTCTGCCTTCATGGGATCCATAGTGTAATAGAAGGGAGAGACTTGTAAAAAGTAATTAGAACGTATCACCGCAGTTACGTTCTGTAGCATGTATCCTGAGAGCTTGGAGGAAGAAGAAGGTGACTATGTTTGAGGGGAAAAAGAAGTCACAGGGGAGGTGTTGTTTGTTTTAACTGCGCTTTGAAGATGGGCGAGGGGTTGCCATGGAGAATGTGGTGACGGGCACTCAATCAGGGCAAGTGGAGGATATCATCTGATATAAAAGCAAAGTGAATTGTAAAATCCTGAGAATCTACAAAGTGAATCTGTTCAATGATATCCTGTTAATTTAAAAGGCTTCTGTTGAATTTTGGGAAAAAAAATCTTGCAGAAGATGATAACCAAAATGAGATATGATCATGTAATCCTTTGCCTAAAGGCCTTCAGTGATTTGTTGTTGTGTGTGGCCAAGCACAGGAGCTGTTCAGGATCCTTCCTGACCTGACCACATGCGACCTGCTCTTTAGTTATACTGGATTACTTGTAGTTCCTTGAATTTTGTGCTATTTTATGCCTCTTTCCTTTTGAATATGCTCTTTTGCCTGCTGTTACACCATCCTTGCCATTCCCTTAGCCAATTCCTCATTTCCCTCCACCTCCCCTTCCTTCCTGGCCAGGTTCTCTCTGAACTTTACTCCCACAGCTGACTTTGGTGTCTCATCCACTAGATGGGTTGCTTGCTGGAGGCTTGAGGGCAGGGTTATATCTTACTCTTATTTGAATTCCTTGTGTGCCTGGCATTTATTCAGCAAATACTACTGAAAAACAGATGAATGAACAAGCTAATGCATAAATTAAGGAACGGCAGATATGAAAGGAAGAAAAATTCAAGAAAGCAGGCAAAATGTTTCAAGGACATTCTTAAGGCCAAACAAAGAAATGCCAGATTGATCCAATCTATGTCCAAGGACTACCTGCATGGGAGGAAGAATGTTATCATTTCTAGTCATCTATGCCTTCCCCCTTCTCTAAAGGTCCTTTTTAATATTACTAATGCTGCATGTGAGCCCTTCAGTCCCACA
The DNA here is from genome assembly GCF_028749965.1 of Puma concolor. NCBI lineage: Eukaryota > Metazoa > Chordata > Mammalia > Carnivora > Felidae > Puma > Puma concolor. The sequence continues at coordinate 43,538,377 of NC_141683.1, forward strand.
TGTTCTACATTGTCTGAGTCCCACTAAAGCCTTTCTTAGCTGAGTAAAAGCAACCTGAAAAAAACTGATAAGCTTTTTTCTTAGTTAATAGAAATCCTTCCTCAGAGCAATGATCTCTGAATGTGAGATACAATGAGACCATTACAGTATTTAATGGGTGAAACTCCTGTTAAAATTCACTTTTTCTCCATAGAAGACAGGCAGAGTCTAGGTTTTGCTGACAATCTCAATGTATACAAAATGGTGTGTCGTGAAGTTGTGCTGTTTGACCGGGAGGTCTTCAGTTAAAATAGGACATGGGTGAAATCAGAAACCAGGATGTCCGATTTAAGGTCCTCAGTCTTATAACAAATGCTTCCTACAAAAAAATGTTTCTTATTTGTCCTTCTTTGGTTTCCATCCTCATTTCCACCGTCAGTAGATACCAAACAAACACCTACTATTTGGGTATGATGTCCTGTTGTATCCTGGTGATGCCATGTTGTACTTAGAATCTGTTTATAATGAGGGAAATGGAAGATCTTCACAAAATCCACTTTAATGTAACCACATTTCCAACATGCTTTGTGGAGTCCGTCTTAATTACATGCGTAGACACAACAAACATCAGAGGTCTTTGATTAGATGTCTCATCATCAGGGGTTTCTTGTATCCTCATCCCTTATGTACACTGCTGTAGTCTTCATACCCTAAGGTAAATGGTGTATTATGTGAATTTATATTGGTAATTTTTATTCCCTGTGTGCCTGTATTTAGTAGTCATTCAGCAATATCTAATGAATACTAAACGAGCTAATGAATGAGTGGCAGATATGAAAAAGAGGAGAATTTAACAAAGCAGGCAGGCAAGTATTTCAAGAATCCTTGTTTGTTTGTTTGTTTGTTTAAAGTTTATTTATGTATCCTGAGAGTGACAGAGACAGCACGAATGGGGGAAGCACAGAGAGAGAGAGGGAGACAGAATCTCAGGCAGGCTCCATGCTGCCAGCACAGCATCCAACGTGGGGCTCAAACTCACAAAACCACGAGATCATGACCTGAGCTGAAACCAAGAGTCAGACACTCAATCAACTGAGCCACCCAGGTGCCCCTCAAGAATGTTTTTAAAGTCCTAATAATTTTAGGATTTAACATGGTTTTAGGCAAAAATGTTGTAATTTACATCTGGAAAGAAACTGAGGCTTTATATCAATGGTCTACCGCCATGATAATAGTGGTTAAAGCTTCACCCAAAAAAGAACAGAGGCAATTTCTAAGGAATGGGATTTTAGGAGCTAGATGTATTAGGAGTTATGAGTTTACCAATTAGATAGGTGGACAATGAAAGAAAAAAGAGGGGGGGGGTATGATTTATAGTTTACTAGTAGCCGGATTCTTGAGAGCACAAACAGAAGTGAATTGATACTTATCTCCCAGATTAGTTAAGAACAGCCCAATTAGCTAATGAACAGTTCCAGCCCTATGTTCTAAAAAGTTTGGTTTCTGGGCAAGCTGTAATGCTCAGCAGCAGCTGTAAGTATATAAACATGCTAACACCAAGCAGAAGAACACATTCTGAATTCTGACCTATAAAGCCTGGCCTTTTTGAAGTATCCATTCTTAAAGGAGTATCAGAGAGTGTGGTTAGTAAGAATAACAGTCACAGGCACAGTGGCCTGGACTCTGGAGCCAGACTGCCTCAGGTCAAGTTGCAGCCTCGTCAGTTACTAGCAGAGCAATGCTCACCTCCTGATCCTTGTGGCCTTGTGTAGTTCCTTCCCACATTGTGTCAGGGCTGGTCCATGTGACCAGGAGAACATGGCGGACATAAGGGTGTGACTTTTGAGACTCAGTCACAAAAGACATTGTCACTTCTGCCTTGGATCCCTTGCTCTGGGGGAAGCCAGCTGCCATCTCGTAAGGGCACTCAGTGAGCTCTACAGAAGGTCACGCTGTGAGGAACTGGGCACTCCAGCCAATGCCATGTGAGTGAGCCATCTTAGAAATCTGGTACAGAGTCAAACGTTCAGATAACTGCAGCCCGTGGTTACATCTTGACAGCGAGATCATGAAACATCCCGAGCAAGAACCATGTAGCTAAGCCTCTCTCAGATTCCTGTTCCCCTATGTGAGATAATAAATGCTTATTGCTCTGTTAAGACGCTATTGCTCTGCTGCAATAGACAACTTAAGCAAAAGCCTTTGTAAAGCACTAGTTTAAAGGATATTGTTAACAATAGACTTGATTTGATAAATAGTAGCATACCCTTTTAATTTCTTTAACAGAAGACCTTTGAAGGAGTGTTTCTCAAAGGAACCTCTAGCGAACCTCTAGGCCTATAAGATGTTCCATGTAAAAGAGGTTTCATGCTTATATAGTATTGGGAAATGCTGCACATTAGATCTCCATCTTGGAGATCCACCTGTGCATACACATTAAAGAAGCTGAGAAGTCCTGAGTAAAGGGTTTTTTGATTAGCCTAATGTTTCCCAAATTTTTGTCACTAAAACATTTCTTTTTCAAATATCACCTGGTAAAATACTGTGGAGCACCCTATAAGAGACGCTATTCTACAGCACTGATTTTCGGACTGAAACCTATATCAGAATCACTTGGAGAGCTTTTAAACACACATCGCTGGGCCCCACCCCAGAATTTCTGATTCAGGAGATTTGAGGTAGGGCCTGGAAATTTGCATTTCTTTCTCTTTTATTTTTAACATTTATTCATTATTAAGAGACAGAGACAGAGAGAGACAGAGCATGAGCAGGGGAGGGGCAGAGAGAGAGGTAGACACAGAATCCAAAGCAGGCTCCAGGCTCTGAGCTGTCAGCACAGAGCCTGACGTGGGGCTCAGACCCATGACCCGTGAGATCATGACCTGAGCCAAAGTCAGACACTTAACTGACTGAGCCACCCAGGCACCCCAGGAATTTGCATTTCTAATAAGATTTATGGTCGTGACGATGCTGCTGGTGTGTGTGTGTGTGTGTGTGTGTGTGTGTGTGTGTGTGTGGACTGCACTTTGAAACCCACTATTTAATATGGTTCCAGGTTCTTTGGTAAAAGCTTTAAAGAATAAGTATGCAAATGGACAATAAGCACTGGAAAGGGTGCTCAACATTATTAGCCATTAAAGAAATGCAAAGCTAAACCTCAAGGGGATACCTCTTCACATCCACTAGAATGATTATGATAAAAAAAGACGGACAATAGTAAGTGTTGGGCAGGACTGTGGAGAAATTAGCACCCGTAGACATTGCTGGTGGGAATGTAAAATTGTACAGCCACTTTGCAGAACAGTTTGTCAGCTTCTCAAAATATTAACCACAGAGTTACCATAAGCCGCAGCGATTTCACTTTTAGGCATATCCTTAAGAAAAATGAAAACATGTGCCTATCAAAAACTTGTACCTGAATGCCCTTAACAGCATTATTCATAGTAGCAAAAAACTGCTAAGCACCCAGGTGTCCATTAGCTGATGAATGGACAAACAAAATATGATTTATTATATAATGGAATACTATTTGATGATGAAAAGGAAGGAAGTACTGATTTCATGCTACAACATGAATGAACCTGAAAACTGCAAAGTGGAAGTCCTTCAAAAAGGCGACATACTATATGATTCCATTTATATGAGAAGTTCAGGATAGACAAATTCATAGGAACAGAAAGTAGAATAGTGGTTACCAAAGGGTGGGGGGAGGCTGGATGGGGAGTGACTGCTAATGGGTATGGGATTTGTTTTTGGAGTGATTAAAATGTCCTGGAATTATATAGCGGTGATGGTTGGACAACTCTTTGAATATATTAAAAACCACTGGATGGGAGAAAACCACTTTAAATGGGAGAATTTTATGATTGTAAACAAACTTAATAAAGCTGGTATATAAAGCTGCTAAATTAAGAGAGCAACAAAAATACAAATATCCAATTACAGCGTATACTGTTACTCTGTTACAATCTATAAGGTGCCAGAGATGTGCTACACGTGGTGGCAGCGGTGGGATGATGGGAACGGGACACTTAGATACAGGGGGCCTTTTAGCTCTGTTCTCTCCCTGTCTCCCTTTCTGAAGATAATAACTATCATTCTTGTTTTATTGTGGCTCTAAGTGAGCCATGGAAGTGACAAGGAAGCAGCAAGCTGACCCATTGGACAGAATAGAAGGCCTGCTTCTGATCTGTCATTTACATGGAGTAGTAAGTGACAGCAGTTTAAAGGGTCACCCTTCCCAGGGTTAGTTGGTTTGTTTTGGTCAATGTTTTTTTTGTTTTGTTTTGTTTTTGTTTTTGTTTTTGTTTTTTTTTTTTTTTTTTTTTGGCATTTTAAGAAGGCTTAAAGACCTAAGCTAGAACAGTGGCCCTTAAAGCTTTAGTGTGCATTAAAAACATCTGGAGTGCTTATTTAAAAAGCACAATTTTGGCCTTACTCCAAGAAGGTCAGGAATCTGCATGTTAAGCAAGTACCCAGATAACTCTGATGCAGGTGGTTCTTGGACTGTGTTGAAAACAACTGAGCTAGAAAACACCTAGCTCTACTGGGAAGGTACATAAATCTGTATACAACTGGTACAACCAATTCCACAACAGTGATTACTCTGGATCTAACACCTTCATATCTTTTAAAAAATGATTCGAAGCAGATACCAAAATGGTAAACCCTTGTTGTTGTTGTTTTTAATTTTTTTTTTCAACGTTTATTTATTTTTGGGACAGAGAGAGACAGAGCATGAACGGGGGAGGGGCAGAGAGAGAGGGAGACACAGAATCGGAAGCAGGCTCCAGACTCCGAGCCATCAGCCCAGAGCCTGACGCTGGGCTCGAACTCACGGACCGCGAGATCGTGACCTGGCTGAAGTCGGACGCTTAACCGACTGCGCCACCCAGGCGCCCCGGTAAACCCTTGTTAAATAGGAGACTGTAGGACTGTGTACGTTGTGGTGTATGTTTTATTTTCTGAATTTCTGAAATATCTCATCGGAAATATAGTATTTTATAGTCTTCGGAATTTTAGGTTTTAGGGCCCTTTCAGGGACTCTCACATTGGGCTCCATGTTTCCGGTAGGGCTGCAGGTGATGGTAGTTCTCAGCTGGAAAGCCCACTGGTGGGCCTGGCCCTGCCCCTCTTCTCCCCACTCTGCCTGCTGCATTGAGGGCACCCTTACAACTACTCCTGGCTCCACACAGGCTCCATCAGGGCAGGACACAGGAACTCTAGGAGCCTGAGGAGAGAATTTCTCCTGATACAACGGGAAAGAGAAGAGAAGCCAGGAAACCACAGCCTGCCTGCTTGGTCCTAGGAGCTCTCTGTTGCTGGAGTTCTGGACAATTCCTCATGTAGATCTCTATAGTTATGGATTTCCTTCCTTTTCCCTCTTGGGTTTCAAGGCCTCTGCCTTTTGCCCCTGTTTCTAGGAGAGAGGAGTTTTTATTTCTTGCTCAAAAGCTATCACTGGGACCCCCTCAACCCCCCATCCCCCAGTCTAACCTCTTTCTTTGCTGTTTTCCTAAAGTATATTCTTTCCTTGGTCTTTACATGGCAGTATACTGATGTGCAGATGAGGTAACCAGATGCTACTCCAGGGTGGCTGCTTTGTGGGGGTGGGGCTCTGAACCTCAAACAGTCATCTTGGGGTATAGGGAGAGGGTGGGCAGAGGCTGTGGAGCTCTGGGCTAGTCAGCCACTATGAGAGGAAAGCCCGTGCCGGTGGTGGGAAGGCGGCAGGCTGGCCTTTGACAGTTTGGTAGCTGGAGAGTTTGCATCCAGCAGACACAAAGCTTGGCTTGAAGGCAGATGTATGCCAAGTCATCAAGTTCTGAAGCGGTCCCAGGCCAGTTGGGAAGCCTGCCAGTGTGTGCCATCCCTGAGGAGCACGGAGGCCTGGCAGAGAGCTCTCTGGCCTGAGTATTGAGACTCAGGTTCTTGCCAGCTTCTTCTTTCCCTGAACCTCTGCCCTCCTGTCTGAAAGCAGGCAGTGCCCTCCTCCTGCCTTGTGGAGGTGATGACACTAAGGTAGGGCATTTGGAAGCCTGCTGATTTATAATCCTATAGTTGCTGCAAGGCCTTACCTCGATCACCTTTCCTTCCCTCTTCCTGTTGCCCTCAGTGTCTTCACATGAGCCCCTGCTGAGGCTGTGCCCTCTGTTTTCTACCTCAGATTGTCCCCTTTCCCTTCTCAGACTTGCTCTCTTCTATGTTTGACGCCTCTTAAGGTTTCTAAAGTTAAATGAGGGATTACTTAAGATTCAGAGTAGGAAGCTCTCAGTTAAGCAACTGCTGATCATCCATTCTGTGCCAAGCACCGTGCTAGCTGCTGTCGGAGACACAATGTTAAGTAGTCCCTCTTCTCCATACAAAAGTGTCTGTGGGGTCAGTGCACACTCGTCGGTTGCTATCCTGCCTCTCTATGTCAGCTGCCCATCACACAGAGCACAGACATTGGTGTTGGGCTATTTCAAACTCTGGGGATTTAGAGTCCGGTGTCAGCCTGGGGTCAGGAGTGATAAGATAGGTATTAGACTCCTCACTTTTCTGCATTCTTCATACCTATACGTTCCAAGTCCCAAGTCTTGTCTTTTAAAAAAATTTTTTTTCAACGTTTATTTATTTGTGGGACAGAGAGAGACAGAGCATGAACGGGGGAGGGGCAGAGAGAGAGGGAGACACAGAATCGGAAACAGGCTCCAGGCTCTGAGCCATCAGCCCAGAGCCTGACGCGGGGCTCGAACCCACGGACCGCGAGATCGTGACCTGGCTGAAGTCGGATGCTTAACCGCCTGTGCCACCCAGGCGCCCCATGTCTTGTCTTTTAGAATAAGCCCTTTGTTCTTTCCTTCAGTGTCCTCCTCCCAGCCACCAGCCTGCACCCTTATCACCTCAGTAATACAGGTGATTTAATGGCTCATTGGTTGGCTTCTTGCCTTCATTTCCTCCACGATTTCAGTCTGTTGACGGTCATATCTCCTTAATGCCCCTTCTGTGGCAAGACATGACCCTGAGTGGGAACCTAGAATGGCTGGCTATTTCCTGTTGCCTCGGGTCTGACCTCTTCTGAAGGTCTGAAGCCTTTCTCAGTTGGTGATGTTGTCTCCACACTGCCTCGAACACTGTAGCCACGAGCTCAGCTCAGTTCTCTTAATCATGCTTCCTTTCTGACCTTCACATCCCTGCTCAGGATCCACCCTCACCTGGAACCCCTTCTGTCATCCCTCCTTCCTCCTCCTGTGCATCCTTTGTCCTTCTCAAAGCTTTGCACCACGATGTCTGGTTCTTCTGCATTCAGAACCACATTTGAATTGGAAGGGACCTCAGAGATACTTGAGTCCTGCTTCTCTCTAGAGGCCCCAACAGAGGAAGTAACCTGCTCATGAGTATATACCAGGTAATTGATTCCTGGACCAGGCCCCCCAGTCCCAGGCCAGCACTCCTTTCATCACATGTGGCCTGAAGCCAAAGAGGAAGTGTTGTCATCCACAGCTAGTGAGGATGTTGCCGTTAACAGCAACGGGGATGTGGCAGAAGTAAATAACCATATTTGTGGAGGATTTCTTATTCATCGCCTTTGCCATGCAATTAGCACCTTATTCTAGGCTGATCTCATTCTTATTGTCAGTTCCACACATTGAGTCCTTTTATATCAGAATATAACATTACCTTGTTCACTAATTACTTTATGCACAGAAGTCAAAACTGTCTTAAATATCTTTTGTAGCCCAAAGCATCTTCCATGGTTCCAGGCATGGAATAGAACTCACTGTCTATTTGTTGTTTCACTGGGTTTCAAGGACAGTTCCAGGCAAAGCTCGCATTTAAGCTATTAGCTGTGATGGGGACCTGTCCACCCACACCATTGTTGCCTCTGCAACTTCTCAGAACCACCTGGTTAGAATTAGGTACCCCCTCTCTGTTCTCATAGCACTTCATTAGCACCTTGATTGTTGCTCAGATCGTGTGGATAATTTATGAACAAACCCCTGCTTCTTTCTGGATTCTGAGTTTCCAGGGACAATAAGAAGTCTTTCTCTGTATGGCCTGGAGGTTTCTTTGGCCACACAATTTCTTGCACATGGTTGTGCTCCATACATTGTTGTTGAATTGAATGTTATGAATGATGACACAGTCAACACCATCTTATCCACATGTGGTCTATCTGCACAGCCCAGGACCTCTTTCCACACTGTGGCCAAACCCCAGGCTGGGATGAAGGCCAGGTTGGGAGGGTTTGGGATGGTTTCCAGATGGGCAGAGATAGTTGTATGTCTCTGAGTGTGTCTCTAACTGCCTCTCAAAGTCAAATGCACAATAAATGACTTTGGTTTTATCCATTATGGTTAGTTGGCTAGGTTTCTTCCTACTTTTATCAGCCCAGATAATGAAGAGATGACATTTTATTGTTTACTTTGTGGTACAGAGAATAGAGCAAGTTCCCAGGTAACAGGAGACAGGCAGCATTTTCCAAGCACCTCAACCAATATGGTCTGGGAAGGAAAGGTATGTCTAGAGGAAAAGGAAAGGAAATGCTAGACAGAAAGAGGAGTTGTTCTTCTTTGATTCCAATTCAGAGGTGGAAAGTGTGACCTCATTTTGTGAATAAGGAAATGGAGGTCCAAATAAGGAAAGCCAGCCTAAAGTCACCGGTGGTAAAGGTGTGGGTTATGACTAGCAGAAGGAGCAAGGACTTCTGAGTTATCAGCCTGGTAGCGTGGTTTTAGTTTCCTTAACCCCAAAGCTCCATCAGGTGGTTAGGAGAAATGTCACATGACTGGATTGTCAAGCCATGCTTTGAGGGTATTAAGAAAAGAACAGAAGCGGGGTGCCTGGGTGGCTCGGTCAGTTAAACATCCAACTCTTGATTTTGGCTCAGGTCGTGATCTCATGGTTTGTGAGTTTGAGCCCCACATTGGGCTCTGCACTAGCAATGCACAGCCTGCTTGGGATTCTCTTTTTTCCTCTCTCTGCCCCTCCCCTGATTGTTCTCTATCTCTCTCTCCCAAATAAATAAACATTAAAAACATTTTTTTAAAGAAAAGGACAGAAGTGAATGGATTAGGATAGGACTGCAGGGAATGACTGAAGGGCTAGAGAGAGAAGGGAGGAAGAAAGGCTGAAGAGAAAGGGGCCACAGCTGTGTTTGCTTTTAATTCAGCCTACTTCCCCTCTCTGGAAAGAGGAATAAATAAGGGAATAAGAGAAGGCCACATTCATGTCACTTATCTTCAGAGGTAGGGAGGTGTAGATATAACAGCTCACCTTCAGGCTGCTTCCAGATTCACTTAGCTCTCCTTTACAATGATACTGCCTCAATTTTAGAACTTTTTGAAAACTTATGGGGTGTGAATCTGTCCAAAACAGAAGGATGGAAGAGGGGTGTTGCCCTTGGGGCCCCAAAATACTTGCTGGAGGAGCTATAAATAAGTGGAACCCCATGGGGCTTAGATATGTGTCTTCTGGTAGGGGAAGGGAGTGGATAACAATGATTAGATGTCCCCAGATCTCTAGTTAAGTAGATCCATAGTCCTAAATAAGTAATAAAATGAAAGGGGGAAATTGTAAAGAGCTGAGTTAGGATTTTATAATTGAATAACTTAAGAACCAGATAGCAGAGCTATGCCTTTCCAGCAATTCACATAAGATTTGTGTTTTTATGGTTTAATATTGTCTTAGTTTGTATTGGTAGCAATGTAGGGTCCAGATAAAAGATAGTAGGAATACATGTCTTCTATTAACTTCACTCCCCATATAAGTGATGTGCTAATTCAAGGGTCATGCTGTATAAGAGATGCTAACCATCTGGAATGCCCTCAGAGGAGGGCAGTGGGACAGTGTGGGTCTCTGGAAACTGGAGCACCTTTTTGACAGGTGTAAGTGCTTATAAAGGGGTAAACCTTCTGATAAGTTCAGGAGACACAAAGATGGTAGATAGCCCTTCCTGCAGGATTCAGAATATCTTAGAAAATTAGACCTTGAATCCAACCATTACAATAAGGGTGATAGGGCTATGAGAAAGGAAAGTCCAAGGTGCTCAGGGAGTGTGAAGGATGAACTATCTAGCTCTTCTGGGAGGAGACAGGGAAAGAAACCATGCAGAGGAGGTGTTGCTTGAATGGAGACTTATTCAGAGGGGCTTCCTCAACAGTGTGACTGGGAAATAAAGCCACAGAGAGGGAACACAGGCAAAGGCACAGAAGCGAGAGCAGACATGCCGCATTGGAGAATGGCCTGCATATGTAGTGTGCAGGGCTGGAGTGTTGGGAGCATGAGGGAGGGTGGTTCCAGATACAGCTGAGCAGCCAGGTAGGAAGAGTGGGATCTTGTGTACCATGATAACATGTTTGGATTTTATTGTGAAGGCAATAGAGGGTCATTAAAGGGTTTAAAGCAGGAGAGTAGTAGAATCCCTGGATGGGTAGACCTTCCAACCTTCAGAGGCTGGTGCATGTGTGTGATTAGGAAGAAAGGGGTCAGACTGGAACCCTGAGGACCAGTTAGGGGCTATCCTTTATATTCTTTATTGTCTAGAGAAAAAATGAAGATATGAACCTGGATTGTGTCAGTGAGACCAGACTGAAGGGGACAGATACAATGTTGGGATCTTTAAATTTATGTGATGAGGGAGAGGGAAAAAGCAAAGATGAATCCAGGTTTGGTGGATGGAATCCCTTCCCTGAGAGATAATACACTGGATGAGGAGTAGTCTGGAGGTGTGAGGTATTTCTGTCTTTGTTGGTTTGGATATGCCTTCTGGACTACTGGGAGTGGAGCTCAGCACAGGCATCTGTGTGGACATCTGTGGTTCATCAGTGTGTGGCTGGCAGGTGAGACCATAGACATTGGTCAGATTGCCCCAGAGGAGGGGAGAGACAGAGAGAGAAGAGGCCAAGGATAGACTCCAGGGGAAAATACGGGGGACCTAAGAGGGAGCCCCAGGTGCAGCAGGAAAAGGAAGGGGAGGCAGATTGGTGGAGACCATTAGCAGGGAAATGAAAGAGGAGTTTCTACAAGAAAAGAATTGTTAACAGGGTCAAATGTAAGGAAAGAATCCACTGTTGGCATTTGTCTGAGAAACGCTGCCCTTTTTATTCTTCCTTGCTAGAAATAAGAGCTTTCTCTTAATGGCAGACAGTGATATACAGGGGCCCTGTCTCTGTGGGATGGAATTATTATTGCTTGGGGTGTTCAGTTCCATGCATAAAGTCCATTCTGGTTCTAGGCTTTTGTCAAAGAGCAGAGAACTTTTGCAGTTTGCAGTGAGAGGCAAGGGAGCTGGGTGTGAAGGATGAGCACCTCAATTTTAGCAAGACAGTCTGAGCTCCTTGGAAGGCAAGCTTTATTTCTGTGTAAATAGAAAGCATTATTATTATTATTATATCCTTACACTGTATCAGAGCCAAACACTAGAGTCCTTAATACTGCATTTATTTCTCTAGGCTTTTGGAGGGGTGGGGAAGAATGGGACATTTAGGTTGCTAAGTGATTTTGCTTCTAAAAATAATGAAATTCCCCAGTGGCACTCTCTCTCTCCCTCTCTCTCTCTCCCTCTCTCCCTCTCTCTCTCCCTCTCTCTTTTGGTTAGAGTAAGAGAGTGAGAAGGTCAAGCTATGGATTTATGGATTTATGGATGACAGTCTGTGTCTTGAGGTAGCCTCAGGGCAGCCTGTTGGGGAAGGACAGGAGAAACTTCCCCTCTTCAGTCCTCCTACCTGCATCCCCTTAGGGCTCACTACTTTGGGAAATGACAGGAAAAACTGGGCCTCCCTCTGCCTGAATTGAAATGCCTTGCGAGGTAGTCAGCCCCAGTGGTTGCTATGGTGATGGTGGGCGGTTGGGGGTGGGGAGCTGGTGATGCAGCATTTGGCCTGTGTGGCTGAGGTCCCCAATGCAGGCTGCTTGGAGCCAAGGCTGCTGATGCTCTCTCGACAATTCATTGGGATTCCAGAGGGTCACTTGCTGCGGTGTTGAAATCTTCAGACAGGCCAACCAGTTCAGCCAGCTGAATCCTTCACTGTTGAATAGACATTTCACAGGCCAAATTTTGGCAGGTGTTCATGGGATTGGGAGCTCCACAGTGACCTTGATGGGGGAAGGGGTATGTGGAAGAAAGTTATGAGGAGGGCAGAGGGTGGGGATCATAGCCTCTGAGAATTGAAAATGGCCTTTAAGGTCATTTCGTTCATCAGTCTCCTCAACAATATTCCTGACAGCTGGTCACCAAGCCCCTGCTTGGACTTTTCTTATGATGGAGAGCTCACTACTGGGCAAGCCACACCATTCCATTGTTGTTGGATAGCTCCTAGATTTCTTTCCTCCCTCCCTGTCTGTCTTTGTCTTTTTTTGCAAAATCTGGCCCTTTCTAATTTGATCTACTGGCTTACATTATGCCAAGAAGAAAAGCAGTGTAAGTCTTCATCCAAATGACAACCACTTGGTGCCAAACAGAACATTCATACCTTTCTCAACTATTTCTCACCTGACATCACCTCAAGACCCCCTGTGCTAACCTCTTCCCCCACATTTCTCCATTTGGTTCTTAAAATATGCCATCCAGAACTGAACCTAGTATTCTAATGGTCTGAGTCACATAGAGTGCTTTTGGATGATACCATACATCTACAAACACAGTCTGAGCTTACTGTCTATCCCTTTCATCACACCGTTGGCTGATATGAAGCTTGTGATTGTCATTCTCAAATCTTTCATATATGAACAGTTGTCACTCCCCTCTAGTTTTCTACATTTTTCTACATTTTTGCTGTTTTCATCTAAGCTGTTGATAACTATGTTGAAATGGATAGAAGTGGTGATAAAACTCAGTAGCGTACCTCTAGGAACCTCCTAAAGGATATAATTACATCAACAGCTAACATTTGCTGTGTGTCTGTCTGTCTAATCACTGGTCTTTTGAGATGGTGGTTGTTGTTGTTGTTGTTGTTATTATTATTATTATTATTATTATTATTATTATTATTATTATTTCTGATGAGGAAATGGAACTATAGAGAGGTTAGATAAGTTACCCAAGCTCTCACAGGCTCTAAATAGCAAACTCGATACTTATCTCCATCTTTTATTCAGTGATCAGTATAATTTGAGCAAGACTTTTCAAATGTCAGCAACTCTGATCCAATGGTACTCTCTACCATTCTAAAAGTGTAAGAGATTTCGTCAAGGGCTGGTGAAACATAGGAATACCAGATCTTTAGCATTTATTTGATCTATTCTTCCAATAACCCTATTAAAAAAGAAGCAAGGTTAGCTTGGATGGGTTTGTTCCAAGCAATGTCTTGCTAATTCCAGATAATAAGAAACAGTGATAATAGTGACAGTAATAGCCCTTAACATTTACTGAGCCCTCCTCACCTGTACAAGGCACTGAGTGAAGCTTTCCCAGTCAGTGTTTGACCAGCTTGCTTTCTCATTGCTCATAAACAATTTAGCCATCTATTGTGGAGTTCTTCTGGGATTGACAATGGACTCACTGGTTATTTTTATTATTTACTTACTATATTTATATATTATGTTATTTATTATTATTCTCAATTTTTTTAAATCAAGATATTTGTTTGGGTTTGGGTTGTTTTGGGTTTCTACAATCTTTGATTTTATCTTCACTTTCTTACAAATTCTCTTTCAATTTTCTATATTTTTGTTGTGTTTTCAGTGCTGAGTCTAAATGAGCATTCGACTTGGGAGCTAAAGACTGGATTCAAGTCTAGTTCTACTATGGCTTTTTATCTGTGAGACTAACAGCAAATCACTCAACCATCTTGGGTTTTGGTCCTTTCATTTTTTTTAAATGGGGACACTAATCCCTGCAAAGAATATTTCTAAGGATGTCGAGATGTTCTTGTAAGAGAATGTTTATGTAAAAGTGCTTCTCAGGTTTTAAAGTTTCAGACATATTTGGGCCATTGTTATTATTGAAAATGATTAGGTAGTCTTTCTTATATCCTATTTGGTTTTTACTTTTCTCATAATAGAATTTGTTTTACTTTTTTTTTTTTTTTTAATTTTTTTTTTTTTTTTCAACGTTTATTTATTTTTGGGACAGAGAGAGACAGAGCATGCGCGGGGGAGGGGCAGAGAGAGAGGGAGACACAGAATCGGAAACAGGCTCCAGGCTCTGAGCCATCAGCCCAGAGCCTGACGCGGGGCTCGAACTCACGGACCACGAGATCGTGACCTGGCTGAAGTCGGACGCTTAACCGACTGCGCCACCCAGGCGCCCCATGTTTTACTTTTTTAAAGTTACTTTATATATTTATAAGACACACAGTGGTATATGGCCAAATATTGGTCATCAGGCACAGGAAGATATACTCACCAGCCATCTCCCCACTGATTAGTGCTTGAAGTGGAAGAAATGGAGTTGCAGACTCAAGGAGGGAGAGGGTGTAGTTTTAGAATTCTTTTGTCCACAAAAAAAGCTTCTCTGTATTCCACTAAATAGCAGAAGTCCTCAAAGAAGCAAGCCACATTGATCCTGGAAGAAAAGTGCCATAGGCATTGATTTTCATGTTCTTGTTTTTCCTTTTACCCACCCCCCAACCGTGTCCACAGGATAATCTGGTGCCCCCTGAAATTTCTTCTGGTGTTACTGTGGGAGGGATGGCTGCATACAGAAGCAAGCAGCTTTTTAACCCTGAAGCATTAGCAGCCCCATTTTCTCACTGGGAAAACTAAGGCACAAAAAACCAGGCAGGAACTTCCATGGTGTCCTGCTACCAGCAGAGCTAGGAGCTGCCCTGGTCGCTCCTTGGTCTTGGTTTGCTGGATTGTCAGCTCTATGAGGGCAGGACCATGACCGTCTTGCTTAGCTCCTCACATTGTCTGGTACCTCATACACGTGAAATGAAAACGTACAGGCTTGCAGGAATGAAGGAATGAATAAGTGAGGGGAGAATTCATTTCCATGGGAACTGTGGCTCCTGTGGGTCTGAGCACCATGCAGACTTTAAGCTCTGTGAAGAGGGAGCCCAGAAAGAAATTCACCAGAAAGTCTCCACCAAACTTTATTCCTTAAACCCTGTCAGAAAGAATGGAAATGTTCTGAGATTATTGGAAACACGGCCCTAGACTAGCAAATGATTTTTGAGTGATGTAGGTATGCTTGATTGTCCAGCTGCTGTCACCAGTGAAGGACACTGCAGAAGTAAGGATGTAGGATGGGCTTTCTGCTTCAGATATGGTTCTGTACCACAGTAGCTCAGGCATCTTCTTACTGCTTTCGCAGCATGACACTGACACGACTTCTTCCTCTGGGATGGGAGGGGCGTAGGATACCTCCATGCAGGTTTACACTAAATACTGCTGATCCCAGAATAGTGAATTCTCATGAATTTTCATTCCACAAAACCCTTGAGAGGTACTCTTAGCTCTTTGTGTCCCCATAATAGCCACCTCTAAAGCAAGAATAGAAATAAGATGCAAAAGTTCAGGCTCCCTTCACGATCACAGGAGATCTGAACTACTGGAAGGGACAGAGATGGGGGGTATGTGTGGGTGGGGAGGTATGGGAAGGCTTGGAGCAGCCTGTCTCATTGTCTCTGGATAGCTCAGCCCCAGAAAACCTCTGTGGGCACTGGTCTTTTGAGCACACCCCTTCCCACAATAGTACCAGGTGTTCGGCCTCAGGCCACATTTTGGGGCTGGTGGGAAGAATTTGAGGAGGTATGAGGAGGCGCTGTGGTCATATTGAGGTAACGAAATGCTAAAGCTTCCAGTTCTGAGGGGCTCAGGTTCCTAATTACCTGAACAGTGACCTGAATGTGTGCAGTACCACTGCCACCGAGACGTGTAAAACCAGAGTTTGGAGGGAGAACTAGAGAATCTGCTAGTTCGTGACTTTTCTCATGGTTTGCACAGAATTTTTAGTCCCCCACCTATTTCTTTCAAATATGTCAGAAGCAGTGAGATGAGCAGGCACGCAGCCTTACAAGGTGCAAGAACAGGGTGCTGAGTGAGCCCCTCCTTGGCTCTGGGAGAAGACGCGTTGGCGGGGGCCCGTGGAGTGTTAGAGAATCTGCTCAGGTGGGGTCATCATTCCCTCTGCTCTCCCTCCTGTGGCCCTGGTTGCTGCCTCATGGAAAGCCCAGCCTGTGGGCCTTCAGCAGGGCTTTTCTGACAGTGCCATCCAGGGTACCCTAAGCATGAGGTTCTGAGAGGAACAAATGGCCAATGCAGTGGGATCCATGGAGGGGACGGCTTGGGAGGCTCTCCTGAGCACCGCCTAATTTTTCTGTCTAGCCTTTGTTTTCCCCTCTGGAAAATTACACCAGCAACTCTCACCTTACTGTAGTCACCCTTTGCCATATAGTGGCTGCCTTGATTCTTTTTGACAGCTTCAGACATTTTAATAGTCCTGCTGACAACCATGTGGAGCAGGCACGTCCTGTCGGCAAGCTGAGTATTCGGAGAAGTCGGGGATAATGGACTTCTTTTTCATCCCAGTTACTGCCCCAAGTTCAGAGCCTCCCAGCAAGACTGTGGCAGAACTTCTCCCAGCGACTGTGCCCCTGCAGCTGTCCTCTCTCTGGCCACTCCGTCAACCACCACTGGATGACCTTCTAAAAGCATAGCTTTGCTCACATTGTTCTCCTAGTCCAGAACCATCCATGCTTCCCCATACCGAAAAGAGGAGGAAACAGAACCGTCTTAGCAGCATTTTGTGAGGAAAGGATTCACAGTACATTAAAGCAGAATGGCTGCTAGAAGGGATAATGCTATGTGGACCTGCTGTAAACGGAGTTTAGGGTCCCAAACAAGATTCAGACTGGTCACACTTTTCAACTCAGTCCTGGTTTTTGAATTGGGTGCTACCTTTGAAGAGGCAGAAAACTTTGTCCTAATTTTGGAGCATGGACTTAAAATAATTTCCTACACCTACTGGATCAGAGAAAGTGAACATCTTCAATGCCTGCATACACATTGTCCGATACCTTTGCAAAATAGTTGTACCAATATGCTTTCTTTCTAGTCATGGCAATTTGACAGCAGAACAGCCTATTGTGTTGCTTTAATTTGAATTTCTTTGACTATAATGCTATGGAATTCTTTTATATAATCCTTAAATATTCTATCTTTCTTCTTTTGTGAATTGTATATAGCTTGCTTTTTTTTGATGCTAGATTGGTACAGAAATTTGCCATTGTTCTATCTATACAGGATAGTTATAGAGTATGTGAAGATCAGGGCCAGGATCAGTGGCTTGCAGTATTTTCATTTTTTCATAAAATATTAACCTGGTCTCAGCCTGGTTTCTTTCATGCTCTGAGGCCATGAGCTAATTTGCATAGCTGGCAAGGTAAAAATAACTTCAGAGCTGAAAAGAAAGTTCATTGCCATTGAGTTAAACTTGGACCCTGGGTGCCAGCTCTTCTACAGGGGGCAGCAGTCCCTTGGTCTAGACTCCATTATTAATAAACACACTCCATTGTTCCTTAGAAAAAGAAAAAGGTCCTTTTTAAAATTCCTGTCTGAGAAAATAGCCATGCCTCTTAGCTCTTCTGCTGGGAGAGTAACCTCTTGATTCTTCCAACAATTCAGCATTTTATTTATTCACAATGAAAGTACAATTAAAACCACTCACTTTGTGCTTACATATCTGTATCAAGTAGATTTGGGTAACAATTAAAGAGTTCCTGTATATAGGCACAATTCTTTTTAATTATTAAAATTGCTTGTATTTTATTGTATTCCAAATAGGTGGTATGGGATGTGATATGACTCAGAAGTACTAGAATGAATTTTGGTTTAATCAATCTGAAACGTAAAAAGCACTTTGTTTTCTCTAACAAACAACTCTAGTTCATTTGGGGGCTCTGCAGACAGTTGATATTTTATAACAACTTAAAGCTGTCTCTTCATCATGCACTATAATTGTGGGTTTGTCTGCTGTGCAAGTGTGGGAAATTATCTGGTATTTTTTTTTTAATACTTGTCATCCTAGAATACAGATGGCATATGCCTGTCATGCAAATCAATCTCTTCGGCATTATAGGCAGAACGAGGAGAGTGGAACAATGGACAAAAATGTTTTATCTAAAATTTATGGATCCATGATTTTTCTGAAAGAGTCACTGATTTGAAAAGGTTTTATAACCTCAGATTCTTTCAGCTAGATATTCCTCATACATCCAAAAAAAAAAAAAAAAAACTCCCTACCCCAATACATTATGAGAAGGTAGAATTTTATTACTTAGATTTTTCTTTTCCTCCTATTTTGAAGTATCCCTTCACTCAGTCCACCATCAAATGTTAACCTCCACTCATCCACATTTGACTTCTTGGCAACAGGACTCTGGCTCTCCCCAGAATCATGAACATATATAATTTTTCAGTCTTTCCAAAGCTGAAGAGGGAGCAGAGCAGTGTTTCAGTATCTTAGGAGTTAAGTGACTTGCTAAGATGACATCAAGAAAAAGCTTGCACATTCTCTAATTGGTGTATTGGCTCCATGCCAGGGGCATGGTTCTGAGTTTTTCCTTGTTTTTCATGTATCTTACTTAGCTCTTGTCTGGCCAGGCCAGTTATATCAACTTTCTCTTTGGTTTCTTATCCAGATAGTATTATCTGGATATAATAGGTGAGTGGGTCATTGTGAGTGCCAGAAACCAAAGGTGGAGTCATTTAAGTGAGGAGGACTTTTCAAGGAAGATGTGTCTCACCAAACCATCAAGTTACAGAAATACCAGGAAGTAGTTGGGTCTCAGGAATTTCAGGATCAAGGTGCTAGCTCCTATCTCCAGAGTCAGCTTTATTCTTCTCTCACACTACAGCCAGCTTTATTCTCTGAGAGAAAACATGAACAGTGACATCTCCTGAAGCCTTTTATTTTAGGGCTTTACCTGCTTCAGGAGAGCTCAGCCAAACTCTAGTCCCAAGTCCAAACATCCCAGGGGAGGAACTGTTCACTGGCCAGCAGTGGCATGTAAGAGCATTACAGTTTTTAAAAAGAACTGTAGGGGGCGAAATGGATGATGGGCATTGAAGAGGGCACTTGTTGGGATAAGCACTGTTCGTTGTATGTAAGTGATAAATCACAGGAATCTACCCCCAAAACCAAGAGCACGCTGTACACACTGTATGTTAGCCAACTTGACAGTAAATGCTATTTAAAAATAAAATAAGATAAAATAAAAATAAATAAAAAGTCTGTTATCTTTATAAGAAACAAAAAAATAAAATAAATGCAGAAAAAAATACAAAGAACTGTAGGGGTAGAGTATTATTGCTGGAGGAAAAGGAGGTACTGGCTGTTCAAACAATCGGTGGCCGCTGTGTGTGGGCAGTGTTGGATTATACAGCTGGTCTCTGTCATGTGATACTGGAGGTCACTAGTGCATCCTTCTAATGTGGCCTGCATTAAGAGCTTGGCCCCTACATGGATAATTAGCTGGGTTCTGTGTCTTCCCTGGCTTCTGCTCTATCCCAGGCTAGCCATCTCACAAATGCTTGTCCCTGGACCTAAGGGAGACCTGGTGAGAGAAAGTGTGTGGGTGGTGGATCAATAGAAATCCCTCACCGCTACTAGAAAAACAACTGAAAGAACATGTATTTATGTTAGCGAGTTCTTATAATATGGGATTTCCCTCTCCAGCAATTCTCCGTCTTTGCCAGCTCTCTGTTTTGGTAACATTCATATGATCCTGCAATCACAGGACACCATAAGGCTCTACAGAGAGGTAGCTCTGTGGTTGTCCTAGAGAAGACATTTGTCAAATATATCTGCCTTTGGGATGTATTTCTAGCTATTAGCCATTATCTTTTGTAGCTACTGAAAGCACTCCAAATTTGGAATCTAAATTTCTGGGCTTGAGTCTCAGTTTGACCATTTACTCTCTCAGTGATCTTGGGCCAGCCAGTTTCTCTCTCTGAGCCTTAATTCTCAAACTTACAAAATGGAGGATAATGGTACCTTTATGAGACAGGGTTATGTAAACTATGAAACAACAAGGTATTTATGTTTTTATCATGATCATCATCACCTGGACCTGAATGACACTCATAGAGTTTCTACCCATTGCTTGGCATTTCTCCTTGTGGTATCTGAGTGAATAACCAGGGACTTTCTCATAAAAAAGGGAAGAAACCTAGGGCTATTGGTAGGAACTAGACCTTTGTTTCCATTACACTGAAGCTGAGTAGACAAAACTCTCCTTTGTACGTTATTGTGTTCTTTACCTTGCATGATTTGGGGAAACTTTTAGATTACAGCTTCCTTGGTAGATATACTGGGGTTAAGCTTCATGTAACTAGTAGGAGATGTTTAAAGAAGAAGGCAGAGGGTATTTTTATCAATGTTGGCATCATTGCATTTTCATCAAAATTATGACTTTGTGGCTTGGGGTCACCCTGGCAACATCTTCCTCTCTGCCTGAGGGGCTATGTGTGCTTCTCCCAGAGTGGATGAGGACTGGTTGTGAAACACACACGTTGCATTTAATCAGGCTATTGCTCAGTTAAAAAAAATTTTTAGTGTTTACTTATTTCTGAGACAGAGAGAGACAGAGCATGAGTGGGGGAGGGGCAGAGAGAGAGGGAGACACAGAATCTGAAGCAGGCTCCAGGCTCCGAGCTGTAGGCACAGAGTCCAACGCGGGGCTCGAACCCACAGACCATGAGATCATGACCTGACCAGATGCTCAACGGACTGAGCCACCCAAGAGCCCCAGGCTATTGCTCAGTCTAAAGCTATGACTATCTAAGAGGTTCTCCTTTAGCAGTAGTTTCCAACCAGGGATGTCCCCCCAAAGGACATGTAACAATGTCTAGAGACATTTTTGGTTGTTACAACCTGGAGGTGGGAGGGATTGGAGGAGGGGTTGCTATTGGCATCTAGTGGCTAGAGGTGGAGGATGCTATTAAACATCCTACAATGCACAGAACAGCTTCCTACAACAAAGAATTATCTGGTCTCAAATGTCAATACAAACTCTTCTTGGTGTGACATGCTTTGATTGTTGAACTCTCTTTTGGTGGGAAAGGAATGGGAGAATTTTTAGGCCATGACTTTTCTGTTCATCAAAAGACATATTTGTGGACCACTTCATATCCACTAAGATTCTTAGGAAATGTAATTAGGAGCCCCATTTTAAATTCCAGAAAGCGGGGGGGGGGGCTTTATTAAATACAGAACCACTTATCTCTTCTGGAAATAGCATAGACTTTTCTCTTTTGGAAAGGGGAAATTTGACCCTATTGTCCTTCTCATTCTCCCAAGAAATACTATGACTTCTTGCTTAGAATCTTAGAAGGAAGTTCATGTTCCACTTTGGTCATAAATCTACTTGGGCCCAAGCCTTAATAAATAAATAATAGCCAACCAACCAACCAAACCCTAGAAATAGCTGTCTCGTGACAGTTTTGGAGTTAGTGGTCTCTCTTTGAGATTATCCATTCTGAAGGGTAGCAAGACGCTGTTGCTATTTCTGGTAACAGAGGAGGGAGCAGTTATTAGAAAAGTACAGTAAAACTTTTCAAGGCAAACTGTTATATCATTTCTAGGAAAACACCAAGATGCTACATGGTGCTATTAAAGCAACAGTTCATGTTGGTCCATCTTGTCCTCTTTAGAACAGTCTCCTTAGAATGAGCATGTGTAATGCACCCCAATGTTTACAGCAGCACTATCAACAATAGCCAAAGTATGGAAAGAGCCCAAATGTCCATTGATGGATGAACGGATAAAGAAGATGTGGGAAGTATATACAATGGAGTATTACTCAGCAACCAAAAAGAATGAAATCTTCCCATTTACAACTACGTGGATGGAACTGGAGGGTATTATGCTAAGTGAAATTAGTCAGAGAAAGACAAATATCATATGACTTCACTCATATGAGGACTTTAGGAGACAAAACAGATGAACATAAGGGAAGGGAAACAAAAATAATATAAAAACAGGGAGGGGGACAAAACATAAGAGACTCACAAATATGGAGAACCAACTGAGGGATACTGGAGGGGTTGTGGATGGAAGGATGGGCTAAATGAGTAAAGGGCACTAAGGAATCTACTCCTGAAATCATTGTTGCACTATATGCTAACTAATTTGGATGTAAATTATTAAAAAAAATTAAAAGAAAAAAATTATTGAATTCAACATGTACTCTCAACAGTAATTCAGTAAATTTTAATATTTAGATCCTTAAAAAAAAGAATGAGCATATGTATTAGCTAGTCTCTACATTTGGGTTTTTCAAAATGTAGGTCAACCCCATTAGAGAGTCATGACATCAATTTAATTGGTTGCAACCAGAGTGAAACAAAAGATAGCTAGGAAGAATTGAAGAGGAAATATGAATATATCATACACAGAAAGAGTATTTTTTTATGAAGCATTATGTAATTTTACATACAATAACATATATATATTACATATTATATATACATGTAATACATACATATTGCATACATACATACAAACATACATACATATATTCACCCTGGCTTGTGATGTAAAATGTATTTTGTACTGCAGGCTGTGTTCAAAAGAAGTTTGAAAATCATTGCTCTGTACACTTTTATTTTTGTTCTAAGAACATGGGTGAATTGAAGCAACACAGCATATTTTCCCTTAAAGGCCTTTCATTCCTAAATCAGTCACTATTCAGAACAATGGATGATTTGCTTGTGATAATCTAGATTCAGTCTCTGGGCTAGAGAGGGACCTAGTCTTTCTAGCAGGTGTGACTATAGGATATTTCTGTTATTAGGAAAGATTACTGTAGAGGAGGTAGGCAGCAGCAGCTGTTCCAGGAGGGGCCTATAGGAATAGAAGTTGGCATTAATTCCGGCACAGTGACCAAGGTAGACAGTCATTCATAGCAACTGGAGCTCGAGCTTGGGGATAGGGTAAGAGACCATTTGTTCAATCAGGGGACTTCTGTGGAGCTCAGAGTAACAGGGTGGGTAACCTGATGTTCCATTACCAAATGTAACCTGGAGCTTTTAAGCGCTGCCAGGCTTGGTCCAATTTCTAACATAGGCTATGAAGTTTCCTTTATTTTACATTTTTCATACTCTCCTGCCTCTCTGGTCTCCATTCTTTCCTGGATCACTAAGTTCCAGCCACACCGGCCCTTGTTTGAATTTCTCAAGTATGCCAATCTCCTTTGTGCCTCTGTCCCTTCTACGTATGCCTTTTCATATACCTTGGATGCTCTTCCCACGTTGTTTCCTCTGGCCTACTCATACTTCACCTTTGAGTTCATATGTCATTTCCATAGTGAATCCTTCCTTTCCTGACCTTCCACTTACTAAACTTGTGATCTATTTAATGTCTTTTTCATTAAGTTTCATGAGGACAGCCACCATCTCCATTTTGTTCTCTGTAATAATGCCAATGCCTACTGCATGGCATACATTCAGTAAATATCAGTTGATTGTAGATGGGCTCTGGGTTCTAGGATTGAGCTAAGCCTGAATGGGATCCAAGAGCCCGAGCACAGGGTCTGGGGAGGAACAGGGGGCAGCTTGCAGAGACTATGTACTGTGTAAGACCTGTCACCTGTTTTCCCTTTCGCAGCCTCATCCTCTTCCCTCAAATGTATTTTAGTCAAGTTGAATTTTGGGGGGAGCTTGTCTCCATTGAACAGTTTAACACACAGGGGCTTTTTTGTTTTTGATAAAATGAGTAAAATCTTTAGAAATTGATTCCAAAATCAAATTACACTTTCAGTAATTTATTTAAAAGAAATGGAGAGCCAAACATTGGGGGTAATTTAGATTTTTGATAGATCATCATTATTTGCACACGTAGTTAAATCTCCTTCAGTTTGGATATCTAATTATAGAGTTGCCTGTGGGCTCATTCACAGCTCCAGACAAGTCCATCCAATGTGCCCCAGTGAGGATGTATTAACACTCATTTATCCCTGAGTCAAGGGTACTTCTTGGGCACCGCTGTTGAATATTGTTAGAGAAGAGACCATAGTAGATGGAAATGTGAAAGGTACTTTCTTCCATCAAGGAGATGGCTTTGAACTGAGTTATGAGAATCCAGCTAATTATCATTAATAATCAGGCTTTCGTTCTAAGACCTAAGAACAGTATGCAGTCAGGTGTTAAATGTTGTACTGCTTTCAAGATTGTCAGAGAAAGGGGAGATTGCATGGGCTGGAGAAGTGTAGCAGCATCTGGACAGGTTTTGGGTCAGAGTCTTAGAGCCAGGAGGGATCTGAGAGGTCCCTCTAGTTGATTCCTTCATTTTAGAGATTAAAAAACAAACAAAACCCCAGATATGTTCTTTCTCGTCTTCCTTCGTGACACCTGTTTATTAAGTACTTTCTATGAGTTAGACTTAGTAAACACTGTTGTTGTTTTAGCTTTCCCATGTCCAACTTCCCCAGTGGCCTCCAGTCTTCCTTTTGGGGGGATCTTTCATTGTGTGTGCTCTTGGTGGGTGTCTTGCCCACTTTGGAAGTAGTAGAAGACTGTCCCATTGCAGCCAGATGGGATATAAAGGGACATGTGACTTAAGCTCGACCACATGGTTTTCCCCCTATGACTTTTAAGCTGTTGATGTTATGATATTGGTACGGTTGGTGATGATGTGTCTAGCAATATCCACAGTGGCCTAAGAATCAGACTTCCTGGAGTCTCTGACCTTTGCCAAGTGTATAAGTTTTTTATTCCTGCTGTAACAAATTGCCACAAACTTGGTGGCTTAAAGCAGATGTATTCTCTTACAGTTCTAGAGGTCAGAACTCTAAAATCAGTTTACCTGGGCTGCATCAGGTATCAGTAGGACTGTACTCTCACCTGAGCCTTTAGGAAGAAAGACATTTCTTTACCTTCCCTGGCTTCTAGGGCTGGGTTCCTTTCATGTTTCCTCCATCTCCAAAGCCAGCAGCATAGCACCATGCTTCAGTCACTACATTGCAACCTTCTTTCTAGCCAGATCTTCCTGTGCCTGCCTCTTATAAGGGCACTTGTGATTGCATTTAGGGCCTACGCAGATAATCCAGAAAAATCTTCCCATCTCAAGATTCTTAATCACCTCTGCAACATCACTTTTGCCATATTAGGTAACATTCACAGCTTCCAGGGTTTAGGATATGGATATCTTTGAATCTGTTTTTCAGCCTACTACACCAAGATTTCTGTTTTCCTATTTTTCCCGCCTGGTCTTCCAGTATCCCTTCAATTCTGTGGGCTCCTGATATCTTTTTAAGTCGGTGCTATGTGAAGAAGTTTATAAGCATCTTATCTTTTTTTTTTTTTATTTTTTTTTTATTTTTTTTTTTCAACGTTTATTTATTTTTGGGACAGAGAGAGACAGAGCATGAACGGGGGAGGGGCAGAGAGAGAGGGAGACACAGAATCGGAAACAGGCTCCAGGCTCTGAGCCATCAGCCCAGAGCCTGACGCGGGGCTCGAACTCACGGACCGCGAGATCGTGACCTGGCTGAAGTCGGACGCCTAACCGACTGCGCCACCCAGGCGCCCCAGCATCTTATCTTTTTTAATCCTTACATCAACCCTCTTAGGAAAATATTGTCCCCATTTTACAGATAATAACACTATAGCTCAGAGAGGCAGTTGCATAAGGCAAGACAGCTGTGTGAGGGAACAGGCATTTGAAACCAGCCAGTATGACTGGAGAGCATGTGCTTTACCACTTCCTCATCATCCTAGTTCAACTCTCTTTTGCCTGTAGATCTTTTCCAAGGAGGAGTTAGGATGCCATCTGGCTCTGAAGTCTGGATCATATTATTTAGGCAGGGAGACAAGGCAAGGGGGTGGGCATTCCAGGCAAGAAAGAGGTGGGAGAATAAGAGGTGAATCCAAGAGATGTGTTAAAGGAAGGATATGTTAGACTTTGGTGCCTCGTTGGAGGTAAAATTGTAGAAGAGAAGAAGGAGCCAATCACCTCTGAAACACTTCTAAGTGGACACAACAACTCATTTTGGTGGATTACCCATGGAAATGATATCCTGGCTCAAACTGTGTTGGGAATCCAACTTGAATTAGGTCCCTCCCTGTCTCCTCTTGGTTTCTTATAATGTGGGCTGATTAAGCACCTAATACCTTTTGCTAGTATTAATCAGCCTTTTTGCACAGATGCTGATGAACAATTTGCCTTTCGAAGGCTAATGAACTTCTCCCTTGGGATTTATATGGGCGGAAGCAAAGAAGTAATTTTGGGAGTTCAGGAGGAACTTTTGGGCCTAAGGGTAGGAGACCCCTGGTTTGTATCTCCTCTTCAAAAGAGAACTTACACACTTGTTTAAGGCTAGTGCAACAACTGGGAGGGAAGCTATTTACCTGGTCATCCCTTGAATAGAGTTGCCAGATTTAGCAAATAAAAATACAGGATGCCCAGTTAAATTTGAATTGCAGATAAGCAACGGATAATTTTTTAGTGTAATATTTGCATAATGCTTCAGGGAATTTTTAGCCATGGAAGTGTGAAAAGAGACTGTTAGACCTGGGTTGATGAAGAGGCTAAGGCAGAACCCAAGGTCAAAGGGACTCCAGGGTGGGAGAATTCTTTGCGTAATTGACTCGGGGAGAGGTCATTTGGTTGGGATTGCTCAGAGCATTTGTTCCATCTTCTGCCCCTGCTGTAATGGGCACACAAGACCCTCAGGATCATATCAGGCTCTAGACTCTTCTTACTTGCTGACAGCTAAGAGCGAAAGCATTAGAGGTAGGTCTGAACCATGACATCCGCTAGGAAACAGTTTTTGAACATTTATAGTGTGCAGAATCCTGCATCTGTCCTGGTCATAGTCAGAGGTTTGTGTCTGTCCTCTGCTTTGGGGGTAGTCACTAAGCACCCCTCTATGTACAGAGCTCTCCACCCAGACCCTGTGCTCATAGTGACAAAAGAAATGGAAAACACAGCCGCTGTTTCTGAAGAGTACTCACATATGCTGCATAGGATTGCAGAGCTTAGGCTTTTATTAACTCAGAATTAGAGTTTTGCGCAGCGGCCTCACTCTGATTCTGTGGCATAACTGTCTCTTCATGTGTGTATATGTGGATATTATAGCCGTTGTCACCTCAGGTGCAAGGAGCCTCTATCTGACCTGCTCGTCCGGAGAGGTGTCAGTGACAAGTCTGTGGGAGTTAGTAATTTGTGGTTTGGGGATAAAGGGAACCGAGCTCACTGGCTTGTTGGGAGACTACGTATTGTGACCTTGGTATTTTTAGCAATGTACTGGACTAAAGAACAGTGGAGCTGTGCAGTACTGAGGAGACATTGCATGGCATAATGGCAGAGTGGGGAAAGGCTTGGCTTTGATATCAGAAGGGAAAGGACCTTAATGCCTAGTCTTGCCATTTATTAGCATAATTTTTTCGAAGTCCCAATTTCCTCTTCTATGAAGTGCAAACAGTAGTAATATCAGGATATGTTTGAGAATTTAATGAGATAACGTATGTGAAAGATGCTAGTAGATAGTGAGCCCTATGTGTGTTCCTGCAGTGTTCCCATTCTTGAAACACTTTGTAAACATCTCTGTTGACACCCTTCATGGTGAATTATAATTATTTCATTTCTGTGTCTGTCCACTTCCACCAGACTGAGGACCTGGGCCGTTTCCTACTGTGGACTTGCCCTGAACCTCCTGCGTACATCTGAGGCCCAGAGTTTTGCCGAGCGTATGGACTTTAGCACTGAGGCTTTGCTGAAGGGCAGGTCTTTACATTTTGAGTCTTCTTCCTTCCCTCTCTAACTCTCTTCCTGAGCAGATCCTGTCCTGTGGGATCTCCTTGAGAGCAGGAGTCCTAAACTATATTGGAAGATCCTTATTAGACTCTAAAATGCTCAGGGACAGATTTCTGGTACATGTGCTCCAACAGGCATGTGTTGGAACAGCATCCTGGCTTGCCACCTGCCTTTATCATTGGTAAACTCTAGGGTTTCTCTGGTACTTCTTTCCTTTTGGTTTCTGCTTCAACACATTTACTACCTTCATCAGTGCAGTTCAATCCATCAAGTATTCATTGAGCACCTTTTAACTTTCCAGACCCTGGGCTAGGTGTGGGGATTGAGATGGGGAGGACAGTGCCTCCACTTGAGGTGTTTTGGATCTTGTGGGAGAGACAGATGAGAAACCAGAGAAAACAGAATTTCTCTAAGATGTGGTAAGGGCAGTGATGGCAGTGGACACAATTCTATGGGGACTTTTTCCTCAATTATCTTTACCCCCTAAGAATTCCATTGCCCCTACTTCTAGCAGGTGGACAGGAACTCCTACCCTCTAACATGATGTGAACAATAGGAAGCAGCCATTGGCCAATGGGCATGAGCTAAAGACCTAGTTTATGAGGAGGCTAAGACAGAACCCAAGGTCAAAGGGTAGGATGAAGGAAAAGAAAATTCCAAGGGCTGGGGGAGCATGGGCCCCAGGCAGCACAGTCCTGGCTAAAGTTTGGGGCAGCTTAGATGACTTGGGGGGCAGGTTGGTTCAGCTGAGGGCCACACATGGTGAAAAGAGCATGGATGTGTCTTATGGGTCACTACCCAAGCCTCTGGCAACAAATGCCATATTTTTGCCTCTCTCTCTTTCAAATTAGCTTCACTGTTATTTTTTTTCCCACATGAGAATTCTTATTTCTCTGACATTTGCTTCTCCACAAGCTCTTATTTCTTCTTATTTCCTTCCTGGTTTCATGTCCCTGTTTCCTTTCACCATTCACTTCCCTGTCCTCTTATCCTCCCTCCCCTCTACCAGTTTTATTTCTCTCTACACTTGTGCCTTCTTGCTTTTTAATTTTGTCTTTTGGACTCTACCTCCATGTTCTGAAATATGCCTCCTTCAGCTCAGGGTTGGGGAGGAAATTTTCCTTTTCAGTAGCTCTTTCTTATGATATGAAAGAGCATCTCGTGTGTATCTGGGTATCCTTGGAAACAAAACTCTGGTTTCTGAACAGGGCGGATTCTCCCCACCGCGTTTGTAAGACAGAGCAAACCATAGGGAGAGCTGTCTCCCATGTGCAATGCACCTCAGAAGACTCAGAGTATGGTGCTTCTTCCTCTGTTAGTGGATTCAGCAGAACAATGACCCCGTTTTCCTGGGGTTCTGGTTCTCTATCACTATGCTTAGCCTTGAGGTTTGTCTGTCTCCTCTTCCCTTTATTTGCTTCTTTGCCTGTTTTATTTTTCAGTCCCATTTTCCACATTTCTTCTGCTCTCTTTTCTCTTCAGGTTTTCCCTACTTATTGGAAATAATATCACTTCCCTCCCTAATTTCTCTCTTTGGCATTGGCAGTTAGAGTCAAAAGCCCCATCAGAGATGTGGCTCCTCTAAATCCCTTTTTTTTCAGAGGGCAGTATGGAAGTTTGGGTCAGGAGAGGTAGAGAAGACCTGAGAAGCTTGCCTAGCTCCTGAGATCTTTTATGCGAGTAGAGTTTCTTTCTGGTTCTTATCTTGAGGTTGGGTTAATGTAGGATTATAGTCTTAAAGTTGAGAGAAATCTCTACTGGTTTTTAGATAACCTTCAACCAATGTTGGAACATTTTTAACTTCCTAATAGAAAGTTGCAGTCTGTGTTTGAGTACGTTTAATGTTGGGAAGTGTATTACCACATGAACAGTCCCCCTGTTCTTGGGCAGCATGGCTTGTTTCAAAGTTATTGCTCACAGTTGTAGAGTCTTGGATCTGTGTCATTTGTACCCATCGATACTCTAGCTGCTTTCTAGAGGTGTACAGCATAAACCTTTCATTCAAGTTAGATTTCAAGTATTGAAGGAAATATTTCATCCAAAGATAATTAAATGACATAAACTCTTCCTGCCACCCTTTGACTATGTAGAAAACTCAGTTTTCTGAGTGACTTATTTGCCCATGGCTCCAGACAGCTGAAATTGTCGTGGAGAGGTTGGGAGGGAAGACAGGTACTATTCCACAGAAAGAAGACTAAAATTAGACAAAGTTGCAAAAATAGTATTATTAATATTTGTGTTGGACGTAATATCCAGTTTGCACATTATAGCTATAGAACACTCATAGTTATAGCATCAGTGTGATTGATTTGTTTGGTAAAAACTCTTGATTGCCAAAGTGAACAAGAGTGAGTTACTCCTTTACTGCAGCTGATCCAGGGAAATTCCCTGAAGTAGCCAGGAGACGGGAACCTACGAATTCTGATATAAAAAATCCAGGGGCCTCAGTAGTTTGGAAAGGGAGAAAGGAGGTTGGTAAGGGATAGAGAGGAGAGGAGGGGGCAAAGTTTGGAGGCAGGAATGGGATAGATGCTAGAGAGCTTGTATTTTACTCATGATTGGGAACCAGGATTCTGATGTAATGACGAGTTTTCCCTCTTTGCAAAGTAAAACCCAGATGTGGCTAAATATAATTTCAGTCGGAACCACTGATGATTCACGCCAGTTCAGGTGCACCCACACACAGCTGGCATCAGCTCTGTGTACTTTCCAGGCTGATCCTTCTTCAACCCAGCTTCCCCCATGGAACAGGAGGAGAAAGCCAGACGGTGATAACCTTGACCTTCTTTGTTTCCATCTGCAGCATCCTGGCTACAGCAGGAACCCACTTCAACACACATGTGGACCTGAGGACCCTTCGGGCTGTGCGTGTCCTGAGGCCCCTGAAGCTCGTGTCAGGGATACCTAGTGAGCACTTGCCTTTCTTCCTTCTCTTCTGTTAATGGCTTTCCTGAAATGATAAACAGGAAGCTATTTCTCCAGTGGTAAAAAAGAATGGGGATGCAGCAATCTGGGAAAACATTTCACTCTAAAACTTAGCAACTTTTTTTCCAGAATTTAAAGATAGTGGAAGATCTTTGGAGAAAATTTTCAAAGTACAAAAATATACGTAAAATGAAAAGGAAACACCCTCATTATCCTATTTTTTAATTCATTTTTTCCTGTGCATTTTAACATAGTTGTGATCATACTGTGTGTATACTTTTGGATCCTATCATATAAGCATTTGATTTTCCTGACACTAAAAATTCCTCAAAAATATATTTTAAAAAGTCTGTACTATAGCCCATCTTATACAAGATGACTTATTTAGTCACTTCTACTGGACATTAGATTATTTTCATTCTCCCCCCACTAGAAATAGCGCAGCGACATACATCTCTTTTCTTAAATCTTATTCAAATTATTATTTGAGGTATTATTTTCTTAGGCTAGGATCTTAGAAGTACAACTTCTGGGTCAAAGTATATGGTATTTTGTGAATAGTGATTGTACTAATTGTTATCCTAAAACAGTGGATGGAAAGCCAGGTTTCAGGTAGAGTAGTGGGGGAGGTAAACTTTGTCTTTGCTCTCATAAGATTTAGAGCCTAGCAAGGCCAGGCTTAATTTCCTTTAGGAAAGAATCACATTCTAATAAGTTTATAAGAGATAAGCAGAAAGCAACATGGGCGAAACAAATAAGGGAGGAGTAATAGGCATGTAAAGGATCAGGGAATGGTGAGAAGGAACATGGAATTGATTCCAGGGGAAGTAGTGATGGCAGTCTTCAGCTCAACTTGCTCTGGTTGTCCCTTTGCAAATTGTCTTCATTGTCTTAGGACCAGTGGTTCTTTTCCCTCAAAGACTTGCCCCTCTCCTCCTAGAAGAGAGTAAAGGGAGCCTCCTATATCACATGGTGCTCGAGGAGGCTCCATTTGTCATTCTCTTCCTTTCCTTCTAGGCCTACAGATTGTGTTGAAGTCCATCATGAAGGCCATGGTGCCTCTTCTGCAAATTGGCCTTCTGCTCTTCTTTGCCATCTTGATGTTCGCCATCATTGGCTTGGAGTTCTACAGTGGGAAGTTGCACCGGGCATGTTTCACGAACAGTTCAGGTAGGATTGTTGTTCCCTGCCTTCTCCTTCTTTCCTTCCTCTCCCCTCTGGTCATTGGAGTAATTTCAGGTCATTGGGGGACTGAGTGGAAAAGTATATTCTATCCCAGCCCTGGGATTAGAATCACAAACTTCCTAGTCAGCAGCTTTTTGAGGCACAAGCAGCCTAGACTAAGGATCCCCAGGGGACACTGATACTGCACAGAAAATGACCTCTTAAGTTTGCAGTCAGAGGATTTCAAACAGGAGGTTTCAGTTCCCCCATCCCATGGTAGAAGGCTATCAGACTGATTGTCAAAAACCACCTGTCTGAAGAAATACCCTTTGTACAATAGCCTCTTTGGCCCACAGGCCAGGCGGGCCTTGGAGCCCAGAGTCAGACTTGGGTCTCTCTAGGTCTGTGGAGACATTTTCCCTCCATGATCCACCTCATGACCTTCCTCCTTCCCTGCTGTGACCCACACACAGTGTGGAAAAGCTGAGAGAGCTCTGAGCGTGACTTGCCAGGGGTGCTTGTGAAATTTGCAGGGTTCACAGACCTCAAATCCGTACCTCTTTGTATCTTATTTGTTCTTTTCAAGTCCAGTAGAATACCCTAGCAGGAAAGGGGGTCAGGGAGAGGTTGAAGAAGCCCAATTTAGTATCATGTGGGTTTTTTTGTTTGTTTGGTTGGTTTTGGTTTTTGGTTTTTGTTTTGTTTTGTTTTGTTTTGTTTTTAAATCGTCAAAGGACACCTTCTACCTTGGGAGTTTTGTTTCGTTTTGTTTTTTTCTTATTCAAGACCAGGAACTTAGGCCAGAAAAACAAGGAGTTGAGACCCACTGAAGGGACTTAGTTTATAATTGTCCCCAAGAAACCCGAGAAGAACTCAGGGTCTGTACTGAGTCTGAAGTTGGAAAATCAGGAAGATTCTGCCTTCACCTCAGATTGCTCTATGCGATCCAGTCTGTCCATGCCTGTGGTACTCAGGCAAGGGTAGAAGATGTAGCCTGAAGAAAGTGAAGGCCATGTGGCCTCAGAGGAAGCTGGGAAGCACTGGGATGAACACAGTATGTAAGCTGTGAGGTATAAAGAAGCCAGAGGTGGGAGCCCGAGACAAAGAAATAGAATTGAGTGTTTGTGGCTTCCTGAGGGTCATTTCCAGGTCATGCTAAAATATCATGTGGTTTATCCCCTACCCTCTGAATGTGTCTGCAGGTATTCTAGAAGGATTTGACCCTCCTCACCCATGTGGTGTGCAGGGCTGCCCAGCTGGTTATGAATGCAAGGACTGGATTGGCCCCAACGATGGGATCACCCAGTTTGATAACATCCTTTTTGCTGTGCTGACTGTCTTCCAATGCATCACCATGGAAGGATGGACCACCGTGCTGTACAATGTGAGTAGAGCTGGCAGGGGGCTGGATCCAGAGGGAAGAGCCCTAGAATGAGGCTTCTGGCATTGTTTGGACTGGTTAGTCTGGGGAAAGGGAAGGCTGGGGATATGTCTGTGTATATGTCAGTTTGTGTGCATGGGGGCGGTGGGGACGGTGGGGCTGGACTCAACTGTGAGAAGTCATAGCACTTCGTATGCTATTGTCTGGCCTCTTGCTGAGTGGAAGTATACAGTTTCTCAGCAGAGTTAGGAAGCTACATCCCATTGGATGGGTGAACAAAGCTAGTTATATCAGATCAACTTAGTAGTGATAGAGTATGTTTTACTACAGGTTCAACATGGTGGTGGGGTTCAGTGAGGAGTACCAAAAGGTATAGATTTCTTGGTTGCTTCAAAGAGTTTACCATCAGGTTGGAAAGATATTACGGTAGTTCTCAACCCTGGCTGCAGATTAGAATCAGCTAGGAGCTTTAAAAATTTATACCTTCTGGGCTTCACTCCAGACAAATTAAGTAGGAATGGCTAGGGGTAAAGGCCCATCATTGATTTTTTTTTTAAACTTCCTAGCTGATTGTAATATGCAGCTACTGTCAAGAACCACTGCATTATATGCACATAAGAAACATGCTTAATTGTAAGACTAACTGGGGATGCTTGTTAAAAATTCAGGTTTACGGGCCCTTTTATGCAGGTGTTGATCTTGTGTAGTTTTGAATCGTTAGTGGGCTATACTTTTTACAAGTGCTTCTGGTGATTCATATGATCGGGTATGTTTGGAAGGTTCTGAGTTAGTGCATAAGACAAAGCTGCCTAACTGCCTGTCAGGGATGGCAAGGGACTCCTGCATGGGACACAAGTTAGACAGGGTGACCACTGAAGCATCTTCTGCCTCTCAGAGTCCTATTTTAACAAGTTATGAAAGGCATGGGCAAAGTTCAAGTTCTAAAATGACAGGGGTCGGGGAGGTGTGTGCTTCGATGCAAAGGGAACCTAAGTGGGCAAAACAGTTTGGGTAGGTTGCCTTTGTACAGGTGCTTACAAGGTCTGTACTCTCATATGAATCCAGCCAGCCCACCCTGAAGCAGGTACTTTGGAATGATCATGCCTCTTATCTCTACTTTCACAGGCTGCCTTTACCCTAAGGTGCCCTCTGTTTCCTTTTAACCTGATTCCATCTGTATAAAACTTACTGGGTGGGGCACGGTATAGTTTACACAAAACACCCTTTGCTTTTGTTTTTGTGCTTTGTCTTTGGTTTCGTTTTTGTGGATCTCTAGATATAATCCACACTGGAGGGAAAGGAAGTGCTATGTCCCAGGAGAGACTCAACCAGATTGTAATGCCTGAAGAGCCAGGATTTGTGTAAGGCCTGTAGTGGGTGTTTAGTAAATGTTTACCAACCTAGATCCATTTCCATGCAGGTGAGCAATTCAGGCCTGAGGTTTACAGAATAGAGCCACAGGCTGTTATGCTAAAGCTCTAAAGGGCAGTGAAGAAGTCCCAAAGACAAGCTTATGCCCAGCAAGCCTAAGGGTTATTTGTGACCTAGAAACACCTTGAGGACATTCTGAAATTCTCACCAGTTGTGGGGGGTAGCAGGAGGGAGGGAAGGGAGAAGAGACTGATGAGTATAGTTGTTCCCTATTTGAGATATGAAGGATGTCTTTAGGCCATGTCACTCAGATTAGCCAGGCATCTCTGCACTGGCCCCACAGTGGCTGGTGTCATTTTGGGGCTCTGGGAGTGATGCATTTCAATTATATGTGTAGACTCACCTAAGTGATGTGATAAATGCATTGAAAGCCTAGAAGGAGAAGCGTTGCATTTGAACATACAGGTGTGATCCGTTGGTCCTCCTGAGCCAGGGCTCAAATAGTGCTGAGACAAGTATGAACACAGCTGAAGAATGACCAGTCATTTGCATTAGATCCTTTGTTCATTCATTCATTCAACAAATAATTAAGTGAGCGTCTGCTATATGCCAAGCACTGTACTAGGTACTAGGGAAATGTGGAGGGAAATAGGGTGCTATGATGCTTGCTTTCATGGTGCTCTCTTTAAATTCCCATTTGTCTCCAGTTACCTGTATAACACAGGTATGGAGGTCACACAGAGACAATGATCTTGCCCTCTTCTCTAGTTTTGGTCCAGTGAGGAAGCAGGGAGGAAAAGAGGTCAAGATGCTAATTCCCTGAAACCTTTCATTACACGGGCTCCCAGGACCACAGACTCACACTCCCTCTGACTTCCAGTTTGTCGCCACCGAATTTCAGTTTACTGACCTCCTGCTACCCCCTGTGGCTGAAAAACAAGGGTTGAGGGAATTAGTTGAGTTGTGGGGCTGGTTTCCAAAAGTAGCTTGCTGCTCATGGGGCAGAATGAACGTATGTCCACTTTGAAATGAAGTTACTTTCCAAAACATTATACTTAGGGGCAGGGAGCCAGGAATCCACAGGAAGAGGTGATAGTCATAGGTGGGTAACTATACCTTGATTCAGGAGAAACTGGATTAAAAAGACACCCATTTTTCAGCCAGTGGAACGAGGACAAGGTCTGGCTCCTTAGGAAGAAAGAGCCAGCAAAGGCTGGGCGTCAGTTGAGCAGGGAACTGGGGCATGAAGAATGACCCAGGCAGAACTCTGTTACAGAAGCTGGATGCTCATCCTGGCGTTAGCACTGTCTGCTGCTGGAAGAGCAGGTTCAGAGTAGTCCATTCTTCATGGTGCTGGGGAGAGGTAGAGTTACATCATACACAGTGGAGTTACATCACACATGCTTTTTTTTTTTTTTTTTTTAATTTTTTTTTTTTTCCAAACGTTTTTTATTTATTTTTGGAACAGAGAGAGACAGAGCATGAACGGGGGAGGGGCAGAGAGAGAGGGAGACACAGAATCGGAAACAGGCTCCAGGCTCTGAGCCATCAGCCCAGAGCCCGACACGGGGCTCGAACTCACGGACCGCGAGATCGTGACCTGGCTGAAGTCGGACGCTTAACCGACTGCGCCACCCAGGCGCCCCACACATGCTTTTAATTTATCCCAATCCAACCATTCAGCTTGGAGAGGAGATCAGGGGGTCAGGGAGAGAGGAAGATAAATGGTACAGCCTAATTCATTTATCATTCATTTCAGTGTTCCTGTACATTGTAAGTGTGAGATGAGAGATGCCCAAGAAAGATGTTGGCTGAAAAAATTGCAAGAAATAGCCAACTCAGCATTTCCTGAGTATTTGTCCTCTTTTTATTTTAACTCAAGACTTGGTAATGACAGAATTTTACATAGCTATTAGCAGTGGTTGAACACAATGGAATTAACCATGCACAACTAATAAACTCAGTATTATAAATATAGGTAATACATATACATAGGTTTCTGTGTGTAGAAAATCTCTCTCTGCCATTATCACCGCCACCACCAATAAGATGCAAATGTAACTGTTGGTTGCCCTTCCTGCCACTCATTCTGGGAAGGTTCAATTCACCCCATTGGTGGATTTTCTCACTTAGGCCACAAGGAACAGTGGGGCTCCTATTTCCCTGTCCAGCACCTCTTCTATTCCATGATGGCAACAAATATGTAAGATATACTGGCACCAGTTATGCTCAAACCAGTTATTAGAACCTTCAGATTTACACGGTACACAGAAGTTCTCTCAAGCATATGGACCTAGGTTAGCCGTTTTAGATACAATTTAAGTGTTTCATCCTGTTTGCATCCCTTTTCTGCTACACAGACTCTTCCCCAATGCCTCCTATGACCTTGTGTACTCTGTGTTACTTTTAACTTCATTTGCATATAGCTTTTCTCATGATAATACATTTTTGTAAGGGGCTGGGAGGGTTCTTATTGTCAGGGCAACTTGGTGTCATGCTTGCTCAATTTAGTCTACCAAAATTTCAACTCTGCTTGGTCAAACTCCAACTGTATTCTTGGCTTCCCTCCCTCTTGTGGTAGAAAGAATGCAAAGCAGTCTACAATCCTGCTGGCTGCTTCTTCCTGTTTTGACTGTCTCTGTGAAGGTCTCCTCAACTTGCAAATCCTCCCCTATTCTTACTAGTTTAATTCATTTTATTTCTCCTAACCTGGATAGGTATTCTTCAGTACAGTATATTTTCTCTCTGATCAGTGGAGTTCATTCTATAAATGCTACTGTGGCTCTCATATTAACTTCCAACATTGGTCACCTGGGTTGGATGTGGCCCTGAGAACTGGTTGTCTACGGATCTGGTCTGAGTCTTATTTCTGTGTTGTATATCTGGTTTTGTTTTGTCTGCTGTTTGTGTTACCAGGACTAATATACATATTGCAGAGGTCCCCAGTCTCTGTCTGCAGTTACTGAAACCTCTGTTCTTAAAGTCCATTATTTTTCATCTATATTTCCATAGCTTGAGCTATTTCTCTTCTCACTGGGTGTTGATAAACTCATGCAGGTGTGCAAATTTCTTGGAGACATGCCCTTTCTCCTGGTATGCCAGCTGTATCTGTTATGACTGAATAGGATGCTCTGTGCTGCTGTGGGAGAAGAGATTTTTACAGACTTTACTGGTTTTTTGTAAGAAGAGGGAACTTGTAGTCTGGATGCTTTCTGAGTCTTCCTCGTGTCTCAGTTCTTTGGTCTATAACAGCCTATGGCTCTGTTTTAAGTTGCCTGCTTCCAGATGCACATAGTCAATATTTGTTAAATAGTTAACAGTTATTCACTTTTTGCCTGTAGATTTTGTTCAAGTGTGTTATGCCCAATGCTAAAAAATAAAATTCAGCTGAGTAAATTTGAAGATCAAGTTGGCTTTATTCAATGATTCATGAATCAGGCAGCATCCCATCTAGCAAATAGAAAGGAACTCCCAGGAGCTGTACAAAACGGAAGGCTTTTATAAGCAGACGAGAGCTGAAAACAGAAGTTTCTAAAAAGAGTGGAACGTTTCAAACAAGGTCACCTTCCTTTGGGGGCAGGGTGGGACTCTGTCAGGCAGATTACCTCACTAGTGCTGATCAGGTAATTCTAGATACACTGGTTAAAAATTACATTCCTGGGAGAGGCTGAAACTATATAATGAACCTTATTTCCTGATGTGGGGCTCAGCACAAGTGACTCCACTTGAAGTCCGTCCTTCCTTCCTTCCTTCCTTCCTTCCTTCCTTCCTTCCTCCCTCCCTCCCTCCCTCCCTTCCTTTCCTTCCTTCCTTCCTTCCTTCCTTCCTTCCTTCCTTCCTTCCTTCCTTCCTTCCTTCTCTTCCTCCTCCTCCTCCTCCTCTCTCTTTTTCTTTAACAATTCCCCCTTTTTGATCAGAATTGTGATTCAGAATTAACTGAAAGGTGTGATGAAAATTTAAAGCATTAGTGCCACTTGCAGCTACTGCCCTGAAGTTCTTATAGCTTTTACTGGTCCTCTATATGATATTCACAGGTCCTGATTTTTTTTCCCTGAATCTCAATGGTATTTATAGGCCAAAACTTCAGTTTTGACTTCAGTCATTTTCTTTGTTCCTTTTCTGGCATTTCTGGTCTTAGGGAGATTATTTGCTTGGTGGTTCATGGCTGTGAATTTGCATTTAAAGCTTTTGAGAGAATATAGTGTGCCAGGGAGACTACTACTACTACTAATATAAGCAGGATAGTTACCAATGTCTAGAGTGTACTTTAGAGCCATGGTCCCCAAGATTCAAACCAATCAAAATCCAATAAATCAAAGAAATACCCTGTTGAAGGAGTCACTTTCTTAAGCCAAGTTCAGTGATCTTATATAGCTAAGTTCCAACTTTCCTAGAAGTGTTAGTCTAGTTCAGCAAGTGGTATTGTCCACAGCACAGACACCTTCTTGCTCAGCTAAGACAATCTAGGGCTGCCCTATTATCAAGAAAAACTTTGGCTAGAGAGTCTAAGGACCTGTGTTGGGCAGCTGTTGCTTTACCAGCAGAATCTTAACTTTCAAGAGTTAAGGAGAGTTTCTTGACCAGAGCCTCATTGTACTTGCTCCTAACCAGGGAAGTAGAAAGCTGACAAAAGAAGCAAATCCTGAGTCATAAAATACCTCCTGGTAGGTCTTTTCTAACTCAGTCTTGTCTATTCAGGGGAATTGACCAATGAAGTAGCACAGTCTATTAGTGAAAAAGTAGGGGCACAGTTAGATAGCCTAAAAGGTATTGCCCAGTTATATACCAGCTATCTAGGCATTCTTAGGCTGTGAATGATAACCACTACAGACAAAGATAAATTCTCTTGGGGCACAAACTATTCCCACTAAGGAGGCACTGTTAATGGACAAATTAGAGTTTTCAATGACAATTCTAGCCGGCTGAAAGATCACTTTTCTTAGCAATGGCCTAGGAGATACAGATGATGGCATTATCTTTCAAGACCAATGCCAGAACTAAGGAAAGAAAGAAAAGAAGAGTTTCATGTTTAGTTAAAGTATGAAGTCTTGATCCAGTGTCTTGGGTGGTCTCTTCCTCATCAATTTGATTTTGAGGTCTCTAACTGGTGTACAGGACCAGATGTTAGGTGGACCTTCTTCAGCTGTGAGGTGTATATTCAAGGTTTAAATCCCTGAAGTTTGATGTAAGCGATGAACCCCAGGAATCTACCCCAAAAACCAAGAGCACACTTTACCCGCTGTATGTTCGCCAATTTGACAATAAATTATATTAAAAAAAAATAAATTCCTGAAGGTTGGCTGGGTAGTAAGGACGATCTAGTATAATGCCTTTCAAGGACATTCAAGGACAGTCTCTGTTTATAGTGATTCCAAATCAGAAGGGAACTAATTGGAAACATTAGTTTGGAGAGTTGTAACCAGATATTTGAGGAAACTAGAACAATTCAGGATCCAGTCCAGTTTATAGGTATATAATAAAACCTCAAAGACAATTAACAAGACTAGAATCTCATACCTACAAAGGTGCAGACTAATTTTTCTCTCTACAATTACCCCTAGTTTTCTAACCAAAGATAATCGTAGTAATACTACTTTGTTTGCATTAAACATGGCCTGATTATTTACATAAGTGCAGCAAGAATAGTTATTGACTATATAAGCTTTTTAAAAGACTGCTATGCTGGAACTTTTCATAGGAAATCTCAGACTGAATTCTTAAAATTCTCTGAGGCCAGGAAGCTAAGCCAAGGGCTTGCCATAGATTTTGCCTGTAATACCTATAGTTTGGGTAAATTCTTCTCTTCTCAAGGTCCCTCAAAGGATCTTGATGTTCCTGGGTCTACCAGGCAGTGACATTCCTTAATTAACCTGGTAAAGCTGCCAGGAACCTTATAAGCAAAGTATCAGGATGATTTTTCCAAGTAGTTACTTAAGGTCTGTGGTCACATCTGAGTCTGTACATCTCTCTCAAATATGACATTCTAATCAAAACCTTGGGAATACTACCAGTGTTTCCATTGTGTCCTTTTACAAAGAGAATGGATTCTTGTTGAACTTGTGCACATAACTAATTATATTGCCATGGAAAAAATAATGAAGAGTTTCCAATTTCTGGACAAATTGGGTAGGGAGAAAAAGTAAATGTTTCATCTTTTTTTACAAAGATATACTTTACCAAATTGTGTAAGCCATAGATAGCTTAAGAAAAGGTTTTCTTATATCTAGAAAAACAAAACATTAAAGAACCAGCAATGTTTCAAACAAAAAGTCATAAAGAATCATAACTATTATAATTAAACTATTATAACTAAAGCATAAAAAGTATCCTTGGTTTATTCAGTCCCATGTACTTAATACTTATTCTGCTTGAATACAGTTTTTCCATTAGTTATAGAAATTCTTACCTAGTTAAGTTTTATTATCTTAAAGTTATCAGAACCTGTGCTTGCCAAATCAAAGTCCTTCCAATGGATCTCTTTGAAGATGAAACACCTTTGTGGAACATTTTTGCAAAAGCATCTAAGTAAAACAATAAATGCTTATTATAAATGACAAAAGTGTCCATTGTTAAAGGTCTGATAAGAGTTTGTCATGATGAAATTAAGAAGGAAATTTGGTTATTTCTATCACACACAGCATTTTAACATTTAACATTATGACTGATAACGTTATATACCAGGACATATCAGATTTCTAGGAATTTCATACAATTTCTAGAACACTTATAAGATTTCCCTATACAAATACAGCATAAGGACTTAGTATTACTTCTTTTTGACAGTGCTTCCTATGTAATTTAGCATATCAAATAAGCCTAATTAGTTTAACATCTCATTTTTATAAGAAAACAATCTTTTCAGATGTTCTAGGGACCTTCTAAAAAATCCCAAAGATAGTTCTAAGTAAAAAACAAAACAAAACAAAAAAAACAAACAAATTTCATTTAGGATTTAATTTTGTGAAGTTTGTCAAAAATATCAAAGGTTTTAAAACAGTCAAATTGGATTATAAATCATTGTGAAACAATACTTAGTTACACATTTAATCATAGTGACACTTAAAGACTTTATAGGCAATTACAGAAAATTAAGTAGTTGGGGGGAAAAAACTTAGCTTTTAAATAGAGAAGACTCAGTTTTCTTAGGTAATCAATGACCTGACATATTGTAAAGATAACATGAAGCATGGCAAATTATTTTGGTAAGACACAAAATCTTTGCTGTTCAGGCAGATTACTTAAAAAGAGAAACTTTTCACAGTATGTTATCAAGAGCGGGCCCATAGTCCAATAAAACTTTGTTCTTTTAAGACAGAGAAAACCAAATTCTAATTTCGTACCAGCTTACTTTTGATATTAAAACACATTCACTTAATTAAATTCATTCCAATCTTAGCCAGTCCTGACCATGCATAAAATTCCTTTCCAAAGATTCCTATTCTACCAACCTTAGTGGCTTTAATTACATATATTAGAATTTTTAACCCTCAAAAATCTTACCTTGTAGAGGCGCCTGGGTGGCTCAGTAAGTTGGACGTTTGACTTCAGCTCACGTCATGATCTCATGGTTCATGGGTTCAAGCCCCACATGGGTCTGTGTGCTGACAGCTGAGAACCTGGAGCCTGCTTCAGATTCTGTGTCTCCTTCTCTCTCTGCCCCTCCCCAGTTTGTGCTCTCTTGCTCTCTCTCTCTCTCTCTCTCTCAAAAATAAATAAACATTAAAAAAAATCTTACCTTTTAGTAAGAATAAAGAAGTAAACAATTATGAGGTGTTTCTTACCCTAGCATTTTGTGGATTAGCAGACATACTTTTTTTATAATTTCTAGAAACACAGGCATTCTCATAGTAAATTTTTCAGCACGGCACAAAACTAATAGAACCAAATATCTTTAGTTCATCTGTAAAAGGAAGTCAAAAGTGGATAAACTTATATTCAGTAATTAATATTTCAGTATTTTATCTTATTTGGAAATGATCCAGATATTTAATGACTATCCATAATTTAATTTAACTTGGCTAAATCTTAAGGTTTCAGGTTACCAAAAAAGATTTGTGGAAACTATTAAAAACATCTTAAGACTTTTATCCCACTTACATCTATTTAATTCACTTCTTCTTAATGAATATGTTTAGACCACTTATGAAAATTTCATCATACCAAGTTATTTTTCTTGCTGACAAGTTTTGTAACAGAAATCATATGAATTTGCTTGACTAGTAAACCCAGGTAGAATAAAAGTTGTATATCTGCATTATTTTTAATGTTGGTAACTTTAAAGACATGTCTATTTAATTAAACAAACAAACTAGCGTTTAATTACTAAAGATTAGGGGCGCCTGGGTGGCGCAGTCCGTTAAGCGTCCGACTTCAGCCAGGTCACGATCTCGCGGTTCGTGGGTTCGAGCCCCGCGTCAGGCTCTGGGCTGATGGCTCGGAGCCTGGAGCCTGTTTCCGATTCTGTGTCTCCCTCTCTCTCTGCCCCTCCCCCGTTCATGCTCTGTCTCTCTCTGTCCCAAAAATAAATTAAAAAAAAAAAAAAAAAAACGTTGAATTACTAAAGATTATTTGAGATCATGGGAACCTGAAAAACATTTGGTTAGTTTTCATTATAATTCTGAGAATTTTATGAATATGGGATTCATATAAGCACTTAATTTTCTTTAGGCCAATCAAATAGAGCTCTTTTACAAATTGTTTTTGGTAATACCATCCCAAGATAGAAAATCATCATACGTGTAATATGTATGTGTAACACATATATGTAGATACACATAAATGGAGGGATGCAAAAAGACCTTATATCTTCCATTTAAAATT
Organism: Puma concolor; assembly: GCF_028749965.1. NCBI lineage: Eukaryota > Metazoa > Chordata > Mammalia > Carnivora > Felidae > Puma > Puma concolor. The sequence continues at coordinate 43,581,699 of NC_141683.1, forward strand.
TTAGACATGAGTCAAGTAGTTATAGAAGAGGTTGGATCCAAAATACCTTTCTAGTAGATGGAATAATTTAAGATTACCTGCTCAGATGGCTAATGCTTTTTATTAGTATTTATTGAGAAGACACTTAAGATTTTTATTTGCCTAAATTTTAAAATAACATTTCCCCTTTCTGTTCTTCTTTTGGTAAGAATTACCTTCCTGATGTTTGCATTTCAAAGAGATGGCCTAGCTAAGAGTTCTTGAAGAAGACCAGGTAGGACACTTGTACCTCAAAGGTACAGGGAAAAAATTAAGTTCCTCCAAAGATTTTTGTTTCTCAAGGCCAGAATTGTACAATGTCTACAAGCCTTTTGAAATGAATAGGTGAGGTTGGTTGCTTATCAGAGGACTGACATACCCATTCACTTGTGTTGGAATGTTTTTTCCTTTCGTCTGGGTACATATAACTTAGGGGACAAGGTCTAAAAATATTGCTATTAGGCTCTGAGTATTAGCTTCCAACTGGGCCAGATTTCTGATCATAGTTACTAATTTATTTCAAATATCTTACAGATTTCAGCAGACAGTAAAACTTCTGGCAGTATTAAACAACCTCATAGACCCAAGAGGTGTCCTCAAAGACAGTACAAACGATAATATCTTCGCAAGATGTAGAGTTACTCCAAAGATAGCCAAAAGAAGGAACTGACAGCCTGCATGTTTCAGGTAGGCAGATAGCCAAGCCAAATTCTTAGAGCACAGAATAAGACAAGGAGGCAGTCATCCTTGGGAGAGAAAGGATCAATAACCAATAAGTCTAGATTTGGAAAGAAAGAGACAAAGTGAAATTTTATCCTCCTTTTTCAACTGGGCCCTACAAACAGAGATCTGAGAGAGCTGACTCTGGCAAGAATTTTTACACTTAGCTGGCTTCTGCCAGTTTCCCTAGGATGTCCTCTGTAGCCTTCATATCTAGCAGAATTTGGCAAGATTTTTCATTAACTTTAATTTAGATTCTCTTGCTATTTAAGAGAATAACAGCAGTTTACCAGAAAATTCCTCAGAGTCCCATCAATCCCGGGAGGGAGCCATATGGGGGCTCTCCTTCAAGAGTAGATGAGGATATCTATAAGCCTACTAACTTGACAGACTTTGTTTACAGTTTTGTAGCCTCTTCAGAGTGGAAAGGTAATTTGGTTGGGGGATTAGACTGTGAGTACTCAGGTAAAGAAGGATAGAGGGGAGCATGTCTCATTTTAGGTACCTCCTGTCTCTAATTTTTCATTAGCCTTTGCAACAAATTTTTTTAATGTTTATTTATTTTTGAGAGAGAGAGAAAGAGACAGAGCATGAGCAGGGGAGGGGCAGAGAGAGCTGGAGACACAGAATCTGAAGCAGGCTCCAGGCTCTGAGCTGTCAGCACAGAGCCCCACATGGGGGCTTGAACTCACAAGTGGTAAGATCATGACCCGAGCTGAAGTCCAATGCTTAACCAACTGAGTCACCTAGGAGGCCATACAACAAATTTTTTTTTTTTTAATGAAGCCATTTTAGAATCTAGAAGCCTTTGGAATCTTTTGCATAGCAATTAAAATACGTCTACAGTCTGTTTAATTCAGGAACCCTTACTTTCAAGTGTACTTCTGAAATGAATGATCTTGTCTGATTGGAATATTCCCCATAATGGCCATTGTAATTCTAGGTGGTCTTTAGTAAGATTTTGCCATTTTTGTAGATATTTATATTCTGGAACCATAGTTTGTAGACATAAAATAAGCTAGTGTGCTGGAAAGTGACACACTCAACTCTTTGGAATTTAAGGATACTATTTGTATTATTTGTTTATTTTTTAGCTAAGCCTTTGGTTGTATTGGAGACAAATTAATCCCTAAATGGGATATACTGCTGGATTGGGGATTGTGCCATGTTTCACAGTGTACCTCATTGCACAGAAATTTTCTTGAGGTTGGCAGGTTGGCTTGTGCCTATCTAACCTGTCCTATGACCAGCTTATCCTAACAGGAGTTTGGGGTTATGTGGTAAGTACTCCAACAGCTTTTAAATGCTCTATGTATGCCCACCAATTTTGCAGTTGCTTCTAAGATTCCCATTAGCAATAGCGTTGGCCTACACAAAATAAGACAAACGAACATGTGCACCTTAACATAGTGGCCGTAACCAAGAGATGTTACTGCATCTTGGCTAGGAGAAGGCCTTGTGCATACCACCAGCAATTCCTACCATGAAAGGACTGGGGAAGGGACAGAACCAGCAGACTTCAACAAATAGGGTCTGTGGGCTAGGGCTCCACATAAGTGGGGAGTTGTGACCTGCCACTAACAATTCCCATGTAGATCTTGGGACAAAATCAAGGGCTGCGAGTTTCCACCAGTTAAATGAGTACTGCAGTCTGAACTACCAGTAGTTCCCAACATGGAAATGACTCAAAGCCAATTAGGTCTGGAGCTTGATGCAAAGCTATCAGAGCTCAGAACCAAGGGGCATTTAGCAACAGCACTCAGAAATGGTGAGAAAGACAAAGAGCTCAAATAGGTTTGCAGGCATCATACCTGTGTCTCTTCTTGTCCCCAAAGCCCTCAGAAGTGCCTATAACTGCCACCAAATCTGTTAAAGAACAAAATTCAGCTGAGTAAATTTGAAGATCAAATTGGCTTTATTTAATGATTCATGAATCAGGCAGCATCCCATCTAATAAACAGAAAGAAGTTCTGGTTAAAGGTTACATTGCTGGGAGAGGTTGAAACTACAATTAGATTAGACGTTAAGCCTTGTTTGCTGATGTGGGACTTAGCACAAGTGACTCCATTTGGGGCCTGTGGTCCCTCTCCCCTCCCCTCCCCTCCCCTCCCCTCCCCTTTCCTTCCACCCTTTCTTCCCCAAGCAATAACATTGAAAGAATAACACCATATCCAAGGTTGATGAAAAACTGCCATTCTCTAGCTTCCTAAAGTTTCTCTGATTTTATGGGATCTATAGAGAATGTTTTTGGTTCTATAATCCATGAGACTAGGGAATGTGTCTACTCATCTTTGCTTTAGTCTTCTCTCACTACCTCCTCTACGTGTCCTGGGAGCAGAACATAGTCAAAACTCATTTGACAAAGAGCAGGCAGGAAGGACCCTGCCATCATTGGGTGGTGCTAGAATGGTAAGGTTCACTAGCTGACCTAGGATTACAGATATAGTTGATAAAATTTGTAGACTCCTGTATCCAGGATCAGGCATGCTCTGGAATATATTGTTTGTTTATTTGTCCCCCCCACCCCATCTGCACTGTCCTCTTCCTGTGTTCTTGCAGGTGTCTGGGACCCATAATACAGATGACACTTGGAATCTGATACTAGTGTTTGTTCACCTGTGACTTGTCTTACCCACAGAGGGATTGATAAATGGATGTTAGAAGTTAGTCTGTCTCCTTTTCTGTTAAGGTTGAGAGGCAAGGTGTGTGTGCTTATAAAGAACTATGATACTTTCCCCTAATTCCTCCCAAGTGCTGGGCAAGACACATTGCTTGCCAGACTCTTCAAGGAGGGGAAAGAGCAGAGGCAGGAGAAAGCTATTTTCTAAATTTAAAGCAAATTCTTCTAAATCTCCACCTTTTCTCTATTTACATTTTCTCTATTTACATAGATTCATTCATTAACTCATTTATTTAATAAATATCTATTGTTACATGCTAGGAGCTGTCTTGATGTTGGGGATGCAGTAGAGAATAAAATAGAAAAAAGTCCCTGCCCTCATGGAGCTTACATTCTATTGGGAAATACATGCAGGATAAATAACTAAAGCATGCAGTATATCTGTTGTGGTAGGTGTTGTGGAGAAAAATAAAGTGGAGAAGGAGGAAGTTGGTTGCAATTTTAAACTGAGATGTCAAGGAAGACTGTGCTGAGAAGGTGGCATTTGAGCAAAGACCTGGAGCCGATGAAGTATTGAATTGGGGAAAAGTGTCCCAGGTAGATGGAACAGCCACTGCAGAGATGCTGAGATGGACACGTTCCGGGTCTATTTGAAGAACAACAAAGAGGCCAGTGGGTTGGAGTGTAGAGTGAGAGGTAAAGTAGGAGACCATCAGGTCAGGAGGAGACAGAACAGCCAGCCAGATGGTGTGGAGCCTTCTAGGCCACTGTAAATGCTCTGGTTGGTACTCTGCATCCAATGGAAACAATGGGAGGGTTTGGGGAAGAAGAGTGACATGACCTGAGTTATGTTTCAAAAGGATCCTTCTAGCTGCTTTGCTGAGTATAGACCATAAAGGAGCAAGGCCAGAAGCATGGAGACAAGTTAAGCGGTATTACAGTGATTTAAGACAGGGATGATGAGACTTGGGCCAGGGAGGTAGCAGTGGGGGAGGTGAAAGTGGCTAGATTCTGATATTTTTTAAGGTTAAGCCTGTGATATTCTCTAGCGAATTGGATGCATGGGGAAAGACAACCAGAAAGAAAGGTAGAGTTGATATTAACTAACTTGGGGGAAGACTGTAGGTGAAGTAGGTTGGGAGGAAAGTTAAGAACTTGAATTTGCAAATGAACTCAGACTTTGTGATGCTTATTTGACATGGTGGTGTAAGAGGAAGTTGATTAAATGAGTTCAGGGTAGAGCCTAGGGTGGAGATGTCAAGTTGGGAGTTTTCCGTGTATAGATGGTATTTAAAGTCACAAGACTGGATAAACCATCAAGGATGTGAATCTCTAACTATAGAGAAGAGGTTCCAGAACTGAGTTCCAATTGTGATGAATTGAGAAGGTAGCAGTAAAAAGACTAATCAGGAGCAGTAGGGAGGAAAGATGGAAATCAGGGGGTGTGGTGTCTTGGAGGCCAAGTTGAGAGAATGCAAGAAAGAGAAAGTGACCAGTTGAGTCAAATACTGCTCCCGGATCAATCCGAGAGCTGGGGCAGTTTGAGTGGAGTAGGAACAGGGAAAGCTTGATTGGAGAAGGGTGAAGATTGGAAACAGTAAGTACAGACGGTTGTGTTGAGGTACTCAGCAAAATTGTACAGACCATTTTGTTTGAAAGGGAAGCAGAGATGATGGGGCAAGTGGAAGAAATCCCATTTCTTGACTGATCAGAATGATCTAGTTGAGATAAAAAATCATTGCTGTTGTAGGAGAGGGAGGACCGTGAGTGGAGCATCGTACTGCAGCTGAGAGAATGGGGTTGGAGCACAGGTGGGGAGGGTTCTGCTTGGCTCATGCTCCGATGGTTCATCCACAGTCCTAGAGGGAAAGACTGCAGAGGCTGCCATGTGGGTAGATGAGGTAATGGAAACTTGTGGAAATTCTCCTCCTGTTGCTTCTGTTTTCTCAATGAAATAAGTAGTAAGGTCATCAGCAGAGGCTGGGAGGAGGAAGAGGTTGGGGTTGGAAGAGAGAGTGTAACATAGTTTTTGAGGAGAGTGGGGGGTGAATGGAGTGGGGATCTGATCAGGGGCAGCATCCAGGACCCACTTGGGGTTAGCGTCGGTGAGGGTGAGGTGAGACCAGTGAACGTGTGTATTTTCCTCTGGTCACATTCCATTACTGAGCTTCAGGCAGGGAGTAGCTAGAGAGCTGGCTTTTTTTTTTTTTTTTACCTGGGCAGTTTTGCCAGGTGAATAAAATAAAATGAGAGGGTCAAGAGAGGGGTCTTAGCATGGTAGTGGAATTTGAGCAAGGTAGGGAGGAAAAGAGGTGGGGGAGAGACTGAAAGGGGAGTAGAATAAAGGATTCTGGAATAATGGAATATATATAGAATACATATTATATTCAAACATGATTTGAAATGTTACTCTTAAATCTGCTGGACATATTCAGTCTGTGGAATAAGTTGCGAAACCTGTCTCATTGCATATAGGAAGTAGGAAGTGAGTTTTGAAACCAAATGTTCTGATTTCTAATTTGGTGCTCTAACTGCCCCCAGTAGAGAGAGAATGAGTGTGTGTGTGCCTGTGTGAGTGAGGTATGTGTGTGCCCATGTGCAGGGCAAGCTGTGACTAGAAGTTTCGGCACACCTCCTGTGCCCTCTGACTTAACTCCTGGCCTTGCTTCTGCCTGATTCAGAACACTGATTTGGGGAACATTTGGGCGCCCCAAACCACAGGCCCTCCCACCTTCCTCACTAGCACTGTACTCTGTGATCTTGTTTTCTTCCTCAGAGTGTGTGTCTAACTGTTTTTTAAAATGCATTATGTTTGCTGCTTCTGCTGATGCCTTTGGCAGCCTGTTCTCTACATTAATTGCTTGTCCTCTCACTAAACCCTGAAATGCCTTCCTCCTGCACCCTGCCGGCTGGGCTGGAGCCTGGGGTCTACAGTGCTCCCTGCCCTGGCTCCCTCCACGGGAAGATGCTGTGATTTTCTTTCTTTCTCCCTCATGCTCACATATTCCCATCCATAGTTGCCTCCATCCTGAAATTATCCCTACTCTTTCATATCCATCTTGCTTTCTTAATAATTTATCAAACTAGAGATGCCATAGTGTTTGGGGTTTATTCCAAATATGCTAAGTTTGCCTCTTGATCGGGTGCCTGAATTTCACACCATGCACCAGGCCATTCTCCAGATCTTTTGTTTGCACAGAGCAATTAGGCTGGCTCATGGTTTCTTTCCTTTCTTTTAGCCTGCTCTAATATACAGCTTAATTTCTGATCCAAGGCCAGAGGCCTCAGGTGCCTGATGTGTCATGCAGCCTTAGGCTATGATCTCTCTAGTTTGAGGCAACACTAAGCCTTAGGACTAAGGGGCAGAAATTAACTGGGGATGGCGCATTGGTGGCTCAGCAGCTGTTTCAGGTGCTTTCCACTGGATCATTCTGGAGCCCAAAATCCTTATGAAATCTCAGCCAAACAAGGATGGTACAAGGCCATTCTCTGGTACACTGGACAAGCCAAGAGGTCTCTATTATTTTTTCCCTTAATTTATCATTCACTGGAAAAGTATTTATTGAGTACTTACTTTCAGTGCCCCTCAGAGTTTGGTCCACCTTAGAATCACCTGGGGGTAATTATTAGAACTGCAGTTTATGGAGCCCTGCCCCAATCTAATGAACCAGAAGCTCCAGAGGTAGGAGGAAGGAATCTGTATTTCTAACAGTTCCCTCATGTTTGTCAGGCCACACTAAAGTTGGAGAACCAGCCAGTGTTGTACATGACTGTAACTGCTAGGCATGAGGAGGGTAGTGTGGGGTGCAAAGTAGGAGACAGTGAACAAAAAGCCTTCAGCCTGTCTCTCCCACTAGATGGATTTCCGTGAGGTCATGCTTTATTCAATATTTGTCTAATATAACGTGGTTGACACACAGTGGACTCTCAGGAAAAGAGTTAATTTATTGATTTGAGTCTGAAAGGGGTGATCAGTGACCTGCATGGAAACACATTCTTGTAACAAGGCAAAACAATTGGGACATACATAAGCAAAGGTCTTTTGGGAGGATTGAGGAGGGAATGGCTCATTTATAGGGAGCTTCGAGGAGCCTGTGTAGACTGAGCCTGTTTTCAGTGAGGGCCTGTGAACTCAAGGAGGGTTAGTGATATTGAATTGCAGCCATTGGACAGGCTGCTGGACAAAGAAGTCAGAGCAACTGAAAGTAGATAAGGGACATCATTTGCCTACTGTGCACTTAGAAGCTATTTTACATTTTTGCTTTCTTTCAGAGCTAACATTCAGAAACTGACTTTAAAGTTGCAGGGTATTGGGAGAGAACTAACTCTCTTAAGGACCCTCTCCTTGTCCCTTCCTTGCTTCATGGCTGTTCAAAACAGTACATCTAGATTTACATATCTTTGCTTTCTTCGAGTTTTACATTTTGCAGATGTCAACTTTTTCTGTGTTGAAGTTCCAGCCAATGCTTTTATGCTTTTCCTCTTGACCTACACTCCTACCCTCAATTATACCTCGGTTCCCTCCCAAAGAAAGGGAAGGCCTGAACAGGAGCCTCTTTCCTCCAAGGTGCTAGGCATCATGAGGCCCCCTTTTACGTTTTGGGAACCCTTTTTAAAGGGACTCCTGAGAAAGCCCACTTTCCACCGCCTTCCTCCCCCTGCTACCGGCTCCCATTATCTGTCTACAAGAGAAAACGAAGTATCCCCTGTACTCATGGAGAGACAGAGTAGTGGAATTAGTCACAAGAAATAGATTTTATATTTGACTAGTAAGTTAGTTTTGGTTTATCATCTGCGTATGACTATCTCTGATCTTGTGGGAAATCACAACACTTGCAATAAAACAAAGAAGCCACAGTGTTGAGACCAGTCCCTAGGGCACCTGGGATGACCTTTTGATTTTTATCCCTACCAGCTTCTCTTCATTTCCTCCTTTTTTTTTTTTAAGTTTTTATTTATTTATTTTGGGAGACAGTGCAAGCAGGGTAGGGGCAGATAGAGGGGAGAGAGAGAATCCCAAGCAGGCTCTGAACTGTCAGCGCAGAGCCTGATGCGGGGCTCAAACTCATGAACCGTGAGATCATGACCTGAGTGGAAACCAGGAGTCAGACGCTTAACCAACTGAGCCACCCAGGTGCCCCTCTTAGTTTCCTTCCTCTTGAGGAGCAGCAGCCTAAGGCTAAGCCCTTCACCCTTAGGAGCAGACCAATCACAGCAGCCAGCGATGGTCAGAGAACTGTTGGCATTTCCATCCCCTTGAGGGTGCTTTGTCAGGTGCCTCTTTCCCCTGCCCTCTGGACATTTTGCCCTAGACTGGGAACTTGTCAACTGACATCCATAGACAGGCTTTGGAGGCTTCTACAAAAATGGATTCAAATTTTGTTTTTAAAATACATCTTTTAACTGCGACATTTCCTTAAATCCAAGACACCATTGATTATCAGATTTACTAAAAACATAATAACACCATTTCATGGTGGAGGTGAGGGAGGCCTTACTACACTCTATATGTTATATATTCATATATTTTGAGTTCTAAAACTTTCAGCTATGAAGAAAGGTATATTGGAGTTGAGGACGTTGGAAATTATGAAAAGAAAAAAAAAACAATTAAAAAGTCACACATAGTCAATGAGTTATAGACCACATTTTCATACTTGGAGACCACCTGTGGTCATACCGGAATAATTCCATTTTCTGCAGACCTCAGAGTAAAGCTCGCTATTCCATCTTCTGCATTCATTTGAACTTTGTGTAAATGTGCTGTTGATTAGAAAGCGTGTATTCTGTGTTAGCCTTTTAAAAAATTCAGGCTTGAGCTTGTTTGCTCATGTAAAGTGATACCAGCAAGTGCGCCATTACTTTGCTGTGTGATTCAGGATTTTCTCAATACTGTGAAACTAAAACAAAATACAGAAATAAACTGGATGCCAATGCTGATTCAAGACTGCAACTGTCATCTGTAGCCCTGACTTCACATTTGCATCTTTCTAAAAATCATCCCATTTTTTGAGTGAACAATTCCTTATTGAATAAATGCTTTGTATTATAAACCTGTTTACAGGTTTACAGTAGATAAAATGCTTTCATGTCAGAAGGTGTCCTTTTCCAGCAAGTTTTCTGCACTAATGTTCTAATAAGGTCTTTTTTGAAAAACTGTTTTATGATGCTAGCGGTGGTTTAACAGTGGTTAGGAAGCCTGGTCCCACCTTTATACTGTCTGTGGGATTTGGACAACTTACTTAACCTCTGTGTTTTAGTTTCCTTATCTGTGAAGTGAGGGTAATTATGGGACCCACCTCATGGCATGGTGGGTTTTTAAGTGAGATCACATGGATAAAGCCCTTGGCACCTGCCTGGCACATAGGAAGCACTATGGTGATATGATTCTTACTTGTAACATCTTGTGCCAACCATTCACCCAGAGTACACAGGCAGAACATCTCTGCTGCCGACCCACCATATGGATCTGCTCCTTCCCGTCCCTCTGCTACCTTCCATTTGCATCTTTGCCGATCTTGCACCCATGTTTTCCCCCCCAAGATTTTGGTGCTGTCTCTTCTAGTGAACCTTCTCTGACTATCCCTGAGAAATTCAAAGGAGAGGGGATCTTTCTGCTGACCTGTCTCCCCCAGACCTAAATGCGAGTGGCATTTATTTGGTGCTTTTCTCCCCAGATTCTCCTACTTTGACTTGTCTTTTAGGTGTCTCTGTCCCTTTTCCATATGGGAATATCCTTCTGTCTTCTGGCATCAGTCACAGTTCCCCACACATGATGAAATATTCAGCAAATATCCACTGATGGACTGATTTCACAGAGTGTTTGTGTGAACCCACTGAAGGTGCCATGGCTTCCAGACTGCACAGGGTACGTGATACAGGTTCTGTGTTTGGGTGAGTGAGCCACTGTCAGGAGACACAATGCTGAGGCACCACAGTGGGCTGGCACCTCTCTTACAGTCTGCTTTTCCTGCTTCACCCCAGCTCAGCTCCCTGCTCCCTTTTTCCAGTGGCAGGTAGAGGGAAAAAAATAGTGAAAAGTAGGGGGACGGTAATTATTGTGTTTACAGAGCATTTGCATGTAATTAGCAGTTTATTTCCATGACACAGTTGGCGGCCAGGCTTGGAACCTGGCTCTGAAATGCTCTTAAAGAGACCCACACCTAAGCAATCTGAGAGGTAGTTAAGGTTTTGGAACATAACAAAGAAAAAGCATGCTCTGCCTTTTGTGATGAAATGTGACCAAGAACAGCCCCCAAATTGAAGACTACACACACACACACACACACACACACACACCAGTTTTGTTTCTTGAATCAGTTTCTATAACTGAATCCACCTTTGACTTGAACCTTTTACAATCTTCATTTTTTTGTTTTTGTTAACATCAGCTTGGGATTTGATACTCAACTGAGGGTAGGGGCATGGCCATTGGATCCACTCCTGCCAGGAGCCCTGTGATTGCTGTTAAAACACTTACCTCTCTTTTTAAGTGTTGAGTGGATGAATAAATGAATGTGCATCAGTCTGCTCATTAGTAATATGGGGGTAATACCACCTAATGTTCCTACCTTAGAAGAGTCTTGCAGTAATAACGTGAGATAAAACATGCAAAAGTACTTTGAAAAATACACTTATCACTTACCCTATGAATGTTCTTTTCTTGACTTTTTGCTTGAATGAGCTGTGCACTTGTAAACTCAGTTTTGCTAAGTGAGCAAATTTTATTTTATTTTATTTTATTTTATTTTATTTTATTTTATTTTATTTTATTTATTTTATTTTATTTTATTTTATTTTATTTTATTTTTTTGCTTATTCAAAGAAAGTGTCTGGTGGTTTCAAGGGCATGCAAGGTGAATTCTCCCATCACATTTTCTGTTCCTTTGCATCTGTTTGCTGTTTAAGTCTCTGCTCCGTGTACTGGATTCTCTAGTGTCTTGTGTTTTGGTTTAGAAATGTAGTGTTTATATTATGTGCGTATTGAAAACCATACCTGTATTTGTTGAAAAATGGTTTCTGAATGCATTTGAAGACAGTTGTGTTCTTGCCAACTTGTATAACCTCTGAGTAACTGGCAAAATGCTGATACTGCGCCGGTACCAAATTCTAACATGCTGCAGGACTTTTGCACTTAAACTTTATTTACAGCCATATTTCTGAATGGTCCGGGGCTGAGCTCTTGGTAAACTTCTTACCGGTCTGGTACAATTACACAATAATGGCAGTATAGTTTTTCATGAAACTGAACTCATTCAACTTGATCTTGAATTAAAAAATTTTAAATATTAATGGCTTTTCTTGGCAAAATAAAATGTTGACCCTATTGCAAGGCCATATTCTTTTGTTTTTGTTTTGTGAAAATTCTCTGATCTGTGAACGGTAAAAAACATGGGTAATATAGATTTTATCTGCATCATAGATCGATCTGTTAATATAATCACGTTGATGGAAATCATTTACTGTAAATGCACAATATTACTATTAGCAGCTTGGTACTTAGGTTTTCTTTTCCATTCTAGTGACACTGAGTTTTTTACATTAATTTTAACAGAACTTAGTAGTTGCTTATGTGATGTCATTGAAGAATGAATATCTTAGAAAACCAATGATGCTGGTATAGTGACTGCCATAAGGAATAAAGTAGTATTAGACATTGGATTGTGCTCAGAAGGCTTGTGTTCAATTCAAGGTTTTGTTTCTTATCAACTCCCTGGCTCCCACTGGTCATGAGTTAGACAAGTCACTTGACCTCAGTGAGACTCATTTTACTCTTCTGCTAAATTGTAATACCAATTCAGTCCTTAGTTCATATATGGATGTAAGAATTAAGGAAGAATGTATGTGTGAAAGTACTTTGTGCACCGAGATATGCTTTATAAATGTAAGGTATTATTAAAATACTTTAAGGTTATGAAGAGTTATGTTAGGAGGATTTCTACTATTGAGCTTAACCATGCAGATTTTTCATGTAGCATCTTTAAATGTGTTTTGACAGATATGGTCAATGGGATCCCTTGGAATAAAGGTAGAATATATATTCAAAATATCGTTAGCATCTTTCTCTTTCCTTGGTGCACAACACATCGTACTACCGTGACCTTTTTCAACCGTTTCCTTGATGATGTAAAACAAAGCCGCCACCCCCCAAGTAATTTGTATAAAAGCAGCAGATTTCTAGATGAAGCAGAAAAGAAAGGGAGTGTGGGAACTGGAGTCCTTCCCCAGGAGCCTCCATCTGTATCTGAATGGTTGTGGTATGTCCCCCGCCTGCCTTCTTGGGCGCTGCTGGTTGTAACTGTCCTATTGGATCAGAGAGCCTGCCAATAATGATTTGGCAGGAGAGGCAGGACTCAAAGGGCAGCAGGCACATGCATACCCACCCAGGTGATCACGCTTCCTGCATCACCAGTCACAGTCACATTCAAGTTCTTGGTAGTACATGCCCCCCTGCACCCCCCCAAACACAGATGGGGCTGGGGTAGTCAATCAGACTGGCACATCTCTGTCACAAGCTTCCCATTCTCCCTGGGTTTTCATCCAGGGCTCTCTCTCTTCACCTTCCTCCCCTTTCCCAGATCTCCCACTTCTTCTCTCTGTGAAGGGTTCCTGTTAGCAGGTTGCACTGGAGTGGCATAACATGCCCTCATGGGGGATGCCACCTGAGCGAGTTGGGAAGGAATAGCAGAGAGGCACCCGTGGCTGGCCGAGTCACTGGGATCATGCTCCCAAAAGAGGTAGGCATCCATGGCTCCAGTCCTCCTGGGATTACAAACTCCATTGCCTCATTGAGCCAGTCATTTTGGTCTACCATCTAGGACCTTAGTCTACCTGGGAACATGAAATCTGGCCTGCCATCCTGTGCTACTGGAAGCAGCTGAGACTCTCAGCAGGCTGTGCCCAGGAAGGGTTACCACGGAGAGTAATTGCCCGTGTTTAGTCTGTATGTGCATGTGTGTGACGGAGTGAGAGGGAGGGTACGTGCCTCTCTTTTGTGCCCAAGTTATTTATTGCATTTGTCTTACGACTTCCATTTAGAGCTAAATAAACTGCGAAGTAGGTTATTTAAACTGGATCTTGGGTGCCTTTAGGAAGTGGGTAAGTGGGCGGTGAGGAGGGAGAAAGACAGGAGGTTGGGCAGAGGAGATTCAGAGGGGCCAAAGAAACATAATGTGGCTTTTCCCCTCCTTTCAGTAGGGCAAGCCATGTGTGCTGCAGCTTGCTACACACAGAGCCCCTGTGCTGGAGGGTCTTGAAGACTATCTGTCTCAGGCATTTGGGAAGCAGTCTCCTGTGGACTTATCTTGATTACAATTTATAAATAAAGCTAAGGCACTGCCTAGTGCTGCAGATTGCATGAAGTCTGCAGTGAGCTTCCCCACCCGGAAAGGTAGGTTCCACCTGACGCGATCCCCTATGTGCCACGGCTTTAAGCAGCCTGCCATGGGCAGATGTGTAGGGGAGAAAGAATGTCCTTCGAATATCTTATAGTCACTGGATCCAAACAAGGATTTGGGGGTCTCATCCAGGGTACCACATCTCCCTCCCACCCCTCCCACCCTGCAGGTGGCTGTATATGTACATATTCAAGCTCGAACTCCCTGCAGGCCTGGGTAGCCCTTTGTCTTTTCAAGAGGCTCTTGGTGGATCCAAATCACTCATGAATTCTCTCTTGTACAGATTTGATAAAGGGTCTTTCTTGAGTACCAGAAGTACCGTACATAATTCATAACATGAAGCAAGATGAAGTAGAAAGAGCAAGAAAAGATAATAACTGGGGAATTAAAAGTTTAAGCTTTGTTACAAGCTGGGAGAATGAGTCAGCAGCACATATGTCTTGAGGGAGAGCTTTGCACAAGGCTGGTTTTGGGGTAGGGGCCTAGGTGTCCAAAAAAGGAGGAAGAGGGATGCCAAGGAGGAGTCAGAAGTAGAGGGTGGGAGGAGATGGGTTGAGGGGCAGAGGGAGAAGAGGGGGGTGAACTCTAGCTCTGACCTGCCTTCTCCCCTCCCCTCCAAGGAAGGAAATATCCTGGGGCCTTCATCATCTCCTCATCTCTCATTTCTCTCTTGGTTTAATTAAATTCCTGTTCTAATTTAGAAGAGCCTGCATATCCCTTTCTGCTGTGGCAACCAGTCTCTTTTATGAGGCCCACCCTGGCACTCAGAAGAGCTATGACCACCATGGGGATGTGGATCCTCCGTGGCTTTTGCAGTCACGGTCACTTCAGTAAGCAGGGGATGGCTCAAGGGGAGAAAGGGAATATTTTGCTATTGTCAGTCATCTTGCTTCCCATGACTTCACTCTGCCAATTCTTCTTCCGTCATCTGGAGTGAAGCCTCTCCTCCCATCCATATGCCTTTGCATCTTTCTCATTGTGTTACCTCTTTTGTCTCAGGACAAAACGCATTCTGTCGGGATCTCTTTCAACATTAGGGAGTTCTGGAAAGAGAGATGAAAGACAAGAAACGTAGATGATCATACTAATCACCATTTATCTTATACCTACTGTGTTCCAGGCACTGTGCTGGGCACTTTACGTGTATGACCTCTAATTCTTACAGTAGCCTTGAAGTTGACTCTCGTCATACCTTGTTTTACAAATGAGGCAGTTGAAGCCCAGAGAGGGTAAGTGATCTGCCCAAGGTTGTACAGCTATTAAGGTGGAAAGGTTGGGTTGGAACCTAGTTTTGCCTAACTAGAGAAGCCTGGATTCTTTCCACTACTCCCTGCTGCCATTTGTTAGTGCAGAAGGGGAGAGAGAATTGTGGATGATCAGGCAATTTAGTTCAACTTAATTTATACACCAAACGTTAGAGGACCTACTGATTTCCAGGAAAAGAGATTTTGTTCCTGGCCTCAGGGAGGGAAGACAGACTATGTTCAATGAATGCCATGATAAAGTGTTTAATCACTTTTAGCATTAGGGATGGAGTGCTATGGGCACATAAAAATGACGGCCATATTCTATCTAAAGTGGTGAAGAAAGGCTTTGTAGAGAAACCTTACAGTGCCTTGCTTGGCAGAATGGTTGCTTGATAGGTTCAAAGAACAGCAGGAATGTCAGAACACTCCAAGGGCAGCAGAGAAAGAGAGTTGGGGACAGATCACATTGGGCCCGTTTGGATTTTGTTTCTCATGTAATGGGAAGTCTTTGAAGTATTTTGAGCAGATGAGTGTTATGATCTGATAGATGTCAAAAGTTCACCCTGATTACTGTGTGGAGGACTGGTCGTGGTGGAGGCAAGAGTAGAGGTGGTTAGAAGGCAATGGTGGTGAAGTTTGGGGAGGTTGTGCTGGTGGTGATGAGCAGTAGTCAGATTAGGATGTATTCTGAAGGTAGAGCTGGTAGGACTTGCTGATGGGCTCATGGTAGACTGTGAGAGAAAGGCAGGGACCAATGATGGCTCCTCAGCAACATTAATGAATCAACAGCAGTGCCATTTACCAAGACAGGGAAACCTAGAGAAGGACCCTGGTTGGGCAGGGTCAGGAGTTCAGTCAGGGGCATGTTAAATTGGAGATGCCTATTGGATATACAAGTTAGAGATGTCATGATGAGTGAGTGGTTGAATAGATGAGTCTGGAGTTCAGAGGAGAGGTCAAGGCAGAGCATACACATTTAAGAAGCATCAATTTATTAATCATTTTAGAGTTGTGAGATTGACAGGCTGATGTCCCATAGCGGGAAGGTGTACATAAAGAAGAGGGCCAAGGACTGAGCTCTGAGAAGCTACAACTTACTGTGTATTAGAATGGCAGTAGGCCTGTTACTAAGCCTCTGAGAGCTTGGGGGTTTTCTCTTGGAGCTATTTCTTCTGGAATTTAACCCAAATTTAGCATTATTACTCCTGTTAGGAAGTTATCAGGATACTAACATGCTCTAGGTCCAGTTTCTTCATTATGAAGGACTGCTTGGCCCTAGCAAATGAAAATAGGAGTTTCCATTACCAGCCAATGAGCCAGCTGCAGGTGTAGGGCAGATAGAATCTCAGGTGTGGAGAATGTTCTTCAATTTGAGTTTGTTCTGGTCTGGTTCATCTTCCTTTTGTTTGCGCCTCTTCTCCTGTAGAAGTTATATTTTCCCTCGAGATGATGTTGTTTGTACGGCTTGGTTTTTAGTCTGTAACTGTACCTCTTTTCCTTCCACAAACTTGCACTGGAGGTTCACGGCATGCTGGACACTGTGCTCCCTTTTCAAACACATGGTTCTTCTCCTGATTCCTGTATTGCCCTCAGGGTCCTCTGCTGTCTCTCAGCTCCTCTTGATTTCTTTACATTTGTTGCATCATTCACATACCTGTCATATCATTCATTAGTAGACACTGTAGCTACCCAAACTGGAAACCACTCTTGACCTCTTTTCTTCTCATACCCCACAGTTAATTAATCAATAATTCCTGTTGGCCCCACATTTTGTACTTGTCCAGAATCTGACCACCCCCAGTTCTTACCTCCAGCACTACACCCTGCTCCAAGCCTGAGTTGCTGCAGTGCCTCCCTGATTGCATCATTGTCCCATGTCAGTCTGTCCCTATAACCCTTCAGGGTTATAGTTTAAGTCAGAACTTGTCACTCCTTCAGGGAATCCTCTGGTGGCTCCTTCTCCCTTGCTGAGAAATAACCAAAGCTCTCACCAAGTTCCACAGGACTCTATGTGATCTGTTCCCCTCACCCACCTGTTCATCTCCTACTCCTCCCACCCCCTTCATGTATGTGCTCCACCCACAGTGGTTTTCTTGTGCAGACACATCAGGCATGCTTCTGCCTTGAAACCTTGGTGTTATGCTGTCTTACTGAAGTGTTCTTCCCCAGTTACCACAGTGGGCTCACTCTTTCCCCTCCTCAGGTCTTTACCCAGTGAGCCCTTTCATGACTACTCCATTTAAAATTCAATATCCCCCTTCCCATTTTCTCTTTCCAGAGAATTTACCACAGTGTGTATTTTACCCATTTATTTTGTCTATAGGTTCATTCGTCTCACTAGAATATAAGCCCCATGAGGGTCGGAATTTTGTCTCACTATTCATAGCACATTGGCACAAGGTAAGTTCTTAATAAATATTTGCTGAATAATTAAATGACAGACTGTGAGTTCGTGGCAGGTGGGTTGGTCAGTGCATTGTCTGTTACCCTCTGGTGACCTTTAGAGTGCCTTTTTGAATTGGCTGGCTGCTATAAGGGATGTGATCTGTGCTCTCAGAACAGCATTCCCATGTGAGAAGTCAGCTGGCCTCCACAGAGTTGAGCTGTTCACCTAGATATACTTAGTATTATTAGCAAACTGCCCATCCCATTTCTGAGCTTAGATGAATCCACAGAGGGGCTTATTGAGATCATATTAACCAAAGAAATAGTGATTTATTTGAGGGTCCACAAGAGTCGTATTTATGCACGAAGATAACTGTGGGGTCTCTGGATGGGGGATGGGGAAGAGATCAGAATTCCCAAGGGATCTGTCATGAAGCCTTCATCTAGACTCACAGCTGGTGCCATAGTGAGCTTTCAACACCACTGGCTAGAGTTTGAATCTGTGAACGAACTGGAGATATTTGAACCTTAAAACCAGAAAGGGAAACCTACTGGCCTTAAGAATTGGAAAACCTCTTGTTTATATCCTTGGGGATATTTAGTGTTGGGAAAGGTCCAGGGTGAGGAATCACCCTCGTACGGCACATATTGTGTGCCAGGCAATGTTCTAAGCATATTAGAAATATACATTCACTTAATTTTCTCAGCAACCATTTCAGGTAGGACTTTTAGGTCCCCACTTTACAGTTGAGAAAACCAAGGCAGTCTGTGCCCAGAGTCTATGCTCTTAACCATTATGCTACAACTGTTTTAAAATAAGTGTTGCCGAAGGGCCGTTTAGGAGAACAGACAACTTGTTTAATATGCTTACTTCTTATATTTTTATTTGTGATATTGTTGTAGGGAGTAGCTGTGTGTAAAAACTGACTTTTTAATGAGGTATGCATGTGTGAACACTGTAATTAGTATTTCTAAGAGAGAACAGGGGCGCCTGGGTGGCGCAGTCGGTTAAGCGTCCGACTTCAGCCAGGTCACGATCTCGCGGTTCGTGAGTTCGAGCCCCGCGTCAGGCTCTGTCTGGGCTGATGGCTCAGAGCCTGGAGCCTGTTTCCGATTCTGTGTCTCCCCCTCTCTCTGCCCCTCCCCCGTTCATGCTCTGTCTCTCTCTGTCCCAAAAATAAATAAAAAACGTTGAAAAAAAAATAAAAAAATAAAAAAAATAAAAAAATAAGAGAGAACAGGTTTTTTTTTCCCCCCCACTGTGCCTAGCTGGAGACTTTGCTCATGACACATCTTTTTTCTTTTCCTGCTTTCTTTTATTTTTTTTAGCATTTTCATAAGAGAGAATGTTAAAGTAGGGCTGTCCTTTTGATGAAAGTCCTGGAAGGTCTGGGACACTTAAAGACTGGTCAGATGCTAGTAAGCATTTTTCACTTTTGATCCTTGGTAGTAAGGAATTCTTGATTACCAGGAAGGGTTCCATAGTTTTTAGAGGGGACTATTTTTTATCCTCTCCTGTTTTTGCCTCTGCCTGCCTGCCTTTCCATCTCTGGTGATGTGTTCTGGCTCACCATCAGGTGTCTGGGGCAAGAGGACAGTCAGGTTTGCAGCAGCCCACCTTCTAGACCTCTGAAGGCAGCTCAGGTGGAGAGTGATGGTCAAAGATGTGCAACACTTAGCTGAATTGAAGCTTGAAAATGGCCCTCTGATCCATTCCCCTCTGCACTTTGCTCTCCCCCATGGAAGACAGAGCTGGGCAACTATTCTCATTCTGGAAGCACTGATTTTCAGAGAAGAGTCAAGGGTCTTGACTCCCATGAATGGTGCACACGTATCTAAACTTCCAAGTGTCATTGCACTTTGAGGCCGGTAGTAGGTGAGTATTTCCACCCTCACCCTGTCTCAGACAGAGGTCCCATCTAATTCCAGAGTGGGAGCATTAGGGAACTTGCCTCACCTTGGTCAGCCTTCCTTTCGGAGAAATAATCAGGACCCTTAGACCCTACTGCTATCTTCACAACACATTCTTTTCATGGAAAGAGGCTGGCATAGAGTTGTTTAGGAATAGGAGCTGAGGTTGGCTATACTTCCCTTGGATAAAGCTGGAAAGTGGGAAGAGATGGAGTGGTTATGCTTGGAGGCAGTGTTTACATCAGGGCTGGTGGGTTCTCTCTGCACAGTGCCAGGCCTCACACTCATGTAATTAGGCTCCTAACGCCACTTTCTACTGACAAGGGTGAGGCTGCTGCCGAGTCACTTGAGATGAAATTAGGTCACCTGTCATAATTCCTGTGGGACTGAGGTAGAAAGGTGCTTACTATACACCTTACCCTACTTTAACCTCCAACTGGATCTGATCCCACATCCCAGCTGGAGGGAGGAGAGGAAGCCTCTCTGGGCCACTCTCATCTCCTTGGGGTGGGGATCTGCCCAAAGATGCCTCCCTTAACCTAGCACAGAGTTTCTTAATGGAGGTCAAAGTGAGTCTTTCACCATTTTTGTAGTCCAATTTGTAGAACGAGGGGGAGACAGTGACCCTAAAACCCTCCTAGTGTGGGAGAGATGAGAGAGGCCCCATTTGTCATTCTGAACGTGGAGGAAGGAATAGATGATTGTTTGTCTTCTCTTAGAGAGTCATGATCTCTGGTTGATGGCTCTTCTCTGAGAAGGGAAATAAGGAGAGCTGTCCAGAGACTGAGTGAGCAAGGGAGGAGAGGGAGAGAAAAGAAAGTTATCTTGAGTGAGTGCATGCCCATACACTCAAGTGTTTAACTTAGGATGCAATTGAGGAGGAAATGGAAAGAGAGGAATTAGAGCAAGTGGGAAGATGTCCCAAGGGGGGGTGGTGAGGGAGGCAGAATGTGGACAAAAGGCTGCCTGAAGAGGTAGTGAAAAACTGCTGTAAGAGAAAAGAAAGAGAGAAGCAGGGGATGGAGGGAGGAACAGGGGCAGCGGGGGATGGGGGGCGTTGGGCTGGGGACTGGGAGGAAGTGTCTGCCCGCTGTGTCCCAGATGCTGGGACACCACTCATCCTGTGAGCCAGCACTTAAACCTGGAGCCAATACATGTGCAAGAAAAGAATTCCTTTTGTTGCGCTTTCCTTATGTTTTTGAAACAGGAATAACAACCGAGAAAGAAACACAGAAAAAAGAAAAGAGAGACAGGCAAAAAAGTCTGTCATGGAGGTATGAAAATTCAGTCAACACCCAGCATTCCTAGCAGTTCAGGAGCAAGCACAGATCTTATTATCTATGTGGCTATTTCGGTCACCTTGAGGGGGCCTCAGAGCTGTGTCCACCACTGCCCAGGCTCTGGGACACAGCCAGCACATGGGATCCACTGGCCTGGCCCTGCAGTGGGTAGGGGAAGACAGGGTGACCGTGGGAAGTTTCAGCACAGGGAGGTTTCAGGCTTTACCCAGTAGGTTTTTATGCTTCATAGACTGATATCCTGAGGTGCTGGATATAATAATAAATAAACTTGTGATTTGAGCATTTAAACTCAACCATGTTCCCTTCAGTATGTGGATATGGATCAGTCTACCTCTCAGTGACATTCAACATAGCTCCTTCCCTCCCTCTTGAAGCTCCTGGCTTCAGGGCCATCACATCATCCTGTTTCTTTCCATTTTTCTGGTTGCTTCTTCTCCTTCGAGCCCTCATTTCTTCTCATACACTCTTTCCCTTGGGAATGCTGTTGAAAGTCCCTTGACTATATGCTGATGATTCTATTTTATATTTCTAGCCCAGAACTCTCTTCTGAGCTCCAGGCATGTATAGCTAATTACCTACCACCAGCACGGTTGCTAAATACCTCAGATTAACAAGCCTTAAACAGAAGTATTGATCTTCCTGCTGTCCTGTTTTCTAGCCCCCCATCCTAGTACAAGAGCCCCACCAACTATTTAGTTGTGGGGCGGGAGCCAAAAACCTCCTTTTCATCCTTGTTTCCTCCTACTCCTTCACCATGTATGGCTATCACCATGTATGCCAAGTCCCGTGGATGCTCCCTGCAAAATGGGTCCCAGTCCCCAGGTCTCTGTCTATGCTACAGTGACTTTGGTCCAGTAACTGTCTCCTTTCCCGGCTTACAGCAGGGACCTCCTGACTGCCAGTCCAGTTTTCTCTCTTGTGCCTCTTCAGTCCACTGTCTACTCTGCAGCCAGAATGATATTTAACAATGCACATCTCCCGTGTCACTTCCCTTTTCAAATGCTGTATTGGGTTCCTTTGCACTTGAAATATAGACAAAATTCTGTAATGGCACATGATCTGCAAGGCATATGGCCTCTGCTAGCATTTCTAGCCCTGCTGGCACTTGCTTTGTGTGCTGTGGCCATGCTGGTCTTTGTTAGAATCACAGACTTCCCACATC
Source organism: Puma concolor (assembly GCF_028749965.1). Taxonomy (NCBI): domain Eukaryota; kingdom Metazoa; phylum Chordata; class Mammalia; order Carnivora; family Felidae; genus Puma; species Puma concolor. The sequence goes on from NC_141683.1 coordinate 43,603,460, forward strand.
ACCATCCTCAGAAAGTTTGATATGGAATTTCTTCCTTCAGTAGCCTCCTTGCTTTTTGGTTAAACTTCTACTTATCTTTTAGATCCTACTTTACTTTATTTATTTTTTTAAGTTTGTTTATTTTGAGAGAGAGAGAGTGGAGGAGGGGCAGAGAGGGAGACGGAGACAGAGAACCTCAAGCTGGCTCTGCACTGTCAGTGCAAAACAGAGCTCAAACTCACAAACCGCGAGATCACGACCTGAGCCGAAATCAAGAGTCAGACGCTTAACCAACTGAGCCACCCAGGTGCCCCTAGACCCCAGTTTAAAGGGCATACCGTGAGGAAAATCTTTTCTGAACATTAGCCCTAAACAAAGTCAGCTCTCCCAGGAAATCATATTCATGGCTCTATTTTCCTTTGGAGCACTTATACCATCATTATATTATTCCAGTTATTTGTGTAATGTTTTTTTTTAGCATTTGTTTATTTTTGAGAGAGAGAAGGAGAGACAGAAAGAGAGAGTGCGGGGAAGGGGCAGAGAGAAAGAGGGAGACAGAGGATCCCAATCTGGCTGTGTGCTGACAGCAGAAAGCTGGATGCCGGGCTTAAACTCATGAACCATGAGATCATGACCTAAGCCTAGGTTGGAGGCTTAACTGACTGAGCCACTCAGGCACCCCTGTGTAATGTTTTATGTAATACCATCCCTGCTACTAATCGTAAGCCCCATTACAGCTGGCTGTGTCTGTCCTGTTCACTGTGGTGTCTGGGATATGCCACTCCATTGTAGAAACTGAACACGTGAATGAATTTGTCTTGAATACCTCTGTTCAAGGTGCTTTGATTCAAGTGCCTTGGGGGCACTTTCCTTGATTCAAGTGCCTCCCACAGGGTTGGGGAGGAGTAGGACATTCAGAAAGGTGTAACAAAGAGCCCTTGGCCTTAAGGCCCCTTCCTACCTAGTCCTATTCTGTTTTGTGTTATATTATCAGCTTGTGTTCACATGCATGTTTTCTCCCAAATAGACCTTATATACTTCTTGAGTACTCTGTCTTCCACTTGGTGGGCACACATACAGTGGGTTTTATTTTCTTGAATCTCGAGTATACATAGATACCTCCCAGCCCCTGTCTTGCTGGATGCATCTTCCTCCCCTTCAACACTGGCCTGTATCTGTGGGATTTCAGTTCATCCTGTAGCCCAAACTGCCTGCATTATGACAACCTAATAGCTGCGTGTTCTCTGCCATGGCTCTTATTCTCTAGAAGCTTCAGCTCTCTGCAAAATGCGAATGAGATTATTAATGGTAATAATACCTTGTCTATCTTTCAGGGTTGTTGTGAGGAAAAGATGAGTTCATTTATGTCAAATACTTTGAAAACCGTAAAGCTCCATAAGAGTGTTGGAATTAAGTAAGAATGTTGGGGAGTGACGAGAGATGAGCAATCACTCTTAACTGCAGCGCAAAAGAAAGTTTCTTGGAGGAGGTGGGATTTGGAATGAGGCTGGAAAGATGGTGTTTCAGGCAGATCCTGATGGGGAACAGAAAACAGCTTCGGCTGGGATTTGAAGAGTATTTACCAGAGGGAGTATTTAAGATATGTGGACAGGGCCAACAAGGAGTGTTTAGATCCCAGGGACCAGCTACCGTGGGACATAATTTCCATTCCTTCCTGAGTCTGAAGGAGCCAGGGAGGACAGGGGGTTGTCAGAGCCCCAGTGAGATCTGGGAGCAGGAAGATGGACTGCCAGACTGTGATCACAGAGGGAGCTTGCTTCAGGCAACAGAATTGTTGCCCTGAAGCTGGGGGGAGCTGGGAAAGACCTAAATCCAACCTTCTCCTGCTGCAGGTGCCTCCTGTGAGAAGCAACAGGGCCAAGGAGCCAGGTGAGGAAGTTTGAAGGGGCTACCCTCTCAGGGCACAGGGAAGGGCTGAACATAGGTGGGGGAGGGGCAGCACAGATGGGTATAGTTGGTGAAGATAGGAACAAAGAACAGTGAGGATGTCCAGGTGAGGATAATGATGTGAGAAAAGCCAAAAGGCTGGAAGTTATTTAGGGGGCAGCTGAAGAAACCAATGGAAAATAGGGTCTAAGAAGTAGGTAACCTCCGCCAAGCCATGAAAAGCTGTTGTCAGACTTGGAAGTTTGGGTTTTATCCTACTGACAACAGAAGTTATGGAAGATGTTTCAACAGAGAAGATCCATTATGAAAACTGTGTGTGGAGAAATGTTTCAGGCAGAGGTATGTGGGTCAGGTTGAGGGAAGCAAGGAATGTCTGGAAGGTTGTTGTATTAGGTGCTGTCGTAAGGAGACAGGGGACCCAGACTGAATGGTGGCCGCGTGAGGATGGAAAGTGCTACATGGACATGAGGAACCATTGGGAACGGGTGAGATTTGGATGTGGAGGCTGTCAACCAGTGGGTGTGTCCATAGGACACCCCGGGGCACAGAGAGGCCCCCAATCCTGGCATTTCTGGGTAGGATCCCTTTGCTTGCCCCTTTATGTTCCTCCCATCTCTTCCACTCCCATACCAGGGGTCTTTGTGACCAGAGCTTTTCTCTTCTTTTCCTTGGGGCATCGCTGCTACAGCTGCCTGCCATCTTGTTTCTGGGGGCTCCTTCCACATCCCTGATCACACTTTATTACCATAAGACTCAGGACTCATGGTCCGAGGCTTCTGAGCCTGCGGGGCTGAGGCAGTCGTGTCTCCTGACTGTATTCCAAAACTTCTGCAGCAGCCTGGACCAGGCCTGCGATTTGGGATTCCAAGGAGACAGCCACACCCAGAGGTGGGCCCCCAGGGTGTGGGAAGCTCAGGAAGAAGAAATGAAGAGGGAATATTTTCCCCTGGCTTTTTCCTTAGCACCTGAAAGGCTGCTTTACCAAGCAGGGCCACTTCCTGCCCATCTATCTGGCGCCATTCCTTTATTTTAATGCTAGTTCTTATTTAACATCCACTAAGCACAAAAGGCACATCAGGGCCACATGGAAACAAAGTGAAATACTGGAGGTGCTCCTTGGGTTTAGGCCTGAAATAAGACAAACAAGAAAGTAAAACATAACCCCAGGAGATGAGGGCCCCGGAGAAAGAAGGGCAGTGGGGCTTGCTTTCTTGTTTTCAGGCTGGCAGTGTCCTTCTATTCTCCTTTCCTTAAAACCTCTTATTTGAGAAATGTTTGTATTTTATTTGTTTCTTTTGTTTTTGTCAATGGTAACTGGAGACAAGATGTTTGGAAGTGATGAATTTTGAGAGGGGTTGTCAAACAGAAAACAGGCAGGTGTGATGGGGAAGCATTAGGAATGATAGCCCCACATGGGACAGAAAAGAGAGAAACAGAGTGGGCAAATGAACAGGGCACACCAGACACAGTGTGGTAGAAGGGGCTCTGGGACAGGATGGGGAGTCAGTGAGGCCTTTGCCTAAGAACTTGTGTGCAAGTTATAAGAAAATTGCTAAATGATCCAAAAGAAATCATAATCATGTATTCATTATGTCATTAAGCACTATGGTTTAGTTCCTTTGTGTATTATCTCCTTTAATTCTCACCGCAGTTTTGTGAGATAGAACTACTATTAGCTTTAGGTTGTAGATAACAAAACTGAGTCTGAAAGTGAGTATCTTGCCTAAGGTCACACAGCTGGTAAGTGGCATAAATGGATCTCAAACTCAAGTGGGCGAAGCCAGCATTGTCGAGGGATTGTTCCACCTGGATGTGGTTCCTTAGCGAGAACTCCTAATTGGTCTTAGATGGAGTTAAAGAAGAGTTAGTAGGACAGAGCACATCTCCGCCCTTATCACAACCACCTCCCATGTGCTTGGAGCTGGCCCAGAGATTCCAGCACAAGTGTTCATTAGATGGATGGTCAGGAAAAGTTGGGAAAAGCCCCATCAGTTTGGTGGGTAGAAAGCATCTTCCTGACCTGTAACAGATCTTTTTACTCTAAAATCCCTGATAGTCTACTCCCCATATTGTACAAGAAAAGGGGAGCAAGCCTTTAGCGCCAGGGCTACATAGAGGGTCTGTGGCTTGAGCAGACTTCCTGAAGACCAGCCCATTCACAGGGGGGCCTGGGTGGCTCAGTCGGTTAAGCATCTGACTTGGGCTCAGGTCATGATCTCACGGTTTCTGAGTTCGAGCCCCATGTCAGGCTCTGTGCAGACAGCTCTGAGCCTGGAGCCTCCTTCAGATTCTGTGTCTCCTTCGCTCTCTCTGCCCCTCCCCCACTAGTGCTCTTTCTCTCTCAGAAATAAAATAAATATTTTTAAAAAAAGACCATCCCTTTCACAGTACCTACACATAATTTTTCCAGCCATTCCTCTCACTCCTATCCCAAATCATAGATAAGTGACCTAAGCAAATAAAGTTGAGAGGTCTCCTTCCAAACGTGTCTTTAGGTAATTAAGGTTGTACCGAATATATATGAGGATTTGTTGGGAAATCCCAAGAACATTTCTTTCTCTATAGCACTTTCTACTTTGCCTATTTTAAAAAAGACAGCCAGCCTCAGAGTAGAGTATTGTGTACCTTTGGATTTTAAGCTTGATGTGCCAAATATCCTTAATCATTTTTGGAATAGAGCAAAACATTCTGGTGCAAACATTGTTTCTCACACTCAAATCACTGAAAGAGTTGAAGGCAGTCCTTGTGAACTTGATCATCTAAAGGTCTTATTTGCAAAGACACATCCTTAGGTAACTCTGTCAACACTGGTGTTCTGAGGCTCAAGAAAGCCCTGTTTTGTGGTGAGCTATGGAAAATGGCTATTGAACTTTTACGATACACTAGGCACTGTGTTGACGTCTTTAAATCTATTATTTCCAACTCTTAAAACAACTACAATGTAACATCATTACCATTTTTTAGATGAGGGAGCTGAAATTTAGAAAAATTAATAACTTACCAAGGTCACATAGTAGTAAGTCTATCTGAGGATTCTTTGGTCCATGCCCTTAACCTCCACCCCAGTATGAAAGACCTGCCTCCTGCTGCATAGTAGTTCCTGGGGAATAGTTCACATGCTAAATCCATTTCCACGGTCATGAGCATCAGAGCCAGACCTTGAAAGAATGGTAAAGTGTGTCTTCTAGCTGCGAACCTTCCTCTCCTTTCCCATATAGACCTTTTGTAAAACTCCCCACTCCCCTCACCATGGTCAGCACAGTTTTGTCACTCAGTGCCTCTCCTATCAAATTTTATTCATTCATTCATTCATTCATTCATTCCATCAAGTGATACTTGTTAAATGCTCACTGTACTGGGTACCATTGTGGGCATTGCTCTAAGGAAACGTACTCATTGGGGCGCCTGGGTGGCGCAGTCGGTTAAGTGTCCGACTTCAGCCAGGTCACGATCTCGCGGTCCGTGAGTTCGAGCCCCGCGTCAGGCTCTGGGCTGATGGCTCGGAGCCTGGAGCCTGTTTCCGATTCTGTGTCTCCCTCTCTCTCTGCCCCTCCCCCGTTCATGCTCTGTCTCTCTCTGTCCCAAAAATAAATAAACGTTGAAAAAAAAAAATTTAGGAAACGTACTCATTTTAGTTGCTTACACTTTTGCTTGATTTTAAGTCCATCTTCTCTCTTGGAAAAAAGTTCATACTAAGCACTTACTTCTAATCAGAGAATGGAAGACCTGGTCAGTTATCAGCAGGCACATGGTGAGGTGTTCTGGGCAGGTGCACCTCTGCTGTCAAGCCAGACAGCAGCCTTCATTCCTCAAGGATAAGATGAGGAGGGCACCTGTTGGGAGGAGCACTGGGTCTTGTATGGAAACCAATTTGACAATAAATTTCATATTAAAAAAGATAGGTTTGAGGTACACAGAGGTTTCAAGCATGATTTGGATGTACCTGCAGAGGCTCTATCTCACTTGGTGATTTGTAGATTCAATCAGCAATCATCACCCCCCCCCACCCCGCCCCATCCCAGTATTGGCAGCTGGGGAGAACCAGTGGTGTCATGTTTACTGCCATGATTATTCTAATGTATTAAAAGCCACAACATTGTGGTTGTGCAACTGTGTCATTAGTAGGTTTTTCATTGCCAGTTGGCTCATGTTACAATTCTTAAGTGAGGACCACCATATCTAGTCATTCTGGAATGCACCCAACTCTCTCTGTTACCCTTGGTAAAATTTTAGCTATGGAAAAACTGTTCTTTATTGCATACAGGAGGTAAAATAAGGTATCCTCTAAAAACACAAAAATAAGAGACGATCTCCTTCTGAACATCAGTGTGCAAAGCTAAGAGTAGAAATTGCTAAATCATGTTCCAGTCTCCCGCCCAGGACAAATCACAATACTGTTGGTCAATTAACATACCTGAACAAAATGTGGCCCTCAGAGGTGTGCTGGCCACCTGCAGAAGCAAGGGAAAGAAGCAGCCTGGAGAGAAGCATAAGTAGGACCCATCCCAGCATCTGTAAGGCAGGAGATGCTCTGCCTAAGGAATAGATTTCCAGATCTATCTGGGGCTTCTACTCTCCTGGAGGGAAGTGGTTAATGCCACGAACCTTTCTAATCATGTGACTCAACTTGTTCTGAGAAATATTTCGATTAGAAATTGAAATTAGAAAAATTTCAATTAGAAATTAGCTTCACAGGTAGCTTCTCTGTAGGAGAGTGATGGGTTAACCTGAGTTCATGTGGGCCATGGTTCTTTTATAGTTCTGTCATTGTAAAGTTTGCTGATGCTGAGTCTGACCTGAGAAATCAATTCTTGAGGTGAATGAATCATGTTTGTAAGTAACCCATGCTCAGGTCCAGACTCTGGAGTATATGGAGTTTCCTCGGGGAAGTTTACCACTGGGGGCCTCCTAAAAGTCTGTCTGACTCCCAAGCAATATCCCTTGGCACTGTCCCTTTCTGGTTTGATGCCACCAGCTTCTAGACCTTCTTTAGTAGTAGTTATTTGGGACACTCCCATGGAGTGTAGACATGTGCACACACATGCACGCACACACGCAAATTACATTTAAAATGGTCTTTCCTTCTTAGCTACTATGATCTACAATGCCAAGCAAGATACACCCCTCCATTCACTTGTTGAGTATACACAAAAGTGTCAGGTTGATTGAGGAACTTTTCCCACCTCAAGGTCAAGAAGGCCTTATTTCCTAGAAGTTTTACTTAAGGTTTATTTTTCACATTTAGTTTTCAATGCACTCAGAATTGATTTTTATGTATGTTGCACATGGGAGTTAAGATTCATTATTTTCCAGGGGTGCCTGGGTGGCTTAGTCAGTTAAGTGTCTGACTCTCGATTTTAGCTCAGGTCATGATCTCATAGCTCGTGAGTTTGAGCCCTGCATCAGACTCCATGCTACTGACATTATAGAGCCTGCTTGGGATTCTCTCTCTCTCTCTCTCTCTCTCTCTCTCTCTCTCTCTCTCTCTCCTCCCTCCCTCCCTCCCTCCCCCCCCTTCCTCTCTCCCTCTCTCTCTCTCTTCCCCTTCCCTGCTCATGTGCTCTGTCTCTCAAAATAAATAAATAAACTTAAAAAAATCATTTTTTTATATGAACAGCCAATTGACCCAACACTATTTATTGAAAACGCTATTTATCATACCACTTTTATCATAAATGGAGTGACTATATGTGTATGAGTCTGTTTCTGGATAATCTGTCCTGTTGTATTGTGTCTCTTTGCACCAAACACCACCATTTCATAATATAGCTTTATAATGTATTTTGATGTGGGATAATGTAATTCCTCTAAATTTGTTCTTTTTCAGATTTGTCTTGGCTATTAATTTTTCTTCTAATATTTCCATGTATATATTTGAGAATTAACTTGTCAATTTCCATCACAAAAATTCCTGCTAGAACTGTTTTGAATCTGTAGATTTTGGAGGAGAATCAACATCTTTATAATACAGGGCCGTCCCATTCATGCACTAGTATATCCCTCTATATATTATATCTACTTTTTCTCAGTAATGTTTTATAGTATGCTATGTAGAAGTCTGATGTATCTTTTCTTAATCAATGTTTTTAATGTTATAATTGCATTATTTTTAATAATAACAATAAAAGCTTTCTATCACTTATGTATTATAATAGTATATCTGAAACCCTTTTGGATTTTCTACATATGTAATCATGCCAGGTGCAAATAATGATAGTTTTATTTCTTCCTTTCCAATCCTTATACCATTATTTTTCTTGTCTTATTGCAGTGGCTAGGACCTCTACTACAAATTAAATCAGTGGTAAAAATGAATGTTCCTATTTACAGTCTCATTGAAAAAGCTTTCAATATTTTCTCATTCAATATGTTGTAGGTTTTTCACATATATTGTTTTTTACGCTAAGAAAGTTTTCTTCTGTTCCTAAATTGATAAATTTTTTTTAATCATGAATAGAGATTAAACTTTCTTAAATTCATTTTCTCATATTTATTGCATTGATCATATTATTTTTTGCCCATATTTTAATATAATGAATTACACTGATTTTGCTAGTGTTAAACTTTCAATGCTTGATTAATACCAACTTTATTGTGCTATGCTTTTTCCAGATCACTGGGTTTGATTTGTTATATTCTGGTTTCGAATTGTATTCTTTATGTTTATAATAGAATTGGCCTGTAATTTTCCTTTTCTTGAAATGTCCTAGTTAGATTTTGATATCAAGTTTTGGTTTCTCTCCTGAAACAAGATATGTTCCTTCTTTATTCTTTGAAAGAATTTGTAAGATTGAAGGATTAGGGTTATTTCCCCCCTTAGTATTCACCCATGAAGTCATCTGGGCTTGGTGGGTTTTTTTAAGCTTTATTTTGTTTTTATCCAACTTAAAAGTTTATTTAACAATGGAAAATTAATTAATGGAATTCACTGTATTGAAAGAATGAAGGAGAAAAATTGTGATCAATGCCAACATCAATATAGAAAAAATTTAATAAGGTTCAAGTTTTGTTTTTGTGTTTTTTTTAAGTACAGATTTAATTTCTTTTCTAGACATCAAACTTTTGAGTTTTCCTGCTTCTTGTGTTGGTTATTTTAAGTTGTAGTTAAAAAATTATTTATGCATTGCATCTTAATTTTAAAATTTAGTTGCATAAAGTTGTTAATTATTATCTTATTTGATGCTCATAGGATCTGCAGTAATGTCCTCTTGTTTTCATTCCTGATATTAGTAATCTCTGCCTTTTCTTCTCTTTTATTTTTTATCAGTCTTGATAGAGTTTTGTGAAACTTATTATCCTTCTCAGAGAACCAATTCTTGATTTTGTTGATTTTATGCATTGCAGATTTATTTTTAAGTTTATTATTTTGTTCTTATTTTGGAGGTTTTAATATGCTATTGTATTCCCAACCTTTCTATGTATCTCTATGTCTAAGGGGTGTTTTTTAAAGCGATTTTTGTCTTTTTTTTTTTTCCAACGTTTATTTATTTTTGGGACAGAGAGAGACAGAGCATGAATGGGGGAGGGGCAGAGAGAGAGGGAGACACAGAATCGGAAGCAGGCTCCAGGCTCCGAGCCATCAGCCCAGAGCCTGACGCGGGGCTCGAACTCAAGGACCGCGAGATCATGATCTGGCTGAAGTCGGACGCTTAACCGACTGCACCACCCAGGCGCCCCCGATTTTTGTCTTTTAATTGGCACTTTTAGTGTCTGTTTTGTTCATGGTGGTAAGTTGTACCTGGAATAGTACTTAGCATATCCTAAGTGTTTCGCCAGAAAATACTGAGCGAATGAGCACCTAGGTCTTTGTGAAGAGCATGCGTTGGGACAGAGATAGTCAGGGATCTGAGTTTGTCCAACCACAAATGAATTGGTGGAATTCCTTTGGGCACCTTTGTTCTGTGTTTAGTTGCTTCTCTGACTCTCTGACTGTGATTTAGCCAGCTTTCATGCTTATCTGCTTTATACCAGTGCCCCCATCAAGGACTTGTGTTTCCCTTCCTCCCCACCCCATCACTCACAATTATAACAGTTAGAGGTGCTGCCGGCTTAAGTATATAACATATTCTTTGCCAACATTCTCATCAGCCCCTCCTTGTCAGTGTTCTTCCGAGGAAAGATTGCCTCCCACACCTCTCTCCATTACAAAAGAGCCCAAATGACTCTGGGTATTTTAAGGGGCACAACGTTGTGACAGTGACAGAGTGATGTGGTATTAGCACAGTGACTCCATTGGAAGTACCATTAGGACTTTTCATGTCATCTGGGTGACTGCTGCTTTGTCCACATTTAGCTGGGTGAGCCCCAGAGCTGAGGGAGTTTATTTTCAGTGTGGGAAGAAAAGCTTCTTGGATCTGCATGGCAGCTCCTTTTTTTTTTTAAGACTCTAAACTCAGCATGGCTTTTCCTCCCTGCCTTGTCTCTGAAGCCTAAAGCTGCAGACAATGAGTCCCCGTATGACATTTAATTTGCCTACAATGTTGTTTTGAATGTTAAAGATAAACTAAGTATGAATTGGCTATATGTCTATGTTTATGTGGTTATGTGAGACAGGGGAACTCTGTGAACCAGAAACATTATTAGGAAAGGTAGGAAGATGCCAGAGAGGGGATGACAGTGGGCATGTCAGATGAGATTCATGGTGGTAGAAGGGACATCAGAAGATCATCTGGTTGAGTCCTCTGTCTTTGGGTAGGTAAAGCATCCTTGTTCATATTTTATAGATAACACAACTGATATCCAGAGACATTCCATTACTTGATAAAAAAATGAAAATTGGATTCTGCTAGATTGCAAATTTCAGGGGTCAAAGACTATTTGCCATGATCAATGTTGTATCCCCACACCTATTTCAGTAACTAGCACATAAGTGCTCAACAAATGTTTGTTGAATGAACACCAAATACATAGCTACTGCTAGTAAAAATTGCTTCAAGGTTACTCTTTAACATGTTCTTCAGAGTACTTGCCTAATCTGGTTCTGAAGTCCTTACTGCAAGATTATGAAATTTTTTGATTCAATAGATAAACAGTTATAACAGGTAAAATAAGTGGATTTCAGTTTATTCAGTTAGGTTTATTCATATAACAAATTTTTAGCAAGCATCTATTATGTACTATGCACTGATCTAGGCAATGGGGGTACAGCAGGGAGCAAAACAATCCAAATACCTGCATTCATGGAACTTATATTCTAAATAATGTAAAAGCTAAATAAATAAATGATATACATAGTATTATAGAAAGGGATATAATCCTTTGGGATATGGGCAGGTTTGGTAGAAGGGTCTGGTAATGTGGTTTTCTAAAAGGCCTCAGAGAGAAGTTGACTTTTGGATAAGGCCTGAAGAAAGTAGAGATTGAGACCTATGCATACCTAGGTAAACAAGCATTTTGAGAAGGAATAGCACATGTGAAAGCCCTGAGGTAGAAGTAGATCTAGAGAGGTCAAGGAAGAGCTAAGGGGAAAGTGTGGGTGGAACTTATCAACAGGAGGCAGTAATAGAAGATGAGGTCAGCTATGGGAGTCAGAACATGTGGGATCCTATAGGTCATGATGAGGCTTTGAGGGGTGAGACAGGAAGGCTTTGGAGAAGGCAGTGGTGTGATTCACCTTCTACTTTAACAGAGTCAGTCTCGCTGCCGTGTTGAGAGTAGACTGGAAGAGGACAGTGGTGAAAGCAGGAAGACCCAGGTAGGAGGCTATTGCGATAGTCCAAGTAAGAGATGATGGCGACTTGGACCAGGATTGAAGCAGTATGGGTGATGAGGAGCAAAATCCTGAAGGTTCTGAAGGAAAGTTTGATAGATTTATTGACGGGCAGAAATTGGATATGAGAGATAAAGAGAAGTCAAGAATGATTTGAAGGTTTTTGGCTTGAACAACTAGTAGGATTGTATTGTAAGGGGAATATCAGGAACTCAGATTTAGATACATTAAGTTTGAGATAGATATTGGTCATCCACAGAGGAACTTGACTAGGTAGCTGGATATCTGACTGTGAACTTCAGAGAAAAGATTTGTGATAAACATAATATTTCTGGGCTATTATAACATATAAATGACTTTATTATTTTGTATTTTATTTATATTATGTTATGATTATATCATCATTGTAGCGTATACATGGCCATTAAAGTTAGATGGGAGCAAAGCTGTTATGCATTCCATTTGGATATGGCCCAGATAGGTTTTATTTTTTTTCTTTTTTATAAATTTGTTTAATGTTTGTTTATTTTGAGGGAGTGAGAGACAGAATGTGAGCAGGGGAGGGGCAGAGAAAGAGGGAGATACAGAATCCAAAGGCTCCAGGCTCCGAGCTGTCAGCACAGAGCCCAATGAGGGGCCCGAACTCACGAAACGTGAGATCATGACCTGAGCCGAAGTCAGACGCCTAACCGACTGAGCCACCCAGGCGCCCCTAGATAGGTTTTCTTGTTTGAAGGCGAGGGCACTGAATTGTTTCAGGGCCACGAGCCAGGCTAGCTGTATAGTATAGTACAAGTATGTGTTAACCTTACAGGTTAGCCTCATGAGAGTAGGGGAATAGATCAGCATAAGCCAGCCTCGCTACTGGGAAAGCAGCCTCATGTGGTGAGTCAGCCGTCATCGACGTCCTTTCTGTGAAGGGGAGCACATCCTGATTGCTGTGACAGATATGCAGATACAACTCACCTGGATAATGTCATTTCACCATGCTGACACCCCCTCATCCACATGTTGAGACATGGGCTGACATGTGCAATTGAATTCATTTCTTATTTTTCTTAGGGTTCATTCATCTCAAGGTGAGACTTTGAAATAGAGCTGACAAATGGGCCAGAGTAAACACAGATCAAAGCATACTAGGACTGGTGAACACTGCCTGTTAAACTGGGAAGACAGCTTCTCCCAGTTTATTGTCAGAAGGCATTTCCTTCAAAGGAGTCCCACATGGGTTGCACTGCAGTCAGCAATGTGGTGGGCACTGGGGGTGCAAAGAGGTAAAAGGCTTAGAGGGCCCTCTTAAGGGACTTATTATCTAATGGACTTATATGAAAGTTCAAATAATAAATAATGCAAGATGGAGGGTGCTAGACGGCAAGGGCACAGCAAAGGCAGTGTGTGCCATGAGGAACACAGATAAGAGAGAGGCTCCTGAGTGCCATGGAGTCAGAAAAGTCTTATTTCCACAGGATATGAGGCTTGAGCTGGTCTTTGAGGAGTGGAGGCTCTTAAGTAAGAGAAGGAGGAGAAAGCCTCCCATATGTGGTTGTGCAGGCAGTACATAACAACTCTAAATAGCACCATATATATACTAATCATGTGCATAGTCAGTGACCCCAAGACAGAGAGACACTCCAGGAGGTAAGAAGCAGCATGAACAAAAACAAAAAGGCAGAATTGGGTATGATCTGGTGATTTTTTTGATGGTTATCAAACACCCATCTACTTATTCAGCAAGTACTTATTGTCTGGCATCAACGAGCAGGCCACATTGACCATAGCAGAAGTAGCAGAAGATCTGTGTAGGAAGGTAGTGACAAATAATGTGTGCTTGGTGTGCTATATTATGTGAAGCCTTGAATGTCAAACTAAGGAGTTAAGTACTTTATGCTATGGGCAGTTAGCTGACAAAATCTTTTTGCACAAGAGATTGAATGTTTTAAAAATAATGTGCTAGAAAGCTGTCTTGGTAGCACCGTGCTCTCTGGCTTGGGTTATGAGGTAACTCACGGTAGAGAAGTGAAGGAAGGCCATAGGCTAGGAGAAGAGTTGAGAGTCCTAGTATGCTAGTTACGGTTAATGGAAAGACATGGAACCATGGGGTTGATTGTGTATTAGCCAAAGAGGTGCTTGTTAAGTGTTTACACTGCTTGAGTCCACAGTTCTCTAATACATATAAAGGGGAGACTGGAAAAAATTGAACATATGGGTCTCTCTCTCAGTTGCTCAAAGTCTAATTGAATATAAAATGCATGTCCACGTTGCAAGTCAATCTGTCAGTAAGAGAGGACAGAACTTAGATAAGCAGAAGTTGTAGTAAGTAAATTTAATAATTGCCAGAGCAACTAGTATTTATGGAGCTCCTTAATGGCTTAAAACATGACCATATATTATTACACTTGATTCTCACTACAACCTTACGAGATTGGTATCATCATCCCCATCTTACAGTAAGGAAAGCAGAATGCTGAGAGGCTGAAGAACCAATTTTGTCACCCAGCTTGTGAGTGGCAGGGCATATCTCAAGCTCTTAACTGATAGTTCCAGAAATTATGCTTTCCTACTCTTATGTTGTCTTGTGCTGCATTTTGTGTATCTCTTCTGTAGCCATGGGAGACCCTGGAGCAAGTGTTGGTAGTGTGAGAAGGGGAAGGGGACATTTTCCACTACTAGCTCTATGGGGTGGGGTGGTCCCTGACCCTTGCCAGAGCCTTTGCCTGTGCCAAGTGGTCTCATCTACTCACAGAGACAGCTTTGTCAGCTGTGGTGAGGATCATGCTCAGGCCCACCATGAGTATATGCTTTTCTCAAGATGCATACAGGACCCTGCTGATCTAAGACAGTCAGTACAGGACCTCTCACTGCTCAGAATTCCCTTAGACTAATTATATAGTGTCCTTGAGTCACAGAGCCACTACTCCTTTCTCCTGGGTATGTTTGGTTGACAAGGACTCCACCAACTCTCCTTGGCACAGATCCATCAGAACTGTCTCATGTCTGTTTCCATTCTCAAGTTATGCTTGGCATATCCAAGGTAAGACCCTCTGTTTCCTTCCCCCCAAGAGTCTTCTTCCACAGTGTCTTGGAAAGCCAGCTCTTGGCTCAGTAGAGGGCTATTCTCTTTCAAGGAGTCAAGGCTCTTTCATTATTGAGCCATCCTTGATTATGAGGGCAATGTTAGAGTAACTGATAGCTGTGTTCGTTTGCTAGAGAAGCCAAAAATTACCACAGGCTGTGTGGCTTAAACAACAGAAAATTTATTTTCTCACCCTTCTAAAAGCTAAAAGTCCAAGATGAAGGTGTTGGCAGATTTGGTTTCTCCTGAGACTTCCGTCCTTGGCTTGCAGACGGCCACCTTCTTGTTGCATCCTCAGTGTGTATGTACATACCTGGTGTCCCTTCATGTGTCCTTAGGAAGGTTGAATTAGGGCCCATCCTAATGGCCTTATTTTAATATAATCACCTGTCTAAATACATCCTATCTCCAAATATAGTCACATGTGGTCATACTGGGAGTATGAATTTTGGAGGGACACAATTCAGACCGTAAGAGTGGGGAAACTCTCCACACTTCATCTTTCTGTTGTCTCCACTTCCCCCAACACCTTTTCTGGAAGTTCATTTGGGCTGGATCCAGAGGATAAAGGGTGAAATCTGGAGTGGTTGCTTAAAAACTACACAGTAAGTTCCTTAAGGACAAGGACTACACCTTAAATGATTTTTTCTGCCACAGTTTAACAAAGAGTAGACACAGAGTAGGTTCCCAAATGTTTGCTGAATGATTAAATGATTAGGGGATTTGTCTGAAGCAGGAGTATAAATTTATAAATTTCTGTTTAATCAAATACAGTGCTTAAGACTTGTATAGATTTTGTAGATTATAAATTAAAACATATCAAAATGCAATAAAATACCTTTTAAATTCAAATAATACAAAACGAATCTCATCTTTCTTAGATGTGTGGTATAAAGCAAATGATGCAAAGCTAGAAAGTTTTGCTTCCTGCTCTACTCCTCATGGGCTTTTGGATATTGGGGGATTAGTCTCTCTCAGGATCTTTTATCATCAACAAAACCAGGGATGGAATCTCAGATGACAACTAGGCTTCACATTGCATGCAGTTTTTAGTCAGTGGACACAGTTGTCTGGAAAAAGATTCTGAGGTCATGTGTAAACTCATCTTTGAAGAGTAGCTTGAATGATTAGCCTTATCTACCAAATGCACAGGAGAGAAAAGAGGTGGCATTGATAGAGATGTTCTCTGAGGTCACTCTGAGAAATAAAGTTCTATGAATTTATGATTCAGAGAAGGCCCTTCAGAAACTTGCTGGGCCCAAAGTCATCACCAAGAACATCTGCTTGCATTGTACTGTTGATATGTAGGAGTGCTCATTGGCAGCGATTTCTGGTCAACCAAATGCTGGGTGAGTACAGAGTATGTGACTTGATCTAAATTCAGGAAAACATGCACAGGGCGTGGGACTTCCATATGTAAATTTATTTAATTGCATTGATGTAAAATGTGCAATTAAGAGGGTAATGAGAGTGGTTATCTCTAGGTGATGATTGTGGGTAATTTTTGTTTTTCTGTTTATGCTTTTCTTTTCATATGTTCATGTATTACTTTTATGACTAGCAGAACAAAATCTTATAAAAATAATTAACATTCTAGCTCTATGGTGAAAGAACAATGAAAAATTTCAAAATTCAGTTCAGTTCTTTCCAACAAACATTATCCGTTTCATTCAGTAAACATTTATTTAGCATTTACAGTGTTACAATAGTACTGTGAGGGTTATAAGTAATTATCATTCAAGATGGATAGCACAGGATAAGATGTTTTACAGAAGAGAAAGCTATTGAACTAGGTCTTATGGGAAGAGTGAGCAATGGATAGAATGTGTAAGGTGGAAATCTCAGTTGAAGGAAATAACACTTGTATCTAAAAAATGTATGTTATCAAGGGACTGTAAAAGGTCAGGTTTAGGTGTATGGCAGGGATCCTATCAGGGAGTAGGGAGAGGTAAGGTTTGACATGCACGTCAAGCCCAGATGGTTGTGCTCATGGTCTCCAGTTGGTGAGCAGGGTGTAGCTTCTGCAGAGCTGTGAGCAGAAGAAGGCCATAACAGAGCTGTAGATTGGAAGAATTGACTGTGGTCACAGAGTAGGTTAGAGGGGACTCATCAGTCCAGCACAGTTGTTCAGGTATGGGGGAATGTTGTCTAGGCATTCCAGAGTTTAGAAAAATGTCTTTCAAGGTGGTAGATACATCTGGGGACATCAAACTTCTTCCACAGTGTTCATAGTTATTACAAATTAGGGAAAATGAGGTTTAAGCTGTGTCACTAACATGCTTATCCAGTGGGTGAGGCTAAAGGTTGCTAAACTTTTTGGAATCGTGATACAATAATTTCATTGTTTTAGTGTCGTGTCTTGTCAACCCACCTCTGCTTTCTCTGTCTAGCCTTTTTCCACCCCGTTATTGACATTTAGTTCATATTCATTTTAGTACTAAAGTGAACTAAATTATTTCTGTATTATGAAATTCACATTTGAGATCATTTAGACATATTCTGTAATTCTGGAAGCCAGAATCATAAGACTAGTTAAATCATATTCTTTAAAAAAAAAAAATCACACCAAGAAGCTAGATGGAGTGATGAAGTGCTGAGATCTGTGTCCCTTAGATGACTGGCCAAGGTCAATAACCTGCCCCAGGTGAACCTGCTCTAGGTGAAGAGCTCAGCTGTTCTACTGCAAAAGCATGTGTCCAGTTATGATCTTTGAGGGTATTTCAAGAAGCTTTCCTTTTCTTAGATTCTTCAGCAACCCCCAGGAATGGAAACACTTTCAGGGAAAACATGAGACTAATTCAGGAAGTAAATGTCCACAGCAATTACAGAGAAGAAGCAGGGGCTGTATTCCTAAAGAAGGACTCTGTGCAACAAGATTATCTTTCTTCTATTAAAAATTGGAAATCCTTTCTCCTAGGAGTTCATTGGCAGACTTCTTTGTAGTCTTATAGTCAATTTAAAAATATATCGCTTCTGAAAGATGTGAGCTTGAAGTGAATGCTATCACATGAATCATTTTTTTTTTATCATAGAAAAGTCTTTTAGGTGGGGTGTTGATGTCAAGATTAACTCAGAGAAAATTGGCTGCAGTTAGGGCTAAATGATAGTGATCATTCCAAAACTCATTAAGAGTCTGAAAAATGAATATTTAGACTTTATCCTTGACCAAAAACCATTTGTCCCAGAGTGAAACATGGTAGCTGGAGAATGGCAGTTCAACAACCTGAAGTGTAGGCGGGCCTTTCTTTATGAACTAGGCATGTTCTTGACATTTTGTGTGTCAATCAGCTTTTTGTAAATGGAATCTTTTTTTTTTCATTAACTTACCCTGTAATTTCAGCAATGTTTAACATTCTTTCCTGATTGATGTTGAGTTGGCAGTTAACTGTGAACATTCAGCTTTGGAGTTTAGTGCTTCTTTCTCAATTTCTTGCTCTTTTGCTCTGCTCTCTTTCTTTTAATGACTGCTTGAGGAACAAATACTCTGTCAGGTGTAGTCATAGGTGTTGGGGATATAAATATGCATGACAGGTAAATAATTACCAAACGATAGGTAAGTGCAATACTGGGAAATGCAGGGAGCCCATGATAGCACAGTGTTCCTCTGTCTAAGGAGGTGAGGGAAGTGTAGGTGTCTGAGCTGAGTGCTGAAGGAGATGAAGATTAAGAGGAGGAGCTTGCTTGGGTGACGCCCACCCCAAAATGACCAGGATCAGAGGCCTGGCTGAGATCAATTGGCTGGAAGGACTTTGATGTTGAGTAGTTTCGGCATTGGGACAGGCACTTAGCAGTGGATGGTTTTTGCTTAGCCTTCTACATGGAGTGAATATCGGTGGAAATTTGTTCCCAATCTTTGTTTCTCTAATGGTTGGGAGGAGTTGTTTTACTGTTATTTCCTCCTAACTTTTCTGTCAAATACACTTGTGGAGTTTCTATAATATGGATTGTGTTGCTTCAAGCTGTAATTCAACCTGTAAGACCAAATCTTAATATTCGTGAAACAGAGCCACCCCAAATAAGATGAAAGGGAAAAGAATATCAATCTTTTCATTTCCAGTAGGAATTTGATTCTGCAACTTTAAGAAATGGTTATATAGAAATTACAATTTTTTCAGTGGCAGAGGACACCCACCATAAGTAATGTCAAAAGACAATTGATAGACTGAGAAAAATGACACAAAATAAGCTTCTAACATAACTGATACACAAAGAGTTTCTACAAATTCATAAGAAAAAGACAGTCACCTAGAAAAAAGGACAAAGGATGTGAACAAGAAATTCAAAGAAAAGGAAATCTATATGGCTAATAAACACCTGAAATGATACCAATACTCAGAAAATGCAAATTTCATAGGGTGCATTTTTGTCCATCTGATTGGCCGACATTTAAGGGTCATAACATCCAGTACCTGTGAGCATGTGGAGGAAAAGGCATTGATGAATTTATGGTGGGGAGTATTTGATGGATTGCTACAACCTTTGAGGGAATTAATACTAAAAACAAGTATTTTCTTTGATTGCGTAAGCCCATTGTTGAGACATCCACCTACTGAAATAAAAAGCTGGTTGATAAGGACATAATAGGTAAGAGAGAATATTTCAGCCTTATTTTATAGCACCAAAAACAAAAGCAAATGCCCCTGTGGTGTGTGTATTTTAACGAATTCAATCTATATGTTTGTCCTGGAGGGATATTCCTAATGTGTTTTAAATAAGAAAAGCAAGTTAGAGTAATGTGTATAGTAGGATTCCATTAAAAAATAGCAAAACACTATACATAAGTTTGAATGTGCATGGAGGTGGGTGGGGAAAGTGTGCACATCAGGCCATAAACACATGTGTAAACACAGCAGGATGGGAAGGGAGATGAGGGGAAGCTAAACTTTTTCTTTTCTTTTTTTTTTAATGTTTATTTATTTTTGAGAGAGAGTGTGAGCGGGACAGGGGCAGAGAGAAAGGGAGACAGAATCCGGAGCAGGCTCCAGGCTCTGAGCAAGCTGTCAGCACCCAGGCTGACGTGGGGGTTCGAACTCACAAACTGCGAGATCACGACCTGAGCCGAAGTCAGACGCTCAACCGACTGAGCCACCCAGTCGCCCCTAAACTTTTTCTCTACACATCTTTGTAGTGTTTGACTATCAGTTATTCCTAATACACATTGCTTTTGCAATTTAAAATATCACAAGTACAACTGAAGTAATTGCTTAAAAATTCAGAACTGATTAGGACACCTTTGTTACTACTGTTGTTCAAACCAGCTAAAAAACAGTTACATGATGCCAGGTGAGGTGAACTCCTTGGCTTACCATCCCATGGAACAGAGTATAATTGACACTACCCACTGCACCTGTTTTAGCCTCTCTGCTTTTAGGACCTAACATTTATTCATTAATCCATTCTTCAATTTCTTACTTTAGTTATAATTTTAATAAATACGTAAACAAATATATATGTATGCATGTACACACACACACACACACACATATGTTTATCTATATGTAGATAGGTAGGTAGATAGGTAGGTAGGTACATTGCCTACTATGTGCTAGGCTTTCCACACGTACTTGCTTTGAGTCCTGCACACTTCCCAAGCGGTAGTGTTGTGTTTTTCTAACTCTGACCTAATTCTTCCTAGGCCAGACAGGCTAGCACCTGCTGGAATTGCCCTCAAGTAGCTGAAAGGCCCTACTGGAAGGAGCTTGGTTTTTGTCACCCTCAGCTGGGTGTTGCTCCTTGGAGGCCTGCTCTCCAAGAACAAACCAACCAGGCCTGACACTGCATAATAGGGGCATTTTCACAAGCTTGGTGCCCACAGGTGGTGGTGGTGGTGGGGTGCCAGCCAGGTGCAGGGTCCTTGGTTAATTAGGCGATTATGGTGGTCCTGCAGTCCGGCTGTGTGCTAATGAGTCTGGGAAGCCTCAGGCTGTGAATGGACTTCTCTACAAAGAGCTTGAATATTTCAGGTCCCAGGGTGACTTTTCTTTCGGGATAGTTTCATAGGACCATTCACACCCTTAGACCCTATCCTCCCCTCTCTGAATGCCTTTTTTTGGGGGTATATCCATTGTAATGCCATCAATTATTGCACTTTCCAGTCTCCTTGGCTGGATCTTGGGCAGTCTGAGGTCAGGAATTTTCTCTAGGCATTTGCTCCCCCCCAGCACTGTGCTTTGGGCATAGTTGGTGCTTAGTCAGATGACAGATGCCTCAAACAGGTGTTTGAGGATCCTGGGGCAGGCCTGGGGCTGTATCCCAGAGGCGGGGGCTTGTCCCAGTAGGCTTAGTGGAGATAGTGAGGATGGGCCTTTCAGCCCAGGAACTCCTGTTAGCCCCTCAGAGGGAAGTAAACCCTGGAGAAGGTGAGGAGAGGGAGAAGCTGAGTCCTCGACTTCCAGGGAGAATGCTGAAAGCTCACCTATTAAAATGCCCACTTTATTCCCACTCGCTGAAGCTGAAAGGAGAGAGTTGAGGAACCTTCCATGTGCCCACTTGTCCTGATTCATGGTGGCTGGGCCCCCAGGAGAGACATCTGACCCACACAGCCTTTCCCGGGGCCCTTGACTGACCACAAGTCCAGAGAGATGAGGTGTGGTGTGTGTGTGTGTGTGTGTGTGTGTGTGTGTGTGTGTGTGTGTGTGCGCGCGCGCATATATATATATACAGACACTACATACACATACACACAGAGCTCAGATTTCACGTAGCAATAGGAATACTGCTCAGTGGATCTCAAGGCCCCACAAAAACTCAGTATTTTGGGGAATCTCAGAGTACACGAAGCAAGAGACGGGTATAAGTAACAGCAAGTTGGTCTTGGAGTCCTGAGGTAGAGTTCACCCTAGTGTGGCCCCAAGGACTTTAGACTGAACCAGAGTCACCTTGGACTGAATGAGCTGATGCAGTATTGACAGCTACACATTCTCTATGGAACATCTTTTCTCACTCTCTCTCCACCTTGTAGCCAATGCAGGGATGCCACTGAGGGAGATCAACAGGGATTTGTTGATCCCTGGCTCAGAAGGAACGATGGGTATGCATTTTCCCTTTTATACCGACATTCCAGAGGAGCTAGTTATAAAGGCATAGTGTAACCCAAGAATGCAGGTTTCAAAATAAGAGAGCTCACTTCTATTCCAAGCACTGTCAGCAGCTTTCTGTGTCACCTTGGTAGGAGGTGGGGCAGAGGGAGAATTCTGGGATCAGCTATCCTCCAAGGAGCTTATGCCATTCTCACCGGGATGCTGGAGGATCAGGTCAGCAACACCTGTCTTTACATAAGTGAGTTTTGTTTAATATTTAACTCTTAAAGAACCAATGATAATAATAGCCTGTATAACCTACTCCCCTGCTTGATTTGTGTGGCCCATTTTTACAAAGCTAATCTGTCAGAGGAACTTCATTTATAAAGTTCCTTACTGCTGAGGCTGTGTGTCCCGACTGTGGGCCATGTATGTGGATACTGTGGAAATGAAATTTGTACCTTCTGAACCCATGCCGGGTGATTTGATTCTGAGCTGAATAGAAATATAGCCTGTACAAATCAAATATGCTTCTAGAGGATCTGTTGTCTTGAAGGTGCTTGGAGGAAAGATAAAGACATTCAAGACACAGTCCTTCTCCTCAAAGAATATGCAGCCCAGCCAATAATTTTATAAAGCTTCTAGGGGTTGCATATGCAATATCATAGTCTTTTGAGTTTGAAGACTATTATGATTACTGTTATCGATTATTCTTTATTGAATACTCCCTAAGATACAGATATTCCCTTAGATTGAGGTCCATGGAAGTCAGTTCTGCACTGGAGAATTGCGTGCATAATGTGTATTGGGTGTACCTTGGGAAATGTACCTGAGGAAGCCTGGAGGCCAAAGTTGGACAGAGGGAGGACTGACCCACACCAACAGAGCTAGCTAGATGTGAGGTACAAAGGCAATTCCACTGAGGGGTGCAGCTGTGAGCTGTCAGAAGCAGATGTTCCCAGCAGCAGGAAGATGGGAGTGTGTCCTCTCTGAGGAAAAGAATTGGCTAGAACACATAGTGTCCACCTGCAGAATGCTTTCTGCCTGCCATACCTTGAGTTGGGTGTTTTAGCTACATTATTTTTAGTTCATATTTTTTTAAAGGTGAGGCAATTGTTGGGCAGAAAAGCCAAGTAACTTACCTAAGAATGCACAGCTAATACATGATGGGCTGTTAACTATCAGACTGTACTCCTCATTTGGTCTTCACAGCACTGTTCCATGATAGAGATTATCATCCCATTATACAGATTGAGAAATTGAGGCATGGAGAGTTTAAATGATTTGCCCAGTGTCACGTAACTAATAAGAGATGAAGCCATTGTTTTCTCATTGTCCTATAGTGTCTCACAGAGGTAGCCTGTCCAGTGAAAGACATCAGTTTGGGCTGGAATAAACATCACAGCCCTTGGGTAATATATGGACCACCAGTTGTCTCCCCTCTCCATTACTGTAGACAGAATCATGTCCTCTGTTGTGGACAAATGAGCATGGTCTTTGAAGTCAGGCAGACATGGGTTTGAATCCTGGCTCTTTGTTCTACTACTTCTCTGAGTTCAGTTTCATCATCCATAAAATGGGAGTAATAATGACCACTTTATTGGGTCATTATGAGGATTAAAAGAAATCAAATACGAGAAATCTCTCAGCACATCCTTTCCCATCCTCCTTGCCCCCCAAAGAGGGATCAAAGCTCCGCAAGGATTTTCTGAGGGCAGATACTTTGAACATGATGGTGGTTTATTAATTTATCTTTTCCAAATTTGCTTTCTTCTCTCACACCAAGGGATAGCAAGACTAAGTCTTCCATGCAGTTTGCTCAGAATTCTAACACTAGCCTGTTAGTCTAATCATAACAGAGTTCTTGGAAACAAACATAGCAACAGCAATTATATTTTACTTTTAATGTCTGATTGGCTGAAATTTGCTTTTACTAAGTTATTTCCATCAAATGTATGGAGCATTGTGCATTTGGCTTATCTCTGTGTCCTCCTCTTGCACCCCCATCTAGCCTCATCTAAGGCCTCATCTAGCCTTTATTGTGGAAGCTGATTTGATATGTGTTTGCCTTGTGGGTGCCCTCGAAGCTCCAGCCATTCCCAGCAAAGGGCTGGGATGATCTTGTGAGTCTTCTGTTTCTCGTTATCCCTCTGCTCTCCCACCAGAATCTCTGGCCTTGAATCTTCATGTGAGTTCTGCTCCTGTGCCCCTTCCCCACTGGGTCTCCTCCCCTGGCTTCTAGACTAATCCTTCCCCAGTCTCTGAGCCCTGCCTCATTGACCTCTTCTGCTTCCGGCCCTGCAGGAAGGTGGGCTCCATTCCTTTCCTCTTGAGTTACTCCTCTTTTCTCACAGTGTGTCCCACAGGGTACCTGAGCCATCCGCCCAAGCCAGGCTGTGTTAGGGTATGAGCCTAGAGCAAACCCAAGTGCCTCTACATTGCTGGGTCTTCACTCCCTGTCAGGACCTATAACTATTCTGCCCTTACAAAGAAATGGTCTTTGCAGGTGGCCCAGCTGGGGGCCAGACCCCATGTGGGGAGCTTTTCCCTTGAGTTTTTCCCTCACTATGTCCTTCCTACTCAAGCTTAGATCCTTCTGCAGAGCTCAGGCCTCAGCGTAGGTGTGTCTAGTGCCTGCCTATCTTGGGGGGCAGAGCAGGGGTGGTGAGAGGAGCTGTACCTGTTGCTATGGCAGCGCCCAGCTGAGATCATGAACCCATTTCATTCCCAGGAGATTTCAAGGTGAATCAGTCTCTCCTCACCCACTCCCTTTCTCTTCCCTCTCCACCTCTCACCACATCCCTCGGTTATCTTCCCTCCCCTTCACTCAACCTCAGGCTTTCTCCTTCCTCAGATTTCTCTTCCTTTTGCTCCACGATACATCTGCGGAGCAACTGAGGCTATGCATGGCAGACTTGTTTTGTTTATTTTCCTAGACCAGTGTTTCTCAAACTTTAGCAGGCATCCCCTAAAGAGCTTGTTAGAACACAGTTTCTGAGTGTTGAGTTTTATCCCTAGAGTTCTGATCTGAAGGGCTTCGTTGGGACCCAAGAATGTGCATTTCCAATAAGGTCCCAAAAGATGCTGATGTTGTAGGGCCAAGGACCATCCTTTAAGAATCACTATTCTGGACTAGGTTTGCCCATGTTGAACTAGTTATGGCTGGAATATTCCTTTGTGCTTTGATTCTACATGGTTTGATTAGCTCATTCATCCATTCATACAACATGTTTATTGAGCACCTTTTCAGAGTACTGTGGCAGCTACTCTCTATACAAAGAAACAAAAAACCTTGTCCTCCAAGAGTTCACAGATTTGTACAGCGGACAGACAAGTAAATAATTATTATATGGTGTGATAAATATTATAATAACCTGCAAATAATGAAAAAGGTTTATAAGTAGGAACTGATCTTGTACAAGGAATGTAAAATATTTAAATCAGATGAACATAAATTCATTCATATAAAGTGATTCATTCTTTTTTTCTTTCCCTCCTTTTCCAGGGTTAGGGGAATCAGAGCTTAACCTACTTAAATAACATTAACATCTAGTGTGTGTGGAGCATTTACTATGTTTCAATTACTGAACCACGTACAGAATATATTGATTAAAACTGCTGGGGTCAGACTTCTAGCTGTAACCTGGTCACTTACTCTCTGTGCGGTTTGAGACAGGTTACTCAACCACTCTGTGCCTCAGTTTCCTCATCAGAGAAAAATGCTATGGAACTAGGATCTGCTTCAAAAGATCTTGAGAAGATTATAGGTGCAAAAAGGGGCAAGATGAACATAGTAATTGCTCTAATAAAAAGTTGCCTCTTACTATCAATATTTTGTAACCTCATGCTGAATATCAAACAGTTTGCTTAAAGAAATGTATACCCTCCAGACTAAATAAATCACCAGGATTTAGCCAAGAGAATGGTTTGGGGCTAGGTCTGAATGTGGGGATTGGAGGAACTCAGAGCAAGCCTGAAAAGTGCCTGGGGCTCTACCCCTACCGGGAAGCAGCCTTAGCTGGGGCAACCAGGGACTCACTTTATCCAGATGAGGCATAAGAAAGGCCTTGAAAAGGGGCACCTGGGTGGCTCAGTAGGTTAAGCCTCCCATTTAGGCTTAGGTCATTATCTCCCCATTCATGAGTTCGAGCCCTGTGTAGGGCTCTGTGCTGACAGCTCAGAGCCTGGAGCCCACTTCAGATTCTGTGTTCCCCCCCCCCTCCCCCTTCCCCGCTTGTGATGCCTCTCTGTCTTTCTCAAAAATAAACAAACAAACAAACAAAAGGCCTGGAAGGATGGCCAGGATTTTCACTGTGCTTTTTTTCTTTTTTCTTTTTCTCTTTCTCAGGGTTAATTGTCAGGATTGATTCTTAAAAGCATTTTTAGCAGAGACAACATCCCTACCCAACAAATCTTAAGAGGGAAGAATCCTCAGGCTGGGATGTAGAATTTCAAACTTAGCTTTGCCATTGAGACAGCCAGGTTCACCTTCCTTGAGAGATGGTTTCTCCCCCATCCCCCTTCACCTTCATGCCCAAATGCCATATGGTTGGTGCTGTCAGCATTAACTGGGTATTTCCTAGCAATGCCCTCCAGAGAGGCTATGTTTTCTATTGCTTCCCCTGAAGCATAGTCCTCTCCCCTCCTAGATACCCTCCCCAGCTCCAAGGGATGTGATTCTCCGTTGTGTTTTTATTCCAAGATCAGGGAGTGTTCCCTTAATCTTTGGGGCCCTCTACGGACTGCAGTCCACATTGATGCTGTGTGTCAAATCTGAATTTTCTGCCTCCCTCAGACCTAACTTTCCAGCTGAAACTGTAGCTGGATGGGAAGGCAGAATCATAGCAGTTTTGTTTTAATCCTTTCCTGACCTCCTCAGAAATAAGGGTGATACAGCCTTTCTCCTTCCAGAGAGGATTAGAAGCTAAAGTCCTTCCTGGAAGATACACCTGGGAAGGGCTTATTAAGTGATAATCCCTGATCAACCCCCTCACATCATCTACTAACTCTTCCCTCTTAGTAATGAAATAGACTTCTAGGCATCTAATTAGCTCTTTGAGAAATTTTCTTTCTCATCACCTTTTCTTTCTTTTCTCCTTTCTGCTTCCCTTGGATTTAATCAGAGCCATGCATTCGGCTTATTAACTTATTTATTCATTCATTCATTCATTCATTCATTCAACAAGCACTTGCTGAGCACCTACTGAGAGCTAATTTGGGTTCTGGGGCAGATGCATGGACAAATAACACCTATTACTTGTTCTTAAGGGGTATCAAGTCTTGGAGAGGAAGATGACATTCAAGCAGTAATTACAGTACAAAGTTAAGTGGTATGACAGCACCAAGTGCAGGGAGTAATGAGGGTGAATGACTCTGGGAAGGTTTCCCAGCATAGGTAACATTTATGCAGGGTATGTGTAGAGGCTTTCCAGGTGGGAAAAGTGGAGGTTTTCCAGGCGGTGGGGACAACATGAGCAAAAGCACAGAGGTATGAAAGAACATGAAATATGAGGGCATTGCAAGAAGCAGGGTGTGGTCATGTGACTTGGTCTAGGGAGAGGCAGCAGCTGTGAAGTCAACTGGAGAGTTTAGGCTGGGGTCAGTCCTGGGAGGGGATTTGGCAAGGGTGACCATTCGAGGGTGTTAAGCACAGGAGAGACAGAGTGAGATATGTTGGTTACAAAGAACACCTTTCCCCTGCTCTGAAGACTGAAGCCGACTGTGACTGGGAATCACTTGTCCCACTTTACAGGGTTACCCTGGCAACAGAGTGGCATTTGGCCTACTAGCCAAGGAACTAGCTGTGACAGTCTTCCTACCTTATGAAATGTCCATGGCTCAAAATAATCCCATGAGTTAAGATGTGCACACCAAATGACTTGAAGCAATATGCCATTGGATGGGATTACCATATGCAGTTGGTCAGAAAGTATTTACCCTGCTAGCATTGCTGTTGTAAATACTTGCATTCATAACTCTGTTCTCAAGAATGTTCCAAATTAAAACAACATTGTTATTTTTGTCTCCCACCCCTAATACAAGAAGCAACACAATATAATATCTTGAGAAGAGGCCAAATAAGAGTTTGGATATTGGTTCTATAATATACTGACTGTATAGCCTTTCTGAGCTTGGATTTTGTTGCTGTTGTTTGTTTTTAACATGTAAACTTAAAATTTTACCTCTCTTGTACATAGTTGTGAAGATTAGATTTAATGTATATTATGCACCTGGTTCAGTGTCTAGCATAGAGTAGATACGTAACAAGTGGAAGCCATGATTATTTTTCCTCCTAAGCTACACTGGAGTCTTAGGCTATAAGTCACAGGAAAATATTTAGGTAAAGATGTTTTAATCAGGTCCTCTTCATACTTCTAGAAATAGGTTTGACTGGGCCCATGTTGGAGCTGTCATTCAATAGCTTATATAGATTCTTGTGTTAGTCACCTATCATCATTAATCGTGGTGCATTCCACCTTACTGAGCAACAAAGATAGTTCTGCAGAGAATGGTAAAGGCAAAAACTGATTCTTTCCAGTGACTCCTAGATTGGACAATGAACATCATTGTTCTGTTATCTGTATTGTTTCAACCTTGTTATACCCCCAAACCAATGGGAATGCTCAATTGCAATGAACTTTGTGTGTCTTATGGGAGTGAGGAAGAACAAGAAGAATTTCTAGCAGCGGAGTGAAGAAGACAGTACAAAATCAAGAGATGAGAAAAGAGAAGGGTTTGGGAGAGTGGTAGACTTGGAACCTAGGAATGAAAGTCCATGAGGGAAAGGAGAAGCAAAGTGAGGAATATGGTCTGAGTGGGAAGGGATCTCACATCTGTTGTCTGATGTAGGCACCTACTCAACTGAGGAACTCCCTCCTCAGTGTCCCTAACAGATGGTAATCTTGCACAGTTATTCCCATTTTTTTTTTCACATCATGGCACACATAGAAAATAATATTTGTATAACACTGAGGTAAATGGATGAGGCTGCTTACAAGTGGAGGTGACCAACCTGGGGACTCTGACAGGTGAGTAGAGCAATACCTTGAGTACACCTGTAACCCAGTGTGCTTTGAGAAACTCAAACCCAGCAGGACCAGAGTGGAGAACCTCACCCATGCACTCTCAGGACAGCACCTCAGGTGCTAAATAGGCACATTGGACTGGGTATTTCATTATAATCATTCATACAAATGCAAATTTACTGAGCATGTTTTCCAGAGATATGTCTTGGATTCTGAAGTTGGAGAATCCACGGTTTCTTAAAAGCCATGGTTTCTTGCTTTCACAGTGTTCTCACTAGGGAGTAAGAGTGTTTCCTCTGGCCACCAAACTTGCCTGTAGCTTCTTCAGGGAACCAACTGGGCTTACCAGCCTTGTGTAGTGTTTGACACACAGTCATTAATTAAGATAGGGATGTTCAATGATACATTAATTCACCTGCTCAGAAGCCAACGTGGAGGGGAAAATGAAAGCCAAGAAAAATTATTTGAAGCTTTTTTTTCTTGAATGCTCTTCTGTGCTGTGCTAAATATTTGTTAGCTAAGTGTACTTGCTATACGTCAACAGAGATGCCATTTTACAGGTGATGTATTTATTTCCAGAGAATGAAACTCTTCCAGGCCTGTGACGCAGAAGAATGCTAGGGGTGTTATAATCTCCTATGAGACAGCAACATTATTGAGAATCTCTTATTTGAAGAATAATATTCTAGGCATTAGCAGAGTGAACAGAGAAATAAAAGTTGCAGTTCTGTTCTTGAGAAACATTTAACCCTAATGGGAACGTAGGACCAATATATGAAAGAGACAGAATATATATATCTTTACGTATATATATCTTTATATATCTATATGGATAGATAGATAGATAAAGATGGTCTGTAAATAAGCACACATAAAAAACTCAAGTGCAGCACTTAATGTTCTCTTTTCCACTGTAGGTGTTTCTACTCATGACTTAGCCTAGCCTTCCTGCAGATACCAAGGCCCCTGAGGACTGTTTTACATTCTTATTCCTCTTGTGCAGAGTACACACTCAAAAGTGTTAAATGTATATGCTATGTGGGGTGTGCCTAAGTGCTGGGGCAATTCCAGAGTGAAGTAGAGTGGTGTGCTTAAGGCAAGCCTTATAAAGGCCAAGCAGTGTTTTCCAGTATGAGAAAGCTCATGGTTTGGCAGAGGGAGGGGATAGGGAGTGAGCAGATCTAAATAAACACTTAGACCACCATTCAGGGTCGTCCATGACCGGCTGCTTCTTGTCTTGCTGTCCTAACTACTGCCAACAGCAACTATTTGTGGTCTTATTATTCCCACCCCTTTCTTTCTCCTTAGATTTTGTTCTTCCATTGATTGACCAATCTAAATCCTCCTCCTGCTTTGAGTCCAGGTACAGCCCCAGGAAGCCTTCCATGACACTTTTGCTCTCACTCCTTTCTTCATTAAATCAGATGAGAGTATTCACAGGTCTGAGCTGTGTTCTTAATGTTCAGAAAAAGTGGGAGACAGCATCAAATGTCTTCAACATTTGTCTTCAAATGTCTTGGTGTAGCTTCCAAATGAGATCATGAGGCTAGGTTAATTACATAAAAAATAGCCAGAGGGAATGGCGCCATGGATACATAGTTTGAGTACTGAACTAAGTGGTATAGAAGTGCTGTGCAGAGTGGGCTGCAGGACAGAAGTCCTGCATCTCAATTATACTTTTTTTTTAAGTGTATTTGTTTTGAAAGAGAGGGAGAGAGAGAGAGAGAGAGAGAACATGAATGGGGGAGTGGCTGATGGAGGAGAGAGAATCCTAAGGGCTCGATTTCACAAAACCATGAGATCATGACCTGAGTCGAAATCCAGAGTTGGATCCTTAACTGACTGAACCATCCCCCCCCCCCCCCCCCGCCCAGTTCTTCTATAGCCAAGTAGTGGAGTATCTTTCAGCATTCACTCAGCTTTCGATCCTCAGTTCTTCACCTGTGAAATGAGGGGTGTGTGCTATCTCTGTAATCTGCAAGATGATGAAGATTTGAGTTTTTATACTGAATGGAAAGCAGTCATTAGTTAGCTGGAGGGGACAGGGGACCAATGGAAATGCAACAAATGGTTATAATTAGAAGGATTGATCCCTGAGGACCATAAGATAGAGAAGAGAACCAGCTACGAACTGGTGAAAGACCTGTTGCCCTGGTGTCATCAGCACAGTTTTCTGGAATACAAAGGACCCTCCACAAAGCTCCGCCAGTGTACAGATTCGATCAAGCCTCATGTACCCTTTGTCCCTGAGCCTCAAAGGAATAGTCTTCTGAGACTCTTCCTTCAATCTCTGAGCACTTTTTGCTTCCCGACTTTCTGGAAACAGTACATCAAGTCTCTCATCAGCAAGCCCTGTAGAACGGGTCAAAGGGTGATGTGTTTTAGCTAATCATCATAGGATGCATCCTCATTAATTTCCTCTTTCAGTCATGTACTTTGGCCAGGCAGCATATGGTGCTTTCAGAACAACACACTCACCTTTTCCCAGAGCAAAGCAGCATCCCAGTCTGGATGGCTTCGCATAGGATCAACTGTCCCTGGCCTGGTTTCCAGTGACTCCAAAAATGCCTGCCTGCCTGCCTAGTATCTGGGGCTGCAGTTGCAGGGAGGACCTCTCCCCCCAGCTCTCTCTTTCTCACCCCACCCCCTCCTTTCCTCACACTCTCTCTCTCCCGCCCTCCCTCTTTTTTTCCCCCAATAGTCTTTGTTTTCTTTCATTATTAAAAAAAAGTTACTGCAGGTAAGTTTCAAAGTATAGAAAGGTATAAAAACTTTTATTTTAATCGCTCGTTTCTACTCCCACCCTCGTTATCATCACTGTTAACATTTTTCACTATTTTGACTAAAACAGAACTTACTGTTAAAATTTGTACATGACCCTGAACTACTTAAGTAAATTGTTCAATTTAATTTTGGAAAAATTGAAAACATTTTATTATAGAAATTTGCAAACATACACAAAGCTAGAGAGAAGAAAATATTGAGCCCCTCCTGTAACCCAAGCCCAGTCTCATAGATACAAGAAGATCTTCCTCCGTGTTGGGCTTCTGGCCTAGAGCTCCAAAAGGGAGATGACAGGATAAACATCACATAACCATGATATTGGAATTATTAGGATTTATCCAAAGAGATTTTAAGGATTTCAGGGCCCTGGGCCATGTGGGTTTTTAAGGCCCTTGCTTATACGGACACACACAGTCATGGCTGCCTTCCTGGTCTGTTGTGGCACCACTTACACTCTCTAAGTTTGATGGCAATTACTTGAGTCCTCTTCCCAGCTGTATGGATGGGTTTTCACTGACGCATCAATGCTTGTCTCCCCAGTGCCAATGGTGATCACCACCCATGCCCAGGATGGGGCACTGCTTGCCCATGATGCTGAGCAGAGCTCCCTGGTATGCAGCTCCTGACCCTGGTCTCATTCACATCATACTGCTGCCTGTGGATGAGGGTAGAAGTGCTGTTTTTTTTCCTGGCTTTTGTTGCCAAACTGGTTCTGCTGTTTTCCCACTGGCAAGAGTAGGAGAGGAATACGTGGTGAAATATCCAATAGGAAGTTACTCCCCGAGGTGCTTTTGCATTGGACTAAGGCACTGCTGCATCCTTGGTGACAGTCACTGACAATCCAGGCAAGCAAGAGAAAGTGGCTCCTGGCCATCAAGTTCAGGGACCTGGAACAACCAGAATGTGTGCTGAGTCTTGATTACTTGTAACCGGCCCCTAGCTAAGCCAGATGCTGCCTTTGGAGCTTGTTTGTATGGGGAAGCTTACAGTGTTGATTAAATATGCTCAGGAATCTGAGACATAATAAAATGCTTTGCCTTCAGGACTGACAGGTTCAGCCTCCTTGCCGGGTAGCAGCAGGTGGTTGTGTTTTACTTGGAGCTCTCTGTCCTCACTCTTTCCACCTGCTCCTCTACGCTTATTTCTTGCCTGAGGACTGGAAAGACAGCTCTTACTTTCTGGCTGCCAGATCCTAGTTTTTGGCTTTCCTATTTATTTTTGTTCTCCCCCGGAAAGTGGTAACAGTATGGCTAGGATTGCATTTAAGAGACCTGGGAGTAGGGGCGCCTGGGTGGCTCAGTCGGTTAAGCGTCTGACTTCAGCTCAGGTCATGATCTCACAGTTCATGGGTTCGAGCCCCGCATTGGGCTCTGTGCTGACAGCTCAGAGCCTGGAGCCTGCTTCAGATTCTGTGTCTCCCTCTCTCTCTGCCCCTCCCCCACTGGTACTCTGTCTCCCTCTGTCTCAAAAATAAATAAACATTGTTAAAAAAAATTTAAAAAGAGAGACCTGGGACTACATGAGATATGGAGAGTGAAGAGTTCTAAAGCAGTTGACCAACTGTGGTTCTACATTGTGACTCCAGGTCACTTTGCTCATTTGGGCCTCAGTTTCCTCTTCCACCAAATGATGGGTTGGATAGCATGTTCTCATAATCTTCCAAGACCATTGCTGGAATTCTTGGTATGCAGGGAACCAGGTTGGATAATCCATATGCCTTTAATTGCCCAGTGGTTGTAGAGTTGGCATTTTGTGTCCTTTTCCTGGAATGTGAGCGTGGTCAGAGGAGTATAAATGGCTCTTCCCTGGGGCGCCTGGGTGGCGCAGTCGGTTAAGCGTCCGACTTCAGCCAGGTCACGATCTCGCGGTCCGTGAGTTCGAGCCCCGCGTCGGGCTCTGGGCTGATGGCTCAGAGCCTGGAGCCTGTTTCTGATTCTGTGTCTCCCTCTCTCTCTGCCCCTCGCCCGTTCATGCTCTGTCTCTCTCTGTCCTAAAAATAAATAAACGTTGAAAAAAAAAAATTTTAAATGGCTCTTCCCTTAGAAACACCATCCAACTCTTGACTCAGGGGTGGGGTGTTGCCTCTTTGTAAAGTTGGTCAAAACACTGATGAGAGAGGCGCCTGGGTGGCTCTGTTGGTTAAGCATCTGACTTTGGCTTAGGTCATGATCTTGCAGTCAGTGGGTTCGAGCCTGTGTTGGGCTCTGTGCAGACAGCTCAGAGCCTGGAGCCTGCTTCAGATCCTGTGTCTTCTTCTCTCTGCCCCTCCTCGCTCCTGCCCTGTCTTTTCAAAAATGAATAAATGTTACAACAACAACAACAACAACAACCTGATGAGAAAGGGTATAATGTATTAAGTCAGATTCCCTGTAAACAGGTACTGGGACAGATTCCTGGGGCAATGATTTCTTGAGTGACTGCTTTCCAGGAAAGCAGTAAAGATATGAGGGAACCAGGATAGGTCAGGCGAAAATATTATACAGACGTGATTTCAGAAGTTTTAACCTCAGCCATATCCCACAGGCAGGTCAGGAGTGTGAATTGCAACCCAGAGTTGAATTCCCACCCAGAGGAAGAGGGGCTGTGCCATTGATACCCTTATGTCAGTTAGTCATTGGATATAGGTCCCCCCACTCCAAGGGCAGGTATAGACTCCCAGGTGAGGCAGTTTTGTCATCCAAGGCCAAACTTCTGAGAAGGGTCCAGGTGTGAGCCAACACATATGGCTGCTGGAGGATGGGTGCACCTGCAGGTGAAGGGTACCTAATGGGAGCAGCACAGAACTTATGGCATCCAGGTTGGTGAGAGCCAGGCAGGGATCAGGGTAGGAGGCAGGGTGGGAGAGGGCTATTCTGAATGTAAATTCCTGAGCAAGCTAAAGTCCTAAGCAAAGATGGCTCAATGGATGGCTCAGCATATGCAGGAAAGTGCTTAGATATGTCTTTCCAATTAGACTGACATAATTGATGATAATAGAAGTCAGGCTAATGTTATATTTGAGGAAAGGGAGATGGTGTCTAGGATGGGGCATGAGGGAAGCACTGGGCTTATCTGGATGCTGGTCAGACAATTACGTACACTTTGAAAAAATCCATCAAGGGGTGCCCTTATGGTGCATAGATGTTTCAGTATAACATCCATAAAGGAGCAAGGAGGCTGCTGTTACAGGGTGGTAGGAGTTCATTCTGAGAGGGCATCCCTATCCTCCTTTTTCTCTTACGTGCCCCCTCCTTCTTGGCACTTCTTAATCACCTTTTTCTCCTCTTTGTTTCCCTTCCATAATAAACCCTTTATCTGCCTTTCTGACCTCTGCTGTCTCAGCCAGGGGTTGTGTGTTAGACTATCATGTGATTCTTTTCTCTCAAAGCTTCATTGAAAGTTCCAGGGAATCCTTGCCTGACCACCTAGACCAGATCAAATGCCCCTTTGCATCCCTGCCCAGGGTGGTCCCTTAATAGCAAACAGCTGAAGGTTGTATGTGTATATGTGTTCCTCATCTATTTAATGCAGGTCCCTTGTTGTGCTGTGTTTCACAACAGCCAGCACCTGATGTTGTTTTGCTCATCATTTATCCCCAACACCTAGGAGACTATCTGTCACAAAGTACATGGTCCACAAATTTGTTGAACAAAATATGGCATTCTGGCTCCAAAACATGAACCCCAGGTCCCTTGAGGGTGGAAAAGGAGCTGTCACACTTGGTGCTGGAATTAAGCAGAGGCCAGGGAAGGCCATCCACTGGGGGATTCCCGGTATGCTGCCCTTCGAGGAAGGTGGTACTTGGTGGAGCCAGCCTTTGGCTTCTGTCCCTTTCATTCCCATGCTTGCCTTTCCTGAACTTTCTCTCCCTGGGGTGTCAGCAGAGGCCTTGGACAGATGCTTTTGCTGAGATGGATGGGCTGGCCTTTTTGGAAGCCTACAGTGGACATCCCAACCATGTCTTGACCTGAGATTAGTTGGTGATTCTAAAGATCTCTCCTTGGGACAAAGCCTCTCAGCCTGTCATTCTCCCCTGGAAACTGTTTTTATTCCTCAGGACATTTGGCAATTCCAGAGACACCTTTGGTTGTCACAGTGGGGGAGTGCTACTGGCATCTAGTGGGCAGAAGCCAGGGATCCTGCAAATGCACCACATGAGACAGAATTAACCAGAATTACCCTCCAACAAAGAATTATCCAGTCCAAAATGCCAACAATGCCCTGGCTGAGAAACCCTTCTGTAGGCCAGCCCGGGCTCGCCAACAGATGCTGTCTCCAGCCTAGGAAGCCGGTGTGTCCCAGAGACCCTCTCTTTTCCTGAAATGACCCTGGAATCCATATCCCCCATTTCCCCAGTCCCAGCTCACTCAGTCTCTTGGTGAGACTTGCTCTATGAGAGGCATGTACATAGAAGAGGCCCTCCTCTATGAAAGGCATGTACATAGAAGGAAAACAGTATATTCTCCAGAGCCCTGTGGAACCCTGATAGAGACCTGAGTTCAAGGGTGGGGGCTTGGCTCTGCATATACAGCTTCAGCCTGGGAGAACCATTGGACCTCCTCCCTTCATCTTGCTGTCTCCATCCTCCTCTTTCTCCTCAATCCTGCTCCTCCCACCCCACCTTCTACCATTACCCCCAGTCCTCCAGAGATTAATGTGATAATTGCCATGTGTGCCTGTTTACACAGGGAGTGGGTGCACTCACCACCCCCAATCAGGCAGGTTCCCAAAGGAGCACATTTCACAGTGTCAGGACTGGTACCCGCTGAGCACACCCTGTGCAGGCGGGCTGCCACCCCCGACTGCTTTCTCTGTCTGTCATTACCCCCATCATGCGCACGTGTACATGTGTGTGTCACTTGGGGAATCAGCAGGTGAGAAAGACAGCAGTCGGCCTGCCAGTCTAGGGGCTTGGCTGGGTTGGGTGGGAGGAGAATGAGTGCCTTAAGTAAGAGGACATTGCCCCAAAGAAAAACACTGTTCTGTAATGGCTGACAGAGTAGGTGTTCCATGAATGGTGGGGAATGAAGAGGCTGGCACTCCTTGTGCAGCCTTCTTTGCAGGGAGGAGCCTGGTTTATACTTACTTAGCTGCTCCACAGCAGCGGTCTGGGCAGGGAAGGTTCTACTGTGAGACTCTTGGGCCAGAATCTAGTGGAACATGTTCAGAAGGCTGTGGGTCTCCTTCCCCAGCATCTTGCTCAGAACATTTAGCGTGGCCGTCGTCCTCTGTTCCTGAAGGAAGAGTCACCAGGGTAAGTAGAGTGTGATGATCCCGCATGCAAGCAGCTTGTCAGAGTCACAGAAGCAGAGGAGTTTGGAGAGAGGATGAGAGAGAGAGAGCTTCTCACCTAGGCAGCCTTCCTCTCTTCCCCCTCCTACTGTGACACAGGCACAGGGACACCTGAGAGAAAACACACTCATAGCTCTGAGATTATTACACTGGCAACTTTCTCCTTGGTGTTCCTGACTCCCGCCTCACATGGTTTCGGGGCTTTTGCTCACTTGAGAGTTGTCGATTACTTTCTTCTTTTTCAATCTCAAAAGACACTTTAGTAGTTGTCTCTCCTCCACTGGATAATTTTAAGGTTTTAATAATGAATCAGAAGGAGATTGGAGTTCTAATTAGCATCAGAAAGAACCATGTCATTGTGGGGGAGGAAAATGGGAAGTCCTTTGCCCACTTCCTGCTGAGCTATGTCCCCTTGTCCTGCTGGATTTGTCATTGATCCGCTGAAGGGCATGTGAGATGAGGGTGAGGCCTCCTGGTGGGGAAAGATGGGAGGGGAAGAAATGGGAGGAAACCCAAGGGAGAGGAGAAAGGTGTAGAGAGGGTGCGGAAAGTCTATTAAAAGGTTTGTGAATAATCTCAGGGCGCTGTCAAGCTGCTTTCTCCAGAAGAACCTTTTAAGCTGTCAGTCATCTGTAATAATTCCCTCAGGGGATAGTGCCCCTGGCCTTGGTGTCCTCCTAGTCTTTCTCTTTCTCTTCCCCTTCCTCCTCTTCTCATCAGACAGGTCCCAATGCCATAGTGGAGGACAGTTTTTCTTAAAAAAACAATTCAGACAAAGCTTGAAAGGAGACCATCAGAATGAAAGTTTTGTGGGTTTTTTTTTTTTTTTTGATTCATTTTAAACACGAGAATTCTCTTATTCAAATTGTGGTTGTTTATTGAGTAGTTGAACCACACACACTCCATGTGCCAAACACTTCATTAGGTGCCAGGTATAGAAATGAACAGACAGTTAAGATTCTTGCCTTAAGGTGGGTTAAACCCAAACCAAAATATTCTCACAACACGTGGATAAAGAGACACTGTCCTTGTCATTGTTTTTTTCTGGGAGAACTGGGAAGTGTGTTCTAGACTTTGGGCTCATGAGAAGAGTCTTCTTATCCCTGCATTTCACAGGCTGTATTTCCTCATTTGTTAATAGATTTTCTTCAAAAAGAGGGGTTTCATAATAAGGAAGTGTATGAAATGATATTGAAGTTAGTAATGTGCCTTTCATGAGTCTTCCCACAGGCTAAGGGGAAAGTATAATCTGTTGTGTTTCCTAAGTCTCTTTGGTCACAGAAGCTCATTTTCCACAGAACACATTAACATCTTGCAGATCACTAGCAGTAAGAACGCTTTTTGGGAAATGTTATTCACTCTACAGTGTCTCTGGCAAATCATCACCCAACTGAAATTGCTCTAGCCATCCTCAAACAGTAGCTCAGTCACTCCTGGGACCAAAGACACCTTAACAGTCACAATTTCATCCTTTCCATTGCTGGTACCAACTAATGTTTATTGGCAGCTGAGCCCTGATCTGGGTGCTGGGAGCAGACTTAGTCCTTGTTGCCAAAGAATGCTGGGCGGGGGGGCGGGGGGGGGAGCACTCTGGCTAAACCGTATAGTCAATACAACTTCTGGTGCACCACTGGTGAGCCCTCTGAGCTAACCAGTCTTTACAAAAATGTTGCATTTGTAATCATGAATAAAGGTAGAGCTATTTATACATGGATCCTGTGATCCTATCCTTCAGCTCACAGGAAGGACCATGTCTCAATGGTCCCGGAAAAAAAAAAAAAAAACAGCTTCTTATGTTCTTTAAAATCCCTTGTGGCCCTTGATAACTAGTTCTTCTGCATTTTCTTTCTGATAATCAGGAGCAGTTTTCTTTGAGGTCTGGCCCACATGTTCCCTGCTTGCATTTAACTGATCAGACCTGTTTGAACCAAAGAGTTAGAACTTACAGACTGAAACTGGCAGATCCCCACTTTTGTCCCATACAATTCAGAGGGTGTTTGTTTTTCACTTATATTCTGCTTCATTTGCAATCATCCGTCTCTGAACAGTGTGGGGGCAAGACAAAAGATACAAGTTTGGTGAAAGAGGTTGTCTTAAAAGCTATTTTTAATGGAAAATTCTACTGTGCAGTGATAGCTTCCATGATCAGTGGGAAGCTATATTCTGTGGACTGACATATTTCAATAGGAGGCAGAAAGAAAATTAGATAATTTGAAAGAAAAGAAAGAATGTCCTCAGAGACCACCAGAAGCATGAGGGCAATGAATCAAACATATGTTTGTAAAGCTTAGCAGTGAGAAGAGGAAAAGGTAAATCACAGGGATAAGAAGCATTTTGTCATAGAAATTCTGAGTTCAGATCTTAATTTTAGTAATTTAGCCTGTGAATTTTAGCCATGGCATTTGACTTTCATGGCATTGTTTCTCCAGTGAATTAAGAATAAAATATCTTTTAATTGTTTCAAATGGGTATTACAGTTTGCATGTGAGGGGCTGGTGTGGGGTTGGAGGGGGATTTCCAAAGCCTGCATATATAAAATGCAATTCAAGGAGACTGTTTAGAAAGATTTGGGATTGATATTATGGGGAGGAAGGGTCAAGGTGAAGTTTAGTTGAGAGGCTGAAGTGTTAGAGAAGACTTTTCAAAACGCTCCCAAACGGTTCCTAGGTCCTAATAAGACATCCTGCCAAGGGTTGCTTCTTTTGGCTAAGCCATGTGGTGTAATCCTCCCTCAGCCTCTAAGTATTCAGGGGCCATGAATCTCACTTGTAGTATAAGAATCCAGAATATGGATTTCCAAGCATTTTTCACTTCACTGTGTGTTCGGATTAGAGAGAGAGGAAAGGATTGATCTTTAAATCTAGATTTATTCCTTATTCTGTCCAGAGCCTTGTTGGGCCCAAGCCTGAGCCTGCTCTGTACTATTGGACTGTGATAGAAGAAAGAAAGAGTGCAGGGTCAAGGACTGAGCAGGATGTGGATGACAATAATGTGTCCCAAGCAGTCCTGTCCAGGCTTTTGCCAGCATCCATGGAGTAGATGGACACAGCTTGCCTCTGATTTTTGAGAATTTGCCCAATTTAGACTGCAAAAGCTTAGAACCCACTTCGTTAAACACTATAAAAACCAGCAATTGTTTGTATGATCTTGGAAAAGTACTTGACCTCTCTGGGTTCAGTTATCTTAGCTGTTAAGTAAGGGTGTTGGACCGCTCCTACTCAGGGTGTTGTGTGAGGCTAATGCAGTGTCCTGTACTGTGTACATGGGAGAATATGAGTTAACCCACAATAACACCAAACTGGGAATAAAGCAGGCAGTG
The DNA here is from genome assembly GCF_028749965.1 of Puma concolor. Taxonomy (NCBI): domain Eukaryota; kingdom Metazoa; phylum Chordata; class Mammalia; order Carnivora; family Felidae; genus Puma; species Puma concolor. The sequence continues at coordinate 43,643,547 of NC_141683.1, forward strand.
TTTAACTGTATTGCTCTGTGCTTGTTATATCACCCTATATGTGAAACTTCAGGAATGGAAGCCTTCTTCTGGCACATGGTTTTGGTAAAATATTAAGGAAGCGTTATTCTTTCTTTCAGACCAATGATGCCTTAGGAGCCACCTGGAATTGGCTGTACTTCATCCCCCTCATCATCATTGGATCCTTCTTTGTTCTCAACCTCGTTCTGGGAGTGCTTTCCGGGTAAGCCAGATGTTCCTCTCTCCTCTTAACTTCTTTCCAACTATAAACTAATGCTCTGGACTACTGGCCAGTTCATTCATTTAACCTCCCTTTAGGGCAGCCCCTGTGTGAGGTGCTATTCGAGATGCTGGAAATGCAGTAGTGCACATTGTTTAATCGTCTTTATTTTTCTTATGAGTTAAAAAAATATTTAAGCCAGGTACAACGTTGAATATAGTATCCAGTGAGAGTTCATTGATTCATATACATCCTTCCATTCAGTCATTCAGCAGTCATAGATCTTCTTTGTCCAACACCAAGCTAGTTGTGAGGGATGTGAGGTTGAATAAGATAGAGGTTTTACCCTCAAAGATTCCTACTCTATCATTTATTGAACATCAAATTCCATATTTGTAGCTTGGATTAGTGTACATCAGTCAGCAAGTACTCAGTGTCTAAAGCCATGGTAAGCATAGCAAAGAGCACATAAAGTCTAAGGCATGGTTCCTATCCAACGTGGATAGAACTGGAGAGTGTTATGCTAAGTGAAATAAGTCAGGCAGAGAAAGATACCATATGTTTCAGTCATATGTGGATCCTGAGAAACTTAACAGAAGACCAGTGGGGAGGGGAAGGGGACAAAAATGTTAGAGACGGAAGGAGGCAAACCATAAGAGACTCTTAAATACTGAGAACAAATTGAGGGTTGATGGGGGGTGGGGGAGAGGGGAAAGTGAGTGTGGGCAATGAGGAGGGCACCTGTTGGGATGAGCACTGGGTGTTGTATGGAAACCAATTTTACAATAAATTTTTATATATAATAAAAAATTATATATATACATATATATGTATATACATATATATATACACACATATATATGTGTATATATATGTATATACATATATATGTATATATATAATTTTTTATTATATATAAAAATTTATTGTATATTGTATATTATATATAAAAATTTATTGTATATTGTATATATATGTGTGTATATATATATGTATATACATATATATATATATAACTGTGTTTTGGGGACAGGGCACAAACATTTAGACAGGGAATGGAGTTCTTTTACTGACTAATATGAGATACAGATAATTTGGGGCAAGGAACAAATCTATTATATAGTCTGAGATTATTAGGAATTGCTTCATGAAGGACTGAGATTTTGCTTGGGACACACAATATGTAATAGGATAAAATAGGATATATGTGAGTGAACATTCCATGAATGAGAGCACCACACCATAAGAAAAATTGAAGAAATGGGACTCATCTTGCAATAGGAAAGGATTATAATGAGCCTAATTTACCTAGAGCATTTGGGAAATGTAAAGTGTAAAATAGAGCTACAACAGGGGTTGATTTTAGAAGGTCTTACATTTTTCTAAGCAAAAATGAATTTAATTTCTTCTCTGAGTAGCATAAGTTCTTCAAATGGAAATTACAAGGTGGTGCTTCTGTTAAACATAGAAGGTTGAATGAAATTCACCATGTCTTGTAATTCTACTAACACAGGAAAAAATAATTTAAGAAGGGCACAGTGACAGAACAGGAGAGGAAATGACAACAGATGAGAGAGGTCAACAAAATTTTTGAAGACAGAGAGTAAATGGTAACTGATCTAGTGGTGGGAAAGCTGAGGTTTAAATGCCTTTGGTGAGGAATGCCAATAAAAAGGCAAAATGATTTTCCTTCCGAACCTTCCACAGTCCTGGAAAGCCTCCAGAATTCAAGACACCACATATGTCTGAGAGATGAAATATGGATGGCACTAAAAACAAGAGGATTGGTCAAAAGTCCTCATAAGGAACACTTAGAGGACATCTATCCAACACCCTAGATCTCTATCCCCATCTATCTAACACCCTAGATATCTAGCCCCAAACAAGTCTCACAGGTGACTGCCCTGTCCAACCCCCACCCCAGCCAAAGTCAGAAGACTTACTATCTCTGTAGAGGCTGAATCAAAAATTTGCAATGGTAACATCAGGTGCTTCTGAGGGTAGGGTTGATATGTTGGAATGAAAGTCCACAAACTGAATGTCATGCTTCCAGCCCACATCTGCCTACTCTTAACTCTCAGAAGTGGATCAATCTGGTATGGTAAGGGTTAGTAGGGTTCCTCTGTGGGGAAACCATCCATCTTAAGAGAAGAATATTATGTACTGATACCTGAGGATGGCCAGAGAAACGGTTCCCACCCATTGCCCTCAGTGAGGCTCATATTAGTTTCCTGTGGCTGCCACAACAAATGAACACAACTAAGTGGCTTCACACTGTGAATAAAATTAATTCTCTCACAGTTCTGGATGCTAGAGGTCCAAAATATGGCAGGGTCTTACTTCCTCTAAGGGCTCTAGGGGTGAATTTATTTCCTTCCTTTTCCAGTCACTGGTGACTCCCAAGTATTCCTTGGCTAGTGGCTACATCACCCTGGTCTCTGCCTCTGTGGTCACATTGCCTCCTTGTCTTTTGTCTAAAATGTCCCTGGGCCTCTTTCTTATGAGGACATTTGTCATTGGATTTAGGGTCTTAAGACCCTTAACTTAATTACAACTGCAAGGACTTTTTTCCCAAATAAGGTAACACTCATAGGATACAGGAATTAGGATGTGGACATACATTTTTTTGCAGGGTCATTCAACCCATTACACTTATCATTCTACAAGCTACAGCCATCCACACAAGAGTTTCTAATAAGCTTTTTTGACAGTGCTCTTAAATATTAAGGCAGAGTAGGGATCATCAGCATTGGAAAAAGATATCCAAAACAAAAGACAAAAACAAAATAATATACAGAAAAAAGGAACTTGAGGGGGCGCCTGGTTAGTCAGTTGAGCATCTGACTCTTGATTTCAGCTTCAGTCATGATCCCAAGGTCATGAAATTGAGTACAGTGTTGGGCTCTGTGCTGAGCATGGAGCCTGCTTAAGATTCTCTCTCTCTCCCCCCCCCCACTCCCTCTACCCCTCTCCCTGGCATGCACTCCCTCTCTCTTAAAAAAAAAAAAAAGGACTTGAGGGAATATGAATGATGGAGGGTACAAAAGATAACTCTTAAAAAGTGTAATTGATATTAGCAGAGGTCGAAGAGAAATAATTTTAATCACAAAATAAAAAATAAAAAAAGGAGAACATTTAGCAGTTAAGAAGAGCCCTTGGAAATTAATGTAAAATAAATAATGTAAAATTTCATTAATGCAACATGAATTAATGTAAAAAAATATAAATATGTAATGAAAATAATGAGGAGTAAATGGTTGGAATACAAGATTAATGAAATCACCTAGAAAGTAGAACAAAAATTTTTAAAAAATCAGAGGGTTAGTCCAACATTCAATTTATAAGAGTCCATAAAGAGAACAGGGAAGAGGGCAGGGAGAAACTTACAAGTAAAAATACTAAAAATGTTTCCAGAATCAGTAAACACACATTGCCAGAGTAAAAGTCTGTTGAAACATGCGCAAGGATATTCTTTCCAGCATTAGTTTTTGGTGATGGGAAGTTGGAGAGAACCTGGGCATCCACAGTTGGTAAAGTACATGGGTCAACTGTGGGATGCATCCCATGACATACTATGCAGCAGTTAGGAGCAACAAATACTATGTACACACGACAACATAGAGTATCTTAAAAGCATAAAATTTAGTGAAAACAAGAAATAGTATAGTATAATGCGTGTAAAAATACATACACACAAAATACATAGATTGTAAGAATGAATTCAATAAAAAGTATACATTCAGTACAAGTTTCTCTTGAAAGTAGAGCATTCTTTGTTTTGTTTTTTTTTAAGTTTATTTAATTTTGGAGGAGAGAGAGACAGAGTGTGAGCAGGGGAGGGGCAGAGAGAGAGGGAGACACAGAATCCTAAGTGGGCTCCAGGCTCTGGGCTGTCAGCACAGAGCCCGACACAGAGCTCGAACCCACAAGCTATGAGATAATGACCTGAGCCGAAGTCGGACACTTAACTGACTGAGCCACCCAGATGCCCCCTTTAACATAAAATTTTAAAATAGTTTCAGATGTACAGTCTATTGATTCAACAATTCTATACATTACTTGGCACTTACTATGATAAGTGTAGTCACCATACAACATTATTACAATATAATTGATTATATTCCCTTTGCTGTACTATTTGGCTTCATGACTTACTTGTTTTATAACTGAAAATGTGTAACTCTTAATCTTTTTATCTGTTTTGCACCCCCCACCCCACTTACTTCCCCTCTCTGACAACCACGAGTAGTCTATATTTAAGAATCTGGTTTTTTGTTTGTTTTTTCATTTGTTTTGTTTTTTTATATTTCACATGTAAGTGAAATCATGTGGCGTTTTTCTTTCTCTGACTTATTTCACTTCACATAATATACCCTATGTCCATCCATGTTGTCACAAGTGGCAAGACCCCATTCTTTTTTATAACTTAGTAATATTCCATTGTCTATGTATGCCACATATTCTTTATCCATTTCTCTGTGGATGGACACTTGAGTTACTTCCATATCCTGGCTGTTGTAAATAGTGCTGCAATAACATAGGGGTGCTTATATCTTTTCAAATTAGTGTTTTCATTTTTTGGGGGTAAATATCTGGTAGTGGAATTAATGGATCATATGGTGTTTCTGTTTTTAAATTTTTGAGGAAACTCCATATTATTTACCACAGTGGTTGAACCAACTTACATTCCTACCAACAGTGCACAAGGGTTCACTTTTCTCCTTGCTAACACTTCTTATCCTTTTTGCTACTAGCCATTCTGACTGGTGTGGTATGATACCTAATTATGGTTTTGACTTTCATTTCTTTGATTAGTGATGTTGAGCATCTTTGTGACTGTTGGCCATCTGTACATTGTCTCTGGAAAAAATGTCTATTCAGATCTTCTCGATTTTTTAATCAGATTTTTTTTGGTGTTTATTTGAAAGTAGAGCATTCTTGTGAAAACTTTCATATACCAATGTGGTGTAAAACAGAGAAACAATTACCATTTTGTAAAAGCAAAATGCTCTTTGGATTTTTTTCAGTTATCAAAAATATGTACTAATGTGGGTTTTTCATGAAAGTGAAGTGGTGTAAAGTAAACTTTCAGATAGCAGAGGAAACCTGTCTATTGTAAGGGCAGTTTGTATAGCAGAAATATGGGAAGAGGGTATGGATATAAAAGGGAACAAATTAATTTAATTAATTAATAATAAAAATGCCCACTGAGCATTTGACACAACTAATGAAAAGAGACCACACACCAAGATAAATCATCATAAAATTTCAGAACATCTGAATAAAGATAATATTCCAAAAGCTTCTGGTTATTGGGAAGGCAATATATTTTAACAACAAAGAATCAGGAGTTAGGGTGGCTTTGGGCTTCTCAATGATACTTAAAGTTAGAATTGAACAGAGAAGTTCCTAAATATTTCTGAAGGAAAAAAATTTCCAAGATAGAAATCTATACCCAGCCAAAATAGCAATAATTTCTGAGAATAGAATGGCAGTATTTTGAGACTGTCTTTCTGAAGAAGTTACTGGAGAATGTGAATCTCTAAAAATAAGGAATTAATTGAAGAAAGAGAAGGACATGATATTCATGCAAACAAGGGATTCAATAGAGAAAACAGGCAAAGGGGATTCCAGGATGATTATGAAGGGAAGTCTACAATGATAACTGTCAGAAGACCTAGAGAGCAGCAAATTCAGATTTGGATAGGATGACAGAGAGCTTAAGAATGATATCTTTAGGGAAAGAATTAAGCAAGTTATTCCCTGATGTACATTGTATTCAGAAAAGTTCAAAGGTTTTGTGAAGATTATATATATGAATGTATAATTTATATATATGTGTATATATATAAATGTTTGAATTGTGTATAAACATATTCATATATGTATTTATATGCACACACCTCCATATGAGCAACTCCACAAAATACAAAAGGGTTACCACTAGAGACATGTAAGCATAGTAAGTTAGTTTTGTGTGTAGCTGAGCCTTAACGGATTGTGAAATGACCCCGTATGGTGTTATAATTGCCTTGAGAGGATGGGGGAAGATAAATAAGGGGAGGGGAAGGGAATGTCAAAGACTAAAATCTTAGGTTCCATAGTGAGAAAGTCTTTAAGCAGTATCCTAAATTGAAAAATAGGGGTGCCGGGGCCCCTGGGTGGCTCAGTCGGTTAAGCGTCCGACTTCGGCTCAGGTCATGATCTCGCGGTCCGTGCGGTCCATGAGTTCGAGCCCCGCGTCGGGCTCTGTGCTGACATCTCAGAGCCTGGAGCCTCTTTCGGATTCTGTGTCTCCCCCTCTCTCTCTCTCTGACCCTCCCCCATTCATGCTCTGTCTCTCTCTGTCTCAAAAATAAATAAACGTTAAAAAAAAAAAATTTTAAAAAAAAAAGAAAAATAGAGGTGCCTGCGTGGCTCAGTCGGTTAAGCGACCAACTTTGCCTCAGGTCATAATCTTGCAGTTTGTGGGTTCAAGCCCCACACTGGGCTCTGTTCTGACAGATCAGAGCCTGGATCCTTCTTCAGATTCTGTCTGTCTGTCTCTCTCTCTCTCTCTGCCCCTCCCCCACTCTTCCTCTGTCTCTCTCTCAAAAGTAAACAAACATTAAAATTTTTAACGATAAAGAAATATCAATTATGGAGGTATAATATTAAAAAATTAAAAAAGGATACTAGAAAAAATACAGGTACAATTTACAAATGATGGTTTCTGGGAAGTGAGAGTCAGGGGTGGGGAGAGGTGTGGCAGTAGATGGCTATCTCTTCATGATAAGTTTTTAAAAAATATTTGAGTTTAAAAGTCAATGTGCATACCTTGAGAAAAAATGTGCATACCTGTATATGCAGTAATTTTACTGCATATACAGAAAAGTGTGGGGTGAAAGGAATATATAAGACCATTCATCTAGCATCAGTGGGGGAAGCATTGACATGGAGAGAGACCAGATTCACTAGGATTAAGAAGGAAATGACCATACTAGTCCAAGTATGTGGTATTGAGAGCCTGTGGTGACTTGTGAAATGGTTATGAAATAAAAGCAGGAAGCACTGTGAAGACATTCTTAATACTGTGCATCTTGAGTGGAAAGTCATAAGATGTAATGGGACTTCTTATATATTTACTCATTCAGTGAGCATTTATTGACATCCTTTATGTCCAAGCACTGCTCTAGGTCATTTGCTCCATATTGCCTGTACCTACAACTCAGATACTATCTCTCAGTGACTACGTATGGAAGGAGCTTGACCATAGACTTCATTTGTCATGTATTTATGCAGAGGGGATAATCTCTTATTTATGAAATCTTACTTGATGTTCTTTATCCCTACTTGTTTCCAAAGTGTGTCCATGGTTAATTTAGAAAATTCAAGCCCTGTTCTTACTATTTGAAGAGGGAGGGAAATAGATGCTATGTGAACAAATCAACCATATTCCAAATAAGGCTTCTATATGGGTTCAAGACATACTTTAACAGAGCTAGAACTAGGACAGAGCACTGCCCTCCAGGACAATTTCTATGTCTAACTGTATCCAATCTATAGACCATCTCTGGTTTGGAGTTGTTTCTTTTAGTTCTCCTACGTCCTTCTCTGGATGGGAAAGAGTGGCACATTGGTGGAAGCGTGATCTTTTGGCATGTGACAGTCATGAGTGAGACCCTAATCTTGCCACTTACCAGCATTGTGCATTTGGATAAATTACTCTGAGCTCACCTCCTTCTCTGTAAAATGGGATAGTAATGTCTTTCATTGACAGAGACCTAGCCCAGGGTCTGGCATCGAGTAGCCATTAGCTCTTATGTCCTTTGATAATACTGACATTCATTTTCTCCACCTGTTAGGTCTAGGTGACTATCATCTGAGTAGCAACCTGTGATATTTTGTGTGAACAGGCTGTGAGATCATCAGCTCCCCTCTGATGGGGAGACAGCCTCCTCAGGTTGGGAGATGAAACAGACCCGGGATGGCATATGTCTCCTTAGCACTTCTGGAGTAGCCTAGGAAGTGAAAACAGCAGCTGGGAACAGCTGGTGTAAATAAATTCTGACATTTAAAAGAGTGTTAACAATAGGGGCCTTACAGGCTGGGAGTGAAATATTTCTGTCCCTGTTTTCTTTTTCACATTCTGATGCTCAACACATATGGAGTTTTACCAGTGTCTGCAGAGGGTTTAGCAGTAGCTAGTTCTGTGTACAGAGGGCCAAGGATGCTCTCTTCTGCTTGGTCTGGTTCTCACATGCCTCTGGAGGGGATGTAGATTTTCTCTTTTGAGTAAGCAGTTGGTTGGGAGTTGCACTTGAAAGCTAGAGGAAAGCTCTGGAGATTTTATTTCCAGGGGACATGTTCCCAGTGACCTGAAGGTAGTTTGAATGTTATATGAGAAGGCTTTCCTAAAGCAGAGAAAGAAGACAGTGGAAGGAAGAGCCCCTATGTTGGGCAAGTGACGAGATGAGTCTGAGCGAGAGGGGGCAGGCAGCCTATGCCAGTGCTCATGACTCACTGGATACGAAGTGTGCAAGTAACTGAGCCACCCATCTCAGAGGCTTGGGACTCAGTGAAAGGAGGGCTGTGAGGTAAGTTGGTCACCCTCGATGTATTTAAAGAGGAAGTATAGATAGAAGCATTGCAGTGTTTTTACTTGTCTCAGAGGAAATGGGATTTGATGAAAACCATTAGCTTAGGCTTGAAGAGAAGCAGAGCTTCCTGTCTCCATGGAAACAAACCAGAACTGCATAAGCACAGGACTACAGGGCAGAAGGCGCACACAAACAGAAAATGGCCCTAAGCTAGCCCATTGGCTCTATCCACTGCTCCCAGGGCTTCTGGAGGGAGGAAGGTAGGCTTGGGGGAGCAGTTGTGCTGTCTCCAAACTGGGACAGGGACAGCCAAGCCAGAGATGCTTACAAATGCACACCGGAAGCAATTGGAAACTTCATGTATGTAAAGCGTGTCATAGTTTTCAAAGCATCTTTGCTTCCATGTGTTTTTAAACGTATCATGTGGCCTCCATCCAGGAATATTGACAACATGGCACAACTAGAGAAAGGCTGCTGAGGGTTAGCCTAGAGTATCCTGTCCATACAGACTTCAGTGTGAGTTTTAATCTGCACATGCATTCATGCACACACTTATTCACATACACTAGTCTTCACGTACACAGGGGTACATACAGGGTATAAAATGCCAAGACCCACTGTCCAGATCCTCCTGCCCTAAGGACTAATGGGGAGTGGTGAACTTTCCCTATTAGAGGAGGAATTCTTCTGGTTCCATCTCTTGAGTGAGTGGAATGGCTCCCATAACAAGCATGGTCACAGCTGTCTGTCTGTCCTGCCACCAACTCATTTGCTGAGTGTGTTTGAGAATTAAGTGCAATTCAGCAAATGCTTATTGAGTATTTACTATACACAAGACACTTTGCTAGACTGAGATCACAAAGATAAAATAAGGAGATTGTAGATTGATTAAGGAAATAATTTAAAATATATGTAATGGAATCTAAATTCAAACAGATCCAGGGTTTTAGCCCTATCCAAAGCAATTCATTTAATATATATACCATATATTTTTTTAAGATTTGTAGATGTCACATATTTTGAGCACCTACTATCTTGCAAGGCATAACTGAGGATACAAAATTGAATAGGACCTAGGTCCTGTCCAGAAGGAAGAGACCAACAAGTGTATCTTCAATATTAAACTTTGGATCTCCTGAATCACCTGTCATTGCTTCTCTTTGGATATTAGAAGATGGCACCTCAGTATCTCCCAGACCTGACTTGTGTGTAGGTGAACTATACGGTAATTTTCCTGCCGGGATTCAGACACTGGAATCAACCATAGAAATTCATTTATTCATGCAGCTAATGTTACTGAGTTCTTGCTGTACATCACCTGCCTCTAGGGGCGGAGGATCTATCAAACAAGGACAGAGAGCTGTTACCCTCAAGGAGCTTGTAGTCTAAGTAGAGAGACAGCACAGGGAAAGCATTTAGATTAGAAGAGGCAAAGATCAGTCAAGGCCAAGTGAAGAAATTGCCATTGAGACGTAGTTTATTTATTTTTTTAAATATATGAAATTTATTGTCAAATTGGTTTCCATACAACACCCAGTGCTCATCCCAAAAGGTGCCCTCCTCAATACCCATCACCCACCCTCCCCTCCCTCCCACCCCCCATCAACCCTCAGTTTGTTCTCAGTTTTTAACAGTCTCTTATGCTTTGGCTCTCTCCCACTCTAACCTCTTTTTTTTTTTTTTTCCTTCCCCTCCCCCATGGGTTCCTGTTAAGTTTCTCAGGATCCACATAAGAGTGAAACCATATGGTATCTGTCTTTCTCTGTATGGCTTATTTCACTTAGCATCACACTCTCCAGTTCCATCCACGTTGCTACAAAAGGCCATATTTCATTTTTCCTCATTGCCACGTAGTATTCCATTGTGTATATAAACCACAATTTCTTTATCCATTCATCAGTTGATGGACATTTAGGTTCTTTCCATAGTTTGGCTATTGTTGAGAGTGCTGCTATGAACATTGGGGTACAAGTGCCCCTATGCATCAGTACTCCTGTGTCCCTTGGATAAATTCCTAGCAGTGCTATTGCTGGGTCATAGGGTAGGTCTATTTTTAATTTTCTGAGGAACCTCCACACTGCTTTCCAGAGCGGCTGCACCAATTTGCATTCCCACCAACAGTGCAAGAGGGTTCCCGTTTCTCCACATCCTCTCCAGCATCTGTAGTCTCCTGATTTGTTCATTTTGGCCACTCTGACTGGTGTGAGGTGATATCTGAGTGTGGTTTTGATTTGTATTTCCCTGATAAGGAGCGACGTTGAACATCTTTTCATGTGCCTGTTGGCCATCCGGATGTCTTCTTTAGAGAAGTGTCTATTCATGTTTTCTGCCCATTTCTTCACGGGGTTATTTGTTTTTCGGGTGTGGAGTTTGGTGAGCTCTTTGTAGATTTTGGATACTAGCCCTTTGTCCGATATGTCATTTGCAAATATCTTTTCCCATTCCGTTGGTTGCCTTTTAGTTTTGTTGGTTGTTTACTTTGCTCTGCAGAAGCTTTTTATCTTCATAAGGTCCCAGTAATTCACTTTTGCTTTTAATTCCCTTGCCTTTGGGGATGTGTTGAGTAAGAGATTGCTACGGCTGAGGCCAGAGAGGTCTTTTCCTGCTTTCTCCTCTAAGGTTTTGATGGTTTCCTGTCTCACATTCAGGTCCTTTATCCATTTTGAGTTAATTTTTGTGAATGGTGTGAGAAAGTGGTCTAGTTTCAACCTTCTGCATGTTGCTGTCCAGTTCTCCCAGCACCATTTGTTAAAGAGACTGTCTTTTTTCCATCGGATGTTCTTTCCTGCTTTGTCAAAGATGAGTTGGCCATACGTTTGTGGAAAGAATGAGTAATGGTTGACTAGAAGCAAAAGGGAGGACATCCCAGCAGGTTAGTAGTCAAGAAGGTATAAAAGGTATATTCTGAGTAACTTGAATGAATCAAGTCAGGAAAAGTAGTGAACATGAAACTAGAGGCAAAGGCAGAGGCTCATCATGAAGGGCTCATTATATGGGCTAAGCTAATGAGTTTAAATCTGATTCCGGAAGCTCTTGGGAGGTTCTCAAGTTTTAAGCAGGGAAGATGACCAGTTTACAATCAAAGATGATCATCCTGAACATAAGGGAAGGGAAGCAAAAATAATGTAAAAACAGAGAGGGGGACAAAACACAAGAGACTCTTAAATACGGAGAACAAACAAAGGGTTACTGGAGGGGTTGTGGGAGCGGGGATGGGCTAAATGGGTAAGGGGCTTTAAGGAATCTACTCCTGAAATCATTGTACTGTTTGCTAACTAACTTAGATGTAAATTAAAAAAAAATAAGTTAAAAAAAAAAAAAAAGATGATCATCCTGAAGAAATTATTTAGAGAAACAAGACTGAAGACAGGGAGACACTTTAGGAGCAAAGCAGAAGAAGCAGTGAGGCCCAAAGCAACCCAGTGGTGTGGCTATGGACAGGATGGGCCAGATCCAAGAGGTGTTGGTTAGATAGCATGTGCATGTCTTGGTGACTGTTTGGGTGTGTCTGAGTGTGGACTGGGGGTAAAAATAAGAGGGAAGTCTCTTGGACTGCTTCTAGATTTCTGAATTGAGCCACTTTGTGGCTAGGGGAGAACACAGGACAAAGAGGTTTTGAGGGAAGGAGGATAGGTTTTAGATCTGTTGAGTTGGAGAAAGCATAACACACTTTACACCTGTTGGCTAGTTTACAGCAGTAATATAGGGCTTGTTTCAGGTTGATTTTTTTTAAGCTGTAATTTTTTGAGATTGTGCTATACATTGAAAATTACACCAATGCCATGACACACATTGTTTCATTTAATCCTCACATGACCCTATAAGGTATTACTATCTTCTTTTATGAATAGGGTAACCAAGAGGGAAGTTTGGTAATTTGCCTAAGCTCACAAAGCTGTTAGGCAGCAGGTTCAGAATTTGGAAATGAGAGCTGCCATGGCCAAACACCTATGCTGTTAAACACATCCTGCATATGGTAAATGTCCTTTTTGGAAGGAAATTAGCTGGCATACAGAACAGCACATCTTGATGGAAATGAAGGGGTCTTTGGTGGCTGGCAAGACATGTAGAATTTTCTGGCCCTGCAGACAGAGATTTTATGTTCAACACCAGTAATCAGAGTAGTGTTCGAAGTCCCTCCCTTGACTACAAGGACCCTTTCTTGGATGAGTTGTGTGACCATGAAGGTCACATATAAAGCTATGAGAGCTTGTTGGGAGCATCTGCATTTCCCCAAGACACTGTTTCGTATATCAGTTGTCAGAGTTGTATCTTAGATTGGGATAAAAATTATTTGAGGTAGAACGGACTGTAAGAGACTATAAGTGGCCTCTGTGTTACAATCGAGGAAACCTGAATAGAAAGTGAAGCAACTTGCCCAAGTTATAGTCAGCTATTTAGTGGAGGATCTTGACTGGAACCTAGGTTCTCTGGCTCTCTGTCCAGAGTGCTTTCTTCCTCTGTACAATAGGTGTAGTTTAGTAGTAAAATATGGACACTGTAAACAGTATATCTGGGTTTGAATCCCATCTCTATTACTTGTCATCTTTGTGAACTTAGACAAGTCACTTCATATTTTCATACCCTTAATTACCCAACTGCAAACAAGGATACTAGTATCCACCATGTAGGATGGTTGAGAAAACTAAATCAGATCATGCATGTGAAGTGTTTAGTACCTGGGAGAGAGTTAATACTTAATCAGTGTTAGCTATTAATAGCAGATTTCTTCTCTCCAGAACCTAGTCTACACCTCAGAAGGTAGAGCTGGGAAAGAGTCATTCTTCTTACCTACCAAGTAACCCCTCTGAGTCAGTTACAGGAGCTGAGATGTTTTGGGATACCACTGGTAGGGCTAATTGACTATGGCACCCTTCAGGGAATAGTAATAACATACCAGTAGACCACATGCTTGTGCCCCACATGTGGCCATCACCTTAGACATTCCTCTTCTTGCAGTTTCTTGGAAATGCCCTGGACTTTCTGCCTTCTGCTCCTGTGGTCTAGAGTAGGCCCCTGCCCCTTTAGTTTTCCTTGTTGAATTCTTGCCCTCACAGCCTGTTTCAACTTTGACCTCTTTCATGAGATATTTCCAGATCCATACCCCTCCTCCCATTCTTCAATTAGGATTAAAATCTTCCTCCCATATACTCTCATAATACTATGCATCTGTCTATTATAGAATCTATTACTCATAATAACATGCAATTTTGTTATAGAACTTAATAATATTCAAGACAAGAGCTAACATTTATTGAAAGCTCGTCATCTGCCAGATGCTATGCTAAATACTTTATATACATTATTTCAGTTAATTTTTATAACAGCCTCATGAGTAAGGTACTGTTGTTAACCCCAGTTTATAAATGAGAAAATGGAGACTGAGAGACTCTGAGCCATGCCTAAGGCTGCACATTTAAGTGAGTGGAGTGTATTGGAGCCATAAATGTTCCTGTCACCTGTTAGTTTTTGTTTCTTGTGCTAGAGATGGCTTTCCCTGTAATTGGATCTCTCCTAAGATCTTAGTGCCTGGTTCTTGGCTCAATAAATAATTGCTGAATTGAAGGGAGATCCAGTAACACCAGGCCCCTCTTAGAGGATGCCATACACCCTGTGACTTTCTGGAGAATAATATTGCAGAGATGAAGGAAGATGCTGGTATCTTAAAAGTAAGGAGCATAGTCACTGGCACTGGAGATCCAGATGGCAGCCTCAGAGAGACTGTTTATTGTGCACAGTGATGGCCCCTACCTGCATCTTCCAGATAAGTAATTGTCTCACATTGAGCAGTTTTTTCATGTGGCTATTGCTAGTAATATTTTTTTTTAGTTATTGATCATGTTCCTTGCCACTTTCTTATTGACATGTTTATCTTTTTCATATGAACTTAAAAGACCCATTTGTTTAGCAAAGATATTAACCTTTTTTATCATATGTAGCAATATTTAGGGAATAAATAATTGCTTTTCAAGGATAGTTAAAGTTGTTATCATATCAGGAGTTGTGGGCAACTAAGTCTGTTGGAAGCAGAAAAAGACTATAAAATGGTTATTCTTTTTAAATTTAGAGCACTTCATTTAGAAAGCATTCCATATGTGTTCTTTTGTTTGATTCTCACAGTGGTCCTAGGAATTGTGTTACCATTATTTTAGAAATAAGGATATTAAAGCTCAAAGTGATCAAGTATTATGCCCTAAGTCATAAATCTGAAAGTGTGGTATTCTGGTGTGGTGGAAGCCAACCATCGTATCCAGAAAGGTCACCTTCCAGGGGCTGGGTCGAAGTGTTCAGGGAAAATAAACAGAGAAATCAGTAAGTAGGACAATCAAGATAAATTATCAAGATGAGGGACTGTTCTATCCGTACTCACCATTTTATAGAGACATTTGAACTATTATATTGGGACTTCATTAGGTGCCTATTTGGTGATGTTGAGACAGTAGCCAAATATAAAAAGGCCTGATTGTCTTTTGAAGAATTTTTTACACATGGAATTTCTGGTTGGCTAAGTTCTTAAATTTTTTTTTTAACGTTTATTTATTTTTGAGACAGAGAGAGACAGAGCATGAACGGGGGAGGGTCAGAGAGAGAGGGAGACACAGAATCTGAAACAGGCTCCAGGCTCTGAGCTGTCAGCACAGAGCCCGACACGGGGCTCGAACTCACGGACCACGAGATCATGACCTGAGCCGAAGCCGGACGCTTAACTGACTGAGCCACCCAGGCGCCCCTAGTTGGCTAAGTTCTTAAATGGCTGAAACAATCGTGTCATCTCTTCTGCCACACCCTAACTAACTTCGTACAGATTCATCCTTTAATACTCTGATACCTTTATTTAATGTGTGTATATGTGCAGTGTGTATATACACACACTGCACATATGCACACATATTTATATACATACTTAATACATACACATATTTTCACATGTTTGTGATGCTTTGTATTCATGCTGCAACTCTAATGCACACACATACTGTTCTTCAGTTTGTCCTTCCATGAAGTACTTAAGGACCCAGCAGAAGACTGTACCATTCTGAATTCACCTTGAACAGCATACACTATATTGTATACTTGTACAGTATATTTAAGCCTATTCCAAGAATGTTTCCACTAAAAATCCCATTTTTCTTATCTGTTTTTCAGAAGAGGAGTTAATGTTTACTTAATAGAATAATATAATATGAAATAATGTTTAAGAAGATGGCTTTGCTAACATACAGACCTGGATTTAATTTCCTGTCTGCCACTGAGCTCCAAAGAGTACCTCTTTTCTTAGCTATCCCTTAGGCATCTCACATTCAGGATGCTCTAAAGTGAATTCATTGTCTCATTCTTATACCCTAAACTCAGCACTCTCCCTTTGTTACCTTTTACCACATTTATTACACAAGATAGCAACCTTAGTTAATGCCTTCTTTTCACTTATTCTCTGCATCTAATTGCTCATCAAGACCTGCTGATTCCACCCTTGAAAGGTTTCATGAACTGTATCCTGGATTGTAGCAATTGTCTCTTTAAGTACTCTCCTTACTGGAATCTGGCCTGTTGTCCATCACCAAAGCAGTCTTTCCAAAGTAGACATTTAATTACATGATTTGTATATCTTAACTATTTATAATGGCTTCCTATTGCCTAAGTAATGGACTCATTCATGTTTTCACTTGTTCAGGTTTTCAACAAATAGATATTGAACTTCTGCTATGTGCCAGCTAGTGTTCTAGATGCTGCCTGCACAGCAGAGAACAAAACAAAAAGTCCTGTACTCATGAAGCTTGAATTCTAATATGAGCATATCCAATTGTTGCATATTTTCATTTAGGTAAATGAAAAGGCAAACCCTGTTCTTGAAAAGGAATATTTTTTTTTTTTTCAACGTTTATTTATTTTTGGGACAGAGAGAGACAGAGCATGAACGGGGGAGGGGCAGAGAGAGAGGGAGACACAGAATCGGAAACAGGCTCCAGGCTCTGAGCCATCAGCCCAGAGCCCGACGCGGGGCTCGAACTCACGGACCGCAAGATCGTGACCTGGCTGAAGTCGGACGCTCAACCGACTGCGCCACCCAGGCGCCCCGAAAAGGAATATTTTAAATCACAAAGATGTTTCTTTCCTCTAACTTTAATATTAATAAACACAAATAAGACTTTCCTTTTTTAAATGTTTATTTATTTTTGAGAGAGAGAGCATGCATGCAATGGAGGGGCAGAGGATCTGAAGTGAGCTCTGAGCTGGCAGCAGTGAGCCCGACATGGGACTCAATCTCATGAAGCATGAGATCATGACCTGAGCTGAAGTCAGACACTCAACCGATTGAGCCACCCAGGGGTCCCCAAATAAGATTTTCACTTTACTAAATTGAAACTTACTTGAACACTTATATATCTAAGAATAACCAGGGTATTGCTTATTACTTAGAACATGAGGAACAGAGACTTTTTCTACAAGTAGTAAATTGTATTCTAAAGCTATAGTAATTGAAACAATGTGGTAGGATGTAGAAATAGGAGGACCAAAAAGATGTGTGTGTGTGTGTGTGTGTGTATGCATGTCTGTGTGTGTATATATATATATATATATATATATATATATATATATATATGGGTGTATATATCAACACACACACATATATATGAATTTACAATAGTATATATGTCATTTCAAATTAGTGAAAATGACCTATTCAATAAAAGGTGTTAATCTATGGCCAGCACTTAAAAAGAAAAAATTGAATTAGATCCCTAACTCTCATATCTTATACCATAATAAACTGCAGGTGGAGCTAGTACATATGTATATTTTTTAAGTAAATCATAAAAGTATTCAAAGAGATTATGCACAATTTAAAATTCTTCAAGGGGAAGGCTTTTATAAGGATGATACAAATTAATAAGCCATTAAGGAAATAATTAATACATTTGAATTTGAAAAAATAAAAATATACTACCATAATTCATTAATAAAATGAAAAGACAAAATGAGTTAGTTTTGAATTTTATTTTAATTTTTTATTTTAGAGAAAAAGAGAGTGTGAGGGTGAGTAGGGGAGGGCAGAGGAAGAAAGAGAACATCTTAAGCAGGCGCTGCTCTTAGCATGGAGCCTGTGTGGGGCTGGATCCCACAACCCTGGGACCATGACCCGAGCTGAAATCAAAAGTGGGACGCTCAACCAACTGAGCCACCCAAACGCCCCTAGTTTTGAATTTTAGATTGAGTCTGTAGTGGATTAGATGTAAATTTTTTTTAAAGGTGATTGGCTAGTAATAAGACTATAAAAAGATCTGTTTGTGAACAGAAGATGAGGATATCAAGCACTGATGACTGAAATATAAAGAGAAAACTCGTGAAGATTTTAGGTGGTAAAATTGTCAGGATATGGTAAATGAGAGACTGTATTGGGTGAGGAAAGATCATGGAGGATATCCCAAGATTCAGTTGTAAATGTCTTGGAGAACTTTGTTGCCATTTACTGAGATGAATAATAGAGGAGAAAAGAAAAAAAGAAAAAAAAAGCTCTTGTTCTGGGAGAAAGATGCTTTTGATTTCAGACAGAGTTTGAGGTCGGCGAGGGCCAAATAAGTAGATAAGATTAACCAATATCTGTGTTTTAAGAACAGAGAGAGAAAAGATGTGACATGCTATCAGGACATGGTAGAGCAAATGGTAAAAATAGACAAGTTTATCCATGGAGGACATATAGGAAAGAAAAAAAACAGAGATAGAGATTTATCAGAAATACTAACCATTAAAGAGTTGGAATATCAAGATTGGTCAAAAGGAGATCATGAAAACACCACATCATGAAAGATGAAGAAGTACACAGTTTCAAAAAGGAAGAAGAAAATCCCAAATGTTGAATGAGTCCTAGAGTCATTTTCAGTCAGTCATCTTCAGTCAGTACAAACATGACTGAAAAATAGCTGTTGAAGTGGGCAATGTGAGGACCTGGCTGGTTTTTAAAAATTTTTTTTTTAATTTTGAAATAATAGAGAACCCAGGAAATTGCAAGAAAAAAAGTACAGAGAACTCTTCATGTACCTTTTACCTGGTTTCCCTCAGTGATAACCTCATGCATAACACCATAGAACAATACCAAAGCCCGGAAGTTGGCATTGGTACAGTCCAAAGAACTAATTCTGACTTTGCAGGTTTTACATGCGTGTGTGTGTGTGTGTGTGTGTGTGTGTGTGTGTGTGTGTGTGTGTGCATGCGCGCACGTGTGTATAGTCTCATGCAGTTTTATCAGGTGTAGAACCTGAATTGTGCAACCACCCCCACAATCAAGATGCAGACATGTTTCATCACCACAAGACTTGCTCATGCTCTCCCTTTATAACACACCATTGTCCCTTAGCCATTCCCCACAACCCCTGGTGACCACTAATGTGTTCTCCATTTCTAATTCTGTCATTTTAAGAATGCCATATAAATAGAATTATATAGTAGGTAACCTTTTGAAATGGGCAGTTTTTTTCACTAGGTAGAATTTCCTTAAATTCTCCCCAGATTGTTCCATGTAATAATAGCCCATGCCTTTTTACTTCTGAATAGTATTCCATGGTGTGGATGTACCACTGTTTGTTTAACCATAAACCCGTTGGAGGACATTGGGTTGTTTTTAGTTTGGGGCTATTACAGATAAAGTTAGGATGAATATTTCTGCATAGATTTTTGTGCAAACAAGTTTTCTTTCCTCTGAGATAAATGCTCAAGAATACAATTGCTGGGTCATATGGTAAGTGCATGTTTAGTTTTATCAATCTTTCTAGCATGGCTGTACCATTTGATATTCCTGCTAGCAATATATGAGAGTCCTATGTTTTCCAGGTCCTCACCGGCCTAGCTTAAAAATAAATAATAGACCATGAACATTAATATCACAACTTTATGTTGATATTGTAAGACAATATAAGTAATGTTGGCTAACGATGATTAAATATGTGACTTTTTAAACAATATTATGAAACAGTAAATTCTTAGAAAAAGAGAATAAACAAAAACAGAAGGCTAACATTGAGTGTGTAGAACAGATGAATAACTTTTAATTTTAACAATTAAGGGCTTTAAAGCAAACAGATTAATCAGCACAGCTTCCACTGCTAACTTCCCTCTTCATCTGTTTATTAAAGAATCCAAATTAATGTTCCTTATCTTGCATGACCTCTCAAAGTTTAGCGGAACCTACTTTTCCACCCTTGATCCTACATTCCTCTCCTTTAGCCCTGCCACACACCTGCTGCTACTGGATTTCCCAGGTACACATACCTCCATTTTTTGCTTTGCTTAGAAGAAGCCACCTCTCATAACCCCCTCCACTTGCGTGCTTTATTTGATTGGGGATTCATCTTGTAAGGTGAAATTCCTCATTAAGTTTCCTCATCTGTTTCCATCGCACTATGTATAATCCTCTATTAGAACCCTTGTCTTATAGTTATTTGTGGATGTCTTTGTCCCTTTCATAAAATTATGAAGGCAGGCACCATGGTGAGTTCGTCTTTCTTTCCCTAGCACTTAGCAAGCATAATTAGTATGCACACAGTAGGCTCCCAGTAAATGCCCTCCTGTAAACAAATCAAAGGCCATCTTCCGTGTTTGTGGGGTGTCTGTATTTGTCAGAAATTTTCCTGAGATCTTGGGCATTGTTTTCAATGGGTATAATGCCCTTGAAGCCCAAGTTTAATATTGGCTGAAGAGCTGGGCACAGATTAGTGTAATAGAACTCCCATTATTTTGCTATTATCAAGGGACAACTCTAAGAGCTGTGTAGACCTTCTCCATTACAGGGAGAAAGAGGGAACATTTGTCATTATCAGTATGGTGGACATGACCCAGTGTAATCAAATCGTTGCTATTTGAGAGGCTTTTAAATGGCTTTCTTTGCTGTCATAATTTGTCCCACATGCTCATTTCACTGTAGCATTTGTGTCAAAATCTTATGCTTTTCAAGATTAGAAAAGAATTTTATGCTTGAACCTAGGTCTCTTTTTCTGGTCTGTGGAATCTCATAGTAATTGCTTTCACCACATGGAAATTTGTAATAGTGTTAGAACCTCACTTCATTCTGAGCTTATGGCCCATAGTCAAGCCCCTATAATTAGACATGTTTTCTGTGCACTTGCAGACATGGGCACACTGAGGTGGCTGAAATAATACCTCCCAATTTCCCCAGTTGATAATCACAGTCTTTACAACTTGGTTATATACTGGGTACTTGGCATTTCTAGCTGTTAAGTTCTGATTCTGTTAGAGTTGTGGTTGAATTAAAAGTTCTTTATTTTCCCCTTGGTGTTAAGTGAGCCACGACATTTTCAACACTTAATTATCATTGCATCCTAAAATATTCCTCATTTAGCAAAAATATTGAAATTACTTTTTCCCAGTTGAAGAAGCAAACTCAGATATGTAGGGAGAACACTGAAATGTGTTCCACAGAGAACCCAGGAAATGGACAGCAACTGAGAGCATTTGGAAGAATAAGAGGGACCCCAAAGCCAGTTTAGGGGTTCGCGTTACTATTACCCATATTAAACTAAACTTGATAATCAGTCTGTTTAGCCAGAGGGCACATCCATAAGCTGAAGTTCACCAGTCCAGAGGAGTTCCCCTAACCCTCACCAGAGTTGACTGAAATGGCAATAAAATAGGTTATGATCTTCCTCCCTTCTCCTCCCATGACCTTCTGTGCTATACACAGGGCAGTGTCTCCTCTATCACCTTGCCACTACATTTTCACATTACACTATTCCCTTAGATCAAGGTTGCCAGGGGTCAAATATAATACGAGGGAGGGGTGACCTTATTTGCAAATGTTAATATCTCAGTCAGCAAGTGTCTCTGGCCAAGAACTGAGGGAAGAAGATACAGATAATTTAAGTGGAGGTAGACAAGGAGATGAAACATTTATTTGCTCCTTTATCAAAATACATTTTCAGCAAACATTTATCAAGCACATGTGTGTTGGGCACTCTGGGTTTGATAGTGAACGAGAAGATGAGGCCCAACCCCCTCATGAGCTTTATATTCTAATGGCAAAGACAGAAAACAAGTGAGTAAACATACAAATACCATGATATTAATGGTAAATGTCATGAAGAAAATGAGCAGGCTTTTGGAATAGCAGCTCTAACTCTCATCTTAGAATGGGGAAGAAAATCAGACTTAAGAGAATAGCTACCATTCCTGGACAGTCTGCATGGGTCTGACCTCTATGTCAGATCTGTGGATAATGCTTTTCTCAGCTGACACAGCCTCTTCCTCACAGTTCCCTACAGGAGAACTGTGTGCTTTTCTCTAAGGGATGGTGCATTTACTCTGAAAATGTCATTTTCCAGCCAACTTGGCTACAAAAAATAACCAAGCAATAGTATCTTGAATGTACTAATTAACCTGTGTGGAGCTCAGTGTCCTTTGCTCAGTGGTGTTCAAAAGGATGCCTCTGTGTTAACTAGTGGTGAAAGATACCCGAGTGGATAAAACAACTTAATATTCTTTCCAGAGATAAGGAGCCAGAATCCAGGACTGTGCTGTTATTGGCATACCCACCCTCTACATTCCCTGTGCATACACCTATGAATAGAAAAAAAAAAAAGTCTAAAACGGTCAGAGGGAACCTCAAGGCCAAGTTGTGTCCCAGATTGGGTACCCCCCAGAGAGGAGGTGTGTTATTCATTCAGTCACACGTTTCTGGCCTCTTTCCTCAGCACTGTCCTCAGAAGTGGTAGCAAATCACTGTCCCTAGGTTGGGCTGTGCTGGTCATTTTCACAGAAGAATTAAGCATAAGTTATCCCTTCTTTCTAGGAATTCTTGTCCATCTAGTCTTTCAACCTTGGTCAAGATTTGCTCCTGGCTAAATTTGAGAAGTAGGTGGTATTTATATTTGAAATCATGCACACTTGCTCTCCCCCAGTTTACTGTCACTCCTTCCTTTTCCCCATGCTTTTGTCAGCAAGGAAAATGATTTGATAGACTAACTAGTTCACATGCGGTGTTTTGGTCTGGGTTTTTCTGAAAGAAGACCCTAAGAAAAGGATTGGGTATTCGTGGTTTATTTGGGAGGTGCTCCCTAACTGCAAAAGGGAGAAAGTGGGAGAAACCGAGGAAAAGCCAAAGAATACACATTAATTGAGAGGGTTACTAGTATGGACTGCTGAGGCTTAATCTACTGGGAACCTTCTAAAGAACCATATAGAATGTACCTCAGAATTGCTCTACCAGGGCTTGAGAAATTAGGATATATATTTATATATAATCTCCAATTCCTGTTCCTCCTTGAGTGATGATACTTTTGGGTTGCCCTGTTTGTGAGCTGAGCAAGCTCCTGGGGCACTGGAGAAATCCCTTAGGCAGAGAAACAGAAAGATGTGAGCATCTGAGGTGAGAGCTGTCACATCTGTCAAGTACACAGGATCTGTCAACTGCAGCTTTAGGACAACTCAGAGGTGGTCTGAGAGGATATGAGGTGGGGCATCCAGGGCATATGCTGTATGTGGTCCATTCAAGGAGTATTTCACTTGTTCAACATTTGTTGAGTACCTATTGTGTGCCAGGAATAGTTTTTCTGAGGTTAGTGTCCAGGAGAATTAAAAGAAGCAGGGTGAGAACAGATCTGAGGCATGGAGAGTCTGGGAGAGCAGGTGTTTCGCTGCCCCGAATGATGAGATCCCTCAAAGGGTCGGAAAGATAGGTGCCCTGGGAATAGGTATGTGCTTAGAAGCCATGGGCTGGGTAAGACACATCTGTCACATCCTGCAAGGCCAATCAGAGACCTGAACGTTTAGGTCAACATGACCCTACCCCTCCCCTATAACCTTATTCCTCTTCCCAGGCCCACTTGATGGTCCATGCCCTGACACCTGCCATGCCAGCTTGAAGTCACTACCCTTTCCTCTTCTTCCTTCCCTCACCAGCACACCCACGATTGCATTTAATCCCAGTCTGTACTTTTCCTGCTCAGCCTTCCTGCCCTTTTCACCCTCCTCCTCACCGTGAAGTACAGTATTCCCATTATCATTACTTAGTTCCCCATCTACACAGCTAATCCTGTTAAGGACCAATTTAAGCAATGCTAGAGTCTGGAGCTTTTATGACTTAAGCAATTGAGGATCTCCTTATGTTACCAATGATGAATGCTATAATAAATAAGCAGAGTCTCAATTAAAATACTCATTCATCATGTTTGATGTCACAGAAGTCTAATATCGAACTCAATAGGTCTGTAAATTAAAAATATTGCATTTCAGTAGCCAGATGGTCATTCCTTCTTAGAACTTCTGGATGCTGTCCCCTAATCTGTGTCTGGCCCCATATATCAGTTTCATGCCCCCAGCCTGTGTCTTCTAGCCCCAGTCCACTTCTGTTTCCCGGGGGTAAGAGAGCAGAGGAGGGCTATCAGGAAGGAGGGACTCTACTACAGTCCACAGCACTGTGCTCGTCCTACCCACCTGTCTTGGGTCACCTGGAACGCAGTCCAGACAGCCAGAGCAGAGATCCTCAGAGTACCAACCCTTTGGCAGCTGTACAAACCAAACAACCATTTCACCTGTAATACCCCCTCAGCTCCTTGTGGGTGAATGAAGCAGATGGGAGCAAGCGCTAGCCTTTCTCAGGTGGCTTCCATGCAGAGTGGAAGTTCGGGCTCTTTCTGCCCTATTTTGGTTCCTTTTCCCTCTCTGTCTCCACCTGGCTTTTGATAGTTAAGGTTAACATTATAATTAAACAATCAATTTAGCAGATTTTCTTTGGGGATTTCCTTTCTTTTCCTTTTGGCAACTGTAGCTTCTCTTATCTCCAGAGATTCCCTGTGAAGTATGTCTGAGGTGTTTGCACTTTCCTTCATCTACCATTGTTATGTTCATATTCTTAAAAAATTTTTTAAGATTATTTATTTATTGAGAGAGAGAGCGAGAGAGAGAGAGAGAGAATGCATGAGCAGGGGGAGGGGCAGAGAGAGAGAGGGAGACAGAGAATCCCAAGCAGGCTCCATGCTGTCAGTGCAGAGCCTGACATGGGGCTGGATCCCACGAACCATGAGATCATGACCTGAGCCAAAATTAAGAGCCAGATGCTCAACCAACTAAGCCACCCAGGTGCCCCCATTGTTGTTTTTTTTAATGCTGTTTTCCAGGACTAACAAATGGTAAATAAGAAGTAGCATATGCATGATTTATATAAGCAGGAAGGAATATATTTACTTCTCTCTGCAGGAGAAGAGACGGAGGCAAGCTAATGGCTGTTACCCAAGGCCTTGCTCCCAAACATCATGGGGATTTGGGAGTCTAAGAATATTAATTGGATATAGCGAGAACAGTGGCAATTTCAGGTACCCAGTAGGAACATGCTGTGCTGAAATAGAGTGTAAGAAAAATTTACCTGGTGGTGATTTGGTCTTAATTTCTTCCATGTTTTGTTTCTTGTACAAAACATATATGTGGCAAGAGATGGGAACAGGAAAAGAGAGTTCATGGAGGGGAGAAGAGAAGAAATAAACTTTGAAAATTCTAGTTGCCATGGTAACATAATGAGCTCCAAAAGTGGTATCTCTGAACTAGTTTCGCATGGAAAGGCAGGGGAGCCCAGAAGGAAGGAATTAAAATAATACAAATAATAAAACTGATCATGGAGCAAAAAGCACCTCAGAAGAGCCACTGCTTGCCACTCTCTGGGGGCCTGGACTGCTGAAGCTGCTTGCTCCTGGTTGACCACAGCAGAGCCGGTGGGATTATGCTTCGGGGCTAGAATGCTTTTCACAACCTCCTGGGCTTTGGGCGAGGCGCAGCTCAGAGACTCTGACAAAAGAAATTGTCAGAATTGTGTGTGAAGGTTAGCATGCTGAGAGCCCCCTTAAAGCCAGTCTGTCCTCCTGCCCTGTTCTCCTGCCTTTCCTCCCTCCCACCTGTCATCCTTTATAGCCCAGCATTAGACCTTCCAGTGGATTTCACTGCAGCCCAAGTGACAATGTGTGCTGTATCACTTTTACTGCAGCAGTTTGGAGCAGAGCCCCCATTGCTGAGCATTCATTGTAACTGTAAGGCTCTTCTCCCCAGCCAAGTGCCCCAGAGCTGTGTGAGCTTTAGAAAAGAGCAGGCAGCATTTAGAAGCATAAAATTAGAAGGTTGAGAAGGAGTTGTAAGTAATGGTTTATTGACTACCCTTAAATTGGAAATGCACCCAAAGCATCTTAGAAATGTTTACACTGAAAAAAAAGGTATTTTAATAAATCCCTCAAAACCCCCTTATTTCATTCAAATGTTGTTCCATTTTTTTCCTCATTAGATTAGCTATGGACATTGCAATACATATTCTTTTCTCATATAATCAGCATTTATTTTACAGCATTTTGAACAAATCTGTGAGTTAACTCACTTGGGCTTAGAACTGGGTGAATTTGGGGATCCTGCTGCCACCTTGTGCTTGCTTGATACTGGTCCTCACTAGTCTCGAACGTTATTAAATCTCTACCACCAAGCACAGTAGCTGGCACACAATAATTACTTAATATATGTTTGTTGAGTGAATAGAACGAGTGCTTGATTCTGGTTGAAGTATCAGGCCCTCTTTATTATATGTGCTCTGGCTAGACTCCAACAAAGAACTCTCTGGCAATGATCCACATCAAGTTCAACAGATGACGTATAGATGTATATATACATGAACTAATACCCCCGAGGAGGGCAGCACCTCTATGGAAATAAGCAAATCATTGAGTGAGTTCTTTGGATCAGCAAATACTAATCAACTAAATTTCCAGCCCCTTTCACATATTATTGTGTGCCTAATACTTCTTATGCTTTAGAACCATTTGTTAGCGAGGGGAACCTCCTTTTCCCTGACTTCATGTTTCCATATGGTGGAACTTCCTCTAGAAAAGTCTAGACTTCTTTCCTCACCCTTCATTCATTCCTCCTGACTTGTAATTGATGAGCTTAGAAGAACTGGCTATGCTTTTGTCAGCCTGTCTCTTTTTAGAACTGATCTGCCCTCCAGGTGTATGTATTCTCTCTTCTGCTTTGTTCTGAGCTTATGGGGCCAGCACCCTGGAACAGGGCAGGCCTGGGATCATGTGGTTGTGCCTATGACAAGGTGGCTCAAAATGTTGGGGTAAACATTAGTGATAGAACTAAAGCCACATTATCCAATGGGCTTTATCAAAATATTGCTGATATCTTTGTCTTTATTTATCTGACTCCTGCATATCCTTTTTCTCTCAGTTATATTTAAGAGAATAAATATATTGATCCCCATAGTACTGTTGTGTTTGATTAGAAAGGCTTTTTTTTTCCCTTTAAACGTGCAATTTTCAATAATATAGTGTAGTCTCCAATGTGATTTTCATCACATCCAAGGAATCTAGAAATTCCAGTGCACATACCTTAGGATGTTTATTTTGAAGGTCAGTTGGGAAAGAGTAGAGAATAGAAATTATCTTTATTGCACACTTGATTAGTGTGTGACCTTCTGGTCAATGAAAATAGGAGAATGTAAAAGAAGTATGGGAACTGGTTCTTTCTCTTGGGGGCTTATATCCTCCCCAGGAAGCTGAAACCCACTGTTCTGTCATATTGGGGGCATCACCGCAGTAGGTATTGTGTGGCTTTTATCATAACAGCAGCTTTGCAGAAGATGTGGAATTTGAGCTGGGCTTTGAAGGGTGCCTAAAGTTTACATAAGCCAGGGATGGTGTGGAGTTCAGGGAAGGAGCATTAGGTGTGGGAGTATTAGGTGGGCACCAGCTTTGAGGCAGGCCCTAATCTATTTGTGGGATAGAGAGGGCACTGCATTTGGGAGTGGGGCAGACAAGGTTGGATCAGTTGATTCTGGCCAGATTTGGGAGAGTCTCACAAAAGAGGGGATTAAGCTTGATCCTGCAGGTGGGTGAGTTATTGTGGGTACCAGATAAAGGATACAGGATGGCCATGTGGGTCATAGAATTTTCGTAAAATTATCTTGCAGACCTGTCCTATGCAAGGACATCTGCTTATCTAGTTCCCCAGCTTCTTAATCCTCCAGAGACCTCTGAGCTGCTATGGCATGAGGACCATGGCTGGGTCTCTCAGTCAGCCACTCTGAACTGTTGGCTAGATGTGCCTGGCGCAGAAGTTAGGTTAGGCTGCTTCTATAAAGACAGAGCACTTATTTTGCCCAGACCATGGCTTTGAGATTTGAGATTAGACATCAGGATGTGCATTGTTTCAAATGAAAGGTGTTTGCTTTTTGTTTAGATAAATGAAAAATCTGAAATAATAGCCTTCACCTGTAAACACACCACTATCTGGGAGCCATAGCAAAGGGCTGTATGCAATAACAATAATGGTAATAATACCTTCTCTCTGTAAAGTGTTTCCTGCTTGCTAGGCCTTACATTTTACTGTATTTTGCTGCATCTCTAATATGTAGGTCTCTGACAAGGACATGCCAAACTGGTGTTAGGATTTTAATGTGCTGGAAATAAATACAGACAAAAAGGCAACCCCTGATGGGAAGGTTTTGGAAGGGACCCTTACCAAAAGTGGGAGGTAGTCCAGCATGGTGGTTTCGGAATTAGAGGGCTCAAACTTGACTCCTGACTCTTCATTTTACTAGTTTTACGGCCATGGGTGGATTTCTCCACCTCTGTAATATAGTTTCAGTTTCCCAGTCTGTAAAATGGGGGTCATAATACGTCATAGTTTTGGTTTTGTTGTTGTTGTTGTTGTTGCAAGTAAGATAATTAATGCAACGAACTTAGCACAGTGCCTGGCACGTAATAAATGTTCAGTAATTATTATTAAGGGTCTCCTTAACTAGCCTCCTGTGAATCACAATTTTTCTGTCATCCATTGTATCTTTGAGTTGAGGCTTTGAAAAAGCCTCTAAATAACTAAAAATATGATATATCATCAAAGTTACACATTTTCTCCTTCATGTTCCTTGAACATCTTTGTGCAATTCGTTTATTAGCACCTTAGAATAACAGAGCCTCGAGAAAAAGGTACCCAGGAAGGACAAAATCATTTTGATAGCTAAGGACTGGAGTTGTAAAAGGTAGAGAAATCTGGGGGGGGAAAGAGGCAGGTTAACAAAATGTACTGAATAACCACAGTATGGTAGGAAAAAGTCATGTATTATCTATTTAATCCTCATAACAACTCAGTAAGATAGGCTAGGTTCTCCTCACAGTACAGATAGGGAAATATGAACCACTGAGATTAAGTAACTTGCCCAAGAATCCCCAGATATTGAGTGGGGGATCAGGATCTGAACTCAGAACTCTCTTCATCCAAAGCCTGTGTGCTTTGTCTTATATTATGCTGGCCCTTGGGGGAATGCACAGAACAGCAATGCCTATTGTAAGAAGTTAAGCATCCTGGGGAAGCCAAGGGGAGGCTAAGAACATGGTGCCATGGAGCCCAACGTAAATGTGTAAAAGAGGCAAACATTTCCCATTAACAGGTAAGTGGGGGAAGGGTGACGAAAGATATATTTTCACCGTTTCTCCTTCCAGTGTCCCTTAGGACTCATGTGGTCTGAGGAAGACAGAGAGACCAAGTCCCTGATCACACTCCCAAGTCACACAGGACAGTGCTTCAGGGACTGGGGTTCTGAGAGGGCTATTCAACATCCTTCCCCTGTCAGTGGCTGGGCATGAGCAGGCCTGACTGGGCAGGGGCCTAGGGAACTTCCAATAAGGCAGGCCACCTGTTACTTGCCACAGCAGTGTAAAGAATTGACATATCCATGTTCAGAAGGGTACCAAAGTCAGAGTGAAGGCTGATGTTCTAAAGCTGGGTCCCTAATCTGAAGAGCTAGACAAAGAACAGGAGTCAAGATACAGGCTGGGGGAGCCAGTGGGTAGGAAGGGGGACGTGAGTGAGGAGAAGCAACATGGGAATTGGGACTTGGTGTTGGAGGTATCCTCTGGGCAGGGAGTGGGCTTTCAGTGTGGTTCCTATGTCCTTGTGAAGGTGGGCTGGACACTTTTGAAGGAGCCAGGTCTGATGTGCTGTGATGTATGGATCTCCAACCACTGGGATAAGGGGTACGTTTTGGGGTGAGAGTACAAGCCAAAGATATGACACCCAAATGGGCTTGAGTGAGCGAAAACTGCCACAATGAGAAATGTGTAGGCTTCCAACCAACAGGGCCAAAGAGAGTCAAGGAACCATGTGTTCCACCAGTGCATGTTCTCTAATTCACATGCAAACCAGTGCCAGCCCAGCCGACCCTGCTTTTCATACTCCCTGCTTCCAGAAATGAAGAGCCAAAGAAAGAAACCTCAAGAGAATGATCTATGCTTTTTCCAGATATAAGTCCTCTCAACAGCAAATTTCACCACACTCCTCTACCTGCCCTCAGTTATCCCCAGTGAAGCCACATCACCAAGTCACATCTTCTGGCATGAAGCCCTTTCACTTCCTTGAGGTGTTTAAATACACTGAGGATCTCACTGAGACCTTTCTCTTAAGTTTCTCTTTCACTGCCTGCATTTCTGATCACCCCCTCTCAGCATTAGTCAGTGTAGATTAGGCTATGTTGCTGGAACAACCCCCAAATCTCAGTAGCTTAAAACAACAGAGGTTTATTTTTTGCTCAGGCTTCAAGGTTGAAGTTGCATATCATAGATGCCTCTAGAGATTTCGGCTGACAGTTAAGTGTTTTGGCACAGAAGTGCCACCCAACAATCCTTCTCCCATTTCATTGGTCAGAACTAGTCACATGGTCTTACTAACATCAAGAGGGAAGAAGAACTGTCTTCCGTGTGCCTGGAAGTCAAGGAGAATGGGTATGAGCGGATATCAGTAATGTCCAACTCACTGTCTTTGCTGATTTTTTTTTTCTCTAAGTCCTGGTGAAACATTGGTTCTCCACAAGGTACCATTCTGAGCCATACTGCCCTGCTCTTCCTGGGAGATCCAATGTACTTCCATTGCTATAAGCTATTCATGCCCTATGACCCTTGGATCCATATCACCAACTTCTGCCTCTCTCCAGGGCTACAAAGCCGTATTTTCTACTGTGTGATTACTTCAAGTTCATCATGCTGCAAAACAAATTAACTTTCTATACCAAAATCCCCACCTCCTCTCTCTACTAACACACCCACTTAGCCATCGTGGGGGCCTTGGGAATTTCTGGCTCTTCTAATCTGGTCTACAGGTTCCTTTTTTTAATCTTTTATATGTCTGTTGATCTGTCCATCCTCCTTTCCATTTTCAGTGCCCTTGACCATGTGAGGCCCAGGTTCCTGTCATAATTTGTCAAATAGTGACCCCCTCATCTTTAGTCTATGGCACAAACATAGCTATTTTCCTAAAAATAGATTTAATCATGTTACTCCCTTTTGAAAAAACCTTTGAGAATTTCCTGCGACCCACAGAATAAATTAAATCACATAAAGTCCTTGGGGAACAGGGTTATATTTGAACAGAGCCAGACAAGGATTTGAATCCTGGTCTACCACCTACTAGCTATGAGTAAGTTATTTAATCTTATTGATTCTAAGTTTTTCAATCTATAAAAAAGAAGACAATAAAACCTACCTCTCTTTATTTTTGTTCATGTTACATGTCCATCATCCAGTTGGCTGGGGACTCCATACCAAGTTGTTGTTGTATTTCCTCTAGAACTTGGGCTCATGGAGTACCCACTCTCTGACTCACCTCCTGCTCTGTACTGGCCCACTGCACTTCAGCCATACTTTCTCACACTGGGGTAAGGAAAAAGAGAGCTCTGAAGGTTCTAACTCTGGCAGTGAAGTATTTGGCCTCAAATTTATTTGCCAGAGTTGTTCATATGTTCATATCCAAGCTTAGGGGCTAAGAAGGCAGCAAAAGAATTATGTGAGCAGCATTAATCACTACCCCATAATCCCATAGAAGTTATCTCAGATCATTGCCCTTTGGATTGCCTCCTGACCTGATCAAGCTCTGACACAGGGACTCCATGTGACCATTAGTTAGTCAATTGGTTTCAAAGGAGGATGGATGGGATACTTTAAATATGTCAAGGACTTGAGTATAAAAACTGACCCTCAAAGATACTCTAACTAGAAGGGAGAGAAACCATTTTTTAGTCAGTTCTACTCATCACAGATGAGGAAGCTAAAGGACCAAGAAGAGTAAGACATCTCCACCTAGTGCTCCCTGGCATCTTAGACTCTGCATGTCCATCTCTGAACCCCCATTATCACTTCCAACAAGCCCCACAACCCAGCCTGTATTTTCTCTGTGGCTGGTGTCATCACTGATTGTGTGTTTATCCTTTGGAACACAATATCTTCTTTCCTAGACACCTTTCCTAGTTCCTCCCATAGAGTCACAGCTTCTCCTCCTTATGTCATCCATGTTCCATTTATAGCATATGCCATTTTGCATTGATTTCTTTGTCTGTATCCTGGGAATATTGGATTTACTTGAATAAGGAATAATATCTTACACATCTCTGTATTTTTCAGTCTAGCAAGTAGTATTTTATCCAGTGACATTGACTAAGAGTCTGTGTCTGAATGATGGGGTTGGGGGGAAGATTTCCTACAGCCACCCAGGCAGTAGCAGAGTTGGTACCAAAACCCAATACTTTTGATGTTTGTCTGCAATAATTTTCTACTGAATTTTATTCAGCTTGTAATTTTTCAGTCTCTTACAGAATTGTGTCCTGTGCTCTTCTGCTTGGGTGTAAGAGACTGTTTCTTACCAGACTTTTTTTCTTTCTATTCTTCATTAGATTTGCTAACTTGTTTTTTTGTTTGTTTGTTTCTTATTTGGTGATAATATCACATTCCCATTCAAGATGGATATCATCCATAAACAAAAGATGTCTTGTTTTCATTTTTTGCCTTTTCAGTATCATGCTACAAGATATACCCAAGTTAGTTGTAATTTGCAATCTGGCAGACTTTGAATTCAAGGGGTCTATATAGGTTTGGGGGCTTTAATGTATTGAAAATACTGAGTTACTCTTGAGATACTCTGTATGAAAGTTTTTTTACAAACTGTAAAGTGGCATACTGTTAAAAGTGTTATATTTAACATTATACTTAACGCCCAGCATCACGTCTGGCGGGTGGTAGATGCCGAATGAGAATTTGGTGAACAAATGAAGAATTTTTTCCCCCAGATCTATTATTTCATGTTGTCCTCATGATAAGTTGTTTGCATCCATAGACTGCACCCCTCAGGTCAGTCAGTACTGTGTTCTAAAGGCCTTGTACAGGTCTCCAGGGGAACCATGCTGGACACTGTAGATAACTAACCCAGTACAGTTTATTTTCTACTGACAGTAGGTTCACTGCACCTGCTTCTTCCTTCTTGGAGGTCAGTCTTCTTACCCGCCCCCCCCCCCCACCAACTCACTCTTTTGGGATGCCTCTTTATCACCCAGATATTTCTCCTGATGTTCCAAATTGTCATGTTTTGGGCATGTGTTTCCATTTGTAAAAACCATATCAGAAACCCTTCTTTAGCAGATGTTCTCAGTCCTGGCCTCATTGATTCAGTAAACATATATAGTTCCTCCTCTGAGCCAGGTGCTGTGTTCTGTAGGAAAAGCACAAATAGACCTACTTTTAAGAGACCCTCTCAAACTTTGTCTACAAGACTTTTTAGAATAATTCACCTATATCCCATTGTTTTATTACCCCTCACTTCCCAAATCTTCCTCATTTTATACACTGATTGTTTTGCATTTTATATAACATGGCCCTTTCCTTCATATACTTCACACCCTGCATTTTTGTTCTCTACATTTTACTCCCTGAGAGCAATCAGATGTCACTAACATTGGGCTTCATTTGAGTTATAACCATAAAGTGCTCAAGCTAGCAAGGCTCTGAGAGAAAGGACATTTCACAGCTGAGGTAAAGCCCCCTGGACCCCATGTTTTGTCTTGACAAAGACCTAGAAGTGGTGAGTGGCAGAGTAGGGCTAGAATCCTAGCCCCCTGGCTGTTATTCAGTACTCTGACTGCCTATCCTTATCAGATGAACATTTTGATACTTGACTTCCATCCTTGTTGTCCCTTTCTCTTGATTTGGTGCCAAGACCATGGTTTCCATCCCTCATTAGATTGATTACAGAACCTTAGAGGCCAATAAGAACCCAGGTTTCCAAGTGATGGCTTCATGTCTCTGTGTGTCAGTCTTTGAGGCTGATGTACTATGGTTGGTAGCAAGATGATAAGCCTTTTTAAAGTCTTACTGCTATCTAGATGATGCAGCTTGGATTGCCACTGGTAGTAAATATAAGGCCCTTCTAATCTGGTGAGGACACGTTCAGAGGACAAGGTAGGGATGCTAGCAGGACTTTCATGTAAAGAGTTCTCATTGTACAGAATTGTTTGGGAAGCAGGCTCATTGGTGAGGGGTAAAGAGAATTCTAAAAAGACTCTACATCATATTTCCTCTAGCTCACCTCAAAGACAGGTGTAGATCCTGAGTGACTTGTGATGCTAATTTTTATTTTTATGCATACTGGAACTATGTGTGTGTCTTTTGTTGTCTCTTTGGCAAGATAATGTGATTGGCTTGATTGGGAATATGAGAGGTTGAGGTTCAAGAGTCTTCCTCTAATTCACAGATTTCAAGAGAGATGGTTGATGGGGGTACAGAAGGGTTCCCACTGAAGGGAGAAGAGCATCACCTAACCTCCATTTGCCAAAGGGGAACTGGGATGCTGGAGTTATTAGGGCAGCAGGTGTGGAGGCGGGGAGAAGAACACATGACCACCAATCTTCACAGTCTTCTATTGGGATTTTTCTATTTTCTGTCATGCCCTTTAGTTTTCCCTTAATGGTGTCTGGAATCTGTGGCTCCTTATGCTCTGGAGAGTGACGAGGGCAAAATATACTGAGATGTCAAGTTTGTTATGTACAGATTTAAATGTCCTGAGTGGATGTGCGTGTGTGTGTCGGGGGGGGGGGGAGGTTCCTCACCACAATTCTTGTCAGACTCACCCCTCAGGTGGCTGGGCCTTAGTCCTTTGAGAGGGTGTGTGCAGGAGGGGACAGTGGACCAAGGTTCTATTCAAGTGAATACAAAGCATCAAGGTTTGAGAACCTCAGAGGTTTGCTCCTGTACTTGGTGAGGGTAAAAATTAAGATGACTTCTAACTGCATTTTTATATTTTTGAAAGAAGGGGCATTGGGGCAGATGTAAAAGAGCTGACCATTTCTTGAGCTGGGAGGAAAATGTACCTTCTCTTTGTGTTTTTAGCGTTTCTGTATTCATCTATGATAATATATGGTTTATTACAATTTCTAGATCACCTTTGTATATATTTTATTCTTTATCCCCACAATAACCTCAAAAGAAATTATCATCCATTTTGTAAGAAATAGGCCATTTGGTGACTTACCTAGAATCTCCTAACTAGATTATGTTAAACTTGGGACCAAAAACCAGCTCTTCTTCCAGTCTGGTCCTTTTCTTCTTATTATTCAAGACAACTCAACTGCCTCATAACCATGAAGCAGTGTGTTTCCATGACTCATGGTTCATTGAGAAAAACCTTCTGCCTGAAATACTTCATTTATATCCCCCCAATATTTGATAAAGTTTTATATATGCTTTCCACCATATATGTGATATAAACATAAATAAAATATCCAGGTACTCACAATGATGCTTAAGAGAGAAAATATTACCAATAGTGGGAAACCCAGTGGCCTTTCTCCAACTTAATCTCTCCACCTCCCTCTTAATGGTAGTGCTTATTATGCCTTTGCTTTTCATTAGTTTTACTACACACAAACACACACACATATATTTCCGTACACAATAAATAATAGAATGTTGGAAAATGTCGGGGGGAAGATGGCGGCGTAGGAGGACGCTGGGCTCACCGCGTCCTGCTGATCACTTAGATTCCACCTACACCTGCCTAAATAACCCAGAAAACCGCCAGAAGACTAGCAGAATGGAGTCTCTGGAGCCAAGCGAAGATGAGAGGCCCACGGAAGAGGGTAGGAAGGGCAGCGAGGTGCGCGTTACACCAACTGGCGGGAGGGAGCCGGGGTGGAGAGGCAGCCCACCAGCAAAGCAGAGCCCCCAGTCTGGCTGGCAAAAGCGGAGGGGCCAGACGGAGTGTGTTGAGACAGCAAGCGGAACTTAACATCTGGAAGGTTATAAGCTAACAGCTCTGCTCGGAGAGCGGGAAGGCTGGAGGACAACGGGCGAGTTGTTGAGCCCCGGACGACAGAGCGCAGCTTGGCGGGGAACAAAAGCGCTCGCCAGCGCCATCTCCCTTGCCCATCCCCCAGCCAAAATCCCAAAGGGAACCGGTTCCTGCCGGGGAACTTGCTTGCACCGCACAAACACCCAATGCTGTGTTTCTGCAGATCCATCCCAGCGGGTCTGACTCCCTCCCGGTGCCACAGGGCCCCTCCCAAAGCAGATCTCGGAAGGAAAAACGAGCTTAGCCTGCCCCTCCCGCCCCTGTGTACCTTGCTGATCCACCTCAGCTAATACGCCAGATCCCCAGCACCACAAGCCTGGCAGGGTGCAAGTAGCCCAGATGGGCCACACCACCCCACAGTAAATCCCGCCCCTAGGAGAGGGGAAGAGAAGGCACTAACCAGTCTGACTGTGGCCCCAACGTTGGGCTGGGGGCAGACATCAGGTCTGACTGCGGCCCCGCCCACCAACGCAAGTTATTCAGGACAGCACAGGGGAAGTGCCCCGCAGTTCTGCACCACTCCAGGGACTATCCAAAATGACGAAACGGAAGAATTCCCCTCAAAGAAACGTCCAGGAAATAACGACAGCTAACGAACTGATCAAAAACGATTTAAACGATATAAGAGAAAGTGAATTAAGAATAATAGTCATAAAATTTATCGCTGGGCTTGAAAACAGTATAAAGGACAGCAGAGAATCTATTGCTACAGAGATCAAGGGACTAAGGAACAGCCAGGAGGAGCTAAAAAATGCTATTAATGAGCTGCAAAATAAAATGGAGACAAACACGGCTCGGATTGAAGAGGCAGCAGAGAGAATAAGTGAACTAGAAGATAAAATTATGGAAAAAGAAGGAGCTGAGAAAAACAGAGATAAAAAAAATCCAGGAGTATGAGGGGAAAATTAGAGAATTAAGTGATGCACTAAAGAGAAATAATATACGCATAATTGGTATTCCAGAGGAGGAAGAGAGAGGGAAAGGTGCTGAAGGTGTACTTGAAGAAATCATAGCTGAGAACTTCCCTGATCTGGGGAAGGAAAAAGGCATTGAAATCCAAGAGGCACAGAGAACTCCCTTCAGACGTAACTTGAATCGATCTTCTGCACAGCATATCATAGTGAAACTGGCAAAATACAAGGATAAAGAGAAAATTCTGAAAGCAGCTAGAGATAAACGTGCTCTAACATATAAAGGGAGACCTATAAGACTCATGACTGATCTCTCTACTGAAACTTGGCAGGCTAGAAAGGAATGGCAGGAGATCTTTAATGTGATGAACAGAGAAAAAATATGCAGGCGAGAATCCTTTATCCAGCCAGTCTGTCATTTAGAATAGAAGGAGAGATAAAGGTCTTCCCAAACAAACAAAAACTGAAGGAATTTGTCACGACTAAACCAGCCCTACAAGAGATCCTAAGGGGGATCCTGTGAGACAAAGTACCAGAGACATCGCTACAGGCATGAAACCTACGGACATCACAATGACTCTAAATCCATATCTTTCTATAATAACACTGAATGTAAATGGACTAAATGCACCAACCAAAAGACATAGGGTATCAGAATGGATAAAAAAACAAGACCCATCTATTTGCTGTCGACAAGAGACTCATTTTAGACCTGAGAACACCTTCAGATTGAGAGTGAGGGGATGGAGAACTATTTATCATGCCACTGGAAGTCAGGAAAAGCTGGAGTAGCCATACTTATATCAGACAAACTAGACTTTAAATTAAAGGCTGTAACAAGAGATGAAGAAGGGCATTATGTAATAATCACAGGGTCTATCCATCAGGAAGAGCTAACAATTATAAATGTCTATGCGCCGAATACGGGAGCCCCCAAATATATAAAACAATCACAAACATAAGCAACCTTATTGATAAGAATGTAGTAATTGCAGGGGACTTTAACACCCCACTTACAGAAATAGATAGATCATCTAGACACACGGTCAATAAAGAAACAAGGGCCATGAATGAGACATTGGATCAGATGGACTTGACAGATATATTTAGAACTCTGCATCCCAAAGGAACAGAATATACTTTCTTCTCGAGTGCACATGGAACATTCTCCAAGATAGATCACATACTGGGTCACAAAACAGCCCTTCATAAGTATACAAGAATTGAAATCATACCATGCATACTTTCAGACCACAGTGCTATGAAACTTGAAATCAACCACAGGAAAAAGTCTGGAAAACCTCCAAAAGCATGGAGGTTAAAGAACACCCTACTAACGAATGAGTGGGTCAACCAGGCAATTAGAGAAGAAATTAAAAAATATATGGAAACAAACGAAAATGAAAATACAACAATCCAAACGCTTTGGGATGCAGTGAAGGCAGTCCTGAGAGGAAAATACATTGCAATCCAGGCCTATCTCAAGAAACAAGAAAAATCCCAAATATAAAATCTAACAGCACACCTAAAGGAAATAGAAGCAGAACAGCAAAGGCAGCCTAAACCCAGCAGAAGAAGAGAAATGATAAATATCAGAGCAGAAATAAACAATATAGAATCTAAAAAAACTGTGGAGCAGATCAACAAAACCAAGAGTTGGTTTTTTGAAAAAATAAACAAAATTGATAAACGTCTAGCCAGGCTTCTCAAAAAGAAAAGGGAGATGACCCAAATAGATAAAATCATGAATGAAAATGGAATTATTACAACCAATCCCTCAGAGATACAAGCAATTATCGGGGAATACTATGAAAAACTATATGCCAACAAACTGGACAACCTGGAAGAAATGGACAAATTCCTAAACACCCACACGCTTCCAAAACTCAATCAGGAGGAAATAGAAAGCTTGAACATACCCATAACCAGTGAAGAAAATGAATCAGTCATCAAATATCTCCCAACAAATAAGAGTCCAGGACCAGATGGCTTCCCAGGGGAGTTCTACCAGACATTTAAAGCGGAGATAATACCTATCCTTCTCAAGCTATTCCAAAAAATAGAAAGGGAAGGAAAACTTCCAGACTCATTCTATGAAGCCAGTATTACTTTGATTCCTAGACCAGAGACCCAGTAAAAAAAGAGAACTACAGGCCAATATCCCTGATGAATATGGATGCAAAAATTCTCAACAAGATACTAGCAAATCGAATTCAACAGCATATAAAAAGAATTATTCACCATGATCAACTGGGATTCATTCCTGGGATGCAGGGCTGGTTCAATATTTGCAAATCAATCAACGTGATACATCACATTAATAAAAGAAAAGATAAGAACCATATGATCCTGTCAATCGATGCAGAAAAGGCATTTGACAAAATTCAGCAAACTTTCTTAATAAAAACCCTCGAGAAAGTTGGGATAGAAGGAACATACTTAAAGATCGTAAAAGCCATTTATGAAAAGCCCACAGCTACCATCATCCTCAATGGGGAAAAACTGAGAACTTTTCCCCTGAGATCAGGAACACGACAGGGATGTCCACTCTCACCACTGTTGTTTAACATAATGTTGGAAGTTCTAGCATCAGCAATCAGACAACAAAAGGAAATCAAAGGCATCAAAATTGGCAAAGATGAAGTTAAGCTTTCACTTTTTCCAGATGACATGATATTATACATGGAAAATCCGATAGACTCCACCAAAAGTCTGCTAGAACTGATACATGAATTCAGCAAAGTTGCAGGATACAAACTCAATGTACAGAAATCAGTTGCATTCTTATACACTAACAATGAAGCAACAGAAAGACAAATAAAGAAACTGATCCCATTCACAATTGCACCAAGAAGCATAAAATACCTAGGAATAAATCTAACCAAAGATGTAAAAGATCTGTATGCTGAAAAGTATAGAAAGCTTATGAAGGAAATTGAAGAAGATATAAAGAAATGGAAAAACATTCCGTGCTCATGGGTTGGAAGAATAAATACTGTCAAAACGTCAATACTACCCAAAGCTGTCTACACATTCAATGCAATCCCAATCAAAATTGCACCAGCATTCTTCTCAAAACTAGAACAAGCAATCCTAAAATTCACATGGAACCACAAAAGGCCCCGAATAGCCAAAGTAATTTTGAAGAAGAAGACCAAAGCAGGAGGCATCACAATCCCAGACTTTAGCCTCTCCTACAAAGCTGTCATCATCAAGCCAGCATGGTATTGGCACAAAAACAGACACATAGACCAATGGAATAGAATAGAAACCCCAGAACTAGACCCACAAACGTATGGCCAACTAATCTTTGACAAAGCAGGAAAGAACATCCAATGGAAAAAAGACAGTCTCTTTAACAAATGGTGCTGGGAGAACTGGACAGCAACATGCAGAAGATTGAAGCTAGACCACTTTCTCACACCATTCACAAAAATAAACTCAAAATGGATAAAGGACCTGAATGTGAGACAGGAAACCATCAAAACACTAGAGGAGAAAGCAGGAAAAGACCTCTCTGACCTCAGCCATAGCAATTTCTTACTTGACACATCCCCAAAGGCAAAGGAATTAAAAGCAAAAATGAACTACTGGGACCTTATGAAGATAAAAAGCTTCTGCACAGCAAAGGAAACAACCAACAAAACTAAAAGGCAACCAATGGAATGGGAAAAGATATTTGCAAATGACATATCAGACAAAGGGCTAGTATCCAAAATCTACAAAGAGCTCACCAAACTCCACACCCGAAAAACAAATAACCCAGTGAAGAAATGGGCAGAAAACATGAATAGACACTTCTCTAAAGACATTCGGATGGCCAACAGGCACATGAAAAGATGCTCAACGTTGCTCCTCATCAGGGAA
This sequence comes from Puma concolor, assembly GCF_028749965.1. Lineage (NCBI taxonomy): Eukaryota > Metazoa > Chordata > Mammalia > Carnivora > Felidae > Puma > Puma concolor. The sequence goes on from NC_141683.1 coordinate 43,684,268, forward strand.
ATACAAATCAAAACCACACTCAGATGTCACCTCACGCCAGTCAGAGTGGCCAAAATGAACAAATCAGGAGACTATAGATGCTGGAGAGGATGTGGAGAAACGGGAACCCTCTTCCACTGTTGGTGGGAATGCAAATTGGTGCAGCTGCTCTGGAAAACAGTGTGGAGGTTCCTCAGAAAATGAAAAATAGACCTACCCTATGACCCAGCAGTAGCACTGCTAGGTATTTACCCAAGGGATACAGGAGTACTGATGCATAGGGGCACTTGTACCCCAATGTTTGTAGCAGCACTCTCAACAATAGCCAAATTATGGAAAGAGCCTAAATGTCCATCAAGTGATGAACGGATAGAGAAATTGTGGTTTATATACACAATGGAGTACTACGTGGCAATGAGAAAGAATGAAATATGGCCCTTTGTAGCAACGTGGATGGAACTGGAGAGTGTGATGCTAAGTGAAATAAGCCATACAGAGAAAGACAGATACCATATGTTTTCACTATGTGGATCCTGAGAAACTTAACAGGAACCCATGGGGGAGGGGAAGGAAAAAAAAAAAAAAGAGGTTAGAGTGGGAGAGAGCCAAAGCATAAGAGACTCTTAAAAACTGAGAAGAGACTAAGGGTTGATGGGGGGTGGGAGGGAGGGGAGGGTGGGTGATGCGTATTGAGGAGGGTACCTTTTGGGATGAGCACTGGGTGTTGTATGGAAACCAATTTGACAATAAATTTCATATATTGAAAAAAAAAATTCAAAATCTAAATAAACCCATATCTATTTAAAAATTAAATTGACCAAAAACCTTCACACCAAAAAAAAAAAAAACAAAACAAAACATAAGCCCAGGTCACATGTCAATTCTATCAAACATAATACCATTTCTCATGAACTCCTTTAGAATATAGAGGGGTATAGAACACTTCCCAACTCATTTGGTGTGGCAAGCATAACCCCAGTATGCAAACCTGACAAATATGTTAAAAGAAAATTACAGAAGAGCAGCCATCATGAACATAGATGCAAAATTTCTTAATAAAATATTATTGGTCAAATCTGGCAGAATATAAAGATAATACATAATTAATAACTAATATTTAATCCATGAATGCAAGATGGCTTAGCATTTGAAAATCAATCAATATAATATGCCATCGTAACAGTATGAAAGGGAAAAAACAGAACATCTTGATAGATGCACAAAAAGAATTTAACAAAATTCAATACTTCTTTATGATAAAAACTCACAGTAAGCTTATGATAGGAGAGAACTTTCTCAATTTGATAAAAGATCATCTAAAAAACCTACAAGCTAGTACCATACTTAATGGTAAAATATTAATACCTTTTCCCCTATGATCTGGAAATAGGCAAATAATTTGCACTTTTAGCACGTCTTAACACTATTCTGTAGATCTGAGCCTTTTAATAAGGCAGGAAAAGGAAATAAAAGGTAATATTGGAAAGAAAGAAAGAAAATTGTAATTTTTTCACAATATGATCATATATTTTTAAACTAACAATGCAATGTACCAACTACTAGAGCTAATAAACAAATTTAGCAAGATTACAGGACATAAGGTCAATATAAAAAATTAATTGGGTTTCATATGCTTGCAATGATCAGTTTCAACTTGAATGAAAAATGAATTTAAATTTTTTTTAAAGTAACATAAAATCAAATACCTAGGAATAAATCTAACAAAAGATGTGCAAAACCTTTATACTGAAAAGTACAGAACATTGCTGAAATAAATTTAAGTCCTTTAAGAAATGGAGACATAATATCTTTATAGATTGACAGACTGAATATCATTACGGTATCCATTATCCCTAAATCAATATGTAGATTCAGTATATTCCCCATCAAAATTCCAACAGGCTAATTTGAAAAAATAGGCAAGGTGTTTCAAAAATTAAGATGTCAGTGCAAAAGCCTTAGAGAGGCCAGTTTTGTAAAAGGAAAATAAATTTGTGGGACTTGCATTACTTGATTTTAAGATTTACGATAATGCTACTGTATCAAGACAATATGATATTGGTACAAGGATAGAGAAACAGATTAGTGGAACAGAATAGAGAGCCCTCATATATGTGGTTGGTTGATTTTTGACAAAAGTCAGTTTAATAAGAAAAGGAAAGTTTTTAATACATGATTAATAAGTGATTTAATCAATGATTTATTTTTATTAAATACTAGATATTGGCATGTGGGGGGAGGGTGGGGTTGTGAATCCAGACCCGTCTCTCTCTCAGAGAGAATGTCTATGAGAATTTGGGGTAGGCAAATATTTCTTGGACGGAATGCAAAGAGCACAAACAATGAAATAAAAACATTGGTAAGTTGTGCTTTTTCCACATTAAAAATTCTGTTCATCCAATAGGCAACATTAAGAAAAGGAAATTAGACAAGCCACAGACTGGGAGAAAATATTTTTATAGCATGTATCTATTTTTGATTTTTTGAACATGGTGATTTCTGTTACTTTCAGCTTAGAAATGCATCAATTGCCATGCTCATTGCCACTTTACCCAGCATCTGGGAATTTGGGGTAAAAGGTATTTCAGAACACCAATGGATCATTCTGCCAAAAGTAGAATCCAGTTTTTTGACTTTTCAGATTCTCTGTAAAATGCAATCATTTTCTGAGTAGCATTAGGTAGAAATACAATTATAGCATCATAGTTACTACCTTATTTCACATTTAAGCAGATTTAGCCAATTCTATCTAGTTTTTTAGAAGTAAAGCCTATGCTTACTAGCTTCCCAGGTAGGAGGCATATCTACAAAGAAGTAGGTGAACCTCTGGAAAAAAACATTGGCATGGTATATCTTTTCAGGTGCCAACCTTCCTGTAAGTGGGATCTGGCAATATATGTGTGTAACCACATGGGTACATGTACTTTTTCATAACTGTGGAGCCATATGTATGCACAGATAATGTTTTCAAATAAGACGTATTTTCAGGTAAGAATGAAGATTTGGAAAGAAGTAATAGTTAAACTTAGAATTCGTTGTAATATTTGAATGTAGGATAGCTAAAAAATGATCAATGTTTATTAACAGATCATGCTTACTTGCAAAAGGATATCGCTATTATTTATGCTATTGAAAATTGGTGCTTTTAATGAGAATCAACTTCTCTTAACTGCTGTTGGATGATAAAAGGGCAATATACATTCCTTGTTTCCTGTATATAATAAGAATGTGAATTTAATGCCTCCGTATGATTCCATCCCCTCAACTGTACAGGGCAGGGTAGAACAGAAATATTCTGTAGCAAAGTTCAGGGGCTTTTGTGACTTCAGGTCCTATCCTTTCAACTGAGTCCATCCTCAGGGATGAGAGACAGAAGAGAAGACAGAAAATAATAAGGTAGGAAAAAAAAGAGTAACAAAAAGCAAAGGAGGGGGTCACACAGAAGGAAAGAAGAAAAAGGTACGTTGAAAAGATGTGGTCAAATACTTCCTGGATAATCTTAAGGACCTCAAGTGGCACATGCCTCCTGCCTTCTAGATCTATTTGTGGTCAGGAGAATATTGGTTCTGTCACTGCTTCATAATGATCTTGAAGCAGGTTTTGTTTTTGTTTTTGTTTTTCGACATCCTTTGGCCTCTTTTTGAAAATAAGATGACATCCTGTATTTTGGATATTTGTGAAAATTAGACGGTGCTTAGGAAACATTTAGCAGACTTTCTGGTACAGCATAAACACAAAATAAATCATAATTAGTATGATGATCTTAATATCACATGTTCTAGCCACAAAGAAATGGTTTTACTCTAGGAAGCACTTCTCCAACTCTCTGTGGTGAAGAATCACTTTTTAACATTCACCTGTCTAGTGTGTATGGATAGTTTTGTGAAATGCAATTGTAACAAAAATGATTACCATACAAATGAAAAGATACAAAGAGATATAAAATATAAGCCCCAATTTTTACTCTTATATTCCATAGATTAAAAAAATCTATCAAATTGTTATAGAAGTTACTAACCACTTTCAATTTCTGAATGCATTTCATCATGAACTAGTAACCGTATGCATATGGGCATCAGTCCATGGACCACACTTAGAGTAACACTGCTCCATGAGGGGCAGATATGCCAATGGCATTAAATCCATAATGGCAGACTTCAGTAAAAGAAGGACCTTGGAAATTCTTAGAAGTCTGTGCTGGGGTGGGGGTTATAGTCCAGGCTGGCAGCTCCTTCCTTAATGCATTCATTTATACATATATCCCTGATTGGCGCAAACCCTGGGAAATCTTCTCTGATGGAAATCTTCGTCAAAAAGCCCTATTAAAAATTTTTATCTCTTTTGAATATGGCAGTGTTTAATTTTTTTTTTTCAACGTTTATTTATTTTTGGGACAGAGAGAGACAGAGCATGAACGGGGGAGGGGCAGAGAGAGAGGGAGACACAGAATCGGAAACAGGCTCCAGGCTCTGAGCCATCAGCCCAGAGCCCGACGCGGGGCTCGAACTCACGGACCGCGAGATCGTGACCTGGCTGAAGTCGGACGCTTAACCGACTGCGCCACCCAGGCGCCCCTGAATATGGCAGTGTTTAAAAAAAGTCTGTGAGGTGGGGCCCCTGAGTGGCTTAGTCAGTTGAGCATCTGACTATTGATTTCGACTTGGATCATGATCCCAGGGTCCTGGGATTGAACCCCGCATCAGGCTCCTTGCTGAGCATGGAACTCACTTAAGACTCATATTTCTCTCTCTCTCTCTCTCTCTCTCTGTAGTCCTTCCTTTCTGGTGTTATTTATATTATCCTTTACTCAAATGTCTATTTTAAGTTAACATCCAAAGGTGATAAAATAGCAGGAGGCATCCACTCATAGTGCTTTGGACTTTAAGAGTACCAGCTACTTTGAGCTTCAGATTCAACTCAAATATATTTAAGATCTACCATACTAGCCTGGTATTTTTATCAACGCAGTATATTAGGAAATTGAACCTCAGAAAGGTTAAATGATTTGCCTGTGGTCTGTGATTCAAAGCTAGGCATACCTAGCTTTTTTTTTTTTTTTTTTTTTTACTACGTGTTTAATTATCTTTTATGACATACAGTTCTTTTTTTTTTACAACGTGTTTAATTATCTTTTATGACATCTTGTTACTTTCCTTGTGTATTTATTGTGACAGAGTCCTCATTGGAAAGTGCATAGCCTACAATAGCCCTAAGCATGAAGGTCCACCACATACATGCTAGCCTTTCAGAAGGAGAACATCTTTGCTGGTACATCACCTGCTTTTGTAGCATTTGTCTCTAATAGATGTTGGAATTCAATGAAATACTAATTAATTACGTTTTATCAAAGTACTTACGCTAACTGTAAGATAAGTTAAAGAAGTTGATGATTTATTAAATATCTCCAATTTAATGAAGACCTCTAAATAAAAGATAATAACCATCAACTTAAGTGAGTCGACAGAGGGATGAGTTGTCAATTGCAGCAAAAAAATTGAATTCCCTGCAGTGTTGACACTTCGCAGCTTTGGCATGGTTTTGAAAGTTCACATAAAGTGTCAAAGATGTACAGCTTGCTTTCAGAGTGGCTTAGTTGAGAATTAATTCTTAGAGGTAGAAGGATTGATCACACCACCAATAGATGGGATCCACAGTGGTCATGACTCATAAAGGTAACTTGCCATCAGAGAAAAGAATGCATAATTCTGAATGTTATGTTCTGTTACCTTTATTCATTCATTCAACAAGTATTTGTTGCATTCCTTCTAAGGAACTGGGCACCGAGGACATAATGTTGAACATTGTAGAAGAGACACTTTCCTCAGATAGGTTATATTCTTCTGGAAAGAAAAGTAAAAGGTGAAAAAGATCATCTTTTCATGACAGATGTTATTAATGAAATTAAACAGGCTGAACATGACAACTAATGGGACTATTAACTTAGATTCTGTGATCGGGGAAGGCCCCTGGAAATCAGGGAAATAGACAAGGATCCAACCATCCGACCCATTTAGGGTCTCACAGACTATAGTAAAGAGTTCGGATTTTACCAGTGAGATGCCAGGGGGAGCGAGTGTGAAGCAGAGGGTAACATGACTATTTTGTATCTCAAAAGTCACCCCCCAGTTTTCCTTCCATGAGGGAAATAGGGGACCAGGATAAAGATGGAAATAAGAAGTCACTTAGTGAGATTATTGTAGGTTACTGATGGTAGGAAGCATCCAGGAAAGAGACCAGAGTAGCCTGGGTTCAGGTGGTAGCAATGAGTTGGAGAGAAGGCAGTAGGTAGGACAGCAAGGAATTGCTTATAGATTGGATTGGGCATGCAGTGGGCATTAAAAATGACTATTAGCCTGGGTGGTAGTATTTATTTATTGAGATGGGAAAGACTAGAAGAGGAACAGTTTGGGGGAGAAATCAAAAGTTCTGCTTTGGCCATGTTAAGTTTGAGATGCCAGCTTGACATTCATGAAGCAAATATCAGGTAGACAGTTGCATAAATGGCTTTGGAGTTCACTGGTGAGTTGGGGCTGGAGATATATGTAAATTTGGTCGTTAGTATAGGATGGTGTTGACTCCATGGGGCTTTCTGAGATCACCTAGAGGCAGAATGCTCAAGGAGAAAACCCAGGTCTGGATCCTGGGACACACCAGTGGTTGAAGGAGATGCAAAGGAGACTGAGAAGAAGCATCTCCTGGGAAAAATAAGGGCGAGTCACTGATCCCCCTGCACCACCCCCCTCCTGTTGACTCTGCATATCCTGGAGCCACACATCTTCAGGACTGAGACCCAGGGTGTATGCCACTAGACCCGCTCTCTCCTCTTGTTCCAAAATATGAAACTTCTCTTTGCCCAGTGGTTGCGTGTGGTGTGGGGTACAGTTCATTCACTTAGCAAACGTTTCCTGAGCAGTCAGTCAGTGCTAAGTGTGACTATGAATGTGACATTGAACAAGAGCATTTTTTTTTTAATATATGAAATTTATTGTCAGATTGGTTTCTATACAACACCCAGTGCTCATCCCAACAGGTGCCCTCCTCAATGCCCATCACCCACCCTCCTCTCCCTCCCATCCCCCATCAGCCCTCAGTTTGTCCTCAGTTTTTTTTCCCCTGAAAATATTTTTATTTATTTATTTATTTATTTATTTATTTATTTATTTATTTATTTATTAAGTTTCTTTTTTTAGATATATGAAATTTATTGTCAAATTGGTTTCTTTCTTTCTTTCTTTCTTTCTTTCTTTCTTTCTTTCTTTTTCAATATATGAAATTTATTGTCAGATTGGTTTCCATACAACACCCAGTGCTTATCCCAACAGATGCCCTCCTCAATGCCTATCACCCACCCTCCCCTCCCTCTCACCCCCATCAACCCTCAGTTTGTTCTCAGTTTTTAAGAGTCTCTTATGCTTTGGCTCTCTCCCACTTTAACCTCTTTTTTTTTTTCCTTCCCCTCCCCCATGGGTTCCTGTTAAGTTTCTCAGGATCCACATAAGAGTGAAAACATATGGTATCTGTCTTTCTCTGTATGGCTTATTTCACTTAGCATCACACTCTCCAGTTCCATCCACGTTGCTACAAGGGGCCATATTTCATTCTTTCTCATTGCCATGTAGTACTCTATTGTGTATATAAACCACAATTTCTTTATCCGTTCATCAGTTGATGGACATTTAGGCGAACAAGAGCATTTTGACACAGTCCCTACCCTCAGACAGTGGACAACATGATAGGGCCACCAACGAGTAAGTGGACAGTTATAAGGAACAGAAAGGTTTGAGGTACGGCTGTTGCTAGTACAGACTGTGATTTGGGCAAGTTTAGTCGTTGTTCTGAGCCTAGATTTTTCTGTCTGAAAAATGGAACTGAGTTTGAGGGGCTCTTTAATAAACCCTGAAGATGCGAATGTATACATGTGAATAAAGACTCCTATATAGCCCATCATGGAGATGTTTAAAAGGATAGTGACTGGAAAAGCCTGGTCAACCTTTCTGGGTGGTAAGCTCACATTTGGTGCATCAGCCAATACCAAGTCTGCAAACCTTGTTCCCCTCCCTCGGGACTCTCCCCTTATCAGGTTCTCTCCAGCCCAGGTTTTCCTTCAGATTTCTGCTCTGTATCTCACCTCCACCACTCCCGTTCTCTCATCTGGGCCTTCTCTTTCTTCCACTTGTCCATTCTAAAGCAGAAGAAAGAATTTGTTGTAACAGGGAAGAATCTTTTGATGCTGAACCAGAAGGATTTTACCTCCCTGACAGGAATCTTTAATGTTTAAATTATCTGGGGCTGTTGAACAAAGGATTCTGGGAAATTCAAAGCTTTTTACAAAGAAACAGGGGGAAAAAGCCCACACATTGTTAAGTGTATAATGACTCAACTTGGTAATAAACTCTCAGTCACTCCCCTGAAGGCAGCCACACCTGTTCCTCAGAAGCCTCCAAACCTTTGGGGGTTGGGGGGGAGGCACTGATTGCTGCAGCTTCTCAGAAGAGTGCAAAAAGTGTCTCTTAAAAGAACAGCCATTTGTTCTCTGTCAAGATGCCTCTTAACTGCTGTAATTAGAGTGCTGGCAGGGGGAGGGGAAGAGGTGGAAATGAGGGAAAAAGAATATGAAATCCCTTACTCCCCCTGGCTCACTCTTCCTGCACCACAGGGCTTTGAACCCACTGAAATATTGTGACTGAAACATACACTGTTCTGTACAGAGAGAGAAAGCGGCTTGTGTGCCCCTGAGTTCGTGCCTTGATAGTATCCATGTGCTACAGTGGGGTGGTGCAGACTGTAGGTAATTATACAGAGCAGGGAGATCTGAATTCCACTATGTAACTCTGTGTCTTTCATTAAGTCACACTGATCCTTGAGGCTTTTAATTTTGTGATCTGTCAAATAGGGAGAGAAGTATGATGCCCTAGTTCCCATCTTAAAAGCTGGTGAGGACAAGCATGTGAGACCTTGTCACTTTCACACGTCCACAGTCCATGCTATCCCTTGATCATCCCTGCTAATGGCAGGAGATGTGAAGTAGTTGGAGTAGAATAATGCAGGATTCAAGAATATTTGTGGAGTTGTGTTCTCTTTTGAATTTTATTTGCAGCAATAGCAACAATAATTTCTTGATTATATTTTGCTGAAAAATCAGTCACCATCTTTCTAGCCCATGGCAGCAGGGGAGAAGGAGGAGGGGTGGTAGGGAGACAGTCTAATGTGGCTCCACAACAGATACTCCTTGAAGCAGCTGGCACATACCATGTGGATAACAGAATCGGTGCTATGGGGTAATGATTTTGATGTGAATATGTCTGGATATCCAGCTGACTTATATACACAGCTGAACTTTTGATTCCCAGCCCCCCGGAAACCTGCTCCTCTCTGTGTCTTTTCCATTGCAGTTCATTTAACTCCATCCTTTGCCTTGCTCAAGCTAAAAATCCTTGGGGGTCATCTTTGACGCAGATCTCTCTCTCTCTCTCTCTGTCTCAATGTTTGTTTATTTTTGAGAGAAAAAGCCAAGCAGGAGAAGGACAGAGAGAGGGAGACGTAGAATCTGAAGCAGGCTCCAGGCTCTGAGTTGTCAGCACAGAGCCCAATGTGGGGCTTGAACACACAAACTATGAGATTATGGCCTGAGCCAAAGTCGGATGCTTAACCAACTGAGCCACCCAGGCGCCCCTGACACAGATCTCTCTTATACTCCGCAAAGTGTCAGCAAGTCCTCTTAGTCCTGCCTTCACAGTATGCCCAGAACCCTGGTGTTTCTCAACATCCACACACCTACAACTCTGTCCAAGGAAACCATGATCTGTATATAACCTGTAGGGTCTCCCTGCTTCCACCCTTAGCCCTCATCTGCCTGTTGTCAACAGGGTGACAAGAGACATTCTATGAAAACTTAGGTCATTGACTTCTCTGCGGCAACCCCACCAATGGCTTCCAGATCATATCTAGTAAAAGTCAAATCATTAAGGGTCTCTAAAGCCCTACGTCCTCTAGCCCTCCACCTCCCTGCAGCCCGTTAACCACTCTGACCTCATCTCATTATTGTTCTGTTTATTCAGTCCACTTCAAGCCATATTGGCCCCTTTCTGTTTTTGGAACTGTCCTCCAGGATGTTCCCTACCTCACAGCTTTGCCCTGGCTATTGCCTCTCCTGGAATGCTCTCCCTTGGATACCTGCTTGGCTCACTCCCTCATGCCTCTGAAGTCATTTCTCAGGCCTGGGCTTCCCTGACCACTCTACCCCAAATCCCAGACCTCCTCCCCATATTTACTATTTGTCTTCCATGCCTTATCTTCCCCCTTAGCACTTAGAAGTTTATAACATACTTTATATTGCTTATTTATGTTGTTTATTGTGTGTCTCCTCCACTAGAATGTAAGTTCCACGAAGGCAAAGATTTCTGCTTTTATGGTTGCTGTAGTATCCCATATTCTAAAATAATGCCAACCACACGGCAGGCACTCATTCATATTTTGGAGGCAGAAAGAATATGTGTAGATGGTTGGATGGATGGATGGATGGATGGATGGATGGATGGGTAGATGGATGAAGGCCTTGATGTAATACGTTATATGTATTATGATACTTTCTCAGGAGTGTCAGTGATACTTCAAATAGGCACTTGAAAACACCTACTCTGTACTAGATACTATACTTTGCGTTTTCCCTCTATTATTTAATTTAATACTCACAATGCTTTGAGACAGGTATGGTATTTATTCCTATTTTACAAATGAATAAACTGAAGATTCAGATGTTAACTTGCCCCAGATCACACCCCGATGTAGGCAGGATTCAAATCCAGTTTGGTTCAGTTTCAGAGCTTTTAATTATTATGCTCCAATGGTCTGCACTATACCAACTTCAAGGTTAAAAAGCAAAGCAGAAAACATATCCCAGCTTCTTCATTATCCCCTTTGTGTTCATTGCCAGGCCTTCCCCCACCTCTACTCAAACAAATAAATGAAATTTCAATATAGAGAAGAGCAAGGAAAAAAGTAAAAAGACCACACATTCCCCAAGATCCTAAAAGAATATGCCTCTTTGATTTCTCATGACTGAAATGTCATGAAGATGTGGTATGCACTGGCTTTGGAATCCAGAGATCCAAGTGTCCAGATGAGCTATCACGTGCTGTAGGCCTTGGACTGGCAAGCCATCTGACCCATCTGTACCTCGGTCTCCTTGCATGTCAAAGGCAAGACTTGGAGAATTAATTTGTTGGGCATACCCCACCTGATATTCTGTTCTGTGAGACCCATGGCCTTTGTTTCATTGCTGTGGGTGTAGGGTGGAGGAGTAGGGGTGGGATGCCGCATTCTGTGTAAGGCAATGTATTTGCCTGAAAGAAGGACTTCTTCTCATTGGAGGAGCCCTCCCAAAGCTCCTGATCTCTGAGGAAGAGTGACATGGTATGAGACAGCACCTGAGTTAAGCATCCCTTACCCTTCTGGACGCACATCCATCCTGCTTATTGGAGTCAACATTGGATGGCATTTAGAGAATTGGGCACTGCTCTGGCCTTTATTTATTAGCAATGTAAGGCTCCTTAAATCCTTTCTGGAATAAGTCAAGGGATAAGGCATAAATAACTAAAATATAGCTGAACTGTGTGACCTTCAGTAAGGTGTTTACCTTCTCTGGGCTGTGTTTGCTTCTCTCAAAAATGGGAGAAAAACTTCCCCAGAGTCTTAAGAACAACCAAAAGCTGTTTTACCCTCCATCTTCTAGCCCTCGTTCCAATGAGACTGAAATTAAACCACAGCCAACACACAATTGCCTATCTGACTTCCCCCAATTTCTCTTAGTTTCAGAATATATAGGGTCGAAGAGGTTTTTCTTGGTGTCTAACCCAAATTCCTCCTCCTGAAGCAAACGTCTTGCAGAAGACTGGCCAAGTTCCTTTGGGAGCAGTGAAGCATTTTGAAAATGTGGTCTCTGAAGAGTAATAGGAATATGACCATGTGGCCATTAGTGTGCTTGGCAAAGTGTCTGCATATACTTCTCCGTGCTGGTGTGAGCATGCGTGTATTTGTGCCAGTGTGTGTGTGATGAAGTGTACAAGTGTGTACAGGAGTGTGGGTAAACAGATCTTTGAGTCACACAGGCCAGCCCATCCTGGAGGGCTTTGTCTTCCTTTTGGTTGCCATGACAGCAGCAAAAGGCCTCAGCATCAGTAAACAAAGCTCCCTGTGTGTACTGAATCAGGAGGAGGGGTCTGGAGCTAGAGGCTAAAACAGAAGCCAGAGTCCTCCAACAGAGTGTTTCTTGTCACAGCTTCTTGTCACCAGAATGTTTTCCTCACTAGGTAAACAGATATCTGTCCAGGTGCCCTGTGACTCTGAGGTGACCCAACACGGGCAGGAATTTCAGGCTGCAGCAAGGCTTCACTGAACCTCCCCAGAGTTAGTCCCCATGAGTTAGTCAGTCACCTCATGATAAATTCTAGCAATGTGAACGACCAGGCATCCTCCCAACACCCCATGGATCAAAACCAGCCACTTTAATGTATCAATATACAGATTAGCACTTTGTGAATTATCTGAGGCAGTGGCTCCTTTATAGATGTGTGACTTCATAACAGGGAAATCATTTTAATATTAACCTAAATATGATTTAAAAGACAACTCTGCTTTCTTCCTATACACCACCCACCAGTCACACATGACAAATATTTTAGGTGTTATACCTTGTCTGAGATTATCTATATAATCCTTCTACTTCAACTAATTGTGAATAATTTGTAAATAATTGGCTATATAGGAATCGTTGATTTTTACAAATTATGCCTCTCATATAAAGTGCTAGAAAACAAAAGCAGTCACAAATGCAAATTCACTGACTAGACTGAAAATAGTATTTAACCAAGCAGAACAAGGAGATCAGCTTTCTTCTTAGTTCCCATAACTGAAATTTAGAAACTCAAACCTTGCATACCTAGCTGACAAATAGAATAGAGGCTCATCCATGCTTAGCTTCAACTCACTTTCATCTAGGTGAGAGCTATCATAGGGGGGAACTGCAAGTTATTGTCTTGCACAAGGGGGGGGGTGGTAATAACTAAAAACTATGGATAGCAGAATTGGGTAGAAGTATCTCTAACGAAACAGATTTTGGATTTTTACTATTATATAGTCTCTTACAAGAACCCAGTCAGGACTACCAGAGTAACCAGATTTATTCCTGTTCTTGGTCACGAGCAGAGGGTTTTTTGTGACTTTCTAATGATTGACAGGGAAATTGAAGCAGAGAGGTTACTGCCCAGTTTATTAGCACAGAAGTTACCTAGAAACCTATCTCTGAGGATAGACCTGATAGTATTTCTGCTATATCACATGGGACTTATTTTTGTTCCCCCTGTTTGGGATTCTGGAGTCTAGATGCATCCTGTCTTAAGTTCTGTGACATCTGTGGGTGCTGCTGCCAGATGGAGCAAATGAAGAGGAGTAATTTACCCATCCTCTTACCTTAAGCCACAGGCCAATACAAAAAGGGCTGAGGGGTCATGAGCACTCTTTTATAAGCCATATTTCCTCCTTTTAAACTTCCTGTTGCTTGATTCAAAGGAATTAAATAAAATGAGATATTTGGAGGGTCACTCTTTGGCAGTGGTCATCTGGATGGCTAAGTAAGGTAGCAGCCATATACTTTATCTTTGCAAAAGTATCATCATCCAAATAATTCCAGGATCCTCTGTGAAAAGGAGAGAGAGAGTACTCAGGTCTTCAGGGAAGAGAGGAGATCAGTGGAGGGGCATGCTTCCCTTCCCTTGGGGCCAGCCACATATATATGCAATGAGAATGGTGGACACATTGGATCTAAGGTCAGAATAGATACCTATTTTTGGCAGGTAATGGAACTGAATCTTGTCTGTCCCTGTTCTCTCTAGAATGTAATATGCATAAATAAATGATGGCTATATTATGGACACAAGATCAAGCAGTACATCACTAGCTTGACTAATGCTATGAGTTTTATACTGGGTCTTTATTAACCCAACACAGAGCAATGGATTTTTGTGCTGTTCTCTCAATTAAAAAGATAGTCCTTTTAGAAAAAGCAAAACAAAACAAAACAACAAAAAAACTGTTTTTATGTCCTTATTTTCTTTGACCTTAAGCTGAAACTAAATCTCTTTTGTAGACTTTTAATGTTGAGTTCTAGATAGCATGGAAGACAGCTGAGGCATTGTGGAAACAGCCTAGCTTGAATTCCGACCCTGCCTTCTGCTAATTAGGTGATCTTGGGCAAGAACCTTTCTGAATCTCCCAGAGTTTTTACATATATAAATGAAATGGTTTACATGCAAGTGATTTGTAAATTAAAATTTTCACAAATGTGTTAATGTGAATATTAGCTGTTCTTTATATTTAACTTCCATAATCTGTGGAACCTACTGTAATGCCAAGCCTCGGATCCAGCTTCATAGGGCCTTGTTGGAATGTGATATGATGTAGGTTCTGCTTGGCCTTGTGAAGCCTGTAGACTAGTCAGAGAGATAAGCCAGGGCACAAGTATGACAGCAAAGGAGGGGTGAGAGATTTTATGAAAGACACTGGTGCCATACTCTCTGCTCTAGGCTCCCAGTGGAAAGAGAAAACAGAAAAGTCCCCTTGATAAACATAGTACAGAACCCTCCCCCTACCCAACCCTTCTTTGTCCACTGACACAGGGGCTGCTCAGGAAGTATCCCCACTGGTGCAGATTCTTTGCTTTACTGCTTTTAGCCAAGAGGCTTCTTTAAAAGACCAGGGCAGTTTTATTGGGCTCTGGACCCTTGAGCACTGCCAAGGGGCTAGGTGGAAGGGTGAGAGGACACAGGGACCTGCAGTGACAGTAGAGGAGAGCAGGAAAGCCGGCTGAAGAGACCCGGAGCCAGGAAACTGCCAAACATGCAAGGAGGCTAGACTGGGGTTTGTTGGTCTCCTTCACGGAAAATCAAGGTATGTGGTCATTATGGGGGCCAGGTAGAAGTGACACACTGTGTACTTCGTACACTAATTCTACGGAGATCTTCGTGGAGATGAACAAAGGAACAGTGGTGGCAGCATCCAGGAGTTACCTGGCAACTGCTGCTCTCTGGCTTGTTCACCTGCCTCCCTTTGAGTCAGTGCAGAGACGGAACGTTTCTTCATTTGAGCCTTTGGGAACCAGGGTAGAGCTATCAGTATGCTCTCCAAGTCAGCCTGGATATTTTTAATTAAAAAAAAAATCTATTGGACATATACCATGTGCCAGGCCTAGTCTAGTCTGGGAGGATACAGAGTTGAGTAAGACATGGAATATTTTCACAAGAGGCTCGCATAGAGGGAGAGGCAGTCACATGTACAGCTTACCACAGTGAAGCCTGTCTGTGAGATGAACTGTAAAGGCACAGAGGAAAGAAAGAATGGAGGCTGGAGACTGGGAAAGGGAGAGAGGGAGAGGAGAGGAAAGCTGAACAGAAGAAGTGACATTTCACACTGGCCTTGGAGAAGGATTTTGACAGAATTGGGCAGATAAGAAGAGAAACAGTGTGGACCAAGCCTTGATAGCCATACTGCATTCTCCAGAACAGGGAGACGGGTGCTGCCGCTGGAGCGTGGCCGTGGTGACTGCAGGCAGGTGGGCGGGTGGGAATGTTGGGAGGTGAGGTTTGGAGGAAAGGTTAGGATCAGGCTGTGAAAAACCGTGAAGGTCATGTTAAGTGTTTGTACTTCATTTAGCAGAGGGTGGAGGAGGCTGTGGAGGAGCAGGGGAAGAATAGAAAGAAAATGGAATGTATAGGATCTGAGGGTCATGGTTCCTCTTAGTGACTCTGTGTCCTTGGATGCTTGCTCTCTCACAGGGCCACTTAACTCTCCTTAGATTTAGTGCTCTGAGCTAGAAAATGGTGATGTTGGTAATAATGCTTATCCTCGATGCTAAAGGATTATTGTGTTCCTCTGCTCATAGCCTGCTTAAATCCTCCTTTTTTCAAGGTCTTCCTCAAAATATTACCTCCTTGTTAAACCTTCCCGGATCCCTAGAGTGTATTTGAAAAATCAAGACACATACATCTGAAACAATAAAGAAAACAGCATATAAATATGCCATTGGACTAGGGAGACATGTGTGCCGCATGAAGAGCTTGGGCTCTTAGAGCAGACAGGCTTAGGGTCCAATCCTGGATCTGCTTCTTACTTAAATTATCACAAGTTGTTTAACTTTTCTTTTCTTTTTTCTTTTCTTTTTTTCTTTTTTTTTTTTTTTTTTTTGAGAGAGCACGAGAGTGAGAGAGTGAGCAGGTGGGGGAGGGGCAGAGAGAGAGGGAGACATAGAATCTGAAGCAGGCTCCAAGCTCCAGCTGTCAGCACAGAGCCCGACGTGGGGCTCAAACCCGTGAACCATGAGATCATGACCTGAGCCAAAGTCAGATGCTCAACTGACTAAGCCACTCAGGCGCCCCGTTTAACTTTTAAATTGAGGACAAAAATACCTGTTCCACCTTCTTCTCAGAATGATTATAAAAAAATATTAGCAAAATGTATGAAGGTGCTCAGAAACTAGAAAGGGCCTCACAAATGCTACTCACTGTGATTATTGTTTTAGGTTTAGAAGTGATCAGATCTAATGTGTGTTTTAGAAAGAGTGAGTGAGATGGATAAAATGAAGAGAAGAGAAACAGGTGGTTGAGAGACCATGTAAGTGCTATTGCAATAATCCAGGCATAAAATGATGAGGTCCTGGACAAAGGCAGTTAGGACAAAGAGGAAAGGTTGATCCAAGTGCTGTTTTGAAGATAGAACCAACAGAACATGGCACACTAATTGGACAGGAAGGATAGAAAGAAAACAAAGAGCCAAAGGTAAAAACCTTGATAGATGGTGTTACCATGAACCAATCCAACCCCTTGTTTCTTTCTAATTGTTGACATCCAGGGAAGAAGGCAAGGAAAGGCGGTGCCCCACGGCTTGTATTCTGTTATTCTGACTCTCAATGGCCCTGGACTCTTCATTTTGACTGTCTCCCTCTCCATTCCCCCAAAACAGTGTTGATAGAACCATCTGAACCTGAAGACAAGCTCACAATTTCTCCTTTTAATATGCCTTATTCCCATGCCCCCAGCCTGACCATGACCATGATAAGGTGTCTGTGCCAAGGAATCCATCTATCTTGGTAGGAGAGGGTGAATGAGGTGCCTCCTCTTCCTCTGCCCTGGGGCTGTGACACATCCCTCAACCCCTGGCTGGTTTCTTCCTCCCTGGATATGAACAATGTTTTATTTTGGAAGAAAAATTACGCTCAGAGACTGAGTTTGACTTTTCCAGCAATTTATTTAACGAAAGTTCACTGCAGGAATTTGACAAGCCAGTAGTACACAGGATAATTTCTGTTAATAAACCAATAAAGAAATAACATACTCACCGGGGCGCCTGTGTGGCTTAGTCGGTTGAGCATCCAACTTCAGCTCAAGTCATGATCTCGTGGTTTGTGGGTTCAAGCCCTGCATCCGGCTCTGTGCTGACAGCTTAGAGCCCGGAGCCTGCTTCAGATTCTGTGTCTCCTCCTCTCTCTGCCCCTCCCATGCTCATGCTTTGTCTCTCTCTGTCTCTCAATAATAAATACACGCTAAGAAAAAAAATTTTTTTAGAGAAATAACATAATCGAAATCAATGATAGATCAATCACACTGTTGTTCCAGGCAAGAGGAGGTGAAAGAAATAAAGTGCAAATTTAGTTGAGGTGTACCTTTATACAAGTTGGTACTGGGGAGAGACAGCTTAGCCAAACTGGGAGCTGATGTCCAGGTACTACTGCAAAAGTAAAAGCCCCGTGTGGCTGGAGCATGTTGCTATGGAATGGGGCCTGGTGTTGATGGGCAAGATGATCTTCATGGGGCCTCTGCACGACTCATCACTGCCTGTAAGTGACACCTTTACAGATGTAAAGTTTTATTCAACTTACTACTGGAAGCCCTAGCCACAGAAGTCAGACAAGAACAAGAAATCAAAGTCATGGAAATTGGTAAGGAAGAAGTAAAACTTTCACTATTTGCAGATGACATGATGCTATATACAGAACACCCTCAAGACTCCCTCAAGAAACTACTAGAACTGATCAGTGAATTCATTAAAGTCCCAGGATACAAAACCAATATACCAATATCCATTGCATTTCTATACATTAATAATGAAATAACAGAAAGAGAAAGTAAGAGAACAATCCCATATACAATTGCACCGAAAATAATACCATACCTAGGAATAAACTTAACAAATGAGGTGAAAGACCTGGCCTCTGAAAACTATGAAACATTGATGCAAGAAGTTGAAGAGGACAAAAAGAAATAGACATTCCATGCTCACGGATTGGGAGAACAAATACTGTTAAAATGTCTATACTACCCAAAGTAATCTACAGATTTAATGAAATCCCTATCAAAATACCAACAGCATTTTTCACAGAGACAGAACAAACAATTCTAACATTTGTATGGAAACACCAGAAACTAATATGACACTGTATACTAGTTGGAATTAAAATAAACTTCAAAACAAAAGTGTCACTGTTACCAAGACTGGAGCTGATTGCCCAAGATCTTCAAGAAGCTATCTTAGATCAGCAAAGTATAGCCTTGCTCAGACCAAGCACTCTTGGGTCATCCTCACAAATTCTGCATTCATAGTCTAATGTGCCCTTGCCATAGTTGTTTCTTCATATGCTTTTATTGTTAAGCCCCCAGTGTGGCCCCTCAGCAGCTGAGCGGCTGAGTTCTGGTACGTGAGAACAGAGAAGATGATGACACCTGGAGACAGCTTACTTCATTCTTAAAGCAAAGCAACTTTCCTTCGAAATACAACTTTTTACAGTGGGTGCTGGGCTCCCTCATTGTCAGGCTGAAGCTCTCTAGTTGTGGGGAGCACCTTGGCTAAGGGCAACAGCTTCCAGGTAGTAGGGAGCATGCCTGAGCTGAGGCTGGAGAGGCACTACACTACTAAGGGCATTGTAGCCTGGAGGGGTGTTTGATGAGAAGGGCGTTGGTAGAGGTGTTTGCTAGAGAGGCCTATTAACAAATGAATATTTCTTTAACCCCATTTGCTCAGCCATTGAATTTGCTCATCTTCCTCTCTACCAGGAAGCCCTGTGTCTCTTTTCCCTTTCCACGCCACCCACCCTCTCCTCCCCCCCCCCCCCCCCGCCCCCGCCACCCAGGGGTTTAGGCTTTTCTTCATCTTGTGCCACAGAGTGGCTCTGGTCCCTTGCACCTGTCAGTGGACTGTGTCTTCTCCCTGACCCTGACCTTGGCTTTCCATCTATCTCATTATCTCCTCTCATATCCCTCACATCTTCCTACTCTCTTTCTTTTGGAGCCAGGTGCCCTTCCCGTGTCCTTCCCTTTCCTATTTAACCTCCACTAGCCATCTTCACACAGCACTCAGTCCTTCAAGGCATTGGTGTCAATGGTCTTCAGTGGCAGCCCTTATAGAGTGTCACAGGATGCAGGATGCCAGAGGAAGCACGGCACTATGGTTAGACTTTAGATCCCAGCAAGTTACTTCCCTTCTCTAATCCTTGGTTTCCCCATCAGTTAAGTAGGAATTTTAATAGTACTTATTACTTCACATGGTGACTGTAATGGATTAAATTAGAGTCCATGGGTATGAAAAACTTCATACAGGGCTGGCACATAATTGGTCCATATAGATTAATCACTGTTGTTATTAAAAGCATAAAGGGTAGGTGTGCCCCTCAGGAGGGTTAATGGCCTTATGTTGTAGCTGGGGAAACAGAACATAGCATTTTGAACCCTAGTTTGTCACCTGACTAAGAAAGTACCTTTTAAAATAGAGCAAGCAGAGGGTGTTAGTGATGACTGGGATGAAACTGATCTGGGAAAGCTTCTTGAGTGAGGCCGAAGAAAGTATGTTTCTGAACAGCATTTTAAGGAGGTGATAGTTGCAGCCTGGAACAAAGGAAAGGGGAAATGGGGCATAGAGAGTCACCTGCTCAAACACTCTCTTGCTCCTACTTGCTTCACCCTTCCTTTTAGTCACGGCACTACCCCAGTTCACTGCTTATGAATCTCATCCTTCTCATCCACAGGGAATTTGCCAAAGAGAGAGAGAGAGTGGAGAACCGGAGAGCTTTCATGAAATTGCGGCGGCAGCAGCAGATTGAGCGTGAGCTGAATGGGTACCGCGCCTGGATAGACAAAGCAGGTGAGGCCTGGCGGGCTGCACAGACATCAGTGTAGACGTCCCCCTGAGCACCCCCGGTGCCTCCATTCACAGAAGCAGCCTTGGCCAGAGCAGAGAGTAGCTCTGGATGCCTCACCGGCTTTGTGGGCTCCATGCTGGTCCCTCTTTCTTCCTCAGGACTAACTGTTCCTATTCTTCTACCGAACACCTTCACGAGGCTCACAGTTTAGCAAGGTGAACTGAGTGAAAGGTAACATAGCTAGCTCCTGGAGCTGGGTTGGGTGGGTGACATTGTACACTACTGCTGATAATTATAATGACCACCAGCAGCAGCAACAACAGTCCATTCATTCCACAAATATTTGAGCACTTGTTTTGTGCCAGCCGCTGTCCTAGGTACTCGAGATACAGCAATGAACCAAACAGACCACCAGCTCACCAAAGCCCCTTTCATGTGAAGCCCATTCCCCTCTATTGGAGAAGGCAGGGATAAACAAAATAATAAATGAATAACTTGTAAGAAGATGACAAGTACCATGGAAAACAGATCAAGGTAGGGTTATGAGGTGTAGGGTAGGTTGTGTTTTGAAATAGGGAGATCAGGGAGACCCTTTTGGGGAGAGACTTGGAGTTGAGGTGGTAAGTCATGGGAAGGTCTGAGGGGGATATCTCAGTGCTAAGACTCTAGTGTGGAAGCAAGCCAGGAATGTTCCAGGAATAGAAGGAAGAATGAGTAAAGGGAGAGGGGCAGGAAGACAGGGTGGAGCCAGTGATGAGAGGAGTGGGCAGAACTTATGGGCCATTGTAAGGGTTCGGGGCTGTGCTGTTAGTGATGCAAGAACCATTGGAGGGTTTGGAGCTGAGGTGGGACATGGTCTGATTGAAGATTTTGAGGGGTCCCTTTGGCTGCTGCATTGAGAGTACACTGTAGGAGGGCAAGGTCAGAAGCAGGGGACCGATGGCGAGGCCACTGCGGTGAGCCGGGTAATACCTGATGGTGAGAACTGGTGATTCCTATTTCCTGAGCTATGAGGCTCCGCCTTGAGGATAGGTCCAAACCTATCATGATTTTGTTAACCCACAGAACCACCAGCTTCAAGTTTGACTGTGGCTCAGCTGCTCATGAAGGGGTATCGATCACCCCATATCTGTCAGTAAAATGGATGCATTTGCTTTCCTTATTATTTTAAAGATTACATTGCATTGGTGTTATATATCTTTATTTTCATCCTGAGCAAAGAGGAATTTATTTTAATAAAAAGATACACATGACAGCATTTTTTCCCCTCTATTCTTGGTAGAAAGCATAGCACAGATGTGAGATCTCTCCAGAAAAATTTGGAATATGATTTGATGCTTAGCTGCCTGAGACTTATTCTTCCATAGCAGCTTAGGAATGACACCATGGCACTCCTCTTCTACCCACCAAGACAAAAAAGCTGTCTCAGCTCTGGAGTCAACTTTTGATCATCTGTCAGGGATGAGAGAGTACGTATGATTAAAAGTGCCATTTCAAAGCCAGACAATAAGCACCTCCCATTTAGGACCACCTGCATTTCTTCGCTGCTTCTAGAAGCATGTACCCTACCCACTGACTATACTTTCAATTTGCCCTTTCTCCTCCGAGGTTCTCGGGTAGGGGTGAATGTGAACCTCTCCTCCTTTCCAGAATGTTAACTCAGCCTTACTGAGCAGATTTGTCTCCAGGTCTGGCAGGCAGCTTGAAGTTCCCCACTGTCCTTGGCTTCCTGGGTGGAAGAGCCATCTGACAGACCACCCCAGGGAGCAGTCTGGCAGCAGAACTGGAAAAGAACGTTGCCCGCCCTGTCCATGACCCGACTCGTGGTCAGGCAGCACAGGACGCTGTTCTTTGTGGCTCTGCTTTTCAGATACATGCAGAATTCCAAGGCTCCACTTTCTTCCAGTTGGCAAAGCCAGCTCTCTCCTTCTAAGAAAAAAGACGCACTGCAACGTCAGATTGGGCTTCCTGGCCCTTCCCTTTGCAAATGGGGTGTGAGTGAATCAGAGACATATGGGTTACATTTCCCTGGAAAGAGACTCTCAAGTTCGAGAGAGAACTTGGCAAAAGGCTATGGGGGAAGGTGGGGGCAGCTTCCGCACATCCAGAGCCCTCAAGCACTTCCCAGAGATACTCAGCAGCACCATGTGCCCTCCTTCTGCCTTGGGAGTCCTCAGATTAGCCCACCCAGCACCCAGGCACAGTACAGAGCAGATGTGCCTCCCTGGCTGAGGTCATTCATGTTGCTATGAGGTATTTTAACGAGTACCTAATCTTTAAATGATGTCCTCTGAACAACGTGTGCTGTAAATGACTTTAAAACCTCTATGTCTGCATAAAGGAGCATCTCACCAATAACATTTAACCTGTTAACTTAAAGTTTTGCCAGAGGCTGTACTAAAAAGGAAAGCTAAACATTTATGCCTTGGTATAATAGCTATCCTGAGTGGTACCCTCCGAGCTTCAAAATGTTCCCCTCCCTGGGAAATACATTATATGCTCTCAGTTTTATATGCAGGTGGAATTATGGTAATGACTTTACCCTCTTCTGCTTGTCCTTTTACTTGTTACAATTGCTTAAATGAAACCATCATTTAATAGAGCCTGCTGCAAGCTTTTCCCCAGCAGCTGGGATCTTAAGGACTGATGGCTTCCAGCTTCCAGCTTCCTACCTATGGCTGAGGTTGGGGTGAGGATTAAACTCATCCACATCACTCCCAATGGAGACACAGAATCCTGTCAGATATGGGACAGAAGGGCTAGTTTGTAAGTTTGGAGGAATGCTAGTGAGGTTTATCCTAACAAGTCTTACTAGAAAATAGCCCACTAGTGATGATACCTCCCTGGAATACAGGACTGTTCCTGGGGAGGTCAAGAGGAAAATCCAAGGAACCGCTTGATTCTTTTCCAAATACTGACAACCAGACACCGCATTCCAACACTGGCCAGTCCTGCAGTTCTCCAATTGGGTATCCAAAAATTCAATTCAATTCTGACACTAAACACCACCAGAAGTTAGTGCAGATCCCACAGATTAGGGACTCAGTCCCACAAGCCTGCCATCATTTCACACACCAGCCACAAGTGGAGTCCCGAAGTGACTTGCATTTTTACCCACTCAGTTGCCAATTTAGAGGGTTCCAGGTTGATCATTCCTTGAATGATTTCCAGAACTCAGGAAAGCTATACTTCCTATCACCAGTTTATTACAAAGGATCCAACTCAGGAATAACCAAATGGAAGAGATTCCTCGGGTAAGGTGGAGGGTAGAGGGGGACACAGACCCTCCATGCCCCTTTCAGGCACGTTACTCTCCCAGCACCTTGACATATTCACGAACTCCGAAGCTCCTTGAGCCCCCTCATGGAGGGTTTGTTGTTGTTGTTGTTGTTGTTGTTGTTGTTGTTGTTGTTGTTGTTTTTCCTGAAGATTCCATTATGTAGACATACTTGATTAAATCATTGGGCATTGGTGATTGTGCATTCTCCAGCCTCTCTCCCATCATGGGAACCGGGAGGGGGAATGAGGCTGAAAGTTATAACCTAATCATATGGTTGGTTTTTCTGGTAACCAATGCAGATCCTTAAGTAATGTAGGCGTCTTCGACACTGAGTTGTCTAGTTAGCATACAAAAGACAGTAAATTCCAAGGGTTTTTGGAGCTCTGTGCCAGGAAGGTGGACAAAAACCAGATATTTACTTTTCGTTCTATCAGAGGGCCAAATTCACGGCAGACCTGAGCCTCTTTTGCCCAAGCAAGGCAGACTGTAGTGTGGGGGTAAGAGGAAGCAAGCCCACAAGATGCCATTAGCATCTTCCGCTGCTCCTCCTCAAAGAAGTAGACTGGCTGGAGCTCAAAACATGGTTTTATCGCCTGAACGAGGCAGTAGATGTTGCCCTGGTATGCCTTATATGTGCTGCCGACAAGAAAAACCAAGGAAGCGCCTACTGCTAGAAAAAGTTTAAAGAACCTGGATAGAAGGAAAAAAATAGAAATGGAAAATTTTCATTGCTATCAGTTTAGGAGATTTTGGTTAGAAAGAGGTAAGTTCTTTCTCTCAACAAATATTACCCGACACAGGGCTGAATTTTAACAGTCAACCTCCAAGTGCCCCCTTACTACAAGAACTTCCTTTCTGTTCTCATCTGCACTTGGGAGCCTCCTCTGTGACCCTTGATGTCTTTCTGAAGCTGGTGCTTGCATGGAGCTATGAACTCTTTGCTCTCTCTCTGTTGCCCTGGGGCCACAGCTGTCCCTAGAGGATTTTTCATCTTGTGAAATAATTTGACATTTACAGATAATTTACTAAACCATTTATTTCCATATAGAGGAAGTCATGCTTGCTGAAGAAAATAAAAACGCTGGAACATCAGCCTTAGAAGGTAAGGAAGTGCTCCAACGCTTTACTGCATTTGCGCCCTCTTACGCTGTGGCAATCTCTTGATCAAAAGAGAAAGAAATAAAAAGAGTGGTGCTCTGGGATTTGAAATGAAAGTCTCTCTGTCATAAAATCCCTCATGCTTTAAAATGAAGGGAATTGAGTCATGGATTTAAATGCTTTTTGAAGTGATGAAAATGAACTCCAATAGCTGCTTTGTTCTAGGGCGTGTGATTGCTACTGTGCAATGAAAAGACCATCATACAACCAGTGGCATGGAAAGGGATCTTCTTTGAAAATTTGCAGGGATCATCTTGGGACCACTTTCATTAGCAGGAAGTGGCATTATTTTGTTTTTTATTTTTTTAACATTTATTTATTATTGAGAGACAGACAGAGATAGAGCATGAGCTAGGGAGGGGCAGAGGGAGAGGGAGATACAGAATCTGAAGCAGGCTCCAGGCTTTGAGCTGTCAGCACAGAGCCCAAAGCAGGGCTTGAACTCATGAACTGTGAGATCATGACCTGAGCCGAAGTCAGACGCTTAACCAACTGAGCCACCCAGGCGCCCCAGGAAGTGGTATTGTTTATGAAGAACCAGAACAAATAGATATGGAGTGCCTGTTTACGACTGCGTGTAGATAGGGTCTGGCAAGGACTCTGGAGCACATGTGTTTCAAGGTGCTGCTGAGCACACGAGTCATGTTTCTATAGACATTCGTGATTTCTGTAACCATGGCTCAGCTGTTTCAAGGCAGTCGCCTGTGTCAAGAGGCCTCTGGCACACAGTCCTCAGCTTTGACCTGAATGATCTGATTGTTCTTGTGTTCTTTCACTGGACTTCCCCTTCCCTGGTACAGTGCTTCGAAGGGCAACCATCAAAAGGAGCCGGACAGAGGCCATGACTCGAGACTCCAGCGATGAGCACTGTGTTGATATCTCCTCTGTGGGTGAGTGGAACCAGTTAGATCTTCTTTTATTGGTCTGAATCTTATATGTAAAGAAAGATCATGTCTTTTGAGAAGCGCCACAAAGAGGAACAGAATCCAAAGAATCCAGAAAAAGAGAAAGTCTTGGAAATCTAATAGATGACAGTGAGTTGCAGAGAAAAATGGACCATGGGGTTGAGGGCTAAGAATCCAACCAGATTCTTCAAGTGTGTCAGATGTATCCCTTTTACATATATATATACTTTCTGTCCTAAATGTGATAATGAGGACCCACTTTGGGATATTGTTCAAAAGATCCTGAGGACCTGATGCTTCTAGTGACCCCCATTTGAGACCCTGGAATCATTTGCTTAGCCACAGTGGCACCTACCTACTTCCATGTGATGTTTAAACAGATTGTTACTGACAACCCTTAAAAACCCTCTTCTATCCCAGGTTCCCAGACATTCTGGTCAATGCAGATTTTACCTCCCCAGAAAAAGGGAAGGGTCTCACTTCAACCTTTTTAAAAATATATATATACTATCAAATTGGCTTCCATACAACACCCAGTGCTCATCCCAACAAGTGTCCTCCTCATCGCCCATCACCCACTTTCCCCTCTCCCTCACCTCCCCCATCAACCCTCAGTTTGTTTTCTGTATTTAAGAGTCTCTAATGGTTTGCCTCCCTCCCTATCTGTTAGTAACTTTTTCTCCCCTTCCCTTCCCCCTGGTCTTCTGTTAAGTTGCTCAAGATCCACATATGAGTGAAAACATATAGTATCTGTCTTTATCTGACTGACTTGTTTCACTTAGCATGATACCCTCCAGTTCCATCCACGTTGCTGCAAATGGCAGGATTTCATTCTTTCTCATTGCCAAGTAACATTCCATTACACACACACACACACACACACACACATACATACACACACACCCCACATCTTTATCCATTCGTCAGTTGATGGACATTTAGGCTCTTTCTATAATTTGGCTATCGTTGAAAGCATCGCTGTAAATATTGGGGTATGTATGCCTCTATGCTTCAGCATTTCTGTATTCCTTGGGTAAATTCCTAGCAGTGCTATTGCTGGGTCATAGGGTAAAAGCAGAAGAGTTGTACATAGCTCATTGCTGCTTTAGGCTGCCAGTGGTAGAAATACCACAAATGCAGCCAATTGACTCCAATGCCTGAAGCATATTTAAAAGGAAAGGCCAGAAAGAAGCTTAATCTATGAAAAACATAAACATCATCCTGTTAGGATTCAGAACACTGGATGTATGTTTCATGTCATGCCCAGGGAATCTTTTGGTTTCCTAAAACTTAGAGTGTCCAGTGAGGATAACCAGGGATCTCTGCTATGGAAACACTTAGCCCATATCAAGGGGATTCCTTGGGCCTGCAACATGGTGGTCACTGAGCCAACTGAAGCTGTCCGTCTCCCCCTTTGAAGGCCCCCTTGCCATGGAGGGTGATCTGTTGTGCAGCCTCATTCTTCTTCTGTACTTGTCTCCCCTTAGGCACACCTCTTGCCCGAGCCAGCATCAAAAGTGCAAAGGTGGATGGGGCCTCCTATTTCCGGCACAAAGAAAGGCTTCTGCGCATCTCTATCCGCCACATGGTCAAATCCCAGGTGTTTTACTGGATTGTGTTGAGCCTTGTGGCTCTCAACACTGCCTGTGTGGCCATCGTCCATCACAACCAGCCCCAGTGGCTCACCCATCTCCTCTGTAAGTGAATAGTGACTACTGGCTGTCACAGGTGCTGCCGAATTGGAATGTGAATGTAAGAGAGCAGGCATCCTACTGGACCTGGCAGTGTTCTGTGAGGGAGGCTAGAGTTGTCCTCAAGGGGTTGGGATATCACATGACCATTCCCCTTGTCATTCATCATTGAACCACTAACTTATTGAGAAGTCAATAAGATAGTGTTAGCCTTGGGTACTTTAAAGCCTTCACTTAGGCTCAATGGTGTAGGCTCAGTGGTGTAGAGAGTTTGGTCACCTAAGTCCTGGGGAGAAAGTTCTTAGGGCAATGGTTACTTCCAGTAGACCAATAAGGGAACTTATAGGTCAGCTCTGAGCAAGGCTGCCACTGGGTGTCAATGAAGATCCAGGATGCTGTCACAGCTGGGTGTGTATAGGTCGAATCTGGCTGTTGCATCAAAGCCATGGTAAAGCTCTTTCTTTCTCTCCTGAGAGCTGTATACCATTTAAAGGATAGTGACAAATCCACCTGTTGAAAAAGAGCAAAGCTAATATGCGGAGTGTGCTTGGGACTCCCAGATCAGAGTGTACGCAGATATCATCAGGTTTTGCCTGGCTTTGACCTGACACGGTCAGTGAATGTCTTTGCGTTATGGGTCCTGCTGGTGTTGAGGGCTCCTCTGTAGGTGAGAGTGTCGGGCTGGGGCATGCAGGAGCCCATGCCATCTATGGAACAAAGGCTTCTTCTTTTGATGCTTTCAGACTATGCAGAATTTCTGTTTCTGGGACTGTTCCTCTTGGAGATGTCCTTGAAGATGTATGGCATGGGGCCTCGACTTTACTTTCACTCTTCATTCAACTGTTTTGATTTTGGGGTAAGTGCTTTGGAGCCCGCCTGTCCTCCTGCTTCGTGTTGATATGCCATGGTTTGAGATAAGCAGCTTGCTCCATTGCTCAGCATGAAGCACTGAAATCAGAATTTATAAAAGGGGAAATAAGTAAGTTAGCTACAGGGAGGTCAGGAATGAGTGAATCCTTCCCACTGTAGGGTTGGTTTGTTTGTTTTTTTAAAGCTCTTTTACTTTTAATGTTTTTATTGAAGTATAACACGTATACCATGGTGCACACTTAAGTGGATAGCTGTATGAATTTGACAGATCTACCCATAGTAAGTTTTGAACCACTTATTGTCTTGGGGGAAGCCTGAGAGAGAACAAAGGAACTGATTCCAGAAGGTGGTTCAGTAAAAAAAAAAAAAAAAAAAAAAAAAAAGAAAAAAAAAAGAAAAAAAAGAGAGAGAGAGAGAAGCTTATATATTTGTGTATTTTTTAGTTCAGTTTAAAATTGGGAAAGTTACCTAGATATACCATCATGCAAACGTGCACACACACACACACACACACACACACGCGCGCACATACACACACACACACACACACACACACTTGTATTAGCAAGTTCCCACATAGACTATTTCATCCAGTGTTCACTTCCTAAATACTGTTGATATATAAATGTGTTGATATATAAATGTGTGCCTTCAAGATGTTTTGACATACATTTTTGTCCTCCACTGCTTTTGGGACTCCTAACCACTCTATTACATATCAGGAATTATCTTTCTCATTTGAAAATGAGTAAATAGAGAACATCGTGTGCAAGTTCACATAGCCAGTTAGCAGCAGAACTAGGTTGCAAAACTTTGGGTTCCTGAACCACTTCTCTTTCTGCCAAGCCCACTTCTGTTCCTGCCAAATCTTCAGTTATGTGCTAACGATTTTGAGCACTTGCCAATCTGCATTTTAACTTGGAACATATGCTTCTGGGTACGGGCAATTTTCAGGCATAACAGCTAGTGAAAGACCATTCCCTCTCTACATACTTCTCAGCATTGCAGTGAGGATTAATTTTTGTTATTTTTCCTAGAGCACTGTGTAGAATATAGTAGACATTCAGTGAAAATATAATGAAAACAAAGCCAAAATGTTAATTTGACACTACTCCTTCCCACGGCAATCAGATTCTGTGCCACCAAGTAGTACTGTCACATTGGGGTACATGGGACCTGTGTGGCTAAAAGATGCTTCACATACAGGTGAATGAACCTTGTTAGTGCTTCTTGTTAGTGCTTCTTGTTAGTGCTAAATTCTCGGACGGTGAGAGAATGTGGACGTTCTCTGAGGTTTTTACATTGGGATGCAATCTGCATTAACTCAAATTTGTTTCTTTGCTTTGAGTATCTTTTGTCTGTCTGTTCAAGGAGTTACTGTGTAAGAACGCTTGTGGCTATCAAATTTGTGCAGAGGCACACTGGCTCTTGTAGTTTTCACCAAGGACAAAACAGCAGTCAGTGAACCAATCTCCAGCATGAAGGATTGAAGTCAGGAAGAGGAGTGGAGAGAAGTGGGGAGGGAGGCAGTAGAGTCTCATTTTCCTTTGGCAGCCTTCACAAATAGGTAGTCCTGTTGGAGCTGTGCCGGGTGGGGTGGGGAGAGTTTCAATTTCACCGTAGCCCAATGAAAAGTGCTGACTGCTGAATGCCAGAAGGCTCTGCTCTTCTCCTCCTCCTCACTGTGGCTGGGTTTGGCTCTTTAGGTCACAGTGGGCAGTATCTTTGAAGTGGTCTGGGCAATCTTCAGACCTGGTACATCTTTTGGAATCAGTGTCTTGCGAGCTCTCCGGCTTCTAAGAATATTTAAAATAACCAAGTAAGTGATCATAAACTGGACTCTTCCCAACCACCTGTGAGAGCGGAAGCTTCTCTCTCCCTTATTATATTATATTTCCTTCCATCCCCTGTTCTCCCTCGCCATATGTTCCCCTTCCCTACCATGTCCCCGCTCCATTCTTCAGTTCCTCCTTCCCCAAATATCAAACCAGAAAAGTGTCTATGACGCCAGATCCCATGTCACATTCCCAAGGGGAGCCTCATTGTTGCTGACATCTCTCCTTCACACAAATACACAAATGCAGCATATTTCATACACTACCAGGCAGATTCCCAGCTGGATTGGGGATAAGTTTATATTCAGTGTTCACTGCTACAGTGTTTGGGTTTTGTAGGTATTGGGCATCTCTGCGAAATCTGGTGGTCTCCTTGATGAGTTCTATGAAGTCTATCATCAGTTTGCTCTTCCTCCTCTTCCTCTTCATCGTTGTCTTTGCTCTCCTAGGAATGCAGCTGTTTGGGGGCAGGTAAGCACCAATGAACTTTCCATCCAAAGGAGCCTCAAAACCCAGTCTTCAGCCTGTGAGCACTCGGGTTTCTAATTTGATCACCATGATATCATCTTGTTTGCTTTTTTCCATGGCCCATCAACCACTGAGTGTGTGTGGTGGTCTCTGTTTTTAACCTTTTCACACTGTACAGGATTCTGGTTATGGAAAAGACCCCTCTCTTGGGAACTGTCCCTGAAATGTACAGCATGGGGCCTTATAACTCAGGGTCAGCCCAAACCCTATCTCATTATCCATGCCCTTCAAAGTGAACAGTGCATCAGTAATAGCCACTAATAATGCCATCTTCATAAGTTACATTGAATAGGGAGAAATGAAGGAAGAAGAGGATGTGGAGAAAGAGTAAAAGAAGTGATAAAAAGGGAACAATCTCAGGAAGGGAAAAACTTGGTATGTGAGATTTTCATTTTATTCTTCTCTCTGAACTTCTTTCTCAGGTTTAACTTTAATGATGGG
The DNA here is from genome assembly GCF_028749965.1 of Puma concolor. NCBI lineage: Eukaryota > Metazoa > Chordata > Mammalia > Carnivora > Felidae > Puma > Puma concolor. Next base: position 43,715,134 of record NC_141683.1, read on the forward strand.
ACTCCTTCAGCAAACTTTGACACCTTTCCGGCAGCCATCATGACTGTATTCCAGGTATGAGGCCAACTGGCAGGTAAAAATGTTAAGTAAGATCTTTTGGAGCTCACACTGAAAAATGGTGATATGTTAATAGAATCCTACTTTTCCTTTCCAGGCTCATCCCAGGCAACTGGGATTCTTGTTAAATAATTATCAACACAATAATTCCTAGAATTTCTGTAGCTACGTTCTTACCAATAATGGAAGAGCTCTATTATAACTACCTGATTGGCCTTTTCCGTTTGCAAGAGATATTAAGGCAAAGACATTCAGTAACTTATGGTATTTATGACCACCATCAAGTGGGCTTTATTCCAGGAATGCAAGGATGGTTTGATATCCATACATCAATTGATGTGATATACCACATTAACAAAATAAAGGATAAAAGTCATATGATTATTTTAATAGATGCAGAAAAAGAATGTAACAAAATTTAACATTCATTCATGATAAAACTCTCAACAAAGTGTATATAGGAGGAACATACCTCAACATAATAAAGGCCATATATGACAAACCCACAGCCAAATCATACTCAGTGGTGAAAAGCTAAAACCTTTTTCTCTAAGACTAGGAACAAGACAAAGATGTCTACTTGCACCACTTTTTTTAATGTTTACTGTTATTTTATTTATTTTATTTTATCTTATTTTTTTTTTAATTTTTTTTTCAACGTTTATTTATTTTTGGGACAGAGAGAGACAGAGCATGAACGGGGGAGGGGCAGAGAGAGAGGGAGACACAGAATCGGAAACAGGCTCCAGGCTCTGAGCCATCAGCCCAGAGCCCGACGCGGGGCTCGAACTCACGGACCGCGAGATCGTGACCTGGCTGAAGTCGGACGCTTAACCGACTGCGCCACCCAGGCGCCCCTATTTTATCTTATTTTTAAATTTTAGTTAGCCAACATACAGCGCAATATTGGTTTTAGAAGGAAAATTCAGTGATTCATCACTTAACATACAACACCCAGTGCTCATCACAAGTGCCCTCCCTAATACCCATCACCATCTAGCCCATCCCCCACCCACCTCCCTCCATCAACCCTCAGTTTGTTCTCTATTGTTAAGAGTCTCTTGTGGTTTGTTTCCCTCTCTCCTCTTTTTCCTCCCCCTACCATATGTTCATCTGTTTTGTTGATGAGTGAAATCATATGGTATTTGTCATTCTCTGATGTGTCTTACTTAGCATAATACCTTCTAGCTCCATCCACATCATTGCAAAATCAAGATTTTCTTTTTTTGATGGTTGAGTAATATTCCATTATATATATGTAGCACATCTTCTTTATCCATTCATCAATCGATGGACATGTGGGCTCTCTCCATAGCTTAGCAATTGTTGATAATGCCTACTTGCACCACTTTTATCCTACATAGTACTGGAAGTCCTAGCCACCGCAGTCAGACAAGAAAAAGAGGTAAAAGTCATCCAAATTGGTAAGGAAGAAGTAAAACTGTCATATCACATTTATGGTTTTCTAAAATTGGAAGCATCTTCTAACCCACGTGTCCATTTAATGAATTATGTTTTCCACCCACCCCCACTATCCCCCCCCCACAAAAAATATTTTTAAATCATGGGGGCAAACTCAAAAATAAATAATGCCGAGTGCTATAGAAAACACTGTTTAGCTGGAATCTGAGGCTGAACCAGAACCCAGGTTTCCATAACTGGAGCCCATGAGGCTCTTTCTAATAATGCTGCTATCTCAAGAACTATACACTTGGCTCCCCTGGCATAGTCTGGTAGTGACCAGACCACTTGATCTGTGTGATTACCATAGACTTGGCAAAGCTGGAGATGGAGGGAGTCTGTAGTCTGAGGAATAGAATCTTTCCTTTTGATGCTTTCTTTCTATTTTCAATGCCTTTCTTCCTTATCAGAAGAAAGTTTAGAATTGCTCATAAAAATGACTATTTTTCTCCCTGGAAGAATAGCCAAGCAAGAGGTAGATGAAAAAAACCTAGGCGAGAATTTTCCTTTTTGCATTAGCCCCATTTTTTCAACCAACCCAGGTCTCTGACTTGCCTATTGTTTGCTTTGCCTAGATCCTAACAGGTGAGGACTGGAATGAGGTTATGTACAATGGGATCCGCTCCCAGGGTGGAGTTAGCTCAGGCATGTGGTCAGCTATCTATTTCATTGTGCTCACCTTGTTTGGAAACTGTATCCTTTTTAAGATGCTCCTCTTTGTGCTCCTTGCCTGCCTGGACCAGCATTTGAGGAGGGTGGTGATGGTGGTAGAGGTGGGTGGGGTTTTTTTAGGGCATCAGGGTAGCATTGGGGTGGATATAGTTCAGTGTACTAAGAGAAATAAGGATTCTGATTTTAAGGAAATTGTACAGTAGCTGGGTCAAGAAGACAAATATAAACAAGAAGATAAAGTATTATCTATATCTACAACATACACAAATAATAACTTATGAGGCTCTTACATTGAACAGTTGGAGATGCTATCAGCTGGGGAAAATAAGAGTTGACAAAGATAACTGTAGGCTGAAATAGTGACCACACTGTAATACTAATAAATTAATTACATGTTAATATAGAATAGGACTGGTCACATAGTAAGCTTTCAAAAATATTAGTACTATGACTAATACTAATACTCCTAAGCATAGCCAACATTTATTGTATTTGTGCTATTCATGAGACCCTGTACTAAGTGTTTTACAGGTACCATTTCATCTAATCCTTACCTTACCATCTAATCCTTAAGACTTAGATGAACTAACTTGACCAAAGTCAAACAATTATTAAATTATAAAGGGAGACTGGAAATTGAGTCCATTTAATTCCCAAACCTATGTCTGGTCATAATATATAGACTAGGAAGATTTATGTTTTAATCCCAACAATTCTGTTTACCAGCTGTGTGGCCTTGGGAAAGTCCCTTAATCTCTCTGAACTTCTAGTTTTCACATCTGTGGGGAGGATGACAGCATTTACCCCTTTGTTGTGCATAGTAAGTGATATAATTTCTTTGGATGCACCTTATAAACTGTGAACTTCTACACAATCATTAAATGTTTTGGGGGAATGAGATTTGCCTTAAAATGGGATTGGTGGAGTGAAAAAGGAGAGCCATGTGATATAGCTGGACTTTGGCTTTTCCCATAGTCTCACAGAGAGAAGATACTCCTTTAAGTTATCTGCTGTGAAAATTTCTAGGGGTCAGAGCAGACTATGAACCAAACATGAGAAACCCATAAAAAGAAAGTTAATGCAGTGCATCACAGAAACAGAAGGTCAGTTTGTCACAATGGCACCTTGATTTTCCTATTACTCTGAGGGTAGTTAGACCTGGACTTTTATGCTGGAACCACTTCTGTGTTCCACAACACATGGACCCCAAAAAGAGTTGGAAAATTGGGACTTCAGAGGTTAGAGCTTGGAATAGAAATAGGTTCTATAATGACCTTGTGTGCTCTGTAACATTTTTGTTAAATGAAATATGGAAGACTTCCAGGATAAGAAGAATGAGAGAAATAAGTTAGCATCCCATTATTGAGAACCAAGCAGTGATGGAGCTGTGGAATCTCATTTCTTTTCATTTTTAAGAACAGAGTAGTAGGATTGGTCTAGGTGGGCTTCAGTTCCAGCCTCTCAGAAAGGAGACATGAGCTCCTGCATTGAGCTCCCTGTTGTCATGATGTTCAGCCGATCTCTATTCAGTAAGCCGTGAGGAGAGGCCATAGCTATCTAAAGGCCTCCTTACTCCACCTTGGCCCCTGAGTGGTTGGATTTAGCTATTTATTTGTCCTATGCAAAGAGAAGATAAGTGGAAGAGGGAATATATATTCCCCTTCAGACAGGGCTGCATAACCCCTGCTTAATCAATGCTTTGGGGTAACTTCTGTTCCTGCTGGTATCCCAGGCAGGAAAGACCTAGAGATGCCGTCTCAGTCTTGCTGAAGCCTTTTGTTTTTCTTACTCGCCCGTCCTTAACTCATCACCCCAGACACACTGCTGAATGTGTTCTTGGCCATTGCTGTAGACAATCTGGCCAATGCCCAAGAGCTGACCAAGGTAAGCATTCTCTGGGGATCTGATGGTTCTCTAATGCCATTGGGCACTTCATCAACTGGGTAGATGATGAAATGGGAATGATATATCTGTTTTGCATACCTCACAGGATTATTGTTAGGATCAAGTGAAATAATGTATAGTATGTGAAAAACAGAGCAGGCTAAGTAAGATGTGTGTTCTTAGTAGCTGTAGTCATTTCACCTGAACTGGCTTTCCCCAGTGTCATCACAAAGAGGAGACATTTACAACAGGAATATAGGTGAGGGGATGGGGTCCCTGCCTGATCACTTGGGATGATGCCACTCAGCTTGGCAGAGGAGAGGGCATGAGTAGAGGCACAGTCTCAGCATTTTACTTCACGGGGTTCTGCCTAGAAGGGCCCTGCTCCATCACTTCCAGATACTGCAGAACATCTGAGAGGTGTTGGCTCTAGCTTCTGACCTCCATAGCTGTGGGTAGCTCCACTGAGGGCTAGGAGCTTGGGGTAGAATTCCATGGATTTCCTGAAGAATTGTGAGGAAACCTTTGGGGCAAGGTGGAAACCAGAAACTGGCCATGCCAGGGCTGAAAGGGTTCTGTTTCCAAAAGGGCCTGGCGCCTGGCCTCCTGAAGTCTCTGAGCCAACCCACCCTCAAACTGCCTTGGTTAACCTCTTCTCCTGCCTTCCTCATTTCACCTGGTCTCCAGAACTTGGGGGGAGAGCCAAGGCAGCTATTCTCCTTCACGGGGATACCAGCAAACCCATCCCTGCTCTGTGTCTAGGATGAACAAGAAGAAGAGGAGGCCTTCAACCAGAAACATGCATTGCAGAAGGCCAAGGAGGTCAGCCCGATGTCTGCACCCAACATGCCTTCTATCGAGTGAGTTGGCTGTCCCCACTTCAGTGACCCCTGGGCTCCTGTGCTAACAGCCAATTAATTCATCAACTCAGAATGGTGTATTATCAGAGGATGCCTACTCCATACCAGGAGATGTCCTGTGAATATAGCAGTGAGCAAGATGAAGTCTCTGTTCTCCCAGAGCTTTTATTTCAGTGAGCTAGATAAGAAACATACGTAAATAATTTTAGACAGTGATAATTGCGGTAAGGTAAATAAAACAGGGTAATAATGCAGAGGAATAAGAATTGGGCGGAGTACTTATAGGCAGTCTGGGAGGGATTCCTTGAAGAGGTGATATTCAAGCAGAGATCTAAATATGGAGAAGGCAGTCATGTAAAATTATGAAGGAAGAGTGTTCTCCAGCAAGGTGCAGTGAAGCTGATATGCAGAGAGCAAAGAAGACTAGGAGACAAGGCCAGGGAGATCCTGAAGAACCAGGTAAAGGATTTTAGCTTTTATTCTAATGGCAACCATGGAAGGTCTAAAGTGGAAGGATGGGTATGACATGATTTACACTGATAGTAGGTCACTCTTCCCTGTAGAGAATGGATTTGTCGGGGCCAAGAGTGGAGATGGGGAGACAGATTTGGCCATTACAGTAAAGTAGGTGACATATGATGGTAGTTGAGACCATCGTAGCCATGGAGGAGATGAGAAGCAATCACATTCAGTCTATGCTTTGGAAAGAGAACCAACGGGAAGAGGTGATAGATTAAATGTCATGGGGGTGGGGATAAAAAAAATATTTCTCTCAAGTTTTAAGGTTTGATGCCTAAGCAACTGGGTAGATGGTGGTGGTATTTACTGATAGTCTAGAGAACAGTGCAAGATTCATTTTGGCCACATTAAATTTGAGATACTTAGAGGACATCCAAGTGAGGATGTTGAATAGGCCATTGGTTACATGAGTCTGAAGCTTAGAAGAGAAGTCGGGGTTAGAAATAAAGATTTGGGGGGAGCCATTTGAGTTTGGATGGCATTAAACTCTCAGCATGAGTGAGCTGGCATGGAGTGAATCGTAGTGGAGACAGAGCTGCTAAGGACAGAAACCCAGAGCACTCCTGTGCCTCGAGGTCCAGCAGACAAGAAACCTGCAGAGGAGACTGATGGGGGCAATTAGGAGTAGGAAGAAAGAACAAGGAAGGGTCATGTCCTGGAGACCTGGAGAAGAAAACTCTTCAGGAAGTAGCGACTGGACAGTACAGCTAACTACTGTTGAGAGATCACATGAGATGAGGACAGAGAAGGGACCATTTCTTTTGGCAAAATGAAAGTTGTTGCGGACCTTCAGTTTCAGTGGCCCGGTGGGAACAGAATCCAGATGGAATGAATTAGGGGGAGGATGAGAGATTAGAGAGTGGAGCAGCAAGTATAGACTTTGAGGATCCAACCTGAACCTGTGGTTGCTGGTAGAACTAGCAGGAACTAGCAGGGTGTGGGCCCTGTGTGGAGCTGGAAGAAGGTGTTGGAGGAAGGGCTGAGAATCCCTGTTGTGACTTCTGAGCCTGTGCAAGGCCTATGTGGGCATCCCTGGGGATCGATGGGGAGACTTTGAGACCCCTGGTAGGTATAACTCTATCCTGACACCAGACCCCGTTATCTATTCCCTGAAGCTGGTAAAGGAGGAGCCTTTCTTTGCCAAGTGCTCATGGGAAGGTCTCTGAATGTCTGCTGCCTTTCCCTGTAGAGGCATTCTTGGTTTTATGTGGGGGTCTCCTTCCCCTGGATGATCCTCATCTTGCCCTCACCTTTCAGAACTGAAGGTTTGGCCTCTCAGCCCCTTCTTTGTGCGTGAGAAAATACTGCCCTGAAAATTTGTTAAAGATTGATGGAGAAAGGCAGAACAACTCCTTCCTCTCTGGAATAATCTCTGGGCCTTGAGTAGTTCTTTCCCCACCTTCCTTGCACTCGTGAGTTTGGGTTAAAAATACACACACACACACACACACACACACACACACACACAGGTATGCAAACATGCTGGTGGGTAGGGCTGGCTGTCACTTAGGAGTGGGTGGTTCTATTTACTGAGATGAGGAAGCCTGAGGAAGAGTGGGTTTGGAGACGTGAGTTGGGAAGATGCTTGGCCCAGAGTAGAAACTCACTATTTATAGAATGAAAGAATGAATGAAATGCTGGTAGGGCATAGGGCTGTAGGCAGTGAGCTGTGTGTGTATCTGGGCCTGGAGAGGTGGAGGAAGGTGCTGTAACTCTCCACGATGAACAGAGATACGGCTCTGGTTGCAGTACGTTGCTGTAGGGTATGTGCTGCTGCTAGGAACTATGTCAGAGTGGGTGTGTGCTGCTGGGGAGGGCAAACGAGACCCCTGATTTCTGGGCTGCTGTATAACCAAGGTGTGGCTGTCTATAAAGAAACATGAAAAGCGTGTTGTTACAAATCAGAAGGTCTGAGGGCTGGTTCTGTAACTCACATGCTCAGTATACTTGGAGAGAGAGCCACTTAGGATTCTAGAATGTCTGTTTCCCCATCTTTGAAATGGAAAGAACACCAGCTGCCCTTCCTGATCCACAAGGTTCATGTAAGGTGTATGTGAGGTCACATATGCATGAGTTGGGAGATATGTCGATGCTTCTCTGTATGATTTTGAGAATGAAGGTATATTCATGATGGGGTGTGAATTTGGATCTTCGTACGTGTGAATGGAGAAGTGAAGAGGAGTTTGAAGTGTATCTGATTTGTGTGGGAATTAAAAGTTGGGTCTCTCTTTGACTGGTCTGTGTGTGTGTGTGTGTGTGTGTGTGTGTGTGTGTGTGCGCGCGCACGCGCGCGCGCGCACCTGTGTGCATTCACAAGAAAGAGAATTCTTCCATGTACTTAAACTCTTACACATGTGCTTCTGGAGAATGGCTATTTGAGTATTTGAGAATTTGCAAATAGACGGCAGAATCTGCCTTCCCTAGTGGGTGTGCATGCTGCCTGGCTAGTGTGTGTGCTTCTATTTCTATATGCTACCCATGCTCCTTGGCACCACCAGCCCACGTGTGCCTTATTGCATTGCAGCTGCCTGTGCTGAAGGGTGCATGCAGACAGGGGCTCACAGGCATCTCCACTCTGTGGATGCGTGTACACATTGTGCCTCTTCCAGATGCCAAGCGAGGCTCCAACCAGCTGCCTCTACTCCCTCCACCCACCCACATGTCATGCTCCCCTGCGCATGTGAGACATGGCAGTTGAGCAGTGCCGCTTTACCTAGCATGTTCTCCATTGGTCAGGGAGGGCGCAGCACTTGCCAGCCTCCTAGGTCTAATCAGGGTCCCACTGGGCCAAACTGGGGCTGTCAGCCGGGGACTTGGGGCGAGCTCACTCCACAGGTGTCCCAGATGTGTTGTCCTCTACCTGAGCATTGATCTTGCAGTGACGGCTTTGTTTGTACGAGTCCTTTTTGCCTTTGTGGGTGATTCCCACACCCTGCTTGTCTGACCTTCTATCGAGCTTGTAAACAAAAGGAAACAGCATGTGTATGTCTGTAGAAAGATTTTTTTTTCCCCTGTGCATGACTAAGAAGGTTATTACTGTGTTTTACCTGGATGAACAGATGGAACCTGGAAGGCCTCTGGCCAGGGTCACTGTGTTGCACAATTGCAGGGGACATGGCACATATCTTGAAGTACATGGACAGCAGCTCATGGAGTGGTGACCCTGCCTCTGGCCATGGGCTACTGTGTGGCTTTGATGGTGTGCATGGCAAAGCATTTGTTCTTGCATATTTTACAGTGATTGGAGTGATGAGTTGTGAAGTCACACCCCTGTGAATATCCTGGAAATGATGGAGGGAAATACAACTTTCATGCAAGTTTATGCGGTTTCCAGAATAGCTCTCTTGAAGGGTATTTAGGTACAGGTGTGAGTGCCGGGCATGATGATCGAGCACCTGAAGCTACGTACTCTACGAAATGACATATCCATTGTGTCCCTGCATGTACGCTTCAAAAACTAGATCCGCGTGTTTGCACAGAGTAAGAAGCAAAGGTCACTCCCTTGGCAAATTGAAGGTCGGGAGTCTACGGAGGGCAGCAGGCATGTGGAGAACGTACGGGCACGTAGAGGACTCTGTGCCTCTTCCTGAAAATTGGCTGGTGGCTGTGGGGCTTGTGGTTCCAGGAGGTTGGGGTGAACTGAACCTGTTCGTTTTTCTTTCCCAGAAGAGACAGAAGGAGAAGACACCACATGTCGATGTGGGAGCCACGCAGCAGCCACCTGTATGTGTGTACCGGTCTGCGTGTTTGTGAGTGGTTATGTGTGTGTGTAGGGACACCGTGTCTTTGTTCTCACCACACAGTGGGCAGAGTGGCGCTGGGTGTGTATGTCAGTGTGCGTTGTGGTGTGTGCGTGTGTTCCGTGCACATGGTTTGTGGACACTATCCTCTGCACCTTCCGACATGTGCTTATATCAGTGTGTGTCTAAGGTATGTGACCCTGTGTGTTGTTCACTCCTCTGCGCGGCCTGTGAGTGGGCACGCGTTGGTGTGGGTAATTGGTGTTGGTGGGTGTGCCTTGCACGTGGGCAGTTGTGTACAGCCAGGTGTGGGCCTCAGTGAGGATGCGTGTGGGCACATGTGAGTGAAAGAGTAGGTGACTACCCTTCCGCCCGTGTGAGCCCACTCCCGCGTGCTCTCCTGCGTGCATATGTCTGCGTGTTCCTGCCGCCACATGAGATGTTCAGCAGCGGCTTGGAGAATGAGCTGCTGGTGGGCTCTACACGTGCAGCCTGTGGCTTTTATCGGCTGTTGTGGAAGAGATCCACGGCACTCTTATTTTTTGAGGGGGATGACTCCGTGGGTCTGCCTGTCACTGCCGTCCGTCATCCTCCAAGAGTAGCCCACCATTGCGCCTTTCAGCCTGTGCTATCCCAGGCTGTCATCTGAGGGACCAAAGACAGGGAGAGTAGGAGGAAGAAAGATCTCTGACCTTGAATTAAGGGCCAGTGGCGAGCAGAGGGGGGGTACAGGTTGGTGCGCTGAGAGCAAAGGAGAACAGGGGAGTGAAAACCTGGCAAGCCTTCTACTCCTCTCCTGCAGGCCCTGGGGGCTCAGTCCTAGGCTGATCCCTGCCCGCCCTTCGACTACTGCAGAGCAGGGATTAGGGTGGGAAGCCCCACACACCAGGAGGCGCTGGTCCAACCACCTACTCGTGCGTGGCCCACTCGGCTCCTTGCATCTCTCTGTGCTTCCTGTCTGCAGGTCCTAGGCTCTCCCGTTTGCTGCCCCCCATGTGTCCCACCCCTTTCCCGTGGCTACTGAGGGCTGGTCTACACCCTTGTGGCTCCCTCCCTGGCCTTCAGCGGTCAGCTCCTGACCGTGGTCCTCACCCTTTCCTCTTTGGCAGGAGGGAGCGGAGGCGCCGGCACCACATGTCAGTGTGGGAGCAGCGCACCAGCCAGCTGAGAAGGCACATGCAGATGTCCAGCCAGGAGGCCCTCAACAAAGAGGAGGCCCCACCAATGAACCCCCTCAACCCCCTCAACCCGCTGAGCCCCCTCAACCCACTCAACGCCCACCCGAGCCTCTACCGGAGACCCAGACCCATTGAGGGCCTGGGCCTGGGCCTGGAGAAATGTGAGGAGGAGCGCATTAGCCGCGGGGGGTCCCTCAAGGGGGACGGAGGGGACCTGCCGAGTGCCTTGGACAACCAGAGGAGCCCCTTGTCCTTGGGCAAACGGGAGCCACCATGGCTGGCCAGGCCGTGTCATGGGAACTGTGATTCGACCCAGCAGGAGGCTGGGGGAGGGGAGACTGTGGTGACCTTCGAGGACCGAGCCAGGCACAGGCAGAGCCAGCGGCGCAGCAGGCACCATCGTGTCAGGACCGAAGGCAAGGAACCCTCCTCCACCTCCCGGAGCAGGTCTGCCAGCCAGGAGCGGAGTCTGGATGAAGGGGGGCCCACCGAGGGGGAGAAGGACCGAGAGCCCAGGGCCAGCCACGGGGGCAAGGAACCCACAATCCAGGAAGAGGAAAGAGGCCAAGACTTAAGGAGGTAAGTTAGCTGCAGGAGTGCCCTGGAGGCATAGAGCCCTCCTGGTGTTAAGGATGCTTCAATACAATCCCGCCTGGCGCTCACTTTTCCCTTTTATAAAATGGAAATGATACTGATGCACCCTTTATAAGGCATGTGTAAATATGACACACAGTGGGCTCTGTCCCCCTGAAACCCAGAGACTGGTCTTCTAGGGCATCTCCTGTTGGGTGTGGGTCATAGGTGGATGGATGGGAACAAGGCACGGACAGCGCCTGTGGGTCTTAGCTCCTCTCTGCCTGGGTGGGTGGGGGTGAGAGGCAGCAGATGCCATGCTCTGAGCGAGGCTCCTTGCGCTTCCCCCCACTTTCCCTCTTGCCTGGCTCACCAGCCACTTTAGAACATCTTCTTCTGATCTGAGCACCAGCCGTCTCCTCCTCTGTCTCCGCAGGACCAACAGTCTGATGGTGCCCAGAGGCTCTGGGCTGGCAGGAGCCCTCGACGAGGCCAACACACCCTTAGTCCAGCCGCAGCCAGAGTTGGAAATGGGGAAGGACACGGCTCTGACAGAGCAGGAGCCGGAGGGCAGCAGTGAGCAAGCTCTGCTGGGGGATGTGCAGTTGGACATGGGCCGGGCCATCAGTCAGAGTGAGCCCGACCTCTCCTGTGTCACGGCCAACACGGACAAGGCCACCACTGAGAGTACCAGCGTCACCGTCGCCATCCCCGACGTGGGCCCCTTGGTGGACTCAACTGTGGTTCACAGTGAGAACACAAGTCCCTGTCCCCCTTCACCCTCACCACCCATCCCACCCAGGGCTGGGGACAGTTATGGCTCCGGAGTCGTTCAGTAAAGCAACGTGAAAAGCCCCACCAGCAGGACGAAATCATTCTTCAGCAAGGAAACAATAGGAGCAGTTTTATCTAGGTTTGCAGGAAAAAATAAGTTAGAATTTTCTCCATCTTTAGTTTTATCTGTAAAATTTGCTTACGCCTTGGCCCCTGTGACCATCATAGAGACGTCAGAGAGATCACATGTGGTTTTGTAGCCAGATGTATATATGTGGCTATTTGATGTATCATGTGAACACTCGATGGCACTCTCCAGGACCTCCGAGGGGCCATGTCACCCGGACAAGTTAGGGAACCCGTGTGGAGCAGGAGATGGTCCAGACCGCTTAGTGTATGGCTTCCAAACCTGTTTCTCCTGAGGCCTCAGTTTGTCAACCCTAAAGTGAAGCACTGAACTGGGTGATCACTGAGGTCTTCCTCAGCACTAACATTTTATGAATTTATTACTCTTATTTACTCTTTTCTCCTAGGAGCTTTTACTCAGTTTCTCTGATAGATTCCTCAGGCAATGGGTGTTAATCTCCAGACCTCAAAAGGAAACAGCAGAAAGCCCTCCATCTACCCCCATCCCTGCCCTGGCCTAACCTCACCCCTATCCTCACTTCAGCCCCACCCCCTTTCCTGCCCTAACCCTGCCTCTATCCCCATACTAAACCCACCCCCACCCCAACTTCACCCCCACCCCTCACCCCACTTCCATTCCTGCATTAATTTTGGCTGCCGCCTCATGCTCACTGAATTATGACCAGAGGGCTCTACCCTTGCTTTTTTTTCCTTCTGATTTTTCCCATATATTTCTATTTTCATAGGACAGTCTCCTCTTCCTGTTTTTCTTTCTTCTGCTCCCTCTCCATTGCTTTACTTTCTGTACATTCAAAATGCCAGTACTGCTTTAAAAAGTGAAGTCTCCCATGTTCACTGCTCCTGGGGTTGGTTGACTTGGGCATGTCTCAGGATGTCAGACTCACAACCTCTTGTGGTGTGTGTTTAATTTTATGCTCTAATAAGTAAATCTTTTGGACCCTCTCTTATAAGAAACATCAACAAAGTTTGGCCTTCCTCTGCTCCTGTCCTGGGGCTAGTCTATGGCCTTGGTCATAGGTAAGGGCATAATGTCAGAGGGATCTGGGATCATTTACCTTTTGGAAGGACCCAGAAGGAGCCAGAGCTTCAGAGCTCTGCTGCTTGCACAAGGCTCCAGGGTAGAGTTGGTCACTGAGAGAGAACAGTGGGAGAGTTTGACTGAATCCCTTGCCCACTCAACTTTAGCCTCCCTGCCACTTAACCCACACTGTAAGTTGCATGTGGAAACTGAGGGTGGCGGCCCAAAAGCTCCACTCAGTCTCTGACTCCTTCATCTTCCTAGCCCTGGAAGGCCGTCATGGTCCCATATTTGCATGAATATTGCATTCCCGTTTCAACATTAATCACGACTGGAAAAAGCACAGCCAGAGAGTCAGCTGCAAACAGAGTAATGGTTTCTTAAAATCTTCCATTGCAGTGTGATATCATTGAAAGGATATAGGATTTTGAGTTGGGAACTAGCTGTATGAATTGAAGATAGATAACTTGAATTCCCTGAACTTCACTTTTCCCATCTGTATAATGGACATAATATATGCCGCTCAAGGTGTATTGTTGTGAAAATTCAATAAGTAAATGTAGACAAAGAATCTAGATTTTTAGATATAACTTTGTAAGCCTTACAACAGAAATAATCGTTCTGTTACCCTGGGAAACATGATTATTATTATTTTTTTAATGTTTATTTATTTTTGAAAGAGTGAGACAGAGTGCAAGTGAGGGAGGGGCAGAGAGAAAGGGAGACCCAGAATCTGAAGCAGGTTCCAGGCTCCGAGCTCTCAGCACAGAGCTCGACACGGGGCTTGAACTCATGAACCATAAGATCGTGACTTGAGCTGAAGTCGGACACTCAACCTACTGAGCCACCCAGGTGCCCCACATGATTATTATTTATATGCCCAAAAAGGCTGTCATGTAAAATTAGGGTGAGGGTCAGGCTAGGAGGAGAGTAAGGGCTTCACAGTGTAATCTAACAAACCCAGTGCTTGCAGGGTGCCTGGCTAGATGCATTCCTGTAACCCCTTCCCCTCGTCTCTATCCCATCCCTGTGGAAAACAAAAGGTGGTATTCTCACATGCAGCGAGGTTTCTGATGATTTCAACATGTGCCTTTCACAGTTAGCAACAAGACTGATGGAGAAGCCAGTCCTTTGAAGGAGGCAGAGATCAAAGAGGAGGAGGAAGAGGTAGAGAAGAAGCAGCAAAAGAAGGAGAAGCGTGAGACGGGCAAAGCCATGGTTCCCCACAGCTCTATGTTCATCTTCAGCACCACCAACCCGTAAGGCACCTTCCTATCGCTCGCCCTTTGGCCCATGGTAGACGACCAGGGTTAGAGCCAGAGTTGGGGTGATGAGGAGGAGAGACGAGGGTCCACTCGCCCCCCTGATCCTTCTCAGTGAACTGTGGCCAGACATCTGAAACATGTGGGGTGCTCCCTGGTAGAAGTGTGTCATGAGGTTGAATCACCGCTGAGCTCTGTGCTGCATCTGAAGAATAATTTAAGACGGAGAAGCATGAGCAATGTCATGAGAAAAGGACCCTTTACCTCAAATTGTTCAGTAGGTTGTGTCGAGGGCTGGGGTGGGAGCAAGGAAATCTACTTGGGATGTGTCACCAAATATTTCAGTGGTGGACAGAACTGAGAATATGGAGCCTGGAATAAATAGACCACCCACTGGAGTTTAAGAGGATTGGTCCCACTTCCCTATATGTGGATTTTGAAATGGGCATGTTCCTCAAAGCAGAGGTAGGGCTATGAGATGGAGGTGGCAGAGAAGATTCTGGAAGGTTAGACTGAGCTGCCTTTGCCCTGGAAATGAGCAAGATGTACACATAGACCAGCTTCTGAGGCTAGGAAGACAGAAAGGTTTTCAGTGACCACACGGGCAGTATTCAGACAAGCCTCTGGGAGGGAAGGAACTCGGGCTAAGGTATATCGGATCACCTGAGTCCAGAATACAATCTATAGATATGATCACTTTAATCAGAATACCTGGGGCTCATGAAAACCTGTTGTTCCTCTCATCAGGAATCTTAGAATCAAGGTCTATTTTTACATTTCTGGCTTCTTATGATTTCCTTGCTATGCCCCAGTTTCTGTACAGTGGGGGAGGTGACACTGAGATACAATGGAGGGTCCCATGTAGCTATGCTGAGTGCGTGTAATCTGATGCTGGCTGCTCCCGTGCCTGCAGATAATGTATTTGGCTTGCGTACCGTAACCTCTAACCGATCTGATTACCTTCTCCCACTGGAGCTTTAAATCAAGGGTGGTGCCTGAGAAATTAAATTGCTCTCCCCATGGCTTCCTCTGGCCAGGGCCTGGCTGTCTGGAAGAGGCTGATGAGCACGAGGGTGGGGAGTAAGAGATGGGGATGGGAGGGAAGCAGAGGCAGCTCAGAAGGCCCTTCCACCCCACAGGATTCGCAGGGCCTGCCACTACATTGTGAACCTGCGCTACTTTGAGATGTGCATTCTCCTGGTGATCGCAGCCAGCAGCATTGCCCTGGCAGCCGAGGACCCTGTCCTGACCAACTCGGAGCGCAACAAAGTGGGTGCACGGGAGCCGTTTGCAACCTCCGTAATACCCTGGTACCCACCCCATCCCAGCTCCCCATCCCAGCATTAAAAGTGAATTAAGGCAGGTTCCTGGGGAGTGAAGAAGGGTTAAGAAATGGTCCATTCCAGTCCCTCAGGGCAAAGTAGGGACCATTTCAAGACCAGCCCCTTTTCTCCAGTCCCCACTCCCCAGCCACACTGTGTGCTGTTATGTTTCAGCAGTGGGCCTTCTCCCCCGAGCCAGCCAGGTCTTACAGGGTCATGTAGGGTCATGAGGGATGTGCATGAAGTTGGGGAGCTGAAGCTCTACCCCAGGCTGCTGAGACATCTCCCGGAGGTCCTAAGGGTGTATGTTGGGAAGTATGAGGGAGGTCAGGAGGATTGGAACTGACAAGGATTCTAGGTCCTGAGGGAGATATTTGTGGGGCCATTCAGACCCAAGAAGTGAAGTTCTGCCCAAGGGGAGGGAAGAGCCAAGGACTGACCGCTAAGTCCTGCGGTTCCAGCAGTAACGCCTGGCCCCCCTCCTCCTGTGTCCAACTAGCAGGCTCAATCCCAAGCTTCTGTCCTGAGGTAGAAACGAGTTGGGGTGGGGGTGCAGGACTGCATGCATACAGGCAGTCAGGCATGTGTATAGCCGGGTGGCCACACGTGATGCTCTTCCCCTTCACGGATATGTGTCTTACAGGTCCTGAGGTATTTTGACTATGTTTTCACTGGCGTGTTCACCTTTGAGATGGTTATAAAGGTAAAAGCCTCTAGAGAAAAGCTGGGCTACGGGGTTTAGATGGGTCATGTGTCTGCTCCTTTAGTTTGGTGCCCTTCCCCAGTGCTGCCACCTACCAGCCAATGACAGAACCTCAGTAGGGCCTCCAGCCACGCCTCCTCTGGCCTCAGAATTCTGATGAAGTCTGTCATGATAAGATGTTGTGGTACAGCACGTCTGCGTGGATCTGTTTAGACTGGGGCAGACCTGTGGGTATGGCCCAAGGGGAGCCAGGCCCACTCTCAGGCAGGCAGTGGGAGTGCAGACAGGGGTGGGGATTGTACTCACCTCCCCAGTGTGCTCCCTGGTCTGAGCCTGGGCATGTGCCAAGGCAAAGGGTCAGCTAGGGATGGGTCTTCCTGGACACCATGTAGTTCCAGCTGCCCTCACTGCCCCCCATTCTGTTTCCCACCATCCTAACACCCCACATTTCTGTTCTTCTCATAGTCTCCCTTATGTGGGGTTCCCTCCTCTGTGCATATGTGGCGACGCCTGGTGCTCTGAGCCACTAATGGAGGAAGGAATGTGGCAGAGTTCTGTGAGAGCCAAGGAGTCTAGTTGAACCCTGGTGGCTATGACAAGGGGCCTCAGGCTTCAGAGTGAGGTGAAGAGAGACTGTGAGACATGTCCTCTTGCTCTTCAGGTCCTTGTACAGGGTTGATTATAGAGACAATGGCAGTAGGGGCATTGTCATGGGGAGCCCCGAGCTCAGGGTGCATTGCCGACACCAGTGGGCTCATCCCTGGCTGTTCACATCTTTCTCCTTCAGATGATAGACCAGGGCTTGATCCTGCAGGATGGGTCCTACTTCCGAGACCTATGGAACATCCTGGACTTTGTGGTGGTGGTTGGCGCATTGGTGGCCTTTGCTTTGGCGTAAGTGTAACTCTTTCTTCTTGTTCAATTCCCTGTTGTCTCTTCTTCCTGAGACCTTGATTTTGAGGCCTCTCCAAGGCCAGCCTGAGAAACAGTTCACTCAGAGTGGTGCCAAAGAGAGCTGCCCTTGAAATCTGCTTCCCGCTTGCCCTCTGTGGTACTTCTAGGAGCCTTATATCTTCAGCTCACATGCCCGAAATGGTAGCACTGGTGAAGGAGGAGCCGGGAAAGTCCTTAGGGAGAAGTCAGAGGCCCTGGGGTTCCTTTCTTGGAGATGAGGAAGCATGGGCAGGTGCTCACCCATGTGGGCAGTGCCTCCAGGGGCTCAGGAAGGGACCCAGGGACAGCTTACGTATCTCTCGTTTCTTGATTCTCTCAAACAAGGAATCAGCTTGAAAGAAGAATGTAGAGCGTAGAACAAAGTTGGGGATCACAGAATCTTGAGCATGAGGAAACTCTCTGCTCATGAGCAGAGATACCCCAGAGAGATTTCAGGGACATCAGAACCAAGTTAATACGTTTAACTCCAGAACGTAAGATTTAGGAACTTCCTTGATAACACACTGAGGAAGACAGTCTTAAACCATTTAGGTAACTAAACCGTGTTCATTACATTTGGGGATTTTTTTTCCCCCAAACATTGACCCAGCTGTAGCAGGTTTTCAACCACATTCCGACATTTCCTGTGGAATCCGGTGAAGGAAGGGGCTCTCTTAACCCTCCAGGGTATAGCTGGGAAATACACATGGTGTCAGGGCCTTTTCCCTAAGCTGGTATGTCGAGTACCCTCAGATGAATGACAGCCTTTTGGGCTCTGTCTCTACCTTGTTCCACCACCAGAGCAGCCTCCCCCCTTTCCTAGGTGGTGCAGCCGGCTTCCCTCCAGACTCTTCAAGTATAAGAGCTGAATCTTCTAAGCAAGTCTGGCTTCAGTGTGATGAGGCTGAAGGGAAACATTTGGGAGTTGTTGTCAGTGATAGCAACTGGAAGAGGGAAGGGGCAAAATACCTGCATAGGTTTGACCTTCCCAGGTCCAAGAAAGGGGTCATCCATCCCCCCGCCCCTGCTCCCCAAATACCATAAGCTTCCATTTCTGTCTACCCTGGCAGAGAAAGAGGTGGGGTGAGATTTAAGAAGAAACATTCCCCAAGTGGCTAAGGGTAGGGAGCTCTCTGTGGGAGAGATGAAAGGTCTCCAGCTGTCCTAAGAATCTAAGATCTCCCAGAACCTAGAGGTGGGCTATTTGAATTGCTGTCCCACCCATGAGGGACCCCCCCAAAGGAGAGCCAGGGTGAATGTGGCTTATGACCCTGAGCTGACCTTGCAGATCAATTTCAGTGTCCCTTGTCCCCCATGTACACCAGTATATTACTCCTATTAGAGTCGCATGGAATCACCTGTGTCTCTCACAACAGGAAAGACTCCCGTTAGACATGACTGAGCTATTTCCAAGGAAATTTCACAAAAGTATGGCATTTTTCCAAACATCTCTACCTCGTATGAATTCTCACCTCAAGACAAAAATCAAGGCAGCTCTGGCTATACCAAGGGGACTCCCAGCTCCTCTTCCTCCTTCTTAGAAAGAAGCATTAGAGTCTTTTTCCTAAGGAGGCCTATTTATTTGGTAAGGGATAAATATCACCTTTGAGTTTCTAAAAGGTCAAGTTCCCTTTTCATTTTGTCAATTCATTTGCTTACATTATTCACCATATTGTTCTTCTTTCTTATTTTGATCTCAATAAAGTAGTTTGTGTCTTTTTGAAGAAATGAAAGACAAGGAGAGAAGTATATCAAAGAATCCACCCCATCTTTAGGAATCTCATTGGGGTGACAGGACATAGTGGGAGGAAGGTGTGGGCTGTGGACTTAGGCAGGCCCTGTTTTGAATCCCAGCCCCTCTATTTACCTGCATCATGTGCTAGAGCAACATAGCAAGACAGTTACCCTTTTATCCTCAATTTCTCATCTCTGAAATAGAGTCAAAATAATGTGTATAGAGTGCTTAGCATAGGGCCTGGCACAGTGTAAGTGATCAATAGATGTTAATTTCCTTCCTTATGCTTCCATTCTCTCACCAAGGCTAAACATGGAAGACAAGTATGTGTTGATATATAATGTGTGAAAATAGTTGAAGATGAACACAGAGTGGTTTCCAAGACTTGTTTTACACACGCGCACACACACACACACACACACACACACACACACACACCACCTTGTGCCTACATGCCAGGTATGTAGGTGCCCATGGGAAAAAGTTGCATCTTAGAGGAAGCCTTTGCATGCCTGCCCCATGTCCACAGTCCAGCTGTCTCTCCTCAGATCCAGAGCAAGGACGATGGGCTGGAGGGTTGTCACCTGTCTTGTTCTCTTTTTGTACCCTTTGAAAACATGGCGGTGGTGGCTTTGGTGCTGGTGGCAGGGAAGCCTTAACAGCCCCGGAACCGAAGCCTGTCTGTTGGTCCTCAGACCAGGTACAGTGCAGGGAACCCCAAGAACCCCTGGGTTCTGGGGTCCACACTTATGTGATGGATTGAGAGTTATGATCCATCACTTGCTTTTAGTGATGTCACTTTCTGAACTTTTTCTTAATTTCCCTGGAAATGTAAATGGTACCTGCTCACCCTTCTCCATCCACTGTCTTTTGTTACCATCCTTCCAAGCTGGCCATGCACATTTCCTCTCCCCTTCCTCCTGCTCATGGAACAGGCTCACATCCCTCTTCTCTGGCCTTCGTCACATTTGCTGAGGTCCAGGTAATGCTTTCTCTCGCTCATGTGCCATGCTTCCTAACTCTCTTCTCTCCCTTTCCTCATTAAGGGCACCGGAGAATTCAGCTCTTCCATCACTTTGGTAGGGTTGGCCAGGATCTACCCTGCCAGCAGAGTGAGGGCCTGGCCTGGGGCAGACAGCGGAAGGAAGCCTGTGTTGTACTCTGCCGGGCCATGGCAGGAGGCTCAAGCCAACAGGAAGCCAAATGTGGGGTTTTCTGCACACTTTTCAAGGACCTCCCTCCTTGTGGTTACAACTTCCATTGTTATAACCCATATGTTTGCCTCTGGGAATGTCCACCGTTCAGATGACCTTACTCTAGCCCTCTCTCTCTCTCCTCCTTGCAATTGAACCTTGCCCTGCTGAGGTTTCTACTCAGGCTGTTGCTCAGTCTGAGTAGAACTGATGATGATTGCCATGGTAACACCTTTATGTGATGCCTCAGAAGTCATAGGTGACTTGGCATCCCTTCCAACACTACCAGCCAGGGCCCTCTCAGAACCCAGCCCAAGTCCCAAGAGCAATACCCCTAGCCAAGGGGAGGGAATGGCCTGTAGCTGAATTCTCAAAGAAAGCTGCGTGGTCCCCTGAGCCCTCCTGCAGAGGTCTGCACCTGCCATCATGTATGTTTTCTATAAGCATATATGCTGTTTGTGTAGTGGCTGAAGAGAACTCTCTCTTCTCTATAGCTGCGTACTTCAAGTGAAGGGATTCTTTATAATGTAAACCTGACAAATTCTGTTTGGGAACTTTTATTATTGACTTTTGAGGAGGAGGGAAGGGGATTTATTTTCTAAGTGTGGGCATACCAGGAGATGAGAAAATAAACGGAAAGATACTCACATGGCCCCTTTCCTGTTCTTCCCGGTACACTTTTACATTATAAAGCATTTATAAGAACACTCAGGTCTCCTGCCTTCAGCCAGATACCTGTGTAGGGAAGTGGGCAGAGTTTTGGCAGAGGTTGGATATGTTTCTCCTCATTCCACTGCCCTCACAACACCCCACTTTCTGGGCCATATGGAGACACAGAGTGTTTGCCAACTATAAATGTACTGACTGTGCCTTTTCCTCTGTGAGGTTTCAAGAAAAGTCTGGTGAGTGACTGGATCTATGAAACCTTTCTCTTTGATCTTTTTCTATCTGAAAAAGAGGGATTCTTCTGTTTGATTTGATAATTACTTTACACCGAAGGGCCAGAAACTGCTTTTCCCAGTGTCCTCACACCCTGTTGCCATCGTTTCTGCTTCCCAGCCTCCTGGGTGGGAAAACAAAGATGGCTCCAGCCTTGGCATTTCTGGGTATCTGCACATCAGGTACATTCTGTCACTTTGGGGTGTCTTGCCGGAGTCAGCTGCCTTGTAGGGAAGTCATGTGGCCAACATGTCAGGGTGAGTTCATGAGCTTTATGGGATCCTGCACAGTCATGGTGATGCCCCCCGGCCCTCAGGTTTCATACCTTAAATGTTGAGTGAAGGGATTTGGACAGGCAGGTGGGCAGGGACAGCGTCATAGGAAGAAAGGTGAGGGACATATGTATGTGTGATCTTGCACTCCAACCCAAGCTCCTCACCTTCCTCATTCTCATTGTTCTACAACATGTTACTTGACTAGCTCAAGTCAGGTCACCAGGTGAGCTATCCTAGATTGGATTGTAAACAGTAAACTCACAGCTGATAACGGTTTGTCAACACAAACAATTAAAAAAAAATAGCAATTCTGCTCCCACCTCCTCCCCCCATCTGGGGCCTGTGAATCAGTCAGAATCATGCAGGCTCTATGGCAGCTGAGGCCAAAGCTTCCCCTTGCTGTTTGCCATCTTAGCAGGGCACAAGGTAAGGTCAGGGCTCCCTGGCACACAGGGGACCTGGATCATAGCCACACTTGGCCTTTAATTATTCCATGCTTAGCCAGGAAGGAAAAACATGAGTCAATCTGCCTCTCGATGCCAGAAGGAACCAGAATTCCCACATTAGATTTTATTGCATTCTTTTCATTGAAGTGTGTTGCTTTTCTGACATTTGACACTCTGCCCTAGTCTTTAAGATGGATAAGGCCTTCTGAATGCAGCCACAGTGGCTGAGCCAGTTCTGAATTCATTCAGTGAAATATGCAGATACAATTTTAGGTTCGGGAGGGTCCTCAGGAGCCACAGAATATGGTACCCCAGTTCTACTTCTGTATTTATAAAGGTGTGAATGCGTGCTCTGAGAAAGGAGTGGCTATTCAGAACTGAGATACTAGTGTGCACTTACACTCAGCACAGTAATAGTCGTACAGACATTTTACCCTATATCTGGCTCCTTCCTCCTCTTCCTCACTGTGCGCCTGTGTCTGAGGCAGTCCCCTCAGACCTCAAGCTTTGCTGTGCAACTTCTTTCTTGACAACCCCTATTTTTCTAGAACTGAGAGGTGTCTCCCAAAGGAAGCTGTGCCTACACATTCATCTTGTGGGGGAAGAAAAGGAGTGGACACAGTCCTGCTTCATGCAGAGAAGACCCATTTACCATTGAGCCAGACAGGTCATCCAGTCCCACTGTTCTGTGGAAGAAAATGAAGGATTAAAATTAAATTTAGTCATCAGGTAGCCAATTAACTGTGGATTTAGGATGCTGGCCGAGCTGGAGTTGGAAATTTCCAGCAGCGAGCAGAGAGAAGGATGTTGTTTCTCGAGACTCCAGCCTTAAGAGTCACCTCGAGAGTGACTTACCATGACTTTCTGCCCAGGCAGGAACACTAAAGGTGATAAATGGCCGTGAAGTCTTGGGGTGCCTACTGCTGGATTGTATCTGAGCTACCTTGAAAAACAGGTTTTGGGGGTGCCTGTGTGGCTCAGTCAGTTGAGTGTCCAACTCTTCATTTTG
Source organism: Puma concolor (assembly GCF_028749965.1). NCBI lineage: Eukaryota > Metazoa > Chordata > Mammalia > Carnivora > Felidae > Puma > Puma concolor. The sequence goes on from NC_141683.1 coordinate 43,737,834, forward strand.
GCTCAGGTCATGATCTCATCATTGATGAGATTGAGCCCTGCGTTGGCCTCTGTGCTATCAGCATAGAGCCTGCTTGGGATTCTCTCTCCCTCTCTTGTTGACCCTTGCCCACTTGTTCATTCTCTCTCACTCTCTCACTCTCTGTCTCTCTCTCAAAATAAATAAACATGTAAGAAGACATAGAAAATGGGTTTTGGCATGAATTAGGGGTGACAGAGTAGGAGCCACATGGAGGGGATGCCTAAAAGAGATAAGTTCTCAGTCTACCTGCTCTTAGCATTAAGCCCCAGCATGCATGTTTTTTTTTTGTTTGTTTGTTTTGTTTTGGGTTTTTTTTGACGAACACTGAAAAACGCGTTGTCTGTTATATACACCACTGGTGCTGCTGGGGAATGTGCATTTGGAGACCTTTATCATATGTAGGCAATGGGTGTGAATGCCCAAGCAATTCTCATTATTAACAAGCACAAATTTGGGAGATGGTTGATTATAAATGGACCTCAGCCTGTGGCCACATAACCAAGCAAAATGAGATGGTCCAGTCAGGGAACACATCCCCATTCACATAGTAGCCAACAATTTGGCTAACCAGCCTCAGATGCAAGAAACACCCTGCACGTGAGGCAAGCCTTCACAGATGGAGGAACAGCGCAGTCCTGCAGGATGAGTAGAAATCCACCACAGTGCCCTCCGGATTTAAAAGTAAGTTTTAGAATAGCCCAGAGCAGATGTCATGATGGGACTAGGGAAGGATCCGCTCAGATCGTGTGACCTGCAAGCCATCTGCTTTATCCACACTCACAGAGCCACAGCATAGGGGAGTGTATTGGCTGGACTTTTCCAGCACCAAGGCCTTCTCGGGAAGATCAGCACATGAGGGATCTAGGGTATGTACAGAATGTGAACTAAGAAGCAAAATCACCATTCCCCAGACCAAATAACAAAACTGCTAGGAGAGGCTTTGCTGTCTCCTGCTCCTCAGTGCTTAGACCTTCCAGTTACAGCATGGTGCAGCGTTTGCAAAGGAGAAAGTTTTCAGGAGCAATGCTGAATGTGTACAGGGAGCTCACTGAGATGCATTTGCAAGAAGGAAAGTACTATGCACTAACCACTTAGCATAGAGTTAGTGCCCTGGTCACAGAGCAAAGAAAGTTGGCAGAGTCACAAAGGATTTAGGGCTCATGGGAGACCCCAAGCAATGCTGAGGTATGGGTGAGGAAGAAGAATACACAAATAGATGACCTAGCCTTACCTTACAGGTTCTAGACTTTTCTCTGGAGACTAGAATTGCCAACGCAAAGAGGTAAACTATCATTTCCATGGGTCTTTAGAATTTTTAAAGTGCTTTCTCACTAGTTGATTTATCACTCAAAAGTTTTATAGTTGAGAAGCAGATTGCTGGAGACTTTAACTACTTTGACTCATTGGACTAGTTGCAAAACCGGTTTTAAACAACTGGTGCTTTTTATTTCAAGTTTAGGGGCTTTCTCTGTCACATTAAACTTCCTTCTACCTCTGTTGTTGTAGTTATTTCTAAGCCATTAACCCTTGTAAACTCAACTTGGGGGCCTGGCGTGGATCTCTCCTCAGCCTACAGGTCCATCTGTCTCTGCTTAGAGACAGACAAAACATATGGACCAGATTAAGAAGGGCGTCCCTGACCCTGTCCATCTTGCTATTCCATCTGTACCTTTTTCTTTCCATGAACCCTTGCAGACCCTAGACTGATTAAGGTTAACAGAGGATAGATAGGTCAATATTTGAGCTCAGGAACTGCTTTCTTTTGCTGTTCCTTCTTTGGTTAAAACCCCCTGTGATTCCCATCTGAAAAAGCACTGTAACATCACAAGTAAGGACGTAGATTTCAGAGCCTGACTTAGTTCTGAATCCCAGCATGACGAATTACTCGCTGCCTTAACTGTCTCTATTTCCTCATCCACAGCGGGAATTAAAAATAACTGTGTTTTGGTCTTGTGAGAGACAAGATAAAATATATTCAGTGTCTGATATAGTGCTAAATACTTAGCAAGTGCATATTAAATTTTAGTTATTATTGCCTACCAAATAATAGTCCCAGACACTTTAGCAAGGCTCAAGGCTCCTCACAGTGTGACCTCCTCTCCCCGCCTTACACTCCAGCAAGCCTGGAGGCTCCTTCTTCTCATGCAAGAGATTCCCTCAAATCCCTGTGCTGTTCTCTCTGGGACTCATGGGGGAGGGCAGAAGGCTATTCCACTTAAGGAGGAAGAGCTCTTCAGACCCTGACTCTGCCCCCCATGGAAAGAGTGGTTCCTTGCAGAAATCACTTTGAGAACATGTCCTTTGAGAAAGGGTTGGAAGGGAGGGCGCTGGAAACTGAAGAGTGAAATTACAGTGAATGATGGGTGATTATACATGAAAGATCTGGAGGGCAACTTGACAATTGAGCTGGAAAAGTCTCATCTTTTACTGATGAGACATAAGAGAAATGTGACTTTTTTTTTTTCCTGGAGAGCAGCCAGTAACTTACCAAATAAGTAGGAAAGGCGTGGGGAAAATGGGAGGCCCAAATGAGTCCCAATTAAGGTGGGACCAGTACATCCTACCATGTGAAATTATTCTCAAGTTTTAACATTAGAGTTAATTTTTAGACCTGATAAATTTCAGTAATTAGCTAGGCAATATAAAAAAAAAAATTCTGATTATACATGGAGTAGCAAAGACTAACAAAGTGTTATCAAATGATTATATTTAAATGATTTGTAAAAAGAGCACAGGAATTATTTCAAAAATAATGTGCCTCAGTTTAAAGTGCTTTAAGAGTTTGTCCCCTGGTTTGATAAAACATTTCCTTTACAATCTTGTTAGCTTTGATAATGGCTTAAATAACTTGTATGCATGACTTTGGTAAAGGTACTTTAGCCTAGTGTATGTGTAAATTATGATATGTTTTAATTAATGTTAAAATTAATATTGGTGCTAAGTTGTTGAGACCTTTCTGGATTCTGTGGCTTTGTTATCCAGTATTCTTTTCATTTCAAATGGCAGTTTTCAAATCAGTGCTGAACATATGTTAACAAAACTGAGAAGCGAGTGTGCTTTTCTTCAACCACTCAAAATCAGAGCTTTTCAGTGGCTCCTCCTGTTTGAACAATGTGCAGAGCAATGACTAATCTTTATTTTGCTTTGGGCCTCTGTCTTATTACTATCCCTGGCTCAACTCTGTGGGAGTCAGGAGGGGACAAATCTCTCTCCCAACCCCTGCTGTATATTGGCAGCTACAATCAGTTGTTGAGATCAGAGTGTGCTGTTAAGGAACCCCATTGTCCAAAACAAGAGACACACACATCATACGAGCAATGGGTCAGAGATGCTCTTTGTTCCATAGCAGAATATTTTACTAGGATCCTGGAGCAAAATTAATTATAGAGAACAAATTCTGTCCTTTATCCAGGTGTGTGGGAAGAGCAAGAAATTTGGGGCCTTCCTTCATAAAATGGGCATCTGTGAGTATGAACCTCTGAGAACCCGTTCAGATGCTACTGGACATAAAGGTCTCAGAGTTGAGGACCTGGGCTAAGCAACAGGTAAAAGCCTGGAGTGTGTGACCCTAAATCACCTGCCCATCCATTGATCCTACTCTGTTCTCTCATTTTAGGGATATGGAAGAGTCTCCCTAAGCTTTTCCTTAAGATGAATGTAGCCTGGGGAAAGGAACGTGACCTATGTAGTTGTTTTGGTGAAATTTTCAATCAAGTGATTACATGTTCCCATGGCACGTAGCTTGCAATTATACTTTTATTTGTTTGCTTGTTTACTTGAGGTCTGTTCTCCCTACTAGACTTGGTAACTTTCAAGAAGCTAGGGACCTCAATTGCTTTATTTACGGTGGTAAACCCACACCTAGAAGAGTACCTGACATATGCTAAGGACTCCATCAGTGCTGTTATATGAGTGGATACAGGTGTGTTGGACCAAACCACCGTGAGTCCAGGCTCGTGTATGAGAAGACACTGTGATAGCTCAGGGGAAGATATTATCTTTGCCTTCTGAACACTCAGAGGGCATCACATGAGCAATGTAAGATTTATAAAACCTTGGGTTTAATTCCCAAATAAACATTAGTTTGGCAATTATAGTGAAAATTAATGTAATTTTGAATATGACATCATTTACTGAGTAAAATAATGATTAGAAGTCTTTGCTCGTGACATATAGTGATGTAACCTAGGTTTGTGACACATCAAAAAAAATTAAGAAAGGAGAGAAAGTATCGTTTAGAGCAACCAGCAACTAAGAACTGCAGCCTGAATTCTAGACAGTTCTACATGGCTGCAGACAGGTTCACCAGTGGCAATGTGGCTCACTTATTTAGTGATCTTATGCAAGGCACATCTTCCTGGGTATGCAGTTTCCTTTGCAATTAAGTGTATCTTAGGGGCCTTTTCCAGGTCTAGAAATTTGGTGAGCTGTTTGACAGAGCTTGGAACCAAAACCTGCTGCAGAGGTTTACTGGTTCAGAGCAAGAGCTCCAACCATCATATAGTCTTGGGGATAGTCATTCCTATGTCCTAAAGTTATTAGAAAGTCTAAATAAAGAGTCACACTAAAAGTTCTTAGCATAGAGTCTAGCCAAGAATTAATATTCAGAAAGTTGGCTCTCATTATTTCTATCTTAAATATTACATATTTATGCTCTCACCCTTTTTGTTATTGGAAAGCCTCAAAATAGAGCTGGGATGATTTTTCTTCAAGCTGCACAGCAAAAACTCATGATAGACAGTTGGTCATTTAATTTATCAAAGCCATCCTCTGTGTGACATCAGGACCTTGAAGACTATGCCTTCCCCTATATTTTGAATGGTTTTAGGGTGTTGCTCATCTGTGCTTTTGAGAGAGGTCATGCTATCCCTGACAGAGTGACTGTGTGCCCCACTGCAAATGAACTCCTTCATAAGCATAGATACACCACTATGGCATGATATGCCTTTCCCAATAGAGTTTCTGGCCCAGAGCAGAGGAGTAATTCCTCTCTCCTGGTTTCTTATAAATTCCCTGGAAATTGAGTTTGTCTGAAGACTACTAAGGAAGTAAAAGGCTATATTTAGAAAACATCAATAGACTGGGCTCCATGAAAGAAAGCACATTGTGGGGAATGCCATCTGGTTAGAGACAGCTTCACTAGTGCTTGCAAAGGGCCTTTGCCTTTCCAGGTTGGAGAGGGGGGTGTGGAGCAAATGGTGCGCTGGCCCTTCCTTTCACAAAGTGTGTGGATTCTGCAAGTGCCAAGGCTGTAAGCGGGATCTCCTGGGCCTGTGCTTGTCCAATTCCCTGTCGCTGTAAGGTTCCCTGTCCTCCCTGAAGTTTTCTAACTGTTTCCTTCTCTCCACCCCTCCTCCTTTTTTTTTTTTTTTTTTTTTTTTTTAAAAACTGCTTTCTGCTTGGATCCTCCATAGGAACGCCCTGGGGTAAATATTGTTTTCTCTTTTCTTTGAAGTAAAGAATACGGGAAGTGGGCTTGGAGGAGGGTGCAAGTACAGTTGGGAGGGAAGGAGCCTGCTCGTTGAGAAAGGAGCGGTGAGTTTATACGAGTGGTAAGTTCTCACTGACAACCAAGAGAACAAAAGTGAGGAGTCACCAAGCCTTCTTGGACAGTGATCATTTTTATTGGTTGAGGTATGTATTTGGCTTAGAAGTTGCCTTTTTTAGGTAGGTAGCTATATGAATGTAACACAGTAAAAGAGTTTATAAAATATACAAAACCCCTGGATGCAAAAGACCTGATAATGCAATATTTTTGGATTATCTGTATTAAGAGTTCAAATGGAATAAAAGTGGCTTACAGGCCATGGCCTACAGCCATTAAGAGGGTCTTTAAATTCACATTCTGAGCAAAGCCAACATTCCTTGAATTCTATTAAATGTCTTCTTCCTACCTTGCCTTCGGTGGAAGAAAATGATCTTTTATCTCCCTGTCAGAGGGGATGCCGTGTACGGCGGAAGGACAGGGTAAAAGGCAGGCAGAAGCCCTTGTAGTTCCCATCTGATGCTCTGGATCCCATTTCCCCGGACTGTTGGTGTAATGGTACTCTGGGCCAACATGAGGAAAGAACCAGAGCCTGAGCTCAGTCTTTAGAGTCTCATTTCCTACCATCTGTGTCTTTTACAAATTGCAATTGTGTGAATTGAATGCAAAGATCTCAGGGGATAAGAAGGGTGGAGGGAGAAATGCAGGTTGATTTATTCATTTCATTCCTAAAACTAAAAAGGGAAGCATATTTTATCTATTAGGAGCAAACATTTCCAAGTGGCTGAATAGGGAAGCTCATTAGCTGTAGGGCAAGGATAAAGGTGGGCAGGGACTGGAGTTTGGGCCTTCTCCAACTGTATGGCTCTCTGCAGCTTGTGCTAGGTATAGGGCACCTCCGATGAGAAGGGACCGCGGAAGGAGCCAGCCATGCGCAGGTAGTGTGAGCCAGCGTCCTGGCAGGAAGCCTATGTGACATGCTTTCTCTGGAAGCGGCAGCCAACACAGCAGGGGTGTCCTGTCCCTACTGCCCTTCCCCACCCTGTTCTCCCCTGAACTAATGAGTTCTGCCAAGGTGGCAAATGTAGAGTCAAGGAAAGGACTAGCTTAAGTCCTCTGATGAGACTTGCTTTCAACCAGGGGTTCCCAGTCCATTCAACGAATATCATTTGAGAGCCTGCTACTCAAGAAGCACCAGACCAGGCACCATGGGGATCCAGAATGGATTGCCAGTCATGTTCCATAGTCGATCTCTCTTCCATTCCCATTCTGCTAATGTGTTAATAACCAGCATTACTCTAGGCATTGGGGAGAGGAAGTGTTTATTAAAATACTTATTACATGGATGCCTTTGTGCGTGCTCACGTGTTCTTCTGTGTGAATATACATGAGTGTGCGTGTGTGTGTGCACGCACACTCACATAAGAGTGTGTTCAAAATAGGGAGTGAATTGAATTTTTTGTGGGGTCTTCCTGAAGGGGGTCTACTCTGACCCAATATCTGGCCTCTTGCCTCACTATCCCCCCTTTTACTTTGTTGTTGTTAATGCGGTAGTGTGAATGCCACTTTCATTTCTCCCCCTGTCTTCTGATCCGTGGGGGCCTCTCCCCTGCAGAACTAACAAGGGGCGGGACATCAAGACCATCAAATCTCTGAGGGTGCTCCGAGTTCTGAGACCGCTGAAGACCATCAAGCGCTTGCCCAAGCTCAAGGTAAGGTTTTCCGAGTCCCCTTCTCCCATCTTGTCTTTAGCCGTGGTCAGCCTGCTTTCAGAGAATTATTTCTGAGAATAGTCCTTTGGCACACACAGGGACTGGGGTCCTTTCATCGGCCTGAGTGAAAGGTCTTTGTTTAAAAGAAAAATAACCAACATGCCAAGAAATCCATGAGGGGGCTTTGGCCTCTTGGGTCCAGACCCAGGTAGTATTTTATACATACTCTGGCTGTGGCATGTCACCCAGAAAGCACCCTGTGTCATTAAGGTGGACCCAGAACACCAAAATGGAAGTAGAAGTCTTCTAACTGTGTTGTGGCCAAACAGCAGGTCATGCTGAATAACCAGGGGTGGATAATTCTAGAGAAGGAAAGGATTTACTAGCCCTGCCCCTTCATATTTTTAAGGCACAGATAGGTCAGCAACTTGCCCAAGAACATAGTCATTTTTGGCAGAAGCAGAGAATGGGGAGGAGCTAACATGGATTAAGTTCTTCCTGTTTCCAGGGCCTGCACTTCCATAGGTATATTACCTTGATTCTCCTCCTTTCTAACCAGTGTCTCCCTGCTCAACCCTCCTGGGGCTTCTTCCCTGGCTGAGCCTTCCTGCCCTCAGGGTGTGCTTTACCATTCAAGTCCAGTTGGTTAACACATTGAACCCTCCTCCCCCCACACATATACTGCTGTGAACAGAAGCTGAAGCCTCACTGGGGAAAAAGTTTTTCCTCCTGAATTCCTGTGAGTGAGAGTTAGCATTCACAGCCCTGAGGTCCACTCCCTAATGCCCAGGCCACACGGCCAGCCAGAGTGAGCCACAGCACCAGGCCTGAGCATGGTCTTCAGGGGCTACGCACACTGTTCACTACAACCTTGTACCTGGTAATAGACCCAGCATTGTTCCAGGCCTCGGTCCATGTCCATAAATATTCATTCCTTTCTGCTCCACCCCAACAATACCGCCAGGGGGCTGAGGCCTTAACCAATGTTGTTAGCTGCAGCCCAGGCTCCAACGGTCTCTTCTTTTCTGAGCTATGTTGGGGTCCTAAGGAGATTGCAGACCACATAATGAGATTAGTTAATAGGCTGGAGAATGCGACCCCAGCCTTGGCTAATTCCACTTAATTAGGAAGCGCTGGCTTCTTGCTTTCTCTGCAGCTCCATCACCTGGGGGAAGTGTAGGTGGCTCTGATGATTCTACAAGGCTGCGTGCCACTCACATACCCTGCAGTGTTGAACTAATTAAACCAGCGATAGTCACCCAGCGCTGTGAAGAAACAACTGTACCAATGTGGCAACTGCACAAATGCAGTCCCACCATGGGGCTCAACTCTCCAGTGAACTAAACCTAAAAACCTAGAAAATAACCTAAAAATGGCTTGAAATGTGTCGAATTCCTGTGTAACTCCAGCTCAGGGCCTAGAATGGATTCTGCAGAGTGACATCCAGGCTTGTGACCGAAGCACCAGTCTGATTCTGTCCACCCAGTCCTCCCTTCTCTATGGGAAGGCTGGTCTCCATCCCTTCCTACATCACCTGTTGACTCTTCATCCCCAATACAGCTGGCTTTAAGCTAGAGAACATTTACATGTGAAGTATTGAACATATTTTGATCGAATGTATGGATTAATTCAAATTATCACTAAAATAAAGGTGTAATTTACTGCGCTCTCTGATCCATTTAGAAAGGTAAAGAGAAGACCATATGCATGCAATATATAAACCGAATCTAAGAAGGCCACCAAATAGATGTAAGGTTAGGGACAAGCCATGTAATGGCTAAAATGGGCTAAATGCTCTCAGAGATCCTTTCTGCGATAGATTTCTGTGCCTCCCACTAGCTGGAGTACACCTATTGGGATCCCACAAAGGACTTCCACCACTGCCTGGTGCCTTTTGGCCTCTACTGCTTTGGGGTTTACTTTCAGTTTCAGAGCACATGTGCCCTTCCAGGTGGTAGGTCCTGGCAGTCATGACCAGTTTGGAAGCCACCTCTGAATCCCATGAGGTTACTTCTTAGTAAGGTGATATCTCCTGAGGCACCTTCTCAGTGGGGCTGGCTGGTGGTGATGTGGCCCTAGCTCCGCTCTAGGCAAATGCACAGGCCATTCCAGGGACATACAGTGCTCTTTACTTCTCTTCGCAGGCTGTCTTTGATTGCGTGGTGACTTCCTTGAAGAATGTCTTCAACATACTCATTGTCTACAAGCTCTTCATGTTCATCTTCGCTGTCATCGCAGTTCAGCTCTTCAAGGGAAAGTTCTTTTATTGCACGGACAGTTCCAAGGACACAGAGAAGGAGTGCATGTACGTGCAGCCAGCACAAGCCACTCACTTTCTGCTAAAGCATGTTCCAGTGATGCCCACTTAACCCTCCATAGATAGGTCTTCTCTTTCTCTCTTACCCATCTCTCATTTCTTCTTTTAGGAAAAAAGGCATAATAGGAAACTTTTTGTGTCACACACAGTACATGGCATTTTACATACTGTTTTTCATTATCAATCTTTACAGTGACCTTTTGAGATAGGTTTCATTTACGTACTCTAGATGTGAAAGCTGAGGCTCAGGAAGTTTAAACTGCTCAAGGTTGCACGGTGACTAGTAAAAGGATTAGGATTTCATCTTCCATGTCTACTGGGCACCTAATACCACTTTTATTCTGCAATGATAGACTGCCTTTAATAATACACTGCTTTCTTCCTTGCATTTGTATCCTGATTATGACTTAGCCACATGATTGAAGTTTGTAGAATTTCCTTACTCTCCCACGAGCTGTAGTGAAGAGGCCCTGTTTCATTTGTACTCTGGTTTTAGAGGCAACTATGTAGATCATGAAAAAAACAAGATGGAGGTGAAAGGCCGGGAATGGAAGCGCCATGAATTCCACTACGACAACATTATCTGGGCCCTGCTGACCCTCTTCACTGTCTCCACAGGGGAAGGATGGCCTCAGTGAGTGATGGGTTTGAGTTGGCATGCTTGTCTGTGAGCTGGGATAGGGCCACATGGTTGCCTTGAGAAGCTTATTCAAGATGAATGAGGCTAACCCTTTGTTATTATACCAGGGAAAGTAAGTGGTTATGAGTGGGTGAGAGCTGGAAGAGAGGAGGAATGAAAAAACTTAAAGCAAAAATCAAGAGGGAGATAACAAAGTCAGAGATGTTTGAAACTCTTCTTGTTTTAGCCAATTGCGTTAAGTGGAGTCATCTGACTCTTGTACAGCAAATGAGTTTTGAATGGCTCTCCACCCCTTAGAAGAATTCCCTGGGGACTGTTTTGAATACATTTATCCTCCAGGTTGGCCCTTCACCTTGGGATTGAGGGTTAAGAATGAGTTGGAAGACTCAGAGACACTTTCTGTGGTCACACCTCTATGAAGAAGACAACAGAATGCAGTTTCTTAGGCTGCTAATGTCTGATTTTTCAGAGACTTGGCAATTATTAAGACCCCACTTTCTGGTGGCAGCATACTCTAGTTGGCAGTATGCCAGGAAGTCCAGGGGGTCTCCTGGTATTGAATATGACAACCTAAGCTATAAACTAATGTCACTCTGTTGTTTAGCAGTTGGATGCATGATGGAACAGGGCATAGAAAAAGCAGTGGATCTGGGGTCACTGGATCTTCACCACCTTGATTATGGACCCTAAAAATTATGGTGGATCTGCAAAGTCAAAGAAGTCATATAAGAAAATATAATAGGTGGCACATCTCCTAATGAAGCCTTGAGTCAGAGCCACTGCCAAGATTTCCATCCACCATCCAAGCCCCCTCATTCTGTCCCTACAGAGTCTTACAGCATTCTGTCGATGTGACAGAGGAAGACCGAGGACCAAGCCGCAGCAACCGCATGGAGATGTCCATCTTTTACGTGGTCTACTTTGTGGTCTTCCCTTTCTTCTTTGTCAATATCTTTGTGGCTCTCATCATCATCACCTTCCAGGAGCAAGGAGACAAGATGATGGAGGAGTGCAGCCTGGAGAAGAACGAGGTAAAAATAAGTGGTCTAGAGCATGGGACAGCAGGGGCTCCAGAAAGGGCTCTTGGACAGCAGTGGTAGGAAGGAAGACTGAATTTTCTTGACTTTATGAAAAAGGACAAAGAAATGGGAAAGATTAGTTATTCAGTCATTAAGTAAACATTTTTTTAAGAATCAGCTCTTTTAAGACTTAGGCATGAGGCACAGAGAACTGGAAGGTTTAAGATGTAGTCCCTACCCTTATGCCGTGAGTAGTGTAGAGGTGGTAGTAAAAGATGTGTGCCAAATTTACATTAAGACATTTGCGTACCTGGCTCTGTCCCTCTGTGGCATGTATTTGCTATAAGGATAGGGAATATGACTTGCTTATTGCTGCTTTTCCAGTAACAAGCATAGTTCTGGCACATTGTCGAGCTCATTATTTTTGTAATGGAAAGGAACCAGAGACTGTTAGAGACTATGAGAGAAATACAAATAAAGTGCTCTGGGAATGCCTAGGGAGATAGAGTTTTACTTCTGACTGAGAGCATCAGGTAAGGCTTCCTGCCTAATCATCTCAGCCACAGGCTGTGTAAAAGGACATTACTAGGAACCATAAAGTCCATATCCCATATGATATCCCAGTGCTGTGTACAGTTAAAGTGACCATGCACCTGTAGTTTTGTCTACATAATCCCTGTTGCCATCTTTCCTTTTGCTTGTCTAGCCCTATCTTTGTTTTCATACACTGTCCTGTTTTTCTAGCCACCTAACAGAGAGCCCACCAATGTGCAAGGTTTAGGGGACTTGAGCTTGAGCTAATAGCTGTGACTTTCCTTCAGAGGGCGTGCATCGACTTCGCCATCAGTGCCAAACCTCTCACCCGCTACATGCCGCAGAACAGGCATACCTTCCAGTACCGCGTCTGGCACTTCGTGGTGTCGCCGTCCTTTGAGTACACCATTATGGCCATGATCGCCTTGAACACCGTCGTGCTGATGATGAAGGTGAGGGGGTGGTGGCTTGCAGGCATTCAGGAGACTGAGCCTTGGGGCCCGTTCCCTCACAGAGCAATTACATGTGCCCTCGAGACACTGGGCAGACACTCCAGCATTCAAGTCTGTTGCCTCCTTACCTCCTTTAACACTGTGGAATCTCTTTTTGATCTTGTCCCATTCAACAGCCCAGCTTCTGGATCTTTGGAGCAAAATGCAGTGAGATACATTGTAGCAAAGAAGTACAGTAGCTCCCACGACCAGAGATGCTGATGGCAGTCAGATTCAGTCAGATTTAGACAAGAGTGGAAATGTATGATCTAGGTGATCATGGGGTTCTAAAGGAGTATTGGAAGAGGTTTGATCTTATTTAATAAAAACTGGTAAAGTAATTAACTCCAGAAAATGTTTCTGTCCTGCCCACCTTCATCTCTAGGAAGACTGGCTATTTTGCTAATAAGTAGCCACAGCTAGGCATGGTCTGTGCTCTCCTCTGTTTTGTTTTGTTCTGCTACATGGGATCCATCGTCCTTCTCTCCAGCACTCGATGCACGTCTCTCCTCTGACACCACACACCAGAGTGTCCCCCAAGGGCAGGGATGAGAGATGGCCAGCCTCAGTGACAAAGAATAACCCCCTCACCTTAAGGGTTTGATTCTTTTTCTCCTCTTTTCTCTTCTTGGCAGTACTACTCTGCTCCCTGTACCTATGAACTGGCCCTGAAGTACCTGAATATTGCCTTCACCATGGTGTTTTCTCTGGAATGTGTCCTAAAGATCATCGCGTTTGGCTTCTTGGTATGTCATGGCATTTATCCCAGCATCACACTTGTCTTCCCTTCCTTTTGGATGCATTCCCAGCCTTTGTTGGAAGGGGGGTGGTTACCGCTATTCCAAAAATGGTTCACCTGACCTAATTATGGGCCTGTTTCAATAAACTGCCATAAAGACAAGAGGATGTGTGAGGGTGTTAGGAGAAAGGGCAAAGGATCCCCAGCTCCAAACTCATCTAGCCATCAGTTCTGGTCCTTTCAGGTTCTGTCAGTGGTTTAGGGATGACAGTCATTGGGTCTTGCTAAAACTACAATTTATTTGTTGATAGGAACCAAACAAAGATTGGACTAATAAGCCTTGAGTGTTTGTTTATTGGTAAAAGGTATGAGATTTTATAATTCATATGGGAAAATACCTGTCTCTCTTAGCCTCAAACATAGCAGATACTAGATTTTACCTAATTGTCCTCCTCCCGTTAGTTACATGAAGCGTAATTTCTGCCTACAAAAATAAATGTTTATTGCTTAAGTTTACAAAGACTAATGACCTTTAAAGTGCGTGCGTGTGTGTGTGTGTGTGTGTGTGTGTGTGTGTGTGTGAAAGAGGGGGGGTGGAGGGAGAGAGAGGGAGGGAGAGAGAGGTTGATAGGTAGATATACTGGAATTAGGTTTGAGGGGGATTGGGATGAGTTTTTCTTGTATGAGTCTTACTTTTCTTCAACTATTAATTATAATTGCTTGGCACATTCTTGCATCTGCTCTCAACAGTGTTAAGCAAACCTAGCCCTTTGCTTTCAGTGTCCTATAAACAAAATAATTCTCTCTGCACCCCCCCCTCCTTGCTTCAGCGTTTACAGTGAGATCAGTGGGATGCAGGTAAACCCACTTGACAGCTGTTTCACACTTATTTAGTGTGTGAGCTACCATTTCAAATTGTGTGTGTATGTGGCTTTCCCTGCAAGAAAAGAAACTTTGCTTATTATCTGAAAAAGGGCTTGTCTGGTAGCGGTTTTAGCAGGGACTCTGGGCTGGGCCTGATAATTGTGAGTGTTGATTGTAGGGGCTGCTTTTGGTCTCCTGATGGGTCTTTGAAAAGTCATTAACTTGATGGTTTGGGGAGGGGAGTTGAAGAGAACCCATTGCAGGTGGCTCTATTGTTGTTTGCTTGACTCCCCTTTGAGTATTTTGAGACTTGAGGAAATAAAAAAGTAAAAAGAAACTGCCACCAACAAAGATGCCTTTATAATACAGTCTAGCCGTGAGCAGGGTGAGCAGAGTGAGGGAGAAGCTGGTGCCACAACAGGGAAAGTTTTTCTATGCATCTTGATTACTTGCATGTACCATTGACATTGTCTGTGACTTAAGTCCCCAACTGTGTGTTAATTATGGTGAATGCTGAATACATACTTACAGGCTTAACTAGACTGGCCCCAGAGTCTGCCTCCTTCCCACCCTCACCTCCATATTTTTATTCAAGGTCTAGAGGCATTTTCACCCGTTAAAAGGCACATTAGGTCCAAACAAGTCTTTACACTGATATAGTACTCTAGGTTTCCAGAATATCCTAATGTATACTATTTTGTTAGATCTTCTCAGTGACTCTGAAATACACATGGCAGATGCCATCATTATCATTGTCGATGTTGTTCATTTAAATGAGGAAATTGAAGTTCAGAAAAATGGTATAGCTTTTTTAAAGATGACACAATAGGGGCACCTGGGTGGCTCAGTCATGTAAGCATCTGACTCTTGATTTTGGCTCAGGTCATGATCTCATGGTCTGTGGGTTTGAGTCCCATGTTTGGCTCAAAGCAGTGCAGAGCCTGCTTGGGATTCTCTCTCCCTTTCTCTCTGTCCCCTGTGCCTCTCATTCTCATATTCTCTCTCTCTGTCTCTCTCTCTCTCTCTCTCTCAAAATGAAAAATAAATAAACTTAAAAAGAAGATGACCCAATAAAAGGCAGTAGAATTGGAAAGTAGGATGGGAATAAAAAAGGAAGAAGAAAAAAGAGGGAGAGAATGAACATATATTGTTTGCCATATTAAGTATTCATTTTAGCCTTATAACAACTCTTTTAGATAGGTGATACAGTTTCTTATATGGATGGGTCAGGGCTCATGAAGATTCAGTACTTTGCCCAAGGTTACTAAAAGGCAGAGCCAGCATTCAGATTCTGGTCTAATCTGACTTGAAAGCCCATGATCTGTCCACAAGAATCTACTAGTCTACACTACACTAAAGCTCCTTCACCTGGAATCCAGAGCTTCTGTCCTCTAAGACCTAGAGTCGTATTCTCTCTCTACTGTATGAGGGCCTAAGATCAAGAAGCTCACTCCAGGTTGGGAATAGTAGAGCCCTGAGAAATTATGAACTCGGAGACTCAACTTAGTTCAATTCCTGAGGAAGTAGGTACTCTTCATGGAAAGTGAGTTTGGGAGGCTGTGTAGCCTGTTTCTCTACATGCCCAGCAGATGAGCCTCCCTAAGCCTTAGTTTTGTCTTTCAAAACGAGGATCACAATAGCTATCTTAGAGGTTTATATACTTTGTTGTGTATACCCAGTTAGGCAATGTACCCAAGGTCCTTAGGTTCTAGTCCTGAGAAGGTGCTCAATAAAGGTAGCTTTGCTCTTACCACACTCCTTTGCTCTCCCAACTGCATGTCTCTGCTGATTCTTCTTGCCACTCCTACCACTGAGTGTTTTATGAACATAGGATATTGATCTTGACGTACCTGTAGGATCTGTGGGGGACACAAATGAACTGAAAGAATGCCAAGGGACTACCCCATATCTGGCACATGTCATAAAATTCACTAATGCTCATTGTGAGGGTAGGGGAGTTAACTTTAGCTGTGCTCTGAGAGTCTCCTATGGGAGGTGCTGCCCAAGGACAAGCCAGTGACTTTGGAAACCCAAGTATTCTGTTTCTTTTAAGGAATGTAGTCCAAGGTATGTGTTCACCTGAGCACTGGAGATAGGAGGAAAGCCTCCTCTCTCTGTTAAGCAGAGTGTTACATGGCTGGTGCATCTTCCAGGTCCTTTATTTCTCCTCCATTTCCTTCAATACACTCATTTTATTACTCAAAAGTTGTAATAAACTAGAGAAAGAGGGGAAAGATGAAGTCTTGTTTGTCCTATTGCCCCGTGGAGTTAGGAGGAGATTTTTGGCACATCTTTGACCTTTAATCACTTAGAACATCTCTGTGATTTTTATTAATAGTTGAAAGTCAGAACTGTATATTTATAGAATCACATGGTATAATATAGATGACTTAAAGTTGTAGAAAGCCTTAGAGTGATATTGTAAATAATTTTATTGCCTTATGGGTGACAATGATCTTGCCTTTTTTTGGACTTTATAATGTTCTTGGCCACAAATCTCTTTCTTACATATTTTTATGCAGCTTTTTAGTGACAGATTCAAAAACAAGGTCTTCAAGTAGTGATGAGACTGCTTCCCAAATGAGAAATGCCCAAATCAGTAAAGGAGAAATAGCATTTCCGATTAGACATAGGAAACTGAAGTCAAAGTTAGGATGACCTTGTACATGAACTGACAAGTTTTAATTCCAAGTTACAAACTTATGTAATGAAAGGTGTCTCTTCACCATTTCTTTTCCTCCTTTTTCTGATGCTCCCATGACCGAATTCACATGGCAGAACTATTTTCGAGATACCTGGAATATCTTTGACTTTATCACCGTGATTGGCAGTATCACAGAAATCATTCTGACAGACAGCAAGGTGAGTGGCTCATACATCCTTGTCTTTAAGCTTGGCCCTGGAATAGCAAAAAAAAAAAAAAAAAAAAAAAAAAAATCCTTCTGTGCGTACAGCCCATTTTTAACTCGTCCAGCCAAATGTGTAGCCCTCTTGGTGTTGGGAGTTCATTTCCTCATTCCTGAGCATCCACCAGAAAATGCAAACATTGGAGGGCACTGACTGGATCTCATGGAAGGTTCTGTTTCATTTGCGTGACTCAAAAAGCAGCTACCTAATGGGGTGAGTGCAATAGACCATACCAGAAGAGGGCTCGTGTACACAGTGTCCTGCTAGATTCTTTAGGAGGCACAAGAGAGGCATAGTATCTTTGCCATCAAGGTTGTTAGACCTGAATTGTTACCCTAAAACTGTTTATCCTAAAGAAGACTTGGAGGGTTCATCATAACTCTCTTTGAATATTGACATGGCCACCATATGTCCTGGAGGGGTTATTAGGTATGTTCTTGGGCATCTAAGTGCAGTTAGGACCACTAGGCCTGCTTAGAAGACTAGGGAGGTTAGTTTTGTATGATATATGCAGGGCACTCTTCTGGGGTCCTACCCATACCCTTCTACCTGGGAATAGAGTGCAGGCCTGGGAAGGCTTAGAGAGATGGTCCTCACTGGCCCATCAGTTGACGATGGGGTTGAAAACAAGACAGAATCTGTGTCCAATTCCATGATCTGAATGAGGGATACATATGCAAATACTAGTGCTTAGTTTTTGCTAAATGACCATAATGTCACTAATTATATGCTTCCTTTTGGTCCACCAGCTGGTGAACACCAGTGGCTTCAATATGAGCTTTCTGAAGCTCTTCCGAGCTGCTCGTCTCATCAAGCTTCTACGCCAGGGCTACACCATCCGTATTTTACTTTGGACTTTTGTACAGTCCTTTAAGGTAAGCAGCACCAGATCCTCCTCTCTTTCTTATCAGACAGCACAGCTGGGCCACACAGTGTCATTACACTGGTCCCTTCACCTCGAGGAATGAGTGTTTGTCAGAAGCATTAAATAGATACAGCAGTTCTTAGTTATAATGCAGCTCAGCCAGGCAGCAGGCAGCTTGTGTTTAACTGGAGAGAATCTCATTCTAGAAAAACACCTCCACATTATAACTCAGTTCCCTTCTTTGTTCGCTGAGGCCTGTTTTATCAGGTGTGCTCCCTCTCGAGGTATTCCAAAGCTCCTCCAGCGATCCTGTCCAAGTAGAGAGCCAGACACCTGTAGTAATGCATCTTCTGCATTTTGAGGGACTTGCCAATGGCTGTAGGTCACGTTAAAAGTTTTTCAACGTGGGGCGCCTGGGCGGCTCAGTCGGTTAAGCGTCTGACTTCAGCTCAGGTCACGATCTTGTGGCTTGTGAGTTCGAGCCCTGTGTCAGGCTCTGCACTGACCGCTCGGAGCCAGGAGCCTGCTTCTGATTCTGTCTCCCTATCTCTTTACGCCTCCCCTGTTCACGCTCTGTCTCTCCCTCTCCCTCAAAAATAAATAAACATTAAAAAAAATTAAAGATAAAAAGTTCTGCAAGTGGGGCGCCTGGGTGGCGCAGTCGGTTAAGCGTCCGACTTCAGCCAGGTCACGATCTCGCGGTCCGTGAGTTCGAGCCCCGCGTCGGGCTCTGGGCTGATGGCTCAGAGCCTGGAGCCTGTTTCCGATTCTGTGTCTCCCTCTCTCTCTGCCCCTCCCCCGTTCATGCTCTGTCTCTCTCTGTCCCAAAAATAAATAAAACGTTGAAAAAAAAAATTAAAAAAAAAAAAAAAAAAAAAAAAAAAAGTTCTGCAAGATAATTCATAAGTCCCATCCATGTCTTCATCAGTGTGTGTTTCCTGAACCCCTGAATGTATGGTATGCTAATGGTCACCTTTGTGTCTTACTATCTAATAGGATGCTTGGGCAAGGTTAATGTGGTGAGCTTCTTTGAATGGTCTCATGGGGCTACACAGAGGTGTATGTGTGATAAATGTAAGTTTTAAAGATACCTGAAACCCACTTTAATGACAGAAACTTCCTATAAAAGAAGTTTTCCAAACATATTTAAATGTTTTCAGGCTGTAGCAGATATCATAGTCTGTTTTTAAAGCTTTGGGAGTCTAAGTGCTGCCCAAATGCCTACTATTTCCTCTTAAAGCTTTTGGGAGCACCTGGGTGGCTCAGCTGGTTAAGTGTCCGACTCTTGATTTTGGCTGAGGTTGTGATCTTATGGTCATGAGATTAAGCCCCAGGTTGGGCCCCGAGTCAGGCTCCATGCTGGCCATGAAGCCTGCTTAAGATTCTTTCTTTCCCTCTCCCTCTGCCCTTCCTCTCCTCACACATGCTCGTTCACTTTCTCTCTCTCTCTCAAAAAAAAAGCTTTTCAATGAATGTGCTTTAAAAATAAATTTGATGAAATTGATTCAAAGATGAGAAATCATGAATTTACTAAATTGCCTCCTTTAATTGTTTATGTATTTTAATTGAACTAAAGAGGTTAAGCCAGTGAATTCAGTGATTTCTTCTTCACATTTGGAAAAGTGTGCACCCTACACCATCATTACTGACTTATTCTCCATTGAGATCCTGCGGGTTTGATATATGAGAAGAGTTGTAAGGATGTTCAGGCTCCTACCAGCAACCTTGACATTTTTATCATATCCATAGTAATTGCTTGGTGTCATAACCCTCTCAATGGGGTATCTCATCTATTCTCACCTCAGTGGAAAGAATTTTTCCAAAGCCACATGACAGAGGAGAAATCTAAAACCTTAGCAAGAATTTACCGAGTCTCAGGTCAATTTGGATTTAGAATCTGATACACACACCACTCTTTAAAACCTTTTTGTTAGAGACCTTTCGAATAAGTTACAGTTAGTGAGTCTCTCAAGAAATATGTGTCAGCCTGTCACATTATCATGCTCGCCAGTTCTCTGTAAAACTGCATACTGTTGAGGGCAAAGAAAAGCATGTCAAAAATTGATGGTCAAATGGTTGGCTTATTGCAGTGAATATAGAACAGTGAAGACAAGGTGAATCAGCCTCTAGGTGACACTGTGATGGATAGGTGTTTCCTTTTTGGAACAGTCCCAGGACACAGTATAGAAATTGTTTTCTGAAAGTCGGCTTAACAAAGGTTCCCTCTGCAAATACACAGCAAGGAGCCACACAATATAAACTGCCCCCCAGGGGCCATGGCGTAGCCACGCCCTCCCCCCCCCCCCCCCACCAGCCGTGACCATAGCTCAGTTCTCCAACCAATGACTCCTACTTTGTTCTTCCCTCTTTATCCTTATTTTGAGTTAGAATTTATAACATGATAAGAAAGGAGATCAGAATAAATCTTTGATCTTTTCCCAAAAGCTGGCGGGGTGTGGTAGGGAGAGATGAGCTAGGGACTGGAGACCTTGGAGTGTAGAAGGTAGAATAAGGGCAGAAAGTAAGCAGAAGGTGATAGAAGGTAGCGGCACCTCAAGTGGTAAGAAACCTGCCTCCCAGCCCTCTCCTTTCAGCAGACGGAGTCTTCACACGGCCCCTTGAAAGGCAGCCATTTCCCTTATAGATCCTGGGAGTCAGCACCTCACTGGAGAGGGGATTCTGTAGGCAACTTGGTCGCATTTTAATTTTATCCTTTATTCTAAAGTCTATTCTAAAAGTCTCCCAAGGCTCTTCATTTAGTTAGCTCTGTTCATAAGCCCTGCCCTGCCCCTGCAGTCTGAAAGCCTTCAACTAGTCTCCTGGGAGGCGCATTGCACACACTCAGGATAGAATGGAGACTGCAAGCTGCAGGGTCCTCCAGGAGGCTTCCTGAATGGTAAAGGAGAGAGGCTTCCATGTCAGCATGGAGATCACCCCCAAATCATAGAGCCCTCCCTGGCCCCCAAAGGAAATTGCCCTACATCCTCCCCCAGCCAGTTCTCTGTAGGTAGGCAGTTCCCTACCTCACATCTCTTTCACTTGCCCCCTTCACCCCTACAATTGAAATGTTATCATCCCACAGTGGCAGTTAGCTTACATGATATGGAATTTTGTGCCGCATGGCTTCATGGCAGGGTTTTGCAATGGCTAACACTTAAAGGGCTTTTTGGAATTTTGCATGATATGTAATGAAGTGCCAGGAGGCTTAAACATTGGAAAAAGAGTTTCATCGGAAGATGAAGGGGTCTTCTAGGAACTGACAAACAACTGAGACCCCTAGCCGGCTTCTTTGCTTCCAGATTCTCTATTATGGGCTTGGCATTGAGTGAGGGAGTGGGAAGGGGTAACATAGGTATTTGAGGACCCAATCTAGGTGCTTTCTGTGTAATTTGCATCACAATTGCCCCGGTTATTAATATTCTGCATGCAAAGTGGGATGAATCTCAAGCCCAGGAAGTTTCCCTAGCTCTCCTTAGAGATCTGGGCCACACTTCTGGGTGAATGAACATTCTTGACAGAAAGTAAATGACAAGTCTGTCTATGGACAATAGCTTACATATTTGTCAGAGGACATGGACATCTGCAGAAGTGTGGCACTCCAAATCAGAATAGCCCCAGGGAATAGGGAGTTCCAGCCTTCCTTTAAAATCAGCTTCAGGGCAAGAGTTCTAGTACTGCCTGTAACTGGGTGTGGAGCCTGTGAGCTGCCTCCCTTTGAATTCATGGTCCTATCTCTGCTTTCTCTCCAGGCCCTCCCCTACGTCTGCCTTTTGATTGCCATGCTTTTCTTCATCTATGCCATCATCGGGATGCAGGTGAGCTGGTATATTGGGGCCTGGTTGGGGACAGTGACAGATTGTCACTGGCTCACCAGCCTTAGCATCCAAGGTGGAGGGTGCTTCGAACCCCTTTTTGCCTATGGGCATGCTCCCAAGATCTTATTGCAATGTCACCTTGGGAATTTTACATATGCACGGTTCCCCACTCAGGTTACCAAGGTATTTGCAGTACAAATCTGGTACAGGGGTTTCATCTGAGGTTATCAGATCATGGTGCTGACTTACAAGTAGTGGGACTTCTGTGAACACAACAGTAGGGCTAAAGCAAAAGTGACACCACTGTTCTTAGCCAGAGAGGTCTCACATAAGACCAAGGAGGAGGTGAGGCTCATGATGATCCATTTCTCAGCATCTCCCATATTTGAGCTAGACCTAAAAGAAGGTCAGATGGTCGTTCCCTCATACACAACAGCACAAAATATATCTGAGTTAAGTCTTGAATGGCTGAGATTTACACCCTAAGACCTACGACTGGGAACAACTCAAAGGGATCCTAGCAGCCTGCCTAATCCTAGGGACACCCAAGGGCCATGTTTCCATCCTGGATATTTATGCAGGTAGCCAGAGGTCCACTGAGCAGAAGATGTCATAAGATCTTCCTAAAGTGACTGTCATTTGTGGCAGGTGGACTCCTACTATAAACAGTCAGTGACACATCCCATGAACATATCCAGTTAGATACACTGGACTGTCTGCTTGTTTCAGGGGGGCTAACTTTCTAACTTGGAGATGTTGAGACTAAACCCTAGCATGGAAATTCAGCCAAGTGGCAGTCTCCTGCAGTCAGGCAGTCTGGCTGCCTTTGGACTGCCAGCTGCCTTCTCAACAGTGCCTGCCATCTGGAGCCACTGCACACATCTCCCATGCTTGCTGTGTCAGCAGCCTTTTGGCAAAGCATCTCTGAAATGTCTCTTCTTTATGCTCCTCTCTCTTGCATGCACTTCTTAATTTTGTTCATCTCCTAACTGTATTACTGGAGAGATTTTTGTTCTCCCAAAATACAATAGAATGTCAAGTATCAAAAAGCGTGAGACTTGGTTGAGAAGTAGTGAGTTCTCCTTTAATGAAGATATTTCAGGAGAAATGCCATGATGGCGTCAGAGCTGTGCTGTAAGCAGAATCCCTATGGAAATTTACGATCAGCTTGATGATGTCTATTAAGTCCCTTCTAACTCTCAAATATTTGATTCTAGAATTTAAATGTTCTTGAACAGCCAAATGAAACTTAAATTTTTGTCCATGATTAAAATAGGTCTTACTTCCTTTCATTTTCAGTCAAAATAAACTAGAATAACACCATCTCTAGTACTAAACTATTAGCATTATTGCTGATAATGATGATAATGCCGTTTACCAATACTTGAATTCCTGGGTGTGCCAAACACTCTCCAAAATGTTCTAACCCCATTCTTCCTCCCTGTCTGCAGGCACACGCACAATACGTGACTAACGTATTTGAAAGTGATGTGAAAATGTTTATGGGTGGGTTTCATTGTCTCCATTGACGCTTAACATGGTTAAGTAACTTATAACATACTCAAGGTCCCAGTAAGTGGGAGAGCTGAGTTTAATTAAATCTCAGCTCTGTCTGCTGTACAACCCATATTCTTAGTGTACTACATGTTCTCTCTCCTCCCACCAACAAGCAAATACAAGTATTTATTTGACCCGTTGGTGGGAGGTGGGAGCTGTTCAGTCATGAAATTGTGATATTTACAATAACTGCGATGTCTAATATCTTATTGCCCTTAGACTTCTTCCCCCAAAATAGGAACACTGTTTCCATTACACAGGGACACAAATGGCTTTCCCACTGTGACTTGCCTTTAGAGAGCCATCCTCCTCCTGGTGCATGATAGAAACCCCACACTGTGCACAATGCAGATACATCGCTTGTGGCTAGAGAAATTGTATCTGGTATAGTCACAACAAAGTAGAGGGATCCATCCAAACGGAAAGACATAAAGGCAGGAGACCAGTATTGGAAAAATAAATAGGAACAGGATGAATCTGTGAGAAGAACCAGTATTCTGAACTTTCACAGTCATCTTGGAAGAAGAGAATTTTGCAGAGGAATCTGAAGAGGGAAGGAAGGAGTAACTTGCTGGGTATGGGAAACAGTCCAGGGGCACAGATCATTAGGAGGTGAGGCTTTCCACCTCAGCTCCTCCACTGACCAGCTCTACAAACTTGGTCAAGTCACTGAACCTCTCTGGGCCTTAACACCCTCACTGGAACCATAGACGAGTTGGATAGATGTCTTCACAGGTCATTTTATGTTCTAAAGTTCTGTGATTCCAAGTGAAAGTAGATTTAAGCTTGTACTTCTGTTAAGCGTTCTGGTGGGTCTCAGTATCTCTTCTTTTTCTTTCATGCCCTTTTGGTGTAGGAAATTTGGTCTGGGACAAGGACTAAGTGAAAAGCTAAAAAATAAACAATGGATAAATAAATAGAAGGTGGGATTTTAAAAACTGCCTTCACAATAAATATGTATTTATACATTTTTGGCTTGAGAACTATAGTCGATTCAAAACAGCTTCAGTTTCTTTGACTGTTACACACATACCTCATGCAAAATCACAGCATGCCCTCCCACTAGTTGATAGCTGGATAAGGTGTTTGAGAAAATCATAGTGAGGACAATTAATGGTGGTTTCAGGACTGTCAGAGGTAGAAAAAAACATTGTAAGTTGTGTGGATGTGATGTGATAAATTGCAGATGTTGGGCCAAGAGAGTGAAAAGGAGAGAAGGTGATGTGAACACAGGTATAAGGATGTATGACAGTTTCCTCCCGGGGTGCCTGGAACTAAATGTGGTTGTTGGGGATTTTTTTCAGTTCTACTGTCTGTCTGTCTGTGGGCCCTCCACCCTCTTATCTTCCTCCTTCCTTTCTTCCCCTGTGCTGCCTACCTTGCCACTTCCGTTCTCCCTGAGAGACAAGTAGTATTTGGGTTTTGAAAAACAGTGTGGAGAACAAATCCCCAAAGCAGGTGTCAGTGGGAGTGACTTGAGTAAAATAGCTGGGGGCAGAGATCGTTCCTCAACTGCACATTCTAAAAACTGTCCGGGGGGAAAATGTGTTCCATTTAGCATATATTAGATAAACTGAAGTATGTTAAATATAGTCTGGAAAGTGTCTCAAAGGGCTGGAAAAGTGACCTGTAAGCCTTCGGTTGTACCATCATTGACTTGTAGGAATAGATCCTGATACCTGAAACATGGTTGGGAGGAAAGTCCATGTGGAAGGGTACCCCTCTCATCCGAAGAGACTTAGGGTCTCAGAGTTCAACATTATTCACTGTCTGTGGATAAAGATCTCTGAGTTTTCCCTTCTTTTTTTTCTTTCATGTGAATTTGCATGGTGACCACATTCTGGGCTCAAAGACCGAAAGCAGATGAGCAAATTCATTCTATAGCCAGGTCTGCCCATTCTTTCTCCTTTTCTAAGTATCCAGTTTTTCTGACTTTCTTCATCCTATTGGTCTGGACTTTGCTTTGTGTGCATTCATTGTCATGGACTCTAAATTATAGATGTTTTGACTTTCTGAAATTGGACTCTCTGGATGGAAACATATCCAAGGAAGATAGAGGTGCCCCTCTGTGACCCAAACCACTTGCAAATTCCAGGGCCGCACCTGCCCAAGCTGTCAATCACATGTTCTACAAATACACATATTCCCATCATTACTACCTGAGACAGAAAGACAGGGGTAGCTCCTTCCCTGCACTTCTGTTATGGGGTATGTCTTTGATAGACTGCTTGAGTACCATGGTGACAGGTACCATGGAAATAAAAAGACCAAATTAGGTGTGGGAGGAACTACGTATAGGCAGAATGACTTCAAAAAGATCTTGCCTTCTATGGTCTTTGGTCCTCTCTGCTGCAGAAGAATATAATTACTTGTTCATGTCAGGCCAGGAGCATGGGATCCATCAGCCTATCTGGGTTTGAGTTGTCTGCTTCAGGATTGGGCCATTGGGAAAGGCCATGCATATAGATTTGCCAACCCCATTAGATGAGGTGCATCTAATATTCATATGCAGGACACATCACACAGCTCAAGTCATGCTCTTTGTTTTTTGTTTTTCTCTTCAAGGTATTCGGAAACATAAAATTAGATGAGGAGAGTCACATCAACCGACACAACAACTTCCGGAGTTTCTTCGGGTCCCTCATGTTACTCTTCAGGTATCTGGATGCAAAACTCTTATACTGCGGCTGTCTTGTCAAGGGAGACAGAGTTACTCTGCCTCCTCCTCCTATTTGTCTCCTTGTTCTGCGTGTTCTGATCCTATCAGGATGTACAGTAGACTAGAGGCAGGGGTGGGGAGGTCAGTGCCTCTGAAAAAATGCTCTGATGACAAGAGAAAGTTTCCTTGACATCTTTGACTCAGAGGTTAGTTTGTAAATTGCAAGTTCAGAACACGCATGCCAGGACTCTGAGTAGGGAGGGTGGAGACAGTTTCCTGTGGACCAAATTCCATTTAAGGGCCGAAACCCTGGATGGCCAGGTTTATGTGGCCCTAGAGAGTCCCATCACTATCTCTACCACTGTCAGCAGAGACTCCTGAAAAGACAGAGAAGCAGTGGGTGAGGTGACAGAGCCCAAGAGAGACCTCCTGGGCCCTCTTCTCTGGATAGAAAGTACTGGAGGGACACTAACTGGTCACAAAAGGAACCTGCAGAGAAGAGAAAGGGGTGGGTGAGTTGGGGAAGAGGGCCAAGGAGAGGATGAGACACGCAGACCTGATACTACTAACCAAAATCTCTTTTGGGCTCAGGAGTGCCACAGGTGAGGCCTGGCAGGAGATAATGCTGTCGTGCCTCGGGGAGAAAGGCTGTGAACCCGACACCACTGCGCCATCAGGGCAGAATGAGAATGAGCGCTGTGGCACCGATCTGGCCTATGTTTACTTTGTCTCCTTCATCTTCTTCTGCTCCTTCTTGGTGAGCAAACCCTGTGCTCTTGGCTTGAGATGTGGCCTACTCTACCCTATCCCGCCCCATCCTCCAAGAAACTCTTATTTATTTTGAAAGAGAGAGAGAGCAGGGAGGAGCAGAGAGAGAGAGAGGAGAGAGAGAGAATCCCAAGCAGGCTCCACACCATCAAGTACAGAGCCCGATGCGTGGCTCGAACTCATGAACCATGAGATCATCACCTGAGCCAAGATCAAGAGTCGCATGATCAACCAACCGAGCCACCCAGGTCCCCTCCCAAGGAACTTTTAAAGGCCAGGTTCCTTAGCCAACTCCTGGGTGGGTGACTTCCCATGGCTGACACTGGACAGTTCTTGCTGCTTCTAGGGAAGGATTACTGTGAGAAGGAACAACAAGTGGAGTGGAGTTTAGGGAATAGAGTATTGAGCTTCATGTTGAATCTGTTGTGACCTGGAGTAAATCTGTCTTCTCTATACTTCAGGTATAGTATCTTACAGGGAGGACTAAGAATATCTTATCTCTCTTTTGGAGACTTTCAAAAGAGAAAAGGTACCTTGGAAGTACAAAGTGGTAGCATTAATAAGGTAGAGTGATGACAATATACGATGTAATAGATGTGATCTCTCTTCTGTCATTTTGTTTGATGACAGTTGGCCAGCTTGAGAGGCATGAAAGGAAATGGACTGTTTTGGGCATTAGTAAATATTAAGTGATATAGGTGAAGCATACCCACTTTGAAAATGGTGAGAAGCCCTAGATGGCCTTCTTAATTCTTTTTGGGAGAAAGCATGAGTTAGCACACCAGCATCCAGACATCCCTGCCCTGCACAGTCATGGACAAGGTGCTACCAGATAGGTTAAAGGGTCGGTCTGATGTTTCTGGCCACCCTGACACCCCTCAGCTTGGCTTCGCTGCTAATGTCACTCGCCGAACAAGTCTAAAACTAAGGCAATACCACTGAAAAGTGGTTAATTTCCCAGCCGTGCAGCAAGTGAATTATCTCATGGCCAAGCGTTTCTACTTCCCTAAAGTGATCATGAGGAGATTTGCCACATGTCTAGCTCTCTGGTGTGGAAAAGCAGCTTGCAGGCAGACTTTGGAGGGTGGTCAGCAGGTTAACGTAGCAGAGAGTGAGCCAGCTAGAGACTTGGGTAGCCTGCCTTGTGTCTTGGCTTTGTTGCTGTTCTAGAATGGCCAAGACACTTTCCCTTTTGTAGCTTCTGTAAATGGGAGGGAAAATGAGTCGATATAAGGGTATTATTTTCATGGTGAGCGGGGATTTGTTTGAATACACTCTCTTCTTGGGGGTGTGAAAGGTTTTCAATGAAAAAGAACACAAAACAGTGTCTTAGAGGCCCTGGGGAGAAACTGTGAGTGGGTTATAGTCACTTTGTCGGCTGGAGTCCAAGGGAGAAAGGCATATGGGGGTATGAGTGCTTGTTGACGGGGCTGCTGTAGGGGTGATACGGAGCAGGTAGAAGGGCATGTGGACAGCTCAGCTTTATCCTACATGGTGTAAGTGTTTAATAATAAATATTTAAAAGAAACCAAGATATAACTGGAAAATTAATTAGAGACTATAAAGGTACTCAGAATTTTGAGATGGAGGGTGCTGCATAATTCACATTAATGTTATTTTTAAAGAGGCTATATTCAGGATGAGATGATCTGCTTTCAAATCTCAGCCCTGCATGAGACCGACTTTGTGACCTGGGGCAAGTCACACAGCTTCTTAACTCAAACCAACCACTCTAGACTTACTGATCTGCTGTGATGAGCCAGGCTGTGTGCTTAGAGGTGAGAATACAAATGTGTCCTTGGAGGCATATGTGCCCTCGAAGGGCTGATGATAATTAAGCCTGCCTCACAAGGTGAGAGGAGCATTAAAGCAAATAATAGGTGTGAGTGTGCACACCATGCTATAAAAGACTACACAAATATGAAGCGAAGATAATACTGTTTTATTAACATTAATAATAAGTACCTTGAAAGGAGTGTAAAACAAACGTGTGGCTATGTGGAAACCCCTTTAGAACCCAGGCGGTGATTGAATATATGTATTCACGGCGGCTCCAATCTCAGTGACAGAAAGAAAGGCCCAGCCCATGATTAGGTTCAGGTTTCATGAGACAGAACTCCCCGAATAACAGTGACTTAACCAAAAGAGATGTTTGTTTCTCTTGCACACCAGTGAAGTCTGGAGGAAGGCAGTACAGGCTTGTTTCGGTCGTTCCACAGAGTGGTGAGCACCCCAGACATCACCTCCAGGGGCTACACGGCTAGGCATCTGCTTGTATTCTAGGCAGTGGGACAGAGGAAAACAGAGGAAGGCAAGCAGGAATGAGACTGGTTGTTAGGAAACAGCCAGCAGTCTGTCTGTATTGCGGAGAAGACTCCAACCACGTCCTGTCTCCAGACTTTCTCCTTATCTTATATGCCGTCTGCATATCTGGCACCTCCATCCACCTGGCCATTTTGCCTGGGAATCAACAGAGATCCAATCCTCTTGTCCCCTCAGGCAGTTCTGTCTCTCAGGCAGGACTCTTTCACTGTGAAAGACAGGACACGAGGCTACATCTGGCCTAAGCAAAAAGGGATTTTACAGGCATATGTAAATGAAGAGTCTTGGGGCAGGAGAGGCATTAGCAGGCTTGATCTGGCCCTCAGATGACATCACCAGGACCAAGTTTCTTTATTTATGGATCTCTTCCTCCAGACTCCTCCCTGTGAACTCTTTTCCAAACACCCCCAGCCTCTGGCTCCAAGATGGCTGTAGCAGCAGCTCTAGACCCCAGTCCTCACATAT
Organism: Puma concolor; assembly: GCF_028749965.1. Classification (NCBI taxonomy): domain Eukaryota; kingdom Metazoa; phylum Chordata; class Mammalia; order Carnivora; family Felidae; genus Puma; species Puma concolor. The sequence goes on from NC_141683.1 coordinate 43,767,014, forward strand.
TCAAGACTCACAGGGAAGAACAAGTCTATTGCCCAGAAGGTTCAATACCATTTTATTGGCCTTGATTGGATCACCAATCACTGTGGCCCAGGAAAATGGGGTTCAGTGTCTGATTGAGACCTGGGTCATAGGTGGTACCCCACTGAACCATATTAACTGGGTATAGGCGGCGGGGGGGATGCAGGGGGGGTGGTCCTCAAGAGACCAGATGTATAGTAAATGAGTTCTAGGCAGCCAAGAAACAATAAAACAGTGCTATTCAGGTGGTCTAATTCTGTCAATACCATGTCCTTCGATTCTCCTATCTATACTACTCTCCTGCTACTGCCTTGGTTCAGAAGCACCACAAAACTCTCCCCTGCTTCCAGGGGCTCCTTCTGGATAAAATATATCTAGGTCTTTATCCTAGTTCAAACCCCTTTAGTGGATTCTGTTGCCTACTGCAAAATTGAGACCAGAAATGGGGGGAACTATAGCCCGTGGATCATATCTGGCTTGCCACCTCTTTCTGTATGGCCCATGAGCTAGTGGTTTTTACATTCTTAAATGGTTAAGGAAAAAATAAAAGATGGATAATATTTCATGAACTGGAAATGATACGAAATTCACATTCATACCCCTTTCTGGTCCCGTTGTAACCTGTCTGTGTATGCTTCTTAAATGGCTCATAAAAAATTTTACACCATTTGTGTGTTCCTCATACATCACAGTCTGTGCTAAATACTAAGTCTTTAAGAATATTCAAGGAACAGGTGAAGGTCTGCTCTGTTTTAAGCAATGTGCTAGGCATAGGAATGTATCTCTGGACAAAACTGTCTTACTTCCCATCCTTAGCACCTGGATCTCTGCAGCACAGTGGGTGCACAATAAATGCTGTGCAAATGTTGTGCAAATCAGTGAGACAACGGGGTCTTGGAAGCCACTTCAGGTCGTGAATGGCTTCCAGGTCTTCACACAGTAAGCCACGCAGTCAGCTCTAAGGCATCTTACCAGTTCTTCTGTTGGCTCCTTTTGTGGAGCAGGGTTGGGGGTGGGGGAGGCTAGAAGGGAGGATTGGTGTCAGGCCTTGACTTCGAGAATGTTGTCGCTCTTACTGCTCCCTCTGCTGCAATAACAAATTAATTGAACAGATAATGAAGTGACTCTTTTTGTGGGGTTCTTTCCAAATATAAAGTGGCATTGAAGAGTGAAATAATACACAGTGAAATGTGTGGAAATTCTGATGAAAACACGTGGCATTCAACAAGATGAATAGGGCTTTAGTTAGGAACTTCGGCCTCACACACTTTTGAATTCTTTATTGGCCTTGAAACCTGTTTTACTGTGTTAGGTTTGTTTGCACTACCTAATTCCTCTTCTCCCCCATGCCCTCCAGATGCTCAACCTGTTTGTGGCCGTCATCATGGACAACTTTGAGTACCTGACTCGGGACTCATCCATCCTAGGGCCTCACCACTTGGACGAGTTTGTCCGCGTCTGGGCAGAATATGACAGAGCTGCATGGTGCGTAGGCCTCTCGACCATCCCAGTGGGGCCCATAGCAAGGGCCTGTGGGGTTCCCAAGGAAGGGGTTGGAACCAGAGCCACCTAAAGGTCTGCCTGTTACAGAAGGAGAGGAGATTCCTCTCAGTCCTGGCCTGGGGAAGAGCTCAGGCCCTCAGATTGGCTCTGGCATCCAGCCAGCCAACAAAAACATAGCTTCTTTATCGTCCTTTTCCCTCTCATTCCTCCTGTGATAGGCCTTCCTTTTCTTTGCCAATCTCATCACACAGTCTGCACCTCAGAGTGCTTGGTTTCAATCACCAGAGGGGCTTCCAGTAATCTTTTTCTTTTCCTTCCCTACCAGTGGTTAGTGGACTCCTTTGAGTCATTGGGGCGGGGAGAGGGGTGGGTTGACAGGGGTCTTCGGGGCCAGAACATCTGGCCATCACAGTAAGTGACATTAGCATTTTATCTCCCTCATCCCTCTCGAAAGACATGGTTTGAGATTGACTAAAATTATGTAGAAAACTGAGCAGGCTGTTCTTCCAACTGATCCCCTAAACACTTAAGGATTTTTATATACAGAATTGAATTAAATGGCAGGAATTTGCATGAATCACCTCCCCCGATTTCTTTCACCGTCCAGTATTTCTCAGATGATGTGCCTCCTGGGCTTCCGAGCAGGGGTTGGCAAACTTCAGCTTCAAGGCTAAACATGGTCCACTGCCTGTTTGTGTGAGTAAAGCTTATTAGAACACAGCCATCCACTCATTTATGTATAGTCTGTGGCAGCTTTCACACCATAAGGAAGAGTTGTGTAGTTGTGACAAAGACAGTGTGACCCTCAAAATACAAAGCATTACCTGATCCTTTACCAAATAAGTTTGCCGATCCCTGCTTTAGAGGACAGAAACAGCATTTTGGCCCCTCACGGTTGAGGACAGGGTGACTGTTCTATAAGCACTTCCTTCACAGGAACTTTTCTGTCCCATGTCATTTTAGTTCTAGGATCTTATCTCACCAATCTTCCCATTCTGGTCCCCCTCTGAAAATACTACAAGAAATGCCATCCTTCACAGGAATGGCCCACGTTGCTTCCACCTGGAGCCCCTTCATAATCTGAGACTCATCCTAAAATCTTCCCTCCTGTGAGGCTGTTGAACTTGGGTCAAATGTCAGAAGAGTGAATCAGAATTCCTCTTCCCCTCAGTAATTATTAATGACTTAGGGCACAGAGTTCTCTAAATCCATTCCTATTACGATGGCTGAGCAACAGCTTTTCCTCTCTGGATCTACTTTCTGGTAGATGTGCTGCTTAGAAAGCCATGGGTGCTGTGCTAGAGGGAATGTAGCCAGGGCTTGCATCAAATCAGCCCTGTGGCCTTGGACAAGTCACTTAACTACTCTGAGCTTCCTCATCTGTAAATGGTGTTGATACCTGCCTGCTTTGAAGGGTGGTAGTAGGATGATATGAAATCATGTATGTAACTGTTGTTATAACTGACAATAACTATACAGGAAAACAACCAGAAACTATGGAAAATTGGTTTGGAAAGCATGGATGGCCATGGGATTGGGAGCCTGAGAAGGGATGTCTTCACTCAACCTGAGAGGAGAACTGCTAGCAGAGAAGTTCATTGCTCACCTGGCCTCACTCAGGTGTCTTTAGCTCTCTGAAACCACAGCTTCCTGTGCTTTCATATTATCTTGGGACCCAAATACTATGTGCATTAAATGTGTTCCTCCCGACTCATTCTGGCTGCTGGGAAGAAATGATTCCATGAGGACTAAAACAAACAAACAAACAAACAAAAAAACCATGAGACTCAAATATAGGAGCTGTGAGAGAGCAAAAATAGAATGGAGAATCTCTTCTGCTTTGAAATTCACAGTGTCATGTTCTGGTTAGAGTTTCATTGGCCTTCTTTTTGAGGTGCAGGGGAAAGAACTAACAGGGATAACGTGAGCCAATGTGTTCAAAAAGAAGACTCATACAGGATGCAGGGAACACCAGCCTATAGGCAGTACCAACCCACCCGCATCCCAATCTCAGTAAGAAACAAAGAGCAAATGGTTAAATGAACTTCCTCTCAAGAATCAAGAGACTTGAAGTACCGATGAGCTGTTATTTAGAAAAAGAGGAGGAATTAACACCAAAATCAAAAAAAGGCTGGAAAGAGTAAAGCTGGGGCAAAGCCTCACGTGGCAGCTGGCAAGGACTGGATGCTCAGAGGTGGACATGTGTGTTTATAATTTCCAGTGGAAACCGTGGTCCATACTGGGATGTTGCTTCCTTGTTCTGGTCTCTGAAAGAGCAGATGCTTTAGCTGCTGAAAAGGAATCAGTTGTTGATTCTGTCCTTCTCACGGAAAGCCAGGACTCTCTAGCAGGCCCTTGTGAAAGAAGGTTGGTGAGATAGGTCACCTTGTTCCTGGAATTCTGGCTGGATCTGACCAGGCTGCCTGTGGGCTGGCCGGCAGGAGCAGAGCCGGAAGGAGAGTGTCCACGGCTCCCTGCCAGGCTGCTCTCCCAGCACAGATCCAGGCGGGCTCCCACCGAGGGAGCAGAGCTCGCCCAAGCTGAACTCGGGAACAATCTGCCACCAAGAGAAGCAAAGCCCTTTGCAAATTCCCTTGTGCCAACTGAGCTTCTTGCTAATTAGCCTAATGGGAAATTTGTCTCTCACAGTCTGCGGAAAGATGCTGACTTCCCACTGCCCCTGACAAGCGGGTCTGAGTAACCGACTGTAATCAATGTCTGCGAAAAGCAAACAGTTGGGCAGTCCACTTCACGGCAGCCTGGCATCTGCTCTTGACAGCTGTCAGAGGCATTTGTGTGAACTCTCAGGCTGTGCTCTTCAAGGCCTGGCTCGAGCCAGAGTCCATTTTCTGCATCTGACGAAGTGTGGGCCAGATAGGTGTCTTGGGGTGCTCTTGGTCATGCAGCAGCCCCTCTGGGCACTGGACGGGTTCTGATTTCCTTAGAAAATTGGGGGCAGTGCAGTTCAGCAAGGTGATGGTTCTCTGAGGCTCACTGCTCTCAGCCTCTCCTGGTTGGGTTTTACCAGGCCGGAGGGAAAAAGCTGCTCTCCCTCTTCCAGCCCTCAACATCATGGCTAAACTGTCCTGTCTTCCCCACCCTTCTCTGAGTGTCCTATTAACCCACCTGTGCTTCCTTTACAGCGGCAGGATCCCGTATAAGGATATGTACAAATTAGTGCGGGTGATCTCGCCGCCTCTGGGCCTGGGAGAGAACTGCCCCTACAGGGTGGCTTGCAAGGTTTGCCTCCCAGTCCCCAGCCATGACCGGCGGTGGGGTGCCACTTCGAACCCACCTCTCCGTTCTGCTCCACCACCGCTGCGCCACATGAGGGAACCTTCATGTTGCTTTCCTTTGAGTTTAAAGAGGTCCAAACACTCCCAGAACCAGCAGCTGTTACAGAAGGAAGAAGGGCACATTTTGGGGGGAAGGCAGAAGAAAGGACTTGATATGGAAGGCCGATTTGACCTCTCTCACTTTTCTGCACATGCACACACTCAGTCATGTGTACGCACACACAAACGCACACACACACACACACACACACACACACACACACACTGTCTCTCTCCCTCTCCCCACTCCATCTTAATCTGTAGATTTCACCAGAAGGACCTCCCCGTCCTCCAGAGAATGCAGACGTCTTCACTGGAGAACAGAGAACCTCCTTTTGGTGAAAAGCAGCAGCATCCTCCCATGTGCAATGTAGCAAAATGTGATGCTCGTTGTCCCTACCTCCGCCCATTCTCCAGCCCCTGGATAGTTTGGTCAGAAAGGACTGTAAAAGCCTGAGGACAGAAAGGAGGGGAGAAACCATAATGAATCAGGGCAGGAGGTGAGAGTGGTAAGAGAGGGTAGACTTGGGGTGTGTAGAAGAATGCAGTAGCTCAGGGGGTCTGCGAAGGTCTCTGTAGGGCAGCGGAGGCTCCTGAGCAGATTGCTTGCCTTAGGGGTCTTATGTGTAGCGTTGAGGGGATCGAGGGGGCCTGTCATAACTGCGACATCACTGCTTGTTTGTGAGACCAAGGACATTGCTCAGGGGCACATAGGACCCCCTCTTCAACTCTGCCAGACCCTGGGAACTGGAACAGGAGCGGCTCTGCCAAGCCACCGTCCGAGGCCAAACCCGCTGGCTAAGGAAGCATCTCCTGGTGCCGCAGGAGAGAAGGGTGGGCTCTCTGGGCGTAGCTCGGTCCGGCAGCTGGCAGAAGACTTAGGCCCAGGAAGATGCCAGCCGGGGCAATGGGAAGGAGCTGGCGTGGGGTGGTGACACAGTGATTCCTGTACTCAGGAGGCCAAACAGCTGCCTCTGCTGAGACTCTTTAAACTCCGCCCCGGTGAAACCTGCAGCCGCATGTGGGGAGAGCCGGGAGGGCAGCATGGCATGCGAGATGCTCTTCCTCCTCCTGGTTTGGTCTCTTCTGTCCCCAGCATGCCATCGCCCTGGGGCATGCCCGGAGTAGAGAGCACTCTTCCCCGCAGAGCCAGGTGGAAGCAACCGGCCGGCTCCGAAAAGTAGCGCGCCACTTTCAGTGCAAGTTGCCGCCTCCTTTCGCACACACACCACAGAGGGGGATACACGATGTTCCGCCTGTGGGTTCAGAGGAGGAGAAGGGCCTGACATGCAGGTCGGGGCCCCGTCCCAGCCGGGGCCAGAAATCCTAACCCGTGGCTGGAGCACCGTCTATCCGTTTTATACCGCTCGCACACAGCCCTGGGAATTGAAAACAGGCTTGTGTTGTTTGGAGGATGGATAGAGTGAGTAGCGAAGTAGGTAACAATCGACCACGAGGAGAAAACGCGTCCCCATGACTGCGCAGCAGAGTCAGGGGGACCAGAGGTTGCCACCAACGTTCCCGGGTCTGTGTGGGGCGTGATATAAATCCGCACCAGGATGGAGTCCCGTGTACGATTTGCCTCGATTAACAGGTTTCCTATTCTTTTTCTGTTTGTCCATTTTGTTTTGTTTCTCTTCTCCTGTTCTCTGTATTATTTTGTTTGTTTTGTTTTGGCTCTCTGGGAATGCCTGTTCTCCTTTCCTCCTGGTCTGCATCCTTCTCCTCACTTCCTTCCCTGCCCTGCCCACCCACCCCGTCTCCACTTACCACCCCTCCATGAGCAGTGGCCGCATCCATTACACTGAGATGTATGAAATGCTGACTCTCATGTCACCACCGCTAGGCCTCGGCAAGAGATGTCCCTCCAAAGTGGCATATAAGGTAGACCACCCCTTCCTTTGTTCTGGGCTAGAGACCAACAGGAGGGAGGCCAGAACATGGGGAGGAAGCTGGGCCGGGGAGGTGGAGGAGGGAACCAAGGGGAAAAGGAATGATGAGGTCAAAGGGCAAGGAAGGTTCCTGGAAGTATGGAGTCCCGAAACAATATGAGGAATGATTGGCAAGAGTCTTCACCGTGGGGCTTGTTATGTGTTCTTCTGCGTGTCTCCAAGCGTGTGGCTTCTTGTGAGCAGATGACTAGAAAGGAAGTGTTAAGTAGCGTGTTTGCTCAGGGGAGGCAGAGTGGTGGCCTGCAGGATAGCATATATGGGCAAGAAGGAAGCGAACAGCAAAACTGCTATCAGAGCCTAGAAAAAACCTCCAATCAGATAAGCTGAGGAAATGATGCAGAAATTTGTCTAAACATGGTTCAAATTTTTAGGAGAGAGGCAAACACTTAATGAATGTCTTCTTCTTTGATATAGGAAGGAACTGTGTCATGGTTCCTTCTAGGTATTAGAAAAAAAGAAGAACGCGACTTCTAGGATACATGATGAAGGATCCAGGCCCCTTCCCCCACCAGCCCAGCTGCCCGGTTCTCTTGTCAGTACAAGGGAAAAGGTGACATTGGGCACAAGTTGCACTCAGCATTAGATTTGCATTATTGGCATGACTGATTTGGGGGCTGGCCCTGGAGTTATGGGTGGATTCCCCATGGCTTGCTCAGAGCAGCAGCATACATTGGAAGTCACCCGCCATTAGGGTACTCAGAGCTTTGGGGCCTGATTTTTTTTTCTCCACCCATTAGTAATAGTTACTGTTTGGTGTTTAGACTGACCCAGAACTCTGGAGCTCTTTCATCTGGGAACATACCACAGCAATGTGGCCACTTCTCTAGAAGCTTAAGGAAGTGGGAGAGAGATGGAACTCAGATACAAACAAGAAACTGACTTTACACTCTAAGACACCATGTCTGTAGAATCACATTAGGCCAGATGTTCCACTGGAGCATTAGAGATCCTGCCTTGGGAAGAGACATGTCCCTCCCTGCTAGGCTGGTGGTTCTGCCAGAGGACCTGCTGCTGCTGCTGCCTCCAACTTGTACAGCTCCAGAGAGCATCTCCTTGGAACAGGGCCCTTGAGGGCCCAGTACATGGCTCTTCATGTGCAGCTTATGGGCTGGCATCCTTTTTGCTCATGATGGCCACATCCCAAAGTACCAGGTGGTAGAATGTGGCCTTGAGTTTTTTGAATGTCGGGGATGAAGCTTGGAGGGTTGAAGGGGCGTGGGGACTGGAGGAAAAGTTAAAGGATTCCAAAAGCAGTATACTCTCTGGAAAGTGGATTTGGCCATTTCAGTTTGATCCCTTCTTTTGGGTGAGGGGAACAAGGCCTGCCCACTCTGCTCCTGCCTTGGTCACCCTTCTCTCATTCTCTCTCCTCTGCTGTTCCCAGCTTTCTTCCCCTGTACCCTGTTTGCACTCTCCTCCTTTTCCATCCTGCTCCACCTCATCCACCTTTGGATAAGTTGGACTTATGCATGTTCAATCACGTGCTGGCAAATTTCACCTTTTAAAGACTCAAAAAGGGGGGCATCAGGATGCATATTTCAACAGATAAGCAAAGCAAAATCTCTCCCATCACTACCTTTCCATGTGAGTTTTGGGGGTATCCATGGGACAAGGGGAAAGAGAGAGCAGCCTTGCATCAGGGAATGGAGCCACCTCCCAGAGCTGACTCCTTTCTCTGAGCCACTTCTTTCAGAAATCACTTTCCATCCCTATTAAAGACATTCTTAGGACCATGGAGGAGTCCTCAAGAATGATTAGTCCTCCTTCTTTTGGAATTTGGCAACATTCTCTAGTGGGGGGGGGAGGGACTAAACAGCAGCAAATGAGCCATAAGTGAGAAGCAGGGAGAGGAGGTGGGACCGGGGATGGGGAATCCTTGCCCTTCTTTTTTGTCTCAGCATTGACCTCCACACTTTTCTTCTCTTCTCACCAAGGTTTCTTTCGATATTTTTTTCCCTCCTGCTCTTTCTTTTCTCTCTTTCACACAGAGGTTGGTCCTGATGAATATGCCAGTAGCTGAGGACATGACAGTCCACTTCACCTCCACACTCATGGCTCTGATACGGACAGCACTGGACATCAAAATCGCCAAAGGTAAGCCAGGAAAGGAAAATGGGACTCTGGAACGACTCACCCAAGGTGGCACAGGACAGAGCTGTTTGAACATAACATCCGTCTGACAATGTCGTGATCTGAAAATCAACTATCAGGGTCCTAGTTTCACCTCTGACCCAATCACTATAATGTCTGCCATTTCTTCCTGGAAAATAAATGACTGGTCTGACAATCTCTAAGCCTCCTTTCAGCTTTACCAGGATGTGGTCTTCAGTGGATGGCACATAGTAGGCATCTTAGAAATATTTGTTTATTGAACAAATGAGTTTTAATTTTGTTCTTTTTGTTTCTTATGTGGTATCTCTAATGCTCTGGAAGGTTTGTGGCAGATACCATCAGGGCCGTTCTTTGCTCTTCTTGATTTCCAGTTCAGTGGTTTAGGAGAAAAAAGGTTTATTACTTCCAGATGGGCATCCAGCCTTCCTGCTCTTGCCTGATCCAAATCCTTCTTAAAATCAGGTCACTCAGACTATGGAGTCAGAGTTGCCGGAAGAATTGATGTATGTATAATGAGTCAGGGGAGGCTCCTTGTGGCTCTTTTCATCTTTCCCTCTGATATATTAAGCACCTGGGAGGTATTTCAAATGAATGAGGAAGCTGATCTTGGTCTTGGGGCCTCAGATCTTGTGGCAGGATATCCCTGAGTCACTAAAAATGGGAGCCAAAATGTGTTCTGCTTCTTCAGCAGAAAGACGTGGTATTACAAGATCCACTGTCACGAAGTGCCAAGATCTCCTCTGAGACTATGAGGTGCCATGCTGATTCAGCTCCTCCCCCCACCTGCTCCCTGGGTACTGGTTATTTGTATGTCTTTTTTATTTATTGAAGTTTATTTTATTCTAGGTGGTGCAGACAGACAGCAGCTAGACTCAGAACTACAAAAGGAGACCCTGGCCATCTGGCCTCACCTATCCCAGAAGATGCTAGATCTGCTCGTGCCCATGCCCAAAGGTGTGGGTCTCCTCCTGGGTATCGTTGTCACCTTGAGCTCAGCATACCAAGGCCACATCTTTTAGAACACTGAGGGATCAAGGAGATAAGGGAAGGTTGCTCTTTTATTCTTAGGAAACCCAAATCTCCCACTCCTTAATCCCTTTGGCATGAATTGAAAACATTTTCTCAAGATAGGTCACTGTAGTCGTGGGTGAAACTTCTTGGGTGCACAGCTCTCTCCCTACCCATAATACTGTTCAGCAAACCCTCATGCAGGTGGGAATAGGGTGCCATTACTTAGACATGGAAATCTAGACCAGTGGAGGTGATGCTTACTCACATGTGGTTTCTCATCAGTACGCCTACTCTCACTGGGTGGCTATGGAAGCTCCCAAAGATAGATATGCAACCTAGTCACTTTGTATCCTCAGGGTCTGGTGCATGTGGAGCTCTCAATAAATACTGGCTAGGTGGATGGCTGAGGGAGCAAACCTGGTTCAAAGAATGGGGAAGCTTGTGAGGTATCCTCACTCTCTGCCACCTGTCTTCTCCCTGTTCCCTTCCATGCCACATTTGTGTTTTTAGCCTCTGACCTGACTGTGGGCAAAATCTATGCAGCAATGATGATCATGGACTACTATAAACAGAGTAAGGTGAAGAAGCAGAGGCAGCAGCTGGAGGAACAGGTGAGGGTCACTGACAGTATGGGAGGTGGGTGGGCCGTGAGGAGTCACATGACTCCCTATAGGGACGGGCCTGTGCATAGCTGGGGCACAGTGCCCTGCAAGTGCTTAGAAGCAGAGGTAGGGGTGCAGCGTCCAGGAACTTTCTAGTTGTGGGGATTAGAAACCCAGTGGATCAGAGTATCAGGCATGTTCCTATATTACCCAAGTAAATTGTATTCCCCACTCCACCAACACACCCCAGGGTCATATGAGTTCCTTTTTCCTCCTTCCTACTTTTAACACAGAAAAACGCACCCATGTTCCAGCGCATGGAGCCTTCATCTCTGCCTCAGGAGATCATTGCTAATGCCAAAGCCCTGCCTTATCTCCAGCAGGACCCTGTCTCAGGCTTGTGAGTATAACCAATGGGTCCACAGCTGCCCTGTTTGCATCCTGTCGCCCATGCCATTGTGCAGGCCCAGAAATGCCCCAGAAATTATAGTCTGAGCCAAATGACCCTTTCTCTGAGGTGAAGACATTTTTTATTTTTATTTATGTATTTAATTTAATGTTTATTTTTGATAGAAAGAGACAGAGTGCAAGTGGGGGAGGGGCAGAGAGGGAGACACAGAATCTGAAGCAGGATCCAAGCTGTCAGCGCTGAGCCCGATGTGGGGCCCAAACTCACAAAGGAAGTTGGACACCTGACCGACTGAGCCACCCAGGTGCCCCATTACAATTTTTATTTTAAAATGGTTATTCAGCAGGGGTAATAAAAGGCAGACAATGCATATTTGGTATTGTGGCCAGCTTAAGAGACAGCACTGGGAATGGACAAAGGATAAAGGGCATAAGTTAGTGTCATCAAACAAATAAGAAATTGGCCATTAAATTAGTTGCCGAAGCTGAACTGGAATTTAAGTTTGTTATTCCTAACCTCTAGAGTATTCCCACTACGGTGCTATCTGTAATGAACAAAAGCAACCTTAGATCAGGCACAAAAAAAAAAAAAAAAAAAAAGATGTGTATATTGGAAGCAGAAACAAAACCTCAATTAAGGAATTTGTCAACTCTTCTGAGTTGCAAGCCTTAGCCCCTACTTGTTAGTCATAAATGCTTTATTATACCATCCCTATTTCATTATAACATGGTTTTTCTCTCCTCAACAAGCATGTACGAGTATCCAAAGGGCAGAAATTCCTCTACCCCATGTAAATGAGGTTTTGTTGTTGGGTTTAACCCAGTCCTGGTTCTCATGGAACCAATAGTCACTAAATATCACAACTTTAGGAATCATCAGGGGAATGAAAGCCACTTGGAGTCTCTCACCATGAGTTCCTTTCTGCCTGTGGTGTTGGACACCTGTTTTTGAAAAACATTGATTTCAGAGGTCATAATCCAACACATTTACAAGAGAAGCAAAGGACCAACACCATGACCAAGGCAATTGCTCATTTTTACAAATATTTGATGTGATGAGGTAGCAAGGTATGGATTCTCCTGTCTACACAAAACCGGCAGATGTTTATCTTTGATCTGTGCGGGAAGGAGGTATGCCTGGAGCAGTGGAACCTTCCCAGTGGAAGGGTGTGCAGCATTTTTCAAGAGTCCTTGGCTTAGAAAGGAGGCCACCCCTCTACCTAGACCTCTCTCACCGAAACATTTTGCTCTACTTAACTCCCACATGGCATCAGTCCAACTTCTCTCTGTGTTTATTGATTCATTTACTCATTGATTTGACCAATATTTATTAAAACCCAATATGATGGAAAAGCTGGCTCAGGCACTAAGTATTTAGCAGTCAACATTATCACGGTCCCCATGGAGACAAATCCTGAAAAAGAAATTTACAAAAGTGATGAAAGTTCAAATGGAGAAGGGTCGCCTATTGGAATACCACAGGAGGGAAGCAGCACACCTGGTCGGGGGGTCAGGGAAGTCTCTCTGCGGAAGTAATGTTTAAGTGAGACTCAGAGGCATGTTCTTCAAGAGAAGGGAGAAGGTGATAAGCTTCAGGAGCCTGATGGCTGGCTGGAGCACAGAGAGCTCAGTGAGGCAGCAGGTGACGAACTCCACTGGGGCCAGCACGTGGGAGCATTATAAATGGGATACGGGAGTGGGGTTTTACTCATCAGTGTGACATGATCAGACTTGAACTTTTCAAAGATCATTCTTGAATCCAGTGTGGGCTTGGATCAGAGGGGAGGAGTTTGAGAGACAGTACTGCTTTTGGTATGTGACTGCAATTGTGTAAATTATTAATGACTGTTCCTTAGACTAACAAGAGGGAGATGGGGAAAGATGCAAAGACTTGAAATATTATCAGTAGGGAGACTGGATGGGAGTTGGTGATTGATTTGCCTCAGGGAGTAAAGGAGAGGGGAAAAATAAAAGATGACCCCCAAGTTTCTGGCATGAGCCTTTGGGATCGATGTTGGCACATGTCCTGAGAGGGGGACATTGGTCCCTCCGTAACTTCTGCCCTTACTGAGCTTACACCTGGTGGGAAGCCAGTCATGAAACACAATTATTGGAAAGAAGAAAAGCTGTCATTTTCAGTCATTTGTATAGGAAGAAAACAGTGTGGCAAAATCTGAGTCCATGTGAAAAGGGGACCTGCCAGTTCTGGCAGAGGGAGAGATCAGAGAGCATTTACTTAACAAAGTGAATTTTGAAGGATGAACTCAAAGTAACATGAACAGAGTTTGTGGAGGGCAGAGGAGTTGGAGAGAAGCATTCTGTTCTCTGGGAACAGCCTGTATTAACATCTTGAGGCAGAAAGAAGCTGGGTGGGCACATTCAGTGAACTTAAGAGAATGAAATTCAAGAGCGGGGGGTGAAGGGCAAGAGGAAGCTGGAAAAATAGGAACTAGATCATGAGCAGCCATGTTCCAGACTTTATCCTAACGATGAGAAGACAGACAAGGTTTTTAAAGTAGGAAGCCAACTCTCAGTTGAAGTTAATCAACTCTGAGGTTGTTCAGTGATTCCAAGGGTCCTCTCTACCTATTAGAGATTCTGTGATTCCTCATACAGCAGTGCCTATCCTACTCCTAGTGGTTCTCAGGAGAAGACACACTGAGTAAGATGAGTAACATGTAAGCAGGTCATTTAAATATCAGATCACTCTGTATCAGTTGTGAAAATTCAGCAAACCTCCTCCCGGCAGCAAGGGGCCAGACCGGGGGGGGGGGGGGGGTGACTCTCTGCTCTTCAGATCTCTCCTTGTGATCCAAGTCAAGGTAAGATTGTGCCTATGGATTATTTTTAAGTAACTGGAACCCCTTGTTTATGCCTCAAATTTTCCAGTGGATGCATTCATGAGTACAGTAGACTCAACCATGAAAAGGCTGTTCCTCGAGCGTAAGATGGTAGACCCGTCTCCCCCTGCCAGCTCCACCATTACTGAGAGCTGCGGCCCAGACCCTGACCTTCTTCCCACGATCAGGAAGCCCACTCTGCATCCTTGAGTAGGTCAGAGGGCACCTGTTATTTTATAGCAGCTATCTTCTCAGGAAAGACTGGCTATCTCTTTTTCTCCTAACCTGCCCCGTGGATCCCATTGGCTAAGAGTGTCCACAGGTACCCAACAGTGGTTTAATATCAGGCACACAGGGACAGCTGTCCATACCTTTCATTCAGAGGCCTCTTACCTCATCACCACTCAAGCATCCCCCTACATAGCCATCAACCCAGAACTTACCACCTCCTCACCAGCACCTCTGAGATCACTCCACATGTTCATAAACCAACAGATACTATGTCTGGCACAGTCGTCCTTCAATAAATGTTCATAGCATTGAATTGTTTAGTTTGGCCAGGGATGTTGGCACAATAAAACCATATTTCTACTGAAACTGGAGGAAATTTTTTAAAAGACCATGACTGCTTAATATTTAAACAAATTGTTCTCTGTTTAAACTATGGCATTTTTTTCTGCTGAAGGGAGAAACTGAGCAGAAACAGGTTTGCAATCCAGCATTGGTCTTCCATATGGCTGAGTGTGACAAATAATGTCATTTGTCACAGATACACCAGTCACCAGCAGAATACTGAATGGTTCCCAACACAGGTTGAAAACAGTGGTTTCTCCTTTCCAATGCTTTTGCTGTTTTTTTTTTGTTTGTTTGGTTTTGTTTTTTTTTTTAGTTTTTAATTCTAGGGTCCAGCTGCCTGTCAGTTACCAGGCTTACAAGCCAGCCAGTACTAAAGGGTGGTACCTTGGTGGGAAGGAAGTCTTGTCTGGGGTGGGAATTAATAGTGGTGCCTATGACATGGCTTTCTCTCTTTTTCTCTCATGTACACATTACCTCCTACTTTGCCATTGCTTTTCAGGAGTGGCCGTAGTGGATACCCTTCGATGAGTCCGCTCTCCCCCCAGGAAATATTCCAGTTGGCTTGTATGGACCCAGCCGATGATGGACAGTTTCAGGAACAGCAGTCTCTGGTGAATGAATGAGTTACATGACCTCAAAAATCTTTCCTTGGTTTCCTGATCCCTCCCATCCTCATTTCAAAATTTTATTTCATAGCTATGGTTTATCAGGAAAACCCTTTCCAGTAGTCCTGCCAGTTAGTTTCCCCAGGAGTTTCCAGAAATTCATAGCTGAATTTCTGATGTTCTGTGACAAATGCTTCCTCTGCAGATTTTTACAATCCCAGAGGCCCCTTACCTACTGCAGGAACTTACACTGCTTCAGGCCAAACCTTCTTAACTTATGCCTGTAAGCAGCAAATGTAGAAGCAAGAGTCAAAATCTTGCCTTAGATATGGGGCCTTAGGATGGACCGTCAGAATGAGTGGCACCAAATGGACAGCTTAGTGTAGCCAGGTACTGCTTCTGGGAACACAGGAATACCCTATGCCAGCCCTTGGGAGACGCCCTGCTCCTGGATCACTCAGGGGAGCACGTGTGAGTGACTGGCTGTCAGCCAAGAGTTACAGAACAATCTCTTACCTCTTTTCTGTGTGTCCCTTTGGGTCACAATTCTACCAGCCAAGTACATTCTAAGAGGTCCCTAAAATCCTTCCCATAAGCCTAGAGTTTTGTTTTTGTTTTAATGTTTGAGAGACAGAGTGAAAACGGGGTAAAGACAAGAGAGATGGAGACACAGAATCCAAAGCAGGCTTCAGGCTCTGAGCTGTCAGCACAGAGCCCGATGCGGGGCTCAAACCTTCATGTGTGAGGTCATGACCTGAGCCAAAGTCGGACGCTTAACCACATGAGCCACCCAGGTGCCCCAAGCCTATAGTTTTTTATTAGCATAAATGATAAAATTCCTGAGAAACCTCGAGTCAAGTTTAAGCTTGGAGAAGAGGCACACTGACCTTTAGATTTTGCTAATACAAAGCTAACATGTGATTTCCAATGATAATAGACTTTACCATTATCCTTAGTTCAGGAGTCATCAGATCAGGTTCCTTCCTGAGCTTAGAATTAAACCCCAAGTGTTCATTGGCCTGGGAAGAAAAAGACAAAACCCAACATTTGCAAAAATCCATATAGACAGCTTATAGTAAGTTCTATGCCATTTTGATTATAATTCATCTGTTTTTTCTCTCCCGTTCTCTCCTGACCACTCTCCACTGCTACCGTGCACCTCAGAGCCATCCTAGATGGATGATGTGGGTGAAATGTGGGACTGATCTGTTTATGGAGTGCATGTCTGCTGGCATGAGTACCCTCAGAGCAGGGCAAAACCCTTTGGTAGCTCAAATGGGTGATTCCGTCTCCAGTGACTGCAGAGACAGGGAATTCTGCGTCGCTGTGTTTGGGAGACAGCTAGACCAGACCCTCGCATGGTATGAGTGCCTTAGGTGTTCTTGGTAAGGTAGGCAAGAAGCCTTGAACGAATTTCCTGCCTTTCTTTGTGAGGAATTTAGTACCATGGACTAATTGGTACAGATAGTTTGATTCTTAAAAGTGCCTCTCAGCATTTTACAGCTTGTCTGCCTCATGATGCGTCTGGCTGGGAAAATCTCAATAATGTGTCCTTTCTTTCACAGGGAGGCTTTCTTTATTACATCATTATTTCTGTGGGTTCCCCAGGGCTGAGCCGTAGTGCCAGGACTTTTTGGATATGTGTTCATCTCATTGTCAGTACTGGTGTCTGTAATTCAGTTCAGGTGTCAGCCCATGCTATACTCTCACCACTGTGTACTCCTGCCCATCCCTTGGGGCCCCCTGCTCCACGTCCAGAGGCGTGGCCATGATTTGTGCGTGTGTCTTACACTACCTCTCACACCCCACAGCCTGTAGTGTTGTTACCACGTCTGTTTCAAGTTGGACCTGTGTGCTTTATAAAGCATGTACTACAAACACTATAATTCCCTCAAGTGCACGTATCACATGTCCTAGGAAGGCAGTCCTCCCATTCACCCCAGT
The DNA here is from genome assembly GCF_028749965.1 of Puma concolor. Lineage (NCBI taxonomy): Eukaryota > Metazoa > Chordata > Mammalia > Carnivora > Felidae > Puma > Puma concolor. Next base: position 43,783,920 of record NC_141683.1, read on the forward strand.
AACCGCCCAGCCACAGGGTCTTGGGCATGCTTCCTTCAGCAGTGCCCTATTCAGACAACTAGGTTGTTAAGGTATAATTTCCTAAATATAAAATAGCTTTTTTTTTCTGGTTTATAATCTCCAGATGTCCAGGATATTTCTAGGTCTCTTTGGTGGCCATGTAAACATTTTCAAGGCAGCCCTACCCTTTATGCAATGACAGTAGCTATCTGTATAGATCACGTACATTTGCCAAACTAACATTCTTTAGCCAGGAAAATAAAAAAAGTTGCACAGAGACTTAGAAGGGTGGATTGGAAATCTCTAATTCTGTAGAGTGGCACAGCCCAGTATAACAGCTACTACCCACATGTGGCAGTTGAACATTTGAAATGTACTAGTTCAGACTGAGATGTGCGATAGGTAGACTTGGTGCAAAAAAAAAAAAATGTGAAATATCTTCATTTTTTAGATTGATTACATGTTGACAGAATATTTGGATATATTGGATTAAATAAAACACAGTTTGATAAAACTACTCTTTTAAATGTAGTTACTAGGAAATTTAAAATTACATAGTAGTTTGGATTATATTGGACTCTGCTAGTTTAGAGCATCCCTGACAGCATCACCTACCACATTTTTCAAATGGTTTCAATCTTAGGAAAGCTCTCAGCTCACAAAATCATGTCTTAAGGTTTGAGATGATATATTTGACACCAGAAATTGGTGACTTTCCTTAGAGTAGGAATTTCTATTTGTTTATTTTTCTTAATTTTATCTATTTATTTTGAGAGAGAAAGAGAGTACAAGCAGGGGAGGGCCCGAGAGAGAGGGAATCTGAAGCAGGCTCCCTACCAACAGCTCAGAGCCTGAAGCGGGGCTCAAACTCACGAACCATGAGATCATGACCTGAGCCAAAACCAAGAGTTGGACGCTTAACTGACTGAGCCACCCAGGCGCCCCAGTAGTTTCTATTTAGTTGATAAATAGACTTATTCTTTTAATCTGAGGAAACCAACGCTACCAACTCTCAAAAAGTAGACTTCACATACCTAAGAAGTATTATGACTCATAATACTTTACAGAGCTATACAATCTGAAACATTGCTTAGTAGTAAATAAAAGTGATAAATACTAGACTAGGAAAGGTAATCTTTACCTTTTAATCCCAGGTAGAGCTTTCTGTTTGGGACATCTGGTATACCACATGTGCATACATAAATGGACACATATATACACATACAACTGAGATCATAAAGATGCAAGTCTGTCTTCTAAAAGCCATTTTTGTTATGGAGGAGGCAGAATCATCCACTGGAGGTGAGAAGCAATGAGATGGAACCAAGTCCCACAAGCGTGGCTGTGTGTTTATTTCCAGGAGCCAGAGGTTAGTGAATTAAAAAGCGTGCAGTCCTCTAACCATGGCATCTACCTTCCTTCGGACACCCAGGAGCATACGGGATCTGGGAGGGCATCCTCTATGCCACGCCTGACTGTGGATCCCCAGGTAAAAAGCTATCACCACCTACCCTATGCAGTGGCATCCTGGGCTGTATTGAATTGGTGGGTTATGAAAAAACATCTGATATTATCAGGTGAGCTCTTGACTTGCCCCCATCCCTTCCCTACAAGAAAAATCTGGCTCATGGGCCATCTTTAGTAGAGCCTACTCCTCCACAGTGTGTTTTCAAGGAAGCCCTAACCATAACAGTCTAGCCAGCAAAATGGTATAACTCCTTCCGGATGGGATCAACATTCTCAAGACTCAACCAGCCATGCAAGAAATATTTTACAGGATTTTCCCTGCGTATTTTTCCTTTTCTCCTTTCCTGGTTCCCCCAGCACATATGCAATTACATACACACACAGCTCTGTGTCAGGACCGTCTGTCCTAACCAGTGCAGGCCACGCCTCATTTGTCTGTTTTCCTGGCTTCTTTTTTTCTGTCTGTCTGTCTCACATCAAGTTTTGACAGAGACAAGAAGTTTTTGTGGATCTGTTTTAACATCTGTGGCAAATCAAAAATGCCAGAGTTTAAGGTGGGACTAGGATGGAACCCATGATAGAGAGCAGTTCAATCTTAGATGCTGCCCAGTGACAGGCTCTCCTAAGCTCCCAGGCTACATGGCAGGGCCTTCTCTGGCGAGGGGAAACAATAAAAGGCAAAGCTGTGCTTCTTGTGTGGTGCAGACCTTTTTTGACAATTGCCTTCACATATTCCAAGGTTCACTGCAGGTCCTGGCTGAGTTCTTCTGGTAAATGGCTGTATGGGAAGCTTACCCTGTATACTCAGCTGCTTGCTTTCCTGAGCACGAAGAAAAGACCCTAGTTAAGTCTCATATCTGTGTTAATATAGCATAAGACACTTTCTGGAACAGCCTCCTTCAGCTCAGGTCTGAGCAAGAGGGATTCAAGGGAAGTTATGCTTTGCAATGTTCAATAATTTCTATCTCACTTCTTCCCTAATTTTAGAACCTTCCAGTAATTAATCCGGATTTCGTGTTCCTCTGGGGGGGGTTCACGTTTCCAGGTGGTGACAGACCCTAGCTCCATGAGACGCTCATTTTCCACCATTCGGGATAAGCGTTCAAATTCCTCATGGTTGGAGGAATTCTCTATGGAGAGAAGCAGTGAAAACACCTACAAGTCACGTCGCCGGAGTTACCACTCCTCCCTGAGACTGTCAGCTCATCGCCTGAATTCTGACTCAGGTGAAGGGGTCTTCACTGTTCACCTCTTTTCAGGCTCCCGCCCTGACGACCAATTCTGGCAAGAACTGAAAATCACTGGAACAGGATTCAGATAAGAATGCAGGTTGAGGAGAGTGAGGGAAGGAAGAACACTCATGACCAGAAGTGGCTTCCCTTTGTGACTTATCCCAAAATGAAGTCCTCTATATTCATCCTAAAGGCTGCAATTTCTTTCTTTCAGAGTAGGGCTATAGAAATCATTAAAATGTATAGCGTTATTGAAGCAATTATGTTGTATACCTGGAACTAATTTAACCTTGTATTTCAGTTATATTTCAATAATAAAAAAAACTGAGATTTTCAAATGGCCTTCTGCAAAACCCCTGGGGTTTGCTAGGGGGCCTCTGATATATTCCTGGCAGGGTCTGGGCTCTCACCTCCAACTCCGCTTCAACTTCGATAGTGTTACCTGGAATTGTTTTAGGTATTTGAGTTTCATTTTTTTTTGTTTTGTTTTAAGGAAAAGGGTCATACTGATAACAATCATTAGCAAATCATTAGTCTACTTCAAACGCTGTTTTGGTAGATGAGGAAACAGATATTAAAAAGCAGTGACATGCCTGTAGCATAGGGCCAGTAATTCACAGAAATGGGACTAGAAGCCCTCAGTGGGACTGAAACCCTTTGACCTCCATCCCTTCTACTGGTGCCATCTTGCCCCCCAAAAGTTACACACCCATGTTTAGGACATAGAGAATTCCTGGGCCAGGGTGTTGGCAAAGATTCTATCTTAATTGTGTCTAGGGTTAACAGAAGCAGAAGAGAACCAATTGCAACCTTTGGCCTATGTGTCTGCACACTTACCTCTTCACAAAGGGTAGTTTTCCGACCTTTCCCTCCTGCCTCTGACATGCCTGGAGAAGCTGGGGTTCTTTAGGGGCTCAGTCCCAGGCTATATGACATCTCTTTATGTTCAGAGGCCAGTATGGGTAGAGTTGTGATCAGATGCTTTTGTCTTCTCTCCCAGGCCACAAGTCTGACACCCACCGCTCAGGGGGCAGAGAGCGGGGACGGTCAAAAGAGCGAAAGCATCTTCTCTCTCCCGATGTCTCCCGCTGCAACTCAGAGGAGCGAGGGACCCAGGCTGACTGGGAGTCCCCCGAGCGCCATGAGTCCAGGTCTCCCAGCGAGGGCAGGTCACAGACCCCCAACAGACAGGTGAGCATGGAGAGGAAGTGGAGCCTCTAGAAAGATAGGGAGGAGTGGTCTGTTAACATTAGGTGCAAAATATGGGCACCCACACAGACCTTGGTTTCACAGGAAACTATATCCATTGTGTGCAGAAGTTAGCTACTCATGCTTGTGTACTTACAAAGGATAGGAATTCACAGAAAACCAGATAGTTCCCCCAAGAAAGACAATGGTATTGAGAAGTCATTCCATCTCAGTCCTCAGAACCCAGAGGTACAAAGTCCCAACAAATACGTGCAAGAATGTCTCAGCCAGATTTAGGAGGAAAAGATCACCTTTAGCCAGAAAAATTTCTTTGACCAGTTACATGATCCTAAGTATTAGTTAGAATGGTGATTCATCCCTCAGCACAGGATTTATAAGTTGGATCAGTTCAACCTTACTGACCTAGCTTCCAGCCATCGCAAGACCACCTTCTTCTTCCAGACTATTGTTGAAACACCATCCTTTGCCTAAAAAACAACTACCCGATCTATGTGAAAACATGCTCTAGCCCTGCTCTCCTCCTCCCAGCCCTACCATGGGTGTCAGAGCCCAGATGGGAGATCCAGTCAACAGCAGTGAGCAGAGGGGAGGAGGAGGGGCTAATAGAGACTTTTAGAGGCAGTGGAGAACTTTCTTCTAGAGTAGTGGCTTTCAAATTTCAGTGCAGAACATAATCACCAAAGCATAGCCTTGGGGCCTAAAGCATTCTACTTCAGTAGTGAGACCAGCTAGAAAGGGAAACCCAGAAGTCTGCAGTTGAAAGGACCCCTTCTTCCCCAAGAGTTTCTGAGCAGGTGGTTCATGGGTCACACATACCTTGAGAAACACCTTCCAGAAGGTCCATTTACTGGCACTGGGCTCAGGGACCCTTGGGAATAAATAGGTGAGCAGGTCATGTAAGGTCTGAGGAAGCAGCTGGTCATGTGGGTGAGTTAACATCAGCAAGCCACTGAAGACGCAAAGGCAAAAGTGAAGAGGAGGGAAGGTGTTTGCCATTCCTTCAGATCCACTTCCCAAGAAGGATTTCCCAGACACCAGCCCTAGAGCATTCATTCACCTTTCCTGTAAGTGGTCTTTCTGAAAAGTCCCAAGGCTTTCTTTGGTGAGCCACTTGTAACATATATAGAGCTTCCAGATCTTCACTACTTGAAGTGTTTGTCGCATGGTCCGGCACCTGGGAGCTTGTTAGAAGTGCAGAGTCTCAGGCCTCAGCTGCAGTTTAAATGGACCTGCCCTGGCCTATGTGGCAGAGACTCCTCAGTCTCAGTTAATCCCTGCATTCCTAGGGGAGGGGACTTGCAGATGGGACCCCAACTCAGCCCTCCCTCCCCCAGAGCCCAGACTCCACAAGCTCTCTGTCAGAAGGGTTAGGGGCTGTAACAGGGCCGCGAGTAGGGATCAGGCCCAGCCCCGTCTAACATGCCATGTCTGTCCCACTGCACAGGGCACGGGTTCCCTGAGTGAGAGCTCCATCCCCTCCATCTCTGACACCAGCACTCCGAGACGAAGTCGCCGGCAGCTCCCGCCCGTGCCACCAAAGCCTCGTCCCCTCCTTTCCTACAGCTCCCTGATTCGACACACCGGGAGCATGTCTCCACCGGCTGATGGAAGCGAGGGTGGCTCTCCGCTGGCCTCCCAAGCCCTGGAGAGCCCTGAGGCCAGCCTGGCGGAGTCTTCCAGCTCCCGGCACGTACAGCAGGGTCAGCACGCCTCCCCACAGCGCTACATCTCCGAGCCCTACCTGGCCCTGCACGAAGACTCCCACGCCTCGGACTGTGGCGAGGAGGAGACACTCACCTTCGAAGCAGCTGTGGCCACCAGCCTGGGCCGCTCCAACACCATCGGCTCGGCCCCACCGCTGCGGCACAGCTGGCAGATGCCCAATGGGCACTATCGACGGCGGAGGCGTGGGGGGCCCGGGCCAGGTGTGATGTGTGGGGCTGTCAGCGACCTCCTGAGTGACACGGAAGAGGACGACAAGTGCTAGAGGCTGCTCCCCCCTCCGATGCATGCTCTTCTCTCACATGGAGAAAACCAGGACCGAATTGGGAAGCCAGTGCTGCCCGGGGGGGAGGAAGAGGGAGGAGGAAGAGAGAAGGACACCATGCATTATTGGACAAGAGGAAGGAAAGGACCCAAGGAAAACCAGTCGAACGCGCCCGATTGCTTTACTTCCCTTTGCAAGATGGGCACTGCCATAGTTTTGCCTCTTTGCTGGGGAAAGGAAATACAAGAACACAGAGGGTTATTCCCACGGCAGAAGGGACGTGAGGATGGCTTTGCTTCCCCTTGCCCCTTCCCACTTTTCTCTAAGCCGTGGAGGGATGGAGCTGGCCTGTGTCTACGCCCCTTGCCCTGAAAAGCCTGGAAGATTTTTCTGGCTCTTAACTGGGGAGTCGTGGAGGCCACAGGAGAGGAACCTCCTCCCTCACCAACTCTTGCTCCCTGGCCAGCACCACTGCCATCAGGGCAACCGCAACGGCATCTCATGCATTACCCTCTGGCTTGCTTCCCCCAAAGAAGCACAGGCTAAGTTTAGGAGCCTTGGATGCCAAGGATAGGAGGCAAGGAGGGAGGGAAAAGCTGAAGTGGAACAAGGGGTCAGGGTGCCGTGGCAGCAGCAGCAAGGGCTGGTCTGGGTGAGCAAAGCCATAGTCCAGCAGCCCAGACCACAGGGGAGAGGCTCAGAGAGATGATGAATGGGTGGTGTTGGGGGCAACAGTCCTGTCTCTTGGAAGCCTGTCACCCACTCAGCAGGTGCTGCATTAGGGTAGGCCAGGGAGGTCCCTCAGGCTCCACAGAGGTCCCTGACGCTCCAGGAAGGGTGATATTTTAAAAGCATTTGACCCCTCTGGCCAGCGCACCAGCTGTTGTGAGCAGAGGTTCAGCCTTCCTGCTGGCGCCCTGTGCTCTGCCAGGCCTTAGCCCTGCAAATGCTGGTCATAAGGGATCCCTGAGGGGGGTGGGGGCCATTTAAGGCACAGTCTGTTTTCCAACCAGTGTAGAAGAACGTGGAACAGTCCTACAGTTGTATCAGCACATACAGGCAAATGTCAACCTAGACTCTGGCCCGGGAGCCCGCGGGCCTCTCTGCCAGTCCCTGACCAGGCAGCGCACATAAACCCAAGGTGGGCCCTACATCACCTGGTAGAGACTTCTAGAGAGAGAGGAAAGGCAGACAGATTGAAATGAGAAGCTTCCATGGGAGCATCAGTGTGAGTTTGCTGAGGACCTCCTGGGAGGAGGGGCCCTTGGTCTGGCAGCTTCCTCAGCCAGCTTGTGCTTAAGGGTCAGTTTGGCATGATACTTGGAAGGTGATCAGTAAATATACCTCAGCTTAGACCTGGGCTGCTCCTCCTAGCAAAGCAGGTTCTGACGGGGCCTCATCACATCATGTGATGAGACTGGGCTTTACCCCTTCCCAGAGTAAGAGCTGGGCAGAAGACAGCCTCAGGCCACTGTGTCCTTCTTAACTCCCCAATCTCAGAAGCGTTATGAAAAAGAGAGCCTTTCTTGGCTAATCCATGCTCCTCTTGTTTCGACTGTCCATTCAGGGAAGCACATCACTCTCTTTATCTGGTGGAATGCACCGTCCCCTTCACTTCCTCCATGGGCTCATCACAGTAAGGAGAAGGATCCCCGGAGAAGGGCGCCAGGCAGGGCTTTCCCTGCGCCACCAGGAGCAGATGGGGCTTTCCTCGCAGGACCCTCCCCTGGCCTGACATCACAGTGGATAAACACTCTTTTTTATCCTCCTCCAGCCAAAACAGACTCCACCTCTTGGGTAGGAGAAGTTAGGCGCTGTTGTTTTTCTTAGAAGGAGCCTCTTTATACTTATGAAGCTTTGTGTTTGTTTTGGTTGAAATGGAACTAAGGAGTAGTTGCATCAACCCCGAAAAGCCAAATACAATCACGTGGCTGCAGGATCATTTGTCATGGCTCTGCCTCTAGGTGTTGATGCAGCTTCATGACCCATGGTCAGCCCCTCCGATCAAAGGACTCCCAGGGCAGGAGACCAGTGAGGCAGAACATAAGCTGCCTCCCCTCAGACCTTCCGCTCACTTTCATTTTCGTCTCCCGCTGAGCACTTGTGTACTCGGGAGTAGCTAGCAATGTGAACATGACCGTGGAACGCCCCGATCCTAACAGGCGTGTGCTTTACACAAGACTCAGGCGCTGGGCCTCATAGTGTGGTAAAGGTTTCCTCTGCTCAGCATCATTTCATGCCAAAGTGCTGCTGTGGGCTGCTTTCTGTGCACAAAATTGCTTTCTTCCACCTCAGAAATGCAGCTTTCCCTGGGGACAGGCCCACAACAGGACAGCCGTTCTGAGTCAACAAGTCTATTGCATTGTGTTTTGAGAAAAGGAATTGAAGCGATATCTTAAGCCATTTCAACAGCAGGAGAAATTTGGGCTGGCAGAGCAATTACCAGAAATGGAATTTGCCTGTAAACCACATTACGAACACTAAATTTACCATGTCAGGAAACCTTCCTGGACACCTGAACTCCTTAAACCCCTATATACACAAGAATTTGAGTCTTAAACGAAGTGCTGTAAAGCCCTGCAGACGCAGTCTCCCGACCAACCACCTGTGTTTTTCTAGATCAGTTTCCCCTGACCAAGAAATTGGGTTTCTTCTCCCTTAGCCTGCATTTATCTTTCCATTAAGACCAGAAAATAAAAGACAGTCTTCAGTTAGGTCACAGAACTCATTATCATAATCTTCTAACCATTTCCTTCTGCCTGTTGATAAGTATGAACTCTCACCTTCCCTCTAATAGTTGACCAGGACATCCCTTCCTACTTATCAGATTCTGCCTCTTCTCTTTCCCTTGTAAAGCAGCCCCTTGAGATCTCAAAACATGTGCTTCTCTTTGGATTAAAAAAGTATGGCAGCATCTCAAGAAATGCCAAGCAAACTGGGAACACTCAGTGTTTCAGACACTCAGTGTTATCAGACTTAGTACTGCAGGTCCCCTCAGAAGAATCTTTATATATCCAGTTTCCCTTGCTAATATTAGTCTTCAGCATCCTCTCAAAACAAGGAATGAGGGAGAGAGGAAGGGGGAAAAAAAGAAGGAAAAGAAACCAAGGTGGAGAGATAGTCTATGTCTGTGTTTAGATACTCCTCTCTTCACTCACAGCTCCAGGCAGACTTCTAGTAACTCACGTGTCTCCCTCTCTCAATCCCCATGAGGTCAGAATGCCAGCCAGCCTTCAGACATAGGAGTAGCACTCTAGGTCAAGAGGCTCTGTGAATCAGGGTCAGGATAGAATTACCTCCACTATAAAGAGGGTGTACCCTTGAATGTCCCCCCCAGGGTCAACATAAGCCATGAACACAACTGCCCAATGTGGATCTGTCCCTTCTAGCTGAGGAATTAATTTTTATTCTGGGCTTCACTTCTGCTCACTACTCACTGTCCCTACAGGGTACTGAAATCACAGACATTTCTCTGAAGCTGAAATCCAGATGTTCTGGATTTTGCACTCTCTTGACTCTGGGACCACAAAAAGACAACCCCGTATCCCACCATTCAGCCGGCATCTTCTTTCCATACACACATCCACCTCTCCTACAACCTTTGTGATGAGCCTGAGTGTCTCCTGCCTTCTATTCTCCTATCCCAGCCCTTGCTCTGCTGCATGTTAGCATTGACCCAACTTCTGAGATGGTTAAATTCACCTAGTCCAGGCTTGTTTGTTGACGTGCCTGCCTCTGCTGTGGGGGAATGCTTTGATCTCATGAAAATGGTTGGGGACTCACCAGGTGATACTCACAAGGTGATCTGAAACAGTATAAGGTGCAGTACTATTGGGGCATGATGGGGATATGAAATGTCTGCATACTCAATGAAAGCCTACTGCAGGCAAATTAGGTCTCTCCTGGCATAATAGAACAAAATTTAGTAATTTTGATTTTTTTTAAAGAAAGTTCTCAATTTTTCATTACATCCTATTTCTAAAGCCTGTTCTGGATGTCTCATTTTTGGACAGAGTTTGTCTTTAGTAGGTTGAGCCAAGGATACATGGAGATTCATTTCTCAGCTAAGCTATAATAAATATTATGAGGTCATGTAAAGAAAAGGTATATGTGTAACAGGTAGGGAGCAGATAGTCCTCTACCTTGGAGGAACTTTGTGAAACTGGAAGGTTAAGGAATTTTCACCCTTTTTTTTTTTTAATCAGTTTCATGTTTGTTATGATGTGAGACCTTCAAAGGCATGGTGCCAGTGTGCACAAAGATCATGGTGAGGAGAGGCATTTCCATGCCTTGGGGTAGCCTCTTCCTCACCAGATTCTCCCTTCCTGTCCATTCTTCCTTCCTAGATTCCCAGGCCTTGAGCATTGTCTGAGAGGTTTAGGTGAGGTCATTGTAAGGCAAGATAAAAGAGAGAAGTGGTCCCCCTGCAAGTGGCCAGTTGGAGTGTCATGTTTTAATTCCAGACAAGAGCCCCACAAGGAATCAGGTCTAGGTTTGGATAAATCTATCTCCATACTGAGACTCTTAATTTAATAAAAGCCAAACAGAATTAACTCAGGACTTAGGACCTAACCTTTGCATGACAGGATCAGAAGAGACGCCACATTAATGAGTGCTGCCTGTATTTGCAGCTCTTTCTGTCTTTAGTTTTCTCTTCGGCGAACCACCCAGTATATTGTAGCCATTTATCCCAACGGAGCCCCAGCTGATGGCTTCTCTGCTGGTTGCAGTAGCAGGCTTAGCTAATGACAGCTGAGGTGATCTGTCAGCCATCATGTGCTGACTGACCCTCATTCAGTCAGAAGAACACAGACGTACCACATGGGGGATTGGATAAAAAACTGAACTATCTTTGGTTTCTGATGGCCATCTTTTTCTTCCCTTAAATCCTTCCTGCTTTGACCCTCTGATGCTTAGGCATCCTGGAGAAATCACTCCAAGCCAAAGATAACAGATCCATAGATTGTCCCAGCCTACCCAAAGGGCCTGGAAAGCTTCGCTTAACAAAACTCAAGCCAGTTGGTGGAGAAATATGAATGAGACTCACACAGAGTCTAATGGAGAGCTGGGGTGCCTCCAAACTGCCCTTCTATTTTTGTAGACTTCTTCCTTCTGCTCCCTTCCCTCGTGTTAAAAATGGGGAGAAAGGGACACTAGTATCTTGACCTAAATGCAAACGATTTTATAATAAGCCATGCTACTATGTAAATACATTATTGAGGCTTGAATTCTTATTTCTGGGGGTATGAAAGAGTTGAGCAAATCTGATTTTAAAAATGGTAAGGGGATCTATGTTTATTTTTATTTGGTATCTTTTTGTTTGGATTTTTTGTAACCTGCTCTAGAATAACAATGAAGGATAAATATGTGCTCTGCAGTGTTTCTGAATCAGCTTCTAATTAATTTCCATCAAACTTAATATATTTAAACCAAAAGTCTGAGGTTATATAGTACCAGTTCCCTCTTCTCTGTTTCTTTTGTCTTTCTTCTCCAAGTCAGTCTCTGTCTCTTGTTTCTAGGGACATAAAATGTAACCTACATTAATGTAAAGTTTCCTGAAAACTTCAGTGAGAGCCAAGGAAAGAATAGAATGCATATAGATTTTTTTTTCCCCAGTACATCTTTAATCAATAAGTAGGAAATTTAGGTCTTGAGAAGATAAAATGTTTAGGAGTATGGTAATCTGGAAATGAAAATTATTGGGGGTCAAAAATAATTCTATTTCAGCCTTCCGTACTAGTGCCTTCAGCAAGGGTATTGCGTCTACATGCTTTATTTCCCTCACTAGGAAAATTGAAATACTAAAGCTTGGCTAATTAATGGGTGTGTCATAGTGTTTGTAAGTAAATTACTATCACATCATTTAAAGTTCTTAGTCTCCACAAATCAACTTAGAAAAATCTTCTGTCCTTTTATCCCACTAAGGACCTATGAAATTCTTGGCATTGCTATAAGCATTCAATTTTTTGGAAGAAACTTCATGTTTACTGGAACCTGAATCCCAGATTTGCTTTATTTTCACCATCTCTTCTTCCCATTTTCCTTCCTCTTTTTTTTTTTTTTTTTTTTTTAGCTAAGAAAAAAAAAGTTGACTTTTGTTTTTGTTTTTAACGCAGGAAAGAAGTTGAGTTTTCATGGTCAGACCTTCCTGGTACCTTCTTTTTGTGGACACTTAAGCCAGTCCTAGATCAAATAACCATTCTCTAATGCTTAGGATCCTCACAAAGTCCTCTTCTCTAACCCAACATTGACACAGGAGTCTTTTCTCTCTCTCTTTGTTCTGCCAGTTTGTCAGAGGTAAGGGATTCTCTCTGTATTCTGGAAACAGATCAGTAGCATCTATACCAACTACTACTGTTTCCTCTTCGGTTCACTCAGAGGTGGGCCCCAAAACTGAAAGGACACTAAAACAAAGCTGCCAAATCCAAATTTGACCTTATTTGGTGACTCAGTTTCCTTTCCAGTACTCTGATTTCTTTTAGCACTGGTCTGTACCACATAGGAAACCCACTGCTCAAAGCAAGTCTGTTAGAATTCTGTATAAGGGATGAGCAGGAAAAACACACTCCAGAATCTCAAGGTGCCATTAATCAATTTAAAAAATAAAGGTAAAATGAAATGAGGGCTAAACAATGTAATCTAACTGCCAATTAAAGTATACAGTAGTTCTGGTCTTAGCTACATTTGATATGGTGTTCTACCACATTAAGCAGATCCCAGCAGATATAGTAAAAACATAGGCATTGAATTTTAATGCCTACCAATGGGGATATATACTTAGCCTGCAGGCCAAACTTCAACCAGTGTTTTTCTATCCTGGTGTTTTGTGAACAAGCCAAAATTTATACAAAGCCACCGTAAGTGCTGCACTTGCAGAAGAACCTCCCACTCGGTGATATTAGAGAACAGTCCAACTCCACTCAAATTGAGTCCCAAATTTGAAACTCGTCCAGAAAAACCCAATGGAGGAGAAAAATCTAATGCATCAAGTATAGTTGGCATTTTGTAGCTGGGGCAATGTGGGCAGAGGCTAGGAAGACAAGCTATAGAACAAAGAGAAGGTTGAGATGGAAAATACCAGCTAGTCCCAGGAACAGAAGTGTGTGACCTGAGATCGTCTCTTATACTAGATCACTGGTAAACTTGTTAGCACGATACTGGATTCAGAGAAGTTCTCTCTGCTAAACTCACCAAAGGTAGTGGATTTGAAGCCCTCAAAGGATTAATAGAGAACTTTTCCAGAACTGGAGATGGAGAGAAAAGAGGTTCTTGCTTTAAAGCAGCCCGAAGACCATCTCTGTGACTTTAGCAACTCTTCTTTATAGTAGTGCCAATAGTGGAGAGATTTTACTGATCTTCCTAGTGGTACAAGTGCCACGGGAGGGGAGAGGGATGGTGAGTGGGACAGGGGATGAGCTTTATCAGGAACAGATTTCAAACTGCGAAGGGTGCACCGGTACCAGCCTCAAAGGATAGCATTACAAAAAAGTAGACAACCGGGTGTCCAGGCCATGCCCTCTGTCCTTTGGGACTTAAGATCAGGCCATTCCCGCCTTGATTTGCTCTTAGAAGATGAGCATGTAAGACAGGATCAAGAGAAAAATTGGGTGCTTTGTCTTAGGCTGTTAAAACGCTGCCACCTGCATTACAAAACATACGTGAGTCAAGACACTAGAGACACTTCCTTATGGGCAGCATCCACTGCGGTGTGCCAGCCTGACACCCCTTCAGTAATGGTGGGTGAATGGCAGCCAGTGCTGGCCCGCCTAGAGTATCGGTGCATCTTTCCTAAAGCCAGAGTTCAGCACTGCATGTTGACCAGGTGGATATCCTGTAATATAAATGCTCGTTTGGATCCAAAAGGAAAATTATTAAAAATAAAAGAAAGATGAACAAATTTAATGTTTTTGGGGGGGTCAAAGAAAAGAATAAATAAAACCTTGTTGTAAAGAATTAATCGGCCTGATTGCCCTCACTCTTGTTTCTTTGCTCCCTAAAAAGGGAGGTCACAGGAGTGAAACCTCGCCAGAACTCTCGGGGTAAGTGGCAGCAGGTTCTGCAGTGCAGTTGGCTGACATCTGGTCAGCCCAGCTAATGAGGAGGAATTCTAGAATTTCTCAAAGTTTTACCCTGGCCCTGAAAGATTTTCTTTTGTTAAAAGTATTGTCTTGGAGGAAACAAACAACAACAACAAAAATAGGTGACAAACTGGTTCCCTGAACACGTTATTTTCTGGCCAGAAAAATACTATCTCTAGGTAAGTAGTTTTAAATTAGACAGGGAATCTATGGAACACAAGGCTTTGTAAGTAAAAGAGCTACAACCAGCCTCCTCTCCAAGAGAGGACACTCACTTAGCTGCCAGGTTCAGGAAGGAGAAGACACCCCAAGACTTGGAGGAGATACTGCCTATTCTTTCCCTCTGCCTGTATTACTCCTCATTTAGTCATAATAGCTCCTGAGTAAGGGAAAGCAGCAGTCCTCAGGTCCCTAGGGAAGCATCATCTTCTAATCCTAGTGTTGGGTTTATTGTTTGAATAAATTCTTCTATCAATTTAATGGAAACCAACTTCTAGAATGAGTCCTCTATCTCTGCAGTTCTATCAAAGATGACTTCTCAAGTCCTAACGTACATGATTTTTTAAAGAGTTTTCTTATGATTAAAACCATCAAAAAATATGTTGGGTGGCCAAGTAGTCAGACCCTTGGAGTCTGGATTGGAAATCTCAAAGATCTTGTTCAACTCTCAGAGTTTATTTTCCAGTCATAATTTCTTTCCCATGGCTTCTACCTCCACTGAAGTTGGAAAGACAGAATTTGAAGAACAATTTTACCTAATTACACACTTCTATGGGATGACTAGTTGGTTTGGGCAAAGGCTGGTTTGTAAGAAATTTTTACATTGATTGATGAGGGGTTTGTTTTTGGTTTCTTTCTAATCCATAGTATCCATAGGTCCATAGTATTTCCCAGGCTAATGGCACTAGGAAACACATATAAAGGAAAATAGACCCTACTCTGAACTTCTCTCTGGTGTTCCTGTATTATGCCTCTGAGCATCTATTGGTTACCCTAACACAACTTGTCCCTTAACCTAAGTTTTGCCTCTGGGATATTATAAAACTTGCCTTTACTTGTATACCATGTTCTTTTGCTAATAAACTAGGAAAGTTTGCAAACCAGAGACCAAGATTTCAGTTCCTTAGATACTTAAAACACAAAATGTTGGGACTAGTCACAAGTGCATATAGCTTTAGAACACCATAAACATAATAGGCAACAAAGAGCAGGAAGACAAATGCAAGTTCTGGGGTCAGATCCACCCGAATTCCAATCTGTGTACCACCATTCCTGAACTGTGTGCCCTTGAGCAAGCCATTTAACCTTAAAGTCACTTTCTTCATCTTTACAATGGGAACAATTATCACAAGACCTGAAAGGGTTATAGTACACAGTGAATGTGTTTTCGCATATAAAGAGAACAATCAGTGTGTTCCCATAAGAGGCACTGGTACAAGTCAGGTACTACCATCATAGTCATCACTGTTGTCACTTACAAGTACATTCCCCAAACCCAAGAAACTGAATGCTTCAGAGACACAGTCCAAAAGGGAATAAATTAGCTTTGAAAAGCAAGCAAGTCATTATTATATATATATTTTTAAATAATGCCTCCTCTCTTTTCTCAGCAACAAGCTCTAATTTGCTTATTCTTCACTTCTAATTTCCATATTCATTTAATAACAAAATGGGGGAAACATTAGTGGGAGATACTAATTGTAAAAGTAGCAATAAAGTTAATGGCACATTAAAATACTGTACACATATAAACATAGCAATATTCAAGACAATTTGAAATATCAAGCAACTCCCAAATTAACAGCACATGGAAGGGAATCATATATTCAGCATCAGTGGCCTGATTATGACTCCACGGGGGTGCCTGGCTGGCTCAGTTGGTAGAACATGGGACTCTTGATCTCAAGGTCGTGAGTTCGAGCCCCACGTTGAACACAGAGATTAAAATACATAAAAAGTCCAAACTTAATCTGTAAACAGTAGTATACCTCCCTGAAGACTACATTACTTGGAAATCAAAAAATAACTATACAAAAGATAAACATGCTGAGGTTTATGGAGAAGATAAAATAAACTTCTAAACTACAGCATTTTTTTTTAAAAAAAAAAAGGAAAAAAATAAGATCAATCCTTTTAAAAGACCATTCCTATGTGATCAGTAAAGAACCATTAGTTCATAAGTCATCAGCTCGGGACATAAATAAATTGCACAATACTGTGAAGGTGATTCCTGGGGGAGTATTCAGGATACCAGGCAGCACAGCAGAAGACTGAAGCCAACCATTATGAGTCCATCCAGGATGGCAACTCCCAAGCCTCAGGGCACTGTTTCCAGATCTCTGGCCTCAGCTTCTGCATACAAGACTACATGTGCTCATAAAAAATAATAACTATAGTCTCCATCTGCTGGTATTTAAATGATCCTGTAACATACAGGGACCATAGAACCCAGAATGTTAGAGCAGGAAAGGGCCTCTGTATCAATTCTGTCCTAGTCTATTTCATATGTGAGGGATTTAAGACTTAGAAAAACTCTAATATGTGTTTTCCAGAGGACAAGGATGTCTCCTATGAATCTAGTCAGCCACAGAAAGCTCCTGAGGTAGCCTCCAGAAACCCTAGCACAACCTTTTAAAAAACAAGAGGAGAAGAAAATAACAGAGAAATACCCCAGGAGGCCCTTTGCTCGTGTGTCTAGAATTAATAGACACTATGAACCCTCTCCCTTGTAAAGGGTACAAAGAAATCTGAGTCTTCACATCCCCCAGACCCACCCCAGAGCCTTTTTACAAACCCTGAAACAGTCCCAGGAGATATTAATGAAATACCAGGCACAAGAAAAGCTACTTGCACCAAAGAAAATCAAAGGAAGAGCTGTGACAGATCAAACTATCAGGCCTGAAAATAACAGTGTGGAATCCAGGCCCAGTCCCAAGGCATGTTAGAAACACTGCTTTCCTCTGCCTCCAGATCAGATGGCTTGACTTGGATAGAAATATAGTGTGGATGGTTGGGAGGGTGGTGAGAGGGGAAAAGGTTGTCTCACAAAATACAACTTGGTAAATGCATACATAAAGTATTAGGTAGACCTGGGTCCACATTCCAGTTGTGCACTGAATAGTGTGATCCCAGCCATGGCCATGTTACTTGGCTTCTCACCCTTGGATTTTTGTGTTTTTTTTTTGTTTTTTTTTTCAAATGTAGAATTAGGATAACGAGACCAACTGCATGTAGTTGTATTTAGGATAAGAGATTACACACACACACTGAGTACTTAGCATGGTACCTATCATATTGTAGACATTCAATGAACCCATTGTTATTATGAATGTATTTACTCATCCATTAAGTGTATTTATTAATCACATACTATGGCGCCAAGTACTAGGGTTTCAATAATGAACAAGCCAGGTGAAATAGTGATCTTGAGTTGTCCACAGCCTAATGGAAGTTCTATCAACAAACAAACCATTACATCATTGTGTGATTTTTGTTAGGGTGGGGAACTTTGATGGTACTATGACAGCCCCGAGGAATGACTTGGGGAGTCACAAAAGGCTTCCTAAGAGAACTGGTATTTGAGCTGAGGCCTAAAGAATGACTGGGGTTAGCTGGGCCACAAGGAGGGAAAAGGGAATGTCAGGTAGAGATGTGAGAGAAAATAGCTTGCTGCATTTCAAGGGTGAAGTTTGAGAGGACGTACTAAGGGATAAGGCTGGAACATAATGGGGGAGCTCATAAACCATGTTCAGAGTTTAACCTTCAGGCATCCACTGTGTTGGCAAATGGTAATGACAAGTATCACATCATGAAAAGACTAGAGGCAGACATAACATGGGTAAGCCAAAACAGCTTTGTTTACCTAAAGGATAAAGAAGAATGTCATAGTCCATATACACCACAGAGAAATAATATTCTGAGGCATCCAACAATATAAGCTTCTGGCCACGGTACCCTACCTGCCCCAATAGCAATGCAGGTGCACGGCTGAAAATGATAATGTGAGGGAAGGAGGGTCACTTCAGACTCAATGGAGGCTGAACTATCTCCTCCAGGTTCTACTCACAGACATGACAACAAAGCTGTTCTCAGTGTAGGTTAATCTGGAGAAGTGTCAGGGTGCGTCTCGGCTGGCTTGCCTCATCAATCTTGAAGTCTTACCATGGTGACAGAGCTTGTGAAGAGCAGAACCCTCAGGCCGGGAGAACAATTCACATTTATCACTCTCAACCTCAGCCCCCCCAAGCCTAAGTAAATCCCGAGTCTAGTGCCACAGAACCCAACAGTGCCCAGACTCCTGGTTGCCACTATGCCACAAAGTAGGGAGCCCTCTGACCTGTGCCCTGTGTATCACCCAAGCTTTATCCTGACAGCAGTGAGCAGCCCCAGAGGTAAAAGAAGCAGAGGAATAACATGGTCTGATTTGTAAAAACAAAACAAAAACACTTTAGCTGAAATGAGCAGACTGGTACTCAAAGGGGAAAAATCCATTGTAGTAGAGCAGGTAAGAGGGGCCTGGGATAGAATAGTGACAGCAGAGATGGAAAAAGGTGGACACAATTGAGAAGTCTATTTACGGGAGGAATAGACAGGATTTGATGATTGGTTGGTGTATCACACTGACATATAAATCTGTGATTTCCAATAAATGAGGGAGCCAGTTAGTTGAGATGGCATATTAAGTCCTTTTGCTCCTGCAACAAATTATTAAAAAAAAAAAAAAAAAAACCAACGAGTGGATTAAAACAATTCTTATTACTTTCTTATAGTTCTGGAGGTCAGAAATCCAAAGTCCCTTTCAGTAGGCTTAGGTCAAAGTGTTGACCTGGCTGGTTCCTTCTGGAGTCTCTGAAGGAGATTTCCTTTCCCTGCCTTTTTCAGCTTCTAATGGTCATCTCTATCCCCTGGCTCTTGGCCCCTTCCTCCATTTTCAAAATGCATCACTCCAACCTCTGCTTCTAGAATCTCATTGCCTTCTCTGAGAGACTCAGAAATATTGTTAAATATTGTGAAATATAAGAAATATTGTGATTACATCAGCTCCCTCAGATCATCCAGGTCAGATTTCTCCATCTCAAGATTATTTAATCACATCCACAAAGTCCCTTTTGCCATGAAAGGTGATATTCACAAGTTCCAGGGGTTAGGATGTAGACATTTGGGGGGGGGGGCATTTTTCAGCCACAGAGGGTTATCCTTCATCTATTTGAGCAGCGGCGGCTCCACATATCTGTACCTCCTCATGGAAGGTGGTGGCCTTGACCAGCACCGTGGAGTCTTCTGGTCCTCCCATCTAGTCCGCTGCTCAAAGAGACCCAAGGGACTCTCAGTAGGATAATTTCCATGTTTCTCTTAACAGCACATGCAGCTGTGTCACTCATATATTCACCTTCTTTAGAATATTTCTTATAGAGCAAGATAAGGACCAAAAGAAGTCATACCAGCATCTCATTTTCCAATAAGAAATTCTGTCAGAATTCTGATTCTGTCTGATTCTGTCAGAATCACAACTAGTGGTCAAGATAAATTAAGCTTGTTTTGTCGTCAAATCATTCTTTGCTTCATTAAATCCCAATAGTTGTCCCTTTGTGTGTTTTAAAAATATGACTGAGTTTTACAATAAATTGATTCATAACTTCCAGGAGTACATCTTAAGCAAAAAGTGAAATGCACCTCAAATGTTTGTCTCTGGAGAAGCAAACCTGTTGCAGAGGTCCCCGTCTTGCTCACTTTATAATTGAAAACCTCACTTTCAGGATTAAATCCCTCTGTCAGGGACTCTTTATTTCCCTGTTATATTTCTGCCCCAGACCTATTCACCCTTCTTATTTTCCAGGTATTTGGAATCTATGTTTTTTTTTCTTAATCACTTGTATAAATATAGACCTTTTCCTTTGGTTTGCACTGTGGGATTTTTAGTACAAATGGAAGACAGGGTCTTCATAAATAGATTGTACTGGGAATAGTCCATGAAGTTTTAAATAATTTCTTACTTCTTAGATTGAATTCAAAACAAGTCACCTTGGAGGGGTCAAAGTATTTCTTGGGGGGATCGGTAAGCCCTTCCCAGATAGGTACTAAGGGGAGGCAGATGACCTAACAAGGGGTCCCAGGAACTGGGTGGGCCACTTGGCTCCCCACTGAGACACACTGTGCTGTAGCCTTTGCACCCTGAGCCAGACTCCATGAAACACAAGCAGCTACTGCTCAGATCTGAGCTGAGAGGTGGTGGCTTTAACCTTGGCCAGTAATCAGAGTTCCAAATGGCAGCTGCTTTGCCAGAAAGATGGATGAAGAGAGGGTTTTCAGGCACCATGACTGGTCACCAGCGGCAGAAATTTCTTAGAGACAAAGGACAGATAGAAGACGGAGGAAGAGAAAGAAGATTAAGGAGAAGTATTAACACAACCAAAGTGTAAATTTATTATTACCAAGCACCACAATCTAATCATCAAACATGGCAGAAAGGTTCTTTTGCAATTAGAAAAATCAGCAGGTTAGTCACACACTAATCGAGACCTATTTTTGCTTGAATTAGGTCAGTCTTCGTTAAATGCCTCTCTAGAAATAGGCGGAGGTCGAACTCCCCATGGGTGGTGTGCACTGATGAAGCAGAGATGACTCACGTTTGTTCATCTTTAAGCTGTACAGATGGCTGATGGAATTCTTCCTGCCAACTCCCCTGAGAATGAAGAACCCCTCCCCCATCTTAACTGGAAGCCCAGCCAATGGACTACAGAGTAGGCAGTGGTTTCTAAACAGATTTTCAGACCAATGGGGCACAAAGTTTCCTTTGACCACTTGCTAACAGAGTGCCAGGAAATTATACTAGCAGCTAGGTGTGTACTTGTGGCTGGCACAGAGAGGTTCCTGATATCTTTGCAGACTGGTGGGTTGCTGCAGTGAAATAAATAACCATTATAGCTGGGTCCTCATGGGGTGACCAACTTGTTCAATTTGCCTGAAAGGCTTGCATTCTGGGAATCCCCCGAGTCCTTGGAAAACCAGCCCTTGGTCACCATAGGCCTCTTCATAAAGGGTAAGATCTCTACCAAATCTTAACTTGACAGATACTTCGGGTTCTTCACAGAGGATACAAATTATTACATGAGAAAATGCAAGACTGAAGGACTATTAGTGACTATCTAATCCAGTGTGCATCCAAATCCACTGGGTTAGTTTTTGAAAATACAGATTCCTGAGTTCTACCTCCACAAATACTAATTCAGTAGGTCTGGAGTAGAGTTCCATGTTTTGCAAGTTTATATTCACTCTGGATGATTCAGACTACAAGTGGTCCAAGAAGCCATGTTTGAGAAACAGGGATTTAATTCCAGCCCCTCATTTTATTGATAAGAAATCTGTGCTGTGTGAGGCTACACAATATGGTAGTTACAGCCTGATCTAAAATAAAACCTCAAAAAACACACTCCCTACCTAGTTGAAGGCTATTTTCATTTAAAGCATTGGGGGGCTCTATGGTTCTTTTTTCTTGCAAAAGTCTGTTTACATTGTCCTTCTAGAATATATCATCTGAGAAAATATTTGACAAAAAGGAAAACTGAGACTCACTAGATATAGCCATATTTACAGTGGTTGGCATTTCTTCTCTGTGAGTAGCTGATGTCAGCTTCAAAGAAAAGAGGTATGTTTTGTTTTCCTTCTTGAGGAATTTCTTAGAAGCATTAGCTGCTTTGAACCAGCCTGCTCTTATATACAACGTTCTCAGACCTCACACTGACTCAGCCAGGATAAAGGATGTTAATTATAAATATTCCTGGGATTAGACACATGCAAAAAACATCTTAATTCAGGCTCCCAAATTTATACCTTGTGGAATTGGACCCCGAGTATTTTGTGTCAGTGTGCCTCATCTCTGGTTTGCCCATACCATGTAGAACCAGTCTTTAAATATAAAAGTGTAAGATTTTGAAAGTAGTATTTTAAGGTTGTTCTGGCTAAAAAGATGGCAATTTGGTATGGGCCCCATTTTGTGCTGTTTCATTCCCTCTGGGTGTCACTTTCATCTATTGCAACAGACCTGTCCTCTGGAGCTACTGAAGTCTAATTTCTCTTCCAAAAGACAGTTTTTTAGATATTTGAAGATAGTAATAAGGACTTACTCAGGCTAAATATCTCGAATTTATTTAGGTGTCCCTTTTCCAAACTCTTTGTTCTCCTCCAGGTATGATGTATGTCATGCAGAACTGAACCCACTTCCTGAGTCCCACCCCCCTCCCACACACCAGCATCCATCACTAGAACTGGATGGAAAAGGTTAAGGGAAGGGACACTTCTCACTTGGAAACTTGATTTCCAAGACTGAAAAAGCATTTGTAAAAATAGACCCATCCAAGGAACAGAGAAAGACTTCCACACCGCAACCAAAAACAAAAATTTTAAATATTATTCTAATCAATTTATTTTCTAATTATTGTTGCTCATTTATAAGACATCCACCATATGCAGTGATACTTGACATTCCAGTGAGGTACTAGATACTATAAGAACTCAGTAGGAAGAAATGATGAAAAAAAGAGCAATGCACTTCTTAGACAATAAGTGACCCTATTGTACAATGTTAATATGCCACGTATTTCACAGTTTTGTATACAGGCTAATAACAAGGACTTAGAGCCAAATTAGTTGAGTTCAGATACTGGATCCACCATTTACTGACCTTGGAAGAGTCAGTTCCATCTGTAAAATTAGGACAATAATTGTTCATACCTCATATGATTCTTATAATAATTAGATTAATATACAAAGTGTTTGGATGTAGAACCTGGTTCTACAGGAGTGCTTGCTAACCTGATTATTGTATATAAGTTAATCACACACACACACACACACACACACACACACACACACACACTGACTTTCTACAAGGGTAACGCTTTATGATTGTATGGGTTGTGAGATTTTGTATTTAAACATCTAATCTGCTAGCAGTTTAGTATGTATTGAAAGTCTGTGGTTAGAATTAAATCTATGATATTATTGGTTATTGGATATTTTATTTGGAGGAAAAAATTAGATGGTCTAGTCTTACCTAATGAACACATAGACAAAAAAGAAGGAGGGGTCAAAGATGGTGGCATAGGAAATCCCTGACTTCATTTACTCCCACAGACACACTGAATCTACACCACATACATATACAGCAATTCCTCCTGAAGGTGAACTGATTGAGTAGCTTCTGCACAATAAAGGATAGAGGGACCATATAGAGAATGTTGGGAGAGAAGGAGACACAGTCACAATGGGAACCCCACCAATGATGCTATGAAATGCAGTAGAGAGGATAGCACTGAGGAGCCCATGATCAGATTTCCTGACCTGGGGTACAACAAACAAAAACAAGCAAAAAATCCAGTGATTTAAAGGGCACCTTGACTGTAACTGAAGAAAATCCATTTACTAACCCTAAAGCATATGCCAAATAGTGGCGGAACTGCCAGAACTCTCTCTGGCTTGGGAGATGCTGGCAAGCACCACTGTTTATGTTCCCTCCCAACCATCAATATAGGTAGCTCAGATAACAGCAGGGTCCAGGTGCTCTAACAGGTCTCCAGAAAAACCAGGAGCTCTAACAGGGCTCCTAGACCACACCACTCCAGCTGTACACCCATAGAAGTTCACCTCCCCACTTTACCTGCTATAGTTTCAGCTGTCCAACCAAGGCTACTCCTGGCCTGGCACACACTAGGAAACCCCTTAGCCCATATTGCTCCAGCAAGCCAGCAAAGCTGCCAGAAACATTCAGTCTACACAGCAGACATTCCTACACAAGGACACTCCTTCAAGACTTGGAGAGGTAGTTGTTTTGCCTAATTCATAGAAACAACACAGAAGTCAAACAATGTGAGGGGAAGAAGGAATATGTTCCAAAGGAAAGAACAAGACAAAAGTTCAGAAAAAAAAAAGAACTAAGTTAAGTGGGGATAAGCAACCTACCTGGAAAAGAGTTTAAAGTAATGGTTATAAGGGCACCTGGGTGGCTCAGTCAGTTAAGCATCTGACTTCAGCTCAGGTCATGATCTCACGGTTCCTGAGTTCAAGCCCTGCGTCGGGCTCTGTGCTGACAGCTCGGAGCCTGGTGCCTGCTTCGGATTCTGGGTCTCTTTCTGTCCCTCCCCTGCTCATGCACTGCCTCTCTCTCTCTCCTCTCTCTCTCAAAAATGAATAAATATTAAAAAAATAAAGTAATGGTTATAAAGATGTTCAACAGAGTTAAGAGTATATGAACTTAGTGAAACTTCAACGAAGAGATAGGAATTATAAAAAAAGAACCAATCAGAGTTGAAGAGTGAAATAAATGAATAAGTGAAATAAAAGTACACTAGAGGGAATCAACAGCAGATTAGGGGATGCAAAAGAATGAATCCATGATCTGGAAGACTTGGTATGAGAAAGCACCCAAGGTGAACAGCAGAAACTGAAAAGAATGGTAAAAATATGAGGACAGGATAGGAGACCTCTGCAACAATGTCAAGCATAATAGCATTCACATTATAGAGGTCCCAGAAGAAGAGGAGAGAGAGGAAAGGACAGAAAACTTATTTGAAGAAATAATAGCTGAAAACTTCCCTACCCTGGGAAAGGAAACAGACATCCAAGTTCAGGAAACACAGAGAGTTGTACACAAGGTGAACTAAAGGAGGTCTACACCAAGACACATAATAATTAATATATCAAAAAATAAAGATAAAATGTTAAAAGCAGCAAGAGAAAAGCAACTTGTTATATAGAAGGGAAATCACAGGAGACTAATAGCTGATTTTTCAGAACAAACTTTGCAGGCTAGAAGGGAGTGGCATGATATATTCAAAGTGCTGAGAGGAAAAAAGAAACCCTACAGCCAAGAAAACTACCCAGCAAGCCTATAATTTTGAAAAAAAGGATAGATTAAAGAATTTCCTAGAAAACAAAAGTTTAAAAAGTTCATAACCATTAAACTGGCCTTACAAGAAATGTTAAAGGAACTTTTTTAAGTGGGAAAGGAAAGGAATTAACTAGAAGAAAATTATGAAAGGAATAAACTTCATTCATAAAAGCAAACATACTACATAAAAATATGTAAAACATGACATTACATATAGAAAATGTGGAGAGGAAGGAGTAAAAATGTAGAGCTTTCAGAATGTGTTTGAATTTAAACAACCATTAACTTAATATAGAGTGCTATATACCTAGGATGTTATAAATTAATTTTATGGCAACCAAAAGCCTAAGTAGATATCCAATAAAATAAAGAGAAAGGAACTAAGAATAAAACTAAAGAAAGCCATCAATTACAAAGAGAGTAAAAGAAAGAAACAGAAGAACTATAAAAAAATTTTTAATGACATACCCACCAATAATTACTTTATATTTAAAAGGTCTACATGCTCCAATCAAAAGATATTGGGTGACCAAATGGATAAAAATAAAGTCCATTTATATGCTGTCTATGAGAGACTCACTTCAGACCTAGAGACACATACAGACTGAAAGTAAAGAAATGGAAAAAGATTTTTCATGTAAATGGAAGTGAAAAAAAAAAACACCCTGGGGTACCAATACTTCTATCAAACAAAATAGACCTTAAAACAAAGACTGTAACAAAGAAGAGGACTACATAGTGATAAAGGGATCAATTCAACAAAAGGATAGAAGACTGTAAATATCTATGTATCCAATATAGGAGCACCTAATAGATAAAGCAAATATTAATAGACATAAAGGGAGAATTGACAATAATACAATAATAATAGGGGACATTAACACCCCACTTACATCAATAGATATATTACCAAGACAGAAAATCAATAAAGAAGCAATGGTTTTGAATGATATATTAGACCATATGGACTTAACAGATACATACAAAACATTCCATCCACACACACCAGAATACATATCCTTTTCAAGTGCACATGGAATATTCTCCAGGATAGATCACATGTTAGACCATAAGACAAATCTCAACAAATTCAAGAAGACTTAAATCATATCAAGCATCTTTTCTGACCTCAATGGTAAGATACTAGAAGTCAATTACAAGGGGGAGAAAAAACTGGAAAAAACACAAACACATGGAGACTGAACTACATGCTACCAAATAGAAAATAAAAAAATACCTGAAGACACATGAAAATGGGGGAAAATGGTTCAAAATCTTTGGGACACAGCAAAAACAGTTCAAAAAGAGAAGTTTATAATGATATAGGCCTCTCAAGAAACAAGAAAAAATCTCAAATAAATAATCTAACCTTACACCTAAATTAACTAGAAAAAAAGGCAAAACAAAGCTCAAAGTTAGAAGGAAGGAAATAAAAATCAGAGCAGAAATAAGTTAAATTGAGACAAAGGAGTAGAAAATATCAATGAAACTAAAGCTGGTTTTGGAAAAATAAACAAAACTGATAAAACTTTAGCCAGACCCATCAGGTTAAAAAAGAGGAGACTCAAACACATAAAATTAGAAATGAAACAGGATGAATGGATAAAGAAGTTGTGGTTTATATACACAATGGGATACTACTTGGCAATGAGAAAGAATAAAATATGGCCTTTTGTAGCAACATGGATGGAACTGGAGAGTGTTATGCTAAGTGAGATAAGTCATACAGAGAAAGACATACCATATGTTTTCACTCTTATGTGGATCCTGAGAAACTTAACAGAAGACCATGGGGGAGGGGAAGGAAAAAAAAAGGTTAGAGCGGGAGGGAGCCAAAACATAAGGGACTCTTAAAAACTGAGAACAAACTGAGGGTTGATGGGGGGTGGGAGGGAGGGGAGGGTGGGTGAGGGGTATTGAGGAGGCCACCTGTTGGGATGAGCACTGGGTGTTGTATGGAAACCAATTTGACAATAAATTTCATATTTAAAAAAATAAAATGAAACAGGAGAAGTTAAAACTTATACTACAGAAACACAAAGAGACTACTCTTTGTATTATAAGAGACTACTACTGCAATGAATTATATACCAACAGATTGGACAACTTAGAATAAATGGATAAATTCCTAGAAACATACAATCTTCCAAAATTGAATTGGGAGGAAATAGAAAACTTGATCAGATCAGTTACTAGTAATTAAATTGAATCAATAATAATTATAATACTCTTAAGAAACAAAAATCCAGGACCAGAAGACTTCACAGGTGAATTCTACAAAACCTTTCAAGAAAAGTTAATACCTATTCTTCTCAAACTATTCCAAAAAATAGAGAAAGGAAAACTTCCAAAATCATTCTATGCAGCCAGCATTACTCTGATACCAAAACCAAATAAAGACATTAAAAAAATGAAAACTACAGCCAATATCTCTGATGAAGATAAATGCAAAAATTCTTTATAAAATGTTAGTAAATCAAATTCAACAATACTATAAATGGTCATTCATCACGAAAAAGGAGATTTATTCCAGGGATACAGGGATGGTTTGACATCAGCAAATCAATTAAGGTAATGCACCATATTAGCAAAATGAAGAATAGAAACCATATGATCATCCCAATAGATGCAGAAAAAGCATTTTACAAAATTCAATCTTTGTTTATAATAAACTCTCAAGAAAGTGGGTTTAGAGAGAACATAACTTAATAAAGGCCATATACAACAAACCCACAGCTAAGATCACACTCAATGTTAAAAAACAGAAAGCTCTTCCTCTAAAATCAGGAAGACCAAGATGTTCCTCTCATCATTTTTATTCAACATAGAACTGGAAGTCCTAGCCAGAGCAATCAGATGGAGAGAGAAAGAGAGGCGGGGGGGGGGGGGGGGGGCGGGGGGGGGGGAGAAGAGGAAGAAAGGAAAGGAGGGAGGGAGGAAGGGAGGAGACTGGTAAACAAGACGTAAAACTCACTATTTACAGATGACATGATCTTCTATAAGAAAACCCTAAATACTCCACCAAAAAAGCTATTAATATAAATGAATTCAATAAAGTTGCAGAATACACAATCAATATACAGATGTCTTGCATTTCAATACACTAATAATAAACTATCAGAAAGAGAAATTAAGAAAACAATCCTATTTACAATTGCATAAAAGAATAAAATATCCAGGAATAATTTTAACCAAGGAGGTATAAGACCTGTATTCTGAAAACTATAAGACATCAATGAAAGAAATTAAAGATAACACAAATAAATGGGAGAATATACCACACTCACGGTTTGGAACAATTAACATTGTTAAAATGTTCATATTACCCAAAGCAATACACAGAGTCAATGCAATCCCTATCAAAATACCAGTAGTATTTTTTTACAGAACAAAACAATAATCCTAAAATGTGTATGGAACCACAAAAGTTTTCAAATATTCAAAGCAATCTTGGGAAAGAACAAAGCTGGAAAAACAAACAAAATTCCAGATTTCAAGATAAGTCCAAAATTACAGTACTCAAAAGAGTATGGTACTGGCACAAAAATGACACATAAGTCAATGGAACAGAATAGAGAAGCCAGAAATAAACCCATACTTACATGGTCAATCTACAACAAAAGAGGCAAGAATATACAATGGGAAGATAGTGTCTCCAACAAATGGTGTTAGGAAAACTGGACAGCTACATACAAAAGAATGAAACTGGACCACTTTCTTCTTACACCATATACAAAAATAAACTCAAAATAGATTTAAGACCTAAATGTAAGATCTAAGGCCATAAAAGTTTTTTTTTTTCTCCTTACACTTTGGTTTAAAAACTACATGCTAGTTATGGGGTGCCTGGGTGACTCAGTTAAGCATCTGATTTTGGTTCATGTCATGGTCTCACTGTTGGTGGGTTCAGGCCCCGTGTTGGACTCTGTGCTGACAGCTCAGAGTCTGAAGCCTGTTTCGGATTCTGTGTCTGCCTCTCTCTCTCTCTCTGCCCTTCCCCTGCTCATGTGCATGCTCGCTCTCTCTGTCACTCAAAAATAAACAAACATAAAAAAAAATTAATTACATGCTAGTTAATTAACATACAGTACAATATTGGCTTCAGAAGTAGGATTCAATGATTCATCACTTACATACAACACACAGTGCTCGTCACAAGTGCCCTCCTTAATACCCATCACTCATCTAGCCCATCCCCCACCCACCTTCCTCCTTCAACCTTAAGTTTATTCTCTATCTTTAAAAACCTCTCATGGTTTGTTTCCTTCTTTTTTCCCCACTCCCATATGTTTGTTCACCTGTCATGTTTCTTAAATTCCATATATGAGTGAAATCATGTAGTATTTGTCTTTCTCTGGCTTATTTTACTTAATATACTCTAGCTCCATCCTGGTCATTGCAAATGGCAAAATTTCATTCTTTTTGATGTCTGAGTAATATTTCATTGTGTGTATAGATATAGATATAAATATAGACACATGTATAGATACGGACTACGTCTTTTTTATCCATTCATCAGTCAATGGACATTTTAGCTCTTTCCATAATTTGGCTATCGTTGATAATGCTGCTATAAACATCGGGTGCATGTGTTTCTTTGAATTAGTATTTTTTTAATGTTTATTAATTTTTGAGAGAGAGAGAGAGAGAGAGAGAGAGAGCATGAGCAGGGGAGGAGCACATAAAGGAGGACAGAGGATCCAAAGCAAGCTCTGCGCTGACAGCATTCAGCCAGATGTGGGGCTCGAACACATGAATTGTGAGATCATGACCTGAACTAAAGTTAGACACTCAACCGACTGAACTACCCAGGTGCCCCTTGAATTAGTATTTTTGTATCCTTTGGGTAAATACCTGGTAGTGCAATTGGTGGGTCATAGGGTAGTTCTATTCTTAACTTTATGAGGAACCTTCATACTATTTTCCAGAGTGGCTGCACCAGTTTGCATTCCCACCAACAGTGTAAGAGGGTTCCCCTTTTCTACATCCTCATCAACACCTATTATTTCCTGTATTGTTAATTTTAGCCATTCTAACAGTTGTGAAGTGGTATCTCATTATAATTTTGATTTGTATTCCCTTGATGATGAGTGATGTTGAGCATCTCTTCAGGTGTCTGTTAGACATTTGTAGGTCTTCTTTGGAAAAATGTCTCTTCATGTCTTCTGCCCATTTCTTAACTGGACTATTTGTGTCTTGGGTGTTGAGATTGATAAATTCTTTACATATTTTGTATACTGAACCTTTATCAGATATGACATTTGCAAATATCTTCTCCCATTCTTTAGACTGCCTTTAAGTTCTGTTGATTGTTTCCTTTGCTGTGCAGAAGGTTTTATCTTGATGAAGTCCCAATAGTTCGTTTTTGCTTTTGTTTCCCTGTCTCTGGAGATATGTCTAGTAAGAAGTTGCTACAGTGGAGGGCAAAGAGTTTGCTGTGTTCTCCTCTAGGATTTTGATAATTTCCTGTCTCACATTTAGGTATTTCATCCATTTTTAATTTATTTTTGTGTATGGTGTAAAAAAAGTGGTCGAGTTTCATTCTTTTGCATGTTGCTGTCCAGTTTTCCCAACACCATTTGTTGAAGAGACTGTCTTTTTTCCATTGGATATTCTTTGCTGCTTTGCAAAACATTAGTGACCATATAGTTGTGGGCCCATTTCTGGGTTTTCTATTCTGTTCCACTGATCTATGTGTGTCTGTTTTTGTGCAAGTACCATATTGTCTTGATGACTATGGCTTTATAATATAGATTGAAATCCAGAATTGTTGATGCGTCCAGTTTTGTTTTTCTTTTTCAGGATTACTTTGGCTATTCAGGGTCTTTTGTGGTTCCATACAAATTTTAGGATTGTTTGTTCTACCTCTGTGAAAAATGTTGTTGGTATTTTGATGGGGATTGCATTAAATGTGTAGATTGCTTTGGGTAATATAGATATTTTAACAATGTGTGTTCTTCCCATTCATGAGCATGGAATCCTTTTCCATTTCCTTGTGTCCTCTTCAAGTTCTTTCATAAGTATTCTACAGTTTTCAGAGTACAGATCTTTTACCTCTTTGGTTAGGTTTATTCCTAAGTATCTATTTTTGGTGTAATTGCAAATGGGATTGATTCTTTGATTTCTCTTTCTGATGCCTCATTATTGGTGTATAGAAATGCAACAGATTTCTGCACGTTGATTTTTTTTAGCCTGAAACTTTGTTGAATTCATGTATTAGTTCTAGTAATTTTTTGTTACAGTCTTTCAGGTTTTCTACATAGAGTATCATGTTGTCTACAAATAGTGAAGTTTGACTTTTTCCTTGACGATTTGGATGCCTTTTATTTCTCTTTGTTGTCTGATTACTGAGGCTAAGACTTCCAGTACTATGTTAATAACAGTGGTGAGAGTGGACATCCTTGGAATTTTCCTGACTTTGGGGAAAAGCTCTCAGTTTTTCAGCATATTAGCTGTGGGTCTTTCACATATGTCCTTTATGATGTTGAGCTATCTTCCATATATCCCTACTTTGTTGAGGGTTTTTATCAAGAATGAATGCTGTATTTTGTCAAATGCTTTTTCTGCATCTATTGACAGGGTCATATGGTTCTTAGCCTTTATTCTTCTTAATGTGGTGTATCATATTGATTGATTTGCAAATATTAAACTACTCCTGCTGCCCAGGAATAAATCCCAATTGATCATGGTGAATAATTCCTTTAATGTACTTTTGGGTTCAATTTGTTAGGATCTTGTTGAGAATTTTTTCATTCATCCTCATCAGGAATATTGACCTGTAATTCTCCTTTTTAGTGGGGTCTTTGTTTGGTTTTGGAATCAGGATAATGCTGGCCTCATACAAGGAGTTTGGAAGTTTTCCTTCCACTTCCATTCTTTGGAACTGTTTGAGAAGAATTGGTATTAACTCTCTTTTAAGTGTCTGGTAGAATTCCACTGGGAAACCATATGGCCCTGGACTTTTGTTTGTTGGGAGATTTTTGATTACTGCTTCAATTTCTTTGCTGGTTATGGGTCTGTTCAAATTTTGTATATCTTTCTGTTTCAGTTTTGGTAGTTCATATGTTTCTAGGAATTTATCAATTTCTTCCAGATTGCCTAGTATTTTGGTATATAACTTTTCATAATATTTCCTTATAATTATTTGTATTTCTGTGGTGTTGGTTGTGAACTCTCATTTCTCATTCAGGATTTTATTTATCTGTGTTATTTATCTTTTCTTTTTGATAATTCTGGCTAAGGGACTTATCAGTTTTATTAAATCTTTCAAAGAGCCACTCCTGGTTTCATTGACCTGTTCTATTGTTCTTTTTGTTTGTTTCTATATCATTTATTTCTGCTCTAATATTTATTATTTCCCTTCTTTTGTTGGCTGTAGGCTTCATTTATTGTTCTTTTTTAGCTCCTTGAGGTGCCTGAATAATCAAAGCAATTTTGAAAAAGAAAAGCAAAGCTGGAGGCATCACTATTCTGGACTTCAAGTTATATTACAAAGCCATAGGAATCAAAATGATATGGTACTGGCACAAAAGAGACACATAGATCAATGGAATAGAATAGGATAGAAAACCCAGCAATAAACCCACAATTATACTGCCAATTAATCTTCAACAAAGGAGGCAAGGATGTGCCCATGGTGTTGGGAAATCTGGATAGCAACATGCAAAAGAATGAAATTGGACCACTTTCTTACACCATACACAAAGATAAACTCAATATGGATTAAAGAACTAGATATTAGACATGAAAGTATAAAAATTCTGGAAGAGATCACAGGTGATAACTTCTCTGACATTGGCCATAGCAATTTTTTTCTAGTTATGTCTCCTGAGGCAAGGGAAACAAAATATTGGGACTACATCAAAATAAAAAGCTTGTACACAGAGAAGGAAACCATCAACAAAACTAAAAGACAACCTACAGAATGGGAGAAGATATTTGCAAGTGACATATCTGATAAAGGGTGTATCCAAAATATATAAAGAATTTGTACAACTCAATACCAAAAACCCAAGAATCCAATTAAAATAACCCAAATAATCCAATTTAAAAATGGGCAGAAGATATGAACAGACATTTTCCTAAAGAAGACAGATGGTTAATAGACACATGAAAGGATACTCAATATCACTCATCATCAGGGAAAATCACATCAAAACTATAATGAGATTATCTCCTCACACCTGTTAGGAAATGACTAAAAGCAACAACATAAGAAACAACGGATGCTGGCAAGGACTGGAGAAAAAGGGACCCTCTTGCACTGTTGGTGGGAAAGCAAGCCACTGTAGAAAACAGTATGGAGGTTTCTCAAGAAATTGAAAATAGAACTACCTTATTATCCAGGAATCACACTACTGGTGTTTACCCAAAGAATACAAAACACTAATTCAAAAGGATCATGCACCACTATGTTTATAGCAGCATTATTTATAACAGTAAAGATATGGAAGCAGCCCAAGTGTCTATCGGTCAATGAATTGGTAAATAAGTGGTGTGTGTATGTGTATGTATGCATGTATATATACGTAATGTATGTAATATATGCATATATATAATGTAAGTATGTATATGTGTATGGATCATATATATGTAATAATGTATGCGTATATATAATGTAAGTACATATGTAATATATATAATGGATTACTCATCCATAAAAAATGAAATTATACCATTTGTAATACATAGATGGAACTAGACCATATTATGCTAAGCAAAGTAAGTCAGTCAGAGAAAGACAAATACCATATGATTTCACTCATATATGGAATTTAAGAAACAAAACAAATATTTAAAGGGGAAAAAAGAGGGAGACAAATCAAGAAACAGGCTCTTAACTATAGAAAACAAACTGATGGTTACCAAGGGGAGGTGGGGGGAATGGATGAAATAGGTGGTGGGGATGAAGGAGGTCACTTGTGATGAGCACCAGATGTTGTATGGAAGTGTTGAATCACAGTGAAACTAACAACACTGCATGTTAATTATATGGGAATTTTCTGCCTTTGGGGATTAAGTACATTTATATTCTGTTTAACTTCTATTCTTGGTATATTAGCTATAAGTTTTAAGTTTTTAGTGGTTGCTCTAAAATTGACAAAATACATCTTTAACTTTCACAATCCATCTCTAATTATATTCTATGTTATATGTAGTATAAAGTCTATTCAATAGTATAAACCTATTTTTCTTTCCCAATCTTATGCTATTTTTTCCACTTATTTTACTTCTACATACATATGTGATAACCTCCACAAAATATCCTAATTGATTTTAAGCAAGTATATTTTTTTTTGAGAGAGAGAGAGAGAGAGAGAATGAATAAATGAATGAGTGGGAGTGGGAGAGGAACAGAAGGAGAGGGAGGGAGAGAATCTTAAGCAGGCTCCACACTCTGTGTGGAGGCCTACATGGGGCTCAATCCCATGATCCTAGGATCGTGACCTGTGCCGAAATCAAGTTAACAGGATGAGCTACCCAGATGTCCCAGCAGTCAATTATGTTTCAAAGAATGTTGAAAATGAAAACAAAGCATTTCATATCTACCCCCATGTTTACTCTTCCTGGGCCTGTTGTTCTTTTGTACCAAATGTGCTTCAATCTATTGTTTTCCTTCTGCCTGAAGGACTTCCTAGAGCAATTCCTGTAGCACAGGTCTGCTATTAATCAAGTCTCTTAGGTTTTGTTTATCTAAAATTTTTTTAAATTTTACCTTGATGTTTTAAAGATATATTCACTGGGTATAGAATAATAGGTTGTTTTCTTTTTCTTTCATACCCTTGAAACTGCTATTTTATTGTCTTCTGGAATATATAGTTTTCAGTGAGAAGACTGTAGAAATCCTTCTCTGTCTCCCTCTGTACATAATGTCTTTTTTTTCCCCTTTGGCTCTTGTTAGGCCTCACTTTGTACCATTAGTTTTTATAAACTGTGCTTATACTATGCCTCAGTGTGGTGTGTGTACATACCTGTGTGTATGGGTATGTGTATTTATCTTACCTGGAGTTAATTGATTTTTTTATCTGTGGGTTTAAAAAATTTTCATCAAATTTGGAAAATATTTACTATTTTTTCAAATATTTTTCTACACTTCCTCCACTCCTACTCCTCTCCCATTTGTACCTATGTTAGACTACTTGTTTTTTTTTTATGTTTTTTTTTTAATTTTTTTTTCAACGTTTATTTATTTTTGGGATAGAGAGAGACAGAGCATGAACGGGGGAGGGGCAGAGAGAGAGGGAGACACAGAATCGGAAACAGGCTCCAGGCTCTGAGCCATCAGCCCAGAGCCCGACACGGGGCTCGAACTCACGGACCGCGAGATCGTGACCTGGCTGAAGTCGGACGCTCAACCGACTGCGCCACCCAGGCGCCCCTAGACTACTTGTTAATATCTATAAGTCACTAAGGCTCTGACTTACACCTTAGTATTTTTTCCTCCTCTGTGCTTCATTTTATGAATAGGTTACCTTCCTATATCTTTGGGATCATTGATCTTTTCCTCACTGTGTCTAACCTGTTGTTAATCCTATTCAGTGAGACTTTAATTTCAAATATTTTAGTTTTTCATCTGAAGCTCCATTTGGTTATTTTTATATCACCATTGATTGCCTCATTATGTTCATCGTTTACTTTAAATATTTGAACATAGTTACAGTAACTATTTTAACATCCTTGTTTCTAATTCTATCATTTCTGCCATTTCTGCATCTGTTCCTATTGACTGATTTTTGCACTAATTATGAGTCATATTTTCCTTTTTCTTGGAATGCCTAGTAATTTTTATTGAATGATGGCCTTTGTGAATATTATGTTGCTGAGTGTCTACATTGCATGGTCTTTCTTTAAAGAGTGTTGGGCAGGCAGTTAAGTAATTTGCAGATGTTTGATCCTTTTGAGACCTGTCTGAACTTTTTAAGAGCAGGTCTAGAGTGCTCACCCTGTGATAGCACAGCCCTACGGTAGGGGTGTAACAGCTTGACTTTACCCTCTGTGGTACAGCCCAGTGCTGAGCTGTGGGGTCTCTGATGAATGGCCTGGTATGATAACTAATGGCTCTCCTATCTAACTAGTCATAATTTGAATACCTCTTCACAGCTTAAACATCACACTAACCTGTGTAAGCTTCTAGGGATTATTTTGATTACAGTTCTCCGGGTAATCTGTGCCTGGCATTGTAAAGTTTTCCTTTATGAATGTGCAGCCTAGTACTAAGCAAAGACTCACAAGGATCCTTTTTTTCAGGTTTCTGGAGGGTTTTTCCCCCCAACTCACATCACGTATTTTTGAAATTCTACACTAAACATCCAACAACCTTAACTTCCTTGAACTTTAATTTTCTAGGTCAGAAGTCTATCTGAAATGAGAACATTTCTAGATAAGAAATTTCCATCTTCTGAATTCGCTAAGATCACTGGGCCCTGCTTAGGTTGACCCCACCTCTGCTTATGCACACCATCCAGAAATTGCCTATAGGCAGAAATCCAAGGTGATTATGGGGTTCACAAACCCCGAGGTGATTAGGAGGCACAAACATATGCTGCCCATTTTACAATGACTGAAAATAGTTGTTTCATATTGCTATTGACTATTTGTATCCCACCACTGCCACCCTCCCCTCCAATTCATATGTTGAAATATAATGCACAATGTGATAGTATTTGGAGGTGGAGCCTTTGGGAGGTGATTAGGTCATGAGAGTTGATTCTCATAAATAGAATTAATGCCCTAATAAAAGAACTTCTTGGCCCCTTCTACCATGTGAGGACACAGTGAAAAGATGGCCATCAGTGAACCGGGAAGTGGGCTCTCTCCAGACACCAAATCTGCAGGCGCCTTGATCTTGAACTTTGAAGACTCTAGAATGATGAGAAATAAACTCCTATTGTTTATAAGCCACACAGTCTATGGCAATTTGTTATAACAACCTGGATGTGCTAAGACACATATTTAATGATGGGACGTTTGCCCTAGTCCTTTTTAGTTCATCATGGCTTTAAAGAGAAGCCCAGAGACCTTTTACTTAACCAGTTTCTAGATATAAGCTAAATTTTTCATCTTGACTCATTCATGTAAATAGAAACTTCATATAAAGTGTAAATAGAGAAAGAATAGGCAAAGAGGAGGTGAAAAAGTGAGTTTTCAAAGTGTGAGTTTAGGTCCCTCATCTTTTAACCCAAATCTGACTTTGATCATCTTCAGTATTGTTTTCAAAGTATAAAAAGGGAATATTGAATTTCCTTTCATTGGCTTCTAGATAAATATTGCAGATCCTAAAAGTAATTAGGCTGAACTAGTAAGCAAAGGGGGTTTCATGCCTTGAGGAAGGTTTTGATATAGGCCTATAACTCCATAGATTCAGGATTAGTTACAAGCGATAAACCTATTCGGGTGTTATCCAAAGTTCTTTCATCCTGAAGACTGATTAGCCTTCCCCATAAGCCTGAAAGATTAGGAGAACAAAGATCCATTGATACAACCCTGAATGTCTGCAGAATAGTATATAAAGACAGATCCCAAAAGTTAATTCCCAGTCCTGGTAAAATTTATAAAATAACAAAATAGATACATCAATAGCGTCTAAATAAAGCTGAAAATAACCTCTGCTGCAAACTTTCCTTTACAAGCCTTCATTTGTGAGGTGGGTGGGAGATGGGCTAGATGGATGATGGGTATTAAGGAGGGCACTTGTTTTGATGAGCACTGGGTGTTGTATGTAGGTGATAAATCACAGAATTCTACTCCTGAAACCAATATTGCACTGTATGTTAACTAATTAGACTATAAATTTTTAAAAATTATAAAATAAAAGCCCTCATTTGTTACCATTTAGACTGAGCTGAAAGCTAGTGGGAGAAAGAGATACTATCTGTATATTTCTGGATCACCCTTTCTATTTCTCAGAAGCTGAAACCATAGTACATCCACAGGAAGGATTATGTCCAGTAGATATAAATTATTAGCATCATCACTCCCAGCATTTTCCTCTTATAAGTATTCATATTCATGGGAAACAAAACACTTTCCTTCCCAATTCAACAACCAGGGCCTCTTGGGGAGCTCTTCCCTTGATCACACTTGCAGAGTAGCAGCTGTTACAGCTGTGAAAGGATGAGTTTTAGAAAGCACTATGTTGTCTCCTCAAAACTGTTTTCTCTGTGAAAGCTGCAAGGTGGTAAGGAACACACATACAGGGTATAAGTCTATATACTCAAAAACACAAATGCATGTGTGTATTGAAAAGTTCCTTTCCAAATGGAAAACTTTAATTGAGAATTTTCTAGACTCCAGAAACTGTGGTAAGTGCCGTGAGGGATATGTAGATGTTACATAAGGCAGGGACTTTTTAAAAATATTTATTTATTTATTTATTTATTTATTTATTTATTTATTTATTTCTGAAAGAGAGAGAGAGAATGAACACGAGACGGGGAGAGGCAGAGAGAGAGAGGAACAGAGGATCTGAAGTGGGCTCTGTGCTGACCGCAGAA
This sequence comes from Puma concolor, assembly GCF_028749965.1. Lineage (NCBI taxonomy): Eukaryota > Metazoa > Chordata > Mammalia > Carnivora > Felidae > Puma > Puma concolor. The sequence goes on from NC_141683.1 coordinate 43,822,271, forward strand.
AGCCGATGTGGGCTCAAACTCAAGAACCGTGAGGTCGTGACCTGAGACAAAGTTGGATGCTTAACCAACTGAGCCACCCAGGCACCCCTCTAGGACAAGGACTTTAAATTTTAAAAGCTCACAAATCAGATGAGATATGGACATTAAATACATAATTCTAAGACACAGCAAAAAGTAACAAGGTATAAAATGCCAAAGAGAGACACAAACCCAAGAGAGTGAAAGTGCCAACTAGTATCTGACACATAATAGATTCTCAATAAATATTTAGTGGATGAATTGATGATGAATAAATTTCTCTCCCCTTCCCTTCAATGTAAAATAATTCTACTCTCAAAAATGAGGCCATAGGGACTTTTGCTTCAATCCAACATGGAATAATAGGGACCATATTTAACCTCTTATCCGAAACAATTTTTAAAAATTCAAATATATGAAACAATGGTCTGAAGACACTGAATATCAGCCAATAAAGGAGAGTGATTATAGAAATGCTGACAACACTAATTCTACCTTTGGCCCTCCATTGTGTGCTCCCCTCTGGACCACAGATGGCGCCACTTTAGATAACTACCCTGGGGCCTCACTACCATGCCCCTCACTTTATAAAAGCTGGGAATTAAATCTGGAGAGGGGTGGGGAGTACCTGCATAGTACCCTGAATCAGCCGCAAGTGCCCTGACAGTAGGTTACTCTGAATGAAACTCTGTATAAACGATATGCAGTGTCTTGCTTTGTTTTCTGTTTGTTTTGTATTTAAGTGCCTCCTCATTCTGGAGGATACATTATTGACCCTCTTCCAACTTCCAACATTGATCCTGAGAGGTAGTGAACAGTGATTCCTGTGAGAGAAAAAAAGGACTAAACCTAAGGCATATCAAAGTCAAATTGCTCAAAACCAGTGATATAAGAAAATCTTAAAAGCATCCAGAGAAAAAAGACATGATATCTGCAGAGTGTGGAAGGTAGAACAACAGCCTCCCAAATATGTCCATGTAGTCATCCTTGGAATCTATAAATATGTAAGGTCACATAGCAAAAGGAATTAATGTAAAAGATGTAATACAGTTTACTAATCAGGCAATCTGAAGGCAGGAAGATTATCCTGGATTATGTGAATGGGCCCAGTGTAATCACAAAAGTCCTTGAAAGAGGGAAAGGGAGACAGAAGAGGGAACCAGAGAGATGAGGGTGTGAGAAGGACTTGTTCTGATTTTGCTGTCTTTAAACGTGGGGGAAACGGGCCACGAGCCAAGGAATGCTAGAGGTCTCTAGAAGCTGGAAAAGGCAAGAAAATGCATTATCTCCTGTAGCCTCTAGAAAGGAATGCAGTCTTGCCAACATCTTGATTTTAGCCCAGTGAGACCTATTTCAGACTTCAAGGTTTTTCCAGAACGATGAGATAATTCCACCACTTAATTTATTATTAAGATAATAAATTTGTGCTGTTTTAAGTCACCAAGGTTATCGTAAGTGAAAATATTGTAAGTGCACAGAAGCAAATAAAAACCAATACACAGAAGAACAAAAAAAGGATAAAAGTTGATTTCTTATCAGAAGCAATGCAAGAAAGAAAATATTTGAACAACATTTTTAAGTACTAAACTTAAAAATTCAACCTAGAATTCTATACCCAGGAAAATACCTCTTAAAAATAAACGTGAAATAAAGTTTCTTTTAAATACAAAAGCTGAAGAGACCTTCAAAAAGAAATTTTAAGGAGGAAAAGGACACCAGATGGAAATATGAATCTACACAAAGTAATAAGGAGCAATGTAAATAACTACATGAGTAAATACCAAATATTTTTATTACTTAAATACTTTTAAATATAATGTTTAAATAATGTATTCTGTGGTTTACAACATCTGTGAAAGTACAATATGTGACACCAATAGGGCAAATATCAGAAGAGGGGAAGTCAAAGTATGCCACTGGAAGTCTCTTGTATTTTATGAAAAGTGGTATAATATCACTTGAAAATAGGCAACTGATAAGTCATAAGTTAAATATGTATACTATAAACTCTAAAGAAATCCCCAAAATGGTAAAACAAAGAGTTCCATTGGATAGGACAAAAAATGAGATAAAATGGAATTATAAAAAGTGCTCACTAAATCCAAAAGAAGCTAAGAAAAAAGGAGAAGGGAATGAAAGCTACATTGGACAAACAAAAAACAATTACAAGATGATAAACAGTCTATCAATATCCCAGTTAAAAGGCAAAAAATGTCAAATTGACCTAAAAAAAGCAAGACTCAATTCTTTGCTACCTATAAGAAACACAATTCAAATACAAAGGCACAAATAGATTAAAAGTGTGAAAAATACACAATGCTAACAATAGTAAAAGGTGAAAAAGTCATACAGTTTGAAGAGAAACCAGAGTATTACAACGCTAACAATAGTAAAAAAATAAAAAGCTGAAGTGGCTGTACTATTATTAAACAAAATAGGTTGCAGAGAAAACATTATTATGTATAAAGATAGTTATTTCATAATAATAAAGGAGTCAATTAATGCAGTAGAAATAACTATCATAGAAATTTAGGCACTATATAACAGAGTTGCAAAGAAACATGAGGCAAAAACTGACAACTAGAAGTATAAATAAACATTCACAGTTACTGTTGGACATTTCATTACCCTTCTCACAATACTTGATAAACAACTAAACAGGAAATAAGTAATGATATAGCATACTTGAATAACACTCTCATTTAATTTGATCTAGTTAAGACCATAGAGAATTCTATGCAATAAAATACACATTATTTTCAAATGCACAAACAATATTGGTAAACCATATTGTCGACCATAAAACATATCTCAAGAAATTGAAAAGTATTCAAGTTATACAGAGTGTGTTATCTGATTACTATGGATTTTAAGTGTATTTATTTATTTGGAGAGAGAGAGAAAGAGAGGGTGAGCATGAGTGGAGGAGGGGCAAAGAGAGAGGGAGAGAGAAACCCAAGCAGGCTCCACACTACCAGCGTAGAGTCCGACATGGGGTTCAAAGTCACGAACCATGAGATCATGACCTGCGAGGAAATCAAGAGTCGGAAGTTTAACCGACTGAACCACCTAGGCACCCCTGATTAATATGGATTTAAATTAAAATTTGATTTTAAATATCCCTATAAATTTCCAAAGTAATTGGAAACTAACACACATCTAAATTACACATAGGTCAAAGAATAAATCAAAAAGGAAATTTAAAAATATTTCAAGCTTAATGAAAATGAAAACACTACATATAAAAATTTATGGGATGTCACAATTTTATAGAATTAATGCCAATATTAGAAGAGAAGACAGTACTCATATAAATGACCTCAGCTTCCACTTTAGGCAACTAGTGGAAGAAGAGCCAGTTAAACTCAAAGGAAGTAGAATAAAGGGAATAATAAGTGTCAGAGTATAAATCAACGAAATAGAGAACAGGAAAATAGAGAAAAATCAACACAACCAAAAGCTGATTCTTTGAGATCAAGTGATAAATATCTAGCTAGAGTGGGGATTAATATGAATTATAAATATTAAAAGGGTAATAAGTAAATATTATAAATAAATTTATGCCAATACATTTGACAGCTTAGATACAATTTGTAGTTAAGGGGCATCTGGGTAGCTCAGTCGGTTAAGCATTTGACTTCGGCTCAGTTCATGATCCAGAGCAGAGCCTGCTTTGGATCCTCGGTCTCCCTCTCTCTCCCTCTCTGCCCTTCCCTCACCCATGGTCTCTGTCTCTGTCAAAAATAAACATTACAAAAACTTATATGGGTGCCTGGGTGCCTCAGTCAGTTAGCATCTGACTTCAGCTCAGGTCATGATCTCACGGTTCATGAGTTCAAGCCCCAACTCAGGCTCTGTGCTGACTGTTCAGAGCCTGGAGCCTGCTTCAGATTCTGTGTCCCTCTCTCTCTGCCCCTCCCCCACTTATGCGTGTGCGCTCTCTCTCTCTCTCTGTCTCAAAAATTCTCTCTCTCTCTCTCTCTCTCTCAAAAAAAATTTAATTCCTAAAAAACCTTCAGAATACTCCCAAGGTACTATGGGTTCATCTATGAGTTCATCATTAAACTGATACCAAAACGAGATAAAAAACATTATAAGAAGTAAATTACCAATCAATATCCCTCATAAACATAGTTGCAAATGTCCTAAACAAAATTTTAACAAATCAAATTTGATAAAATATAAAACAATAATATCAGATGACCAAATAGGGGTTTTCCAGAAATGCAAGGTTGGCCTGACATGCAAAATTCAATCAATGGAGGATTCTGAGAAAATGGCACAGTAGGAAGCACCAGAAATAGTCTTCACACCTAGACAACAATTACACTGGTAGAATCTGTGTGATGTAACTACTTAATAACTCTGCAGTATAGAATGAAGGCTTGTAACTTCCAGGAAAGACTCTGATAAATTGCAGCTAATTCAGTCAACTTCAGCTCTTAGCACAGAAGTAGCTATGCATTCCCACCCCCGCAGTCCCATTATGGCAAGTAGCTATGCATGTTTTCCTGCTGCAGCTTACACGGGAAAAGGCAGGTAAGAAGAACCCTGTCCTCCAAATATTAGGGATCTGTGCTCTGACTGCAGATTCTGATCACAGAGGTGCAAATAAAGAAGTAGCAGCTAATGTCGTATCTCCTCCAATTTCTGCAAGCCCATGCCCCTCTGACTAAAGTGGCGTCTATGGCATTTAAAGAGCCAGCATAATTTGTAAAGAGTCAGAACCACTGTATTTCATTATTCACTTTTTGGGAGCTAGAAATTGAAGACTAGGACATTCACAAGCAACCACATATATGGAGGAAATTAGAAAGTCACTGTACATGCTCAGGGAAATGTACAGCTTCAGAAAAGACCTAGGAAGAAGTTAAATTTACACCTAAGGTGATCCTTAGCACAGAGATAGCCTACAATAATAAAAAAAGAGAAGAAAACCAAAACAATCTAAAAACAAACCAACAAAAACCAGGAAACCCTGAGGAAGGGTGAAAATCAAATTTTCAGATACCATATTACCACATTATTAGATTCAAGTGCCCAGTTTCCAACTAAAAATCCAGGCATACAATGAAACAGGAAAACATGGCTCATTTAAAGGAAAAAGTAAATGACCAAAAAGTGTCCCTGAAAAAGAACTGATGATAGATCTACTAGACAAAGACTTCAAAATAGTGGTCTTAAAGATGCTCAAAGAATTAAATGAAGACAAGGATAAAAATCAAGAAAGCGATGAACAAAATGTAAATATCAAGAAAAAGAAAACCTTAAAAAATTAAACCTAAGAAGTTTTGGAACTGAGAAGTACAGTAACTCAAAAAATTTACTAGAGGGATTCAAAGGCAGATATGAACAGACAGTAAAAAGAACCAGCAAATTTGATAATAGAATAATGAAATTATTGAGCCTGAGGAACAGAAAGAAAACAGATTGGAGAAAAAAAGTATTCAGAGCGTAAGGAACCTGTGGGATACCAAGAGGACCAACATACACATTGTGGGAGTCCCAGATGAAGAGAGAGAGAAATGAGCACAGAGAATATTTGAAAAAGTAGTGGCTGAAAACTTCCCAAATTTGATGAAAGACATGAATGTAAACATCAAGAAGCTCAACAAACTCCAACTAGGATGAACTCAGACTCATGCTGAGCTTATTTATTTATATAATACTGAGACATATTATAATCAAAATGTCAAAAGTCAAAGACAGAATTTTGAAAACAGCAAGAAAGAAACAACTTGTGACATATAAGGGATCCTCAATAAGATTATTAGCACAGTTCCCATCTGAAACTTTGGAGGCCAGAAGACAGTGGAGTGGGCTGATAGAATATGCTAAAAGGAAAAAATATCAACCAAGAATCCTATTATCTGGCAAAACTGTCCTTCAAAAGCAAGGGGAAATTTAAGCTATTTCAGATAAACAAAAGACGAAGGAGTTTATTATAATATCCTTTCTTACTAAAAATTCTAAATAGGATCCTATGGTTTGAAATGAACAGATACTAAGAATATACATAAAAGAAGATCAGAAAGGAATTCAAATGTTTCACTACTAAAGGGGGAAAAAAAAGTCGACACAAAGGATCACAGTAATGCCATAAACAAAAGACCAAAAAGCTACAGGCATATAGAAAAAAAAAAAATCAAAATGACAGAAGTCAATCACTCCTTAGCAGTAATTACTTTGTTTTTTTTAATATATGAAATTTATTGTCAAATTGGTTTCCATACAACACCCAGTGCTCATCCCAAAAGATGCCCTCTTCAATACCCATCACCCACCCTCCCCTCCCTCCCACCCCCCATCAACCCTCAGTTTGTTCTGTTTTTAAGAGTCTCTTATGCTTTGGCTCTCTCTCCCACTCTAACCTCTTTTTTTTTCTTTTTTTTCCTTCCCCTCCCCCATGGGTTTCTGTTAAGTTTCTCAGGATCCACATAAGAGTGAAAACATACGGTATCTGTCTCTCTCTGTATGGCTTATTTCACTTAGCATCACACTCTCCAGTTCCATCCACGTTGCTACAAAGGGCCATATTTCATTCTTTCTCATTGCCACATAGTACTCCATTGTGTATATAAACCACAATTTCTTTATCCATTCATCAGTTGATGGACATTTAGGCTCTTTCCACAATTTGTCTATTGTTGAGAGCGCTGCTATAAACATTGGGGTACAGGTGCCCCTATGCATCAGTACTCCTGTATCCCTTGGGTAAATTCCTAGCAGTGCTATTGCTGGGTCATAGGGTAGGTCTATTTTTAATTTTTTGAGGAACCTCCACACTGTTTTCCAGAGTGGCTGCACCAATTTGCATTCCCACCAACAGTGCAAGAGGGTTCCCGTTTCTCCACATCCTCTCCAGCATCTATAGTCTCCTGATTTGTTCATTTTGGCCACTCTGACTGGCGTGAGGTGATATCTGAGTGTGGTTTTGATTTGTATTTCCCTGATGAGGAGCGACGTTGAGCATCTTTTCATGTGCCTGTTGGCCATCCGAATGTCTTCTTTAGAGAAGTGTCTGTTCATGTTTTCTGCCCATTTCTTCACTGGATTATTTGTTTTTCAGGTGTGGAGTTTGGTGAGCTCTTTATAGATTTTTGGATACTAGCCCTTTGTCCGATATGTCATTTGCAAATATCTTTTCCCATTCAGTTGGTTGCCTTTTAGTTTTGTTGGTTGTTTCCTTTGCTGTGCAGAAGCTTTTTATCTTCATGAAGTCCCAATAGTTCATTTTTGCTTTTAATTCCCTTGCCTTTGGGGATGTGTCAAGTAAGAAATTGCTATGGCTGAGGTCAGAAAGGTCTTTTCCTGCTTTCTCCTCTAGGCTTATGATGGCTTCCCGTCTCACATTTAAGTCCTTTATCCATTTTGAGTTAATTTTTGTGAATGATGTGAGAAAGTGGTCTAGTTTCATTCTTCTGCATGTTGCTGTCCAGTTCTCCCAGCACCATTTGTTAAAGAGACTGTCTTTTTTCCATTGGATGTTCTTTCCTACTTTGTCAAAGATTAGTTGGCCATACGTTTGTGGGTCTAGTTCTGGGGTTTCTATTCTATTCCATTGGTCTATGTGTCTGTTTTTGTGCCAATACCATGCTGTCTTGATGATGACAGCTTTGTAGTAGAGGCTAAAGTCTGGGATTGTGATGCCTCCTGCTTTGGTCTTCTTCTTCAAAATTACTTTGGCTATTCGGGGCCTTTTGTGGTTCCATATGAATTTTAGGATTGCTTGTTCTAGCTTCGAGAAGAATGCTGGTGCAATTTTGATTGGGATTGCATTGAATGTGTAGATAGCTTTGGGTAGTATTGACATTTTGACAATATTTATTCTTCCAACCCATGAGCATGGAATGTTTTTCCATTTCTTTGTATCTTCTTCAATTTCCTTCACAAGCTTTCTATAGTTTTCAGCATACAGATCTTGTACATCTTTGGTTAGATTTATTCCTAGGTATTTTATGCTTCTTGGTGCAGTTGTGAATGAGATCAGTTTCTTTATTTGTCTTTCTGTTTCTTCATTATTAGTGTAGAAGAATGCAACTGATTTCTGCACACTGATTTGTATCAGCAGTGGTAACTTTGAATGTAAGTGAATTAAACTCTCATATCAAAAGACAGATATTGGAAGAATGGATTAAACAACAACAACAACAACAACAACAACATGACTCAAGTATGTGTTGTCTGGAAGAGACTTGCTTTAGATCCAAAGATACAAAGATTGAAAGTGAAAAGCTAGGAAAATAATTTCATGTTAATAATAACTAAAAGAGAGGAGCTGCTCTATGAATATCATATAAAATAGACTCTAAACTTAAAAACTATATAAAAGATAAAGAAAGATATTATATATTAATAAAAAATTCAAGGCTGCAAAAAGATATGATTATAAACACTTACTTATCCAATAACAGATTATCAAACCATATAATGAAAAAATTAGCAGGATGAAAGGGAAAAATAGTTATATAGTAATAGTTGACAAGTTCAATACCCTGGTCTCAATAATGTGTAGAACAACAAGACAGAGATAAGTAAGGAAAGAGAGGAGTTGACAACACAATAAATTAACTAGATCTAATAGACACACACAAAACACTCTACCCAACAGAATACTCCTTCTTCTCAAGTACATATGGGATATTTTCCAGGATAGACCATAGGTTAGGCCACAAATTAAGTCTCAATAGATTTTAAAGGATATCATACAAAATATGTTCTCTGACCACAACAGGATGAAGTTAGAAATCAATAACAAGAAAAAACTAGAAAAGTCACATATTTGTGAAAATTAACAATACATTCTTAAACAACCAATGAGTGAAAGAAGAAATCACAAGAGAAATTAGAAAGTACTTAGAGATGAATAGAAACAAAGGCATAGCATACCCAAATTTACACAACATAGTGAAAGCAGTGTTAAAGGGGAAATTTATATCTATAATACTTGCATTAGAAAATAATAAAGATTTCAAACAACTAATTTCACAACCTAAGGAACTTGAAAAAGAAAAAAACTAAACCCTCAGCTAGCAGAAGGCAGACATAATAAACATTAGGAGAGAAACTAATAGAAAAATAGTAGAGAAAAATTAATGGAACCAAAAGTTGGCTCTTCAAAAAGAGCAACAAAATTAACAAACATTAGCTAGATGTAAGAAAAAAAAAACTCAAATTACTAAAAGCAGAAATTAACGTGGTATATTACCACAATTCTGTAATAATAAAAAGAATTATAAGACAGTATACTGTGAGCAAATATATGCCAACAAATTGGACAACTACATGAAATGGAAAAATTCATAGAAACACAAAATCTACCAAGAATAGACCATGAAGAAATAGAAAATATAAATAGACTTATAACTACTAAGGGTATTGGCTCAGTAATAAAAATCTCCCAACAACAATGAAAGAATTCTGGACTAATGGATTCATTGGTGAATTCTACCAAGTAATTAAAGAAAAGTTAACACCAATCCTTCTCAAACACCCATTCCCCCAAATTGAAGAGGATGGAACACTAACTCATCCTCTGAGGCAAGAATTAACCTAGTAGCAAAATCAGACACACATTATAAGGAAAACAAAAACAAAAACAAAACTACAGACCAATATTTATTATGAAAATTGATGTAAAAGTCCTCAATAAAATACTAAGCAAACCAAATTCAGCAGCATGTTAAAAATATTGTATATCACGACCAAGTGGGATTTATTCCTAAAACGCAAGGATGGTTCAAACATAAGAAAATTTATCAGTAGTAGCGCCTGGGTACCTCAGTTAAGCATCTAACTCTTGATTTCAGCTCAGGTCATGATCTCATTATCATAAGATCAAGGCTGGAGTTGCACTGAGTGCTTTGTGTGGAGTTTGTTTGAGATTGTCTCCCTCTCGCTCTGCCCCTTCCCCATTCATGTGCGTGAACACACCCCCCCCCCACACACACACACTTTCGCTCTCTCTCTCCCCCTCCAAAAAAAAAAAAAGAAAATTTATCAGTATACTATACCACATTAACATAATGAAGGGGGAAAAGACTACATGATCATTTCAATTGATGCAGAAAAAGCATTTAGCAAAATCCAATACTCTTTCACGATTAAAAAAGAAAAACATTAAAAAAAAAAAAAAAGAAAAACACTCAACATACTTGGAACAGAAGAAAACTATCTCAATATAATAAAAGCTATGTATAAAAAGCCCACAGCAAATATATTTGACGGTAAAAAAAAAAAAAAAAAAGCCTGAAAGCTTTTTTTGTAAGATCAAACAAGGCAAAGATGCCCACTTTCCCCACTTCCGTTCAATACAATACTGGAAATTCTAGCCAGAATAATTAGGTGAAGAAAGGAAGTTAAATGCACTAAAATTGGAAAGTAAAATGATCTCTGTTGGCAGATTATATGATCTTATATGTAAAAAGCTAAAAATTCCACACACAAAAAAAACATGTTAGAATTAATAAACAAATTCAGCAAAGTAGCAGGACACAAAGTCAATAAACAAAAATCAGTTGCATTTCTACACACTAACAATGAACAACCTGGAAAAAGAAATTAGGAAAACAATTCCATTTACAATAGCTTCCAAAAAGATCCTTGGGAATTAACTAAGGTGGCAAAAGACTTGTATGATGAAAACGACATTTCCGAAAGAAAATAAAGACGACATAAATAAATGTACAGACATTCTATGTTCATAGATTAGAAAACTTAGTATTGTTAAGATGCCAATATGACCCAAAATGACCTAAACATGTAATGTAATCCTCAATTCCCTTTTTTTTTCTTCTGCATAAATAGAAAAATCTGTCCTAAAATTTATATATAAATTAAAGTGATCTCAAATCACTAAAACAAGCCGGGAAAAGAACAAAGATAAAGATTCACACTTCCTGCTTCAAAACTTACTACAAAGCTACAGTAAGCAAAACTGTGGTACTTGCATGAATTCAGGCATATAGATCAATGGAATAAAGAGTCAGGAAATCAATCCTTGCATATACAGTCAAATGATTTTCAACAAGGGTGCCAAGACCATTCAATGGGGAAAAGGCCATCTTTTCAACAAATGGTTCTGGAAGAAGTGGATATCCACAATCAAAATAATGGAACTGAATCTTGAACTAAGATCATATACAAAAGTTAACTTAAAGTGGATTCATGACCAAAATATAGACCCTAAACTGTCAAACTCTTAGAATAATCTGTAGGACAAAAGATTCATGACATTAGATTTGGCAATGAGTTTTGTATATGGCAACAAAGGCACAGGCAACAAAAGAAAAAAATAGACAAATTGAACTTGATAAGAATTTTTAAAATTTGTACATCAAAAGACACTATCAATAGAGTAAACAGGCAATCCATAAAATGGGAAAAATATTTGCAAATTATGTATCTGATAAGAGATTAATATCCAGAATAGATAATTTCTAAACCCCAAGGACAAAAATCAAACAACCCAATTAAAAAATAAGCAAAGAACTTGAATAGACATTTATCTAAAAAAGGTATACAAAAAGACAATAAGCATAATTAAGGATGCTAAATATCACTAATCATTAGGGAAATGCAAATCAAAACTACAATGAGGTAGCATCTCATACCCATTAGGATGACTAATATATATTAGAAGAAACAGGGAGCTAAGATGGCAGAGAAGTAGAAGGACCCTGGGCTTGCCCTTGAATACAGCTAGATAAATATCAAATCATTCTGAACACCCAAGAAATCAATCTGAGGACAGAAAGCACAAATGGCACAACTAGAAGGAGAGAAGAGGCCACATCATGGAAGATAGGAGGTGAGGAGACATGATTTGGGGGAGAAAAGGATCATGGGGTGCTGCAAAAGGGAAGGAGCCCTGATCATGGAGAGGAGAGGAGAGGAGAGAGAGGGCACACAGGGGATCACACAAAGAAAACATTTCCCCAATGTCATTGACTGGGAAAACAGGAAGGGCTGATTGTCATGAGTTTTTACAACCAGTGTAGCTCAAAGACTTCTAAGTTTTGGAGGTCCACATTGTGGCCTGTGTGGAGGCTGACAGGTGCTACAGAGCTCCTGTGGAGAAGGAGAACAGACAGTGGAAGGTGAGATCTGAAGGTCCCCTGTTGTACTGGAAGGGATCGTTCCCCCTTCTTGGAGCACATCTGGGAGATATGGCATTGCCTCTCTGGGGACAAAAGAGCTGGCAGGTGCCATTACTCTCCCCTGCCCCTCAGCATAGGCACAGGGACACCTGCTGAAGGTGGCTAAACTGGACACCGCTTTTTGCTGCACTTTGTTTCAAACTCCAAGTTCCTGCATTCTGGTGAGACTGCCCTTCTGGGACGAACCTGCATCAGCCCCATGTGGCAAGACTCTCCCCCAGAGGACCAGCATAGGTCCACACCATGCCAGGTCCCTAAAGTTGGAGGTTTTATTATTTTTTTAATGTTCATTTATTTGAGAAGGAGAGGAGGGGCAGAGAGAGAGAGAGGGAGAGAGAAAATCCTAAGCAGGCTCTTGTTGTCAGCACAGAGTCCAATGCAGGGCTAGATCCCACAAAACATGAGATCATGACCTGAGCCAAAACCAAGAGTCAGATGCTCCACTGACTGAGCCCCCCAGGTGCCCCACGTTTGAAGTTTTAAAACTCAGTCAGCCTGCCTGGGAAAAAACACAGGTACACTGCATTCACCAGGTGGGCACACAGCCCAGACGCAGGGTGAAGGCAGGGATCTGAGGGATGGAGCAGAGATTGTTCACTGTTCTGTGAGGGCTATCCAGACAGTGACAGGCACAAACTCCTCTCTCTGGGGATGAAAGAGAACTCTGGTGCCACTTCTCTCCCATGCCCCTCAGCATAAACTAACTTCAGTAAGCAGAGCAATGCCAACAGTGGTGGCCTAAACCACGTATAACAAGCCCCGCCACCCCCTTTGTGCCGCAGGTGCTGTTTTACTAGCGCAAGTGCGCCTAAGAACCTGAGCAGCAGGCCCACCCTCCCAGAGGACCAGCACAAACCGCCCCCACACACCAAGTCTACTGACTATAGAGCACTGCAAAGTTTCAGCTCTGGTGAAAATACCATGAGGTCTCTTTTAACAGACTGGAGCACAGCTAGTTAAAACTTGCCAAACTCTGGCCAAGGTCCAAACATTCCCCACTGCAGGCATGGAGAAACTCTGCAGAGGACTGACCTGAGGGAAAGAGCAGCCAAAATGCGGCAGCACAGTGCACACAGCATGCACCAGAAACATTTTCTGAAGCTCTGAGCCCTGGACAGTATATGACCTCTTCTTAATAAAGCCATTACTCTAGGAGCAGAAAACATAACAGGCTTTCCTAACACAGAGGAGACAGAGACCTAGACAAAATGCCAAGACACAGGAATTTCACCCTAAAAGAGAACAAGAAAAGGTCACGGCCAGGGATCTAGGTGAAACAGATGTAAATAATATGCCTGATCCCAAATTAAAACAACAGCCATAAAGATACAAGCTGGGTTTGAGAAAAGCATAGAAGCAGGGAATCCCTTATTGCAGAGATAAAAGACCTAAAAACTAGTCAGGTGGAGATAAAAAAAAAATATTATAACTGAGATGCAAAACTTAACTGAATGTAATGACCACAGGATTGGAAGACACGGAGGAAGGATTAAGTGACATAGAGAATAAAATTATGGAAAATAATGAAGCTGAAAAGAAGAGGGAAAAAATATTAGGTTATAGAGGTAGACTTGGGGAACTTAGTGATACAAAAGCATAATAACATTTGTATCAAAACAATCCCAGAAAAAGAGAAGGGAGAAGAAAGTTTACTTGAAGAAATTATAGCTGAAAACTTCCCTAATCTAGGAAAGGAAATAGACAGCCAAATCCAGGACCAGAGAAATCCCATTAAAAAAAAGGGGGGGGGGGCGTCAAGCCAACACCAAAGTAGATCATAATTAAATTTGCAAAATACAGAGATAAGGGAAAAAATTCTAAAAGCAGCAAGAGAAAAGAAGTCCCTAATTTACAAGGGAAGACAAGTCAGGTTAGCAGCAGATCTCCCCGCAGAAAGTTGGCAGGCCAGAAGGGAGTGGCATGATAATATTCAATGTGCTGAATGGGAAAAATATGCAGCCAACATACTCTATCCAGCAAGGCTCTCATTCAGAATAGAAGGAGAGATAAAGAGTTTCCCGGACAAACAAAAACTAAAGGAGTTCATGGCCACTAAACCAGCCCTGCAAGAAATATTAAAGAGGACTCTTTGGGTGCAAAAAAAGACCAAAAGTGACAATGACTAGAAAAGAACAGAGAAAACCTCCAGAAACGACTTACTAAGCAATACGATGGCACTAAATTCCTATCTATCAATGATCCCTCTGAATGTAAATGGTCTAACTGCTCCGATCAAAAAACATAGGGTGTCCGAATGCATAAAAAAAACAAGACCCATCTATATGCAGGCTACAAGAGACCCATTTTAGACCTAAAGACACCTGCAGATTGAAAGGGAGGGGATAGAGAACCATTTATCACGCTAATGGACATCAAAGAAAGCCAGAGGAGCCATACTTATATCAGACAAAGCAGACTTTTAAACCACAGACTGTAACCAAAGATGAAGAAGGGTACTGTATCATAATAAAGGGGCCTATTCAACAAGAAAATCCAATAATTGTAAATATTTAGGCCCTCAACTTGAAGCACCCAAACATATAAAACAATAACAAAAAATTTTATTGATAATAATACAGTAATAGTAGGGGAATTTAACACCCCACTTGCAGCAATGGATAGATCATCTAAGCAGAAAATCAAACAAAGAAATATATTTTTTATTAAAAATTTTTTCATGTTTATTTATTTTGAAAGAGAGAGAGAGGGAGAACATAAGTGGGGGAGGGGAAGAGAGAGGAGAGAGAGAATCCTAAGCAGGCTCTGCACTGTTAACACTGAGCCCAACATGGGGCCCAACAGTCCCACAACTGTGAGATCATGATCTAAGCTGAAATCAAGAGTTAGCTTCCTAACCAACAGAGTCTCCCAGGCACCCCCCTTCCCCCCAGCACACACTCTTTTTGAGGGCACATAGGACATTCTCCAGAAGAGATTGCATACTGGGTCACAAATCAGGTCTCAACAAGTACAAAAAGACTGAAATCATACCATGCACATTTTCAGACCACAACTCTATGAAACTTAAAGTCAATCACAAGAAAAAAATTTGGAAAAACCACAAATACACGGAAGTTAAAAAACATCTGACTAAAGAATGAACGGGTCAGTCAGGAAAATAAAAGAATTTAAAAAGTACATGGAAATAAAAATGAAAACACAATGGTCCCAAACCTTTGAGATGTAGAACAAGCAGTCATAAGGGGAAGTATATAGAAATATAACCTATAGAAATATAAACCTTATAGAAATACAAACCTCAAGGAACAAGAGGAATTTCAAATACACAACCTAACCTTACACCTCAAGAAGCTAGAAAAGAACAATAATTGAAGCCTACACTCAGCAGAAGAAAGGAAATAATAAAGATTAGAGCAGAAATAAATGATATAGAAACAAACAAAAAAGAACAGAGCAGATCGATGAAACCAGGAGCTGGTTCTTTGAAAGAATTAATAAAACTGATAAATCCCTAGGCAGACTTATCAAAAAGAAAAGAGAAAGGACACAAATAAATAAAATCATGAATGGGAAAGGTAAGATCACAACCAACACCACAGAAATACAAATAATTACAAGAGAATATTACCAAAAATTATATGCCAACAAATTGGGGAATCCAGAAGAAATGAATAAATCCCTTGAAATATATGAACTACCAAAACTGAAATAGGAATAAATAGAAAACTCAAACAGACTGATAGCCAGCAAAGAAATCAAATCATTAATCAAATATCTCCCAACAAACACAAGTCCAGGGCCAAATGGCTTCCCAGGGGAATTCTACCAAACATTTAAAGAGGAGTTAATAACTATTATTCTCAAACTGTTCCAAAAAATTGAAATGGAAAGAAAACTTCCAAACTCACTCTATGAAGCCAGTGTTACCTTGATTCGAAAACCAGACTCCTCTAAAAAAGAAAATTACAGGCCAATATTCCTTATGAACATAAATGCAAAAATTCTCAAGAAGATCTTAGAAAAGCAAATTCAACAGTACATTAAAAGAATTATTCACCATGATCAAGTGGGATTTATGCCTGGGCTATAGAGGTGCTTCAATGTTCACAAATCAATCAACATGATATACCACATTAATAAAAGAAAGGATAAGAATCATACGATCCTCTCAATAGATGCAGAATAAATATTTGACCCAAGTACAGCATCCATTCTTGATAAAGACCTTCAACAAAGTAGGGATAGAGGGAACATACCACAACATCACAAAGACCATATAAAAAAGACCCACAGGTAATATCATCCTTAATGGGGAAAAACTGAGAGCTTTTCCTCTATGATCAGGAATAATATGGAGATGTCTACTCTCACCACTGTTATTTAACATAGTACTGTAAGTCCTAACCACAGTAATAAGGCAACAAAAAGAAATAAAAGGCATCCAAAACATCAAGGAAGAAGTTAAACTTTTACTATTCACAGAAAATATGATACTGTATGTAGGAAACCCAAAAGACTTCACAAGAAATTTTCTAGAACTGGTACACAAGTTCAGTAAAGTCACAGGATAAAAAAATCAACATATAGAAATCTGTTACATTTCAATACACCAAATGATAAAGCAGCAGAAAGAGAAGTCAAGGAATTGATCCCATTTACCATTGCACCAAAAACAATTAGACCTAAGGAATAAACCTAACCAAGAGGTAAAAAGATCTGTTCTCTGATAACTATAGAACACTTATAAAAGAAATTGAAGATGTCACCAAGAAATGGAAAACCATTCTATTCTCATGGATTGGAAGAAACCTATTGTTAAAATGTCAATACTACCCAAAAAAATCGACACATTTAATGCAATCCCTATCAAAATACTACCACGTTTTTTACAGAGCTATAAAAAACAATATTAAAACTCACACGGAACCACAAAAGACCCCAAATAGCCAAAGCAATCCTGAAAAAGAAAGCCAAAGCTGGAGGCATTACAATTCTGGACTTCAAGTTATATTACAACCCTGTAGTCATCAAGAGAGTATGGTACTGGTACAAAAATAGACCCATAGATCAATGGAACAGAATAGAAAACCCAGAAATTGACCCACAACTATATGGTCAAAGCAGAAAAGAATATCCAGGGGAAAAAAAGACAGTCTCTTCAACAAATGGTGGTGCGTAAACTGAACAGCAACATGCAGAAGAATGAACCTGGACCACTTTCTTACACCATACACAAAAATAAATTCAAAATGGATGAAAGACCTAAATGTGAGAGAGGAAACCATCAAAATCCTAGAGCAGGACATAGGGCCTAACCTCTTTGACATTGGCCACAGCAATTTCTTTCTAGACATGTCTCTGGAGGCAAGGGAAATAAAAGCAAAAATGAACTATTGGGACCTCATCAAGATAAAAATCTTCTGCACAGCAAAGGAAACAATCACCAAAAATAAAAGGTAACCTTCAGAATGGGAGAAGATATTTGCAAATGACGTATCTGATAAATGCTCAGTATCCAAAATATATAAAGAACCTATCAATCTCAGTACCTCCCCCCGCCCCAAAAATAATCCAGTTAAGAAATGAGCAGAAGACATGAATAGACATTTTTCCAAAGACGACATCTAGATGGCTAATAGACACATGAGAAGATGCTCAACATCACTCATCATTAGGGAAACACAAATCAAAACCACAATGAGATATTATCTCATATCTGTCAGAATGGCTACAATTGACAATGAAGGAAACAACAGATGTTGGTGAGGATGCAGAGAACGGGGAACCCTCTTGCACTGATGGTGGGAATGAAGACTGGTGCAGCCACTCTGGAAAACAGTATGGAGGTTCCTCAAAAAGTTAAAAATAGAACTACCCTATGACTTAGCAATTGCACTACTAGGTATTTACCCAAAGGATACAAAAATACTGATTTGAAGGGACACATGCACCCTGATGTTTATAGCACCATTATCAGTAATAGCCAAACTATGGAAAGAGCCCAAATGGCCACCAACTGATGAATGGATAAAGAAGTTGTGGTATGTATGTGCGTACACACGCACACACACAAGGGAAGATTAGTTATAAAAAAGAATTAAATCTTGCCATTTGCAGTGATGTTGATGGAGCCAGATTATATTATGCTAAGTGTAATCAGTCAGAGAAAGAAATATACCTATGGTTTCACTCATTTGTGGAATTTAAGAAACAAAATAGATGGGGCACCTGGGTGGCTCAGTCTGTTAAGCATCCAACTTTGACTGAGGTCAAAGTGGCTTGTGGCTTGTGAGTTCGAGCCCCGTGTCGGGCTCTGCGTTGACAGCTCAGAGCCTGGATCCTGCTTCGAATTCTCTATCTCCCTCTCTCTCTGCCCCTCCCCTGCTCGTGCTCTGTCTCTGTGTCTCTGTCTCTGTCTCAAAGATAAACAAACAATAAAAAAATATAGTACATGGAACTGGGAGGGGGGGAAGGGAAAAGAGGTAAACCATACTTATAATTACAGAAAACAAACAGGATTGTTAGAGAGGAAGTGGGTGGGGAGATGGTTTAAATGGGTGATGGGTGTTAAGAAGGGCACTTGTGATGAGCACTGGGTGTCATATGTAATTGGTGAATTACTAAGTTCTTTTTTTTTTATTTTTTTTAACATTTATTTATTGTTGAGAGACAGAGAGAGACAGAGTGTGAGCAGGAGAGGGGGCAGATAGAGAGGGAGACACAGAATCCAAAGCAGGCTCCAGGCTCCAGGCTCCGGGCTGTCAGCACAGAGCCCGATGTGGGGCTCAAAACCACAAATCGTGAGATCATGACCTGAGCCAAAGTTGGACACTCAACCGACTGAGCCACCCAGGTGCCCTATGAATCACCAAATTCTACTCCTGAAACTAATCTGACACTATATGTTAACTAACTGGATTGACTGATGAGAAAGAGAGCACAGGGGAGAGGGGCAAAGGGAGAGAGAGAGAATCTTAAGCAGGTTCCATGGTCAGCATGGAGTCCGACGTGGGCTCAATCCCATGACTCTGGGATCATGACCTTAGCTGAAACCAAGAGTCAGACGCTTAACTGACTGAGCCACCCAAGCACCCCAAGTAATTGTAATTTAAATAAAAACCTGAAACAAAAAAAATGGAATAAAAAACCAGAAAGAAGTGATAGCAAGGTTGTGGAAAAACTGGAACCCTGGGTGAACTGTTCATTGAAATGTAAAATGGTACAGTCACTGTGGAAAACGGTATAGTGGACACTCAAAAAATTAAAAATAGAATTACCATATGATCCAGCAATCCTAATTTTGGGTATTTACTCAAAAGAATTAAAATCAGGGTCTCAAAGAGATATTTGTGTACTATGTTCACAGCAGTACTCACAATAGCTAAAAATTGGAAGCAAGTGTCCACGGACAGATGAATGGATAAGCAAAATGGGGGGGGGGGGAAATATCTACATATATCTATGTAGATATATGTAGATATCTCCAGCCTTACAAAGGAAATAAATTCTGACATATAATACCACATGAATGAACCTTGAGTACATTATCCTAAGTGAAATAAGCCAGTCACAAAAAAATAAGTACTGTATGATTCCACTTACATGAGGTACTTAGAGTCATCATAATCAGAGACAGGAAGTAGAATGGTGGTTGCTGAGGCTGGGGGCAGGGGGAAGAGGTAATCAGGAGTTCTTGTTTAATGCAAATAGAATTTCAATTTTGCAGGGTAAGAAGAGTTCTGGATTGATGATGTTGATGTTTGCACAATAATAAGAATGTACTTAATCCCACTGACTGTATACTTAAAAAGTGGCTAACATTGTAAATTTTGTTCTATGTATTTTACCAGCAAACTGTGAAAGATTTTCTTCTGCTTTTCTCCTCAGCTTCATTGAAATTAAAAACTTACCTGACAGTTTCAACAGCAGACTGGACAGAGGAGAAGACAGAATTGGTGAAGCAAAGAAATATCAGGAGAAAATACTCAAGAAAAAGCATAATAAGGAAGAAGTTTTTAAAAACAGAGAAGAGAGTAATTGATGTATAGAATACAGTTTAAAAATAAACTTACAACATGTCTATAAATCCCAGAAGGAGAGGGAGAGATTGGGGCAGAAATAATAACTGAGGAGATCATGGTCGAGAATCAAACTCCTAACAGGATAAATGCAAAGGCAGTTTTCCCCAGTATCCAGCCTCTGCCTGGGCCCAAGCTAATATTCAGTCCTTTTCCTGATTTGTAAACTACCCTCAGGCAACAAAATGATGCCATTATCAGCTCACATAGGAATAGGTCTTCCCTTCTCAAGAATCTTTTATCTAGTTTGTCTGGTCCTATTGCTTCCACATTTCTCTGTCTTAAAAAATAATTTTTGCAATTTTTCCATTATTTCTTAATTGTTGCAGATGTAGTCTCCAATTCTCTAATGAAAATTGGAGTGCCAATCTTCTGCTAACAATCAATGGATATCAACTTTGGTACAGAAGCTCCCTTGTATTACATTTTATTTAGAGAAAAAAGCAATTAAAAGCATCATTTCAGAAATTTGAGAAGCCTAAACATCCATTAGTCTTAATGACATTTTATTTGAATGAATGTCCATGAAAAATAAAGAAGTTTCATAAATTCCTTAATCAGTGTTAAAAGCCCATAAAATCTCAAACATTAAAATTTTTTAAAAACATAGGTCATAGGAATATGGAAAGATGATATATAAGTGTTGTATTTAGACCTTGCTTCTATTCACAATATGATTATTATTATACACTTATAACACAACAGGCTTGAATTAAGAAGCTCTTTTCAGTTTTCTGTGAAATATACAGGTGACTAGATCCCTATTTCAGTATCCTTTGACCTCATTGAGCTAACACATTGCTATGACCATAACTTTGGACAATAGTTTGCTGCTAAATGTCTAGCAACTGACACTTCAAGAAAAAAAAAACAAACTTTAATTTGTAGCATTTGCCAATTTCCATGGTACAAATACTCCCATTATGTCTGTTTTTAACCTACCAATATAAAGTTACTGAATATGGGGCTTGGGAAGAGATACGAACAATTGGTTTGTCATTTGTGACAACATGGAGAGACCTCAAGGGTAAATAAGTCAGACTGACAAAGACAAATACCATATGATTTCACTCATATATGGAATCTGAAAAAACAAATGAATAAACAAAAAGCAGAATTAGACCTATAAATACAGAGAACTGATGGTTACCAGAAAGAAGGGGGGGGGGGGACGGGGAGGAGATGGGCAAATGGGTAAAGGGGAGTGGGAGATTCAGGCTTCCAGGTATGGAATGGAGTAAGTCATGGGAATAAAAGATAGAGCATAGGGAATATAGTCAGCAATATTGTATGCATGGTGACAGGTGGTAGCCCCCCTTGTGGTGAGCACAGCACAACATATAGAGAGGCTGAATCACTACCTTATACACCTGAAACTAATGCAACATTGTGTGTCAACTACACTCAAAACCAAAGAAGCAAACAATTGGCTTGCATAAGCCAATGCCAACCAGCCTCCCTATGCCCCTGAGTTCCCAGGATTGGCTAAGCACAGGGCAGTGAGAGGGAATGCTTTAACAAAGCCCATTCAGGCTCCCTTGAGGCCTTATCACAGCCATTCTTATGTGGTCTAAGTGAACAGAAGATGGCCTTGAATGATAACCCTCCTTATCCCTTGGCCCATTATTCATTTTACACAGGCAACTCAGAAACCTAGCATCTCCTATGGAAGCACTAAGAGAATAACAATAAAATGAAAAAAAAATCCTAAAATCCAGGGTGCTGTTCCACCTGGGACATTTATTAAGATGCTATACACAGATTTCAATTGAGAGCTAGTTCTCAATGGGAAAGGAATTTCAGTGGAAGGTGGGGAGAGGCCAGTGGCAAAAACATAGTCTGGAGCAGCTACTAGACATACAGTTACTCCAAGAATAAGTAGCTGAGGAGCCTAAGAAGAGCCATTAAGCTCCAAAATGTCAGGGTTGGAAGAGCTCTTGAGGATCACATAAGTTTTACTTTCCACCCAGGACACTGGTGTCCCCCACAGAGCAATCTCAACATCCCCTGGAATTCAGAGATTTCTTTTTCACTCTTTACTCAGTTTCTCTATATTTTAATCAAGTAATATCCAAACAAAATTATGACTCTGATAGTCTTAAAATATGTCGAGAATTTATGTCTTCACCAGTGACAAAACTTAAAAAGGGATAGGAATGTTTCATGTCGGTTACAAAGTTCAGATGACTAACTCAGCCAAGATCCAGAACTGACACTGGCCACAGACACAGGAGAGGCAAGTGACTATGCTAACACCACAAATCTGTCATCCTTCCCTTAAAAGAGTCTATTCCTCTTGGGTCTTTCTAAGTCTGATAATTGATTAATACAGCATTAAGGGAGAAGAAATAAGGAGAAACCTCAAAGCAGAAGGAAGTTGTTTACTTCTTCTATGCCATACTTTTTTTTTTTTTTTTATAATTTACAGTGGATACTTAGAGGCAAAAATAAGACACTATCCAGAATTTAGGAAGGCAGTAGATTTGCCTTACAGAATTATGACTCAGCACATAATAGGTTACAAGAGAGATATGCAAAAGCATCTTAAAAGACAGTAAACTTTGACTGTAACCCAAATGAATATATGAGTACAACTCAAGAAAGCATGTAATAGGGTGGGGTTGATTAGCAAAGGAAACTTAGAAAAAGGTAATTCAGAGGGATTAAACTTAAACTACATAAAAAGTATACAGCAGAAAGTATACAGCAAGAGGCCAATGTTGGCAGAACTTTTAAGTCCTTACTGGTAAGGTCCTCTCTATAGTGCACTAAAGGATTTTAAGCCTTCTTATCTGGCGAGCAGAACCTCATCTAAATAAATGCCTTTATTCTGTTTGCCTATTCCCGGAGCATTTACCTTTCCAGAGAGCTCTGCTTCTTTATGGTGGATGTGGTTCAAGAGGAGAGAGTGGAAGATAGGGTGGTTATCTGAGAATCACCTAGTGTACTTTCTACAGGTTTTGGGGACACCACAATGGAGAAGGCAAGTAGGCATGTATGGGCTGAAATGCCCTTCAGGTGACTCCTGATATCCCACCCCTTTCATCCATCCCTGAATATCACCAGACTTTTAAAAAAGAGTATATTGGGATACCTGGGTGGCTCAGTCAATTAAGTGGCCAACTCTTGGTTTTAGGTCAGGTCATTATCCCCTGGCTCATGAGTTCAAGCCCCACATCAGTCTCTGCACTGACAGTGTGGAGCCTGCTTGGGATTCTCTCTCTCTCCCCCTTCTCTCTGCCCCTTCCATACCTGTGCTCTCTCAAAATAAAGAAAAAAAAAACTTTTTTACAGAGTACATCACACCTACATGAAATTCTAGCCAACATGACAATTATTATTTCTTTTCATAAGTTAGTAAATTATTAAAGTGACATACACAGCAATTCCTGTGAGTTTAGCTAATGTAAAGCTACTTTGAGTAACTAATTCACTCTCAGCAAGCCAAAATCACTTTCTGGTGCTCAGAATTGATGACTGAAATCTGGACTGAAGTGAGATCACCTGGTTAAATGGTAGCCAGTTGTTCAACTTCCTTGATGCTACCTCGTGAAGAGAACTCAATTTTGGGTAACACGATGTGGAGTGACTAAGAGTGTAAACTCTTTCCAGTCTCTGTCTATAAGATGGGGATAATGATACCTTCCACATAGGGTGGCTGTGAGGAATGAGATAACAATGATAAAGAACCTGGAACATCCTGGGGCGCCTGGGTGGCTCAGTTGGTTGAGTATCCAACTTTGGCTCAGGTTATGATCTCACAGTTTGTGGGTTCGAGCCCCGCATCAGGCTCTGTGCTGACAGCTCAGAGCCTGGAGCCTGCTTCAGATTCTGTGTCTCCTTCTATGTCTGTCCTTCCCCCACTTGTTCTCTGTCTCTCAAAAATAAATAAATGTAAACACACATACACGCATGCACGCACAAACCTGGAACATCCTTAGTGTGGCAGAAGGAGGCTAGATGCTCGTCAATCCAATTTCTTGTGCACAAAGAAATGCTACATTTCTCAGTCTCCTTTGAAATCAGATTGAGACCACCACATTCTGCCTACTGGGATGTGGGGTAGAAGTGATACACATCACTTTCAGTACTGACCATAAAAATTTTCTGCACAATTACCCCTTCTCTCTCTTCCTTTTTAATGGTGCTTTTGGAAGCCACATGTTGTATGTATGTATGTATGTATGTATGTATGTATGTATGTATGTATGTATGTATGTATTTTGAGAGAATGCATGAGCAGGGGAAATGGGGCAGAGGGAAAGAGAATCCCAACTAGGCTCCACACTCTGCATGGAGCCTTACATGGGGCTCAAACTCAAGAACCATGAGATCATGACCTGAGTTGAAATCAAGAGTTGGATGATTCACCAACTGAGCCACCAGGCACCCCAGAAGCCACATATTTAAATGACAATTTCACAGGTTACAAAAAAAACTGAGATCTGGAGTCACTGCCAAGCAGACAGCCCCAAGCAAAGCCTTTAACCAGCACTGGATAAGGTGTAAGCAAGAAATGAACCTTTGTGGTGCTAAGCCACTGAGCCTTGCGAGCTGTGGTTAGAGCAGCGAGTATAAATTCCTCCAACATAGAAATTGGTATCCTGAATTGAGATGCTGCTGAAAGCAAAAGCCTAGAATTTGTGCCAGTGCCTAAAAAATCAGCACTGAGTGGCAAGCAAACCAATGTTGGAGGCTAAAAAAAAGAAAATCAAAATACATGTTAAGCAGTTCCATACATTTGGTGAAACATTAGAACTTGAAATACCATATTGTGACCTGGATGTCAGATCACATGTCTAATGACCTTGGAGCTTTAGGGGAAGAATTCAGAAGGCAGGATGCTACTAGCATGTGTTGCCTACTATTGGCTGCATTTGACAAGGTATTAAAAGAAAGAGATGAATTCCTAAGAGAATCAGCTTGCTTGTAAGCAGAAATGAAACGAATAGAGAGTCCAGGAATTTTTCAGGATTGTAAAATCGGACTGCTTCTAACTCTAAAGTGTTAGAAGAAAGTGGGTATGGTTACTGGCATATGAAATAGACTGAAAATAGATTAGAAGCCCACTACATTTTTGAGGGGATTAGATTGCCTAAGAAACCATGAATCTGGACTAAAAAAAGGCTTTGACTGTTCAAAACTTAGAACAATTCTTAAAATTTCCATGAGCCAGGCAAGCTTCAAAATCTGCACAATTCCCCCAAAGAGCATTTTATATGTGGTTAAGAAAAATTATGCACTGAGGGGTAGGGGGTGGGGTGGCTCCTGGTTCCTCCAGGAGGAGCCACCCCTGGAGGAACCAGGAGCCACAAAGAACAATGAACAAGAGAACTGTTCCCAGAATCAGGGTATAATCAAAGAATCACCCACCTCATGCATGGATGCATTTATAACACCTGCCTAAACTGAATTCCAGAATTGCTCCAGACAAGTAGTTGTACAGCGTCTCTACTCTTCCTGTTTCTGATGGAGTATTTACTATAGTTATCCCAGCCCTGTTCCATCGGTTTATATTGGTGTAAGGGGGACAGACAAAGAGAAGCATATAAATTTCTATTTATTTTATCAGTTGCCAAGCTAATAAAAGCTGCATCTGGACTTGAGGAAGACGACTGCATGACACCAGGGTTCCTGAACTTTAAGCAAGGTGCAGGTACTAAGTGTACCCTTGAGTGGTGAGTATGTGTTATGTGTGAAACAAGAGTAAAAAAAGACCTTTATGACCAGATGGACAATCTATGAAACAGGCTTGCTAGATGTTCACCAATTCTATTTTCCTCATCTTGAGCCCATGGAAGACTACATTTCCCAGTACAGTTTGCAATTAGGTTGAAACAATAAGAATGGGTTCTGGCCAGTGGGATGTCAATAGAAGTGATCCTGCATAGCCTCTGTGCTGTCTGATAATAGGACCACTAAACTTAAATTAAAAAAGACGGGGCGCCTGGGTGGCTCAGTTGGTTAAGCGTCCGACTTCAGCTCAGGTCATGATCTCACAGTTTGTGGGTTCGAGCCCCGCATCGGGCTCTGTGCTGACAGCTCAGAGCCTGGAGCCTGCTTCACATTCTGTGTCTCCCTCTCCCTCTGCCCCTTCCCTGCTCATGCTGTGTCTCTCTGTCTCAAAAATAAATAAAACATTAAAAAAAAATGAAAAAAAAAAAGAATTCAGCTTCTCAGTCACATTATATTTCAAGTGCGCAATAGTCCTATACTTGGTGGCTACCATACTGAATAGAACAGATATGAAATATTTCTTTCATCGAAGAAGATTCTATTCAACAGTGCTGGTCTAGCCCTTCTGCAGTGAACTTGACAGTCATTCCCTAAATGAGATCAAGGCTCTGGAGGCCCAAATAGTGATTCTAAGGATTAGGACAAATTTCATAGGTTCAAGTGTCAATTGAAATAATAGATTCCTGAAAGTAATCAATTAAGTGGCCAATGGGTAGAACAGTCCTACTTATGTCTATAGCAGAAAGTTGGGGACAATGGGAGTCTTTGCTACTTTAATAACAATGCTATCTTCCTCAACACTGAAAAATGTTTGTATCATTTACCTGATTATGGATTTGCAAAGTGCTATGAAAATAAGCCAACAGATTATCCTGACTTCTACATTGATATCCCTTCAGAAATCTTATGAGCACTCTTGAATTATGCTCTCTATGAAGGGAGAGTTTGTAAATCAAAGGTAAACCTCAGGGCTTGTTGAAACAAATTCCTAATCAATGTAGTCCTAGGATGCCTGTAAAAATGCTTTTGGAACTATTGAATATTGTCCAAATTATTATTAGGGCCAATGACTGCCAGTGTGACTGAAAGATTCCCTGTGGGAGTCATAAAACTCCAACCTAGCAGAATCAGGTTAACCAGAGCATTTTGTGAAAATTTTCAGAAGGAAATGAAGTGGATTGTTTTTCCTAAAGAAAACAGAATCCACCATAATTTCCAACCTGAACTGGTTATCTGTCTTGATTTGGTTACTTGAACATTTCTCCAAAAGAACCTAATGGGTAACAAAGCATCATTTAGCACACTAGCGTTTTCTCTGATGATTCTGACAAGGTCAAATGGCCCATGTTATTCTGGAGCCACAGATGTTGTCTATTTGTTTTTCATGTATGAGTATGTGTCTATATGTATCTAAATGTTATAGTCCCTTTTTAAGATTTTGCCCTTCTGCACATTCCTACACACAAACACATCATACTGGTAGCATTTTGAGGCTAAAGACAAACAGCATGATTCGACCACTATGTGGCCATATGCAAAGTCTCTTAATTATTCAGGACCTTGGTTCACTCTACTTTAAAAATGCATACATAAAAAATAAATAAAATGCCTGCATGAACAAAATAATCCCCAAGATACATTCTTATTAACTTACATTATTTATGACTTTAATATAAAGGAGAACCAAATAGAAAAATATATTAATAAATCTGCTACTTAAAATTTCATTGTCCAGTTTAACCATTTGTTAGTGTTAGGTAAGAATATTTGACTTATTTATTATGCCCATAAATAAATTAAACTTTGTTTGAATTTCCCTATGTATTCTTGAATTCACAAGAACCCCTGGCTATAACGGCAAACTATCACGCCATTGAATGCCATCTCACATTTGCCATGATACAGAATTTGACCAAACCAAACGTATATTTTTGTCCTATTAACTGAAAAATTGCCCTGCTGACATCGTTATCACATGTGAGGTTGCATCTATCTAACTTTGGGTCACTCTAATCTTTCAGATATCCCTTGTTCATCAGGTACTTTTGAAATACCACAAGTAATCATTGGTGCCTGGGTGACTCAGTCGGTTAAGTGTCCAACTTCGGCTCAGGTCATGATCTTGCAGTTTGTGGATTCAAGCCCCAGATCGGGCTCTGTGCTGACAGCTCGGAGCCTGGAGCCTGCTTCCCATTCTGTGTCTCCCTCTCTGTCTGCCCCTCCCCCCGCCCACACTCTGTCATTCTCTCTCTCTCAAAAATAAATAAACATCAAAAAAATTTTAATATAAACACCACAAGTAATCAGATGATACTTAGAGAAAATACTTTATCTTTGTCAATATCCACTAACACCTTCATAGGAAAATAATGTTCAACCAGGACGCAAGACCATAGTGTGAAATAGTGCCAGACCAGGAACCAGAAAAACTAAATTTGGGTCCTGGTTTCCATTTAACCTAATAAATATATAGAGAGCAACCACTGCATCCAAAAATGATTGGCTGGCATTTGGAGCTATAGTAGGAAATAAGACAAAAATATCTTACTAATTTATTGGGGAATATAAGCATTAAACAGGTAATTGCAAGTGTGATGAGCATTTCCAAGGGTGATAAAAAGGGTTCCATGGGAACATAGAAGGCTTTTACTCACTCAAGGGGATAAGCTCAGAAAGAAAATTAAGTGAGAGTTCTCCAGACAAAGATAACGGAGAATTAATCCAAACAGTGGGAAAAGCATGTGCAAAGGCTTAGATGTAAAAGAGAGTATCATACCTATGAGGAATTAAAGGAAGTTCAGACCAGCTAGAGTATAGAGAATAGGGGAAATAGTCTGAGATAAAGATAAGGTACACAGGAACAACAGTGTAGAAGACCCCAAAAGAAAGTTAACCGTCTGCAGTTTTGGGAAGTCCTCCTAACCTCTCTAAGTCATTGTAGTATAGGAGATTAGGTAGATGGACTCTAAGGACCCTTCCAGCTCTGAGGTTCAAAGGATCCATGATGTCCAATTATTCCATGTCCCAGAAGTCCACTAGCTTAAAATCAAGGCTTCAAAGAAAAGCAGATATTTAGGGTAAACCTTAGCCTGACATCTCAAGCAATTTTTCAGTATTCCATGAATTTCATGGATATCTCTGTATGTTGTTATGGCAAAAAAAAGCACAAAGATGCCAAATATCCATGCTGTGTGGTCTAGTCATTGAGTGAAGATTCTGAGATTGTTAGGTCTTTGGACCTGCTTTTGACCTTTGCTGACTCACCAAGTCTCTATTTGTCCCTCTGAAATCATCATGGGGTACTGAAATGCTTCTCATAGGACAGTCATGATGATTACACTGTATAAAATGTTTTAAGAATCTGAAATGAAAGGCATGGGCAGTATAATTTGTTCAGTTCAGCCTGGCCAAATAAGTTGCTTGAATTTCAGAGAGATGACATTTCCTGATATTCTTAGGTGCGAGGTAGAATAATTTGGCTCAGAACAAAGTTCCAGTAAGCACAGTCACAGCTGGCAAGTAACAACTGCCAGGACTGTGTGCCTTATAAAATCAGAAAAATATCTTTTTCGTTCTGCTATATTTGGGACAACTAGACGGTGTCAGGGCCAAAGCTCAATAAATATTTACAGAACATGCAAATTAATAACGGTATCTATTGATACAGTTTATGTTGACTCAATTTACCTTGAACATGCAGTAAGAACTCATAAAAATCATCAAGGATACTAACCCACATTTTCAAAACTGGCCCAGCCCCTCTTTTGTTGACCCATTCTGATTAACTTTGTGTAAATCTTGCTGACTTCCTTGGTTTTCCAAACTTAGTTTGGCTCAGTCACTCCATGTTAAATTTCCTTTAATGCACTCCTGTCTTGGAAAATCCATTTTTGATTCTCTACTCCAGCTTAACTTAGCATCTCACTTTTTTACCAAATGCTAATATTAGACTTTTGGAATAACACACACCATGACTAGAACCTTTAACCTTCTAGTGATACAGAATAAGCCACTTAGGAAACCAAAGTCCATGCATCACTAGGAAGACCTTTGTTGCATTAATGGCAAAAATTGCTTCCTTTAAAATTTTTTTAATGTTTTATTTATTTTTGAGAGAGAGAGAGAGAGAGAGAGAACACGAGCAGGGGAGGGGCCGAGAGAGAGGGAGACACAGAATCCAAAGCAGGCTCCAGGCTTTGAGCTGTCAGCACAGAGCTTGATGCGGGACTCGAACCCACTAACTGTGAGATCATTACCTGAGCCAAAGTTGGCCGCTTAACTGACCAAGCCACCCATGCGCCCCTGTTGCTTCCTTTAAATTCAAGTCATTTAACCGAATTCTTTACCTTAGAGAAACACTAAATAAGTCTACCCCTCTTTCACACAATAGTCATTCAAATGTATAAAAATTAGTGATCATATTCTATCTTAAGCCCTTTACTGGAAACTCAACCATCTTATAGGACATAGTTTTTAAATCATCTATCTTTCTGATAAATTTGAGTACAAAAAAATAGAAACTGTAGGCAAGAGCCACCATACCCTAAGTTATGGAAACTGGTAAACCAGGAGAAAATGTTTACAA
The DNA here is from genome assembly GCF_028749965.1 of Puma concolor. Lineage (NCBI taxonomy): Eukaryota > Metazoa > Chordata > Mammalia > Carnivora > Felidae > Puma > Puma concolor. The sequence continues at coordinate 43,852,807 of NC_141683.1, forward strand.
GACATATCACAAACAAAAGCTAATATCCCTAATATGTAAACAATTCATAATAATTAAGAATAGAGGCCCCAAAATCTGATAAAAAAGACAGGCCAGGTAAAATTAGACAATTCACAAAAACATATTTAAAATGGCCCTTAAGCATATGAAAAGACATTCAATCTCAATTAGATTTTATCAAAATAAGTTAATGCAAATTAAACTATACTGAGATACTATCTCTTATCCATTAGAAGGGTAAAAGATAAAAAATAAACAAAAATCAAATAAACAACACAAAACCCCACATTTTGTTAGTTGATGCTATGTAGAAACAGGTACTCTCATACACTGTTGATGGGAATATACACTAGTATAATTTTTTTTAGAGGGGAATTTAGGCTTATGTAATAAAAATATATATGTGCTTACTTATCGACCCAGCAAAAGAGTCAAGACAATTATTAGAAGCAGTTGGAGGAGTTTATACCAAAGATACACTCCACAGTGTAAAAATACACATACAGAATTATAATTGCACAGTATTAGAAACAATTTAGATCTAGCAAAGTGATTGAATAAACTATGGTACATCCACACAATGCAATACTATGTAGCTATAAAAAGAATGAAGAAGTTATCTATGAACTGATACAGACTCATTTTTAGGGTATAATGTTAGGAGAATAGAAGCAGCCTTCATAAGAGTGTCTGTACTATGCTTAGAGTGTAAGAGGGAAAATACAAAAATATATATAAATGTGCTCATTTATGAAAAAAAGAAAATAGAATAAACCCTAAACTACTAAGATTTGAGATAGTAGGTTGAAACAGGGTAAAAAATGGAAATGTGGTACAAGAGACAGGAGAGTGACACTTCTTGATTAAAAAAGAAATTACAGTTTTGTCTTAGAATAAGGATAGTATCTCACATACTTAAAGGATAGGTGTATGATTAAAATGGATGGTGGGGAAGACGACCCCAAATGGGACATAAAATCAAATTCTATTATCAATAACATAACCACACTGAAGAGGTAGTGGTGGTGAATAACTCATCAAAGTAACTTTGGAAAACTTTGACTACATACTCTAAGGATAAAAATAAAGAAAGAAAAACTGTATATAAACATTGTACTTTCATTACTAGGTTTATTTCCCACAGGTTATGGGTTAGTTATTCTGAAACTCCTTTATGTGTATTCTGTGAGACAACAAATATATTGCGGATAATGAGAGTTAGGTTGCTCTTTGTCAGAAAGGGGTTGTGAATCAGGAAAGGAAGAAGGCTAGAGTAAGTCTTGTGGGCTTGGATTTATATGGGAAGCATCAGTATAAGCTCAAGGATTAAAAAATGTATACAGATAGATATACAAATACCTCTAGGTGTGTGTATACATTCATACATACAGTTCATAGCTCTACTGAGAATGCCTAAAAAGCAATTATACTCTTAGATCAATGAGCACAACTAGTGCCCATTCTCTCTAGAAAAAGTAACTGTCTTAATAAAATACATTCTCAAAAAAAGAACCAGGGCTCCTCAAAGAAAGGGCACATTTCAGGCTAGGGTAGGAAAAGTACAAGATGAGCTTGGAACATCTTGTGAGGTTAGGATTTATAAAATGCTCAAAGCATAAAAGGAGAAAAATACTCATATCAAAAGGACACTTTTGCAGCCAACAAAATGAGCTCCCAATGACCAAATCCTGAACAATTTGAGCATAAAAATAATTGATTATAATGTTGGGTTATAAGTCATAGATAAAAAATAAAATTCAGAGTCCACACAGATATAAATAAATAATTGAGGGGTGCTTGGGTGGCTCAGTCGGTTGGGCGTCCGACTTCAGCTCAGGTCATGATCTCACAGTCCGTGAGTGTGAGCCCCACGTCGGGCTCTGTGCTGACAGCTTGGAGCCTGGAGCCTACTTCAGATTCTGTGTCTCCCTCTTTCTCTACCCCTCCCCTGCTCATGTTCTCTCTGTCTCAAAAATAAAAACATTTTTAAAATAAATAAATAATTGAACAGTTACACAAAGGTGGGGGGAAGGAAATCTCTTCCTTGAATTAGACTAGAATTAATAAATGGAGAAGGAATATTAGAAATAGAAAATCATCATTTAACAAACACCAAAGTCATAGTTGTTAGGCAAGAATCATCAATGGAAGCTAAAATTAGACAAAAGTATGAGAAAAAAGATACACTGTCTCAAAGTATCTCCTGATAAGATACTTATTTATTACAAAGGAAAAAATACAGTGGAGAGCCTGACAGATACCGCCCTCACCAAAGATAACATCACCAGCAATGGGACAAATAAAAATTGTATGCCTCTTGATATGATGCACCGAGAGGGACAAAACATCATGTCTATGTCATTCTTAAAAATATGAATAAACTGAATTTAACCACAGGGAAACATCCTACAAGTTTAGGGACATTGTCTAAAGTAACTGAACAGTACTCTTCAAATATTAAGGTCATGAAAGACAGAAAAATGGAAGAACTGTTCCAGACTAAGAGACAAGATAACTAAATGCAATGTGTGATCCTGGATTGGATCTTCAATCGGATCCAATCGGGAGATGACATACCTGTGATAACTGGCAACACGTGAACAAGGTATATAGAATACCAAATAAAATTGTATCATTATTAACTTCCTGATTTTTATAACTGTACCATGGGTGTTATGGGCTGAATTGTGCCCCACCACCCAAAAGTCATGTGTTGAATCCTAACCCCCTACTACCTCAGAATGTGACTACATGGAGACAGGGCCTTTAAAGAGGTGATTAAGGTAAACTGAGGTCATATGGATAGGACCTAATCCCATATAACTGATGCTCTTATGAAAAGAGATTAGCGCCATGACAACACTGATGGAGGGATGACCATATGAGGATACAATGAGACTATATGAGGACACAATGACTATACGAGGCCATCTACAAGCCAAGGAGATGGGCTTTGAGAAGACTCCAAACCTGCTGACACTTTAATCTTAGATTTCTGACTTCCAAATCCATGAGAAGATAAATTTCTGTTGTCTAAGCCACCTAGTCTGTACTATTTTATAACGGCAGCCCCAGAAAACTAATACAACATACAATGGAATGTTATTTAGCCTTGAAAAGGAAGGAGATTTTGACACATGCTCTAACATGGATAAGCTTTGAAGATATCATAGCAAGTGAAATAAGCCAGTGACAAAAGGGCAAGTACTGTATGATTCCACTCTTATGAGACAGCTAGAGTGGTCACGTTCCTACAGACAGAAGGAAGAATGGTAGGAATGGAATGTCCTACAGACAGAAGGTAGAATGATGGCTGCCAGGGGCTGAGGGAGGAGGGGGATGGGGAGTTAGTATTTAATGGGTACAGAGTTTCAGCGATGCAAGATGGAAAGAGCTCTGGCAATTAATGTGGTGATGGTTGTACAACAGTGTGAATGCACTTAATGCCACTGAATCATATGCTTAAAAAATGGTTAAAGTGATAAATTTCATGTTTTATATATTTTACCAGAATTAAAAATAAAAATAGAGAAGAGGAGAATTTGGTTACATAGGGTGAAGACCAATGGGGAACAAAAACATGATGATAGAGGGAGAGACGAGGTGGTGCAGTATGAGCTAAGGAGCACCATGGATTTCTGGGAGGCCCCAAAAGCTAGAAAAGGCAAGAAAGGATTCTCCCCTACAGTCCTAGGAGGGAGCATGGCCCCGCTGACACACCTGGTTTCCAGCCTTCAGAACCGTAAAACTATTTAGTTTTGTTGTTTTAAGCAAAGTAAAGAAGGGAGGGAAGGAGGGAAGGAAAGTGAGAGAAATAGGGAAAGAAAAGAAAAAGGGGAAAAAAAAGGAAATCATGAGACTGAGAGCCCGTCTGAAGTTCTGTTATACATAACACCATGTTATATATCTAGCCAGCTTGGAATGGGTTCAAGAGAGTGAACTATCATTATTTCATGTGGATTAAGTGCTTGAAATGTGCAGGTCTGAAGCATCTATAAGTGCATCTGCCCAAACAACAGCCAAGGATCATTCTTTTCCCTGGAGAATACACTTGTCTTTGTAAATCATTGCCTAAACACAGAATTACCCAGAAGAAAGGGTGAAGTAGATAAACTTTGTCTCCTGTGACCCCACTTCGACTTCTCCCATGCTTGCTTTTCACCAGAGCAATAATGGTGGTGGGCAAATTGTAAAACAGTTAGGAAACTTGCTTCTATTTGTTTTATGTTCACTTATCCTTTTACTCGCTCATATTCAACAAACAACTATTAAGTAACTTATATGTTCTAAGGAGCAATTCATTTAGTTGACAAACATTTATTGAGCATCTGCCATATGCTAGACATTGGCCTAGGTGTCAGAGATATGGTAGTGAACAAAACAATATCCCTGTGGCCACCATGAAAATGCACATCACAGAGCTCCTACTGAGGGAATGCCATTAACTGCCAGCACCATCTGCTGTGCTCTGAAATCTATCACCATATTCCTGCCCGGGCTATACTTCCCACAGGCTGTTCCCAGATAATGACTAAACTTAGCAGAGGCACTAGAGCAAACCAGGTCCTAGAAGACATAAGACTCCTCTGACAGATGATTCTGACTGAGCTTCATGAAATTTTCTTCAAACTGTGCTGCCATCTATGGTCTTCCTTCTTTCCTTACTTCCTCCTTTTTTCCATCTCTCCTTCACAAGAGTCAAAACTGCATCATAGTCTAACCTCTTTTCCAGCTTCCTCTGGTTCCGTTCCCATACTCCTTTACTAGTGTTTCCCCAATAAACCTCTTGCAAGTGTAATCCCATCTTGGTGTCAGCTTTTGGAGGACCTTGACTAACACAGTCCCCACCTCCCGGCTGGAGGGGCCATAGGGAGCAGTTAAGAACATGCATTCTGGAATCAGACTGCCTGGGTTTGAAGCCCTACACTGCCACTTACCAACAGTTTATTTCATCTCTCTCCCTGCCTCAATTTCATTGCAGACTCTGACTCAGTTTCATCACCTGTAAAATGAAGGTAATAACAGTAAACTAAACTTGCAGGGTCATTGTTAGGACCAAACATATTATATGTAAGTTGCCTTGATTGGAGCAAGGGTGAATGGTCTGTGTACATGCTAATCATTAAAATAGGTTGCACTTTAGTGAAGGAGCTAGACAAAAGCACACAAATACCAGTTGATGATAATTATAAGGTGAATATAAGGAGAGTAATAAGATAGGGTGACTAATTAGATTAGGAAGCCAGGAAAAGTCAATAAGAAAGAGTCCACCATGTTGAAATCTGGAGAAGGGCTGATCAGGCAAAGGAAACACCTTGTGCAAAGACCTTGAGGCAAGAATGTGCAGTCATGGGGCGCCTGGGTGGCGCAGTCGGTTAAGCGTCCGACTTCAGCCAGGTCACGATCTCGCGGTCCGTGAGTTCGAGCCCCGCGTCAGGCCGTCAGGCTCTGGGCTGATGGCTCAGAGCCTGGAGCCTGTTTCCGATTCTGTGTCTCCCTCTCTCTCTGCCCCTCCCCTGTTCATGCTCTGTCTCTCTCTGTCCCAAAAATAAATAAACGTTGGAAAAAAAAAAAATTAAAAAAAAAAAAAAGAATGTGCAGTCATGCTTTAGAAAGATCAAGAGGGTCAGAGAAACTAGACAGTAGTGAACAACAAGAAGGATGACAGGTAGGAAAACAAGAAGGTAGGCGGAGGCCAGATCAAGGAGGGCTGAGTAGGCTAGAAGGAGTTTCATTTCAAGCATGAATAGACACTTCTCTAAAGAAGACATCCAGATGGCCAACAGGCACATGAAAAGATGCTCAACGTCGCTCCTCATCAGGGAAATACAAATCAAAACCACACTCAGATGTCACCTCACGCCAGTCAGAGTGGCCAAAATGAACAAATCAGGAGACTATAGATGCTGGAGAGGATGTGGAGAAACGGGAACCCTCTTGCACTGTTGGTGGGAATGCAAATTGGTGCAGCCACTCTGGAAAACAGTGTGGAGGTTCCTCAAAAAATAAAAAATAGACCTACCCTATGACCCAGCAGTAGCACTGCTAGGAATTTATCCAAGGGATACAGGAGTACTGATGCATAGGGGCACTTGTACCCCAATGTTTATAGCAGCACTCTCAACAATAGCCAAATTGTGGAAAGAGCCTAAATGTCCATCAACTGATGAATGGATAAAGAAATTGTGGTTTATATACACAATGGAGTACTACGGGGCAATGAGAAAGAATCAAATATGGCCCTTTGTAGCAACGTGGATGGAACTGGAGAGTGTGATGCTAAGTGAAATAAGCCATACAGAGAAAGACAGATACCATATGTTTTCACTCTTATGTGGATCCTGAGAAACTTAACAGAAACCCATGGGGGAGGGGCAGGAAAAAAAAAAGAGGTTAGAGTGGGAGAGAGCCAAAACATAAGAGACTCTTAAAAACCGAGAACTGAGGGTTGATGGGGGGTGGGAGGGAGGGGAGGGTGGGGGATGGGTAGTGAGGAGGGCACCTTTTGGGATGAGCACTGGGTGTTGTATGGAAACCAATCTGACAATAAATTTCATATATTGAATAAATAAATAAATAAATAAAAATTAAAAAAAATAAAAAAATAGAAGGGGATTCATTTCTTCTTTCATTTACTCAATGTGTATTTGTCAGCCACCCAACTAAGTAGCAAGAACCCCAGCAATTCCGTTTCTACATTTTCTAGTTACATGAGTATTGGCAACAAGCAGCAGTAGCTAAATAGTGGTAGTAAAGCCCAGGCAGTACTCAGTCATACAAGAGGCAAAACCATCTTCTGAAAACATTCCTTCTTTGTATTTTAACTTGACTCAAATTTTCTGCCCTTGGCACATTTTTTTTCCCTACTCATAGACATTTTTGATTTTTCACATATAATTATATTATTTACATACATTTACATAATGACCTATATGTTTTTTACATATGGAATTATATATAAAACAACTAGATTCAGTTTAACTGTCAAAGTTCTGATGGCTTGAAAACAACAACACATCCAGCAACTCTGTGATTGGCTATTATTCTAAGCATTGCTATGTTCTATTTGCCTCAACTTGACTGTACTGCAAGTGCTCTGGTGGGTCAGTGAGTACCTTTCATTAGGTGGCAAAGTTTGGCAACCACTCTAGCAGTTACACTATAGTCCTGAGATGCCCAGGAAGGGGTGTTTGTTTTACCTCGTTGTGTACTCTATTGTGAAGCCAGAGACAAAAGTTTTGTGTCTTCGAGGTCCTGAGCACTCACTTAGTTCTTAACATAGAGCTATATCTGCACAGGCCCACAGTCACTGAATTCATCAGCGACTTCATTTCCTTGTTTATAAAGTGGGGATAATGTACCTTTTCTACTTGCCTTTGCAACCTGAGTGAGTGAAGTTTTCTCCAGTGGATGCCCCTGAATCTGGAGCCATGAGGCAAGGAGAGGATTTCAAAGTTATTTTTGTTTAGCCCTTTTCCCCACAAGTTCAGTGAAGCTGAAAAAAAATCTTTAGCTGAAATTCTAGGTGGGGAAGTGATAACTAGAGTGTTGAGATAGACAAGCTGTTGTGTTTTCATCCCAAATTAGAGTCCTGAGGACAAGAATAGCATTTGCAGTAGCACTTGCCTGGGAAAAATTACAAGGGAATTCAGTCTCCAGGTTTCAAGCTGCAGGTTGGTAGTTTTGAGTCCTTCCCCAAGGGTTGCCTTTCTCTCTGTTAAAATCTATGGACTCTGCAGGGAACACAGAGGTTTCCCTGTTAGCTACCTCTGGTTGAGGGGAGGCCCTATGCCTTTTACTGGCCCGTGGGCTTCAACTTTTCAGTCTGCAAAATAAAACGTATAATCAACCTATCTTCCTCCAAAGGTTATTGGTGAGGTTTACTAGTAACTATGTATGAGGGAGAGAGAGGGAAATTTAGAGTTAGAGACAGAACAGTTACAGAAAGCATTTCCTGGAATCTTAACCTTGAAGAAGAATATATGATTGGCTGTACTCTAGGCTAAATAAAGGACCATAGCATCAGGAAGGAAATATTCCCTAATTTTGGGTTATGAAGGATTATGGAGGAAAGAAAACAAGACTTCCCTAAGGACATCATTTTTCCTGAGGTTATCCTTTAGTCTAGAGCAGTGGCTCTCAAGCTTCTCAGAGTCATTTGTTGAGCCCAATCCAATACTTTCTGAGAGAATCGCTGGGACTTCTACTTCTGGCTAAGAGGGAATAACATAAACTATGTTTATTTTCCCACTGAAAACTGCCAAAAAATGGGCAAAACATATAAAACAATGGTTTCTAAGACACTGGACATAAGAAAACAAAGGACAGTGAACTCTGAGTCACAGGAAAGAAAAAAAAGTCTTATGATTACCCCAGCTTGCAAGCCTTGAGAAAATTGCTAGGTTTGTGCAAGGCAGAGCCTAGCTGACTACTTGAGCTGGAAGGAGGAAGGTGAGACTGTGGCAAAATTAAGTCGGTAGAATTCTCAGGACAGAGTAACAGAGAAAAAAGCTACAGAGAGAGAGAGCACACTTTAGATTTCTGCAGATCTCCAGTATTCATATGAGTATTGATCAATGCAAATGTGTAAGAAAATGAAGACTGGTGGGAACCATCTGAAAGGATTGAAGATAATAATGTCCAGCAGTCACACAGGGTCAATAACAGTGTCTATTCTCAACACTTTGAATGGAAAACCTCAAGATTCAAGAGGCAATGTGTAGATTCAACAAAAGGTTTTTGCTTCAGTGGTGGGAATAAGTACCCCTAAACTGATAACTGTTCAGTCCTGCCTAACTAATCTTAAAACAGCAAAGAATTAGTGTTTCCAAATAATTTAACTTGGTCCCAGAACTAAGCTCAAGAATATTTGTAAGAACACAAAAATATTTAGCTTTCAAAAAATATATATATTTAGCTTTCAACATGGTAAAATTCACAATGTTGAATGTTTACAAAAAAAAATTACTGGCCATAAAAGAAGAAATTGCAACCCATAATGAGAAGGTAAATAAAATCACTGAAAATAACCCAGAACTAATATGGCCAATGATATTGTAATATTGTTGCATGACAGATGCTAGGTACACTTGGAGTGAGCATAGCATAATATATAGAGAAGTTGAATCACTATGTTATATACCTGAAATTAATGTAACATTATGTGTCAGCTAGAGGCAAATTAAAAAAAAGAAAAAAGTAAAAAGAAATCACTTTTGTTAATATGATGAGCTTGATTCAGGAGGGAAAAAAAGAAAGAAAGAAAATAACCCTGAACTGATACTAGAATTACCAAAGACATTGAAACAGTTTTATGCTGTATTCTATATAATTTAAAAGTAAGTAGAGACATGGAATATCTAAAAAAGACCTAAGACAAACTTATAGAAATAAAAACTACAATGTCTGAGACAAAAATTCACTGGTTGGGAATAATAGATTAGACATGGCAAACCAAAGATTTGCAAACTATGAAAACAAAGCAATAAAAACTATTCAAAATGAAACAAGAAAAGAAAAGGATAATTTTTAAAAAATGAACAAAACAGGGGCGCCTGGGTGGCTCAATCGGTTGAGCGGCCGACTTCAGCTCAGGTCATGATCTCGCGGTCCCTGAGTTCGAGCCCCGCGTCGGGCTCTGTGCTGACAGCTCAGAGCCTGGAGCCTGTTTCAGATTCTGTGTCTCCCTCTCGCTGACCCTCCCCTGTTCATGCTCTGTCTCTCTCTGTCTCAAAAATAAATAAAACGTTAAAAAAATTTTTTTTTAAAAAATGAACAAAACACCAGTGAGCTGTGGGATACTTTCAAGTAATCTAATATAAGTTTAATTAAAGAACCCAGAGTGCAGAAGAGTATTAGAATAAATATTTGAAGAAATAATGACTGAAATGTTCCCAAATTTGATGAATATAATAAAAACAGATCTAAAAAATTCAACAAACCCTATGCATAAGAAACATTGATAGAATTACACCAAGGCACATCATAATAAAATTTCAAACCAGTCATAGAGAGAAAACCTGTTGTATATAAGTGATGAAGCATGGAATATACCCCAAAAACCAAAGGCACACCTTACACACTATATGTTAGCCAATTTGATAATAAATTATATATATTTTTTAAAAAGCGAAATTAATAAAAGACACATGATCTACAGCAGAAATCTTGAAGGCCAGGATAGAGTGACAAACTTACAGAAATAACTACTCTATTTAGAGTACTGAAAGAAAAAAAAAAAACCCTCCTAGTCAAGAATACTATACTCAGTGGGGCACCTGGGTGGCTCAGTTGGTTAAGCATCTGACTTCAGCTCAGGTTATAATCACACTTTGTGAGTTCAAGCCCCATGTCAGGCTCTGTGCTGACAGCTTGGAACCTACAGCCTGCTTCAGATTCTTTCTCCCTCACTTTCTGCCGCTCCTCCCCTGATCCCACTGTATCTCTGTCTCTCTCTCAAAAATACACATTACAAATTTTTAAAATAAAAAAAGAATACTATACTTGGCAAAATTATCCTTCAAAAATGAAGAAGAGATAAAGTCTTTCCCAAACAAAAACTAAGGGAATTTCTTATCTACTAAACCTGTCTTACAAAAGCTGCTTAAGAAAATTCTTCAATCTAAAAAGCAACACAAAAACATATGAAAGCATACATTTCATTGGTAAAGGTAAATATTTAAACAAACAGGATAATATAACACTATAATGGTGATATATAAACTACTTTTAGCCAGGCACTCAGGAAAGATGGCAGAGTAGGAGAATTCTAAGTGCACCTTGCCCCACAGACACATCAAGGTAACAGCTACATCTATGCATCTATCTAACTCTGAAAATGACCCAAAGACTGGCAGAACAGACCTTACACAGCTCATCATAGAGAGGCGGCCACATAGAAAGGAGAAGGAGGGCTGGAGATGTGTTTCGGAGCCAAACTTCCAGCATGACCCACCACAAATGGGAGAGACAGGACAAGAATGGAGAAGTGGGAGGATCAGACCCTATGTGGGGCACCCCTGGCACTGGGGATCCACACTGGGAAGATGAGTCCCCATAACATTTGGATTTGAAAGCCAGCAGGGCTTAACACTGGAAGTTTTAAAAATCTACAGTTTTAGCCCCATTAGATCTGGAGAACAATAGGAAACTGAGTTCTGGCCCTGAAGGAGCCAAAATACTAAATAACTTGCTTGGAGACATAGAACAGGGGCAGCACTTTGAAAAGCATCTGGGGTATATGTAAAGAAGAGCTATTGACCTACCTTAGAATTAATCAAAGAGTCAGGAATCTACAGGAGATTTCTCCAGGAATAAAAGTGCTGGTGGATGCCATTTGTCTTTCCTCCCCCAGCCTATATAGTCAGATGCTTGTGGGAGCCAGTGCTAACACTTTCCATCTATTCTGCAAACACTGAATGTCCTGTCCTGGCATTCTCCTGAAGACCTGCCACATCCAACCAGCTCACTTCAGCATATGTCCTTCCAAAGCAACTTCTGCCCTACCACACCCATCAGGTAGCCCGAGCCGGAAACAGTGCCACTCCAAAGTGACTACTGCCCTGGGGAAGGGGGAAATAACCCCACATGTCATCTCACCTGCAGATCCTACAGCCAGACTTCTTAGCTGGCTGTGCAGGGAACAAACTCTGCCATGTGCCAGCAGCTACAGCAGAGAGGGTAATTGCAGACAGCTAAGATGAGTGACAGCCCATTCACCAACAAGCTTATGGTGGCCATAGACAGGCTTCTCGACAGTACAGGAGGAGCCCCTGCCCAGTGCAACCACAGCAGGCAAAGTGGGTCATTAGAGCTAGCTTGGCTGAAGACAATTGCAGCTTAGTCAAAACAGGAGGGTGCACACAGTCCACACAGGGGACATCCTGTAACACCTGGTTCTGGTGACCAGGGGAGACTGCACTATAGGGCACCATAGGACTTCTTCTACACAAGACCATTACTTTCAAGACCAGAAGACATAGCTGATTTACCTAATATGTAAAAACAAACACAGAGAGTTAGACAAAGAGAAGAAACAGGGATGTGCTCCACCCAAGTAAAAGAACAAGACAAAATCACAGTAAAAAAAGCTAAATTAAATGGAGATAAGCAATATACATGATAAAGAATTCAAAGTACTGCTCATAAAGATACTCAGTGGACATGAGAAAACAGTGGATAAACTCAGTGAGAACTTCAACAGAGATTTTAAAAAAATACAAAAAAGAACTAGTCAGAGCTGAAGACTCATTAACTGAAATAAAATATACACTAGAGGGTATCAGTAGCAGAGTAGAGGATGCAGAAGAACAGATCAGAATTCTGGAAGACAGGCTAATGGAAAGCAACCAATCTAAACAGCAAAAAGAAAAAAATTATTAAAAAAATGAGAATAGATTAAGAGAACTTGTGACATCAACAAGCATAATAATTTTCATATTACAGGGATTCCGGAATAAGAAGAGATAGGGGTGCCTGGGTGGTTCAGTCAGTTAAGCATCCAACTTCGGCTCAGGTCATGATCTCACAGTTCAAGGATTTGAGCTCTGCATTGGGCTCCACACTGAGTGTGAAGCCTGCTTGAGATTCTCTACCTCTCTCTCTGCCCTTTCCCTACTCATGCTTTCTCTAAACAAACAAACAAACAAACAAACAAACAAACCTAAAAAAACAAACAAACCAGAGACAGAGAAGGGGACAGAAAACTTATTTGAAAGAATAGTAGCTAAAAATCTTCCCTAACCTGGGGAAGGAAACAGACATCCAGGTCCAGGAAACAAACAGAGTCCCTAACAAGATAAACACAAGGAGGTCCACACCAAGGCATATAATAATTAAAATGGCAAAAATTAATGTTAAAGACAGAATTTTAAAAGCAGAAAAACAACACAGTTTCATATAAGGAAAACCCCATAGGCTATCAGCCGATTTTTCAGCAGAAACTTTGTGCACCAGAAGGGATTAACATAGTATCTTCAAAGTGATGAGAAGAAAAAACCTACAACCAAGAATACTCTGCCTGGCAAGGTTATCATTCAGAATAGAAAGGGAAATCGTTTCCCAGACAAACAAAAGTTAAAAAGTTAACACCACTAAACCAGCCTTTTAAGAAATGTTAAAGGGAATTATCTAGGTGTTTAAAAAAAAAAAAGCCATGACTAGAAGAAAATTATAAAAGGAAAAAATTCCACAGGCAAAAGTAACCATATAGTAAATACAGTAGATTAATCAGTTATAAAGCCAGTTTGGAAGTCAGAATACAAATGTTGTAAAATCAGTTACATCTACAAAAATTAGTAAAAGTATTAAAAGATGTAAAATGTAAGATCATGTAAAATATGAAAAGGGGAGTAAAAATTTAGTGCTTTTGGAATGTGTTCAAACTTAAGTGACCATTAATATAGACTGCTATACAAATAAGATGTTATAAACCATGAATCAAAAATCTATAATGGATACCAAAAAATAAAATAAAGAGAAAGGAATCCAAGCATAACACTTAAAGTCATCAAACCACAAAGGAAGAGAGCAAATAAAAGAGAAAGAAACAGAGGGGAACTACAAAAACCACCAGAAAACAATTAACAAAATGGCAATAAGTACATACTTGTCAATTTTTACTTTAAGTGTAAATGGTCTACGTGCTCCAATCAAAAGGATAGGGTGACTGAATGGATTAAAAAAAGACCCATCTACATGTTGCATTCAACAGACTCACTTCAGACCACACACATATACAGACTAAAAGTGAAGGAATGGAAAACATATACCAGGCAAATGCAAACAAAAACAAAAACAAAAAAAACTGGGGTACCAATACTTATGTCAAACAAAATAGATTTTAAAAGAAACACTGTAGCAAGAGACAAAGAAGGGACCTACATAATAACCAAGGCAATAATACAACAAGAGGACATAACAACTGTAAGGATCTATGCATCCAGCATGGTAACACCTAAAAGATAAAGTAAATATTAACATACATAAAGGGAGAAATTGACAGTAATACAATAATAGCATGAGACTTTAATACCCCATTTACATTAATGGAGATTTCATCCATACAGAAAATCAACAAGAAAACAATGGCTTGGATGACACACTAGAACTGAGGGACTTAACAGATACATACAGAAGATCCCATCCAAAAACAGCAGAATAAGTGCACAGGGAACATTCTCCAGGACAGATCACATGTTAGGCCACAAAACAAGTCTCAATAAACTAAAGAAAACTGAAATCATATTAAGCATCTTTTCCAACCACAAGAGTTCAAAACTAGAACTCAGTTACAAGAAAAAAACTGGTAGAAAAAAAAAAAGCCACAAATACAAGAAGGTTAAAACAACATGCAACTAAACAATCAATGCATCAAAGAAATCAAAGAGGAAATAAAACATTCATGGAAACAAATTAAACTGGAAACACAGTGGGTAAAAATCTTTAGGATGGAGAAAAGCAGTTCTAAGAAGTTTGTATGATACAGTCCTACCTCATAGAAGCAATAAAAATCTCATATAAACAAACCCAACCTTACTTCTAAAGGAGCTAGAAAAAGGAAAAAAAAAAGTCCAAATTTAGTAGAGGAAAGGAAATAATAAAGGTTAGAGTGAAAATAAATGAAATAGAGACAAAGAAAACAGTAGTTGGTTCTTCAAAAAGAGAAAACAAAATTGATAAACCTTTAACTAAACTCATCAGGAAAAAAAGACTCCATGAAATCAGAAATGAAGGAGAAATAACTGACACCACAGAAATACAAAGAATTATAAGAGAATATTGTGAAAATTAAATACCAATAAATTGGACAATGCAGAAGAAATAGATAAAATCCCAGAAACATACAGTATTCCAAAATTGAATCAGGAAGAAATAAGAAAATTTAAATGGACAAATTACTAGTAATGAAATTGAATCAGTAATACACAGAAATCTGTTGTGTTCCTATACACTAATAATGAAGTAGTAGAAAGATAAATTAAGAATTCCATTTACAACTGCACCAAAAAGAATAAAACACCTAGGGATAAGTTAGATCAAGGAAGTGGACAAACTATACTCTGAAAACTATAAAACATTTATGAAAAAAACACTACACAAACAAATGGAAAGATATACCATGATCATGGTTTGAGAATTAATATTGTTATGTCTGTACTATCTAAAGCAATCTACAGATTCAATTCAATACCTATCAAAATACCAATGGTATTTTTCACATAACTAGAATAATCCTCAAATTTGTATGGAACCACAAAAGATCTAAAATAGCCAAAGCACCATTGAGAAAAAACAACAAGCCCGGAGGTATCACAACTCTAGATTTCAAGATATACCACTAAGCTATAGTAATCAAGACAGTATTGTATTGGCTCAAAAATAGACATACAGATGAATAGAATAGGATAGAAAGACCAGAAATACCCACACTTATATGATAAATTAATCTATGACAAAAGGAGTCAAGAATATACAGTGAGGAAGAGACAATCTCTTCAATAAATGATGCTGGGAAAACTGGACAGTTGCATGCAAAGAATGAAACTGGGCCACTT
Source organism: Puma concolor (assembly GCF_028749965.1). Lineage (NCBI taxonomy): Eukaryota > Metazoa > Chordata > Mammalia > Carnivora > Felidae > Puma > Puma concolor. The sequence goes on from NC_141683.1 coordinate 43,868,361, forward strand.
TCTTACACCAGAAACAAAAATTAACTAAAAAATGTACTAAAGACCTAAAAGTGAGGCCTGAAACCATAAAACTCCTAAAAGAAAACATAAGCAGTAATTTCTTGCATAACAGCTTTAGCAATTTATTTATGGATATGTCTCCTCAGGAAAGGGAAACAAAAGCAAAAACAAACTATTGGAGCTACACCAAAATAAAAACCTTTTGCACAGTAAAGGAAACCATCAACCAAACAAAAAGGCAACCTCATGAGTGCAAGAAGTTATTTATAAATGGTATATGATAAGAGGTTAAAATACAAACTATATAAAGAATTTATACACCACCAAAAAAAAAAAAAAAACAACACAGACAATCTGATTTAAAAACTGACAGAAGAGGGGCGCCTGGGTGGCGCAGTCGGTTAAGCGTCCGACTTCAGCCAGGTCACGATCTCACGGTCCGTGAGTTCGAGCCCCGCGTCGGGCTCTGGGCTGATGGCTCGGAGCCTGGAGCCTGTTTCCGATTCTGTGTCTCCCTCTCTCTCTGCCCCTCCCCCGTTCATGCTCTGTCTCTCTCTGTCCCAAAAATAAATAAACGTTGAAAAAAAAAATTAAAAAAAAATAAATAAATAAAAACTGACAGAAGAACTGAATATAGGAAAAATGGACAAAGGAATTTTATTTTTCCAAAGAAGACATATAGATGTCAAACATACACATAAAATGATGCTCAGCATCACTAATCATCAGGGAAATGCAAATGAATCTCACAGTGAGATTTTGCCTTAAACCAAAGACAAGAAGGATCAAGTGTTGGTGAAGATGTGGAGTAAATATACCTTTGTGCACTGTTGATGAAAATGCAAATTGGTGCAACCACTGTGGAAAACAATATGGGGTGTTCGCTCAAGCAATTAAAAATAGAAATACAATACCATTCAGTAATTCCAATATTGGATATTGACCCAAGGAAAATGAAAATGTGAATTCAAAAAGAGATATGCATCCCTATGTTTACTGCAGCACTATTTACAGTATCCCAGATATGGAAGCAACCCAAGTGTTTATCCAGAAATGAATGGATTAAGAGGATGTGGTGTATATATACAATAGAATATTCCTCAGCCATAAAAAAATAAAATTAGTTCTTACCATTTAGAGAAACGTGGATGGACCTAGAGGGTATTATGCTAAGTGAAATAAGTCAAAGACAAATACCATAGGATTTCACTTACATGTGGAATCTAAAAACAAAAACAAAACAAAACAAAGCAAAAAGACCGAACAGACTCTTAAATACAAAGAACAAACTGGTGTTTGCCAGAGGGGAGGTGGGTGGGTCAGTGGATATGGGAGATTAAGAGATACAAACTTTTAGCTATAAAATAAATAAGTCATGGAGATGAAAAGTACAGCATAGGGAATATAGTCAGTAATATTATAATAACAATGTATGGTGATAGATGGTGACTACACTTGTTATGGTGAGCATTAAGTAACATAGAACTGTTGAGTCAATATGTTGTAAACCTGAAAGTAGTCTAAAGTTGTATGTCATTTATACTTCAATAAGAAAAATTACTTTAAGTCTGATATGAAGGTTAAGAGATAAAACTTTGTTAATGGATACCTAATATAAAAAGAACAAAACTTTAACTATGAGGACACAAAGCATAAAGGAGGGAATAAAAATTGTAAAATATTTATTATGATTGAAGTCAAGTTGTTATCTTTAAATAGGTTATAACTACAAGATATTTTATGCAAGACTTCAGTTAACCACAAAGAAAAAAAAGATGTAATAAGTATGAAAAAAAGATAAAAAGAATCAAATCACTACAAAAATTTATCAAATAACAATAAAAGACAGCAAGAGAAGAGAGGGACAAAACAACTACAAAACAAAAAACAATAAAATGACAATAGTAAGTCCTTACCTGTCAACAATTACTCTAAATGTAAATGGATTAAACTTACAAATTAAGAGGAATAGAGGGTCAAATGGATAATAAAAAGCGAGATCTAGCAATATGCTTCCTACATGAGTCTCAATTTAGACTTACAGACACACATAGGCTGAAAGTAAAGTGACAGAAAAAGACATTTCATGCAAGTGGTAACCAAAACAAAACAGGGATGGTTGTACTTATATCAGGCAAAATACAGTTTAAGTCTAAATGTTAATTCTTTGTCTAATGCTAAGAGGATCAATTCAACAGGAATAAATAACAATTTTAAATATATAAGCACCCATCAGAGAAAACAACATAACTATATAAAGCAAACAAATATATAAAACAAATATTGACATATCTGAAGGGAGATAATGATAGCAATACAATAAGAGTATGGAACTTCAATATCCCACTTAAAATAACAGACAGAACAACCAGACAAAAGATTCCATAAAGGAACAACTGATCTGAACAACACTATAGACCAAATGGATCTAACAGATAAATACAGAACTTTCTACCCAACAATAGAAGAATACACATTCTTCCTAAGCATACATGGAATACTCTCCAGGATATATCACATATTAGGTCACAAAACAAGTCTTAACAAACTTTTTAAAAGATTGAAATCATTCCAAGTATCTTTTCCAACCACAATGGAAAGAATAGGAATCAATAATAAGAAAATTGGGAAATTCACAAATAAATGAAAACTAAACAACACACTCTTGAACAACCATTGAGCCAAAGAGAAAGTCAAAAGAGAATTTTAAAGTATCTCAAAACAGAAGAAAATGAAAGTATAACACATGAAAACTTACAGGAATACAGAAAAAGCAGTACTAAGAGGGAAGTTTAGTGATAAATGTCTAATTTAAAAATGTCTCAAATAAACAACCTATACACCTCAAGAAACGAGAAACAGAAGAATAACCCCAATATTTGAAAAAAAGAAAATAATAAAAACTAAAGTTGAACTAAGTCAAATTGAGGAAAAATAGAATTGACAGTCGCTTTTTTGAAAAAATAAAATTGATAAACTCTTAGGCAAAAAAAAAAAAATAGAAGATTCAAATAAGTATAATCAGAAATGAGAGAGGAGACATTACACTAGACATACCAAAAGTAAAAAGAATCATAAAGGCTATTATGAGTAATTATACTTCAACAACTTGGATAACCTAGAAGAAATGGATAAATTCCTAGAAACTCACAACCTACCAAAACTAAATCAAGAAGAGATAGAAAGCCTTAAAGATCTATATCAAATAAAAAGATTGAATCAGTAATCAACAACTTACCAACAAAGAATCACCCAGGACCACAAAGCTTCACAGGTGAATTCTACCAAATATTCAAAGAAGGACTAATACCAATTCTTCTTTAATTCTTCCAAAAACTAGAAAAAGAGAAAGCACTTCCAAATTCATGTTATGAGGCCAGAATCATCCTAATACTAAAACCAGACAAAGACACTACAAGAAAAGAAATAGGCCAATATCCCTAAGGATCACAGAGGCAAAAATCCTTAATAAAATACCAGAAAACCAAACTGGACAAACACATTAAAAGAATCATACACCATGAGCAAGAGGGATTTATCCCTGAGATGCCAGAATGGTTCAACATATGCAAATCAATGTGATACATCATGTTAGCAAAATAGTTCAACACCCACTTATGATTAAAACTCTCAACAAACATAACTGTATAGAAGAAATTTAACCCAACATAATAAAAGCCATATCTAATGAGCCCAAGCTAACATCATAATGGAAAAAGAGTAAATGCTTTCCTTTCAAGATTGAGTGCAAGGCAAAGACCCTCTCACCACTTCTTTTTATCATAGTACTGGAAATCCTAGCCACAGCAATTAAATAAGAAAAAGAAATGAAAGTCATCCAAATTGGAAAGAAAGTAGTAAAGTGATCACATACATAGAAAACTATAAAGATTCAATAACAGTAATAAAAACTGTTAGAAAATAATCCATGAATTCAATAAAGTTTCAGGATATAAAATCAACAAATATCAATCATATTTCTGTATACAAACAATGAACTCTCACAAAAGAAAATAACTCCATTTACAATAGCAATATAAAGAATAAAATACTTTGGGTTAAACTTTGCCAAAAGTTGAAAGACATGTACCTTGAAAATTATAAAACATTGATGAAGGAAATTAAAGATGACACTGATAAATGGAAAAGCACCCTGTGTTTGTGGGTGAAGGAATTAATATTGTTTAAATGTCCATACTACCCAAAATGATCTATAGATTCAACATAATCCCTATCAAAGTACCAATAACTTTATTCACAGATATAGAAAAACAATCCTAAAAAATCCCTTGGAATTATAAAAGAAAAACAAATCGACAAAGCTCCTTTGAGCAAGAAGAACAAAGTGGGAGGTGTAACACTTCCAATTTTGTAATATATCACAAAGTTGCAGTAATCAGAACACTGAGGTACTGGCATAAAAACAGGCATGTACACTCTAGAAAACAGTGTGGAGTTTCCTCAAAAAATTAAAAATAGACCTACCCTATGACCCAGCAGTAGCACTGCTAGGAATTTACCCAAGGGATACAGGAGTACTGATGCATAGGGGCACTTGTACCCCAATGTTTATAGCAGCGCTCTCAACAATAGCCAAATTATGGAAAGAGCCTAAATGTCCATCAACTGATGAATGGATAAAGAAATTGTGGTTTATATACACAATGGAGTACTACGTGGCAATGAGAAAGAATGAAATCTGGCCTTTTGTAGCAACGTGGATGGAACTGGAGAGTGTGATGCTAAGTGAAATAAGCCATACAGAGAAAGACAGATACCATATGTTTTCACTCTTATGTGGATCCTGAGAAACGTAACAGAAACCCATGGGGGAGGGGAAGAAAAAAAAAAGAGGTTAGAGTGGTTGAGAGCCAAAGCATAAGAGACTGTTAAAAACTGAGAACAAACTGAGGGTTGATGGGGGGTGGGAGGGAGGGGAGGGTGGGTGATGGGTATTGAGGAGGGCACCTTTTGGGATGAGCACTGGGTGTTGTATGGAAACCAATTTGACAATAAACTTCATATATTGAAAAAAAAAAAAAACAGGCATGTAAACCAATGGGAAAAAAATAGAGTCCATAAATAAATTCATGCATCTACAGTCCACTGATCTTTGACAAGTGTGCCAAAACACACAATGGGGGAAAGGATAGTTTCTTCAATTAGTGATATTGAGAAAACTGGATATCCACATGCAGAATGAAATTGGACACTAGTTTTACACATATGTAAAAAACAATTTAAAGTGATGTAAAGATTTACATAAAACCTTAAAGCATAAAACTAGTAGAAGAAAACATAGGGGAAAAGCTTCTTGATATTGGGATAAACAATTATTATTTTTCTGATATAATACCATAAGCACAGGCAACAAAGGCAAAAATAGATAAATGGGGTTGGGATTTCATCAAACTAAAAAGCTTCTGTACAGCAAAGCAAATAATAAACAGAATGAAAAGCCAACCCACAGAATGGTAGAAAATAGTCATAAACCATGTAGCTGATAAGGGATTAATATCCAAAATCCAAAATATATAAGGAACTCCTATAACTTACTAGCCAAAACCAAATAATCCAATTTAAAATGGGCAAAGAACACAAGTAGACCTCTCAAAAGAAGAAATACAAATGGTCAACAGGAATATAGAAAGGTGTTCAACTCACTAATCATCAGGGAAAGGCAGATCAGAACCACAATGAGGTATCACTTCACACCTGTTAGAATGTCTATCATGTAACAATTGTTGGTGTAGATATAGACAAAAAGGCAACCCTTATACACTGTAAATTGGGATAGGATTATAAACTGGTATAGCCATTATAGAAAACAGGATGGACATTTTTGAGAAATTTCCAAAAAATTAAAAATAGAACTATCTTATGATCCAATAACCCCACCACCTCTGGGTATGTATCCAAGGAAATGAAATGAGAATCTTGAAGCAATATCTGTACTCCCATATTGATTTCAGCATTATTCACAATAGCCAAGATATGCAAACAACCTAAATGTTCCTCAATGGATAAATGGATTAAAAAAATGTATCTATCTATCTATCTATCTATCTATCTATCTATCTATCTATCATCTACCCACCTACCTAACACACACACACACACACACACACACACACACACACACACCCCACATGCAGTATTCAGCCTTTAATAAATCATGCCATTTGTGATAACATGATGAACCTGGAGGACATTATGCTAAGTGAAATAAGTCAGAAACAAATTTGCATTGTATCTTTCTTATATATGGAACCTAAAATACTTGAACTCATAGAAGTAGAGAGTAGAATGGTGGTTTCCAGGAACTGCAAGGAGGTGAAAATGGGAAGATGTTGATCAAAAGTTACAGTTTCACTTATACAAGATGAATAAGCTCTGGAGACCTAATGTATACAATGTGACTATAGTTAATAATACTGTATTGTAGGGGCACCTGGGTGACGCAGTCGGTTAAGCATCCGACTTCAGCCAGGTCACGATCTCGCGGTCCAGGAGTTCGAGCCCCGCGTCAGGCTCTGGGCTGATGGCTCAGAGCCTGGAGCCTGTTTCCGATTCTGTGTCTCCCTCTCTTTCTGCCCCTCCCCCGTTCATGCTCTGTCTCTCTCTGTCCCAAAAATAAATAAACGTTGAAAAAAAAATTAAAAAAAATAATAAAAAAAATAAAAAAATAAAAAAAATAATACTGTATTGTATACTTGATAGTTGCTAAGAGGGTAGATCTTAAGTGTTCTCATCACAAGAAAAAAAAGAAAATAACTATGTGAGGTGATGGATATGAAATTAGATTGTGATTATTATTTATTATATATGTATGTATATCAAATCATTAACTTATGTGCCTTAAATATATATAATTTTTATTTGTCAATCATACCTCAATAAAGGTGGTAGGGGGAGAAAGCTCTAAGGACAAATGGCTTCACTTATGAGTTGTATTAAACATTTAAGGAAGAAATAATACTAATGATACACAAACTCAGAAAATTGCAAAGAGGGAATATTTCTCAATTCATTCTACAAGACCATCAATATCTTGATTAAAACCAGATAAAGATAATACAAGAAGAGAAAACTACAAATCAATATGCTTTGTAAACATAAATGCAAAAATTCTAAACTGAATTTTAGCAAATAAAATCCTACAAAATACAAAAATACATCATAAAATCAGTTGGGGTTTCCCAAGGATGGAATGTTGTTTTAACATTTCAAAATTAGTCGGTATATTTCACTGTCTGTCATATTAAAGAACTAAAAAGAGAACCTGTATGATTTTTTTCAATAAATGCAGAAAAATTATTGATAAAATCCACTATTCATTTTTCATAAAAACAATCAGCAAACAAGGAAGAAAACTATTTCTTAAATCAATAAAAGGCATCTACAAAAAATCTACACCTGATAGTGAAATAATAAATGTTTACTCCCCAAGACAATGATGTCTGCTATCATCATTTCTAGTCAACCTTGTACTGGAGGTTCAAACTAGTTTAGGAAGGTAATAAAAACAAATTGAAGGTATCCAGGTTAGAAAAGAAGAGTAAAACTCTTCCTGTTCAGAGACAACATGACCATCTATGTAAAAAGACCCATGAAATTTATGAAATATTAAGAATTAATATCAAGAATATTAAGAATATTAATATTAAGAATAAATATTAATATTAATATTAAGAATTAATAATTCTTGCTAGAATTAATAAGCAAATTTAGCAATGTGGTAGGACAGAAATCAATATGTAAAAATGAACTTTATTTCTATATACCATCACCCAACAATTGAAAACTGAAATTTAAAAAAACATGGCAATAGTACAAAAATATAACATGCTAACAGATAACTTTTGTTACAAAACATGTGCAATATTAAAAAATAGAAAACATTACTCATTGAGAAATTAGAGACCTAACTAAATGGAGATTTACCATGTTCATGAGTGCAAACACTCAATTTTATTTCCAAATTACAGAAAGACAGTACTTTGTCATTTCAGTCTTCTTGAACATTTTATTCTGCTTTAGCCACAGTCTTTGTCTGTTTTATTACTTGCTATAGCCACAGGACCCATAAGCATATCTCGCATATATAGGGAGTCAATAAGTATTTGTTTGAATGAATTTAATGTAGTGACATACTCACTGAAGTTTGGGTAACAATTATAATGAAAGAAATTCATTGGATGACCTCAGCAGCATTTTATACAATTGATAACTCCCTCCTTTTTTTGGGGGGGGGGAGTTGATTTTGCTTTTTGTTTATTCTTTTTGTTGTTGTTGTTTCACTTATAAATGGAATCATAGGATATTTGATATTCTCAGTCTTACTTATTTCATTTAGCATAATACCCTCTAAGTCCATCCATATTGTATCAAATACCATGATCTCATGCTTTTTATGGCTGTGTAATACTACACTACATATGTGTGTGTATACATATATACTACATTTTCTTTATCCATTCACCAATCAAAGGATATTTGGACTTAGGCTACTTCCATATCTTAGCTATTATAGGTAATACTGCAATAAACATAGGGATGCATAGATCTTTTTGAATTATTTTCATTTTATTTGGGTAAATACCCAATAGTGGAATTACTGGATCATATGGAATTTCTATTTTTAACTTTTAAGGAATCTCCATACTGTTTTGCACAATGGCTGTATCAATTTACATTCCCACCAACAGTGTATAATAGTTACAGTAATTCTCTCCTCCTTGAAACTTCTTTGCTAACTCTGGGAATTCCCTTTCTTTTTCCACTGTGGAGTTCTCTTCCTCTTGCAAAAGTTAAATGGTTGCATTTCTTATATCCTCTTCTTGTCTTACTCCTGAATCTCTTGCCCCCTCCCCGTTAGTATTCACTTCCCATCACCACATTGATGATTCCCAAATCTTTGACTCCAGCTGGGATCTGCCATTCACACTGACATTCACATATTCAACTGCATATTTGACATCTCTATTATCAACCCAAACTCATCAGGTGCAAAACAGAACTTATTACATACCCTGTTCCCAAGCAAACAAACAAAAACTAAAAAGCACCTGCTCTTCTATGTAGATTCTCTCAGTGAATATGACAGGTGTTCATCCAGGAATCAAAGCAAAATCCCAGGTATCATTCTTACCACCTCCCTCATCGCCCCCTAGGGCTAATCTTGCAATAGGTTCTGTCCTTTCTACCTGTAACTAACTCTTGCATCAATCCACTTCTTTCTAGATACACTGCTGCTACCCTGGTTCAGAGAACTATCACCACTTACCCAGAATACTGCAACAACCTAACTGTTCTCCCTGCCTTCAATATTGTGTCTCTCTTCAGTCCATTCCTCAATTTGTAACCAGAGTGTTCTTTCTAGAGTAAAGGTCTGATTCCACTTCTCTCCTTATATCATTTAAGAGCTCCTTATTTCTTTTAGGATTAAGTTCAAGTTCCAACTTGGCTTACCACTACTGACTTATTATTCTCCATTGCTTCTTCCTGATCCTACAATCTTAACCTGATCCAATGCTTCAAAATCTTCATGTAGCTACGCTCTTCTTTGCTCAAGCTCTTTTCTTTGGGAGATTATTCTTCCTCTCTTTTTATTTGACCAACTCCTACATATCGGTCACTCTTCAGCTAACATGATTTCCTCATGAAATCATTCTTGATACCCCAAACCTAGGTTAGAGATTCTTCCATAGGATCCTATATTTCCTGTTAGATAACATTTCTCACCCAATTGTACCCATTGCATTGTTTCTGTTCCTTATCGGAATAAAATATTTGTGAGGCCAAGGACTGTGTCCACCATATTCACAATTTATATTCCCAGGAGATCAGGAGCTCATAAAAATTGTTTGAATGAATCAACAATACAGCGTCTACACTCAAGAACACCCATCTAAGGGCTCGAGTTGGTTCTTAGTTCCAAAACAAACAACATATCTACATAAGCAAGGATTGAGGAGGAGCTTAGCAATAGCACATGGACAGAGTTTCAGAATCATGTGACAGGAAGCTAAGGATGAGTCAGTAGTCTGAGCTGCACTGATCGTAGCACAACTTCTGCACTGTGATAGCTTCTAGACACCGGGCTTAGATAAGTTGGAGTCAGTCACCCACAGGTGACTAGAAAGATAGAACTTGAACAATGTGAAGGAATCAGAACATACTACCCCAAAATATGTCACTCTGGTATACTGATTATTGTGAGCTGAAGGCAATTGAGAAACAGTAAATGCATAAAGAGCTCTCTGACATCCTCCTTTCTCCTAAAAGCAGGTAATAAGTTCCTCAGTAGAAAGGTACCCTTCCTGTGCCAGGAAGAAAAGAATATTCTTATCTCCAGATATGGGAAGTCGACACCAAGATTAGTCTACCAACAAACCTTATTAAGATAACCCCTATCTTCTATTAGTTTCCCCCATATATTTCCTATCACATTCTCATAGTTTATCACCACTAGCCCAAACACCACTTTCCTTTGTCTTATTGTTTTCATAATTTATCACTCTTTGTTAAAATGGTACATAACACCCCAGGGGTAACTGCTCCAGTCCTAAATGCTTTTCTTTCTTTTCATGAAGTCCTCATGCCACATAAAAATATTAACAAATAAAATTTGTACACTTTTTCTCCTTTTAATCTATCTTTTGTTAGTTTAATTCACAGGCTTCAGGGACATTACATAAGAGGGTAGAGGAAGAGTCTACCTCTACACATGTGAAGTGAGGAGTTTATTATAGGCTCAGCATAGCATGAACATTGTCTTCAAACAGATGATTCCTTCTAATTCTGAGTTTCTCTACAGTTGGGTACTTCAGTGTCTTAACCTAAAATACGGAATACCTAAGAGAGTGATGGAAAGCAGCAGACCTCAAATACATTTGCTGATTGATCAAGGACTTTAGCAATTGACTGAGGCTTCTATTTAATAAAAACCTTAGTAATTTTCTTAGTCCTGTTAATGTCACATAGTTTTGAAATAATTAACTACTGATGTTCAATTTTTCCCAATTTCTTAGAATCCTATGGTGGCACAGTGAGAAGGATTTTTCCACCTTGAGCAATTTTTCTTCTCCATTTTCCTTTGGGAAAGTAGATTAGGTACAAGGGTATTTAATTACCTCCCAGACTCTCTAAATAGGTGTGAGACTACCAAGTTTTATGATCCTTGATAGCTGTAAACCAGCTTATGTAAAGCTGCTTGAAGAGGCTCCTATGGCCTATTTCTTCTTTCTTTTCTTTTCTGAATGCTTCTAAGATTCAATGTTTGCATGCACCATGGGTATTAAAAAGGATCCAGAATATGCCACCCATATTATCCCACTTTGGCATAAGGAATATTTTGAGCTGAGGACCACTGAAATTCACCAGATGCAGGAGGAGTTTTCTGTCCTCCCCTTAACTTCTTAAAAGCAGGACATGAATTTCTCTCTGAGGACAGTGTCCCCAGCCTCCTGGGAAGACAAGGGTACTTACTATCAGAGATGGAGAGCTGTCATTTAGATGAATTTGCATAAACAATCTCTTCCATTTGTTCTCCCATTTATTTCCTAGTCACCTCCTCATGATTTATCATTACTTAGAGCCCAAATCCCTTTCCTTTGTAAAAATGGTATGTGATGGGAATGTAAGCTGCTGCAGCCACTCTGGAAAACAGTATGGAGGTTCCTCAAAAAATTAAAAATAGAACTACCCTACGACCCAGCAATTGCACTACTAGGCATTTATCCACGGGATATATGTGTGCTGTTTCGAAGGGACACATGCACCCCCATGTTTATAGCAGCACTATCAGCAATAGCCAACTTATGGAAAGAGCCCAAATGTCCATCAATGGATGAATGGATAAAGAATATGTGGTATAGGGAGGAGGGAAGATGGCGGCGTAGGAGGACGCTGGGCTCACCGCGCGTCCTGCTGATCACTTAGATTCCACCTACACCTGCCTAAATAACCCAGAAAACTGCCAGAGGATTAGCAGAACAGAGTCGCCGGAGCCAAGCGCAGACGAGAGGCCCACGGAAGAGGGTAGGAAGGGCGGCGAGGCGGTGCGCGCTCCACGGACTGGCGGGAGGGAGCCGGGGCGGAGGGGCGGCTCGCCGGCCAAGCAGAGCCCCCGAGTCTGGCTTGCAAAAAGCGGAGGGGCCTGACGGACTGTGTTCCGACAGCAAGCGCGACTTAGCGTCTGGGAGGTCATAAGTTAATAGCTCTGCTCAGAAAGCGGGAAGGCTGGAGGACAAAGGGAAGGAGAGCTGCTGAGCCCCCTGACAACAGAGCTCAGTTTGGTGGGGAACAAAGGCGCTCGCCAGCGCCATCTCCCCCGCCTATCCCCCAGCCAAAATCCCAAGGAGAACCAGTTCCTGCCAGGGAACTTGCTCGCTCCGCGCAAACACCCAACTCTGCGCTTCTGCAGAGCCAAACCTCTGGCAGCGGATCTGACTCCCTCCTGCTGCCACAGGGCCCCTCCTGAAGTGGATCACCTAAGGAGAAGCAAGCTAAGCCTGCCCCTCCTGCCCCTGTGCACCTTGCCTACCCACCCCAGCTAAGACGCCAGATCCCCAGCATCACAAGCCTGGCAGTGTGCAAGTAGCCCAGACAGGCCACCCCACCCCACAGTGAATCCCGCCCCTAGGAGAGGGGAAGAGAAGGCACACACCAGTCTGACTGTGGACACAGCGGTGGGCTGGGGGCAGACATCAGGTCTGACTGCGGCTCCGCCCACCAACTCCAGTTATACACCACAGCACAGGGGAAGTGCCCTGCAGGTCCTCACCACGCCAGGGACTATCCAAAATGACCAAGCGGAAGAATTCCCCTCAGAAGAATCTCCAGGAAATAACAACAGCTAATGAGCTGATCAAAAAGGATTTAAATAATATAACAGAAAGTGAATTTAGAATAATAGTCATAAAATTAATCGCTGGGCTTGAAAACAGTACAGCTGACAGCAGAGAATCTCTTGCTACAGAGATCAAGGGACTAAGGAACAGTCACGAGGAGCTGAAAAACGCTTTAAACGAAATGCATAACAAGATGGAAACCACCACGGCTCGGATTGAAGAGGCAGAGGAGAGAATAGGTGAACTAGAAGATAAAGTTATGGAAAAAGAGGAAGCTGAGAAAAAGAGAGATAAAAAAATCCAGGAGTATGAGGGGAAAATTAGAGAACTAAGTGATACACTAAAAAGAAATAATATACGCATAATTGGTATCCCAGAGGAGGAAGAGAGAGGGAAAGGTGCTGAAGGGGTACTTGAAGAAATAATAGCTGAGAACTTCCCTGAACTGGGGAAGGAAAAAGGCATTGAAATCCAAGAGGCACAGAGAACTCCCCTCAGACGTAACTTGAATCGATCTTCTGCACTATATATCATAGTGAAACTGGCAAAATACAAGGATAAAGAGAAAATTCTGAAAGCAGCAAGGGGTAAACGTGCCCTCACATATAAAGGGAGACCTATAAGACTCGTGACTGATCTCTCTTTTGAAACTTGGCAGGCCAGAAAGAATTGGCACGAGATTTTCAGTGTGCTAGACAGAAAAAATATGCAGCCGAGAATCCTTTATCCAGCAAGTCTGTCATTTAGAATAGAAGGAGAGATAAAGGTCTTCCCAAACAAACAAAAACTGAAGGAATTTGTCACCACTAAACCAGCCCTACAAGAGATCCTAAGGGGGACCCTGTGAGACAAAGTACCAGAGACATCACTACAAGCATAAAACATACAGACATCACAATGACTCTAAACCCATATCTTTCTATAATAACACTGAATGTAAATGGATTAAATGCGCCAACCAAAAGACATAGGGTATCAGAATGGATAAAAAAACAAGACCCATCTATTTGCTGTCTACAAGAGACTCATTTTAGACCTGAGGACACCTTTAGATTGAGAGTGAGGGGATGGAGAACTATTTATCACGCTACTGGAAGCCAAAAGCAAGCTGGAGTAGCCATACTTATATCAGACAAACTAGACTTTAAATTAAAGGCTGTAACAAGAGATGAAGAAGGACATTATATAATAGTGACAGGGTCTATCCATCAGGAAGAGCTAACAATTATAAATGTCTATGCGCCGAATACCGGAGCGCCCAAATATATAAAACAATTACTCATAAACATAAGCAACCTTATTGATAAGAATGTGGTAATTGCAGGGGACTTTAACACCCCACTTACAGAAATGGATAGATCATCTAGACACACGGTCAATAAAGAAACAAGGGCCCTGAATGAGACATTGGATCAGATGGACTTGACAGATATATTTAGAACTCTGCATCCCAAAGCAACAGAATATACTTTCTTCTCGAGTGCACATGGAACATTCTCCAAGATAGATCACATACTGGGTCACAAAACAGCCCTTCATAAGTTTCCAAGAATTGAAATCATACCATGCATACTTTCAGACCACAATGCTATGAAGCTTGAAATCAACCACAGAAAAAAGTCTGGAAAACCTCCAAAAGCATGGAGGTTAAAGAACACTCTACTGAAGAATGAGTGGGTCAACCAGGCAATTCGAGAAGAAATTAAAAAATATATGGAAACAAACGAAAATGAAAATACAACAATCCAAACGCTTTGGGACTCAGCGAAGGCAGTCCTGAGAGGAAAATACATTGCAATCCAGGCCTATCTCAAGAAACAAGAAAAATCCCAAATACAAAATCTAACAGCACACCTAAAGGAAATAGAAGCAGAACAGCAAAGGCAGCCTAAACCCAGCAGAAGAAGAGAAATAATAAAGATCAGAACAGAAATAAACAATATAGAATCTAAAAAAACTGTAGAGCAGATCAACGAAACCAAGAGTTGGTTTTTTGAAAAAATAAACAAAATTGATAAACCTCTAGCCAGGCTTCTCAAAAAGAAAAGGGAGATGACCCAAATAGATAAAATCATGAATGAAAATGGAATTATTACAACCAATCCCTCAGAGATACAAACAATTATCAGGGAATACTATGAAAAATTATATGCCAACAAATTGGACAACCTGGAAGAAATGGACAAATTCCTGAACACCCACACTCTTCCAAAACTCAATCAGGAGGAAATAGAAAGCTTGAACAGACCCATAACCAGCGAAGAAATTGAATTGGTTATCAAAAATCTCCCAACAAATAAGAGTCCAGGACCAGATGGCTTCCCAGGGGAGTTCTACCAGACGTTTAAAGCAGAGATAGTACCTATCCTTCTCAAGCTATTCCAAGAAATAGAAAGGGAAGGAAAACTTCCAGACTCATTCTATGAAGCCAGTATTACTTTGATTCCTAAACCAGACAGAGACCCAGTAAAAAAAAGAGAACTACAGGCCAATATCCCTGATGAATATGGATGCAAAAATTCTCAATAAGATATTAGCAAATCGAATTCAACGGCATATAAAAAGAATTATTCACCATGATCAAGTGGGATTCATTCCTGGGATGCAGGGCTGGTTCAACATTCGCAAATCAATCAACGTGATACATCACATTAACAAAAAAAAAGAGAAAAACCATATGATCCTGTCAATCGATGCAGAAAAGGCCTTTGACAAAATCCAGCACCCTTTCTTAATAAAAACCCTTGAGAAAGTCGGGATAGAAGGAACATACTTAAAGATCATAAAAGCCATTTATGAAAAGCCCACAGCTAACATCATCCTCAACGGGGAAAAACTGAGAGCTTTTTCCCTGAGATCAGGAACACGACAGGGATGCCCACTCTCACCGCTGTTGTTTAACATAGTGCTGGAAGTTCTAGCATCAGCAATCAGACAACAAAAGGAAATCAAAGGCATCAAAATTGGCAAAGATGAAGTCAAGCTTTCGCTTTTTGCAGATGACATGATATTATACATGGAAAATCCGATAGACTCCACCAAAAGTCTGCTAGAACTGATACATGAATTCAGCAAAGTTGCAGGATACAAACTCAATGTACAGAAATCAGTTGCATTCTTATACACTAACAATGAAGCAACAGAAAGACAAATAAAGAAACTGATCCCATTCACAATTGCACCAAGAAGCATAAAATACCTAGGAATAAATCTAACCAAAGATGTACAAGATCTGTATGCTGAAAACTATAGAAAGCTTATGAAGGTAATTGAAGAAGATTTAAAGAAATGGAAAGACATTCCCTGCTCATGGATTGGAAGAATAAATATTGTCAAAATGTCAATACTACCCAAAGCTATCTACACATTCAATGCAATCCCAATCAAAATTGCACCAGCATTCTTCTCGAAACTAGAACAAGCAATCCTAAAATTCATATGGAACCACAAAAGGCCCCGAATAGCCAAAGTAATTTTGAAGAAGAAGACCAAAGCAGGAGGCATCACAATCCCAGACTTTAGCCTCTACTACAAAGCTGTCATCATCAAGACAGCATGGTATTGGCACAAAAACAGACACATAGACCAATGGAATAGAATAGAAGCCCCAGAACTAGACCCACAAATGTATGGCCAACTAATCTTTGACAAAGCAGGAAAGAACATCCAATGGAAAAAAGACAGTCTCTTTAACAAATGGTGCTGGGAGAACTGGACAGCAACATGCAGAAGGTTGAAACTAGACTACTTTCTCACACCATTCACAAAAATAAACTCAAAATGGATAAAGGACCTGAATGTGAGACAGGAAACCATCAAAACCTTAGAGGAGAAAGCAGGAAAAGACCTCTCTGACCTCAGCCGTAGCAATCTCTTACTCGACACATCCCCAAAGGCAAGGGAATTAAAAGCAAAAGTGAATTACTGGGACCTTATGAAGATAAAAAGCTTCTGCACAGCAAAGGAAACAACCAACAAAACTAAAAGGCAACCAACGGAATGGGAAAAGATATTTGCAAATGACATATCGGACAAAGGGCTAGTATCCAAAATCTATAAAGAGCTCACCAAACTCCACACCCGAAAAGCAAATAACCCAGTGAAGAAATGGGCAGAAAACATGAATAGACACTTCTGTAAAGAAGACATCCGGATGGCCAACAGGCACATGAAAAGATGTTCAGCGTCGCTCCTTATCAGGGAAATACAAATCAAAACCACACTCAGGTATCACCTCATGCCAGTCAGAGTGGCCAAAATGAAGAAATCAGGAGACTATAGATGCTGGAGAGGATGTGGAGAAACGGGAACCCTCTTGCACTGTTGGTGGGAATGCAAATTGGTGCAGCCGCTCTGGAAAGCAGTGTGGAGGTTCCTCAGAAAATTAAAAATAGACCTACCCTATGACCCAGCAATAGCACTACTAGGAATTTATCCAAGGGACACAGGAGTACTGATGCATAGGGGCACTTGTACCCCAATGTTCATAGCAGCACTCTCAACAATAGCCAAATTATGGAAAGAACCTAAATGTCCATCAACTGATGAATGGATAAAGAAATTGTGGTTTATATACACAATGGAATACTACATGGCAATGAGAAAAAATGAAATATGGCCTTTTGTAGCAACGTGGATGGAACTGGAGAGTGTGATGCTAAGTGAAACAAGCCATACAGAGAAAGACAGATACCATATGGTTTCACTCTTATGTGGATCCTGAGAAACTTAACAGGAACCCATGGGGGAGGGGAAGGAAAAAAAAAAAAAAGAGGTTAGAGTGGGATAGAGCCAAAGCATAAGAGACTGTTGAGAACTGAGAACAAACTAAGGGTTGATGGGGGGTGGGAGGGAGGAGAGGGTGGGTGATGGGTATTGAGGAGGGCAACTTTTGGGATGAGCACTGGGTGTTGTATGGAAACCAATTTGACAATAAATTTCATATATATATTAAAAAAAAGAATATGTGGTATATATATACAATGGAGTATTACTCAGCAATCAAAAAGAATGAAATCTTGCCATTTGCAACTACGTGGATGGAAGTGGAGGGTATTACGCTAAGTGAAATTAGTCAGAGAAAAACCAAAATCATATGACTTCACTCATAGAGGACTTTAAGAGACAAAACAGATGAACATAAGGGAAGGGAAACAAAAATAATATAAAAACAGGGAGGGGGACAAAACAGAAGAGACTCATAAATATGGAGAACTGAGGGTTATGGGAGGGGTTGTGGGAGGGAGGATGGGCTAAATGGGTAAGGGACACTAAGGCATCTACTCCTGACATCATTGTTGCACTACATGCTAACTAATTTGGATGTAAATTTTAAAAAATAAAAAATAAAATTAAACAAAAAAACAACAAAACAAAACAAAAATGGTATGTGAGCCTCTGAGTCTATCACTTCTCTGAGCTTCACTTTTCTATGAACCCCTGTACACAAAAATATTAATGAAAACTGTGTGCCTTTCCTCCTATTAACCTATTTTCTGTTAGTTTAACTCACATACCTAAACCTAAGAGGGTAGAGGAAAAGTTTTTCCTCCCGGATAGTATGTTCATCCCTTTAACTGTGCTGAGTGTGAAACAGTTCACTCAAAGCATGATCTTGGTCCTTAGAGTAAGTTAAATGATGCCAGATGGTAGAATACTGCACTGATTAAGTGTTCCATAATATTTTAGTGTGAATTTAAAAAAAAAAAATAGGGGCGCCTGGGTAGCTCAGTTGGTTAAGAGTCTGACTTGATTCTGGCTAAGGTCCTGATCTCATGGTTTGTGAGTTCAAGCCCTTTATCAGGCTCCAGGCTGACGGTGCCCAAAACGCTTTACAGGCCTTTGTTATTCTCTAGAGAAGAAAGCATCACAAAGAATGGGTATAGTCCCAGGGTGCCTGGGTAGCATAGTAGGTTGAGCTTCCAACTTTAGCTCAGGTCATGATCTCACAGTTCATTTCCTGAGTTTGAGCCCCACATTGGGTTTGCTGTTGTCCGTGCAGAGCCCGCTTCAGATCCTCTGTCCGCCCCCCCTCTGTCCCTCCCCCACTCATGCATTCTCTCTCAAAAATAAATAAAATTAAAAAAAAAAAGAAAAGAGAATAGGCATTAAAAAAAGAAAATAATGGGTATAGCCCAAATGTAGTAAACTCATAGACCTCATTCACAGGGCATTTTGAGGTGAGCAGTCTGTCACATCTAATGCACAATAGACTTGGAAATGGACACCCTTACTCAACACTGTTAACAACAAAGCAGATAATACATTTGCTCACTATGGAAATGTATTCCATGAAGACCGCAAAAGCCAGACTGGTCAGTGTGATTCTGTGGACCTGACTGGCTGGTTGGCAGACTGTTCTGAAAAGAGTGTTCCTGAAAGGTTTCAGGTGTTCCTCATATAACTTAGAACAAATTAAGGCCACTCAATAAGAATTGATAGCATTGGTATTGAAACTACTTGAATGTTATATACTCTTTTAATGTTAATAAGGGCAAAACTCACAGAATTGGTGATTACCTGCAAAGTTCCTGTCATGGATTCTCAATATTGTAGAACATGACTCTATAGTTTCTGGCATCCTAGCAATCAATAACAACAGATTATATTTGTTGAGTGCTCACTATGTGTAAGGCATGGTGCTGAGTTTATATGATCTTATTTAATTATCATAAGAACCACATGGGATAAAAAACCTTAATTTTCCCCATTTTACAAGTAATCATGAAAACACCTAACATTCACTGAACGCTTACAGGCACCATTACAAGGGCTTTATGAGCCTTAGTGCCTTTAAACCCTTTAAGTAAACGAATCTACAACTTGAACATAAGGCAGAAAGACCACACCAGGACTTTTCAAAGTCTACATAGTAATGTCTAACTTGTCTAAAGGTCCTAGGATTCTCAAGGGGAAGTAACTTTGACTTCCTATTTACTATTGTTCAGGTCCCAGGTGCTTTCAGCTGTCAGAAAATTGACATGATGGGGGCACCTGGGTGGTTCAGTAGGTTAAGCGTCTGACTTCGGCTCAGGTCATAATCTCGCCATCGTGGGTTTGAGGCCCCACGTCAGGCTCTGTGCTGACAGATCAGAGCCCAGAGTCTGCTTTGGATTCTGTCTGTCTGTCTCTCTCTTTCTGCCCCTCCCCCACTCATGCTTTATTTCTGTCTCTGAAAAATAAACATTTTTTAAAATTAGAAAATTGACATGATGGAAATTATTTTTGCCATATAGAAAAGATGATACCACAAATCATCGTTCTTTCACTTGTAGGACATTAACCAGTTTTACATCAAATGTTGCAATTTTAATGTAGCATCTTTTCCAGTGAATATATATTTGTATCTTTTATCTTCCTTTAAGCCAGTTTTGTGATTCTCCTGGTTCCATCATTAACAAGTCAAATAAACCTTTGATACAATCCTTACTGTATATATATCTATGGAGAATTATACATAAGAATTATATTAACTTTTTGAAAATTACTTTGAAAACATTCCCAATGAATCTATGAAGCAGTTGCTGTAGTCATTATCCTTATATAAAAGTTGAGAAAACTGAGACATAGAGAAGTTACTTACTTACTCAAGGACACACAGCAATAGAGCCAGGATGCAAATCTAGGCAGTATGATATCACAGTTTACACATTTAACTTCTGAGTTTTCTCTTAAGAAGGCTGAGACATTATAAGAGTTTAATAACTTCCAAAATGAGACCCTAGCTTTCATGTAAGAACTTGATTATTCTAGTTCTGACCCTGCGCACATAACACTTATGTTTTATCTTATATCGTGTGTAGATAGACATTGCAGTCTAAAGGAGGTAATTCATTAGTGAGATGAAGGGGATTTCAGTAAAAAAATATATTCTCATCCTTTTTTCTAACTCCATCAGGTTTACATCACAAGAAACCAAAACCAAAATAAGGCAATGAAACAAAAGGACAATCCAGACACCATAAAAGTGACAAAGTATTTTTTTCTTCTACATCAGCATTCTTTCCTTTGCCAAGCCAACAAATGAGCTTGCTAATTGCCAGAGTTCCAAGCTCTTGGTTTTGCACTCTGATTTGTACTTCAATGTTGCACTGGAAGAGAGTTTAAAGGATGAGTCCACTGATGGTGTATATGCCAGTAAGAAAGCCAAGTTTCTCCTTATCAAGGGAAACAGCGTAAAAAGTAACTTATTAGTACGTACCAAGTAGAGATTTCTAATAGTCAGGAAAGAAATATACGCCTTTTAAAAATCGTTTTGCTAGCCCCTGAATTGGGGGGTTCTTTGGGAAAGCAGTGGAGTAGAATCCTTCCACTTTCTGTATGTGCTGTTCCCATGCCCTATCTGACCTGAGAGAGATACCACATCTCAAACCAGAGGTTGCTAATGCAAGCACACACAGGAAGGTAACTATAGTGAGGGAACAGGTGAGGACTATGGGTCTTGTTCTGACCAAAGGGGACAGTCATTGCTTCATACAGCTGATTACTGCCACATGCTGACATTGGCCCAGTGTTACCACACTACCCATTTTTTTTAATATATGAAATTTATTGTCAAATTGGTTTCCATACAACACCCAGTGCTTATCCCAAAAGATGCCCTCTTCAATACCCATCATCCACCCCCCATCATCCCTGAGTTTGTTCTCATTTTTTGAGTCTCTTATGCTTTGGCTCTCATCCACTCTAACCTCTTTTTTTTTTTTCCTTCCCCTCCCCCATGGGTTCCTGTTAAGTTTCTCAGGATCCACATAAGAGTGAAAACATATGGTATCTGTCTTTCTCTGTATGGCTTATTTCACTTAGCATCACACTCTCCAGTTCCATCCACGTTGCTACAAAGGGCCAGATTTCATTCTTTCTCATTGCCACATAGTACTCCATTGTGTATATAAACCACAATTTCTTTATCCATTCATCAGTTGATGGACATTTAGGCTCTTTCCGCAATTTGGCTATTGTTGAGAGTGCTGCTATAAACATTGGGGTACAAGTGCCCCTATGCATCAGTATTCCTGTATCCCTTGGGTAAATTCCTAGCAGTGTTACTGCTGGGTCATAGGGTAGGTCTATTTTTTATTTTTTGAGGAACCTCCACACTGTTTTCCAGAGTGGCTGCACCAGTTTGCATTCCCACCAACAGTGCAAGAGGGTTCCCGTTTCTCCACATCCTCTCCAGCATCTATAGTCTCCTGATTTGTTCATTTTGGCCACTCTGACTGGCATGAGGTGATATCTGAGTGTGGTTTTGATTTGTATTTCCCTGATGAGGAGCGACATTGAGCATCGTTTCATGTGCCTGTTGGCCATCCGAATGTCTTCTTTAGAGAAATGTCTATTCATGTTTTCTGCCCATTTCTTCACTGGATTATTTGTTTTTCAGGTGTGGAGTTTGGTGAGCTCTTTATAGATTTTGGATACTAGCCCTTTGTCTGATATGTCATTTGCAAATATCTTTTCCCATTCAGTTGGTTGCCTTTTAGTTTTGTTGGTTGTTTCCTTTGCTGTGCAGAAGCTTTTTATCTTGATGAGGTCCCAATAGTTCATTTTTGCTTTTAATTCCCTTGCCTTTGGGGATGTGTCAAGTAAGAAATTGCTACAGCTGAGGTCAGAGAGGTCTTTTCCTGTTTTCTCCTCTAGGGTTTTGATGGTTTCCTGTCTCACATTCAGGTCCTTTATCCATTTTGAGTTTATTTTTGTGAATGGTGTGAGAAAGTAGTCTAGCTTCAACCTTCTGCATGTTGCTGTCCAGTTCTCCCAGCACCATTTGTTAAAGAGACTGTCTTTTTTCCATTGGATATTCTTTCCTGCTTTGTCAAAGATTAGTTGGCCATACGTTTGTGGGTCTAGTTCTGGGGTTTCTATTCTATTCCATTGGTCTATGTGTCTGTTTTTGTGCCAATACCATGCTGGCTTGATGATGACAGCTTTGTAGGAAAGGCTAAAGTCTGGGATTGTGATGCCTCTTGCTTTGGTCTTCTTCTTCAAACTTACTTTGGCTATTTAGGGCCTTTTGTGGTTCCATATGAATTTTAGGATTTCGAGAAGAATGCTGGTGCAATTTTGATTGGGATTGCATTGAATGTGTAGATGGCTTTGGGTAGTATTGACATTTTGACAATATTTATTCTTCCAACCCATGAGCATGGAATGTTTTTCTATTTCTTTATATCTTCTTCAATTTCCTTCATAAGCTTTCTATAGTTTTCAGCATACAGATCTTGTACATCTTTGGTTAGATTTATTCCGAGGTATTTTATGTTTCTTGGTGCAATTGTGAATGGGATCAGTTTCTTTATTTGTCTTTCTGTTTCTTCATTATTAGTCACACTACCCATTTTAAAAAACACTCCCAAACTACAAATTTTTACATAAATACTCCTGCTTATAAGTGTTGGCAATTATTTCAATTTCTGAACACTGTTCCAACTAAACAAAACAGATCTGAAGTCCAAATTTAGCCCAGAGGCTACTGGTCCACTACTCTCACTTTAAATAAACCTATTATGGGAAAGTTTAGATTTACACAGATGTTTAAAAAGGGAACATGATTATTGTTTAAAAACATCTGTAATAGGTTTCTTTAGGGAACAAGTTCTCTGTATTTAAAATATTACTAGGTTCTGGGAAACTTAATTTTAGATTAATTTTGAGTAATACATCAATAATGTAAAATATCTTATTTGCAGAGACTACCAAGCCTTGCTTGGTCCTATCCTTGTTCTTTGAATTCAGAACTATTCTAATGAAACTTAACACTTTACTCATTCAACAGATATATAGAAGATGGCCATTAGGTGATAAGAAATTTTCAAGGTGCTGAAAAATACCAGGAAAAATAATATTTGGTCTGGAAGAGCTTGGTTTACAGGAGGGTGATATGTATAGTGGGAAAGGGGTGGATGTCTTTGGAATTGACAGACTTGAGTCTTGAACCACATTGTTATTAGCCCTATTACCTGTTACTGGCTCTATTAACCATTCTCAGTTTGTTTCCTGATCTTCAAAATGAGAGAAATGATTCCACCATTCTAAGATTTCATTAGATTTATGTGAAGGCAGTAGGCAAATAGTAGACTCAGTAAATAGCTAACTGAATCTTCAAAATCCATATTCTCTTTCTCTTTTTTAATTAGGTAGAGAAATTTGTTGCAAGTGACATAAATTCAATTCAAACTGGCTAGGAGAGTGATTTAAAAAAAAAAGAATATAAAAATAAATCTGAAGGCAAAAGAAGAGTTGAATAACCAAACCAGAGCAGGGGCAGGGATGCATCAGCCAGGCAGGTCCAGGAATGCCATTAGGCGCGCGCGCACGCACGCTCTCTCTCTCTCTCTCTCCTCTTTTACTGCAGCTCAGCTTCCTCCACATGACAGTACCGATGCCACACAGTGCACTAATCCTTGTAGCTTTTAACTCTAGAAAAGGTCTGCCTTATTTTAGTGCTAGTTCAAAGAAGGCCAGGGAAGGACCCTGATAGGCTTGGCTTGAGCCAACACCACTTATAAAACTATCACCAAAGACTGTGGAGGTGATTATTTCCTATAACCACATGCATATCTGAAGAAGGACCAGTTCCAAGGAGAAAGTGAGATGCTGGTCTCATGATAAATGAAGGCTGTTGGAAAGAAACAATGGTCAACAAGTTCAGCCCCTTAGGATTGAGTTCAAGATGCAGGTGACGGGATTCCTTTCCACCAAGAATATCTGTCAATTAGAAGGGAGAACTAGTTCCCCTAAAGAAAATGCAAGTACTTCAGGAAGAGGGGATGGCTTCTGCACAGTCAAGTGACAAATCTACTATTATTTGATCTCAAATGATTATGTTCCATAGTGATAAGTTGGGCCCAGATTTTCTGCTGTTAGCTAGTATAATTTTCCAGATAATGTGCTTTCTGGAGCTTTTTTCTCCTTCTATGTTCCCTAATTCTTCAAGGAGGCTCTAAGCTCACCAATCCCTAATCATACAAATCTTCACCTTATGCTTCTCCTTGTGTGCATCTAACAACATCTGACATTGGAATAGTTATCAAACATTTTCTCACAATCATCCAGTTAGTTGCTTATAGCCCCTCCACAAGGGGCAGAGTAAGTATTATCATCCCCTTTGATAGTAATAAAGTAATTCAAAATCAGATCACATATTTGAACTGAGATATAAGCCTACTATATAATTTTCATGTAGAATCATTATATGCTGAAGCTGACTTACTTTTTCCACTAGACTCAAGTTCCTCTCTAGGGACAAGAATCTTCTTGACTTTAACCTTGAGCCCATGTGCACTTAGCAAAGAACTACACTGGATGTATGGCAAGATAACCTCGGCAGTCAATTGATGATTCCACAGATGTCTCTTTCACCTCAAAAACAACCCCAAGCTAAAGGTTCAGAATGCAGGTGATATCCCCACATGAAGCTCCATAAATCCCGAACCCCATGAGCCTATATACAGTGATAATATACTGACCATCACAATTTCTAATTATGCATAGACAAAGTATACCATGGGATGCGACTCCCAGCCAATTGTAACAGCTTTATTGAGGTATAATTAACACACTACAAAGTGCATATCTGGAAATTTACATGCCTTTATAGCGTGAAATTTGATGTTCTAACATTTTAAACACTATCACTAACTACCATCAAGCCATCACTACCATCAAGATGGTGAACATAGGATTCACTCCTAAAAGTTTCCTCCTACCTCTTTGCAATCCCTCCCTTATGCCCTTCTCCCCATCTTTATCTCCAAGAAAGCATGGATCTGCTTCTGTCACTACACATTATTTCACGTTTTGTAGAGCTTTACACAAAAAGAATTACACAGTATGTACTACTTTTTTCTTGGCTTCTACAGCTCAGCATAGTTATTTTGATATTCATCCATATTGCTAAGTGTATTAGTGGTTCATTTATTTTTATTGCTGGGTAGCAGTCCTTTGTCCAGATATGCTACAGTTTGTTCATCCCATCACCTGTTGATTGGCATTTGGGTTGTTTCTAGTTTGGGGATACTGTAAGTTAATCACACATGAACAGTGAACTAGTTTTAGGATTGGCATAGGCTTTTATTTCTGGGACAAATACCTAGGAGTAGACTAGCAGGATCATATGGTAGGTATATGTTTAACTTTTTCAGAAGCTGCTATACTGTTTTACAAGATTATATCATTCTACATTCCCACCAACAGTATACCAGAGTTCTAGTTCCTCCACCATATCTTTGCCAACATGTGGTATGCTCATTCTTTTTCTGAGTCTTTTAGCCATTCTGAAATATGTTTAGTGGCATTTCATTTGTTTTAATGTGCATTTTACTAATGACTAATGATATTGAACATTTTTCATGGGCTTAAGTTCCAGCTGTATATCTTCTCTGGTGAAGTGTCTGTACAAGTACTTTGCTCTTTTTTAGTATTTGGTGTTTTAAAAATTGTTTTGAGATTTTTTTTTTACATATCCTAAGTACAAATCCTTTATCAGGTATGTACCTTGTAAATATATTTTCCCCATGTGTGGCTTTTTTATTGCCTAACAGTGTCTTTCAAGGAGCATTTAAAAAATATGTTGGTGAACTTCAATCTATTATTTTATGGGTCAGGCTTTTGGAGGCCATTTTTGAACCTTTAGAAATATGTAAGTAGCAAACTTAGGAGAATAAGGAGAAGGGAGAAATAAGGGAGGAGAAAGGATTTACTAAAATTAACCAGTGATTTGGCTATAGCTAGCAAACCTGCTCTAAAGGGGTTATTACAATGCTTTTATTCTGTGGGTGACACATATACACACACACAGAGCTATTTAAGCACTTTCCAGAGAAGATAAAAATGTTTCTAAACAACATTTCTGGCTAGTGTTGTCACACCCAGTTGGCTCTATTATTTTTTAGTTGGTTCTTCTGTTTTCTTCTTGACAATAGTTTGGATTCACAATACTTACTTCCAAAATATGGCCCTTTTGGTATTCCCAAAAGCATTCAGCCAAAGTTGACTTAAACTCTGTGTTGATGACTGTAAATGACCCCGAGAAGTCCATCTCAGGGACACTGGGCAGTGTTAGGAGTAGGGTATGTTGGGTTCCTGGAGTAGCAGATGCTCTACTGCCTTTGTAGAACCAAGGAAGTTAGGTGATATTAGCACATGTTACTGAACACATGCTGGACAATCAGGAGCTGTGTGCTGCACCTGCAACATGGGATCATTGGATGTCATTTTCACTGGACTCCTGGCAACATGACCAGCTGGCAGCAAGCCCCCACTTGGGTGCACCCAGATGCTTGGCAGGTGCCTGGGTTGCCTGGCTGTATTACAATCAATCGTCTGACCTTCTCTGGAGCCCAGAGGCAAACTCAAAAGCTGGGGGCACACTCAGTGTCTTGCAGCACCTTATAGTACACACTGCAGCCTCCTATCTGCGGTACAGCTGCAAATCAGCAATACCATCTGTGACCTGCTGTTAGCCCGCATGAAACTGCAGTCAGAGCACTTCTCCAGCTGTGGTCTCCGGGCATGGAGGTTGAGGCCTTGGATTTCCCCAAAGGTCATAGTGTAGCAGTCCATAAAGGGATCATACATTCCTTTTCGGAGTCATCTGATTGTCCTTGATTTCCAAAAATGCTCAGGGGCATAGTTGTGTCAATTTTTTCCCCCACAGAACACCATCTGTCACACGAACCTATTTTTCTTCCTGGGGTGAAAGGATGTCTGACTGAGAAGAATTACCCACAGCCAGGATTTATATACCCTCTGTCTTATCGGATTACGGGTGGCCAGGTTGAATAGATCATAGAAATTATCTGATCAGAAAAGGTAGGTGGTAAAGGAAAAGGATAATACCCATATTTCTGACAGACTAAAATAGCTACAGTGAGGTTTCCACCAAAATATTTAACTGAATTTGGGGAGGCAGTCTGGGGACTCAGCTTTTTGGAAGAGATGATTTTTTAGGCCCTGAGAGAATCCCTGTCAAGA
The DNA here is from genome assembly GCF_028749965.1 of Puma concolor. Lineage (NCBI taxonomy): Eukaryota > Metazoa > Chordata > Mammalia > Carnivora > Felidae > Puma > Puma concolor. The sequence continues at coordinate 43,896,188 of NC_141683.1, forward strand.
AACCACAAGACAAATTTCCATGTAATAATTCTGGAGAATGTGCAGCTACAGTCTCAGAAAGATGCCCTGGGTGAAAGAAGGCAAGTCTTTGCAGACTTAGAAGACTGATGGAAAGATGCCAGGTTGGGTTTCTGGTCACTGAACTGCAGACTTCCCAAGCTGAGCAGCTTCCAAGGTGCCCTGAAAGGAAGACTTTGATACCCTCATCAGAAAGTCACTTCCATGGAGTCCTGAGAGTAGGAAAGAAATAAAAATTGATTGAAGGCTTACATGTGTAGACGATGAGCACTGGGAGGAATCTGAGCTATGATAACCTGCACAAATTATAGGTAGCATCTCATCTCATCCAAACAAACAATAATGCTGTGAAGTATGCATCCATTCACCTACTTTTAAATTGATACTTAAAGGAATATCCTTAATTTCCTCAGTTACCCTAACAATTACTGAGCAGCTTCTATATGTTAGCACCCTGATGGTCACTGGGGACAAAGATGAATGAGACACAGTCTGCTGACTTTGAGGCGCTCATGATCAAAGTGGTCCAATCCATGGGGACAGACATGTGAACAGCACAATTACAATACCTCGCTTTATTTCAACTGTCTCATTCAATCTGGTTGGCAGTGCAATACTATAATAGAAGACTAAAGAAAGGAGAGTGAATTTGGCCTGAACCAGCTGTAGAGGGTTTCTCATAGGGAGTGACCTTGAATCAGATTCTGAAGGGTAAAGAAGTTAACCAGGCAAAAGAAGGAAAAACACTTTCCAGATAAAATCCTGAGTTACTACATCTCAGAATGGATTTTGAGCCTGGTTCTGTCTGATAAAGAAGTCTTTGTCTTTCTGTTCTACCAGTTGCTAGGGTCACAGCCTTGGAGATTCCTGAGCTTCCAGAACCTGGCTCCCTCTGAAAGAGTGGGAACAGTCTCTAGGCAGGGTGGAGGCCCAGGTTTCTAGGAGGCAAGATAAGCTCGAATGATGTCATTTTTTCTATGCTCCTAAACTGGTAGATTATTTACTCCTTAGTACCTCTACAATTAAATACCACTGACCACTTCCACCTTTCACAGGAGGATCAAGATAGTTTGCTCCTCGCAAAATCAAATGAGTTACATCTCAGCAACTTGTGATTTTCTTAGTGGTTAGCAGGAGCTAATATTTATTGAGTGCTTACTAAGTACCAAGCAGTATTGTTAGTCTTTATGTATAAACTCATATGTATATGTATAAACTCATTGAATGAATATAAACTCATTCAATATATGTAGGTAAATATATTCACTATTTAATGGATGATGAAAATGAGGTACAGAGAAGTCAAGTTGATCTCAATAGGAACCCAGGTACTGAAGCTAGGGTGGCCCAGCGTTTGAGACCCAGAACCAGACTTGTTAAGTTAGGAGAAGATCTAGAAGTCAAGATGGGAAACCTCTCAGCACATCATTTGAATCACGGCTATGATCAAATTGGACCAAGACCCTCATTTTTTCAACTCTAGTATGTGTGAAACCACAACTGCAGGTATCAAGTGGCTAGAGGTGGCAATCCAGAGACACAGTGAGCAAAGAACAGGGTAGCATTTCCACATGACTCCAATGCTAGGGTATTACATCTGATCAGCCCTTAAGCCACTCTAACCTTCTGTTGACCCCAAAGAGAACCTGAGAAGACTCCTAGTAGTATAACCCAATTCTCCTGTCCCATATACCCCACCAGGTGGATGTTAGTCCTTTTGATGTGTAATAAATGGAGGAGAGTATCCCAAAGTTTCTCTTAATGGTCAGTAAAATTAGCAAAGAAAATTTGCTCCAGGTGCCACAAACTCATCTAAGGAGGGCTTTTCTATGGCTAGTGTTCTGTACTTATTGGACATCTTGTCCTGGCACACTGCCTTTAGCATGAATAGTTGGCTCCTTGACCCATGAGATTGCACCACTGACTTACTTCAACCCAAAGGGAGCAGCTGAGGCTTCTGTAAGAAAAGGCAGCTTTCTGGTAGATAAACATTCACAGATTAATTTCTGACTGTCGGAATGCTTTTCAGGCTTTTAAACTCATGCACACTCAAAGCAAGTTTCAACATTTGCTGCCCCTTCCCCAGATAGAGACAAGGAAGTCAATTCCTTCCTAGTTGCCCATAGCTGGACTCCTGGTTTTCTTCTTTCTGCAAACCCAGGAAGGTGTTTTAAAATGTAGATTTTAGGGGCGCCTGGGTGGATCAGTCGGTTGAGCATCCAACTTTGGCTCAGGTCATGATCTCGCGGTTTGTGAGTTTGAGCCCTGCGTCAGGGTCTGTGCTGACAGCTCAGAGCCTGGAGCCTGCTTCAAATTCTGTGTCTCCCTCTCTCTGACCCTCCCATGCTCATGCTTAAGCTCTCTCAATAATAAATAAAGGGTTAAAAAACTTTTTAATGTAGGTTTTATTATTATTCAGGTATGCCAAGGACAACAGACTGCAGACAATTGCCATTACAAAGACAGTCCCTTAATACTAATGAATCCCAAGAGGAGAGGGCATGCTGAACCATAGAGAAGGACCAAGGTCAGTGAAGAGGCAAATGTAGCAAGAAACACATGAGCAATAGCCTTTATTGTGATTTCCATGGGGGGAAATGGGTTAGTCAAGGAAAGCAGACTTAGCATTAGCTAGTTTGGATAATTTCAGCAGGCTCTGGAGCATAGGCTGTCCTTAGTTGTCTGGCACCTGGCCCTGTGGTGATTGTCGCAGGGGAATAATGGCCCAGAGAGTGAAAGACACACAGAAGATGTGCGTTGGAGGCATGGCCTCTGATTGGTGTATTTCCTGATGAAACCCATGCTTGTAGGCCAGTGCTTCACTGTCTCTGAGAATTGGCTAACCCTGGGAAGGGCAGTCCTTCCAGGGTCAGAAAGGCCCCAAGATGTCAAAGCATGAAATACAGAAATTAGAAAATGTGGTTATTAAGGAAGGGAGCTGATGGGATGCCTGGGTGGCTCAGTCGGTTACTTCGGCTCAGGTCATGATCCCATAGTTCGTGGGTTTGAGCCCCACTTCGGGCTCTGTGCTGACAGCTCAGAGCCTAGAGCCTGCTTTGGATTCTTTGTCTCCCTCTCTCTCTGCCCCTCCCCCATTCTCTCTCTCTCTCAAAAATAAATAAACACTAAAAGAAAGAAATAAAACTATAAAGAAGAGAGCTGCTGGGTTCTTTTCTGACAGGGTCCTGATTTAAGTGGCTTTTGCCAGACTGAGATGCTCTGAATCATCCTGGGAGTGATCCATTTTGTCTGATTTGCATCTAGAAATTAAAGTATCCCAATTCAGCAGTGGATTTTGAACTCACACATCTTTGAGTGTGAGGTTGGTTTCCCTGGATCAAACAATCTCCTCTTTGAAGAAAGAATTTTACATTTCTAAACTGTCAAAAATGGGGTTATGGATCCCTAGGGTCATGTGTGAATAGCCAATTGGCTCAACCAGTTGTAGCTCAACAGCTGAGAAATCAATCAAACCTAAGAGCAGCCAGTCTATGCCAGTCACCTTAATAGTTACAATGAGGCTCAGGCCAGGTATTCCCAGCTGAAAATTAAAATCACCAAGGGGAGCTTTTAAAACATACCAATATTTGGACCCTGCAGCAAACCAATTAAATCAGAATCTTTGAAGGTGTGGCCTGGTTAGCAATATTTTTCAAAAACTCTCTATGTGGTTCTAATGTTCAGCCAGGATTGAAAAACACTCTCCTATAATTAACTCAATTATTAAACAACTTGACAATTGGTCATTATAATAGCTGGTTAATACCCAACGGATGATGTAAATTAAAATTCTGGGTTGGGGCACCTGGGTGGCTCAGTCAGTTAAGCGTCTGACTTTGGCTCAGGTCATGATCTCACAGTTCATGAGTTTGAGCCCCTTGTCAGGCTCTTTGCTCACATCTCAGAGCCTGAAGCCTGCTTCAGATTCTGTGTCTCCCTCTCTCTCTGCCTCTCTCCTGGCTCGTGCACTGTCTGTCTGTCTGTCTCTCTCTCTCTCTCTCCCCACCCCCAAACAAACATTAAAAAAAATTCTGAGTTTAGAACCATCTTGATTTTGCAACATAGAGTTCTCACCCTCAAAGAGCTTGGTCTGAAGCACAAGGTGTCTGCTCTTTCCTGCTCCCAGAGACTCCAACACTGTCTGCCTTCCCCTATATGCTGCCCTGACAGGCTAACCAGACTGGATATGAAAGAATATCCAATTACTCCCTTCATCCTGTGAAAACAAAAGATTGTTTGAGGCTCTGGCAGATACTAAGAGGCATGTTTTCACTTCTAGTTGCCATCCTGGTAGAAAACTAGAGACCTACCTTCCAGTCATGAGTCATGTCTTACCTTCTGATAGAGTTCAAGTGCAACACCAGGAGGGAATTGAGGCATCTGACTTGGGCCAGGATGCCTGTTCTTTGTGAGTTTTCCAGATCCCTAATCAAGCTCTTTACACTCCAATTACTGAGAAGCAGCCACGGAGCTATTCACCCAAATCAGCTCAGTTCTGCTGCAGTTCATGTTTCCATAGGCACCAGGGAGAGAAGCCAATGTTCCTCAAGAATCCTCAAGGTTTCCATAAAATCCTTGGAAAGGGAGGATAGTCTCCAAGGAACTCCACACCTGACTGTAAGGTACCTCAGCAAACCTTTCTTCCAGAATGTTTTGTTCCAGAGAGCTCATCATTAAAGAGTTTGAAACCTTATCTTGGCTGGATGCTCAAAAACTGTTTATGGTAAATCTTTCCTGGCTACCACAGCTTTCTCTTGTCTTGATCAAGCATCTGAAATTATTGCTTTATTGGAGAAACAGAAGTATCCAGGCACAATTTAAATGGGCTTTCTCAAAGTCACTGAGAGAGCATCTTCAGATTCTCTGACATAAGATGTCCCATGTATTACTAAGTTACCTCAATTATCATGGAATCAAAAAATATATTTGAGAAACTGTAAAATAATACTGGTAGTAGCAGTAATCCTTTAGCATATTATGACTTATAAAGCTTTTTTTTTACAGTATTATCAACAAGGGTTAAAATTTAATGAGAGCTTAAATGAGCTTACTATGTACCAAATGTTGAGCCACTTACATGCATTTTCACCTTTAATGTTCATAAAACCTTATAGAAGATTGTCCCTACTTTACAAAGAAAGAAAGAAAGAAAGAAAGAAAGAAAGAAAGAAAGAGAAGAAAGAAAAAGAGAAAGAAAGAAAGAAAAGAAAGAAAAAGAGAAAGAAAGAAAGAAAGAAATAAAGAAAGAAAGAAAAGAAAGAAAGAAAGAAAGAAAGAAAGAAAGAAAGAAAGAAAGAAAGAAAGAAAAAGAAAGAAGGAAAATTGAAGAGAGGCTAATAAATTGCCAAAGAGTTCACGCTGATTAATGATGGAGTGGGCTCTCTAACATAGGTATGTCTAACTCCAGAGCTCGTACCACCCAAATGCCTATAGGGGTCAGACAGGTGATGTTAAAAGGAAGAGGTCAGGTGTTAACACACTTCTACTGGTTCCTTCTAGTTTTCCAGATTTCTATATCTGAAGAAGAGCTCTTGTCCTTGGATCTCTTTTCTACCTACCCTTACTTCCTAAGTGATTTCATCCAGTCCCAACTACATACCAAGGACTCCCAAGTGTTTAGGTTGGTCCCCAGTGTCTCCCAAACATCTAGACCTGTATACCCAATGACTATTGTTCCTTTCCACGGATGTCTAATAGGCATCTCAAATTTAACATGTTCAAACCCGAACTCTTGAGTCTCTTCCCTAGAGGTCAATCCTCCCTAGATGGAACCCCAGGGTTCCCTGTCCCAATAAATAGCCCCACCATTCATGCATGCGCTTACACCAAAATCATTGGGGTCATTCTTGCTGCACCTTTTGCTTTCATACCCCATAACCAATCCTCTAGCAAATCTTACAGTCTACTCCAAAGAATATTCCAGATCTCTCTATCCTGCCTTCACTGCTATTATCATAGTTCAAGCCACCATCATGTCTGGCCTGGACCAACGCACATTCCTCCTAATATTCCTCCCTGTGTCCTCTTTGTCCCCAGACCAATTTATGCTGAGGGTAAACATCATTTGGGTAAGAAACTATCAGCATGCGGGAGGACTGACTGCTTAAACACTGTCAGTTTTACCTACATCCTCCATCTGGCTTAAAGGCTATCACCATTCATGACATTGCTCCCAAATGACCACAATCACCGAGCTTTTGCTTTGAGTCCCAAATCACCTGTTTAGCAACCTTGGCATAGAATCAGTGCTCACCACAGGGCCACTGGGTGTTCCTTCTGTACCAGCTCCCTTTCCATCCCTGGATTTCCTGTGCCAAGTTCCTGAGGCCAACTGTATCTTGTCCCAACTTCTATTCAGCGGGCCTCAGTTTGGATGACTGGGTTTATGCTGGTTCTGTGCTTTTATATATGATGGTTGTCAGAGGAAGCCACAAGAGAAAGACACTGGAGAGGCCCAGGAAAAGAAAGATTACTATACTCATAAGTCCTAGAAAGGGGGTTACTGCATACCATGCAGGATCACAGGGGAAGTCAGGTTTTTGGTCAGGTGGCAGAAGACATGAGTGAGGGGAAAACTTAGGCCACAGTCTTTGTTGAGGTTTCTGTAGGAAAGGTAAGACTGAACAGAGTAAACAGTTTAGGGTTGGCTAGTCTGAATAATTTTGGCAGGCTCTAAACTATGGGGGTAGTCCCTAGTTGCCAGGCACCTGGCCCTGGGAGGATTAAGGTAGAGAAATATTACTTTTTTTGGGTGAACAGACCTAGTGCTTCTCTCCAATCTGACCCTTGAGCCTAGGTACAGAGTGGTGCTGAAACAGATTTCTGGAGGGTTCTGGAGGCAAGGTAATCACTACGCTGGTTTACAGAGGGCCCGTCTACTCCCCGAGTGTGGCATGCTATATATAATAAGAAAACTTAATCGGCCCAGGGGATGGAGGCAGCCAGGTTCTCTTCCACCTCAGACCAAAGTGCTCAGACGGGCACAGCTTCGCAGCCAGGAAATAAAAATGATACAAACTCAATAAATTTAACTTAGGCTCAAGAGCCAGAAATGGACTATGTAAGAAACATCCCGAAGAAGTAAACTGATGGATTAGAATCTGCACCTGTGACCTGGGCCTCTTAAGACCCTTTGATGAGTAGGGTTTACTCAAGATAGTACCAGAGGCCCAGCTGGGCAAGATTTTCCCTGTGAGCCAGTGGAGTCTCAGATGGTGGGTCACCTCAGGCTGAGGACAGGCTCCCTTCAATCTGAGGAATGAGCCAGCCTATCAGACAATGCTGGATTCACAACTCTGCCCTTCCACCCGCAGATCTGTGACCCAGAACTTTCGCAGAGCTTCACCAAGCACCTCGACAGACACTGTCTCATTTGACCTTCTCAAAACCCTGGTGGGTTAGGTCAGGCGGCGTGTTAGTTTCTCAGGATGCCGTAACAAGTTACCAAACTGTCTGCAAACCACAGAAATTGATTCTCTCACGGTTCTAGAAGTCTGAAATCAAGTGGTCAGCAGGGTTGGTTCCTTCTGGATACTGTCAGGGGGAATCTATTCCTTGCTTTTCTCCTCACTCCTGGTGGCTGCCCGTAATCCCTGGCATTTCCTGGCTGATACACATATCACTTAATCTCTGCCTCTGTCTTCACATGGCCTGTCTGCATCTCTCTTCCGTGTATCCATTTCTATCTCTTTCTTATAGGATAACCACCACTGCATTTAGGGCCCATCTTAATCCAGGATGATCTCAAGACCCTGGCCTTAATTACATCTGCAAAGACCCTTGTCAAATAAAGTCACATGGTGAGATTCCAAGCATGGATTCTAGCACTTGGTTAGATCCAAGTAGACACATTTTTTGGAGGTCACTATTCAGCTCAGGCAGATAGGCAGATAGTATTCCTATCCAGAGATAGGGACATTGAGGCTCCGGGAGGTTAAATTACTCAAATCACAAAGCTATTGATGAAAGTTCCTAAACAGGAAGAGAGAGGATGTGCTATAGCATACCTCTGGGGACCTTCTGAGGCATTAGGAGTCCCAACTACCTGTTTGGCTCTAAGTACGTATTCCAAGTTGCAATACGCTGGATGTTAATTTTAGATAAAGGAAACATCTTTGACTAAAAATTAAGAGGCACTATCAAGATCAAATCACCTTTATATACTTTTATGCCCAGCTGCTTTCAACAGGATTTCCTTTCCAATTTCTAGGTGGTTACTTTAAAAGCTACCATCTCTGAGAACACACCTCTTTTAGGTTGTTTATTTATATTTATGTGACAAGCATTTGTCCATTGCTTTATCAGTGTCAGACACTGTTCTGGGAAGCACAGCTATGAAGTGTAAGACACAGCCTTTGTCTGTAGGATGTCCCCTGTCTGGTGATGCACACAGGTGTCAGACTATTGCAGTCCAAAACAAAGACATGAGGGTAACGAAGGATGTTCCAAGTACCAAGGAAAGATGGAACCAGTAATTGTGCCTGAGAACCACAGGGAAGGGTTCAGAAGATGAGCTTTTATGGAGTGTGGAAAGAAAAGTAGTGTTTCCTCAGGGAGATATGTAGGGATAGGATACATGGGGAATAACATGTGCAAAGGTAATTACAAATAAGTAAATAGGGCTTTTAAAGGGGAGGAAGAATTAGTGTCTTGTAAAGGATTAGAAAAGTTAAGCAGGAACCATTTTTACTAGACTTGTATGCCATATCTGAAGTTTGGGTTTTATCATAAACCACAGCAAACCACTGATGAGCCGTGAAGTGTGTATGTAAATGGATCTGCGTTTCCAGTAGAATGGGAATATACAATCAGAGAGCTAGTTTGGAGACAAGGAGACCATTGGGAAGTTTTTTTTTGCGAAGGTCCAGACGTCAAATGCTTACTCTGATGGGACATGTGGCACTTACTCTGATGGGACGGAGGGGAGGCATTAACTAGAAAACTGTTTGCTTGTGTCCACTCTGAACCCCCACCAGGCTGAGTCCCTACCCTCTTTTATGCTCCCACAGTGCTCATAGCATATTTGTGTGTATCACATTACATCATGTTTTTGCTTTACAAGTCTGCTTCCATCATTAATCATGGATTTCCCGAGATTGTGCCTTATTCATCTTTGTTTCCCAGAACTTAACAGAGATGTCCAATAAATACGTATTGACCAAATTTTTAATGAGGCAGAACCAACAAGAATTGGTGATCAATAAGATGTGGGGAGTGAGGAGGAAGAGAGGAGTCAAGAATGACTCCAAAGCCTTGCTTTTATGGCTGGGGAAAGGTGATGCCATTACTAGTAGGGGAAAGACGGTGAAGCTTTAGCTGGCCTGGACTTACTGTTGCTCTTGTTAGTTCTTTGAGGAAAGATAACTCGTTGGACTGAGCCTGGTACTGCGTGTCAAATACTTCATAAATTTTGTTAGGTTAAATTGCCTGATGGAAGAAAACCTACCACCTAATGGCTAACATCACTGGAGTGAGATTCAGAACTGAGGTCTACCACTGATCCTACTCTGCTACTCACTCACCCTGAGCTGAGGGAAGAGGTCTAGCCTCTCTACCTGATGGCCATGCTTACAAACCCAAATGCTCCAAATGCCACCTCTTCCTGGAAGCCCTCCCTGACTTCCCAATTTGACATAATCTCCACTTCTTCCAATATTCATTGCCTTTTTCCCCTCTCCTGCATGTCTCATGGTACTTTCATTACTCTCCACTTTTTGCTATAGTTCAGGATGTGCATGTCCTCTCTTCATAGATTAAAACTACCAAGAGCAGGATTCACAGCAAATTTATTTACTAACAGTAAGGAGCATAACACCATTTTTTATACTTTTACTGAAGAAATGAATGAAACTCATTAAAAGGCGTGGAAATGGCTCCCAAAGACTCCTCCTAGGTTTTGTATTTATTTGAGAATCATAACCTGGTCTAGGGGTCGGTCGGGGAGCAGGGGAGAGGAAAGGGAGATTTCTAGGGAAAAAGGACTCCACCTTTCTGGTGAGGCAGGGTATCCCACAAGAAATTGCAACCACTTCCCTGATGCTGCCCTGGCTTAGAGAATAACAGGATGAGAATCTGGCCCATTGAGTCTGGAAAAAAATTGAAGACGACATTCAGGATGGGCCGGTGGTTGGTTCCCTTAAAGCCTCTGAAAATGTTCTCTAGCTATGCCCCTTCTCGTCACTGAAAATGCTTCCAATTTATTGCCTACACAAGCTTCTACTTTGGCTGGGCTGCTTATTTCAGTGTCCAATTATCCTAACAGGCTCTGACAAGGATTAGGTTAGGGTCACACACACGCACACACCCCCTGCCCACGCCCACACCCTTGCAGAGTCCTGGCTGGAGCCTGCCTGGTCAATGAGAGACGCCCCCTAGCGCGGCTCCTAAATCAGCGCCTGTGGGGGCGGCTGACAGTGCCGCCGAGTCCTCCTTGCTGTGAGGGCTCCCATTTGTAATCGACTAAAATACTTTGGGCTGCTGTGACTCATGCCCGCCTGACATTTGCCTAATTAATTCTGGCTCTTAAATTCCCGCTCTCTCTTCCGTGAAGGGGCGGCCGGGAGCTTGGGGAAGTGGGATACGCCAGGAGCTCCAGGTGAATATACAGTAGAGCCAGCAAAAGGACAGGCTCCCCCTGCAGAGGGATGGGCAGCAGGAGCCCTCACAGCTCTCCAGGGATCCTGCTGGGGCCAGTTGAGGGTTCTGCAGCCTGTTGGGGAGGCCTGGTAAGGCAGGGGTCCAGAGGGGCCTGGCCTCTTGCTATTGATCTGATATCGACACAGATGCACTCCTGGCGTCTGGGCAGTGCTAGGAGAAGTGGAGGGTCTGACTTGTGTACATTGTAGACAGGACACAAATGAGGTGGCTTGCCCTCTGCAGCATGATCTGTTGCCAAACTATTTCTCCATTTGGGGGTGTTTTGATGGGGCTTGCGATGCTGACAGGGGATTGTAGGACTCAGGAAGCAGTGCTTTTTAAACTTTTGCATCCATTAAAGTTATCCAGGAAGCTTGTGAAAATGCAAATTCTTCGGCCCTGTCCCTCAGAGATTCATTACAGGCATTTCTTCCAGGAACAGTCCTTCCAGAAGCATTGATAACCTCCTTTGATAGTGCTAATTTTCTCTCCCTTCTTTCTAAACTCATAGGGAAGAATCCCAGCACCAGATCTATCCAATTCCCTCCTTCTTGGACACTAAGTACTGTTGGATAAGCACACATGCCTGGGCAGACTAGGGGTCCTCAAACCACTAGCTATGACCCAACCACCACATGGTGGTCCTGTCACCTCACTAACCCATTTCCAAGGACATTTTACATCCCTTTGCCACTTTCCCCAACTCTGCCTACACCACCTGCCCACCCCAGTCTTTGCAAACCAGCTTTAAGTTCCACTTCACAGAAGAATAATAGTTGTTAGGCTGGAAATCCATTCTCTCTCAAACCTACCAAGAAGCTTATCCACACAAGCACCTTTCTTCTTCTAGTCGCAGGGGAAAAGATCTCAGTCAGCCTCTTTCGGCAATGTCTTAATTACTCCCTTGCCCTATCCTCTCTTTATTGGCTCTTTCTTCCTAACACATATACATATCCAAGTCTCTCAATCTTAAAAATCATCCCTGGGGCACCTGGGTAGCTCAGTGGATTAAGTGTCTGACTTGGGCTCAGGTCGTGATCTTGTGGTTCATGAGTCCAAGCCCCATGTCTTTGGATTCTGTGTCTCCCTCTGTCTCTGCCTCCCCCCCCCCCCCCAACTCACGCTCTGTCTCTCTTTCAAAAATAAATAAACATGTAAAAAAGTTATAAAAATCACCCCGCAACCCTAACCCTTCATTCACCATTCTAGGACCTTTCTTCCCTTGACCAACCTTTTGAATGAATGGTTTTACCTCAACTATCTCCACTTTTCACCTCCTCCATTTATTATACTCACCCTGTCCCCATTCCACTATTCTCTGAAATTGCTCTCAGTATAGAAAATGATCTTCCATTGTCAAATACAATTAATACATTTCTGACCCTATTTCACTTGACATCTGGGCAGCTTGTGAACCTGTCTGGATCTCCTTCCTTGAAACTGTCTTCTTCCCTGGCTCTACTGCCCGTAGGACTATTCCCATTCATTTTCCTTCCCAGACTCCCTTCTTTACCTGCTTTAAAAGAAGGTTTTTCCCTGGGTTCCATTTTCATTCCACACACTCTCATGGCTCCAACCACCATCCATTACCTGATGTCTCCCAAATCTGTATCCTGAGCCCAGATCTGTTCCATGATCTCTGATATATTAGTGGCTTATTGCATAGCTCCATTCCATTGGATAGCCTAACACAGAGTTTTAACTCATGTCCAAAACAGAATTGCCATTCCTTAATCTCTGCCAATTTTACTTTACCTCTTTTTCTATATTTTGTAACTCAGTGTTTCTCTACATTTTTCACTTATTTTTATGTTCTGGCCAAAATGTCACCTTTTCAGAGAAGGTTCTCCAACTACCTTAACTAAAATAGCAATCCTATCCCCACCTTCGCTTAAATGCCATCCCCTTATCCTGTGTTTTCTTCATAGACTATATAGCTAAACATTGCTAATTTTATTTTTTGGTCTCTCCCACTTAAAGGCTCGACAAAGACAGGAAATTTGTCTCATCTACTTCAGCATCTCCAGTGCCTAGAATGATGCCTGGCAAGAATAATTATTAGTCAAGGGAATGAATAAAAGCTTGGTTCAATAGAATCCCATGGAGTGCTTTGAAAATGTAGATGTATGGGCCCAACTCCACCTACTAAATCAGGATATCCAAGGATCAAGTCCAGGAATTTGCATTTTAAAAAGCTCTCCAAGTTAGTTCTTGGAAGAACTAGCTCCTAACTAGAGGGATGTCACTACCATTGACCCAAGATCCTGCACATCCTCCCTAACTCACCCTTCCCCTTACTTTATAGATCCATCACAACTATGCCCTGTTTTTTTCTCCCCTTGTCATCTTGTCCCATCCATTCTAATGTTTTTGACATTATTTAAATATGTACCCTTCTTTCTATTTGCCAATGTCACTACCTTCACTCCATTATCAATTTTTGTCAGTGACCCAGGGAGGTTTCTAATTGATATCTCTACCTCCAGTCTTGACCTAATGCAATCCATTTCTCTATCCTTTCCACAAATGGAACTTTCTAAGATGCAAATATAATTACATCACTCCTCTGTTAAAAACCTTCCATCTATTCCTTATTGCCTTCGAAATTAGGCTAAAATCCATTATCGTGTTCTGACTGCCACATATCTCCAGTGTCAGCCTTCCTGAGTGAAACTTATCCTCTAAAATACCTAGGAATAAATTTAACTAAGAAGGTGAAAGACCTGTAGTCAGAAAACTATAAAATATTCACAAAATAAATTTGAACACTACACCAACAAAAAGATATACCATGCTCATGGTTTGAAAGAATTAACATTGTTAACATGTCCATACTACTCAAAACAATGTGTAGATTCAATACAATCCTTATCAAAAGGATTTGTTCATAGGGCTTGAACAAATAATCCTAATATTTGTATAGAACCACAAAAGACCCCAAATAGCCAAACAATCTCAAGAAAGAAGAACAAAGCTGGAGGTATCACAGTCCCAGATTTCAAGTTATACTATAAAATATCAAACCAATATGGTACTGGGCCAAAAAATAGACACATAGATCAATAGCATAGGATAGGATAGAGCACCAGAAATAAACCTATGCTTATATGGTGAGTTAATCTAGGACAAAGGAGGCAAGAATAGACTATTGGTAAAAGATAGTTTTATCAATAAATGCTATGGGGGGGGGGTGTGGGAGTGCAACTGGGTGGGTCAGTCGGTTGAGCGTCTGACTCTTGGTTTCAGCTCAGGTCACAATCCCAGGCTTATGGGATCAAGCCTTAGGTCAGGATCCATGCTGGGTGTGGAGCCTGCTTGAGATTCTTTCTCCTTCTCTCTCTCTTTCTCTCTCTGTCTCTCCCTTTCTCTTTCTCTCTGCACCCCTCTTTTTCCCCCTGTGCACCTCTCCCCTGCTCCTGTGATCTCTCACTCTTGCTCTCTAATAAAAACAAATTAAATTTAAAATTTAAAAACAATGCTTTTGGGAAAACTGGAGAGCAAAAAAATAAAAGAGGACCACTTTCTTACACTATACACAAAGATTAACTCAAAATGTATTAAAGAACTAGACGTGAGACCTGAAACCATAAAACTCCTGGAAGAAAACAGAAGCAGTAATCTCTTAGACTTCGGCCTTAGCAACATTTTTCTAAATATGTCTTATCAGGCAAGAGAAACAAAAACAAAAATAAGCTATTGGGACTATCCCAAAATAGAAAGCTTCTGCACAGTGAAGGAAACCATCAACAAAACAAAAAGGCAACCTATGCAATGGGAGAAGGTATTTACAAATGATATACATGGTATAGGGTTAATGTCCAAAATATATAAAGAACTTATACAAATCAACACCAAAAAAACCCCCCAAATGATCCACGTAAGTAATGGGAGGACAAGAATAGACTTTTTTTCCAAAGAAAACATACAGATAGCCAATAAACACATGAAAATATACTTGACATCACTAATTACCAGAGAAATCCAAATCAAAACCCCAATGAGATCATGTCACACCTGTCAGAAAGACAAGCATTAAAAAGACATGAAATAAGTGTTGGCAAGGATGCAGAGAAAAGGGAACCTCATGCACTGTTAATGGGAACGTAAACTGGTGCAAACACTCAATAATTAAAAACAAATACCATACGATCCAGCAATTCCACTATGGGCTATTTACTCAAAGAAAATAAAAACACTACTGGAAAAGATACGCACCCTTGATTTATTTCAGCATTATTTATGATAGCCAAGATATGGGATCAGCTCAAGTGTCCACCAATAGATGAGTGGATAAAGAAGATAGTGTGTGTGTGTGTAAACACACACACACACACACACAATGGAATATTACCCAGCCATAAAAAAGAATGAGATCTTGCCATTTGTAACAACACGGATGGAGCTAGAATGTATTATGCCAAGTGAAATACCTCAAAGATAAATATTACATAATTTCACTTACATATGGAATCTAAACAGCAAAACAGAATTTAAAAAAACCAGAAATAGAGTCAAAATACAGAGACATAAACTAGTGGTTGCCAGAGGAAGGGGCTGGGGGATGGACTAAATAGGTGAAGAGGTTTAAGAGGTATAAACTTCCAGTTATAAAATAAATAAGTCACAGAGATGGAAAGTACAACATAGGGAGTATAGTCAATAACATTGTAATAATTTCATATGGTGACAGACGGTGACTACACTTACCATGGTGAGCATAGGATTGTTGAATCTCTATGTTGTACACCTGAAACTAATATAACATTGTATTTCAACTATACTTCAATTAAAGAATGATAATTGGGGCGCCTGAGTGGCTCAGTTGGTTAAGCATCCAACTCTTGATCTCAGCTCAGGTCCTGATCTCATGGTTCAATGGTTTGAGCCCAGCATCAGGACTTGCACTGTCAACGCAGAGCCTGCTCGGGAGTCTCTCCCCGCCCCCTTTCTTTCTGCCCCATCTCCTCTCCCCCAAGCACTCTTTCTCTCTCTCTCTCTCTCAAAATAAATAAACTTTAAAAAAAGGATAACAAAACAAAAATGAAAATTAGGGGTGCCTGGGTGGCTCAGTTGGTTAAGCCTCTGACTTTGGCTTGGGTCATTATCTTGTAGTTTGTGAGTTTGAGCCCCACGTCAGAGTCTGTGCTGACAGCTTGGAGCCTGGATTCTGCTTTGGATTCTGTGTCTCCCTCTCTCTCTGCCCCTCCTAGCTTGTGCTCTGTGTGTGTCTCTCTCTCAAAAATAAATAAACATTAAAAAAAAATAGACCACTTTGTACAACTTCGTGTTTATCATCTCCCCTCAGAGTCTGCTTGTTTGTAGCTGCTGTTCCTTTGGTCAGCACTTCCCTTGGCTCCCCCCCCCACCCCCACCCCCCGCCACCAGCCAACACAATTAATCACCTCCTCCAAGTCAGGTTTGGGACCTCTTTCAAAACCAGGTGCACTTCAAGGTCAAAGCTGAATTGGAGTGGTTTCTTCCAACTGTAGATCTCTTAAATGCAGGCCTGTGCATTTGAACTTTGTATCCTCGGAACATATAGTAGGCATGTGCTGAAGCCAGCTTGCCCCAGTGAGAGATAGCCAACTGAGCACATGTCTTCCCAATTCCACATTTATGCTGATAACTCGTAATCAGCCATGGTGGAAGTTATCCATACCACAGAGGTTGGCAGATGCTATAAATGAGGATTTTTTTTTTCTGGAGGGCTGGTTGTTAAACATGTATCAGCATACCACTACCTACAAGAAAACATGTCTAACATTCAGTGCACAGTCAGTTCAATGTTTGTTGGATAAGTGAATTAATGCATGAAAAAAAAATTTAGGAGTCAAAGTCATCTCCTTAAAACTTCCAACTTTATGTTTTCTGTTATGACACAATGCCAATCCACGTTCTCTTTCATAAAACTATCTTTAAACTGAATAAAGAAATCGCTGTCACGTTTCTCCATAGTCTTCTATTTTTCTTAATGCAGTTCCCCGACCTGACTCCTTGAGCCACTCCCCAGGGCACTCACCCCTCTGGCAATGTCCCTGGAGAGGCTCTCGTGTGTCAGGGTTCCTTTTTAAGAAGCGTGGCTCCCAAATGGGGCACAATGCTCTAGGGATGGTCTAACCAGAGCTGGCCACAATGCAACTATGGATTTCAGTAACAGGTACATGGTGCTTCAGTCACTGAAGCCTGAACTGTGCTCACACAGACACCCTTATGTGCATACACACACATGCATAGACACACAATTCCATCATACACTTTTGTACTAAGTGGATATTGAAACAAAATGCCAGCTTTAGGGAAGCCTGGGTGGCTCACCTGGTTGAGCATCTGACCCTTGATTTCGGCTCAGGTCATGATTGCGCAGTTTGTGAGTTTGAGCCCCAGGTTGGGCTCCCTGCTGACAGCATGGAGCCTGCTTGGGATGCTCTCTCCCTCTCTCTGCCCCTCACCCACTTGCACACGCACACACACACTCTCTCTCAAAATAAATAAAATAAAACTTTTCAAAAATGCCAGTTTTTACATAAATCCTTGTTAATTTTAGCTTAATGTTTCAGCCTCAGTGTTCCAAACTATTGAGATGTTATTTAATCTTGATTCTGTCATCTCAATGTTTTTTTCTGCCCTGGCATCTGGGTTCTGAATTATGCATCATAGATTCTTGAATAGGCAATAGAAGAGGAACTACAGGAAGGAAAGAAGCTAAAATTCATCGAGGAATGCCTTCTATGCACAGGGCGTTGGCAAGACATTTTCATATAATTTGCTACCTTTAATCCTGGCAACAACCTGCAAGGTAAGTATTAATGGTACCATTTTAACAGATGGAGACGACCTCCCCGGTGCCTCAAGGAGTCAAAGAAGGTGTCCAAAGTCAAATAGAACTGGAATTGGTACCCATGTTTGTCTGAGCCTGAAGTCTATGTTCTGTGTATAACATTGCACTACTTCCCAGAAAATATTACTAGTAACTAGTATTAGCATTCAGGAAATGCTTTCACAGAGCTATTTTCTCTTGAGATGCTTACAATTTTACGAGGCAGTTCTTACTCCCCCGTGGTCTTTGAGGAGACTTATTTCTTGGCCAAATTTAGATAATCTCCTCCGAGTAACCAAGGAATGCTCCATGCTGACTGACCATGAGGTAGATTGCACATGGACAGCCCATGGCTGCCCTCTAGTCATGAGTGGTAATAAAACCAACATTCTTTGTAGATGCGTTGGCCACTTATATGCCAGGTTCCGTGTGGACCTTGATATTCACATGTTCTTGAGTAACATTCATTGCCAGCCTATGAGATAATAATTCCTATTTTTCCTATTTTCTAGGTGTGTTAACTAAAGCCTCAAGAGGTTTAGCTGCCCAAGATCACAGTTAAGAGGAGGCAGAGTTGGGGCTTGAGTCTAATATGCCTGACTTTTGCACTCATGTTCTCATCCACAACCTTTGGGAGGCGTTCTTCACAAAAAGGAGTATAAAAGCTCAGACTGTATCCTAGGCCACTTGGAAAATTCAGGGTCTCATCTGAACTTTTCTCTAAGATTCTCCAGGTTTTATAAGGGCGGCTCATGTATTTGCGATTCAGTAACATCCAGATCCATGTCCAAATTTCATTTATTGCTTAAATCTATCATAAGAAGAAAAATAAGCAAAGAAAGAGGGAGGATTTGTACCTGTCTGTTCCAGAGCTGCAATTTTTTTTCCTCCCAGTGTTGCTGTTCTGGCTGTGAGAGTCTAGTTCCTTCCAGCATGTGCATATCTGATGGTGTCAAAACAGTCAATCATTCAGGCTCACAAAGCTGCCCGATCCTGTGTCAGCACTTCCCATCATGTCAATGACCCAAATAGGCCAACAGATTCCTGGCAGGTTCATTTCTCCAGACGGATGTATAATCCCCAACCCACTCTGAAGAGAATGGTATCTTTTTTTTTTTCCTTCACTTGTTCTCTCGCACATTCTCTCTCCTGCCCTGGACAGGTTCTGCCTAAACATTGTCACCACGCTGAGTGGTGAGTTGTCATGCAGAGTGAAGTGTCATACTGAAGGAGGCATAAGCTGCTAACCGGAGCCTAAAATCTAAAGAAACAATACTTCTGAAGCCAGAATAGCTGAGCAGAGAGAACTACTGCAAGGCTTGGGGGTTTGGTTCAGACCAGCTCCTTTAAACTCCATCTCATCCCATCTGCATCTCATCCCATCTGCATTTCACCTATCAGGTTAGATGCACATAACTGGCCCCGTGAGGGACTGTGGTACCTCATAGCTCTGATTCTGCTGCAGAGCCCGGCACTGTCTGCTCCCATTGCCTGAATGCATGCCACTCCCAGCCTCACTTGCTTGACCTCCCTAACTTAGTGGACCTTCTAGTGGTTCAGGCCTCTATCCCAAGCCTTTCCACAATCTAGATTCTCCAACCCAAAGATCACAGCTCCAATTCATTAATGCAGCTTCTTGGTTGCCAGTAAGAGTTATGTTTCTTAATCTCTGCCCTAGTAGGAAAGCAGCAGACTGAATGACTAACTCAGTACGAGAAGAGTGTCTTACACTATCACAATTAGCTAGATTCCCCGCAGGGAGACCTGAACCCAAGAACTTTGTCATGAAAGTCTCTCTATGCCACTGGAGGGTCCTCAACCCAGCCCAGCTTTGGGTGGCATTGCCTTCATTAGAATAAGCTATATGAGGATGTTCTAGGGCCAAAGAACATTCAAGGAGGTTTGAAAGGATGCAACACTCAGCTTCTTTCAGACATCATCCCCCTTATACAAGAGAAGGGATCATAAACACTCACCTTTCAAGAACCATGATACCATGTTTACCCTGACTTGTTGACAAAACCAATCAAATTTATCCCATCCCAAGGCCACCCTTAGTTCCAGATTCTGCTGCCCTGTTCTTGAGGTGACCAAGCCCACTGCATGTCCCAGATTTGAAGGAAATTCTTTAGGAAAGGTTAGGTCTGCCATTCTATTGCTCACCATTCCCAGGAATGATGGAATAGGATTTAGGAAAATACTCTCATTTAGGGGATTTCTGCTGTCAGGATGGCGGGGCTATTTCTGTCTCTGCAGGGGAATTCACTTATTAAAAAACACCATCTAATTTCTGTTCATGAATTCAACATGCATTCATTGAGCATTGAGGTACCTGGTTCTGTGTTACAACCTGAGGATGTAAAAATAGATAATAGGACTCCTTCACTCAAGCAGTTTCTAATCCAGTAAGAAGATCCAAACTTCTCATGTATCATGTTATATATACAAGAAAATAAGTGTCTACAAGCTTCAGATACAGAAGGAAGCTATTAGTTCTGTCGGTATGGGGGCAGTTAGTTAGGGAATATCCTAACAGGAGGTCATGTTGTACAAGGATTTGAAAGATGCTTGTGTGTTTCCTTCAAAACTGGTAGACTGAACACACATTATCTCCACTATTTCCTGAAACCATACGACAAGGAATTTTTTATGGAATAATCCTTAAGGACAAAGAGAATAGGAAAAGAAATAACACCAAACATATTATTCTGATGTGAAAAAGCAGATGGGAATTTGATAACAGACTCAGCAGATTGGCTGAGAAGGCTCAAATCTTAAGGTACGAGATACCACTAACAATGAAGGTGAAGCTTAAGGTGAAGCCAAAAGCAGAAGTTCTGAAAGTTGGTCTAAGAAGCGTTAAGATCCCAAGGTGCCTTCCTCCCACCTTCACCCTCTCCCTTCCATACGCAGATGGCTCCCCCACTCCACCAGGGCAGGAGACTGAAGAAGGTGAACTGGAGGGATGCTGGATTGTAGACATCAGGTGCAACTGAGGGGAGATGTGCTATCCAGAAAACAGGGGATTCAGTGGAAGTCTGCTCACAGAACCATAAGAGACTTCTGCATCCTGCAAATAAGAACATCAGCACCAGGCCCATTCCCCCTAGTTAGAGAGTGAAAGCATTTATTCTGAAAACAAAACAAAACAAAACAAAACAAAACAAAACAACTGAGTAGTCCAAGAGACAAGACTTGAAAGCCTTCCACAGTGGGAGAGATTAGCCAGGTCACCTAATAGTGAAGCTGTTTTTAGTCAACAGACCCCCACCCACAAGCATGGATTTTTCAGGCCACCATTCTTAAACTAGAGGGGACAGCCCAAAATTTCCAGAAGTTTGAGAAAAGCCTCTCATATCAAAGGCAAAAACAAACAGGAAAATAAAAGGAACTTAGAAGAAAGCCAAGATAATTCAGGGAAAAGAAACCTATAAAAATATAACATATAATATATAAAATATGGAATAAGTACTATCATACATACATATATACATATTTCAATATGCTTAGAAGAGAAAGAATTTTTTACTGGTGAAAAAAACAGGATGCTCTCAAGAGGGGTGCCATCAGAAGACCAATAAAGTCCTTTTAGATATAAAAAGCATGAAAACTCAACAAATATTTGGAAGATAAGTTTTAAAAATCTCCCAGAGAATGAAACAAAAATACAGAGAGATATAATATAGGGGTGAAAAAATAATGAAATTAGAAAAGCAGTCCAGAAATACTAAGGAATTCCAAAAATAGAAAATGGCAAAAACAGAAGTTATCAGAAAGCTAAGCAAGAAAAGAAAATTGCCCAAACCTGAAGGACATTAACTTCTAGATTGTAAGAGTACTCCAGTGGCCAGTACAATGGAAGCAAACAGACTCACAACAAAGCACATCGCTGTAAAATTTCAGAATCCCAGGGACACAGAAGATCCTAAATGCTTTTAGGAGGTCACAAAGGATCAAGAACCAGAATGGCATCAGGCTTGCCTAGTTTTCTTACCTCCACGTACCACTAATCCATTGGCAATAGCAGTGGAAGCTAGAAAACGAGGGGCCTTCAAAATTCTTAAGGAAAATAATTTCTAACCCAGAATTCTATGCATGGCCAAACTATCAATCAAATGCAAGAATCAATACATTCATGTGCACGCATGCTTTGAAAAACTTCATTTCCCATGCATACTTTCTTAAGAAGCTACTTCAGGATGTGGTCTGGCAAAGAGAAGGAGTAATTAGAACAAGACAACATGGTTTCCAGGAAACAAGAGGTCCAGCACAGGAGAGAAGGAAAGAATTCTAGGATGATGAGGAAGAGAATTTAGGAAGACAGCTACTCGGCAGGGTAGAGATGGGGGAGGAAACATTCAAGATGAACTTGACAAAATATGTGATGTGAGCAAACACATGGAGAGGAAACTTACACATAGGGAAGATGTCTAGGTAGGAATTAGTGGTAGGTGAACAGAGAACTATGCAAATGAAGAAGACAATTATTAGCTCGAGGGAAAATGAAAAGTTGTACAAGAAAGGAAATGAAATCATGCTTTCCTACACGGGCATGCTGTGGATACAGTCATAATTACGTAAACACTGAATACTGATCTAACTAAAAATGCTGATATAAATCTATCGGGAGACTGAGGAGAGGAAAATCACAGAGGTGGGCGAAGGAGGTGCTAAGGAGAGCTAAACCTCATCTTCCATAGTGAGAATTCAACAGGTAATTCCTGAAACTGAACATCAAGAAGTTAGTATTAGAAAGGTGCTATTTAGCAATATAGAAGTAAATGCCCAAAGAGCACCCGAAAACAGTTGCATCCAGGAAGAATAAAGCAGGGAAAAGGACAAGTTCAGGGAACTGTATTTTTCATGAAGTTTACAACTGACTTGTTAGAATATGTATAACTTAGAAGAAATTTAAAAATATATATATTTCCCTGGGTGGAGAGAAGGATGAAACGGTTTCTAAGGTAGAGGAAACAATATGTATAAATACACAGGTGTGTGACACAATGTGTTATATACTGAGAATTTCCCTGGAGCACAGGTGTGTCATAGAAGACAGGGGAGAGGTAAGCAAAACCCAGGTCATGAAGGACCTTGTATGACTTGAGACCAGACAGATCACTTCCCCAGGTGCTGGGAGAAATCTGAAATTAGATGGCTGAACCATGGACAGTGACAGAGCTGCTGAGGCCCTTGAAATGGACAAATGTTGGTCTGCCCTCCAGAAAGAAGAAAGAGTTTGGTGCTATTGAGTAATGGCTTATAGGCTAGGCTAAATTCTAGAATGGACTTTCAAATGAATGGTTTTACAGAAGAAAAGGATAATAATGAAGAAATCTATAGGAGTTCATGAAGGAGTCAGACTACAATGATCTCTCATTTTTATCCAGCATGGTTATGAGAAGGAGATACCAAGAAAAAGCTGAGCACACAGAGTTCTCTTAATTTCCATTAAATATTTGTCTCCCTGCTACCCCTGTGCACGAGATGAAGATATACAGGCTAGGTGACAGAACAGTAGGACTACTAGATAACTGTTTTGACCACACGCGGTGATGTATGTCATTTGCTCAAGGACTCAGCCCAAAGTGATTTCCGTCCCAATATTTTTAACCATGAATTGAATGGTGGCATTTTCATTAAGTTCTTGCATGTCAGAACCTGAGAAGCTTGATGGGGAGTTGGGATGGAAATTCAGTCTCCTAAATGACTTTGGCATATTTGAATAATGAACTGAATCGTACCATCTAAGCTTAATAGGAACAAGTATCAAGTCTTCCACATAGGTATATGGTCCCATTATTACCTACCCACCAGTTACCTGTCCAGCTTTACTTGTGGCCACAGGCTCTTCAGCCTCTGGACAAAGGCTACTCCCTGCAGTTCTGACACAGATTTCCTCCATATCTTTGCAGATACGGCCTTGCTGCTTCTGTTTGCTCTGCCCACCCTTTTTCCCTGCCCCCCCCTCATATGCTCCTTCAACATAAACTCAACAGTCACATGCAGTTCAAGTCCTCTATAAATTTCCCACCACATTTTCCCCCTTCTACTCTAATCCTGGTAGAATTTAACAACCCACCCCACTTTGGGCTGCCACTGTACCCAGCTGATGTCTATCAGAGTAGTTGTAGCATTTTGGGGCCATTTTTTTTTTCCTTTTATTGGTGAGAAAGTATAATGCAAACAGCATCTGGAACTACATTAACCAGGTTCAAATACTCACTCTGCCACTTAGCGACTATGTGCTATTGGGTAAATCCCTTAACCTCTATGTGCCTTACTTTTGCCCCCCTCTATAGAGAAAGGGTGATAATACTTTGTACCTTTAGGGTAGTGAAGAGGCTTGAGTGAGTATTAATGACTAGCATATAGTAAGTGCTAGATGTATCTTGTCCCTTTTATATATCTTGTCCCTTTAATAGCCACTGACCACCTTGTCATTTGCCTCTCTGTCTTATAGCACCCCCATGCAGTATATTACACACAGTAGGGCACCTACTTAAAACACCTCAATAGCTCCCCACTTCCCCCCTCAAAAAAAATCCAAATTCCTCAACTTTCCTACTACCGACCTCACCAGCCTTCACTCTCCCCTCAACACCCCACAGATCCTACATTATAGCCTTGCTAAATGAACTTCTGGTGGCCAAAATGTCTCAAGCACTGAGCTTCGTCAAACCTTCACACTGGGACATTCTGTTCCCTCAGAATGTTGAGGTTCTGGCCCCAGCCACATTCACAGCTAGGCAGCTTAGTGACAGAACCAAGAGGGATAGAGTCAGGCTCACTCTGTGCAGGTACGCTGCCATGGACCACGACACACATTTTTCCTAAACTGCCATCTGGCTATTCTTTCATTTGCACAAATCCCTACTGACAGTTATGGACCCCCTCACCCCATGGAGCCACTGTCCCCTCAGGACGATCGCTTTTGCAACATATCCCTCCCTCCTCACTGCAGACATACCCAGCTAGTCCCATTAACTTTGAACTATTATAAAACTGAATCAGCATTAGCCAGACCTGGGGATATTGGCTGAGGACACTTTGGTTTCTATCACCTTTCCTTACATACTAAGTGGGATCTCTGAGGCAAGGACTCTCATCTGCACATTCTGAACCCACCAGATTTCCAGATTTTGAGCTGCTTCCAAAACCTCACTGTTCATTTTGGTAAATTGTAAGCCCCTAGTTTGGGGAAGTGAAAAATGTCCCTTGAACTAAGAACAGCTGGGTTTATATTGTGGCAACTGTTAATCACTACGTTATTAAAAGCAATTTTTTTTTAAGCAAAGAGAAAGTACTGTGTAATTCCTCCAGCTTTCCAGGGAATTTAGGCTTCCACAAGCTAGGGGCCATTTCCTAATGCAGAAGCTCAGGTCACCTGTGAGTGGAACAGCAGTGCCATCCAGTGGCCATCTCATGTAATGCAACAGTCCTCTATACTCCCGTGCCCATTTTTCCCACTAACCCTGAACATGAAGTCTCAGAAGCCCTGTACTGTAGAAACATTTTTCCCAAAGCCATTTGGAAAAAAATATATATTGTTTCTACATCTGTCAAGCTTTTGAAGTGTTACTATTCTATGGAATTTCTTGAATATCAATTTTCTTGAGTAGTATTCAAAATGTGGTCCAGGGACCCCCCTACCCCCCACCCCGTGGGGGTTCACAAGAGCCTTTCTGCTTGGGGTTCTGCAATGTCAAATTTTTGTAATACTGAAACAGTATCTGTCATTTTATTCTCATTCTTTCAAGTGTATACTAGGCATTTTCAGGATTTACACAACCCATGACAAAGCAACAGACTGAAGGAAAGGCAGATAGGAGAAATGAGTCATTAAGCCAGATATTAGCGATTCACAAAATTACAAAAATGTCATTTTTTAGAAAATGTTTATTTTTCTTAAAATAATGTTTTTATGTTAACACGTAATGGGTTTACTGTTAGTTTAAATGAATACATTTGTTTAATTTGTTTTAATTTTGAATATTATAAATATTAAAAGAATATTACACACCCACATGAACAAAAGCATTTTGGGGTCCTCTATATTTTATGAGCGAATGGGGCACTAAGACTAAAAAAGTGTGAGAACCACTGCTTTTGAGGCTTAGTTGCACTGTTAAACTGTCACTGTCATCATTTCTGCACTGAATGGTACTCAGTGGACATTCATGACTCACTGACACAGGACATCAAGGGAGCTGGGTATTTTTTTTCCCCCCTGGGGAGGAGGTACTTAGCTTTCATTAGGTTTTCAGAGACATCTGTGACTCTGTTCACCCTGACAGTGGTTAGAACCACTTGAATGTGAACGTAGCCTAGGAGCTAGAAGGCTTTGGGCTCTCATCCTCATCTAAGAGAAAAGAAAGATCTTTCCAGTGTTTCTCTTCATGCAGAACCCCTGCTGGAACTACGGAGAAATCAATTATGTCTCTATTTTCATTACTTTACAATTAAAGAAGCAAACTTTCATAACCCTTTATATTTTGAAAGTGGGGGAGGGGCAGCGACAGAGGGAGAGACAGAACCCTTAGCAGGCTCCACACTCAGCACAGAGTTCCACACCGGGCTTGATCCCACAAGCCGTGAGACCATGACCTGAGCCAAAATCTAGTCAGATGCTCAACCGACTTAGCCACCCAGATGCCCCTATTTTTTTTCATGACCTTTTAAAGTGTGATTTATACATGTCTCATTTATATCATGTCTCACTTAACCAATATAAAAAGTGTGGTCTCCCTCCTGGGGTAACCATAGGAGACTAGCCTGGAATTAAAATGCTTTTCAAAATGTTTGTCAATGCTACTGACCTTCCAAAGATCTGATTATTGGATTTATCAATTCCACTGCTTTTTGTTTTCTAGTTCATTAATTTTTGTTTTCTTTGAATTATTGTAAAAAACAAAAGTTAAAGATAATTTCACATTATAAATGTTACCTTTAAGTACAGCTTTAGCTATATCCAGTAGATTTTATAGGTAATGTTTTATTTTTAGGGAAACTCTAAATCTATGATTGGAGCTTTAATCTTTTCTGTGATCCAAAAGTTAAGAGCTTTTAAAGCTTTTTAAGTACTTCATTGTTAATTTCTAGTTTCATTGCATTTTTAAAACCACTTTACTGAAATATAATTCACATACCATAAAATTCACCTTTTTAAAATCTACAATTCAAAAAAAATCCACAGTTCAGTGAATTTGGTGTATTCAAAGTTGTATAATTATCACCCCTAATTTTAGAACATTTTTATCACCCCCCAAAAAGTTATATCTATTAGCCCTCACTTCCCAGCACCCCACCCCCACCCCTGCCTCCTGGCCTCTAATCCTAACAACCTCTAGTCTGCTTTGTCTCTATAGACTCTTATTCAGGACACGAATCCTATCACCTGTGGCCTTGTGTGTCTGGTTTCTTTCCCTTAGCATAATACTCTCAAGGTTTATCCATGGTGTAGTACGGATCAGTATTTTATTCCTTTTTATGGCTAATATTCCACTGTCTGGATACACATTTTACCTATTCATTAGCTGATGGACATTTGGGTTGTTTCCACTTTGTTTATTATTAAGACTCCTGCTATGAACCTTTGTGTCCAAGTTTTTATGTGGATAGGGTTTTTTATTCTTCTTTGGTAAATACTTAGGAGTGGAATTTCTGGGATATATGGTAATTCTATGTTTAACATTTTACCTGCCAAACTGTGTGTTCTAAAGTGGTTGAATCATTTTATAATCCTACCAACAATTTTTCCATGTCCTTGCCAATATCCTTTTTTTTTTTTCTTAATTTTAGTAATCCTAGTAGGTGTGAAGGGTATCTCATTGTGGTTTTGACTAGCATTTCCCTAATGACTAATGATGTGGAGCCCACTGCATTTTAAATAGTGGCCAAATTTTAGAATTTATGATTTCTTTGCAGCTTTTAGTATGTGATCAATGAAATATTCTATGAATTAAAGAAAAAAATATGTTCTTTTCTAAGACATGATGGTTAGTTTTCTCTAGAGATCTCTGATACATAATGTATATATTTTTATTTAATTATATCCCTGCTATTATTTACTTGTTTGGCCTTTAAAAATTCAAAATATATTAAAATCTTTTAATACTATTGTGTTCGTTTCTTCTTGTATTTCTAACAAATTTCCCTTAATTATATTGAGGTAGTATTACGTGGTACTTAAAGGTTTATGATAGTTTCAGCTTTACTGAACATTACATCCTTGTTAATAAAATGGTTCTCTTTGTAAAAAGGTTTGTAAAAAAATAAGTTTATCTGATAATGTTCATCAACATACTATCACTGATATGGACATTGTTTTTGTATTTGCAAAAATATTTTTGTCATGTTTGCTTATACATTTTATTGCCCCTTTCTAAATAGCATACATTTAGGTTTTGAAAAATTCAACCTGAATGTTTTTAACATAGAAATTAACCTAATTGACCTTTCTATAAATTGAAAATATGGTTAATTAAATTTGATTAAAAGAACTCATTTTTAGAAATTAGTTTTGGGTGGTGTTCTATACTTTTAAAAATGTTTTTTTGTTATTTCTTGGTTTTTATCTCTTTGATAAACCATTTTTTCTGCATTTATGATTTAGAGTTTTTGAAGCATGTCATTGGGTTCCTTAAACATTTGTCAAAAGCATTCTGTTAATTTATATTTCTTTAGAGCTAGAGTGAAGAATTCAACAATATTTTTAAACTCCCCTTGCTTGACACCATTTTTCTCTACTTCTCACTCACCACAAATTCTGGATCTTGGTGACAATAATCTGGGCTTTTTTTTTTTTTTTTACCTATAGTGTTATTATTTTCTATTTTAATATTTTTATAATCATTTTAAATATTCATAAATTGTTTTTTGATCAAAGTATTTAGACAGCTCTATTTTAACTGGATTAAGCAGTCATCGCTGTTGCATTCATGTACTGACATCCCTTATCTTTAACTTTGTTCCCTCATTCATTTGGGTCAAATCTTTATGAATCTATTAAAAGAAATATACATTAGTAGGACGTTTTCTGGATCCCTAATGAAAGAATATATTTGTATTGCTAACATACACGGAAAGAAAGCATCACTGTGTACAGAATTCTTAGGTCACACAATTTTCTAGATTGTGTTCCACTGCTTTCTGGAATTTACTATTACAAAGGAAAAATGTGATAGTTAGCCTGTTTTATTAGGCAAAGCAAAATAAAAGAACACATAAATACTGACCAGCAATAAACGTACCTGTTTTGATATTAATAATTTCTGATTATTTTATGTCTATGATATTGTTTTCCATTTCTAAGATAACATCGACCTTGACATGTACAGATTTCAGGGGAAAAAACATTCAATGTTATAAAAGTTATTTGTTTTTATTTGTTCATTTTAACTAGCAGACAATAAAATACTTGTCTATATAATGTTTTATTAAAATTAAAAAAGTTTTAATCTAAGTCTTTTCATCTATGGTTTGAAGATTAAACATTTTGTCCATTAGCAATCATACATAAAATTCTAATTTTGCGTTTTTTTTTAATTTTTTTTTCAACATTTATTTTTGGGACAGAGAGAGACAGAGCATGAACGGGGGAGGGGCAGAGAGAGGGAGACACAGAATCAGAAACAGGCTCCAGGCTCTGAGCCATCAGCCCAGAGCCTGACGCGGGGCTCGAACTCACGGACCGCGAGATCGTGACCTGGCTGAAGTCGGACGCTTAACCGACTGCGCCACCCAGGCGCCCCTAATTTTGCGTTTTTAAAAAAGTGTTCATAACACTGATATTTTTGGCATCGTTAAAATTAATAGCATAATTTCAAAGCACAAGAAATGCCAGAGTTGTACGTACATTTCCCACTTGGAAATTTTTATTGTTTTGAAAAATTATTTGACAGACCCTCAGTGATAGTTCTTCTAGACACATAAAATGGCTGATACCTAACTCTTCTGGTTTTAAACATTCTGTTTAGTTCGAGGGATTTGGCAGTATCTATTTTTATTGCATTGCCTACCATACGATATGCAATCTTCTATTTACAAGACAGCTTTTTATTTCAATGCTGTAATTATGTAGATATCTTTTTAGGACATTCTATGTAACTACAGAGGAGGAAAAATATTTTTTCTCTACCCTTCTAAGTTCTTGGCTAGGGTCCCTGTAACAAAAGTCAGATTAACAAGTCAAAAAGCACACAAATTGATTTAGTATTAGTTTTACATGACACAGGAGCTTTCATAAGGAAATAAAACTCAAAGTGGTTAAACTGTTTTTATGCTAGGTTGTTTTAGCTTTTGTGGTGTTTTTTTTTTAATTTTTTAAATGTTTGTTTATTTTTGAGAGAGAGAGAGAGAGAGAGAGACATAGCATGAGCAGGGGATGGGTAGAGAGAGAGGGAGACAGAATCTGAAGCAGGCTCTGGCAGCTGTCAGCTCAGAACCTGATGCGGGGCTTGAATTCACAAACCGGGAGATCATGGCCTGAGCCAAAGTTGGACACTTAACCACCTGAGCGACGCAGGCGCCCATGTTTTTGTCTTTTTTTTAATGCTAGGTATGATGAAGACTAGAAAGTCATGGAAAAACATGGTTGGACAAAAGAAAAAAAAAGGTATGAACTAAGTGTGGTAAAGGGGGGGAAACAGTAAGGCCTCACTGTTTGTTCATTCTTCTCTGTATCCCTGTGTCTTGGAAAGTAAAGATCTTCCTTTCCTCCAGGTATAGGGAGGGCACCTCAAATGGGGGTCTTGTGACCTGTTTCAGAGGAAGTCCCTTCTGCACTTGCCCAACTTCCTTCAGTTTGAAATATTCAAGAGGACAGATTTTCGGTAGTGTGTTCCAAACCCTGCCTCAATAAAGTGGCATTTCGAATAAATGAAAAGTACAAGGGATTTGTCAGTGTTACACCAATGCAACGGTGAGTGTTGTACCAGTGCAAATAAGTAAAATAACAAATCGGTATGAAGTTATTAGAATCTGTAGTTCAGTCTGCATATACAAAAAAGCAGTGACAACCATCTCCTAACTTACTCTTCTGACAGCTATAGGCAGTCTTTGAAAAAAAAATTTTTTTCATGTTTATATTTGAAGAAGAGAGAGAGACAGCGCATGAGCGGGGGAGGGGCAGAGTGAGAGGGAGACAGAGAATCTGAAGCAGGCTCCAGGCTCTCAGCCGTCAGCACAGAGCCTGATGTGGGGCTTGAACCCACGAACCGTGAGATCATGACCTGCGCCAAAGTCGGACGCCTAACTGACTGAGCCACCCAGGCACCCCAATATAGGTAGTCTTTTAATATCAACTGCAGCACGTATTTAATTTGGAAAAGTAAGAATGTCTTAACATTTAGGAAATATGTCATAAACAACCAGTTGGATATTGACGTTTATAATTTGGGATATCTTTTTTTAAGGTTTCATTTGGGAGCTGGTATATACTTTCTTAGACTTATATAAACATTTTCTTCAAATAGAAAACTCCTTTAGGATTGGTGACCAAAGAGTTAAATATTTAAAGCTCTCAATACACGTTGCCAAATTGCCATCTAGAAGACTTGTCTGAATTTATAGTCCTGACCAGAAACGACAGTGTATATTTCCCCTATGTCCTTGCCAAAATTGGTTTTAACATTTTTGATATTGTAGTTGTGATGGGCGAAAATGAAATCTTATTGTTTTAATTTGCATTTTTGATACCTAGTAAGTTTGGACATGTTTCATAAATTCCCTATTTTCTGATTTGAAATGCTATTTTCTATGTAATGACTAGTACTTTATCACATGTTTAAAATATTCCAACCTTCCATTTACAATGATTTACTCATGATGTTCTAGTCACACTACAGTTTTCCATCTTTGTGTAAAAAATAAAGATCTACTGCTCCTTCCCTTGCTTTTCCTTTGCTGTGATCCAGCCTGCATTTTCCCCAAACTGGTTCCTTGCATGATTTTTTCTTTCTTAATCAACTTCCTGGGTGTGATTTTCTTTGTATTTACCTAGCTTCAAGTTCACAATACTTTTTCAATGTATTGCTCAAGATCTTTCCTCAGTTTTAGAAAATGACCAGCCATTATCTCTGCAAATATTGCTTCTATCCCCATTCTCCCTCTCTTCTCCTTGGATTAAAATTTCAAGGATGTTAGAGCTTTTCACCCGATGTGCCTCCTATTTTTTTTTTCCGGTGATTTTATTATTTTCTTTTTTATTGTTTCTGACCTTGTTTTCTTCTTATTTTACTTATCTTCCATTTCATTTGTATCTAAACCCCCCTCATCATTTTAATTACAGTTGTTTTGTTTTTCAACTCTAGAATTTCCATTTGATTTTTTAAGTAGTTTCTAATTTTCTGCCAAAATTCTTCCTGTTGTATTCCTTCAGTATAGTCATAAAACCTGTTTTAAAATTTATCATAACTTCCATTTTAATTCCTTTAGCTCAGTTTCACATGGATTGGTTTCAATGGTCTGTTTTTATTTCCTCTTGACTTCAGTCAGATCTTGTGTCTTTACATAGTTGGTTATATTTGAGTGCTAGACATGGTTATTGAAAAAAATTGCATAGATAGTTGAAGCTATCGAGGGTATTAGATTATCTTCCTTCAGAGACAGTTTGTGTTTTCATCTCCTAGGCCTCTAGGCTAGGAGCACTAGCAACCCTAATGTCACCAGATACTTAGATGATTCATATCTAGCTTTCTGTCCCTGTGGAAGATCTATTCCTAATTCCTACTTATTCTCAGGAGATAACCCTTCAGAGCTTAGCTAAACACCTGGACGCTTCCTGCTTGAGCTCCTAATGCCAGTGTTTCTTCCTTTACCTATGGGTCTAGGGTCTAAAGCTCTGCCCAGCTTTATATTCCCTTAGCAGCTGCCTCTAAGCTCTGCTGTTGTTTTGTCACCTGAGAAGTTGGACTTAACCCCTTTGCTTCCTCTTTGTCCCAGGATCTTAGCCTCACAAATTCTCACTGCTTTGGAAGCTCTCCAATGCTTTCAAACAGATGAAATTTCTAGATTTACTGGTTTTTAATCAAGAGAGAAAACAACCTAGTCTATCATTGCTGAAAATGTAACTCTGGTCTGATTTAAAAAAATTATTTGCTGTTAGTCTGCTTTTTGATGCCTGCGGAATTAACTTTAATTTTAAAAATGTTGATTAGGTTATAACTAGGTATGGGTTTCCTCTTATAGTTATTAATTTTTCCTAAAGGCTGCACGTAAGCAAGTTTATTTTTTCCTCAGATAATGGAAAAGACTTTCTCCAATTTCTTGGACAATTGCACTAGTTTTGGGTTTTTTTGTTTTTTGGGTTTTTTTTTACTCTGATCTTTCATTTCAAGAATACATACTATATCCGTATACTCTCCATTTTCTACCATCCATATAGATCATCTGCTTGGTCAGCAATTTTCCTTTATTTGTTCTTTTTTTTTTTTAATTTTTTAACGTTTATTTATTTTTGAGACAGAGAGAGACAGAGCATGAATGGGGGAGGGTCAGAGAGAGAGGAAGACACAGAATCTGAAACAGGCTCCAGGCTCTGAGCAGTCAGCACAGAGCCTGACACGGGGCTTGAACTCACGGACCGCGAGATCATGACCTGAGCCAAAGTCAGATGCTTAACCAACTGAGCCACCCAGGCGCCCCTTTATTTGTTCTTTTAATCTGAATTCAGAAGATCCTCCCAATTTTTCCCCACTGTTTCAATTTTCTACAATTTCAATGCTGCTCTTTAGATCAGTCATGGTAAATTTTAATTTGTGATATTTGTATTGCAGCTTCTTTGCAAGCATTCTTTTATCTGTTTTTAATCTCATTTTGGGATTCATATCTCAGCATAATCTCCCTTTGTGAATTTTTCCCCTTCATTCATATAGTTCATAGTGCCCAACATTGAGACCGTTGAATCATTTGAAATAATCAAAATCCTACAATACCTCATTCTCAAATGTATGTTCATCCTTTGAGTCTCCCAGAGGCTGTTAGGTATCTTTTCTTTGTAATGATTTGTTAATTTACATACCTGCAAATTCTACCTGAGAAGCCATTTTAAGTGTTTATACATAGGAAACAACTATTTTGAGGCTTGGAATCTTAAAATAATTCTTAGGGTCACCATAAAAAAATTTGGAGCTAATATAACAAGAATAAAATCGGGTGATTACATTGCTCAAATATTTATAATACTCAAAACTACCTTAAATGCCAGTAGCACAGTTTAGTTTCTATTACTTGTTCAGCAGACATTTACAGATCTCCTGCAGTAATAAAGAGAACAGAGTATGAAAGGACATGTATCCTAATTTCACATAATATTAGGGGAGAAAAAAATCATTGATGGATAAAAGTATATTAGTGGAGAAAAGTATAACCTATTTGAAAGAGGTTTGAAGAGAGAATTGAGAATTACCTGACCTATTTCATCCAGAGAAACTATGTAGAATGTTAAGTAAGTCAGTTGATTTATTTGAACCTAATCTCATCTGTAAAAACACTAATTGTTTCAGCTTCTAACTTGCGTACATTTTATGTGAACATTAATGTGAAGATATATGAGGAACATCTGGCATTTGATATGAGAAAGTGATAAATTCAAGGTGGATTATCCATGCGATTATTTTTACTGTAATTATTATTCTCTTCTATGCTCCTCTAGGTCAATAGTCTATTAACTTCAGAGGGCTGGTGAGAAAAATTCAGAGAGGAATCTATTAGGAAGGATGCATCTTCAGAATATAATTTATACATAAAGAGGTATTTTCCTTCTACTTCTTGACATTCTCTTAAATAAGAAAAGCAAAAGCCAAGCTGATATCTAACACTTAAAACATTTTTCTTATGAATAAAATCTCCAAATTAAAGAAACCTGTTATTTCTTTATGTTTACATTTTTATCTTGCTGTCTTTTTAATCCTACAAAGTTTTTCTGTACAATTCTCTGCTATCCCCATCATTAAATATTATTTTGTCCATTTTAGCAGACATGAATGCCTAAGATTGCCTGTGACAATATATGAGGTAAATAGATGCTTGAGGGGGTATCTATTGGTCTTAAGCATGGCCAGAAATATACATGCACATGTATACACACACATATCAGGATTGTAGAGATGATGTGTTCCCTTAGAATCTTAGAAGTTTCCAATCGTTAGGTTCTATTTTGTCAACTCATGGGTAAATAGCAATGAAAATCACTGTGACAACTGTTCTATATATTTTTCTTGTTTAGATGACATGAGTTTGACAGGATAGTAAAGATCATGAATCTTGCAGTTTGCACTTTAGTTTTAGAGTAATGGAGATTAAGTGGAATTTTTTTTTAAATTTCAAATCCTGACCCCTCTACCTTCTTGTAA
Source organism: Puma concolor (assembly GCF_028749965.1). Lineage (NCBI taxonomy): Eukaryota > Metazoa > Chordata > Mammalia > Carnivora > Felidae > Puma > Puma concolor. The sequence goes on from NC_141683.1 coordinate 43,931,012, forward strand.
AGGTATACAACTCCCCCAACCCCATCCCAAGGGCACAAAGAACCCACGGACCACTAGCACTGAGTTGTATGGTTCAATTTTCTGAAGTAAATGGTCTTCCATAATTTTGTGTTTGGGACATTTTAACATAGAAAACAGTCTTTAGTTCAAAGACTTGAAATAATTTCCCTTCTGATCCATGACCAAGTGTTAACTAAATTGCATAAATTGATTAAACAGGACTGCTAAAACACAAACAGGGGCATTACAGTAACTCAAAAATATGTCAGAGTAAAGGATCTTCCAGGAGATGAGGCTTACTCATTTCACCACATCCTCTTCTCTGACTCCCCTCTAAACTTGGGAGTAGAGAACAGAGTTTGTCTTTTAGGTTTAAGCTACTGGTTTCCTAAATTTCTGCGGAGCCATGGAAATCTTTGCTAACAAAGGAATTATTCTGAGAAAGCATGATGAGTGTTAACAAAATTTATCATGACTGGACCATCATTTCAGCAAACATCTACTGCACAAACCAAGTCTTGAACATCCTGCCAGACAGTGCAGGACTCAAGGAATGAGAAAAACATGGTCCTTGCACCAATAGTTCTTCCTCAGTTACCACATTTTATTCAGAAGAAGGGATTCAAAGTCTAGAAGACAACTAACAAAGCCAAGATGTTAAGGACTCTAGGTTCTCAGAGAAACAAGGCTCTAAATATTTATATGACAGCACTGGGGCCCATGTGCTCAAGAGCATGTAGCCATAATTATAGTTGGTATTGGGTAGCCCTCTACAACCTTTAAAGTTTTTCTTGCAATATTATATTTTGTCCACACAGTGCTCCCCAGCTACATGACCTTGATCAAGCCACTTAACCTCTATGAGACTTAGTTCCTTTCTCTTTATGACTACAGATTGGAATAGTGCCAATCTCAGAGTTGTTCAGAAGATTAACTATAGCACTTAAAATACTGACACTGGAAACTGTAAGACATTGCTGATAGAAATTAATACCTAAATAGAATTAAATAGCTAAATATCTATATATGGTATACCCATATATACCCACCATAAATATACCATGGATTGGAACAGCTGACATTGTTAAGATGTCAATTTGCCCCCAGGTGATCTATGTATTAAAAATTGTCAGGTTTTTTTTGGTAGAAACTGATAATTTTATAATTTGTACGGAAATATAAAGGTCCTGGAGTAACGAAGAAAATCCTGAAGAAGACTGAAGCCTAAGGACCTATTTTAAAGTTACAGTAATATAAGCACTACATGGTATTGATGAAAGAACAAGCAGAACAATGAAACATAATAGAGTACAGGAACAGGCCCACATAAGTACTATCACTTGATTTATGACAAAGATGCCATTACAAGTTAGTGGGGAAAGGGTGGTCCTTTTAATAAATGTCATGAAATCGATTGGATTTCAGTACGAAAAAAAAAAATGAAAATGTCTTGCTGCATACCTTGCACCATACATAAAAGTTTTTTAAATGTAAGACAATAAAATTTCTAGAAGAAAGCATAGGAAGACAGTATCTTGGGGTAGATAAATACTTTTAGGACACAAATTAATAGCCATGAAAGAAAGGATATATTAATTGGACTTCTTTAAAATTAAGAACTGTTAGGGGGCACCTGGGTGGCTCAGTCAGTTGGGAGTCTGACTTTGGCTCAGGTCATGGTCTCATGGTTCGTGAGTTCGAGCCCCACGTCAGACTCTATGCTGACAGCTCAAAGCCTGGAGCCTGCTTCGGATTCTGTCTCCTCTCTCTGCCCCTCTCTCTCATGTTTGCTCTCTCTCTCTCTTAAGAATAAGTACACACTAAAAAAAAATTTTTTTTAATTAAGAACTGTTAGAAGTTCTTGGCTTAGTTGGTTAAGTGTCCAACACTTGATTTTGACTAAGGTCATGATCTCAGTTCATGAGTTTGAGCCCCTCATCGGGCTCTCTGCTGTCAGTGCAGAGCCCACTTCAGATCCTCTGTCCCCTTCTCTCTCTGCCCCTCCCCTGCTTCCTCGCTCACTCTCTCTCTCTCAAAAATAAATTAAAAAATTAAAAAATAACTGTTAGAATAAAAAGTCAAAACACAGGAAGATATTTATAAAATATATATCTGACAACAGACTCATATCTAATATAAAGAAGTCCTATAAACTAACAGAACAATAAAGGCAAGAAAATTTAAGAAGCAAAAGACCTGAACTTCAAAGAGCTGTTATCCAATTAGCCAATAAACATGTGAAAAGTTGTTCAGTGTTATACATAAGGGAAATGTAAATTAAAGCCACAATAAAATGCCACTGTATCCTCATAAGAATGGCTAAGATTAAAAAGACTAACAATGCCAAGTGTTGGTGAGAATACAAAGCAACTGGCACTCTCGTATATTGCTGGTGGGAGTGCAAGTTGGTATAATTATGTTGGAAAACCATTCAGCAGTCTCTGCTAAAGGTAAACATGATAAATCCAAGATCCAGCACCTTTCATCCTAGATGTATACCCAAAAGAAATGGAAATATATTCATCAAAACACCTGAGCAAGAATCATAGCAACTCTATACATGATAGCAGAAGCTGGAAACAATCCAAATGTCCTTCAATAACTAAATAGAAAAATTTCATTCATATAATGGAATAGTATACAGGAATAAAAGCACAAATTACTGCTACATGTGACATGGGTAAATCTCAGATATAAGGTTTCATGAAGAGAGCCAAAAAATGCATTGTATAGAATTCTATTTATAAAAGGTCAGAATAGGTATAACTAATCTATTGCAGAAAAGGTCAAATAAGCATTTACTTTTGGAGGTTATTAATTGGGAAGAAGAATATTGATATTGCTTTATTTTTGTACATATGTTTATATATATATTTATATGTGAACATAAATCTACAAACTTTTAGCAGTGTCTGGTATATTGTAAGCGCTCAATAAATGTTAACTGTTTTTGTTATTATGAGTAAAGAATGAGCAATACTGTCTTACTGAAGAGATAAAGGAGGTAAAGCTTGACCATATATTCAAGCACACTCCTAAACTTACAGAACTGACAAGGAGGAAGAGTCTGGGTTTGAGCCATGTCTTGTGACTCTGGATCTAAGGCATGAATGCCATCTGTCTTGTCTCACTGGTGTTCTTACAGTGGCGGCTGGAGCTCCCTTTCTGTGTTTTGTAGCTCTCAGGACATACTTCTACCTTCTCTAAATGGCACTGGAAGACTTCTCAAGTTCAGTTCAGCTGATTAGGGGAAGCAGGCCGGCAATCAGAGCAAGCACATCTAAGCTTTGGACAGAATGCCTCATAATAATTGGTGACAAATTAAATCTGGATTTACAACTATGTACAAATTGCATAGAACTGTGTATTACTAGAACTGCTCACAATTACCAACTTGATACATTATGAGCCTAGGACACAAAGATTGAGAAATAATGGGGTTTTATACAACGCACGCAAGAAATGTCCCTACTTCCTGTATTCCCAGCCCTGCAGATGGCTGTACTCCAGGCAGAGGACAGAAACAAGCATAGAGGAAAAGTCATTATACTATACAACTGCTTAACAATTCCTCATCTGTGATTCCATAATTCACTTTCTAAAAGTACAAGTATGCCTACCATTATTCAGTGTAATCCGAGCTGAACAAATCTTTGGTAGCACAGATGCTACCAAAGTTACCTGGGCAGCTGTGGGTCTTGGAGAAGAGCCTCAGGGAGAGCAGAGGGAACAGCCAGTGCAAAGGGCCTATAGCAGGAGCATGGCCAAGGTCTTTGAGGAATAGCAGGGAAGCAGCGGTATTGGAGCAGGTGACGTGGGGGAGCCTGGGAGGAGCCAAGGTCATATCAGAGCCATAACACATACCACCTATTTTCAAAGCATGAAAGAAAGACCTTCTGAAAACTCTCTACTATTTTCTGTATTCAGAGCCCTGTAATTAAAAGGCTTGGGGAGGAAGAGGAACCAGGGCTGGGTAGATTCCTTGCCCTGGTGTATACCATTGTCAAGAACAGAGCACCATGTTGGGAAAGGCTTGATGAGTTCTGAACGAAACTATAGATTTTTAAGAATTCTATTACTGCCCATTATCCTGCCCAAGATTCCTGGGCCTCGGAGCAGCATTGCTGGTTGGTCAAGTATCTGTTCTTACCTAGCTTCAGCCAGAATGTATTCTCTCATATTCATTCATTCTCTTTCTCTTTCTTTCTCTCTCTCTCTCCCTCTCTCCACCCCCCCCTCCTCTTTCTTCCTCCCAGAATCAGGCAGAGAAGGTACAGAATTTATTTTTGCACTTTTGTGGCAAGGCTGAGTTATTTTTATCTTTATAAATTATTTCCCATTAAAAAAAAAATCTCATTTAATGAGATATATTTCTAAGTGACTAGTGTTATACATAATTCAGCAGGCACCCTTGGGGCCATCTGAGAACCTAGTTTGGCAGAATGTTTCCAACCCCTTCTCGGTCCTATTCTTTCTGGGTGTGGCCCCAGAAGCCAGGTGGGAACTGTGAGTGTGAAGACAGAGCATGCATACGTAATTGGGGAGGATGGACCCTGCCCTCCCAGTCCCCTTCTAGATTGCCTTTGCCAACAAGTAACTTTGTAATAGCGGGGGTCAAATCTCCACGTAGTCTGGGGTAAAAGAGAACAAGAGGCCTCTTAGCCCTCGGGCAACAATTTTTACTTGAAGCTGCTATGTATAGATCTCGTACTAGGATAAGTTGAAAACAAAGTGTCAGGTCCTCCCAGGCAAAATAAACATGATGACATCTCTGTCTTTAGCATAGATATTTCCACCTACGGGTTGAAAGAATTTTGATATAGGAGCAAATTTCTGGACTTTTATAAAGGGGGCTTACTTAAATAGAAAATCTGAGAAAACTAAAAAATGGCTTTCAGAGGTGGGGGGGGGTGGGAAGAAACAGGGAGAATAGGAAAAATGAATTTAAAAAATGGAAACAATAACATCAATGGCTAAATATAGCATCTAGTAATCATGTTCTCATTATGATCTGAGCTATAATCCTTACCTATATTATCTCATTTAGCCTTGAAATTACCACAAAGCAACTTATCATCATCCTCATTTTCCAGAAGAGAAAATTGAATTTTAGAGAGATCGGGTAACAAGTCCAAATATAAACAGCTCAGGTGCATCAGAGAAGGTCTGTCTGCCCCAAGTCTTTGGAGAAAAATTAGAAAGTATGGAGAAGCAGAGGGACTTTACTGGTAGGAATGTAGAAAGGAAGTTCTGCATGGATGATAAAAGGGAAAAAAATATTTGGGCTTATAAAATGAAGGTCATATTAGTAACCTCTGTGAGGTGTGTTTTTATACAGAAATGTTCTTTTCTTAACTAGTTGACAGGGGTTACATTTGTCTACCTTTTTAAGCAGTAGCAAGACCATGAAAAGTCACAACTGTTCCTGGGGTGTCACTCATCTGGTAGGAGGGATTAGTCTCTCAGAAAGTCAACTACTACTTCTTGTTACACTTATTATCCACTTTAGGAATATGGTGTAATAAGTCCACTACTCATTACCACACTGTCAGAGCGGAACTAGGTTCCAGTGCCCTGACAGTTCATGAGAGCTTGTTAGGCCCACTCAAATCTTCAGCATCAGAGATGTGTGACTGTAAATAACATCTAAGGTTCCTTCCTACCCTAAGGTGTCATGGTTTCCTTTCCTTTCAGGTTTCATTTACTCTCTCCCATCCTGTCATTTATCTCCATCTCTGTAGATGGTACCCAAACTTGGATCATTGCAACTCAGAAGCAGACATCCATGAAGCTTTAAAAAGGTGTGGTCAAAAATAGATGAACAGAGGGAAGGGAAACAAAAATAATATAAAAACAGAGAGGGAGGAAAGCCATAAGAGACTCTTATTAAATTCAGAGAATAAACTGAGGAATGCTGGAGGGGTGTTGGGTGGGGGCCTGGGCTAAATGGGTGATGTGCATTAAGGACAGCACTTGTTTAAGATGAGCACTGGGTGTTCTATGTAAGTAATGAATCACTATATTCCTGAAATATTTATTACACTCTATGTTAACTAACTTGAACTTAAATAATAATAAAAATAAAAAGTTATAATCAAGTAGAACACCAGAATATAAACTAATGTATATTATACGAATACTGATAGAATATTTAATAGTAATCCCTGGATTGAACACACAAACAAGCAGATCTTTCATGGTTTTATTTGGTCTGCCACATACGAAGTTTACTACAGGTCCAGGTAGTAGACTTTTAGAGGCTACTTTTCCAGAGATGGTCACAGGCTAGTGACTCCTCCTCGTGATATGGCAGGTAGGAGGAGGTAGCAATGGTATTATAGCTCTAAGACATACCCTCCCAGCTTTCAGCTTTCTATCTTTGACCAGGTTGGGGAGCACATTGAGGTGGGGGTATATTTTTATTAGCAGCTTTTGAAGACCTTCTGATATTCTGACTTGGGTTGAAATTCTCAAGAACTACAGGATTAAGTCTTAGATTTGTCTAATACTGAGGGGGAGAAATGGAAGTTATTTGCATTGGAAGCACTGTACAGATGTCTGTGGATTAATGGCTTCTCTTTTTGCCCTTTCTATTCCTCTTCTGCCATTTCTTCATCTTCTACCCATTCCTCCAAGTATTGTAATTCTTGTGGACAAGAACATGTGATTTATCTTTGTATCTAACAAGGCACCTAGTTCCATGCCTGTAACATATAGATGTTCAGTATTTGCTTGTAGGATGGATGGATGGATGCCCTGAGACTGGACAAAGAAGTGGGGAGATTAAAAATCTCCTAACTACGTCTCTTACTAGCTCTGTGAATTAGGCAATTTGTCATCTTTAAGCCAGAATTCCATATTTTCCTAATTACATCCACCTTATGGTTTGTTATGGGGAGCCAATGAGATAACCTTCAAATACTTTGCTAAAGTTCTTAGTGTTATTAACTTGCTCAATATATTTACCTAGCTGAGGGAAGATGTGAATAAATGTTAAGATTGAGAATAAGGAAACTCAGGGAGCTTATATTGGATAATGGCCGGATTCAAGTTAGGACTTAGAACTCTGAATTCTATAGGGTTGGGTCGATAATAACCCCAAATTCAGTGCCTAGTGAAGACAAGGTGAATAAGGAAAAAGTTGAGAAGATTGAATCTGATCATCGGTGAGAAGGTTTGGACAAATACTTAATTCTTGCCAAAAACAAACACACAAAACAACCAAAAGAAAATACAATCAGGAACAAAGGATAAAGCTCCTTACAATATAATTGGAAACAAGCCTTGTATTTTTAGGGGAACAGGCTTTGACTCAGCAAGTACTTGATGAATATATTGGATTACTATGTCATTATAAAGGGCTTCAAAGATAAATAAGAAGTCCATAGTTGCCAGTCTAACATATAAACAGCTTGGAAGTTGTCATTCTTGTCCCCATAAGAAGAAAATAACTGAACTGAAAATCAATCACTCTTTTTAGATTGAGGACAGAATAGAGGTCACAAGGCAAACTGCTACCCTGAAAACTGGAGATGCCAGTAAATACAAAGAGCCACAATTTGCCTGGAACAGAGGCTGCTGCAGGAACCAGCTAGGAACACTTAAGAATAATTGCCTAGTTGATGGAGACAGAATACGGACTATCTTGAAAGATGAATCTTCTGGGGGTCCAGCCTTAAGGGGAGAGTCTCATACTTTCATGAGTATTACAGTCAGGAGTCCCACCAGGTTTTCGAGATGAAGACTCAAGAAAAATTCCCCTAGGCTTCTGGCATGAAGACATAAAGCAGGCATCAAAACTAGACTCCATTATGGCAAAGACTTTGAAATTATCAGACTAGGAATTTAAAATAACTATCATCAGGGCACCTGGGTGGCTCAGTCGGTTGAACGTCCAACTTCAGCTCAGGTCATGATCTCATGGTTTGTGGGTTTGAGCCCCGCGTTGGGCTTTGTGCTGACAACTCAGAGCCTGGAGTCTGCTTCAGATTCTGTGTCTCCCTCTCTCTCTCTGTTCCTCCCCGACTCATGTTCTCTCTCAAAAAATAAAGAAAATAACTATTATGTTAAGAGCTCTAATGGAAAAAATAGACAACATGCAAGATGGATACTGTAAGCAGAGAGATGGAAACTCTAAAGAATAATCAAAAGGAAATGCTACAAACAATTAGCATTGTAAAATAATGAAGAATGCCTTTGGTGATCTCATCAATAGACTGGACATGGCCAAAGAAAGAAGCAATGATTCTGACGACAAGTCAATAGAAACTTCCCAAACTGAAAAGCAGGGAAGAAAAGAAAAAGAAAGAAAGGAAGGAAGGAAGGAAGGAAGGAAGGAAGGAAGGAAGGAAGGAAGGAAGAAAGAAACAGGATTTCCAAGAACTGTGTAAAAACTATAAAAGACATCAACACATACGTAATAGTAATAAACCAGAAGACAAGAGAAAGGAAGAATTAGAATAGTTGAAATAATCAGGCAGATAATTTCCCAAAATTAATGACTGATACTAAACTATAATTCCAAGCAGCTCAGAGAACATCAAGCAGGAAAAATACCAAAATTCTATACAAAATACCTAGTTGTATTCAGATTGCATAAAAGTCAAAGACAAAGGTAAGTCTTGAAGGAAGTTAGAGGGGGAAATACATCTTAACTATGGAAGAAAAATGCTAGCAATTATATCATACTTCTCTTCAGAAACTATGCAAGCAAGAAAAGAGTAGAGTGAAGTATTTTTAGTGTTGAAAGAAGCCCATAATCTAGAAAGGGAGAAGACATGTGAACAAAGGATTACAGTGTTTATTCAATGACAGGACAAAGAGACAACTGTTTATTCGTTGAAGTCAGTCATATGAGAGGATGACTGTAATAATAAAGGAGAAGAAAAGGAAATATAGGCAAAAAAACATAAGCTTGTAAAATGAATATAGCCATATAAGAGTGAGATGTTCTAATTCTTATTTTCTCCAGTCTTATTACTTTTTCCCCCATGAGGACCACCTCTATGAGACAACACAAAAGCCAGCATTCTACAGAGCTGTGGATACTTATGGAAGAGACTGTGACGAGCGGAGTGGGGTTCAATGTTAACCAGACAAAGGCCACAGGGTTGACCCTTTTACAGTCAATCTGTTGTTGTCTGGGTTTTGTAATGCTAGTAGTTCTGGGGAATTCAGGGAGATACTATGTTTGAGAACTGATAAAGTAGAAGGTCAAAGGCAAAGGGATCTTGGCAAACTCATGGTATACAGTGAGAAGATAGAGGAGTGGGCTGATGGAATTAGGGAGATCAGGAGACTGACATCATGGTAGGGCACAGAATAAAGGAGGATATAAGAGAGGTTAAAAAATGAAGAGGTTACAGAGGGGATTTTAAGATTAGAAATGGAATAAATGCAATGCAGAGAGAATTTAGTTTGTACACACTAGGCCAGGTATCAAAGGGCACAGGACAATAAGGATGTGTATATTCAAATGCATCTGTTCTACTGAATGTATGAGTCAAACGGATCTTAGGGGGTAGAGGGCAAGTCTTGCTCTCTTTGTACATTTGCCTTTCATTGTAATAATTTTTTAAATGATATTTTGATTATTTTTATTATTTTTTTTGAGAGAGAGGACAAGTGGGGGACTGGGGTAGAGGGGGAGAGACAGAATCTCAAGTAGGCTCCATGCCGAGTGAGGAGCCTGACTCGGGGCTCGATTTTACAACTGTGAGATCATGATCTGAACCAAAATCAAGAGTCACTTAACTGACTGAGCCACCCAGGCACCCCCTGTAGTACAGTAATTTTTGATCCTCTGGTATAGATACTTCCAGTCTCCATGTTTTATCTATTCATCAGAGTATGGCTATTGCTTTTTTATTTTATAGAGATTTATTTTGGAGTATGGAAAAAAGGAAAGGACTCCATAAATCATCGTGGTAAATTGTCTCGTCACTTGGCTTAAAATCTCAATTTGCCAACTAGAAAGCTAGAACTCTCTGAAGCACCACCAGTTAGGCTGGGAAGGCCACTTCAGGAAGGAGTTGACCACTCAAGTGGCAGAGGAGGATGACAGGAGACCCAGTGTGTCTGGGAAATTTACATGGCTGGCAGCAGGATGGACAAGATGACAACATTTGATTATTTAGGACGAGGTTTGATTCTTGGCAAATGTGAAATAATAGGCCACACTAATCATTACCTCCTAGATTGGTACTGCCCTTGCATTTAGTTAGAATAGACCATTGCCTGTGTGGTATGGATGGAGGGGCATAAAGAGGAAATGTCATCAAATCTTAAAATAGTATAACTGAGGGACCTTCAAGATCATCTAGTCTAGAAACTCCCCTCCCTTGTGTCATGAGGGTGCTTCAGCTCTCGGGGCAGCCTTGCAGGTCCCCATTTGTTTCTAGGTGTGCTGCACAGCTATCATGTTCTATATGAGTTATGACGTGAAAAGATGTGGGAGGACTAATTTGTCCAACCTCATCATTTTCTATGTGAAAAACCTGAAGGTAATAAACTGAAGTAGCTTGATCAGCTGTTCTGGGCAGAGTCAGAACCACAGTCCAGACTTCCCAAATCTAGTTCTCAACTCACCATGTCTTAGTTCTTCATGAGCTTGAAAGTTTCTCTGCATGTACAGTCGTTCTATTAAAGTAGGACATGGTCTTTTAAGACTTACATTAGATCATGTCCATTTCCTTCTTAAAACCCTCCAAAGGTATCCAACTGCCATTACATAAAATCCAAACTTATTATGGGCTACAAAGAGGTCCCGACCCCAGCATACTTCTCCAGATTTATCTTCTCCTTTGTCACCACACCGCAGCCACACTGGCTGGAGCACCCTTCTCCAGACCTCGCTGCTTCTCTTCCTTCAAGGGAAGACTCAAATGTCCTCTTTTCAGCGAAGACTTCCCTGCTCGCTGCAGCTCACCAAGAACTTTCATGTCACCTCGGTTTCTTTTCTTCATAGAACTTAGCACTACACTAGTGGTCTTGCTGGATTGTTTACTTCTTGTCTCTCTCTCCCACTAGCGTGTAAGCAGAAACCTTGCCTGAACTCATCCCTAGAATAAGGCTTGGCACACGGTGGGAATTTCAGTAACTTTATGAATTCATGAGCTCTCTCCCATTAAGATGTGAAGCACCCTAAGGGAGTAATGTGTGAAGTCATTATCAGTTATCAACAGTCTGTTGTGAATTTGTTTATCAGCTTCTTCCCAGAGCACCAGCCATCAGGCATTCATGACCATCTCCAGCAGCCCAGTGGGGAAACAAAAGAGGGTTCAATAGGACTACAGATTTGTAAAGAGGTTTTGTTATGGGGAGGTGAGGAAGAGAGGCTCAGGTGGGAGGCATGGTCTGAGAGAGGGTGCAGGCAAGTAGAGGACACCTGACAGGCTCCTGGAGCATTTACCATCATGATCACTTTCATGCTCCTGATGCTCAAAGCTGACCCCAAACAGGGAACTCAGAGAGGCAGGCAGAGGGGGGCTGGAGGACATCAGGGCATTTGTTCCAACTTTCATGTGACCTGCTTTTAATGTCATTACCTGTGCAGCATACAGCACAACCCTGCCTCAACCATCAGGACGCTTGTCCCTCTGTACCACTTGCTAAGAGGAAATTCAGAGAAACCACATAAGCAATTACTAGCTGTAAACTGGAAGAGGAATCAAAACCAATGGATTCCTACAAGTTCTGGAGGCCTGACTTGCTGGAGCCATTCATAGGGTGAAGCTAGAGATAGAAAAAAATGGGAAGGGAGAGTGAAAGGCCAGGAGAGAATGAGGGAGGGTGGCAGAGATGCTCCCTCGGGAATTAAAGAACCGTGATAAAGGCTTTGGGAAACAACAGCAGCAATGACAGCCTTACTCAGGCGGGAGAAATTCATAAATCTTAGAATCACCCCACAACACCTAGGTAGGAACTACTTAACAGGCAAGACTCTGAATAGATGGCACCACTCACAGCTGCACCCACGGAAAAGGCAAAGGTTGGATTTATCCGGAGTTTCTTAGCTCTCAAATTCTCTGCTGGATTTCTCTTAGTGGTTCTTTCGAAATAAGGCTGTGCCCTTCCCATCTAATTATTCTGCAGGCCTGTGGCACAGACTTACGTAAGACATATGCAAAGAAATAACAAGATTTCTGGGAAGCAGATCTTAAAGGCTTATTTTTTTAAACTGCATTGCTAAATTTAGGGAAATGATTCAGATGACACCCCCCTGCATCACATGCATACCTCTCTGTCTAGTGTTCTGTGCACGTTCCGCTGTTCTTCTTGGCATTTTATTTTTTATCCAGTTTCAGCAAAGGGCCTTGCATTTGTCTGTAAAGGTTCTTTCCATAAGGATAGTTTGCCTTTTTTTTTTTCTTTAGTGAAGTAATCAGTTGGACTAACACGAATAAAATATAAAGCCAGGCATGACATCTCTCTACACAGATCGGAAATTAGGGAACTGCATGGTTCATGAGGGAAAAATGTGTTCCTCCTCCCAGGAACTGGGGAGATTTGGGGTCTTGACTGTCACAGAGCATCCATCTTCGAAATGTCAAGCTGAAAACAAGCACTTGACATCAGATTCATGCTATTGTCTCATTTATTTGGGTTTTTTTTTCCCCTACTGCCTAGACACAGGGGACTATGTGGTGACCCCCCCCCCCCCCCCACACACACACACACACTCCGTGAAAAACCCAGAATAAAAAGAGGTCTATGTCCTAATCCCATGTGACAAATGATAAAGCAAATGTTTCCAAGCATGTCATTTCCTCCTTCGGCCTCGTCTTTCTCATCTACACAATTAATGGGTTGGGACGGCTCAGCCTTTCCCAAACTGATAACACAGCACCCTAGTGGGAATACACAACCTCGCTTATATTCCTTCTTTTTGTCTTTCACAAGGCTCAGAAGCACTTTAAAGACTTAGCATGTCCTGTAATAAAAAAACAACTTTACTAGGGCACCTGGGTGGCTCAGTCGGTTAAATGTCCAACTCTTGATCTCAGGTCATGATCTCCCAGTTCATGAGATCGGGCTCTGCGCTGACAGTGTGGAGCCTGCTTGGAATTCTCTCTCCCTGTCCCTCCTCCACTCGTGCTCACACGTGCGCATGTGCCCTCTCTCTCTAATAAGTAAACTAAAAACAGAACTTTATTGATCACATTATTTTCCAAACTACTTTGACCCTGGAACAGCCCTAGTACCTCTCTCTTCTCATGTTCCTTCTCCCCCTCCCTCAACCCTTTTAACCTCTATCTCACTGAGCCCTAAGGAACCCATCTGGAGGCATCCTGAACTACAGGACTCTGTGGGTGACCTTGTAGGCTCCTTCCAGTTCCAGATGCAGTTTATTTCCGCCATGAGGGCCTACTTCTTGCCAAACATATGCTAGGTGCAATAGGAGATCTGAGTCCTGTCTACAATCTGCTTATAGTCATGGTTTATTTTAATCCATATGATACAGAAACAGGCTGCCTAATTAGCTGATGACATCACTTTGGAGGCTGAGCAGGATGTCCCACAAACAAAGGATTATTTATAGTTTATTGGCTGATAAACAACAAAGGAGTTAAGACAAGATCTAACTTGTGAGTTCAGAAAGATGTAGTTCACAATGAAATATCGACGGGAAACTACCACTGGTTTTCCAACTAATCCCCTAAACACTGGGCTAAGGGAGCTCTCTCCTGGTTCTGGGGAGAACCATGGTCAAGTGTTGTCAAATGTCATGCAGGTCTTGTTAGGAACTGCTGCATATCACAGTCATGCCTGAAATCATCTGAGAGAAATAAACTTGAATTGAGAACAGGAAGACTCTTGTTTAATGGTAGAACAGCTTAAAATCTGTTCCAGTATATTTTATCAAAACATTTCTCCGATTTGGGATTCTCTCTTCTGGGCAAGGCAACTTTAAATCTGCCTCAAGCTTTACAGCTAATGGTACCACCCACCTAGTCTCCATATGGCCCCATGACTAAGGACATTTATTGTAACTTTAAGGTGGCCCCTGACCATGCACTATAGGCACAATAGTGCTGGAAATCACGTTATTAGTGATACAGGTTAGAGCAGAAGCTACGAAGGGAAAAAAAGCTGGCAGAAAAGCTGCTGCTTCAGGACACATGGATGACAGATGGCTCACCTATGCTTGTGGAACATTTCTTGAACAACAAACAGCTCCCCTTTAATGAGCACTAAGACAGACCATTTCTGCTTCTTCTGATACAGCATTAACCCAGATGACATCTGGTTGGGAGATCAGTAAATGAAAATGCAAAGAAGGACACAAAGATGTGGGGAAACTGTGGGAGGGGAGGAAGGTGAGGAGGATCACTTATGAGCGATAGGCTCAGATGATAAAACTGAGCAAATGTAAACTGGAGAGAATCTCAGGAGTATTGATGTGTCAGTTTCAAGGCAAGGGAGGGAAACAAAATGCCCACACACATATGCCCTTCCCCCCCATATGTGTAGCAGCAGGCAAGAGAACATTGTTCTCTACAAAGAGTGGGTGGGTAGAGAAGGAGAGAGAGAGAAATAGCAGTGACTGTGCCACTGGGTATCTTTTTTCATCCAAGACTGGACAATCACCTGAAGTCAAGGGCGGCAGGGAGCCCTGCTAAATCCACCTGCCCAGGGGATTCCATTTTCTACTGAGTCTTTCTCATCCATTTCTGTGAGGCAGGTGGGGTGGGCTGCTCTATGCCATGGGGAACTGGACAGGCGCTGCCCAGAGGTAGCACCAACACACTGGGTGTGTAAGTCCTAGGTCACAGAGTGCCAGGAAGGACAACCAGCTGCTAAGTTGTAACTCCAAAGCCCCCTTTCTAACTCCCTCCCCCAGACCCACAGCCCCTCTCATCTGGGACGGTCTGTCAGCACTTTACACAACTTTGTCTTTGACTTTATGCTGTGATCGCTCTGCAAACTTCCTACCCCAAGGACCTCCAGCCATTTGTCACCTTTTTTCTGCTTGGATGGTCAAGTACTAGAGAAAAAGCCAAGGATCTCTGCTTGGGCTGAGTCCTTGGGTATCCCTGGCATTCTTTTCCTGCAGAGGCTACTTGACATTGTCACCCCCTTCCTAATCCTTTCTTACTCACACTCTCCCCCACCCAGCTCCCCCTTCTGGGAGATGGCCTAACTTCCATCTGCAAAGAGGGCATATAAAAATTAAAACCAGGCAGCTGGATTTTGTCACATGTTAATCAGAATGCATACCTTGTTGAACCTGGATTTACAAAGGAAGGCTTAGACCAGCACAGGGGAGTAGGGGCTTGGAACAGTTGCTTGGCAGAACAGAAGGAGAAAAAAAATCAGCATTCCCAAGGGTAACACAGGAGAGTGGGAATGAAGAGGAAAGGTAAAAGAGGAAGAAAAAGGAAGTAGGCAACAAGGTAGCTAAAGTGGGCTGACATCCTTGGGTGAAGAAGCCAGTGAAAAATCCCTGTGTGCAAAACTAAAAGGCTTTTAAGAAGAGTGAGCTGTGTTCAACTGGAAGTTGTCTGTGTTGCCAGGATAAATACCCCTCCCCCTTTGCTCCCCATCAAAAGCCTCTATAAAGTCTACCACAAATACAAGTGTTTTGTAGAATTTGAGGCATAGACTAAGCAGAGTGTCCACAGGACACAAGAGGATCTCAATTGAACCAATTCGGTGAAAGCCAGGAGAGAGGCTCAGAGGAGCCTGTGAAAATTCCAGTCCCTGAGAATCTGTAGAAATCAGTGACAGACTTTAAGACCTTCACAAAGTTTGGAATGATATTAAGCCAATCTTATCTCAGTTTAGAGGGGCAGAGAGGATCTCAGTGAATGGATGTCAAGATTAAACGGGGGGGGGGGGGGGGGGTGGTGCTTCAAGTGTAAATTTCTTCAGGTTTGCCTCCAGTCTACAAACATATCTGTGGCTCTACCTGTTTTACCTCAATCTCATTCATCTCAAAGATGTAGAGATGGTGTGATGTGGTAAAAAAATGAGGAATTTAGGTGACAGATTGGTTTTTGAATTTTGACTCTAATTTCATTGGCTGTGTGGCTTTGAACAAGTTGCTTAACCTCTCTGAGCCAAGGTCAACTTCCTCATCTGTAAACTGAGGCATAAATACAACTCTTGTAAGGTTGCTGGGTTTACATGACCCAGTGCATATAAAAATAATACCACATTTCCTTATTTTCTCTGAGGCTGTTTCACCAATCCTCATTTTTGGTTCTTCTTATTCTCTCCTTATCATTGAATAAATATGTTTAAAACTTACTTTCATAGGACTTGTGTTTCCTACTGCTCTATTTTTTCTTTTCCAAGGTAAACGTCTTGATATAATTATCTGAATTTCGTCCACTGCCTCAATGCCCAACCAGTCCCCAGGTCCCTTCCCACTGGCTCTGCCGCAGACCTCCATGAAAGTTCCCTTGCTTGGATCACTAAGGACCTTCAGAATGGTCAGATCCAGAGAACTCTGTTCAGCCTCTTTTTACTCTCTCAGTGACATTGCCACTAAGATCACTCCCTCTTCTCTTTGAGACAGGGATCACTTCCAACTCCAGCTGCTACACTACTATTCCAGAGTCTTTATTTTATGGCCTTTTAAAAAAGGTTGTGTCCCCCTCTCCCACCCAGAGTTCCATTGCACCCTTTAAAAATTCATATTCCATATTATCATCCTGGGATATATTAATCACCACCCAAATGCTGATGACTTTAAAATAATTATTTTTCTGAGCAAGCACTTTCCTAAGCACTACATCCATTTTTTTCTGGCCACCTACCTCCTCAGGTCTGCAAGCATTTCTTAGAGTACTTACTATAAGCCAGGATCTTCACCAGGCATATAAAATGGAATGGAACACACCTCCCTTGGACATCAAGGGGATATTGCATGCTTGAACTCATTCCCAGTTTCCCCAGATATTCCCCCCTCCATTAATAGGGTAAGAGAGGAAACCTCACACTTTTGAAGCAGGGCCATCTCTCCTTAAGAAGGATAAGATTTATCTCTGCACTAGCACTAGGACTTTGGATGTCCTAATGGCCACAGATGAGGACCAAGATAGAGCCCCAGATACTCATGCCTCCATATATCCAAATGCTCACAGACTGACATTCACAACCTCTCACCAACATCTGTCTTGAGAGATCCATACCCAAAATATATAGGGAACTCACACCACTCATAGCAGAAAACCAAATAACCTGATTTTTAAAAATAGGCAAAGGATCTGAATAGACATTTCTCAAAAGAAGACCAATGGCCAACAGTACATGAAAAGGTGCTCAACATCACCAACGGTCAGAGAAATGCAAATCAAAACCACAATGAGATATCACCTCACACACGTCAGGAGGTCTATTACCAAAAATACAAGGGTTGGTGAGAATGTGAAGAAAGGGAAACTTGTGTACTACTGGTGGGAAAATAAATTGATATGGCCATGATGGAAAAACAGTATAGAGGTTCCTCAAAATTAAAAATAGAAGTAACACATGATCCAGCAATCCCATTTGTCAGCACATATCCAAAGGAAATGAAATCCAGATCTCAAAGAGATATATGTACCCCTGTGTTCATTGCAGTATTATTCACAATAGCCAGATATGGAAACAACCTAAATGTCTACGAACAGATGAATAAAGATGTAGTACAGATGTACAATGGAATATTATTCAGCCACGAGAAAAAAAGGAGATCCCGTCATTTGTGACAACATGGACGGAACGCGCAGGCATTATACTAAATGAAATAATCTAGGCCCAGAAATACTGCATGATCTCACTTATATACAGAATCTAAAATAATTAAAATTATAGCAGCAGAGAGTAGAATACTGGTTGGCAGAGAGTGGGGGTGGGAGGAGGAGAGAAAATGAGGAGACAGTCAAAGAGTACAAAGTTTCAGTTATGCAAGTTGAATGAGTTCTGGAGAGCTACTGCACAGCGTGGGGCAGATAGTCAACAAAACTGAATTGTGTGCTTGAAATCTATTGAGAGATCTTAGATTAAGTCTTTGGACTACACACGCACACACAAAATGATAACTATGAAGAAGTGATGGGTAAGTTACTTACCTTGATCGTGGTGATCTTTTCACAAGGTTTATATATGTCAAAACATTATGGGTGAGGGAAATGAGGAGACCTTGGACAAACGGTACAAACCTCCAATAATAAAACAAGTTCTGGGGATTGAATGTACAGCATGGTGACTGTAGTTAATTTGAAAGTTGCTAAGAGAATAGATCTTAAATGTCCTCACTGTCAAAAAGAAATGGCAATTATGGGAGGTGATGGAGGTGTTAGCTAACACGATGGTGGTAATCATTTTGCAATATATAAGTGCATCAAATCAACACATTGCTCCCCTTACACTCAGAAAACTACAGGTCAATCCTATCTGAATAAAACTGGGGTAAATGTACATTTTAAATATACGGTTTTTAATAGGTCAAAGATCTCACTGAAGTTTTTAAAAAAATTGAACAACTGCTTTTGGTCCACCCAAACCAGTCTCCTTATGGCATCAATCCCCCTGGTGTCAGTCATCACAAGAAGCCTCAGACTCCCAGGTCACCTCTCATTTCCCATCTTTCATCCCTGTATGACTCTGTAACTCCAGTTCTTTCCCCAGATCCCACTCTTTCCAAATTCCCCAAACTATCTGCTGTGCACTCTTAAACTCATGGCCTATCATCAGCGAAAAACCCCTATGTCCCCATCCTCTTCTCTAAGCAGTCCTGTCACATGCTTCCTCTAAAGAAAGCTTGGTTCCCCCCCCCACCCCGCCCAACAAGGACAAACAAGTCCAGGAAAGGAGGGGCTGTGTTTCCTCCCACAGCCCTCAGACATCTGGACTTGAATGCGGGATAAGGTCCTCCTTGTTCTTCACTGCTACTTTCAGACCATTCTCCCTCTCTCCTCCCAAAATATTCCAGCGTGGAATCACATGTCATCAGACTAGATCACCCACTACCCCTCACGATAGCTATAACTTAATGACGTTGGGCTCCTTGTCATTTTCTACAGCGTTACTTTGGTCTTAATTTTTGCTGAGTTTAACATGCAAGAAAATGAAACTTCATGCATCCTGGCCACTCAGTTCACTAAATGCTTCTATTTTGATCATCTTGTCCTCCACCCTCCCTCAAGATCTCACTCCCATGTTATATGTCAGTCACATAGCCTTGTCATAACAAATCATTGCAACAATTCCACCATACCAACCCCATGCCACCCTCTCCTTCAGCTAGCTCCCTCTAGAGCCCCAAATGCAAAAGCTCCTCTGATCCCACCTGGACCTGTAATCCGTGATTCTGCTATCTTTTAACTGCCCTCGTCCCTTCATGTCCCCACCCCCTTTCCTCCTTAGCCAGCTAGCATTCTATAGTCAATCCTTAGTAATTTCTGTGTGTGTGTGTGTGTGTGTGTGTGTGTGTGTGTGTGTGTGTGTGTGACTTCCTATACCCGTCATCTCATTGTACTTACTTGGCTAAACTCAAATTTGATTATTTTGAAATCCCACACTGGCCTATGAACTCAGTGCAGCTGGAAGTGGCTAGAAACACACACACAAGGGTGTTGATTTATCTACATTAGATTTGTGCCCCTAACCTCAAGGGGGTCCTTCAGGCTTCCCAGCAGCCACCCTGGATTCCCCCAATATGTTCCCCCTCCCACCCTATGAGAGGATTCAGTTCATACCTTCTCCTTTCTCCTCACATGTCCAACACCTCTGCCCCCATACTCACTCTCAAGAGAGGACCTTGCTTCTTACTTTCCTGACAAAATTTGGAGCAAATTAGAAGAGTTTCCACAAACTCACACTACCTCATCTACCCACCTTCAACCATCTGTACCCATACATGCTGCCTTCTTCCTGTTATGAAAGATGAACTCTCTGTGCTCTTCTCTACAGCTGGCCTCTTCCTTGTGTCTTGAAGAGTATCTGACTGGGGAAGGTGTGGGGGGAGGAGCTGTGCATGGGTGGGTGTGGGTGTATTGTGGGGGGAGGCAGGGGCTATTTTCATTTTCTTGTTGTTACAAATAAGACTGTCATGCAGCTCTTAATGATTCTTAAATTTTGGATTTTTCCTGAGGATGGATTCTCAAGAAGTGTAAGATAGAGAGAGACTTTATATTTTTACAGTGATATACTATAGGGGGAAGGGAGGGAGGATGAATCAGGGAAATAAGCAGCTGATAGCTCACTGTTGGAAATGAGGAGGAAAACTAACCTGATGAAACAGGAACTTTAAAAGAACCAACAAAACATACAATAAAAACATGAGCAACACTTATGAAATATGTCTGAGGTTATACAGTCAATCCAAATAACTTTTATATCCATTTCTTTCTCCAAAAAAAAGTCCATTTTTTCATGTTTGCAGTTTTGCTTAGAGAAATAAGCAAAGGATAAAGCAATAAAAAGCTAAAATATTAATTTCTGCTTGTACTATTTGTGCCAATTTCCAGGAAACACTTCTGGAAAAAGGTTTCAGTGTAGTTTTTTTCATCAATAAATTTTTGTGAAATTGAATTATGAAACCTTAACATTCCAAGAACTGCACAAGCACCTACATAACCCTGAGATCTTGGAAGATATTGGAGGGAGGGAGGGAGGAAGGGAGGGAGTGTTGGCATTTCCCTTTCATTATTTCAGATTCTTCTGTTATAAAAGCAATATATCTCCATCTACTTAAACAAAAACTCTTCTGTCCCTTAACACAATAAAGTCATAGTGAAGGAATAAAAATATATAAATCCACAAGGAACAAGAGAACTTAGAAGGAAACTATAGATAATATGATTTGGCAGTTTTGGAAGAGATCATTTCTCCTGAGTCCAAATACCAGATGGAGTTGCAGCGACAGACTTTGCAGAGTGGAGTAAGTGCCAGCCCACATGCCTGCAGAGCAAAAGGTAACCTGCCTAGTAGGTTCCTAGAAAGGCTTAGCATTTGGAGACCCAGGCGTTACTAAAGATGAAGGTGAGGCAGAGGACTGAAAATAAGGGGCTGGGTTGGAAGCTATAGAAGGAGCAGTTGGATCCTCCCAGGTCCCCTTTCCAAAACTAGATAGCCAGATAACCAACCTCTGAGAGAGATCAGAAGTTGATGCTCTAGCAAAACTGAATAGGAGGGATTCCAAACATGGAAACCCCAGTCACTGAAAACAGGAAAATTTAGAGAAAGTTTGCATTTGAACAACGGGAGTCTCAATTTTCTTTCCTGGTCTTGCTTATAGAACACACACATGTGTATCATCCCACTTTCCAGACAAAATACTGGAAGATACTTCCATTGGCATATTGAATAGTCCCAAAGATTTTCATATATGGACACATGTGGTTCTCTCAATACAGAGCTCCTAATTCTATCATGGTGAAATCCAACAGCCTATAAGACCCATACATGCATATAAAACTTCTTACCAAATTTTTAGTACCTTGTTTTAATTAATTTGTTTTTTAAAATTTACATCCAAGTTAGTTAGCATATAGGGCAACAATGATTTCAGGAGTAGATTCCTTAATGCTTCTTACCCATTTAGCCCATCGCCCCTCCCGTAACCCCTCCAGCACCCCTCTGTTTGAATGGTCAAAAAATGATAAGGCATTTAAGAGAACTTCTAACATCAAAAAGAGGAACAACAAATGAGAAAAATGAGTCAGAAAAGGAAAAAACACTACAAAGAACAGAAGAATTATTTACAGTATCGTGAGAGAGGAGAAAACAAGAGCACCCCTGCATTCATGAAACAAGACAGAGTACTGTGGGAAGGGAACTATACTCGTTAAAATGCAGTAAGCTCTACTGTAGCAACACATGCTCAGTTTTCAAGGACTTAGGACAACCAAGTTTATCACTCACTTATTATACCAAGTCCAAAGCACTTAGAAGTTGTTGTTCTTTATCTGCAACTCAGAGATCCAGTCTCCCTTCATTTTATGGCACCACCATCATCGCATGTAGCTTATAAGAACACCACATCAGGAGGAGAGGGATGGACTGAGGCACAGTAGCTTTTAACTGCCTCAGTCTCGGAATGACCTATGACACCCTGCTCACACACCATTAGCCAGAACACTAGTTCAAGTCTAAGTGAAGCTGGGAAAGAGAAGCACGTGGAATATTTGTTGAGCCTAATATCCCTGCAACAGGAACTATCAAGAAAGAGCTTTTCAGAATAGGGTAGCTGAAATGAAAAATTCTAGATAATTTAGAGGATAAAGTTGAGGAACTCTATCATGAAATTATTTTTTTAAAGACCTAGATAAGCAGCACTTTCAACAATAGCCAAATTATGGAAAGATCCTAAATGTCTATCCACGGACAAATGGATAAAGAAGATGTGGTTTATATATACAATGGAATACAACTTGGCAATGAGAAAGAATGAAATCTGGCCATTTGTAGCAACATGGATGGAACTGGAGAGTATTATGCTAAGTGAAATAAGTCAGGCAGAGAAAGACAGATACCATATGTTTTCACTCATATGTGGATCCTGAGAAACTTAGCAGAAGACCATGGGGGAGGGGAAGGGGGAAAAAATTACAGACAGGGAAGGAGGCAAACCATAAGAGACTCTTAAATACTGAGAACAAACAGCGTTGATGGGGGTGGGGGAGAGGGGAAAGTGGGTGATGGGCATTGAGGAGGGCACCTGTTGGGATGAATTTAGAGAAAGTTGGGTGTTGTATGGAAATCAATTTGACAATAAATTATATATAATAAATACATACATACATACATAATAAAAGACATAGATAAAAAGTTTAAAATGTCCAAAACACTTATCCAATTATTATCCAACATACATCCAATTATTAGGAATGCCTTAAAAAGTACAAAGAAAAGCAATGGAATTTTTCTGTGAAGTAATAACAGAAATCATCCACAAACTAAAACCTGCTACTTTCCAGATTAAAAGAGCCCACTGACATGGGCATTTATCCTTTGTGCAAAAAGTTGTGGTCAGGAGTGCTGTAATATTCAACAATTTGCGGGCAAAATAAAAGCCCAAGGAGGCATGGCTGGCATTTGGTTTGACAGAAAGGAACAATATGACTGGCAAGCACCTCACAGAGCCTGCTTGGTTCATTATGCAATAACTCTATTTCCATGACACTGGATTATCTTCACAGCTACTACACTGAATGGTTACAAATATTCTACAGAACAGATACCATATCTTACTTAACTCTTTTACTATTGACTTTAATGTTGTTTCCAATCTTGTTATAAGACTCTTGTGAATATCTTAATGTCTAAATTTTAATTTAAATTTTGGATTATTTTCATAGGATGGATGTTTCCTTAAAATTTTTTCCAAAACTGTAAAAATGGACCAAACCTTAATTTATATGTTCAGGACTCTTAGTAGATTTTACAAAAACCGACTTCCACAATTACACCAATTTATATAATGCATCCAGATATACATGCCCATACTTGTCTAGCCATAGTTCACTAGCATTACAGATTCCCATGGGAATTTTATTTTGCTAACTTAGAGGAAGTAAATGCCTTTGTATATATCTTTCCATATATTTGTTTACAATGATTTCATTTTAGTGAATTATCACTCCAAAAACCACTTATTTATCTAATGCTTAGTTCTTAATACTTTGCAGGACTTCTCTATATTAACCCTTTGATACTTGCCTTTTAGTTTATTTTTTAATATATCAAAGTTTAAAAAATCTTTATGCAATCAAATCTATTGATCTTTTCCTTATTAATCATAAGCACATCTTGATACAGAAAGTTGATAACCACCTAACTTCATGTTGTTTTACTATGATTAATTTTTAGTAAGTCCATAATATAATATGTTCAATATTTATTTAACTAGTGCCTGTGTTGCACCACTGGAGGGTCAAGATGTATAGAAGAGATCCCTGCCCTCCAACAGTTTAGTTGCTAATTCATCTCAGCACCCCTACCAATTGTTAGCCCATCTCAACACCACCACTATACAGAATGTGGTCTGCATATGGTCCACCAATGTCTCATATTTCACAAATTCTTATATGTAAATCTATCCTATCAAAATTCCAATGGAATTAGAAATAGTACATTCCTAAAATTAGTATTGAACCCCAAAAGACCCCAAATAGATAAAGAAATCTTGAGAAAATAAAACAAAGCTGCAAGCATCATACTTTCTGATTTCAAGCTATATTACAAAACAACAGTAACCAAAACACTATGGTATTGTTAGCATAAAAACAGACACAGATCAATGGAATAAGGAACCCAGAAATAAACCCACACTTTTATGGTCAGTTAATTTACAACAAAGGAGCCAAGGATATACAAAGGGGTAATTAAAGACTCTTCAATAAAAGGTGATGAGAAAACTGGACAGCTACATGCACCACCATCTTACACTATACACAAAAATTAACTCAAAACAAAGACTTGAATGTAAGATCTAGAACCATAAAACTCCCAGAAGAAAACATAGGCAGTAAGTTCCTTGACCTCAGTCTTGCTGATGATTTTTTGGATTTGACACCCAAAGCAAAGGCAACAAAAGCAAAAATAGACAAGTGGGACTACAAAGTCAAAAGCTTCCGTACTGCAAAGGAAGCCATCAGCAAAATGAAAAGGCAACCTACAGAACTGGGGAAAATATTTGCAAATCACATAAAATATAAGAGGTTAATATAAAAACATGTATAAATAGTTTATATAATTCATAGCACAAGCAAAAAACAAAACTGAACAATCCAATTTTAAAAAATGGACAGAGAATATGTTTTCACTCATATGTGGATCCTGAAAAACTTAACAGAAGTCCATGGGGGAGGGGAAGGGGGAAAAAGAAGTTACACAGAGGGAGGGAGGCAAACCATAAGAGACTCTTAAATACTGAGAATAAACGGAGGGTTGATGGGGGTGGGGGAGAGGGGAAAGTAGGTGATGGGCACTGAGGAGGGCACCTGTTGGGATGAGCATGGGTGTTGTATGGAAACCAATTTGACAATATATTTAATTAAAAAATGGGCAGAGGATCTCAATAGACATTTTTCTCATAAGGACATATAAATGGCCAACAGGTACATAGAAAGGTGCGCAACATCACTATTCATCAGGGAAATGCAAATCAAAATCACAATGAGATACCACCTCCCATCTGTTAGAATGGCTATCATCAAAAAGACAGAAGATAACAAGTGATGTTGAGGATGTAGAGAAAAAAGAATCCTTGTATACAGCAGATAAGAATGTATACTGGTGTGGCCACTATGATAAACAACAAAAGTTTCCTCAAAAATTAAAAATAAAACGCCATCTTGATTCACCAATCCCTCTTCTGGATATATATTCAAAAGAAATGAAAGCAGGATATGAAAGATATTTGTACCCATGTTCATTTCAGCATTATTCACAATAGTCAAGGTATGGAAACAACCCAAGCATCCATTGGTAGATAAATTAATACAGAAGATTCAGTGTGTGTATGTACACACAACATACATACACAATGGAATATTATTCAGCCATGAGAAAGAAGGAAATCCTGCCACTTGAAACAATTATGTTTCCAACATAAATAGAACTTGAGGGTATTATACTAAGTGAAATAAGGCAGAGAAAAAATGTCCAGTGGTATCAGTTAGGTATGGAGCAAAAAAAAAAAAAAAAAAAAAAAAGCAAACTCATTAAAACAGAGTAGAAAAGTTGTGGCTAGAAACTGGGGGGAAATAGGGAAAGGTTGGTAAAAGGGCACAAAATTTTAGCTAGAAGACAAAGTCTAAGGATCTAATGTAAAACATGGTGACTATAGTTAATACCACTCTATTGCACAATTGGAAGGTGCAATTGTTTTATCTTCTTGATGAGTTGACCCCTTTATCATTATATAATGACCTTCTTTGCTTATTAGCATTTTTTACTTAAATTCTATTTTTTCTGAAGTAAGTACAGCCACCCCTTCTTTCTCTTAGTTTATACCTGCATGGAATATATTTTTCCATCCCTTCACTTTGAGCCTGCCTGTGTCCTTAAATCTGAAGTGAGTCTCTTATAGTCTCTGGCTACCATTCTGACCTTATGCTTATTATAGTCACCCTGGCTTCCAACAGTTAAGGGCTGCCATCTGGCCTCTGCTTTTTCCAGAATCCGATCCCATTGCTATGAGGGAGTCCAGATATGTGACCATCAGTTCTAACCTACAAAAGACAGCTACTACTGAGATTCTCAAATTTATTGACGTCCCCCTCACCAGTATATTCCTTATTGCCTCACTAAATGGAGTGACCTCTGGTCCCTCCTGAGAATTTGGGCAGCTAGTGGGTATTCTGATCTTATATAGCAGATCCAAATCAACATACCCCCTTCTCTGAGCTTTGCAGTTTTTCCTCCATCATTTGCTACAGCAGTTCTTATATTTTTACTACCCTTTGTGGAGGTCATTGCTTTTTCCAATCTTCTGAAAGATAACGCAACAATTTGGAGTCAACTTCTAGGCTCTTGATAGGGTATTGATTTATGGCTGTGATGAAGTGCTCCCATATCCACAAACTTTCCCTTAAGCAATTTTATATTCTGTTCCCCCTCGGTCAAGCATCCTCAGGGTCCTCTCTTAGACACACTCTCCCAGCTTCTGCCAATAAATTTTCATTAGGTCCTGAGGCCCTTTCAATATATAATATCATCTCTCCCTTGGCTAGCCCAGCACTTTTCTGACCAAGCTATGCTGAGATTTGATGTTAGTTAGGAGTCTGATGTCCAGGAGGGTAATTGGGAGCATATCCTGAAAAGGACCCTGCACCATTTTATAAGGCCTTATTTGAAGTCTCTTTGTAGTCTTCAAGCAAAG
The DNA here is from genome assembly GCF_028749965.1 of Puma concolor. Classification (NCBI taxonomy): domain Eukaryota; kingdom Metazoa; phylum Chordata; class Mammalia; order Carnivora; family Felidae; genus Puma; species Puma concolor. Next base: position 43,957,830 of record NC_141683.1, read on the forward strand.
TGGGGGTAGGAGGCTCTATCTTTGATAATGAGAAATAGGCCACTTCTGCAGAATCAAAGTGTTTAGAAGAATCAAAGTTCAAAATGCATCTACGAGGACATCTCCCTCCCAAGTCTCAGGATTACACTGTCTCCCCATTAAGTCCCCATTGTTGGCTTAAAAAACTTGCCAAGGCTGAAAACTCAGTCTTTTCAAAGTTTGCACTATTGCAATTAGGTCCTGTGCCCAATCTTCAGCTTTTTTTTGCCCCAACTCCATCCCAACTACAGGAATTAAGGCCTTCTAACTCATGTTTTACTTTAAATTTTTGACCAATAAATCTGAGTGTGTAATTTCCTTTCTTCAACTACCCATCCAGTTCCAGAGACCTTATGGTCATTATTTTCTCATGCCTCTCAAGGAGAGACATTGCACCAATTAGCACATCTCCTTCCACCTGAATCCCATCCCAGCTCATTACAGATGAAAATCTTAGCAATCATACTGTGTAGCATAACAGGGAAGATCAATTCTTCACCTACCTTCAGCTGTGGGGTGCTCATTGCCCTCCAGCCAGCAAGGGAGCCAACCCCAGAATTCCATTCCTGGGGTTGGCTTCCTAAAACCATTTCTGATGTCAGTTGTCTTCAGTTGGGTTCCTGAGTAGCCAGGACTGAGATTAAGTTTCTTTTAAGTGACTGGGAAAATGCTCTCAGGATAAGAGGTGTAAAAGCATAGTAGGACAGAGGTAGAAAGCTTAAACAAGAGACTGGTACCTCTTGTTTGCTGAAGACTAGTTTCAGTTTAATTCTACAGAGGGACTGAAATTGCACCACAAAGTAATCCCACCTTGAGGCAAAGAGGCCAGCCTTTTATGCCATGAAGCCTGTTGTCATTGGCTGAGACCTGCCCTGGGCAGTAGGGGGTGTTGCCTCCTGGGCAAGAAGACTGCTGTTTGGCTGAGGAGGGCTATTTTCAGGAGTGGGGGCAGCTGTGAATTATTATCAGTCAACACAGGCGGCAGCTAGGGGGTGGGCACATTGTCTGTAAAGAGGATCCAGGTGGGGCACTAAAAGAATACATTATGCTGACATTTAATGAGTGTATATGGTATGCTAAGTCCTTTTTCATTTACAGTCTCATTTAAACTTCAGAATAACTGTAGAAAGGAGGTATTAAGATTGTTTCCATTTTACAGTTCAGAGAAATTCATCTTGAAAGGTTAAATGATTTTCTCATGGCCACAAAATGAGGGTCTGTGTTTTCAGGTGTAATAAACTTGTAGATAAAAAGGAATGCCACGGCTTACGTATTTCTAAAATGGGTGCACACAGAAGCCATTTATGTCCATATCTTTGGAAGTTTAAAGTAGGGTCTCTGGAGTTAGCCGATTGAATTCAAATTCTGCATTTTAAGTGCTTTGCAATAATGTTGCCTCTTGCATACAATTATGAATCTTATTCCCTAAATATTCTAGGTCTTGTATGTTGAGTGTGTGTGTGTGTGTGTGTGTGTGTGTGTGTGTGTGTGCATCAACTCAGTTACTCATAATATTCAATCGCTTGAAACACCCCATTTTCCAACTCATTTGAATAATAGGTGTTAAAAATTACGAAGAAATTCTCTGTTAAGTAATGGAAAAGCCAGAAAACAGTCTAGATATGTGATTGATAATCACATATTTAGCTTTTGGCTGTATGTTAAGCACTTTATAACCAATTTCTCATTATGAAGCAAGTACTGGTATCATATCCCATAATAAAGAAAGATAAGAAAACCGAGAATCTGGGAGATTAACTTGCTTCAAATTATAGAAGTAGGAAGGGGTGGGTCTAGAACTGAACCAAAACCATCATCTGACTTCAAAACCACTATAGGATGTCAATGCGAAAATGGCACATCATAGATTCACATATAGAAAGACAATCAGTGACACAGACCTCAGTATGAGTAAAGGGAATTTTCCACCTTCTCAACTCTTTCACAAGAGCCAAATCTGAAAGCTATGAAGGAGACGGAAAATTTCAAAAAGCACTCATTCACCCAGCATATCACTGAGAAGAACACTTCTGAGACCAGAAAGAATAATCATTAATAATGACCTGCTAAAATAAAAAGTATTTTTCTAGAGGCAGTGCCCCGAGCTGACACAGGATTGAGTGGCTGACTCCACAGCTTGAGTGAAATCATCAAATCAGTTTCTCTGGCCAAGAGGAGATTGAGGTTTTGTGGCAGGGTGGGTACCTGTTACCATGGAAACCATGCCAGCCACTTGCCCTGCAAAGTGGCCTCTGCAGAATGCTTCTGAAGCTTTCTTTGTTTCCTCTCCCTATTCACACCTCCCACTTCCAATGAATAAATCACTTGCTGAGTCCCTCTATGCTCTGTTCCCTGGGATCACTCTAAAAAAAAAAAAAAAACAGGGGCGCCTGGGTGGCGCAGTCGGTTAAGCGTCCGACTTCAGCCAGGTCACGATCTCGTGGTCCGTGAGTTCGAGCCCCGCGTCAGGCTCTGGGCTGATGGCTCAGAGCCTGGAGCCTGTTTCCGATTCTGTGTCTCCCTCTCTCTCTGACCCTCCCCCGTTCATGCTCTGTCTCTCTCTGTCCCAAAAATAAATAAACGTTGAAAAAAAAAAATTTAAAAAAAAAAACAAAAAACAAAAAAACAAAAAACAAAAAAAAAAAAAAACAAAAAAAACAAAAACAAAAAACAAGAAAAACAAAGTTGTCCCACTGTGGGCAGAAGGCCATTTCTGTGGTCCTCTCACAAGTTACTTAGCTTTTCTAAGCATCAATTTCCTCATTTGTGAGATTAGAATGACCCCCTTCCTTGGATTGTTGTGGGGGGAAATATTCATTTTATAAATAAATACATTGTATGTGCACATGTATGGGGGTGGGGTGGGGATGTGTACCCATCAGCCTAGGATAAAAACATTTCTGAATAAGTTCAGGTACCTTCCCCACACCTCACCCTATTAAAATGATAAAGAACTGGGGTAAGTGAATATTACTTCCCTGTTCAAAACTCACACTGGCTTTCTAGGACCTGTGAGATGAAGAACAAACCCTGCCTTTTATTCAAAACCTTCCACAGTATGGCCCCAAAGTCCCTCTCAGCCACCTTTCCCATGATACTTCACCTCTCACTTGTCACTGAACATGATGTGTATTTGCTCACTTTTATGCTTTTCTCATGCTTCTGTCTCTATTCCTCCTGCTCCCTCTCAATTTTGCCAAAATCTCATCCATCACTTTAGTCTCAGAGAGCGTGCAAATTCTATGCAAAATAAATCTCAGGAAGTTACAGAAATTGTGTGTATTCCATTCCTTCAGTGTATCTTATCATTTGTTGTGGGTGGAACTCCAACTTAAAAATGTTCCTTAATGTTACAAACTATTTTAAGTATACAACTTGATGGATTTTCATGAAGTACACACACCCATGTAACTACTTCCCCAATCAAGAAATAGAGTATTCTAGGAGTACCTGGGTGGCTCAGTTGGTTAAGTGTCACTTTGTTTCAGCTCATGTCATGAGCTCATGGTTTGTGGGTTCAAGCCCCACATCAGCTTCTGCACTGAAAGTGCAGAGCCTGGTTGGGATTCTCTCTCTCTCTCTCTCTCTCTCTCTCTCTCTCTCTCTCCACCCCCCCTCGGTCCCTCCCCTGCTCATGTGCATTCTCTCCTCTCTCTCTCTCAAAACAAATAAACAACAAAAAAGATCTTTAAAAAGAAAGAAATAGAATATTATAAATACTTAAGTAGCCTCCCTCACTCCCCCTCCTAATCTCTACCCTCTTCTTCAAAAGTAACTACTATCCTAATATCTAATATCATAAATGAAGATTTTCCTTTTTCAAAACTTTATGAATGGAATCATACAGTATATATTCTTTTATATATATTCTTTTTGTATATGACTTCTGATCAATACCATGTTTGTAATGTTTATTCATATTGTCACATGCACAGTAGTTCATTCTTTGTCGTTAATAGAATTTAATCATGTATAGTTCACTATTTGTTTATCTACTCTATCCTTGATAGGTAGTTGGGTAGTCTCTAGTGGGCTACACAGGATACATGCTGGAAAGGTATTCATCTGAGTCACATTCATCTCATCAATCTTTGGCCCAGACACCATGCAAGGTGACTGCAGAGTTGGGTACAGTGTACTGAGATGTGGGCATATACTCGTTTTTCTCCTTCACCCCCACTTTTCAATGTTAACACAGCACAGTCTGAGAACTTTCTTGAACTTGGAGCTGCAGAATTATGAGAGTCAGTAACAAAATGTCTTATGAAGTTATGTTAATGGGCCCTTAAAATAGCCAGATGGGCCCGTTAGGTTTTTTCCCCTCTAATCTTTAATAAGATGTTCAGAAATTATGAGTGCATCCCACAAGGAGGAGAGACCTATTTCCTTATGGTTTTCCTAAACCATTGTGATTCACAAATTACATAATTCTAGAATGTTAGACCTGAAAGGGACTTTGAGCTTATCTATTTTAATGCCCAATTTTCAAATGATTAAAAAAGAAAGAAAGAAAGAAAGAAAGAAAGAAAGAAAGAAAGAAAGAAAGAAAGAAAAGGCAGCGAGTTATCAGTGTGTTTTCTAAGGTAAAGTATTTTAGGGTCAGAATGAGGTCTAACACCCAACTAGAAGAGTCCTGTTCTCCACAAGATACCATCCCGATCCACTCAGAAGATTTTATAACAATAACATGCCAACCTCATTTCCCTAGAAACATGCAAGTCTCCCCCACTGATCAGTGGACGAGTATCTACTTTCCTTCTAGGCTGAGGCAGGAGTTCCACTTTGGGTTCACTTCACATATCCCTTCACCAAACACCAGTGCCTCTTTACAGAAAAGCCACCAATAGAAAATCTGAATGTACTATGCTCCAAAACCTCAGTAGAGGATATCTCATGGGGATGTGGGAGCAGACACCATCCACCACTTTCTTGAGAAGTGTTGACAGGAAAAGGGCCTGTGCAGTTTACCCTGAAGGAGCAGGGCAACAACAACTAACCTAGACTGAGTGCTCATTATGTGCCAGCTACATCCTAACCTTTGTACGTCCATTAGGTCACTTAATTCTCACAGTTCTCAAGTAGGTACTCTTATCTCCATTATACTGATGAAGAATCTATGGCTTAGGGAGGCTAAGTCACTTAGGTATGTTCCCACTAACTCTTATGAGGAAGACAACTTAATTTTCCCAGGGGAAAGTTGAGGGTACAAGAAACCTTCTGGAAGCTCACATGCTGTAGTTGTGAAGGGCAACAGCCACAGCTTCAGAAAGTAAGTATGTCCTCTGGTAGGGACAAAGGCTCTTGGCATAAACACTGTATGTAGCTTTGCTATGTGTATATATATATATATAATATATGTGTAGGTATATAATATACATATGTATATATGTATATAATATATGTAAGTGTATAATACATATAATAAATTTTATAAATATATGTATTTTCTGCATGTCAAGTAGCTTTTCCATATATATACATATATATACATATATATTTTTTTTAGAAATATACTTTTTTTCTTTTTTGTCTGTGTGGCAAGTCTTCCATTGCCCAGACCAACTTCCTAAGAAGTGGCACACTTATTTGGTACACCCAGAGAGAAAGTGGCATGGTAAGTAAAAGTCCATGAAGCTTATAGGTAATGTTAACATTCCTTCATATCTTTTGGTAATTGAACCAATGGTGTGGGGTGTTGCTTCTGAAATACTCTGTTTTTTCATAGTATCCTATTTTCTGTAAACTGAAAGTAGGACATATGAATGGCTAAGTTCATCTTGCTATAGAACCAGGGAGAGTCCCTCATAGGTATAGATTTTAGACAAAATGTTGGCTTTCTCACCCCAGCTCCTGAATGTCAGTATAGCCAACTGAATGGCTGTGGCCAGATGAGATTCCTCAAGACTGAGCCTAGAGTGGGCATTTCCTGTGGGAGGCAAAGGGGGAAGCCGGGAGCCAAAGGGATGAACTAGAAATTCAGAGTCAAGCTAGGACCAAATTATAAGATAGGATATATATACAGACAGGCCTACAGAGATAAAATAGAGGTCAAGGTGATTAAGTTGGGGTTGGACCTGGTGAAGAGTGCCAGAGGTCAGGAAATGCAAGGGCTGAGAATTCTCAGGCAATTCTCTTGAATTCAGGCTGGAATCTGCGGCTGACCCATATAAACTGACACGTGCATACTTAGGGTATGTGCTGCAGCCTTCTAAGTGTTGACAATTACTACCCCACACTGCACCTGAGCATACTTCACACATTCCTCAAGCCTTGAAAGAGCCACAGAGATCCACCCTAATTCTTTACTTTCTGTCAGTGAAGAAGAACCAGTTAGGGGAAGGAGTCTATTCCTGGGAAGTCTCTTCTGTTCCCTGTGCTTCCTTAAGTAATGTAATGGGCGATCACATAAGACATTCCAGCTCTGGTCCCCCTTCCATCAAGCAGAATAATAATAAGAGCTTGAATAGATAAAATTGTTATATGCCAGGCTCATTCTGGGTGAACAAAAACATCTTCCTAGAAGCCTTCTGGACTCAGATCTTCAAACGTATCTATAACTTCTGTGCTTGGGCATTGATTGAATTGATCATTCTACATCTTAGCTTCTAAGCCCTAATTTCCTGTTCATTTATTTCAGCAGTGACTGACCCTTGGGCTTTGTATTTACCTTGCTCTGTTGGGATCTCTCTCCTAGTGGTATTTGGTATTTATGACAGCTCTCCACCCCATTGCTTGCTTCATGAAATACAGTTTCAGCCATTTCTTTAAGATCTCCTTTGTCCCCCACTCTCTCTTCTCTTTTTCCTCAGAATTCTTCCTGATATTTTACCTTTGTATTTCTATCTTGGTGCCAACAGAAGTAATCAGTGCAGAAAGAGCACAATTACAGTACCTGTAAGTGTTTGGCACTGTGGTGAACTCAGAAGCAAATATAGATGCCTCAAAGAACTGGCACCTAATGGAAGACGTAAGAAATGTGAAGTATATTATATCCCTGTGGTTGAAAAAATACAATCTAAGATGAGTGGTCATTGCTGGTAATGTTCTAAAACTCCACAAGATGAGGGGCACTGGGAGGCTTAGTCAGTTGAGTGTCTGATTCTTGATTTCAGCTCCGGTCATGATCCCAGGGTCATGGGATCAAGCCTGGTGTTGGGCTCCACACTGAGCATGGAGCCTGCTTAAGATTCTCTCTACTCCCTCTGCCCCTCTCCCCTGCTCATGCTCTCTTCTCTCTCTCTCTAAAATAAAAAAATAATAAATATTAACATCCACAAGATGAAAGTAGCTTCTCAGAAAGTAGTGTCTCATTCCAAATTAAATTAAATTTAGCAAGCACATTTATTGATTATTTACTACATGAAAAGTATTCTTTCATATAATACCTTTACATCAAAGTAATGTACAGGAAGCAAATGATCAGCAATCTGTGGTTTCCATCCTCCAAGAGCTAGCCAACCATGGAAGGAACAGTCATCCATCCACACGCTTCACATTCTAGACCAGTGCTTCCAGTAGGAGTTTAATGCAATCCACATATGAAACTTTAAATTTTCTAGTAGTCAGATCAAAAAAAGTAAAAAGAGGTATAAATTAATTTCAATAATGCTTTATTTATCTAATATATTTCTAATGTTATCATTTCAATATGCAATCAATATGAAATTATTGAGTATTTTCCATTCCTTTTGTCATACTAAGTTTTTGAAATCTGATGTGTATTCTGCAGGTATACCACATCTCAATGCAGATGCAAAATTTTCCTCAGAAATAACTTGATCTGTGGTTGAGTTTCATAATGGAAAAAGCAGATTTATATACCCAAGTTGTTCTATCCAGACATGTTGAAGAGTTTTGCAATAACTGAGTCAACTGTCAAAATATCAATCCCTTTAATATCTCCATTCACATTTCTAAAACCGGTTCATCTTTTATAGAAGAATTTCTTTGACTTTAAAACAAATATATTTCAGGTTCAAAATCATGTTTGTCCAAGTTAAATAAACTCACTAACTCTTGTACGATTAGTATCAAATTCCAAAGGATTTTATATAAATTGAAAGTAACTCTAAATTTATAAATATTAAACTGTTATTCAAAATTTTCTTGCAGTTTATCCAGCTAATTTGTGTAATGCTGCCAATCATGAATAAAACCTTATACATTTTGGTCCATATTAGAGAAAGTATACAAGTTATTAGGATTGATTTATATCACGAAAATGTTCAATTTCAACATAAATGCTTGCAGATTTATAGGTCTCATATAACTTTTCTCCCCCCTTAGAGCTTCAAATGTAGGTGTTCCTTGAGAAACATGATAGTGAGAAATCATAAGTCAGTAACACACTGACATTTTCATCTTTGATCACTAAATATTTAGCAAGCATTACTTCTGTTTCCAAAAAATTTAGTTAATCGCACAACAAATCTTTATAAAACTCTTCTACTATTCAACCAAAATGAAAAGAACACAAAGTTATTAAATTTATTGTCTCCTACTTCTTTCACCATTTCATAAACCAACAATGATTCATGTTCATTTGCACATATATACTGAAAAATTTTAACTGTATCCATGATACTTCATACTGTGCTTCTGAAAACTAGGCACAAGTATTTTCAATATATATTAAAAAGGAACAAAAAAATGAGTTTCTCATTAGCAATTTTTAAAATTTGAATCAGTTGATCTTTGACGTTGTTAGAAAGTTCTCGTATGCTATGAAAAATTATTTGGTGGCTTTAACTAGAGATATTTCGCTTTTTGGAAAACATATGTTTTAGTCTTTTCTTCATAATTTTCTAACAAGATTTCTAAAACACATAACTTTTTATACCATCTCTCCATCTAAAAGTGTTCATGTGTGCAGGTGCACACAAGAATTCAAGTTGTTTTATAGCTGAACAATGTTACAAACTCAGATCTTGCTAAAAATCATTTAAGAATGTTTTGTTGGTCATTTAATCATGGTTTTCAGGCAATTAACTTCATTGATCTTCTTTTGACTATTGATCAAATTTACTATTTATTTGTTGACCATGTCCATTTTCTTATCTTTAAAATGCTTTTTATGTGACAAAGTTTTTTGGTTTTTTTGGTTTTTGTAACAGCAAATTGCAATTCAGTGTGAAATTTGCAGCTTTCCTTCTTTCGATCTATCTTTTTTCTTTACTTTTCTGGGCATAGCACTAGCGTTTGCATTTTCATTTGATTCTACATCAGTATTACGCCCTTGTTTTAAATTTAAAAATCCATCCATCCTTATTTTTTTAATCTGGAAAAATAATTGAATTGTATTATAATTACAATAATGTGTTTCAATTTAGTTACCAGTTATAATTTACATAGGTACCACTATAACCCAAACTGCCTGCATAAAATATTCAGATAAATGCATTACATTACATTGGTGCCTAGAAAAAATATCATTCAGGGGCGCCTGGGTGGCTCCGTCAGTTAATCATCTGACTTCGGCTCAGGTCACGATCTCGCGGTTCGTGGGTTCCAGCCTCGTGTCGGGCTCTGTGCTGACAGCTAGCTCAGAGCCTGGAACCTATCTTTGGATTCTGTGTCTCCCTCTCTCTCTCTCTGTCCCTCCTGTGCTCTCTCTCTCTCTCTTTTTCTCTCTTTCTCAAAAATAAATAAAACATTAAAAAAATTAGAAAAAAATATCATTCAAATGGAATCAGTAGGTTGACACTGATTAGATCAGTGATGTGTTTATGTGTAATACTAGAAATGACACACAGGCCTAACACACACACTATACTATGGTAATAAAATCTGAGACAACACAGTGGTTAAAGTGAAATATGATCCTACCAAAACAATAAAGCTGTGCTTAATGGAGAAATATTTTACACTACTGCAGTTTTAAAATTAAAATTAAGCAAGTTTAAAAATTCAATTCCTCAGTTGTATTAGCCACATCTCAAGTGCTTAACAGCCACATGACTAGGTGGAAGGCAACCTCCATCAGATTCTCTACCTTTGTCTCCTCTCTTCTATCACTTTTTTTTTCCTTTCTCCCTTTCCCAGAGGAGAAAGAATTGTTAATCCAGTTGGGTTCCAAGTCATTGACTGAACCATATTTCCTAGTTGTTGTTTCTTCCATTTATTAGTGCCATGTAGATGGTTGGGTAAATTAAACCACAGTCAGCCTTCTGGTATCTCTAGTTCCTTCTTTATAGCTAAGAATCTGCCTCTTCACAGCTGACTGGTCTTAACCTCTCTCTCTGTCTCTCTCTCTCCCCCTCCCTCCCTCCCACTCCTTCTATTCAACTAAGTGGGCACATTGACTGAGGGCTTCCCTATTGGAAATATGTCCTGTCATGTTGCATTATCTTCTGTCTTTGTCATTCATACTGATATAGACTGAATGTTCATGCTCCCTCCCCAAATACATATGTTGAAATCTAATCCCCAATGTAAGGGTATTTGGAAGTGAGGCCATTGGAAAGATCATGAGGGTGGACCCCTCATGAATGGGATTAGTGCTCTTAGAGACAACAGAGAGCTCCCTCGTGACAAGGGAGGACACAGTGAAAAAAGGCCATCTATAATCCAGGAAGCAGGTCTTCACCAGACATCAGATCTGCTGGCACCTTGATATTAGAACTTCCAACCTTCCCAAACTGTGAGAAATAAGTTTCTGCTGTCATTCAGTCTAGAGTATTCTGTTATAGCAGCCCCAAAACACTAAGACAGACATATTCCTAAGTGCATATCCTTGGCTTGGTGGCTTTGTCTCCAGCAACATGCCATTGACTAGAAGTTGGCAAGTCCCAAGATTTGGATTTAGGGAAAGGACAGATCTACAGTGGCCTTTAGGCTTGGCCACAGGACCCTACCTAGGTCATTAGGGCATGGCACTGGAGATAATTTTAGTCAGGACTCTCTGATGCAAATGAGTAAATCCAGTGGAAAGTAGCTTAGGGGAAGAAAAAGAATTTATTGCCTTATACAATCAAACTATGGAAGGGCAGGAATGTAGCTATTTTATCCTTGGGGGTGACTATAACTGGATAAATATGCCTTCTGGACTGTCTTTTGCCCCTGCTTTCCTCAGCAAATTGGCTTCTTTCTCTCAGACCAGCATCTTCTGTAAGCTAGAATCTGAACACCTGCATCTTTCAGCTTTCCCTCTGGAGAAAAAAAAAAAAAAAAAAAGAATCTCTTTCCTTAATTTGTATTCAAAAAAATCCCAAAAGGGCCCCAATGGCCTAATTTAGATAATCTGATCCCCTGGGAGAGTTGGAAGGGGAAGTAGTTCCCAAAAAAACAGTAAGAGATGCTGTTAGGAGGAGAAGTGTGCCAGAGAGACAAAGAGATGTCTATTGCCAGGAATTACAAACACTAGCCCAATTTCTAATAAGTCCATTTGTATTTCTTCCCTCTGTTTAAATACTTTAGTAACTTTAGGAGGGCAATGTGATTGGGCAAAGTCAAGATCTTTTTTCTGGAATCTTGAAATTAATATCAATATTTCATCCATGCTTCTAGTACAGCTCAATAAATGAATTCAAACTTCAGAATGCTTATTTAGAATGCTTCAGGAATGTGTATTGATGCATATGATTTTTTAAAAAACACATTTTTTAAACACAATTTAAAAAAGGGGGGGGGGGGGCGCCTGGATGGCTCAGTTGGTTAGGTGACCAACTTCGGCCCAGGTCATGATCTCGTGGTCTGTGAGTTCGAGCCCCGCGTTGGGCTCTGTGCTGACAGCTCAGAGCCTGGAGCCTGCTTCAGATTCTGTGTCTCCCCCTCTCTCTACCCCTCCCCTGTTCACACTCTGTGTCTTTCTCTCAATAATAAATAAACATCAAAAAAAATTAATAAAAAAAACATAAAATGAGTATGATCTGATTATTAGTGATTGAAGGCTCTTTCTGTTGTAAACTAAAAGACAAAAAAATAAATCTGGCTTACAAAAAAAAGAAAAATTGTGAGCTCGTGTAATTGAAAAGTCCAGGAGTAGTTTTACATTAGACATGACTACCTCCAGAGGCTCAAACAATGTTCCCAGGCTTCAGTCTCCTTCCATCTCATCTCTGCTTTGCTCTGTCTTGGCTCTTTTCACAGATGGATTCTACCCCCATGATGACAATAGTGCTGCCTGAAGCTCCAGACTTATATCCTATCTTCTTAGCAAGTCACAGTGGAAAGAACCTGCATCATTTCCTAAAGTTCCAATAAACTTCCTAGAATTGGCTCTAATTGCCTCTAATGAGCCTGGCAGGGGTGGCATCAACCTCACTAAAACCACCTGAACTCAGAGAAGGAACTATCAATTCCCTAGGGAAAGTCAGGGCACTTTTACCAGAAAAGGGGCCAGTGGTTTCTGGAAAAACAAAAATGATCAATCTCTGATACATAGATAATTTGAAAACTAAAAATAATAATCCTTAATTTCCCCATTCAAATATAACTATTGTTGGTATTTTGGCAAATTTACTCCCATTATTTTTCATATATATATATATACATATATATATATATATATGTATATATAATTGTAATTATAATCTACTTAAAAATTTTTCTGCTTTTTCTCTTATCATTCTATAATACACATTTTCCATATCTTTCTATAATTTTCCTAACCATAATTTTAATGAATACATATAGATGAACTTGGATGTCAAGATTGCTTCCTTTGCTTCAAAAAATAAAAATAAACTTGCGATAAACATCATCATGCATATAGCTTTTTTCATTGCTTGGATTATTTAGAACAGTTGAATTTCCAGAAGTTGGTTATTGGATCAAAAAGTATACATATATTTAAGTTCTTTGTATATTTTTCCCGTTTCCCAAAAAGGAATGTAAGTATTCATAAAGCTATCAACAATGAATAAGTATTATATATATATAAAATGTTGTAAATTCAAAGTACACTCCTAAAGATGGTGAAGGTAGCAGTTCCTTCAGGGGTAATAAAAATGCTTATGAAGAGGATTTTTTAACCTTTTATTCTATGTCAGTTTTTCATAAACCAGTCATATACTACTCAATTATGCAGTTGCACACTTGTTCTTTTTGGAAAAAAAATTATGCTAATTGTACAAGAACACAAATTTAAAGGATATTATTTAAGAAAGTAATATCAGTAACATGGTATCGGATTATTAGACATTTGAACTAGTTCTCATTTCAATAATACCTTCTGCACAATATAGTTAATTGAACATCTGGGCAAAAATTTGCCCACAAGAACATATATCACAATGTTGTGAATAACACCAACACAATGCAGAGTTTTAGGTGTCTTTTAGGTGCCTCTTCTGAGTTTTAGGTGCCTTTCTCTACGAGTTTGCTAAACATCTCAAACCTGAATATTTTAAGGCATCTCAAACTTGTGCCCAACATAGAAATCATTCAGGAAATATCTGTTTGGTGAGTGAATGAATGAATGTTGACCAGTAAATCTACTTCACTTCCTATCATCCATTATGCTGAATAGCTTTTCATCTACCTAGTTACCCGAACTAGAAACCCCATCATCCTAGAGTCCATCTTCTTATGTACACTTTTACTTGATTAATCACGAAATTCTCTTGATTCTCTTCATCCTGTTGTCCCCACTCTCCAAGCCATTTCTATTGTCCTAGTTCACTCCATCATCATCTGTCACCTAGATTATTGATACAACCTCATTGGTCTCCTTCCTCTAGTCTCAGCCTTTCTTCACCCTCCTAACGTAGTGAACTTTCTAGAATTCAGAGCCATCATGGTAGTCACTTTCCATGTCAAATTCCACAGTGGTGCACCATGCATACACAGGCTAAAATCTAATATCATCTGACCCCTGACTATCTGCCTTTGGCCCACCACTTGCACTTCACACTGTAGCTCAACTACACTGATTACATCCCTCTCAATCTGCACTAATCTTTCATATCTTTTTATTTTTGCATATGATTTGCATCTGCCTGCTCAGAATACTCTCTCTCTCTACTTTGTGAGTCTGATAGCAAATTTTTACTTTTTCTTCAAAACTCATGGTAAGAAAAAGTCCTTTGAAAATATTGAAGGGGAGGTCGGGTGAGGACAGGATCAGCTATATAATTCGGATGAACAGCTCTGAGTAAAGGTGTTGGTTGAAGCTATCGGAGTGGAAGGATTCTCAGGAAAGCATGAAATGAGAGACAAACAGTGCGGGCCGTGTTAGAAGGCAGAGGAAGAAGAAAATCAAGAGGAGCATAGGTGGATGCAATCTTCCATAAACCAAAAGAGGGAAGAGTTTTAAGCAGAATGAGATAGTAAAAACTTTAAATGCAGCAGAAAAATGGAGTAGGATAATGGCCTCAAAGCATGCAGTGGCTTTGATATTTAAGAGGCTTTCATGTAGTCTTAGAGCACCTTCAGTGGAAGATGGGGGCAAAATATGACCAATGTAGGCTAGTTGAAGAAGAAATGGAGTCGAAACTGTAGACTACACATTCCTTTTAAGGGCTGGAAGAAATAGATTGAAAGAGAGCCATTTGGTGGTGACTTGAGGAGTGGACAGAATAAAGGAAGGACTTTTTTTTTTTAAGAATGACTATTAGTAAGCAGAGAGAAAGCAGTAGGGGAGGAGGGGGTGATTAAGATACAGATCTGAGACCCAGGAATATCCCTAAAGAGACTAAATGGGATGGGACCAATGGACCAGAGGGTGGGCCTCTCATATAGGAGAAAAGCACCTTAGTCTCTAAGAATGTAAGAGAAGAGAAAATGCTGGGTGTGTTTGTCAACTTCCAAGATACTGAACAAGGCCTTGCTAACGTTTGCCAAACAATCAAAAGATAAGGAGATCCCTGAGAGGACTTCTACATATTTCACAATATTAGTCCTGGCCAATTTAAGCAAGGAGCGACAAGGGTTTAGTGATATAAGTGAATATGGAAAATGAATCTTTGTGAAGGAAATGGGGAAAGGTAGTGTTAGTTTGGAAATAGTGTCATGAAGATGGCGAGGGAAAGAGGGGAGAATAATACATGTGGCTAACATAAACTGAGGACAGTGTGGTCTTTGCAGCCTGCCAGACAGACCTGGGTGGAATGTTGGCTCTGCCACATACTAGCTTTGATCTGAAACTAGTTTCTTAACCTTCTCTGAGCCTGAATTTCTTCTTCCAAAAATAGAGTTAAAAACGCTTGCCTCGGGGCGCCTGGGTGGCGCAGTCGGTTGAGCGTCCAACTTCAGCCAGGTCACGATCTTGCGGTCCGTGAGTTCGAGCCCCGCGTCAGGCTCTGGGCTGATGGCTCAGAGCCTGGAGCCTGTTTCTGATTCTGTGTCTCCCTCTCTCTCTGCCCCTCCCCCGTTCATGCTCTCTCTCTGTCCCAAAAATAAATAAAAACGTTGAAAAAAAAATTAAAAAAAAAAAAACAAAACGCTTGCCTCTTGGGATTGCAATGGGGATTGGAGATAATATATTTTAAAAGGTGCAAAATATTTACTTTTTCTCACCTTCCATTTCCTCATTTCCTGGAAATATCACCTAGAGATATTTATTAACTATATAATAAAAATCTTCATTAAGGTATGTGCTGGAGAAGCTTTTTTAAAAGACATATGCATAGATAAATTTTTTAAATGCACAAATAGATTAAGATGGTTTACTTAAACATAGCACAAAAAATTAATAGGGTGAGGCAAGAAGGGAGTGAAAAGTAGAATTTATAGCTTGTGATTATAAAAGTATTAGAAACATTCTTTTTAAAGATAGTGTTGGTAGAGAAATCAATCAGTAGTTAGATGATGATGATAGATAGATAGATAGATAGATAGATAATGACAGACAGATTTATCCTACTTTATAAGTAGGATCAAAGATTGATTCATCTCAGTATAAGCAAAAGAACATGGATTTGGGAAAAAGGCAACCATAGGTTTGAATATTCACTCTGTCTCAGACTATCTGGGTGATCTTGGACAAGTGAAAACTTCCTTAAAAGTCTCAGTATATTAGTTTCCTAGGCCATAAGAACGTACCAAAAATTGGGTGGCATAAAAAGAACAGAAATTTATTGTCTCACAATTCTGGAGGCTAGAAGTTCAAAACTAAGTTTTCAGCAGGGTCAAGCTTTCCTGAAGGCCCCAAGGAAAGATCTGTTCCAAGCCTTCTTCTAACTTCTAGTAGCCCCAGGTGTCCCTTGGCTTGTAGAAGCATCATTCCAATTGTCTGTCTTCATGTGGCATTATCCTTGTCTCTGTGTCTTCACATAGTTGTCTTCTTATAAAGACATCAGTCATGTTGCATTAGGAGCCCACTCTACTCCAGTATGGCTTCAGCTTAACTTAAATCATTACAGCTGCAATAACCCTATTTCCAAATATAAAATTATATTCTAAGGTAACAAGGGTTAAGACTTCAACATATCATTGGGGGGGGGGAGGGAGCATAATGCAAAGCATAGCATTTATTATCTTCATTCTTTAGGTGGGAATAAAAGTACCCTCCTTTCAAGGTTGTTATGAGAATCCTGTGTGAATATATATATTAAAAAAACCTAGCACAATATCTAACACACAGTATATGAGAAAAGTAAAGAAGAATAAAAGCCAGATATCAAAATGATAACTTTGGTTGTTACCATTTGATTCCTTGTTATTTGCCAAGAGCTTTTGGTGGAGAGATCTTACCAGGTTCTGTGATTCTTTAATATTGCATTTGCAGGTGACCTTGATTCAATATTTACTAGACACTTACTATATATTTGGCATTGTACCAGGCACAAAGATACTTAGGGGGAGGGGACTTGAGGCCACTTCTGTGATTTTCTAAGGTTGTTTGTACTACAAAGCCAACTCCTTATCCCAAAACAGCACTCAAATCTACAAATTATGATCTAGAAAAGGGGTCAGCAAACTATGAGCCATGGGCCCCAAATTTGATCACATGTGTTTGTAAATAAAGTCTTATTGAAAGACAGCCATGTCTATTTGTTTATGTATGGTCAATGGCTACTTTTGTGTTACTTTAGAGAGTTGAGTAGCTGTGACAGAGTTAGGCCCACAAAGCCTAAAATATTTAGTAATCTAATCCTTTATGTAAATGGTATATTTCTCAAAGTTCAGGCCTTGGCTGATACTCTTCTTGGTCCACAAGCCTATTAATTTTCAGAGCTTCAAGTTCATCTATAGTTTGGGCCCTGGCAACATTGATTTTTCTGGTTTTGAGGCTCAAAACCTTGAGTTCATTCATTCATTTGATCATTCAAATGGATCCTTTGTGATGCAGTCTAAGCAAAAGAAAACCTGAAAAAGATGGTGTCCATATCTTCAAGGAATTTATAATCTGGGAAGGCAATCAAGTCTCTACACAAATGAGAATCACTAAAGGGAGTAGATAATAGCTATAGATAATGGCTTTAAAAGTGGTGAAGGCATGGAGAAGAGAGAAAGAGATAACTTTTATGATCACTATCCATCTAGTTGCTGATGCCAGAAATCAGTCATCCTTGACTCTTCATCTTCAATTACCTGCCACTCCATCCAAGTTTTGTTAATTCTATGTCCAAAGTATCTCTCAAATCCATCTGTATCTCTTCATCCCCACTGCTACCATCCTAGTTCACATTACTGGATCAACACCAACCTACTAACTGATTTTCTTCCTTTAGTCTTGCCTTTCAATACATTCTCCACACCATCATCAGAGTGATCTTCGTAAATTTTAGATCTAATCATGACACCTTGCTACTTCAAAAACCTTTGATAGCTTTTTGTTAGGATAAAGTGTAGTCCGTGTCTTACAGAGTTCTCCAGAAACTGATTTCTGGTTTCCTGTCCACCTCCATTTTTTTCTTGCTGGACTATCCCATGTTCCACCCAAACTGGTGTTTGAGTGTTTGGAACTTATTGTGATCTCTCTCAACAGAAGCATTCCCTCATACTGTTTCTCTTACTGGAGCTCTGTCCCCTCTTCTCTCTCCTCAGTTCCTTACCTCCTTTTGCCCAGCTAGCTCCTTCATTCTTCAGGTCTCACATCAAATGATGGTTCCTACAGGAACCTTCCCTAACTTACTAGTCTAGCAAGATTGTAGTAGTCCCTCCTTATCTCTGCAGGATACGTTCCAAAACTCCTGGTGGATTCCTGAAGCCATAGGTAGTACTGGACCCTGTATATAATGTTTTTTTCCCCCCGATACATGCATACCTATTGTAAAGTTCAATTTATAAATTAGTCACAGTAAGAACTTAACAACTCATAATAAATTAGAATAATTATAATAATACACCGTAATAAAATATATGAATATTATTCTCACTCTCAAAATATTTTTTTGCACTCTACTCACCCTTCTTCCTGTGGTGATGCACAAAGTGAGGTGAATGAGGTAGGCATTGTGACCTAGCATTAAGCTACTATGCCTTTCTGATGATAGGTCAGAAAGTGGATCATCTGCCTCTGGACTGTGGTTGAGAGCAGGTAACTGAAACCAAAAGTAAGGGGGGACTATTGTACTTGATATTTACTGAGAGCCTCCAGCACTTTCCTTATGTAACAGCTACTCCCTTGTTTACTTCTCTCCTCTTGCTCTAAGTACTGAAGTTGGGAAAAACATGTTCCCTCTACTCCTCATCCCATCTCCCCACACCCAACTCACACCCAGCCCCCTCCCCACTCAGACTTGGCATCAACAGGCGCTCAATAAATGTTCCTTGGATGAAAGGGCAGGTAACTTTCCACTAGCTCACTTTTCTCTGTTGCAGACTGTAGGTGGGTCTCAGTGCTGGGGAAAGAAGGGGAACGAGAGAGTGGGCGTGCCTTGGAGGAAGAAGATTCGAAGCCTGGTTGGCTGGGAGGCTTATCTGTCAGGACCAGGGGCGGGGCCAAGAACACTGTTTATTGGCTCCGTGGGGATGGGCGGAGTAGAAATGGCTGTCCTTGCTGGGCAGAGAGAGCCAGTGAGCTGGAATGAGAGAGTCACAGCCTGCGGGGGCGGGCAGGGGCTGCACCTGGAGCGTAGCTAAGTGACATCCTCCTTGGGTGGCTCAGGCGGCAGGTGCAGAATAAGTTGTTAATTGGGAAGCCGAATTCGTGGAGTCAACGCAGGGACAGGAGGGAAGATAATTCTTCATGAGCAGGGAGAAAGAAACCTTTCAGAAGCCAGGACTCCATTATTACACTTAACTTTTCTTTCTCTGTTCCCTCATCCCACCCTGCCACATCATCTAGTCCTTGATTTATTCAGGAAACCTCCTAAACAACTTAGAAGCAGTCCACTGATGCGAAAGAATGATACAGCACAGCTTGGATGTTAATGCTACCAGTTAGAGATGTATAGTTGATTATAATTTTTTCAAGTATTAGTTCGAACTAGGGTGATTTTTTTCACCCTTGCAGATGCACGAATACTGTTACTAATAAATGCAAAGTATATAGAAGCAAAAGTTGTGGGAGAGGAAGAATTAGATGAGTAACAATTACCCAGCATTTTATTTTCTTTGAAAGAACTAATGATACCTGCCTCCTCTTGCATTAGTTAGGTTGCTGTTTAAGATGCTTTTAAAATTGTCAAAATATATCTGAGATGAGGTCTCCACATCCTCAGTTGAAAATTGGGGAAACTAGAATAGTGTACCTTTGAAAAAAAGTACACCTAACCAAGATAATAAAATATGTAGGTGGACAGAAATCCAGCAGCTTTCTTCATAAGATTTTAAACCAGAACTGAAGAAAGACCATCTGCCATCTCATCTGTGTCCACCTTTTTAGAGTCGTCTCTGATTTATTCATTCTACATTCTAGCCAGGCCAAACTATACAGTTTCTCCAGACTCATCTCATTTTCTTCTATTTCCTATACTGCTCCTTCACTATTTTTGCCTCAAAATTCAGCAAATATATCACCTCACCTAGAAAATTCCAGTATCTCTTTTCTCCAAGTACAGGAGTTTCCTCTACCACCACAGTGCTCTGTGATACTTATCTCTGATGGTGCTTGTCCCATTGTGATGTAATTTTTCTTACCAGTTTCTGTACCGGATTGCTAGGGCAGTATCTTTATCTTGGTATTCCTATGTCTGGCTCAGTAGCAGTGGATATTGTGTAGATATTGGATGGACGAATGGATGGACAGATGATGGATGGATGTACAGGTGAAGGGATAGCTGGAAGGATGGACATACATGTGGGAGTGAAGGGATAGATAAACAAATGAATAGATTGATGTTTGTACTAAGAGATATATAGGTGAGTAGATAGAAATAAAACTGATTTAGAGACTGAATCTTGATGGATGCTCTGGTTGGGAAACACTGAAAGGATCTTGATACCAGCTCAAGTAGATTGATGAAAAGGAAAGGGGAGGTAGTTGAGAATGGTTCAGTGAAATCATTCTTTCTATTGGAAAAAATATTGATAAAACATGTACTAAAGTTAATAAATGCCACATTGTAAGGAGCAGATAATACCAGTTTGATATCCTTAGTGTTTAAAATGCAAAATTCTAACATTTCCCTTCCCCTTTTGTCTTCATTTCTTTTTTAATCTCTAGTGTAAATATTATTAAACAGTCAATTGGAATATCCAGTAAGGAAACCCACATTAGTGTGATTATTTTTGAAAGATATCTAAAGTCTTTTTTTGTTGTTGCTGTTGTTAACTAAACCAATTGACTTCTGTGCCTCTAATCCCTGAAAGCAATCATTTTAATAGCAACAACCCTTTTTCTCTAATAATGCCTGACATGCGTAGAGCTTTATAAAATTTAGAAATATTTGTATGTACAATGTCATATCAATAACTCTGTGTGGTTACTTGAAATTGTTCATATTTTATAGATGAAGAAACTGAGACTCAAAGAAATTAGGTCTTATAGCCACATGGGCTAGTGTAATAGATGGAACTAATGTTCACAATTCTTTACTCCCTTCTGATTTTCCACTACAAAGTAACTTTGCAGTGTCTCCCAGCAAAATCAGTACAGTATTCATCTCTGACATACTGGCTTTGGTCTTGGCCATGTATTTGTTAGCCAATGGATTGTTAATGATCATGACATGAGCAGAGACCTTAAGTCCGTGTGGCTTACCTTGACCTCTTATGTTTCCGCTGTTGCCATGATAACATGTTCTGGATAGCTGTTAATCCCAGAAAGAGATATCTGGAGGGGACCAATCCTATCCTAGCTTGGACCCAAACCTAACTGGACCCAGGAGAGTCCAGCTTGGCCCAGCCACATACATGTAAGATCAACTAAACCCAAGCCAACTTGAAGATTTATGAGAAAAGAAAATAAATACTTAAACACAATCTTACCATATGATCCAGCGATCATTCTCATAGGTATTTACCCAAATGAGTTGAAAACTCATGTCTACAGAAATGTTTATAGCAGATTTATTCATAATTACCCCCAAACCAGCATCAAGCAAAATGTCCTTCAGTAAGTTAATTGATTAACAAACTCTGGTAATCAAAACAATGGAATATTATTCAGTGATAAAAGGAAATGAGCTATCAAGCCAAGAAAAGACATGGAGGAGCCTTAAAGACATACTGCTAGGGGCGCCTGGGTGGCTAGGTCGGTTAAGTGTCCGACTTCAGCTCAGGTCATGATGTCGAGGCTCCTGAGTTCCAGCCCCGCCTTGGGCTCTGTGCTCACAGCTCAGAGCCTGGAGCCGGATTTGGATTCTGTGTCTCCGTCTCTCTCTGTCCCTCCCCAGTTCGCGCTCTGTCTCTTTCTCTCTCTCAAAAATAAATAAACATTTTAAAAAATAAAAAAAATGCATATTGCTAAGTGGAAGAAGCCAATTTGAAAAAGCTACATACATACTGTATGATTCCAACTGTATGATGTCTAGAAAAGGCAAAACTATAGAGACAGTAAAAATATTAGTGGTTGCCAGAGATTCAGGGGGAGGCATCAGGGATGAATATATTGAGCCTGAGATTTTCAAGTCAATGAAACTATTCTGTATGATACTAAAGCACTGGATATACTATGACATTATGCATTTGTTAAAACCCATGAGACTGTACAACACAAAAAAAATGAATGCTAATGTAACTATGGACCTCAGTTAATAATAATGTATCAATATTAGCTCAACACTTGTAACCAATGTGCCATGCTAGAATGCAAGATGATAATAATAATAAAGCATGTACTCCAGGCCCTGCTATCTTAGTCATTTACATTTTTTTCCTGGACCCTATAGAATAATTTGTGATTCTTTCATAAATTTTGAAAGACACAATACAGAAAAATTCATTCCTCAGCAAACATTTTTTGAACATGTCTCCTTAATCATAGAAGTACTAGGACACAGAAGTTCAATAAATTTCTGCTGAAACTTTAAACTTCTATTACTTTGCAATAGACTGTAATTTTGCTCAAAATATTCATTGCCTCTTCCATGGGTCCCTGCCTATGGGAGGATGAAATGTCTCTGCTCCTTGTAGCAGGTATGGTCATGTGACTTTCTTTGATCATTGAAATATAACTGGAAATGATAGTCCTGCTTCTGAATGGAAACTTTAATAGCCATTCCATAGTCAGTCACCACCAGTTTCTTTTTCCTTCTGACATGAGACTATTATGTTTCAAATGAGGGCTGCTTTTTCATCATGGGTTCTACAGTGAAGAAGATATTGAATCAATCCTGACCCCACTATAGATGAAAAACAAACTTTTGTTATAAGCCACTAAGATTTTGAGATCATTATTGCCACATAGTCCGAACCAAGGGAAGAACCACTAATTATAGTTTCTTCACATTTTTTAGATTAAAAAACACTTAAAAGTTATTTTTCCTTTTTTTAATGTTTTTTATTTTTGAGACAGAGAGATAGAGTGTGAGCAGGGGAGGGGAAGAGGGAGAGGGAGACAATCCTAAGCAGGCTCCAGGCTCTGAGCTGTCAGCACAGAGCCCGATGTGGGGCTCGAACCCACAAACCGCGAGATCATGACCTGAGCCAAAGTTGGACGCTCAACCAACTAAGCCACCCAGGCACCTCTTAAAAGTTATTTTTCTAACTTTCATATTATGGGCAACATTTTACAAGTTAAGAGATAATCAAAATAGGGTCTATAAATAAATGTCATTTGTGCACTAAACAGTAAAGAAGTGTCCAAACTTCTAGTTGACAACTTAATATGTATCGTGTGGTTAATAAAATACTATTTGATTTAAACTGATGTGTACTATATGTTTTAACATTTTACAATACTTGCTTTTTAAAATTTTTTTAAATGTTTATTTTTGAGAAAGAGAGAGAGAGACAGAGCATGAGCAAGGGGAAGGAGAGGCAGAAAGAGAGGAATACACAGAATCTGAAGTAGCTCCAGGCTCTGAACTGTCAGCACAGAGCTTGACACAGGGCTCAAACCTACAGACTGTGAGATCATGACCTGAGCTGAAGTCGGACACTCAACCTATGAGCCACCCAGACACCCCTACAATACTTGCTTTATTCAATGGAAGCAAGCAACCATGTATTCACCCAACAATCCACATGACTTTTTAAAGTATTTTAAAGTAAGCTGCAGGCATCAGTGCACTTCACCCCTAAACACTACAGCATGTATATCACTAACTGGGGTTATATTTTCTTATGATTTTTTTCTTTTGAAGTAAAATTTATATGTAATGTATAAATTGAAGTGTATCACTCAGTGATTTTTGTGAAACAAATATTCCTATGCAATCCAAATATCAATCAAGACATAGAGCATGGCCATCACCCAACAAAGGTTTCACTGTTAATTTTCAGCCCACAGATTTGGTGTGTGTATGTGCTTTTGAATGTTGCATATATTTTTATTCTCAAGTATATGAACTTTATATATTTCAGGAGAGATTTAAATATATTCCTAGAACTCAAACTGATATGTCATGTTTACATACCTCTTTAGGTCTTAGGAATGATATACTTTAAAAGGAACTGGGTTCTAAAACATAAAACTTTAAGCATCTGATAACTTGAGGATTTTTTTCTGGGCCCTTATTCTTTCTCTGCCTTTGCTTTCTGGATAATTTTGTTTTTGTAATGATCATCCAACAGAGGGAATGTCCCTACCACATCAAGTAGTATCATCATCATTTGTACACAATTGAAACTTTGGCAATCTATGTTCTACAAAAGACATTGGTGGTGCTGGGATATATTTTTCTGATGCTAATCACAACACAGTTATGTGGGTTTAGAGTGGCCAGGACTGAGACTGGTTAGTAAAAGAAGGATAACCACAAATAAGAGAGAAATATAATGGTTTATACTATATGTTTGTGGCTGTACACATGTGACAGACTAAAATAATGAGCAGAGGGGCGCCTGGGTGGCGCAGTCGGTTAAGCGTCCGACTTCCGCCAGGTCACGATCTCGTGGTCCGTGAGTTCGAGCCCAGCGTCGGGCTCTGGGCTGATGGCTCGGAGCCTGGAGCCTGTTTCCGGTTCTGTGTCTCCCTCTCTCTCTGCCCCTCCCCCGTTCATGCTCTGTCTCTCTCTGTTCCCAAAAAAATAAATAAACGTTGAAAAAAAAATTTTTTTTAAATAATGAGCAGAAACAGCATCAGTAGATAAGCTGAGTCAGCATCAAAAGACAAGGGAAATATAAGGAAAAATATAGGGTTATTTTTTTTATTAAAAAAAATTATTCTTGGGGGGGGAGAGGAGCATAGGGAGAGAGAGAATCCTTTTTTTATTAAAAAAAGTTTTTAATGTTTATTTATTTTTGAGAGACAGAGAGATAGAGCACGAGCAGGTGAGGAGCAGAGAGGGAGACACAGAATCCGAAGCAGGCTCCAGGCCCCGAGCTGTCAGCACAGAGCCTGACGTGGGGCTAGAACTCATGGACTGCGAGATCATGACACGAGCTGAAGTCGGATGCTTAACCAACTGAGCCATCCAGGCATCCCAGAGAATCTCTCTTTTTTCTTTTTTTAATGTTCACTTATTTTTAAGAGAGAGGGAGCACAGAGCTCAAACTCATGAACCATGAGATCATGACCTGAGCTGAAGTCAGATGCTTAACCCCCTGAGCCACCCAGGCACCCCAAGAGAGAAAAATCTTAGGCAGGCTCCACACTCAGCAGGGAGCCCAACTTGGAGTTTTATCCCATGACTCTGGATCATGACCTGAGCCAAAACCAAGAGTCGGTCACTAAACTGATTGAGCCACCCAGGCGTCCCAAATATAGGGTTATTTTTATGTGACCTGAAATGTGGCCTTAATTTCCTTCTACTGTTTCCCTGTCCCCATCCTTTATGTGGCCTTAGTAGCCTAAGATAACATATGCCTACGATGCAAAAATAAACATAGTGGAATAGTAGTCTGTTTATATCTTTATTATATAATATGGATGTAAAATGTTCATTCCTAAAATCTGGAGATTTGAGAGATTAATACTGTGTGCATACAAAGAGAGGTTGCTATTAATGGTAATTAGAACAGTGAAAAATGATTTCTACTTATTAAATTCACATAGAAATATCATTCCAGTTATCATTGTCAAGGTATTTATCTTTCAGGAATAGGCACCAAAATTTAAAATATTGAAATATTATTTTATAGAAATTATTAATTAATTGAACTAATATACATCCTTTTATCCAGGGGATTCTTTTAAAAGAATTTTTTTTCTTACTGTTTTTATTTATTTTTGAAACAGAGAGAGACAGAGCATGAGCAGGGGAGGGGCAGAGAGAGAGGGAGACACAGAATCTGAAGTAGGCTCCAGGCTCTGAGCCATCAGCACAGAGCCCGATGCGGGGCTCGAACTCACAGAGTGTGAGATCATGACCTGAGCCAAAGTCGGACACTCAACCGACTGAGCCACCCAGGCACCCCATCCAGGGGATTCTTAATAAAACCAAGTTTGGGTAGAATGGAATTGATAGGCAATGTATAAATCCTGCTTACCACAGAGAGAAGGAATTCATGACTGAATGAAGGTATCTCACCACATTTTATTCTTAATTACTTAATAACGATCTTCCTTAACTATAATTTAAAAGGTCAGAAATAGAAGAATTATGAACAAGGTTACAGGCAACATGAACAATTTATAAAATCATCTAATGGAGATTTAATGTATAGCATAGTGAATGTAGTTAATACTGTATTGTATGCTTGAAAGTTGCTAAGAGAACAAATGTTAAAAGTTCTTACCACACACACCAAAAAAGGTAACTATTTGAGGTAAGAGGTGGGTTAATTAACCTTATTGTGGCAATAATTTGGCAATATATACATATATCAAATCATCACATGTACACCGTAAACTTACTCAAAGTTATATGTCAACTATTTCTCAAATCTTGAAAATAATATGAAGAAGAATAAAAAAACAGAATCTGGGAAAACAAAGAAACAAATTATCTAAGACCTTTTTACTATATGTTCTCTGAAGCTTCCTTTCATCCCAACTGACTCTCTGTGTGCCTTGTTGCTGAAATATTCCTTGGACTTGGCATGTGAAGCTTAGCTTAGACACAAGTTACTAGAGGTTATAACTATAATAAAATTATTCTCTCCAGCCCCTACTTATCTCCAACCCCATCACTGAAAATTAACTGTATCCCTGGCATTTATTGAAATATAGAAGTATGTTTGTTTTATAATTAGAAATAGATTTAGTGGAAACATGATTGTTCTCTTTAGATATCTGAAGAGTTGTCATTTCTAAGATGAATTTCTTATATCTCCTTGAGACAAAATTAAGAGTAGACATAACTGTAGGCCAATTTGGGGCTCACTCTAGGGAAAGCATTTCTAATAACTAGAACAATCAGATGGTAGGATAGACTATCTAATGAATATGTGATATTTCTATCACTCAAACTATTTGAAATGTCTAGGAAGAAATTAGGTGAGCATGTATATGAGTTTCCTTCATTAAGTTGATTAAAGATGACTTCCAAGAGTTTTTTCTTTCATTTCTAAGAATCTATAAACTAAAAAACAGTAGAATGACCCTTCATTAAAATTTTGACTTGAAAATACTTAAACCTAAGTACTTTAAATCATATTTCATTGATCTAGCCAATTATCTACATACCTATTATATCAGGTTGGGTATCATCATCAAGAGTTTGCAGATGGTAGGTATATTTCTTACTGTGAATAAGCTTGCTCTGGGTTTATGAGATCAGATAATAATGGAATGAAATTACACTGTTTATCTCATTTATCAGTTGAATATCCATCAATGTATATCCCAGGCACTGATCTGAACATATGAGACAAGAGCCTCAAAATACTCACAATATCAGAGCAGGGTGCTTTTGAGAATTAGAGAGACCACCACATTGCTAACAAGAAAACTTGTGTATGTGATGGCAAAATTCTACAAGTGGCCTTTAAGAAGTTCTCTCTTGGGCCATATTCATATTCTATGCTTTATTCAGTTTCATATTTCCTCTCTAGCAGGGTACTATAAAGAGCTTGTAGGAAGACATTGTTATCCTTGCTGATATTATCTTAGGACAGCCAAGGGCATACATTATCACACCCCTCTCTTTTCAATAATAAATAACGTCAAAAATAACATGGCTTAAGATCTCTGTTAAGAAAATTAAACTTTAAACTTTGAATTTCAGGAAAGTTTAATATACCTGCACTATATTTGTAATTCATGATGTTCCTAAGTTGAATTTGTGATTATTCCACTGAGTCTATATTACAATAATTCCCTGGTTGAATCTATTACGCTCATGAGATTTGGTGGCTTATTATTAAACCTGTTAGAGTTAATTATATTTATTGCACTGATCTTCCCTGAAGGAAACTTGAGAATTGTCTTTCTCATCCTTAATTAGGAAATCATAAAATGCAATTCTGAGGACAGGGGAATTGTTTTCTTTGGCTCAATAAGACTGACCTACCAAAATCTCTCTTGATATCAGGTAAAAAAATTAACTTTACTACTAAGCTACAAAAGGATATTCTATTAAATAAAAGATTAGTTTCTTCATTTTACCTTTTTAAGGGAAGAAAGGTTTTCATCCTCTGCTTAAATCATACCTTTCATTTTAAATAACAAAATTGCCTTGTAAGTTATAATGTTCCATTAGTTTGCTAGGGCTGCCATAAGAAAATACCACAAATTGAGTGACTTAAATAACAGAAATTTATTTACCTAAAGTTCTGGAAGCTAGAAATCTATGATCAAAGTATCTGCAAGGTTCATCCTTCTGAGGAATGTGAAAGAGAATCTGTTCCGGGTCTCTCTCAGTGGCTTGTAGATGGCCACCTTCTCCCTATACATGTATGACTCTGTGTTCAGATTTCCCCTTTTTATAAGGACAAATTTGTGTCCAAATTTCCCCTTTTTATAAGGACAGCAATAATATTGTATTAGGACCCATCCTAATAACTTCATTTTAATTTGGTTGACTATGTAAAGACCCTATCTCCAAGTAAGTCTATATTCTGCAGTACAGGGGATAGGAATCCAACATTATCTCTTTTGGGGAGACAAAACACAACCCATAACAAATGTCATCAAGTAAAATGTCCTACAATGTGAATTATTTTTCCAGCAACATTTCTGATTTATTAAAAAGAACTGGAGTTACCTTTGCAGCAATTTTTCTTCTTTTATCCCCCCACCACATTTTAACTGGAGAAGATAATGTGGTCTAAAAATATATAAAGTAAAAATGGGCAAAACCACAGAGAGGTAGACAAGTTCATAATTGTAGTGAGAGCTTTTTATATATACCTCTTTTAGTAATTTATAGAATAAGAAAACAAATACTTAATGAGGATATAATACCAGAAAAGTATACTCAAGATATTTGACCAAATGAATAAATATAGGACACTCTACTCAAGCACTTAAGAATATACTTTCTTTTCAAGCACACATAAAATATCTACAAAAATTGACTACAAGCTGGACCAACAAAGCAATTCTCATCAAAGTTCAAATGAATGAAATTATACAGACTAGATAGAATACATTATTGACCCCAATATAGTTAAGCTATAAATCAGTAATAAAAGATAACCCGAAAATTCTCATATATTTGTAAATTTACTACATATCCTCATAACCCATAATCAAAGAAGAAATCCTAACAGAATTAGAAAATATTTGGAGTTGAACCATATGAAAATGTTAATTTCAAAATTTATACAATTTAGCCAAAGAAATCCTTACAATTTATAGCCTTAAAGGCATATAGTAGAAAAGAAGAAAGACCAAATATTAAATGAGAAAGCATTCCATTCATCTAGAGAAATTAGAAAAGGACTAGAAAGAAAGAAAGACTGAATATTAGTGAGCAAGCATTCTATTCATCTAGAGAAATTAGAAGAGGACTAGAAAATACAAGAAAAGTAGAGGAAATAAAATAACAAAAATAAGAGCAGAAACTAGTGAGAAAACACAAATCAACCAAACAAAAAAAATTAAGGACTAGTAAAACTGAGAAGACACTAGTGAGAGTTTTTAAAGAAAAAAAAGAGAGAGAGAGAGAAAACAAATGTCCAGTATAAGAAATGAAAAAAGAGACAACACTACAGATCCAGCATGCATTAAAAATATGGTAAAAGGAGAACCTAAGCAACTCCTTCAGACAGAAATTCTTAATGCCTTACTCTCTACACTCTAGCTTTTAGAGACTGCCAAAATTACTGCTTAAAATAAGTGGATCATTGGGTAGACCTTGGACACTGTTATCCTACAGACTTTTTGGCAGTAATAATATGGTAGCTATCTCCTTGTTATTAATGCAGATGAAGGCCACAGGAAGTTCCTACAATTAAATTTGGGGGGTAACCTCAAGTGCCTTTTAAATCAATAGTGCTAGGGGCGCCTGGGTGGCTCAGTCAGTTAGGTATCTGACTTTGGCTCAGGTCATGATCTCGCTGGTGGGTTTGAGCCCCGCATCGGGCTCTGTGCTGACAGCTCAGAGCCTGGACCCTGCTTCGGATTCTGTGTCTCCTCCTCTCTCTGCCCCTCCCATGCTCATGCTTTGTCTCTCTCTGTCTCTTAATAATAAATAAACGTTAAAAAAGATTTTAAAAATTAAAAAATTTAAATCAATAGTGCCAGTTTTTTTCTCAAATATAACTAATGACCCAGACAAATAGTAAAATTTAAGACCAATTTTAAGCTTTATCATCTTTCTCTCTAGTGAAGGTGAAGCAGCATACAAAGTGCCAAACAAAAATGCCATTAGGAAGCCAAATGTTAGAGAAATCTGAATCAGTAAGTTCCTGAATAATTAAAGTTCTTTTATTATCTAGACACAACTTAAAATATTAAACTAAGGGAGCCATTAGCAAGAACTTGGTAATTTTATGTAGAAGTTGTAATGGACTTTAACGTATGTAACTCAGCAATATGCAAATTTTGTGTTGTTAAAATACTTTTTAAACTTTGAGAGAATCTTCAGTTTTATCTCTGCATAAATCAAGATAATAACCGATGACTTATCACTGCAGAATATTTGGGTTCAAGAAGACATCACTTGTAGTTCTACATGCTCCTTACCATACTGGCATTTCCATAAAATTAAGAGCATATATTATGAAAATAGGAAACATGAGTTTTCCATTGAGAAGTATTTCATTTAAGGGGCTCCAATTTAGAGTTGCTTTGGCATGAGTTGAAGAAATGAGTCTCATCTGTCAAAATCTTCATGTATGAGAATTGTAATCCACCAGAAAAATTAAAAACTTCAGGTTTGTTTTGCTTCTTTGAAAAAACAAAAGATACAGATTAAATTTTAACTCCATATAATCTCTTTTCTGATGCTGATGTCCTCTATTCTTTATTCCTCCCCAGAGGTAAGCGCTACCCTGAGTTTGTTGTCTGGTCAGTGCTTTTGTTTTTCAAGGATAGATTTAAATACCTACCAACAGTACATAGTGTTTACAGTGTTACTTCCTTATTGCTCTGCAACTTGCTATTTTCACCCAACATTTTCTAAACTTATCCATGTTAATATTTAAAACTCTATTTCATTTATTTTTATCTGCTATTTAGTATCCCATCATATTATTAAACACAATTCATCTATCTTTTTTCTTACTGATGGGTATTTAGGATGTTTCCATATTTTTGCTATTACAAATCATGTAGCAGTTAATATTCCTTTTTAAAAAATATAGTTGTTTTGTTTTTATTTAGAGAGAGTGAGAGCAGGGAAGAGGGGCAGAGAGAGAGAAAGAAAATCTAAAGCAGGCTCTACGCTCAGTGCAGAGCCCAACCTGGGGCTGAATCCCATGACCCTGGGCTCATGACCTGAGCAGAAATCAACAGTCAGACACTCAACCAACTGAGCAACTGAGCCACCCAGGTGCCCCAATATTCATACATATACACATATATATGTATATACATACACACACATATATATGTGTATATATACATGTGTATATATACATATGTACGTATATATATGTGTGTGTGTATATGCATATATATCCTCATTTATGTTAGAATTTCTTGAATGCAGTGGTCTCCCACTTTGCTGACCAGACTGCCCTACCAATAAGAACTTAACTGCCTAACCCCAGTATTTCTATATTATTTATAAATTATATAAATGCTCTATTACACGAATATATAACATCCATTATCAAATGTAAAATTTTTCTTACAAGATGAAATGAATAAATACAAACTTCTATTATTTTCTTCCCACATTCCATTTGAATTGCTAGATTATAGGATATAGATATGTACAGTTTACTTACACTACTATCATATTATCATCATATTATATTATCATATATCAATATAATGCCACATTATTATTGGTAGTAGTAGTATCCAAACAACTATACTAATTTGCATTTCTTCAGAATATGAAAATTTCCATTTTCCTACATCCTTACTAACACTTGATATAAACATATGTTTCAAACATTTTATTTTGATAAGATTTCAAACCAGCAGATAAGTTGCTAGAATGGTTTAACGACCTCCTATGTAAATTCCACATAGATTCACCAACTATTAATACTTTTGCTACATTTGCTTTCTTTCTCCATCCTTCTCTGCTTTCCTCTTTCCTTTCCTTTCCTTCGTATATATTTGTATTTTATTTACATATTTTTTTCCTGAACCGTTTGAATATTGTAGATATTATGACTTGTCAGTCTTAAGTATTCCCATATGTAACTCCCCAAAACAAAGGCATTTTCTTTGTAACCATGGTACAATTATCAAATTCAGGAAACTTAACATTGGTATAGAATTATAAAATTTCACCAATTTTCCCATCAAATCCTTTCTAGCAATTTTTCCTGATCCAGGACACGTGTTGAACTTAGTTGTCTTGTCTAAGTCTCCTTTAATCTGAAAAAGCTTCTGAGACTTTTTTTTCTTTTTCATGACATTGACGAATTTGAAGAGTATAGGCCAGTTATTTTATTTCCTGTTCTAAATTTAGATTTGCCTAATGGTTTGTGCATGTGAAATTCGGTTATACATTTTTGGCGAGAATATGACATAAGTGAAGCTGTGTCCTCAGTGAATCACATCAGGAGATTGTCAATTCTTTTAAGTTTTCCTATCTAATGGACGTGAAATGGAATTGCATTTTATTTTGCATTTTCTTGATGGATCATGACACTGAGCATCTTTTCCTATGTTTACTGGCCATTTGAGTTTCTTCTTTTAGAATTGGTTTTTCATAATCTTTTGTCTATTTTTCTTTGATTCAGATGTTATTTGAGAGTAATGTGTCATAGATGT
Source organism: Puma concolor (assembly GCF_028749965.1). Lineage (NCBI taxonomy): Eukaryota > Metazoa > Chordata > Mammalia > Carnivora > Felidae > Puma > Puma concolor. Next base: position 43,990,501 of record NC_141683.1, read on the forward strand.
CCTTCCAAACTGTCACTTGTCTTTTATATTTAGTTATGCTTTGCTTTGCAGATCTTTAAAATTTTAATGTAGTCTAATTCTACCATGTTTTCCTTTACGATTCCTTTGGTGTCTTGTTAAAATAAATTCTCTCCTATGCTGTAAAGATCTCTTATGGTTACTTCTTATAGTTTTCAACATTTTATTAACATTTATGTTAAATATAACACAATATAATATAATAAATATATAATGACTTTATTACTCCAAAATTACTTATTGTATCACATGTCTTACTAACTAGTTAGGCTGCCCTCTCTGTTTTTTTGTCCACCCCCCCAAAATTATTTTGATTGTTTGTGGGCCTTTAAAGTCCATAACATTCATATTGGGGTTTTAACTGGGAACCCATTGACTTTGTGAATTAAATTACAGATAATTTAATCTTTATGATATTGAGTTCTTCCAACTATGAACATGAATCTGATATATCTTGTTTTCAGTCAGGTTCTACATTATGTTGTTTGATAACATTTTATAATTTTCCCCATGAGTCCTGCTAAGCTTTTATTGGATTTTATTCCCAGAGATCACAGTGGTTTTATTGCTAATGTGAATGTTACCTATTTTTTGTTACATTTTAAATTGATTCTTGCTGGTGTATAAAAATCTATTGATTTTGGAGGCACCTGAGTGGTGCAACTGGGTAAGTGTCCAAATTCAGCTCAGGTTATGATCTCACGGTTTATGAATTCAAACCCCTCCTTTGGGCTCTCTGCTCTCAGTGCAGATCCCATTTTGAATTTTCTGTCTCCCTTTTTCTCTGCCCCTCCCCCACTCATTCACACACACTCTGTCTCTAAAATAAATAAGCATTTTTTTAAAAAATTATCGATTTTTATAGGTTAATCTTGTGTTTAGTTCCAATGGTTTGTCAATTTTTTAGACTTTTTTGTAGGCAGATATATCATCTACAAATAAAGACAATTTGTCCCTTCTTTTCAAATTTTTGTACTTCTTTTTTTCTTTTTCTTTGACAGGATCAGATAGGATCCTTTGAAAGGATCAGATAGAGTGTTTGAAAGGATCAGATAGGTCCTAAGTACAGTGTTAAATAGTAGTAGTCATAGGAAGAGGCCTCCTTGTCTTGTTCCTGACTTTAGAGAGTTTCACCATTGTGATGTCAGTTGTAGGTTTTTGTTAGGTAGCTGTAGCAGACATTTTTGGTCTAGTATCACATCCCCTCCATCTCTAATTTTAGCTGCATCTATAATGAACATAGTTGACTTATTCTAACAACATCTTACTTCAAGTGTATGCCGTGTATCTCTAGTGACTTTTTTCCCCTTTATGGCCTCTCTGTGGGCCTTTCCAGAAACCACAGGAGCCCACTCAGTCCTTGTGGGCTGTACATTCTAAAAGTGCTGGGCTAGGAGTGTTAATGCTCCTGGGGTCGCCCCTCAGTCAGTTGTGAATGGGAGCTCATAGATAGATGCCCCAGCTCCTAGGCTTTCCTTTGTCTGATGGACCACTCCTTTCATGCTCCTCGGGGCCTCAGTGATATAAATATTGAGACCTTGCTGCTTATAACAGCAGTCTTTAAAACACACCCTTATATTGACTTACTTTCCTTGCTTGTGTCATTCTCCTGAAACCTCACCGCTGCTTCCTGGGGTCATCTCCCAAATAAAGCACTTAGTACTTTGGTCCTTGTCTTAAGCTATTTTCAAGGAATTTCAAAGTATCTTTTTACTTCATAGTTTCTAAGAGCTTCTATCATGAATTTCTAGTGTATTTTATTGAATATGCTTTCCATCATATCTGTTAAGATGATCCTACATTTCTTTCAGTTTAATCAGTTAATGTGGCTAATTACTTCAATAAAATGTCTTGATGTTGAAACATCTTTTTTGGGGGAGGGGTGGGTTAAGCCCTTCTCGGTCATGATGTGTCTTTTTATTTTTTGGGTTTGGTTTCTGTGTGTGTGCGTGTGTGATTTTGTTGTGTTTTTTTTAAGTTTTATTTTAATTCCAGTTAGTTAACATACAGTGTTATACTAGTTTCGGGTGCACAATATAGTGATGTCACACTTCCATTCAACACTCTGAGCTGGTCACAACAAGTGCATCATCACTTGTCATCAGGGAAATACAAATCAAAACTACAATGAGATACCACCTAATACCTGTCAGAATGGCTAAAATCAAAAACACAAGAAACAACAGGCGTTGGCAAGGATGTGGAGAAAAAGGAAACTACATGAACTATTGGTGGAAATGCAAACAGGTGCAGTCATTCTGGAAAACAGTGTGGAGATTCCTCAAAAAGCTAGAAATAGAACTACCCTGTGACCTAGCAATTGCACTATTTGGCATTTACCTAGAGAATACAAAAACACTCATTCAAAGGGATAAGTTGACCCCTATGTATACAGCAGCATTATTTACAATAGCCACGGTACAGAAGCATCTCAGGTGTCCATCAACTGATGAATGGATAAAGAAGATATATAGATAGATAGATAGATAGATAGATAGATATAATGAAATATTTTCAGCCATAAAAAATAATGAAGTCATGCCACTTGCATGATGTATTTGGTTTTGTTTGTTCATTTGTTGACTTTTGGATTTTCATTTTTCATGCTGGATTTGATATGCTAATATTTACTTAGGATTTTTGTATTTACATTTATAAGTGAGATATGGCCATAATTTTCTTTTTGTTGTCCTAATCCAGTCTTGTTATAAAGTTCCCTTCTCTCTTTGTTCTTCTCTAGGGTGGCTTATATTAGAAAAGGATTGTGTTCTTTGAAGATTCAGTGAATTTCGTTTATTTTTAAATTTTTTAAAATATAATTTATTGTCAAGCTGGCTAACATACAGTGTATACAGTTTGCTCTTGGTTTTGGGGGTAGATTCCCGTGATTCATCGCTTACATACAACACCCAGTGCTCATCCCAACAAGTGCCCTCCTTAATGCCCATCAGTGAATTTAGTTTAAAACCACATAAGCCTAAGGTTTGTGGTTTTTTGTTTTTTGTTTTTTTTAGGTTTAGAGGAAAAGAAGATTTTCAACAATAGATTTTTTTTTTTACTGGTTATTGCCTTATTTAAATTTTTAGCTTTTTGATGCCACTTTGATGATGTATATATAGTCTTATGGAAAGTTTTCCATTTCATTTAAGTTTTTAAACTTGTGGGCAAATTTAATTTATTGAAACGTTTATTCTATTCTAGTTTTCAAGTTTTCTACTGTAAATACAATTTTGTCCTTTTAATTTCTAGTATTTTTGTGTTCTCCCTCCTTTTCCCTTTATCAGTTACTAGTGTTTTCTCTTTTTGATTAGTGTATTCAAAGGACCAGCTTCTGGTTGTGATTCTTTAGTCATTTGTTTTCTATATTATTTATTTATTTCTATCTTGACTACATCCTTGTTGAGAGGCTGTATCTGGTTCTATCTGCTATTCTAGGTACGAAGCTTTAGATAAGCCATCTCACAGGTTGGGATCACATTTTCTTCCAGCCCGGCTCCACTATTTACTTCACTTACACATAAGTTGAGAATTAGACTCCCAGCCACATCAGCCAATTCTCTGACCCAGAACCCAACAGGTGTACATTATTAGCCCCAATTGCTGCATTGTTTCTATTCAGTTATGGTCCATGAGGATTTTAATCTAGCTTCTGAGCACAGCTGTATTTTAATTGTTCTTCCTTTCTTATATTTTATTTATCATTGTATTGCCATGTATTTTGGGAGTGGTGGTTAAATTGTAAATTCACAGAACCATCTTGACTGAGAGTCAGGCAATCATTTTTCTAATTCTTTGTAGAATTAGAAACTATTTAACTGTTTAGAAAAACAGAAATAATTTTATAGTTCCAAGAGTAAATTTTAACTATTTCTGTGAATAAAAATTATCCTTTTTTGCCTTAGAATTTTTAAAAGATAAAATGAAGCTGTATCAAATCTGTTCAGAAAGTATGTAAGACCAGAGGACCAGAACTTCAATAAAAAGCCAAGAATAGCTGCCCAGTGGCCCCAGGATGGGTATGGAGGTAGCATGGCAGTTAAGAGATGCCCAGGACACAGAGAAATCATATTCAGAGGAATACCTCCTGAGCCAGCAGAAGATGCACCAAAAATCCAGCCTCCATCTGGAAGTTCAAGCAGTCTTTGCCACTTTCCAAGACTGGCTGTCTCTCTGCGGATCCCTCAGGTAGGCAAGTGCTTCCGGTGGAACTCAGGAAACTGATGAAACTGACTACCACTCACAAAAGGGAAACCACTGTAGGAGCCTCTGTCACTTGTGGTTCCCAGTCTGACTTATAGCATGGGGACTTAGAACCACCATCCTCTGGGCACTCGGAAGAACTTCAGAAAATCCTGCGGAGGATGATGAAAATATTATCCATATTGATTCATCTGATGAAAACCTAGAACCAATCTCTGGAAAATATTGCTCTTAGCAACATAAGAACTGCAGGAAATCTTTTCAGGACTTTGGGAGCACATAAAGAATCATGTAGTGGAACATTCCTATTGCTGCCCCCTCTTGGAGCCAGGAACTCTCGCGGGCTGCCAACCTACACCTGCACAAGTTGATTCATTCTAGGGACCAGCCTATAAGTGCCCTGAATGTGATAAAGGTTTCATCTTCACAGATGTGTGGAGGCAATGGTGTAATGTACACAACATGGCGTGTGCTAATATTGCCGTGGGAAATGGTGTCTTGAAAAAGTCCTGCTACACTGCATCAGAACCATCACAGTTCAGATGGGTGAAATACAGGAAAAGAGGACTCCAAATTATACATTTGTCCTGTTTGTTGCAGTGATTTTGCAAACCAAACCCTCTATCTAAACATATCTAAACCCTCTATCCAAACATGATCCATCAACAGGTCAAGCCATACAAGTGCCAAGAATGGCCTTTGTTCATTTGGTCAGGTTAAAAAGTCACCAACAGGAGCACCTGGTCAGCTCAGTCAGTTAAGTGTCCAACTCTTGATTTTGGTTCAGGTCATAATCTGACAGTTGAGATCAAGCCCCACATCAGGCTCTGCACCGACAGTGTGGAGTCTGCTTGGGATTCTCTCTCTCCCTCTCTCTCTCTCTCTCTCTCCCCAAATCAATGAATAAACATTAAAAAAAAAAAAAGACACCAGCAAACACACTCTGGAGAGCACTCCCTCTACTGTGATGAGTGTGGAGGGACCTTCACGAGGCTGGCATACCTTCGGCCCCATCAGCGGATTCCTAGTGGAGAGAAACCATATTCCTGTGCTTGTTGTGGCCATTCTTTCACTGAGTCAGTGCTCTGAGGAGGCAGGAACAGCTTCCCAAGGTGGAGGAATCCTGGTGGCAGGGACAGATAAGTTTATTATCACCTTTTGTTTTTATCTCCATTAAGATCTATTAACTAAATCAAGGTTTCTAATATGGTCGCTAACTTAGGCCAGATTTTTTTCCCAGACTCTGTCCCTTCATGGATGGCTCAAAATAAATCTAAGAATGCGGTTTATTTTCCCCTTGGAAATGCTATGGTCATTTCTAGCAGGAGTAAAGTAGGTATTTTCAGGTGCAGAGAACACTGTTATTAATGACTGAGAATTGAGTTTTTACAGTTAGCAGACTCCTTATCAAGAAGCCTGGCCCTTTTCATAATTTGGTGTCTTGCTTGGTACTTTCAGGACTAGTCTTTAACTGGAGTTTTCCATTATAGTAATCTCTCTGCTGTTTGCATGCTGTTTGGGATGCAAATGTAGTCTCTTTCCTTGAGTATCTTGGTAATTTGGTTTATTTTTGCCATTAATTGTTGCATTTTTTTTCCAAAATAAAATATTTTCTTAAAATTTTTGACAGAATTTATTTGGATGAACTTCAAACTACAGGTACAAATTTTATGTATTCCAGGAGTAATGTAACCTTTTGAGAGAGAATATGACCCATATTAGTAGTGAACTTCCCATATTAGTAAGTAGTGAATTCACTTATGTATTTTAAGAAATCCACTCACCCCTTAGGAGTATGTGTTGTCTTAGTCATCTTCTGTTTTTTTTTCCTTTTTAAAAATCATCAAAAAGAGAATATTTGGTTGAGCTTACTTTGTAAGTCTGTTATGGTCCTTTCCTATTGTAACTGACTTAAGCTCCTGGGTTAGGGTGCTGGACACACATTTGGAAATGGAATCAATCTAATACAGATTCTTAAATTCAAGCCAAGCCAATTGTTGGGCTTTACAAAGTCTATGGTCTCCTGAAGTCCAAAGGAAAACATCAGTGATGTGGATTATTTTGATAGGATTCATATCTTATTGGATTCTCAAGGAGCCTGTGATTCAAGAAAAGGTTCAGAACTACTTTACAAAATTTATGGAGTGACTTTCAGCCTCATTCACTCTGATTTCATCGTTGTCTTTTGTTCTTTATGAATTCTCTCAGAACTGATGTATCATTATGAAAGCATCATCTTTAATATACCTCTAATGAATGTCTTCTTTTACATTTATGATTGTATTGGCATTAACTTCTTTTGCATGATGTATGTTTTAAGATTTTTTGAAATTTTGATGAAACTTGCATGCTAAAATTGCAAACTTGTTTTTGCTTTACATCTTTACGCAGTTAATAACTGGTGATGGTAGAAAACAAGCTAAAATAAGCAATATGGTGATGGAACAACTTGAAAGCATAGGTAAATAGTTTCATTGAAATGGAAAGGGGAATTATGAATGGCTTAGAAGACAGAAATGGCTCTGAGTTGAGAATTTTAAATGTACTCTTAAAGCCATTTTATCAGGATAAAAAGAAAATATAAACATTTCCATTGTAATATCTGTTCTAAGCATTATTTAAGTCTACCATAATTTCTGAAATTAATAGATCCCATTAAAGTGATGATCTTTAGCAAGTGTAACAGATAGAAATCAAATCACATAAAAATGAAAAAGAAGATCTAGTAGAATGGAAAGAGCTCTGGGCTGCCATTAGGGGCTGTGCAATTTCCAGCTTCCTCGCTTGCAAAATAGTGATTTCTAAGGTCCAGTGCAGTTCCAAAATTTCTTTGCTTAAGTGACAGGATGAATTCTATTTCCACTGTGCTTTCAGCTACCTGAAGTGACATAAGTGATTATTATTTAATATTCATGGTTGCAAGAGGGTCCGAATACTATTTGTTTCGCAGTAGTATGGTAAACTGAACAACAGCCACCAGCAGTGTCTGGAGATAGTACTTGCAGATGCTAATCCTTGGAACCTGTAAATGTTACCTCTTAAAAAAAGGGGGCAGGTGGGTTGGCAGATGCAATAAAGGATTTTGAGATGGAGAGATTTCCTGGATTGTGTGGGTGAACTCTAAATGCCATCATAGTGTCCTTACAGGAGACAGGCACAGAGAGATTTGACACAGACAGAAAAGAAGACAGTACGAACATGGAGACAAGAGACTGGAATGATACAGCCACAAGACAAGGGATGCTGGCAGCCACCAGAAGCCGGAAGAGAGAAGGAACCGAGTCTCCCCTAGAGCTTCTGGAGGGAGCTTGGCCCTGCCCACATCTTGATTTTAGCCCAGTGATACTGATTGCAGACTTCTGGCTTCCAAAACACTGAGAAAATAAATTTCTATTGTTGTGAGATACTTAGGTTATGGTACTTTGTTACATAGCCAGAGGAAACTAATACAAGTGGCTCACACACACATATGCAGACATCCAGGCGTTATGATTGTGGACCTAATTATATGGGGGAAGATAGATGCATACCGACTGCATTTCTGTGTTGTCTGTTTAGAGTTATACAAATCCCAGGCTGATGGAGAATTATTAAACATATGTTTCCAGATGTACGTCTTATGATTGCAGAGGTATCAGGGAGGTGCCTCTCCCAACTATCCCCCTCCATTGATGCCTAAAGTCCCTTTTTTTAGGATACACCTTTTGCAGTCTCAAAATGGAAAAACTAGGTATCTATGTATTTATTTCCTACCACTTTCCTTTCAGGAATGTGAATTGAGGAGGACCAAATAGGGGCTTCAGTTGCCTCACATATGCATCTACATTACCCTCTCATTCAACTCCTCTCCCTCATTGGCCCCCTTGGTCCTTAAAGACAGGAATTCAAAGGTGAGAGTGAAAAGGAGAAATGGGGAACTGCCAACTGCAGAAGGCTGAGGGCAGGGCAGTGGGAACAAATGGGGTTTAGGCGAAGAGACAGTATTTATAGCAGAAGGAGCACTAACTTCCCAGTGAGCCAAGGGAGGAAGCTGGGTTTGGCCTTAGTTCCACACTCTGCCCCCACTTTGAGGTGGAGGCAGTACAGCTAGGCAGATCTGAACAGATGTTCTGCTTCTATGCTTACTAGCTAGGGAATCTTGGATACATTGCTTATGCTTTCCACAACTTTGTTTTCTTATCTGAAAAGTGGGGATAACAACACTACTTTCCTAGGACTGTGTTGTAGATGCTACAGAATTAGAGATTTCTCCACTTACTAGGGAAGACCATGTTTTAGTTCATTTTTCTCCATGGATTAGGAATTGCAGTATTCCCCCAAAAAAGGTAATCAAAAGGGTTTCATTGTTTTGTGTGTCTCGCATCCATGAAATACAGCCAGACCAACACTAAACCATCCTACACACCTAGAAAACTGATTGGAGGATTAACACAACAATCTGCACAACCTGAACCACAGAATTCAGCAGGTAAACGGTGCGGAGAGGTGAACTTGGGGAACGAAAAGGAGCAGGAAGGGAGGTGTTTTTGCGAGCGGAGAGAGGACAGAGACTGGGGGCAGGGGAGAATACGGGAAAAGCGCCCCTCCCCAAAAGCAACTGGAGAGAAAGTGGAAAATTGGAAACAGCCGCAGGGACTAAGCTAAAAAGGGAGAAAGAAGAAAGGAGAGGGTTTAAATTCCAATAAGACTGTAAACAAGGGGAGCACAAAGTCTGCAGCTCGATACCTGGCGGTGCTCTGGTGGGAAGGGCAAATCCCCAGAAGCAGAGTGGCGTCCGGGAGGTTCTCAGGCCACACGGGGAAAAGCGGTTCCACTGCTGGAAGGACATTTGGTAGAGACTGTTGAAGCCACCTGGTCCCAGCAGACCCCAGAAAATGGCCACGTTCACTGGTGCTGGAACAAGGTCATTAAGAGTGAACTCTGATACCAGATGTGTGTTGTGATTTTCCATAATCCCTGAAACGCTGCTGCTACACTATCTTGTGAACGTTTTCTGGGGCGGGTGGCACCCGGCCGCAGTCTTGAGGCAGCAGCAGCAGCAGGGTCCAGCAAGCATTCCTGGGTGGAGCCAGCATTTGGCCATTGCTCCGTGAGACCCTCCCGCAGAGGGGCGGAAGGGGTCAAAGCCGCAGTCCTTCAGAAGTAAGGGGCCGGGGAAAACAGCCGCATCTGAGACAGAACTCGGAAGAGAGGTGCTGCCTGGGGCCTGGTCACGGAGAGTGAAGAAGCGGGGAGTGGACAAGAGCTGAAGACCGAGGACGGGTGCGTGACTGCTGATTCGGGAGAACAGCCTGGGTAACTGGCTGGTGCCATTTTCACCACTCCTGCACAGGTGCATATGCACTTATGAGTGCCACAACGATCCACCCCAGTAGGCTAGTAGTGCCATCTAGTGGGGAGCTGAGCTGTTACACTGAGCCCCGCCCAACTGGGCCAACCTCGATCTTCAAAAACACAAGTCTCACCGCCTGCTTAGTTTATGGACCAAAAAGCGTTTCATAGTCTGACTTCTAGGGGAAAATGAAGTAATTTCAGTCCTACTTCAATCTGTTAGCAGGTCCATCTATTCAATTTTCTTTCTTTTTTTCCTTTTACACTTCTTTTCTTTTTCTTGAATACAGAAGGAGAAAAAATTCATTTTTATTTTCAATTTTTATTAAAAATATTTTCTTTAATTTGTATTACTATATTCTTTACTTTTGTGTAAATTTTTTAAAATTCTATTTTACTTCCATCATTTTATTTTAGCCTACTTCAGTGTATTCCCCTTTTCAAATTTTCAAATGATTTCCTTTTTTTCTTTTTCTCTCTTTTTTGTTTCTTTTCTTTTTCTTGAATGCATAAAGAGAAAAACTTCACTTTTACTTTCAACTATTAAAAACATTTTTCTTTACTTTTTTAGTTTTTTTTTTGCTTTCATGTAAATTTTTTTCATGTAAATTTTTTCAAATTCTATTTTACTTACATCATTTTATTTTAGTCTACTACAGTGTATTCACTTTTTAAAATTTTCAAACGATTTCCTTTTTTTTCTTTTTTCTTTTTCTTTTTTCTCTTTTTCATTTCTTTTTTTTCTTGAATACATAAAGAGAAAAAATTCATTTTTATTTTTAATTTTTATTAAAGATATTTTTCTTTAATTGTTTTCTACTATATTCTTTACTTTTGTGTATATTTTTTCAAATTCTATTTTACTCCCATCATCTCATTTGAGTCTGCTTCAGTGTATTCATTTTTTCAAATTCTCAAATGATTTCCTTTTTTTTTTCTTTTCTTCCCCCCCTTTTTTTCTCTACTCTGTCAAACCACTTTCAATGACCAGACCAAAACACACCTAGGATTTAGCATCATTTATTCGATTTGTGTGTGTGTGTGTTTAATTTTTTAATTTTAATATTTTTTAATTTTAATTTTTCTGCCTCATTAATTCCTTTTCTCCCTTCAAAATAACAAAATGAAGGAATTCACCCCAAAAGAAAGAGCACGAAGAAATGACAGCCAGGGATTTAACCGACACAGATACAGCAAGATGTCTGAACCAGAATTTAGAACCACGATAATATGAATACTAGCTGGAGTCAAAAATAGATTAGAATCCCTTTCTGCAGAGATAAAAGAAGTAAAAAAGAATAAAATTTTAAATGCCATAACTGAGCTGCAATCACGGATGGATGCAGCAGCGGCAAGGATGGATGAGGCAGAACAGAGAATCAGTGATACAGAGAACAAACTTATAGAGAATAACGAAGCAGAGAAAAAGAGGGAGATTAAGGCAAAAGAGTACAATTTAAGAATTAGAGAAATCAGTGACTCATTAAAAAGGAAGAACATCAGAATCATAGGAGTCCCATAAGAGGAAGAGAGATAAATAGGGGTAGAAGGGTTATATGAGCAAATCATAGCACAAAACTTTCCTAACCTGGGAAAGACACAGACATCAAAATCCAAGAAGCACAGAGGACCCCATTTGATTCAACAAAAACCAACTGTCAACAAGGTATATCATAGTCAAGTTCACAAAATACTCAGGCAAGGAGAGAATCATGAAAGCAGCAAGGGAAAAAAAAGTCCCTAACCTACAAGGGAAGACAGATCAGGTTTGCAGCAGACCTATCCACAGAAACTTGGCAGGCCAGAAAGGAGTGGCAGGATATATTCAATGTGCTGAATCAGAAAAGTATGCAGCCAAGAATTCTTTATCCAGCAAGGCTGTCCTTCAAAATAGAAGGAGAAATAAAAAGCTTCCCAGACAGGGGCGCCTGGGTGGCGCAGTCGGTTAAGCGTCCGACTTCAGCCAGGTCACGATCTCGCGGTCCGTGAGTTCGAGCCCCGCGTCAGACTCTGGGCTGATGGCTCAGAGCCTGGAGCCTGTTTCCGATTCTGTGTCTCCCTCTCTCTCTGCCCCTCCCCCGTTCATGCTCTGTCTCTCTCTGTCCCAAAAATAAATAAACGTTGAAAAAAAAATTTTTTTTAAATAAATAAATAAATAAATTTAAAAAAAAAAAAAAAGCTTCCCAGACAAACAAAAATTAAAGGAGTTTGTGACCACTAAACCAGCCCTGCAAGAAATTTTAAGGGGGACTCTCTGAGGGGAGAAAAGATGGAAAATATATATATATATTATATAAATTATATATATAAGTTATATATTATAAATGATATATATATATCAAAAGCAACAAAGATTAGAAAGGACCAGAGAACACCACCAGAAACTCCAACTCTACAAGCATCATAATGGCAATAAATTCATATCTTTCAGTACTCACTCTAAATGTCAATGGATTCAATGCTCCAATCAAAAGACACAGGGTAACTGAATGGATAAGAAAACAAGATACATCTATATGCTGTTTACAAGAGACCCACTTTAGACCTAAAGACACCTTCAGATTGAAAATAAGGGGATGGGGAACCATCTATCGTGCTAATGGTCAACAAAAGAAAGCCGGAGTAGCCATACTTATATCAGACAATTTAGACTTTAAAATAAAGACTGTATCAAGAGATGCAGAAGGGCATTATATCATAATCAAGGGGTCTATCCACCAAGAAGACCTAACAATTGTAAACATTCATGCACCAAATGTAGCAGCACCCAAATATATAAATCAATTAATCAAAAGCATAAAGAAACTCATCGATAGTAATACCATAATAGTAGGAGACTTCAACACCCCACTCACAGCAATGGACAGATCATCTAATCAAAAAATCAACAAGGAAACAATGGCTCTGAATGACACACTGGACCAGATGGACTTAACAGATATATTCAGAACATTTTATCCTAAAGCAGCAGAATATACATTCTTCTCCAGTGCACATGGAACGTTCTCCAGAATAGACCATATACTGGGACACAAATCAGCCCTAAATAAGTACAAAAGGATTGAGATCATACCATGCATATTTTCAGACCACAATGCTACGAAACTCGAAATCAACCCCAAGAAAAAATTTGGAAAGGTAACAAACACTTGGAGACTGAAGAACATCCTACCAAGGAATGAATGGGATAACCAAGCAGTTAAAGAGGAAATTAAAAAGTGTGTGGAAATCAGTGAAAATGATAACACCACAACCCAAAACCTCTGGGATGCAGCAAAGGCAGTCATAAGAGAAAAGTACATAGCAATCCAGGCCTTCCTAAAGAAGAAAAATCTCAGATACACAACCTAACCTCATGCCTTAAGGAGCTGGAAAAAGAACAGCAAATAAAACCCCAAACCAGCAGAAGACAGGAAATAATAAAGATTAGAGCAGAAATTAATGCTATCAAAACCAAAAAAAAGTAGAACAGATCAATGAAACCAGAAGCTGGTTCTTTGAAATAATTAACAAAATTGATAAGCCACTAGCCAGTTTGATCAAAAAGAAAAAGTAAAGGACCCACCTAAATAAAATCAAGAATGACAGAGGAGAGATCACAGCCAACACAGCAGAAATAAAAACAACAATAAGAGATTATTATGAGCAATTAGCAATTATATGCCAATAAGATGGGCAATCTGGAAGAAATGGACAAATTCCTAGAAACATATACACTACCAAAACTGAAATAGGAAGGAATAGAAAGTTTGAACAGACCGATAACCAGTAAGGAAAACGAATTAGTAATCAAAAATCTGCCAAAAAAAACAAGAGTCCAGAGCTAGATGGCTTTCCAGGGGAATTCTACCAAACATTTAAGGAAGAGTTAACACCTATTCTCTTGAAGCTGTCCCAAAAATTAGAAATGGAAGGAAAACTTCCAAACTCTTTCTATGAAGCCAGCATTACCTTGATTCCAAAACCAGACAGAGACCACATTAAAAGGAGAACTATAGACCAATTTCCCTGATGAACATGGATGCAAAAATCCTCAACAAGATATTAGCCAACTGGCTCCAACAATACATTAAAAAAATTATTCACCACGACCAAGTGGGATTTATACCTGGGATGCGGAGCTGGTTCAATATCCGCAAAACAATTAACATGATCCATCACATCAATAAAAGAAAGGACAAGAACCACATGATCCTCTCAATAGATGCAGAGAAAGCATTTGACAAAATACAGCATCCTTTCTTAATAAAAACCCTCAAGAAAGTAGGGATAGAAGGAGCATACCTTGAGATCATAAAAGCCATATATAAACGACCCAACACTAATATCATCCTCAACGGGGAAAAACTGAGAGCTTTCCCCCTAGGGTCAGGAAAAAGACAGGGATGTCCACTCTCACCACTGTTATTCAACATAGTATTGGAAGTCTTAGCCTCTGCAATCAGTCAACGCAAAAAAATAAAAGGCATCCAAATCAGCCAGGAGGAGGTCAAACGTTCACTCTTCACAGATGACACGATACTCTATATGGAAAACCTAAAAGATTCCACCAAAAAACTTCTACAATTGATTCATGAATTCAGCAAAGTTGCAGGATATAAAATCAACGCACAGAAATCGGTTGCCTTCCTATACACCAACAATGAAGCAACAGAAAGAGAAATCAAGGAATGGATCCCATTTACAGTTGCACAAAAAAACATAAAATACCTAGGAATAAATCTAACCAAAGAAGGGAAAATCTGTATGCTGAAAACTATAGAAAGCTTATGAAAGAAATGGAAGAAACAAAAAAATGGAAAAAGATTCCATGCTGCTGGATAGGAAGAACAAATATTGTTAAAATGTCAATACTACCCAAAGCAATCTACATATTCAATGCAATCCCTATCAAAATAACACCAGGGTTCTTCACAGAGCTAGAACAATAATCTGAAAATTTGTATGGAATCAGAAAAGACCCTGAATAGCCAAAGCAATCTTGAAAAAGAAAACCAAAGCAGGAGGCATCACAATCCCAGACTTCAAGTTATACTACAAAGCTGTAATCATCAAGACAGTATGGTACCGGCACAAGAACAGACACTCAGATCAATGCAACAGAATAGAGAACCCAGAAATGGACCCAAAAATGTATGGCCAACTAATCTTTGACAAAGCAGGAAAGATATACAATGGAGTAAAGACAGTCTCTTCAGCAAGTGGTGCTGGGGAAACTGGACAGCGACATTCAGAAGAATGAACCTGGACAACTTTCTTACACCATACACAAAAATAAACTCAAAATGGATGAAAGACCTCAATGTAAGACAGGAAACCATCAAAATCCTCGAGGAGAAAGCAGGCAAAAGCCTCTTTGATCTTGGCCACAGCAACTTCTTACTCAACACGTCTCCAGAGGCAAGGGAAACAAAAGCAAAAATGAACTACTGGGATCTCATCAAAATAAAAAGCTTCTGCACAGCGAAGGAAACAATCAGCAAAACTAAAAGGCAACCGACAGAATGGGAGAAGTTATTTGCAAATGACATATCAGATAAAGGGTTAGTATCCAAAATCTGTAAAGAACTTGTCAAACTCAACACCCAAAAAACAAATAATCCAGTGAAGACATGGGCAAAAGACATGAATAGACACTTCTCCAAAGAAGATATCCAGATGGCCAACCAACACCATGAAAAAATGCTCCACATCACTCATCATCAGGGAAATCCAAATCAAAACCACAATGAGATACCACCTTACACCTGTCAGAGTGGCTAACATTAACAACTACTCAGGCAACAACAGATGTTGGCGAGGATGTGGAGAAAGAGGAAGCGGAGAAAGAAGCATTGTTGGTAGGAATGCAAGCTAGTGCAGCCACTCTGGCCAACAGTATGGAGGTTCCTCAAAAAGCTAAAAATAGAACTAAAAACACCTACAACCCAGCAATTGCACTACTAGGCATTTATCCACGGGACACAAGGGTACTGTTTCAAAGGGACACATGCACCCCCATATTTATAGCAGCACTATCAACAGTAGCCAAAATATGGAAAGAGCCCAAATGTCCATCAATGGATGAATGGATAAATAAGATGTGGTATATATATATATATATATATATATATATATATATATATATATAATGGAGTATTACTCAGAAATCCAAAAGAATGAAATCTTGCCATTTGCAATTACATGGTTGGAACTGGAGGGTATTATGCTAAGTGAAATTAGTCAGTCAGAGAAAGACAAAAATCATATGACTTCACTCATATGAGGACTTTAAGAAACAAAACAGATGAACATAAGGGAAGGGAAACAAAAATAATATAAAAACAGGGAGGGGGACAAAACAGAAGAGACTCATAAATATGGAGAACAAACTGAGGGTTACTGGAGGGGTTGTGAGAGGGGAGATGGGCTAAATGGATAAGGGGCACTAAGGAATCTACTCCTGAAATCATTGTTGCAGTATATGCTAAGTAATTTGGATGTAAATTTTAAAAAATAAGAAATAATTTTTAAAAAAGGGTTTGATTCTTATCATTCCATATCAAATGTGGTGCTGGTGTCTAGATATTACCTGCAGTGTTTCTGCCCGTTTCCCAGAGTTTCCCTTTTGCTGGGTCCTAGAGTTAGGATGGCTCATTTGGCAATGGGGCAGATGACACAGGGGTTTCCTGAATACCAGCTGGGCCTCTGCCAGCCTCAGTAGTAACCACCGACTAGGGGTGGGCATGGGGAATGTGGTGACAGGAAGTGGAAAAGTGTTCCAACCCATCTGTCAATTTTTCTAGGGCAGAAATCAGGCCTCATGATGACATCTAGTGACTGCTCTCTTACTCATTAGGAGTGAATTATTCTCTATATTATGGTTTGTTAGTTATTGCTGCATTAACAAATTACCAACCAAACTTAGCAGCTTAAAATAACAAGCACTTATTATTTCTCAGTGTTTCCAAGGGTCAGGAATTTGGGAGCCGCTTAGATAAATAGTTCTGGCTTCAGGTCTCTTAGGAGGTCTCAGTCAAGTAGTCAGCCAGGTCTGTAGTCATCTGAACTCTTGACTGGGGCTAAACGGTCCCCTCTAGGCTCACTAATGTGGCTGCTCCAGATTTCTTTACCACCAAGCCCTCTTTATAAGGCTGCTCATGACATGGTAGCTGGCTTCCCTCAGAGCAAGTAATAGTGGGGGCAGAGGGCAAGGGGGGGGGAGAGAGAGAGAGAGAGAGCGAGCTATGGAAGCCACAATGCTTTTTATGATCTAGCCTCAGAAGTTGTGCACCAACACTTCCACCTTATTCCATTGATTAGAACCAAGTCACTGAGTTCAGCCCACACAAAAAAGAAGAGAGATTAAGCTCACTTCTTAAAAGGAAGGGTATCAAAGAATTTGTGGGTATATTTTTTATTTTTATTTAAGTTTTTAATTCTTTGGGTTTTTTATTTCAGCTTTATTGAAGTATGTTGACATATAAAACTCTAAGATAAAGTATGCCTTGTGGTGATTTGATATACATATACACTGTGAAAGGGTTCTCTCTAGTTAACACATCCATCATGTCACATATTCATCTTTTCTTAATTTTGATGAAAATACTTAAGTTCTACTCTCTTAAAATATTTCAGTTATATGGTACAATGTTATCAACTACAGTCACCATGTTTTACATTAGATCCTCACGCCTCGTTCATCTTATAGCTGAAAGCATGTACCCTTTGACCAACATCTCCTCAATTCCCCCACCCCCAGCATCTGGAAACCACTATTCTATCTGTTTCTATATGTTTGACTTTTTTAGATTCCACATATAAGTGATATCATATAGCATTTGTCTTTCTCTCTGACTTATCTCACTTAGCACATATAATGTCCATGTCTACCTGTATTGTCACAAATAGGAGACGTCCTTCTTTCTCATGGCTAAATAGTTTTCCATTGTGTGTGTGTATGTGTCCACCATATCTTCTTTACCCAATCATTCCGTGATGGACACTTATGTGGGTACATTTTTTAAGCCACCACAATGGTAGAAAATAAAAATGTAAGCAAGCATGTTTCTAAAGCAAAAACGGGGGATTTGCAGCACATTCTCCTGGTGGCAGATATGCAACCTATTTCTGAGAAGGAGCACATAAACCTTAGTGACCCTTGCTTAACCATACTGATAGACAATAGCCAAGACCTATTAGTCTTACCTGCTATCTTAGAAAAGAACAGTTATTTACCTCATGTGGGAATATTTTCAAGGTTCTCACATAACAGATTGTTGTAAGGGCTAATTGGGATAATGGGTGTAGTGTCAGACCTCTAAAAAATGTCACTGAATGGTAGCTGTTATTTTCCTGTCACCAAACCTTATTGATTCCATCTCTGAAATCTTGGGCATCTCTTCATCTTATTTACTAGCCCCCACTTGTCCTAACTTCACCTAAACTACCACAGAAGATCCTTGCTTCCCTCCTTGTCCTCAGCCTCCTCTACATCCTCTTTCCTTTACAGAAGAAATGTTTTACTTTACATCTTAATTATAGCTTGGGTTTTACAGAGGCTCCATTTATTCACTGAACCATTCTACTGAGTGCCTGACACTCCTAAGACATTGAAACTCTGAGCCAACTCTGACTGAGGATGAGGGAATTGGCTAAGAAGAAAACATAGGAAATTATTATTGTACCATGGTGGGAAATTTTTAACTGTTCTGGCAAAATTTTATGCAAAATGGAGAGAGGGCAACTTATGTTAAAGATGAGCTTCCCTCTCAACTTTAAAAAGATACCATTTTTCTGGCTTGATGAAACATTGCTGTTCCATCTTTGGCAATATTTTCATGGATCCTTGAATTTGTGGTTCACAGCCTATTTCTGGGTTTAACAGTGACATCTGCTCAAGTATTCTATCAATTAAACAATGATTTTCTTCCCTGCAAGAATTGTCAAGGCCTAGCTGGAACTCCCGTGTGATCTGTTGGCTTCATATCAGAGATAATATAGCTTTTTGATGTGTATGCATTTAGGTTATAAAATTTTGAGTAAATGCTGTGTCAAGATTCATTGCTGGTGTATTTTTCTGTGAATGGCATAGACACAGAATGTTTTGTTAGTCAGTGAGGTAAAACATTGGTGGGCCTTCCAGGAACCATCACTCCTTTAACTCAAATTCCTTTCTCCTGACCAGGTTATTGACACCTTTTCTAAGGAAATAATGATTACTAGCTGCCAACCCAGGTTCTCCCAAATCCATTCTTTTTTTTTTTTTTTTTTTAATTTTTTTTTTTCAACGTTTATTTATTTTTGGGACAGAGAGAGACAGAGCATGAACGGGGGAGGGGCAGAGAGAGAGGGAGACACAGAATCGGAAACAGGCTCCAGGCTCTGAGCCATCAGCCCAGAGCCTGACGCGGGGCTCGAACTCACGGACCGTGAGATCGTGACCTGGCTGAAGTCGGACGCTTAACCGACTGCGCCACCCAGGCGCCCCTCCCAAATCCATTCTTAAGTAAACCATAGGTCTTCCTTCTTCCAACTGCCTCCAGTTTGGAAGGACAGACTCTAGTGGGAAGAATTTGTGCCAAGCCACTTTGCATCTGGTTGGCCTCTCTTCTGTACTGGCTTCTCCACTGCCTGTATCGCTGCCTTCCACTTGAGTGCCACTGCCCAGCCCAGTGACCTGTGGCTACAGTAGTGGGCCTGCTTTCCCCTGCAATCCCTATTCAGCATGACCCTTGCAGCTGGTGCGAGAAAACACTGGTTGGGAGACTTTTCCTTAAATTGTGACTTGATTATATGATAGCACTGAAGGATTAGTGAACTTCTCTTCAGTCTGTTCAGTATATTATATTCCCTTATATTCCAGAAACACAGGATGTAGCTCTAAAGATACCCAGCACAAGCTAATCTAGCTTTTCTCTGCATATTAACAAAAAAGGATGTTCACCATCTCCCCAAAGATGTGCCCATCCAGAAGCCTATACCTAGATACTGCCTCTCATCTGCAGAAATGAGATTAGGGGACCATATCAAAACCTGCTTGCTAATTTGAGTTTTCCATATCCAAGTCAGGAGGAGTTCTAGCAGTTGGAACCTATTTTTAGTTTTGTTCTGTTGTGATCTCATCCTGATTGCCTGTTTATTTTCATATTGTCTGCTTACTAGATGATAAAACTTAATTATTACCAACACATTAATTATACCAGTGGTCCCAACTTGGCTGTGCATCAGGACACACAGGAAGCTTAAAAGATTAGAATCCGGGGCGCCTGGGTGGCGCAGTCGGTTAAGCGTCCGACTTCAGCCAGGTCACGATCTTGCGGTCCGTGAGTTCGAGCCCCGCGTCGGGCTCTGGGCTGATGGCTCAGAGCCTGGAGCCTGTTTCCGATTCTGTGTCTCCCTCTCTCTCTGACCCTCCCCCGTTCATGCTCTGTCTCTCTCTGTCCCAAAAAATAAATAAACGTTGAAAAAAAAAAATTAAAAAAAAAAAAAAAAGATTAGAATCCAAGATGCGCTACAGACCTGTTCCAATATTCCAAGCTAGGATTTAGGAAGTTCTATGGTTAACAAACAGCCCAGGTGATTTCTATACAACCATTCTATGAACTGGTCTGGGGAACAATGCCTTAAAAATTTATAGAAGCAAACTAAAAACTTTTAACTATTAAAACTGTACTGACAATTATCTTTAAAAAAAAATACAAAGAAAAGCAATAACTTCAATCTTCAAAGATTTCATTGATTACCCAGGAAAAATATACTAGCCTTTACTTTGTTCATAATCACGAGGTTATGGTTGATTTTTATGACTTATCTACCAATTTAATACCTGTGACTTCAACCTAATTTCCTTTCCTGGCAGGATAACTCCAACTTTCATTACCCCACTACTGTCCTTCCTAATTAGCCAGATACAGAAGTTGAAGCCAAGGTCATATCACTGGTAAATAATGGGAATGGACTAATAACTCAACCACTGGCTGTCATGTCAGACCCAGAACCAGGCCAACTCTGTTGTTTGAACATGCAGATGTATCTAAGGGAGGTGAGACACAAAACCTCCAGACATGCAGTCAGAACACTTATACCAAGGTTACCTTTGTCAAACAAGGCATGACAACATGTACCCCTTCTCTTTGGCTCCCATGTGTCAAGATGGAATCCAAGAGAAATTCAGATTTGGCACCCTTTGGTGGCAATTAAAAAAAATGCTAATGATAGCTACAAAAGGAATATACTATACATTCTTATGGAATAGCTTATTTAACTTTGGTAAGATTAGAAGCGCTCTTTTCCCATAGGCATCAAGGGAACTCTGTGAGGTCATGGATTCTTCACAGTTGAGGTCCAGAACTAAGAACCACTGACCTTAAACTGTAGAAAATTGGGCACCTGGGTGGCTCAGTTGGTTAAGCCTCTGACTTTAGCTCAGGTCATGATCTTGCAGGTTGCGGGTTTGAGCGCCACATCGGGCTCTGTGCTGACAGCTCAGAGCCTGAAGTCTGCTTCAGATTCTGTGTCTCCTCCTCCCTCTGTCTCTCCCTCACTCTCTCTCTCTCTCCCAAAAATAAATCATACATTTTAAAATGTTTTAAAAATAAAAATAAACTACAGAAAATCAATACATTATGGAGAATAGCTGTTGGTAATCCAAATTGCAAATAACCTCATTACAGAGTAATTGTGAGTCATGTTGGTTTCCAAACCTGGTCTTAATGACTTTGAAACACAGACACTTGGCACTTGGGCAAGAGGTATTTTATTTTTTTTACTTCAAATTGGAGCTAATGATACTCAAAGATTTCAATGAATCTAAAAGGTTTCTTGAATTATGGTCAGGCCCATATGGAGAAATTTTATATATCTGTCTGTAAATGGGCATATTACTCTCTATTACATAGGAGGTAAGGTCCCAGGGTGGGAACAGGAAAAGAGGTGGCCAGACAGAAGGCACATGTGAATTTTGTGGGTGAGACTCAGGTTGGATCCAGTTACTGAGTTTGACCATAAAGAGGAATGGACGTTTTTCAGATGCTAAGGTTGTTCTGGAACCAGAATAACTGGTTCCAAAACACAGAACATAAGCTCCCCTCTCTTTAAGATAGAGACCTTCTCTACTTCAAAGCCAAGACTCATTGCCCAAGGGTAAAGTAATTTGGGAGGAAAGTGAAATAATGTGCTGTCTGGCTGGGTCTGAGCTAGCCCCAGGGAGGCTTTGCTGCTTGAGAAGAGTTGCTCACAGAGACCACGTCTGGGGATTCCTTTATTGAAGTAAAAACTGAAAAGTACCTTTCTCCCCAAGAGGCCCAGACCCTCATGCCTTCTTAGTATTTGCATATGGCTTCCAGGGCAGGACACGACAGTCTTTTTCTTTACTTATCTCTGGAGCCTTGCACAGTGCCCACGATTGAATTCTATAATTCCCAATCCATCGAGATCCCTCAGCCAAGGAACTCAACTCTTGACCAGCTCTTGCCACTTTTTCTTATCCTTTTCCAATGGAATATGACCTCCGAGATTCAGAAGACTGACATGAAGCCACACACAGGAATGCCAGCCCTCCTGTTCGTTTTTACACAAAGAGACCAAACATACAAATCAAATGGATCACCCCATGGCCGGCGACCCGCTGGGAGAAATGGCTGACCAGTGGGGCGAGGTGACAATACCATGTGAACGGGCTTGCCCACGGAGGAGGGTTCCAGGTAATGAGGTCGACAGTGTCTTCACCGTCCTGAGAGTTAGCTGACAGAGCCCTCACTCATCAGAGGAGGAGGGGATGGGCTCCTTCTTGCCGGCACTGTGCTTAGCTCGGTGCCGCTGGAGATGATTGGACCTGGTGAAGGCCTGGCCGCAGTCCTCACACTGATAGGGCCTCTCCCCGTTGTGCACCCGAATGTGCTGGGCCAGCTCGGAGGCAATGCGGAAGGCCCTGCCGCACTCGGCGCAGAGGAAGCCCTTCTCCCCAGAGTGAATCTGCTGGTGCCGCTTCAGGGTGGAGGAGCGGGCAAAGGCCTGGCCACACTGGGCGCAAGGAAAGGGCCTCTCACCGGTGTGGATGCGCTGGTGGCGCACGAGGCGCGAAGGCTGCGCGAAGGCCACGCCGCAATCCGCGCACTTGAAGGGCCTCTGGCCGGTGTGCAGGGTCTGGTGCTCGATCAGGTTGGAGGATTTGGTGAAGCACTTGCCGCAGGTGGGGCAGGGGAAGGGCCGCTCGCCCGAATGCACGCGCTGGTGCTCCATCATTCGGCTGGCCACCGCGAACTCCCTGTCGCAAGCCGGGCAGCGGAAGGGCTTCTCGCCCAGGTGCGTGCGTTGGTGGCGCAGCAGCGACAGCGGCTTGTTGAAGGTCAGGCCGCACTCCGCGCACGGGAAGGGCTTGTTGTTGCTGTGCATGTTGCGCTGGTGTTTGCGCAGGTCGGAGGAGCGCACGAAGGCCTTCCCGCAGTCCGGGCAGGGGTAGGGTTTCTCGCCTGTGTGGGTGCGGATGTGCTTGCGGTGGTCCGAGGACCAGGTGTAGGCCTTGTCGCAGAAGGGGCACCGGTAGGGTCGCTCGCCCGTGTGCAGGCGCCGGTGCTGCTGGAGCGTGCCCCGGTGGGAGTAGGCCTTCCCGCACAGCTCACAGGCGTAAGGCTTCGTGCCTCGGGGCTGCGATGGGCTCAGCAGGCTGCCGGACTTCTGGAAGGCCCTTCCTCCTCGCAGACACTTGTAGGGGTGCGCCTCCCTTTGCCCACCCTCACACGTGCCCTCGGGATTCTGGCCCTTCCTGCCCATCCGCGCTTTGGCCTTCAGCGCTGCTGCCAGGCCGGCTGGGGAGGCCGATCCCCGCGCTGGTGTGCGAGTCTCCTGCGTGGGGAGGTCCCAGCTGCCACCGGGCTTGGGGAAACGCACGAGGGAGGAGTGGTCTGGGGTATCTACACCCCTCTGTGCACAGAAATACCTTCCAGTATCAGGGAAACTGGATGGGACACCCAAGGCAGCGTCCAGGTTTTCCGTGGAGTCTCCGTCAGCACCTGAAGGTAGTGAGTCCCTAAGCAGTTGCGCTGGACCTAACAACTTGTGTGAGGGGTCACTGGGGACGGTCCCCGGAGCTACGCCTGCCCCAGAGGAGTCCTGGGTCCGGGTGATCTTTGACTCATCTCTCCCCCAGCTGGCCTTCTTCCGAGGTACCCCCATCAGTTCCTTCCCCGGGCTCCCAGAACTAAAGGAGCCAGAGAATCTCTCTTCCTCACTGGATGGATGATCCCATGGCAAGTCAGGATTGTCTTGAGTCACTTGGGGGCTGCTTCTTGGACAGGCCTGGTGATCATGGCTCCTAGGGCTCCCTTTGTCTCCTGCCTCCCCACCGTCCTCATCCTCACTCTCTAAGCTCATGTTCAGCATCCGGGGGTCATGAGCCTCCCCGGTCACGCTGCAAAGAGGAGACACCTTGCCCCACCTGTCCTGGGGGTCCACCTGTGTCATGATGTTCAGGCACTTCTATTCCTGCTCCTCCTAGACAGAACCTTTGCTTGGCTCAGGATACCTGCAAAAAAGGGAGGTATGAAGAGAAATCACAAAGAATGTACTTCATCGCCTTCATGGCCACGGGGACTGAGGTTCTCCCCACAGGTCTCTTTCCAGCTGGTAGCTGTGCTTGGCACATTGTTGCTCCTCACTGGCAAGGGGGAGCTGGGCCCTCCCGAAAAACCCACACGGCCATCCTTAATCACTTTAATGGTCCACTTGCCAGAAGCCCCAGGAGAGCATGTTGTCAGGGGTGGCAAGGGCAGGATATTTGCCCAGTGCCAGCTGGGCCCTGCCCTGTCCAGGGGGCTCAAACCCCAGCTGCTGGCCAGGTGGCTTCTCTATGAGCATGGGGGAAGACTAGAAGACAGGGCAGAAAGCAAGGTCTTGGCCTCCTCAGGCTTCTTAAACTGTTGGCCCACCTGGGAAGCTGAAAACCAGTCTGGCTCCTGATGTCCCTGCCACGTGTCCAAGTCTGCCATCTCTCGGTGGCGTCAGCTCAGACTACCTCTCAGGCTCCGGGCTGTGAGGCCATGTCCTCCAAAGATAAGGAGCAGCCACTGGGAGAATGCAGGTGGGTCAGGAAGGTGGGTCAGGACGTACCCAAGAAGATACCTAGCCGCTCCTCCCTGCTTAAACAGAGCTTCTCAGGCCTTTGCAATAAAGAGCCCCTAGCTGCTGGGGAGGCAGTGAACATATGCACCCTGGGTGGGGGGGTGCTTGTAGAAACTTGAACTATCCTTAAAATGTCTTAGCCCTGAGTGTTGTATGTAAGCAACGAACCACGGGAATCTACCCCCCAACACCAAGAGCACACTGTATACAATGTATGTTAGCTAACTTGACGATAAATTAGATTTAAAAAAATACATTGCTTCATCTTAAACAGTCATGAGAATTTACATTCTATGTCATGTTGATTTTTTTGTTTAACATATCTCATTTTTATGTATTCTTATGGAAATAGTTTTATTGAAGTGTAATTGACATACAATGTTATATTTACATGTTTCTAATTTAAGTAAATCATATATACATGTATATTTGTATTTATACACACATTTACTCTGTGTTTCTTTTTCTTTTCCACTAAATACTGTCTTTTTTTTTTTTTTCCAAAGATCGTGTTTTAAGTTACCTTTGGTTTAAATGTTTAACTTTTCCCCCTTAAACATGCAATATTTATCCCATGGCCTCATGTGTTTCTGGCAAACCCCATATGCCCCCAGGGATGCATGTACCCCGATTTGAGAAGCATAGACTTAAGGTTTTGAGAGCAAGGCATGAGACAAGGAAGCCATTGAGTTTTGTTTTCTGAGTGATTTTATTTTAGCTTGAAGACACAGAGAAAGCCTGCCGGGGTTGGCTTACTAAGGATTGTTTGTGTGAGTGACACATTTTACAGGAGCCGCTGGAGTGAGAAGCGGGCTCCTGCAGGCCCGGGGGCAAGGAGCAATTTCAGACCAGGGGGCTGAGTTTGCTTTTGTCTGGAGGCAACCTTCTGGGACTCTCAGAGGGGATAATGCTAGCAGTTCCACTTTCTGGGCAGACATTATGAGCCAGACAGAATGCTGAGCACCTCATAAGCATGATTTCATTTATCCTTTCCAGCAGCCTTTAAGAGGAATGCTGTTACTGTTAATCTTTCCATTTTACAGACCAGGAAAGTGAGGGTTAATGAGGTTTCCTACCTGCCCAAGACCACACTGCTCATAGACAGCAGCCCTGAGGCTTCTCTTTAACTTGAGGCCATCATGTTACACCCTGAGCCTTAGGGCCTACCTCCCAGATGTGGCCTCCAGACTGAGGCCTGCCCTGGAGGCAGGGCCCTGCCCAAGAGCAGCCACAGCATCCTGGGGGAGAGCCACTGCTTTCTGTAGGCATCAAAGCGCCTTGTGTTTTCCAGGCCAAGGAACCTTGGCTCCAGGGCCCCACCACTGGGCTCCTCCCTGCTCGTGTTGACCCAAATTGCCCTCCGCAGAGAGAGGCCAGGACACATGCTGTGGAGACTGTTGCCTGGGGTGGTCAAGAGTATTAGTCACTGAGTATTTACTTTCAGAAAGCTCCTTCTTTCCTCCTCCGCCCACCTCCCACTTCCCACCTCCCACCTCCCACCTTCCACCTTCCACGTCTAGGGCAGGATAAGAGGAGTGATCTGTGCACTTGGTGTGGCTCCAGTGTGCTCCCCGTATGGCAGGAGGCATTCTATTACCCCAGCAAAGAGTAGTCATTCATTCAGCAGATGTGTATCAAACTCAAAAGCATATGCTTGTGCATCAATTAGGGTCTCAGAGCCTTGTTTTTCTTCCTCTGAAAGATGGAAGGTAATACCCCTACTGTGTAGTCTGTGGGAAGCTCCTGCACGCAGCTGGCATTCAATGACTAGCGCATTGTCCCTTGTACCATGAGCTCCTCTGCACCCAAGCGGGACTTCTGGGAGGTGTCTAGATGGACAGTCATAGTTTGGTGGTCAAGGTTCACACAATAAAGTCATGTCCTAGCCCCAGCTCATCAAACTGTCCTTCCCCCAGCTCCTGCCTGATCATAATCCCAGTTATTGTGTGTGTGTGTGTGTGTGTGTGTGTGTGTGTGTGCTTATAGGAGGGGAGCAAACCGGGGGAACCCTCACCTTGTACATGGAAGCCGCAGACAGAGGGAGCACATGGTGCAATCGTGGTTGGGGTTCAGCATCTAATGTCCCTTTGTGACCTGAAGCCCAGGGACCACTCCCTCCCTCAGACCTCTCTGCTCTATTCCCATTACCATGTCAGAGCATTACCATGTCATGGCTAGCATATCCCTCGAAAGGAAACCAGGCTGGATGTATTTTCAGCACACTGGTTCTTAGAAGAGTGGGTGTGTGTGGGTGTGTGTGTGTGTGTCTAGTCAATAGAAGAGTCACAGCACAGGCCAGCATGCCCGATCAGGGACGGTGGTCCACCAGCAGGGACAGCAAAGGGATGCTGGATTTGATTGAGATAGACTTCTTAAGCTTCTTTCTTTCTCTGGGACAACACTCTGTGCACGTTCATACGGAACTGCTTGCAGACCACTTAAACTTTGCCCGCCCCCACCCCCCCTCCAGCACACAGACCCTGTTTTACATACGTGTCCCGTTCCCCTTCTTCTGGGCCACAGGTGAGCCTCCTCAGGGCACGCTCCGCCAGCTCACAGCTTCTCAGAAGCCTGACAGGAGATTGTCTTTTCAGGTGGGGAGTCCCTCCCCTGTCTGAAGCCACAGCCCTAGGGAATATATCCTGTTTTCTTCCTTCTGTAGCTTCCAGAGTTTCTCTCTTGACCACCAAGAAGACCGACAGGAAGGCAGGGGCCCAGGGGAGGGCTTTCTGGCAAAGCCTACACAAACATTCCTGGTCTGGAAGAACACTGATGCCATGGTGTGGCGGGTGCCTCTGCTCTCCAGATCTGCTGACCCCCAGAGGCTGTCAGAGCACAGCCCTGCCCTGGAACTCCCACCACACTTGCCGGCCAGAAGTGGCCCAAGTGTAAGCCTTACTTACCTCAGACAGGGACACCTTGTAGAAGCCTGGCCTGAGGGCTTGTTCTGGCGCTGGCCCCTGCCCCTCTTCCTACTTTCCTTCTATAGATTAGTTAGGTAATCTTATAGATAGTAACTTATCAATAAGGTAACTTATCGATAGTTCTGGGTCCATCCCCGGGCAGCCACCTCCCGCCTTCTCCTCTGCCTTCAGGCCTTGCTCTCTACCTCTGGCTCTGACACAAATAGTTGCTTACCTGGGAAATGCACACAGCTGCGTGGGTCCCCCACCCTGACTTCTGTCACATGTGGCCTCTCAGCCACTGGAACCAGAGTTTGGTACAAATCAGCGGAGGTGGTGTCTCTGTCCCTCACTCTTTTGTGTCCAGTCCAGCAGCTGCAGAGAGAGCTTCAGGAGGTGGGGCCAGTGTAATACACTCGACCTTCCTGCCTGCATCCCAGAGAGCAGCCTGGGAAATACAGTGGGGCTGCCCTCTCTCACTGCCTGAAAGGTCCTGCCTTCCCTCTGCTCCCGCCTCCCCTCCTGCCAGAGCCTCCCTCCCTCTCCCCTCCTCCCTCAGAAAGGTTGCTCAGTCCTCCTGCAGGTGGCCTTTCCTTCCTGCTCACTCCCATTCCTTCTCCCCAGCAGAGCAAGAAATCCATCCTTCAGTCCTGCCCTGATATGTCCATAGGCCACTGTCACATGCGACCTTCCTGGGGAAAGCATACTTTTTCCTTCCCCGGCAGGGAGGACAGGGTGCACAACCTCCCCTATTCTGGTGCGTGCCTTTTGTAGAGCTGTGGTTTGACAAAGGGGTGTTCCCAGAATTTTTTGAAGTATTCATCGGCTCAAACATGCCCATGACAATTTCACGGCGGGGTGGGATGCAGGGAGATTGTTTTCTCTCCTTATTCTCATGGATACCAGGCCCGCCTGGGACCTCTCTCCATCCTTCAGCATTGGCTCCCATGCAGGTTCGTTTTGAAGAAAAAGGTTGGCCCAGGATATGAGAGTCACTCTTTCCAGAACTTGCACCCACTCACGTCTAATGTGTCTTTACTAGGGTGAAAGCTCAGGACATTAAAACAGGAGATGGGAGTATGGTACCTGTGATGTCCCTGAGTAGCCAAAAAGTATACTGGTTGACAGCAGAGTTGTGGGACGGGCCTACCTTACCACTCACTAGCTGTGTGACTTTGGGTGGGTTACTTAATCACTCTGTGCCTTAGCTTCTCATCTGTAAAATGAGAATCCCCATTTGATGGCATCAGATAATGGCATCCTCATCATGGGGGTCTTGGAGAATCAAATATGCTAATGCATGTAAAGAGTTTAGCTCAGTATCTCACACATAGCTGTGCCCAGAAAAGTCAGCTGCCTTCATTGTTACTACTGATGTTGTTGTTTCTAGGGAAGACATGGCTCAAGGGGCTCCTTTTGATCCCAGTGGCCTCGTTAGGGCTGCAACTCTGACGGCAATACTGACACCTCATCCATTTTTCTGAACAGCAATTTTCAGAGTATGATCCAGAAAAGCAGGCCTATCTGCACCTTGGAGTTGTATAGTTGTGGCTTCAGAGAGAGTAGGCAGACAGCAGAGATGCCTCGAGGTCTTTGAGTCTCAAAGTCTAGAATAGGATTCAAACCTTCATATCCATAGAATCCCTGAAATAAACTGAAGAATGCTACAGCTATGTGGATATGCACTGTTTGAGCAAGAAGATCCTTAGCAATCACATATTTCTCGAAGGGGCCATGGTCCCCAAAAGGTTGAGAACCATTGGTGTTGGCAGGGATGGTGTAGGATGGGGGAAAATAGACCCTTAAAGTAAAATGTCTCCAACAGCAACTTAGCAGATTCTGTTACCACCAACCTGCATCCCAACACTGTTGCTCAAAATTTCTCAGGTGGCCATATTGTATAGTGTTGGGCTTTGGACACCTTTGACAAGGAAATGGCTCAATTCCTCAGGAGGGGCCTGTGGTGGTGAGAGCTGGGGCTGGGGTCAGCCTGCATGTGTCCCTCCCCACGGCAGCTTCACAGCAATGATGTACATTCACTGAGCTTTCCTTGTGCTAACACTATGCTAACATACCACATGCGGTGTCTCCATTAATCTTCACCACATTTTGATGGAGTGGCTCCTGTCGATGGTATTCCCATTTACAGATTGAGGATACTGAGGCACAGACAGCTTAGTGCATTATCTAAGGTCGCAGTGGAGCTGTGATCGATTCTGAGCTGTTAGGGTCACATTCTTAACCACTACAGGACAAGTGACCCACACACTGACCCATTAGAGTCTGCATGGTTGGCCTTTGCCTGACTCCACCCTCATTTCCTCCTGAAAACTTAGTCCCTCCACCCTGAGGCCATGTGACCTGTTTATGTGAGGTCACTGCAGTCACTCTCCCAGAAGATCTCTTCCCTCAGTACAGCTGCCTAAGGAGACAATGGTTCCATTGAATGCCTACCTGTTAGTGTCCAGCCTGAACAGCCTGTTTCTTATCATGCTTTATTTCTAGAAACTGTAACAAATAATTAATTACCATATACCATGGGACTTCCTTCCATGTTAACTTGCCCACTTTGTCTCCTCCTTGGTTTTCAAGGCACATTGGTGTTATCATCTCACTAGTATGTAGGCCACCTAGCAACGAAAGGGGTAAGGAGTGGCCCAGATGCTACCTACATAGAAAAATAATGTGTGCCTTATATCTCCCTGAATCACCTACCCTGAGATGTCCCCTTAGCCATCTTAAAAATCCTGCTTTGAATTGGAGCACACTTTTTCTATATATGAGACTTCACCATCCTGATGAGTTGTGCACAGGGCACTGATCAGGTCTCAGAACTGTACTCTGGGTCCTGCTTAGACCACTGGTCAACCTGCTGCTCAGATCCCTTTTGTTTCCTGGATGCCTCCACTTCTGATAGCACAAGCATATTCACTGTCTCATCCAGTCTTCCCAACAGTCTCTGTAAGGACCACAGGCATTGGAGTGAAAGGACTTTCCCCTAGGACCACATCTTTCCCCACCTTTTAAAGAAATTTTGGAATTTATATCATTCTGCTCAATCCTATGTTGTGGAAACAAGGGAGACATTGTTTTTACTTATTTGTTATTATTAACAAGTCTGCCTTAAAAATCTGGTATTGTCCCAGAGCTGCCCTGACTGGCAGTGGTGAAAATAAGGGCCCCCCTTCCTGCTTATCTGGGAAGGGAATAAAGCAGAGATGAAGAGAAAAGCACAAGGCAGGAAGAGAAAGGAAGGCACCTGGCCCCCACTAGGCACCGTGTAGGGGCCCAGCAGTGTCTGAACTACATGGATGGCTGAAGGGAACTGAGTGACATGGGTAGAAAATGGAGACTGACCCTCTACCTGGAGGGTGCTTGACACCTTGCTGAGCTGGTGAACCATGGCTGAGTCTGGACACTGGGTCAGACAGTAATTCTGAGAGGACCCGAGAGTCTTCCCAAGTTCTGCAGATGAGACTCTGAAGCCTGGACCCTCTCCCCTGCGGGTTTCCCCATGCTCTGCCACCAGCTGTCACCAATCTGCTTTCTTGCACCAGCCCTGCGTCATCCTTGAGGAAGATTAATGGAACCACTTGAGTGTCCCAAGCACAGTAGTGTTGTTTTTCTCTCAGGCATGAAACTTTGTTGAGTAAAAGTATATAAGCGAGAAGCAGAATTGTGGGTGGGATAGGAACTGGGTACATGATCTTAGATTAGACACATCTGGCTTCGAATCCCAATTCTATTTGTTAGATGACCTTGATCAGTTTCCTTACCTTCTTTGAGTCTTGGGTTCTCTGTAGAATGAGAATAAGAATACCTTCATTGACAGGCTTGTTGTGAAAATACCCTAAAACAATATTTTTAAAGAATTTAGTCCAATGTCAACCATAGAGTGGTTTTTTAATAAGATGTATTATTATTTTTATCCTACAGCTGGTGGGAGCTTGATGTCTTTAACCATCCCTGCTCCTCTAGAATGCTTTTCCTTCTTTACCTGCCACCAGAAAGCTACCATCTTTCTGGCTCACTCTGGTCTCCTTGTCCCAAGCATCCCCACTGACAGGCTAGTCAAACAGGCTTTCAACGACATCCCCAGAGCAGTGAGCCTGGGCATAAGAGCATAAGTCTGGGCTCTTCATTATGTGCTACACTCAACACATGTAATCAATGACGGGGTGAGAGGTGCATGCTCCAGACAGGATGACAAGACGTGGTGATGACTCCGAATGCCAGTACTTGCCAGTACCTCCTGCAGAAGAGCACCAGGCGGACACCACCACCCTTGGCTGACAACTCCACCTGCCCCTGGTGAAGGCTGCACAGTGTAGTGACCGAGCATGCAGGCTTTGGAGTCAGGCTGTGTGGGTTAGTTAATCCTGCCTCTATCACTTGCTGCATGAGTCTGGGCCAGTTACTTACCCTTTCTGTGTCTCAGCCTCTTGATCTGTAAATTAAGGCTAATAATAGTTATCTACCTTACAGAGTTGTGGGGATTGAATGAGATGATGTGGCTTGCAGAGTGCAAGGACTCTACCAATATTAGATAATCATAATAAAATTTTGGGAGGGGGGAACTAGCCTCTGCTATAATCCAAACATCAGGAAGCAGTAGGGGGTGCCTGGATGGGTCAGTTGACTAAGTGTTGAATCTTGGTTTTGGCTCAGGTCATGAGACTGAGCCCTGCATTCATCTCAACACTGTGGAGCCTGCTTAGGCTTCTCTCTCTCTCCCTTTCTCTCTTCCCCTCCCCCGCACTCTCAAAATAAATAATCTTGAAAGAAAGAAAGAAAGAAAGAAAGAAAGAAAGAAAGAAAGAAAGAAAGAAAGAAAACAGCGGAGAACCCCACCTCTGGTCTCCACAAGAACTCTCCTCCAGCTCTCCTGAGGCCTTACCCTATAGATGAGCTATAACCAGGTACCACTGAACCAGAACCTCTTTGGTGACTCTCCACGAAGACCAGCCCCCTTCTGGCTCCTCAAGACCCACCCTGTGCTGTGGTGGCCTTCCCAGATGAACACCAAAGCCCCTGGCCCACACTGTAGGAGAATGAGCTATATCAGCCGCAGGATGGGAAGGCCCTCTGAGGTTCACGGCCCTCTGAACACAACTGGCCAAACACTCAAACATTCACTCTCTCTATTGATATAGTAGCACATTTTCTTTGCCCTGGGGATAACACACCCTTTCAGGCCACAGAGATTTCTTCTATTCCACCTTAACCTTGGGACCACGTGGAAGACAAGGAGAGAACACCACAGACAGGACTTCCAGGAATCTCCTATACTATTAGGTTTGCCTCCTGCCTTTGCTGGTCCTTCCAGGCTGGGAGACAACAAGCCTGGGGATGCTAGAAGAGAAGGCACTGCATGTCCTTACTTAATGAACACACAGAAATAGAACCCACTGCACTCTTCTATCAGTGGGAATCGCTGTAAGTAAAGATCACCAGCCCTAGGGCATGATGAAGCTGTTGGAAATTGAAGAAAAGGCATCGGGTCTCAGAATTTTGAATGAAAAGATCTTAGAAATTATCTAATGCAGCCCCTCTGTTTTACAGTTGCTGAGATACAAGCATTCGCTTGGTTGCTCCGTCTTGCATTTATTCATTCATCAAACATTTGGTGAGCATCACTCTATGTTTTCCAAACTGAGGGACAAAACTTGTGACCAGGCCAGGGAATCACTTTAGTGAGTCACACCCAACGTGCTTGCTTGAATAGAATGGAGTAAAACAGAACAGAGAAGAATATAAAATATATCAGAATATTTGACACATCGTAAGGAAAACTTTAGTTTCAAGTATTTTTTTTTTTTTTTTTTTTAGTTTTAGTTTTATGTATATGCGGAGTTGTGATGGCAACTGTGTTTCTTAGTCTGGTTTGCTTTGATTCTTGGTCAAAAACACTGTACTTTGTGCCAGTCTTGCTGTGCAGAAGAATAACTGGGGCATCTAGTTAAATATGATGATTCCGGGGCACACTCCCCAGGGGTTCCTCAGGTCCAGGAGGATCCCGGAGTCCGCACTGCGACCAGCCCATGCAGGATCCTGAAGCATGAGTCCCAGGTACACCGAAGAGCGCTGCTCTGAGCCAGGCGCTGAGCCCGGCTGGTGCAGAGGAACCAGGCCAAGTCCTGCGAAGTCCTGCGAAGCCTGCTGGAGAACCCGGAGCACCTTGGGCCGCCAATGCTGCGGGTTGCAAGGAGGAGGAGGGGGAATTGGCTTTGCCTGGGCTTTGGGGAAGTCTTTCCAAACGAAACGTCTTTTGAGTTGGGCCTTGAAGGATGAGTTTGAGTATGCCAAGAAAAGAAGGGGAGGGAAGGGGCCTCACTACTGTCAGGAATTTCACACCATATTCCTTGGGGCCCTGTGTTCTGGGGCACAGCCCTCCCTGCGCGCCTCTGCGCAGGGATGGGCGTCTCGGCTCTCGGGCTCCCCCTCCGGCCCACTTGAGCATTGCCACTGGGATTCCGGCTTCTGGCGCAGCTGCTGCGGGGCTCCCCAACTCCCCTGTCCTCCTGGCCACACCACCTCCAGTCGCTGGCCACGGTACAAGGGGCCTTTTCTTTCCAAGGCCCCCGCCAAACACACATGCTTCTCCTCGCAGCTGTCTAGCTCGGCTGCCTGAACACAGAGGTAATTCACAGGAGAGGCGTTTGAGGTTTCCATGAAAAAAAAAAAAAAAAACACCTCCTCTTTCCTTTTTCAACTGCAGCACGGAGCGTAACTGGACAGAACCTCTCTTCTTCGTGCTCTGGCCCTGGGTGTGCAGCCGAGATTCTGGAAAGAAATTCCTTTTAGGGCCCCTGGAATGCTACATTACTCCCTCCGTGTGGAGTCTCCTGGCTAGAACGAACTGAGGAGTGGTCCTGCACCATACCCCAGCAGTGGAAAGGTCTCGAAAACCCCTGGCAAGCCTACTCAGAGGGTGTGGGTGGAGGATGGAGACAAAAACACAAACAAAATTATAAGCGATTATAAAAATATAAAGACACACTTTGCACAGTTTTATGCCATTATATTTGAAAACAGTGAGGCAAATTATGTCCTTGTTTGTAAAATGAATAAAGTTAAACTCTTGTATCAACAACCTCCTAGTGGCTGTGCCTCATGAGGTGAAAGTGCTTAGGCCAATTCCAGTCCTCAGCCTTGCAGAAACAAACCTGATTTTGATGAGGCACCCCAAGGTGTTGGGGCTCATGGGCTCAGGGCACAGGATTCTAGTGAGGATTCTAGGCAAGGCTGCTGTGGAAATGAGAACCCAAAGTATCCGGATTCAGCTCTTCGGCCAAGTTTCTTCATCCAGGAGGAGCCACAGGGGAAGGGAGGATGAGAGATGGCAGAAACTCTTGGCACAAAGATAAACATCATTTGTTACCTGGAGAAATGGGGATGGGGGTGAGGATTCCAGGCAGAAAAACAGGAAATGCAAAAGCCCTGAGCTCAGATACTGCCACGCTTGTCTGAGGGACAGCAAACAAGGGGATGTAGCTGGGGGAGGAGGGGGGGACAGCAAGAACAGGGGTCAGAGAAGGGATTCTGTAAGGACTTGGCTTTCTTTGGAATAACATGGGAACTCTTCAGAGGGTTTTGGGTAGACAGGAGGCATTAACTCATTAATTTGACAAATATTTAGCACCTACTATGTACCAATTCCAGTTTTTGACATTACAGTTTTATCAGTGAACAAAACAGAAACAAATTCAAGCCACTAGAAACTTATACTTACACAAAAGGTCTCTATTATAAAAGAAGAAAGGTCTAAAATGACTACCTCAGTTTCCCCCTCAAGAAACTAGAAAAAAGAAGATCAACGTAAACCTAAAGTAGAATAAAGGGAATGATAAAGATAAGGGCAGAAATAACTAAGAGAGAAAATAAATGCAATAGAAAAAAAAACTAGTGAAACCAAAAGGTGGCTCTTTGAGAAGATCAATAAAATTGATAACCCTCTAGTCAGACTGATCATGTTAAAAAAAAGAGAGAGAGAGAGAAAACACCACCTACTAATATCAGGGTTGGGAGCTGTGACATCTCTACAGATTCTACAGACGTTAAAAGATTAATAATAAGGAAATATTATAAACAGCACATTTTGATGGGTTAGAATAGAAAAATTCCTTGAAAGAAATGTACTACCTAAGTTTGGTCAAGGAGAAATAGATAATGTGATAGCCCTGTGTCGATTAAAGAAATTGAATTTGTATTTAAAAACCAGGACACAAGTCGGGGCGCCTGGGTGGCGCAGTCGGTTAAGCGTCCGACTTCAGCCAGGTCACGATCTCGCGGTCCGTGAGTTCGAGCCCCGCGTCAGGCTCTGGGCTGATGGCTCAGAGCCTGGAGCCTGTTTCCGATTCTGTGTCTCCCTCTCTCTCTGCCCCTCGCCCGTTCATGCTCTGTCTCTCTCTGTCCCAAAAATAAATAAACGTTGAAAAAAAAAAATTTAAGAAAAAAAAAACAAAAAAAAAAAAACCAGGACACAAGTAACACTCCATGTCCAGAGGCCGGGTCTTTCTACCTCCTTCTCACTGGCTCACCAGGTACAGGTGCTCTGGGAAGAGCATGATCCTGGGTAGGTTATCTTTAATGGTAAATTCTATAAGAATACTTCACTGATGACACGTTGTGAGGTGACACATTCAAAGTGCCTTGCATCTCCCTAAATCCCTCCTTGCTCCCCACATTTTGCAGGTCTCTGCCCCTATAACAGGTTGCAAGTGCTTTCAGAGCACAGGGCACCTATGATTCCCAGCCAGGTCCCCAGGTCCTCTGATCACAAAGAATAAACACTTTACTAAGCAAAAGACCTGGTGCCAAATGTCATATCTTATCTAGCAACAAGTGACGGCAAGATGCAGGTGTCTTGTTTACAGCCTACCTAGCACACACACGGGAACACATCTCCATTTGTATCTTCTCTACCTTTTTTTTTTTTTTTTTAAATAAAGTCACAATTACTATTCCTCCACTCACCCAGACTGAAAACCTAGGAGTCAGACTAGACTTTCTCACACTCTACACATCTGATTAGTCACTGACTCCTGTATCATATTCCTCCCCTTTCCTCAATTTCCAATAAAGGCTTCATCAAGGGCAAAAGCTTCTAGCTCATTCCCTCAAATTGATTCATTTGTTCATGTAATAAATATTGACTGCTTAGTAATCATATGATGTTGTCCACCAAATATTTCCAGTTTCCCCCATCTTAGCATACTGTAGGATTTATTCCCTGGCCCCTTGTGGTTAGTCAGGACCGCGTGATTACTTTTGGCCAATGAAGTATGAGTGTCTTTCCGACATGGCATGCATGTTTCTCAATGAGACTCCAAGCTCCCCCTTCTCTCTCTCTTGACAAACCAGCAACATTTGAGAGGGTGGTACCTCCACCGTCCAGTAACCTGGATCCCTGAATGGCTACGGTGGGTAGAGCCTCTGTGCGGACCCTCAGAGAACATGTAGCATGAGAGAGAAATAAACTTTGCTTTTTAATCTTAAACCCCAAACCCCCAAAATAAACATAGTAATCAGATGATAGGGTCTGTGAGATGTTGATAAGTGCTATGGGAATAATTGAATAGTGTTAAGGGGCTTGGAAGTGAGGGTGTGGGGATTGCAATTTGAATTGCGTGGCTGAGCTAGATCTCACTAAAGAGATAACTTTTGTGCAAAACCTTGAAGGAGGCGAGAGAGCAAGATGTACAGACATCTGGGAGAAGGCAGGAGGTGGAAAAACCAGTACAAAGCCCCTGAGGCAGGAACATGCCTAGACTGTGGGGGAAAGGAGGCCTGAGTGGATGGATAGAGTGAGCGTGGTGGGGGGGGGGGTGGGAGGCGGGAAGGAGGAGATGAAGTCATGGCCAGATTGTGTAGGATCTTGCAGGGCATTTTAAGGAGTCTGGCTTTTGCTGTGAGTAATGTGTTAACCACATGGGAGCAACAGTAAACTCAAGAAGGTCAGTTAGGAGACATTGCAGTAATCCAGTGGTTTAGATCAGAATGGTGAGAAATGGTCAAATTCCAGAAATATTTTGAAGTTCAAGCTAACATGATTTGGCTATAGGTTGAATGTGGAAGCAGGAGAAAAAGAGGTATCAGGGACACCCTATGATTTGGGGCCCAACCAACTGGAAGGGTGGTGCTGTGGTTAACTGAGATGGGGAAGGCGTTTCGGAGTAGATTTTACAAGAAAGGATCACAGGAGCTTAGGCTTGGGCAATGCCTAAAGATAATTGATAACTGATAGATAAGAGATCATTGATATCAGCACTGGATTGGATATAGGCATCTGATTCAAGATAGAGATCTTAGTAGAACATAACATTTAAAGAGTTTTCAACAGGGGCCCCTGGGTGGCGCAGTCGGTTAAGCGTCCGACTTCAGCCAGGTCACGATCTCGCGGTCCGTGAGTTCGAGCCCCGCGTCAGGCTCTGGGCTGATGGCTCAGAGCCTGGAGCCTGTTTCTGATTCTGTGTGTCTCCCTCTCTCTCTGCCCCTCCCCCGTTCATGCTCTGTCTCTCTCTGTCCCAAAAATAAATAAACGTTGAAAAAAAAATTAAAAAAAAAATAAAGAGTTATCAACATATGGGTTGCATTTAAAGCCACATGATTATATGAGTCACCAAGAGAGGGTAGTAGTAGTAAAGGGAAGAAGTCCAAGGACAGAGTCTGAGAAGTGGGGAGATGAAAAGCAAAAGAGATGAAAAGCAGAGAACACAGGGCCTTGAGGATAAACCAGAAAGATGTGAGGTTCTGGAGAGCAAGGGAAGAAATGGTTCAAAGAGAAGGAAATTACCATTATGTCAAATGCTGCTGAGAGCCCATTAAATGAAGTTAAATGAAGACTGTGACTTTACCATTTGATTTAGCCATATGGGCCTCAAAAGTTGATTGGAGTAGATTGCAGACAGGAGAGGAATTGTAGACGATGAGTATAGACAGGCCATTCAAGGAGCTTCACTGTAGAGAGAGCTGAGCATGGGAACAGCCTGAGGCAGGAGCAGAGGGAACTTCTGGTCGTTGAGAAAGTGAGAGGAGGTGGGGTCCAGGACCAAGCAAGGGTCAGCCTCTGAGCTGAGCCGGCAGCTCATCCACAAGAACAGGGGGAACGTTAAAGGACATAGACACAGAGGTGTGTGGGGAGATGTAGAGGTGGGAGCTTGAGGGAATGCTCTTTCTAGGGCTGCTTTTTCTCCGTGCAATAGGAAGTGAGGCCATTGGCTAAGATGGCAGGTGGGGCAGGAGGTGTGGGGGACCTGCATAAAAAGAAGGTATAAAGTATTTGTCTAGGAATGTGGGACGGTGCATGGGTTCATGATTGTCGGGCAGCATTATAGGCCCACCTGAGGTTAACTGTCATGGCCAGTCAGGAAGAGTGTGAGGATGTGCACTTTCCTGCTGCTGTGGTCCACTCTGTGGGCACAGGCATGGAGTAGACTCAGAGGTGCAGTTAACTAGATCAGAGTTTTGCCAAACAAAAGAGTGAAGCAAAAGAGGGGTATTGGGGATGAGGGCATATGAAAGAAAGAAGTAATTGAAGTGATAAACCATGGAATTTGAGCCAAGTGAGGTGGGGAGAGAGAACAGGAGGGGAGTGGGGCATGAGGTAAAGTAAGAGAGGCAGCCATTCACTGAGATGAAGGATTGCCAGTGATGGGATTTCAGGAGGAGATAGGTGCTGGTCGGAGAGGAAGACGCACCTAGCTGAGATTCTGACAGGGATGCAGTTACTCTCGATGTCAGGCTCTTGAGTCTTTGAGATGCCATTGGGAGGACATCACTGAGGGAGAAACACCCAGGGAACTAAGAAGCCAGTTCCACGGACTTATAGTCCCAAGACTGATGACAAATGGTGACAGTGAGCCCGGTGCTAAGTGCCATAGAAGGAATGAAAGGTAGTCATCTGGGGTTTGAGGGGTGGTGGGCGTTGCAGGCTGACGACTTGATCTTCACAGCTGGGAACTTTTGAGGAAGAATAGCTTGCAACAGCAAGAAGGAGTGAGGAAGGCAAGGCGGGTGCCCCACCCAGTGGTAGGAGGGATGTGGTGGAGAAAACTAAGCACCACTGGAGAAGGCTGCCGGGAACCGTTCTCAGAAGAGAGCCTGTGTTCAGTGAAAGCAAAAAGAGAAGTGGTGGGTATAGGATAATGTTTCTATCCAGCTTAACACATTTCAATGACTTCCCACATCGCTTAGAACCTAACAGACCAAATTCCATGCCACCTGCTCACCTACCTCTCTGCATCCCAGCCACAGTGTCCTTAGCATGTTTCTTAGACATGCCACATTCTTTCCAACCCCAGGGCCTTTACATTTGGTGCCATGCTTTCTCTTCTTGAAATTGCACCCCAATCCTTGAGGTCTCATGTTGAGAGGATCTCCTTTAAGAAAACCTGCTGAATACCCCCTTTGAAATGAGGGTGCTGTGCTGGCACTGTAGAAGTGATTGTGATCCACACACAGTTTCTGTCCTCAGGTACCCCAAAGTGTGGTGAGACAAATGAAGAAGTGAGCAGGTAGTTTGAGAGTGTACTCAGGGCCATGATGGGAGCAACTCAGATGTGGGAGCACAGGACAGAGGCCTTAACTCAGCCGTTCTGGTGGAAGTGGGGATTCAGAAAATGGCCAAATGGGGGCCTGAGGGATAAGCAGGGTCTGTAGAACATGCTAAGGAGCTTGGGCTCGATCCTGGAGGGTATGGGAGGGGGCACTGAAAAGGATATACTTTAGAAGGTATAGACTTCTTTTGCGGAAGGATTATGAGCGTAAGTAGAATGTGATCAAATTTGGCCTCCATTGTGTTTGGCCCCAGAATAAGTGCAGAGGTGGCACTCAGGAGGCAGACAACCACAACCTTCTAGGGCACAAATAAGGCCTCATGCCATTTGGGAGAGAACATTTGGCTAGGATCCTGGAACCACCAGAGCTACAGAATGTCCTAGACTCTTGGCCTCCTACCCACCAACCAGAGAGTTTCATCAACCAGCTTTACAATAGGTACACCTTCTCCGTTTTATTCTGATGCCACGTCCTGGTATTTCCTGTGCCTATGACCAGTATGAATCTGCTGCACAGCGGGCATGCAAGAACATTGAGTTCCTTTATTTTCTCATTGTGGTTTAAATTTGTATTTCTCTGTTTCTGAGCCTATGTCGAGGTCCCCAAGTCCTTCATGGGCTGAGGGGGCCTGGTGGCTGGGCATTTAGCAACAAGGGTTAGCACGGAGACATCTGGGGCTCTTTCAGCGTGGGGCTCATAGGTCTGCTGGCTCAGGGATGCTTCGCTGCCATTCTCAGAACCTGGAGATTCTTTGCAAGGCTGAAAATGCAGTGTATGCGGCCACTTCCCTCCGGGCCTGGATACCCCTATGGGGCACTGCAGGACCAGGCTGTGGGTGGTGACTTAGAGCCCTTCCCCACACGGGCCAGGAGAACCCTCTAGTAGAGAGAAAGTGTCTCTGCCTGCTGTCTTCCCTGGTTATGTGGCTTCTTCTCTCAAACCTAGACCTGCCTCTTGTACTGTCACAACAGACCTGGAGACCTCTGAAACCCAGAATCTAATTTTAGCAACCGGAAAACTTGTTTCCTTTCTCTAAATCTCGAAACCTGCCCAGAAATTGAGGGGCAATGTTTGTGCTTCCATCATTTTGGGGCAAAGAAGTGGATTAAAAATAAAACAATTGAGTTTCTATAGTCAAATGGCCAGAATATCCTATTGTGCTAGTGTTTTTGCCTGGAATCTCCCTTTTTATTTTTCACCTGGCTGACTCTCGCTTATGCTTAGGACTCAGCTCAGACGTCACGTTGGATAAGAATTCTCCATCTTCATGAATCACCACCTCTGCAAAAGGCCCTCCATTATTTTCCGCTGTGTGGCCAACCCACACCTGGCTCATGTCAAGGGTGTGCTAAACTGAATGGAATTCAGGGCAAGGTATCAGATTAACAGGATCTGCCTTTGACGAGTGGCTTCCCAGGGAACATGGGCTTAAATGAGAGGAGACAGAAGAGGTGCAAGATCTGGGGATGCTGTAGTTCTCAGAATAGAAATAGAACATTTTCAAAGGCAGAACAAGAGGGAGGGCAGGGCCAGGTCACCTGGCTTCTCACCTGTTTACACCAGGCACCTGGAAAATGGGAGAAGTTTCTAGAACTAGCCAGCAGGTGGCAGCATTGCCCCTTGGATGAGGAACTCCCTTCCACAGGATGAGCTCAGGGTTCTTTCTTGCTCTCCAGGGCACTTCATGGGAGGCCTTTTGTAGGCCAGCCTCAGAGTGATTTGAGCCTTGAGTGATTTGGCCTGATGAGGCCGGAATTCCAGCTGCTCTACACACAGAAAAGATCTGTAACCATTTGTGGATCTAATTTTTTCTAATTCCAGGCCTTCTTCTAGAGGTCTTGCATTCTTGTTATAAATAATCAATCAATCAATCAATCACTGACTCACTCACTCACAGTCCTCACTGGAGCCACTGAATCAGAATCTCCTGGATAGTTCCTGGGAATTCCCATGTGGTTTTGATGAGGGAAGGCCAAATTCTCATTTGTGTGATTAGATTCCATGGTTAGCCTTTCAGTCACAAAATTGACTTTATCCATTAGGAAAACCCAGTACATCTGGGCCCACCACCCGCCCCTCTGCCCCAGAGAGCACTTCAACTGGAAGGGCTGAGCAGCGTGCCTCCAGGGGTCCAGCAGGAGGTGGCTGCCAGGCACAGGCTCCGTGCTCCCCCTAGGCCCTCTCCTCTCTCTTTGTTCTTTCTCAACCTTGGCCGGTCTGCTCCCCAGCACAGCCCACTCCCATCACCCACTGAGATTTAACCCAACTTCAGGGCTTGTTGACCAGTCTGCAGAAGCAAACAAGACCTCCATGGGGTGCTTAGTGGCCAGTTCTCTCACGTCTCAGGCAGACAGTATTTTCAGTAGTACCTCATGAAGCTGAGGCCCATGGAGGGCGTCCTGGTGTTGACCGGGGACATGTTAGCAGGGTTACCCATGCATGGAAAATCGGGGCTGGGGTGGCTGACTGGGTTTTACAGTAGGTGACCACATTGTTGTTTCTACTCCCTCCTGCAGCATCTCTGAGTCACTGCCCGCCGATGGCCCTGGGCAGAAAGCTGCCAAAGTGGGTAAAGCCTGAAAGAGTGAAGCCCAGGTGCTGACGGGGCCAACTTGAAGGAGCTGGCCTGGTTGGGACCCATCCTGGTGGTTCCCCACATATCCACCCACCATTTCCTGTCTTGATGCCTTTGTCTACCACAAAGTCTTTTCTATCCAACTCTTATATGTTTCAAAAGATCACTTTTCAGATGCCACCTGTGAGATCTGAGATGGTCATGTATATGTATAAAATATATAGATAGAGGGGCACCTGGGTGGCTCAGTCGGTTGAGCGTCCGACTTCGGCTCAGGTCATGATCTCACAGCTCATGAGTTCGAGCGCCGTGTCAGGCTCTGTGCTGACAGCTCAGAGCCTGGAGCCTGCTTCTGTTTCTGTGTCTCCCTCTCTCTCTGCCCCTAACCCATTCACATTCTGTCTCTGTCTCTCTCAAAAATAAATAAACATTAAAAAAAATTTTTTTAAATATATATAGATAGATATATAGATATAGATACAGATATAGAGGATATAGATATAGATAGATATAGAGGTGCCATGCTACACCTGCCCCCTGGCCCCTGGTGCAAGGTCATACGTAGGCATGCCAAAAGGGAGCATGCAGGAAGTGATGAAGGAAGACACAAGAGAAGTGTGGTTGTTAAATATTGTGAGTCTAGAAGGTGAAGGAAGAAGATGGTGGTAAGTTGCAGTTGACAGGGAGGGCTTTGTCATGGAGTAAAAATTGGTCTGAGCCCTGAAGGATGGCTTAGATGATTAGGTGAAAGGTCACCAGCATGTTCTCAGAGCTTTCTTCTCAATGGCAAGTCAATGCTGAGATATTCTGGGTGGAAAGGGGTTCATGGGTGGGGCAGGCCAATCATGATCAACAGTCAATCTTGTTGATACTCTTTGTCAGTCCCAGTCGAACTTTCTGGAGTGTGTGGTATGACTAGGGAGTAAGGAGGACATGGACAGTAAGGCATTGGTTTGTCTCCTGGACGCAGTTCACACCAAGAAAGGAATAGCAAGCACAAAGCCAGAGAGAGGGCTAGAGGCAGATGCTGTCAGAGTGGGCACAGCGCTCCCAAACACAGTCCTTGTGTTTGAAGCAGAGTTGTGATGTAGCCATTGCCTGACCAGTCCAGCAAAGTGACATCC
The DNA here is from genome assembly GCF_028749965.1 of Puma concolor. NCBI lineage: Eukaryota > Metazoa > Chordata > Mammalia > Carnivora > Felidae > Puma > Puma concolor. Next base: position 44,034,309 of record NC_141683.1, read on the forward strand.
TAAAATCAAAGAGGGAATAGCCTGAGAGGTGGAATCCATGTCTTCCGGTACTTCAGAGGTACACCTTGTGGGCTGGAGCCTGAGGACTTCTGCACTCGCGTGAACCTCCCTACCTTCTCCTCCTCTATCCCCAACGTAAATGTAGTGAGACTTTGGGCCTCTAACCAGCTTCTCCTCTTAAGTGAAAATTGAGTCTTTGCTTAATGAGAGCCACGGTGAGACAACAGGTAAGAGGGAGAAAGCAGAGGTGCCCAAGATGTGGGTAGAAACCTTGTTCTCTGCCTTCTCAGCTCCGCTCTGGATGCATAACCCACACTCACCACACTTCCTTCTAAGTCTGCCTAAGACAAGGAAAGGTTCCACCAGGGAGACCCCTCTCAGCCACCCACTCAGTCCTGAGAGTGGGTGTGGGTGTCATGGACAGGATGGAGAGCTGTTGGTGACATGCCAGCACTACACCCACCGTGGCTTGCCTGGGACACTCGCCCCTGCTGATTGGGAAAAGGCACCGCAAGGACAGAGTGTGCCCTGCGTCCTTCTAGGAGAATGTGCTCTCTACTATCTGATGGCACTCTGGCCAAAAAATGTGTATCTCCCTACCTTTCCTTTCTTCCTCCTTGAGAGCCTCACTGTATTCTTTACCAAGCCACATTGCTGACTTCCAAAAAACAATTATGCCCATGTGGGAACAAGCTCCTCCCTTGTAGCATCTCATGAGGTCTGGACACTCAGGACATCCCTGGCACTAAGCCCCAGCTGGCCTTGGGCCACAGCCCTTCTCTTTTGCCCCAGGCTGGCCTGCCGCCTGCCATGAGTCACTCAGGTAACCAGAAGGGCAACCACGGGAGAAAAACAACACCCTCATTGCCCCAGGTGGCAGTCCCAGCCCAGGGAAATGTACAGCTGGGGCATTGCTTGCAGTCTTCCAAGGTTAGGCCTGTCCCTGGGGCAGCAGGAAGAGGCTGCTGCAAGCTGGTGGGAGGGGCAGCGGGAGAAGCGTCCTGAAACTTGGCGTGTGCCCTGACTTGCCATTTCTGACGTCAGCATCTTCTTATACCCTTTCATAAGGTAGGAACCAGGAAGGGAAGAGGTAATAAGATCAGGGTGGTGCCAGGTGAATTCCACGGAAGACAGTGTTGAACGCCTCATGTTGACTAATGCCTTTTTGTAAATAAGCCACACTTCCCTCCTAGCTCATCCCAAACACACTCTCCTTCCTCTGCATCCACATCACCGATTTGGCTCTTCGTCCTACAGCATGTAACTTATGGGTCTGTCCTCCCAATGGGGAGCCCTAGGTACCCATCTCGGACAGCCACTATAATGCTTGTGCCTGGTAAGCACTCAGTGGACACCTTTTGAGTTGATGCACAAACCCCTCAGCCCATGCTGCACCCCAGTGGTACCAGAGGTAACTCTAATGACAGAGCAGCTGCTGAACTTGGGGTGCTGATTTGGGTGGTCATGCCGCCCCTTGGGCACTTCTCCAAAAGTGACAGGAGAGATACTGGGCCAGAAGCTCACATCCTCAGAGTTGCTCAGCTTACAAGAACAACAGGCCCATCCTTGGGTTCTCCTGCCTGCTGGGAGGATGAACCAGTCTGCTTATAGCTGTGCATCTGCCTGATACCACTTTCTCCCCTGGACTGGCCTCCTCAACAGCAAGTCTGGGGCTTATTTAGTTTTGACTTCCAGCACAAAGCCTGGCTCATCCCAAGTGCCCAGCAGATGCCCATTAGATGAAGTGTGTGTGCGTCCTTCGTACCTGGGCCCGTACACTGTTCCCATCCGCCATTGCTGTAAGGCAGCAATATGTGCAGTGTAATGACCCACCCCTCCCACACACCCCAGGATAGGAGCCCCAATGAGGGATCCTCTTCCTCCCCCCGACATCTGCCCCAGAGTGTAGATATGCTTCCCCAGGGTCCTGCAGCCCTGGAAAGCCCTTAGCACACAGAGACAATATTTGTGGGATGCTCTGATGGATGAAAGAAAAGGGATACCCATTCTATTTGACAGAGGCTTGAGAAACTCTCAGAAAAAAAAAAAAATGTGAGCTGTTCCTCATATTTGGCCCCAAACTGCTTGGAATGTGGTATCCTCCCCCTTCTTTCTCTCGATTTCCTTCCCTACACCACATAAGACAGAATGTTGAACCCATCATGCAGATCAATGCCTTTTGATCATCAAAGGACCTAGAAGGAGCAGCCCCATCCTGGGGCATACATGAGAAAAATACATCTTTCCTCCCTGCTGGAAGCCCAGATCCCCTCAGGGAAGCACATTGGTTCTACACATTCCAGATCCTGAACCTGGACCTTACACTTGATCCCCTGAGCCCATGTGAAGCAGCGGGAACCACCCCTGACATGGGAACGGACTTGTGCAAGGAAAAACGGAATGTCCTAAGCCAGCCAGAGCAGACACACATGGTTTTATGCTCTATCAAGTCCTAGGTGTTTGCTTAAATGAGTCCTGGCTAACAGGACTGAACCTCAGACATCTGTCACACCCAATCTCACTGCCCCCTCTAAGCCCTGAGCTCTCCACTGCACACACAGCACCCTCCAGTGCAGATACACTTAATGGGACTTCTTAGCTTGGGGAGGGGGTTGCATGGGCCTGCTGATCATGAATCACATCAAGAGAGTGGGGACCCTAAGAACTGTAACAGCCACTGAACAGATGGCGGCAGGAGTGGGGACAAAATCACCCATAGGATCAGACCCCCAATGACGTGTGAACATAGAATCCATGAAGACCCCATGTGGAGGCCCGAAGACCGGCGAGATTCCCATCTTGTCTGTCTAGGCCAGAAGCTCATGGTTCAACCCCTTATCCCTGTAGCAAGCGGCAGACGTGGCAACAATCACAAACACACAAAACCAAAACCGTCATCAGCATCAGTTTGGGGTTTGAATGTGCTGAGTGCTCAGAGGTGGTGGGGAAAGAACAGCTCTCTAGGCAGGGATCGGTCCTACAGCCACGATTACTCACTAACCCAGGGCAGTGTGTTTGAGGCAGCCCACGTGTACCCCCAACTACCCTCCGAGAAATGGGCTTCTAGGCTGGCTCTGCACCTCAACACTGGGCCGGCGAGGCCAGCTCTGCCCTCAGGTTGGCTGTATCCTCCTGGCCTTGTACTGTGAACTTGCCCTTCCAGACTGCCGGGAAAGGTGAGAATTTTGTTCTTGAGGATTGGAGCAGATGGCAGCCTAAGTGCAGTGGTGTGGACATCAGCCCTCCAAGCAACAGGGTTTCTGTCCAGTTCCTCCTGCTCAAAAGGCACCCCCGACCTGTCCCACAATATCCCATCTGCCCAGAGTTGAATCCTGGCTCAGATTTGTAGTCAACTAGCTGATAGAAGTGCCACTAGATGCTAGGAATAGTAATAGGCCTTTTCATGGTTAGGCCTCGTAACAGCCCCCCACAGGGCATGATTTCCTCTTATAAATGCAGAAATTAAAACTCAGGTTACTTAAGTAACTTGCCCAAGACCACAATGCTAAGTGGTAGACATGGGTCTCCTGATTGCTAATTCAGGGTTTTGCCCCTACACAAAAGCCACCTCCTTCCTTGAAACACTGAATGGGGCCATTTACCCTTTCCCAGTCCCGCAGAGGCATGGGAACAAGGCAGGACGATGGGGAGCAAGGTGTAGTCGGTGTCCACTGTCTGTCAACTTGGTATAGTCTCCTCCCTAAGCCCTCCTTTGCTGTGGACAGTAACCAGCAGTTTTTTCTGGAGGCCTGACACAGTAGCTAAGAACCTGGGCTCACACCAGACTCCTGGGTTTAAATCTCAGCCACGGGCAGGCACTGCCTGTGTGATACCAGACAATATAGTTTACTTCTCTGGACCTCAGTTCCCTCATCTAGAAAATGGGATTAGAACAGCACCACCTCATAGGGTTTGTTTGGGGGACTGAATTAATTTGTGCAAAGCACTTAAAACAGTGGTTGGCACTCAGTAAATGCTTCATAAGTGTCTTAGTCGTTAATACTAATTATGTTTGATATTTAATATTACTTCCAAACAGGGCAATATTGTTGACTTATTCCTATTTTATGCAGGGGGAAAAAAAAATCTGAAGCCAAACAACCAGTAGCTCCTCTCTCCTCAGGGTCTGGCGCCACACCGCCCGCGCAGAGCGCCCTCTGCCGGGAGGTCCTGGGGCACCAGGACTGGGCCTTCTAGGAACGGGTTTCTCTGGTTTGGCCTTCTCCCTACCACCGGGCTAGGCTCTCAAACACCCATCTGTCCTGGGAACACTCGGGCTGTCACTGCGGCATAAAGGCTGCACAAAGAACACACCGAACCACCCAGGGGCCCAGGCTGCCAGCAGCTACTTGCTGCCTGGCGTGCAGGATGGACAAGGCCTGCTTCTTGGCCTGCACCTCAGGGCCGAATAAGAGTTTCTTGCGTGGCCTGGAGCTTGTTCCTGCCCCTCCCCCTGCCCCCCAACAGGGAGAACACTGGCCTCCTCCCTGAATCTTTACTTTTCTTCCTACTCTGATTAGCTTTCTTAGTAGGTACTGGGTGGGCCTTCACCCAAACCACTTGTTTAAAGAGCTGCCTCTCTACCTTTCATTCTGCTGAGTTTTCTTTACTGGTTGGCAGAGGGCATGCGAGGTGGGCATGACAGAGCAGATGGCTGGCGGGATGGTGGCAGTGAGATTTGTTGGGAGAACATACCCATGTCCCGGTGAAGGTGGTGATGGCCGAGGACAGAAACGGTGCTAGGGCTCAGCACGTTCCCCAGGCTGTGGACAGATTTCACTAGGCTCCTGGAAAAGCATATGTGTGCGAGGTTCTAGTGAAGATGCTCCGTAGCTCTTGTTTACAGATGCTCCGACCTCAGCGGCTTACCACAGCAGAAGTTTATTTCCTGCTCCCACAAGGGCTCACCCAGGCACCTGGGCGGGCAGAGGCACTGCCCCTTCAACAGGCAGCTCCTAACAGTAGCTGGAGTGGAGACAGCAACCCACAGATGGGGAAGGGGGGCTGTGGGGAGCTGGGAAGAGGGATTTGTGAGGTTTAGCCTGCAATCAGAATGCGTCACTTCTGACCACATGCTGTTAACCAGAACTCCACCACAAGGTTCCTCATCTTAAGTGAGGCTGGGAAACATAGCATCCGCTGGAAAGCCCTTCCCAGCGACAACCCCACCCCCCAAACTGTGGACTGGAAAAATGACTGGTGGAATCAACCAAATGGGAATGCCAGCTGGAGGCATCCTAGAATGAAATTCTGCTACTGTGATCTCAGCTGCTTCTGAGGCATGGAAGGAGAGTGGGAGGGCTCTAAAAAGGCCACCTTGGGGCGCCTGGGTGGCGCAGTCGGTTAAGCGTCCGACTTCAGCCAGGTCACGATCTCGCGGTCCGGGAGTTCGAGCCCTGTGTCGGGCTCTGGGCTGATGGCTCAGAGCCTGGAGCCTGTTTCCGATTCTGTGTCTCCCTCTCTCTCTGACCCTCCCCCGTTCATGCTCTGTCTCTCTCTGTCCCAAAAATAAATAAACGTTGAAAAAAAAATTTTTTTTTTTAAAAATAAATAAAAAGGCCACCTTAATAAATGTGGGTGAGTAAGTAAATAGGCAAAAATGGCCACCCAGAAAACTCTCAGTGGAGCTCAGCCTTAAAAAAAGGAGCATGTACAAAAGGCAGTAAGAGTGGCTATTGACCTCAAACAACATAAAAATATAAAAGACTGGTAGGAAGCTGTCAGAGTCATGTCAGAAATGTTGATCCAGGATAACTGAAAAATGTTGGCAAAGTTTTTTTAAGCTTTGAGTGGACAAAGGAGATTTAGGTCTGTCCCTAGGGATGGATGGCAGGGTGTTACTGAATGACAGAAAAAAAAAAAAAAAAAACAAACAGTCCATCAATTTCTACTTTATGTCCAACGTCTTCATCAAAGTGAATCATTTTAAGGCCAAAAAAAGAGAAGACATTGAAATCCCCAATGAATGAAGAGTGTGCAAGAGGGAAACTTACCCATCGAGTTAGTTGACACATCCTGGCCCAAAGGAATTCTATTCCAGAATTCTGAAAAAATTCTGAAAAATCTTTTGACTGAAGATCCAGAATAATAGTTAACACAGGCCCTGGAGCTACACTACCTGGGTTTGAATCTTGGTTCGGTCACTTGCTAGCTGTGTGACCTTGGGGAAATTACCTGAACAGTCTATGTCTTAGTTTTTCCACCTGTTCAATGGGTAAAACAATAATAGCTACTTCACAGGGCTGTTAAAAGTTTCAGTAAGATTCAGTCTATTCTTAGCACTCAACCTTGTACCTTCAAGTGTTCAATAACTGTTAGCTGCTGCGGCTACTACTATTTTATGGCTGATCTGGTAGTCTATAAAACTTTGTGGCAATCAGAGAAAAGTCTAGAAGACAAAGATAAATATATTCCTTTTTTAAATGTTTATTTTTGAGAGAGACAGAATGAAAGTGGGGAGGGGCAGAGAGAGAGAGAGAGAGACAGAATCCTAAGCAGGCTCCAGGCTCTGAGCTGTCAGCACAGAGCCTGATGTGGGACTCAAACTCATGGACTGTGAGGTCATGACCTAAGCTGAAGTTCAATGCTTAACCTACTGAGCCACCCAGGTGCTCCAACAAATATATTCCAATTTAGAAAATCAAAGAAGTGAATTTTCTCAATGCTGTCCATGCGAGGCAAACTCTCTAACTATGTAGCTATTGAGCAAATATTACATACCTACCATGTGCCAGGCTCTGTGCTGGGCCCTGGGAGAAGAGGATGGCAAAATAAACAGAAATCCATGCCTTCTTCAGGATAGTAGCTCTATCAGGGGGAGATATGTAAGTTTACATAAGTAAATACATAGTGGTTGCTGACAGGTGATATGGAGAAAAATGAAGTAGGGTAAGAAGATGCACAATGGTAGAGGGAGAAGATTTCAGTTTGGAAGAGGGGAGACAGGTAAGGTCTTTGACACAAGAAGACCTTTTAGTAAAACCTGAAGACATGTGGCTCTCTGGAGACGGAAATGCAAGTGCCAAGAACCCAGCAGGGAAACGCATCTGATGGGTTCCTGACACAGTGTGGAGTCGAGCATGGCTGCATTAGGGGGTTGGGGACCTGGGGAACTAGTGGTAGAGGATGAGGTCAGAAAGATAGCAGGAGGGCAGGCTGGGCAGGGCTTTGCAGACCCTCGTAAGGACCAGGAATTAGAGAGATGGCAGCCATTGACCAGAAGAGTGACACTCTCTGATTTACATTGTAAAAGTTTGCTTCATGGTGTAAGAGACCAAAAGGAGGCTACCATGGAGGCAGGGAGGCCTGTTACAAGGTTCTTGTAATAAGCTGTGTAACAAACTGCAGTGGTGATGGCTTAGCCCAAGAAGGTGTTGAGATATGGTTTAAGAAGTTGTCAAATTCTGGATGGAAACACTTGGATTTTGCTAACTGAGTACACTTGAGAGAAAAAAAAAAAAAGAATCCTTAATTCCAAGGATTTTGGCCTGATCAGCTGGAATAATGGGGTGGCATTAACTGAAATGGGACAATTACAGGAGCACCTGGCTTAGGGAAGGGGGTGGATGAGGAACTTGTTTGGGGATATGTTACTATTGAGATGCTTATTGGGCATCCAAGAAGAGACATATGGCAATTAGTTGGATTCATGAGTCTGGATATCAAAGAAGAGGCCATGGTTGGAGAGGTACCTACCTGCGAATACTGAAATTAACAAAGGACTAAATTAACTGGAAAAGAGAGGAAGTCCAAGGACTGAGCTGGAGAACACCTCAATGTTGAGATACAGTGAAGGCAAGGAGGAAGCACCACAGGAAGACTAAAAGGAAGTAACTAGCGAGGTTGGAGGACAACCAGGAGAAGGTCCTGGTGGCCAGTGATGACAAGGTTTCAAGGAAGAGGGAGGGATCGACTGTGTTAACTCAAGCTGAAAATCAAAGGAAGATAAGGACTGAGGGATGACCACTGAAACAGTTGGTTAAAAGGATCATCAGTGAATCCTTGGAGAAGAAAATGGTATTGATTAGGATTCAAGATTGGTTTTGCCAGATGAAACACATTCTTTTCTTTATAAAATGTCCCTGGACAGTTCCATAGTTTGCCCAGATTTCAACATGGGAAAAAATATATATATATTTTTTGACATGATGGCAAAATAGAGGCTTATGACACAGTTTTATTCCTTAAATTTATAAATGGCATATTCTACCCTCTCTCCCCTTGGCCTGTTCAGGTGTTATCAAGGACTCAAATAAAAGCATTATTGCAATGATGGTCTAACTTGGAAGCTGTTGCAAAGCTTGGCAAGATAGAAATCTATTGACAGAACCCAAAAGGTCCCACAGAGCTAGATGAATGGGCAGAGTGAACAAATGACATTTAATCAGAATGAATGGAAACTCCTGCACTTTGGTAGCAAGAAATGAATATATAAATATCAGAGGGGGAACCAGTGTTTAGCCATAGTAAATAAGAAAATGACCTCACAATTTCTGTTGATAATTAAGCTCTGTATGAAGCACCATACTGATAGATTACCAAACACTATTGTCATTCCAGGCAACAATAACAGAATAGTGGTATCTATAATAATTAATTAGCATTCTGTGCTGGCTAATCCACACCTGTAGGATTTTATTACATTCTGGTATCATACTTGAAGAAGGTAATTGACATAGTAGGATGCATACAGAGGAGAAAAGCAGGACCCACGAAATCTACTGTTTTCCTGCATTCATGTCTTGCTTTCTTCACAGGTTCTCCACACTGTTTTCAGGGTGGTTTCTTTTGAAAATAAATAGGATCATGGGGTGCCTAGGTGGCTCAGTCGATTAAGCATCCGACCCTTGATTTCGGCTCAGCTCATGATCTCACTGTCTTGAGTTTGAGCCCCCATTGGGCTCTGTGCTGACAGCATGGAGTCTGCTTGGGATTCTCTCTCTGCCCCTCCCCTGATCACTCTGTCTCTTGAAAATAAATGAATAAGCAAACTTTAAAAATAAAAGAAAATAAATAGGGTCACATCATTCACTTAGTTACAGCCTTCGGTACTCTTTCTCCCATTGCCTACGAAATAAAACCCAAGACTTTCCAGATCCTAACCCTGTCTCTGTAGTAGCATTTCACTCTACTTTCCCAGTGGGCTTGATATTCTGGCCACCATGTACCCAGAGCTTACCAGGCCGGCTTTTGCTTAGTGCTTTTTCTCATAGATTTCATGCCTTCCCGTGGGTTCTCACAGCACCTATTCTACCCCTGTTTGTTCTTGCCTTTCCCTACTACGTCATGGTTACCACCTACAGACCTAAGCTACCTGAGGGCAAGGCCAGTGTTGCTTATTGCATTCTTATTTTTCTCCTTAGGGAAGATCTTGCCACAAAACAAGTACTCAATAAATACTGGTTAAACAAAGAAATGAATGGAGGGATAAATGAATCAGTTCCAGTTCCTCTGCCTAGAATGCCCTCCCTTCCCATTTGTCCATGTGGTAAATTCCCTTCATCCTCTAAAGCGTCCAGCTCAGGCATCAAGCATTCTGAAAGCCCTTCCTGCTCTGCAGCCCTTTCCCTTCCCTCCACTTCCTGCAGCACTTAGCATGCAGGACACTATGCTTATGTGCCTACCTGGTTACTCTGTCTTACTCATCTTTGTATGCCCAGGACAGTGGCCGGCCAAATACCTGCATCTGGTGTCATATCTTAGAAGGAATGACTAAGGCAACTGAGAACGTATAGCCCAGATAAAATGGAAATATGGTTCTTTTATTAGAAGAAAAAAAAAATAGATGGCTCTTTGGCTTGGTGTGGTGGTAACTCACATCCATGAGGGGTGAGGATTGATAGCCTCTATGGCCTCTTCTAACTCTGGGACTTTGTGACTCTGAGCTCTGGTATTCAGCAGAGTTGCTGTATTACTTAACTGATGATCTTGCTTCCATGCCAAGTAGCCTTGGGGAAGATCTTGGAAGAAGTGTAGCCCCCTTTGCTAAAGATGGATTATTGATGATGGTGAGTAAGATGTCCATCCCCTGAGACAACTTCTGCAGATGTATCTTTTTTTTTATTTTAAGTTTATTTATTTTGAGAGAGAGAGAGAGAGAAATGTGTCAGAGGCAGAGAGAGATGGAGAGAGAGAATTTCAAGCCGGCTCTGTGCTCATAGTGCAGAGCCTGATGAGGGGCTCGAGCTCACCAACTGTGAGATCATGACCTGAGCCAAAACCAAGAGTCAGATACTTAACCAACTGAGCCACCCAGGTGCCCTTGAGGGGCAGTTTCTAATCTCCCCTTTGTCAATGGGAAGAAGGCTTCCCTGGTCCATGAAATCCCTCTGGGTTGGTGTCGGGGGAGCCACTCTTCACACTCTGCCTCAGCAGGCTCTTGGCCCTGGCTCTCTCCAAAGCCAATCTGATCCAGCAAGCTCTAGTCACTGCTCCACAAGAAATCTGTCTCCTTGCATTTGGGATGTAGAGATTCAACCTTGTGTCAATGTCACAATTCATTCTGCTTCAGAGCAGGTCTCAATTCTCACGGTAGGTGTCAGTGCAGTCAGAGAAAAGTCGTGGCAAAAACTGGTGTCCCTGTGGCCATCAGATTCAAGGTCACTTTGACCCCAGGATATCAGGGGGAGGAAGGAGTGGGAGGCCAGAGAGGATATACCCACCAAACCATTCTGCCAACATTCTGTAGGCAAGAGAACAGCTTTCCAGGAAACCTGTGGGACCATATAGCAAGAACCTTCTCTGGCCTCAGCTTTTAGGACATTGAGAAAGGTTCAGAGGACATGCAGCTTGTCCCTGAAGGCCTGATTTCCTGGAAAGTACTTGCAGAAGATGTACTTTCATCTGCATTTAACCTGCTTGGGTCTTCTCAGGTGTCTACATGTCTGGATGTGCAGAACAAGAACCAGACAGGCCATCCAGAGAGCATTTATTTGTTTCTTGAGAGTAGGCAAGATAAGATAACTCAAGTTTTCTGTTCCATTTATCTTATCAAAGGGACAAAGTTTGTAAGAACCACTTTCACCTTTACAACATCTGAGAAGATACTTGATGCAGTTTTGGGGTCACTCTAAAACGCTGGCCTTGCTTGACCCTCCTACCTGTTCTCTTTACATCCCTTCTCTCCTACTGTACCCTCTCTGCTTAATCCTATTACCAGAGTCTCAGAAAACAATTCAGCTCACAACAAACTCAGAAAACTCTTAAGCTAAATTCCCTTCTTTGCCTTTTGAGTGGAATTTGGGACCCTAGTGGCTCCTAAAACTTGTACCAGTAACTTGTTTCAACAGCAGGTCCTGGATCCCTTGGACAAGGACTGGTCCAACCCTGCTGTGGACTTGCCTGGCACTGGCCCATATGAAGGCAGGGAATGGTGTGCCCCCACCCTCTCACTTCCAGATGGCAGCTATTTTAGGGAGAAATATTGATCTGATGGGCTATTTTTGACAAGTAGTTGACAACAATGTGTAACAGTAGGCACTTACCTGGAAGTTACTTGGGCCTTTAACAACCTGTGCTTATGGGAGCATAGTCCTGTCATGCAGGATCCATTCAATAAACATTTGGCAGATGTCTGCTGAAACTGTTCTGTCAATAAGAATTTAAAGAACACTGTGCCCTGGTTCTAGATACTGAGGGAGAAAAAAGAAGAATGGCAAGTTTCTGTCCTCAATTGTCCTACAGTCTGGTGGTCAAAAAAAGACTTACATACTTGGAGAGTGACCCACTGAACAGTAGTCTAAGACTAGGACACATCTGTATATTACACTCCTCCTGGATCTGAGATGTCCACTTTGCTCAACTCTCCAAGTTGTCTAGAGTTCTACCCACGGTGTCCTTGGGCCATCTACAGTAACTCTGCAGGGACTGTGACTTCATCTCATGGAAGTAGACAGTTGCATCTCCCTCCCTGGATGTTAAAGTCCAATTCTCCCTGCTCTAATTTGGCTGAGAAACACTTTATAAATATTTGAGATGGTGTCATAGGGGAACATTACAGAGAGTATGTTGGTGTTACACTATTTAATTTTGGCAGTGAGCATGATGAAGGTAACGTAATGGGAATTGCTATAATGAGTGTTTTTTGATGTTTTGCAAATGAGGAAATCGTTGAGGAAAGAAGCTTGCCAAGGGTCATGCAGAGGAATGCAAAGCAGACTCTAGCTAGAAAGTCCTTCCCTTTCAGATCTCTCTGCTGCCTCCACACTAATCCACTCTGAAAATCATGGCATGACTAGACCAGCAGGCATACCTCATCCCTTGGCAGATCTCTTACTGCCCCAGATAGATGGGAACATCAGACCTTCACCTCTCCACTCACGAGCATACTGGCAGTGTGTGTACCTTCCTTGGCTGACCTCTGGGTGGTCAACCTAGTGTCAGTCAATCATGTTTTATTTGCTCTTCCTTCTAGTTCTGGACTCCTAGAAGAAGGTAGACAACATATTTGACATGTTATTCTGATTGGTTTTTTGTTTCGTTGTTTGCTATTTTGTAAGATGGTATTGTTCTGGCCTTGAGTTAATATCCCTGGTTCCTGACACAATTTATATATTTATGTAAATGACCAATCTCCCCAATAATGTCCCTGAGTTCCCTTTTTCTGTGGCCCATCTTGATCATGTACCAGTGGATGCAACCATGTAGGACATTCTCTTCCCCTCCTCTTCACATCTTGTCACTCTTGCTAGACTTCTGCAGACTTGAAATGGAGGAATTCATTGTTTTGTGGCCTGCAAATTCTCTGGCTATCTTTCCTCTTTTTTGAGAATTGTCACTTCATAATGCCCGTGTGTAAATAGGCATCCCTGACCCACTTGGAGCCTGCTTTTGAGCCCTCCTGTCTTATATCCGCGGGGTGAGGGCAACAGTCTCTCTGGTTGGCAATTCTAAGTCCTGCACCTAACTCAGCACAGGTAGACTCTAGGCCCTCATAACTACTTGCTGACTTAACTAATAAATAATCTTGTCCTCAGAGATTCCCATTTCTACCAAACCAGCAGAATGCCTCTTGCCTAATTCCATAGGTCCAAAGAAGTGAGGTGTAGATGCCCTCTCCTGACTCCCTTCCCCTGTCCCCCACCTCCTTCCAGTCCCCCTTACAGAACAAATCTCTGCTACAGACAGAATTCCCTTGAGGTCAGAAGAAAGAATTTTAACATCAGCTAAAAATAAACTTCCGTGGTCCTTTGTGATTTCAGTGTTTGGTCCTTTGGATCATTTCTAGACCTGAAAATCTCATTCTGTCATCTCTTTCCAAGATTGGCATTTTTCAGGTGAATTGGTTGTAAGGGTGTATGAGGTGGGGATGTGGCTTGAGGGAAGGTAATTTAAAAGTGGTGTCTGACACCTCCTTGATTTTCAGACATCTTTGATTTCTCACCTGATAGAGCTGGAGTGTTTTTCCCAAGTGTCATTAGTCTTTCCCCAGTTCTAAACAAGTCAAGTAGCTATGGGTAAAAAGCTGAGGAATGAAAGTGGGCTGGTGAATGCACACCTCTCAGCAGGTGCAGGCTGAAGCCTGCCTGTGGGGGCAGGAGCAAGGGAGTGACAGCTGCCTACAGCCCACAAACCCACTTGTGCCCACCACCCAACCCTGTTCTTGTCCTCCCCAGGTATTGTGATGGCACAGAGGACAATGCCTCTCCTGCCAGCCTCTTGCTTCTCTGACACACAAAAGAATGTCTGGCTCGATAAATATTCACCCAGCGATTATAGGATTAACTGCAACCTGCAGGAAGGTAAGCCTTTAAACAAAGGTTTTCCTTTGTTTTCTAGAAGAAAATAAAATATAAAACAGACAGTCCTATTATTTGTTAATGTGAACTTTCAACTTAGGGCTCCGGCATATCAGTTATTAGCAAGGATTTTCTTGTTGGGAGGAGGTAATGAAGTTCAGACCCTCATGTTCACATCCCTCCTCTTCACAGGCTCCACCTATGATTGCAGTTGCCATGGCACTAAGATTGTTGTAAGAAAGCTAGAAAATGGTTGTGCTTGTACTTGGGTAGTGAGATGTTTATGAAAATTCACATTTCCTTTTTTTTTTTTTTCTTTTTCTGTCAGTGAAAAGAGAGAAGGAATGGGGGAAGAAAAGTAATCACGTGTCGTTTGTACATCTGTTATGTGCCAGGTGTGAGGCTGGGTGCTTAACACATGTACTGTGTTAAGTGTGTGTGCCTATGAGTTTGTGTAAAGCCTTTTTTATATGCACTATAACTGTCCCACCAAAGAGTGCACAAAACAAAGGTGTTCAGCTCCATGATTTCTTACAAAGCAAATACCCATGTAAAATCAAGACATAGAAATTGCCAGAACTCCAGAAGAGTGACCCTCTCGATTCTTCCTCCTCCTCCTTCTCTTCAAAGAAAAAAACTATCATTACTTTTATGGAGATCACTTGCCTTTTGTTTTTTAATATAGTTTTATAGAGATTAGCATTAATCTCTAAACACTATAATCTTTTTTTTTTAAATTTCATGTGGATGGATTCACACAATGTTCTTTTTGTGCCTGACTTCTTTGGCTTGATGTTATGTTCATAAGCTTTATTCATATTATTTGTGACTGTAGTTTTTCATGTTCACATTTTTATGGTACTTCATTGTATCAATGGAACCCAATTTATTCACCATTCTATTACTGGTGGACTCCTGGATTGTTTCCAGTTTGGGTTTGTTGTAAATAATGCTGATGAATATTAGCATCCTGTCTTTTGGAGCACATCTTCTGTGGGTATAAACTTAGGAGCAGAACTCCTAGGTCATAAGGTACTTTATGCAGATAATACCTAACAATGGTCCTAAGTAGCATGCGCCCACCAGCACTGTATGGGTTTCTATTTCTTCACATCCTCATCAACACTTAATGTTCTCCATCTCTTTAATTTTAGCTATTCTGGTGGATGTGTAGTGGTCACTCAATGTTTATTTGTCATTTGGATATTCTCTTTTAGGATGTGACTGTTCAAATCCCACTTTTCTATCAGGTTCTTTCTTACTGATTTGTGATAGAGTGTCACCTAATTCGTATACAAATAGATGGCCTGTTATATGTATTGCAAACATCTTAGACTGTGTGGCTTATCTTTTCACCCTATTAACGGTGTCTGTCAATGAACAGACATTATTAATTTTAATGTGGTCTAATTTATCAATGCTTTCCTTAATACTTATTTGTGTCCAGGTTAAAAAGTCTTTCCTTTATCCTAGCATCATAAGGATATTCTCCTACCATTGTCTTTAGGGGGTTTATTGTTTTACCACTCATATCTAGATCTAACTTATGCCAGAAATTAATTTTTATGATGGTGTTAGGCAACGGTTAAATTTTCTTTGTTGTTGTCCATGTGGACATGCAAAATGTCTTAGCACATTTGTGGGAAAGACCAGACTTTCCTCAATGCTCCACAGGGTCATCTTCATAATAAATCAGGTGTTCATGTATGGGCTTTTTCTTCATTTTAATTGGTCTGTTTTGCTGTCCTTTTCCAGTTCTACAATCTAAATTTCTGTAGCTTTAGAGTCTTTATATCTAAGACAGCAAACCCATGACTTTGTTCTTTTAAAAAATTTTTTTAACATTTATTCATTTTTGAAATAGAGAGTGTGAGTGGGGAAGGGGCAGAGAAAGAGGGAGACACAAAATTTGAAGCAGGTTCCAGGCTCTGAGCTGTCAGCACAGATCCCAACACGGGGCTCAAACTCATGGACCGTGAGATCATGACCTGGGTTGAAGTCAGATGCTTAACTGACTGATCCACCCAGGTGCCCCTGTTCTTCTTTTTCGGGAGTGTCTTGGTTGTGGTTAGCCCTTGTAAAATATTAGAGTCAGATCCACAAAAGAAAGAAAAAAAAAAAGCTGGGTTGTTTTTTTTTGTTTTTTTGTTTTTTTTTGTTTTTTGTTTTGGATGTGGGGAAATTGCTTAAATCTATAGGTCAATTTGGAGGGAATGATATTTTTATAATTATATTTCTATTTTCTATCATGATTTCTTCTTTGATTGAATTTTCAAACATGTAAGTACTTTCTAGTTATCTCTTTGTCATTTTTTTTCCAGAAAAACATTTTGAATTACTTAAATTGTTTGAAATTTATTAAGACTTGCTTTGCAATCTAGCATATGATCAATTTTTGTGAGTTTTCTTTGGGTTTGGAAAAAAATCTATCTATCTATAATCTATCACCTGCAGTCTTGTTCATTAGGTCAAGCATATTGATCACATTATTTAAATCTTTACAATTAGGGTTTTGTCTGCTTACCATAGCATTTTCTGTGAGAATTATGTTAAAAGTCTTCCTGTTATCATAGTGAATTTGGTTTTCTTTTGGTTTTGCTTTGGATATTTTGGGGATGTTTTTGTATTTTTTATGTTAGTAGTACATACAAAATTAGAATTATTACATTTTCCTGGTGAATTCAACTTTATCATAATGAAGGGAGTCTCTCTTGATCGCCAATAGTACCTTTTGTCTTAAGTTCTACTTTGTGTAGTTGATGTAGCTCTCTCAGCTTTATTTTATTTATTATTTATTTGCCTGGTATACCTTTTCTACTCTTTCGCTTTCAATCTTTCTGTAGCATTATGTTTCAGGTGTGTATCTCTTATGAGCAGGATATAGTTACTATTTTTTTCTAAATTCTGTCTAGCAATCTTTTTTTTTTTTTTAATTGGAGCACATTTACATTTAATGATATGTTTGGGTTTAAATCTCCCATCTTACTTAGCATTTCCTATATCTCTCATATATTTTGTTTCTTCTTTCTTTCCTTGTTTTGGTGTCCTTTATATTGATGAGTATCATTCTGTTTTCCCCATTTATTTATTTTAAATTACATTAAAAAATAAAAAATAAATTCCCCATTTATTTACTTTAAATTACATTAAAAAATAATTCCAATACATGTTAATTTCATTGATTATCTTTCCCACAGTATATACCATTATTATTGTATGTTTCAATTCTCTGTATTCTATATACCTTCCATACTTGGTTATTGTTCTTTTATATGGCTGATATTTATTTATATTTAACCACATATTTATTCTTTCATTGCTTTTCATTCTTTCTTTGATCTCCAGCTTTCCATCTGAAATTATATTCCTTTTGTCTGAAGAACAGTCTAGTATTTTCTTTAACTGTGAACCTGCTGGTGACAATTCTCTTAGTTTTTGCGTATATGCAGTTTGTATGAGACTTTTGAAAATTTGTTATTGACAGATTTTTTTTTCTGGATCTAACTTTCTAGATGGGCAGATATTTTCAAATTTCAGCCTTAAAGATGTCATTCCACTGCCTCTAGGCTTCCATTGTTTTGTTGAGAAGTCAGCTATAAGTCTTACTGTTATCTTTCAACAGTTTTGAAAAATGCTCAACCATTATCTCCTCAGACACTGTTTATATCCTCTATTCCTTTTACTTTCCATTTGACACTCTAGTTACAAGTAATTTACATCTCCTCAATGAATCTTCTATATCTCTTACTATCTTTTCTATATTTTCCATCACTTTCCTCTCCATATTCATTGTATAGATTGTCTTCTGACCCATCTCCCAACTCATAAATTCTCTTTTCAGTTGGGTCTTATTAGCTACTAAAGTCATTTGTTAATCTAATTCAAAATTAAAATGTTTATTTTGATCATTATATATATTTTTATTTTAGGATTTATTTTTGTCTCTTTTATATTGTTTCTAGGTCTCTGTCTAAATCCTCAATTATTTCTTTTATTTCCTTGAAAAAATAACAGCATGTGTTATATATCTTCTGTCTGCCTCTCCAGCTATATCTTCATTCTATTCAAGCCTGCTGTCTCCCCAGAATCCTTATCTGCATGGGTTATATTAATGGATTTTCTTGTCCTCTGTCTTCCAGCTGTGTTTGGCTAATGGTAAACACCAGAAGACCAGAGGGAAGAAGGAGAGTAAGATTGGGTATTATTTTACCTGGTCTCTCTCTGTGGGGTCACTGTGGGCTGTCTATCCACATCCCCTAACCATAGGCTCAGCTCCAATGTTCTGATAGCTCTTTTTTCCTAATACCTCTTCAAGCCTAGAGGTAGTAAAGGCTCTTCCTTGTTAATGGCCCTAGGGTACTGGATCATCTCTATCATCACCCCCACTTTTATAAATTATTTTAAAAAATGTTTTTGATGTTTATTTATTTTTCAGAGAGACAGAGTATGAGTGGGGGAGGGGAAGAGAGTGAGAGAGAGAGAGGCAGAATTTGAAGCAGTCTCCAGGCTCTGAGCTGTCAGCACAGAGTCCAACATGGGGCTTGAACTCAGGAATGATGAAATCATGTCCTAGGCTGAAGTCAGAAGCTCAACAAACTGAGCCACCCAGGTGCCCAAATTATTTCTTTATTAAACTCTTTTCCAAATTATCATAATTTGTGCCATTTTTTTCTGATTGGAAACTTGACTGATCTAGATATCTATATCAGACTTTTTTTAAAATTTTTTATTATTCAAATATTTAGGTTCAAGGTGAATCTGTTTCTACTATCCTTTGTTTTTGCAGTTTTGTTGTTTATATTTTCTTGCTTAGCATGACTATTTTTTATTATGTGTCAATAATTATGTGTGCAAATTTTTTGTAGAAATGTATTCTTCCTTGGGGCACCTGGGTGGCTCAGCCGGTTAAACATCTGACTTCTGCTCAGGTCATGATCTTATGGCTCATGAGTTCAAGTCCCATGTCAGGCTCTGTGCTGACAGCTCAGAGTGTGCTGACAGCTTCAGATTCTGTGTCTCCCTCTCACTCTGCCCCTCACTGACTCATGCTCTGTCTCTCTCACCTTCAAAAGTAAATAAACATTAAAAAAAAATAAATGTATTCTTACTTTAGAGAGAGAGGATTTATATTTGCTTCCACCAGGAAGTTGGGATGATTCTAAGCTGAAATGGCTGGCTTATCTACTTCTGAGTCATCTTTTTTCTTTAGCCTATCAACAGTGAGAGGATTTACCATTGACCCTCTTCATCTTGGGAGGTTCCAGTCTGCAATCCATTCCCTTAGTTCAGCCTCCTAGCTTCTCTCCAGCCTCTTAGAAGTTACCAAATACTTCCAGGTAAAGCAGTTGTGTCTTCTAGTTTACTTCTCGGGCCTCCACGATAGCCCAGTAGTTCTTCACTCTCTCTCTCTCTCTCTTTTTTTTACTTCTCCCCTTCTTTCCTTCTTCCTTTTATTTTCCCTTTCCTTTCTTTCTCTTCCCTTCTTTCCCTCTTTTCTTTCTTTTTGTCTTTTTTTTTAAGCTTCCCCAGTTATCTTCAATAGGAAAATTAGTCTGAATTTTCTAGGTTATCTAGTTTGCCATTTTCAAACTTGTCTGGGTCAACTAACTCACTAAGGTCATATATCTAGAATAGCTCAGATAAGGCTGGCTACAAAAAACTCTTCTCTTTTGTTTTGCACTAAACTGTCCTTTACCCTAACTGAAGGAGAAAAAATAACAACAAAGCAACAATGACAAAAACCAGAGTATTTGAAATTGAACCAGAGTTTTGTATTGTTAGCTACAGAGGCCAAAATATTTTTTCTTAATACTCAACTATGAATTTCTAAAGGATGTTCTCTAAATCTTGTTCATCTTTTTATCTTCAGAACCTAGCACAGTAAGTGTTCAGACAGTATTTGTTTAGTTAAAAAAGAATAGGTAAAGAGATAAAACATATACAATGGAAGTAGGGACCATTTCTACATGGACCAGTAGGCTTCTCAGCCTAAAACCCCCCTAAAAAGTATATTGTAGAGTATCTTCTCTAATTTTCCTTTTCAAGATAGTTTTTAAATGGTATGAGTGAAAAATGCCTTCAAATTCAGGATTCCATTCTCAGCCCCTCCAAGTCTTGCAAGAAATTCTCAAGTTCAACACTGGTCTAGCTTCTTTCCTGGGCTGTAGAGGACTATTGGACGATGGACTGGTGCAGGCTACCAAATGGACCCGCTCAAGGCAATCCAGTTTCAACATGCCCTGAACTAAATTCAGTGTCTCTTGTCCCCTTTCTAGTTACTTTTCTTTCTCTTTGTTTACTACCCCAATTGGCAACACTGCTTCCTCACAGCTGCCTGTACTAGATTCCTAGTGTTCATCCTTTATTCCATTCTACCTCCAAATTACCAAGTTTGATGAATTTGGGTCCTAAATATTGCTCATATTTGTTCCTATCCGGGATATCTTCACTCCAATTGCTTTAATGTGGCCCCTCATGACTGTTCACCTGGAGTTCTTTACTGGCCTCTTAATTGATCTCACTTCCATTCTCTCTGGACCATCCTCCATAGAATGATCTAACATTGACATTGCATTGCTTAAAACTCTCTGTGTTTTCCTGTCATCCACAGGCAATCTCAGCTCCTTGCCACAGTTTGAAAAATTTTTTATAACCTGGCCCCTGCTTACCTCTCAAGCCTCATTCCCACTGTTCCTTTTTTTTGAATTTCATGGTCTAAAATTACCAAATATATTATGCTTCTGAGCATTTCTGTTATTCCTTCGGAATTTCTCTTCCTTGCCTCACTTTTTCACCAGTTTAATTTGTGCTCTTTCTTTAAGAATTGGCTTCTCTAGCTTCCCTAAGCTATTCCAAATGACCCTTCAGTGTGCTTTCATGGTAGAGTTCAAACATAAAACATAATCTACTATACTGAAAGAATGGTGTTTTTATCTCACTTTCACTTACCTGTGAGAAACTTGAAAGTGCTTCAGGTAGTGACAGTACTTACTAGGTCCTTAATAACCTTAATAGGTCCTCAGTTCTTCATCTTGAAGAATTTATTTGAATAATAGTCTTTAAGATTAATCAAAATCAGAATGCACATTGTCTAAGTGTCTTGGTTATTGCACTAGGTGGTTTGTTGTATTGTTTCTTGAGTTTTATTTTGTCTCTTAATGTTTAATACTATTAATATACATTAATATTATATTTTAAATGTCTGCTGTATTTTCCACTTCATTAATCTCAACTTGTTTTATTATTTGAAAAGCTTATTTTTCATATAGCCCTACAGGCATATTGAGAGTGAGCTCTCATTTTCTCTTTTTAGAACCCTCACATATTTTCATGATCTCGTGGTCTGTGAGTTTGAGCGCCGCGTCGGGCTCTGTGCTGACAGCTCAGAGCCTGGAGCCTATTTCAGATTCTGTGTCTCCCTCTCTCTCTGACCCTCCCCCATTCATGCTCTCTCTCTGTCTCAAAAATAAATAAATGTTAAAAAAAAAAAAAGAACCCTCACATATTTTGATGTTTTTTCTATCCTCCTACTCCATAGGAAGAGACTTATGTTTCTTTTGGAGCTCCATTTATTAATGTGTTACCTTTCTTATTAGTGGCATTGGAACCTACATTGCTTTATGTCTTCATTTATTCCACATTTTAACTAATTCCTTATATTTGTGTCCTGGAACCATTCCTCTGATTCCTGAGAGTAAAACCCTTCTTGCAGCAGAAAGGAGAAATTCCCTTGTTGATTATTCCAGTTGCTGAAGCAACAGTTAGTCTTATTCTCCCTGTCATCAGTTCTGGGGATCACTGTCAACCTTCTTGACTTGGTATAAAAATCCCAATGTCTCTTGCCTTTCTGACTGACAATAATGTCAGTGCCTGTCACCAGTGGTTTGAAGAGGTAACAAGAACTAAAAAGGAGTAGATGACATTTACAATTTCTTTGCTTCTATTTGGTTTCATTGCTTTATATTCTTTTAACTCATAACCCTCAAAAGACAATAGAAAAGGTCACTAGCGCAGTGTATGGCAGTTCAGAAACTAGTAACCCGGCAGACTGATGTTCCCTCTACTGGTTTACTCCTTGTGGAAGATTGAACTTTCCAAAAATTACCCCAGCCATATTTCTTACCCTCTATGCTATTTTAGCACCTTTCAATTTCCCCCACTAAGAAGCAAAGTCTGTGTTCTCTCCCCTTAACCCTGGGTGGGTCATGTGACTACCTCAATAAGGATGACATGGTAGAAGTTACACTAAGTTCTGAGGTTAGGTTATAGAAGGCAACCTGTAATCTTGAACCTCTGAATTTATGTGTGAGAAGCCTAGCTGTATACTGGAAAGGCTGTGTGCAGCTATCACATGGAGATAAAGGGACCCCAGGTCTTTCTGTCCCCAGCATTGTGTCTTCCCACCCAAGTAACAGACGTGTAAGTGAGTGAGTGAGTGAGTGAGCCCTAAGTACATTCAATTTCCATCCTTTGAGCAGCCCTAGCTGACACGGGTGAATCGAAAGTTTGCCTCTAAATCTTGCTCAAATTGCAGACAAATGAACAAAATAAATGTTATTGTTTTAAGCCACTAGGTTTTGGAGGGGTTTGTCATACCCCTCCAAATATATATGCCAGAATATATATGCCAAACGCCCCTAGTCACCAAAGTTTAGACACAGAGCTTTGATTTGATGCATTTTTTATGAGAAAATGAAAAATTTGAGGTTCTAGATGTGCCCTCAAATGGCACAGTTGGAATGGCAAGTCAGAAGGCTTTAAACTCTTTGTGTTGGGGCCTCTGTGTGAGAACAACACAGGAGATGCTTTGTCAGAGCACTTTGGAAGCTGGAGAAAGAAAGAAGAATTAAAGTGAACCAGAAGGAAGAGAAAAATGTGACAAGCTATTCCTGATACCTCCATACAGACAGCAAGAGACTACCATTCCTTTCCTGTGTTGGTTGTATTATCACAGTCCCAATTCTCCAACAAAGTGTTCACTGATGTACAGGAGAACAGAGAGCTTTACTTTTCCTAGTGCATGATTCTTCCCATAGAGAAAGAAGACCTGTCCCTGTTTTCTCACTTGCCACTTTCTTTTTCTTTTAGGGCATCAGGCCTCAGTAATCAGAAGAAAGGTACGGGTGACTGTCCATGGTGCTGGTCTAGGATTACTGTGTTTTTTGAACGTCTCTTGTTCTTGACAGGCTTTATGCATTCACAGGAACTCAAATCTAAGGATTCACCATTTATAATGACAAAGGCATCCTACGTTCCTAGATGACATGGGATTTGTCACTAGGTTTCATATATTTGTTGTAGGATATAAAAACAATCAAAAATGAAGACCACCACTTATTCATTTCTTTATTTTAATACTTTAGAGGTGTGTGTCTGTCTGTCTGTCTGTCTGTCTATTGTATGTGTATTTATTCTTTTCAAAAGAGCAAAGACTAAAACAGCCCTCCTGGAGGGTTTTGAGACATTTCACTCACTGACAATGTAGCATTCCTTATACTGGACTCCCAAGTATGCTTATCAGAATTTTCTTCTGGGTATTCCATTGGATATTTTTGTTCACTGTTACTGGATGTAGGCATAGGCATTCTATGTGTCTTGTAAAGAGGAGGCTGGGAACACTTTGGTTAGGGAACAAGGCCAGGATCCAGGACATACAGTTGGAGGGTCAGTTAGTCTACCTTCTTCTTTCCTCCCTCATATCTTCCTTTCCTCTCATATTCTCTCTTTCCATGTCCTTTTACTGCTGTTCAAGACCATGTCCTGGGATGGAAGTGGAGGTAAAAGGAGAGTGTCAATGACAAGGTCCTGAGGGAGCAGGAGGATAGGCTTCTACCTCCCATTATGTTCCACAGTTACCAAGGTGGCAGCTGTGGTGAGGTAGTAAGGAAGACTACATCTAATGACAGACCTGGGTTCAAATCTAGCCTCCTATGTTTGATTGCTATGTAACAAGTCATGGAGTCACTTTTTTCTCATCTGTAGAGAGATAACATACAGAGAATTGTGAGGATTAAGTGCAACAATGTATTAGAAAGATTTTTGTAAAGTATAAACACTCTACTAGTGAAAGGTTGCCCTCTCTTGGTGGGGCCTCAAGGAGCCATAAGAAATGGTGAAGAGGGGTGGCTCCTGGGTGGCTCAGTTGGTTAAGTGTTCGACTTCGGCTCAGGTCATGATCTCACCGTTTGTAGGTTCAAGCCTCATGTTGGGCTCTGTGCTGACAGCTCAGAGCCTGAAGCCTGCTTTGGATTCTGTGTCTCCCTCTCTCTCTGTCCCTCCCTTGCTCACGCTCTGTCTCTGTCTCTCAAAAATGAATAAGCGTTAAAAAATTTTTTTTTCTTTTTAAAAAGAGATGATGAAGGGGTGAATCTAAGAGCTACTGAAGTCTGTGGAAATGAGGAAACAGATGAGAAGAGAGAAATCCCCAGAGGTAGAGGATGCCCACACCAGAGTTCCTGGCAGCTGGGTCTTATGGGGCTGACCCAGTAGAGGGAAAAGGAAGGCTTACTTGGAGGTGTGCATGTGTGAAAACCGGGTCAGCACACACAGCTAAGAGCTGAGGGGGAGAACAGTTACATAATGGCAGCCATGTACCCAATACTGGCTAAATGCCAGGCATTGTGCTTTACATGCTCATTTAGTTCTCAAAACAACTATAAGGCAGGTGCTGCTAGTATCTTCATTGTAAAGAGAGAAGAATGAGGCTCTGGTAGGTACAAGAAATTTCTTAAAGTCTCATGGCTGGTTAATGGCAGAATATGGACTCAAATCTAGGTTTTTCAGACTCCATAGCCCCAGCCAGCAAGACAGAGATGAGGTTTTGTTTTTGTTTTAATGTTGTTGTTGTTGTTGTTGTTTTATAATAAGAAAGAGAGTCAGAAACCCACTGTAAGGCAGTCACCAAAGCAGAGTTCAAAGAATCAGGGTGAGCAAAACAGAGTGGGTGGAGAACAAGTCAGAAGGTCTGGGCGAGCAGAGGCAATGTGCATTCCTGTGCAATAGTTCGGGGTGGGCTAGATGCATTCACAGGGCCATGGACAGAGCAACCTCTGATAGCCCATTCTTACATGAGGACTAGGAAGTTTTCACCTTGGGTCCACCTGTGGCTCTTGTTCTTCTCTTTTCACTGCAATGAACAGAACAAGTGAATGGGATAGACAGCATTCACCAAAGTGTGTTCCATGGTACATGAGCTCTGTAGGATGGATATGGATATGTCTTAGAAAGAAGGGTCAATTAAATTCACTTCAATTTAATGCATTTATTGATCACCCACAACAGGGCTGTGAACTACCAATTCAACCATGAACAACACAGGCCAAGTCTCTCAGAGCTTGTAGACGAACGGCCAAGTAAGTTTGGGAAATATTACACTGAAAAGGTATAGGGTCCTTCACTGCAAACATTTCAGGGATTTTTTTATGATAACAGGTTTTGTGACTTTATGAGAGTGGTTAGAGTATGCAAGGATCCCCCAAAATATCTGACCATGCAATCCTCCTTTATTTGTCATAAGGTCCCTTGAGGTCATGGGGGTGCTATTGTGCAGCCCGAGCTCAGGGGCAAAGCAGGAGCAGGTGGAGAAAGAATGACAAGCACCCCTTCCACCTTCCTTCATTTCACCACAATATTGCTAGTGTGCCCCAAGGGAGGGTGGGTAACATTTAAGCACTAAACATGGCATCCAGGTGATGCAAGTTATAGGGGATAGTGGTTCCATTTGTGGATACCAAGGGATGGTTACCTCTCTACGCTGAACTCTGATGAAGTCAGGGGCACCCAGAAATTTCAGTAGGCAAGCCCAAAGGGGTCAGCAGGGTTGAGGTTCTCTCTGGACCACTGATGTTGCAGGAGAGGGAGGCATAGGGTATGGTGACTGGGGAGGGGGAAGTCCCTTCCCTCTAGGCTATAAGAGAGAGGGAGTAGGATTTCTTGTCAGTCTTGTGGGAAGACCTAGATGGCAGCTGTACCAACGTGGGTGGGAGGGTACAGCATGTCCAGTCTTGTGGATATAAACAGAAGCGTTCACTTGAGCCAGCCATGGGGTTTTGTATGCCAGCATCAAAGTTTATCACTCAGGCAAACAAGCCAGAGGAAAAGAGCTGACAAATGGCTAGCGTTTTGTTTTTCCTTCCCCAGGAAGACATTTTGGTCTTAGTTACCCTCTGGGTTTTTCCTCTCTGTCTCTGATCTCTCGCTCTCACGCAATGTTCCCTGCACAGGCGTTACATAACAGCCGGGACTGCAGGGAACACCTATACAAGAGGGCATGACAGTTAGACAATGGGCAGGCAGAGGCTGCCCTGAGAAAACGGAGTCATTCATGAGCTGTGTGAGAGGCGGCTCTGTTCCCAGCTTGGCTCACTGGGAAATGAAGTGTGCTGGAGACAAAGAGGGGAACTTTACACTCGCCCAATTTTCCCACAGTGGCAGGCTCACAGGAAAACAAGGCACTAGTTGGCTTAGAGGAGAAAAGGCAACCATATCCATAGACTTTGCTTTCTCTCTCAGATCACTGTCTTGTGCCAAAACCACAGAATAATCTCCCAGCAAGGGAACAGCAAGGCTAACTTGGGGTGAGCCTAACCGGCAGAAGCCAGAAGGTACATATGGCTCTGCCTTCTACTTCTTTCTGTTTTCCTTACTGCTTGATGGGTTTTCATTTCTGAATCAGCTTATATTTCACCTCTGTACTAGCTTGCCAATCTGAAGGGAAAGAATGTTGTCAGCCAAGATGATTACTCTGAGAAAGAAATAACAAGATCTTCTCAAAGTGCAGGGTGCTAAGCAGAATCAGGGTGCACGTTCCTCTATATAGGCACCAGCTCACCCATTCGTAGGTGCTCTTTAGCTTGAGGACAGAATGGCCATTGCCCCCAGGTCTGCATCTGGAGTCACGCCTGGGAAATATTTACCTGCCGGTCCAGGGCTCTTCACATGGGAATCTGTACTGCAACTGTATGTATATTGCTGCCTTGATTTATACATCATGAATGCTGGCAATTTAACCAAATAGTTATGAGTGTCCTGTATCATTTTATAAAGACTACATTTTGTGCTGAGAAGCTACCTGTATTACAACGAATAATCTTATATATTTTACAACGCCCAAACCCCAACAAAGACCTACTTATCTTGGCTTAGCTCTTATCCAACTTATCTATTTAAAGAAGTAGTGGAGTCCATAGTAGAACAATTTGACCCATGGCACAATTCCTGCCACCAGAAATTCTGTAATAATCCTCGGATGCAGAGTGGATCTTGCTGTGGGATAGGTTTTAATACTGTAAGGTATGAAGATCCCTTATTACCTACCGTGGAATGCCATCTTCATACCCAGTAGTAGAGGATTCCAAAGATAAAAAAGAGAAGAGAATCAGGAGGTGTAAATACTTCCTGAAAGATGAAAAGGCATTGATGTGATCTAGTCTGGGATAAGTGTGTCTGTAAAATAGGTCTGAGTGTGTCAGCTCAGCCTGATATGGGGAGGCTCTATCCTTCTGGGAATCAAGCCTATAATGTGAGCAGGTGTCAGCTGAGGAAAACAGTGGTTAAATTCTCTGGAATCAGACAGATGAGCCTGATTTCAAAACTCGGTACCTAGGTGACCTCGAAGAAGTTACTTTACTTTTAATTCTTCAACTGAATTAATCACAGAGGGCACCGAAAGACTGAGTGGATATGCTGGGGGAGTTTAAGGAGGCAGGCTATAGGACACTCCCTCTCCGTGGCCATTCTTAGCCACTCTATTGAAGGCAGATAATCAGAGAATAGGTAGCAGCCAATGTTTCTTTGAGCATTTATCCCGTCCCAGGTACCATGCTAGATTTGAGTTACTATGGTACTCACAACAGAGTGAGGGACAGGAGGGATGAGGTGGGTTTGGTGCTCCCTCTCTGAGAATCAAGCCTGGAAGCCTAGGGGAGCATGCCTAACTGGAACAGCAGTGGCTAGAGAAGACTTTCCAGAGGAGAGGACATCTAAGCTGAATCTTGAGGAACATGTTAGGCAGGTGAAGAGTAGGGTGCACTCAGGCAGAAGGAGTAGAGCACGCCAGAGCGTGGAAGGCAGGAGAGCCTGCGCGTTTGATGAACTGCAGTGGCTCCCGTGGCCATTGGTAGAGGTGGCGAGATGGGATGTGGTGAGTAGCAACGGAGATGCAAACAGGGGCCCGATCTGCACAATATTCCTAATTAGCTCCAAGATGCCATTTCTCCCTTAACCATGCCTTCAATAGAGATTTTACTGCCTCAAACATTTACTGATGTTTTAATCCTTCAAACAGAATGGTAATGCAGAGAAAGCTGATGTTTTCACATCAGCAGTTCCTATGAATACCTTTTTCTTTCCAGTTTGAAGAGAATTCTTCGGGTAATTAAGTTTATGGGTCTGTAACTATTTACCTTCTTCCTAGACCATTGAAATGGATATTTGTTGAAAAAGTTACTTTTCATCAAATTTATCTAGATTATTCATTGACAAGTCTATTGACCACAGGTACGTTTCAAAAAGGCCTCACCTTTTAAGCTTAGCTGCCATTGTTGAACTATTACTATATGCCTGGCACTGTGCTGACTGCTTTTGAAATGTTTTTATTCAATCCTCACAGCAAATCAATGAGGAAGATGGTGCTATTATTTCTCTTATGGGTGAGAAAAATGAGACTTGATAAAGTAACAGCTTATAAATGGCAGAACTGGGATCCCATCTGTTTGATTCCAAAATTGCTAACCCTCACCAGTTCTCTCTCTCCACTACTATTTAAAAATAGTTTTGAGAACAACCTAAAGCAAGGTGGATGCGAGTTGCTTCACATATTCTGACCATCTTCTTAGGCCAGGAAACAATTTTTTTCTTTGCAGAACGAAAGCAGCAAAGCAGTGAACATCCAGTGAATGTTCCAAGAAGTGATGGGGGAGATCCGAGGTCAGCAAAGAACTTCTTCTCCCCACCATGTGAAAGCCTGAGTCAATATACCTCTCAGGGGGGCGCCTTGGTGGCTCAGTCAATTGAGCACCCTACTCTTGATCTCGGCTCAGATCATGATCTCACAGTTTGTGAAACTGAGCCCCTTGTGGGTCTCTGTGTTGACAGGGCGGACCCTGCTTCGGATCCTCTGTCTCCCTCTCTCTCTCTGCCCCTCCCCTTGCTCAAGAGTGTGGTATCCCTCTTTCTCTCTCTCTCTCAAAATAAATAAATAAACTAAAAAAATAATAAGATACCATTGAGAAATTTTAATGCCAATTTCTGTAAAACCTCCATTCTCTAAAGTATGGACATTAGTTAATAAGTGTGTCGATATTGCTTCATTAATCATAACAAATGTACCATATTCATGTAAGATGTTATCCATAGGGAAACTGGATAAGATACATGTGAGAACTCTGCACTGTCTCTGTAATATTTCTGCAAATCTAAAACTGTTGTAAAAAATAAAGTTTATTTTTTAAAAAAGCAAAAACAGCTTGTCCTACAAAGCCACATACATATTCCAGAAGACTTTTTACTCTTAGAAGCTTTCAGCAGTAAGTGATATATTCTACTTAAGATTATGGCCTGGATTACACTGAGCAGTGTACTATTAATGACTGAGCAGTGATTATTAATGACTAAAGTTTAGTGCAGAAATTCCAAAATTGTACACTGGAGTGTTTGTGTATGTCTAAATCTTGCAATGTGTGTACCAGTGATTCCTAATGCTTTTAAAAAAAAAAAAATTTATAGACAAAGCATGACTGACGAAAAATGTGTGTCACATACTTTTTAACTTTCTTATCTGTTTCTTTGGGAATTGAACTGCATTTTGCTGACTCAGACCCCTCTGTCTATCCTTTAAAAGCTGTTGAATTGCAGTCATACTGCCTGGGGTTAAAGAGGAGGCTTCCAAAGGGCTAACCTCATGAATACAGGTTAGTAGTCTGGCTAGTCTTTTTACTCCACTACTTAGTAGGTTCAAGAAAGTGTTTTCTGGTACTAAACATCCCCCTTGGGAGCATGGTTGGTGCAGCCTCCAAGCTTTCACTGGGCTATCTGCTCTGCCGTAACCAGATTAAGGAAAGCATGTTTTATGGAGAATCCAGTTCCCTTGGTCAAGATTATTCAACTTCACAATACTCATCCCCACTCTCCAGGTGGAGATCAGAAGGATCCAAGGAAGGACGCTTCTTGTCTGAGGTTGTATGGCCAGGGAGGAGGAGGCCAACAACTGGGCAGAGGGAGAAAGATACTTGAAAAGGCTCACTTTCCAAGGCCCCATCCCAACCACACCACTACTCTCTTTTTTTAGATAGCAACGTAACAAGGCACATCAACATGAGTTTAATTATTATCCAGAAAACCAGCAGAGGTAGATGAGCTCCTTCACGGAGGCCACTGGATTCCAGGAGCAGGGATATTTATCCCTCCAGACTGGGAGGGTTTGGCCATATGAAAGGAACCAAGCTTTACTGATTTCAGACACACGTGTCACTTCCTAGCCAAAGGGCATCCTGAAGCAGAGTGAGAAACAAAAAGCTTCCCTGAAGAAAAGGATTAAGACCTCAGGTTGGTTCAATTCGAGGGCAACTTATTACTTTCACAGTGTGGTTACATGCAGTACTTAGTAAAAGTAGTTCTCAGGGTATTTAGTTTTCCTCGCCACTGCTATGGTGCTTGTAGGGTACCCTCATAAGTTCCTTCTCTTACCAGGATTCAGAGGCCTATTGACGAGTCCTTCTATGGATTGGGATCTAGAAATCCAATTCCTTCTTTGGTTTGTGCTTTATCAGAATGCCTATGCAAGAAATATGTAGCAAAAATGTGCTCTCCATCTTCCTGGAAGGAGCTATCTATCAACAAAATCTGGCACCAAGGCTATCAAGAGTGAGAAAAAGTCAAACAGCCACCCAGACCCCTTGGCTTGTGAAGGGCTCCCTCCAGGATTAACAGGGAAAGAACTGAGGGCCAGGAGAGGGGACTGAGCCCGAGATTCCAATTCAGCCTTTCACACCTAGGGCAATCTCACCTACCAATGAAGGGTTCTGCATCCTGGAACCACTCCCTCGCCCTTTCTGTGATAGAACAAGCAAAAGGTAGACATGGTCAGCCATTCTTCAAAGCCAGAATCAGCCCCTGGGAAGTCTTGTGCTTTCCTAAAATGATGTAGGAAAATTAAGGGAAGCCAGTAGATTCCAGGGACTTACCAAGGTTTGGGCTAGGGCTTAAGGTCGCACAGCCTCTGTGTGACCAAGCTGTATCTCCAACACAGTTCTATCTGACTCCAAAGTTCAGGCTTCTACTTGTAAATTTGCGCCTGGCTGGGGTGTGGTCAGCTAAGGCTGTGAAGGGGACAAGAAGGGAAGCCCGGTGAATAGATAGAAAGGTATAAACTCCCGAACATTGTTGACACTACACAGCTGGGACCTCATTTAAGATATAATTATAACTGTGCTAAAAAGTCAGAATTTACACTTAAAAGCTCTAGTGCACTTGCCACCGAGTGTTTCTAACTGTCTGGTACAGAAAGAAAAAAGTAGAGCCCTGAGAATTCAGGTTATTTCCCCAAGTCACTGACACATCAAAGGAAAAGATCTTACAAGTCCATTTAGGTGGGTTAGGGCTGAGGGACTTGCCCGAATCCCTAAATAGAAATAAGTATTGGTCATGAGAGCGGTGTGGTCAGGCCCTTTCTGGCCACAGGGTCCCCTCAGACTTGTTTGGCTCTGGTGTCTAAGTAGCCAAAGTGAATTATTCACTTCGGAGGCTGAAAAACACCCACCTCCCCCAGATTGTCAAATGGAGTTTTCCAGTATAAAATGTCTTAGTCACTTGGAATCAGGCCAAAGTAAACTCCTAGTGCTGACCCACCCATACGTCTGAACTGGCTGGAACGGGAGAGAGGGAAATCCCAAAATAAATGCAAAAGCAGCTTGTCAGCTTGCGACTGGGCCTTCCCCTCCCCGGGGCGGGTCTGCTCCAGGTGAGACAGGACCTGAGGAAAGCTGGGGGCAACGCACAGGTCCCGGACAGGCGGTCAGTGGCATCTCTGTTCAGTTCCAGGCCCGAGGGGAGCCGTGGCTTACATAACAGTCTGGCAGGGGTTGCAGCCAGGCGGAAACACGCGGGTTTCCAGCAGTGTATAATCATCTTTGATTTCTCTGTTTGTTCAGCAGCTTTTATGTGGTGGGGGAGGAGGAGCAGGATTCGGACACACTGCAATCTTCTGTTTCCTTCTGCTGAGCAAACAGCCCCAAACAGATCCCCGTGGCCAGGGAATTAGCAATTGCCACACAGGCCTTCCCCAGGAGAGGAGCTGCACTGGAGCCTGGTCCTGGCCTCAGAAGGCTGGACATCCATCTCAGGTCAGGCCCTCACCGGGCGCACATGAGTCCGATGGGCTACCAGGAGGCAGGGGTCCTGGTTGCTGGTAGTGCCTGACATTGTGTGCCTTCTTGGCTGTGCAGGTGACAGTGTCCTGCTCTGATTATGCAGGTCACTGTGTCCCATGTCACGTCTATCCAGAAAGGTAGCTTTTCAGGTCCTGTGCCTTGCTAACCAATCTCTCTCTCCCTCCCTCTCTCTCTCTCTCTCTCTCTCGCTCTCTCTCTCTCTCTCTCTCTCTCTCTCGCGCGCGCGCGCTCTTTCTCCCTCTCTCTCTCTTTGCCGTCACTACTGTGTATGTACCAGGCTGATCATTCTAGGATCCTGGGCACATGGGAGAAACCGATGTGGACAGTGCCATTTCACTTAATAAAAACACAAATTTCCAGCATCTTTTGGTCCTTATTTGCCTGGAGTTGGGTAGCAACTATCCCCTTTAGAAGGAGCACGTACTGTCCACTGGCTGTAGTTCCCACTGGTCCCTATTGTCTTGCACCCGGGGGTCTCTTCATTGACATATTTGACTTTACTGGTGCTTGCAGGCATGTTTTAGGATAAATTCTCTGCTTTATCTGAACTGTAATGATTTGATATTATACTCATCACTTGCCTCTCTGCTTCTCCCAGGAGACTGTGAGCTTCTTGAGCAGGGGCCCAAATTGATCGTTCATTCATTCATTCACCAACTGTCTCTGGAGCACTCATTTTGGGCAGAGCGCCAAGTGCTAGTCATTTTGTTAGGAATAGAGTATTCACTATGGGGCTCCCCATGCCTGGGACCTAGCACATGTTCTCCATACACATTTAGATTAAATTAATGCATGACTAATTTTTCCTCATGTAGCCTGTTGATCTTGGCAGTGTGATTCTGTTACCAAATAGTGCCCATGCTCTCAACCTTATGAGAAGCTTTTACTGATAGGGAACACCTTGTTTTGCAAGTAATTTGCATGAACTTGTGCAATGTTGCCCTCAGATATTTCCTTTGTATTCAGTTATCTTCTAATCCCCAGCTTGCATCTCTACCTCAATTTTTGCCACTCCCTACCCCATCCAGCCACGCTGAAGTGCTTATAGAATGTCTCTGCGCTCACTTCACTCCTGGGGCCTCCAGACCTTTGCTCCCACTGTCCTCTCAGTCTGGAATGCCCTTTATCATGTCCTTTGCATCCTTAGCACTGCTCCTGGCCAGCTCCCAGTCAACTCTTAAGACAGCTCAGATACCATCTTCCTTTGGATCTCCCTAGGTGGGGATAGGGGACTCTCCTCACTGTTCTCATTTTCTATGTGGATCTTTTATGAGTTGGTCTCCATGACTGTGCTGATAGCCCCCTGAGGACAGGGACTGGCTCTTTTCATCCTGAATTCTCAGTCAAGTACACAATAAGAACTTTATATGTAGAGTCATGCTTATAAAGGAACCCTAGGCTGACTCAGTGCTTGTTTTCATGGCACATCAACGCATACGCACCCTCAACTTTGACATTTCCCTGCAGAATTCACATTCCTGGCCAAGGATTCAATAGGATTCTTGCTTTGTACAGAGCCTAGCTCTCTGTTGACATGTCATGTCCTTTCCCCATTGTAATTACTGCCCTTGCTCTGTGTATTTTTGCAAGCTTTCAGTGTTTGAGTACATGAAATTCTTTTGCTCTTCATATGAAAACAATGCCATCTGTTCACTAAATGGGAATTTTGGAAAGCTTCAGAAAAGCAACCAGGTTTTTGCTATAGAACAGCTGCAAAATACCTCAATGAGATTCTAGGTGGGAGAAAATTAAGGTCATGACTGGAAAGACTGAGTTCTGAGTTTCATGTGATTTTTTTTTTTTTTTTTTTTTTTTGCCACGTTCTTATCTTTCCTCCAAGATCTGTTTCAACGGGACCTATACCCCAATGAAAATTAACATCCTTCTTAACTCTCAGTCTGGGAGTCCCCAGGGTGAAAATAGTCTCTGGGAACTCCTGGATCAATCCTATGTATTAAACACCCACAAAGCACTTGTGCCTACTGTATACACACCTGCTGGCAGGCACTATAAGACATTCAACAAGGCTTACCTTGTAGGTGAGTTAAAGAAGAGGCACATGTGCAAACCACAGTGGCAAGATGCAAATGAGTGGTGTGATAAGAGTCAAGCCAATCGCTGTGCAAAAGCAGGAGGGGTAGTTCATTCTGGTGTCACTCCCTGTTTTAAGACCATTCACTGGTTCTGCATTGTTCTCAGCATGAAGGTCATCCAGATGCCTTTCTAAGGC
This sequence comes from Puma concolor, assembly GCF_028749965.1. NCBI lineage: Eukaryota > Metazoa > Chordata > Mammalia > Carnivora > Felidae > Puma > Puma concolor. The sequence goes on from NC_141683.1 coordinate 44,068,661, forward strand.
AGGCAAGACTTTCTGTGATCCAGGTCCTGGCTATCCCCTCAGCCCTCTTCTTCTCCTTGGTGCTTCCCCTGATCCACATTCACACTCAGTGCTCCATCTTCTGGGACTCTTGTCCCCAAATGAAGCATAATTTTTTGTCTCTCTTGGCATCAGCAGTCTTCTTTGCCTACAATGTCCTCTGCTTTTTCCACCCCAATGATTAGAGTCAACTGAAGTGCCCAGTCCTGGAAAGACCTCTCAGGCTGCAGTACCTACGTTTCCTCTCTGCAGGCCTGGAGCATTCTACACACACCTCCCTTTTCTCCATCAGAGCTTTTTCTACCAGACTGTGAGCTTCCTGGGGACAAGGCCCAATTCCCATCTCTATAGCCTCAGAGGAACAAGAAGGTAGAAGAAACCTAATAGATATGGATTGAGTATCTATCAAACATTCGTCTTGTTGTATGCACATTGTGACAATCAGAGAAATCTGTATGTGGGAAAATCCTGAGAAATGAGTTTTATTATAATTGATGGAGAAAGGGAAAGGATATTTCAAATTGATAGAACAACTTATCTAGATATATTTCAAAGGGCTCAGTAAATACTCATTGTTGGCTTGGCAGAATCTTACAAAGTTATCCTTACCCTCTGATGCAACCATTTTACTCCTGAGTATTTATTTACCCAAGAGAAATAAAAACACATGTCCACAAAAAACTTGTACAAGAATGTTTTTGGAAGCTTTATTCATAGCAGCCCCAAACTGAAAACAACCAAATATCCATCAGTAAGAGAATGGATAAACAAATTATGGAATACTTATGGCATACTACACAGCAATAAAAAGGGGAAAAACTAATAATACATGGTAAAACCTGGATTAATATCCTGAACATGTTTAGTTTAAAAGCCTGGTAGATACAAAAGAGTGCATACTAAGTGACTGCATGTATAATGAAGTTCAAGAACAGACTGTTCAGTGTAAGGAAACTTTAACTCAGCTAAAACAAAAACAGAACAAAACAAAAACATTTCTTGAGTACCAACCATGTCCCTGGCACTCTTTTGGGTTCTGTTTGTGTTCCCAGTATGGCAGGGGATACATTAGAGCACAAAACAAACAAAAATCCCAGCCCTGTGATGTTTACAACCTCCAGCCTGACTTAAGGTGTTCAAGGCAAAACGACAAGCTTTTGCATTGAAGCTGTTGGCCTCCCTCAAGGGCTTGTCAATGCCAGAGCTGATGAGTGCTCAAAACTCTTAACCACGTGATTTGGGTTGCAGTGGCATTTTGTTAGCAGTACTTTGAAACGTTCTAATGATGTTTGCCTTACCTAGTGATAAGCAGGTATGTGCAGAGGGGAGGGAGCATAAGGCTTGTTTTATCTCCGAGCACAGACATTAAGGACTGTGGGAAAGAGTGCTGTGGAAGGAGGTCCCCTTCTGGGGGCAGACTCTATGCTGGGAATACAGTGCAGACTCGGTACCAGAGGAGGCCGAGGGGAGGAGGGCCAGTGTCCAGACATGCAGGTAGAAGAGATGGACGGGTTGGCTGCCTGTTTGGTTCGTTCTTACCAGCAGCTGAAATCAGGAATTGAAAACAGAGCCATGTAGCAAAGTGCTTTGTGGCAAAGCAAAACAAACAAACAAACAAGCAAACAAACAAACAAAAACCCACATTGTAGTAGAAAGCCAAAAATGCTCCGAAGTAGAATGAAGAAACAAATGTGCAAGTGGCCATTTTTCATAAATGAATCCATTTAGATTGGGATGAAAAAAATCGATAAGCTTGTTTTTGATTTTGGTTTGATTTGGGGCAGATGCTTAGCACAAGAAATTTGGGGATATTTTAAAAATGAGCCAATCGATGACTTATATTACTAGTAGTAAAGTACCATTGCAAAACATGCTGAAGGATGATGCTTTCCAGTTTTGGGGGGAAAGGTGCATCACTTAAGGAAGCTATCATGTTCATAATTTTGACAATGAATGGTGCAGAGGCCGGCAGTGCTGACCTAGTCTCAAGCAACAAAGGGAATGTGCCCCTGCTGACTCATACCCAGGCCAGTCCCCACCTGTCTTCCAGACACTGCTCAAATACCTCCCAGGTCTTCACCAGCTTTCCTCCCTCTGTTTATTAATGTCCCAGTGGGGCCTGTCCTGATGAATGGGGGGATAGAATGGAGGACACAGTTCATGGAACTCAGGACAAATCATATGCAATTCCCAACCTCTTTATAACTTTTATTCTCTAGCAAAGGTCAACAGACTGGAAAACTAAATGCAGGAAGAGCACCATAGGGAGTTAAAGGAACATGACGGTGCCAGTTATGTGCTGTGTAACTTGTTGGCTTTCTCATTGTTGGCATTTCCCACAGTTCCCACTTCCTACTCATACCTTAAAGGAACTGTTGGAAAGATCCAAAAGAACAATTGGAAGGATAGTCCAGGAGAAGAGAGTAGATTGAACTTTTTCTCTAAGAACTTCCCCTCAAGAACCCTTGAGTAAGGCCCCTTCAGCTCACCTTTGTAGCCCTCAGCAACACTCTGTGGGGAGGGAATGCAGGCTTGTATGACTTGTTTTCCCATTTAAAAAGAGCCAGATATTCCTCTCAATCCTTCAGTCTTACAAACTATGGCAAAAGGAGAATAATAGAAGTAGAAATGAGCCTGTTTTGCCATTGATGAGCCATGAAACTTAGGGAATATCACCTCTCTTTTGTAAACTGAAGCAATCTCTGTCTTCCAAACCCCTCTATTCCCTCCGCAGCCCTGCAGGAAATGGAGGCCACATGCTGGCTGGTGCGGCTGCACAGCACCTTCGTGGCTTGAGGAATCAGTGTACTCCAGGTACATAAATGTGGTATTACAAGAAGTTCTGGGGCTCATAGGACACCAACGTACTTGCAGCTTCATTGAATGGCTTTCTCTCTTTTCTTTTCTCCAGTGGATGTGAATGTTCTGGCCTCCAACAACAAACAGCATGGTGAAGAGGGCAATAAACCCAAGGAAAGAAAAGAAAGAGGTCAGCAATCAAGGAAGGAGGAGCCAGTGAGCCACAAGGGACGTGTGAAACCTGGAGAGCAGAACATAAAACCACGTATGAGAAGTCAACTTTGTAAACCAAAGGGCACAATATACCTGGTTAGCTTATATTAATTATTATGCACTTCCTTGTGATGAGAGCCTCAACTCAGGTCTTTTAAAGAAAGTCTGGTAATTGTGGGTCTTTAGGATACACCTGTCACGAAACTGGTCTTCAAACTGAGAGCTATTCATAGTCCCAAAGTTGACGCCCTTCCCAATCCTAACCACGTAAGTTAGCTTGACATCTTTCTAGAAAGTGATTTCCTGGAAAAAGTACAAAAGTTGACCAGAAGTCCAGGGTTTGAGTCTTAACTCTGTTAATCACAGGCAAATCATTTACATGCAGAGACTCAGTTTCCTCATTTGTAAGTTGGGAGGATTAACACCACCCTGCCTGCCTCCTTGAGTGACTGTGCACTGAGAATCCACTGAATGAAGGTGAAGGTTGTGCCACTGAAACCAAGGTTGGCATTTCCCCATGCATTGTCTGCAGTGTTATGCCCAGGGTAGGCGTGCTTACAGGTTAAGTAACAACAGAGTGATTATAACAAATGTGGTGCTGCTCTCTACACCTGTCATCAAGAGATCAGGTTGCAAAACATAGATCTTGTTTCAGTATCTGTTTCTCTAGGTTTCTCAAGGAACCAGATCCATGGTTTCCTTTCCCCTGCATTAACCCAGACACCCGCCCACTAGGCTTGGGCCTCATACCTAGCATAGACAGCCTTCGGAGGAAGGTTTGACAGCCACTGCCAGGGCCATTATGGCCACCCTTTTTCTGCTGCATATCATGAATACGGCAATCATAGGGTCTTCTTGTAGTTGACGTGCAGTTTTCCCAGCACCTTACACTTGGGAGTACGTGCACCAGAAAGAAAGGGCTGTTTGGGGTCTTGAGTGCTTATTAGTGTAGTAATTGGAACACTCATGGTTCGTCCTGCCAAGTGTCCAAAGACACGACATTAAAAATTTTCCATTTGGCATTGGTGGCTCAGGAGGTGAGTCCTGCTGGCACATGGGCCTGGAGCGGAAGAGCTGGAGGTCACTCCGACCCCTGCTCCTAGGGCCATCACCTCCCTGTCCATGATCATCAGACTTGCATTTCCATGTGAATGAGCCAAGGGAAGAGAGTGTTTCTGAGTTTTATGGGTCTTTCATTCTTTTCTTTTCTTTAAAAAGTTGGACCAGAAACCCCAGTCCTTTCAGCCTTCTTCCTCTCCCTGGAGTCCTGCTGGTGCGCGTTACCACTAATGGGGCTTTGGGCCTTGCCAACTCAAAATGAAGGTCCGTGCTGCATCTGTGGCCTAATGAGGAACCCTGAATGGAAATGAGAATCAAATACGCATTGAAAATACTCAGTTCTCAGCCAGGTTGTCCCTCCCTCGCCCCTGGCCATCTCAGGGTCCTGAGCCCAGTGCCAGCAGAAGGTGACCTGCCAAAGTGATAGCCTGTATAGCCTGGGGAAGGGCACTCGAGTGGGATCTGAAAGCACCCTCTGAACTCATTCTCTGTCTGCTCAGCAGCTGCTGGAACCGGGGGTGAAGTGCGGGGGCAGCTGGAAATGGGAGCGGGGCTCAGGTGACCGAGCAGAATGAAAACCTGGGGGGTAGGGAGCAGGAAACCAGACATGGGGTGGGGGGGTGGGCAGCCTGAAAACCCGATATTAGGAATTTCATTCTGCTTTGAGTATTGATTGGGAAATCTTACCGGCATTTTTAGTAGAAAAAGAACAGGGAAAGGGGCATAGCAGAGAAAACATGGCCCTAGGCCTGACCCTGAGACAGATTAGTTAGCTGCAGGAACTTGAGGGAGTTCTGTCTCAGCTCCCCAGTGTATGGAATGGCGATGGCAATCCCTGCTTGATCTGCTGCCCGAGCGCATCGTAAGGACTCTGTGACATACTATCCATGGGAGGGCTCTGTCAACTGGGGGTCGGTAAATGTGAGGTATTGTTAGATTATTAAAGATCTTTTTAGGCAAGTGAATTTATTAGAATCTGGAGGTAATGAAGCTTGGTAAGCTGCTGGGAATTGGCTAGGTAGGCATGAAAGTGGGGAACCCCCCTGAAATTGTGAGGGTTCAACTAATAAAATCAACACTCAATATTAAAAGACAAGTTGTTCAGGTCAAACTGAATGGAGCAACTTAACAGTAGCCAAGGTGATATCCATGTTGTTAAAGAGCATGCCGTCAAAGGCCCATCGCCAGCATGAAAGCCTGCGGAGTGGAGCCTGGACCGTGTGTATGCGGAGCAGTCCAGGGGAAATGGCGGTGACACATTGCTATGTGGAGATGGGCAACCGGGGCTTCATTATCTTTAGACCATACACTTAGTTCCCTTCCTCAACTTCATGTTCACCAAGCCTCCTGATCACGTCCTGGACTGCATGGAGATTTCTCCCCAGCAATAAATGTGCAATCAGAGAACTTTGCGATTTTCTGTAAGAGCCAATACATTTTTTTTTAACCATAATTCTGTATACATCAGCCCCCTATGAATTTGATTTGCATAAATCATTTCCTTCTGGGTCCAATCTGCGGCACTGACATGATTGAGTTTTAGGCCTGCAAGGCTAAAGAGGAACTAAAGCTGAACGTGGGAAGATGCCCGAGGGTCTGCTAAGTTGGACAATTTCTGGATATATAAGTGGCATCTCCTAGACCATATGCCACTTCCCCCTAAAAGACAGCAGCTTTGCTCATCTGCAAGGCTGATCTGGACCAAGGTTAGGTCTGGAGGAATAGAAAGGGAGAAAGAGGTTTCAGAAAGGCCTCGTTGATAACATAGATTTGAGTGGAGCTAAACAAGCAAAAGAAGTCAGGCCCCACTGAAGCTTCCAAGGTTTAGAAACAGGGAACTGGGATGGGGGTAAGGAGGAGAGTGTTCCCGACAATACCATGAGGAGTGTCAGGTTGGTATCAGGTTGGCCAAAATCACATGGTCGTTACTTTCCCTCCCTCCCTGACTTGTGGAACTGTCACTAATCAGTATCAGCCTTCCTTCCTTCTGAGAACTGTCAAAACCTTAGAATCCTTCCCAACCTAAAACATTCCATAAACCACTCTAATAGGTCAGAGCTATAAATCGTGAGATGTTATCTTGGAGCGGATAGTCAAAGTAGTTACTCACTCAATATTAATTGGTTAATTGCTGATAATAATCTTAGGAAAAATTAGTTCAGATAAATTCTTGGCTCCAGAAAAAACTATAAATAAGAAAGAGCAGCTGACCATCTCTGATATTTAATCCCCAATAAAGACCATGATAAAATACAGAAAGCTATGATATTCCCCAGGTATGCTGTGTCTGACCATATTTCCTGTCATACTAGTGGAGGAGGAGAAAACATTTTGATGTAAGCAGAAGCTAGCAGTAAGCCCAAAATATATACAAACATTTCTCATTTAAGATCCAGTTGTCTTCCTAAATTTAGCAACTCAGGAAGCTATTATATGCTTCTCTGATAAAGATAACCCCTCCCACTGCTTCCATACACAGATCTCTGTCATTGTCTACCTAATCCAAACTAGACAGGAAGCCTTGAGTGTCTGCCCTAGACTCCTGCTGCGAAATTGACCCCAGGCTTTTCTTTCTGCCTGAATGGCTATGGTTTGTACATTTGCTTAGGAGAGATAGCAACCCTGTCTTAGCTGATTACAACAGGAATGGAGCCCCAGTCAAAGGCAATCAAGAGTGGGATGACTGCAATGCAGAACAGTCCCATGCATAGTGCCTTGGGAAGAAACTCTATCCAGCACGCATCCACCATTTTGGTCAGAGAAAATGCAATCACATCCTCGCTCGAAGAGCGTGGGAAGTGCTCACAGAGAAAGCAGGTCGCAGGAGCCACTGCAATAACTTGAATCCTATTCAATGGCTCTACTGGTCCCCTGAGTCCAATCTAGATCTATCGTGCATCCCATTCTGATGGCACTGAATCAGTATGTGAGACCCAGAATGATTGGAACTACAGAGAACCTGTCCCACCCCCTTATTTCCCTGTGAATTCCAGCAGAAAACCTCCATCACTTAAGATAATCTAGCTCTCTATTTCTCGTAATCTGAAAGAGCTGAACTAATATGCCATGTTGTGACATTCGATCTTAAAAGATTTCAGAAGTATTTTGAGAGGTCATCTGAAAATCAGAAGTTATTCTGATAATTTCACCCTACAAAATGCATCCAATATTTTAAGCCTCATCTAAAGCAAATAAATATTTGAAAAATCAAGTATATCATGAGAGACCTATACGTACTGATAGGCATTTATTTATCACAATATTCCATAAGTACATCTGTTTGGTATTTCACCACTTGGAGGAAAGAACAAAGACTTCTTAGGGAAACATGAGCAGGTGGCATGTGCTCAATATTTCCTTTGAAACGTCTATCCTATCTGTCATGCCCTTTCCATTTGTACTGGTATACCCTGGTTTTAGGACTTGACATGTCATGCTATATCTTGCCATACTGATGAAATGCCTAGTTCCTCTGATTCTAGTCTATGTGTCCTCCAATTTGTCCTGCATGCCAGTCATCCCTTAGAACTACGTTCATGTCACTTCTTGGCTCAAAATCTTTCTGTGCCTCCCTGTTTCCCATGGTGACTCATTTATAACCTTCTTTTTGGGGGCTATATCATCAAGTCTTGTTCCTTGCCATTTTATACCCTCTCCCATCCCCAGCCATCCAGTGATTCATGAAGATGCTTTACTCACTCCTTCATTTCTGCCCTCAGTCTTCATGTCACCTTCCCTTGGCACAGCATCCCCCATTCGTAAATCTATCCCATTCTATCCAAAGACTAACACGTGTCTTGTCTTCCACATGAGATCTTCTCTCATCACCTCCAACCCTCACTGAGCTCCTCCTTCAGGAACATCACAAAACTTACCTTTTTTGCTCATAGATTTGCTCTGCCTCATAGGATCACTCCTTTTCTGTGTGGGCCAGTTTTAGCTCCTGGAATAGATGGTAAGCTCCTTGACTTTGAGCATGAGAAAACTATTTACTTGTTGACATTGAATAAATAAATATCCTGAATGTTACCCATCACTCTCCAAGGCAGCTTTAGGAAATAAGATTGCATTAGGAATGGCATTTTACTAAAAGAGAAAGTGGAAAATTTGTTTTATTCTCTTATGGCCAGTGTTCAGCCTGAAAAATAAAAACTACTGAGACAATCTTAACTCCAGAAGGGCTACTACAATTGCTGCTATTAGCTATAAATAGAATCTCTAACAAAAGCATGCATGGGACACTGTGCTATTAGGAAACAAGAATTCCCAGAGACCAGACATTTGGAATCAGACTGTGTGCTAGAAAAAGCGCTGGACTGGGGTCAGGCAGTCTGAGCAACCCTGGATTTGCCACTCAATAGCTGTATTGCTTTGGTGACATCCCTTAACTAAGCATCACTTACCCCAACTGGAAATAGAGCATGTCAGAGCAGGGACCTCTGAGGTTTGCTCAAACACTAAAATCCTGGTGTTTGTTGCCATGCCTAGGCATGATTTCACATGAAGAAGGAAACACAGGGTTATTTTAGAAAGTGATTTGAACTATGCAGTCTAATTTAGAGTACTGCCAACCTTCTGTCCTCAGCTCTTGGTCTCCTATCTGGCTAGGAAAGTAGCTTCCCGGGTAACCCAGGGGGAGGCCTGAGTTTAGCCCCACCCTTGACTTTGCCATAATGTTTCCAAACTACTAACTAGTGTCTGTAAAACTTGCCAGTTGGCTTGTAAAATGTTCTTATCAATGTGCTTATTTCCTTTCATTTAGTTAACCTTGAAGTTGGACCCAAATTTGTTTTGCTACTTTCATTCCTAGCTGAGCATTGAGCAAGTTAAGATTCTTGGAGGCTTCTATTTAACAGAACCTGGATTTTTCCGTCCTAGGCGCTGCCTCCTGCCTCCACAGTGAGCTCCTGCCAGTTTGGGCCATAGTCTCTCTTCTTTCCTCTAGCTAACATTGCAGAACATCTCCGTCAACTATAATGCCATAGCCACAGCGTTTAAACGGAGTTTAAATTCCACGAGGAGATGGTCAGAAAATGGAGCAGCTGAACGACTGAACTCTAATTCAGTGGTTTTATGAAACTTGGGACATTGTTTAGCGGCCCCTACAGTCATTCTGGCTCACAGTGTCTTGAACGACATGCCTGCCTCTCAAGGTTATAAATGCTGCTTTGAAAGCCACCACCAGGCCAGCTATATGGGTGAGCCTGGAGACTCAGGTCATCTACCTGACACGCCTCAAGGGAACACTCGGCATGAGGATGCCTCTTAATTTCAGGCATATCCAGTCCACTGCTGACACGAATTCAGTGACCCAAAGTTATTAAATCCCAGTCTGGGGTGTGAATGCTTGCTCTTGAGAAGTGCTGCTGTGGGCCAGGGGTTCCTGCAATAGCCAACTTGGGGATAGTAAAAACAGGCTTGGACAAAGACCTAGAAGAACACTTAGACCTCAGGAAGGCCCTGTCAATGAATGAATGACCCCTGCATGATTCCTGTGATATAAGATACCTTCTTCATTAACTAAAGGATTCCCTTTACTGAAATAAAACTACTCAAAAGAAATAAGTGAAAGTAGACTTTCACAAGCAGTATGAGTCTCTTGACAGATAATGCTGATTAACAGGAAAACTGAGCACAGCCTCCCTCTGAAGTTGGAATAGGCTTTGCTGAAAACTGCCGCCTCGGGCCTAGGAAGGGTTTTGTGTCAGTCATTCTTCTAGGATACATACATACATACCTACATACATTGAGAACCTTTCTATTTTTTTCCTAGAAGAAAATAGAACTGAAAGAGAAGAGTGCCAGGTTCTCAGCAGCTTGCAAATCCCAACTCAAGATAAGAACAGCTTCCATTTCTCCAGTTTATCTTCTATACACTGAGCACACACCTGGGGTTAAGGTGATTTGCATACATACTCCCTAATCCTCACTCCAGTGCTGCATGGTCGATGTTTCATCTCTGTTTAACTTATGAGAGAGATGGTGTCCCCAAGGTTGCAGAGTAAGTGAAAGGCAGAGCGAGGGATAGAGCCAGCTCAGTGTGACCCAAAGCCCTTGTCTTCACTGTCTCCCAATTTTCAATTAGAAGGGCTTTCACCATCCTGGCTGAACGTAACTCTAATATTTGCTAAATATTTCAAAGTTTGAAGTCAATTTGCTTAGCCACAGTGGCAGCCACACATGAAAGACAGAGATTTACGTTCCTAGAATGAAATCAACAGGGCAATACTGCCTGTGCTGTGGTTTTGAGGATCTTAGATGATGCATTCCGGCCTTTTATGGTGCCATATGACTGGGGACCTCTGCCAATGACTGGGGACCTCATCATTGATGATGACCACAAGGACCCTCCTCTGACCACAAGCTCCTTCCCATCCAACATGCCTTTCTATACATGTGTGCCCCCCCAATGGGGCAAGTCAGAACCCCTAGATCTGTTGACACCACCTACAAATTCCAGGATTGTGCTATTGGAACGATCTGTCTAGACACCTCCCTCCACCATAGAGAGGTCTTGCTTCTTGCTCTTATGGTCATGGAGCTATGCTGAATGAGAACATTTGTGACAGACCTGCAGTGTCCCCAGGCTAGACCCAAGGAAGCAGTTCTTGGCTTCCCCCAAAAACATTTGGTAGCTTCTATAGACCCAAGGGGATTCAACCTGAAAGACAGAGCAAGGATTGTCATATTGAAACCCTTGCACCCTGTCAGTGCCCTACTCTCCAGTGACTGGAAGAGGTTTTCTCTTGCCTTGGGATAGGAATTCAGTCACATCTTGCTTCTCTTAACACAATGGGTTACAGTAAAATCCTAAAGTCAGACCTCCAAGTTCTAGCTCTGCATTCCATATGTGAAAGCAAAGTTTGGAAATCCAAAAAATCCTTTATCTCCAACAAATCATGACTTTCCAAAAGAATACTTTTCCATGGATTCAAAAAGGTCTAACTTGAAATGTAAAGCAGGGCAATGACTCTCTAGTCCTAGGCCATTTCTACGCGGCGTTGGTGCTTGACTTTAATCTGTTTTGTTTTTTACCTGTCTGTACCAATTAAGTACAGGATTTGAGCTGTTAGAGAAACTTTTATAGAAATTTGACAGAAGTTTTATGTCTGTTGAATTCAGAAATCTTGTGCCCGCTATGTTTATGTTTGTTCCTAATTTAATTTTTGTAGGAATTCATGCTTTGATTGTATTTTACAAAATGGTGGATTAGATTTTCTTTTAAATGACCCTTTAACATAGAGAGCTCATGAAGCACTGTTTTAGTCTATATCTGAACCTCCTCCTGAGGGAATGATATACCACAGTCTCAGTGTACAGAACAGCCATAGAAAATGAGGAACTAAGCATTTTCTGAAACAAAAATGCATTGGCTTACTATCTTAAAAAAAATATGTTCATTATGGAGCCATTACATTAATTCCATTGAAAGATCGAAACGTACCTTCCATTTTAAAGGGAAAAAGAGAAGACTAAGCTATGTAGAATAGACAAGGTATTTCAGCCAGATATAATTGCCCATTGGCCTAGGTTAATTGGGTTAGGACTAAATCATAATGGTTACAAGACTCAGAAAACAGTGCATTGTGAGGCATTAAACCAATGTCTGCAGTTCCCCCATTGTTAGGTGTATTAGCTAAGGTGTTAGCTGGATCCTGCTTCGGATTCTGTATCTCCCTCTCTCTCTGCCCTTCCCCCATTCATGCTCTCTCTGTGTCTCTCAAAAATGAATAAACATTTAAAAAAAATTTTTTTTAAGTGCAATGGCTTAAACAAGATAAAGTTAACTTCTTTTGCATGTGATGGTCCAGAAGTTGGTAGTGCAGGATCAGTGGGATAGCTCTGTCATGTTCGACAAGTGGCTTCCTTCACTGGGTCCAAAGGAACCGACCTACTTCTCACTCACCTAGCCTAGCCAATGAAAGGGAAAGATACTGGGGAGCTACACACTTAATTCACTTTTTAAAGAGCAAGTCAAGTAGTCTTTAGCTAAATGGCCAAATAGCCCAGTTAAAATTCTATTTCTATTAATTGTGAGGAAACAGGTAAATAAACAATCTGCCACACTGCATAGTCTTAGTAGGCTGAGAAGTTTTACAGACCTTAAGCTTTTCTGAACTTGTCAACACCGAATTATGGAAAGCTCATGATTTTCCACTTAAATACCTAAAGAATAATCGTTCTTCCCAGGCTTTCCAAGTTAAACACAAATTTTTATTGCACTCATAATTTTCCAATTTTTCTTGAAAAATTTCCCCCAAATATTTTGATGGTATTGTGGATGATTCATTTAAATGAATTCAAAGTTGATTCATTTAAAAAAGAAAACAAAAAAAATTCTTTAATTTATAAGAATTGGTTTAAGGATATATCTAAAACCTGAGCAATTGTTAGCCAATAAAGAAATTAAGTCTCTAATGGAAAAAAAATACAAAAAAACCCAAGTCCCAGATTCCTTCCCTGGAAAGGTCTACCAAATATTCAAGGAAGAAATTATTCTAAGCCTATCTAAACTATTCCAGAGAATAATGTGTAGACAGATAATGTGGGAAAAGGCATCCTAGGCAGGAACGGCATGTGCAAAGACACAAAGGTAGATAAGAAAAATGAATTTGGGAAATAAGTGTTTCAGTACAGTTGGAGCTCAGGGAACTCATTGGAGAGAAGCAGAAAATGGGGCTGGGAAGTTAGGTGGAATAAATCTTTCTAAGCCACACCAAAGACAACAAAGAATTTTGTTCTGTCCTGTAAACAATTAGGAACCAGTTAGTAGGCCAGAGGAGACGCAATTACCTACAGTGAGGGTCTGTGATGATCCTGAGGTACCACTTAATACTTACGTAGGAAAAAATGTATCTATAGAATAAAGCTCAATACCAACCTCAACTGAAAACTTATCGCTGATGTCATAGGAACAAAGAAGTTCCAATGACCTCTACTAAGTTCCTTTACAAGGTGTCTTAATCACAATTCTCTACAAGGATTTATGTAAGACTGAACCTGGGTAGCAGATAGGCTAAGCCCAAGCTGCCTCACCCCACACCTGGGCCCATAATATTTATGACAATAATAGCTAATATTTATTGAGTACTGCGTGCAGATACATTGCTAAGCACTTGGCACGAATTATCTCAACTAATCTTCATAACAACTTTGTGAAGTAGGTGCTATAATCTATCTGCATTTTATTGATGAAAATAAAGCCTGAAAGTGATTAGATAACTTGCCCAAAGTCACCCTGCTAAAAAGTAGTAGAGATGGAACCTGAACTTTTGTCTCTCTGATTACAACACCTATGCTGTTAACTACTATGCTGTCTTGTCCACGGCAGAGATCACTAAGCGATGGCTGCATTCTCTTTCACTCAGCACAGACTGGGCCTCCTAACTTTTAGCATAGTGCTCTGGGAAGCCATTATACATAGGTCAGAATTGACTCATGAGATAGGACTGATTGCTGCCCCTGGCCTACACCGTAGAGATGTTATCTCAGATGCAGTCTCAGATTCTGATTTAGCACCATAAGCCTAAACTACGTCAAAAGCTGACCTGCCACCGTAGGTTGCTCTAGCACCTTTACTTGGAGTCTTCACATGAGAAGCCTTCCCTAGATGCTCTCCCAAGCTGATGCATATTGGTCAATTTGTTGGTATGGAAAAAGGACAGAAGGAATTCAGGATATCCACGAGAATGCCGTTGGTGAGAAAATTACAGAAGAGATTCCAGAAAGAGGCTATGGCTTTATGTTACGTGTTCCCTATAGCTGAATTGCTTGAATTAGTGTAGGAGCTGGAAGCATTGTTGAAGACTCAGAGTGGATTTGGATTTTGGAAAAGATGAGTGTAATTCCTATAACACATTAAACACACCTTGTCGCTCCACGCAAAGTGGTAAGAAGTATCCACAGTGATTTTATAGAGCCCCTCTAGGTGGACAGCCTCACTTCAATGCAACTGCTTTACCTTTTATGTCCAAACTCCTACAACAGCTACAGTTTGCCACCAAGTACTTACAGCACACAGATAGTGTGATGGCGTGAGATAGTCCAGGAGCAAGGAGTGGGAAGTTCAGGGCTGGCATGAGGGGACAGGTCTGACTAGACCAAGCAGGGGTCTGATCCCTGTTAAAGAGAGGGAGCAGCAGGGACGACCCACCAAGATGTCAGGCTGGTCGTGGAAGGGTGGCTGGTTCCTCCCAGAGTAGCGTTGTGGGAAGCACAGCCATTTCTGTCTCATTGCTTGAGCAGGTAGACGAATGGAAGAGCTTCAAAGTCCGGGAGCGTCTGAGTACCAGGTAGGCAGAAGATGATACTGGAATATGTGCCAACATAGGCTAGAAACCCATCCGGGGCTGAGATGTAAGGACTAGGCCCTGGTCCTGGTCTAGACACTCATTTTATGTCTCTTTAAAGGGAAAAAGGACTAGGGCGAACCCAACAACAGTGAGATCAGGTAAAAATCCCAAGCATGTGGACTGGGACAATGGGTGGAGTAGGGGGTGACAAGAAGAAAATTTAAGCAACTTAAAAATAATCTAGGTATTCGTATCCTAGGACATTAGGTCCCAGGAAGGGTTGACAGAGCAACAAACTTTAGGACCACATGGGAACTCATGTCCTAAAGAACATGGGGCAATGTCTTCGATGCAGATTTCATCTCTTCTAGGATTGTCTCAGTACCCAGGGAAGAGTCTACAAGGGGACCTTTTCGTCTGGTGACAGGGAAGGGAACTGACATATGTCATAAAAACTGCCAGCGTTGGGTGCTTAAATATCCCATCTTATTTATTTCTCAAAACATCTCAGAAACATTAAGACCTGCCCAGATTACAACTAGTAGATGATATGGCCAAGATCTGAGCTCATGTATGACTCCAAAGACTTGGCTCTCTCTGTCTCATCAAGCTGCTTCTGGCAGGAGCTAGACCCACGCCACTGGGAAAGACCCAGGCAAGAAATACTGGAAGTCAGGCAAATGGGTCTAATTCTGTCATCATCTCAATGGTTTCCAACCCTGGCTACACATCAAAATCTCAGAGAAGGTTTTACACCCCCCCCCCCCCCACACACACACACACACATACGCATGCGTACACACACGTCGGGACCCTCCCTGGAGACTTTGCTTTAATTGCTCTGTGATGGGATCTGTACATTGGCGTTTTATTTTAAGAGCACTCCTGGTGGTTCTAAGGAGCAACCAGAGCTGAGAACCATCAACTCTCCTTGTTTCTGGCCCTTTAAGACAGTCTAACACACTCAGGCCTACTGGCCCTTGAAGGCAAACTGAAAATCCAAGGCTCAGTTCCTTCCTTGACTGCTCCTAACGAACTTTTACTTTGTTCTTATCCTTCTTGGCTCTCAGGTCCCATGTTGCCTTGGGCAGAAACATCCAATTCCTGCTCAGGCTGTGGCACCCAATCCTTGCTCTCCACTCTAGACAAACAGATCCCTAGGAGCTGGACACAGGCTGAGATGTTGTGTCTTAGCAGCCAGTGGAGCTGGGGCTCCAGAAATCTCACAGAGGGATGAAATGCACAGAGGGGATGAAGGGGAGGAGAAAACAGAACTAAATCCAGGGAGAACATTCTAGAGACTCATCATCAAAGCAGACGACCTAGGCAAGGGGAATCCAGGGAAGAAATCCAGGGAAAAACAGCACAGAAGCAGTAGGGTTTATAGCCAAGGTCACGAGGTAGACCCTGGAGAAGTTCTCTGAGGTGGAAATCCTACCTGTTTCTACTCACCCGGAGCCTGTGACCTAGGTCTGGGTGAAGTTACCACATGGCTGGGCCTGGACCTCACCATTTACCTGTGTGAGCTCGAGGAATGTGTGTGCTGTTACCTTTGTGCTGCCTCACCCTCAGACCAAAGATGTGGCTGAAAAGATAATGCAGGTAAATAAGAGCCTGCAGCAGAACTTTGGACATTAGCCAAGCAGACCATGGAGACATCTTGTCTCTCTCCATGTGCTGGTTCATGCTGCCTCAGACAGTTGATCTTGCCGAATTATTGACGAGATTTACCTAGATCAGCTCCATCCACGCGCTACTCTTTGCTTGCTTTAACGAGAACTGCTCTTTCGCCAGCAGCCATGAGCTGGCCAAGGAGGGCGGCGCCACTGGAGGGCTCAGACCGGCAACGCCCTTCCCCGGGGCTGGAATTCAAGTCACTTCTCTGCATCCATAGCTTCTTGCTGACTTCTGTCCTCTGTGGTCAGGTTGCCTCTCATTCCCAGCCCTGTTTTGAGTTTGCCCGACCTCTCCTCTGCTGGAGAAGCCAGGCCATGGAACCACAGAGGCCCCTGGGACACATCTATCCCAGTTCTTCTCAAACCTGCTTATCATCAGAGTCTGAAAAACACAGATTCCTGTGTCTCAAGAGGGACTTACTGAGTAAGAATATCTTGGGGGCTGTGCCCCTACTGACCTGGTGTATTTCTCCTCCATATGGACACTTACCTCAGTGCCTGGACTAAGGAGAATCCACCTTCTGTATATTGAATTCACAGCTACCTTTCATGCCTATAAATGTTTTATGTGATTTCTGATTCAGGTGCAATTCTGGTGCATAGGAAGAATCATAGCTGCAACTGATGTTTGGTAAGACAATAGTCATTTGCCTCTTATCTCCTAAACCATGGTTTTTTCATATCAACCTGACAGTGGAAAGCAATTAAAAGCACTTAACTACCCAGCTGTTGTGTCTGT
Source organism: Puma concolor (assembly GCF_028749965.1). Lineage (NCBI taxonomy): Eukaryota > Metazoa > Chordata > Mammalia > Carnivora > Felidae > Puma > Puma concolor. The sequence goes on from NC_141683.1 coordinate 44,085,457, forward strand.
CTCTAAGACAGTACCTTAAGAGGCACTAAGAGTGAGTGGAAGGATACTGAATTCTGAATCGGAAGATCCAGGGTTGTTGTTGGTTTCTTTATTTTTAAAAATATTTTATTTATTTCTTTTGAGAGAGAAAGAAGGAGAGAGAGAGAGAGAGAGAATGCAAGTGGGGAGGGGTAGAGAGAGGGAGAGAGAGGATCTCAAGCAGGCTCCACACTGCCAGGGTGGAGACCGATGTGGGGCTCAAACTCACAGACTGAGATCATGACCTGAGCTGAAACTAAGAGTTCAACACTTAGTTCAACTGACTGAGCCACCCGGGCGCCCCCAGAAGATCCAGGTTTTGAGCCCACATTTTCTCCATTACTAGATGGGTCAATGATATTACCTTTCTGAACTACAAATTTGATCATAATCATCATAGAGCCAACGTTTATGGGACAATGACTATATGCCAGGCACAATGTTAAGCATTTTACTAACAGTGTTGGCTTTAATGCTCCCAATGCACCATTCCACAGAAGAAAAAACTGAGTCCTAGAAAGTCAGCCACATTGGCTATGTGATCATAGGGATGTCTACCCTGGGTACTACACAAGAGTTTTTGTAAAACTACTGAGAGATAATGATGTCCTAGTTGAACAGTATATGTGGTTCTCTCTCTACAACTGTAAGTTACCATAGTCCAGAGGTTATCTTTCTTGTCTTGCTGCTCTGTTACCAACACTGTACCCAGCACATTAGTAGACACTAAATATCGCTGGTTGAGTGAAAATGAATAAATGATTAAAAAAACAAATTAACCTGTAAATAAAGCCCTATATATTGAAGGCCCTATTGATCAATCTACTATATCAGTGTGACAAAGGCCCCAGAGATACCTGTGCTCTGTATCCACTGTGGGCATTGTGTCACAAGGGTGCCCTTGAGGAGGCTCTATTTACAGGAGGTCTTGATAGGCCTCCTTAGAGAAACAAGAACCCGATATCAGGGGAGTGCATGTGGCTCCATGAATCTGAGTCGGCTCTGCAAACTTTCAGCTTGCTCACTCGAACCCATGCCATGTAACAGGCCCCTGATAAGAGCCCCAACATCCAGGCTTTGTGCTGCTTCATAATCTCCCCTAGATGTCACACGGCCTCCTCAAACCCAGCCCCATGTCCCCTCTCCTCTCTCTGGTTCTGACTTTGCCCTAGGGCTTTGGACTGACCCTGTCTGTCTGGTCCTGACCTTAGTTGTCCTTCCGTTTTGCAATGGGCATTTACTCTTCCAAGTGCATCTGAGGCTTCTGCTCTGGACAAACCCCTTCTCACTCAAGTTTAGCCTCCACGTGCATTGGCGGTAAGGCCGATTTTCCCATTGTGCTTGGTCAGGCTCTGTGGTTCAGATTCAGATTCCAGAAGACTGAGCTCCCGGTCAAAACCAGGGTGAAGTCCTTTACCTACATTCCCAAGGAGGGCTTCCAGGTGGGCAGGGAACTCACCCTGTGACTGGACAGAGCTTCTGTCCCCAATCTCAGTCCCCAGATGGGGACAAGACTGCATATTGGTGAGAGGAACAAATTCAAATGAGATACAGTTTTGTGCCATTCTCACAGAGTAAAACCAAACTCTCAGAAACATATCCTATGCCCCACACCCTTATGGGGAGAGGGAGAGAGGGATCCTCTAGAAAACTGAAAAAGATTCAAATGGAAAAGTTGCTGTATTGGCAAAATTCTAACAAAGGAAGCAAGATCTCCTTGATTTGGTTTGGGGGTGGGGGCGTGAAAATAACACCGGAGGCCAGTTAGTGAGATGAGGCAGCAGAGAACTGGCAAAGATGGTGGAAGCAGGAAGAGTGATAATAATGCCCAGATAAATAGAACGGAAGGACAGGTGGGCCTCACAAAGATGGGCTGGGTGATACTGATTCAGCAGCTATAAAGCAAATTCCAGCCAAATCAGCCATGGATTCGCCCTGAGGCCATCAGGTGGCGCTAGAGTAGAGGCTGTGAGGGAACAGCCTGGCGCGGGCCGGCAGGGGAACAGACAATGTGAGGGGCTGAGGGTCCAGCAGTCCCATAGGTAGTGTGGTTCGGAGGTGAGACGTGAAGATATACCTTAGTGTGGTCCTCACACTCTTGCCTGGGCTGAAAGCTAAAGGGGTGCCTGTTCCACCGGTTTCCTAGTGACAAAATACCCTGCTGACCTCTAATTACCATTTCAAACAAAACCACACTGATGTGAAATTGGGCAACTCTGGGTGTCATAACCTGGGCGGGGGTGGGGGCGGGGGGTGGGGGGAGGCCATTTGCTTCTGGGTTTCCAATTCAGTGAGAATTCCATACTGTGATCCCCAACTCGATGGACTATGTGAAAAGAGGCTTGCATAGTGCCCTGTTCCCAGTAGATGCCCAATACACGTGAGTTCTCTTTCCTCACTGAGCCCCATTTGACAACTTGGCTCCAGCCTTATAGGGGGCTGATCTATGTCCCTCCTAACCGAAGTGCTATTGGCCCTATAAAGCCCTCGGCCCCTCCGGCCAGAGACCCTTTGTCCCAGGGGTTTTGTTGTTCCAGATTTCTCACTGTGAGGCCTAGGCAGCTGCCAGGGGCCACCCCAGGAGCTGGAATCTCAGCTCACAAACAGAGCATTATATGCAGTCCTTCTTCTGCCCCACCGGGGCGCTGGCCCCGGCCCCATGCCCAGCATCCAGCCTCGCTGCCGGTGCACCCTCTGGGCCCGCCTGCCCGCCCCCCCCCCCCCCCCCCCCGCACCCTCTGGGCCCTCCTACCCCCCCCCCCCCCCACTTCTGCAACAATGTGTTTCTAATCTGCCCCACGCTGCCTTCTCCAGCCTGGCCGAATCAGCTTCGCCTCCGGGCCTCTGCTTGCACGGAGGTGATCAGATTGCAGGGAACAGTATGTCTCCCTCCCTGCCTCTGCTTGTTTTCAGCCAGCTGAGTTGTCTTTCTCTTGCTCGGCCTCACCCTCCCTTCCCACGTGGTCTGCCTCTGGGTGGGTGCAGCGAGGAGGAGAGCTAGGAGGAGTCCCAGGCTGGCTTGCCACAGGGAGGCAAGATTGCTCCTCTGGGGAAAGTGGAGAAGGAAGGCTGGGAGGGGAATTCGTGCAGACCAGTTCTGGCCAGATCTCTTAAAATGTTTTGTTCTTGCCTTGCTGCCGCCTTCCTGGAGAGGATGGGGGGTGGTGGCTGCCGGAGGTTTTTCCCCCCCTTCCCTGTGCTGAGCTGTCACTTCTTAGGCCAGCCAGGCCTGTAAGACTTTCTGGTTCTTCTAGGCAGTAAACACCCGGTTCTCCGGGCCACACTGCTGCTCCCTTTCTCAGTGTCTTAGAAAATGCATTTTCGGGGCGCCTGGGTGGCGCAGTCGGTTAAGCGTCCGACTTCAGCCAGGTCACGATCTCGCGGTCCGTGAGTTCGAGCCCCGCGTCGGGCTCTGGGCTGATGGCTCAGAGCCTGGAGCCTGTTTCTGATTCTGTGTCTCCCTCTCTCTCTGCCCCTCCCCTGTTCATGTTCTGTCTCTCTCTGTCCCAAAAAAATAAATAAACGTTAAAAAAAAAATTAAAAAAAAGAAAATGCATTTTTTTTTAATATTTATTTATTTTGAGAGAGAGAGAGAGAGAGAGAGAGAATCCCAAGCAGGCTTCATGTTGTCAGCTCAGAGCTGGACATGGGACTCAAACTCACCCACCGGAGGTCATGACCTGAGCCAAAATCAAGTCAGATGCTCAACCCGCTGAGCTACCCAGGCGCCCCTACAAATGTCAATGGTTAGGGCAAGGTTTAAATGTTTAAAAGAGTAATTAAATACAAAGTCTATTGAGCCTGTTCCCTTCTTCAGCCTCATTCTCCCCTTTCTTGTTTTTGGCAGCATTACAAAAGAAATCAGCTGTGGGGCAGGCAATACCCGAACGATGCTCACCCTTTCGCAGCAGTATTGAAATAAATGTTTTCAATAAAAACATTGAAGAGTTAACAAAGTATGAGCTATGTTACTCCCTGGAGGGGGTGGGAACCCTCTCTGGCCACATCACAGTCTCCACAAAAGCTGGTAACAAGGTGACTAAGAACGGAGGGCTTGAGACTGACCTCCCAAAGGGTCATGAGGTCAGCGAGGGGTGAGCTCGCCTGTGTACCCCAGCCTCAGCCTGGTGTCATGTGCCACTTGGCCTTGTCCAGGGAAACACCAGCTCGCTGACCAGAGACGGCTGCTGGGCTCGTGTGGTGCTCAGCAAGCCCGAGGCCCACTCGCCCCATTCCCGCCATGTCCATGTACACCCCAGAGACACTACTGAAGGCTTCATCCCTCTCCCTCGGGATGATTTCCTTACTGAAACCAGTTTACTGCAGAGGAAAACTTTACAGTTTCACTTTCAGTGCAAAATCAATATCATGTCTGTACATAAAAAATAATGATAAGTAGAGGGGCATCTAGGTGGCTCGGTTGAGCATCCGACTCCTGATTTTGGCTCAGGTCATGACCCCAAGGTCATGGGATCAAGCCCCAAATGGGGCTCTGCACTGACAGCATGGAGCCTGCTTGGAATTCTCCCTCTCTCCCTCTCTCTCCCTCCCTCCCCCACTCACACTCACTCTCTCCAAATAAACATTTTTTAAAAATAAGTATAAAAATAAAGAAATGACATAAAACCACGAAACAAAACAATGCTATGAATTTTTAATATCTGCACATAGTAGTCATTGTAATCAATTTATGAAAAGAAGTTCCTAGGTGGGAAGAATGAAACGGTTTACATATACTTGGCTCAGTCCTCAGTTTGCCAGGACATTGAGGTGGCACATCTAGGCACAGTGGCCAGACTGCTTGGATGAGTCCCAGCTCCCCACTTAGGAGCTTCCCACTTAGGAGGCCAAGGGTCAGTTTCTCCACATCTGTGTGCTGGTTCCTTGTTTGTCAAAAAAAGGCAAATAATAGCACCAGTCTCAGACTTGTTTCTGACCAGGCATGAGTTAACACATGCAAAACAGTTATGACAGGCCCACCCAGCTCTTAGTAAGCTCTTGCTGAATGTGAGCTATAATAATTAGTAGTCACAGTATTAGCAGGATTCATGGATTTAAAATTCCTGCTCACTAGAGTAGAGCGTCTGAAAGACTGAAAAAAAATTATTTAACTCTTTTCCCTGGTAAGATTGGTTACTAAGAGTCAAATCCTGACCAAAATGGTGAAAGTGACTTTAGCCCAACAAACTTGTCTTTGAATAAAGCCTCTGAAGCAATCAAAAATCTAGTCTTGGAACATGTAGAGTTCCCTGGCAATGTTTGCAAAGTGATGGAAAATTGGGTTCTTCATCTACTTCCTGCTGAATTCCAGTCTAGAAAAATACTTACAAAGATATTTCATTTTCCAATGATCACAATATTCAAAACAAGGAGCTAGTTATTCAGATGAGTGCATAACCATGTGGTTCAGATGCTGAAAATATTTTCTGATATTTGAAATTAGTTTAATGTTTGGGTAAGCTTAAAAGACACATTCTTGAGGGGCGTGGTGGTGGCTCAGTCGGTTAAGGGTTGGACTCCTGATTTCGGCTCAGGTCCTGATCTCACAGTTCTTGAGTTTGAGCCCTGTGTTGGGCTCTGCACTGACCGCGAGGAACCTGCTTGGGATTCTCGGTCTCCCTCTCTTTCTGCCCCTCCTTCACTCACATTCTTCCAGTCCCCCACCTCATGCTCTCTCAAAAATAAGTAAATAAACATTAAAAAAAAGAGAGAGAGAGAGACATTCCTGGGTCCTTGGCATACTACTCTTTCATACCAGCTACTACTTCCTGAATATTAACTACATGCTCTGCAAAATTATGTTATCACATTATCGAATTCTTATAATAACCCAGTAGCTTAGGTACTCTGTCTCTATTTTATAGTTGAGATACTGAGGCTCAGAGAGGTCAAGTGATTACTATTGCACGGTTATTGTGGGTTCAAGACTGGAATTCAAGTCTGCTATCCAGTGCCCAGCACCCAAGGCTGACCCCGCATCTCTGCACTTCCCTACATCTATGGGATGTAATCTGACTACAGCTCAGCCTTAGCTATTCACAGAGCCTGGGCCCCAGAGCAGGGCACCAGGGGGGGGAATGTCCTGCCCCCTGTAGGTTTCCGCTGGTCTAGTCTTACCAGAAATTGAGCTGGTGAGCAAAGAAGCCTTGGATGTAGCTTTGCGAAACAGTATGTGCAGGAGTCACCAGTGGAGCCACAGCTTGAAAAGAAACCACAGTGCCCTGTCCTTTGCCGGAGTACTGCTCCCTTCTCCACTCCCTCCCTCCTGTCCCCTCTTCCAGTCACTGGTCAAACCTACCCCTTCCACTGCAGCCACCGCCTTTCCTGCCTCCTTTTGTGTACAAGCAAAATCACTTTGGTTGGCCTATGTACCGTGTGTGGGGGAAACTGAATTAGTACACAGTAGGTCTCTGAGCCACGTGTAAATAAATAACTGTAATTGGAAGGTTGACTGTAAGTTCCTCAGAGGTGAGAACTTGATTTCTCTCCATCTCACTAGAACCTAGAACAGTGCCTAGCACCTAGGAGGTGCTCAGAGAGTATCAGTGATTGAATGTTTGGTACAGAGGAGCAGGAAGAAAGCTAAAGAAGAAGAGAGGAGTCTGAATTTTCTTTTTGGTGGCCAAAAAGAAAGTATTTAAAGGAAAATATTTAAAGGAAAAACAAATTCCACCAAACCCTAAATATTTCATTAAACTTCTAGGACATCTCAGGTCTGGGAAGATCTCACGATGATGTCTCACCCCCCCCCCCCCCCCCCGTTCCTACTTCATTCCAGAAGTTCTCTGGATGTTGAAGAAAGTTCCAAAGGCAGAGGGCTGGTTGCAGGGAGATGGGCAGGGACAAGAGGCGGGAGTGGAAGAACAGTAAGGGATGCAGCAAAGAAATACAAGAACAAGGAAATGCTTGTATTTCTTCCCATGCACTCTCAGGCTGCCAACAGGAATGTAAAGACCTGTCATCAGCCCTTCTCACCCTCACTGGTGCCATGGCCTTGGTGAGGGGCTCCAGAGACCTGAGGGCTAATCCTCTAGGAAGATTGAAAGTTGTGATTATTTTTTTTTATTTTTTTTTTTTTTTGAGAGAGAGAGAGAGAGAGAGCATGAGCAAGCAGGGGAGGGGGAGAGGGAACCCTAAGCAAGCTCCACACCCAGCGTGGAGTCTGATGTGGGGCTTAACCTCACGACCATGAGATCATGAGCTGAGCCAAAATCAAGTCAGACGCTTAAACAACTGAACCACCCTGGCACCCTGAAAGCTGTGGTTCTTATTATCACTATCCAAGGTCACAATTCTTTGACTCCATCTGATTCCTTTCAAGTCTTGACTGTTCCTGAGTGTTAATGTTTCTTTTCAAAACAATTGAGATATGTGAACTCAGGGGAATCTGGGGGAGGAGCCTCTGAGAAGGACCCTGTTAGGTTTTAGAGGAAAATAAGAGAAAGGAGCTTCTTTGCTGGAAGAACCTGGGGAGGGAAGGAGGCCTCTCTGGAGGTGTTCTCCAGGGACTGGTGACAGAGGTCCTCCTAGGGAAACTCATCCGGGAGGGTGGATGCTGTTCTCAGAAATGAGCTCACAGTGGCCCTGGAGAGTCTGGAGGGTCCCACCGTCATGTTGTCTTGGGGAGTCCCATTGCTTCATTACAACAGATTTCCTCAGACATTATCTAACTCATGACAAAAGAGTTCTTATAAGGGGAGGAAAGAGCTGGCTCCAGCCCTACTGAGTCACTGTAGTTAGCTTTTTTGCTCTCTGTCCACTACATTTCTCTAGAGATACTCAGAACTTTTCCTCACAGCCCAGCTCTGGGTAAATTTTTGGTTCCAGAATTCAGCGTTTCCAGATAGGTTCATTGTGGCCTCCAGTCTTGGCTGTCTCTCTTACTGACCCATCACCCCTGTTTTCCTGGACTCTCAAGAGCTGTGTGCCTTGGTGTTTTTCCCCTACAAACAATTTCATCTTTCTCTCTTTGTCCAGGCCAGCCATGGCTCCCTGTTATTTCAGTCTTGGCTCAATATCACATTCACTCAGGCCATGTTGTTTTAGCCTAGCCCCGACACTCTCATAGCTAATTTATTCAACTCTTGTTCTCAGAAACCTCAAAGTCTCAGCCCAGCCCTGGGCACAAGACAGGATTAGTCTTGTGTGGTTAATGGAGCTCAATAGTTGAAGACTTGAGATACCTAAAATCAAATTCACATGTGATCCACAACCCTCAGTGCTACACAGAGGGACAGCCCTGGGGTGTGTTGCTGAGCATATTACATGCAACACACATACATGCAACAGGCCCCTTATGAAGGCAAACCGGGACATGTTTTTTTCCTTTGAAGCCCTAAATTCAGACCTTAAGAAATGTCACCCCAAATTGGGCCCACGGTCCATTTAAATCAGGCAACATTTAAATCAGGTAACACCGGGATCCTGTTAAGTACTTGTCAAGCATTTTCTTCTTTAATATGGTTGTTCTGATAACAATCCTGTGGAATGGGCATCATTATTACCATTTACAGATGAATCTAGAACTTAAAGAGACAAAGTAATTTTGCCCAAGTCACATATCTTGCATGCTACAGAAAAGAACTTGAACCCAGATCTGTCCGTAACCCAAACCCAAGGTTTTAACTAGTTACACTCCAGGGCTGAGACATTTTAGGGGAGAATCATACTCTGTGCAAGGCACTAACCACATGGAGACTGAGGTTGGTCCCTCTCAAATACTGTTCAGTTCTCTGAATAATCATCATAGTCTTGTTATCTAGAAGGTAATTAAATTCCTCTTGAATCTAAATCTTCTAGCACGATGTATTAAGTAAAAATTTTTTTTAAGTTTGAGAGAGAGAGAAAGCAAGTGAGCAGGGAAGGGACAGAGAAAAAGGGAGAGAGAGAATCCCAACCAGGCTCCTCACTCTCAACACAGAGCCCAGTGTGAGGCTAGAACTCACTAACTACAAGATCATGACCTGAGCCAAAACCAAGAGTCGGACACCTAACTGACTGAGCCACCCAGATGCCCCTTGAGAAAATGTACTAATCACACTAGTATGTACTGTATGTTTCCTCTTAATCTGAACGCTACTTTTTCAGTCTTTAAAGAGCAGTCCTTAATGCCAACACTATAAGATCTGGGAATTCCAATTACCCCTCGCACAAACTTTCAATTTTCTTCAGATTTATTGTATCATGTTTTTTTTTTTTTTTCCAACGTTTATTTATTTTTGGGACAGAGAGAGACAGAGCATGAACAGGGGAGGGGCAGAGAGAGAGGGAGACACAGAATCGGAAACAGGCTCCAGGCTCTGAGCCATCAGCCCAGAGCCCGACGCGGGGCTCGAACTCACAGACCGCGAGATCGTGACCTGGCTGAAGTCGGACGCTTAACCGACTGCGCCACCCAGGCGCCCCTATTGTATCATGTTTTAAGGCCTCACCTTTTCAGGCCAAAATGCTGTTTTCAGCCTTTTTTTAAGGCAGCCATTTCATACTTCCCGTCCTGACCCTATGCTCCAGGCAAATGAACCGCTCCAGGCAGTTTCCCACCTTTTATCCCTTTTATCCACCTGTTCCTTATCTCCTCAGATAATTCAGCCTTTGTGACTGGTTCAAAGATTACCCCCTCCTGGAAGCAGTTTGTTTTTTTTTCTGCCCCCCAGATGGAAGTGATTTCACTCTCATATGCTATAACCATAAGACTACATACCTTTGGATTCTTCATATGGTACGTTGCACGTTCCTTATGGGATTTTTAGTTACACTAAGCATTTTGTAATTCTCCTTCTAGATTATACACACCTGAGGGCAGAGATTGTGTTTATTTCCTAGGAGCTTGTACTAGCCACTCACATGTTTGTTCAATGCATGGATGAATATATAAATCAGCAATTTTGCTCTTTTTCTGGAACATTTTAATTTCTTTATCAGAATTAGGTAACTCTAACTTCTAGGAGAATTCCTTGTGCCGGATTCAGGTGGATTTATACCAGGCTAAGACAAGATTTTATAGTTTGTGTCTGACAGTTCCCACCACTTTACTGGTCACTTAAAATTGCAGTGGTGCTTTGAATCGAAGTCTTCTTGGAATGGATGGGCCCTTTCCTGGGTCAGAACTAGGAGCTCTGTGTTTGTCCTCTCAAGATGGAGCACGGCTATGTCTCTCATAAGTGCATTACTTTGCTTAACTTTAATCTGAAAATACTCTACACACAAGATGGAGATTGCACTGGGCACTCTTTCAAATGATCTATCTTATAGAGATATTATCATTTGTTTCTTGTGCCATTACTCCCAGCAAGATCTTGAAATTAAAGATACTTTTGTGGCAAAAGAAATTCTGAGTCATTTCCCTAATTCATTTCCCTCAGTATTTAAAATCTGCAGTGGGTCAGCCTGCGTTTCTAGCCCATGCCTAAGTGCAGAACTGTCAACCAAGGCAACGACTCTAATAAACCTTCATTCCCTGCACATACATTGTGAATATTTTGACAAACATTATTCAAAACATATTGCGTACCCGTGAGTAGCTGATGTTGTATAGAATATTGAAAGGCACAATCTGCAAGGAATTAAAAAGCCTAAGAACTGTCTTATAGATTTAAAAAAAAAAAATGACTCCTCTTGGACCTGTGTGTGTGCAAAGAAGAAACAAAAAATGATCATTCAACAGTTACTTCTGCAATCATATTATGTTACCTATGTGAATGCTTTCTTTCCAGGAGATCATAGTGCTTGGAAAATAAGGGCTTTCAGCCCATTTTAATTTCTCGTCTATTTTTTTACCATATAAAAGAAATTTTCTCTTTGTCATATAGATCAGGACTCAATCTAGGAGCAGCAAAACTCAAAGGTTAATGTCCATAAAGAGTTGCTGAAGGGGCTTCTTGTCAAAATGTAGACTCACAGATCATACTTCAGACCCACTAATTTTGCATCTCTAGGGGGTGAGGCCTATAACCTATGTTTTTAAAATTCCCTTTAGGATTCTGATCAGTGGACCTGGGACCAGACTTTGAAAGAGGGGAGCTGATAAAGGAGAAAGATTGAGAGGGAGTTATCCCAACCCCTGGGGCTACCAGAATAGAAAGAGGTTAACTTTCTGTGAGTTTTGGGACCAATGCAGGGCTCCCCCTGCCCTCTGTTAAATACCAGAACCCCTCGCCTGGGTCAAAATGGTGTAATGGATGGTATTTCCATGGGCTGATAGTACAAGAAGACCAGGGTCCTCCTGCAACCAGCTGTGAGATTTGGGGGAAGCACTTCACCCCACAGGTCATCACGCATGAGGTAGGAAAGCTGCGCCTGATTATCTGCACCAGTGTTCTGTTAGTGATGGATGATTCATTCAGCAAAGGCCCAGGCATTACCTCTAGAGCATCACTGTCCAACAAACACATAATGCAAGCCACATATGTAAGTGTAGATTATTCTAGCAGCCATATTTCAAAAAGTAAAAAGAAACAGGTACAATTAATAATAAATCTTATTTAACCCAATATATCTGAAATACCATCATTTAAACTTATAATCAATATAAAATTATTGATATATATGTATACACACACACACACACACACACACACACACACACACACATATATATATATATATTGGTATGAAGTTTTGGAAATCTGGGTGATTTTATATTTCAGCACATCTCAGTTCAGACCAGCCACATCTCAAGTACTTCACAATCATCCGTGACAATGCAGATATAGAGCAGGGGTCTACAAACTATGCCTATGGACCAAATGTGGTCTGTTGCCTGTTCTCACACGTCTACCAGCTAAGAATGGTTCTTACGTGTTTAAATTATTTTAAAAAATCTTTTTTAACATTTGTTTATTATTGAGAGAGAAACAGAGCATGAGCATGGGAGGGGCAGAGAGAGGGGGAGACACAGAATCCGAAGCAGGCTCCAGGCTCTGAGCTGTCAGCACAGAGGCCAATGTGGGACTCGAACTCACAAACCGCGAGATCATGACCCCAGCTGAAGTTGGATGCTTAACCGACTGAGCCACTCAGGCACCCCTTAAATTATTTTTTAAAAATCAAAAGAAGAGTAATATTTAGTGATATATGAAAATGATATGAAAGTTAAATTTCAGATCCACAAATTAAATTTTGTTGGAACATAGCCATGGCCATTTGTTTACATATTGTATATGGCTGTTTTTGTACAACAGCAGAGTTGAATAGTTGAAACAGAGGGCATATGTCCTGGTAAGGCTAAGTATTTGCTATCTGGTTCATTATGGAGAAGGTTTACAGACCTCAGAAAGGAGGCTTAAGAGCTGGCCCTGGAGGCTCAGAAAGGAGGCTTAAGAGCTGGCCCTGGAGGCCTGGCTGCCTCTGGCCCTGGGCCATTTGCATATGAGCAAAGCTTGGCTAGTGTTTGGCTTGGATGGCTTAGCAAGCCTCCATCCAGAAATGGGGGGTTGGACAGTAGAGGAGCTGGGCATTCAGGCAACAACATGGGGTAATGATGGGGAGGCAATAACAGAAAAGAAAGACAGTCCTAGCACAGGGGCTGAGAGCAAAGTGGGACATACTAGGTGGCAGGATACTAGATGAAGGCCAGGGTTAAAGGTAGCCCCCCATGGAAGAAGGGACTCCAAAGATGGACTTGGCCAACTTTTAAAGTCTGACCCATTTACCTGTGGAAGGATTGTGACTTGAGCCTTAACTAAAATGAGTTTACATAATAGCAACTGCCAACTCCTATTTGTCACAATTTTGTCTTTAAAGTTCTTTTCTTACCTAGTGAGTTCTATTCTTATCTGGTTATTCCACCTCTTTCAAAGTCCATTACTTGAGCTGTGAACCAGCCAACCCTACAACCCACCCCCCAACTGCCCCTGTCCTCTCAAGCTCTGGATTCAAGTCTTGTTGGTGGGTTGGTTGGTTTTTCTGTTGCCCTGACTGGGTATGTGGATGATGGAGGGACACTCTAGCCCATGACCTTTAGTCTAGGGAAACTTTCCAGGACAGTAATTACCTGGGACTTAGCTTCATCAAAGGCATGTTTTGATCCATCAACCCCTTGTCCTGGCCCAACCCTTTACAGTTCCTGTAGGTCACCTTTGGGTAAAATAAAGATAACATTTATTAATTTTTCTCTTTTAAACAATTGGAAAAATATGACCAAGCCTTTGGAGGCGGAGGGAACCTTTCCCTGACCCCTTTGATCCATTTCCTTGTGAGTTATAAATTCCTGGTAGTATGTCTTTAATGTGGTAGCACTTTATGCTGTATTATTCCATAGCTGCTCTTAACCCTTTTGACCCAATCATTTCTGCTTTCATTCATTCTTTAAGAGTTCTTTTCAAGTACTTTCATGTCCATTAGTTTATTTTAGGTTGAAAAATAGTCCTGAGTTGTGGGAAGGGTGTTATTAGTTCCATTTTTACAGATTCAGAAACTGAAGCCCAGAGATGTCAAGAGACTTTTTTCAGGTTCTTACAGCTAGTTAGTGGTCAACCTGAGCTAAATAATCTTCCGACTCTTGGGCCCATGATCTTTGTGCTACATCTTACTGGCTGCCTGTTAGTCTTCCTCTCTTCTTCTTTTGTCTCAATATTTCTTCATCTCAACTCATTTTAACCTTAGTCCACATATTCTCCACCCTTCAAAGCCCTCCCCTTCTGTCTAGCCACACCCCTGCCATGTGCTCTGTGAGACAGTGGCCTCTGGACCCCTCAGCATCACTCCTTGCTGGACCAAGGGGACCACTTCATGTCCTGAGAGCCTCTCTTCTCTTCATGTACTTGGTTCCACATTCTGGTCTTTTTCCATAATCTTTTGAGCCACAACCCACTTGATGATATGGAGAAGAAGGTGACTCTTTTCTTCTCTGGGGAGAGGAGCAAACCTGAGATACCCAAAGCTGAGGTTCCCAGCCACAATTCTCTTTGACCTCAGAGCACCCACAGTGAGCTCCAGAGCCACGGAATTTTTCAAAGCACTCAAAGGTCAATGTGGATTTTTCTTAAATCACAAAATGTTGGAGCTAAGGATTCTTTAGACATGATCTTTTCCATCCTTCTCATTATGGATGAGAAAACTGAGGCCCAAAGAGATTTCTGAAATTCAACTCCCTCTCCAGGGTTTCAATATTTGGGAATGAGCATTGTAGGATCCTGAAATGATAGGATCATTTCAGTTGTGAAAGAGTTGGGACTTGTTGGTTAATTTATCTCTGAGACCTTACTAGATCATTGTTTGTCTACATTACTGGAATGTCACCAGGTAACATGAGGAACAGGAAACATGAGAACCAAACTGTGTAAGATTTTTTTTCTGAAACGTATCTTTGTCTTTTTGTGAACCAGGTAGTAGCTCCACACTGAGTTTTGTGTACATCTCTGAAATGACCCCTAACCATTCATTCATTTAACCAACATTGGTCAAGTCAGGCAATCTCTATGTGTCCAATATTTTTCTAGCTCCTCGACTGTTTTCTAGATCACCATCCACCTGCAGAAAGGGACATACCAGTAGGCACTGTAATGCAGCCTAAGGAAGGAGGTCCCCAGTGGGGGCAGGAGAGCACCCAGGGCAGACATCATACCCAGACCTGAGGTGAACCTGTGGGCAGTGGGTGGGAGGTAGTCAAAAAGATTTACACAAGGAAGCAACTGACTTCCAGGTGGAATTTGGAAGGATGGGCAGAAATGAGCCACTCTTCCATTTATTCAATATTTAATGAGTCCACTATGCACCAAGACGTGTGTTAAGGCATTCCCAGTTCAGAGCTGATGGAAACATTGGAAGTCCCTGATTCATTGGCCCTCACAGTTTAGCTGGAAGTCAGGCAATAAAAGGGAAACAAATAGTACAAAGTGTGACAGGCTGGGAAGAAAGGACAAGTGTGCTGAGATAGAGAACAGGAGGAGGCACATTAGAAGAATCAAGCAGGGTCTTGTGAGGAGCTGGTAGTAGATAAAACCTAAGAAATAAGAAGGAATTAACCATGGGAGAACCAGGTGAGAGCATTCCAGACAGGAGGGGTCTGAACGGGCAAAAGCCCTGAAGCAGAAAACCACCAAGCCTGTTTTGGTAACTGTGACAAGTCGTCTGTGTCTGGTACAAGGTGAATAAGAAGAGGAGAGAGGCACGATATCCTGCTAGGGAGGCCAGCAGGGAGCAGTACAGCAGAGCTTGGTTGGCTGAAGTAAAACTGGGCAGCGAGGACTTGCCGAGCAGGAGTAGGCCACATAACGGCCTAGGGATGTGAAAACAGTTGGCAGTTGGAGGAATTGGTATGTGAGCACAGAGGCCTATGGCATGGTGGCTTATACTCTATCCACAGCATGGGCTGAGCATCTAGAGGCCTTGGTCATTCCTGACTTGGGGCTAATAAACCTTTCCAATAGGCTAAAGCCATTGATTGTTTCCCTGGACCATTTGGATGGCTATCATTGCACCTTACTAGTCAGTGCTGGGAACAAAACTTCAGGCAGCAAACTGGAGATGAAGACTCCCCCAGTAGACCAAACTGGATGGGAATGAACTCTGCACTCCCTAGGAGACACATAGAAATTCAGAACTGAGAATGGCAAGGACAGCTGGCCAGCAGGAGACAGGCAAATGGCCAAGGCGGCGTGTTTGGATGACAAGGGCAGAAAGAATAAAATGCAAGAGAAAACAAGGACTCTCTCTTCAAAGAGTTGGGAAACACCCTCTGCTTCCCTTCACTTCCCAACTGGGGAGGGTGACAGCAGCGGGACAAGGGGTCAGGAGGAAGCATTCAGTCCCTGACACTCTGCCTGCTACCAGGAGACCTGCTGGGGTGGATGCCACCGGGCCGGATGCCGGAAACGGGAGACACAGGATGCGGTGCCCAGGCCCTGCCAATGCCAGGGCCTGCCCCAAAGAACTGGACATTGGCAAATAGAAAACCATTCAGACCCTACAGCAGTCGCGGTTCCTATGGCAACCAATGGCTCCCCAGCAACTCCACATCCCTTCACTTCCTGGACTAAACTTTCCATTTGATCTCTTTAGATAAAGTATAGTTTGGATAAGAGGGGCTGGGAGGCGGGTAGGTATTGAAGAGGCTGTTGAGGTATGGGAAGATGAAGTCTGGTGTTCATAATAAGTTTGGCAAATAAAAGCCAGTGGATCTCTGAGAAGAGATATAATTAAGCTGTGTGTGTGTGTGTGTGTGTGTGTGTGTGTGTGTGTGTGTGTGTGTGTTTAATCCTGACTTTGCTTCCAGTTCTGGCATTTGCCCGAGGCTCTTTTAGAGCTAAAGGCCACTGGTCACTGCTTCCTCCTGGCCCTTCCCTAGCCATCACTCTCGCCTGCTGAAAGGGATGCTCTGCTGCCTGATACTGTTCCCAGGTCCTAGTTGGCTGAAGTCCCACTGCCCTGCAGGGGCTGGCAGATTAAAGAAAAGGGAAAGACACCTGGCAAGTTAAAGAAAGTCGACTCCTGGGTCCCACCTCTGAGATTCGGAGTCCTTAAGATTTAGTGGAGTTCCCAAATTTGCACTTTTCACGAGCACCCTAGTTTACACAGGTTTGGATGGATGCTGAACACGCACTGAAGAAACACTGTTTTCAGGGTTCACCTAGATTGGCATGCAGCCCAAGACTGTGGGATAAACAGACTTGCAAGCATATAAGCCAAGATTCAGGCCTGAATGCAGACATACTGGAGAAAACATACCTTTGTATGAAGAGAGGTCTTTCTCAACCCCAAAAATGTGTGCTCTCCAGGCCACTTGGAGCTGCTGAGTTTCAGCATCTTTCAACTGACACTAAAGCTTTGCAAAAGAAGAAGGTTCTAGTTCTCCTCTTAGCAAAATGTGTGCTGCATCCCGTCTCTGAAAGTGACGCCAGCGTCTCCAAGAAAGGCAGGGCTCATGCAACACTTCATTTACGTTAAAATGGAGAAACTCGTTGCTATTTCTGAGTCAAACAACACAAATAAGACACAGGGGAAGTCACATGAAATGAACCAGAAAATTAACAGAAATGAGCATGACCAAGAAAGCTGGAAGGAATTTCTCTCCTGGTGGAAATGGAGGAAATGTTTGTGTTGACCTTGTTTTCCTCTTTGGTGCTGATTAGTTTTAAGTGGAGTTGTTTTTAGTTTTGTGTGCAGTGACTATATTGTGCTTTGAGCCTCATCCAGTTCGTGGCTGCCCTGCCATTTCAGTCAAATATATTAAGGGAATCTCCAAAGGAATAGTTTAATTCCTTTTTTAAATTTTTTTAATGTTTATTCATTTTGAGAAAGAGAGACAGATGGAGTGTGAGTGGCAGAGGGGCAGAGAGAGAGGGAGACACAGAATCTGAAGCAGTCTCCAGGCTCTGAGCTGTCAGCACAGAGCCTGACGCAGGGCTTCGAACCCACGAACCATGAGATCATGACCTGAGCTAAAGTCAGACACTCAATAAACTGAGCCACCCAGGCACCCCAGGAATATGTTAATTCTTAAAGAAATTGACAAGGAGCACATAGAGAGGAAGAAGTAGGAAGTGACCAATCTCTTCTCTAGAGACAAAGATGAGTGGTAACTTGTGGAGGAAATGTGCTGGCATCTTATATCAAAAGTTAACATACAGAGGGGTGCCTGGGTGGCCCAGCTGGGTAAGCATCTGACCTCAGCTCAGGTCATGATCTCACAGTTCGTGGATTCGAGCCCCCCATCAGGCTCTACACTGACAGTGTGGATCCTACTTGGTATTCTCTCTCTCCCTCCCTCTCTGCCCCTCCCCACTTGCACTTTCTCTCTCTCAAAATAAATAAATAATTTTTTTTTTAAGTTAAAAAATAGAAATTCCCTGAGTGGACCATCCATTGCCCAATACCAATGTAGTGGAAAACTTTTTTTTTTTTTAATAAAGTAGTTTCTTTTTTTTTTTTTAATTTTTTTTCAACATTTATTTATTTTTGGGACAGAGAGAGACAGAGCATGAACGGGGGAGGGGCAGAGAGAGAAGGAGACACAGAATCGGAAACAGGCTCCAGGCTCTGAGCCATCAGCCCAGAGCCTGACGCGGGGCTCGAACTCACGGACCGCGAGATCGTGACCTGGCTGAAGTCGGACGCTTAACCGACTGCGCCACCCAGGCGCCCCGTAGTGGAAAACTTTTATACTACCTCGTATAGGTTCATACGGGATGGTTTTAATAAAGGTATCGTGTCATATTTCTTTGTATCCATCATAGTATTCAGCATGGTTGCTGGCCATCTAGTAGGTATTCAAAAAGTCAACGTTAATTAGTGGACTTTAAGAAGTCATTTTCGTGGCTTTAATGCCTCAATAAGCTATTTTCAGGCTACATTTACTAGACATCGCCTCCGGGATGAGATGATAAAGAAAAAGACCTGCGGTGTTTCCTCTGAGCATTTCTTCTAAGCTCGATGTGTCTGCAATAAGTCTCCAGAGAGATTGGCCCAGTAAGAGCTTTTGGAGGCATCCGTCTGCAAGACTGCGCTTGATCACAAGTGAGGGTTCTGAGTTGAAAAATTAAATGAGGCCCGTGCAGAAGAGTGCTGAAGAGTGCAGGCTCTGGTTGCCACCATCTGAGCTGGAATCCCGGCTCTACCATCTATTGGCTACATGACTTTATACAAGTTACTCAACCTGTGCTCATCCCAACGATGAGGATCATAATAGGATCTGTCTTTTTAAAAAGACATACATTTTTTAAAAATTGTATTTATTTATTTTGAGAGAGAGAGAGTAAGCATGAATGGGGGAGGGGCAGAGAGAGAGGGAGGGAGAGAATCCCAAGTAGGCTCCTCACTGTCATTGCAGAGCCAGACAGCGGGCTGAGCTGGAATCAAGAATCGTTTGCTTAACCGACTGAGCCACACTGGGGCCCCAAGAAATGCATTTAAAAAATTTTTTTTAATGTTTATTTTTTTGAGAGAGAGAGAGTGTGTGTGTGTGCATGTGTGTGAACAAGGGAGGGGCAGAGAGAGAAAGAGACAAAGACTTGGAAGCAAGCTCCAGGCTCTGAGATGTCAGCACAGAGCCCAACGCGGGGCTTGAAATCACATACTGCAACATCATGACCTGAGCCGAATTCGGACGTTTAACTGACTGAGCCACCCGGGTGTCCCCCAAGAAATGCATTTTATATCATGACATAATGTGTGCATTCATGCTTTTGAATTTATATAACTGAAAAAAACAGTTTCACCAAATAAAACTTACCCTTATTATATGCAGGGCATTGTAATATTTTACCTTCCTTTCTTCTAAGTTCCGTTCTACCCTGTCGCATTTTTTAAATGTTGGTTGTACTCTATTAAATTTGTTTCACAACCCTCTAATGGGTCCTGGATCTGCAGTTTAAAAAATTCTGGAGGGTGTTTGCTGCTCCAGCCACTGGGTTAACACTAAATTGCTTGCTCCAGGGGGTTAACCGCAGGTGACTCTCTGCTAGCAAAAGGAAACCTCGGGTCAGTATCTCTTCACTCTCAGAGGGAAAGAGCCTGATATGGCAACACAGGGACCTATTGCGAAATGAGTGTGCCTGGGCCACAAGCCACAGGCAAGGCTCAGCAGGAGTGGCTTGGATCATGTGTCTACACTTCAGCAGAAATGGTGAATATACGTGTTAGCAAAACACACTCTTCTAGGATATCACCACAAAGAATTATCAAATCAAATCTAATTTGGGTGATCAGGAAAAAGAAACAGAAAACTCTGGGGTCTTGCTAAACATTTCAGTAAGGAGAGGAGTCCACAGATTGTGAGATGTTTTCCAGAAGGAAAGTGAAAGTCAGATAATGTTTGAGAGCACAAGTGGTGTTTCCTGGACTTTCCAGCACCTCTGGTACCCAATTACCCATCCCGCTTCTGGCTGCATCTTTCTTGCTGTGTTGTCTAGGGAGCTGGGAAACAGAATATTGGAATTTCTTGCCTGATTTCTCTGCCTTATACGTTTTTAGGTTTTGTTGTTTTTTGTTTTTTGTTTTTCTGTGCAAATCAGAAAGGTCTGAAGGAAGGGAGCCTCACTGGAGGAGTGTGTTCTTACTGGCCACTTCAGGATGAAAGGAATTTACATTCATTGAGATCATGTGGGAACAGACAAATAATGTGACAAGTACTGCGGACCATAAAAACATCTATTTTTTTTGGCAGATTATGTTGAAATGATTACATTTTCCAGGGCTCAGAGACTAAACTAAGATTTCCTTTCAAAAAAAAAAAAAAAATGCTGCCTGTCTACACAGACTCCAGAACACTCCCTAATGTGGTATAGATGCTTACGAAAGCCATCCAACGTCCTTCGTTTATGGTGTTCTCAGGCTGCTAAGGTCAAGCTATTATCTCCCTTCTCGCCTCACCTTGTCACAGATGTGCCTAATGACATAAAAGGAGGTGGGTCCCTCTGTGCTACTTCATGCAGGTGCTTGGGCAATAACAGGTTGTGACTTCCAGAATATAAGATGGAAAATGCTGCCATCAAAGTCTGTAGGATATAGTACAGATACCATACAGGGCAGGTTACCATTTTCTTTAGTTTCCATAATAGATTATAAGGCTGGTATGATGTTTAAAGGTCACCTTATTCAATTCCCTCAACACATCATCCCACGTCACCTGGGGTGCCTGGGAATGGCCTTCACTCCCTAGTCTACCTCCTTCAAATCACTCCAACTCATTCTTTCCATTTACTAAATTCCAATAAACAGGTCATCTTTACCACAGACTTCAACAACTCATTACTGTTTTTTTCCATGTGGACAATATTCCGTGTTTCTATCTAGACTGCACTGTCTCTGGCTTTCCCTTTCTTCTTCATTGACACATGACACTGGATCCTAACTGCTTGTTGACTGACTCCACAAAAATCTCTACTTTGTTTATGTTTGTTCAGACAGGAGAACCAAGCTTAAGAAAGTATCTCCTAGGGGGCGCCTTGGTGGCTTAGTTGATTGAGCTTCTGACTCTTGATTTCAGTTCAGGTCATGATCCCAGAGTCATGGGATCAAGTCCTGTGTCAGGCTCCATGCTGAGTGTGGAGTAGAGCCTGCTTAAGATTCTCTCTCTCCCTCTGCCCCTCCCCAACTCACACACATTCTCAATCTGTCTAAAAAAAAAAAAAAAAGGTATGTCCTAATCTCCAACTAAGACAAAGTTCAGCTAGAAAGGAGAAGTGTACATTTCTGATGAGGAATCTGACCATGTGAAAGAGACTTTGTGGAACTTTTCAAAATATTGCCCGTAATTAGCAAAGGGAGTTAGCTATAACACAGCTGCCTGAAACAAAAAATGCCCACTTAAACAATATGAATGTATTGCCTCATTTAACTTAAAGTCCAGAGGTATCTTGGTTTGCAGGAGGCATCTGGTCCACTGCTACTCAGTAATGTCATTAAATGACAGAGATTATTTCTGTCCTTCTGTTCTGCTGTCCTCAGCACCAGCTTAATTTGAATGTTGGTTCCTCTCAAGAGAACAAGACGACCACCACTGGACATCAGGCTATGTATCCGCTTCTTGTTCATACCCAGGAGGAAAGGGTGAATGAAAAGTATCCTCTTCCCAAAGCCCTCTCCTTTAGTCTCATTGGCCAGAGGAAGTCATGTGTCCATCACTGGCCCAAAAATTGGTTGCCAGGAGAATTCCATTCCACATGCTAACTGGTGTAGATCAAGGTTTCTGGATAACAGCATTATTGACATTTTGCATTGGATTATTCTTTGTTGTGGGTCCATTCTGTGTATTGTAGGATGTTAGCAGCACATCCTACCTAAAACCTAAAATCCCTAGGTTTTATAGCTCTCCATCACCACCAGTCGTGTGAATTAGAAATACCTCTAGACATTGCAGAATGTCCCCTGGAGGTGGAGGGAGGGAAGATCACCCCTGGTTGAGAACCACTAGTGTAGACCAGTCAAGTTTCCTACCCGCTCTATGCCTCAGTTTTCTCTCATCTGTAAAATGGGAATCATGCTACTATATTTCTCATATGGTCAGTATGAGAATTAAATGAGTTAATCCATATAACATATCGAGTATAGTAAGCACTATATAAATGTTAGCTATTACTTTTATCCACTCCTTTTGCATCAGCAGTGTAGGAGGTACTAAATAAGTACTTTCTGAATGAATTAATGAATTCGGTAGAAAAGTCATTTGTACCCATGTAACACTGATGTAATTCAGCAAAATAGTATTCTGTAATGCCACACCTATTGAAAATCTCTGAAGCTGGGATTAGATTCTGGGCCTGTAGGGCATTTAGTTTCTTAAGAAGAAATCTAGTGGTCCCACTGGAAATGCCTTCTTAGATGTCTAAAGGTAAAAGTATGTATAAAGGTGCTATTCTGAGTTTATATGACCACCACAGACTGAGAAAGGGCGAGCTAGGAGGAATCAGGGCCCTTAGATGGATTTGCTGATCCGTTCATTTAACACACGGAACAAGTCCTCTCTGCATTGTATCCTGGTTACCAAGATGGAGAGCATTTCCCTGGCCGAGTGTTTTAGTTGGAAATACAGTCTGAAATCCAATGATTACAGATGCTGAGAGTAGTGTCTTGATGGCAGAATTTAAAAGTTTATGCATTTAAAAAATTTTTTCTAAAACATTTATTTATTTTTGAGAGAGGGAGAGACAGAGTGCAAGCAGGGGAGGGGCAGAGAGAGACGGAGACACAGAATCCCAAGCAGGCTGCAGGCTCTGAGCTCTCAGCACAGAGCCCAATGAAGGGCTCAAACTCACGAACCATGAGATCATGACCTGAGCCAGAGTCAGATGCTTAACTGACTGAGCCACCCAGATGCCCCTAAAAGATTATGTATTTTAAATTTTTGTTACTGTTCATCATAATAATGTTTATATTTGAGCAGTGCTCCCATACAGTGGAAGTTTTAAAAATCCCTTTTACATGCCTCTCAGAAGCATTACTCTCAAAGAGGGAATGCATCCATATCACAAAGTGGTATCTGCGGAAGCTGAGCTTAAGGAGTCCTGAAGGAGAACTTAAACAGGCCACACACACTGACCAAAGTTCAAGGTCTGAAAATCACCAGGACTGAGGAAGCCAGCTGACCGTTGTTAATAAAGCCTTTCCTGCAAGGATGGAGGAGGCACAAGGACTTCTGTAGGGCCATTCCTCAGCAAATTAGCACAACACATGAGTGGAGGGTAGACCAGTGGAAGGGGCAAGGATGATGGTAGAGATAAGAGCTTCTGGTTAAGCATGGTGGGTTGAAAATGTGTGATCACCATCCAGAAACACTGCTAATATGTCAGGGAAGAGATTTAAAAATCACATTACACATAAATTATCAAGGACAAAGGAAACGGGACAGAAGGCATCACTAAGTAAAAAGTGAGAGGCTATGAAAGTACGTGTGTGTGTGTGGTGAGGTATATGTGAGGGGTGTATGTGTTGTGTATATGTGTGTGTGTGTGTTAGGGGTGTGTGCGTATGTGAGGTGTATGTGGATATGTGTGGTGTATAAATACATGTGGTGTGTGTGATTGCGGGTGTGCATGTGTGAGGTGTGTGAAGTTTATGTGAGGTGTGTGTGTGTATGGGCATATGTATGTGAGATGTGTGTGAGTTATGTTTGTGTGGAAAGAGGTGGTGGGGAGACACTAAGGTCTCTTTTTCATAGTAGGAAGTTGTCTCAGTCTGCTCAGGGTTCTACCACAGCCTGGATGGCTTAAACAATAGATAGTTACTTCTCATAGTTCCAAAGACTGGGAAATCCCAGATCAAGGTGAGGGCCAGTTTCATTCCTGGTTGGCTTGAAGATGGCCAGCTTGTCTTCATGTTCTCACACGGTCTTTCCTTTGTGCATGCTTTCAGAGACACTCTGGTGTCTCTTCTTCCTCTTACAAAGGCACTAATCCCACTGGATCAGGCCCCACCCTCATGGCCTCATTGCACCTGAGTTATTTGAATAAAGGCTGTATCTCCAAATACAGTCACATTGGTGGTTGGAACTTCAACATATACATTTTAGAGAGACATGATTCATTCCACAACAGAAGTCAATAGAAGATATTAAATGGTAAAATCAAGGAATGGCATATTATTTAGCAAAATAGTGGTAAATATAAGAAGAAAGAGCAGAGTTAGAAGAGATTGCCCCTGGGGCAAAAAACAAGGGTGCAGAGGACTAAGGCAAGGGTTTCTTTATTATTATTATCATAAGACTTGTAGTTCTATCTGCCTTTTAAAACTTGTTACATATAATACCTTCATAGAAATAGAAACTTAATTTAATTTAGAATAATAGTGAAATTGCTTATAATAATTATTATCTGCCTTTAAAACCCCACTCCTCCATGAAGTTTGGTTGATTAAGACTGGGAAGAAGAGGAATAGATGGGATGCTTGTCATTTGTTTCCAAGCTGGGGCACTTCTAAGACTGAAGGGGAACACGTAGAAATTCCCTGGGGACAATAGATGCATGAAAGGACAACCCTGGAGAAACTGGGATTTATGGCCAGCCTACTCAAGAGGTAACTAAGGTGGCTTTATAAAAAAACAAAAACAAAAACAAAAAACAAAAGACAAAAACAAAACAAAACAAAAAAAACAATGGGGAAAGATTATTTCAGAGATACAGGGGCAAAAAGATGGCTACCCTTCCAGCGTTGAGGATTGGCAGATAAATACATAATCTCAAGTGATATCCACTCAACTGAATGGCAGCATCCAGGGAAGCGGTCCCTGACCCCTCTGCCAGACACCCCAAGGCAGAATTCTGTGCTCCTCTATGCTTCCTAAATGTCTTCTTTATACCTTTATAGAAGAACTTACCACACCCACTTGACACAATTTTCTTGTCTGTGTCCTGAACTCCCACTGTGGGCCATCTACCCCCTGTGCTGGACAAATTTAGGGAAACAAGGATTGTGTTAGTGTCACCTGTTTTCCCAGAATCTATCATAGTATGATAAACAGGTGCTCAAAATGTTTTGCCGAATAAATATTGAATGTAACTGCAATGGGAATTATAGTTTTTTGGTTTTTTTTTTAAAGAAACACAGGCTAGGGGCACCTGGGTGGCTCAGTCGGTTGGGCGTCCAACTTTAGCTTAGGTCATGATCTCACAGTTTGTGAGTTTGAGCCCCGCATCGGGCTCTGTGCTGACAGCTCGGAGCCTGCCCCTGCTTCAGATTCTGTGTTTCCCTCTCTCTCTCTCTGCTCCCCCTCTCAAAAATAAATAAACATTTTTAAAAAATAAAGAAACATAGGCTAGAGAAAGGAGAGCAAGTTTAAACCTTTAAGATGCCTTTGAATGACAAAAAGAAATAAAATATATCTAGAAGGCTGACCATGCATGGAATAAAATAACCTACTCAAGTTACTGATTTTTAAAATTATTCTCAGGATAATTAGACTGCTGTAATCTTACAGCTGCAGAGCACTTAATTTGTTGGTGTCCAACTGGCAAGTTACGTTTCTTTCTGCTTATTTTATGTTATCTTTGGTGGGAACAAGGGGAAAAATTATGGTGAATACCAGTGCTAAAAAATTCAGATGTAAAAAAATTCTTGAGAAACTTAAGAAATAAAAGTCCCAAGAAGGTCTTGGATTAGAAGTATGGGCAGGACTGTAATTTGATAGTAAGAAGCAAAGCAAAGCAAAGCGGACCATATAAATGGTCATTCTGACAGGTGCCAACAGGAATTTGACTGAAATATGTACCAAAATTCCTCCCCAAAACTCTTAGTAAATCAGATATGGAAAACGACTTCAAAAAGTGACAGAACATGGGGCCCCTGGGTGGCTCAGTCGGTTGAGTGTCTGATTTCAGCTCAGGTCATGATCTCAAGGTTTGTGAGTTCGAGCCCCGCATGGGGCTCTCTGCTGTCAGACTGTCAGCGCAGGGTCCACTTCAGATCCTCTGTCCCCCTCTCTGTGCCCCTTCCCTGCTTGCACTCTCCCCAAAATAAATAAATATATATATTTTTAAAGTGACAGAATATTAACATAGACCCCCAGATCTGACACCATGTACAATACTGAAAAAAAAATACGGATCTTTCCATTAAAGGCCAGAAAGAACGTAAGGCAGTGACTATCCTAATGTTATTTTGACAGTAGCAAGATTTTAGCCAATGAAATAAAATGCAGAGAGGAGTAAAAGAAAGGAGGATGAAAGCTATTTGCAGATGATATGGCTGTCTACATAAAAAACCAGAGAGAATCTACTGAAAAAGAAAATAATATAAACCATGTGGTCAGTTTGATCATCAGAAAATGATCAGTCAGAAAATGAATATACAAGGTATAAATACCTTGTCCTAACAGTAAAAAATTTAAAAATACAATGAAAAAAAATGCCATATACAGTCAAAACATTTTAAATATATACAATACCTCAGAATCAACTTCTCAAAAATGTGTTACCTGTATTTTTAAAAAATTAGATAAATATAAACTATATTTAAAAGCAAATGACCAATGAAGAAAAAAATTACAAGTATATGCCAAATCAAATTTACATCAGAATTTTTTTAATTTTTATTTAATTAATAATTTAATTTTTATTTAAATTTTAATTTTTTTTTAATTTTTTTTTCAACGTTTATTTATTTTTGGGACAGAGAGAGACAGAGCATGAACGGGGGGAGGAGCAGAGAGAGAGGGAGACACAGAATCGTAAACAGGCTCCGGGCTCTGAGCCATCAGCCCAGAGCCTGACGCGGGGCTCGAACTCACGGACCGCGAGATCGTGACCTGGCTGAAGTCGGACGCTTAACCGACTGCGCCACCCAGGCGCCCCTAATTTTTAATTTTTTTAATGTTTATTTATTTTGAGAGAGAGAGAGAGAGAGAGAGAGAGAGAGAGAGAGAGAGAGCATGCGAGCATGCATGAACAAGGGAGGGGCAGAGAGAGAGGGAGAGAGAATCCCAAGCAGGCTCCTTGATTATCAGCGCAAAGCCTGACCCCAGGCTCTGTCTCATGAACTGTGAGATCATGACCTGAGCCACAACCTGAGCTGACATCAAAAGTGGAACGTTTAGCTAACTGAGCCACCCAGGAACCCCTGAATCACGATTTGAACTCCGGGCCTGAGAAGCCCACAGAGATTAATCTCTTTAGGAGATTAAATACAAATTCTTGGGGAAATCCAAGTAGCACAAAATTAACTGGGACCGACTGGTCATCTGGATGAGTTGGAAAAGAGATTCAAAGAAGGGCAGCTGCTACAGCTACTAGGCTGAAACAACCCTTGCATTGATCTGCTGATTAATTTCTTGCCATAAACTGTGGATAAATCCAAGCCTGCCATACACGAAGTCCAACCCTGCTTACCTAGGGTTTGCAAAAAGGCAAGCATGACCTAAAGTAAATGCAACAACGTGGTCCGCATATACTTTTCCTCCTCTCCTGGCTTCCCTTTGTCCCGGGCGTTGGAGAGCCAGGACTGTTCCCAGGACAAGGATGAGCTGCAAAGCTTAAGTTTCATTATGTAAAACTTTTAAAAGTGCTTAATTTTAGAAACAGGATGCAAAATAGGATGTGTACCATGACTGTGTTAAAAACAAGAACAGGCCCAAATGGAGATGCTTATCTTAAGCCCGTGTTACCCAGACTTAATTACAGTTTCAGCTCTCTCAGAAATAGAGTGTTCAGCAAGCCAATCAGGAATCTCCTGGTCAGCACCAGTTAGGTCATCTGCCAGATAAACCCCTGCTATTCCCTACAGGGAAAGTAACCTTGCAACAACCAATCTGTTTTGTTGTTTTCTTTTGCCTGCTATAACTTCCTTGTTCCTGTTCCCTCCTGCCTGTACAAGTCTTTCTTTTTCTTTGTAAACATCTTCTGAACTCCTTTCTATCGACTAGACCGGATGCTGCCTGATGCACGAATTGTTGAACAAAACCAATAAGATCTTTACATTTTTCTCAGTTGAACTCTAGTTTTTAACAATTGCAAACTTTTAAAAGGATGTGTAATTTTGGGGGGTGAGGGACAAAAAGAAAAAAGAAAAATGAAAATGGTCCTCTTAGACTGATGGAATTGTGTTGATCCTTGCCTCCATTTCCAGAATTTTCTGTGATCTTGCATTATTAGTTCATACACCGAGTCGATCAGGTACAGATTACCCACCATGAATAGAGCTCTATATTTAGCAGTGGAGGTAAAGTCCCTGCCTGCTCAAAGCGCACCATCGGGCAGAGAAGTCAATTCAACAAAAAGTTACAATAAAAAATGACAAGCGCTGTGTAGGGGGATGTCCAGTCGCGGTAGGAACACACCAGGAGGAACTGACCTGCATAGCGAACTTGGAGAAGACTTCCTGGAGGAAGTGAAAAAGCAGAGGAGAGTGTAGGCCCACAGGGTGAGAGGGAGGTGAGCATCTTTGTAAATTAAAGTGGTAGCAAACTGGCTAGAAGCTGGTGAGTGGCAAGAACTGAGGGAAGCACGGAGCACAGAGCGCCATGATAGGAAGTGATGAGAAAGAGACTGAGGTGAAGCCATTCAAGGCCAGGTGAGCCCCAGGACTACACTGAACTTTATCTGGAAGGCATGGGAAGCTGTGAAAGGGTTCTAAGGGCAGGGCCATCACCTGTGCATGGTGAAAAGACCTTTACACCAAAGCCAATACCATGGAGATTCGTTGGAAGGGCATAAGCCAGGAGAACAGAGACCAGCGGGAAGTGATGCTGTATCTGTAGGAAAATGATGATGGTCTGGATGAGGGGCAGTTGGGATGAAGAGAACTGGGTGTTTGGGATGTCAGATCAACCTGTGATGACCTGGATGGGGGAGGATTAGGGAGAGGGGGTGGCAAATGATTCCTGCAAGAGGCTTGGGCAACAGGGCAGGTGGTGGTGCTGGTCCCTGAGCATCAAACGAAGGCAAAATGAGGAGATTAGGATGAGCAGCCAGAAAAGTGGAAAGACAGGAGATTGTGTTGTTTTTCAAGCTCATGGAAACAAAGCATTTTGGGAAGTAAGGGCTGGTTATAGGGGACTAAGAAAAAGGCTGAGATACATTTGCAAGGGAGTGTTTAAGTGGGACACTCATTTTTCAGAGTGAAGTGCTAAATATCTATATTGTGCTTGTAAAGTAGGTGTCTGGAAATTTGATTCTTTCAGACCATTAGCTCATCAACCCTATCCAAGAGGTTTAAAGACGCTGAGGGGGGCAGGATTTGAAGTCACAAGCATAGCGGAGGCAGGGGGAAGGAAGTATTTTCTCTTTACTCAAATCAAGTGAGAGGAGCTTCAGGAAGACTGCGGAAGAGCTTGGGATGTGTCCCCTGCAGCTGGTAGGGTACAGAGAACTCGGTTACATGCCTGAGGCATCTAAAATGGGAAGTGCTTAGGGGCATCTGGGTGGCTCAATCAGTTGGGCGTCTGACCTCGGCTCAGGTCCTGATCTTGCGGTTCATGAGTTCAAGCCCCACACCGGGCTCTGTGCTGACAACTCAGAGCTTGGATCCCAATTTGGATTCTGTGTCTCCCTCTCTCTCTGTTCCTCCCCCACTCACACTCTGTCTTTCTCTCTTTCAAAATTAATAAAGAAAGAATAAAAAAAATTTTTTTAAGTGGGA
Organism: Puma concolor; assembly: GCF_028749965.1. Classification (NCBI taxonomy): domain Eukaryota; kingdom Metazoa; phylum Chordata; class Mammalia; order Carnivora; family Felidae; genus Puma; species Puma concolor. The sequence continues at coordinate 44,114,977 of NC_141683.1, forward strand.
AGTGTTTGCTAGGAGCATCCTGGTCTGTGAGCAGAGACAGGAGAGTGACTGTGTTTGACAGTCCATGCTCCTAGGATTTGTGAGAGCCAAGGATTGATGAGTGCGTCCCTGAACCACATACAGACCATAGGAGAAAGGCTGCTGGGTTTCTCAAACCCCCACCTGGGCAGCCTCACAGTGGCAAGAGGAGGGAGGGTGGAGGATTCAAAGTGACCAGCCATTTGTCCATTCAAAGAACTGCAAGAGAGATCCCTGGAATGAAGACTTCAAAGAATCCATGGGGTGCCCGAAGAGAGAGAGCCAGATTGAAATACCTGTAGCATCCAGAGAACACTGGTGTTCCAGCTGAGGAAGATCTTTCCTGATCCTTACCTCCGCTTTGTCCACTTCAATCTGCCAGGGATCAGAAACTGCAGCCTTTAAGTCTGGGAGTGGGGAAGAGGGAGTCAGAAATTGTCAGCAGAGTACAAAGAGCAGCCAACCACAGCATCTTTAGCCATGCAAGCTTCACGCCTGGACCTTCCCTGAGCACAGAGAGGGGAGATGATTTAAGCTTAAGTAAAAGTTGGACCAGGTATTTTAATATTGGAAATGAGGTTATTTGTGAAACTCAGAGTGATCAGAGGGCTTCTTGTTATTTAAGAATGGTCAAGAAAAAACAAAACAAAAACAAAAACATGGAGCTAGCCTGGATTCATCCAAAGGGTAAAGAAAAACTAGCCCCAGAGAGCAGGTTTGAAGGGGAAGTAGGCTGTCGGGGGAAGGGAAGATTAGTTACACCCCTGTGTGATTAACATAAATCTTCCCCCAAACGGTTTCAGTGGGGTAATGGAAGCAGAAGCCCGACTACAGTAGACCAGACTGAGTTAGAAGGAACTGAGAGTGTGTACACAGCAAACAAAGACACATTTTCAAGAAGTGCGTCTATGAACAACAGCAGGAGAGAGAGAAGGCAGAGTTGGAGGATTATGCAGGACAGACAGAGACTTGTTTTAATAAATGGGAGACATTAGAGTATGTATAAAAACTAGTGGAAAACCAGAAGAGAGGATGCTGATCAGCACGTGGCCTCTGAACAAAAGGGACGGGAGGAATGAGGGGACATAGCTCCAGCCTTAGACGGGAAGTGTGCAAGCTTCTTCCATTAGAAGAGAAAGGAGGGGAAATGGAAGGCACAGAGATAGACAGAAAGCTAAAGGAATTCTCATCTGACTGCTTCTCCACATCTTCTATTAAATAAGAAGGGAAGCGAAAACTGAGGGTTCAATGTTTTGAGGAGATTGGAGAAGGTCTGAAACAGACATCTCAGGGAAAAGGAGGGACACTTGGTTTGTGAGGCCATGTCAGATAGCCCGGCTGCACGGAGGGTCCAGTTGAGGCTGGAAAACATTTCATTGAATATTCATCTGAATTGTCTGCTGGAACCTCAGGGAAGACCCACATGCAGCAACTTTTTTCTCTAATGTTTAATTTTGAGAGAGGGAGACAGAAACAGAGCATGAGTGGGGGAGGGGCAGAGAGAGAGAGGGAGACACAGAATCTGAAGCAGGATCCAGGCTCTGAGTTGTCAGCACACAGCCCAATGCGGGGCTCAAACTCACAAACCGCAAGATCATGACCTGAGCCGAAGTTGGGCACTTAATCGACTGAGCCACCCAGGCGCCGCCCAAATGCAGCAACTTCTGCTGTGAAGTCCCTGGAGTTCTGGAAACGTCTGACTGAAAATAGAACAACATGATGATCACTCAGATTCAGCACAATTGCTGGTTCTGAGAGGCTTTGCGAGCTTCTGTCCCACCGGAATGCACATCACCATCTCTATTGTTTTTGGATTTTTTAAGCTACTTTTTTTTTTCCTTTTTAAATAAATGGATGGGGGGCGCCTGGGTGGCGCAGTCGGTTAAGCATCCGACTTCAGCCAGGTCACGATCTCGCGGTCCGTGAGTTCGAGCCCCGCGTCGGGCTCTGGGCTGATGGCTCGGAGCCTGGAGCCTGTTTCTGATTCTGTGTCTCCCTCTCTCTCTGCCCCTCCCCCGTTCATGCTCTGTCTCTCTCTGTCCCAAAAATAAATAAACGTTGAAAAAAAAAATTTTTAAATAAATGGATGGTGTTTGCCAAGGAGACTTACAGCTTGAGCCTGTGAAAAAGATGTGAGAGATCTATCACCTGGTATTATGACTGATGTTTATGCCTTTTTTGCCACTGGGGGGATGGCTGTCCCCAGTCTTGTCTTTTGGTCAATGACAAAGAAATGTAAGGAAATAGACAGTGACACAAGAGCCACCGCTGTTTTGCAATTTTCCGACAGACTAATGTATTGAAGCCAAATAAGGCCTGTAGTGGGGTGGGGGTGAGGGTACATGAAACGAGAAAATAGAGAAGCATGAACGTCACTCCATTTTCCCAACTCACAATTTCAGACACGGTTCTAACATACACAAGTTTTCCTAGAATATACAGCAGCGTATTTAAAAATGGCATTGTCCAGAAAAGATATGAGTCATCTATGTTGTTCTCCATGGCATCTATATCACCTAGTGTGGTTTTTGGCACAGAGTAGATGCTCGAGAAGCGATTGTCTAATGAGCAGATGAATGGTGCACGAGGGCGGAGGGCTGACCTGCTCTTCTCTGGGCACCTGCTTCTCTTCTGCTGTACGCATGTACACTCATGGAAAGCTGCTTTTCTCCTCTAAATATGTGGGGGAATTTGCACATTAGAGAAAAAGTAGCATTCTTGCTGGAGAGAATTTGTTAGCCTGCTGACAGTGAAACCAGATAGATACAGAGCTCAGGCATAGATTCAGTGCAAGTCTGTGTGTACAGTGAGGCAGGCAGAAGACCCAAGTGCCCTCGTCCCCACCCCACTACAGGCCTTATTTGGCTTTAGAAGATTAGTCTGTCAGAAGATTGCAACACAGCAGTGGCTCGTGCGTCACTGTCTTATTTCCCTACCTTTCTTTGTCATTGACCTTCTGAAAGACAAGACTGTCTAGTGGTCATGGTCATTTGTCTGTACAAATGGATTGTGATGGTGAGCAGCTAACAGGAATCTACTGGTGTAATGACTGCCACCAGTAAGTGGGAATCAGGAATTCTCCCTGCAAGAAGGTACAGCTCTTACTAGTTGGATAGCCTTGGTGGACAAATGAGATGATTTATCCTGTGCTTTAAGGCTGTTCTGTCTTTGCTGGAATTCTTGGAGTACAACTGCTGAAAGACTTTTTAAAGCTTTACTTTCTTTTGTTTTAAATGGATTCCATACCCAGCACTAATTGTTGTCTTATGCTCAAATGCTTGAAAAGTTCATCACCTTGCCTGTCTATAATGAGTTTGTTTGTTTGTTTGTTTGTTTGTTTAGTTAACTTGTTTGTTCATGTTTTCATTTTACACCAATGGTCAAAAATAAAATGGTAAGCCCTCCTCTAATCTTCTGACATAAGAAAAAGAAAGCAAATGATCTTTGGTCGCGTACTAATGTCTGAATTACAAGTGAAGGCAATGGAAGATTGGATTTCATAAGCATTATTAGTACTCAAAGAATCCTGGGTAATCTCTGGGCTCCCCAGTGGATCTTGTACCCTGCTACTTTTGAGGGTGGTGCCTGGGAAGAAGTTTGCAGGGTTTGCCGCACGGGGTGTTGCATGTCACCTTGGTTAAACTGGAACTGTGTTTACCAAACTCCCTTCCCTGTATAGTTCCAGGATACCATTGTCCCAAAAACATTTTTTGCATGAGATTTAGAAGGCTGAAGAGAAGAAGCACAATGATCTTCTGAGTCATCGTGATTAAATGTGGTGGTACATGGAGAGCTGCTGGAAGATTCCAGATTGGTCTTGCTGTCACCAGTTCCATATTCTACTCTTCTTCCAACTCCCGACCCTGTTAATCAACCGCAGCCTCAGAGTCCAGGCCAATCACCAGGTGCTTGGCAGTGGAGGCATAATGTCTCACGGGCCTCCCATGAACTTCTCTTTGTGGGGAGAGGGGTCCCTTCCCAGTGGGAATGGATTATTAATTACTAGACAATTCCTGTTGGGAGAGGCACTACACACTGGAGTTGGAGATACTGCATACCCACCTCAGTTCCACCACTACCAGCTGATTGATCTTGGACAAGATGTTAAACCTCTCAAGCCCCATTTTCTGTACTTGTGAAATGGGACCAATAATATTAGCTACCACATAGGGTCATTGTGAGGTTTAGACGGCATATTGCACATAAAGCACTTAGCCTGGTAAGTAGCAAATGCTCAGTGAATGTCAACATTATTGAAAGTGCTGAATGTCTGAAAGGGAGTCAATAGTAGAGCCTAGACTATATGGAGAGAAGCACGTGATTGAGTGTAGGTGTTTTAGGATTTAGGGAGAGCTGAGGTTGGAGAGACAAACAGGAATAAGCAACAAGGAGGCAAGATGGAAGGAATAGGCAGTTCATAGAAGCTATGAACACTGAGGGTCTAGACCTAGGGGCTAGTGGTTCTGAATGGGTGTCAACCACTTTACCCAAGGTCCCTTTTTCTGGGTGGGCAGGTCAGGTCTCCCTAGGTTCCCTGTGTGGAAAGCTGCTATGTAAAGTCTAAGGGATTTCCTGGATTACTCTGCTGGTGCACAGCTCTTACCCTGCCTCACATATTGAAGTTGCCTTTTGTGGCACTGGAAGAAACCCAAGATAGCCTGAACCCAGTTTCATTCCCTCTGGGAGTGTCACAGCAGCCATGGTGGGAGAAGGAGGAGTTATGCCATACAGAACATAACACTCTGACCTCAGGAAGAAGAGCTGAGATCCAGGGTGAATGGGTGTGTGGTGTAATAGGAGATGATAGCTAGTAGGCAACCAGTTCACAACCCCCATGTCTTCAAAGAAACCCAAGAACTTGCCCAGATGGAGAATAAATAAGCCCACACTGCCCTCCTCCTGAACAAACCAAACAATTGTGTTCAACTGGGGCATTGCCCATGGGCAACTAGAAACCTTCGAGGAACTGGAAAACAATATGCAGACCCCATAGAATCAGAAAACGTGATTGGAGAGAAGTATGGATATGCAACTTTAGGGAAGCCTCTGGAGGCACCCACTAGCTGCCTTTGGCTCTCTGGAAGTTTTCATGGAAAGACAGATTTGATATCAATGAGTGGAAATTATGGGAAGATAGGTTTGTCTCAACATATTCCTGTCATTAATAACAATAATTAAAAATAACAGTCAGCATTTATCAAGCACTTCCCATGTTCTAAGCATTGTTTTTAGCCATCTACATATATTATCTTGTTACAATCTTGCAATATCCCTATAAAGTACTGAGGCACACAAAAGTTAAATAATCTGCCTATGTTTATAGAATTTGACATAATGGAGCTAGGACTCAGAACCAGGAAGTCTGTCTCCAGATCCTATGCTCCAAACGACTGCACTCTGATTCACAATGGAGGAAATTCCTGCATCCAGCAGGATTTGGGGCTCCATTATGTCTGAGCTTTGTTCCAACTCAGATTCCTTGAGGCCTTTCCAGGGCTAGGGTGGTTGGTATTCAATGCAATTCAACAAACACTATGGAACACTGACCATTGACCAGGCTCTGGGCTGGGTGGTAGAGGTATCAAGATAAACAAGATAAGAGAGTCCCATAATAGCGGTGCAGAGAGCTGTTGTCCACAAGGATAGAATCATAACCTTCTAAGAGTTGTCAAACCCGTTAAAAAGGCAATCTTTGGTTTTGAAATTCCCACCCCAGCTCCTTTTATCACCCTCTCCTCTCTTTCCCAGGGTCAAGCAGCAAACTGCACTATGGTCTCACTGTTGAAAAGGTTCCTGACAGTGTTTGGTGCTAAGAAGCTGAGGGGCGAGTGAGTGTATGTATAAACCAGACAGACCTGGTTTAAAGGCTCAGCTCAATCACTGATAAGTGAGATAAACCATGTGTTTAAGAGAAAGCAATCAAAGCTATTAGGTCACCTCCCATAACTACCAGTTCATGACTTATTTCCCCCATTTAACCTAAAACTATCGGATCTGGACATGGAAATAAAATAGTAATTGGATAATCTCCCACGGAAGATTTTATTTTCACACCATAACATTGTTTATGAAGGAAAGGAATGGAAATGCATTTTTGACGAAGGCAGCAATTTTTTTTTCTTTTTACTAAAGCTAAAGTAGCAATAAGATATATTTATGATTGTCCCATGACCATACATACCAGTCATTGAACTCTTACTATATGCTCGTCAGCATTCATGAGCTTTACCTGTATTAGTTCATTAAATCTTTATCACAATCACCCGGGGTCAGTGTCCTTGCTGCTCCTTTTACAGGTGAGGAAATCAGAGAAAGAGAAATTAAGCAACTAGTCCAAAATCACACAAACAGTAAATGGGGGAGCCAGAATTTGAACACTAGTAGGTTAGCCCTCAACATGATTCTGTTGTTTCTATAACTGCAGTTTAAAAGTGAGGCTGATGTGGTGCCTGGGTGGCTCAGTCAGTTAAGCATCTGACTCCTGATTGCTGCTCAGGTCATGATCTCATGGTTGTGAGATCGAGCCCCACGTCAGGCTCTGCAATGAGTGTGGAGCCTGCTTAAGATTCTCTCTCTCTCCCTATGCCCCTTCCCCATTCATGCACTCTGCTCTCACACTCTCTCTCAAAAAAAAAAAAAAAGAGGCAGTGAGAAGTTTAGAAATTAGCCTGAAAATCACATTAGTCAGTGAGAGTGTTCACCATTTAGAAGCCTGTCCCTGCAATTTCTGCCACTCCCAAAAGACCATAGAAAAGATCCTTCCTCAAATGAACAGTGGCTGTCGGTGGCACTGAAATGAGGCTTACAGGGCTAGAATCAAAGGTGTCTACAGAGCTGCATTCCTGCAGGCTTTACGGAGAAGCTGTTCCTTGCTTTTCCAACTTTAAAGGGAACCCTCATTCCTTGGCCTGTGAACCCATCACGTTGACCTCCGTTCCCTTTCTCACATTTCGTTCTTTGAAACTTCTGCCTCTGTCTTGTATATATTAAGAACCCTTGGGGGCGCCCGAATGGCTCAATTGGTTAAGCGTCCAACTCTGACTCAGATCATGATCTCACGGGTCGTGAGTTCAAGCCCTGAATCGGGCTCTGCACTGACAGTACAGATCCTGCTTAGAATCCTCTGTCTCCCTCTCTCTCTTCCCCTTCCCTGCTCCCTCTCTCTCTCTCTCAAAAATAAATAAACATTAAGGGCCCTTGTGATTACACTGGCTCACTTAGACAATCAGGATGGTCTTCCCATCTCCAGATCCTTAATCACACCTACAAAGTCCCTTTTCTCACAGAAGTCACAGGTTTTGGGGATTAGGCCATGCTCATCTTTGGGAGACTAGTTTTCTATTTACCACAAATACCAACTGCTAGTGAGCATGTCAAGCAACTGGAACTGTCATACGCTGCCGGTGGGAATGCAACACAGTACCCCCATTTCAGAAAACAAACATACAAAGGCTTGAACACAAATGCAACTTTATTTATCATGGTCACAACCTGGAAACAATACAAATGCCCACCTACCAGGTTAATAGATAAAACAAGTTGTGGTATATCCATACAATGAAATATTACTTGGTTTAAAGAAAAAAAACAATGGGTATATGCAGCAACATGGATGTTTTATACATATTATACCTCAGGACACCTGGGTGGCTCAGTCTGTTAAACATCCAACTTCAGCTCAGGTCATGATCTCGGTTCATGAGTTTAAGCCCCATATAGGGCTGTCAGCAAGGAGACTGCTTCAGATCCTGTCTCCCTGTCTCCACCTCTGCCCTGCTCACGTGTGCATGCTCTCTCTCTCTCTCTCTCTCTCTCTCTCTCTCTCTCTCTCTCTCAGATAAAAAAATTACACCTCAATAGAGTTCATTAATTCTTTTTTCCTGGAAAGAATATATCACCTGCCCTTCTTAAGGAGACCAAATTGCTTCCAGAAAGCAAAATATTTAACCATTGTTGTCTATGGCTGATCCTTGTTCTCATCATGTTGTTAACATGATGCCTGTTAGATGCCTGAAACTAACCCAACAGGGCAGTAGGGACTGGGGAGCGCTAACCTATTCAAAAGGCTATAGAAAGATCCCATTCTACACTCTTTCCCCAACCTGTGTTCATTTCACCCAAGCCGCTGGGGCCTTCATAAGTAAACAGAATGATTCCAGAACAACAGGCTGCAGGCACCACCAAATTCCCCATTTATAGAGACATGAATGAAATGCTTTTATAAGAAGACTGCTTGGAGAAGGAAGCAAGAAGGTGGCATTCATTCATTCATTCAATCAGTCATTTAACATCCATTTGACCGTTGTGGAACAGTTTCTAAGCCAAGTCATTGTGCCGGTACTAGGGTACATGAGACAGACCTTGGTCATGCTCTCAAAGTCTCATGTCCTAAGGATTATCGTTTATCACACTTTCCCTGTTGTTGGCCAACTTCCACCTCCCAGTCTGGCCCATTCATTCACAGTTTGGCTCGGCCAGTTCTGGCCCTGCAATGACCCTCCAAATGCTAGTTCCCCGATGGGTGTAGGATGGTAGGGGCCCCTGTGGATTTGGCAAACAATCATTCGGGAAAGAACAAGTCTCCCCTTTCCTGTTCTTCCCCATCCTTTTCAGTGAGCTCTGAGGAAATGGTGAAATAATGGGCTGGGATCAGCCCCAGGGCCCCTTAATAAATTGTTTCTACATACTCCTTCTTGCATTTTAATGGAAAGAAAATGGGTGTGGTAGATCTCTTGCACGATGTCAACACTGAATTAAGTTTAATTCTTTAAAATAGATTCTAAGTTACATACATAAATAATGGTACAGGAACACAGAGATCTAGCCAAAAGGATATGAACAGCCAGTTCCTAAAAGTAAAAAATTCTGATGTGCACACAAACAATAACAAATGAGTGATTAGCTGCCCCCATCCTGGGAGGCTATATTTTCTGGAAAAGGAAGAAGTCCTGGAAAGCGAAGGCTTGACCAGAGGCTTATACTGACATGAGTCATCTGCACAAAGCCTGTCACCTAGTAGGTACACTCCATATGTGGTTTGCAGCTGTCCTAGTTGGTGACATGCAATAGTTAAACACGGTACACAATGCCCCAGCATTCTGCACAGTGCCTGGTTTAGAGTAGGCATTCAGAATTTTTTTTGAATGTATGAACAAGGTATATTGTGGGGACCCTTGTTTCATATAAATGGGGGAGTGAGAAGGCACCACATGATCATGTCTGGTTAAACAAACAAACAAACTCCCCCACCAGCCAAACATGGTTTTACCAAAATTTACAAATGTATTGAACTTTTATTGCATTCAAAGTACTATGTTATGGTGAGGACAACAATAAGGAATAGTACCTGCCTTCTAGAAGCTACATTCCACTGTGTGCATGTATGGGTCCTTGTGAGGAGGGGTCAGATACAAATGTAATAAGTATATGAAAGAATACATGGGATCATAGAGGAAGAAGATCCTTGAAGAATTTAGAAAGGCTTCTTAGAAGAAATGGAATTGAGCTGAACTTGAAGGAGGAAGTAGGGTAAATATTCCAAGAAAAGGGAATCTCAGAGCAAAAGTAGAAAACTATGGGAATAGAGAACATATTTAGGCAAGGGCCAATAGACTCTGTAAGAGACCCATTAGCTCTCTGTCTTCACTCTGAAGCAGTGAGTGCCCCAGTGGCCAGGAAAGTGGAACTGGTGTAAGACCTTCATAAATTCTAAGAATAGAAATTTTGTTATAACACTGCCTGTGTGCAATCTGAGATTTTAAAAACACTAAATTACAAAATAAGGCCAAGGAAGTCCAACAAAGTTCTGACTTTGCCCATTTAGAATAGTTTTTAACTGGGGTGCCTGGGTGGCTCAGTCAGTTAGGTGTCCGACTTCAACTCAGGTCATGATCTCGTGGAACGTGAGTTCGAGCCCTGTGTCAGGCTCTGTGCTTATGCCTCGGAGCCTGGAGCCTGCTTCGGATTCTGTGTTTCCCTCTCTCTCTGCCCCTACCCTGCTTATGCTCTGTGTCTCTCTGTCTCTAAAAAATAAATAAATGTTAAAAAAAAATTTAGAATAGTTTTTAACTTAAATATCCAATTCTTTTTGTCCCCTGCTTAAAATTCTTTTCTTTTATTTTATTGGTATTTTTATTTAATTTATTTTTTAAATTTACATCCAAGTTGGTTAGTATATAGAGCAACAATGATTTCAGGAGTAGATTCCTTAATACCCCTTACCCATTTAGCCCATCTCCCCCTCCCATTATGCCTCCAGTAACCCTCTGTTCTCCGTATTTAAGAGTCTCTTATGTTTTGTCCCCCTCCCTGTTTTTATATTATTTTTACTTCCCCTCCCCTATGTTCATCTGTTTTATATCTTAAAGTCCTCATATGAGTTAAGTCATGATACTTGTCTTTCTCTGACTAATTTTGCTTAGCATGATGCCCTCTTGTTCCATCCACATAGTTGCAAATGGCAAAATTTCACTCTTTTTGATTGCTGAGTAATACTCCATTGTATGTATATACCACATCTTCTTTATCCATTCATCCATTGATGGACATTTGGGCTCTTTCCATACTTTGGTTATTGTTGATAGTGCTGCTATAAACATTGGGGTGCATGTGTCCCTTCGAAACAGCATACCTGGATCCCTTGGATAAATACCTAGTAGTGCAATTGTTGGGTTGTAGGGTAGTTCTATTTTTAATTTTTTGAGGAAACTCCATACTGTCTTCCAGAGTGGCTGCACCAGTTTGCATTCCCACCAGCAGTGCAAAAGAGATCCTCTTTCTCCACATCCTTGCCAACATCTGTTGTTGCCTGAGTTGTTAATGTTTGCCATTCTGACAGGTGTGAGGTGGTATCCCATTGTGGTTTTGATTTGTATTTCCCAGATGATGACTGATGCTGAGCATTTTTTCATGTGTCAGTTGGCCATCTGGATGTCTTCTTTGGAGAAGTGTCTATTCATGTCTTCTGCCCATTTCTTCACTGGATTATTTGTTTTTTGGGTGTTGAGTTTGATAAGTTCTTTATAGATTTTGGATACTAACCCTTTATCTGATATGTCATTTGCAAATATCTTCTCCTATTCTGTTGGTTGCCTTTTAGTTTTGCTGATTGATTTCTTCGCTATGCAGAAGATTTTTATTTTGATGAGGTCCCAATAGTTCATTTTTGCTTTTGTTTCCCTTGCCTCTGGAGATGTGTTGAGCAAGAAGTTGCTGCAGCTGAGGTCAAAAAGGTTTTTGCCTGCTTTCTCCTTGAGGATTTTGATGGCTTCCTGTCTTACATTTAGGTCTTTCATCCATTTTGAGTTTATTTTTGTGCATGGTGTAAGAAAGTGGTCCAGATTCATTTTTCTGCATGTCACTGTCCAGTTTTCCCAGCATCACTTGCTGAAGAGACTGTCTTTATTCCATTGGATAGTCTTTCCTGCTTTGCCAAAGATTAGTTGGCCATATGTTTATGGGTCCATTTCTGGGTTCTCTATTCTGTTCCATTGATCTGAGTATCTGTTTTTGTGCCAGTATGATACTGTCTTGATGATTACAGCTTTGTAATACAGCTTGAAGTCCAGTTAAATATCTAATTCTTAAAAAAAAAAAATTGTTCCAGAAGCTGTGGTCGGGATATTAGTTAGGATAGGAAAAGCTCTACTGCAGGAAAAATGGACTCAGGGGATCAATCCCCATGCATTTGGTTGGGGCAGCACCCTCAGGCAACTCTTCTACAAATGGCCACTCCAGATTCAAGGTTCTTTGCAAGCATAGCTCTGTTGTCCACTAGAGCCTCCTTGGAATCCTCTCTGATCTTTCACATGCGTTTAACCAGCAGAGAGAGAAATTAACAGCACAGTGAATTAAGGGTTTAGAAGCCAAGCCCAGATCGGGTGTGCATCACATCCACCCACACTCCATGAGCCAAGCTGGTCTCACAGCCACCTACATGATCACTGTAGAGAGACTGAAGACTGTAGGAAAGCACATGTGCATCCATTTCCTACTATGCTATAACAAATGACCACAAATCTAGTGGTTTCTAACAACATAAATTTATTATCTTATAGTTCCATAGGCTAGAAGCCCAATTTGGGTCTCACTAGGCTAAAGTCAAGTTCACCAGGGCTGCATTCCTTCCAGAGGCTCCAGGGAGACTGCTTCCTTGCCTTTCCCAGTTCCTCAACACTGCCCACATTCCTTGACTTGTGGCCCCTCCCTCCATCTTGAAAGACAACAACATTGCCTCTCTTATAAAGGCTGGCACCTAACCTACTGACATCGTTTTAATTCTAAGAGCCAAAGGTTGTGTTTTCTTGGTTATTGTATCATGTCTTCATATTTTCACTTTTTTCCCCTACATTTCCAAAGTTCGACCACATGTGGTGTTTAGTTGAACTTAATATGGTTCCTTAAATTTGTTTCGAATTTATCATCCCACATTCCAGCCCCAGGCCCCAAGCACAAAAGATCAGGCAGACACACCTAGGAGAAGTAAACCAAAGTTTGTCGGCAGAGGAGTGAGTACCCTTTCACGTTTTTTGGTGAAGCCAACAGCTAAGTGACTTCCAGACCTGAGTAGGATTTTAGTTTGTTGTTGAGTCACAATGCAATGAAAATTGACACGGCAAAAACTCTACAACCAAATAAATATCTATTAGTAACCAGAATAGTACTCATAATGTGGTCTCTGAGTTGATGATTTAATTACAAATTACAAATTAAAGCTGTGCTGTAATGTACTTGATCCATACAGCACAAAATAAAAATGTATTACTCCTTAAAAACAAACAAAAAAATGGCAGTAAAAGTCTAGGCAGAGTAATTCTGGTGTAACTGCCATTTCTGAAGCACTATGTCTCAGAATCTAAACATGGGCGTGACAAAAATCTCCTGGCTGATTTTCAACAGGAACAGCTGAACAAGCCTCAATACATAATTTAATTAAGAAGAAAACAAAATATCTGTTTAATCGAATAGGAAATGCAGGCAAAACCCAAGTATTCTTTAATAAACTTCAAGTTCAAGGTCAGTATTAAATCTGCAAAAGCAGTAGAGCTCCCCCCACATAGCAGCTCCTCACTATAATGCCCTGCATGTCTGTCCAGGGCCCAAAGTAAGAAGAATCTTTAAGCACTGAATGTGAAGAAAGATAGATCTTGCTCTAATTAGTAAATAAAATAATTTTTGTGTACGTTCAATATTTCTTTTTTCACCAAACCTTTTGTTAAATAAGTGAGGTGATTTAAGGAAACATAGTATTTGTATCAACTTACTTGTGACACCTCTCTCAGAACTGATTGCAACATACCATGAGCAAGAAGCATTTGTCCACAGACTGCCTAGGTCATTTCCAGGTGGAAAGTTTCATTATTCCATAAGCCCTCAATCGGGGTGTGCTAGAGTCATCTTGCATTGGCCCAAGAGTCACTGTGTGCATTTCTTCCCAACTCTGTTCAGTAACATCTCATTGGTAATTTAAAATGGCCACAGTGAGTAATTTACACCACCAAAAAACAAACGAACAAACAAACAAACAAACAAAAGGGGCAAACGCTACAAATGAGGGCTTCATTTTTTATTATTTATCTCTGATAGCAGTTGTTAAACATTTACCAGTACATACTGCTGTCCCACATTGACTTTAAATTTGTCTTCAGTATATATTTGGGGCAATCATTATTCTAAAACACTGTTTGATTCTATTGTTTCAGTGAGACTTTAGGATCAAGAGATATAAATGTCCTCTGGCTGCTAGCAGTCCCATCAACAAAAAACTATTAAATTTCTACATATTATGTTAAAAAAAAAAAAGTGCTTTTCTTGGTTATTGTCTGCTTTCTTTACTAGAATATAAAGACAGGAATCTTCTTCTCTTGTGTCAATGGGTGTATCTCAAGAACCTAACAACACATGGTAGGTACTCAATAAGTATTTGTTGAGTAAATGAATAAAATTTGCCTGAAGGCACTGTCTTCCTAGTAGGTGATTCCCCAGGCTTTCTCTGTCATTAGTATTGCAAATTTTCTGTAGGAAAAGAGTTCAACTGCTCCTAATAACTCCTTCTAATTTCTCATGGTAATTTTATTTTTAAACATTTTAACATACAGTGTTTTATTAATTTTAGGTATACAATATAGTGATTCAACACTTCCATACGTCACCCAATCAAGACAAGTGCCTCCTTTGTCCTCCTTCATTCTCATCACCTATTTCACCCAGGCCTCCCCCTCCCCCACCCCAACCATCAGTCTGTTCTCAATAATTAAGGGTTTGTTTATTGGCTTATGTCTCTCTCTTTTTCCCCCTTGCCCATTTGTCTTGTATTTATTTATTTATTTAGTTAGTTAGTTAGTTTGTTTATCTTGAGAAAGAGAGACAGAGCATGCAAGCAGAGGAGGGGCAGAGAGAGAGGGAGAGAGAGAATCCCAAGCAGGCTCCACACCCAGCGCTGAGCCAGATGCAGGGCTCGATCTCCCAAACTGTGAAATAATGACCTGAGCCAAAATCAAGACTTGGACGCTTAACCAACTAAGCCACCCAGGCACCCCATCTTGTCTTTTAAATTTCACCTATCTCATAGTAATTTTTAAAATGCCAATATTACGTTAAATAACATCAGTGAGAGTGGACATCCCTGTCGTGTTCCTGATATCAGGGAGAAAGCTCTCAGTTTTTCCCCATTGAGGATGCATAGGGGCACTTGTACCCCAATGTTTATAGCAGCACTCTCAACAATAGCCAAATTATGGAAAGAGCCTAAATGTCAATCAACTGATGAATGGATACAGAAATTGTGGTTTATATACACAATGGAATACTACGTGGCAAGGAGAAAGAATGAAATCTGGCCTTTTGTAGCAACGTGGATGGAACTGGAGAGGGTTATGTTAAGTGAAATAAATCATACAGAGAAAGACAGATACCATATGTTTTCACTCTTATGTGGATCCTGAGAAACTTAACAGAAGACCATGGGGGAGGGGAAGGGGAAAAAAAAAAAAGAGGTTAGAGAGGGAGGGAGCCAAAACATAAGAGACTTAAAAACTGAGAACAAACTGAGGGTTGATGGGGGTGGGAAGGAGGAGAGGGTGGGTGATGGGTATTGAGGAGGGCACCTTTTGGGATGAGCACTGGGTGTTGTATGGAAACCAGTTTGCCGATAAATTTCATATTTAAAAATAAAAAAAATAAAATAAACCTAAAAAAATGCCAATATCATGTGGGGGCCATTATCTATATTATTGTAAGTGTCTCTTTTAGGACATGCATGGGTGACTCTTCTTTCACTATTCTAGCAGCTCCCAAAATCAGAGTCAATGTTTCTGTTTTGTTTTAATGTTTATTTCCCTTTTGCAAGTCATATTTCCTTTCTTCTTGTTATTTGTTCTCATAAATGTGTCACATGGAAAACAAGGCTCCACCTATGCACAGCGCAAACCCATCTGCAGCAGGTAAGAGGTGTGAGCCAAGACTCCACTCTCCCCCTGGTATCCTCAGCCCTTGGCCAGGGAGCAGGCTCAACACGTTTATTGAAAGAACCTTGCTGACTCTGCCTTTGCAAATACGGGAGAGACTTCAGCAAAGCTCAAGGCAAGAAAAGCTGGATTTCCTCCTCAAATGTTGCACAGTCTCTGCTTCCCACACGCATGTAGTAGCCAGTAATCTTGGTCTTTATCTAAGTCACCTGTCAAAGCAAATCTTTCATAAAGAAGCCAAAGAGGGAGGCCAGCCCAGGACTTGACTTTAACAGGAGCTGTATGCTTGAGTGAGGCTGACCATGTCCTTGGTCTTGACAGTTGCATCTTATGACTCAGAAACAGCCTGAACTCCTCTGATGTAACCAGCTTGGAGAAGTTCTGCCTAATCAATTGACAAATCTTTTCCAGGACAGCCTGAGACACCCAGAAAACACATAAGTGACATATTGACAAAACAGTGACTGGAAGAAATAGCTTTCCTTAAGTTTTACTGTCACCCCTTGCCCAAGTAATCCTTGAAACATGGATCATGGGGAAAACATGCTTGGAGCCGACTTTGGCTGCTTACTGGGGCATTAAATGTTGAGCTTGCGAAAGCCCTCAAGCCACCAGCATAGGCACAAGTGCCACTATATTGCAGCCACTGTGAAATAGAAAGCTAGAGCACCAAGGCCAGCACACCCTGAACTGATTTTCTGTGGAAGCTCCCAAGGGACCCAGGGTTGCATAAAATTCAATGGGAAAAAACAGCCCAACTCCATCTAAACTCTCTTTACCCAATATAAGATTCTGCAATCTTTGAACTTCCCAAGTGTTGCTTGCAGAATCAATCTACAATGCAGATGCTTCGGGGAAAGCTGTTTTTATTGAGGCAGCTCCTTCGGGATAGCTAGAGGTCAGAGAGTTGTATTTTCCAGAACCTGCTGTCTTCAGCTTTAGTGCCAATTGGCCAAGGCACTAGGCAGCATTTTCACAGCCAATCAAGGTCCAAGCTGTTCGTATTAGTAGAATGTAGAGGTATGTATTATGTATTTATGCATGTGTTGTGTATTTAAAATTTTTTTAATGTTTATTTGTTTTTGAGAGAGACAGAGCAAGAGTGAGGGAGGGACAGAGAAAGAGGGAGATAGAATCCGAAGCAGGCTCCAGGCTCTGAGGTGTTAGCACCGAGCCTGATGTGGGTCTCCGGCTCACAGCCTGCGAGATCATGACCTGAGCTGAAGTCGGACGCTCAACCGACTGAGCCACCCAGGCGCCCCTGCACATGTTGTGTATTATGGGGCAGAGGATCCCTGTCCCAGAGTGCAAAGGGAATAATGCTGCCTCCTAGTGGGAGAGAGCAGAAAAGTAAAAAAGAAACAGCTGAATTGGCTGTTTTAGAATGGTCTGGAGGAATTGCAGAGGATCTGAGACCCAAATAAACATATAGACTCTACTCCTTCCTGCCATTTAAGAATATGACTCTATGCAGTACAAAAGATCTCTTTCAAAAAATCTACACAGCCTCTCTTGGTAGTTCATTTGAACCCACCAACCAATGTATGTTTACAGTTTTCTATGTGCTCAACCATGGGTCTAGACTCATAGAGGACACCGGGAACATATCAGGCAGGAGTTTTGCCCTTACAAAATGTTTGTGTAATTCAGTAGGAGAGACTGGCTTTTACCTTAAAGCAGTTAGGAATAATGAGTCTTTATCTATGTGGCTCAGTTTAGATGTCAACAGCCTAATCTTCCTCTGGCTCCCTCTGTCTGCTTTTGGTATTCAGAGATCTTTATAGTCACTCAAACTCCACCTAGCCCATTTCTCTTCGTACATTCTGTGTTTCAGCCACTCTTGGAGCTGTCTTAAGAGGGGGCCCTCAGGGAGCCAACCTCTAACATATCACTAGAAATCTAGCAAGGCATGGAGAACAGAATTGTCAGAATCCCTCAGGGAGGGGTTGTGAGGTCCTGTGACAAACTGCTGAGGGTGGGGAGTGATATCCCCCAGGGCCATGTTTAAGTAACAGTACAAGATTTCTAAATTGCTTTCTAAAGAGAGCATGTCCGTCTAAGTGCAGAATTTTATTTAACTGAGTTGGGGCCAAGGAATTGACTTGCTTGGGACAATTGAGAAAAGCAATCACATACTGCCATCAGAGGGCTCCTGGCTTCTTTCTAAACAAAATTAAAGGAAGCCAACTAAATAATAATAATAATAATAATAATAATAATGGAAACCAATTAAAAGGGGCACCTAATTATTAGTGAGCCAAAAGGGGCTATTTGTGGGCCACTCAAGTCCCTATAGTTCTCAGGATTTCCCACGTTATCATCTCTCTGTGCTTTTGACAGTTTTGTCTGGAACCATCCCAGGATATTCTATATGAATTTAATTTGAAAACTAAACAAAAGCCATTACCTCCTCCAGAAACTCTTCCTTGACTCTAGTGCATGCGGGACTATCCTGGTCTGTATTAATGGCCAACGTTTGGGCTCCCACAGCTCTTGATGTACATCTCTTATCACGGCACTGTGTTACAATTAGCTATTAGTGTGTCTGAACCCTTCACTACGGTTGTAACCTCCCTCATAGGTGTGGGTTGTGTCTCATTTTTCTGTGTTCCCCAGTATCTCTACTAGCTCCTGGCCATTTCAAAGACTAGCATTATTTTTTTTAAGACGAGGGAAAAGAGAAATTACTAAGTGGGCCTAAGTAGTTGATTACATAGCAAAATACTTGGATTGGGTCCTGGGTCCTGATCAATAATAGGTAAGTAGAATTTGAAAGGTCAGGGGATGATCTTCCTGCCAGAAGAGTGATTCTGTGCATGAGCATGTTAAACAAACAGTAAAGGACACAAGCCCAACTGTGATAGGCAAAATGTGTTTCCATATATCTAAAAACATCTAACAAAGTCCATTTCCTTTTTCTTAGTCCATATATATATGTGGCGGGGGGGGGGCAGATGGTGTAAATTTGTATGTAGATTTGTGGTATATATATATATATATATATATATATATATATATATATATGGTATAAATTTGTAAATATATATTTATACATATATATACTTATACATATATATAGTGTAAATTTGCAATTTAATTGTAAGCAGACAGAAACTTTGGTTGCCATTTTGGCTATGAAATAAAATCTTAAAAGCTGTAGGAATTCAGAGGAAAGGTCCTTCCCATTACATCCCTCTCTTCCAACTCCCCCAATAAAGTTCCTAAACAGAGAGATCTTGCTCAGGGGACGTGGATAGCATGAAATTGAAATAGCTACAGGTTAACCAGAAGTGGGTTCTTAACCTCTTTCCCTTTCCCACCCACAGGCCTCAGCCTCCTATTGGTGGTCTGTTCCTTGAGCCCCAGTTGAATATTAGTTTGCAGACAATGCAGGGGTTTACTTTAGAGATTGGTGTTCAGGACTGTTATCTGGTTAAGTGGATGGAGGATGGAAAGTATTGAGCAATACTTCCTTTACCGGGTTTGGACATGAGATAACACCACTAAGCCACACTAGAGTTTTCTGTTTCCTGGTGAAGAAGTGAAATAATAAATATGACATTGCTGGAGAGATTTTTGTCCGGGAGAACACCTTTTAGACCATGTTTCCAGACAGAAAACATTATATCCATACTCTTAAATGGCTTCACCTGTATCTTCAGTGCTGAACAGGAGTGTTGAGAAAGCCAACCCTGAGGTCGACAAGAAACTTAATAATCAAAACCATTGTCAATTAAATGGATCGTAGACTGAATGCAAAAGCTAGTACTGTAAAACTTCTTTTTTTGCAAGCTTTTATTCAAATTCTAGTTAGTTAACATACATGGTAAAATCGGTTTCAGGTATAGAATTTAGTGGTTCTTCACTTACATACAACATAAAACTTCTAAAAGGAAACATGAGAGAAAATCTTTGTGACCTTAGATTAGCCTAAGTTTCTTAGAGTCAACACAAAAAGGATGAACCATAAAAGGAAAAATTGATGAATTGGACTTCAACAAAATTTAAAAATTGCTCTTTGCCAAAAATGTTAATTGCATTGATTAATTCATTCTAAATATTTAATAAATGTCTATTATGTGCCAACACCCTTCTTTGTGCTGAATTATGTCAATGAATTGAACTCCCTCTATTATACTGAACTGTTACAGGAAAATACAGGAAAAATTTCAGAAAATTTCTCAACAAAGAAAAATACAAAGCAGAGAAAATTTCATTAACCAGAACATCTTTACTATATTTTTCAAGTTTGCCATTTAAATGCACGGGCAGGGTCCAATACCAGGAAATGATGGGAAAATGCTGAGAAACAAGAATGTGTACTGCCATTTTGAATTTGTTGAATCTTGTCCCATCTGAATAAGAATCCTAAAGATTTGGATGTGTGATAAAGGATATTAGAGATTTCTGGGGTGGTCTGAAGCTACATTTCATTGCATATTGTTTATTGTACTGTGAGACTTTAGGCAATCCCAGATTTGAAGATTAAGTCCTTCTACCAGCTATAAGATCTCAGGTTCTGATGCAAATGCCTAATTTGTAGAGTTGTTTTAAGGGTTGATGAGGTAATAATTATGAAGTGCATAAGTATGCCTCAGTAGAAACTCACTGGACGATGATGATAATGATGATGATGACGATGGTGATGATGACGATAGAATCCAATCAGCTTCCAAAAGTTGACCACGACTGAGCAGCTCACTTGTTATTTTTAAGAAATGTGTCCCCTCCCCCATGATAGCCTTAGGGTTTATGGGAGGAATGGGGGCACTTCCCTTCCTCCCCCAATCCAGTGCCCATGACAGGTGTCACCAACCAACCCACTATAACCCTCTTCAGTTAGCCTGGACTGGGCTTCAAATCTCTCTTCAGGCAGACACATCCAGTCATTTAGAGTTAATGCTGGAGATCAACTATAGCTACCATTCCTGATTTAAGGGTTCAGCAGATAGCCCCAACAGACCATGAAGTGTGACTATAGATTTATTTTTCTTATAAAGGTAAAGGCCAAGTCAAGCCTAAAGAGAGATGACTAGGGGTTCTAGAAGAAGCTTAGCCACACTATAGCACAAGTTTATTTCCTAAATAATCAGTTACTGATTATTTGTTTTTTATTTAGTTAAATTATGTTCTCCTGCTTGTTCTATATTTGGAAATAAACGATTAATCACTTACTCAACTCCTGGCATTTCCTGAAAGTAGGTTTTTGACGTTTCAGAGCCCAGAGCCACACATCGCCACCCCACTTTATAATTAGAGATGTTGTTCCTGAGGTTAAGAGGCCCTTGGGCTCTATCTGAACAGCAAACAGCTCCATGAGGCAGAAAGAAAGAAAGCCTGTTAAAGTCAATGGCCTGCTGATGTGACTCAGCTAATGGCAATGACACTCAAGGGGGCAGAACAACCCCTAAGGCGTGATTCTCACCTTGGCCATTTAATACCATCAATTGTTGTTTTTTTAAACCTTGATGACCAGTGACCCTGACCAATTACATCAGAGATGGTGCAGGTGCTATCCAAGTGTCAGTATTTGAACTAAACTCCCAGGTAAATTTAATGCACAGCCAAGGTTGAGAACTTGTCCTAAGGTGTTTCAGAAATTTGCAAGATACTCCTGGTAGCCCAATAATTGGGACAGAGGTATTACTGGTATTTTCTTGGCAAGGATATGGGTTAGATGTTTCTGTAATGTCTTATAATGCCTAGGGTATTTACCCCCAATGAAAAATTGCCCTACCTTTTGAATGTCCTACTGGATATGGATATAGTTGAAAAAATTATGTGATCTGGAACTTGACTCCATCATACATATAAACACAGTATTCTTTGTATGTTTTTAATTAATATACACTGAATTTTCCCAGAATGTAACCAGTGTATAAATCAAGGTAGGGGAGCCCAGGTGGCTCAGTCAGTTAAGCATCCGACTTCATCTCAGGTCATGGTCTCTTGGTCAGTGAGTTGGAGGTCCGCGTTGGGCTCTGTGCTAACAGTTCAGAGCCTGGAACCTGCTTTGGATTCTGTGTCTCCCTCTGTCTCTGCCCCTCCCCTGCTCACACTCTGTCTCTGTCTCTCAAAAATAAATAAACATTAAATAAATAAAGTTTAAAAATAAGTAAATCGAGATAGAATTATACTTGATTCTGTTTAAAGCTTTACTAGGAATTGTTTACCCTGTCAGATAATCGTATCACCAATGTCAGCATTACTTGTGGTATTTGAGTAATTAGCATTTGTAGCTGAGGTTTTCATTGTGATTCAATATATAGGTGCAAGCATCTGATGATTTCATTATGCTTTACATATTGTAATATATACTACTTTATTATAATATACATTCATGTCATGTCTCTTTCTGCCCAAACATTGATTTTTAAAGATTGTGTGTTGGGGGCGGGGGGTCATATAATTTGTAAATTTCATTTTGAGATAATAAATGTGACACTATAAAATATTTCTTATGAAAACGACTTCAGGGTTGATTTGGGTTGAGAACTTCTGATCTAGGGATTCCGTTTGTGATCTATTGTAAAGTAGTCTCAATTTGCCTTTCTGTTTATTGAGCATGACCATCCCAGCAAGCCCAGCAATAGAGGTATGTGTAACTTCGAGCAAGTTACTTAATGTCTGTAAGTTTCAGTTTCCTCATCCCTATAAATGGTAGTTACCTCATAGATCCGTCAGGAGATTTAAGTGAGATCTACCTTGAAAAGCACTTAGCAAAGTTTCTGGAATGCAGGAAGCACTGTTGTGAGGAGGAGGAGGAGGAGGATGGTGATGATGACAAATTAAGTAGTACGATTCAGAAAGAGACCAAAGACTCTTTAATCTCTTCCTCAGTCAAGTACGTCATCTCTCCACCCTGCTACTTTTTTCAAGGTAGAACACTGCCCAGAAAAGGTATCCAGGACACTAAATCCTGGATGGAAGCACCTTGCATAATCTCTGCTTCTTCATTCTTATAGTTGTTTTGAGCACAATCCATGGAAAGAAACTAAGGATACATATATGGCTAATAAAAGTTGCAGGTTTGGGGTGCCTGGGTGGCTCAGTTGGTTAGGCTTCCAACTTCAGCTCAGGTCATGATCTCATGGTCTGTGAGTATGAGCCCCACGTCAGGCTCTGTGCTGACAGGTCAGCCTGGAGCCTGCTTCAGATTCTGTGTCTCCCTCTCTCTCTGCCCCTCCCCTCCTCATGCTCTGCCTCTCTCTCAGAAATGAATAAACATTAAAAAAAAAAATTTTTTTTTTAAATAAAACTTGCAGGTTTTATCATGGCGTCAGAGACTTTGCACCTGGAGATATGCTACTATCATGGGACACTCTTAGGGTCTTTCAAAATGAAACCACGCACCACCTTTTCTCATATGTTTGTTTACTTATTCCACCTTCTTTTCACCTCATTTACGACCAGTCTTTTTCATCCCTATCTCCACAAAAACTTGCAAGAGAATTTCCTACTCTTTGGAAAAATTTAAACTAAATGTTCTGTTCTATCTTAAGAACAGAAGGGCTAAAACTCTTCTCTAGGGGCTACTCAGTCATCTTAAAGCCAGGATCATAGCATTCCCTTCCAGCTCTCTGCCCAACCCTAGCTGTGCTCACCTGGTACATTTGCTAGTGAGGAGACTCCATTCCCCTCATTCAGTAAGGACACTACCTTTTGTCACTGTCCGAGTCCATCCAGTCTATACCATGCAAACACTTGAGTTTTGTAAGCGTAACAAGCCAGGGGTCTCTGTCCAGAGACAGTCCTCTATGTAATCTAATCCTCACTGTTAGGACTCTGAGTGATATGATAGGACATGTGAGCAGGGGTCCATTGCTAGTTCCGGGCTTCCAGGTGAAGGAGAGCTGCAAAGGTAGCATAGCCACTCCATACTTCGGGTTAAGATGATCCACAAACCATTCCCGATGTTGGAGAATCCATCCCCAATGTTAAGGACCCTCTGAAATGAAGATTCCACAATCAAATCTAGCATTAGAATTTCTTCTTCCTTGAGGAGAGGTAGCATTTATTGAGTACTTACTAAGAGCCAGAAATAGCAGTAAGTCTTTTACATTCATCGTCTTAACTCTCACGAAAGCCCTTTGAGTTAGGAACCAAGACGGTCCATGTTCCAGATGAGAAAACTGAAGTTCAGAGAGGTTAAGTTCCTTGACCAAGCACATGGCAGAGTCTATATTCAACCCTAGTATGTCTAGCTCCAAGGTTCAGGGTATTAGCCGCCATGCTTTAGGCTATTACTGCCTGACCTGGGCATGCTGTACATGCTAGACATGCTAGAGTTCACACCTGCTCTTTTGTATTTGCTTCTGGCATATTCACCAGTGTTACCCAAAACCTTGTGTTTTACCAGAGCCCCAGACTAACAAGAGCAGCACTGTCCAATGGAAATATAACGTGAACCACAAATGTGAGCCACATTTGTAATCTCAGGTTTTCTAATCACCACATTTTAAAAAGTAAAAAGAAATGTGTAAAATTAATGTTAATAATATATGTTATGCAACCCAATATATCTAAAATGTCACACTTTCAAAATGAAGTCAGTATAAAAATTATTAATGAAATAATTACACTTTTTTCACACAAAGCCCTGGCAACATGGTATGTATTTATACTTAGGGCACATCTCAGTTCAGACTACCCACATTTCAACTGCTCAATAGCCACACGTGGTTAGGGGCTGCCAAAATGGACATCACAGATCTAGACACGTAGATCCCAACCCTCTTAATAATCTTGGGGGCTCTTCAGATGGTAAGGAAAGCATAGGCAAGATGAAGAGCATGTTTCTAGTTATTTGCCTGATATACTCTAAGAAAAACATGGAAACAATATACTCCACAATTACCATCTAGAACTAGTGGTTGACTCAGTTGTCTGAGAGTTCCCTAAGAGCTGCATGATGGAACCTACACCATTTTATAATATAGTTCAGGTGTCCTCATGCCCTTAGCAGGTGCTGGACACAAGAACATCAGGAAGTTCCAGGTCCCTGACCAGAAGTGGACCATGAAGCCAGCTCACCAAGGGCATCTATTAGGGCCATCATGACTGCCTGGTCCTTCTTCTCCTCACATCTACTCCCACACCTGCCTCAGCTTGAAAGGCAAGAGAATGAGCCAGGCCTAAGCAGCAAGTCCTTCTCACATTGATTTTGACATCCAGAGAGCAAAGAGAAACCTCAAGCTCTCCTTCCCATGGAGAATCCTCTACTTCAGGTGTCCACAATCTTTTGCATACATCAGAATCACCTAGAAGGTTTGTTGAAACAGATTGTTGTGCCTTACCCCAAGAGTTTCTGATTCAGTAGATCTGGGTTAGAACCAGAGAATGTGCATTTCCAACAAGTTCCCAGGTGAGGCTGATGCTACAGGGCAGAGAACACATTAAGAACCAGGGCTCAGTGCTAAAAAATAAACATATTTAAAATCAAGAACAAATCTAAGAAAAGGCACAGACACTTTTCTCAGTCTTAATGAGACAAATATGATTTTTACATCATTGATGTGTTTGGCTATTTCTCCACAGCTCCCCATTATTTCCTCTAGTCCAGAATGGGGTGGAGTGATCATGATGAGGGGAGAAAAGTCTGATGGGAAGAAATAAGGGTCCAGGAAGTCTGGAAGGAAACAGGAAGTGGAAATGAGATCGATCACCTGCATTCAGGATAGTGGAGAATCACTGAAATCTGTACTCAGGATAGACAAGGACAGCAAAGCCACCCCCAGAGCCCTCGGCTGGGACAGATGCACAGACTAGAAGCAAGTACACCAAGTCACGAAGGCATCTCACACAGAGGTTATTTTCCTCGCTGCTTTTCACTTTTTCTTTTCTTTTTTTACTTTAATTCTTTTTTTAATGTTTCTTTTTGAGAGAAAATGAGAGAGAGAGAGAGCTGGGGAGGAGCAGAGAGAGAGAGGGAGACAGAATCTGAAGCAGGTTCCAGGCTCTGAGCTGTCGGCACAGAGCCTGATGCGGGGCTCGAACTCACGGATCATGACCTGAGCCCAAGTTGGCCGCTCAACCAAATGAACCACCCAGATGTCCCTCTTCTTTGCTTTTTAAGAGGGGAAACTGTGACTGAACTACGCGTGACAGCAGACAGCAGCGAACACATGGAGTCTTGGATACCCCCCTTTGTGTAAGCTTATTCATCTCTAACCTTTCAAGGCGAGTAGATTTTAAAAGGAGAGGCAGTAAGCCTTGCTGAGTTGGAAGCAGCTGAGAATTTGGAATGCATCTCTGGAGATACACACTGAGCCTCAGAACTTCCAAGAAAACTCTTTGGGAGGGGAGGAAAAACAGTGCAATGACATGATGCCTTGTAGGGCCCGCCTCGGCCTTGCTGATTTGCCCAGAGATTGCATTCCAGCTGCACTGCAGTGACCCAATGTTCCAGTAAACAAGGAGGGGATGGGATGGACAGACCAGGCAGACCTCAGATCAGGCTACCCTGAAGCTTTTAAAATAGAAAACAGGGGGCCAGCTGGGTGGGGGCTGGGGTTGGGGAGTTGCCTTTGTGCATTTCCTGGATCAGGGAGGCACACCCGCACCATCCACCAGACCGCAGGTATACACATCCTCACTTCTGGTGGGGTTTGGACAGATATCAAAAACTCAGAGGGTCTAGTCTGCAAGAGTCAGAAACTGGTGACCTCCTTTAGGGCACTTCCCAGGAACCCCGGAACAAGACAGTGCGCAAAGGGAACACTGACTCAGGCCAAGCCAGGCCACTGACTAACAGAGTCCACTCTCTAAGCAATACTTCTGCCTTCCAGAAAGACAAACGGAGCTGTAGCAGACAAACACAGTCATTCTGTTCATTTCCCCCATTTGGCGCCATGGCATAAAACCACTGACGATGAACCTATGATTCTATGCTCCCTGCCTCATCCCCACACACACCTATTTGCTCCAGTCTCCACTTCCATTTCAGAGCCAGCAGGTCAGCCTAAGTAGTACACAGAGGGGCTTCAGAAAAAGAAGAGTGCCCTGGCTGAGAGAGCAACGCTCTGGAAGTTCCTTCTCTGAATGTCTTCTGCCTGGGGGAATCTGGGGCTCTGAAGCACAGATACCATATATAGCTTCTCTCTCCCACCACATCAATGTGCAAATGATATTCCATATGACCAGGTGACCAGAGAATTTATTATCCACACTGGGACATCTCTGAGAATTAAAGGGGCACTATTGAAAACAATTCAGGGACAAAGATGTTAACCGGGACACCTGGGCACCCACAAGACTGGTGGGTCTATTTCTCATCCAACAAGTCACTTCCACCATTTCACAGGCCTGCCCTGCTTCACAGGTGATGGTTTTGGTTTTGGTTTTTTTGTTTGGTTTGGTATGACTGATTTGTCCTTTCCCTTTATTGGTTTGGGGGTATTAATTCTTTATTTTCTTAAATGACAGTCAGCTGCAAGCAATCATTGCATGTCTATTTTGAAGTGGTGAAAAGGCAAGTTTCAAACATTCCCCCTGTAAAAAGCTGTATGGTCCCATTATTGAAACTCTTAAGTGGTAGGCTCCAGAATTCTCAATTCCAGAGACTTGCTTCATTTCGAATTTTAATGGCCAATTGAGTACTGTCAGCTTTTACTCACCAAAGGGTCATGCCCCGATTTTTGGACAAGCAAAACAGCATGAAAGGTGACGATGATTGCTTGTGTGCTCATGGCAGGAAAAAGCCTTTCTCACGCTATTTCCTTAATAATAATGATAATAGAACGTGCCTCCTGTCTCTCTATGTGCTTAAAGCACCATGCACATGGTTTCTAATGTTTACAGCTATCCTGTGAGGTTCCAGTCATTCTCATTTTACTGACTGGGGCCGTAGGTTGAGGCCAGAAAGGGGAAGTAGCTGAGTATTTGAATCCAGATCTACCTGGCTCCAAAGCCCACATCTGCATGCCACCAGGTCACGCACCTGCTTGGGAAAACCTGACTTGCTCCCCTTGCTCAGAGGCTGTAGAACGTTAAACTATCTAGATGTCAGCCTTCATCCTGTTCCCAGGCCCTCTCTCATAATTGGCTGCTCCTTCTCAGCCACCTGACCAGCTAAGAGTAACCCCTAAAGGACCCTTGCTTACTCTTCAGAAACCCATTTTTCTTTTCCACTGATTGTCCTTTTCCATTTTCGCTGATGTTGATTTCATACTCCTACAAGCCTTACCAACTATACACTAAGACTCGGGCAGCTCCAGAAAAGCACTGGGCATGGTGGGACTTGAGCTGGGAGTCTGGCAATTTGGGCTGAAGTTCAGAGAGGTCAGAAAAGCATGGACCCAGTAATAAGATGAGATAAAAAAGCAATGAGATAAAAGGCTTAGTGACTTAGGGTCTAAGTGGCTCCGTGAGCAACACTGGGCACCAAGCCAGGCTCCCCCAAGCTAAGTTCCTACCAGGGCAGCACTCTGTGCCTGGAAGTAAGAAGCATGTCTGCTAAGAGTTGGAAGCAAAGTTGGGAAGACTGGGGGGGTGCTTTAACTACTTGGTCCTTCCAAGTATCCTTTCTCATCCCAACTGACTTACCTCTAGATCATTCTGCCAGGTGTACATGTTTCTCTTGCCCTAAGGGACCATTATTCATAGAGCTTTTCCCTCTGCCTCATTTCTTGCTTCCCCTAAACATAGTATGGTGGGCACATGAACATGGGCTTGGAAATTGGACACCCCTGGGTTTGTTTCTTATTGGCTGTGTGACTCTGGTCATGTTTCTAACCTCTCTGATCCTCAGTCTACTCATCTATGGAATAGGGATAATAAGAACTCATAGATTTGTTAAAGGGATTAAAATAAGTAAAGTTATAATTCACCTTGTATGGCGTAGGCACTTGATAAATAGTTATTGTTGGTATTACCCTGTTGCTGTTGCTTCAGGTTGGTGTAAGTTCTTCCCCCAGAATGAGCTAGGCCGAGAGCTATGGGAAGGGAGAGAATGTTAGAGACAGAGGGACTTTGGCATTCATCTAAACCTACTTCTTCATTTCAGAAGGAACCTGAGGTTCAGAAGACAAGTTTATATGCCCAAGTTTATATGCCTGACTTGTTTCAACCTTCAAAACAGGAAGCTCCTTAGAGCAGCAGAAAGAGCTTTAGCTTTGGAATCAGACATATGCAAATTTGGATTCCACTGGCCAGCATGGAGGAGACCTTAGTTACTCAACCTCTTTCTGCTTTATTTCCTCATCTGAAGTACTGGGATAGTAGAGCCAGTCTCCCAGGAGGGTAGAGACAACTTAATGGGATAATATACATCGGGTACCCGGCAGTCACCAATGGCTTGGTTTCCCCTTACATCATTAGAACATTCCAGGGCTTCAGGGTACCTAGGTGGCTCAGTCGGTTAAGTGTCCGACTTTGGCTTAGGTCATGATCTCACTTCTCATGGGTTCAAGCCCATCATCGGGCTCTGTGCTGACAGCTCAGAGCCTGGATCCTGCTTCAGATTCTGTGTGTGTGTCTCTCTCTCTGCCCCTCCCCTACTCATACATCTGTCTCTCTCTCTCTCTCTCTCTCTCTCATTCTCAAAAATAAATGAACATTAATTTTTTTTTTTTTTTTTAAAAAGAACACTTCAAGACTAGTTAGAATAGGGCAGGCCAGTCGAAGGAATTGCTTAGGGGTTAAAAACACAATGGGCTTTACCTAAAAGATAAAATAGGGACATTTAGGAATAACTTTTGCTTATTGATGCCCAAATGTCAATTTTACAGTGGAGTTTGACATATTAATTCTGTTGAGGCTGAGAGCAGATAGGGAAGATTCTCTGTGGACAGACCTCAAACTCCAAAGTGAGAGAGAGGGAGGAGAGCTGGTGGAGAGGGGAAATAGTCAGGGAAGATGATCCCGAGGGTTTTGTACTGAACTTCTAGAGGATCTTCCAAAACAATTTTGAAAGCACTTTGGTCTCTAGACACGAATTATATTTTGAACTGGCAACACAAACTAGGAGGCAGCTTTCAGATGCAGTGGTTTTGAAATAAGAAGCATAGACAAGTTTTGCAATGAAAAGTGAGTTCCAAGATGGGTTTGTTCCAAGATGAATATAGACAAGGACACTGAGACACTACATAGCAGGTCAGCCCTAGAATGATCCAATTACAGGTTTTGAAAGGGACCCAGAGGCAGAATTTAGAAACCTAACATGGAAAGGCAGAGGAGAAGCAATTTTGCAAATAGACAAATGACTCCAAAAAAGTCCTCTAAGGAAAAGGTGGTTTGGAAAATACTGTTTAGGTGGTTTCTAACTACCCCTTGGGAATTTATAATGGACTTTCCTAGGAATTATTAGGGTGAGGTTGATTGGGGTCTGAGAAGGGACTATGATATATTGTGCTTGCAATTCACCCAGACAACTGGGTGATCTGTGGAATGGAAAGTAACAAGAAGTACCATCAGCAGAAGCAAAGTATGTGGCCTTATTTAACAAACAAACAAAAATAGCAGGGAAATTTGTTCTGAAATATGAAATTCTTAAGTACTCTTCCTATGTTTTTGTCACCACATATTCCTAGTGCCTGGCAAAGGTCATGCACTCAAAAAAAATTTTCATCAATGAATTAATGGCTTGGACTGCCTTACAAGATAGTGAGTTCCCCAGGATCAGAGGTATTCACATGGTAGTCCCTTGGCAGCAAGGGACTGGGCATCCAGCATAGCACAGTAACTCTCTAAGATAATTGGTTCTGATTTGAACATTGGTGTCCTCACATTGACAAAAGGGAAACAAATGAGAGCCATAGTGCTGTCCCAGTGGGAAGACCAGCCATTCTAGCTCTCCATTTTCTCATCTAGTCTGTGGTCTGAAATCCTTCTTGAGACAAGATTAACTTTGCACTCTCACTACTGCATGAACACAGTCCTCTCCAGAGCATTCTACCTGTCTTTCCCTCTCAGGTCCACTATGACTGAGGCCACTGGCTGAGCACAAACCCATTCTCTCCTGGGCAAACAGTCCACATATTCCAACGCCGCTCCAGTGAGAAGTGGCCATAATGGAATGTGAGCAAGAGTGATGTATGTGTGCTGCTTCCAGGCAGGCTGATAAACGCCTCCCATTTGGCAGTCTCTCATGCTCTTTCCCAGCCTGCCAGATGGGTGTTGATGCCCAGGGCAGTTCTGGAAGCCCTAAAGTGAAGATGGCAGAGCCTATCACTGCCTGGATTCCCCCAACCCTCCCCACCCCCCACCCCCCCACTTATTAGCCTGTTAGATGAGATAGAAATTTCTATTGTGTTAAACTGTTACAGCAGCTTGCCTATCTAATTCAGATATTCACCTTCCTTTGTCTTCTTCTCCTTTTTTCTTTCTCTGCTTTTTATTCTCTCAAGTGACAAAGGACTCAGAGAGAGCCATGAGGTCATGACCATGGTCAGGAGAGATTTGTGGGTGGAGAGAAATGTCTCAAGTGGCTGTAGTCCCTTTCTTCTCCCTGAGGTGTTGGTCTTTAAGTGTCCTCACTCCTAATGCAGAGAAATGTGAGTAGGGTAGCCAGGTCCAAAGCACGGAAATAAGCGAGCAATGGTGTAAGCCTCAGACCCTCTGTTCCCTGCTTCAAGCTTCACTTGTTGTCTCCCAGATTTCCCTGGCCACCAGCCTCCCCCTCACCCTCACCTTTCTCACAACGTGGGGAAAGTGGGGAAGGAAGGCAGGGACATCCTCTTTGGGCTGCAGTCATGAGACTAAAGGCCTTGCTCTTCTGACTTCCTGCATATCTCTCCTCTTTTGTGAATCACCAGCAATATCACACACAGAACTGATAATGTGAGGAATCTCAGATTAGAAACTATAGGCCAGAAAGCAAATTATAGGTGCATGTCTTCACTGGAGTGCAGCTTTGGCCACTTTAATTTTCCCTCAGTCTCTACTAAATGGCCAGAGTTCCTTGTTTCCTAGCATAGTGTTCTTCCTTGTCTTGCCTCCTAAGTCTACAGAAGGTCCTAGAGAGTCTGTTTTCTCTTCCTGTATTGGCCATACCATCCCCTTCCATGTAAAGCCAAAGCCCTTGCCTTCCCCTGAAACGATGATTGTTCTGCCTTGCATTTTGGCCAAACTCTAAAACAGGCAGACTCCTAATTATCTTGATTCCATTTTAAGTAGTGATTTTGTGCTTGGCAATTTTTGGACATCTTCCTAATTAGCCCTTCTTGGGAAGCCCACTGTAGCAGAGCCTGATATATTTCATCTAATATGTGTTTTCTTCTTATTCCTTAGCAGTGGGAGCCCCACAGTCACCTAGAATAAAAACTACATTTGATAGATCCCCTTGCAGGTAGGTGAGTTTAGAAGACTAAGTTCCACCAATGGAGTGTAAGCAGATGGCCAGCCACCACCTTGGATCATGAAATTACCTTGGCAATAGAAGCCATGCTGGGCAGAGCAAAGAGATAGAAGGAGCCTGGTACCCCATTATAGCCATAGATGGCCAATCTCTAGGCTTTCACCTGAGAGAAAAACAATCTTGAAATTTATTTAAGTCACCATTATTTATGGCTTTCTGTCACCCACAGCCAAACTAATTCAACTACTTTAGCCTCTGATATTAAAAGTTAACTTTCCTTCCCTTCTCCTCTTTTAGAATCATACTACATTAAAATAGAAAGGATGTTAATTATTATCTCATCTGAGCCCTTCACTTCATGGTGAGGAAACTGACCCCAGAAAGAGCAAATGACTGGGCTAAGCAGGCCTGAACCTGCTGCTTGGACTCATACTTGGATCTCATACTTGGACTCCTATCGGCACCTCTTTCACTATCCAAGGGAGAAGGTATTTGGCCACAGCTGGCCTACACAGCATAGTAAAGGGAATCTGGAAAGGAAAGAGTGTTTGCTACAACTTTCATCTTAAAGTGATGATTAAGAACCAGCTTCATAAAACAAAACCTTTATGTATACATAAGTACATGCATATATACACAAACGTGTGTGTGTGTGTGTGTGTGTGTGTGTGTGTGTGTGTATTAAGCACAATGCTCAGTGGAGCAATCACAATTACGGGAGCTAATGTCACAACACTATAAATCTTCATCCATTCTGTAAATATTGACTGAATTCCTATCACCTGGGCATTCAGCACTGAGCAAAACAAACCAGCCTCTGACCTGGAAATTGCCAACCACTAGTAACCTATAATTACTCAAATAAATGCCATAATTAACAATGATGGTAAATGCTACAAAGGAAAAGTGCAGACACTATGAGAGAGCATACCTAGAGAGTCCAATTTGGAATGGGAGGAGGTTAGAAAGCAATATTTAACCTCACACCTAGAGGACAAGAAAGAATTATCTGGGTGTCGAGCACTCTAGTCAGCTGGAACAGCTGGGGTCAAGTCCTCTGGAGAGAAAGAAGACGAGAGAGTCTAGTATACCAAGGATATGGTAAGCAAAGAGGGTGACCGGAGAGGGAGGCAGTGACAGATCACACAGGCTGAAGCGGCCATGTTGAGGACCTTAGATTCCACCCAAGAGTGATGGAAAAATAGGAGATTTTGAGTGCAGGGTGATCTGATGAGATTTCTATTGTAAAAGACCCCCCAGGACCAGAAGTTTCTGAGAGGGGCCCCCAACTAATGCAATCAGGCAATCAATCAAAGCATTCTTTGAAAATCTTTTATGAGTGTAGTTAATATGAAGAATTAATCCCTCCTATTCGCTGGTTGCGAACTAAGCCATAGAAGCATTCATTGCAGATCCCTGGATAAGACTGTGAATTCTGCATTCTAACTCCACTGCCAAAATAAGCAAGCAGGAAGAGTTTCTAGAAATATCAGCTACAGTTGGAAGAGGATAGCCCAAGTGCTAATGCAGACAGCATGGTTTTATTACACTAACCAGGAAAAGGAGCAAAACATCACCCACAACAAAACAACAGTAATTGTCCTTGGAGGGGGCAGGTTCCAAGACTTAATTGGTTGATATCCATTAACTTCATATGGTGAATGAATCATACAGTTTCCTAAGGGTTTATTTGTGGCTAATTCATTCCAGCGGCCAATGAAGGAGCCACATTACTTGGAACTAGATGTCCTACCCCAGTCTTATGAGGTTTCATTCTGGCTATGATGATCTGACTTGAAATAGTCATGCTGGTGGAATTTTGGAGTTTCTGTTTAATTTTTTTTTTTAATGTTTATTTATTTTTGACAGAGAGAAAGAGACAGAGCATAAGGGGGGAAGGGCAGAGAGAAAGGGAGACACAGAATCTGAAGCAGGCTCCAGGCTCTGAGCTGTCAGCACAGAGCCCGACACAGGGCTCAAACTCACAAACCGTGAGATCATGACCTGAGCCAAAGTCGGACGCTCAACCAACTGAGCCACCCAGGTGCCCCTGGAGTTTCTGTTAAGCACAAATTCTAGTGGGTCACCTGTATTTGGAAGAAGTGTGGCCTCCTTCTATGTAAGAATATTGGTAGGTTCTGCTATTGTGGTAACAAACGTTGGCCTTCCCACCCATTCATCTGGTTTCCAAAACAATATTATGTTAATTAGCAGAGTAGAACACCTTCCAAAAAGTCTAACCTCAAACACCAATTGCTATCAAAAACCTAGCCTCGTTATCAAATTTATTCAACATCTGGTTAATAGATTCTACAAGGCATGAAATCTATACACACTTCTAAATATTTTTAACATCCCAAAGAACTTATTTTACTATACTTATGCTTCAGCATAGTTTTTTCTTTTGCTTTTATCAAAAAAGTGAAAAATTTCACTTCTTTATTGACTGTGAAGTTGATATTGAGAACTTTGTATCACTTAATACCTCCTCTTAGATAAAAAGAATAATTGTATTTCAATCTTTTTCCTCCCTCTCTTCCTTTCTTCCTTTTTATTTCTTTCACTCTTCATACGTTCAGAAAGTCCCAGTCAAGTGTTATATTTAATTTAGGCACTGCCTTATCTCTTATGGTGGTTGGAAATTGGTTTTCTCTTCATAATTCTCTGCCCCCATTTAAATATCCTTAATTTGGCAACCTGAATATTTCTGTTTCATGAAAAAGATGTCATTTTGAAAAAAAGGAGAATATACATGAATCCAATTAAATATATTTTTCTTATGTCCCCAAATATGTATCTGCTTTGAATGGCAAGCCGTGAGGACAGACCACCAGTGGAAAGCTAGCATGAAAAGTTTGGTCATCACTGTGAAATTCAGAAAGCCACTTCCTTTTTTTTTTTTTTTTTTAATGTTTATTTTTGAGAGAGAGAGACAGAGTGTGAGCCGGTGAGGGACAGAGAGAGAGGGAGACACAGAATCTGCAGCATAATCCAGGCTCCAAGCTCAGAGCAGAGCCTGATGCAGGGCTCGAACTCACGAAATGTGAGATCATGACCTGAGCAAAGTTGGACACTTAACTGACTGAGCTACCCAGGCACCCCCAGAGAGCCGCTTTCTATGAAACTGCTCTGAATAAAGCAGGCAGTGTTCTCCTTAACAGATTTATCTTCAGGGCAGTCACTGCTACAAGCATGGGGAGAGGAGGCAGTTTCTGTGGAGTCTACTACCTCGTGGCCTCTAACTAGCTAATAATCTTGAGTAAGTCCCCACAGTTTCCTGGAACTCATTTCCTCATCTGTAGAAAAAACGTTGGACTAAAGATACACTAAGTCTGCTTTCAGCTCTAACACACTGTGGTTCACTATCTTCATTCTACAAAAGGCAAAGAAGTGTGGTTCTTGCCCCCAAGTTTATAGTCTTTGGAGGAGATAAACTACAAACCATGTCCCATCTGGGAAAAATCACGTATGTCCGAGTAGAGCTGCATATTGGAAGTCTAAGTTTGCCAATATGACACCTGGTGAAAGATAACTATGCCATTTTAAAGGTGAAGTAGTTAAGAAAGAGAATTCTGGGAACAATCAGCCACACATACATTAAACTTCCAGAAACTGAGTTTTATAAAATAAACAGAAAAGAGAGAATAATCATGTGGTCAATGACTTCACAAAGCAGAACATCTAAAGGGGCTTGGAAGATTATAAGAAATATTTTTATTCATCCAATCTACTCTTCATGAGTGCCTCAACATGCTGAAAATAATACATGGAAATTAACAACTTAGCCATTCAGGACACTCAGACTTTAAAAGGATGAGTGCAAAAGATGGAACAAAAGGTCCCAAAAGACCACTGTCAGAAAAAGCAGAGACGTGCAAAAAGCCTAAGAACAGTAAAGGTTTTTGTTTTAGTTGTGTCCAGAGCAGGAAGAACAAGAAAAGGCTGAGCTAACTGCTTAAGGCAGATGGTGTAATATTACAAACAGGACTAAAGATCTGGAAGCCAACACAGGATCATTAAGAACAAGTCTCATCAAACTCTCCTTTCTTTTTTGATGAGATTACCAAACAGGTAATGTAACATAGCTTGATTTGAGCAAAACATTTTACCAAAGCTCTCATCATACTCTCATGGGCAAAACGGGGAAACCCAAGATGGCTTCCTAACCCACTGAGCAATTGAGCCCAAGAGGCTAAGTGGACTATGTTAGTCTAAAGACCAGGTATGCCTCAGTGTTCTGTTCTTTTCAACACTTGGATATGAAATTTGTTCTAAGAGTGCATGTTACCATATACTCACAGATGAGCTGAAGGTGGGAGGGATGAATGATATGTATATATTAAATGGCAGACTCAAGTAGAAGAAATATCTGGCAGGCTGATGGTGGATGGCAGCAAGGTGGATGTATATTTATGTAAACACCTTGCTTTCAAAACTTATTGGAATTAGTACGAGATGGGAGAAGTTTGACTTTATATAGTGTTCACTTGAAAAGGATCAGGGAATAAGGAATGGACAAGAACAGAGGCTTCCAAAGGCCTGCCATTTTTGGCTATCGTCATAGAAACATGATGTTCAAATTAAGGAAGAAAGTCTTTTCACTGTATCTGTAGCATACATTCCATAGTTGGAGTATTTTTTCATTTTTTTCTACTTTTTAAAAAAAATTATTTCTTTAAATTCAAGTTAGCTAACATACAGTGTAGTATTGGTTTCAGGAGTAGAACCCAGTGATTCATCACTTACATATAACACCCAGTGCTCATCCCAACAAGTGGCCTCCTTATTGCCCATCACCCATTTAGCCCATCTCCCCACCCACCTCCCCTCCAGCCACCCTCAGTTTGTTTTCCTTATTTAAGAGTCTCTTATGGTTTGTCTCCCTCTGTTTGTATCTTATTTTTCCTTCCCTTTCCCTATGTTCATTTGTTTTGTTTCTTAACTTCCACATGAGTGAAATCATAGGATATCTTTCTCTGACAGACTTATTTTGCTTAGCATAATACCCTCTAGTTCCATCCATGTTGTTGCAAATGACAAGATTTCATTCTTTTCGATCTCTGAGTAGTATCCCTGGAGTAATTTTTTTAATTCAAAGAACCAAATTATAAAAGAATCTTTAACAAATAAAAGGAATTGTTGATAGTTAAGGTCAACCATAGTATCTTGGGATCAGAAAACATGGTGAGAACATCACAAAAAATGGTGAAAGAAATGGAAATAATTAGCTTTGAAAAAAAGCAGCTTGTAGGAATTCTGACGCTGAAAAAGCTCAGCTCATTGGAGGGCTGCTTATGCACTCATTCTCTGTCATATTGCTCCGTGTACACTCTTTGTAGTATTTATTGCCATCTGAAATAGTCTTGTGTCTTTATTGTCTATTTTCCCTTCATACAAGATTCACAAGACAAGGGGCCTTGCCTGATTTTTCAATATTTCATCTGCAGTACCTAGAACAGTGCCGATACATAGCAGACACCAAGAGAAAGGATGGGATTGTGCCTACTGAACTTACAGAGGTTCCCTCATGTCATGTGGGTGGGTACAAACTGGTCTCTGGAGACTACCTGACAGTAGGGGATATAGGGAGGGGCCGTTCTTTAGAAGGGGTGTGGGGATAAAAACTCCCAAACATCTCTCTATATGCAGAGGGACTTGAGCCAAAGGTTTCCACTGACCAATGCTGACCAATGCTGAGGCATTCATCATGTCTGGACATGTCCAGAGAAATGGTGGGAAAGGCTGGCTAGAAGTCAAATTTACACAAAGATTAAAAAGCCAGCTGTGAAAACAAAACAAAATAAAAACCTCAAACTGTGCTCCCTGGTGAACTCAACCTATCTGGGCAAGTCTGGCAATTTGAGGGGGTCGTCAGTCAGAAGATTACTTGCTGGTGAAGGGGTGGAGAAACTGGATTACTCCTACATTGCTGGTGGCCATGTACAATGGTATAGACACTCTAAAAAACTATTTGGCAATTTCTTATAATACTACACGTGTGGTTCCAATACAACCTAGCAATTGCACCTGTAGACATTTGTCCCAGAGAAATGAGAACTTACATTCATATAAAGCCCTGTAAAACAGCAGTTTTATTCATAATAGTCAAAAACTAGAAACAACCCAGATATCCTTCAGCAGGTCCATGGTTAAATAAACTGTGGCACATCCATATCGTGGAAGACTACTCAGCCCTTAAAAGGAATAAACTGTTGATAAAGAATACAACTTCAGATAATCAAGGAATTATGCTGAGTAAAAAAGTCCATTCCAAAAAGTCGCACACCGTATGATTCAACTTCTAGAATATTCTTGAAATGACAAGATTATAAAAATAGAGAACAAATTCGCGGTTGTCAGGGATCAGAGATGGGAGTAGGTGGAAAGGAGGTAGAGGTGGCTATAAAAGGGCCACGAGAGAGATTTTTGAGTGATGGGCTTGGGAACGTTCTGCATCTTGGCAGTGGCAGTGGCAGTGTCCTGGCTGTGATATTGTCCTGTAGTTTTGCAACATGGAGGAAACTGGGTAAGTAGTACACAGGATCTCTATCTCTTCTTACAACTGCACATGAATCTGCAATCATCTCAGAATAAAAATTTAATTAAAAAAAAAGTTTCACTTGCAAGTCGAGAATGTAGGAGGGAGATTGTAGGGAGGTAAGTGGGAAGGGAGTGAAAAATGCAGATAAGCCTCTCAGGAAAGAACTCATTTAGATAAAGAAGGAACCTGACCCTATAACCCTGGCCTTCCAGAATGTAGGATCCAAGAGGGCAGGAATTGTGGCCACCTTGTTTGTCACTGGATTGGTAGGAAGTGCAACTACACAGCCTGACATATCAGAGGCTAAGCCAAGGGCTCCCCTCTCTCCAAATAAGAGTACTTAGATACTGACAAACAATGGGCCATCAAATCTGCTTGATCCCTCAGTTTTGAACAACAAAGCATTTATCCAAAAATGCACTTGACTCCGTGTGTTCCCTGAGTTCAGACTGACTGACAGGCTCGTAATGAAGCCCTTGTAGGGCAGATCCTAAGTGGAGCTGACAAGAACTTCTCGGCTGTTCAATGCATCTCTCCCAGGGCCACCCCGGATACATAAAAATGACATGGCTATTAAGTTAATTTCTGCATCACACGACAGTCATAATGACACTGCTTTAGAAGCCTCTGACAAAGCGTAATTCCACAAGGAGGGAGCCACTGAACTCTACTCCCCACCAAATATCCTTGACAGCCTGTGGACTTGAAACAAATACTAACAGAAACTGCCAGGCCTAAGAGTCGCGGGAAGAGTCAGATGCAGAGAGGCAGTGGTAGTGTTGGCGAGTCCCAGGCCACGGCCCAGGGTGGTGTGGCCTTTATAAGGCCCAGCAAAACTGGGGCAATCACCAGGAGCGAAACTTTTGTGAGTGGCCTTGTTTCCTAAACACATGTAAGGAGCCCTTTAGGGATTCCCAGAACCAATCAAGGAAGCATTTTCGGGAGACTGAGCTGCATACACAGAGAGGGAGCTGAATCAAGTAACGCGGACTACAAATCTTTAAAAATATTGGTGTAACCTTGTATCATATTGGTCCCGATTTTCACCAGGGAACTGGATTTGGGTTTGGAAGACCTCATCCCCAAGCTTCAGGTTTATTTTCTGAAACTTGCATAATAATGTCTGCTCTGCCTACTTTACAAGGCCACTACTTTGAGAAGTATGTGAAATGATGTACTATATATGAGAAAGCTTTTAAAATTGTCAAGTACTATATGCATGCAATCAGTGACATTATTTTAAGAGTGCTTCCCCACCTGCTTTTATCTCATCTTCTAGAAGCTGCCCAATTCCCAAGCCTCCTTTTTGTGGTCCCTATATAATACCATGGTATTTCAGGTCCTGTGTGACCTGGGCTATTTGTGTGTGCGTCAGTGGTGGTCTTTGTCTCTCTCACATCAACTATGAGTTGTCCTGGGACCCGAGTCTCCTGCGATTCCTTGCACTTCTGCCTAGGGCTCTGCTGAGGGTGTGGCCCGGGGCTGTTGGACTAAATGTGGAGGGAGAGGAGCCCATTACCAGGGGCTAGGAATTAGAAAATGTGCTCCAGATTAAGTTCCTAATTGCCCAATGGATATAATTTCACAAGACCCATAACCTGGAAATTAAGAGGTGGTAGTAAATCCTGGAAATGAGGGGCTGAGAGCCAAGAAGTCAGAGTCCCTATATCCGGCTCCCACCCACTCAACAGATTCCTGCTTCCACTTCTTCCAGGATTGATGCACCAGGTATGGCTTGCACTTCCTGCCCCAGCATCCAGTGGAGAGAACAGAGCCAGCTCCTCACTCCTGTTTGAGGTGAGCAGGGGCTGTAGGCTGGTGCTGCTTCATTCATTCACTCATGCATTCATTCACTGAGCATCTGCAACATGCTAGATGACAGTGGTACAGACCTGACGAAGGCAAACTTTCTGACCTTGAGGCCCTCTCAACAGGAAGCTGTTAAGGCATGGAAGTCTCATGAGAAACAAAGAGAGAGCCATGCTGAAGACGAGTGCACACCTCTGCCCCAGGGTGCCGGAATCTTCAGCTCAGTGAGCTCCTCAAGCGTCCCGCAGTAATGAGTCCCACAAAGGAATCGCATGTTCCAGGACCTGCCATGACTCAGCCGGATAAAAGGGCGGACAGTCGTGTTTGCAAACACTCAGATTTGGGGCCTCTAAATTATGATTACTTGTGAAATAAGCCACCAGATCTTTGAGACAGGGTCCCACAACATGTCAAGGAATGAGAGGTGGAGAGCAGACGCCATCTTGGGGTTCCAAGCCCTGGGCAGAGTTAGACATTTTCTCTTCTGGCTCCTACAGACTGGGGCCCACAGCTCTTCCCAGGATTTCCCCCACTGCACAGTCGCCATCCTCGCTGCACTATGAGCTCCCCCAGAGAAGGAACAGTATGGTATAGTAAGTGGGTACCTGGCCTCCGGTGGCAGAAAGATCTCAATTCCTGCCTTCATTAGGCCTCTTATGGACTGTGTGGTTTTGCTGGGAGGTTGGAATTACATAACATCTGTAAACATCTGAATTTATGGTATAACCAGTATGTGATGGCTGCTATTACTTTCATTTTATACACAAGTAATAATAATTGCATCCATCGGGATTTAATGCAGGAAACAGAAATTGCCTTATTCATACTAAGCAGGAAGGTATTTAATCAAGGAATAAGATGCTTAAAAGTTAGTGGAATAGCTGAAGGAGCAGGGTCTAGGCTGGGGCTCCAGAAACAGCTCCCAAAACAATATAGAAATGACCCACTGGGCAAGTGAGCACCTTTGGAGCCCTGCTGGAATAAGAAGCTGGGGCTACCGCCTGACTCCCAGTACCCCCAGAAGCTAGAAATGGACTCCAGAGCACCATTGCACAGAAACTTCACATCTTCACAACTTTGCTTGCCGGCAAAAATGGCTAAAAAGGGAACAGGTTCCGCTTCCACTTCTTATGCAGAATTCATCTACTCAGTTCAAGACTGTCTGCACCTGGAAATCGCAATGCAAAAACATCTGGAGAACGTGGTGCTCAGCTTTCCGACCTCCTCGCCTAGGAGACTGGGATGAAGACCCAGGGAGCCAATCCAGGCAGCAGCTAACAGGTACAGACGGTCACGTTCCAGGTTCTTCATGTCAGGCCAGCCTGAGAGCAGTCCAGGGGGACAAGTACTTATCCCACAGACAAGACACCAGAACCTTAAGGAAGTTGCTTGTCCTGGGTCACAGAGTGAGAGGTGAAGACGGGAGGTGAACGGGTTCTATCTTTTGCCAGAGCCCATGTTCTTAACCGCTGTGTTACACGACTCACCATCCTGTCTTTCACGCCTGAACTGGTTCCTGGCCACACCTACTCTTCGCATGTTAGGGGAGTTAGTTCACCGTGGGTTTAAACAGAAAATGAAACCCAGAATGTTGTGGCCTAGTGTCTTCACCTTCTGGGCATGACCCAAGTCAGAGGACAGGAGGCCGACGATGAGGGACACAGAGGAGGTGTGCCCACCTGTGTGGGGGGAGGCAGAGCTGTGTGTGCAAGTCCAGCAGAGCTTTGGGGCCAGAATATTGGGGAAAGGCTATTCGGTGTATGTCACCACTTCCTGCTTCTGGATGAGGATCAACAGATGTTGATATGACAGGTCTACTGAAAATGACGAACTGATTCACCCAAGAGATGCTCCCCCCCCCCCATTTTTTTTTTTCTACCAGAGAATTAAAATATGATCTTAGAGAAAAAACACACCCCATGAAGTCAAGCACTCTGGTGCCTGTGATAGGGACTTCCTGAGTGTCCTGTCTCTGCTGATAACCAGACGCTCGTTCTCTGCAGAAGCATTGGGCACACCACACAGCCAGGCCCGGTGACTGTGCAGGCTTGTAAACACCTTCCATGGGGAGCGCGTCCCCCACTTTCCCCACATGCCACACCCAGTCCGTGTGGGAGCTCTGCTTCCTGGCAGAGAGGCTACGGCCTGAGACAAGGGCCCAGGATCTAGAGCTACAGGGGGGCAGCCACCACACAGGGCTGAACACACACACACACACACACACACACACACACACACACCACACACATAGATACACACGCAGAGAGACGCAAACATACACACCATAAATATATGGATATATTTATACACAAATGTACACCTCACACACTCACACATACAAATATAAACAGATGTAAAAACACACATACACACGTGTGAACATGTAAATGTACACGACCAACACACTGATACATACGAAACACAGAGACACCTACATACACCACACATACATCAGCCAAAGGAGAGGCCAGAGTCCTGCCACCCCGCTGCCTGCCACAGCCTTCCAAAGCAAGCCCCCTCCGAGCCTTGGCATTACTGGTGGTGCCCTCTCCCTGAACTTCAGCCTGCACGACACACATAACACATACTCCACACGCAGAAACACAAATATGCCTGTTACAGATATACACACAGATACACACAAATATACACCCCGTACCACCCACATAAACGCGCATCACGTATACACACACACGCAGTACACACACATACACACACCACACAACTCTTACAACACATACACCATGCGCGTGCATGAACAGAGTGCACACATATACCACATGCATACACATGTGTGCAAATAGACGCTTACTTCTCAGAAAGTGCCTCGCTACAGTATACCATATCATAAAAGATTTAAAATAAATATTATGTGGACTAAGAGTATAGAAGGTGCGTATCAGAAATGGAAAAAGCAGCAAAATCGTATATACACAGGGATAAAATCTGTTGAAATACACACACGATATTTACAGGGATAGGAAGATAATGTAAGCCAGACACATAACTGATGATTAATAACCTTTGGATGATTTTCTGTGAATGTATTTGGTCGAACAGTCCATTTTTTCCAGTGACTGTTCTTTAGCCCCGACACACTCACCGTGTGGCCGCTGATTTGTTTCCACAGGGTGGCATCTGCTAGGCCTCTAGCTCACCCCCTTCCATTCTGAATGCGCCTGCTGGAGGGGGACAGTGCCACAGAGCCCCTGCACTGCAGTGTCTGATGACAGAGCTCGCCACCCGCTCCCTCCTGTTCCAATCCCCCTCCCTGCCCAAGTCAGGAAAACTCCAGTGTCCTTGTCTGGAGGATTACAGGGAAGCACAGGGATTTGGTGCTAATCTTAGTGACAGGCCAGCTCCCCAGAGCCCGATTTCTTCCAGACCTGACAGTTTACCTCTGTGTGCCTAGGGGGCGCTCAGGCCCAGGAATTGAAAATGTCAGAAGATCGCCCCAGGTATTTGTCAAAAACCGTAGGGAAGAGCTGGAAATCAAAGTTCAGGGATGGGCAGTTGAAAATGATGGCTGGGGATGGCTGAGGAGGAAAAGGTTGGCTAGTGGTGAATAGGCCTCCAAGATCCATCATCTTGTTGAAGTTCAAATCTAAAAAGAACCATGCAGTCTATCAGGTAGAATCCCTGCATTTCCCAGATGCATAATCCAAGGCCAGAAGAATGAAGTAATATGTTGAAAGTCACAACTAATTACAAGCAACTCTTGTCGTAGCACATGTAGCAATGGCTACCATTTTCCATCTTCCTGTTCCACAGTGTCGTTTCACAGATCCAGTGTATGGACTGAGATATTATTCTGAATAGGAGATCTCATTAGAGCAGCTAGTCAATTAAACACACTTTCTTTAAGACTTCCCATTTTATTAGAAGAATATAGAAGAATGTTAGAATGTCATAAGGAGTACAAACCAGTTGCTTAATCAAGCACGTTATGTTTTAATAGAGTTGAAAATACAAACAGCCAAATTTGAAAATAAAGTATGATTGATTGCTTCATTGCAAAAGGTATCACTTAGTAGTCTTATTTTTATTTTATTTTATTTTTTTTAGCACAAAGTCCCCACTACATATTTCAACACCAAAGTTCACAGGGAAGAAAAGGGTGTTGAGTCAAGAAAACTTGTGATGAATTTATGCGTAGTTTTGGCTTCTGGATAGTTCACTAGTGTATGTTTTTACTTTGCTTATAAAACAGTAAGAAATGGGGAAAATGTATGGATTACCAATGGGAGCCAGAGGTCTAGCCCTGCATTTGCCACTAATCTCAAGGCTTTACATGAGTCTCTTAATCTTTGTGAGCTCCAAGTCCCCTCTACAGAATACCAGGCTGGAACCAGATGACCTCCATGGGTTCTTCTAAGGTCACAAAGCCGAGTAGAAGCTTGGTCAGACACAAGAGACCAGCTAGAGCTGGCCCATCTCCATCTTTAACTTGCTGAGCTAGTCACTTAGCTTCGCTGGGCTGCAGTTCCTCCGTAGACTCTAAAGGGTATACTATCCTCCACCATGCAGGGCAATTTGAATGTTAAGTGAGATAATACACACCAAGTGCCTAGACATTGCCTGCCATATCGGAGGTGCTCAGTAATTTTCGTTGGATCACCACTTCTACTTTTGCCATTCTGCCCTTTGATAACCATATTAATTTTATAAGGACTTTATGGCAATCATCTGGCTTAGGACAATGTCTTTGGAATGCGGTAGTGAAGGATTTGACCTTATGCTTCCATGCAGCGACTTTTGCTATCAATGTAAGAGGGATAGAAG
Organism: Puma concolor; assembly: GCF_028749965.1. Classification (NCBI taxonomy): domain Eukaryota; kingdom Metazoa; phylum Chordata; class Mammalia; order Carnivora; family Felidae; genus Puma; species Puma concolor. The sequence continues at coordinate 44,159,885 of NC_141683.1, forward strand.
CCAGGATGGATGGCAGTGGCCCTGCACCCACTCAGTGCCACAGCTGGCACCTTTTGGAGATTTTCGCCCCCACTGTGGTTTGGCTTCATTTTGTTTTGCCTTCTCTTCATCGAGTTTTGCTCATTTGCTTTTTACAGATGGCTTCGTTTTCTTTGAGATTCACTTTTTCACCTGCCTCTCCCTTCACTCATTCTATTATTTCCTGCTGAGATCATTTCCCCAGCCTCCCCTCCCCTTCATCTGGCTAATCCTTCAGGGCTCAGCTTTCCTCATGGAAATTTTTCTGACCCATCACCACCCCTGCTATTTGCTTTCATAGCACCCTGTTCTCCTTCCTAACGTTTGCCACAATTACAGTTACATAATTTATTTTTGTCCTATTAGTCTGTCTGCCTTACCAGGCTACAAGCTCCAAAAAAAGCAGCAACCTTTTCAATTTTGTTCCCCAATATCTGCCTAATGCTATAGGGCTTAGCACATAGTAGGGGTTCCATGAATATGTGTTGAATGAATGGATGGATAAATGTATGAACTAACTAGCTCATTAGTTGAAGTCCTGTCCCTCTTCTCATTCCATACTGGGATACATCTTCATTTTTTCCCTTTTCAGGTTTTCTCTATAGCTTCTCCTACTCTTAGAAAAGAAATTGATTTATGAACACAACAACAACAGCAATGACAAAAAACAACTAGAAAGTCTCTGATAGATCCTAGAGAAATTGAATCTCGCTCAAACTGTGGCTTAAACACACATCCACCACACGATCTGTGTCCTCTAGCAGGGCATTTAAATCTCCTTTGGGATGTCCATGTGATTATCAAGAGAAGCAGAATGGCTAAATGATATTATTGATGACAGAGCCCATTTTAGATTCCATTCTGGCTTCCAATTTTTCTGACCCAACCATTCACTACTAAAGATGCTGGTTTCACTATCTTGGCCCCGCTTTTGCCTCTGAGATTTCCTACCCTCATTGGCCCCCAGGTAATCAAATGAGCAGGTGAGCAGGTACAACTCCTTAAAAGGATGGTGTGTGTTTAAATTGAATGAATGTTTTCTCATGGAAAGCAACCTCGAGGAGAGAGCAGAGAATGAGGGCAGGAGTGTGAGCTTCTCTTGAGTTGTGGCTCACACCACTAACCTCATTTTTCTCTTTGTGTTTTTCTCTTTAATGGGATAGCAACATGGAGGCTTCTCTGCTAAATGATAAGTGGTTTTCCTCTCCAAGTCCAGTCTGGCTAAGGATTGGGTTGAACAACCACAGGCAGCTATGGGGGAAATAGTTTCCACAATAGTTTTCTGGAGCTCTGCTTCGTTTGGGTCAAGCTTCAGGCTTCCTGACAATGTAGCTTTGTTCTCGTTTCCTCCTGGTACCTGATCCAGCATTACATGATTGTACTGAGCAGTAGTGAGTGCCCATTCTCCATCTCCCAGAGGTAAATTGTCATTATGAAGACAACAATAGGTGTAGAGGATATATATTCAAGGATGCTGTGTTTAATTTCACTATTTCCATGAATAGTCTTCAAGATGAATGGTTCAAGATTCCAGGGACTTCCTGCTTGTTTTTTTTTTTTTTTTTCTTTAAATAGCATATCAGAGGGGCTCCTGGATGGCTCAGTAGGTCAAGCGTCCAACTCCTGATTTTGGCTCAGGTCCTGATCTTGCGGTCATGAGATCGAGCCCCACATTGGGCTCTATGCTGATTGTGGAACCTTTTTGGTATTCTCTCTCTCCTTCTGCCCCTCTCCCCCATTCATGCTTGCTTGCTCTCTCTCTTTCTCTCTAAAACAAACAAACAAACAAACAAAAACAAGTATTGGGGTACCTGGGTGGCTCAGTTGATTAAGTATTTGACTCTGGATTTCAGCTCTGGTCATGATCTCACAGTCATGAGATAGAGCCCTGCCTCAGGCTCTACACTGGGCGTGGAGTCTGCTTGGGATTTTCTCTCTCTCCCTCTACCCGTCCCCCACTTGTGCTCTCTCCCTCTAAAAAAAAAAAAAAAGGATAAAATAAAATACATAGTATATTAGGGTCTTCCATTTCAACTTAAAGAGTAACCCATGTCGGGGATTCAGACCTGTCTGGGTGGGTGTGATGGAAAGGTTGGCAAGAGCCACTCCAGAAGGGATTTATGTGGCAGGAGTGGGGGGTGGGTATCCCAGACACCAGCAGACCACTCAGCCCCAGGGTAAGAGAAGCTGCAAGCTCAAGCTACCACAGCAGTTTTCAAAGCTAGAAGAGATGTAAAAGGCCCAATTCTGATGTCAGAGAAACAAATGGTAACTGAAAGTGGGAAGGGGGAACATTCTGTCTGCTTCTGTGCTAATACTATGGCGTTTCAGGCATACCGAAGTCTTCTGAGACTGTAACCGTTCATTGGTCGGCGTAGCTTTGGGGATTAAGGGCAGCACCAGAACAGACATTGGCACTGTCAGGAGGGCACTGGCAGCTGTGGTGGTGAGGGGGCCTCAAGAGGTTTCTTAGGCAATGAATATCTAGAAGGGTTACGGGACAGAAGAGGAAGCACGTGGCCAAGTGAGCATGTGCAAGAGGTCTCTGGGGATTCCCAGAAATAAATGTGGGAGAAGAGATCTCCCAGAGGGTAAGGGGGGAGGAGCTGGTGAAACTCCTGGCAATGACTCTTGTTGATATAACTGTGTGGACACACAGTCGGTGTTAGTCCAGGGAAAGCACACGTTCCGATAGAATTACACATGCAGGTCTGGGAACGAGCTTAGAGATTATCTAGTCAAGTCCCTCGTGACCCAGGTGATGGAATGAGACCTCAAGATGTTAGATCACTTGCCCTGGTTTCCCAGCCAGGGAACATAGCCAGGGCTATGTTAACAACATAGCCAGGTAGGACCTCCTTTTCCCAAGTCTCAGCCCATGACAGGTGACATTCTTAAAATACTTGGAGGGCACTAAGGGTTTCTGCTGTCTATGGAAAGGAAGTGTCTTCTTGGTGCCTATTACTTTGAGAAAGGTCTAGGATGCCTTAAGTCAAACAGAACTTGTGGTGGGGAGGTTTGTGTAGGAGGACAACTTGGTAAGGTCCTGTTAGATGCTGCATTTACCTACAAAAAGGTGATACTTCAACTGTGGCTTGATGAGACCAGAAAGGAGAAACAGAATCCTCATACAACAGAACATTAGCTGGATCTCATGGTGTTGAGTCCATTCACCTAACTATACCCATGCCTTTGCGGTCAGATACTTTTCCTATTCAACACTAGATTGACCCACAGAGTCTAGATCCAGTCACCAGGGCAATATGACACAATTTCTTTTCTTTTCTTTTCTTTTTTCTTTTTTCTCACATCAGTGAGGTGTTTTTGTTTTTTGTCTTTTTGTTTTTAACCAAAATTCTCTCTGCTGCTGCTTCAGCTCATTTACCCTTAATTTGTCCTAAGCAAATGTGAGGCGAAGTTTTTATATTTTGTTTTATATTCCTCCATGAAATCTGGTCAACCCTTAGTCTACCCAAAGTAAAACAGCCCAACTCCTTTATCAAATGGCTCTTAGGAAGCTAGAACCAAGGTAGTCTTTTTTATGGAATGTTCCAGAATCTCAAAAGAAAATCCAACTTTCCATATGTCATAGTATTCATTATCAGCTATTCACCTTTATTATAGTAATACTAAATTTAGTCCACCCTGGGGTACCCAGGAGGTATCTTCTGGCTTAGCAAAGGTGCATATTACTTTGCTGGGCAATTTAAAATTTAATTTTTAAAATGTACACACACACCTTTAACTTAAAAACATATATACATTAAAAAAAACACACACACACAGTAAAAGGATAGTTCTAAGGAAACTTACTATATGGATGAGGAAATTTTGAAGTAGAATAAACAAATGTCCACCGAGCCCATTTCAGGATGCTGCAGACACCCCATCTACCTTGCAGCATTCCTGTGAATGGGCCCAAAGACCCTGGATACATTCTCTTTCTTTCCCTCAACTTCCCTGATCCCACTTACGCACCCTTTTCCCCCCACCTCCCTTCTCAGTCTGCCTTCACAAGCACCCGTAAGAAAAGGAGAGCTTATCTTTGACTTATTTCTGGTGACTGTGTGCATTATGGTTTCACGTGAAGGCCTGTATCTGCAAAGCCAGAGCACTCTGCTGTTAAGAGGCCTTACTGACCCTGTGGGAGAGACTCTTTGAAGCCATCATTTCATCCTGCAGGGAGCCAGCGGGGTTAAGAAGAGGATAAGCTGTCACCCAGTTTCTCATTGAGCTCCACCCCCCACCCAGTGCGGTCTGTGACACTCTTGGATCTGCTCACACACATAACATTCTCTTGGGCCCAGCTATTTACATTCCTGGGCTCCTGCCTCATCTTCCTATAAAAAGGGTCAATATGAAGAATGTCTACTTCTTCACCCCAAAACCCTCATTGAGAAAGCTTGCTGGAAAGAAGTACCAGACACTAACTGCTAAAATACAAAGGGCAAGATGAAGCTAGCAAGAAGGAACTCAACAGAGTTTGGGAAAGTTTCCAGAGATTAAAAAAACAGAAAACAAAAAAAACACTTTTATAAAAATGATAAAGTGACCAAAGGACTGAGTTTCAAGTTTTGTGATGAAGGCAGATGGGGTGTTATTACCCACAGCAAGTTGTAAGCATCCTAACAATCACCCCAGGTCCTTAAAAGAGAGGTGCCATCATCATCAGGGCCTAGCATAGTTATGACCCTGACCAAGTTCCATGAGGTTGACAGGACTCCATGGGCAGGGCTTCATGGCCGTTTGCTGCTCTCTGCTAACCCAATGAGACAGCTCAGGGCTTGGGAGAGCAATAGATCTATGGATCTTTGACCTCTGACCTCCCACCCTGATCCTGAAGAACTGAGGGTTTGTCCTATACATAGTTGTTTTGATCAAAGACGTATTGACTAGGAATGGGCAGGTGCCATGGCTCCCTGGGAAGAAGTCCCCAACCGTCAGAGGAAGAAGTTTTCAAGTGCCAAAATAAGGGACCAAAAGATGTGGAAGAAGCACTGAGACAGGGATAATGATACTTTCCTTCTCCCATCTGGGAAGAAAACAAAAAAAAAAATGTGAACATCTCTGGAAGGTTTTTACAGCTCTTACATTTGTTTAGTTTTTTTATCTAATTTTTTTTTTCAACGTTTATTTATTTTTGGGACAGAGAGAGACAGAGCATGAACGGGGGAGGGGCAGAGAGAGAGGGAGACACAGAATCGGAAACAGGCTCCAGGCTCTGAGCCATCAGCCCAGAGCCCGACGCGGGGCTCGAACTCACGGACCGCGAGATCGTGACCTGGCTGAAGTCGGACGCTTAACCGACTGTGCCACCCAGGCGCCCCTATCTAATTTTTTTTTTTTTTTTTTAATGTGTCTTCACTGCCATTCCTCCATGAAGCCTTTTTTATCTTCCAACCAAAATGAAATTACAGCTACCTGCTCTGAGAACCTGGGGTAGTTTATAATGCTTTCCTATGTCTGCCTTCCCCACCAGAGTGGAAACTTCTCTGTAGCTGTTGCAAGAGAGCTTAGCCATTAGAAAGTGAGCAGCGGACTGTAAGAGCACATGATTTATGAAACGTCCCTGGGGACAAGAACACAGGCCTTCCTCATCGCCATGCCCCTTCCTTTCAGGGCTCCAACTTTTAACCAGTGTTGACACTGATCCTATGATCCATAGAGTGGAGCCCACTGAGGTTGAGTAGGAAGAGGGGCTTAGATGAATGAGAGACATGCATGACAAAGCTTCAAATGAACTATCTAGAAAGAAGCATGCGGGGAAGAAAACCCAGTGAAGATCACCTGGAAGCTGTTTGACATTTCTCAGATTTGAGAGGCATAGGGTGGAGGCCTAGAACTCTAAGACTTCCTAACCAATCTGCCCTAGGTTTCAGACTACATGACTTACCCTTTTTCCAGAGGCTGCCCTGTCTCCTTCAGTACATCTCCTACTCGAGGGAGGACCAATGGTTCATGTCCTTACCTGTGTGTTCAAGGTTAACAAACTGGTCTGTATCACTGTCATTAACACTATCATCTCTATAGCTACCATGAACGTCACGTTCACCCACACGTGTCTAGTGTGTCACAGTTAACGATGTTTTCATATTCATTCTCTCATCGAGTACCAACGACAATGCTCTGAGGACGGTTCTGTTGGGAACACGAATGCGAAAATCACTGGCTTTTCCTTGGGCCTTGGAGTGGGTATTTTATAGTATGAGAGTAGAAACAGGGACAGAAAAAGTACTGTTGGGTAATGTAGGTGAGACAGACCCTTTCCAATAATTTTGTCTTTCAGGGCCATTTTGCTGGGGTCCCTATTTGACATTTCCCTTGTTTTTTTGTTTGTTTGGGTTTTTTTTTGCTACGGAGATAGGATGATAACCAAAATAAAAAGACTTTAGTAATGAAGATTTTAATAAAAAAGAGTAATTTCCCAAATGGGCCTTTTATAAAATAAGACTAAGTCTCCGCCGGTCAAGTCGCACAAGAAATGATAATAATGTAATAATAAAAATCACAATGAATAACAATGAGACTATATATAAATGTTCAGCTGTTTATAAAGTGCTTTTATCTGATGTCGCCTCACAACTGCCTTTCAAGTACTTAAATTAATCACTATTGTCTCCATTTTACAGATGCAAAAGAATCTCAGTTAAATAACTCACTAACGCCATGTCTGAAACAGGACAAAGGTCCAAGTTGCCCAGCTTCTGGACTTATACTTATCCCCCTACTGGGCTGCCGCTTCTGGAGTTCTCCACCGGCAGCCTGGGGATGTCTCAGAAACCCTCTGGGACAGGAGCAACAGGACAGCAGACTTTTTTTTCTTTTAATAGTTGGCACTCCTAATGGGGGATTTACCCTCCCATTTACAGAACTCAAATCAGAAACATTGTAAGACAATAACCTTACATAATCAATTCATATCCATATTCAATTCAGTATTAATGCCTGACGTGTAGATTTTGTATAATACTGAACGTTTCTCAGGGTCTTTGTTGAATATAGGGATACATGGGTTGTCACTAAAAATAGGTCTTGATTTACCTGATTTCTGTAGAGCTCTTTTTTTTTAATGTTTATTTATTTTCGAGACAGAGAGAGAGAGAGAGAGAGAGAACACGAGCGGGAGAGGGGCAGAGAGAGGGAGACCCAGAACCTGAAGCAGGCTCCCACCTTTGAGCTGTCAGCATGGAGCCTGAGGCAGGGCTCAAACCCACCAACCAGAACCGCAAGACCAGGGCCTGAGCCGAAGTGGGACGCTTAACCGACTGAGCCACCCAGGTACCCCTGGAGAGCTCTTTTCAATGATTGTTTTAGGTCTCCTTAGGTCCCCCTCCTGTCAAACGTATGTTCTCCTGTGAGAATAAAAATTACCTGGTACTAGGTCAAGGTCTATTTCAGTGGTCCCCTATTCAGGCTGCATGTTAAACCTCCTCAGAGCTTTTTAAAAAGGCATAGATGCCTAGCTCCCTCCCCAAAACGACTGACTCGGAGTCTCAGGAAATAGACCCCAGATGTTTACATATTTTTAAAATTCCCCAACTGTTTCTTATTAAAAGTAAGGTGCTGAAAACCACAGATAACAGTTTTACTTTTATTATCTTAACTAGTATTACTAGGACTGTCATCATTGTTCTTGCACGTGGATGTGCCACTTTAATTTTGTCAGAAATTTTGGCCAACAAGGGCATTACCCTCTGGGTCTCAGCCAGTTTTGACTTATGTTTTCCTGATGACTTGGGGATTTTGAGGCAGCTACAGAATCAGAAGAGAAAAAGTTCTCTTTTTTAGGCTAGAAATACTCTTGTTTAAATAAGTTTCTTGAAAGTTACCAGCCTAGTTTTTCATCCTCCCCATCTGACTACAGATAAACTGTTGAAATGTTTAACTTATGTCACCAATTAAGTGGCTAATTGAAGACTCTCCTTCTTCTCTTCTCCCCCGAAACTTGACCAAATTTCTAAAATGCGAATTTAAGTGTACTTTGTACATATGCCTAGGTATATTTACATTACATCTGTGTTATCAGTAGCCGGTCCTGGTACAGAAAATCACATGGCCTTGTGCAGGCTTCTCCGAAGTCTGTGCCAGGAGGGGCCATAACCCAGAGCTGGGGATAAAGTTTTAGGAGCTATTTGGTTTTGACATGTTCTCTACATGTGCTGTGTCCTCTCTGTCATCCTGGACCATCAACTTCCCCAAAGGACAGAGTGGCCTTCTAAACCTATGAGAGACCCTTTGAGCTGAGTGAGGGAGCCCAGAGAGAGGCCAGGGCAATCCTGGAACAGAGCCTCCCCCAAGGGAAGGAAAATGAAATCTCATTCCCTTACTCGGAAGGCCAGGTGAGACATCAGAGATTATTCCTGTGAAAATTACCCTCCAGTATGTGAGTCCATATGTATTCTAACCTCAGACCACTTCTCTTCTCACATCGTGTGGATGACCTTGTGTACTTCTCAAAGCTCTGCTCATTACCAGAATCTCTTCTTGCCTCTTCTCAGTGCCAGGCCTAAGTAAGACTATAGTTCAACCATCATAAACATTCAACTTGTACACAAATACCAAGCCGATCCATCCATAAAGCATTCTTGTGCTTTTTGACCTTCCTTTAGGTTGTTGTGAAGAACGCCCCTATAGCCATGCATGTGGTCTGAGTGAGGGGCATTGACACAAGGGTAGTAGGTGCCACAGTGGTCTGAGCTCTCTGTTCTGCCTGTATGTGGCCCCTATTCCTGCCTGTGCTCATTCCCGGATGTAACACTTCGATTCTATAACGAATTATTTATTGATGGGCCCACCTGACCTTATTCCTTGGTGGATATGACAGGGTCCAGCTCCAGGTGAGCAACTCTAGACTCACGGTCACTTGATATCTCACGTTCAGACATTCTGTTTCCAGTGTGACACAGATGTGACAGAGCCTAGGCTGACCTGGTGGGGAGCTCTGGAGTGAGCGTTACCTATCATTTCAGCAGTGGGCTGAAATGCTGGGCCTTCATACCTCCTCAGGACTCAGTTGCCCTTGAGAAGGGTGTGACTCAGGTGAGGCACTGGCCACTGAGTGGCCTCACAGAGGCACTGGCCACTGAGGCAACTCTGGAAGAGCTGATGTGAGAGGCTGTCTACTGACCCCACCACACGCCCTCAACCGGTCCCTTCTGTGATGGGGGTTTGGGAGACACACGTCAATGGCTACCACTCCTCCACACTGTAAAGAGATGATATGAAAGCCAGGCCACTTTACCTCGTCCACTGCAAAGGATCAGATACGATAAGGCAGGTGGAAGAATTCTACAATGCCAACATCAAGGTGGAAAAATTGTTACTTCGGATGTCACTTGGAAATACAGTGGCCACACAGGGACTTGAAGTGTTTATTCTGACGTCTTCATGATTATGGTATTGCTTGTAAGAGACTTTTGCCATAAAACAACAACAGAAAAAGCAACTTTTCATAACAACCCTAGGGTTAATCGATGCGGATTAGAAAATATCTGTTCAGCCTGTAAACAATCTGTGTGGCAAGGTTTCTTGCGTGTTTTTATGTTTTCGATGGTGGTGACTGTGGGGAGAAGGGCTATTTAGCATGTGCCCGGGAGAAGTAGGGATAAAAACTCTGCACCCCCCACCCCGGCCCCACCGAAGAGGAGGAGCCCCTCTTAAGTAAATGGGTTACTCCAAGGTTTTAGAAACGGGTTTTTAAAATACACCTTTAATGATATCATCTGCATTAATCATCTATAAAAGAAATTCTCACCATTAGAGGTTGATTGTAGGTTGAGGAAGAGTGGGTAGAGAGCGCCTGGGTGGCTCAGTCAGTTAAGCATCTGACCTCAGCTCACGTCATGATTTCACCATTCGTGGGTTTGAGCCACGCATCAGGCTCTGTGCTGACAGCTCAGAGCCTGGAGCCTACTTTAGATTCTGTGTCTCCTCTCTCTCTGCCCCCCCACTCATGCAGTCTGTCTCTCTCTCTCTCTCTCTCTCTCTCTCTCTCAAAAAGAAATAAACATTGAAAAACAATTTTTTAAAAAAAGAAAGAAAAAGAGTGGGCAGGTGGTTCAAATCACCAAGGCACCTGTACACAGTGGGGAGAAGGGAGGAGGAAATCCATTCAAAGTAATATCCGAGCTTTCTTTAGAATGACAAATTGTTTTGAGCATACATATCTTCAATTGCAATTCAGAATTCGATTATCTAATGTCTTCCATCCAGATTATCAGCAGCCTGAGTGTGCTCTCACCCTGGCACGTGCCTGTGGAGGACCTTGTTAACATGTCCAGGAGGCAAGTCAGATGATAATCCTCAACCCAATGTCAGGGAGCCCCAGCCCTAGTGTTGTGACTGGCTGGGCCCATTCCAGGCTGTAATCCACGAGGCCTCCAGGGATACCCAGCTCTGCTCTTCATGTTTTCGGCCTCAGGAAGAGTTTTCCTTCAGGCAAGACAAGTGGCAGAGGGTTTTTGGAATCCCAGGCTCCGATGAGTGATGGTTGGTCGAAGGCCCATGCATATCTGGTCTCTGGCCTTATTTTAGGCTGCTTCTCATTTTTCTTCCAAATCAGATTGAGTTGCCAGTCTTGCTTGAAGAAGGCATCCGCTGGGTTCGTTAGATGCTGTTTCTAAGGTAAGGGCTGTGCCTGGCCCAGTGTTTTTGGTGTAAGACAGAACCAAACCATCCCAGAATTTCCAACTCTCAAGGTGTGTACCGGAAGATCAGAGACCTCCAAAAACAAAAAGAAAGGGTGCCGTCGTTGGACGCATGCCTGGGTAGATTTACATAGGTCAGAGCATTCGGCTGGGGGCCAGTCTTTCTATGTTGGCTTTAACACAGAGCTTTTAGCAAACCCTGGCAGTAAAGCCCAGCCATTTCTAAGAATGGAGGTCACTGTATCAGGAAACAACACTTGCCAAAGAGGTGGCAGAGAAAGGTTCTTTCTCTTATTCTTTCTTTCTTCCTTCCTCTCATTCTTCCTCCCTTTAATTCTTTCTTCCTTCCTTCCTTTCTCTCATTCTTTCTTCCTTCCTTCCTTTCTCTCATTCTTTCTTCCTTTCCCTCATTCCTTCTTCCTTCCTTTCTCTCATCTTTCTCCCTTCTTCCTTCTTTCCTTCCTTCTCTCTTCCTCCATCTCAGAGCTCACAGTGTGTGTGATCAGTTGTCAAAGTGTACAAGGCCAGTCACAGGACCCCATCCTGAGTCTTCAGAGAAGTAAGCTCTGGTCTATGACCCAGACTTTTCCCTTTTTCCCTTAGAACTAGCAGTTACCTTGTTGCCTCACAAACAGACCACTACCCCTCCCCTTTCACGTGACCTCGCCAGGACTCCATAGCAACGTCTTACCATGAGCCAGCACATTATCGCGCTTGCAGAGAAAGCCTTGCCTGATGCCTTCCACTGCCAGTATTAACTGTGTGGTTCCCTGGCTGCTGGGAGCCGTTAGAATAAGAAGTATCTCAACATACAGCACCATGGCCACAGGCTGTGGCTGGAGTCTAACAGTTGTGACCTGCGGTCATTTTGTCAGTTATGGGTGAACCTCAAACAGTTGAGAATTGGGACTTCATCCCAATTACCTCCCCAGTATCTTGGATGCTTCTCTATCCCTCATGAGACTGCAGAAGAAGGCTGGCAAGTGTTCAAGAACAGACCGTCTCATGAGATTTCCTGTACTTCCTGCTGCTGTTGCTGCTCCTGCCCAGGCCACTTGTTCCCCAGAAAGCCTTTCTCATGACAGGTCAGCACTTCTGCTGCCAGTTGTGGCAGAAGACAGATGTGAGGAGTGACATGAAAAAACAAAATAATGAGGAGGAAATATACCTTCCACTTTTTTTTTTTTTTTTTTTGGAGGGGAGGGTGTAGGGGAAAGAGGTGATAACACAAAAAATGGACATGTAGGCTCACATAAAGTTTGCAAGGAAGGCTCACGGGGGGGTTGAAATGGTCCGTGCCATTGTGGAATTCGCCACGTGGGTGTGTAGCTCCTTGATCAGACATTTAAATGGCAGAGTACTGCACTTGTCAAGACCTAATATGCAAGTTCTTTCCCTGCTTCCAGCTAGCCCCGCCTTCCTGAAGATCCTGGACAGTTCACAGAGCATGATTATCTTATATTCAAGAGGGAATCACCAAGTTCAGGGCAGTAGGGAACACTGACAGACTTGTGATCACCATGGACAGAGATAACCCCAATTGTTTTAGAGGGAGAAGATGCTTGTAATGTTCAATGGTGTATCTTAGTGGCCAGGAAAGTGCCTGGAACCTAACAGGAACTCAATAAATATGTATGGAGTAAGGGAATGGAGACAATTTTGGCCCAGGTTAACATGAGACTTCAAGAAAGATAGTTACTTTAAAACAAAACAGGTATGCTACTTTATTGCCTGTAGAATAATCTCTGGCATTCCTCTGTGTTCACGATCCTTGAGACAGTGAATCTCCTGTGCCCCACCCCCAATCACACACCCACTCTAAGTGCTTACTTTGTTAAATTTTTTAAATTTTAAGATGATAGTTTGGACAGGTAAAAATAAGGTGGGACCTGTTTGCCACTCCATGGTAAGGTCTCTGGCTCATGTAACTTCTCAAAGCCTCAAGTTCTTATTCAGCTAAGGTCTAGAGATGACCAGGGGACCGTGGTCAGCCTAGGCTGGCTTTGCCACATCTGGACTCACCACTGAGCCAAGGACCTGTCTAAACCACAGCACTCTGAGATGCTCCTTGCAGTTCCACATAATTTCAGGAGGAAATTTCTGAGACTGCCAGGGTTGTGATGTTGTTGTTGTTGTTGCTGTTGTTGTTGTTGTTTGATACTTGACTCTAGGGGTTTGTGGAATTAACTTACATTTCTCTGGAATTCTAAGACTGGCCTGTGGTTTCTCAGATATCTGGGATTTGGAGTATGTTCCCCCTTTCTATTTGAACCCATCTTATACTTTTTGAGGTGGCCCAGGTACAAACACCTGGTGGCATTCCTCCTTCTCTTTCTCCTTCCCTACCTAGAGAAGTGACTACCTTATTACTGTAGAATAGTTAAGAGCAGTCTTCAGGTTCCATAAATATTTATTGAGCACCTATTCTGTGCAAGGTCTCCTTTAAGAATTATGGGGAACAGGAAGTTTTATGTCCCTGTTAAAAGGACTAACAGTAAGGAAAATATAGAGAAAAATAATTAGTGTAAAGCAAATATGTAAAACTTCATTAGAGACAAAAGTAAAATGCTGCATAAGCTTGGGAAGCAGAAAATTGCAGCTCTTTGGGAAAATTAGGAAACATGTCATTAATATTGTGTATAATTTTATTTTTTTTATTTTTTTATTTTTTTTTATTTTTTTTTCAACGTTTATTTATTTTTGGGACAGAGAGGGACAGAGCATGAACGGGGGAGGGGCAGAGAGAGAGGGAGACACAGAATCGGAAACAGGCTCCAGGCTCTGAGCCATCAGCCCAGAGCCCGATGCGGGGCTCGAACTCACGGACCGCGAGATCGTGACCTGGCTGAAGTCGGACGCTTAACCGACTGCGCCACCCAGGCGCCCCTTTAATTTTAAATAGTAGATATATCTGGTAAAAAGTCCAAGATGAGTAATGGCTTGGGGTTAGAAATTTTAGTTCTGGTATGAAAATAGCAAGGAAGACAGTCTGCCTAGTGTATATGAACACATGCAAAGAGCTGTGACAGACAAGACTAGAAAAAGCATCTGGAATAACTTTGGCAAGAACCATGAATGGGGGTAGAGGAGTTTGAAGTTAAGGTGTTTGAGTTTAACTCAGTAGATATAGGGAGTCACAGAAGGTTTTTGAGTAAGGGGTTCTTCTAGGAAGAATTTGGCTTGGAGGAAGTTGAGGCCAGAGATGGAGAAAAACATTAAGCATCAATGTCAATAGGCTTGGGGAACATTAATGAAGCATGCAGTGAGACAGTGTCTGTGGTCACGGAAGGCAGGACCCAGATTCAAGGGAAAGAACAGATAGAACTTAGTTATCAGTGGGGTTGAAGGAAAGGAACACCAAGGACGACTGAAGAACTGAGACTGGTACCTAGGAAGGTGGTGGAAACCACAAACCACGGGAAGATCAAGAAGAGGAAACAGTCTGAAAAGCCCCATTCTTTCTTTCTGTTCCTCTGTTCCACCCCATCTGGGCAGCCATCTTGAAGCCAGCAGCCTGGGAGGTCCAGACTCTCAGGAGAGGAAGGTCTCTCTGTATAAGAGGCTGGAATTTCTTACTCTCCTCTTGACCGCAGTGCTTCAAGGAATTTCTTATCCAACAGACTACTTCAATCATACCTTCTGATTCCTTAACTTCCTTAGGAAAAACCACTGAGAAACAAGTTTTCTCAGTCAATTGCCAAATGTTTCCAGTAGTATAAGCAGCTTGTTCCAAGTAGTGAAAATAATCTCTATAACCTGGTATTGGTTAAAGAGCTGTCAGACTTGCTACTATGCATCACAATACTGGGATTACCCTAGTCTACATCAAAGGTAACAGGATTTAAAAAAAAAAAAAAAAAATACAGTCAATCACTAATCATGGGTTCTGCAAAACTGCAAAATTGCCTACTTGCTAAAATTTATTTGTAACCCCCAAGTCAATACTAACAACACTGTTCTAGGCATTCCCATCACATGCAGAATGGGAAAAACTGGAGTCACTGGGTGTGCATGTTCCCAGCTAAGGTTGAACTAGGCAATACTCTGCCTTCTTGTTTTAACTCCTATGCCACAAGCAAGCGTCCTTTTTGTAGTCTATTTAGTGCCACATTTTTCACATTGTTGTGCTTTTTGTCAATGATTTCACTATTTAAATGGTCTCTGTGAATAATGCCAAAGTTCTGTCTGGTATTCGTAAGCACAAGAAGGCTGTGATGTGCCCTACAAAGAAAATACATGTGTTGGATAAGCTTTGTTCAGGCATGAGTTCTAGTGCTGTTAGCCGTGAATTCCACATTAATGAACCAGAAATATATACTAAATAAGTTGTTTTTTAAGCAGAAACACACATAAAACAGGAGTATGTATTGGTTGGTTGATAAAAAATGTTGTGACCAGAGGTCACCTAAGCCCGTATTTCTCCTAGAGCCATGTTGCCATATTCCTCAATTCAGTGTTTGTGCCTTCATAGAACATAACTACTGCAAACCCATAGCCACGTGTGAAAACCAAAGGAGCAGGAAGTCACAGATGGAGAGGCCACCCTCTAAGTTCAGCTGGATAAGAAAAATCTATGCTGTTCTGAAGATTCCATGTTTAGATGTCACTACCCCCTTCTATCCACTCATGTTTATGAATATACGTACTGTATACTCACATTCATCCACAAATAGATGTGAAGTGACTTTCCTGAAATATAACATAAACTAGGACTAGTTTACAATAATAAGAAGTATTAGAGAGAAAGAAAAAGGACACGCAGAGTTGGGTACAAGCTGGTGCCGGGAAAGTAGTTAATACAAAATGCAGTCTCCACACCTTACCAGAGTTCACAGATCTGGCCCTAAGTTTTTGAGCAGTGGACGAGAAAGGGAAAGGAGTTCCGACATCCAGTTCATGGGTCCACATGATGAATATGACTGAGCAGCCCAAGTGTGTTTCTAAGCTTTAGCATGTCCCTCTCCACCTAGAAACCCTGATGCACAAGTCCTTGCCAGACCTTCAAACTCAGCAACTAACACTCTGGTTTCCTCTTTGCTCCTTGAACAGACCAGAGTCATTCCTGACTCAAGAACTTTGTGCAATGTGTGTGTGTGTGTGTGTGTGTGTGTGTGTGTGTCCCAGAATGCCCTTTGCTCAAATCATTCCATGTCCAACTTGTTCTTGCCATTCAGGCCTCAGCTCAGAATGTCATTCTAGAAGATGCTTCTGACTACCTAGGTGAAAGCTGTCTCCCTTCCCCGACCCCCAGAGTGGTATTGCTTTCTGGATTTTTTCTAACACCTAATCACTACATGAAAATTTTTAATTTATTTAGTTGATAATTCACTTATTGTGTATTTCTCCCATTATTTAAGGTCTGTGGGTGCAAGGACCTGGTTTGTACCTCATAGGATAGAGTCCTGAACTTAGGAGGGGCCTCCGTGAATGTTTACTAAATAACTAAACAGAAAGAGGGACCCTGAGCAATGTGATGGATATATCCTTAGCAGCATTCCTACAACAGACACTTTAAGGAGTCTCCAAGGACTCTTAATTAGTGTCACCTCATCTCAGAGCAGGGGACAAGGGGAACCTATCATGAATAGTTCTGTCTGCACTTCCACCCAGTTCCCCTTTGTCTCTGACTGCAATCTCTCTTGCTGCAGCCAAAGACCATTATGCCATCCTCAGATTCAGATAATATTTGTCTGCCATTGTATGACAAAAAAAAAAAAAAAAAAAAAAAAAAAAAAAAAAAAAAACATTTTTACAGATGGGAAAATGCCATCAATTTGCATTATTTGGAATAAAAAGGTGGCTATTAGAATATTTTTGAAAGAAAGTATTATTACTGAATAGACACATTGACATGGTTGCTGGTACAAATAAGTATCTTCTAGATCTATTCAAGTTATTCAAATAAAACACTAGGAATTAACTCATAAACTATTATGTGTCAATTTGTGTTTGCTAAAGTCACTGACTGGTGTACTCTAGTAAGCCTTAATACCTATTTCATCAAATCCAAGATGGCACCAACTTTAAGCTCCCATGTCCTTTAAAGGAAAAAAAAATCTGGAAATTATCATTGTAAGACTCAATTTCAGGATGTGGCTCAGAAGCTATGAAAAATGGTAAGAGCTAATGTTTAGTAAAGATTAACTATGATTAGGTACTGTGCTAAGCATTTTACATAAACAGTCTCTTTTATTCCCTGTGAGCTATAGGAGGACAGATGCCTTTATGATCACCTCCTACAGATGATGAAGCCAGAACTAGTCACCTCAATCCATAAAGCTGATACATGGTGGAGAACCACAGTGAACTCACAACTGCCTGATGGGGAGCCTGAGCTCCTAGCTGCTATAGTAAAATATCTTCTGTGGTATCATTTGCTTATTTCTTAGATCAGGCATGTGGAACCTTCTAGGGAAGCTATCTGTCCACCAAAAGTGTCAATCAGTCAGTCTAGCAGTATATACAAATAAAAAACAAACTGATTTTGTTTCTTCCCCTCTACGATTGAAATTTATAGAGCCCTAAACCAGTTTTTTTTTTTAATTAAGAACATAATAATATATTCATCCCAGCAGAGGCATTCCAGAAACCACTTTGAGCTGTGGTACTGATTATTGGAGCAATATACTAACAGAAATAGACCCAGTGAAGCCCAGGACCAATTTGCTCATTGTTCTCAGTGCAAATACCAATGTTAGCACGAGCTTCTCAGAATATAAAAATTCCTTAATGGTGATATTCTCCCCAGGTGAGAAGAAACTATATTTGAAGGCAACCCAGCATCTCTCATCTTTCTATGGCCCATAAACAGCTGAGGTGGGGATTTTCAATGTGTTTCATAGAAATTAAAGTGGGTTGCTTCTTCAATTGGTTCACAGGTTCCTTGATCATAGAGGCTTATCAGAATCACCTGGAAACTTTCTCAGATACATATATTTGGGTCCCTCCCCCAAACTACCACTAACTCAGAATGCCTAGAGATAGGCCGAGGAATACATATTTCAAAAATCTCTCTTCTGGATAATTCTGATGCCAGCTCCAGGTTAAGAGACCTGGTAGCAATTTTCATCAGAGCTGAATCTCTAAAGGAAGTGGTACCTAGAGATGGTGCAGAGCCAGCAGCCAAAAGACCTGGCTCAACTTTTACTCATGACCTTCAACTACATCTCTTTCTCTGCCCGCAAAATTTAGAAATTATCAATAAACCAATTGACAATGGTTCAATATAGTCCCACAGTACACTCAAAACTAAACTGTGGTCTGACAACCACCGCATGCCTGCACTCTCTCTTCTACTTACTGGCCTGGCTCTCTACTAAAAAGGAAGAGTCCGGCAAACACATATACCTGCATCTACAGATATGCAGGATACATAATATTCTTAGCCTGGCAAAATTTAGCCCTAGTCTGCCTTTTTTAGCCCAGCTGCAGGCTTCTAGATGTGTGCACCCCCCCACATACACATACACACACTCACAAACACTCACCTCTACAACCACTATTGGAGTCCCATCACTCCCTTCAGTATAAAGACAGAAAGTCCATAGTGTGACCTATATGACCTGTTCCTCCTCCCATAGCTCCCTAATCTCATCTCCCGCTAATTTCCTTCTCCCTCACTCAGTAGCAGCCACGTTGGTTGCTTTGCTAATTTCTAGATCATGTCAGGATTGCTCCTGCCTCAGGACCTTTGCACTCAGAGTTCTTTCAGTAATACTCTTCCCCAGACAACCACATGGCTGTCACTCCCTCATTTCCTTCAGCACTTTACTCAAAGTCCCCTTCTAGTGGGGCCTTTCCTGGCTATGTTATCTAAAATGTCAAGCCCCTACCCTGGCATTTCATGTATTACTTGCCTGCTTTATCTTTCCTCTGTAGCCCTTATTGCTATCAATCTTCCAGGTGTATTTCAGAATGTAGAAAGAGAAAAGATGCCTAAGAAAATGCACTAAAAACAAAAATGACAAAACACCCCCACAGAATTTCACATTCTGACCTATTACTAACCAAAGAGGATGAAATTCTGGCCAAAGTTAGAGTAAGTCTAATAAGAACCAGAAAGAAGGTAACAGAAAGGATACCCACTTATGTGAACAATGTTGTGTTTTTTTTTTTTTTTTTAATTTTTAACATGTATTCATTTTTGAGAGACAGTGTGAGCAGGGGAGGGGCAGAGAGAGCGGGTAACCCAGAATCCAAAGCAGGCTCCAGGCTCTGAGCTATCAGCACAGAGCCCAATGAGGGGCTCAAACCCATGGACTTCGAGATCATGACCTGAGCTGAAGTCAGACACCCAACCGACTGACCCACCCAGGTGCCTAACAAGGGGTTTTCTACTACAATGAAGAGACATCCCTAGATAAAAGTAAAAATCAGATTCCATGAAGTCTACTAGGAGTAGCAAAGAAAGACCATAGGGGAAACTCACTAAGAAAAGGGCATACATAACAGAGCTGAGTAGTAAAACCAGAGCTTAAGTAACAAAATTAACTGGATATTTCCATATAGTAATGCAAAATACAATTTTAAAGATTTTCTAGAGACTTAGTGCACAGTGTCTGGTGACTGCAACATGGCCAGCCATGGAAACCTGTGTTTTGCAGATTTGCTGGACCTAGTAGATATGGCAAGTCTTGGATATCCATGAACTCAAAGATAAATTATGAGACCACTCAGGGGAAGTCTAAAGACAAGGTAGTAGCAACATGGCTGGACTCAGAATGGTGCTATCCTAACACAACATAGAAAATATGGACATGATGAGAAATTCCAAGTCTCATTTTTTTTTAAGGCAGAATTTCCCTAAGTTCTTTTCCTGCATACTAAATTGACGAAGCAATAAGAGAAGTGCTATTCTAGACTTGCTTTTGATCATCAACTAAGGAGCGATTGGGATCATAAAGATGAGAAAAATTTTAGGAAAAATAACTATGAAGAGCCAAATAAGTAAATGATGAGTTTCATATTCACAACTTTGGGGTGGGGGGAGGCAAATTCAAGTTCAGAGCCAAAAGACCACTGGTCCCATGGTCAGAAATTGATTCAACAAAATTGAGCGTATGCTATGTGCTAAGTTCTACGGCTAAAATACAGCATTGAACAAAGCAAGTTCCTGTCCAGGTGAAACTTACAGTACAGACAGGGGAGGGAGGAACAAAAAGCAAATATACAAATAAATAAATAATAAAATGTCAAGTAGTGATAGGTGTTATTAAAAACTAGAGCAAACTCTTTGGACAAATGGCTGATTCTCGGACTGGGACAGGAAATATACAAGATAAACTTAATACATCTTGTATGCACAAAGTAAGGAAGTGCTCAAAAACAAAGACCAAAAAACCCCACACTAAGGGGAGTGTGTCAAAGGGACATGGGAGCAAAATGAAAGTGCTTTAATAGCCAAAACTGGAATAATTTTAGCAACAAAATAAAGTAGTATTGAATTATAACCCAAGATGTAAAGTAAACGTCTATGAGTCCATACTGAAATAAGTAAATGATTGAATAAGTAAGCAAATGGAGAAGAGACAAATCTCCCGTGCAGAATTCCAAATAATCTATGTAAATGACTCTCCCTCAAGGGGGTGGAACATAATTCTCACTCCTTAAGTGTGGGCTGCACGTAGTGATTTCTTTCCAAAGGCACAGGGCAAAACAGGGTCGTGTGCATGCTTGAGCTGACCTGCCAGAATGATGTCTCATTCTGGCACTTGCATATACTAGCTGTATGGCCTTGGGAAAGTCACTTACTGATGGAAATTCCTCATCTATAAGATGCAAATCCTACTAGAATTTGCCCCTGATGGTTGTAAGGATTAAATGAGTTAATATATATGAAGCACTGATATTCCTTGGCTTACAATAAGTGCCGTATAAGAACCTAGTTCTTGTTATATGGAAACAATTGCATGTGCTAAGCAAAAGAATACTACTAGTTCATATTCTTTTTTTAATTACAACAAATTTTTTAATGTTTATTCTTAGGAGAGAAAGAGAGAGACACACACACAGAATATGAAGCAGGCCCCGAGCTCCAAGCTGTCAGCACAGAGCTTGACATGGGGCTCAAACTCACAAACCAGGAGATCATGACCTGAGCCAAAGTCAGACGCTTAACCAACTGAGCCACCCAGATGCCCCTCATATTAGTTCTTTAAGGGATATCTCTATGCTCGCTGTGGAGAATAGATTTTAGGGTGGCGAGAGTAGGTCTGAGAGGTCAATTTGGAAGCCAGAGGACAGTGGTGGAGATTGTGATGGAAGCTTAGGCCAAGGTGGTTATGGTGGGAGTGATTAAAAAAATGTATATATAGCTTCAGGGTTTCTTGAAAGTAAAATTGGCAAGATGCACTAATAAATTAGAAACAGTGTGTAGGTGAAGGGGAGGAGGAACCATGTCTCCAAGAACTTTGAGTAATTGAATGAGTGGTCATTGCCAGGTACTGAGGGGGACCCTGAGGGAATGCTCATTTGGTTGCTTTTTGTCAAAGGTATTAAGAAATGTTAAGAAAGAAATGCTCTAGTGAAATGAAAAGGTTTCAAAAATTCAACTCTGACAATATAGTTACAAATGATACCAATAAGGGCAAGAGAAGAAACTTAGGTAGTTATAGGGTTTGTTATTTAATGAACTCAGAGTTTTTAAGTCAGAAGATAGATGGAATTGGGGAGCTGGGGTGACTCACTCGGTTAAGTGTTCAACTCTGACTCTTGATTTTGGCTCAGGTCATAATCCCACGTTTCTCCCACAACTAGCTTTGTCCTGATAGCACATAGTCTGTTTAGGATTCTATCTTCCTCTACTCTCTCTGCCCCTCCCCTGCTTACAATCCCTTTCTCTCTCTCAAAAATAAACATTAAAAAAATAGAATGGCATAATACTACACCCGCACATTGTACCAATGTCAATTTCCTGGTTTTGATATTATATTACAGTTAAGAAAGGTGTAACATTGGGGAAAACTAGAAGGAGGGTACTTAAGACCTCTCTGTACTATCTTTGCGACTTCCTGAGAATCTATCATTATTTCAAAATTAAAAGCTTAAAAAATTTCTCACGTTCAGAAGAAGAAAATAACAGATATTCTAGAGTTTTAGGTAAGTACAAGATACATTGTGAATCAATACTGTGATGTATCACAGACTATGAGTCTGGAGTTCTCTCTTGTCCAGCAATATAGCAGATGCAGAATTGAATACAAGGGAGACCAACGTCCAGAAGACAAGAGCCCTGAACAGGCATTGTGCCTCCGTATTTATGGAGCTCACAAGATATTACCCACGTGGTGAACGTGAAGAAAACAAGATCTTACACACGTGAATGTGGAAAAAAACAATCAGACAGTAATCATTAACTTGTGTGTGTAAGAAGCAAAGGACCTGGGGGGCAAGTGGTGTTTGTGATCGAGATACTTCAGTATATTGGCATCAGATGGAAAGTAATTTCCTGCAGGTGATATAACAAGTTACTTGTGATCCCATTACAATATCTCGCTGACTAACCTTGAGTGTTTTTGCCCCGTGGTGGCGGCTTTCCACCCTAAGCTTTCTTCTAACCCATTTATGTAAGTAGAACCTATCTCCCCACAGTGATGTGGTTGACAAATAATGTTGATGTGACTAGAATGCGAGTATAACATTCCAAAGAGGGACTGTAGAAATACCACTTTGTTTTGCTCAGGTCAATCCACATCTGAAGTGGTAAATTCAACTCTGGATGCCACACTTTTAGATTAACAGGCACACTGAATGACAACTAGACAAAACACCCAGAACTGGGCAGCCCTGTCGTATAAAAAATAGCTGAAGGTTGGGGCGCCTGGGTGGCGCAGTCGGTTAAGCGTCCGACTTCAGCCAGGTCACGATCTCGCGGTCCGTGAGTTCGAGCCCCGCGTCAGGCTCTGGGCTGATGGCTCAGAGCCTGGAGCCTGTTTCTGATTCTGTGTCTCCCTCTCTCTCTGCCCCTCCCCCGTTCATGCTCTGTCTCTCTCTGTCCCAAAAAATAAATAAACGTTGAAAAAAAATTTTTTTTTAAAAAAATAAAAAAAAAAAAATAGCTGAAGGAGGCAAAGAGATTTAGCCAAGAAAATCAGACTTCCGTGAGATATAACAGATGTCTTCAAATACATGACAGATCGTCAGTTAGTAATCAAATTTAGGTGAGTCTTTGACATCCCTTTAGAGGCAATAAACTTACTTTACTTTTCACAAAATAAAAGTATTTTTTAAAGAGCACTTAGAGAAACCATTTTGGCTGCATTAAACTTTCTCATATTTATTTATTTATAATCAATTGCAGTTTGTTTTATTTTTTTAATCTTAATCCAGTATCGTTAATGACAGTGCTATATTAGTTTCAGGTGTACAATACAGGGATTCAGCAATTCCATACTTTACTACTCAGTGCTCATCAGGGCAGGTGTACTCTTAATCCCCACCACCTCCTCTCTAGTAACCATCCGTTTGTCCTCTGTAATTAAGAGTCTGAGGTTTATTGGTTTGTCTCTTTTTCCCCCCTTTGTTTGATTTGTTTCTTAAATTACACATATGAGTGAAATCATATGGCAGTATTTGTCTTTCCCTGGTTTGTTTCACTTAGCATTATACTCTCTAGCTCCATCCATGTGGTTGCAAATGGAAAGATTTCATTCCTTTTTATGACTCTGTGTGTGTGCCGTATCCTCTTTATCCATTTATCTATTAATGGACCCTTGGGCTGCTTCCATATTTTGGCTTTTATAAGTAATGCTGCAATAAACATAAGGGTGCACATATTCCTTCAAATTAGTGTTTTCATTTTCTTTGGGTAAAAAATTTCTGATTTTTAAAACAACTGAAGCAGAATAAACCTGGAACATTAAAATGTTCTCCCAACTTAATCTTAACTTACATTTTGTTTGGTTTGAAAGTGAATCACTAATTTTAAGGAGTCTGCACTTTCTTACCACCACCTTCAACCATCTCGCCCTGCAACTGTCTCAAGAGCTATTGAGATACAGGATCTGTGATTTGGACTTAGGGATCAGCTGTCAGTCAACCCTTCAGATAGGAACAAGAAGTTTTAAATATTTGCCAGGGTGCCTGGGTGACTCAGTCAGTTCGGCGTCCAAGTTCAGCTCAGATGATGATCTCCTGGTTCGTGAGTTCAAGGCCCACATCATGCTCTGTACTGACAGCTCAGAGCCTGGAGCCTGCTTCAGATCTGTGTCTCCTTCTCTCTCTGCCCCTCCCCTGCTTGTGCTGCCTCTCTCTCTCTCTCTCAAAAATAAATAAACATCAAACAAACAAAAGATTTTTTAAAAGTATATTTGTCTTGACCTGCAAGAATGGGTCACAGCACCTTTCCTATTTTCCTACTTGCCCTGTAGTTGGAAGGGAAGAGGACTGCAATATTGCAAGGTTAATGTTGCTACCTCTTAACATTAAATTAATATTAATTCCTGCCTCTTAATATTATGACACTGCAGTGGAGGTTACACAAAAATCTAGAAACAAAGGAATTATTTGGCAGTTGGCTATAATAAAAGGCTACAAAAAGTACAACAATAAAACCCACTTTAAAGAATCTTCCAGACACCGACTTCCATATCCTGATTATGATGGAGTTCTTCACTGAGCAGTCTCACTGCCATGTGCCTATTCAGTCTACTGAGGGGCTTTTCTGTTTCTGACCCAGCAGAAATCAATGTACTGCTTTGGCCAAAAGAGGCAAACAAAATGCTGAACATTCTCATGAACCAAAAAAAAAAAAAAAAATGGAGATTATTATTCTTTTTTCAAAGAAAACCAAACTCTTGGTACACCTGGCATAGAGAGGGCATAGAGTTCTGGATGCTTGCTGTCTGGAAGGACACACACAGGGAAGATGGCTGGAGAAAAGAATGAAGCCAGGGAGAGGATTTGCACACTTAGGGTGTGCCAGGCTTTTTACCAAAGGGGTTGTTATTTGCACTATTTCATGTGAGGTTCACAGACATGCTACAAAGTGAGGTCATATTACTACTCTCACGTTACAAGTGAAGAAACTGGGGCTTGGAGTGGTTAAGTAATTTGCCCAAGGACACCCAACTAAAAAGTGACAGACGTGGGATTCAACCACAACGATCCATTCTGCGACCACTAAACATGAAGCCTTAACACTGAGTCCATTCTCCCCATCTTCTTCTGAAGAATAAGGTTTCAGAAAGCTGATGAGACTTGCCCACAGTTGGCTTGTGGCAAAACTGAAGCTTGAACTAAGGTCTCCTGACTTCCAGGCCAGGACCTTCCTGCTGTGCCATGGGACCACTCAGTCTGGAAAGGTAAAAGCTGAGCAGGGATATCATCAAACTTTGAAAATCACAAAGGATATGAAGACAGTAAATAAACTCTTTTGAAACCCAATAGTATAAAAAAACTAGGACAAGGAATCATTCTGGAAGCTTGAGGGAGACACATTTAAAACAAGAGGGGAAATGCTGTTGTACATATGCATCAATGAACTTACAGAACTCATTCCTCCTAGAAAGCAGTAGAAGCTGAGAACAGGCATCCAAATAAGATGTTAGGTTTTATTTTGATTAAGTTTATTGAACACTCTGTGTTCTATGTGCTTGTTACAAGCTTAATTGTGCCCCCAACCCCCACCCCAAACTTCAAATGTTGAAGCTCTAACCCTCATGATCTCAGAATGCGACTGCATTTGGAGATAGGGCCTTTAAAGGAGTGATTAGTTCAAAGGAGACCGTTAGGGTGAGCCCTAATCCAGTGTGACTGGTGCCCTTATAAAGAGAGATTAGGACACACGCAAAAACGCCAAGGGCATGTGTGCACAGAGGAAAGACCTTGTGAGGACAAAGCAAGATGGCGGCCATCTGCAAGCCAGGGAGAGAGACTTCAGAAGGAAGGAACCCATGACAACACCTTAATCTTGGACTTCCAGTCTCAAGAACTGTGAGAAACAAATTTCTGTTATTTAAGACACCTAGTCTGTGGTCCTTTGTGTTAGCAGCCTTAGCAAACATAATACTTTGCAAATATACATTCCCTAATCCTTGTAACAACCTTTCATGTAGAAACTATTATTATCCCCATACTACAAATGAAGAACCTGAGGCTTAGAAAGGTTAATTTCATCCTTGTCACTTACTAGTAAGTGACAGAGTAGGGATACATTCACGAGTCACAGAACCCTAGTGGATTATCAAAGGAGTCAGGGCTCTGCCTCTAAACTTAGCAGGCAGACTTCAACAAAGATACATCTCATACACCATTTTGCTCAGTGCTTCTAGACCAGGTAGATGGAAGCTACAAACTAATGTGACAATTTGTGTGGGCTTATGAAATGTTGAGGAAGTCACCTATTAATAACACACAGTGTAAAGGTCAGAGCACTGAATTGGGCACCAGAACACTCGAGGTCAAATCCAATCCCCGTGGCTTTTCTAATGCCCAGGTATTCCTGAGCACTTAATCTCTAAATCTGTTTTCTAATCTGTGAAAAAGAAATAATACCTGCCTACTGCTTTTTGGTGTTGCTTTAATTACATTAACATTTTATACTCACCCTGCTGCATTAGAGCTCTCTTTAATATCACTAACACTTTAGCACAGTTTCTTTGCATACGATTGGCCCTCAAAAACTGCCCAACGAATGAAGATGGAAGTTCTCAGCATAAGGCACTCTGGTTAATACATCGAAACATCACCATATTGCAATTTCTTTTTTTTTTTTTTTTTTTTTCAAGCCCTGGTAATCTTAAAGGTTGGAAAGCTGATGAGTCAGGAAGCAAATCCAAGGGCCCAGGTAGCTCCAAGGAAGATGGCATAAGAGACAGCGGTAGTCTGCTCTTAAAGGATAAGATGTAAGGCCTGACCTCACAGCATATATCCCTCACTTTCTCCTCTTCTGTGTCTGAGATACAGCTGTTCCCATGTCACCTTCATCTATAATCTACTGCCTTTTCCCAGAAGCCTAAAGATTAGCCAATCTGTACAAAGGAGCAGGAAGGAGCTCTATAAACTTGAATGGAAGCCTTTGTCCATGTCCTTCACTGGAGGACTCCCTAAATCCCTTTCCCAAGAGCCATCATGGGTCCCCAGCAGTAGAGAGTCTACCTTGCCTTCCTGGCCCGCCATCCTATCAGGGGAGGAGAAATGTTACACCCAGAATAAACACTCACCAAACATTTTCCCAGTGATTCAGAGGGTGTGGGATGAGCTGCTCGCAGTCCAACCATTCTGCCATAAACAATAGCAGAATCGTGCATTCAGTTATTTGTTTATTCACCAATTCATTTGTTCGGCAAATGTTTAGTGAGTGCCTTCTATGTGCCAAGCACTGTTCCAGGTGCCAAGGGTACCACAGAGACAAAACTCCCTGGCCTCATGCAGCTTACATCATCACTGAGAGGAAGCAATAAGCAAAATAAATAAGTATGAGATAAAACTTGCTAGGTAAGATGTGTTATGGAGAAAAATAAATTAAGAAAGGAGATTAGAAAATGCTGAGATAAAGACCTAAAGATGATAGTGTAAGATGTGCAAAAACTAGAGAGAAGTTCAGGGAGAGGCCTGAGAATGCGCCTGGGATATTCTAGAAACAAACAGAGGCCAGCAAAGCTGAGGCAGAGTTAACAATGTGACAAGTCACAGAGCTAGTAGTAAGCCGTATTAGAGAGAACTCTGTGGGCCACCATAAAAACTTTGGCTTCTACTCTGAGTGAGAAGGGGAGTCATTTGGGACTTTTGAGGAGTGACCTGATCTAAATTAGTTTTGTAGGATTCCCTCTGACTGCTGTGTGAAGAATCGAGTAGATGGGGTGGCGGTGGGGGGGTGGGCAGGGAGGAGCACACAGGTGCAAGCAGAGCACTCAGGAACTGTTGTAATAATTTAGGTAAGAACTAACAAGGCTTGGAGCAGGATGATAACTAGTTGAGATGGGGAGAAGTGATTCTGGGAGACATTCTGAAGGGGCAGTCAACAGGATATGCCTTCAGCCCTGTTGTGGGATGTAAGAGTAGGAGAGTCAAGGAAGGACGACGCTGCCACTAACTGAGATGAGGAAGACTATGGGAGAGCAAGTTTGAAGGACGGAGGACATCAGCCTGTCATCTGAAAGATGCTTAGCTGGATATGCCTTTTGATACTCGATTGGAGATGACAAGTGGGCCGGTGGCTATAGGAGGCTGGATGCAGGGAGGAGGTCTGTGCTAGAGATGGACGTTGGGAATTGTCAGCATCTAGATGGCACAAATACACAGTCCACTAGATGAAAAACTCTGATGGTGAATGTGGGTAGAAGAGAGACACAGCCCTGACTGACTGCAGGGAGGCTGCCAGCATTGAACATCAGAGTAAGAGGACTCAGGAAGTAAGGGCTCAAGAAAGCAGGGAAAATATGGCTCCTTCTCTGCCCATCCTGTTCTCTCTCCAACTCTCATTTTTCTTTTCTACTTTCACTCCACCTCTCTCAGCTTTATTCTTAGGTGAATAAAGAGGATTTCTATCAAAGTGTGTGAACCAGGATAAGTATTTACCAGGTAAACACTATCTTTCTAATTGTGTGGTTCTTTTTAAAAGGCACACAGATTGTGGCTCAGTGTGTTGTTACAACATGTGGATCAGCCGGAACATCCAGTTACTCAGCTCTGTGGGTTCTGTGGCCACCTGCCGAGTAGAGTTGGATATATTCTCTTTACTGCTGTTGTTGTTATTGTTCAAGAAGGCTTTGGCCCTCACTGCACCCCTCCCTCCTTCCTTCTCCCACTCCCCACCCCCTGATCAGAGGGCAGTGAATGCTCACATCATTTCACTTTGGTCCAGCTGCCAGGCTGGGGAACAGATGTTGTATTGTTAACACAAAGAAGAAAACAAACAGCCCCACTCCTCTGTGTTCTCCTGCCTCTCCCCTCCATCCCCATTTTAGCCCCCCGGTGAAAATGGGCAAACAATGTTGGGAGAAGAAAGGATGGGGCTCCAGTGAGTAATGCCATCCTCCCCAGCCAAGGTTGAGCCCTGACCGGAGGTGCACAGAGCGTTCCCCCAGCCCTGTTTACAGCAGACACGGGTTCAGTCAGCTGAGAGGGCTGGCTCGTGGCTGGTGACGTGAGGATGTTCTCACTGAGAGAAGCATTGAGAGGAGGAAGACAATGGCCCTCTTCTGTGTGTGGCCCCAGGAACAAATCTACCTGCATTTATGGGCAGTAGCTACGACCAAAAGACGTAGGGACAACCCTAGGGGTAGAAGGAAATGATATCTTGGCTAAAGTCTATCTTTCTATGTTTGATTATTCCTTCTTTGAAAGTTTTTAAGAGACGGGGGGTGGGTGGGTAATTTCTCTTCTGGAGACCACAGGTTCAGATTCTTCTGACTTTTCTTTCATTTCTCATGTAGACCCTTTCCTTAGATGAGGGGATATGGGAGGTTGCAGGGGTGGATGAGCCTGGGAAGTCTAGTGTGAAGGTTATAAGTGAGCCACACATGGAGATGAGGAGGCCAAGTGAGAAGCAGAGTGTGTAGGGCCTTGTCAGCTAGCCTAAGTAGTTGGAGCTTCCCTTGAAGTCATTCAGTGGCAACAGAAAGATTTTAGCAAGGAAAGTGACATACAGGAAGCAGATCTACAACCCTATGAAGGATGGATGGGGAGGGAGAGCTAATTAAAGACTGCTATAACAATCCAGGTAGCAGACAGCAAAAGCTCTAAGATAACATTAAACGTGGCTCACTTGCCGTCAATGAGACAAAATCAACAGGGCTTAGGAATCAACTGGGCATGGAGAGAGAGTAGCTGAGGATAGCAAAAGCCATAGTAAGAATGTAATGGTTCTACTCCCTGAAAAAGTTATGCCCACCATCATCCCCATACGTCATTCAAAATGAAAGTAATATCTAGTCATAAAATAGGTGTAAGCAATTCCAAAAAGTTTCTGTTTTTTCTAGGATGGCTGCTCTGATACACTTTCTGAGCACTAAATTCGTTGAAGATAATTTCTTGGCACCTCGTTTTGTTTTCTTGGTGTTTCAAAGCGTTGTGTTTTTGTGCTTATTGGATAATCTGATACTGAGAGGAGTTGCAGAATTCACGTGTGGTCCACAAGATGGTCAATGTGCCTTTCACAGAGAAGGGGGATGCAGGAAGAGGAGCAGTGCGAGATGGAGTGGGAATGATGAGCTCAGTCTTGGACTTGTGAGTATGAAGTATCAATGGAGACAGACACTGCCAGAAGGCAGCTGATTAGATGGGTCTGGAGCGGAGATGGTAGAACTGGGTATCATCAGCACTCATGGGTGGAGGGGGTGGGGCGAGAGTCATGGGAACGGATAAGGTCATCCAGGGTGAATGTGTGAAAGGAGAGAGGAGACAGCCTGCAATGAAACCTGCAGACAATTAGCATGTTGGGGATTGGGCAGGAAAAAGAGATTGCTGAGGGGTATCCAGAAAGATTGAAGAAAATTCAGGAGAAAGTGGAGCCCCAAAGACTAAGGATCAAAGGAGTTTCAAGAAGAAGGAAATAATTGGGGCACCCAGGTGGCTATGTTGACTAAGTGTGACTCTTGATTTTGGCTCAGGTCATGATCTCAGGGTCCTGAGATGGAGCCCTGCACCCGGCTCTGCACCGGGTGTGGAGCCTGCATGAGATTCTCTCTCCCCTTCTCCCTCTGCCCCTCTGCTACTTACTCTCTCTCTCTCTCTCTCTCTCTCTCTGTCTCTGTCTCAAAAAAAAAGGAGGAAATAAGCGACAGCATCAAACAGTATAGACCCATTCAAGTCAGATAAGAGGATGGGCAGAGCTGTATAGCACCACTTCATGTACCATCAAAGAGGTTACTGGTGGCCTTATTATTGACAGCAATTTCTGGGGACTTGTATATGTGGAAGGGTGAGTGAGAAGCAAATGAAAAGTAAAGAAGTGATAGGAAGTTTACACTATTAGTGGTAGTATAGAGGAATGGAAGGTTGAGAGACGGTTTTATGTAGAGAACACATTAATATCTCATTTATGCCTGCCAGGCAAAACTTCATGACATACCAGATTTGGGGGCAGGTGACGAGGCTTTAATACATAAATAAGTTTTAGGAGATTTCTCTTTGGACCACCTACAGGCTACAGAGAGTCAGTTGAGGCAATAATTTTGCTTGGCTTGGATACAATATTCTGGAAAGTTAGACAAGCACTTCTCAGGCACCTACTATGCTTTTTGGTTCAAGTATGAGCTGCTGTGGGGAATTCAGAAACAAGTTGCTCAAGAAGCTCATCATGTCATGGAGAGAAAACATGTCAGAGGCTGCAGATCTACAAAGTGAAACACCCAAGGTGTTTGTGCTCCACAGTGTTTTTGTAAAATTGAACCATCATTTTTTAAAAAATCATGTAAAAATCTGGATATCTGGCTTTTGTTGAAAAACTGGAAGAAATATGACCCTTGGCCTGCTTTCCTGACAGACAGCAGTTGACTGGGGCAAAGGTATAGTTGCCCATTCCTGAGAGCACTTGTTCTCCTCTTCACTCCTGTCCTTGGAGCTCTCTACTAGCTGACTAGTGGAGAAGACTGCATTTTCATTTTCTGCCTAGCCCTTGGGAGGCATGTGTGTTGTGACCACACCTGAGGACAATCTAAGTTGTAAATTACTACGTGCTAAAATGTGTGATGCCGACAACTGTGTCGCTGGCATTCAGGGAAAGGAGAAATAAGTGGAATTTAATTGTTGAACATAGCTTCATAGACTTGGCCTTGACAAGTAGGTAGGATAAGGCCTTGACAAGTAGGTAGACCTTGACCTTGACAGGTGGTTGGGTGGATAAGTGAATAGATGAAAGAGAGAAAAGATTTTCCTTGGGTTCAGGGTTGGATTTGAGGTATTTGTATGGCAGGCGATGGGTGGAATTGAAGAAACACAGATCTGGCACTTTTCATTTAAAATCTGAAAACTACTTGTTTTCAGAATAGGGGGAAGACATTTCAACTTATCTGTGGACAGATCTGTTATCTGTAATTTCTTTATTCCCCCATGACTGTCCTGTTGCAGACAGCTTCCTAGTCAACAGCAGTAATCGTACATAGTGATATTATAAGATGTTGCTCCCTTAAAAGTCAAATACAAAGATCATATAACATCAGGGTTTTATATCTATACAAGAGTCACATTCTGGCTTGGCACAGGTGTATCAATCCCAATTCCATGCTCAATCATAATACCCAAGTAATCTTTCTTTTCTTCTTTTCCAGCTAGCTGTTTGTGCCCATCTCCAAAGAGGGTGCTCTGTGGGTTCAATGAGCTGAGGTTCCAACCTCGCATCCAGTTCTAAGTTTTGGAGAGCATCTGAAATTATCTCAAAGGGGTAATCACTTATTAATCCTTTGGATGATTTCTAAAGTCCAAGAATGAAACAAAGTCTCCCTAAAATGAAAGAGGGAAAACCATTTCCATAAATTGGAAAACCAATTTACCAATGTAATTCATTGACCCCTGTTCCAAGGACCTGGCCCTTGCACTGCATTTTCTGTCTTCCAAATATGACCAAATGTGTGTGAAAAAGCCTACTTGCCACCGGATGACCCTAAAATGTAATACCTTCACTATTAAATAAGAACAGACAAGTAGGAAACATGAGAACCAAAGGAAACACTTCAACATGAAAGATGGAGATAATGACAAACAGTTATAAAACAACCTAAAGGTGGGGCACCTGGGTGGCTCAGTCAGTTGAGCACCTGACTTCAGCTCAGGTCATGATCTCATGGTTCATGAATTCAAGCCCCACGTTGGGCTCTGTGCTGACAGCTCGGAGCCTGGAGCCTGCTTTGGATTCTGTGTCTCCCTCTCTCTCTGCCCCTCCCTCACTTGCACTCGGTCTCTCTCTATCTCTCTCAAAAATAAATAAACATTTAAAAAAATTAAAAAAAAAACCAACCTGAAGGAAGCAAAGGCAATTCAGAAAACAGAAAACTACCATGAATATGTAATTAGTATCTTCAGAGATGCAGAATACAGATTGTACACATGAAACAAGAATAAGATACCAAAAACAACAACAAAGGGAATCATGAGAATAAGCAAAAGTGCTTTATTGATGAAATTTATTGTGAAGATACAATAATAAACTCAGTGGAAACTGTATGAAGTTGAAGGAATCTCCCAAAAGGTATAAAAATGTGTGAAGTGATGTATAAGTAGATTAAAAATCAGAGAATCGATCCAGGGACTTATCTTCCAAACAATGATATTCCAGAAAGAAAAAAGAGAGAGAGAGAAATAATAGAAAAAACATTATAAAAAGATACAAGAAATTGAAGAACACAAAGTTCCAAATTGAAAGGGCCCAGAAAGTGCCCAACACAATAAAGAAAAAGGGACTCACACTGAAGTATAGAGTCATGGAATTTTAACATACTGTGGATAAACAGAAGCTTTTAGGGAGAAAAACATGTTACAAAGAAATGACGAGTATGAATAGCAGCAGACTTTTCAACACCAGCACTAGAAGTTAGTAGACAAAAAAATTTTTTGAAGGAAAAGTATTTTCATCTGTTCCCAACTAAGAGCCCCAAATAAACACGAGCATCAAATACAGAAATTTTTATGCAGACAAGATTTCAAAATATTTAGTGTCTATGGACATTTCCTCAGAGAATTCTTAGGGAATGTGTCCCAGTGAAACGAGGTATAAACCAATAAAGGGGAAGGCACGGGATCCAGGAAATAGGAGATGCAACATAAGAAAAAGATGATGCAAATTCCAAAAATTACTATGAAACGACTATGAAATGAGGTCCCATGTGGACATGTTTTTAGTGGGTCAGGAGAGCAAGCCAGAGAGGAGCTGGAGGACAGAGACCCCTGGAGAAAGGTCTACAGGACAAAAAATGGAGCTGTACATATAGCAGGCTTCAAAATTAAAGAGAAATTATCTCCATCCCCCACAGACACCAGGTTTGACCACACAGAAATCTGTACAGAGAGGATGTTGAATGGTGTAGGGGAATTCAGTCATAGATACAAAAGATAACGGACAAAAAATAAGAAGAAAGAGGAGGAAGGGGGTGGGGAGGAGGAAGAATGCAATCATAAATTACTGGAAAAAAAACAAAAGGTTAGAATTATAGTCCACTACTTGGCTTAGCATGCACAATCTTTCAGTGATCATAATAATCTAAACAATGAATATAGTTTTAATTTTCTGTTGGAGGAATTGGAAGCATGAGAGGAAGGAAAGGGAGTGTAAGAGATCTAAAACCTCATCTATGATAAACTTTTAAAAAATAATGTCAAATTATTAACCAAGTGACAGTAGTAGGAGCATGTCATTTAAAACTATGGAAGTTCATATGACAAGAAGGAGCTAAAGGACCTGAATGCAGTTGCCTCCGGGGAGCAAGATATGGGGGAGGTGGTCAGCCAGCTACTGGACTGCTGTGTTGGTGTCTCTAGCACATTCGACTCGTTTCGACTCAAGGCCTATGTCACTTTGATGAAAATTTAAATTAATTTACTGTCAGAAATAAGTAGTAGCCCCCAAACAGTTTTAGAATAACTATGCCCCTACCAAGGTGAAGACCTAGAAAGATAACAACTCACTTAGATGCATTGTTTGTACTTCTGGCATTTCATCAAGCGCTTACAACCTGGAGTTACAGCAGCTCCCTTGTGCACAGTCACACTTGCAGACCAACATTTGCCCAGTGAACTCAGGCAACACCTGCTTCTGTGGGGTCCATGTTTCAGGGAGAAGGAAAAGCGGATGAGTTCGACAAAATTAAGTGTCTGGGTGGGATGAAGATATTTTCACCTTCCTCTTCCAGCCTGCTATGTGTACATCTACTAGAACAGAAGTCTGAATTTTGAACAGTATTGAAACCAAAAACTAGTTCTCAGCCTCATCCAGAAAGGTCTGGACAAAGCTACAGAAAAAAAGAAAAAAAGAAAAAAGAAATAAACCGCAAAAAAACAATGAGATCTGCCAAGTTGCCGAGATCTGTAGTATCTCCTCCTAACAAAAGCTATCAGCTTAGTCTGAAAAAAAATGCTTTACCTTTTTTAGGTGCTAGAATACTTCGCACTGATAGGTAAAGTCAGAAGAGACTTTAGAAATCAACCAGATCAACTATCCCATGAGACCCAGTGAGGCAAATGGACGTGCCCAAAGCCACCCAGCTTACTTGCATCAGAGCCAGATCTGGAATCCTGGATGGAACTCTGTACGGCCTTCCACAGAAACTGACCTGTTGCCTTCAGATAGACGAATAGATGTAGATGCTAGAGCAAGTTCAGAATCTGAACGCAGCTATAGTTCTGAGACTTGTGACCGACCCATCCACCCCTCCAAACTGCCTTGCACAGCGACAACAATGAAAGGGGGTGCTGTAAAAATCCAACAGGTCAGAGGCTTACCTCTGCCTGAACTGCCGACCTTCAGTGACATGTGAAGCAGCTGCCATGTCCTGAGGGACTTCTAGACAGAGGTGTCTAGTGGACAAGTAGGTGCTGGGGCTGAGAAGAGACTTCAGAGTCATCACACAGAAGTGGTGATTGCTGTCATACTGAAGAATGAGAATGCCCCGGGAGAATGAGAACACTGGGAGGAGAAGATGCCCCACGCAAAATCCTAAGGAACACCAATCTTAAGACAGGAAGAGTGGGGCGCCTGGGTGGCGCAGTCGGTTAAGCGTCCGACTTCAGCCAGGTCACGATCTCGCGGTCCGTGAGTTCGAGCCCCGCGTCGGGCTCTGGGCTGATGGCTCGGAGCCTGGAGCCTGTTTCCGATTCTGTGTCTCCCTCTCTCTCTGCCCCTCCCCCGTTCATGCTCTGTCTCTCTCTGTCCCAAAAAAAAAAACGTTGAAAAAAAAAAAAAAGACAGGAAGAGTAAAGGACAAGACAAGTGGCTCCTGGAACCTACACCTGCCACCAAACGCTGCCTTGTATTATGTGTTGAAGGGAGGCATGAGATCCTCATTGCTTGTTTTCCTCTCGAGTATTAAGAATGTGTTACAAGCTTGTGCAGCCAGTGCTCAAAGTAATAGAAGAAAGGAAGAGGGAGGATTTACAGGGAGCAAAGGCATTTGAGGTCCATCCTGGAGAAGCTGGTGGGATGGTTTCTGGACTTCCTGCAGAGAAGTAGGCTGCTGCCCACTCTACCCCCATCCCAACACTGCTGCCACCAGCACAGGCCCCAGGGGAACCCAGGGAGGACAGGTGTTTCCTGGAAGGGTCGGTAGAAGGCCACCCACCCTCTGCTAGGTGGACTTAGTCCAGATCAGAGCATGTGCTGCTCAGAGCCATGTGGCATAAAGGTTGGGTAAACACGCATATTCTCTGCACTGAGGGCAAAGACCAGTGAGACTGGGATGTGACCAAAAAGGTTATCATATATGGAAAGCAAAGGGAAAAAGGCAATGACATGTACCTTTCACCTGTTAAGCATATTTCTCAGAGAAATGTCATTTTGGAAAAACACAGAAATTTCAAGTAGGAGAGTGTTGAGTTGGCCTAGAAGGGGTGTTGCTTCATGGTTAGTTTTTGACTGGCCCAAGATCTAGGAGGTTTTCTGAGCAAGAAACTCCTGATCTCCTCCCCCATGTCCTAATTATACTAGGCCCTCTCTGGAAGCTCTCCCTGGCTGGGATTTCATACCCAAAGGGAGTAGAGAGAGCTGGAAAACACTGCAGTGGAGAAGAAAGAGCCAAGGCTTTGAAGCTAAGCAGCCTAAATTTGAACCCCGACTTTAGTGATTATGATCACTGTGACCTTGTCTGAGTTATGTAAATGTCAGGATCCTTAGTTTCTTCACCTATAAAATGGGGGTGATACTTAGTACAAAGTATTGAATGGGACAGAATTCACAAAAAGGTATGAATAGGTGCTTAATACATGCTTCCTCACCTCTTACCTCCTGCTGCTCATCTCACCCTTGAGAGCCAGCCTTGAGTGGGCAAGATTACACCTCATCTTGGCTTCCTCCAACTCCTGGCAACTTAGATACATTATCTACATTGACCAGCATTTTCTCGGGACCATCAGTAGATGGGATTCTATTATGTCATCAAGTTATGGCATCCTGGATACTGCATGCTCCAATCACCAGGTATGAGCTGACATGCTTTTGTAATTCTCAGCTACTCATCTGGTTCTTTGAAAAAACATTACATTTCTAGAAGTCATTAGAGGTAGTGGAAGTTCAATGTGGTTCATGGTCTTCTGTCATCCCCAAATCCCCAGAATGGCTATGTGTCTCAGTTAAAGACAACCCTCTCACCCCTACTCCCACCCCAACAGACCATGATACAGCTAAGCAGCTGCTGGTGGTCAGCACTGGTGAGATTTCCCTCTTTCTCTATTGTGATTCACCAGCCATGGGTACTGTCCTTTCTGGTCTCTCTCCCTGGCACATAAGTCGTTCCTCATTTGTACTTTTTTCCATGAAGTTCATGCCCTTAAACACTTCAGGCAACCTGGATATATTTAGCTTTTCTCAGGGGCCTTTGCTGACTTTGTTCCACGACTGTTGAAGATTTGGTTGTCCTCCAGAAAGAGTTTCAGGCTGACTCCCCTCACTTGGAAGTCTCAGCTGGTTCTAGTGACAGCTGTGGCACTTGCATAACGGGTCATTTGAGTCACCTCAAACTATGATGTTTACTTTGAGTATCAACCAGTTTGTGCTCTTGGAAGTTGACATTCTTCATTCCAGCTTCTGACCCCTTGGGACTCCTTCCCTATCTTTCCCTTGCCCTGAGCAACCTGTGGCTACCACTGTAAGCTCTCACGGTCATTTCCCATTAGGGCTAAGAAGGAAATGAGTGACTGGCAACTAATGAAGGCTTCTCAATCCTCGTCTCCAGGAGTAGGGCCACAGGTCCCAATACCGGAATCCAGCAGAGTGAGGTGCACTCAGTTAGGTGCATTTAGTGTTTACTAATTTGAATTGTTCTAATTAAGAAGAGTGGCTAGAGTCAGACTGCCTTGGCCAGTAACTAAATGAAAGAGAAATGCACACGAAGGTCATTATGTGTTTAGACGTGCTCATTTCCAAGGATCCAAAATAAGGCTCTTGGATCATGCTAAGCCTTTTATCATTTTAATGATTACTGTCTTCTCCTTAATATAGACTGTAGATAAATCAACCTATCAGCAAGCATGTATGGATCACCAACTTTGTGCAAGTAGCCATGGGCATTTCAGAAGGGAATGACAAAGGGGGAGATAAGTGATTTTGGGAATGAGAACTATCTTAGGTAATGTGGGCAAAGCATGAAAAGAATCCAGCATGGTGTCTGCCCTCCTGGAGTTCACAGATTCCACGAGCATACAAAACTGACCCGTATAACATAAAGAGACAAGAACCGGGATAAAATTGTGAGGAAACGCAAGGGAACATTCTGGGGAAGCTGTGCAGAGGAGGTAGGTTGTGTTGGAGCTTGAAGAATGGTAAGGATTTGAAGGGATACAGAGCAAATGGAAGGATTTACCAGGATAAAAGAACAGTGTGAACACAGGGAACATAGACCAGAGGAGAGAACTGGCATCAGGTGCATACATGTGTATGTTGAAGGCTGTCTGTAAAGAGGTAGCCTGGCTCCAGTGAAAATATGTACGAGGCCAGGAAGAAAGAAAAACTAATCTGAGGATAGTCATCCCTTGAGGGCTAAGCTATGACCCAATCAACCAAGCAGCTGCAGACTCTCCCTACTCCCCAATAATTGCACAAGCAGGCACCAGTGGGGAAGCGGAAATTTTGCCCTCGTTCCTTATAGAAATCACTAGATATTTTATGTCCTCTTTCCAGTCCCATATTCACCCCCACCCCAGTTTATCTGTTCTTACTTCATGGAAAACCAGGTTTAAA
Source organism: Puma concolor (assembly GCF_028749965.1). Taxonomy (NCBI): domain Eukaryota; kingdom Metazoa; phylum Chordata; class Mammalia; order Carnivora; family Felidae; genus Puma; species Puma concolor. The sequence goes on from NC_141683.1 coordinate 44,198,369, forward strand.
AGTGTCTGTAGAACCAAAGTAATCTACTCCAGGTCTGTGAGACCATTCACACATCCGCCCCATCCTGAAGGTTTCTAGCAGTGTCTGGGGTGGCAGATACTAATGTGAGGACTCTACCACTTGGACCACCAAAAGCTGTGGCTTCAAGAGACTGTGAGATGAGCAAACAGCTGTGCCCTGGATAGAGAAGAAGTCCACACGCTTGTGATTGGCCATTGTCCTCAGTAGAACCAGTGGCCCAGGTGTTACTGCTGCCATCCTCGTTGATCCACAGAGAAGAATGTCAGGTCTATATTAAGAATTTGTTTGACTGGTCACATGGAGAAATTGCTACTCAAAACCAGCTATTTACCAGGAAAGGAAAGCTGCCTGCAAAACAAAAGGGTAGTATACTATCCCCAGTAACTCTTTAAACCAAAGCAAACATCCAGGCAGGCCGTGTTTGCTCTGCATAGTACTTGCTTTCTGCCCTCAGTCACCTGATTCCTAAGGTTCCTGGTTGATTTCCTCCTCAGAATTAAGCTGAGGAAGGGCAGTGGGAATGTCAAAGTTCAGGATCTCTAAAGGGTAACAGGGTTAGGGGCACACAGCAGTTCTCTTGTTAAATGATGAGACTTTGGTTGGTGTTTTTTGTTTTCTGTTTTTTGTTTTTTGTTATTTGGGTTTTTTTGTTTTTTTCAGGAAAGTCAAGGAGCTGGGCAAGGCAAAACCTAAAAGAATCTGGAAGTCTAAGACCCTTCAACAAAAAAGTGTTCCCTCCACTTATAGCTGAGGAGTCTGTATAGTTGAGGACCGGAAGGACATCAAATATGGTCTATAGAGACACTGTTCAAACTAGAGGTTCAAACCATTAAGGCAATACCAAAAGCATTAAAATGAACATTGGAGAGACCAAATTGCTGATCACGGTGCCTAGACGGTGTCTGGGACTTACTACAAGCTGTCACAACAGTGTGATCCCAGCTTCTCCACGGACGTCCCCCAAGCCTTCTTTACCTCTGAGCTTCAAAGGTATGTATGCTACCACACTGAGTCATATCAAGTTAGGAAATCTTTATGTGACCTATCCTATGGAATTTACAATCTGGCTTAGGGCCCTATGTGACACATACATCCAGCAGAGAAAATAATACAAGGTAACATATAAATACTACAGAATAAGTGGCATGAATAAGTGCAGGGGTGTGGGGGGCAGAGCAATGTGGCTTAGAGCACACAACAAAAAAGACAATGCTTATAATAGAAACTGAAGTCCTAGCTTGCCTTCCAGCACTTTCCATAATCTGGCCTCAACCTGCCCCTCAGCCTTACCTCCCAGGACCCCTCTACTACAATCCAACTAGACTGGACCCTAAGCTCATCTTGCTCCCTGGCTGGTTTTTTACCACTTAGCACAAGTCTCCCTTCCCTCTCTGCTACACCAAAGGCTAACCATGCTTGAGGTCTGGCTCACATTTCTCCTGTTCCCTGACACCTTTCCAACCACCCACCAATCCCCGCCAGCCCTCAGTGACCTCACCCTGCTCTATGTCCACCAGCACTTCGTGTGCAGCACTCACCGACTGAACGTTCATTCATTCATCAGTCTCCAACAGTCTGAAGATGGCTCTAGGCTTATTTTCTCAGACTATATACCTAACCTTTGACCTGTTTGCATATCATCTCAACTATGTTCTTCTCTCTTTTACAGCTTGCATCTTGGACATCTTGCATTACCTAGCACAGAACCTAACACACGGTAGGTGATCAACAAATGTGAAATGAATGACAGCATAGAAAACTTTTTTTTTTAAGTTTATTTATTTATTTGAGAGAGACAGAGACAGCATGAGTGAGGGAGGGGCAGAGAGAGAGGGAGAGAGAGAAGACCCCAACTGAGCTCCATGCTGCCAGCCCAGAGCCTGACGCAGGGCTCGAACTCAAGAAACCATGAGATCATGACCTGAGCCAAAACTGAGAGTCATATGCCTAACCCACCGAGCCACCCAAGCACCCCTAGAAAACCTGTTGATGCACAATTAGGTTTCCTAACTTACTCCATTTCAGTGGGTAAGAGAAGGGGCTGCATTTCATGAGGGTCTGTCACGTGTAATTGTTTGGTACTTTCTAAACACACATCATTTAAACTTTGCACAGTCTGAGAGCTAAGAATATTATCTTCAATTTACATATCATGAAAATAAGGATGAGAGATGTTAGATAATTTGTTCAAGGTCAGTCAACAATAATGAGATAGGATTGAGATGCAAACTCTGGTGTGCCTAACTTGGAAAAACATGCTCTTTCCACCATGCTAGACTGCCTCCCACCTGACCGTCCATGGGAAGGTTGCTGACTTTCTTCCTGTGGGTCTCTCAGGTGCCCTTCCCATGACTTTCACTATGTTGGTCTGTGTGTGCCCCTCCCTTCAAGCCCCCCGCTGAAGAGGTGCTTTTCCTGGAAAGCACTGTGTGCTCCCAGATTTCTACATAATTCCCTTACAATTCCCTTAGCCTAGAAAATATTCATCCGTCTTTTCTACCTGAGAATTCTTGCTTATCCTTGTAGGGCCCACCTAAACTGAATACCCCTTCCATGAAATTTTTGGTAAGCCCACCCTATAATAAAATTGCCCTCACTTCCGAGTCCCCACAACCCACCACCTCTTCCACAATTTAGAACGCACTTTATCTGTTTCAAATTCCAGCCGGTTGTTTATCTTCCGCCTCTTCTCCTAGGCTGCAAGCAACCTGAAGGCAGAGGATGCATCCTCTTCGTCTCTGTAATTCGGGGCTTGCACAACAGCAGCATGGTCTCCCAAGAGGATGACGGTAAAGGCAGGTGACGACACCAAGAGCACTGATGCAGTAGCAGCACCAATATCTTCGGTGATTCTGCCCAGGTAATGAGCCATTGGAGACCAGTCAAAGGCAGGAAAAAGGAAGCTCCAAACAGATTTCCCATGTTTGTCCCCAACATTCAACCCAGGGGTTTCACCTTGAGACGATACAAGTCTCCAGTTTTAAGTGATTCAAAAATTACTCTACCTCTTTTCTTAATCCGGTCTGAGGTCCGACTTCTTTCCAAGATAGTTATGCCACAGGGAGAGGCTGTCATTACAGTTTCCTTGGGGATTAAAGTGCTAAGGAGAGGTGGCTGGGTGGCTCAGTTGGTTAAGCGTCCGACTCTTGGTTTCTGCTCAGGTTCATGATATCACGGTTTCGTGAGCTGGAGCCCAACGTCAGTCTCTGCGCTGACAGTGCAGAGCCTGCTTGGGATTCTCTCTCTCCTCTCTCTCTCTCTCTCTGCCCCTCCCCTGCTACTGTGCACTCCCAATCTCCCTCTCTCTCTCTCTCATTCTTGCTCTCACTCTTGCTCTCAAAATAAATAAATAAACTTAAAAAAGAAAGAACCTGTTGAGGCCCTACTGACTAAACTCACTGAGGCCCTAATTACCTTTCTCTCTCTACCTCACATCACCCCCCAGGCAATATATGAATGCTCTTTATGAAATATTGGATACTAAATTCTATTTTCTTTTGAATCGGTGGTTCCCTTGTCTTTTGGTTGGTCAAGCAAGATAGTTGGCTTCTCGGGCAATCCGGCCCTGCTCTTATTCCTTCCTTTACTCATTTTTCTTTCATTCCTTTCCTACTCCCAGGGGTGTCAGTCCCTGTAGAGTCCAGCTGCTGACCCTCAAAATCTGAGAATTTTGGCTGTCAGAGCCATGCTTGGGAACTCTCCCTTGCAGCTTGTGTTGGGATTCTTTGAGGTGGGCTCACAGCTGCTGTCAGCTGTCCTTCCCACCTACACCCCATTCTCCTGTCCTGTGCTAGCCCCCAAGAACCCAAAATATTACCAACAACTGTGCCCATGTTGGGGGGCACATAGGCTACGCCAATGGCCTTTTGGACTGTGCTGGCCACCGTCTCCACAGAAAGGTACATCTCTTCTAGAATATGTGCCAGATTAAGGACAACCCAGGCAACGAGGAAAATAAACCACAATGAAGGAGAATAATGTCAGCACTCCCAGGAAAACAGATAAAAGTCTCTTGTCCAATCCAGTTTTATTTTTGGCAGAGTTCATGTTGAATTATTTTGGTTAAGCATCAAAATATACACCCACATAGTTTTGAGCCATGGTCCCAGCTGTCAGGTAAGTGGTTCACACTCTATCACAGAGGCAGTTCTCTGGTCAAAGAGTGGGAGCTTCAAAAGGGCAAATGAGCAGCTGTAAACAATTCCCCTGTGCCCACAATGGCCTGTACCCCCAGCCTTCCACCCCACCTTAAGCCCACAGATCCCATATGGAGAGCCTCATAGTGAGGGGTGTTTAATCCACCTGCCTTCCTGATAAACTTTCAGAGGGGAGAAGTGTGTGGGGTGTGTGTGTGTGTGTAGGGTTGAGTGGGGATGTAAATGTCATCATACTAATTTAAAACTAATCCCTGGATAAGAACACTGTCTTAGTCCTGGAAGGCAAATACCTATTTATTAAATGTTGATCATTACCCTGGATGAATTTTTATCAGGGATATACTCAAAAAAGAATGGCAAGGGAGGGAAGAAATCAGGCTATCAAACTGTAGATACCATGTACTTTAAGCAGAGATAGAGACAAAAATAGGCATTGAACAAAGAGAAGGAAATACATCAAAATGCCAGGAGAAGTTTCTTCCAGGTTGTGGAATTATGGGTGATCTTAACTTCTTTTTTTTTTTTCTGTATGTTTCTGTGCTGACAAAGATTGGTGAGCGGGGCGGGGGGGGGGGGGGGAGTGGTATTGTTGTTGTTTTGTTTTTAGGGTTTTTTTTTTTTTACCATGAGCAAATGTGACTCTAGTAACGTTGCATGAGAGGGATAATTTTTTTAATTTGTTTTTTGAATGTAGATCACCTTGCCCGACTCAGTCTCATCAAGAAGCCCAGGTGAAAGTTGAGTGACCTGAGCACAAAGGCCTCCAGGTCTTCCTCCCCCATGACTCAGCCCTCCTTCCTGTTACTCAGCACTGTGTCCACCAGGGTGATTATCCTTATCTGAGGACAGACAGTGAGTTGAAAGCCACCCAGGAGAGGCAGCTCGGACAAGAGACTCTATGAGAACCAAGCTCAAGTGGGAGGCCTAGAGGCTACCAATGGCTGCACAGCTGAACCCCAAACCCCAGCTCACCCTGATCTCGACCTCACTCCAAAAAGATTCATTAGCAAAATGAGAAAAGGAGGAGGTCAGGAGACGGAGGGGAATGAGGCCAAGAAGCCAAGAAGGGGATTTCTAATAAAGAATTGAAACTGCTCTGTTCAAGAGCTGGCACACTTCCAAGGACCTCTAAGGTTGGGAAGAGAAGAGCTTGGGAAAAAACCAGGAAGAGGAGGCAAGGTTCAAGTCAGCTCAAGGACATCCCACTGCCTCCTCCAGCCCCAACCTAGTCTACTCATTGTCAGATCTTTCACCTTCCCTTTTGTGTTTCTCTTATCTCCCTCTCCCAGCCTCCAGCCCCCACCCCTGTCCCCAACCTAATTCTCTCGAGGACTAACAATCTGAGCTGGTTGCTTCAGGACCTGCAGCCCCTGCAGGAGGGGGTGACAGTCACACTCCAGTTCTCATAGAGGAACTAGCTTGCAAGGTCAGGGAGGAAGTGGCGGGTGGAGCTGGTGGGTGCAGAGGAGGAAACCTTGGAGCAGACTTCTCAAAAGCGTGGAGAAGGCATCTGAGCTCAGGCAGCCCCATGCCCCCCACCCCCATCACACTGCTACAGTGGTCTGACCCTTGAGCAGCCCTCAGTATTGGGCCCAGAGTGGGTGAGTGTCCAGAAAAGAGAGACTATGGAAGCAGAGGGGAAGAAAGAATATGCACACAAGTGTGGTGGGCAATTCCTATAGGAAGAATTGCCCACATTTGCGTTCATGCGGTAGGGCCCTTTCTGGAAGTGATAATAGGTTGATATTTGTTCTTTAAATGCTAACACCAAATAGATTGCTTGACAGTAGTCTCACACGCACACCCAAGGGGAATGTGTGTGTGTGTGTGTGTGTGTGTGTGTGTGTGTGTTTTGGTGAGGAGAAGCAGTGGGAGGTAGTGGGAGGCAATGAGGGGAGTGTCCTGGAGAGTGAGATTAACCCTGCATTCCTCCAAACTCCTGGGGGAAAGAATTGGATAACAAGTTCCGAAAAGTTATTAAGTCTTGGGGGATTCTAAGCCAATTTTCCCACAGCAGGATGTGAGTACATCTGTCCTTCAGTCTTCTTTGTCTCCAATTTTTCTTTTGGAAAATTGACCGCTTTGGGATAAAACTGTCTGCATTCTTGAAAAACATAACCCATCGCATACAATTTTCACAGCGATGATATTTTGCCATAGGAAGCAACATGGGGTAGTGATAAGAACAAGTACCTCAGAACCAAATAGCCTACAAAAACCTGGCTCTCACAATTACAAGCTGGGTGACCAGTTTGATCACACGTAAAACAAATGCTCCTAGCTCCTCCCTCACAGGGTTGGTGTAAGAAATAAATGAGGGGCACCTGGGTGGCTCAGTCGATTGAGCATCCAACTCTTGGTTTAGGCTCAGGTCATGATCTCACGGTTCATGAATTTGAGCCTTGCATTGGGCTCTGTGCTGGCAGTGCGGAGCCTGCTCGGGATTCTATCTCTGCCCTTCCCCTGCTCATGCGCTCTCACTCTCTCTCTCAAAATAAATAGATAAACTTGAAAGAAAGAAAGTAATAGAAAGAAAGAAAGAAAAGAAAGAAAGAAGAAAGAAAGAAAGAAAGAAAGAAAGAAAGAAAGAAAGAAAGAAAGAAAGAAAGAAAGAAAGAAGGAAAGAAAAAGGAAGGAAGGAAGGAAGGTAGGTGGGCACCTGGGTGGCTCAGTCAGTTAAGCATCTGACTTCAGCTCAGGTCATGATCTCGCAGTCTGTGGGTTCAAGCCCCACATCAGGCTCTGTGCTGACAGCTCAGAGCCTGGAGCCTGCTTCAGATTCTGTGTCTCCCTCTCTCTCTGCCCCTCCCTGGCTTGTACTCTGTCTTTCTCTGTCTCTCAAAAATAAATAAACATTAAAAAAAAAATTTTTTTTAAACCAAGAAAGAAAGAAAGAAAGAAAGAACACATGTACTGAGCCCAGCACTCAGCAAACCCTCAGGAAGTTAGGCTGTCATGATCATATCATGAGGTCAGCACTCTCCACATGGCTTCACTCCCAGTAAAACTACTCAGGGTAGTGCAGTGATGGACCAGCACTAGAGCAGGGGTGGCAAACTATGGCTTGTGGACCATATCCTGCCTGACACTTACTTTTGTATGGCCAGAGAGCTAAGAATGTTGTTTTACATTTTTAAATGGTTGGGGGAAAATATCAAAAGAAGAATAATATTTTACAGCATGGGAAAAGTTTATGAAATTCACATTTCAGTGTCCATATGTTTTTCTGCCACACAGTCATGCTCATTCATTCATATATCTTCTATGGCTAATTCACGCGTATGACCGACAAGGTCTAAAATACTTACTATCTGCAGAAAAAGTTGGTCAACCGTGCATTAGAGGATCTGCAGTCCAATTCCAGCCGTGTTTCCCATCTCCCAAACAGAGATAATACCTTCCCCTTTTCACCAAAAACATGCCCACCAGCATACACATATACCATTTGGCTCACTCACTGCGATGTTAACACCAGCTGGCCTACACTTTGGAAAGTGTAAGACACGGATTGGATGTGAAGCATTGCTGTTATTTTCTGAGCCAGCACTTGGGGGTGGTGGAATTCCAGTCACCCCTACTGAAAAAAAGCTCAATGCGTTCTTTGTTCTCGCAGCCCTTGATCTTTCACTCTCCTTACAATTTCTCAGGGCCTGCTGTGTCCGTTTGTACTTGCTCAGCTGGGAAAAATATGAGTTGGGCTTTGTCTACACCTTTAATCAGTTTACTGAAAAGGGGTCAAAACAAAAGATGGAGGAAGCATTAAAACATGCTTACTATATGCCAAGCATTTTGGGGATTACAATCAGGAATAAGGAAAGCCCCCCCCCCCCCAAGAGAGGAAGACACAAATATTGAGGCAAAGAGTTACAAAACACTGCAGTAACTGCTGTAATAGAGGCAGGTGCAAAGCCCGGAGGGAGCAGAGAAGGTGATTTATTCTATCGAGGTACTGAAGACAAGCATCAGGAAAAGTCACAGGGAGGTGACAGCTTTAAAGAGTGGAGAAGAGTTTGTTAGGTGTGATGAGAGGGTGAAGCTATGGAGGTACAGGAGAGTAGCAAGGACCAAAGCAGGAGTAGCCACCAGTGGCATGTTCAAGTGCAGAGAGTATGCAGGGCATACCCTTGACGAATAAGCTGGAGTTAGACTGTGGATGGCCCTACGCACAACAGCCAGGGGGTGACACTTTATCCCGGAGGTGATGTGGAGCCTTCAGCAACTTCATAGACTTCCAAGAAGGGAGTGAGCTCATCAGATGTGTGCTTTAAAAGTGATCATTGGTAACTATGAGGACAGATACACTGGCATAGAGAAATCCTCGGTTGAAAACAAGTCATGGGTGATGAGCAGGAAGAAAGATCTTGGATATAGGGTTATTAGGACCTCATGACACTGAGCTTTTAGGTTAGGGAGCTCAACTGCTTTTTGATGAACACCAGAAAGAAGCTGCTGGGTTTGCAAAAAGAGAGCGCTTGATGAGCTGAGTGGGAACAGTTTCAGTAGAATAGTAGGAACACACGCAAATTCTCCTGGTTCTGGGAATTAGTGAATCTGAAGACATAAGAGAAAGGAGCATAGAGTGAACGTTCAAGAAGTGACATTTCTATAATAACTCCTCCTCCTCCTCCTCCTCCTCCTCCTCCTCCTCCTTCTCCCTCTCAAAAAAATCAATAGTCTGTCCTGGGAAATACCTCTGCTTTCCAATTCACTAACCCTGGGCACTATGTTCTGGAAATAGACCAACTTTTACAATGAACTTTTACAACTCTCCAAGGTGACATTTATCCTTTCACAGAATTTCAAGTGGCCTTATGGGGACCCGTGTTTCAAGGGATTCTTGCTCTTGCCTACAAAATCATTTCTAGGTAAAACCAATAAGAAGGATCAAAAAGTCTTCCAGTGAGGGTAGGCCCTACAGAATGGAATGCTCTGTCGATGTGTCTGGCATGAATCCATAGCAGAAGTCAGCCCTCTTCTCTGTCTAGCATATTGCATCGGACCAGGAAAGAAGGGAAACGAAGCTAGCTGTGCTCTTAAGCTTCACTTCTAACACCAAATTCCCCTTTTCACTTTAGTCTGAGACCAAGAAAGAATAGAGAACTTAGGACTGTAAGGGACCAACTCCATGGAGACCTGACTTGTAGTTCCAGCACCTCTTCCTTATCCACGGGTCAGACCAAAAAGAGACAGCTGTCCCTATTCCAGTTTGATTTGCTTAAAATATAAATGCAATCAATGTACTTGCTTAAAGATGTTTGCTTAAAATATGCAATGGCCTCATCTTGCCCTAGGATAAAGTTCAGTATCCTTAATAGGGCAAATACTGTCCTCCACATCTAAGAGCTTCTATATCTCTCCTCAACTTATCTTGGCCAACCCATAGGATTGTTTCTTCCTTCCAAAGCAATATATAGGTCTCACTTCTCGTAGCTTCAGAATGTTAACCCCCTGTCCAAATGGCCTCCATTGTTCCACTCTATCTGGCAACCTTAAACACATCAGGTGCTCCAAGGAACTCTTTGAAACCCCCTAGGCTAGGTTAGACCCCTTAGATCAGACTATATATTGTCTTCCTAGCACTCCTATGCCTATACTTGCTTAAGGTCAGTCTCTCCAACTAGAATATTAAACACTCAGAGAGCAGGTCCAACTTTTCACTGCTGTGACCTTAGCACTGAGCACAAAAACATGAATGGCATGTTCTTTGGTTCGTTCATTCATTCACTCATGTATTCACTCAACATGTTATAAGTAGCAGATCACATAATACATGGAAAAACTCTTTGAAAAGCATAACACAAGATCCAAATATATGGAACATTTTCTGCAGAAAAATGTAAAGTCTATATAAATACAATCAACACTCCTGAAAAAAAAAAGTCAAAATATTTTACATAGGTTAAGGATAGCTTTTATAATCAAATGACAACACTATTATTATATATACCTCAAACAAGTCTTTATCTTGTTGCTTTTATAATAATGGGATAATATTATTATTACTATACATGATCTCAGACAATTCTTTATATCTTAGGATGGGAAGGGATCTAGGAGGTTCTGTAACCCTACTCTTGATATTTTCTGGGAATAGATCAAATTTAAATATCCCAGCCCTCATAAATTACTGACATTTGATAGAAACGCTAATATTTCTTGCAGGCAATATCAAAATAATTCAGGTCAGTGAGCATTACAATGACTGAGTAAGCTGCATTCTTCAAACACACAAATGTAAACAAAATAATACTCTTTCAACTTCTGTTGTCAATGAATGATAAAAATTACAACTCAAACACATTATTAACTAATGTTTTTTCCTTAACTCTTTTTCCTTAACTACTTTTATTGAAGTGTCCAAACCTTTGAATGACGCTAGATCAATTTTTACAAATATATATAACCATAAAGCTGCTACCCAGATCAAGCAGACTATGTTATCTGCATTCTAGAAGCTTCCCTCTGCCCCTTTCTAGTCAACCCCCACCCCCACCAAAGACAACCAGTATCCTGACTTCTTTCACCATATGCTAGGTTTTTCTGTTCTTGAACTTGGTATAAATACAATCATACAATATGTTCTCTTTTATGCCTGGCTAGCTGTGCTCTATATTATGTGGGTAAGATTCACATATGCTTTTGCATGTAATAATAGTTTGGTCTTTGTCGTTACTGTATAGTATTCCATTGAATATAAATGCTGAATGCATGTATCCATTCTACTATTGAAAGACATGTGGATTGTTTCCAATTTTGAGCTATGATGGCTAAAAGTGCTGTGAGCAGGTTTATGTTTTGGCGGACATGTCTGTACCTTTCTGTTGTGTATTAGCTTAGGTATGAAATTGTTAAGTCACAGGGCAAGCATTTATTTTTTATTTTATATTTTTTATTTTAGAGAGAGAGAGAAAGCAAGGGAGAGGGGAAGCAGGAGAGAGAGGGAGAGAGAGAGAGAGAGAGAGAGAGAGAGAATCTTAAGCAGGCTCCATGCTCAGCATAGAGACCAATGTGGGGCTGGATCTCATGACCCTAGGATCATGAGCTGAGCCAGAATCAAGAGTCTGACACTCAACTGACTGACCCACCCGGGTGCCCCGTGCCATTTGTTGACTTTAGCAGATATTGCCCAAAAGTCTTCCAATGTGATTGTGCTAATTTAGTGTGTCAATTTACCCAACCGCAAGCAGAGTATGAGAATTCCAGGTACCCTACATCCTCTCTAATATTTGGTATTGCATATTTTGTATTTATTTATTTATTTTTAGCTATTCTAATAAATTTTTTTTTCAACGTTTTTATTTATTTTTGGGACAGAGAGAGACAGAGCATGAACGGGGGAGGGGCAGAGAGAGAGGGAGACACAGAATCGGAAACAGGCTCCAGGCTCCGAGCCATCAGCCCAGAGCCTGACGCGGGGCTCGAACTCACGGACCGCGAGATCGTGACCTGGCTGAAGTTGGACGCCCAACCGACTGCGCCCCTATTTTTAGCTATTCTAGTAGAGAGGTACCGCTTTATAGTTTTCATTTGTTTTTTTCCTGATGAGTAATGATATTGGGGATTTTTTTTCATGGCTTATTAGCCATCTGGACATTCTCTTTTATAATGCATCTTTTAGGAGAAGCCCATAAAATACTGTCGTGACCTTGAAATAGGCAAAGACTTTTTAAAGAGAACAGAAAAAAGTCTATCCATAAAGGAAAAGGTTAATACATTTACTTCCTGAAAATTTAAATATTCTGTTCATCAAAGGACACCATTAAAAAAAAGAAGAAGAAGAAGAAACAAGCTTCTGAATGAGAAAATATATTTGCAATCATAGAGTGTTAAAGAACTTTTGGAAACCACATGAAAAAAAAAAAAAAAAGCCAGACAGCTCAATGCAAAAGGGGGCAAATTCTTGAATTTAACTTTTTTTATTATCGTATCGTAAGACATTACAGACATTAAAATGTTTCCAGGGCACCGGGGTAGCTCAGTCGATTAAGTGTCTCACTTCGGCTCAGGTCATGATCTCACGGTCTGTGAGTTCAAGCCCTAAGTCGGGTTCTGTGCTGACTGCTTGGAGCCTGTTTCAGATTCTGTGTCTCCCTCTCTCTCTGCCCCTTGCCCACTTGCATTCTGTGTCTCTCTTTCTCTCAAAAATAAATAAACATTTTTTTCAAAGTTTTCAACTGCACTTTTTTCTTTTGTATAATTATAGTCTTTAATAAAGACAGTTCATTCAATGTGATTTCATTGTTTTATATCTTTGCGTGATCTTTTACATAAATAAAATCACAAATCAGGATTTAAACAATTCTTTTGTACTCTAGTTAATACTATATTGATTTGGAAAATATAGTCCAGCTCCTCACTCACCCTGAGCCCTTATCAGATGAATGAACTCCCTACTCTCAGGACTTCCAAATGCTCAACAAAAACAGGAGTGATTGCCCCCTCTGACTTATAGGATCAGGTGGACACTCCTGTTCAGATAAAGCTCTCCAAGCCCCCAGGCCCTTAGGGAAAATATACAACTTCATCTTTCTTAATCTCCCCTGGGACTGTCTCAGAAAGTTGGAGTTTCCCCCCAAGCTACATACAAATTTCTCTTCTCCCCCTATAACCACCACCAGGACCACATTCTTTGAAAATCTTCAAAGTTACCCCAGGAGTGGACAGAAAAGGCAGTAAAAGCAGGAAGGGATCTCTGCAAGAGCAAGGGAGGTGGGCCAGTGGCAAAGACTAGGGTAGGTGCCAAAGCTCTCTTAAATATAGAAACATCTCCCTGCAGTCCCTTGGGGGCTGGACCACAGCCCAGGATTGAGAAATCTCTAGAAGTAAATGCAAATATCTTTTTTCTCCCCTTTCTTCTCATCATATTCAAATTTTAAAGAAAACAAAATGGATGGAGAACCTGAAATGGCAAAGACAACAATGAAAAACAGGGAGGGGTGCCTGGGTGGCTCAGTCAGCACAGAGCCTGCTTTGGATTGTCTGTCCTCCTCTCTCTCTCTCTCTCTGCCCCTCCCCTGCTTGTGCTTTCTCTCATTCAAAAAGAAATAAACATTAAAAAAAAAAAAAGACAAGAGAAACAGGGAGAAATATAGACTCAAATATCTGCTAAATGCCCACAAAATGCCAGGCTATTCAATACTGAATATTGAATAAATCACTGCCCTCAAGACATTAACTCTAGTATGCACAAGCATTAATCAGACAGAATAATAACAGTGACATTTATGTAAGTGCTTACACTCTGCAAGCGTAACATTTTAACACATATTTTAACATGTGCTTTGATATATAATAATACATAAATAAAATAATATATTTTAATATATATCTACTATGTTATAATATATTCTTAGTATTTTTAATATCTTTTTTTTTCAACGTTTATTTATTTTTGGGACAGAGAGAGACAGAGCATGAATGGGGGAGGGGTAGAGAGAGAGGGAGACATAGAATCGGAAACAGGCTCCAGGCTCTGAGCCATCAGCCCAGAGCCTGACACGGGGCTCGAACTCACAGACCGCGAGATCGTGACCTGGCTGAAGCCGGACGCTTAACCGACTGCGCCACCCAGGCGCCCCTATAATATCTTTAATCTTCACAGCACATTAAAAGGTAGAGATTATTTTCACCCCTTTTATAGATGAGCAAATTGAGGTGTCAAGAGGTGTCAAGAGATTAAGTAACTTTCCTAAGGTCAAGAAGTTAGGAAGAAGCCAGGCTAGGAGTTGACCCTAATGCAATTAGAAGGGAGTAATAACAAGTGCACAGATAGCAGTGAATATAAAGGATGCTGGGAGAACAAAAGCAGGGCCTTTAGCCCAGCCTAGAGAGGTCACGCAAGGCTTCCTAGAGAAGGTGGTATGTGCCCTATCCTGAAGGGTGGGAAGATTTTCAAATGTGGTCGTAGTGGTGGTGGTATGGGGAGAAGAGGAGTTTGTACGTAGCATGGGGGGTGGGGTGGGAATCCAACTTTCTGACACTGTCCCAGACAGATGAGAGCAGGGATTTCAGGCAGGAACGTCAGGACCTGGAAAGACACAGAGATGTGGGAGAGTAGACCATGTCGTGTGGGAGCCTAGTTACAGATGGGAGACAGAGCCAAAGTGGGTGGGCAGGACCCTCTCCAGGAAGCATTCTGTGTGTCAGCAAAGGAGTGTGAAGAATTGGGCTTGGGGTGCCTGGGTGGCTCAGTGGGTTGAGTGTCAGACTCTTGATTTCAGCTCAGGTCATGACCCTAGGGTTGTGAGATCAAGCCCCACGTTGGGCTCCACGCTGAGTGTGGAGCCTGCTTAGGATTTTCTCTCTCTCTCCCTCTGGTGCTCTCTCCCCCACTTGTGCTCTCTCTCTCTCTCTCTGTCTCTCTCTAAAATAAAGGAAAGAAAGAAAGTTCAAAGAAAGAAAGAAAGAAAAGAAAAGGACAGAAAAAAAGAGGAAAGAATTGGGCTTTATCCCTAAGGCAATGAAGATCTGCAAGAGGATTTTATTAAGTAGGGAAGGGAGGGAGGTCAAATTTGGATGGTGTTAAAAGATGATTTGCAAAGAGAAGGAGAGTGGCAAGGAAACAGATTAGGAGGGTATGAGAAGCCAAGGGAAAGAATCATTACAGAAATAAAAATCCCTTGACTTAACCTCAGGACTGTACACACCCAGAGGTAGCAGCTTCCTCTAATAGGCAAGACAGAGCCCACAATCAGCCGTGGCTAAGGCAGCTTCGTCCTGGTTCCTGACCCGGCAAACAAGTGCAGAGGCCATCCCCCCTCCCCATGCAACCCGCCACATCCAGGCTTCCCCACCCTGTGCCACATTAAGAGTTCCATAAGGTAAGGATATTTTACCATCATGCACATGCAGCAGGCTGTATGGCAAAGGATGTAGGCTGTGGAGTCTAAGGATCCTGGAGGTGAGTTTCAGCTAAACCATACCAGATATGCGGCCGCTCAGGTTACTTGCTGTAGCATGTGAATAATAACACACGGCGGATTAAGCACTAGTGGGCTCGTAGGTAAAGTGCACTTTATTAATTGTAGCTATTCTTGCCCTTATTATCACACAGAGCCCTTACTATGTGGCTCCCACCCACCATTCTAGGCTCACTTCCTGCCAAATCCCCCCTTGCCCTGCACTTTACACCCCTTCAATATCATGCTGCCTATGTTTTCTCAGATGGGCTGTTTGGTTTCACATACTCATGCCTTTTACGTGCTATTCTCAATGCCTAAAATATCATAAATGTCTTGCCTGTCATGGGAATGCCATTCCCATTTGTCTTTCAGAAGGGATGCTACCTAAACCTGGCAAATATGGCGATCACAGCATTTTTATAGAGCAGAAGGCTGTTTATATGCTTCCTATAATTATCTCTGTAAATATATGTTTTGGTATATAATATATATAACATAAAATCATATATTCTAATATATAATATATTCAATATATGCTGTAATACATTTTTAATATCTTTACTCTTCACAGCACGTTTGTAAGGTAGATATTGTTAAATAAGTAGTTCCTTTGTCTACCAAGCAAAACCTGAAATAAGCTAAACTCAAACTTTTAGACACATAGAACATAGATACAGATGTAGTAAAGCTTTCTACGTTCACTTTAGGTTTTTGACGCTCAGTTGGGTAAACAAATTTATTTGTAAATTTAAGCAAGTTTATTTGTAAATTTGCTAGTCAATGCACATAACTGACCTGAAAACTTCAATGGAAGGATAAGTTTTGAAGCTACTTAGAAGGCCATGTCAGTTATTTCTGTATCAGGGAAGCCTTTCCTCGGAGTCTGTCTCCCACTCAGTCCCTCTACTGTGCGTTCTCTACACCTTGCATCTTGTATGCACTTCCATGCTTGCACTTATCCCTCTGATGATGTCCTACAGTGTATTTCTCTGATTGTTTACTTGTCTCTAAGTGCCCAGTCCCTTGTGTACGCCCCAGCACACAGCCCAGGGCGTAGGATCTAGTAAGGAATCAATATGCCTCCACTGAATGAATGCTATGACAGACAGCATAAATCTAAAAAGCCCATAGGTTCTTGGTAATGCCAGTCCCCAAGACAGGGGTAATAGAAGAACCGGTTTAGGGGTTGAGTTTGTCCAGTGGAGTTCTAGCAGGCAGATGTAATAGCCAAAGGTCAAATGAGAGATAAGAGCCTGATACAGTTTTGAGAACACAGTCCATGTCTATATGGCAGCCGAAGCTATGATCTTGGTTATTGATGGTTATTCACAATCACAAGATTTGTGAATAGGGTGAGAAAAGGAGAAAGCCAAGGATTCTAGAGGAATATCCATTTCAAAGGCCAGCCAGAGGAGATGAAGATTAAAAGATAAGCAGCTGGAAATGCAGGAGGAGAACCAAGAAATTGGGTATCCCAAAGAGCCAAAGGAAGACAGAATTTCAGGAGATGTGTATAGTCCACAGATGCAAGTGGGTATGGTTTTGAGAAAATGGAGGTCACTGGGGAATTCAGTGGAAGCGATTTCAACAAAAAATCAGAGGGATGGAGTGTTTGGGATTGCAGATTGTTACAGAGAAGGGATAAAAGGAGGAAGTGGGGGATCCACCCACCTGATCATTCAACCAAAGCACTTTCTTCTCTAATTAAAGATCTTAAGGCAATATCTGTAATTTCTCAGAGGACAGTCAGCAGCTCTAGGAGTTCACAGTGAGAGTAACCTCACTATGGTCTTTGTTTCTGGAAGATCAACTAATTTTCCAGTGTGATATCTGTCCACCTTGCTACAACTCAGAATAGACCTCAGTTGATATCGATGCAGAAAGGGTAACTGAGACTCAGGAGGCATCTTACTCAAAGCCAGTAATGGGTGGATGGCCAAATTTGGTGCCCAAATCCTAATTCCAGACCCTCTCACAGGATCCTGGGAAAAAAGGCAGTGCGCACACATCTTCCATATACTGGAAGGGATCCAAAAATGGGTAAGGGAGAGGCGCTAGGCCTGATGGATTTTTAAAAGCTTTAATGGTCTCTGGGTAGACAGGGGCTGAATTGAGAACATACGAATAATTGGTTACAGCCTCGTTTCTCTGAGATTTGAAATTTTCAAATATGTATGCCTTCTGCCTATGGTTACACTGTAAGATCCTTGGAGAGAATAAGCATCCCCAAAGTATTCAACATACAGTAAGAACTTATTAGACAATAGAATGTTTAGAGATAGGAATGTCCCTTAGAGATCATCTAGCTCAGCTGTATCGAATTACCCTGCAATAGCTTTCTTGTTGACTCCTCGGGCTCCTCCACTTGATTATAAACTCTTCTGGGGCAGAGTCCCTGATTTACTCTTTTTTTTTTTTTTTTTTTTTTTTCCCACAACCCAGCTCTAAGCTTGACCATAAAAGGCATTCAATACATGCTTGATGAATAAATAGATGCACGCATAAAATCTGTGAGATGCGAAAGAGGCAGTGAGTAATCTGTCCCTCCAGATCTGGGATTAAATGTCACTTCCTCAAAGAGGACTTTCTTGCTCACTGGGTACACACTCTAATTGCTTCACGGAACTTCTCAGTTTACACTTGCTTTATTTACTTGTTTTTTATTCAAGTATAATTAACATACAGTGTTATATCAGTTTCAGGTCTGCAATATGATGATTCAACAATTCTATACATTACTCAGTGCTCATCATGGTAAATACTCTTAATCCCCTTCACCTATTTCACCCATCCCCCCACCCAACTCCCCTCTGGGAACTGTCAGTTTGTTCTCTATATTTAAGAGTCTAGTGTTTTGTTTTTTTCTCTTTTTTTTCTTTGTTTCTTAAATTCCACATGAGTGAAATCATATGGTATTTGTCTGACTGACTTGTTTCACTGGATCCATGCATGTTGTTGCAAATAGCAAAATCTCATTCTTTGTTATGCCTAAGGGATATTCCATTGTGTATATATCACATTTTCTTAGTCCATTCATCTATCCATGGGCACTTGGGTTGCTTCCATATTTTGGCTATGTAATAATGCTGCAAGAAACATAGGGGTATGTATATGTTTTCATTTCCTTTGGGTAAACACCATATAATCCAGTAATTCGACTACTGCTTTGTTTACTTTTCAATTGTCTGTTCTTCAACTAGAACGTAAGTTTTCAAGAAGTTGGAGATCTTATATATCTTGTTCAGTGTTGTCCTCAATGCATAGTGCTAGCAAAGGCTTAACACGTAGTAGGCCCCCAATATTTGTGGCATGAATGAATGAGTGAGCAGAGCCAGAAGAAAGTAAGGCTAAAGTAGAAGACTCAGATCTGTGAAGGAAGCAAGTTTTGGGCAACTCCACCTGGCCTGGGGGCTTTCTTATTCCCAGAACAAAGCAGCTTCTAGCCCAATTTCATTCCTTCCCACTATCCAAGGAATGGGATAGAGACTCAGGCTTCAAACCTTTGTTTACCTCTCAATATTTCACTAATTTTGTTGGATTGCAATTGTGACCCATACTCCCCAGGATTAATCAGATAAACCCAGTTGAGTTAGCACTGAGTTTTTACTCTTCTCTAACTTGAAGTTGTTGGGGTTTTTTTAATGCTTATTTATTTATTTTGGGAGAGGGAGAGTGTGAGCATGGGGAAGGGGCAGAGAGAGGGGGAGAGAGAAATGCCACGCTTGCAGAGCCCAATGCGGGGCTTGATCCCACAAACCATGGGATCACACCTGAGCCAAAGTCAAGACTCAGATGCTCAACCGATTGAGTCACCCAGGCGCCCCCTTAACTTGAAGTTTTAACCCCCTCCTGTCTCCAGAAGTCGTTAAAAGGAGAGCTGGAAAAAAAAATCATTAGGGCTTTTCCAATCCCTACCCCACTTTGACTCTCCAAATGCTGCAATTCCTCCCACGATACGAGCAGAAAGATGTGAATCGCTGAAGAGAAGACTTCTTCACCAGTACTTCGGCTCACAGTTTATGGGAACGTCACATCCAGACTGAGCCAGACTGGGCTCCAGAGACCTTTTGCCTTGTTTACTTGATTTACTGCTTGTTTCAAAGCAGTTCTGGGAGAATCATTTGTGTCACCGCCTACGCCTAAGGGAAGATCTCTTGCTGCTGAGCTGCTGAAACTTGCTTGCTCCATCCTGCCACCCTCCCAGGTGACCTGCTCATTCTCTACTCGAAGTTTGCCGTCCTCAGTTTGCTGCTGAGTCTGGATGGCTCAGGGGCTTCTTCTGTTGATGCTGTTGATATTGAGTTTTGCTTTGTCTTTCTCCTAGTTTGGAATAAGTAGAACGAGGAAATGGAGAACAGTTGACAATCCCAGAAGCCATTCATCTTCGGTAAATGTCAAAAGGAAAGTGGAAGCAAACATCCGGTAAACAAATATTTGACGCACACCGAGGAGAGTAACGCTGATCCAGATTAGTACTAGCCAATGGAAATGTAATGTAGCCAGGCATGTAATTTAAAAATTTAAGTGGGGCGCCTGGGTGGCTCAGTCAGTTAAGTGTCTGACTTTGGCTCAGGTCATGATCTCGCAGCCCGTGAGTTCAAGCCCCTCATCAGGCTCTCTGGTGTCAGCACAGAGCCCACTTCGGATCCTCTGTCTCCTTCTCTCTCTCTCTGCCCCTCCCCCGCTTTCTCTCACTTTCTTTCTCTCTCTCTCTCAAAAATAAATATATAAACATTTAAAAAACAAATAAATAAAAATTTAAGTCACCACATTAAAAAACTAAAAACACAAAAATATTATTCATTTTAAAATATATTTTATTGGGGCGCCTGGGTGGCTCAGTTGGTTAAGCGTCCGACTTCAGCCAGGTCACGATCTCGCGGTCCGTGAGTTCGAGCCCCGCGTCAGGCCCTGGGCTGATGGCTCAGAGCCTGGAGCCTGCTTCCGATTCTGTGTCTCCCTCTCTCTCTGCCCCTCCCCCGTTCATGCTCTGTCTCTCTCTGTCTCAAAAATAAATAAAACATCAAAAAAATAAAATAAAATAAAATATATTTTATTAACCTAACATATCCAAATATTATCATTTCAGCATGTAATCAGTTAAAATTTAGGAATGTGATTTTTCATACTAAATCTTCAAAATCTAGTGTATATATTATACCGAAAGCACATCTCCATTCAGACTAGCTGTGTCTCAAATTATCAACAGCCACATGTAGGTCTAGTGGTTACCATACTGGACAGCACAGATCTAGATAGAAATGTGGGAAAGTTAGAAAATAAGTAAGTAAAGAAATTAATAGAGACGATGACTAGATTATGATAAATGCTAGAAGTGAAATAATGGTGATAAACCAGCAACTGAGGAGTAAGGATGGGAAGTGTTGTTAGTTAGAGAAGGGTGTCATCTGGGGCCTCTCACAGGGAGAGCATTTGAGTGGGTACCTGAACCCTAAAAATGGACCAGCCAGGTAAAGAAGTGGGCACGGGCAATCCATGCAGAAAGAACAGTAGGATCAGAGGCCCCTCAGCATCCAGACACTTGGCTGGGAATGTTCTCCAGTGCGGCCATGAAACAATGACCGTGGAAAAGGGTGCTGTGGGAAGACTTAAGGAGTGGGCAGTAGCAAAGCACGTGGGGCTTGCAGGCCTTGGAAAAGAACTTGATGTAATTCCAGGAACAATGGAGAGCTGATGAAGGGATTCAGGCAGGAAAATGCTGCAATCCAGTTTGCAACTGTAAAAGATTTCTCCCTCTTCTGCCTGGAGCATGAATAAAAAAGCAGCAAGAAAAGACGCACAAAAACTGCTGGGAGGAGGTTATCTGGTTGGCCAGGTGAGAGAAGGTAGAGGCTTGGCTGGGGGTCATGGTAAAGGTAACAGGTGTAAGTGACTTTAGGATACACTTTGAAGGTGGGACTGATGGACTTGCTCACAGATTGGTCATGAGGGGTGAGAAGGAGAAAACACATCAAGAATGTCACCTATAATTTTATCTTGAGCACACGTCTTGCTCCCCCCTTCTTCACCCTTAGCCCCAGCTTCTACAGCCCACATCCCAAGAATTTCTGGTCTCCCTGAGACTTTAGCCAGAAAACCAGCTTTCCCAGGCATTGGTCGGGAATTTGTCTCCGGAGTTTCAGGTCAGCAAGGAGGAGATGCGTCCCTCCTCTACCTCTGCTTCTGCTTCTGCACTCCTGAAATCTGTTCAAGAAATTTCGAGCTTCTATGCCAGGACCACATTCCTTAGTAGAATGTGCCTGTGGAGCTGGGCCCAAGAAGTGCTGGGAAGGTGGCCCTATTCAAATCACTCACAGCACTAGGAAGGTGAATCAGTCTAAACTGGATTGTGAGTTTGTCCCATTGATGGGAAAAAGGGTAGAAATTTATTCTAAGGGTGAGTGTCAACCAATAATGCATTCCAGAAAAGGAGTCCGAAAAGCAAGCTTATGTGCACTGCACTGAAAAACAACTGTAATAACAAAAGGTACTGCTCTGTTTAAGATATAAATAAGATCATAAGGAATGAATTTCCTAACAGTACTTCCTTATTTACTCTAGGCAAATGTTGAGGCTTAGTACAGTTGATACAAAGACTAGACTGTATAAGAAAACTCACATAAGCATGTAAATCTTATCTTGGCCTGAAAACTAAGGGAGGGTTTGAGTGTGCATGTGTGGGGTCAAGGTAGTGAGGGGGGTGACAGTGAGCTGGGGTAACAGGCAGAACATGCAAAAAGGGTGAACTGACGATGGCAAATGCCAGACCCCTACCTACCCTTTCTCCCTGCTGCCTGGGCCAAGGTAATGGGAGGCAATCACATAGCAACTACACAAAATCGAATAGCATTTTTGCTGCCCAGAAATGAGTATCCCCAACAGATGGCATTGCCCAGGAGAACTGATTATGAGGCCTAAGGGGGCCTGAGCTTAAATCCTGGAATTGACTGAGTCACATTAAGTGTGAAGAAAGAGTTGCCTGTTCAGTCTGGGTTTCAGTTTCTTCTAGAGCAAGACAGACCCACATCGGTTCCCCAGCCCAGGGCCTGATGTTGCTAATGTGTTTCACTCTGTGCCATGACCCATTCTCAGCAATGGGCATAAATCTTGGGGCTGGCTTTCCAGAAATGGTTGATAGTTCCCTGGGAAGAGAGCCTGACTGTCTCTCCATTTCAGGCCTGTTTCCTTTTCTGACACTTTCCCATGCCTTCACTAGGGGACTGAGGAGGGTGATGTTGAATAAAGTGAATTTGCCCCCAAAAGCTAATTCATTTCTAAGGCTAGAATATCATGACCTGAAGCCCATCCCCAAGAGACTCTCAGGGGAAGGGCCTGTCACCTTCCCACCAGACCCAAGATATAAATGGATGGGAGGAAGAAATGGAATAAGAGATAAGGGTAGGAAGAAAAGTAATAGAAACGAGAAGCCATCAGCTGAGTTCAAATCAATCAGGCCCCTTTGGACAACCAACAGGACTTTATTTTATTTTTCAAAGTTTATTTATTTATTTTTTGAGAGAGAGGATGTGTGTGTGTGTGTGTGTGTGTGTGTGTGTGTGTGTGAGCAGGGTAGGGCAGAGAGAGAAAGAGAGAGAGAATCCCAGGCAGGCTCCACACTGTCAATATAGAGCCTGATGCAGGGCTCAAACTCATGAACTATGAGCCAACTCAAGAGTTGGACACTTAACTGAGCCACCCAGGTGCTCCAACCAATAAGACTTTACATCCTGACCTAATAGCCTTAATTGTACATGATCATTAACTTTTCATTACTCATCCTCCAAGTGATATCCACAGCCTTCCGCAATAGCTTTTTTTTCCCCCATTTACTTGTGTTTTGTTTTCACTTCAAAGTGTTAACAACCATGCCCTCATGTTTAATTGACAGTCTGTTTTTCTCCAAATCAGAACCAGCTTTTCAGTCGATGGTGTGACATTTTCTCTAGAATTAGTAATGACTGAAAATTCTAATCAACTGACCCCAGAGCATTCTGATAATATTGTGTGCACATGCATATGTAATCTGAGCAAGGCCGTTTGATCTAATCTAGTACCTGGAGAGCAGAGACCCAGAAATCAGATGTCCTAGATTCAAATTTCAACTTTGCCATTGAATTGTGAGACTTTCAACAGGTCACCCCTTATTTCTACTGCCCACCTCCTTAGGTGACTTTAGGACAACCCCAATTCAAAAATAGCAACAATTCTAGTTGCACAATGTTACATTGTTCTGTGAGTTTATTGAGGATTGGAAACGGGGCGTAGGGGGGGGCGTTAATAAATCACTTGCATTTTTAAACAATAGATGTGCACATATAAAACTCCACTCTGCAATGAACAAAAACCTGATCCGAGATAAAATTCTGCACAATATCCTCCTTATGAGAATCCACAAATTTTAAAAATTCGCCAGCACTACTGGGGCTTTCAGATCATTTCTTCTTGCACGGGCAGCAGCGGTAATCCGGAGGGAGAGTCTGCAAGGGGGAAAGTACATTGCTGATCCTGGCCAAACAGACTTGCCTTTCATTTCTGGAATTATCCTGCCTGCCTGGGAGGCAGGGAGGAATCAAGGGTTAATCTAATCAAACTGGCTGCACAAATCGACCCTATTCAAGCAGGAGGAGGGTCAGAGGACTGAGGGATTTAACACACCCTTCAAATTACAACTGAGAAATTAAGCTGAATCTGTTTCTAGAGGGGTTTCACTTTCTCAGGAGAAGAAAGGTCAAAAATAAAGTCCAAATAAAGTCCAGGGAGAAATGCAAAGTCTAGTTAAACCAGTAGTTCTTAAACTGTTTTCCTTTTTTTCTTTCAGTCTGCCATTAAATGTTATTTCATGTGTTACTATTTGCTTATTGTTTATTATTTGCCTCTCTCACTATAATGTAAATGGAATGAAAGCAGGGATCATATTTATTTTATTTCCATTATATTCTCTGGGACTAGTTGAGTATCTCACATACGGTAAGCACTTGAAAAAATATTTTCTGACCGAATGAATCATGAATGAATTACTTAGCCTTCTTTTTTTTTTTTGGTCCTAGACTTCTTTTTCTTTAAAATTTTTTTTTATCAACGTTTTTTATTTATTTTTGGGACAGAGAGAGACAGAGCATGAACGGGGGAGGGGCAGAGAGAGAGGGAGACACAGAATCAGAAACAGGCTCCAGGCTCCAAGCCATCAGCCCAGAGCCTGACGCGGGGCTCGAACTCACGGACCGCGAGATCGTGACCTAGCTGAAGTCGGATGCTTAACCGACTGCGCCACCCAGGCGCCCCTAGACTTCTTTTTCAAAAGCAGGGTAGGTAAAAAAAAAAAAAAAAAAAAAAAAAAAAAAATTTGTTTTAATTTTAAAAAATTAAAAAGCAGGGTAGACATGCCTGGGTGGCTCAACCGGGTAAGCATCCAACTCTTGATTTCAGCCTCTGGTTTTGGCTCAGGTCATAATCTCACAGTTCGTGAGTTTGAGCCCCGCATCCGGGCTCTGCACTGACAGCACAGAGCCTGCTTGGGATTCTCTCTCCCCATCTCTCAGCCCCTCCCCCCCCCAAAATAAATAAATAAACTTTAAAAAATTGGGGTAAAAGTAATAACTCCTCTCTCCATGAAATATATATACTTGTGTATTTTTTAATTTTATATTTATATTTATAAATATTTATAAATGTATATATTTATTTATAAACATTTATAAAATATTTATATTTATGTTCTATATATTTATATATAATTTTTCTCTACATTATATATGTATATATGTGTGTGTAGATAGATGTAGATGATATAGATATAGATATATAGATAAATTGAATCTTCCTATGCAAAGACTCCAGCTTCCAAAGGATTTTCCTGCTTCACCTGTGACACTTAGTAACCCTCAAAAGCACATAGAAAAACTCTAATGTCATGTATTCTCCAGTGGAGCTACTCTGAAAAGGACTAAGATTGGGACTAGGGTCTTCTGATTCCCAGGTTAAGAAGATCTGAAATTGGCCCTTGGAGATGCTTGAAGGATTTGGGGTCACCTTTGAACACATGTCCAGTAAAAGGAGATCCTGAGTATAAGGAACAGGAAAAAAAAAAAAAGTCCTAGATTTGTGAGTCAGAACACTTGCCCCTTAAAGCTGTGGTATAATCATAGCCAGGGGCTGGACCTCTCATGTGAATTAACAGGATGGGCCTAGACCCCACCTCCCATAATATAATAACTTGTGAACCAGGTCAATAATGCAGTTGGCGGGACTTGAACACAACAGGATGTTGCTATGTTCACATGTCTGGCTCATAGCAGTGCTCCCTTACTATAAGAAGAAAAGAACAGTTTATGCTGTTCAGGAAAAACCCTGAACTACCTGAAGATCGTGAGACACTGAGTCAGGTATCTGGGTGGTGATGGAACCTGCCATTGAAGAGGAACGAGGATGATGGCCAATAGCTCTCAGATGATCTATTCCCAGTATTGTCTGGAAAGGAATCCTCCAGTCAGATTGCCTCCAAAACCCAGCCACTCTTTTGAAAACCCTAGGCTTATCTTTGCCACAGCTGAGATCGTAAGCGCAAAATTCCAATTGATTCTAATGGAACAGAATAGTGGTTGCCTTAAGGTGGTTTTCTTCTAGTCTGTTCTTAATACAAAAAAAAAAAAAAAAAAAGCCTGAAAGAAAGCAACATTGCTTGAGCACCTACCTGGCAGTCTTTCCATTTGCTATCTTGTTTAATCCTACGGCAACCCTGAAAGGCACATCTTTCCATCCCAATTTTACAGATAAGAAAATGGACACCCAGAGAAAAAACTGACTTTCTGTCACACAGCTAGGAAATAGAACTTAAGTCCAGGTCTACCTGGCTTGGAAATTCTTTCCGCAACACCTGGCTGCCAGGAGGGAGGAGCTAAGTGGTGGTTGGGCAACTGAGGGGTTTCCAGGCTTCAGGGAGTGCTATACACAAAGCACAGTTTACTTATTCTGCTCCCTGAGGGCCAATATATGCTCTGTGTCTGGGGCCTTCTCTGTTTAATCTTTTCTCAAATTACTATCTCTGAGTATCTTCCTTAAAACAATGGACTTTGAAACCCCAGTACATAGCTGAAATTCAGACATCTGAAAAAACAAAGAGACGATGAATTTGTGAAGAGATGTTCAACCTCATTAGAAATCAGGGAACTGCAAATTAAAATCACAGTGAGAGAGCAGTTCACACCCACTACAAAAGCAAAAATTAAGAAGTCTGACCATACCCCATATGCAGGGAGGATATTGAACACAAGGGAATTCGTGCACACCAACAGAATAATATCTGTACCATCATTTTGGAAGACAATTGGCCTTATCTTGCAATGCTGCACATATAACTTTTGACTCAGCAAATGGTTGTATGCATCAACCGTTTAATAGTAAAATTACCTTTGGGGCACCTGGGTGGCTCAGTCAGTCAAGTGTCCGACTTCGGCTCAGGTCATGATCTCACAGTTTGTGGGTTCAAGCCCCACGTCGGCTGTGTGCTGACAGGTCAGAGCCTGGAGCCCGCTTCAGATTCTGTGTCTCCCTCTCTCTGTCACTCCCCCACTCATGCTCTGTCTCTCTCTCTCTCTCTCTCTCTCAAAAATAAATAAATATTTTTTAAAAATTTTAAATAGTAAAATATCTTAAACATAGTCTTGATATACAAAGACATTGAGGGACTATGGGACTGACGGGGTTCATAGCAGCCTTAGATGAAGAGGTTCCCAATAGAGGGGCGTCATGGAACAAAGCAACAAGTGGCCTCTAAAGGGACTGAACTCACCAACTTGGTCTCATTCATGATGAATAGGGACACAAGATAAGATAAGGATGTCCAGGAAATTGGCATTTCAGATAAAACAAAGAATAGTTTTCTTAGTGTTAAGTATGTTCCACACAATATTTGGGACACACTTATACTAAAATTATTTAAACTAAAAAAGTATTTATCTATCTGAAATTCAAAAATACTTAGTACTCTTTATTTATTTATTTATTTATTATTATTAATTTTTTTTTTTTTTTGGCTAAATCTAGCAACCCTAATAATGACCCTCTTAGTATTTGTAAGGGAAGTGTCCTTTGGCCCGTAAATCAAAACCAATTATTCAACTGTTTCATAATAGTAGGATTTTCATAATAGGAATAGAATAGTACCGTTAAGAGCTTGAAGTGTGAAAATCAGGCAAACCTGGTCCTGAGCCCTAGCTCTGCCACTTGCTAACTGTGGTGTAGACTAAGTTATTCCCCCTTTTATGTGTTGTTCCTCATTAGGGCTTCTAGGAGTATTAAATGAGGTAAGATGCACGGCAAATGCTCAGCACGGTGCCATACACCGTATTATGTGCGCTCAATAATATGAATCGCTCTTATCCATACACTGGGGTTCCTATAAAACTAAACACTAGGATAGCATCTTGGTGGCTAGGACATCATCCTCATTTCTGGGATATTTAGGACAAAATCAGAGGCCAGAGCCCCACCCCCCTTACCGCCCATTCATTCATTGTCTGAGAGCTAGAAGGCAGAAGAGACCAGATGGCCTTCAAAAATTCTCCCAACACTAGCATCTGTTGGTCTTTACGTCCTCAGCAATCTCACACCCCTGACGGCCACTCCTCTTTAGAACTGTGAAGGACGTGTCAAGTTGTGTTCTATCCAGTGTGAGTTCGTCCAGTCATGGGGACACACTCTGAGGCCGTGAACCATATACTCACATCCTTACACTAAGAAATGCAATTTCCTATGCTTTCTCATTCCTATTCATAGCTCAAGTCACTACCCTGGATCCAGAGAAAACAAGATGCATGATTACATGAAGACTTGGCCAAGATTTAGAGATTTCAGAGCACAGCAACACACGATCACCTGCAGAAATCCCCGCGTCTCTCCACGTTGCTTTCCCTTTCCTTGCTGTCGTCTTCACTATCTCTATTCTCCATAGTCTCTCTCTGTCTCTATCCCTGTATGCTACATTAAAGATTATTTTTATTAGCATAGTACAGGTATAATTAACAGTTTCTGCCATTACATATTAACTTTAAGAATGCAGTTTATAAATAGTTGATACTTGATATCATAGATTGATACTTGCCAATCATAAAAAAAAAAAGTCCACATAATAGAATATGCCTCTATCACAAAAATAAGGAATCAAGTATCTAGAACAAACATTGTCATGCTCTGCATCAGTGGCTCCTATAGCACCAAGTGACATAAAACTATGAACAGGGAGATAGATCCCCCTTAAGGGAGGAATAAGATGGGTAGGTTTTGTTTCAGCTGCAGGCCCTGAATTGCATGGTAGCCATCCTTTGTAGGAGACAACTTTTCACAGCATGGCCGAGAGGCCCAGAACGTAAACCTGGCCATCACTTCACAAGACATGGAGTTACACGGGGCTTCTAGAGATGTCAGAGTCCTGCTAGGTTTCCCTGAGACTGCAGTACTGCACACCCTGCTCAGTCTCCCTCTTTCTCCATCATAGAAGTCTCAGTCTAATTTTGGCAAAGCAACCGTGACTGAGTGCTCAGAAAAGCATCACGCGTGTTTTTAAAATCTTTAGTTTTAGGATAAGGAGTCTTTCTCGGCAGACTGCTCGTTTCATCCCTACCTCACCCCACGAATGTGACCAAGGCAGGCAGGTCCTCACTAGGATGCTGGGGGACAGATCCTGCTAAAGGTTCCAAAAAGTGTCATGTCATGCTATGCTTCAGGGAGCGCTCCGGCAGAACTTGTGACATTAGGTAACAAATGCTGCTCCCACTTCAGCGTGAAGTAGCAGAAAAAGGCTGTGTTGGGGTTACGAGTTCCGGGCAAGAGCCTCCCCTTTGGGCCTCAATCTTCTTTGAGAGGGTGGGTCAGGATCCCTAAGGTCACTCCTTGCTTTGACATTCCGTGATATGCACTGTGCCATGGGAAACGGAGCTCTCCCCTTGCTCCCAAGTGCAGATTCTGGTGGCTTTCTCTCGTTAACCTCTCTCAAACAAGTAATATTTTGTTGTCCTTCTCATCGAGAGAAAGGAAAGGAGGGAAGGAGGGAGGAAGACAGGAAAGAAGGGGAAAAAGGAGGGAGAAAAGCTTTTGAAAACAAGCCAAATAAAAAAACACAAAGTCATGCTTTTTAGAGTGGGCTGGGGGCTGGGGTGGGGGGATACAGCGCCCCCCTCTGCAATGCTGAGGCTCTGTCAGTGGCACTCCATCCAAGGGCCATGAGTTTTTGACCTCACTTAGTAATCAGATCCAACTTGTCTTTCCTAAGTGAAATGTGGGACCCAAACAAGTTGCCAGGTGGCATGAGAGGCCTCCAATGGGTTAAGAGATGATGTCACATTCTTCCCTACTCCTGCCCCAAAAAGATTTGGGCCTCTTGGCTTCTGCTTCTTCATCTAAAAATACCATCACTGGAGTTTCATTAGGATGATTAATGCAAATATCATCCATGGGGTGCCTGGGTGGCTCAGTAGGTTGAGCATCCGACTCTTGATCTCAGCTCAGGTCATGATCTTATGGTTCGTGGGATCAAGCCCAGCATTGAGATTCTCTCCTCTCCCTCTGCCCCTCCCGCTCTCTCTCTCAGAATAAATAAAGTTAAAAAAAAGAAAACATCATCCATTAACCCAAAATGGGTATTTTATTCAAAGAATATAAAACACTGAGAAGTGTTTAAGAAAAGGCCGAACAATCCTTCCATACACAGGAGTATTTTCATGTCCCTCCTCTTCCCACCAAAAATCACAAGTGGAAAGCGATTTTGCTGAGGGACTTGGGGATGGGCTTCCTCCTTGTTTCCGTCACCACAGTTAGACAAACTGTCCCCAAACTGCAGGGACTACAGCAGTGTTAATCATTACTGGAAAATGAAGACAAAATCACTTAGCCATGGGATCTAGGCAACCAGGGGTGCAACATTCAAATCCACTTAGTTCAAAAGGATTTCCAGAGGAAAATTCCACTTGATGTTCCCTAGGCCAGGGTTTTCCTGGCTGCCTATCACCTACTCCCAGAGCTTCCTCCTCCTCTTCCTCCACCCACCCTAACTGCCCTGTTAAAGAGCAGCCCCCATGCTCCACCCAGGCAGCAACCAATGTCATACCTCCGGGCAGCTTCACATCTGGAAGGGAAGAGAACTGGAACGGCCATTCACCCCGGACACTTCCACTCCTACCTATCTGGGGGTTGAGGCTGGAGGCTGTTCTGCGTGTGTGTATCAGATTGTTCTTGCATGCCTCCATGAAGTTTCCATCCTGAACAAAACAAAATTCCTCTCTTGGAAGAGAAAAGGTATCCAAAGGCAGCACTACTCTAAATGTGCACAGTAGAAAATGTCATAAGCAAAAATGCTCTTTGGCCTTATTTCCAAAGACCGAGTTTAACAATATTAACCTGATTTCTTGACTACAGGTGCACAGTGAGTCTTCAAGAAGCAGATACGGCTTTCAGCATCCTCTCATTTCCCTTGACCGTGGTACTCTTGTCATGGCATGACTCTATGGAACTAACACTCTTCAGAATACACTTTGGGGAAAGCTGTCTTTGGATACAGATAAGAATTTCTCCTTTTCCTACTTTTAACCTCTGGTTTAGATCTTTTGGCACTTTTGAATCCGGAATTGATTAAGCACACAGGTCAAGAATATGATGGCTATTCGTTTGGGGGCCTATAAACCATTATTTAACTCGGTTTATTCTGGCACCCAAGGAGAGAAAGGTGTGTTTGTCCACCGGGACTTCCTCATTGGAAAAACAGCCTTTTATCTCAGAAGCCCAGGATATCTGTGTAGAAAGAGACGTGACCATTGCCCTGGAGCCCCTTACCTTTTCCATGATAAGGTTGAGGTTAACTTGCCTTGACTTCTCCTTCTCAACCTGATCTCTCCTCAGACTCCTCCTTGTGACTGGCCAAAAGATGCACTTTCATGGGGTTCAGGTGGAGTGTGATCTTGTGCAGTGTCTCCCCAGCTACGGTCTCTCGTGGCCAGAACTAAAGGAGATTGTGTATTCCTAGAAGAAATCAACCTGAAATCAAATGCTATGATTTTGTCTATTTTAAGGGTCAAACCCAGGAACAAAACTGATGGCTGAACACACCCTTAGTTCTTGCCATACACCCAAAACCCAAGACTCCCTTTGTGAGCTCCCACCACTATTACAGTAAAATCCAGCTACAATCTGACTGCAGCCAAGGGCACCAACCGCCTAATACATTCCTCCCTCTCAGCCCTCTGTCTCATCCTTTCATACCCCAGGCTCTTTGTCTCCTGAGAGGCTTTGACATTGCTATCCCTGCTGTCGAAATAGTCTTCTGGCTACTTAAAAGGATGGCCTGTTCTCATTTTTTTTTTTTTTTTTTTTTTAGAGAGAGAGAAAGAGTGTTAGCAAGGCAAGGGCAGAGAGAAAGTGTGAGAGTGGAGGAGAGGGGCAAAGGGAGAGAATTCCAAGCAGGCTCCATGCTCCGCACAGAGCCCGACACTAGGCTCAATCTCCTGACCCTGAGATCATGACCTGAGCTGAAATCAAAAGTCAGAAGCTCAACTGACTGAGCCACCCAGGTGGCCCCTGTTCTCATTCTTCAGGTCTCAGCTTAGATGTCACCAACTCAGGGAAGCCCTTGCTGACCTCTCTAGGTCATCCCCCCTCCTTTATTTCACCAATCAGCTTATTGATTTCCTTCATTGCACAACAATGTTTCTTTTGTTATTTGCTGGCTCCATTTGTTTATTGCTGGCTTCATTAATTTCCTTCTGGTTGAGGACATTTCCTGTCCTGAACACTACTCTAGACTCAGGCTTTAGCATGTATTTGTGGAACGAATAAATGAAGGTGTAAAAGAGGTTTCCTCAAGACAGGGGTCACCGCCATCTCTGTCCAACTCCTCATTTAACGAAGGCATGTTAAAACCCCGAGTTTTCTACACTGGAAGAATTTGCACCATGGAAATAGGCAAATGCTACAAATCAATGCTTGATTTATTGTTTTGTTGACCTTTGGACTTAAGTAATGGAGAAAATGTTAATAATGTATCAGAAAACTCAAAGTGTATCATACCTGTAGCCACTATATTGTAAATGACACAGAAAATTGAGAGGTGCTACGGTAGCTAGGTAGGTTAAGCGTCTGATTTCGGCTCAGGTCATGACCTCACACTTGGTGAGTTTGAGCTCCGCTTGGGCTCTGTGCTGACAGCTCAGAGCCTGGAGCCTGCTTTGGATTCTGTCTCCCTCTCTCTGCCCTTTCCCCCACTCGCATTCTGTCTCTCTCTCTCAAAAATAAACATTAAAACAAATTTTTGTTAATGTCATAGAAAATTGAGAAAATATTCATATATGTGTGTGTGTATATCTATCTATATATATATCTATATATATATATATATACCTATATATAGATATATATGTGAAAAGCCAATTAGTAACCATTTAGCAGAACACGATTGGCTTGGATGCTGCCGGTATTTGCAATATACTGTGACAAGTGCTGGGATGATGTATGTGCACGGGAAAGATCTATCAGAAAAGGGGGGACCAATAACTTTACCTGGAGCCATTTGGGAAGGCATTACAGAGGAAGCGACTCAAGTTTTATTCTTACAAAAGAAATTTCCAAGTTAAATAAAATAGGGATGGGAATTCCAGGAAAAGAATCCACAAAGATTATAAAACATTGTTTTGTGCAAATTCCACACCCTGCTTTGTTTGCTCCCTTACTGGCCCTTAAATCAGGGGAATCGTGGTGTACATATTCTTCTGTGACTTGGTTTTTTCAATTAGTATTATATTGTTGAATTTCCCCTGTTGATGCACGACTATAGTTCATTCATGTTTGCTGCTTACAGAGTTTGATATTGTATCTACTTAATGGTTGATTTATTCTTCTACTGTTGATGTACATTTGAAAACTTACATAAACTTACAATGAAGTAAATATACAAATGAAAGTAGTACTCTTCTTAATTAGTTATCATTTCATTTTACTATTTTGAGTTGCTTGTTTCAGGGTTTTGCCTATGAAACAATGCTGCCATGAGAATTCTTACAGTGTCTTTTTTTTTTTTTAATGTTTATTTTTGAGAGAGAGAGACAGAGCACGAGCTGGGGAGTGGCACAGAGAGGAGGACACAGAATCCAAGGCAGGGTCCAGGCTCTGAGCTGTCAGCACAGAGCCCAACACAGGGCTCGAACTGAGAAATCGTGAGATCATGACCTGCGCCGAAGTCAGATGCTTAACCAACTGAGCCACCCAGGAGCCCCTATATCTGTCGTGTAGATGGGCAAGCATTGAATAACCCTCTAGGAGGGAACTGCTGAGTCATAAAGCATGCAGGCACATTTACAACCCTGCTTCGGGTGCCCCCTGTTTTTCAAAGGGGTTGAACCATTAGCAGTCTACCAGTGTCTTTATTATATACCCCATGCTATTGTTGACACTTGCTATTGTCATACCTTTTAATTTTTGCCCATGTTGTAGGAGGATTCTCGCACAGAGAGTGGTGACACCGAGGCTTTTCTTTCCAGGAAGCAACTTTATTCGTGTCGACACGACTCAGGTAGGTTCCTACCCAAAGAACTAAGCCTAGAATGCCATGTGGCATAGTTTTTTATATATATTTTTTACTTCTTTGTCTGCCGTATATGGTAACACACAAACATGCAGTCTGATTAAGTGGTCTCATGTTACAAGGTCTTGAGGGATATTGTCATGTATAGTCAGATTGCCTTAAAAGGTTTTTTTTCTTAGGGAGGGGATCCTACCACAATCTGATAGATGTAAATGGTTTTGCATTACCAGGTTAATTGCTATTTCTTTGTGTTTAATGGGTTTTGTTATTTAGCAAATTTTCCTACTGGGCCAGGTGTTCTGGCCCTGGTTTAAAGGGAAATAAATTACCCCATGTTTTCTTATTACAATCGAAATTGTATGACTGACTTTATTGTGCCCAGGTGATATGTTTGTCATGGCCCTGTGTATCAAAAACACCTTCATGTCCCAACCTGAATTTGGTTTCTAATCATACAATGGTGATTCTATGTTAGTTTGAATCAGATATTTGGGGAAATAGGGAGTTCCTTCAGACAGGGGTAGGTCTACCTCAATGGGCTTTCAGATCTTCTCTCTCATCCAAGGGAGAGAGAGAAGTAGGTGGTGTCATTAACGTATTCAGCATCTTCAGTATATATCAGGTGCTGGGAATAATTAAGAATATGGCCCCTACTTTTCTGAAATCTGCATTCCAGCGACACATATGAGTCATTAATAGTCTAACCCAACTCCCCTTCCCACCTCTCACTGGGCCCTTCATTCACTGAACCGGCATTACTGCGCACAGGCTCTGGGCCCTGTGTGAAGTGTTGGGGCCACCTCTGAGGAGGCATTCTCATTATAAATGCTGTCTCCAGGAGCCCCACCTGACAGCGGGCTTCAAGGCTGGCTGAGGAACCATTAGTCCTGTAAGGGAGGAATTCACTGAATTGCTCTCTGGTGGTAGCCACTTTAAACAGCCATGTTTTTCAAACTGTAGTTCACTTGCAATCAGAAACTCTTTTCAATGCCTATTGATAATGCAAATTCCTGCACCTCTACTCAAGGAGCTACTGATTCAGCAAGTGCAAGAATCTGCACTTTCACTAGCTCTTAGAGAATTCTGAAGCCTGCCGAAGTTTGAAAACCACCGTCCTTCTAAAGTCATGCAGCTACAGAATGTTGGAACATAGAGGGCATAACTAACAGATAAAGCTACAGATCAGGCCCCATGCCTAGGAGGTGGAAACCCCGATGTTGTGGCTCCCTGTCCAGTGTTCTTGGCTCTCAGGAAACGTGCCCAGGGAGAATCTAAAGCAGTAGGCCCCGCTGTGCCCACTGTGCTGAGGCTCAGTTGGTCTGTCAGCAGACTTGGATATTGGGATTGCCGGAGGGAGATGTGCTGCATGACCATTCCACACACCTATGCTGAAACCTTCCAGCCCCTAGATGGCCCCTCTGGGTGGTTAATGGCATCAATTTACAAACACAGCATGCTTGGAGCCCCACTGGCTCCCAAAAGGAATCTAGCCAAAGAGCACAATAATAAGCAAAATAGACTGTAGCCAACATGGACCCAAACATGAACAGCTGGGAGAAGTGACCTCCTTAGGCCTAAGGCATGTAGGAGGGGGTGTTACTTCCTGAGTTCCTGCTTGGAGGAGGGGAGGATCCCTGTCTCTTAGCAGGTGCTCCATAAATGCCAGCTGCATGCTGGAAGAAGGGTGACAAAGAGCTGAAGCATTTGGGGACAGGAGGCTGTAGGAGGAGAAGGGCCTCTGTATAGATTGGATGGATCATGTCCTCAAAGAGAGCAGACCTCTCAGACATTTATCTTTTTTTAATGTTTACTTACTTATTTAAAATGTTTATGTATTTATTTTGAAAGAGAGAGCGAGTAGGGAAGGGGCAGAGAGAGAGGGAGACAGAGAATCCCAAGCAGGCTCTGCACTGTCAGCACGAAGCCTGACGTGGGACTTGAACCCATGAACCTTGAGATCATGACCTGAGCTGAAATCAAGAGTCGGAGGCTTCACTGACTGAGCCACCCAGGTGCCTCTATTTATTTATTTTGAGAAAGAGAGAGGGGACGGGGCGGGGAGAAGAAGTTGGGGAGAGGGGTAGAGGGAGAGAGAATCTTAAGCAGGCTCCACACTCAGCAGGGAGCCTAATGTGAGGTTCCATCTCACAACCATGAGGTCATGACCTGAGCCAACATAAAGAGTCAGATACTTAACCGACTGAGCCACCCAGGCTCCCCAACACTTGTCTTTCTACCGCACCCTCCCCCCGGGAGCCCTCTCGCTGGCCTCCTGTATGACTTAGCTTGTCCTATAGCACTGCTTTCCAGGCACCAGCCAGTCGTGCGAATTCTAGACCCTGGTCCAGGAACGTGGGGTAAAGGCACAGATAATGAAGGTGTAACTCATATTAAACTGGCTATCTGTGTAGCATTATATCTTTTGTAAAGCTTTTTTACTTTTCGTTAGCCCATAACTCTGCTTGGAAGGCTTCTGCCGGGTTGACAGCTCTGGCTTCTTCTCAGCTTGTAGGTGGAGGTTTTTAAATAAATTTCACCCCCTCCAGGTTCCTCTCATATTTCATCATGCTGTTTGTCTCCCTCAGAGCACTTGTCACATTCGGTAATTATCGTCTTTCCCTGTTTCCTTGCTAATCGTGTCCTTACCTGGAATGGAGGGAGGCGCCACGAAGGCAGGGACCATGGCTGTCTTGTTTAGCACCATATCCCAACACTGGACAGATCTGGCATACCAATCCTAAGGCAGGTGTCATTTAGATGAGTCCCTGAAGCAGAGAGAGAGTAAGTTTGCTGCCCTTCCCTGAACACCTGGTTAGTGGCAAACCCTGTACTAGAATCTGAGGTCTCTGGCTCCTCGTCCAACGGTTAGCAGGATGCTAGCACCCATCTTTGTCCTGCCAAGGAAAGAAAACTTAAAGACATGCCTGCAGGAGAGAGAAATGAGGCAGAGCCAGACACAAGACCAAATCCGGTGCCAAACAAACCCTGTCCTCTCTACAACCAGTGTTTGCAGCTGATTTCCTACTCTGTGCTGGGGACCTGGGGTGGAGGAGAGAGAGTTTGGGTCCAGGTTGAACTGCACCCAAGGGTGCATCCTCACACACCAATATCGCCTCCTTCCTGAGCCCCGCTAGGACCCGGAGGTGAAGGCTCAGGTCAGTTGAGACTGCCTTAGCTTGGGCTGCTTTAACAATATACTGCAGACTTAAACAGAAATTTATTTCCTCACAGTTTTGGAGGCTAGAAGTTGGAGATGAGGGGGCCAGGATAGTGGGGTTCTGGTGAGGACCCACACTTCCTGGCTTCCAGGTAGCCACCTTCTTGCTGGATCCTCATAAGAAGGAGGGCGGGG
Source organism: Puma concolor (assembly GCF_028749965.1). Taxonomy (NCBI): domain Eukaryota; kingdom Metazoa; phylum Chordata; class Mammalia; order Carnivora; family Felidae; genus Puma; species Puma concolor. Next base: position 44,235,362 of record NC_141683.1, read on the forward strand.
GTAGGACATTGGGCTCTAACTTTTAAGAGCACTAATCCCATCATGGAGGCTCTACCTTAATAACCTTATCTCAATCTACCTCCCAAAGGCCCCACCCCCTAACACTACCACCCTGGAGGGTCAGGGCTTCTCCATATGAATTTTGGAAGACCACAAACATTCCATTTGTAACAGGGACCCAGGAAGTGGCAGCCTGGGGGCAAAGAGGAACCAAATGTGAAACTTCTGTGATCTGTGGCCAAAGAGACAAGGGGAGGAGAGAACAGGAAGTGAGCAGGGAGATGGAGAATTCCACCCATGGGTTCATTGCCAACAGTCCTCCAACGGTTCCCGTGGGTTTCCTGGGCTCGCCAGACACCACCGGGAGTGAAGGCGCTCAGCTGGACCTCATTAGCAGGCCTTGTTTTCCATTCCGGTTTGCCGCTGACCTGGCGCTGGTTAGCATGCTGCCCCAGGCTGGGAAGGAGCGGGGCACCACCTCACGCTGAGTCACCCAGCTCAGGGACCGGGAAACTTACATAACGAGCCCCACTCCGAGCATTGGTACATCAGGCTCAAGGTCCAGGGGCGGGAAAGAAGGAAGCGAGCCTGGGGGCAGCACGGGGGCACGGGAGGTGGAGGTCCTGGGGACCCTGAGTCTGTCCGGGACAGGAAGACACTGCGCACCCGGGCGCCCGAGAGGGCTCATGCGTGACACGGTAGGATTCCTCGTGATGACAGATGCAGATTCAGGAGAACAAGGACAACATGGAACATCGGCTTTAAATCCGCACAGCCCGGTTCCCGTCAAGCCTGTTCTCGGCGGCCCGGGAATCTGAAGCTGGTCCAAAAAGAACACAGGTGGCAAATGAGGAACTTAATAAAAATGTGAACTCCTGAACTGTCTAAGCTATGTCTTCAGGGTATTGTTACAGCCACAGGAGATAGCCCTGCAGTGACACAGGACGATGTTGTTTGCGTAAACAGCCCGTGGGCTAGAAAAATGTGAGTGGGCGGCCGTTTGAACTTTGTTGCAAAGCTCCTTTCAGTGGAGACCCCTTTACGGATGAAAATGAAGACACTGGCTATGGTAGGAGACATTCCTGAGAACTCGTGAAAAGGGGATACTTGCCTTTGTAAGAATTTTGTTCCACCCTAGCCCTTTGATTCCTTCTGAAAAAGCAGCCTTCCAGAACGCTGCTCACCCCAACCCCCATGCGTACCCCTATAAGATGTGTCAAAGGAAAATTGTCTACCGAGGAAGCAAATCACTCTTTCCCACCAAAAACTGAGCCGTTGCTTTAGTGGAACTTTTTTCAACATGCACACAATTTCTTGGCAGTCTGGGGGGCACGGTGCTACACAATGTCAGCTCTGCATAGAGAGGAGACTCACTCCCAGAGTGAGAAAGACCTCACTCGTATCTTAGATCCACCTTCGATCATTTTCCTGCCTCTCTGAGCCTCAGTTTCCTCCTCTGTAAAATGCAGTGGTCAGAGCACTTAACCTCACAGGGTCTCTCTGAAAGCTTTTAAAGGAGCTCTCATTGGGGCACCTGGGTGGCTCAGTCGGTTGAGCGTCCGACTTCGGCTCAGGTCATGATCTCGCGGTCTGTGAGTTCGAGCCCCACATCAGGCTCTGTGCTGACGGCTCAGAGCCTGGAGCCTGCTTCGCATTCTGTGTCTCCCTCTCTCTCTGACCCACCCCCTCCCCCACTCATGCTCTGTCTCTTTCTGTCAAAAAAAAAAAAAATTAAAAAAAAAATAAAGGAGCTCTCATTGAGAGCTTTGGATACTTGACATTTCTGGACAAATATTTGTTAATGCTTTTTGTTTTAATGGTTAGAAAGTGAGAGAAAGTTATCACAAAATGAAAAGAAAACATGTAAAGATAATAAAGGGATATATTGAAAGGGCAGTGTCATTATTTTCATTAATAACTTCTTAGTCACACACACACACAAAAGAATCTGGTAAAAACTACAGCCAAAGTCTCTAGGAGAAAAATACATTCATCAAATTTTCACACAATTACAGGTTTCTAGATATGCTGACGGCCAATATAAAGCTCAAAATAAAAGTCCTATAATGTAAAAGGATTAGTGCTCACAAGTGCCATGCCTGCCTCTTGGGAATCTACGGGGGGCAAGGGGACACTGACAGTGAAAATCTTCAACACAAACACTCTCCCCACTAGGGGACAAACACCCTTGCATCCTCCTCTCAGAGGAGGGAACTCCCTCATCTCTGGGAACTGAACAGTGATGCTATGCATAGCAGAAGGCTGGAGCTTGCAGGGGAGTCTCCCCTGGTCCCCTGGCTGGACCCACCTTCTTGCCCATTTGCCTGGAGAGAGTGTTAGGGAGTATGGGCGCTGAGTGCAGATCTCTGCTTGGCTCAGAGAACCGAGGCTGGGTGCTAAGGAGGGAGCAAGGAAAACACAGGCAATGTTTCTATCACCGAGTGCTCCGGCTGCCCTTCTCTGTGGGGTGATGCAGAGGTTACAGAGACAGAGAATTCTCCTCACATACCCATGACTGAACCCTGAGTCCGGACCAGCCCTGGGAGACAGTGACCAGGTAGGTCCTCCAGATCCCAGAACAGAAGACTCTGCACCTTTATTCTGAAAAATCCCTCAGAAGGTGGACTCAGTGCCCTTTCTCCATCGCTCTGTGCTACCTTCTCCTTGCTCAATGGCTCAACAAGAAAATAACAGAGCTCAATCTACTAAGGCTAAGAGAAACAAAGGGAGGTCTGGGTAAGGGTTGAATTGGAGCAAATACTTTTGCTGTCTACAGGGCATTCATCGTGAGCTTATTCTTAGGGCAAGACTGAAGAGAGGACTTTCATTTGGCAGAGAATACAGGGCTTCCTGTATCAGCACTGTGTTCCCACTGCTTCCCCTGGGTGCCAAATGTTTCCTTCACGATTTCCTCCCTTAGATTGTGGCCTCAAAAACATTTGTGAAAATGTAAGCATTGATCATGTCTAAACAGCTCCTTAAATACCAACACTAATGGATTCAATTTTATCTATCACATGAATAGCAAGAAACAGAGGCTTAAGAAAATGGAACACAGAATAGGTAGAAAACAAGGAATAAACTGGGCGGTGGAATGCTATCTAGAAGAGATGATTGGGGTGGGGCTCTTGAGGGGCTTGGGGCATTGAGCAACGTTCACTGGATGCCTGGGGCAAGCAGGCTGTGAGGTGAGAACATCACCATCACATCATCACATCCAACAATTACTGAGACTTTGCTATGTAAGAACTCCACCGAGCAGTTGACATACTTTCTCTCATTTCAAACTCACAGCACCACAACCTTATGAGCTAGGGACCATTACCATTGCAATGAAGAAACTGAATGAGTAACACAGCCATTAAATAATTTGCTAAGGATGGCACAAGCTAGTAGGAAGAATTAGCCTCACAGCATCTGACTCCATCTGACTTTTACATGCACACGAGTACCATTTCTGTGCTATTGGCTCCCAAAGATAGAACCTCTGGCCCAGGCATCTCTCCTGACTGTCAGACTCCTGATTTTTAAAAAACAAACAAGCAAACAAACAAACAAAGTTTTCCAGGACTCCTGGAATAAAACACTCAACACTTGCACCTCCAAAAGCCAACTCAAATTCAACATGGTTAATTTGAGCTCCTGCCTCCTCCCTCAAACAAAACAAAGCCCTCTAATACGCATGGTGGTTCTGTTTCAGCTAATGGTAACTTCATCCTTCTAGTTGTTCAGGCCCAAATCCCCAGAATCATCCTTGATTCCTCCCCTTTCTCTCAGATCACACATCGAAACCATCAGGAAATTCTGTTGACTTATCTTCAAAATACATTCAGAATCTGACCATTTTGTACCACTTCCTCTAGTATGACACATCATCTTCTCTCTTATCTAAATAATAGAGCCTCCTACTTGGTCTCCCTGCTTCTACCCCTGTAGCTCCACAGTTTATTCTTAACAGTATAGCTAGAGTGATCCCCACCTTTTGGAGGTTTTTTTTATTGTAAAAAAACAAAACATAGATACAAAAAGCTACAAATGTCTAGTTTAGTGAATTCGTGAGAGGTAAACACCCTTGTAACTACCACCCAGATCAAGAAACAGAATGTGACACCATAGGACACCCTCTATGTGTCCCATCCCCATCACACAGTCTTTTTGTGCCCCCAACGGTAAGCATTATCCTGACTTTTATAGCACTCACCTCCTTGTGTTTCTTCATGGTTTCTCATCCACATGGGTATCCCCATGTACTACAGCTCAGACCTGTCTGCTTTTAAAAACTTGATACGTTTTCTAAGTCTCTTTTAATCTATAGGATCCCCTCCATTTCTTTCTTTTCCTTTTTTTTTTTTTTTTTAACCTGTTGAAGAACCTGGGCTGTGTGGCCTGCACACTCTCCTGTAGTGTGGGTTTTACAGACTGAACTCCATAACGTATTCAACATGCTCCACTGTCCTCTTGTACGTCCTGCACACTGAAAGCTGGATCCAAAGTCCGATCAGAGTCTGGTCCGATCCCTTCGGCAAACCGTGGTATGTGTTTCCCATTGAAAGTCTGGTGTTCATTCTTTTTGTTTTATTGTTTTTAAGAAACTTCATTTGTTAGCTTTCATTCTTTTTGATGTTAGTGGCCCATGACGCTCATTGCCTAGACCCATTAATTCATTAGAGTTTGCAAAATGCGCATACTCTAATTGCATGATTTTGTTTCCACTTATTAGCTGGAATAATTGTATGAGGAGATGTTTCCTTCTGTTAGTATTACAGAGGAAAGGCAGGAAATGTGCTTGGTTCTTCCCATTTATTTCCTCAGTTTTCAAGATAATAAATTGATTTCCTGTGATTATCAAAAACTGACTAATTTTTGTGTCATGTGTGTGTGTGTTTAATTTTGAACTCATAGATTTTTTTTTTGATCTCATAGATTTAAACATATATGATGAGTTTCAGTTCTTTGCATTTCTTATCCTTACCAAAGCTCCAAAAAGCATATATTTATCAGAAACTCCAACCAAGGTCACTGAAATGAACAGATGTTCATGACCCTTTACTTTTCATCTTAGACTGTGACTTTCTTTTTTTCCATTTATTTGGCTGCCAATAATTATCCAAGTTGAAGAGTCTCCTCTGGAATAAAATACTTTATTTCATCCAGATTTTGGCCAATGAAAGCCTCTTCAAGTGAGTTATTTTGACGTGATCATAGCAGTCCATACTGAGTTCAATAGCATCATCCCAAAATTTGTGTCCATCCAGAACCTATGATCATGACCTTATTTGGAGATAGGGTCTTGGGAGATGTAATCAAATTAAGAGGTCGTGTTGGACTAGGGTAGGCCCTCAATTCAATATGACTAGTGCCCTTCTAAGAAGAAGGACATTTGGACACACAGACACACAAGAAAGATGTCACAAAATAGAGGCAGAGATTGGAGTAATGCATCTACCAGCCAAGGACTGCCAGCAACTACCAGAAGGTAGGAGAAATTCATGAAACAGATTCTTCACAGAGCTTCCATGAAGAACCACTCTTTCTGATGCATTGATTTCAAATTTCCAGACTCCAGAACTGTGAGAGAATAAATATCTGTTGTTTTAAACATTCCAGTTTCTGGTACTTTGTTAGGGGAACCCGGGGAAGCTAATACATAGCCTTTGATAATTTTTTACTCTCTGGTATGAAAAAATATTCCAGGCTCCTCTTGACCATATTATGACCCAGATCTGGAGTGTTTTCTTGGCCATTTTAGTAGATAGAACTAGGGGTAGGGAGAATAAAAATATTTGAAGATAAAATGAAGATAAAATTCTCATGAATGCATAAATGGTATTTCCAATTCAAATTCTGAGCGTCCTAATTCTCAAGGACCTAGAGAAAACAGAATATATTAAAGTAACTTGCTTTATCCTTTGTTATAAATACAACAGTCTCAGAATACCAATACTGTCACCACCAGTTATGATTATTAAAACAATTTAAAAACTGTTGCTTGTGTTATTCCTATTCTCTTACTTTTTATTTTTTAATGGTTATACTACATTTACATTGTCAGAACATAGAGCTATTACATATAGTAGGCCCCGTGCTTTTTAACTCTCATTTAGTCTAATTCTACAGGTAACTATATATTTAGTACTCAGTAACAGTTCTTAATGCTGCTGCTTCTGAAGTCATTTTGTTGTCCGAAGCACATTTTTTTTCAGAAAATTCATAGAGAAGCCTTCATGGGAACAATGTTCCTTGAGTCCTTGCATGTTGATACATTTGTCAGGGTCCTTTCTAATTTAAGGTAAGTTTTGCTGGAAATAAAATCTTTAGTTCACATTTTCCTTCGTTGAAGACCTTAAACATGGCACTCAATTTGCCTCTGGCATCAACCATGGCTGTCAAAAATCTGATGATAAAGTAATTTTCTTTCCCTTATCAAGCAACACGCTCTTTTTACAGAAGTGCCCAAAACATGTTTCATTGTCTTTAAAATCTAAAAATCTACTAGCATGTGTTCATTCCAGCACATTTTATGCTCTTTCAACATGTTGTTTCAAATATTTTTCTTTCCTTTTTACAATTCAGGCCAGTTTTCTTAAGTCTTACTATTTAGTTTCATTCTGTTTCCTTGTTTTGGTGTTCTTCTTCAAGAGTCCCATTATCTTTACATTGTATCTTCTTTGCCAATATGAAATACTGGTCATGTTTTCTCAAATCCTTCTCATCTTCATTCCTTTTTAGTATTTAAGAGGCTGTGACTTTTTTCAGAATAGCTAAAATCAAAAACACAAGAAACAACAGATGTTGGCGAGGATAGGGAGAAAGAGGAACCCTTTTGCACTGTTGGTAGAAATGAAAACTGGTACAGCCTCTCTGGAAAACAGTATGGAGGTTCCTCAAAAAGTCAAAAATACAACTACCCTATGATACAGGAGTTGCACTCCTGGGTATTTATTAAAAAAATACAAAAACCCTAATGCAAAGGGATGCATGCACCCCTGTGTTTGTTGCAGCATTATTTACAATAGCCAAACTATGGCGGCAGTCCAAGTGTCCGTTGATAGATGAATGGAAGAAGAAGATGTGGTATACTTACACAATGGAGTATTATTGAGCCATAAAAAAGAATGAAATCTTGTCATTTGCAACAACACGGATGGAGCTACAGGGTATAGTGCTAAGTGAAATAAGTTAGTCAGAGAAAGACAAATACCATATGATTTCACTCATATGTGGCATTTAAGAAACAAAACAAATGAGCAAAGAAAAAAAAGAGAGAGGGAGAAACCAAGAAGTAGACTCTTAACTATAGAGAACAAACTGATGGTTACCAGAGGGGAGGGGTGAGGGGGTGGGAGAAATAGGGGATGGATATTAAAGACTACACTTATCATGATGAAAGAAATAAAATAAAATATAAAGTAAAATAAGAAAAAAATGTTATGCCTTTTTACTTTCTATTTTGGTTAAGGTATTAGTTTGTATGTCTGCTTGCTTCTGTAGTCCTCATTTGATATTATTTTGATTTTTTTTCCTTCCGATTCCAATTCTTTCTTGAGTTTAGTCACCTCATTTCGGAGCTTATCTAATTTTGATATAAGACATTAAAAAAATTTTTTTTAATGTTTACTTTTGAGAGAGAGAGAGACAGAGACAGAGACAGAGCACAAGCAGGGGAGGGGCAGAGAGCAAGAGGGAGACACAGTATCCGAAGCAGGCTCCAGGCTCCGAGCTGTCCGCACAGAGCCCTACAGGGGGCTAGAACCCACGAACCGTGAGATCATGACCTGAGCCGAAGTCGGACACTGAACCGACTGAGCCACCCAGGTGCCCCAAGACATATTTTTAGTGTCTTATTTCATTTTGAAAAAACATATTCTATTTTTTATTTATTTTTTTTTTTTGGAGCAGACCTTTTTGGCATGACTTTATGATCTGTAGGGATATTATTCATTTTTTCCCATTTTTCTTATAACATTTTTACATAGATTTAAATATGGCACTTTTTGTTGCTTACTGTTATGTGAATTAAACTTTCTAGAACTGCTAGAAGGAGCCTGGATTTAAGGGAACTTCTCTAATTTCACAGAGCTTCCTCCCCCGTTCCTTTTGTGAAAAACAAACGAAATGAAATGAATCGAGGAAACGAACCGTTACAGCTCGCTCTCTCAGATCTCCTGGTTCTATTCCCCTCCACCGCTTTTGTTCTGGGGCTCCTCTTCCCACGTCTCTTTTGTCCTCTTTTGTTCTATTTTGAGTCCACTCCAGCAGCTTTTCCTCGGGGAGGACAGTGCCCAGGAAGGGAGCCTGGAGTGAGCCATTTCAAACGCTCAGGGGGCTGGCGTGCTTCAGGCCCCTACGTTTCTCCCCCAGTGAAATGCCCTTCTCGTACTGGCCTCCTGAGCCTTCCAGTGAATGACTAACTGTTGACTATTCTGGGGCTGTCCTGTCCTCAGGTCCCATTCCTTTCCTCTGCTGAGATGCCGATACCAGGCAGATCTTGAGGCTTTGAGCGATTGGTTTCTGTCCACTTCTTTTTTTTTTTTTAAGTTTATTTATTTTTGAGAGAGAGAGAGAGAGAGAGAGCAGGGGAGGTGCAGAGAGCACGAGGGAGACCCAGGATCCAAGGCGAGCTCTATGCTGACATCAGAGAACCTGATGCTTAGCCCACTGAGCCACCCAGGTGCCCCGGTTTCTGTCCACTTCTATTTTGGTGTTTGTGAGGATACCCCGTCACCTAGTTTTGAGCAAAATATTGGCCAAAGGTTTCTAGTTTTCATTCCAGTCTCTCCATCAGTTGTGACGTGGGGATTCAGAAAGGTCCCAGAACAATGCTGCCACCACCTTTCCAGAGCGCTCCTTCTGAAACACGTCAGATCATGCTACTTGTCAAAAGTGCTGAAACAACTTCCATTTCACGCCCAGGAAAAGCCGAAGTCTTTGCAATGGTGTAGGAGGCCCTGGAGGATCACAGCCCCTCTCCTCAGACCCTTTCTGGTGCTCCTCTCCTGTCTGCTCTCTCTGCTCTGGCTACACCTCCACTGGCTTCATGCTGCACCTTGAACATGTCACACCTCTTGCCATCATTTGCCTTTGCTCTAGCGGTTTCCTCTACCTCGATCACCCTTCCCTCAGATGGGAAATACATTAACCACTTCCTTCAAGTGTTTAAAATCTCTTTCTCGTCGACATCTGGTCTAACTACCTTGTCTGATGCGGCAACCTTCCCACTAGCACCACGGTCCCCTTTCCTTTGCTCTGTAGTTTGTTCTCTCCATAGTATTCAACATCTAACATCAAACAGTTCACTAATTTATTATGCTTACTGTGTATTACCTATCTTCCCCCTGCTAGAATATAAAATCCATGAAAGCAAGAATGTTGAAGTCTGGTTTGTTCTTTTCTGTGTATCAAGTGCCCAGAACAATGTCTGACAGACGTAGCCACTTAATAAATGCATGAATGAATAAATAAATGAGGCAGCCAGGGGTGCAGTTCGCTCAGAGCCAGCCACTGGGGAGCAACTTGGGTGCCAGGTCACCACCTCCACCACCCTCCTGCATCCAGAGGGGCCAGGGTCTGCAAGCCTGTGTGAATGAGTACTGAGCACAGCCAAGCAGAGTTTGCCCTTGAGCCTCATGGATTATCAGAAGGCCAGCGATGTCAGAAACATTCTTTCTAGGACTTCTGAGTTCAGCCCAAGCCACAAATAGCACCCCAGCCATGTGCCTTCTAGCATTTCAGCACATCTGCTCCCATCCCATTGGAAGAGCAGAGAAGCCTGGAGGGCAGAAAAAAAAAAGGGAGAGAGAGACAGAGAGAGAGAGAGAGAGAGAGAGAGAGAGACAACTCCAGTCCCTGGCAAAGGGGCTCACAAGTAGGGAAGAAGATGACAATGCGTGACAGTGTCCCTGTCCCCAGGCGCCAACCAGCCCCAGCTGTGCTGCGCTGTGCTGAAAGCCAGTAACCTGAGTCGGTTGCGTCCTTGCCCCTTTGGATGGAACTAGGGACTATTATTTATTTGGTGTTCTCAACTTAGTCTCAGGGAACAGACATCACATCGCCCATCTTCTAGCTCTTCCAGCATAAGTAACGTTAACTTAGGACTGACCCAAGCAAGCGTCAGGCTCAAGGGTCTTACTTTCTAAGCAAACCTAAGTAGGTCTCAGGCATGCAGTGCCCCCTCTCTCCTTCCCTTAGAAGAAGGAAGCCTAAGGTGGAGGCCATCTTAACAGGGAAATCCTGCCCCAAACAGTCTCTCTGAAACTCAAATTCGTCTTGGAAAATGCTCCCTGGGCTTAGATGACTGAAGGATCATTGCCCAATCAGGAGAATGCAAGCCTATTGCCAGGGCCAAGAAAACAGGTAAAAGGTCAAAAGTGAGGCCTTTTCCAGCCCAAGCTTAGGATCCTAGCTCTTTCCTTCAGTTCCTTTTTTATTCTGCTGGAAACTGCCAGCACAGCAGCCAAGATGAGCTCCCATACTCACATACTCACAGTATCACAGGGTGGATTGTGTCAGTCCCTCCCCTGTGCCTTCGCTGCTTTGTTTCCAGGGCAGTACGGCAGCTCTTGCAGCTCTCTCTTCTCTTCTTTCGTTCTCTCATTCCCAGTCAGTGGATGCATGGTTCTTAACCAGTAAAACTCAGTGGGCTCCACTGCCATCAGCTAAGAGTGAGGCATGAATCCTCAAATCACAAGAACCTGAAATTCACATCATCTTTCGAGTTTTCCAAGAGTTCCCCTTGAAGTTGGACCAAATATTCAGTGGCCCCTCCACCCCCACCAAGGTCCCCAACCCAGCAGAGAAAAACACTACTGTGCCCCAGCCTAGTACACATGATACCTCATTTATTCTATGTAAGCCCCTTAAGATAAATACTATCGTGCCCATTATATGCACGAGAACACTGAGTTCAATGGCTTATGCAAGGTCTTGCAACTTGGAAAAGGCCTCATCAATGTTTACTGCCTTATGAGGTTTTCCAGCTAGCCTGTACAGAGATGTGTTCTCTGTGTTTAAAGGTGTCACAGACAATCACCTCTGGGGTTCTGGAATGTTACGGAAATAGGACTTCCAAACAGGGAGACCGTGCATCTTGGTTTCCCCCAAGAGAGTTCTGATATCTCTGTGTATTATTAACAGGGCTCTCTTTTCAAGACTGTCTTACTTTGGACAGTAAGTTACATAGTCTTCCTATCCAAGATAGACCAGAAGCAAAGACGTAGGAAAACCAAACCAAACCAAACCAAACCAAACCAAACCAAAACACCTTGTTCACGAGGTCACTGAGCAGTCGGCATAGAAAGGCCTCATTAAGGCTTTAATATTCTCAGGGTCTGCCCCACCCCAACTTCTCTTGCTGGCTTTGCCTCAGATGTTCCCTTCCAAACTGCCCACACTTCTCCTTGCACAATGCTGGAGCTATGACCTAAGGACAGGAGGAAATGAGATCAGAATATGCCAGACGGTTCTCGGCACCCCAGATGTCCCTTCCAGTGGATCCCTGCATTACTGAAAACAAACTAAGCCTCTGTGCAGGCGACCCATGTCTTTCCAATCCTAACAGATAAAGGACTCTCCTGTGGAGGAGAAATCTGAGAGACCACCAAGGTTTTGAATGTCCTGTGAGAAAGGAAAATAAGAATGTCTTTGACCAAAGCTTTTAGTCCACATTGGAGCTTCCCCAGACTCCTTCCTCTATCCCAGAATGGAATGACCCAGTGGAGGCAACAGATAGATGTTCAGCAATCAAAGATCCAAATTTGTATTCTAGCTTGCCCACTTATGAGCTGGGTGACCTTGGGTCAGTTTGTCAACCTCTCTGAGCTTCAGCTTTCTAATTCATCTGAAAAATGGATATAAGAAGACCCACCATGCAATGCAATTGCAAAATTTCAGATGCAATTATGTGTAAAATGTCCAGCATAGAAGAGGCATTTATTCATAGTGATGATGATGTTGGGGATGAGGAGGACGAGGAATATGAAAGTCATCTGTCACTGAATGCAACATAGCAATGCCACTCTCTGGGCAGACAGGAAATATTCCAAAAGCATAAACTCCAAAAGGAATAACCAATAAATATTTGTCAAGCAGTCAGAAATTTTGAGAAGAGAGGGTTCAATTATTTAACCAAGTCAAACTAAACTGAGATTTATTTGGAAACTAATATGTACCAACTAAGATAATGAATACTGGGGATTACAGGGATTCCCATAAATGAGTTTATGCTCCCAGGGGCATACAGACAAATAGAGGGTCCAAGTTAAAGAGGGACATGTATTCCCACTTCACCATGATTTCAGGCAGAGGTTGTTTTTTTTTTTGTTTTGTTTTTTGTTTTTTAAATGTCTATTTGTTTTTAAGAGAGAGAGAGAGAAGTTTAAGCTGAGAAGGGGCAGACAGACAGAGACACCAGAATCGGAAGCAGGCTCCAGGCTCTGAGTTGTCAGCACAGAGCCCCATGCTGCCCTGAACTCACAAACCATGAGATTGTGACCTGAGCCGAAGTTGGGCACTTAACCGGCTGGGCCACCCAGATGCCCCTCAGGCAGAGTTTTAAAACACTGTCAGAGCAGAAAGGATCAAACAGGACATTTTGCTTAGCAGGGTGCAGGAACCTCACAAAAGGGTGGGCAAGGGAGCTGATCCTTCAAAGCTAGGCAGGATTTCTAGGCATCTGACAGCATGTTTACAGTCTAGGTTGGGAAAATTCAGTTCCATTCTTCCCTCTGCAAAGAAGACAAATTGTTTCTCAAAAAGGAGGATGAGGGGCGCCTGGGTGGCGCAGTCGGTTAAGCGTCCGACTTCAGCCAGGTCGCGATCTCGCGGTCCGTGGGTTCGTGCCCCGCGTCGGGCTCTGGGCTGATGGCTCAAAGCCTGGAGCCTGTTTCCGATTCTGTGTCTCCCTCTCTCTCTGCCCTTCCCCCGTTCATGCTCTGTCTCTCTCTGTCCCAAAAATAAATAAACGTTGAAAAAAAAAATTTTAAAAAAAAAAAAGGAGGATGAAGGAGACTCCTTCATACTCCTCTTTCTCATATGAAGTCAGTGGCCAAGTCTAAAATTGAATACACATTCTGAGAGCCCCCAAGACCTGAGACTGAAACAAAATTTTTGATGCAGAGATTAATCAAGACTTGGATACAAATTCATATCACATATAAAAAATGTTTCAACTTCACAGAGTTAACTTCGAGACATTTAGTGGAAAACAAGGCATTGAATCACAAACTAAATACACAGAATATGGCTTATCAGAGGTAAAAAGATAAACAATACTTGTGATATGTCACTGCTAAGAAATATTATCAATCAAGGTCACCATCTGGAAAGAGGAATTAAATTCATTCATTAGCCTTCTGCTTTAATTTCGATTCCCAAACCTTGTTTAAACTAGTAAGTTAGAACTTCTTGGTTAAATAAACAAGCAGTTGGCTCTGGCATAGCAAATGAAAACAAATCATAATTCAGTCTAATTGTTCTTCTTGGTTAGACATTAGCTGGTAGACCGTGAGGTGTTTCTATGTCTGCTACTCGAAATGGAGGACATATTGTTGCCATACTTACATTCTAGCCTTGAGAAGAACTCATGCTACTTTCACAGACATTATTTCATTTATCTTCACAAAAACCCTGAGAAATTAAAAACGAGCACAGTGGAGTGAGGAAGCAGGAATTACAGCCTGATACAGGCTGGGCACATCATGTGAAACAGGAATTAGGTTTGTTCTCCCTGGTTCTTGGAAGTAGAAAAGAACCAAAGTGTAACATTAAAGAGAGAGAGCACGTTAGACTCAACAGAAAGAATTTTCTAACACAGAAAATAGTCTAGGGGCGCCTGGGTGGCTCAGTTCGTTAAGTGTCTGACTCTTGGTTTTAGCTCAGGTCATGATCTCACGGTTCGTGGGTTCAAGCCCTGCATTGGGCCTTGTGCTGACAACGTGGACCCTGCTTGGGATTCTGTCTCTCCCCCTCTCCCTGATCCTCCCCTGCTTGCTTGTGCTATAAATAAATAAAAGAAAGAAAGAAAGAAAGAAAGAAAGAAAGAAAGAAAGAAAGAAAGAAAGAAAGAAAATAGGCTAAAGAGGCCTCAGGATACATCAAATTCCCTGTAATCTCCATACAAAATCTTGGTGGAGCATGCAATTTAACAAGAGATTATTGAGTTTAGACTGTGCTAGGTTTACAGGTAGACCTGAGTTGAAGATGGAAAAAAAACACGTTCTTGGATATGGGTATCTCTGCCAGGGAATGAGAGTCACCTGGCAGTATCTTTAAAGATTTAAAATGCCCACATCCTAAAACCCAGAAATTTCACTTTATAGTATTCACATGTGCAAAACAGTCATATGTATAAGGATAATCTTGCATCATTGTTTTGGAACAGCCTGAGTTGAAAACGACCTATGTGTCAATTAATAAGGGATTGGCTAGATAAACTACAGTATTATATATCCATATTAGGAAATACCACGAATTAGTTTGAAAAATAAAAGACAACTTGGGGAAGCTACATCTAATAAAAGAATAGGTTGCCAAGATATATGGTGTAGTTAAAAACAAACAAACAAAAGGCAGTTGAAGGACCATCCATATCATATGATATAAATGACATGTTTGAAAAAGCCCCATGTGGGGCACCTGGGTGGCTCAGTTGGTTAAGCGGCCGACTTCGGCTCAGGTCATGATCTCACAGTCTGTGAGTTCGAGCTCCGTGTCAGGCTCTGTGCTGACAGCTCAGAGCCTGGAGCCTGTTTCAGATTCTGTGTCTCCCTCTCTCTGACCCTCCCCGTTCATGCTCTGTCTCTCTCTGTCTCAAAAATAAATAAACGTTAAAAAAAAAAAAATTAAAAAAAAAAAGAAAAAGCCCCATGTTTTCCATGGTTACACATGCATACATGAAATGTGTAAGAAAAGGTCTGAAGGAAAAACAAAAAGTGATATCAGTATTCATTTCCAGGGATTAAGAAAAGGGATGGTGAAGAGATGGGATTGTCAAAGGGGCCTTTAGCCTTCTCTGGAGTATTTTTAATTTTTACAAAGCAAGTGAATTTATGGATCCCTTGTTTAGTTAAAACAGTTGCTTTCACACTTAAAAGCAGAGGAGAAGAGGAGAAGGCAGCTCCACAGGCTCACAATCTTTTAAATGATGCATTAAAATGTAATTCAATATGATCTGTGCAGCAATCAAATAATAATAGCTAACATTTGTTGAGCTCTTATTATGTACCATGGGCTGTCTGCTGAATAAGTCATCAGTCCTGATCTCAAACTCAGAATGAGGACCAATTGTTACCCCTGCTTTGGAGGTATAACTGAAGCTCTGAGTGACCTGACCAAGGCCGTAATGCTAGCGAGTACAGAACAGGGGTTTCAACACATGTGTTTCTGACTCCACAGAGTCTAGACTCCTAGCCTCCATGCTGTCTTGCCCAGGTGTAGAGAGGCCATAGATGATCTAGGGCAGTAGAGCTGGAGATGTTTGTGAACTTGAACGGGGGTCCTCAGAGGGAGAGTACAGTCATGGTGGGCAGGGCTCCCATCACAGATAACCACTTCCCCTTTCTTTTTCACGAAGAGAACCTTGACCCGGTGCTAGGGGTCAACACTCATTGAAAACTCTCACAGCCACCTTTGCACAGAGGGGCAGACTTGGTGCCCGCGGGTGAGATGTAGGCAGAGTTTGTTTGCAGGAAGACCTAGTCAAGGGGCCAGTGCAGGTGATACGTGCCACTTTGGCCTTTTGTCCATCACCCGTTTCTGCCTTCCTGATATTTTCTCTCCAGAAATATTTCTGGAGATGCAAAAGCCATCTAAAAGGAGTTTGCTACGTTAATTATATCCTGGAGCTGCTGAGTAGCCCAGCGAGCTACCTCTGACTTGTGTGGGAAAAAGAAACCTCTTTTTGGTTAAGTCCACAGTCAGGTTCCATGCTGACACATGTAGTCTAACGAACACATGGGGGTCTACACAGGCTCCTTGTGGGGAAAGAGCAGGATGCCTAAAAGGCCTTAGCCTCACCTGGTTTTGAAAATGTTAAAGATTTGCTCCTGCCGCTGGCGTCCCAGTTCCCTTGGGACCACCAGGCACCGGGCATGTGGCAGCCACAGCGGGCCAGCAGACAGAGCCACAACCCACAAACACACAGGGAAATGTGGAACGGAGCCAGAGGCTCCACGGCGCTTCAGCTCCTCCTCAGCAAAAACCCAGGGCGGAAGGTCAGTCTGCTCCTGTTGCGTATCTGCAACTTGACTCCTCCTTCAGGGCTATAGATCCCAGTCCGCTTATAGCAGCAGCAAGCGCCGCAGGGGGAAGGGCGGGGCTTTGGCAGCTGTTTGTTTTGAACCTGCCTGGGCAGCTCCCTGAACATTTGTTTCAAAAGCAGGCAAGGGAGGGGGACATTTCTGGGGTTGGAAAAAGGAGCTGAGGAGCAGCGAAAAGAAGAAAGGCACGCGCTCTCCGCTCTCTGAGTGAAGTAAGGAGATCTAAGTCTCCAGAGGTTCTGTTCCCCAAGTCAGTTCCCTGAGCCTGCCCACCCCAAGGGCTGGGCTCTCGTCCAAGGCTCGGCTCCAGCAGACTTAGAGGCTGTTTGAAAGTTAAAAGATGGGAAAAGAGCAGAAGAAGAGACAGGAGTGTCAGTCACCAACACTAAAGGGGAGGAGCATTTTGAGAAAGAGTCAGCTGGGTGGTGCTCCTTAGGGAGACCAGGGAGGGTGGGGATGTGGCCAAGTTGGCCTGCAAAGTCGGTGGCTGGGGTTGACCATCCTTCCTTAAGGTCTGCCAGCAAAGGAACAAATATGGCAGTAGCTTACCAACATGGTGGAAAGGAGGAAGGAAGCCCTGTCTAGGCAAAATAAGTAGCTGGTAGGACTTGAAGGGGCCAAGTGAGAGGGAATTTTAGATTGGGGTAAACTGCAGCCATGCCCCCTCTGCCACTCGCCTCCCATGGTGCTTGCCCTCCCTTGTTGGTTGTTAGTGTCCTTCAGTCTTTTTTGCTTTCAGGACCTCCCGGAGAATTTGAACTTCAGCTAGCAGATCTTAAAACTTTTCTAAGGTCGGAAGACATAAAGTTATCACTAGATGCTGAGTGATAAGGGCACTGTGATCATTGAAATGACGTTTTATTTAAATGACATTTTATGTAAATGATCATTTAAATCATTTAAATGACTCTCAATGGAACCTGCCCTTGATAGAAACTTGGGAGTATTTTCCAGTGACTAAAAAGAGGTCAGAAGCTTGGAACTTGAAAGTTGGAAAGGAATCTGGATCGCCGAATTCAACCCTCTTACGTTATTAATGTCACCCCAGCTAGTTTGGGGATTATAAAGCAAATACAGAGCACATATACCAGTAACTCCTCACTTGTACATCCATTCATTCGTTGAAGTTTCACGTCAACCCTAGACATAGATAGTCTGACAGGCAAAGTCATTCACCTGAGGTCACACACAGTAAGGGACAGAGCTGGGATTTGAAGTCACATAATCTGGCTCCAGGGCGTCTGTGCTCTTAACCACTTCTTTCTATTCCCTTGGGTTTCTCAGCAGCATTTTCTCCATTGTGCCTCAGTCCTGCCCTCCCAGTCCCCTACCCCCCACCTCCTTTCAATGTCAACAGAAGTCTTCACCTTGTTCCCAGCCTCTGATGGAGGCAGGCAAGAAGGATGGTTTTCTCTGTGTGAAAACAATGGTAAAGGAAGAATAAAAGGGACCATGGCGGCCAGGAAGGGGCTGAGGCCCAAGCCGAAGAGGATCAGGCCCTACTGCCCCTCCTGAGTATAAGGGGTGAACTGGCCTTAGTATGGAGGTGGCAGCTGTAGCATAGAGCCTAGAGACTTGGTCAGGTGGGGAAGATGCCCCCCCCCCCAGGAAGTGGTATGCAAAATCCTGATCATATGCATTTTTAAACATCCCTCCCCTTCTGATACAAAAGCTGATCTAGAATGAACCAAACTGTTGGGGTTGCTCTCTCCCAAGTCTCCTGGCACTCCAGGAAACTCAGCCGTGATACAGAGACAAGAGCAGTGGGGATGGAGTTAGGAAACTAGAGTTCAAACCCTGACTGCCTCTTAACTAGCTGTGTGGCCTGGAAGCAAATCACATTGCTTTCTGGAGCCTCAGCTTCTTTCTGTCTCCTGTAAGAATATCCTTCCTCTCCCATAGCTGTGAGAATCAGATGAAGTCTAACTGCAAGTGAGGGCTCACCTAGCTCAAGCTTGGCAGGTAGCCTTTGCAGACTGCTGAATGTGGGGGGACTTGCAGCCCTAGTCTCAGGGAAGACCCCAGCGCGGCAGGACTCAAGGATGGAGGGTCTGTGGCAGAATCTGGTAGAAATAGAGCCTTGGGCTATTTGATTTAAAGCTGGATTTGCATAGCAAGCAGAGGGTTGTTTTTTGAAGTGAATTTTAGTTCAAAATTCTGTTTTGTCCTAACATAAACCTCCCTATTAGGACATGAATGGTAAATGTTTTCATTGTAAAGTAATGCATTTTCATGATTCCACACTTCCAAAGTCTAGGAAAATCTACCTTTTGTTCCACCATTTAATTTTAACATCGAATATATTTTTTCCAGGTTTATCAAAGCATGTTTTTCTTCATTTTGACTTTGGTAAGATGTTGATAAAAACGATCTAATTGGATTTTGTTTGCTCCAGGGCCAAAACTATAAATGCGAATAGAGAGAGAGAGAGGAGTGAGCAGAGACCAAGACAGGGAGAGAGAGGGAGGAGGAAGACAGAGAAGAGAGAGGGGTATTTATTTTAAGGAATTGGTTCACACTGTTGTGGAGGCTTGGGGAGTTCAAAATCTGGTAGGGTGAGCTTGCAGGCTGGAGATCCAGAGTCAGTTCCAGTCAAAGCAGAATTCCATCTTGCTCAGAAAAAGTCAGCCTTTGTTCCATTAAAGGCCATTAACAGATTGGATGAGGCCAACCCACATTTTTTTAAATGTTGATTTATTTATTTTGAGACAGAGAAAGAGTGCACATGCATGCGGGGGGAGGGGACAGAGAGGGGAGGGGTAGAGACAGAGAAAGAGCATCTCAAGCAGGTTCCACACTGTCAGCCCAGAGCCTAATGTGGCTCTATCTCATGATCTCCCAGGTGCCCCATGAGCCTCTAAAGGCCAACCCTTATTTTTAAGCTTCACTCAAAGTCAAGCAATTTAAATGTTAAGCTCATTCAAAAATACCTTCACAGAAAACATCCAAAATAATGTTTGACCAAATATCTGGGCACCATGGCTCAGCCTCACTGATACATAAAATTAACATTTTGTAAAATAAAGGCTTTTTATAAATAAAAGTGAGAAGGATCAAATGAACCTCTCTATAAGTTGCTTCTCATACCATAATGGTCTTTGTGCCAAGCTTTGCGGAAACCATGTCAGGTGTTCAGCCTTGAGCAATTTCAGCTTAATTCCAGGAGTTTTCTAGTAGGTGATGCTGGTGGTGGTGGTGTGAGTGGAATGGGTTTACGCTCTTGGAGTGAGCAAGCACACTGCTTTTGTTTAGGTTGTATGATGGGCACGGGAGCAAGTGTGGTGGGGGTGGTTAAATCACATGAATTCCCTTGGTGGGGTCACCTGGCTTGAAGGAACCGGGAGGGACAATGACATCCTGACATGCCTCTTAAGGAAATAATGAAATGTTCTTGTCTGTTTCTCTAGATCATGGCCTCTGTCCTCCAGAAAGTCTGCCAGCCCAACCCTGCGGCTTTGACAAATCTCCATCATCCTCAGGAAAGGGCTTAAGGCAGCCAAGGCAACAGTGGAGAAAGGAAATTAAAACTCTGGCAACAGTGGAGAAAGACTTCAGGCCTAGGAGGGGATGGGAGCTGGAGCCATGAGCTCTGCTATTTCTATCTTCTCAGAGATTACCAGTCTGGCTGGCAGGCATCTCTATCAAGAGAAATTTGGAGAGCATGAGTGCCAGTAGGTCATATGGGTTTGAGGAAGGTACAGCCCCACCCCTGCCCCACCTCCCAACACATCCCCAGCTACCTCCGTCATCAGCAACCTTAGTCATCTCCAGCCTAAGATAGAGATGTCCTGGAGCCTTAACAGTAAAGGTCAGTTGATTTAAATAGCTATGGCATCTACAGCAACTTTCCTGGCCTAAGAAAGGAAACCCAAGCCACGCGAGATGATTTGCCGATGGCTCTACCTATGACAGGGGGACAGAAGGCGGGCCTGACAAGAATTTGTTAGACATTTATTGTGATCCCTACTATCGTGCTCTGGCACGTCCACATAGTGGCCTTGCTTAATCCCGAGGGCTGTACATCATTATAATCATGTTATGGGTGACGAAAATTCTCAGTACGATTAAGTGACTTGCCCAAAGATAACAGGATTAGACATCTCTCCTTTGCTAACCAAGTGTTGTAGACTTAATACCATGGTGCTAAAAAGTGTAGACCTTTTCTCAAAAGATCATAAATGCATAAGTTTTTTTAACTCAAAACTGTGGGGAAAAACAACCACAAACAATTCTTACCTAGCCCTGTCTCTAGTTAAGTCACTACCATCAGTATTTGTAAAGTTTTCCAGGAATAGTCTATGAATATAAGTGTATAAGTTTGTGTGTCCATGCATGTGTATGTTACATGCACAGACACACACACACAAATCGTAGAATACAGTATACTCTTTTGCACCTTGCTTTTTCACTTAATATAGCTCCAATTTCCCTATCAGTACAAATAGACTTTCTTCATTCTTGTAAACAACTGCATAATATATACACGGATGAGCCATATTTATCTAACCAATTAGTTTTAATAGTTTGCTAATATAAACAATGTGGTAATGATCTTTCCTGCACACATCTTTTTTTTTTTAATTTTTTTTTAATGTTTATTTTTTGAGAGAGAGAGAGAGAGAGAGAGAGAGAGAGAGAGAGTCAGCGGGGGAGGGGCAGAGAGAGAGGGAGACACAGAATCTGAAGCAGGCTCCAGGCTCTGAGCTGTCCACACAGAGCCCTACACGGGGCTCGAACCCACAAACCGTGAGATCATGACCTGAGCCGAAGTCGGACGCTTAACCGACTGAGCCACCCAGGCGCCCCCTGCACACATCTTTATGCACATATGCAAGCATATACATTTCTAGGAAGACAATGTTGGGTGTCAAAAGGATATGTGCATTGGTGAGGTGCCTGGGTAGCTCAGGTGGTTAAGCGACTTTGGCTCAGGTCACGATCTCAGCTTCATGAGTTCCAGCTCCGCATTGGGCTCTGTGCTGACAGCTCAGAGCCTGGAGCCTGTTTCTGATTCTGTGTCTCCTTCTCTCTCTGCCCCTCCCCTGCTCAAGCTGTGTGTGTGTTTCTCTCAAAAATAAATACACATTAAAAAAAATTTTTTTTAAACGATATGTACACTAGAAATAATGATTTAAATTGCCAAACCATCCTCCCAAAAGGATGTCCCAATTCACGCTTCCACTAGCAATGTCTGAGAGACTGCCAGTGATTCCAACCTTCCAGAAAGGTCCAGAATCTGTATCTAACAGAAACAGTGCCCAGACCCAGGACTTCTGGTTTTAAGTCTAGCATTTATTTTTCCTTTTATGTAAAAATCACCTTCCGCATGGACAAGGTATAAAAGACACAGAGAAAGGCAGAATTTAGATGCAATAGAAGCATTACTGTCTCTACCTAGCTTAGCTCCTACAAGTAAAGAAAGCAAACCAACCTTCTGAACAAATCACTGAACAACTTAGGCTCCAATGACCAGCCCCATTTCTGAGCCGCATAGTCCAGAGCTGGCATGGAGCTACTGAAAAATGTTACCTTGTCTCTTCTGGATCTCCTGGGCTTGTATAGATAGCTGGGAGTGTTTCACTATATGGATCCAGGAAGCTTTTCCTTCCTTCCCTAAAGTCCGTTCTCTGAGGGCGATGTCCATTCTCCCCGTGTTCATTCTACTAGTTTGCATGATGAAGTTGCCCACAGCATTTCCTTGATTCAGACCATAAAAACAGGGCATTTTTATGAAGACATCTTAAATAATCCTTAAATGAGTTTACTTGGGATGCAATTATATGAAAGTGAGCATCTTTAGAAATACCATGCCCAGTATGTAGTAGCAGGAAGAACTCTGCTTGGCACTTTATGGATGCCATCTCATTAATCCTAATAACAACCTTGCAAGGCTATGTTAATCCCATTTTACTGATGAGAAAAGTAAGGCACAGAGAGAGAAAGTAAACCACAATATCACAAAACAGGTAAATAACAGGACCAAAAACTAATCTCCTCTGGAGATTCTAAAGTAGTTAACTCTAGGGCGAGGTCCCAGATTCTGAAAGTTTACAATACGCCCCTATGACCACCGTTGTGAAAAGAAGATGGTGCTAGCCGCCTAGAACTCTTGGTTAGTTTGGAATTTTGGAAGACCATCTTTTATACGGGTGCAAAGTTTGAGGAAAAGGTGGCATGGAAGCGAGAAGTGAGTTATAACTTAGACTAATGTCTCCCTGAGGATTAAAAAGAAACAACATACAAATAAGTCCTTTGCCTTTGGAAAAGCAACATTGGTATGGTCAAAGAACACACTCGCTGTTTAGCAATCGCTCCTTCCAGAAAAGCATTTCTCTGAGGGACCTCAGGCACATCACACTTAGTTCCCTCCCACGTTCCTTTCTTCACTAGAACCTCCTCTCCACCTGCCTTTTAGGGATAGCCTAAAGATGCAAGACGCTGCCTGCTAGGGCAACTGCCTGCTAATACTTAGATGTGAGGAACCAAGTTGATGATGAGAATCACAGTGGAAAATTCCTTCATTCACCTGGTCAGTTTAGCTCCTATGCTCAGTTCTTTAAGAAGACAACAGAGTCGCCATTGTCAGGCTTTCTTGTCAGACTTACTCCCTTCAGGATCTTCCTCTGTCATCTCCTCTCTCCATCGCAGCATCAAATTGCTTCCCAATCAGTGTTAATTAAAAATATAAATTGGGAGGGGCGCCTGGGTGGCTCAGTCGGTTAAGCGGCCGACGTCGGTTAAGTGATCTCGCGGTCGGTGAGTTTGAGCCCTGCATCAGGCTCTGTGCTGACAGCTCAGAGCCTGGAGCCTGTTTCAGATTCTGTGTCTCCCTCTCTCTGACCCTCCCCCGTTCATGCTCTGTCTCTCTCTGTCTCAAAAATAAAGGTTAAAAAAAATTTTTTTTTCCTAAATATAAATTGGGAGATTGCACTTTGTTGTTTGTGTGTTTGGGGAGATTGCACTTTGTAAGGGAGGAGACCGAAGGCATCAAGAAGTCAAACAACTTACCGCATCAGAGATGTTCTCCTGTGAGACAAGAAGGCAGATGAGCAGCCACCAAGAACACAGGTTCCAAAATAAAACTGTGGCCATGTCACACAAAAAAGGTAAAACACAGAGTAAGGGGTCTGTTACTCTTTATCTCTTGTATGAGAAATGTACCTTGATGCCACATCGTACAAATTACAAAGCACTTTCTGGCTGACTCTGTGCTCACAGCAATAGAATGGTGTACACAGGCCGGTGGTCATTGCCGTGTTAAAGATGAGCAAACAGGGGGCTCCTGGGTGGCTCACTCGGCTTAGTGTCCCATCTGCTCAGGTCACGATCTCACAATTCGTGGGTTCGAGCCCCATGTCAAGCTCTGTGCTGACAGCTCAGAGCCTGGAGCCTGCTTTAGATTCTGTGTCTCCCTCTCTCTCTGGCCCTCCCCGGCTTGCCCTCTATCTCTCAAAAACAAACAAACAAACAACCATAAAAAGAAAGAGAGAAAGAAAGAAAGAAAGAAAGAAAGAAAGAAAGAAAGAAAGAAAATGAGCAAACATACTGAGCCCCAGGAAACCATGGAATTAGACGACCTGGAATCAGGTCCTGACCTGGCTTCTTACTAGTGGCCCTTGGTAAATCACTTCATCTTTAAGGACCTCAGCCCTTTTCTCTGTAAAATGGGACTAATAATAGTAATGCCACTGCAAAGGGTTGTTGAACGCTGAAATGAGTCAACATTACCTGACGTGCAGTAATTACCAAGGCAGAGGGCAGAAAATCTTTATAGATAAAGTCTTTTACGATATAGAATCTTTTAGCATTTATAATTTTTTAAAGCAGATACTCAAAAGGTAGAAGAGGAATACAGATGAGTAGGTTGGGTCCATAAAACTCATCTATTCATTGAGAAAGATTTGTTGAGTGTTTTCCCAGAAATTGGATAGACTTTAGGAGCAGGTGCCAAAGACAGGGTAGAGGGCTCTGAATTTATTTGAAGTGACATTTTGTGGGTGTGAATTCAGAACCCTCTACCCTATCTTTGGCACCTGCTCCTACTGTCTATCCAAGTTCCTGGAAGCGGGCTATTACTTTCTGAACCAGAGCAAAGGAAAAACGCCTAGGTCTCCAGGCCCCTTTGGAACTTCTCTCACCAAACCTCTGACTCATGTGCTAAGCATGGTATGGTGATGGAAGCTGAGTGAATGGTGACAGTGTCATGCCTGTTCGTTTTCCTGCAAGAACACTCAGTGTTGCACCATGCCAGGCTGCATATACAGCCTCCAACAGAGACACCAATGGGCCCCAGGGTGACACTTGCAGGCAGCTGGCACTCAGCAAGATCCTCCGCAGATAGTGAACCCAAGGAGGCCTCTTGCACAGCTAAAATGGGGGTGGGGGAGGGGAGAACTTTTCAGGTAGTATATTCTGTCACTGGAGACCAAGAACATATGAATAAGCAGTAAACATTAAATGGCCTCGCTCTGTCTCCCCTGCCCATTTGTTCTCTCTCTCTCTTCTCTTTCTCTCTTCTTGCTCTTTCCTCATTCTGTCTCCATTTTTCTTCTTCTCCCCTTCTGTTGTGACCTCTAAGTTGGCTCGGTGTCACTGTTCCAGATCTTACATAATATGGCTTATGAAAGCAAATAACCCTGCCGTCTGCCGTGCCAGGCTGGGTGAAGCCCAGAGTGAAAGGAAAACACCTGGTGCTCCTGGACTTTCTTGGACCGTTTGCCAGGAGGATGGGCAGCAGAGGGCTCACGGGCCCCGAGTCCAGCGGACAACTGAGTCTCTCCCAGGATGAACTCAGTCAGGTCTTGGAGTTTCCCAATCTGTTAAAAGGCAGAGAAAGAACATGCCAGAGACGAGGGAGGGTGGGGGCAGAATGGGTGTTGGTAGAGAGAGACCTGACTGTTAAATTACGGGACGACTAAGACAAGAGCCTTCCACCTCTGTGACGCCTCTGGAATTCTTAGTCAGCATCTCTCCCGAAAACTGCCCAGTTCACATCAGTGTAGTGGCCCCTGGAAGTGGTTCTTGGCTTTTCAACAGCTCTGTAGACAAAGGGGCAGGGCCGTACTGATATTTTGAAGCTTCCCGAAGTGACTTACGTTAGCTTTGTCCCCTAGGAGATGTCCCTGGCTCCCACATCCTGATTATTGAGAAGAAAATGTAATCCGGCCCCTCAGGCTCCCTGCCGGAATGCTAAGGCAAGAATATAGAAGTCTTTTGGGGTATCTGAATTTATATTCTTTCTGCTGAGGATTTACATTTCTTCCTTAAGTATCAGAAGAAGGGAAGCCTGTGAATTTTTTTGTTTGTTTGTTTGTCTTTTAAGATTTGAGAAAGATTAGCCTGGAGTCAAGAGGGAATGGATCACATTGTATGTATATATCTTCTCCTAACACTTTAATCCAGGTCAAATGTGGTTACAAAGACTCTCAAGGTCATCTTTGATGGGAAGAAGACTTTGTACCAGAGAAGCCCGCAGGCATGGGCTCCAAAGTCAATGTCAGTGCAGAGGTTGCAAGTGGTTTTGGAAGGCCTATAGGAGTCCAGTCTAGCCATTACTTTATATGCATAAACACACACTTAGGGCCATTTTTGGTCCCTGCAGACATGGTGTCTTTCTTCCTGCTCCAGGCTCCCTCAATGGCTCCCAGAGGACCCTCCTACTGTTTGGGAGGGAGAAAGGGAGAGAAGTAATCACCATTATCCCTCACTTCCAATGAAGTACAGAAATTATACTGGAAATCCTTAATTCTACCCTCTGACAAACAAGAGGGTGTAATTAGAACTAGAGTCAAAGGAAGGAAACCCGAAACCTTAAATAAAAGACCTTCTCCCTAGGATAATATTTTAATCTTTACTATTGTCTCAGGGTGAAAGCTGCCCATTGTGGTGAATTTTAAAGTTTACCCACAAATTCTTTTATACTCTTCTCCAAAAGAGGTGTAGCTTTTCTTTCCTTTAGGTGTGGACTGAATTTAGTAACTCACTTCTAGCATCCAGAGTATGGCAAAAGTGATGGGCTATCACTTCTAAGAATAGGTTATAAAAAGACTGTGGTTTCTATATTCTCTCTCTCTCTCTCTCTCTCTCTGTGTATGTGTGTGTCTCTCTCTCTACCTCTCTCTGATTTTCTTCCTTGGTTCACTCACTCTGGGGGAAGACCTGTCATGAGCAGCACTATGGAGAGGTCCATGTGGCAAAGAACTGAAGCCTCCTGCCAACAGTCATGTGGATAAGCTTGGAAACAGACCCTTCAGTTCTAATAAAATCTTCATGGGCTGCAGTCCTGACAGTTTGCAACCTCCAAAGAAACTCTGAGGCAGAACCACCCAGCTAAGTCACTCCCAGATTCCTGGCCCTAGGAAACTGAATGAAATCACAGATATTTGCTGTTTCAAAGCTGCCTTTTGGGGTAATTTGTTATGCAACAATAATCGATAATACACTTACGATGCTTTCAAATGGTATATATCCCTGAGGGATGGAGAGCACTGGGCCGAGCCACCTAAGGATGATTGTTACCCAGCTTCAGGATGCCTGTACATGAAGCTGGATCTTCAAACAGGGACATGATGCTCTCTAACCCGGAAGAAATAAGTTTTAAATCACTTATGGTTAAATATCCCTATTACTGCTCATACTAAAATGTCATCTCATAATTTTCCCCCCAAAGAAATGCTGTATTAAAATATGGCTTGCTCATTTCTTTCACACTTCTCTAACATATCTGACTTTCTGAATTCAGCTGAGAATCCTGATGAGAAATAAGTAATCATAAATTGGAAGAGCACTCTTCTCCTCCGAGAATGCAAATTTAAGACTGAACTGCTTCGTTTCTGTTCTGGACATGATAGTTCGCAGCATAGAATTCTAAATCTGGAAGGAATTTCATCCCCTACCAAGGGAAGAAAAGAGCCTGAAGACTCAGCTGCTAGCAGGATATAGCAGTTGGGATGGATGATCACTCCAAAAGGCCCTGCATTTGGGGTCAGAGAGAAGATATATCTGGAGCAGGTAATTTGGGATTAACTGCAGGAGTGGGGCAGCTCACATACAAACCATTAACACCTAAGATTAATGCACGTGAATAAACTGCCCTGCCACCCCCTCCAGGCTTTTATCCATTTCCTTTAGCCAGTGTTACTGGTAGTGACTTTTCTCTAACAACCTAATTCAACAAACATTTACTGAAGGCTTACTTGGCTAAGTGCCTTAAGTGGGCTAGGTCATAATGTATAAAAATGTATACAAAAATGTTCGAGGTTGGCGGTTCTGGATCCTCAAGCCCACCTAGGAAAGAGTCTGGTGGTAGGTTCTTTGGGGAGGAGAATTCCAGTACCTTCATTTTATGACCTCTTCTAAAGGAAGGCCCAGGGAAGTGGATTCTCCTACTCTCCTGTCTCTCTGAACTTCCATCCTAATGAATCACAGATTCCTTCCCAGACACAAGTGTTTACTTCTTCCCAACAAAAACCAAAAATCAAAAACCAATCCTCTTTCCCTCCTACCAATATAATACTGTACTTCTTTATGTATAACATTATTTGAGGAGAGTTATCAAAACAGCTTGTAAAATTGTTTGAGGAGAAGCTAGTACACACAGTGACAGGACCAGAAGTCCCATATGGCTTGTCATGTCCCATGACATTCTTTTAGCTTAAGAAGAGGAGGGCCTAAGAAGATGAAGAGAATGTCCGTTCATTTGACCCCCTAGCCATGTGCTTGCACCAAAATACCAAAAATAGTGCCTATTTGGTGCCCATTTTATTAACTTTTGGAGGTATGTGAATGCCTCTTCCTTTCAATGTCAATATAATAGCAGTATAATAGTTACAAGGGAAAAGTTTTTCTGAACTTGTATTGAAAGGCAAATGCAGAAAAGCTTCCAGGCAGAGTTCAGATTAGTGAGTGTCCTGAGGGACACCAAAGGGCCCTGTAGTGGAGGAATTGAGCAAACTGAGACCCGTTGCAATCTCAAAACAATGCAAGTAACTCAATCTGAAATCCATGAGAAGGTGGACAATTTGCTGAGGTCCTAGGCCTCCAGACAACAAGTCATTAAATGACCACAAGAACCGTGCAAACACTTCTCTGGTAAAATGGGACTAGGCACCAGCTCCTGACATCAGAGGGCTCCGGGCAGTGAAGCATAGACAAATACTTCTAAGCTGACAGTACCTGAAAACCTCCTTGCCATAAAGCTGAGGGGAGGGTGTTATTAGAAAGAGCTGGCTGCAGAACCATGCTCTGAGACTTACAGTTTCTATGTCCTGCCTTCCCACTGCTAGTGACTGCGTATCAGCCCCATGAATCCTATTGAGTGTGTACTGCTTCTCGAAGAGATATTCATAAGTTCCTGTCTCCTTTATGAAAGGTTGTGTCTTGGGAAAAAGTTCATGTAAGACACCTGTATTGTATATCTGATGTGTACATATATGCACGTCCAAATATGGTGTATGCCTATACTGTGCCTATGTGAATGTGAGTACATCTGCATGTTGTAAAACCAAGTATGACATTTTTTAAAATGAGTGGTTGGTGGTTGAGCTAAAGGCTATAAAATGGCAGGGCTCGAATCAGCTCAAATTTGTTTACAGTTGCAATTTACCTGAAGCCTTTGGAATTACATAATGAATTGCCACTTTATATTAGTTATAACTCATAAAGCAACACAAGGCTCTTGGCAGCCTGACTCCAGCCGGATTAACCAAGTCACCAGTCATTAAGCTCAGGAAAACAGAATTTAACTTCAGTGCCATGGCCAGGGTTAAAATACAGCCGAACCACCAAAGACCTCATGGGTTTGACATCACCAATAGAGTTAAAAGGCTTAGGACTCACAAAACTGATACTTAAAAATAATTCATTAAGCAAGTATTGCAGGCACCGTGACAGGTCTGAGACATAGTGCTGAGAGAGAAAACCAGGATCCCTGCCTTCCTGAAGCTTATAATCATAAAGTCCTATTGAACAATGGGCTTTCTTTAGGATAGCAAGTTTCTTTCCAGACTTGATTTTATTGGTGTTAAGGGCCAAGCAGTAGTTGGAATTATGAGTGAACTCTTTGGTGAGATATTTGAAGCCTTGGTGCCACAGGTGTATTCTGGAACTTCTTTTCTCTCCTCGTGTGTGATTCCACCCAGGAGCACAGATCTGGCTTGTTAAATGGTGCCAACGTGACCATCCAAGGAACTCCTTGTGATACTCCATTTGCTCCCAGACATTCTTCTGTTAGCTTATGCAGTCATTTACCACCTACCCAGTAACTGGCAGGATGGAATTAAGGAAACGCGTTTAAAATGGAGAACGCCTTTTGTGAACACTGGCCTCTGTCCCTTTAAGACTGAAGGCTTGGCTGCCATTCTGTTTAATCTATCACTGATAACTTATCATGTAACCCAGTGTCTGTTAAATGAGCTATAAAAAAACACCTTAGAAATACAAGGGGATTGCACTGTGACCTGTAGGTCAAAGCTAATTCTAGGTGAGAGGGTAGAGAAGGAAATAAACTTGTTTCCACCTAAGTTCTTGATCATATTAACTTCAAATTCCTTTTCATGTAATCTTTGCTGGGGAATTGCACTCAAGCCATTGCCTCAATCTAGTGCTTGTGTTAAATATAACACACACACCCCCCCGCCCTCCCCCCCCCCCCCACCCTGAAACCCTCCTGAACCGCAAGGGGTGCTGCAGTGAAAGGAAGCCAATTTCAGCTGGGAAGAGGGAAGTAGAGCTCCAATGGAAAGAACACCCCACAGTTTATCAGCAAAACCAGGAAAATGCTGACAGAGGACACTCTTAATAATCATGCTGAAATAACCAGTACAAACTAAGACCATACTCAGCAAGCCGGTAAGACCATCCTACTTTGAAAACTATGTCAGGAGCCAACCTTCCTAGAAAAAAAAAAAAAAGTATCTAGGATTGCCTAAAACTAGAGCAAAATATACACTTGCCCAAAGAAAACGGTCATCTCTAAGTTTGCTGGGATTGGCCCCAAGTACCTCCAAACTCAGAGGACATTACCTTTTTTTCTTTTTCTTTTTTTAATTTTTTTTTTTTCAACGTTTATTTATTTTTGGGACAGAGAGAGATAGAGCATGAACGGGGGAGGGGCAGAGAGAGAGGGAGACACAGAATCGGAAACAGGCTCCAGGCTTTGAGCCATCAGCCCAGAGCCTGATGCGGGGCTCGAACTCACGGACCGCAAGATCGTGACCTGGCTGAGGTCGGACGCTTAACCGACTGTGCCACCCAGGCGCCCCTTTTTTTAATGTTTTATTTTTGAGAGCGAGAGTGAAGACAGCGAGAGAGTGAGAGTGAGAAGGGGAGGGGCAGAGAGAGGGAGACAGAATCTGAAGCAGGCTCCAGGCTCTGAGATGTCAGCACACAGCCCGACACGGGGCTCAAACTCACTGACCGCAAGATCATGACCTGAGCTGAAGTCAGATGCTTCACCAACTGAGCCACCCGGGTGCCCTGAGGACATTACCTTTAAAAGACAGTAATTATTGCCCATAATACCTGGCACATCAGGTTAAAGTGTTAGATGAATATTTTTTTTTTTTTGCTAGAGGTACATACACAGCACTATGGAAAAGGGTGCTCCTACCTACTATGGTGTGGAAATGAACTAAGGGAAGAATGAACCAGGACTAGGTGGGAGAACTAACTTCTAGGTCAAGGGATCAAGGACAAGGGCACGGAGGTGTCACGTGGGCACTTGGGGTTTTTAGGGGAAACCTAAACCGCTCACTGGGCTAGTGCAAAGTAAGGCAGGTCCAAGGCATATCTGGGTTGGCGGGGAGCACGGCCAGTCTTGGGAGGCTTCAACCAAGGTAGCCACAGGGTCAGTACCTGCTCTTTAGAGGAAGGGATAGTGAGAACCCTTGATAACACCTTAATGACTTCAGGTTGCTATAAAATTAAGCCAGAGGGGCGCTTAAAACAATGTTGTACCATTGTAAGTCAAAGCCAAGCTCTTGAGCACAGGGAGGGGAGGGTTAGGTTTTATATTCCACTGCCAAACTCTAGGGCTGGGATATGCCTTAATCCTGAGGTTCCAAATACCCAAAGTACAGGGAAGAGCCGGTTGGCAGCAAGACTCAAGATAGACTTTTTAATCCCTTGAATAGGTAAACCTGAGCTTACTTTGCATCTTTTAAAACCCAAAAACCAAAATTCCCCTTTCTTGGTAGGAAAGAAAAGAATGAAATGGCATAGGCAGATTTAAAAGAAACACAAAGAATCAAGTCGGAATAGATCTTATAAATGTTAGGTTGATTTATGAAAGCTGCTCTGGGCAGTTAACAGTTTGTTTACAATGAGGAGTTATCTAACTCTGAACATACTGTACATGGCAATTAGAAGTCGTCATGGCAAGAGAAAACCACAGCAGGCCTGCAGCAGCCAACATGAAAACAGCCAGAAACAGTAGGGAAAATGTAGGGAGGAAGGCAGGGCTTGCTTTTTATTACGTAAAAGAAATAACTCCTCAGGAATCTTCACAAAGGAAAGGAGCATCTCATGCTCAGAACAGACAGCAGGATACAAAGTTATAAGTGTTTTGATGCCAGGGAGGTTCCCCCCCCATCTCCTCAAAGAGCAGAGATGGGAAGGAGACAGTTGAAGCAAACAAGCGACCTTTGTAAAAGACTCAGAAACCTTACAAATAGGATTAAAGTCTAAACTTCTGTTTTGCTTTTAAAAAATGTTTAATATTATCAAAAGGCCTGCTTTAGTGACATGCTAGTCCCACCAAAAAGTAATCCCAATAACCCGTCAGGAACATGCTCAAGTTGACCAGCCAACTCTTATTTCTAAACTTCTGTGTGTATGTGTGTGTCTTTTAAATTGAAGCCACGGGGCTCAGGTGATTGCTCCTTCCACAAGGTGCTTCCTTTGGTTACCTAAGCGGTGTCACCCGCTCCCAAGAGTGGCCAGGGCACAGAAGCCCTGCAGTGGCGGTGAGGGAACAACAGACAGCCCTAGATAGCCAACTTATTCAAGCATGCCTCCCTCACCCCCACTCAAAAGGAGATCCTTATTTCTAACCAGACTATTCACCTCAAATTTTGGGCCCCAGTGACCAGAATGTTTTTCCTACTTTAGGAAAACAAAACAAAACAAAAAAAACACACATATCTGCACACCCATATATATAATTTTTTTTGTTTTTACATTTAAATATAAAAATACTATTCTGCTTTGTGTTATAAACGGAGGACACCAAGCAGTAAGAACTTTTTCTTCTAAGGTAGGTCAATCCATCCTTCTGCTGAGCTTGTCTTCAGGTGAGGGCATATAGCCCCAGGTAAGGGAAGTGCTGTACCAGGAGGAGAGGGGCATTTTCCTGCCTGGTTCTCTCCTAAATCTCACTTTTAATAGAAAGCTGGTTATAACTTTGTAACAAAGTGGAACTTCCCACCAAGAGAGGAAATCCTAACCTAACCCCAGAGTAAGTAACCCTCCCCCCACCCCAGCACTCAGCTACCTCGAAGAAAAAGCCCTCCCCCTCCCTTCACAAATACTATGCTCTGTCCGGATAGCTACGCCTATTGGACAAACACACCTGATTAAATGGAAACAGTGGTTATGTCTCCCCACCCCCTCCCCACTAATGTACTAGACAGTTTCAGTGACAGGGAAAAAAAGGGGGGGGGGATGTAAAAAGATTAAGAACTTGACCCCTCTTATCCTGGTCAAAGAAAGCAAGAGATGTTAACTGGGCATGAGGAATAAAAAAAGACCTTGATATTCTGCCCTTTGAGTTATAGCTATTAGGACAGTCAAGAGAGGGGCAAACACGGAGGCAGGATGGAGAATTAGGAGGGGTTTGATGGCTGCAAGTCTAGTCCACTTAGTTTTTGTACTGAAAGGGTTCATCGCCAGTTTCGTTGAGAAGACACGTGCGGATGAGGGCTTCTGTCACCGAAAAGGGGTCACAGTTGGCAGAGGGGCGACGGTCTTCAAAGTAACCCTTCTTCTCCTGGCCGACAGTCCGGGGAATGCGGATGCTAGCACTTCGGTTGGCCACACCAGCAGAAAAGTCGTTGATGTTGGAGGTTTCGTGGAATCCAGTTAGGCGCCGGGCATTATCCAGGCCCCCTTTGGGATCGTAGGCTCGGATGTGGTACTGGTGCCGCTTGCTCAGTTTCTCGATGGACTCCTCAATGTACCTGAAGGAAACAGACAAGATGGGAGTCCAACCTGGCACCAGGAAATCTGCCCTTCAAGGGCAAGGGAGGAAGTATGGATCTAAGAACAGAGGGACTCCTCTATCAAAGACTGTTTCCAATTCACCAAAATCTGTGATCTCCACAAATCAAATGTTCCATGAGGCTAGCAACTCTTGACGTGTTACCTGTGTGTCCCACCCAGTGCCTCAGAATGGTGGTGGACACTCAGTTGATGGTACTTATTGAACGAAAAGACCCTAATCAAAGACTTTACCCCACCCATAAGCACTATATTCATTCACATGCTTGTATTGTTTCTATTTTATATTGAAGATTTTCAAACACACTAATTTAAGTCCTCTTTTCCCAATCACAATCTTTGAATTCTATTCCTAGGATATTTTGGGGTACTCTTCAAATAGGAACAAAACAATAGGACTGGAAGACAATTTTTGAAGCCAAGTGCTAAAAGCTAAGGCATAAGCCAACAAGTCTGGCTTACTTGGACCCAATACCTCAAACCCTGTGGCAAAGAAAACAAGATGGCTCTCTCAGAAGGCACTCACTTCAGACCATTCTCCTCTCGCATGGCCTTGGTGCTGAAGTTGGTGTGGCAGCCGGCACCATTCCAATTCCCAGGAATGGGCTTAGGATCGAAGGTTACTATCACTCCAAAGTCTTCACATACACGATGCAAGATGAAACGGGCCACCCAGAGATGATCTCCCATGTCGATTCCTTCACAGGGCCCTATCTGGAATTCCCACTAGAAAGAACAAGGCTGGCTTTTAAAAGAAAGCCAACTGCTTCCCCCAATTCAGAAGCTCCAAAGCCTCTTTTCTCACCTCTATTCCAACCCACGTAAGATTCTGGTTAACAAGGGGCACCAGCAAACTCCCCACTTGTCCACAGGTCCTCTAGACGAATGAGCCACTCACCTGGGCAGGCATGACCTCAGCATTTGTCCCGGCAATCTTGATGCCAGCGTATAAGCAGGCCCGGTAGTGAGCCTCCACGATGTCCCTGCCATAGGCTTTGTCTGCTCCCACACCACAGTAGTATGGACCTGGAGAGGCATTAAGATGAAATGTCAAGAGACAAGAAAACCACGAAATCGCTTTCCACAAGTCAGAAATCAGAAAGCTCTCAACACTTGCTCTCTGCATCACTATGCCTGCCTTCACCTGGGGGTGGGTTGTGGCATGCAGGGGGCTCCTCTTGGCCATAACCTCAGTGGAGCCAAAGGGTTTCTCTCCATGTTAATGTTGGAATATCCATGTCTGGATTTGGGTAACAGGAGGTCTCTTTACAATATTATTTCAGCTAGCCTCAGGGATGGATACTCCCACAGCTTTTCTGATCCATAAGAGTCACTCCCGGTTCTGGGGAGAGGGAATTTCCCTGGCAATTAAGCAACTAGGGAACAGGAGGTTCATCTCTGACCAAGGGGACTTACCTTGGGGCCCAGGGAAGCCATTGGAAGGCCAACCAAAAGGGTGCCCATCTGTGCCCATCAGAGTATATTCCTGCTCCATTCCAAACCAGGGGTGCTGATTGCTCACCATGTCCATTATCCGTTTACAGGTATGCCTTAAATTGGTCTCTAGAAAGAAAGAGTCAATGTGCCATTAGAGACATATGGACAAACATGCTGAATCCTGGTGGTAATGGGAAAAAGGTCTTCAGATTCCATAAAGCTCAAGTGTAAACTATAAGCTGAACTGATGAAGAGTAAACCTTTTTTTTGTGTCCCATCAACCCAAGTGGGGAAAATGGGAGAAGCAGTAATCACACATCTGTAGGGATACTGCTGGGTCACAAACAATCACATGACAGTAGATGCAGAACAGAGCAAATTTGCACTTTATCTGCATGCTGGCCGCCTCCCAAGTACCACATGTCAGGCACTTCAAACTCTCTATTCACAAGACAGCTGCTTTTAGGTGTCAGACTTATTCCTAGTTTCTCAAGCATTTAGAGCCAAACTTACAATTTTCATTGAGAGAATCATTTGTCTGTTAGGGGCCTCACATTCTAGGTAAGAAAGTTAAGGGCGAAGTTGGCTAACACAAAAATAAAATATTAAAATGAGATGAGCTCACCTGGAAACAATTTCTAAGCTAGAAAAGAACTTTAAAACAAGTAAACATATGGGCGCCTGGGTGGCTCACTAGGTTAAGTGTCCAATTCTCGATTTTTGGCTCAGGTCATGATCTCATGGTTTGCAAGACAGAGCTCTGCATTGGGCTCCACAATGGGCGTGAAGCCTGCTTGAGATTCTCTCTCCCCTTATCCCCCACTCTCTCATGCATTCACTCTCTCCCAAAATAAATAAATAAACATTAAAGAAGGTAAGTAAATATAGACTTATTAGCTTTACTACATCCCAAGAACCATTTCAAGACCTCTACCTTATGGAAAACCCACAACCACATCTTCCTAGCCACCCTGGGGTGGGTATGAGAAACCTCCAACTTTTATGAAGGAGAAAATGCAGCTCAGCTCTGAGACATCAGGGCAAGTAGCAGAGCTGGGAAAGCTATGGTTACCTGGACTTCAGAGCTCATGCCCTTTACCACAACATGGTACACTGCCTCTCACAACAAAGGCAGTTAAGGTCCAGGCACTACTAGAACTTGCTGCAAGCACAGCGGGAGACCTAACAGTGGTGGGACTTCAGCTGAGTTTAAAAAGATGAATGGCTGAGAATCGAGATCAATGGCCACATCAGGCAAAAACCAAAAACCAGTTACAGTGACCCTTGAGGCACATGTATGTTACCAGTGAACCTAGGCAGGAGATGGATTTTTTTCCCCCACTTTAAAATCAGGGAAAGTAGGAGGATAAATATCTTGATAAGGCTTACAGCCAGTAAGTGACAGATCCAGAATTCAAAACCAACATTCTGACTTCAGAATCCAGGTTTTTCAAATCTACAGGTAGGCAGGAGGGCTATATCATGGGGGAATTCTACCGGAAAACAGATTTAAAGGAATTCACTGTTGTTCTATAAAACAAATAGGGGAGACCGTGGGAGGATGGGCCACATACCCTCTTTGAATGAGGAAGTCCGGGGTGGAGATGTATCTCCAATTGCCCACACTCCTGGAACAGTTCTGAGATTATCTAGTGTTCCCAGTACCAATTCTGGAATACCCTGTCCTTCCCCTTTACAACACTCATGGACTGGGGATGAACATCCATACCTATACTATACACACCTGCAGGCTTTCGGTTGTACTTGAAGACTTCACAGAACACCAGCTTGTTGGGGTCCTTGCGGAAAGGGTCCCGAAACATGGCAGCAGGGACAAGATACATGTCACTGTTGGAGCCTTCAGACTGAAAAGTACTAGAGCCATCAAAATTCCACTCAGGCAACTCTGGGGTAAAAAGAGAAGGGACAATTAAGTTACAAATGCATGGCTTTTTGGATAAGAGTACAGCCCCTCATTGACCTTTCTAGCTCTAAAGCTACTCTTTTCCCCAGGAACTCAGTGATGCATTAATATGCAAACTCTATTGATAGATAACTGCACAGAACTTTAATGTCCTTCCCGTGTGAGTTCTAAGTTAACACCACTGCATCACTTCCTCAAGAAAAACAACAGTTACAAAAACAACCTAAGAATGACTATCTTGACTAAGTAGTCTACTGGACAATAAGGAGACGAATTGAAATATTTTGGGGGCGTCTGGGTGGTGCAGTTGGTTAAGCGTCCGACTCTTGGTTTCAGCTCAGGTCATGACCTCATGGTTCATGGGTTGGAGCTCTGAGTGGGGCTCTGCACTGACAGCGCAGAGCTTACGTGAGATTCTGTCTTCCTCTCTGTCCACCTCTCAAAAATAAACATTGAACTATTGTGACATTTTAGTTATTTAAAAAACTGGAATAGGAGAAACAAGGTTCTGATTCATCCACCAGGCCACTGTATTGCTTCTTTAAATCTTCTCCCCACTGAGTCTATGGACTGTTCTAGCTCGGTATGTCCTTATTTTATAGATGAGGAAATGGACAACAGGATAACTTACTCAAGAATGCTCCCATTATCATTTCCCCACTAGGTTTTTTTTTTTTTTTTAATGTTTATTTTTATTTTTGACAGAGAGAGAGAGAGAGAGAGAGAGAGAGAGAGAGCGCGCGCACGCGAGCAGGAGAGGGGTAGAGAGAGAGGGAGACACAGAATCCGAAGCAGGCTCCAGGCTCTGAGCTGCCAGCACAGAGCCTGACGCGGGGCTCGAACTCACATTCCAAGATCATGACCTGAGCTGAAGTTGGCCGCTCAACCGACTGAGCCATCCAGGTGCCCCTCTCCACTAGGTTTTTTAAAAAAATTCTTATGTTTTATTTTTACGAGAGAGAGTGCAAGTGGGGGAGGGGCAGAAAGGGGGAGACACAATCTGAAGCAGGCTCCAGGCTCTGTGCAGTCAGCACAGAGCCTGACATGGGGCCTGAACTCAGGTACCGCGAGGTCATGATCTGAGTCCAAAGTCAGACGCTAAACCAACTGAGCCACCCAGGCGCCCCTCCCCACTACGTTTTACACTTGATCTTAGCCAAAAGGCCGAGAAGCGATCCCCCACTACGTTTTAAAGGCTGGTTTCTTCATCTCTCAAGTTGACTACAAGTTCTCTGAAGGCACAGAGACCAGACTCTCACCTTGTACCCCCAGTGCTTGTCTAATACCTCCCACATAGCAGACGCACAACATATACTTTATTTTATGGTCATGCATTCATTCCTGTGTGAATATTATCAAGAGTAAACCATTCTAAAAGTAGGCAAGAGGTGGTATTTTTTCTCCGGTCCTTTTCTAGAAAGAGGGCTATGGCTTGCTCTATACTGAAAAATGAAGGACACAACTCTTATTTAATAAATAGCTCAGAGTGTGATAAACAATCAGGTGATTTAGGCAATCAGGTGATTTAGGAATTTCCAAAAGTGGCATCAACTAAAAACAAATGAATGGCTAGTCCTATTTAGAAACCACCTTACAGAGTTTGCTTTGCATCTAGAACCTCACTGATAAGGAATACAAAACAGTATTCAAAGAGTTCGTAAAGCAGATGGCATAGTCAGGTTAGAGCGGTGGTTTTCAAATCAGGTTCTTGGGGACACCTTAGAGCCAACTAAGTAGGGATGCCCAAGACAGCAAAGTCTCCAGCCCCCCTGGTGCCCCAACTAGACTTTTAATCTTTTTTCTTCAATATACTGGCTTACATGTGAGCTTCTATTTCAATAAAGGAGTCCATTGTTGCTATGCTTTGAGGCAGAGTAGGAGCTTAAAGTCGACTGAATGAAGTCTGAAAAACCCTGCCTTAGAAAAGCTTCACAAACAGAATAATAAAGTAGCCAAATCTGGAGGCTTGGTTTCAGTCTGTTCCCACCCCCGCCCCACCTGGTTCCCAGTCTGCTCAGTCTCTCACCTTCTATACACTTGGGTTCACTGTCCAAGGTCCGGGTCTTGCAGCGCAGGCCTTCTCCAGTACCATCAATCCAAATGTACATAGCTTGGACTTTCTCGCCCTGAGGCAGGGACATGTACACCTGCTTGATGCCTTTGTTCAAGTGGGAACTCGCAGAGGTGGCCATGGTGGAAGCTGTTCTGCAGAGAAAACCAACAAAACCAAAATTAAGATCCTTGGCAGGAAGGACTCAATAAGGACAATCAAATCACAAAGTGATTAGAAGATAGGAAGGTTGCCTCCTCCCTTTGGAAGGAACACTCTTAAAGGTACATTTTATTCATTCAGCTTTCAGCGAGATTTAAGTTTTGATAGTAGACAAAAATCTCCTTACAGGCTTCCTCAAGCTAGAATCTACATTTGTGAGGACTAAGCTTAATTTCCTCAGGGTAGCTAAGGTAGAGGGAAGTCCTTTATTTTTTATACTAAGACACTGGGTGGGAGGTAACCCAAAAAACAAAACCACGCAAGGTTTCTTGGGCAGTCTTGCCTTTTCTTTGCATCCTAGCCAGCATCTCAAAAAAACCCTTTTTGGAAATTCCTCCACTTTTCCACAAGGCACTCCACACATTGAT
This sequence comes from Puma concolor, assembly GCF_028749965.1. Classification (NCBI taxonomy): domain Eukaryota; kingdom Metazoa; phylum Chordata; class Mammalia; order Carnivora; family Felidae; genus Puma; species Puma concolor. The sequence continues at coordinate 44,274,830 of NC_141683.1, forward strand.
ATGGTAGGAAGAAACAAGGGGCGGAGGGCTAGCTGGAAGATTTAAAAGGCTGGGGGACTTCCGAAAAGCAGCACAGTTATTGCAATCCCCCAATCCCCAAAACATCAAAAGAGCTGATCTGTTGGGATTCTAAGATGCACACTGCCATCATTTCCATAGGTCTTCTCATTTAGGAAGGTAGGTTTAAGTTTGCCAATGACCTTCTCAGATTCCACCAGGGAACTTTTCAAGTAATGAGGAAATTCCCACTTGGGTAACAAAAAGAACCGGGTTCTTAAAAGCTGAGGCCTGCTAAATCTGCAAGGCACTGCCACAAAACCTCTGAAAGAAGAGAAAGCCAACACAGGAGGAAATGTTGTACCCCTCCCTCCCAGCTCAGTGGCCCACAGTGGCTGGAAAGGGAACATATTGTTCTCCAACGACTTGGGCAACTTTCTGAAGTACAGTGGCTAAGTTTCTATGGGCAACCGTCCATGTTTGCCCAGCTGAAAACAGAACTGCCTCTCCAAGAGCCTCACCCCTTCCCTTGGGGAAGAGCAGAACCTCCTCTTGTCTGGTCTCCTGTATTGGAGAACCTTTGCATACCTCCTCCAGAGGTCCAGGTCGGTCACTTACCTCCCCTACCCCTTCCCCACCCCCACCCCAGCCTTTGAAGGCCAGAAGAAACAATACTTGATCTCTTCAGCTCCCACTAAAGGGACTGGTTGTAACCCAGTCTCTGGCCTTCCTCCCCAACCTGTTACACCCCCAACATCAAGTCACACTTTCTCCCTTTAAGCCTCAGTTCCAGATTTCCCGCTCTTTTCGATGAGACGAGTTAGATGCCAACATTCTAGTCTACTGTCATAGACTGGTGCTGCTGTGGTGCTGAGTTTACACGCTTGGGGGGTAAAAATGGGATTCTGCACTTTCTAGTGGTTTCTGCAGCTGTCGCCGGTTCCGGGGTCCTCCTCCCTGTCTCTTCACTCACCCCAGCCACAGAAGGTCAATCGGATCGTTGGGGTTGCCCTCCTTGGCCCTTCTCCTTTTGGAATGGCGTTCTCGCCTCTCCTGGTTCACCAGCTCTCGCTGGTCCATGCACTGGAGCTTTCTGGGTGAAGGAGACGGAGAAGCGGTCGGGGAGCGATCGGTATCGCACCGGGACGAGCAGAAATACGAAGGCTGTTGGGTCACGGTCCTAATCTTGACTCGTGATTTCTCTCCGGAGTTCATGGAGTAGCTGACGAAGCCAACGCAGTTGGAGGGGGACTCCGATGACCGCGACTCCAGGTCGTCTTCATCTTCGTTGTTTGAGGTCTTCGCGGATTTGCGGGTGGGGGGGGGATCCCTGCTTCCCGCCCCCGGGGCAGTTGGCATAATCCACTTTGAGAGCAGCCCTTTCCCACTTAAATGTCCCAGAAGTCGGCGCCCCGCCCCTCGGGCCCCCGACCGGATCTCAGGGCCTAGTCCCGGGGGCCATATCCCTCCGAGGGCCGAGGCTGGCGGGGTGTGGGGGAGTCGGGGGAGGGACAGCGCACCGCCCCTACCTCTGCCCGGCCAGGCCTCTCCACCGGCCACGCCGCGTCCCGGACTCCCCATTGTTCAGTCACAGTGCAGGACCCTCGGGACTAGCGACGCTCACCGCCACTCGCCTCAAGGTAGGCGTCTAAAGATCCTCAAGACCACGACGGTCCCCCGAGACCCGCCACCGCGGAGCAGAGAGCGAGGTTCCCGCGAGGCCACCCGGCCACTCCATCCACGGCGCACACAACACGGAGCGCCGGGCCCGGGCAGTGGCTCCACCGTACGCCTCGCCTAGCGACCTCCAGGGGCGGCGCTTTGGGCCGCAAGCAGCGAAAGGAAGACCAAAACAACTCCCCGCCCTCCTCCCAGCCAGGCGACCTGCGCGCCCCACAAACGCCAGCCCAGAGCCGCCGGGAGCCGCGGGCGGCGAAAGCACGCGGAGGGCGCGGGATTAGAGGCACACCTTAAGGGCTGGAGGAGGAAGGGGCCGCTCCGAGCCCCAGGGCCGGAGGACGAAGGCGGGGGGCGGGGGGTGTCGGGCGACTCGGGGGGCTCGGAGGACGGCGCGCACCACTTCGAGTTCCCGGGCCGGCGGCGCGCTTACCTGGGCTGCGAGCAGGCGTCAGGGCGGGCGGGCCGCGAGAGCGAGGTGCGGCGAGAAGAGGAGGCCCGGTGTGCAGCCTAGACGGCGCGCTCTTCTCCCATTCTCGGCTCTGCTAGGCTGCCGGCAGCCCCGCTCCCTTTATCGGCGGCCCGGACCGCCCCCGGCGCCCTGATTGGCTCCCAGCGGCCGGGAGCCGGGGCGGATCGGCTGATGCACGCCCGGGCCCCGCTGCCATTGGGCGAGCGGCCGAGCGGGCGCCGCCGGGGTGGGGGCGCGAGGACCGGGAAAGAAAGAAAGGGAAAGGGCCGTGGGGGGAGGGGGTGCGCGGGGGGAGGGGAGCAGAGGAAGGGTTGGCCCGCGGCGCGCGGACGGGCGAGTTCCTGCCAGGAAGGACCCCGCCTGGCCCGGCTGCCGCTCTCCTCCGCGGGCGGTCCCCGCAGCCCCTACCCCCGCACCCGAGCGAGGCGTCCAGTGGATCTCCCGTCCTCCGTCCCTGCCGCCTTCAGGTTGGATAGTTTTGTGCGAGAGGCCTGTGTTTTTCGAGGTCGTGCCGCAGACCCCACGGCTCCCTGGGGACCTTCCGACCCCCCCCCCCCCCCCCCCCCCGCCCCCAGGAACTTAATTTTGCCTTTTGTTGTTAGAGAACCCCCGAGGCGCGGCGTCCGAGGGGGCGGCCCGCCCTCGCGGTGGGACTGAGACGCCAATGGCAGTCGGCGGTCTCACGTCTGTAATCAACGTGCTGAGCCTGCCATTCCCTAGAGAGGATCCTGGCGGGCCTAGCAATGGTCAGGAGATCTGTCAGATTCCGCCTGCCACTCCTGAGACCAGTCTCTCGGCGACTCTCTGGGCCCAGGTTTCCTCATCTGCAAATAAAGCGATTCAAGAGAGCACCTTTAGAGCTGCCCACCTGATTTGAAATTCTGTGTGCAAGCTGTTCCCCCGAGGGAGGGCGGCTGAAAGAAAAGGGAGGTCTTCTGGAGCCTCCTTTGAAGCCCAGGGTATGTCAACATTTTAGAATTTTTTATATAATGCTTTGTTTTTGTTTTTCAAGTAAGTTCTTGTGCCTTTTTTCTTTTTTTACTTTATTTATTTATTTATTTATTTATTTATTTATTTATTTAGAGCATAAGCGGGGGAGGAACAGTGAGAGAGGGAGAGAATCCCAAGCAGGCTCTGCACTGTCAGCACAGAGCCCCATGTGGGGGCTGGAACTCACAAACCCTGAGATCATGACCTGAGCTGAAGTCAAGTGTTGATGGCTTAACAGACTGAACTATGCAGTTGCCCCTTGTGCCTTCTTTTTAATCTGGAAAATGAGTCAGGACCCCTTCCTTCTCTCAGCCTTTCTGTGATGGTTGAGAAAATAGGTATGTGAATACAATATTGAAACGGATGCTTGTTTCAACACAACACACATACGATATTTTCATTGCTACCAGTGCTCCTTACTTGACTTTTTTATTTTTATTGCCTGAAATTCACCACCTGATGGTGTCTCACTTTTATAGCATCTTTTCAGGAGCCCCAATATTTGAGACTTTGAGATTTTTCTGTGTAAAGACTGAGAAGTTAGGCTTCAGTGCCTTTGGAAGAGGAAGGGAAGAAGTTTGTTCTTGTGGTTATATTTTGTACCACAAATATGGAAAAGAAATGTTGCCTGTGACCACACACACACACACACACACACACACACACACACACACATAACTTGGCTTCTTTGGTCAACATCCTTCCCAGAGTGTGTCTGACACTGTAATGCTTTTAAATGACAGATGCAGCTTTCATCTCCAGCGGGATTTTGTTATATTTCAGACAGGTGACATTCTGCACTGAGTAAGGTGTCTTGCAAATGTGACGGATTCCATCTTAAGTTTCAGTGTGTGTTGAAGCATTAGGTATGGTGGTTCAAGGCTGGGCTTCAGGTCATACAAACACAGGTTCAAATCTGGGCTTTACTTCTTACCCACTTTGTGTTAGCTTTCTTAGCCACATGAAATCACAGTTTTCTTGCCTACAAAATAGGGAGATCAGCCACCTTGTAAGGATGAATTCTGATAGCATATACACTATATGCATAGAGTAACTTAAAAAACAGTTACTGTAATTATTATAGATCAAGGTAATTCAAAGAGATTGGATTATTTTTATTCCCCATTAAGTACAACTTTCTAACTCAGTCTCAAGGTTAAATGGTTGAGGAGGGGGAGAAGAAAGGTGATGTTTTTATTTTAAAAGATGTTAATTTTCAGATGCCAAACTGCCTAAGCATAAACCAGAGCCTCTAGGCTCATCACCACCAGCATCTGAGATGCATATAGTAGGAAGAGAATGCAGTTTTTAAAACTTATGGTATTACGTTTTGCTATGTGAGTACCTGCTTCATTTGCTAGGTATCTTCACCTCCTTGAGCAATGCATTCATCTTTCTATCTCCCAATGGTGTCCCGAGTGAGTGTTCAATAAATGATGTTTGTTGATCACACAGAAATGACAGCGGCACCATCAAGGGAACATGTGCTTTGAGCTGCTTTTCCAAGAATGGAAATGGATTTGCTTTGATCCATTCATGTGACCAGAGGCATACTTTGTGAAGGTTAGAAACGTAATACATGACCACTGAGTCTTTCAGGAGGGAACAAGAGGCCTTGTCCTTGGTCAGCCCCATACTTACTTAAACCAACCCAATTAGGGCTCAAAGGAGTCCAAGGACTGATCAGGGAAGCTTAAAAGAGTACGAGGGAAGAAAAAGCAGATGAAGTTAACTGGTTCACCCCCAGAAACCCAGACTGTACTTTTAAAGAAGTTAAAAGTAGGACTGTCTGTTCCAAACTGAAGTTTGACTTTGTTCTGTCTGCTGCCCTTTGTTCTCCCCCCTTCTTTTCTAAATTGCCACTCGCCCCCATTTCCCACCCTCTCCATAAAAGGGCATTAGAATGCTTGAACCCGTGAACTACTGCATCTCTTGGTATACCCAGTATCAAAGCCAACTGCGGGTTCTATTACCTGTGCTTTGAAGTCTGGTTTTTCTCTCTTAGTGTAGGGTAGTTGCATCCACCAGGTAAGTGGAGTGGGAGAGCAGTATTACAGGTAAAAATTGTTCCTTCCAAATCTGCAGAACAGGCAGGGGACTGAAAGCATTTCTTCAGTGTTGTTCTCTAACCTTCAGTAAAGGCTTTGTCTTGGGTGGGCTTTACCTGTGAGTTCTTCTCTCAATTTCTTTGTCTCTCTTCCAAAGGACCCGTTTTCACTCTGCAAGTTGTAAAATTCTCCATCTAGTGATCTGGAAGTGCTTTCCCAGGGCCTGTATGGTTGTTTTGCACTCATTACAGACAAGATTTGGTGTAGGGCTCAAACATAATCAAACCTTCAGCCATAACAGGCAGTTTGGGAAATGGAGTTTTCCCTATATAGACATTAGTTTTCCCTAATAGACATTCAACAAAACTCTTAGCTCAGGCTAAAGAAACATCGCCAAGACCCAGGCTTGAGGAACACCCTGGAAACCCAACCCAAAATTATAAATTCCTTTATTATCATTATTTTTTAAATAAACCAACACCAGTTCTTTCCAAAAGAATAGACTATAATATAATCTTAAAACCAAAATAAAACAAGAACAAAAGAAACAGCCTTGGAAGTTGATGTCATTACTCTTAAACCAAATTTTGGGGAGAAGCTACAGTTGGCCAAGCTTTCCAGTTTCACCTATATAATGAAAGAAGGAAGGACTAGGTTTTACCTCAATTCAGTACCAAACACTGAACATAGAGGAATTGTTCTTTATGTCCTTTCTGATTGTTTGATATTCTTAAGCTCCAGATAGGAAACTAGAAGTTCAGGTCTCAGCTGTTTGTTTTTTAGCCTAATAGGCGTTTTGTTGAAGGCCCCTCAAAATCATTGGAATATAGGGAACACCCCCATTTCCCAAATTGCGTGTTCTGGCTGAAGTTTGGGTGTGTTTGAGCCTTATCCTAAATCTTGAGTCAAACAGGAAACTGGGGAGCTGGGAAGAATGAAGTTCATCATAGCTAACAACATGGAAAATAAGCCTTGCTGAGAAAACTGAAGCTGTGCAATTCTAGAACTAGTCTACGCATCATGCTACAAGATGAGGAGGCTGAGGGAGGCTGCTATCACATGTAGTCACTTGCTGAGGTCACCTTAGGGCAGCCTAATGCATTTCACAGGTGTGACTCCCTTGAGAGCCTTTTGTGTTTCTCCTCCAGTGTCCTCAGGTCTCGGCTGGTGCATTCTGGGGCCACCACCACCGCAACGCTGCCATCCTCTTGTCCCCATTAAGGAAAGGACTCAGTGAGGGGACCGACCAGTTTACCTCTGAATCCTACATGTGGCTCACCCAGTGCCTTCCGTATATATGGTGGACATTCAATATATTCTTCGTGAGTAACTAGATGACCAGGGGAAAAAAAATGCTTTATGTCAGGTTCTCTTTAAAGGAATCTTTGGAGATCATTTTTCATATTTAATAATCTGTCCCAGTTGCATTATTTTGTGAATCTGAAATTTTCATAGATAAATCTTGTTCCTTATTCCCAATATATGTATGGAGCTCTCTCTGTTCTCTGGATTGATTTAAACAGTTGTGAAGCTTAATTTTAAAAACCTAGGAAATTTAGCATTGTGGTAAAAAAAAAAAATTTTTGCTTGGGCCAGAGTGTGTCCTTTAGTTGGTACCTTTCCCAGAGATATCCTCAACTGGATCCACAGTCCTGCCTCCCTCACCTCTAACCCATTAGTTGATTGGAATCCCTGTTTACTTCACGTTCATATGCCAAATTTTAATGGGAAACAAACAACCCTGAGATATGTTCTCTGGATGCTTGGGCAATACTTAGACTTAGTTCTGTTTTTCCTGACCTCCTCCCCCCCCCCCCACCCCCCCTTCTTTTAAATCAGTTCTGAGAAGACTTGTTTACCAGGTTGGAGAGCCAGAGGCTTGGCTGGGGCGGTGTGATCGTAGCGCCCTCTGGTGTAATTTTTGAGAATTACAAACATCTTCCCCAAGCTTAAGAGTGGGTGGGAATTTTTTTCCTGGCTGGCCTTCAAGGGGAGAGCCTCTGTGTTATATCTCAAATACAGTAAATTAATAACATGCACGTTTATTACCTACAGTGGATATTTAAGAGATACTATGTTGGGAGTATCAACTGATTACCAGGCATTTGTTTATTATAAAATTAGGCTTCAAATGACTAGAAAAGAGCAGCTTAACAGTGTTTTGTGCTTTTTCATCATCTCCCACCAGTGTGTGGAAGAGGTAAAGAGAAAGTCCCCCAAGAACGGTAACGGAAAAGGGTGTAGCGCCCAAGAGTTAAGGGGAAAATGTCGAGGATCAGAAAACGTGGTTACAAACAAATCTTATCCTCAGCCCTCACTCAGATCTGAGCCCAGAAATTTAAGACCCAGCCAGAAGTTGAGAGTTGGCCAGACTCTCACTCAAAGGGGAGGCTGGGGTGGGGGTATTGGGTGGTGGACAGAAAGTCTGACAGAGACACGCACTGTAGGGGGCGTCTAGAGTATGTACACGCACCACTTTGTTCTAGCTGGGCCTTCTGGGTGGCCATTTTTCCTTCCTCCCTCCCTCCCTTCCTCCCTTTTTTTCTTTCTTATTTTTTAAAACAATGTCAATTTGGGGCACCTGGGTGGCTCAGTTGATTAAATGCCTGGCTTCAGCTCAGGTCATGATCTCACTGCTCGTGAGTTCGAGCCCCACGTCGGGCTCTGTGCTGACAGCTCAGAGCCTGGAGCCTGCTTCAGATTCTGTGTCTCCCTCTCTCTCTGCCCCTCCCCTGCTCACACTCTGTCTCCCTCTCTTTCAAAAATAAATAAACATTAAAAAAAACTAAAAAATAAAACAATTTCAATTTGAGGATCATTTCCTTCACCATTGCCATTAGCAAAGTCACTATGGCCCAGAGGACACAGTCACTGGCTAGAGTCAAACATACCTGCACTCAAATTCCTGTCTTGCCTTGTACCAGCTATAAGATGGGTAAATCAACCTGCTGAGTCTCAGTTTTCTGGAAGTTCCTTATGGATTAAAAAGCACTAACAGAGTAAACAATTCAGAAATAGGTTAGTGGATTTTATTTCTCCAAGAATGAGGAAGAGAGTGGGGTCATGACTAAGGAGATGATTCAGGTTTTAGTACTGTTGGTGTTTCCCCAAGGTTCACAGAACCTTGAGCCTGACCTGAAACACATTTAGAAACAACAGGGGTAGGCAGAGATTCTGGAAGCAAACAAGCCTTTATTAAGCATTACCTACACTACATTTTTGCCACATACATAGGAAATTATGTAACTTGGATACAGCAAAGTCCTTACCCTTTGGGAGTCTATGCTTTAGGTGGTGAGGAAAAACCTCCCCCAAAACCCTAGGAAACTACATGCGCAAAGGTGGTGATAGTGAAATAGGTAAGCTTTGGTTGGAATAGGAGTAGTAAAATATGAAGTTGGAAAAGCACTGAGCATTTGAATTCTATATTTGAAGTTTGCACATTTGAAATATTGCTATGTTAAAGCATTAATAAAGTCTCGCTTTATGAATTTGGATTTGAAATGAAAGCAATCCTTAAAAATGGGAGGGGGTATAAAAATAATAATTTCAACACGTATAAATTAATTATAAATTGTTTATATTACTTCCACATGGCAGTGCAACTTTAGTGAGCAAACTGAAGTACTCACTTTTATCAGGATAAGACTTGAATGATTCCAGTTTTGAATTGCGACAAATCATTATACTTTCAGGTAAAAGGCAATCACTTGTGCCTAGAGAAGTAGCTGGTGACGGCATGACTGCTAGACTCTGCTCTCCTCCCTTTGAAGGCCTCCCTTCTATCGCATCCTCTGCCCCCCATGGCTTTTACACTTTCCTACTCCCCTGGTGCTCTCTCTACCACCCCACCAATCCCATCAGCATCTCTTTCTCAGGTTCCTCTCGCCTCATCTCCTCAGCAACTAGAAGATCAAGGGCAGGAGATGTACCAGCAGATGGAGACCAACTGCTCTCCTTCATGGCCATTACCTTCACTGGGGACCGAAAAGAGTACATTGCACGTGTCTGAGAGAACACACAAGGGAAAAGATGAGTGGACAATGTGCCAGGCATTCTAGGCCCTGTCTCAGGGAGAGCTCTTTGAAAGGAGAGGAGCCTGGTCATCTTTCTCTGACTGTTCCACTTCCCGCAGCAATTTGTAGAGGGGTCCTATAGTGCCCTTGTGATGTGGAGCTTCTTTGGATTCCATCAGCTTCAAGCTGGGACGGTAACAATGATGCCAAAAGGAAGAGATTCCATAGATTCCCAGCAGACACAAAGCATTGATCATCACATGCCAACAGAAGAAGGTGGTGATAAACATGATGTCACTGATGTCATCATCCTGCCATGGGTAGCCAGTGACTGGTCTGTACAGAATAAAGCCCCCCTGTATCAGCCAGGAGCCCATCGTCAGAAACAGAAAAGTCTCAATCAGCAAGAGGTGAAATGTGTCAGGAGTCCACAGCTCTATGGTCAACACCAGCATCAACAGGAACACCACCACGATGAGCAGATAATGAATCTGAAGCTCTATCCCGGTTGAGTCCTGGACGTGTGACATCAACAGCAGCAGGAGCACATAGAAGGTCAGGACCAGGGTACCTTTCTCTAGGACCACACACCTCTGAGGTAGCAAGTTCTTGCTCATGACATCTACACAGCCATTGAGGGTGAAGAGGATGAACATAGTGAGGTGCTGCCACTCTTTGGGGTACATAAATCTTGGTGGAAGTTCTCTGTTCATTAGTATAAACCCTCCTTTAATGCAGCTGATCTCATAAGCTATCAAAATGGAGCCAGCCAACATCTTCAGCAAACCTCCATAAGATATTTTCCATAGCCGGGCCCATCTTGTCTTATTCCTAGGATGGCATGAAGGATCCAGGAGAGAGTCTTTGAATATCATAGCTTTGGAGACTACTATTGCCTGACACAGTCCATATGAGATTAGAAACAGCCCTGGGTACACATGACCAATAAAGGTTCCCATTGAGCTACAGATCTGTCTAATGAAGGAGAGAAGAGCAAATTTTGGGCAAGTCCACAACTTCTGGGGCTACTTCAAGGTCTGGGCTTTGGAAAGCATTGCCTTCCACCAACTTTTATCATCCCACCCCACCCACTGCTCCCACACAGAGGAAATGTTTCTTGAAACAAGCCTACATATTTGGTGGAGTAAAGCCTCATTGTTCCATTCCATTCTGGAACATTGAGAACTGACTTATGCCAAAGAAGAATACTTGTGAATGTAATTTTAGAGACTCCTCTCTATGGCCCTTGATGTACTTCTGTTCACACCTGTCCCTTTCTCCCATGGCTTCCCTCCCCTTGTGTTGCCCAGCACTCAAACAAGGAGAGGAGCATGGGATGGGGGTAGGGGTTGTTGCTCTGGTATCCTGAGGAAGCCTGGACACTCACAAACCCTACAGTATTCTTCAGTTGTTCTCAGACGTAACTTCGGTCCAACTGTAAGGTTTCCTTTCTGGACACATGTATTTATAATAAACATTTGGATATGTGACCATATAATATACACCTAGTGTCTGCTTGGGTTTTCTGTTCTCTTATAGACACATTCTAAAGATCACCAAGAAAACTTCCTTCACCACCACCTCCTCTTCAGATCTCCATTCATGCCCACACCCCTACTTCAACATCTCAACTGGCTGATAAATGGATCTGAAAAGCTATCTTTTGGTATTGATTTTCAGGGATTGTGGTGGTTTCGTAGTGCGTCATCCTAACTATGCTTAAGCCATATCTTCCGGAATTTCCTTTTTTATAGACATTTCCAGGATGGCTTGGCTACAGGAGAGGTTTACATGAGAAGGTGGAAGTGAAGCTGCAACCTAAACATGCTCTGAAGGCATAGAGTGCCAGGGGCCACTGCCATGTAGCTCATGTGTTCTGTTACTGATGCCCATCTCCTTGGCATGGGCAGCAGCCAGGCCTATAGCTCCCTCAGCTTGTCTTCATGTCAAGGGCACCAGCTTCTTCTGCAGGTCACTTGCCGTTGAAGTATGGGGTGGTGAGAGGCACACATGGGCTCAATTTTGTTCTCATCTGTTTTGGTTTGTCCTTGATATTCCCTAACTTCATGCAATATACTTTTCCTGACTGCTGCCATATTGACCTGAAATGACCTTAGGCCTCATCACAGCAGAAAGGCCACAGCCTTCTGTAGACTTCTTTTACAAATGTATAAGGTCTAATATCCATAAGAAAACCATATTTCATACCCTTTGCTCCCTTGATTCATTCTTAACTGATACAAGGGATTAAGGTGTAATTCTTCAGATGCAGATACTGATGAGTGCGTGACTCCAGTGAATTGGTGTTGGTCGTTTGTATTTCAGTGCAAATTAGCCCATCAGCTTCATTTATCTGTTACTCCACTGGTGTCTAATGCACCTCACAAGACAGAGTATAGGAGCTGGGTAACAGGGAGCTGAGTGTAAGGCAGAGAGGATGGTGGAGAGAAAGGTACAGGGAATGTGAGGCATGCCCTAGGTCCACACATGGAATTGGGTTTATTGCAGTTTATTGAAATAGGAATTTTTTGGAGTGTGGCAATTGTGCTAAGTGGGGGGAGGAAGTCCATCACTCAGCATGAACCATGCTGACATCACAGTCTTCTGCCATCAATCCTCAGAGTACAAGCATAGTCGTGGGGAAGAGAGGCAGCACCTGTATGCCGACAGCACCTCTAGAAGAGAGGAGGTGAATTTATTTATTTATTTTTTTTTTATTTTTTCAAAATATGAAATTTATTGTCAAATTGGTTTCCATACAACACCCAGTGCTCATCCCAAGAGAGGAGGTGAATTTACACCCAGGTCATAGCACTGCCTCTGAGCCCTCACCCCCATCCAAATACCTACTCTTTCTCAAGTGCACTTAGTTCCAGAAAAATTAAATCTCTCTCTGTGCCCTTGAAGATGGCAATAATTCAGATTGCTTTTTACTATTGAGAGATTTGGCAAGACTAAGATTTGAGTGTAAAGGCAAGTTGGAAAAATGAAGCTTAATTCTGTTTTATTAAGGGATTTGCTTATTTTAAAATTTATTTTTAGGCATATTTTTCAATTCATGTATGGTCATGTCAGAAAAATCAGGTAAATATATAAGCAAAGGAACAACCTTAAAAATGATCTTTAATCCTATAATCTGGAAGTGACCATTGCCACCAATGAGGTTTAGAAATGCAGTTTTAAGAAGGAAGCCTAAGGAAGTGGAAAATGCATCGACTGGAAGTCATAAATCTGGGTTCTAATTCCAGTTCTCTCTTCATTTGCTGTATGTCATACCTCTTATGTGAAAAAAAAATTGAATTTTGAACTGAGCTTTCTACTGATGTGGAAATAAAAGAGCATGCCTGTTGTCGTCACACAGAGTGAGCCTGTTTATCTCCTGTTTCTTTCTCTCTTTTGGTGAATTAACAAAACGCTTGGAGAGAATGGTAGAGCTCAATGCTCAGAGGGAGGAGATTCTAAGGGAAAAGGTGCATGACACACCTCTCTGAGGTGAGTAAGGGAGGAGAGGACCACAGGGATTCTCTTTGGTTTTTGGATTTGCTCTGGGGAGAAACACAGGGTTCATCACTCCCCTAAGTAATAGGAGGACTGGCTGGGGTGTGCATGGTCCACAGGCCCCAGGGAACTGCATTCAGTCACTTTTAATGTTGCTTCTCATACTTCAAGGCTGTATTCCAAATGAAGTAGGGCAGCAGAGTTCAGGCCAGCTCCCACACTCATCTTCCCAGTTGTTTCTGGCAGCCGTGAGCCAGGTGCCAGTGGTCAGAGGAGAAGGGAGATTAACAGCACTGACCCATCAGCAATGCGAGGTTGAAAGTGGCACATATGAGGACAAGTAGCCCCCGTTAAGGTCCCATCTGGAATGCTCAGGCCCCCCCCCCCCACCTTGGCCAGGCACCAGCACTATATTTTGTTCATTAAAACATGGACATCCTGATCTCAGACTTTGAAGATAGGAATCACCTGTCCCAAACCAGACCCTGCCCACGACTAGCCGAGAAGGAAGCCAAAGGTGGTGAATGATTAGCAGAACTGGCAGACAGCTCCAGAGTCTGTGGACAATGAGTACCTGGACAGCTGTCTCATTAGGGAAACTTTGCTTGACCACAGGAGCCCATAGAGTTCCTTCATGTCCTGGTTGGTTTACATTGAGACTCCCCTCAGACCTACCTTACCCCCCTCCCCACATTCTAGTGGGTCCCCAGGCACAGCCATTGCCGATTGTTTGGCATAAAATGCTAGAATGAGCAAGAAAGTCTTCAAATTCCTGAGGAATTTTCTACTACTCTGGATTCTACTGAATATAATAGGGCATATAAAAAAGTATATAACATAGTTCTTACCCTCAAAGAGCTTATGATTTAGTTGAAGGCACACATCTCTACACACACACAATACAGACATTAGAGAACTATTTAGACTACCTCTCTTCCATAGAAATCAAATATGACATGTAATTTTAAATTTTGAATTTTGCACATTAAAAACAAAATAGTGAAATTTAATGAAGTATTATTTTTACCCAATGTATCTAAAATGTTATTTCAGCATGTAATTAATATAAAAATTAAAAATGAAGTATGTTAGATTCCTCATTTCATGCTAAGTCTTCAAACTCCAGTCTATATACTCATAGTGCATCTCAGTTCAGACAAGCCATATTACAAGCACTCAATACCTATATGTGGTTAGTGGCTGCCATATTGGATTGTGCAGATTTAGACAGTATGGAGCGACATGTTGAGTGAATTTTAAAGTTTTAGTGAAAAGAACAGGTTATGGAGGAGATAGAAGTCTGGTCAAAAATGGCATCTAGAGAACTATAGTATAAACTTCTTGATAGCCATGGGGTTTTACTATGGTGCTTTCCAAAAGCATCTTTTAATTTACCTCCTTTTGTTTACGGGGAACATCATCATCAACAACAACAAAAAAATGATTGCAACTCACCTTGCTGCAAGGCAGAATACACCACAGGAAGAAAGAAAGACGGAGGCTGGGAACTCAAGCAGAACAACACAGGAAGTGGGTCCATGAAAATAGGCATAAGGTCAGAGATAGCCCATTGTTCATGGGCCTAACTTTCATCTTATTTCCAGTAAGGGTTACCAAACCTTGGGGTTTGTCATTGACTTTTCAAAACAAGGCTCACAGAAGATGGAAAACAACATTCTAATTTCTTTGTTTGAAAGGATATATATACTTTATTTCTCTTGGCACACCAGCCTATAATTTTCCTCTGTGAAATTTTCTAAAATGTGAACTTTATACCTCATTGCATAATTATGACTTAGGTTTCACAGTTTATGTAATTGATTTCAGGTATTTTTTGACGATCACATTTCAACAGCTGCAAATTTATTTTTCTTCTGGAAACTTTTGGCAAGGTAGAAGTATATACTCAACTTACCTCTGTTATACCTGTTTATTCCTTTATGACTATGCTATTAACGCATACGTATGGCCAAGGACAGAACTCAAGGACCTTGAGTCTGTTTTGTTCCATAGATTATTTCTCTTCTAAACCAGAATATGCACACCCCAATTAGGAGTTAACCTTTGCTCCCTCTTGTTCAGAAATCTTAATTCTGCAATTTGGGAACCTCATGGTAAATCTCAGATTTCCCTGTGAGAGATACAGCTATCTGACCACTGAGTCTTGCTCCCTTCCCACAATGTAGAGTATTGCTGGGACCACACTTCCCAGCCACTCAGTGACTGAGTTTGGGCCAGTGAAATGTGTGGGGAAGTGATGTACACCATTTCAAGACAGGACCTATAGAAACTTCCTCCTATTCCTCACCTTTTCTTTTTCCATATCTGCTGGCTGAATACAGAGGACTGTGAGGCACTAGAGAAGGACAAAGTCACAAGATGAAAGGAGTCACATCTGAAAGACCAGGTAGAAGACTTATGAGTATGGGAGAAATAACCTTCTTTTGTGTTAAGCCTACAAGATTTAGATTTATCTGTTCTAAATCAGTTAGTGTACATTGTCTGCCAGGCCTCCAAGAGGACCCTGGAAGCTCATGTAAATTCAACACTTGTCCATCAACATTAATGCGACAAATTACCTGAGGGGTTAAGTTGATTTCTCCCAACCAACTCCCTTCTCTGCTTTCAGTATCTTAAAGTGTAGAATTATTCTCACGTGCCCTGTTCAAGCCAGTGTTTCTAGGGCTCAGGAAACTAAATTCACAAAGGCTGCCTTGTAATTAATTATAGACAGAGAGCAAAGGAACTTCATGGTCCTGAAGCTTCTCATTCTCATTAGGATCCCTGCTTCATTTTGGTTACAGTCTTCCGCTAATGGGGCCACACATGTTTTTTGTTTGTTTGCTTGTTTGTTTTAATTTATTTTTTTAATTTAAATCCAAGTTAGTTAACATATGGTGTAATAATGATTTCAGGAATAGAATTTAGTGATTCATCACTTACATACAACACCCAGTGCTCACCCTAACAAATGCCCTCTTCAAATCCCATCACCCATTTACTCCCTCTTTCGTCCCCCTCCCTCATCAACTCTCAGTCTGTTCTCCACATTCAAGAGTCTCTTATGGTTTACCTCCCTCTCTGTTTGAAACTATTTTTACCCCTTCCCTTCCCTCATGGTCCTCCATTAAGTTTCTCAAGTTCCACATACGAGGAAAAACATATGGTTTCTGTCTTTCTCTGACTTATATAACAGCATAATACCATCCAGTTCCATCTACATTGTTGCAAATGGCAGGATTTCATTCTTTCTCATTGCCAAGTAGTATTCCATTGTGTATATAAACCACATTTTCTTTATCCATTCATCAGTTGATGGAATTTTGGCTCTTTCCATAATTTGGCTATTGTTGAAAGTGCTGCTATAAACATTGGGATACATGTGCCCCTATATCCCTATATATCAGCACTCCTGTATCCTTTGGATAAATTCCTAGTAGCACTATTGCTGGGTTGTAGGGGTAGTTTTATTTTTAATTTTTTGAGGAACCTCCACACTGTTTTCCAGAGCAGCTGCACCAGTTTGCATTACCACCAGCAGTGCAAGAGGGTCCCCTTTCTCCACATCCTTGCCAACATCTGTTGTTTTCTGAGTTGTTAATTTTAGCCACTCTGACTGGTGTGAGGTGATATCTCATTGTGGTTTTGATTTGTATTTCCCTGATGAGGAGTGATGTTGAGTATCTTTTCAAGTGTCTGTTGGCCACCTGGATGTCTTCTATGGAAAAATGTCTATTCATGTCTTCTGCCCATTTCTTCACTGGATTATTTATTTTTCATGTGTTGAGTTTGATAAGTTCTTTATAGATTTTGGATACTAACCCTTTATATGATATGTCATTTGCACATATCTTAGCCCATTCTGTTGGTTACCTTTTAGTTTTGTTGATTGTTTCCTTTGTAGTACAGAAGCTTTTTATCTTGATGAGGTCCCAATAGTTCATTTTTGCTTTTATTTCCTTTGCTTTCAGAGATACGTCAAGCAAGAAATTGCTGTGTCTGAGGTCAAAGAGGTTATTGCCTGCTTTCTCTTCTAGGGTTTTGATGGTTTCCTGTCTCACATTTAGGTCTTTCATCCATTTTGAGTTTATTTTTGTGTATGGTGTAAGAAAGTAGTCTAGTTTCATTCTTCTACATGTTGCTGTCCAATTCTCCCAGCACAATTTGCTAAATAGATTGTCTTTTTTCCATTGGATACTCTTTCCTGCTTTGTTAAAGATTAGTTGGCCATGAATTTATGGGTCCAATTCGGGGTTCTCTATGCTATTCCATTGGTCTGCGTGTCTGTTCTTGTACCAGTACCATACTGTCTTGATGATTACGGCTTTGTAGTAGAGGCTAAAGTCCAGGATTGTGATGCCTTCTGCTTCGGTTTTCTTTTTCAACATAACTTTGGCTATTCGAGATCTTTTGTGGTTCCATACAAATTTTAGGATTGTTTGTTCTAACTTTGAGAAGGATGCTGGTAACAATTTTGATTGGGATTATATTGAATGTGTAGATTGCTTTGGGTAGTATCAACATTTTAATAATACTTGTTCTTCCAGTCTATAAGCATGGAATGTTTTACCATTTTTCTGTGTCTTCTTCAATTTCCTTCATAAGTTTTATATAGTTTTTAGCATACAGTTCTTTCACATATTTGGTTAGATTTATTACTAGGTATTTTATGGTTCTGGCACAATTGTAAATGGGGTCTATTTCTTGATTTCTCTTTCTGCTGCTTCATTATTGGTATATATAAATGCAACTGATTTCTGTACATTGATTTTGTTTCCTGTGGCTATTTAGGATTTTTGAATACATTAATTAAATCCTTTGGTTGTCTTGATTGAAGTTGGAAGACCCCCTTAATTTATTACCCACATGTTTGAAAATTAGTCTCTTTCATTATATGTTCACTTTTGTGAAATTCGGTTGTAGTTTTTCTCTTGTCACTGTTCCAGATATCTGGAGGGAGAATTGTATTTAAGGATTCTGGCCTCCTGTACACTTACTTCACTGATGTTTCAGATAGGGTCCCACTAGGAAATAGATGGCCACACACACTGGGATAGTTCAAGAAAGGTTTAATAAAAGGTGCTTCTTATATATATGTGTGCAGGGTGCAAGGAGATCACAAGAGAGAGCTGAGTAACCGTAGAAGCTGTTATTACCTCTAGGCACCAAAGTATCTAAGTAGGAGAAGTTCTGGCATATATTAGGACTGTGTAGTGGGTTGAATGAAGATATTTCCAAGTCCTAACCCTCAGGACCCTGTGAATGTGACCTTATTTGATAAAAGGGTCTTTGTGGATATAATTAAGGTAACGATCTTGAGATGAAATCATCTTGGTTTTAGGGTAGGGTATAAATCCAATGACAGGTAACCTTATAAGAGAAAGTCTGAGGAATATTTGAGACACAGAAACACACAGAGGAGAAGACAATGTAAAGATGGAAGCAGAGCTTGGAATGATGTATCTACAAGCTAAGGAATGCCAAGGGCTGCCAGCAGTCATCAGAAGTTGAGGGAGAGACATGTGACAGATTCTCCCTCAGATCCTCCAGAAGGACTCAACACTGCCTTCACCTTGACTTTGGACTTCTGGCATCCCAAACTGTGGGACAGTAGATTTCTGTTGTAGGCTGCTTAGCTTGTGGTAACTTGTTATGGTAGTCTAGGAAATGGATACTGATGGTGTCATGGTGGCAAGATACTGCCAGCCTGATGTGACCCCAGAGGCAGGAGCAAAAAGAACAAAAAATCAAAACTCTAATCTCATTGTCTTAACCATCCTCCTGCTGGGGCTTGTCATTGGCCAAAGGTTGCCTGAAGCCAAGGGTAAGGAATAATGATGTGCTACAGACCAGGGCAGTCATGTGGGAAAGAGCAGGATGGAAGTGAAAGGTGGATTTGGAGGGGCAAACTTAAGATAAACAGTATGTCTTTTTTAGGTTATAGGTAAAGTAACCAAGAATCCCAATGTGTCTGTTGGAGTTTGGTTTTTACCTGTTGTCCCAGTACAAGTATTAATTTTGCCTTTTCTTTCTCAAGGGTTCAAGTTTGAATGATAAATTACATGGTCACATTAGTTATAGGCTAAAATCCAATTGGATTAGTATTCATATGGATAGAGAGTTTTCTGCACAGTATGTTAAATGAAGCAAGTGTCCACACCATCAGGATGTCATCTCTCCCGATTGCCCTGTGGTCCTGACTGCTCTTGGTAGGTGTAAGAAGAAGAATTAAGACCTTCTGAAGTTAACAAGAACATAACTGTCTCCAAAACCTGGATCAGATGCTCCATATTTTCTGAAGTTAGCTTTTTTCATCTTGGAGATCTTTTTTGTCAGGACATACAGATCTCCCCTGTTCTTTTTAAGTCCTGTACAGTACTCCCTAATTTATTGAACCATTTCCCTACTGGTGATAGTTTATTATTTAAAGTTCCTCATGGAAAAAATACTTCAGTGACCATTCTTGTATATGCTCTTTGTATAGATGTGTGAGTATTTCTAGAATAGATACTGTGTCAGAGCTATAGACAGCAAGAATCTACTCTGGCTAGTTTAAGAGAAGGAATTTGTTTAAATAGATAAGTTAGTTCACAGAATCATTAGGATGGCTGGAGAAAAAGACTTCAGGTTTAAGTGTGAAGGGCCAATGCTCAGAATTGCACTGTCGAAATGGGCTTAGGTCGCTGCTTTTGACACTGACCCCAGAACTACAGGGCAGACCAGTGTGTTGACAAACACATGTTGACACTAGTCTCCTACAGAATAGCAACCCTGTGCACAGCCAGTTTCCTTACATTGCTCACTTGTGAGGTGAAGTCTTAAGTGGGTGTGTCTAATTGGTCACATGCCTGTACCCTAGCTAGCTACAAAGGAGACCAGGAATTAAAAATAAAGATCTACCAGGAAGGCAAGCCTGATAAAGTGGAAATTGTTCAAATGTTGGGAAGCTCTTTTCATGAGTCTAAAGATGGTGTTAGACTCATATGACACATGTCTACTGCAGACAGCATAAAGTGGAGCTGTCTGTTGAAGGATATGTACACTTTAAATTCTGGCACCCTCTGCCAAACTGACTTCAAAGAAACGTAGACCAATTCACATTGCCACCTGCAGTGTGTGATCATTCCCTACATCTTTTTTCCTACATGGTCTCCAGCAACGGATAGTATTATTTCTTTAAGACTTTTGACAATTTTTGACAACCTGATATTAAATAAAGATCCTACTTTTTAAAAATCTGCTTTTTCTCAAAATTGGTTAACCAATTTTTAAAACATTTTTTTAAAATTTATTACCCATTTGTTCTTCTGAGACATAGTCATTTATATCTTCTGCCCGTTGTTTTTTTAATATTATGTTGCTTTTTTGTTTGCTAATGTTTGAACATCTCTGTATATTCTGAGCATCAGATTATTTTTCTCTGTTCCATTTGTTGAAAATATCCTTCACAGTATCTCTTTTATCTCTTTTGCTTATGTCTTTTAGTTATGGTAAATTTAAATAAAATGGGTAATCTTTTCATTTTTTTTCCCAGAAAAATGTTCATGTCTTTTAATATAAAATATCCTCCTGTAATCCATTCAAAACATTTTTCTAGGCTTACTTGCTCATGTTTATTTTCTTCAGTCTATCTATTAGTGTGTGTGTGTGTGTGTGTGTGTGTGTTGTATGAGATAGAAACTAGGCTATTGTTATTTGTTTGTTTTGTTTTTCCAAGTGCAAAGCCAGTTATTCCTCACATTTTTTGAAGAGCCCATTCTTAACATGTATTTAATTTTTCCACTACGTATTTCTGTTTCTGGAGACTTTGTCACATTACACAATGTTGATTTAAGGCTCTATGATGATACTTGCTTTCTCCTACACCACAGTTTTAATGACTGAATTCTTATAGTGTATTATGAAAGCTGGTAAAGCAATTTATTCCTCATTTTTTTTCTTCTAGGAAAAAAAAGACCTAGGGTCTTCTCTATGTTTCTTTCCCAGATATATTTTAGAATAAGTTTACTGAATTCAATTAAAATAACATGGAGAATTTTTTGATTAGAAGTATATTTAATTTAAGTAGGTTTCTGGGGTGCCTTGGTGGCTCAGCCAGTTAAATGTCTGACTCTTGGTTTTGGCTCAGGTCGTGATCTCACAGTTTGCGGGATTGAACTGTGTCAGGCTCCACACTGATAGCAAGGAGCCTACTTGGGATTCTCTCTCCCTGTCTCTCTTCCCCTCCCCCGCTTGCTCTCTCTCTCTCTCTCTCTCTCTCTCTCTCTCAATAAATAAATAAATAAATAAATAAATAAATAAACTTAAAATCAATTAATACATAAATACATACATACATACATACATACATACATAAAAACATTTCTGTAAATGCAAGTATGTTGCCTGGAAGGTATGTTTTATGGTGTATTATGTTAGGAAAAATTCATTTATTATTAGAGATTTCCTTAGCAGTTTAGAAATGGGGCACAAATAACTTGTTAAGACCAATGAGTTGTTTTCTGTATTTCTTCATCATTTACCATGATTATATTAAAATGGCAATACAAAAAATTGGGAACCCCAAAGAAAACTAATGGGAAAGCACTCAGGAACTAAGTGTAACAGGAGAAACAAGAAGGATTAGAAATACTCAAAGAAACATGTTGTTCCTGGCTCTGCTCTGGCCTGTATCTAGAAATATAAGCCCCAGCCACAAGTGCAAGGGCCCATCAACCTCTTCATACCCCAAGGAGCCAAGGGGGTAGAGACAAACATATACTTTAGGAGGAGGGGCGTGGGTAATTGCACTGTTCTACTCATGCACAGTGGGTATCCACACTGCCTACTTTCTGCCCATTTCTTGTCTGGATCAGTCAACCCCTCCTCTGCAGAGAAGTCAGTGGAGCCCAGACTACAGAAGCAGGCACTTGACTTTCAGACCTGCCAGCTTAGGTTTCTGTCCTGACTCTGGCCAGCCATGAGCCTTTGGGCAAATTAGCCCATCAGAGTCTTAGTTGTAGAAACTTCTGGAAAGCCAACAGGGGGTACCTTATGCAGATAAACTAAGCAATAACATACAGAGAAACTTTTTCAAATAGGTCAGTGGAGGTTTTATTTTACACAGCAGGAAGTGAGTGGACACACTACTTAGATGATTTAGACTTTAGACTGTAGATGCCTCCCTGGGAGTTCACAGAGCAGTCAAACATTATATTTAGGAGACACAGGAAAAGGAGGCTCTGGAAGAAAATGAAACTTCCTTAAGTATCAACCACATAGAGGACAATGTTATATCCTGGAATATGCAAAGCAAATTAGGTAACTAGGATATGACAAATTCTCCATTCTTAAGGAGCCTATCTTTCAGTGAGGCAAAACTTCCTCATGAGAAGTAGGACAGAGCTGAATGTATCAGCAGTGTGGGCAAAATCACAAAGCACAATTAGATGAGTTGCTGAAGAGTTACAGGTCAAAGGAACATAACAAGTGTTTCTGGAGAAGGAATTCTTGGTGGTAGCAGTGCAAGGAGATTTAATGCTGGGTAAAAAATAACTCTGTGTACTAAATATGTAACTGGCACTGGCATTTTCTAAATTGTACACCTTATTGTTTGGCAAAGGCACAAGAGTAGTACATAATAAATTAGGATCTAGTAGATTGCTGGTGGGACTGATGGTAGTTAAACAAGTAGCTTATAAGCTTTTTTGCCTGGATTAGAAGTCAGGAATAAGACTTGTGGTGGCATTTAATGAAAATTTGGCTTATGGAAATTTGAAAAATTGTGATATGAAATTACTGATTTTCACTTTATGTGCAAAATTTGAAATGATATGAATCTACCCAAATTCAAAAATATATATGAGATTCTTACCACTTCAACGAGGTGGGATAAGTGAATTGTACCACATCTGTTTCCACATGGTGTTGTCACTTAAGCTGGAAAACAGAAACACCCAATATTGCAGTTTTCATTTATGAGAAGTTTTTATTCCTTGAGTAAACTCCTATAGAAGTAGCTGGTGGCTGCATGACTGCTAGACTCTGCTCTCCTCCCTTTGAAGGCCTCCCTTCTATCGCATCCTCTGCCCCCCATGGCTTTTACACTTTCCTACTCCCCTGGTGCTCTCTCTACCACCCCACCAATCCCATCAGCATCTCTTTCTCAGGTTCCTCTCGCCTCATCTCCTCAGCAACTAGAAGATCAAGGGCAGGAGATGTACCAGCAGATGGAGACCAACTGCTCTCCTTCATGGCCATTACCTTCACTGGGGACCGAAAAGAGTACATTGCACGTGTCTGAGAGAACACACAAGGGAAAAGATGAGTGGACAATGTGCCAGGCATTCTAGGCCCTGTCTCAGGGAGAGCTCTTTGAAAGGAGAGGAGCCTGGTCATCTTTCTCTGACTGTTCCACTTCCCGCAGCAATTTGTAGAGGGGTCCTATAGTGCCCTTGTGATGTGGAGCTTCTTTGGATTCCATCAGCTTCAAGCTGGGACGGTAACAATGATGCCAAAAGGAAGAGATTCCATAGATTCCCAGCAGACACAAAGCATTGATCATCACATGCCAACAGAAGAAGGTGGTGATAAACATGATGTCACTGATGTCATCATCCTGCCATGGGTAGCCAGTGACTGGTCTGTACAGAATAAAGCCCCCCTGTATCAGCCAGGAGCCCATCGTCAGAAACAGAAAAGTCTCAATCAGCAAGAGGTGAAATGTGTCAGGAGTCCACAGCTCTATGGTCAACACCAGCATCAACAGGAACACCACCACGATGAGCAGATAATGAATCTGAAGCTCTATCCCGGTTGAGTCCTGGACGTGTGACATCAACAGCAGCAGGAGCACATAGAAGGTCAGGACCAGGGTACCTTTCTCTAGGACCACACACCTCTGAGGTAGCAAGTTCTTGCTCATGACATCTACACAGCCATTGAGGGTGAAGAGGATGAACATAGTGAGGTGCTGCCACTCTTTGGGGTACAGAAATCTTGGTGGGTACTTTTTGTTCATCAACACCATCCCATCATCAAGACAGAAGACTACATAAATTGTTAAGATGGAAGCAGTCACTATCTTCAGCAAACCTCCGTAGGATATTATCCACAGCCTGGCCCATATTCCCTTATGCCTGGGAGGGCATGAAGGACAGAGGAGAGAGTCATTGACTCTCATGGCCTTAAAGACCACTGTGACCTGATACAGTCCATAGGAGAAAAGATACAGCCCTGGGTATATATGCCCTATGAACTTTCCCATGAAATTATAGGTCTGTCTTCCTAAGGAGTGAGGACAAAACTCAGGACCTCACTGCTCTCCTCTCTATTGAGGGCCCTTCAAGTTGTAGGCTACGTATACAAAGCTAACTTCTACCTCTTTTTATCATCTCTCTCTGCCCACTGCTCCCAGAGAGAATTCAAAGTTCTGGACAAGAGCCTACACTTTTGGTAATGAGTCTCATTGTTCCATTCCATTCTAGTACACTGGGAACAAACTGACTTCTGCCAAAAAAAGGAAGGTGAATATTTCCTAGTATGTACCTGTGAGAATATGCACTCTCATGAGCTCTGTGTTTGGGCCTTTGAGATGCTTCTGGTCACACTGTCCCTCTCTCCCATGACCTGCTTTCTTCTGCTCCGGTCCAGTGCTTAGAGAAGCAGTAGAGTGGTGCATGAACTGTAGATTACCCAGAAATGGCCTTGGTTACTCACAAATATTTGTGTATTTTTTAAGAATGCTTAGTCACATCTTTGACCATATATTGAAAGAAAATATATTCTCCCTGAAAATAAAAATTTGTAAACATTTGGGGATGTGCTCACATACACAAATACTAAGTACCTACCTGGCCACTTCATTTCTCTGTAACAGATTTGGGGACCCACCAAGAAAGCCCCTCATTTGCCCCCAAATCTCTCTCTACTGGATAGTAGATAAACTTGAAAAACCACTTTTTGAGATGAATTTGGGAATGTTAAGGTGTACTTTGTTGTTAAAATGCAAATATTTTCAGACATAGATTCAGTGAGCTATTTATATTTAATGTGAATAAGTTCATCAACTTTATTTTTTAATTACATTTGCTATATGCCTAATACTTATAAGTAGGAAAAGTCTTCGGCAGTGGTTGATAGCCAGCTGCATCTGAGGTAATACATCCTGGGCAAGTGTCTTCATATAGAGGGATGGTAAAGAGCAAGGTACAGGGAACATGAGTCAGGCCCTTGGGCACACAGTGGTTCTGGATTTATTGCAAGAGGTACGGGGAATAAAGTTACTCTGACAATGATATAGGTGTGTGGAAGAGGAGGAAGTTCATTACTCGAGATAAAGAATGCAGACATCACAATCTTCTGCATAATCAGAGTATAAGCAATACTGTGGGGCAGAAAGGCAGCACCTATATGCTGATAGCACCCCCACTGGGGAGGAGGACTTACACCCAAGTCACAGCACTGACTCTGAGCCCTGACCAGTATCTCTCTTTCCTACACCCACTTAAGATCAGAAAACAAAAAAACAAAACAAACAAAAACAAAACCAAAAACAAAAAAAACAAACCCAGTCTGTCCTTGAGGATGAAGGCTATTTCTTGACAGTGGGAGAGTGAGGATTTGAGTATAAAAGTGCTGTACGAGAGAGAGCTGAAGATTACAGAGGGATTTGCCTTCCTTATTCCATTTTAATTTCAACTTTCCTTTCTTACACAAGTGTGGCATACATTGGCTATATTCATATCATACATTCATACATTCACTATATTCATATCCTTTTCTTCCTTTGCGTACTGATAAACTACATTTCCTACCCTGCTTTGCAATTGAGTTCTAACCAATCAGGGTATAAATGGAAATGATACAGATTACTTCCTGGTCTCACTCATTAAATTCTCCCTTACATACTCTTCCATGTTATTTTCCTTTCTCTGGCTTTAGACAAAATATCACAGCTTACTATATGTTGTTGAGAATAGAGGAACTCTAGGTTGGAAGGAACAGGTTTCCTGGACTACTCCTTCTAGGAAACCTAGACTTTTGTTCAGGAACCCTCATTTTGGACTATAAATAAACAAGGAATAAGCTATTTTTCTTGAGCTATGGAAATTTTCACATGTGTTTGCTATTGTGGCTAGAATACCCAAGGTAATGCAAAACTAACACATAGTCATAGAAAAAATTTAGAAAAATTCATAAGCAAAATGAGAGAAAAATAAGTGCCTGTAGTTCCAAACTTGATGATAACCACTGCAAAACCCCAGCTTTATGAAAGCAGGGCGGTGAAGTGGAAAAAAAAAATGACGAAACTGAGAAACCAGGATTCCAGTCTCAATGTCCACCTAATGAGTAGAACTTTGGCTTCTCTATTAATGAAAGGAAAGAACTGTGGCATCTGTATTCTTTAAGTTGAGAGAGAGAGAGAGAGAGAGTATGGATGGGGAGGAGGTGGGAGGGAAACACTTGGGGGGTTTGTATAGGGAATGATTTTGTCACCCCACAATTTTTCCTTTTTAGCTAGTGGTCAAAACACCCAGAAAACTTCAAAGAGCTGGAATGGTCAAGGAGAGGAAGTATAAAGGGAAGCAAGAGTATGACATTGTGATACAGCAGACTAGGGAGGAGAAATCTCTGGTACTCTCTGTGGTTCTTGTCTTGACCTGGGGAATTGTTGAGCTGCTCTGAGGGGAATTGGCTCTCAGTACAGCAAAGCCCATTTCTCCACTGAGTATCTACCATCATCAAAGAGCTGGTGTGTTTTTCTGAGTAGCTCAATTCTACCTAGAATGGACTGCAGGTGTCAGAAAAGACTGGGGTCACTAGTAGTGTTATCTCCAGTACCTCAGTGCTGTGGGTCTAATAGACATAGTAGACATTGAGGGACAAGCAGATACCACTTATCTCCTGACCACCACATTTTTTTTTTTTTTGATTTGCTGTGGAAAAGTAAATTGGGCTATTTTTATTTTTTTATTTTTTAAATATGAAATTTATTGTCAAATTGGTTTCCATACAACACCCAGTGCTCATTCCAACAGGTGCCCTCCTCAATACCCATTACCCACCCTCCCCTCCCTCCCACCCCCCATCAGCCCTCAGTTTGTTCTCAGTTTTTAAGAGTCTCTTATGTTTTGGCTCCCTCCTTCTCTAACCTCTTTTTTTTTCCTTCCCCTCCCCCATGGTCTTCTGTTAAGTTTCTCAGGATCCACATAAGAGTGAAAACTTATGGTATCTGTCTTTCTCTGTATGACTTATTTCACTTAGCATAACACTCTCCAGTTCCATCCACGTTACTACAAAAGGCCATATTTCATTCTTTCTCATTGCCAATGTTTATAGCAGCACTTTCAACAATAGCCAAATTATGGAAAGAGCCTAAATGTCCATCAACTGACCACCACATTTATCTTCAGCTTTGGCCATTCCTGGCAGCTGTGAGGCAGTGATCAGAGGAAATGAGAAAATAACAGTACTGACCCAAGAGCAATGCGAGGTTGAAAGTGGCACGTATGGGGACAAAGCAGCCCCACTTCAGGTTCCGTCAGGTCGCCACCTTGACCAGGCACCAGCACTACATTTTGTTCATTAAAACACGAACATCCTGATTTCAGACTCTGAAGATGGGAATCACCTATCCCAAACCAGGTGGTACACTGCCCACGAGTAGCTGAGAAGGAAGCCAAAGTTGGTGAATAATTAGCAGAACTGGCAGACAGCTCCAGAGTCTGTGGACAGTGAGTACCTGGACAGCTGTTTCATGAGGGGAACTTTGCTTGATCACAGGAGCCCATGGAGGTCCTTCATGTCCTGGCTGTTCCACACTGAGACTCCCCTCAGACCTGACCTCCTCCCACCACCCCCATTCTCAAGGGGCCTCAGGCACAGCCACTGCCACTTGTCTGGTACAAAATGCCGGAGTGAGCAAGAATGTCCTCAGGAAGTGAGTGAACATGAATTTTCTAAATGTTGTGAGATAATCTTGTTCTCACAAAGTTTCCAATATAATTAAATGTGTAGTACACACAGATACACACGTACATAGAAAATATACAAATATACATTACAGAATTGTGTAGAATTAGTAAATGTCATGCTGAGTGGTGTGAAGAGGGCATTTCAGATTTCAGTGACAGGAGTTGTTCGTGAGGGAGGTTCAAGTTTAATCAGAATTATCCTTAGATATGTCCTAGAAAACTGCTAGTAACTCAGGGAAGGTTTTAGTGCCATGCTTTCAAAAGCCTTTATACCAACTTTTAAAGAATCCTTCATTTCTTATCATTGCAAGGCAGATAGGACTAAGAAACCAGGATAAATGTGTTCTAGAATGGCAGGGTCAATCAAGTGCTTGCACCATCAGTCTCTAATGCTAAGTCAAGGGCACTTATGGGAGAAGGAGTAGGACTGGGATGGGATGGGAAAAGAGGTGAGGCTGAGAACTTTGACCTCCCCAGTTCCTTAGGATCTGACTTTCTGATGGAGGAAACCTCTCTTCCTACCTGAGAGAAAAAGGCTTCCTCTGCATGACCACCTTTCAATGACTGTACCAGGGAGAGTCCTGTCCAAGGGGATGCCAGTCTCTGTAGGACCCACTCACATCACTCTTAATGCATCCATGTCCGTAACAAGACTAGCTCTCAACAGAGCCCAGACATGTATGTACAGGACCTAGTCTGAAGTGGGAGAGGAAACCAATACACCAAAAGAATTACAAGGCCCCACAAATCAGTTTTGGCAAGAGTGTGGGGAGCATGGATATTTGACCACGTGAAGTGAAATTGGATTGCTGATTGAGACACAGTTATCAATATGAGTTTACTTTCCTGCGGTTCTAGGTTTAATATGCAGCTTAAGCATCTGGGAATGATGTAAAAAGTCAACTAGGTTGGCCAATTGAAACCTGGACTTCATGGTGGCTTACAGTCAGTAAAGTTGACATACTGGAATTTCCCTGGCAGACTCTAAAGAAACACTGCCAAATGGAACTTTCTTCAAAGATGGGAATTTTCTATAATCTGTGCTGTCTGATATGATAACTCCTAGCCAGCTATGGCTATTGAGAACTTGAAATGTGGCCAGTGCAACTAGGGAACTGAATTTTTAGTTTTAGTGATTTAAATTTAGCCACATGTGGATAGTAGCCATTGTATTGAATGATGCAGTTCTAATATAGGGAGTCTGAAGGCTCAGGGAAATGGCAAGGACACTTCATTTTTTATCTAAATTCACTCTGGCTGCATCCCACAGGTTTTGATATATGGAGTGGTCTCATCACCACTTACTTTTCAATAATTTTTACATGTCTTTTTATTTTCTACTTAACCCAAAAGTTATCTAGGAAAACATCTTTTAATTTGCACATCCTTTTTAAATTATCTTTTTTATGTTGATGTTATTTTTGCTTTTTACAAATATGTTGTTCTTCATAAATATTCCATGAGAAGTATTTGAATATTCTACATTCCTATTAATTTTTATGTGTTATTTATGTGGTTTTTATGAGGACTACTGAGACGGGTGTATTATGTTTTTTTTTTTTTTTTTTTTACTATGACTCTGGATTTGTTCATTCTCTTTTTACTTCTTTTTAAAATTCTCTTTATTTTTTCAGTTTTTATTTTATGCACATAGCTGCCTAATGTTAATATGTTAAATTCATAATTGTCATATCTTTTTGGTGAAGTGAATATAAGAGAAGAAAACAAGGGTGTCTGGGTGGCTCAGTTGGTTAAGCATCTGACTTTGGCTCAGGTCATGATCTCACAGTTTGTGAGTTCAAGCCCCACATTGGGCTGTCTGCTGTCAGCACAAAGCCTGCTTCAGATCCTCTGTCTCCCTCTCTCTCTGCCCCTCCCCTGCTCTCCCTCTCTCTCCAAAAGATAAATAAACATTACCAAAAAAAAAAAAAAAGATAAAACTCTAAAAAAAAAAATCATATTTTTCCCTTTTAATTATTATGGTTCTCATCTTTAGTTTTCTTTTGTTTGATATTAGCTTTTTAATATCTTATTTTCTTTTATTATTTTTATAGTATAACCTGTTCTGAAAATCTGTGTTACTTTGACAGGGCAATTTAAGATACTTACTCTTATTGTGATCATTTATATATTTGGGCTTCTTTTTAACCTTTTATTTTATGGTTCTGTGTTCCTTTTTTGGTCCTGACCCCAGTTCCTCCTTTGAAAATATTTCCATAGGAATGAGTAACTTATGTTTCCCAGAATTAAAATTTCCACTGAAATAAATATATGTCTCTTGGAACTGAAGGTTATGGGACTTGAGACTGGTGACACATTACTGTGTTTCTATGCTCTCCACATTTATACCCCTTCAGCTCCAGGTTTGTAAAACTTTACAAATAGTCCTGTGGAATCTTGGAAATTTGACATATGCCATCTGGCATGTCACATAAGT
Source organism: Puma concolor (assembly GCF_028749965.1). Classification (NCBI taxonomy): domain Eukaryota; kingdom Metazoa; phylum Chordata; class Mammalia; order Carnivora; family Felidae; genus Puma; species Puma concolor. The sequence goes on from NC_141683.1 coordinate 44,304,919, forward strand.
CAAAATTGTCCGTGGGTTCTCATAGAACCAGTGGTGGATGTGAAAACCTCTATTCTTTCATTCCTCATAAGTGAATTTTTACACTTATGTGTAAAATTCACTTATTAAATCCCCAAATTTAAGAAAAATGAAGGTCGTACCTCACCGGTACCTCATTCAAAGCCACACCATCAAGTGCACCAGTTATTGGTTATAATCTTTCTTGCCTGCTAAGACTAGAACATTCTGAGAGATCCTAAGAAACAATAGAGTGAGGCGGTTAATAGTGCAAACTTTAGGATTACTCTGCCATGGTTGGAATCTCTTATTCCATGGTTGGAATTTCATTTATTCCTCATAAGTATAATATGGGGTCAATAATAGTATCTCCTCATGGGGTTACTGTGAGGTTTAGAAAAGACAATCCATGTAAAAACACTAGGCACAATCCTTGATACGCAGTAAGAACTCAGAAAATGGTAGCTGATATTGTAAGCAATCATCTTAGTCCATACCCAGGACTCTAGACTAGACTATTTTCATACAAATTGCTGTTTCCTTATGGTCCTCCCCCTTCCCTGAAGGAGAGCCTTGGAGCTCCTTGAGGACTCATGAATAGACATAATCTACTTCTCTTGGTATTCTTAGTATCCCCAAAGCTGACTGAAGTTGTCAGTCAGTGAACAGAGCAGTTGGGGTTTAAACAGGTGCTACAGGTGTTGGCCTCATACTGGCAACCTCTTTCCTATGTTTACATTTTGTCTGCAGTTGCTGCATTAAGAAGACCTGCCCTTAATGAAATATTCAGTCCTAGATGTTTTCATGTCCCAAATTAACTTTAATGAGCAAACAGGGAAAGATCAAGAGGGCTGCGACTAGGACTTAGGGGAAACTTTGAAGCAGAAGCCAGGATGGGGTAGATGCCCTCTGGAGATGGGCCAGCATTTGCTTTTGATGACAGTGAACCTTCAGATCTTGTTCATTTGAGCTGCAAACAAGGGGCTCTGAGAATTCAGTATACCTGAGATTTCATTTTTTTGCAATGTCTTTGTGTTCCTCATTCAACAAACATGTGTTGAATACCTACTGTGAGCATGAATCGTGCTCAAATGCTTTTATTATATGCTTTGGGTAATATCAAGGTGGGTAAGACATCGCCACTGCCCTCAAGAACTTTATGTACTAGTAGAGGAAATATGATGCACACAAATGGCCACATTGTGTGTTGGAGGGAAGGGGGTGGGGACTGTGACATGGAACAAAAGAGGTACAAATTTCCATCAGATTGAGGAAGGAACAATTGCTTCCACCTTGAAGGGAACCAAGACTGTTATATGCAGGAAGTTAGATTGAAGCTACCCTTTAAGAATGGTGGGATCTGGACAGGTAGGGGTGAGCAGTGGTCTTTCAGGTAGAGCACATGGTGAGAACTGGCAGGGAAGACCAGGGAACTTTTTGGTAATAGAAGGTTGTACTTACTCTGTTTCATACATATATATATATATATATATATATATATATATATATATATATTTCATATATATATATATATATTTCATATATATATGTTTCATATATATATATATGTTTCATATATATATATGTTTCATATATATATATTTGAATGATGGTAGTTTAGTGTCCCTTATGCTTATTTCTATTTCTCTCCTTAGTCCAGTCGCTAAGCTGGTGAGAAGCATATACCCAGGAATTTCTACTGGGCATCCCTACTGGAATTTCTACTTTGTTTGGGGGCCAAAAAAAAAAAAAAAAAAGGAGCTGCAGGTCAATACTGATGTTTAAATAAGGAGTTTAGGATTGCCACAGACAGTCCTCAGCAGAGGCAGTTTCCTCCTATCAGAAGAGGGCCCTATCCTGGATAGAATCAATCCTGGACTGATTATCCCTACTGTTCCCGTCCTTGTTACAAACTCCTGGATGGCATGGTCCTCTTTTCTGAGTGTCCATCACAGCTATACCACCTAACACCTCTTCTTTCAAGGACAGTTCCTTCACTGCTTCCCCAGGCTTCTGGCTGAAAGTCTGGTTGAAGACTTTCCCAGAAAGGAGCTTAAGAATCCATCAGATGATCTGTTCTTACTAGAGTTGGGCTTCTGGACTTGTCTCAAGAGTAGTAGACTCATTTGGAGCCGTATCTTGTCATTTTCCATTTTTGGTATCGAATTTAACAAACATTTAAAACAGGATCTTAATTGAAACTCATCCTTCTGTCTTTGAGTTTCAAAGGCTAGTCATAAAACTGTTGGTGGTAAATCCCATTGTCATTCCAAGGGGAGGTGCAGGAGGTCTATGTCAGACTTTTAAAGGAAAGTCCTGGAGTCATGCTGCTGGCTTTTGCTCACCACCCACCTCTTGCCCATCTAAGAAGTAGAGGTTGACAAGAGATTGGAAAATGGGGATTTCTTTGCAGAGAACTGTCAGTGTCCTATGCATTCTCTGCACCATCCCCACTGGCTAGTGAGAGGGATAAAGGTGCACTCCCTTTACTCCAGGCCATGCAACAGGGGCTCCAAGGGTGCTACACAGAGAGCAGGACATGTGTTACCTAGAGGGACAGAAGGCCGATGTCTGACTCTCACCTGGGAGTCCAGTGGCAAGAGGCTCTTATGGGGTTGTGCCTGCTTAGTGCAGAGTGGGGAGAAGTGGTACAGAGGGAGTGACGGAAGGGCAATGGCGGTGGTGTCCAAAGGCTGCATATGAACCCTGTGAAAGTCACAGGCCTGGGCTTCTTCAAGGGTTCTTCCCCTAGAAAGCACCCTGGAGGGGCAAAGGGACCTAAAGGGTTCAAAGGGGAAGTCTCAGGTGGCCATGTGGAGAAAGCCTAGCCAGCACTCAGGTGGCTCAGTGGACAATCTCTGAGGAAGACAGAGGTATCCTCTGGAAAGAGGATCATGCAGAGGGCATGAACAAATATACCAGCCTCATAAGACCATGCTCCTTTCCCCAATCTCTTTTTCTCTGAGTCCAACCTGGGACAGACCGGGTAGGGCAGCTAGAGAGTGGGCAGAGGTGAAGTGAGGAAGGGAGAGTAGCTGACCACATGCCACCTCAGCCACCTCCACCACCTCTGCGGACTTCTGAGCCTAAAGCAGCCCAAGCTAGGAGATGAGAAGTTGTGAACTGGACAAAAGTTCAGAGTTTAGAAAATTTATGTGAATTGGGCTGGATGATGATGATGATGATGATGATGATGATAATTTAATTTACATCCAAGTTAGTTAGCATATAGTGCAACAATGATTTCAGGGGTAGATTCCTTAATGCCCCTTACCCATTTAGCTCATCCCCCTCCCACAATCCCTCCAGTAACCCTCTGTTTGTTCTCCATATTTAAGAGTCTCTTTGGGCTGGATTATTTGATGAGTGTATCAGGCTGGACCTTTATTATCTGAGTGACTGAGATTTTGGCCCAGGAGCAAAGAAAATCAGTTCCACAGAGCAGGTTTAGGGGGCCATGGTAAGAAAGAATACATTTCTTCTGGCTTGCACCTGGATGGGTTGGGCTCATTCAACCAATTAGAGTCTGTGCTGTAACTGCACCTGTGTTAGGAGCTGTGGGAGTCACGGAGGTAAACACGTCCCACTGCCTGCAATCCAGGAGCTGCTAGAGAACAGGAACGCCTTTAATAAGAGGCATACCCCGAAAAGCCTGACAGTAACGTTCCAATGGAATATAGGGAAATCGGAAAGAAATTCCATCTTAGGATCCCCATGGGAGCCTTTGTAGAAGGGATCTGAGCTGGAGCAAATGGTATGGGTGGGGCAAATGCATTTAATACAGACAGAACTGCTTGAGACAAGATGAAAATACAAGAATGTGCAGGAATGCTTGGAGATCAAAATTATACAGGCTGCGACTATGGCAGTTGGAATTAAAATGCAGGTTTTTTGTTTTTTTGTTTTTTTAATTTTTTTTCAACGTTTTTTATTTATTTTTGGGACAGAGAGAGACAGAGCATGAACGGGGGAGGGGCAGAGAGAGAGGGAGACACAGAATCGGAAACAGGCTCCAGGCTCCGAGCCATCAGCCCAGAGCCCGACGCGGGGCTCGAACTCACGGACCGCGAGATCGTGACCTGGCTGAAGTCGGACGCTTAACCGACTGCGCCACCCAGGCGCCCCCAAAATGCAGGGTTTTTTTTTTTTTGTTTTGTTTTGTTTTTCAACGTTTATTTATTTTTGGGACAGAGAGAGACAGAGCATGAACGGGGGAGGGGCAGAGAGAGAGGGAGACACAGAATCGGAAACAGGCTCCAGGCTCTGAGCCATCAGCCCAGAGCCCGACGCGGGGCTCGAACTCACGGACTGCGAGATCGTGACCTGGCTGAAGTCGGACGCTTAACCGACTGCGCCACCCAGGCGCCCCCAAAATGCAGGGTTTTAAAGATAAAAACCATAAAACAAAATTCTCACAGCACTTTACAGTTTGCAAAGTTCTTGTGGATATCTTATTTCATATGACAATTATCACAACCCATGGGATAGGTGGGGAATGTGTGTTTAGTGAATGAAATAACTGGGTCAGTGTTATTCTCTTACCCAGTAGTGCAGGGCTAGCCAGTGACACAACTAGCAACTGAACCCAGGCTTCCTAGTTTCTAGTGTTGTTTGTTAGTTGTTCCATGGCATTTAATCCTGTCCCTCCACACATGTTATGAGCAGTTCAGTTCTAAAGACTATTTCATTTTTTTACTTTTGGAATGATAGGGGTGTGTTGTGAGTTTATGTGATTATATTGATTGATTCATTCATTCAACAAATAATTACATTTTAGTGGAAGGGGAAAGACAATTAAAAGTGAGCATTTATATATTAGATGCTGGTAAAGGCTAAATAGAAAATGAAACCGGGAAAAGGACTAGGATGTGCCAGGCCTGTGAGAGATTGCTATTTTAAATGAGAATATCACTGAAGCCTGATGTGATAATGGCAATGTTTGAGCAGAGACCTGAGCAGTGAGCTGGTGAGCCATGCAGGTATCTGGGGGAGACGCTGGTTAAGACTATGGCAGTTATCCACGTGGGGTGTTATGGTGCTATGGACCAGGAGGAGAGGTGATGAGGGTGAGGAGTCATCAGATTTCACATGTTTTTTTCAAAAGGATCGAGAGAACCATTAGATGTGTAATAATATGAGAGCAAGAATGCCATCAAAAATGACACCAAGATTTTCAGTCTGAAAAACTGGAAAGATGTATTTGCATAGTTTTGAGTTGGCAAAGGCTTCAGGAGAAAAAGGATTTGCGGGAAAGATAAGAAGTTTATATGGGGCACTTTCACTTTGAGATGCCTGTTTGATATTCAAGTATTAAAGGCAATTAATTAGAAATGCCTGGAGTTCAGGGAGAGGTCAAGGCTAGATTCTAGATTTTGGAGTGAGCGTGTAGTTCTAGTGAGTGTCAGTGGAGTGGTTGTCAAGAACTGTGAAGTATCTGAATTTTACCTAGTTTATGAGCCAACAACTGAGTCTACCACAGCATCATGGATGTTGGCAGAAGATACGAACCTCTAGGGTCATAGATAAAGACCTATATTACTCACAGTAGTCAGAGTAGGCAGAGTATCTGCTTTTTCCTGCCCCAGCACCCTGAGTCTCATTTCCCCAGGACAATGTGGAAGGGCCAGAGATACCTGCAAATGCCGTAGGTCGTGTGACAGGAGAGGAACCCAGGCTGAGGAAACCAGCATCTTTGTAATGCACAGTAAGCGTACCTACCCTTGGCCCTGAAGGGGACACTACCTCCAGGTTTCAAATCTGTTTGCTACACAAACATCCCTGAAAAGATAGTTCACAATAAAGTCAGCCATCATCTCTGCTCATGAGCTGTGCAGAAACCAAGAGACCATGGAAAATCATCTTCTCTACATGGTATCACCCACTAAGGAGCACTATGGAAATTGTAAGGGGCACTTTTTGTTTTTATAATGATTGAGGGCTACTGTCATTTCACAGGCAGGAGCTGGGAATTTTAGATATCCTGCAATGTACAGGACAGTGTCACACAAAAAGACTTCTCTCATGTCCCATACAACTTTCAATGTTAAGCATTCACTTTAGTGAAAAAAAATATATAATTATTTGAATTATTTGAGTCCCAACTATAGTTCTTTCTTTCTTTTTTTTTTTAGAAATTAACTTTATTTTAAATTTTTTATGTTTATTTTAGAGAGAGATTGAGACAGAGCACAAGTGGGGGAGGGGCAGAGAGAGAAGGAGACAGAATCCGAAGCAGGCTCCAGGCTCTGAGCTGTCAGCACAGAGCTCGATGTGGGGTTTGAACCCATGAACTGCGAGATCATGACCTGAGACAAAGTCAGAGGCTTAACCAACTGAGCTACCCAGGAGCCCCTAGACTCTATTTCTGCTTTATAAAACAACCTTAGTACAGTTTGCTGTACATTTAATATTTAACCATTTATATCAAAGGAACATTGTACTTTGTTTAGAATTTTATGAAAGTTATACACCACTTGGGGAAAAAAACACGTTGCTACCAGCAGCACCAGTTATTTGAGTAGCCACACTTATGTCAGCCTACAGTTGTAGTGGACACAGTTACAGTGGTTTTATGTGTATGTGTACATACATTTATTCAGTCTTTATTTCATAAGATCAAATATGAAGAGATGTGGGGGGATATTATCTAACTTCTCTTAAAACTTATGCATTATGAGAAGATAGATAGAATACAGTCAGATTCTTGTACAAATTGCTGCTGAGAGATCAGTGAAGAAGAGCCCTGGAAATTGACCATTGGATTTAGCAGCGTAGAAATCATTAGTGACCTTGAAAAGAGCAATTTCAGTGCAGAGTGGGGACAAGAGTCTCTTTGAAGTTGGTTCAAAAGAGCGTGAGAGGACAGGAATTGAGACACAAGAATAAATAACTTCTTTGAGGAGGTTTTCTGTATCAGGGAAGCAGAGCAATAGGGTGATCGGCAGAGCATTTGGCACAGTGCCTAGGACAAGAAAGGGCTCAGTACATTCGGGTCAGAGGAGGGCTTGATGACCCTTGGGAGGTGCTCAGGAAATGGTCTACTGCCTAGGTACTAACAAAAAGAAATGTAGGTATAGGAGCTGGCCGGGAAGGGCTTCTTGGAGTCTTTTCTTTTGAGTTTTAAAAGAAATGATGGAATTAGAGGAGGAGCACAGAGGTTGAGAGGGCGTTTCGGTCATGAGCCAAGGAACCAAGAAGGAGAAATGTTGAGGGAGGGACAGCCTGCCTGACATGCCAGGGACTTTGTGGGGGAACAACCAGGCTTGAATAGGAGGACCTGGAGATACAGCTGACAGAAGACCTTGAATGCCAGACTGGCATTTATTTTGGGTCTGATGAATCAGTAGGGAGCCAGAGATCTTGAGCAGTCAGGGACATAATGGGAATATAGCATTAATTGTATTTTCAAGTACATGCTGTGCTTCTATTCCAAGTGTTGAAGTTGGACAGGTTACAACTCATGTTCCCGACAATCAAATGAGAAGCACATGTTTTTATGTTAACTCCAACCCTTAGTTTCTTCCCTAGGTTAGGACAATCCTGGGAATGAAATTCTGGGGAATAAAGATTAATGGAAAATAGAAACTCCCTTTAGGGATGTAAGGAGGGATGGGGAGAAGGGGTCCTCCTGAATAAGCACATTTGATGTTGGCTTAAAAACAGACTGTTTCTGCAGGAAACTGGGGAATGCTGTCTCAGCTGGCTGCTAGCAGCAGTCTCTGGTTTCTGAAGCAGGGGTGTGTATGCCTTAAGGGCGTCTCTCCTATTTCCATGAGTCAGGGTGAGGAAACAGTGACCTCGAGGGATATTTTAGTCAGCGTCTTTCGTCTTGTCACTTACGGTATTGAGGTTCTGACCATGTAGGGTGGTGCAGGCCAGGACACAGGGGAATGAGTGGTGAGGATTTGTCTAAGAAGCGGTGTGGCTCAGGGGGCAAGCGGTGTGGCTCAGGGGGCAAGCGCCAGGCTTTGGCTCCAGCTGGACCTGGGTTTGAATTAGTGTTTCACCTCCTGCTTATGTGACCTTTGACAAGTCCCTGAACCCTGATTACTTTATCTGTCAGAGAAGATGCTGAACCTCGTTAAGCCCCTCTCAGCCTCAGATTATAGTCTACACTTTGGCAGTCCTATTTTGCTCACATGGTATAAGTTATAAGGAAAGCTCCAATAGGAGATTGCAGTCATATCTGAATTTTTTTTTTAGATTATTAGATTATGACTCAATATCCCTTTTGATCCTGGGCCATAGGGAGATTGTACAGGTGCATAGTTGCAGGGAATGAGCAGGCAAAGAAAATGTAGACAGGTGGCTTTGGCTCTCAAAGCAGTTTGGATTGTAGCTTTCTATTAGATTGTCAACTGCTGGCTGGGATGACTGAGACACCAGATATGTTTCTATGAGTGTCAGAGCCTGGCTTGCCCCACTCCACCATGGAAAAATCGCAGTTTTTCCATGCAGCCAAAAAATTTTCCATGTAGCCAAAAAATTAGCTACATATGGGCAACCACAGGAATTCATTATGGCCAGTGAGGGAGGTGAATCTAACTCCTCTACATGGAAGGGAGTTTGAATTATTTTTCAAGTAGAACTTTGAAGGCTGGCCATGGGAACTGGAGGCCAGGGCTGCCTCTATGCCCATAGAGAAAGGTGGAGAGATAGCCACACAGAAGCATGTGATCTGAAAAGCCTTCCATAATCTCTTCTCCTGAGTTGCCTCTTCTCTTTACCTGACTCTCATGAGCCAAAATACCTGAATTCTGCCATTGTATGAAGACCCAGAGCTGGTGTCTGGAGCTTAAACACTTACTCTAGTATTCATTAGCTGTGTGAACTCATGCTAAATAGTTAGGCTTTATCAGCATCAGGGCCTTCCGTCTCAAAGTGAGAATAAATTAGCATAATTTCAGACACTTTTTGTGAAGACTAAATGATAAAAAACTATAAAGCCAGCTCAGTGTTTGTCTCAGACTACCTCAGTAAATGTTAGCAACAAGGACCAGAATATTACATTAGGATAATGACATTTTTAGAAAATGTTTTTTCAAGCATGATCACTTTCAAGTTTCACAACACCTGAACACCTAAGGAGAATATAATATCTAAAAATAATCCTCATTCTTTTTTAACTAGATGATTGAGGTTCAGAGAAGCTATGTGACTTTCCAAGTGTATCAAGTAAAAAAAAAAAAAAAAAAAAGAATTCAGTGGGGTGGTCCAACTTCAAATGCCAATTTTATTTTATCACAATACACTGTCAGCATGAACACTTGGAGAGAAGGGGACAGGGCAGTATTTGGTAGGAGTGGGAGGGCACACAGAAGGAAAAATGAGGGGGTGCTCACATTCATACTTGTATGAATGGAATTAGATGTTAACCAGTGCAATCTCTGAGAATACATATGTAATCGCACTCCACTCACCTTGGAAAACCATATATAGGAAACCTCATGTATTCAGAATGTAAAGAATGTCCAAGAGAGAAGAGCCCCCCTAAAAATTTTCATTTGAGTTAATGTTCTAAGGTTCAAGCAGTGTAAGTTTGAACTCTGTAAGTTCAAGTTTTACAGAGAGGCACCTAAAAACCTCATTCAAAGTCAAGTTATCCTGCCTCGACATGCAGTGCTAGTTTGTCTTACGGATTCGTTCCCTACGTTATAGATTAGAAGCAGCGTAACCACTGAAGAAGAAAACTCACCCACTGACAGCAGATAAGAACTAGCCAGTGGCCTGACGAGAGAAAAAAGCTGTGACAAGCAGAATAAAACTTAAAAGATTTTAGCAGTTTGGGTCTGAGTGTAGATAACCACAGTGCTCACTCTGTATCCCATCCCCTGCTTCATGGTGTGCCTTCCTGTATGATGGCAGAACAGGATAACTGAGCCATAAAAAGACGAAAAAGTAGAATATATTCATCAGAACTTGTCAAAGGTAACAGATAAGTGTCTTAATACATTTTAGCAATAGTGATGCCTAAAATTGTTTTAAAAACTGAAGAAAAAGAGAACATGTCATTTGCATGTTGTGTATGTGTCCCTGCTATAATAAAAGTCTGCTTTTCTCCAGGCACCTGGGTGCCTCAGTTGGTTAAGCGTCCGACTTTGGCTCAGGTCATGATCTCACGGGTTCATGGGTTTGAGCCCTGTGTCGGGCCCTGTGTGGACAGCTCAGGGTCTGGAGCCTGTTTCGGATTCTGTGTCTCCCTCTCTCTTGGCCCCTGCCCTGCTCGCACTCTGTCTCTCTCTCTCCAAAATAAATAACCAAATTGTTTTTTTTTTAAAGTCCCCCTTACTCTGCTGGGGAAGAAAGTGGAAACTCATCCCGAAGGAATAAAAGATATTGCCCTGACTACACTGCCAGGGTAGCAGATAGGCTTTTGTGTTCCTAAAGTTTGGAACTCCTCCTTCCTAGGAGGGTGGATAGGGGCGCCTGGGTGGCGCAGTCGGTTAAGTGTCCGACTTCAGCCAGGTCACGATCTCGCGGTCCGTGAGTTCGAGCCCCGTGTCGGGCTCTGGGCTGATGGCTCGGAGCCTGGAGCCTGTTTCCGATTCTGTGTCTCCCTCTCTCTCTGCCCCTCCCCCGTTCATGCTCTGTCTCTCTCTGTCCCAAAAATAAATAAACGTTGAAAAAAAAAATTAAAAAATAAAAAAAAAATAAAAAAAAAAAGGAGGGTGGATGACTTTCTTTTTGCCCTGAAAATACAGACCTTTCCTGGTGGTGCTCAAACTATTGAAGCAGAAGGAGTCAGAATGGACCCTTGGGCTTCAGGAAGTTAGAAGTGAGCAGCATCCTGGCCCTGGAGAAAATTTCAGGGATTGGGAGTAAATGCAATCACTTCTTCTAAGTAGGCCTCAGAGAGGGTCCCCAGCGATTGAATGGAAAGATAAGGTCCCGGGGCCCAGGCAACAGGCCTTAGTGTCTGAGGCCACACTGAGTGGCTGTGTTGCTCAGAGTGGCACTCCTTCATAGGCCTCTGCTAGCTTGAGCAGGGACTAGATTATCGTAGCCACTACCTCACTGGGGCTGTATCACTAGAGACATAGAGATTCAAAGACATAGACACCATTGCTGTCTCTGTATCAAAAGCACGAGCACCATGCCATGTCTCCTCTCTTTGTAAGAAAGGCTGTTTGACAGACTTCTGGGACTGTATTAGCCATGGGGTTCTTAGAGAAAGAGGGAGATAGGGAATGGTAGATGATGAAGGATCCATTTCCTGACAATCTGTTAGATTGCAGCTGGAGCCAGTTCTATTTTCATTTCAGAAGTGAATGACATTACTTCTGTCCAGAGAGTGTGAAACTCTTTATGCATATATATTTTTTTACATCTGGGTAGTTAGGAGACCAGGGAAAAGGGCTATATCCTTTCATGTCTGGTCTTCACATAACCAGACCATTTGTTTTTAGGGCTATTCGAAGGAGATGGTTATTTTGATGCTCTTCTTCTTAGCAGTCTCATCTGAATCTATTAGATTTGGCATGGCGATGCTTCATCTGGCTAGTTAGCCAGCCAAAGATATATCAGAATAGCCTGGTGTTGCAGCACATTGAGAATTAAGTCTGGGCCCTGGAGGTGCTCTGAGGGAAGAAACTTGCTTGCATTTCCCATCATGAGAAATGAGAGCTTCCATATTGCCTGGAGTACTTGTAGTTTTTAGGGTTATTCTGAAAGCTGGCCAGCATCTGCGGCTGGCTGACTAGCTGGCTGAGGCATCACCGTGCCAAATCTAGCAGATGCAGATGCGATTGCTAAGGACACTTGGGGGGACTTCCAGTTCTCAGAAGGCCTTAAGTAACAGTCCCTCTACTGCTTCCCTCACATGAGAAATCGGGCTCCCTTGTGGGCTTGATTCTGTTAAGCTCATGATGGAGACGATGTTAATGAGAATGGGCAGGTCCTCTTAATTATGATCATTAACACAGATTATGGGTTTAGTGGGATATTTCTGATGGCTCTAACCCTGATTTAAGTAGTTAGGATTTTCTGTACTTGGCTCCCTTATGTCTGTACTCTCAAGGAATAGAGAAATCACAATCCTTTTCAGGTGGTTTGAGACTCCATTGCAATCCAGCAATGTTCTCTGATTTCTCATGAGTATTGAAATCTGACAGGAATGGATGTGGGAAAGAAGAGAGTTATATCAGGGGCCCTCCTGTGGGAGCAACTTGAGCCCCCAGAGGAGGCTCTTTCTAAACTGTGGAACATCCTCTCCCAGCCACATGCATACAGTGGCTTGGCTAGACCAGAAACACCATGCCTTGAGAAGAAAGCAAAGCACCCACCTGGATGTGTGAACTGCCCCAACTCAAACACCTTTGCTCCCTTTAGAAGATGAGCTTGTCCTTAATAACTACTCCAAGGACTTCCAGTTTTGGCAATGTAACAGACTGATCTAACCCCCATCCCACCTCCACCGGAAAAGACATGGGGGATAAAACAAACAAGATGTAGCAGAACAACATTATTATTTTTTAAATCCAAGATCTAAAGAAGAAACCCCTAATCCCCAAGTGATAAAATATAAACTGTAACTCAGAGCTAGATGGCAAGATCATGAGTCAGCAGGCAGGGTTTGACTGGTCCCAGATAGAGGCCCTACTAGCTGGGGTTTTCATGCCAATAGAGGGACAGGAGGTATGGGCTTGGACTCTAACTAAAACACAGATTTCTGCATAAAGGCTGGATTTGGAAATGGTCCTGTCAGTGTAAGAGAGCCTAAATAAACTCTTCCCACCAGCTCAGGAACTAAGGAAGCTGCTGTCTGCTAACAGCTCAGGGTAGAAATAAAATAAGGCATAAGTGAGACTCAGAAGCCTCTCTGAATTCACACTATTCAAGTCTGGGGGATGCAAGAATCTCAAGCCATGAAATTAATGTACAATATAGTTAGCACTGGCCTGGTGAAGCCCAGGGGGTGCCCAGCAGAAGCAAACAAGATTCCAAAAGGGAAAAGCAACCCAGGAGAAGTGGGTTCACAAATCTGTAGTCCCCTGCCCAAGGAGACTGCAGTCGTTTGCTAGAGCTGCCGTAACAAAGTACCACAAACTGAGTGGCTTGAACAGAAATGTATTGTCTCATAGTTCTGGAGGTGAAGCGTCTGAGATCCAGCTGTCAGCAGCGTTGTTCGGTCTGGGGCTGTGAGGAGGAATCTGTTCCATGCCTCTTTCCTGGTTTCCGGTGGTTTGTTGGTAGACTTCAGTGTTCCTTGGCTTGTAGAAACATCACCTCCATCTCTGCCTTCATTTTCACGTGGTCTTCTCTCTGTGTGTCTGTGTCTAAATTTCCTCTTTTTATAAATACACCAGTCATATTGGATTAGGAACGCACCCTACTCCACCATGACCTCATCTTAAGTTAGACACATCTGTGATGCCTCTATTTCAACTAAGGTCACATTCTGTGGTATTAACTGGAGGTTAGGAATTCCATGTACAAATTAGGGAGCAGGCACAATTCAACTCATGACAGGGATAATCCACAACAAGAAGGGTCCCCTGACACACCTAATGGGAGAGAAGCACCCAAGAATGTACCATAGAATGTACTAAAAGAACCTGAGACAGATGAGGCTCTTAACCTCTCTCAGGGTCTGTTTCCTCCGCCTTCACAAAGAGGGAGCATCATTCACCTAACATGGCTGTTATGAGGGTCAGATGAGATCATGTAAAGAATGTTCTACAAACTGTGATATACTGCGCTCATGTGAGTTTTCATTTTTATTAATTTAGTTAATTAAAAACAAGAACTCCCATTTACTGAGGGCTGTGCTAAACTCTTATTTCCTTCAATCCTTACCATAACCCTGTGTGGTAGATCTCCTCATTTTATGGATAAGGAGACTAGGCTGAGGTGCAGTCATTTGCCTGAACTCACATGTCTGGTCAATGGCAGAGCTGGAATTGAACCTTTGTCCTGTCTGGACCCAGTGTCTATGCCTTTACTTATTCTGAATATTTCCCAGTATTAGGGCTGAGTTCTGGGCAGCAGTGATGCTAAGAAAGAAGCAAAAGAAAGGAAGCACATGTGCTCTATCCTGAGGAGGAAAATCGGTCTAATAGGGATAATAGATGGAGACTTATTTTACAAGCAAGTGAGCACAGTGGTGTTAGAGAGTGGAGGGGAAAGAGAAATAAAAAGATGAATGAGACCTAGTCCCTGCCCTGGAGGGGGCTGGGAGAGCAAATAACAGATGTGCTTTGCAGCACCGGAGGGGGCAAGGAACCTCTGACCCTGGGTGAGTAACTGCTTGGAGGTAGAGGTCAGGAAGGCAGGGAAGGTGCAGGTCACTTAGACCTGATTTGGAATGTGTCAGGGTATGGGCTCCATTTGGAATTCCAATTTTACTCTGTACAAATTGTATGACCTTGGACCAATTACTTAATTCTCAAAACTTCTGTTTTTTCAAACTGTAAAACGGAAACATTTATTTGTTTATTTGCCTTCTTACTAGCCACCTGCCTTTTCTTTCATCCTAAAGAAATACTCTCCTCCCTCTTTTTTTTTTTTTTTGGGGTGGGGGGCTAGTTACTCTCCTCCTCCCATGTATCAGAAGAGGTGGACCTGGACACTGGCCACAGCTGCAGAGAGTGAAGCAGGCTGAGCCAAGTGGTGGTTCCCTTACTGCTGTTGGGTTTAGGTGTGGGCATGAAATCCAGGTTCAGTCAGGGAGATGTCCCCATCATAAAGAAATACTTTATGTATATATCTATATCATCTATGTATCTCTCTCTCTCTCCCCCTCTCTCTCTCTCTATATATATATATCTATATCTATCTACATATCTATCTATATATCTCTATCTCTATCTGTATATATCTATATCTATACATATAGATATATATGTCTATATATATCTGTCTCTATCTATCTCTATAGAGTATATCTCCAGGCTGGGTGATTTTAGATACATAATGAAAAACAAAGCTCTCTTTTCTGCCTCTGGACATTCTGTATGGAGGTGCTATCTGGAAATGTGGCAGAATTTTGAAACCATGATGTTTGCTAGTCTGAGGACAAGACCAATGAGAATAGAAGAGAGAGAAACTTGAGATAACCTGAGTCCTTGATGACTTCACTCAGCCACTGTACTACCAGCTCTGGAGCTGCACTACCTGTGAAGCTCTCATTAAGTGAGAGAATACATGTCTTAATGCTTAAGCCAGTGGAATCAGGGTTTTCTATCATTCACAACCCAAACATCCTAAGTGATTTATAACCTCACAGATCTATATGAATGAAGGCAGTAATTCCTATAAAGTGTTTAGCACTGTGAAATGTTAACAATTATCATTAATAAAACACTTTATTATGGAATTATGTACTGCTTTCTTCTATGCTAAGATGTGTCATATTTCTCCACATATAT
This sequence comes from Puma concolor, assembly GCF_028749965.1. Taxonomy (NCBI): domain Eukaryota; kingdom Metazoa; phylum Chordata; class Mammalia; order Carnivora; family Felidae; genus Puma; species Puma concolor. Next base: position 44,320,281 of record NC_141683.1, read on the forward strand.
GTGAGAAAATTTTTGGCCAGAACTCAGGCTTCTACTTTAGTGCCCAATTCAGCTACCAAACAAAACACATAGTAGATGCTTAACATCTATTTAATGATTAAGTACATATAGAGATAGATACACAGATAGATAATTTTTTTTCACCTAAATTTAATCCTAATGTACAGTATAACCCAGATGCCCTTGTGTTGGGTAGAGACTGTGTCCCTAAGAAGAACGTTTTATTTTGCCACTGGGCAGTGAATTCCAAGAGAATGTAAGTAGTTGTAAAATGGAAAAATGGTGGCCCTTTCAAAGACTAGAAGATGCCATAATCACAGGCTATCAGGGCTACCTGGAAATCATATACCATCATCTTCATTTTACAGCTGAGGCCCAGAGACTTCCTTTTGGTCTAGAGGCCAGGCTGGGACTGAAACCCAGCCTCCAGACCCTGCCTCGATCCTTTTCCAGTATTTGTCATTACTTTCTTGACTTTCTCCACAGTCAACTTCCCTTACAACCTGAATAAGAGGGAAGCCTTCTCCCTAAAGACTGTTTGGGCTGCCAGGAATTCGTGGGAGTCCATGGGAATCTGTGGGAATCTGTGCATCCACTCCCTCCCAAGGTTGTTCTGCAGAGTTGCTGCCAGGGACCAGGTGGCCTGGCATGAGATCTGAGATTCGGCATCCTTTGCTGACTGAAAACATCAGCCCCTCATCCCCGAGGGGTCACTGAGGGCTAGAGGTTGAGAATAGGCCTCTTCCTGTCCATGCACTGATCAGCTCCTAGCATGGAGGGCTGGTAACAAGGGTAGAAAGAGACTCCCCAGCCAATTCAGCACAAAGGAGCACACAATGTCTAAGCCTGGATGGTGCCATCCATCCCAGAGTGACATCTAAAAGCTCTTGAAAGACTTTTGTTCCAGTCTGTCCCAGTCTGGCTCTGCATGGGGCCTATCCTCACCCTCACTCCTGCCCTCACGCACCATACACATTCATAGCTTTGTTCATACTATTTTCCACACCTGAATGCTCCTATCATCTCTCATCTGCTCCCCATTCCCACATTACTGACCTGCTCAAGTTAAATTTCAGTGTAAATGTCTGCCCCTCCATCAGAGTTAACCACATTCTTCTTTATTTTCCCATTATACTTGGTTTATTTCACCAACATAAAATTTAATTCAAAATGGCTTTTGTTGGGTCTTTCCTACTAAATCAGTGCTTCTCAAACTTTATATGCATACAAATCACCTAGAGATTCAGATTCTGTAGGTCTGATTTGGGGCCTAGGAGTCTGAATTTTTACAACTCCCAAGTGATGCTGACATTGGTGGCCTATGGGCCACACTTTGAGTGGCAACATACTGCTTTTGAGTTCCTTGAGGACAGGTGTCATGTCTTATTCATCTTTGTAATACCAGCTTTTAGCACAGTGTCTTGCTGATTATAGGTAGTTAATACACATTCACGGAATTGAAATAAATCAAATCAAGGCACTGGTGTTTCTGAGGTGTCTCCTTTAAATGTAAACATGTGATCTGGGCAACATTAGACAACTGTAGCTGGGATTGCAGAAAGTGGGGAGGGGCAGGACTTGGGGGTCTTAAGAAGGCAGGATTTATTCATTAACATTAGAGGATATGTCTTTCCAGTGACAGAAATATCAGTGCCCACCAATGAGATACTCCCCTGTTCCCCACCATCCATCCATGCTTCCTGCCACCCAACCCCTCACTCTAGGATCAAGGTAGCCTAGGGATAATTTAACTCAGAACCTTGACTCAGAATGTAGATAACTAAATGAACTTGCAGGTAAAAAAAAAAAAAAAAAAAAAAAAAAAAAAAAAAAAAAAAAAAGGCTTGACAAATTGTCCCTTTTCCAAAAAGACTTCACTCCTATAATATAGGATACTTATTTTCTCCCAAATATAGTCTTTCTCCTTGGGTGGTGCTGGATAAAGACAAATAAATTCTTGTTACCAAGTATCTGTTTCTGTAATCCATATTGACAAGCCACTCCCCCTGCAGCCAACACATCCTTCTACCAGGAAGCCCAGCTTCAAATAACTGATTTGCGGGACTGGACAGAGTGAGACAGATCCAGATCCAGCCCATGGGCTTGCTGGAGGGCTGGGCTCTTTGGGATCTCAGGCCCCATCAATAGAGGGGCTAGCTGAGAAGGGGGCTTGTCGTAGACTCTGGGTCTGAAGTTTTCTCTTGTCCAGCAAGAGAGAAAGACACAGGATTGAAAATGTGACAGAGGCTAATGTCTGGGAGAAGACAAGAGCCCCAAATAAGGGTCCTTGCTCCATTTTTATTAAATCAGAAGGCTTACAAGCATGATGGGCATGCACAGAGAGACACTGAAACTATAAACATTAACTCATGGGTGTGGGGAAAGGGGGTTTTGGAGATATGAGGTGTTAGGGGTTTTGGTCAATACAAAACAAGATTCTGGTGCTGGGTGGAAGGTTGTTTACAGCAAACATGAGGCCCTTGGTTACCTAAACTGGCCTAGGGGACAAGAAAGACAGAACATGCTACCTTAGGGTCAACAAGGCATCTTTCTTTTGCTAATTAGCTCCACTCTGGGCAACTTATCCCTGCTGTGGTCTATAGCCCTATTTACCTGTTTACCTAATTTGGTCCTTCCTTCCTTTCTGTGAAAGCAGCTTTCTGCTATTGTTGTACATCTTTGTCCTATACTGGGAGCCTTTGCCCCATTTGTCCTATACTGGGGGCCTTTGCCCAGTTTACCTAATCTTACTTACCTAATCTTGTTTACCCAAAACTTGGGTGTGTTCATCCTATGGCTTTCTGATTCTTTTTGCCTTATTAACCCATCAGTGCAGGCTCAGAGAATTCCTAAGCTTATTCCTCACAGGGGCTCACAGCCTTGGTCCACTTATACTTTGTTTCATGTGGAGCTGGTGTTTTCTTGTATTCCTTGTAGGCAGTCAGCTTGTGACCCAGTATCTCAGCATAGACTTTGTTACGAACTAACTCACTAACCGTGTGACATCCTGTGAGTCACCATCTATGCTTCAGTTTCTTCCTTTGTGAAAAGAGGGATTTGGAAGAAATTGACTCTATAGTCTCATTCAGCCCTCTGATTACCAACTTAAAGTACTTTATATTTATAACCTGCTTTAAATTACAATATTTCATGGAGACCTTGCAATCCCACATTTACCTGTGTGCAAAATGAGTCTTAGAGAAGATAAATACCTTGTCTTAAAGCATCTACCTAACAAATGGCCAAACTAGGTCTCAAACACAGATCAGACTCCTTATTTTCTTAATCACTAACCAATAAGGTTTCTTGGGGCCTGGACATGGAGGATTTTTTACTTCTCTCACATCCTTGGGAGAGAGAGCACAGCCTCTGTCTCCTCCAATTCCCTTTTTCCTTGTCTCTCTCTTCTCAGACTCTGGGCTGCTTTCACCCTTTCTTTCCTTTCTGTTGAGTTGTCGTCCATGTCTCTTTCAGTTTTCTCCATTTTTCTTTCTGTCCTCCACCTCCCCTTCCCTCTCCCTCCCCTACTCATCTTTCATTTAGCCTCTTCCCACCTCTGCCCTCCCTCTCTTCCTTCTGCATGACAGCCTCTCTTGATAAATATTGCTGGGTTCTGCCTTTATAAAGATGTCACCCCATACTCCTGGGTAAATCTGTGGGTTTGTGAAAGCAGGAAGATGGAGCCCAACTGTAGCCTAATGACCAGGATGGTGTTTTCTAGTCTAAAGCAATGGTTTCCAAGCCTCAGGAAAGATGGCCTGACTTGGAATCACCAGTGGCGGGACAGGAGAGGGGGGCGGTGGTTATAATTCAAAATGCAGATTCCTAGGCTTCGCACCCAGAGACTTTATTTAGTAAGGTCAGGGTACAAATTTAGTACTCTATTTTTTTAAAATTTCTGAGATGATTATGATGACCAGCAAGATTCATACCTTACTCTTGGGACTTGTGCCCACCAGACCCTCTCTTAGGGGTAGCCAAGTATCTACAGTAGTACCAGGAGGGTTGCCTCTGGTGGAGGCCTTGTTTGTAGGCTATGAGACATCAGTTAATGAGTTTGGCACTTGCTCCTTTCCCATCCCAGCTGTCTGCCCCATCAGTGGTATATCTGGCTCAATAGGGGAAACTACTTGCTTCTGCCACATTTGGGCAAACAGAGGGACCTGATTTACATTCCACTTATTTTTGGCCATAAGTCTCCCAACCAATAGGGTATGCCCATTCCTTTCATCCTTTTAGATGACACATTCATCTTCCATATAATTGTCCCTCTGTTATTGGCTGGAGAGGAGTAAGAGGAGAGAAATTTTCACTTACATCCCTCTAATAGCACATGACTTTCCTAATTACTATACCAGGACTTTCACTATGAAATATGTGGGCTCTGACAGCCACACATGCAGAACCTGGTAGACTCTTTGAGACCATCTAGTCTACCCCTCACTAATGAACCCTCAACACCTATCACTGAAAGACAGACATTCTTTGAATATGAGCTGTGTTCTGCATTACTAAGCTCTTTTCTGGGATTACACTCTGCCATTGGTTTACACCATGTGCTCTCCATAGGGGCAATATTGCCCGCCAAGAGAGTGAATATTTGTGTTACAATTATGCCAAGTCCTCCACACCCTTTTCATCCAAGGACAAAGGAGTTGGAAGATAAAATTTGAACTTATATATGTTAGTCTCTCCAGCTGTTCATTGTGAATGATTGTATTTGTCTTGACTTCGACAGCAGGAGTGAACTCTTTCCTCTAATTAAATAGTTCTGGACATTTGTTTCACTTATTCGACATTTAGCTCTTAGAATTAGCGACTTTGCGTCATTTGTATGTTTCTACTCTGTCTTTATAACTAGATTATAGAACATTTTATGGTAGAGACCATGTGTTCATATGATAGTTCACTCATTTATTCATTTATCAAAACTGAGCACCTCCAGGTGTGGGGCTAGATTCTAAAGAGACAAAGAAGACAGAGCATGGTCTCCAACTTCAAATACTTCTCAGTAAATAAAGAGTGGTAAAACCATGTGACTGTAGAGATGTGCATAAGTGTATGTGTATAAGCGTAACTATAGAGATGTGTATAAGTTGCATAGAGAGATTTCTTTCCTAGTTGGGAGGAGAGACAGTACTTGAGCAGAGCTTTAAAGGACAAAAGGATGAGTTTCCTGGATAGAAAAAAAATGTGGAACAGGAAGACCATTCAAGACTCAACTGGAAGCTTCTGTTCCAGTCTCCATGCCTGGAGACAATGGTACATGTGAGGAGGGACTGGAAATGAGGCCAGGCCAAAGTAAGAGGCACCTTCAAGCTTATTCTTAAGGGCATGGATTTTATCCATAAATCAATGGGGTGCTACTGGAGAATTTAAATTAGCCAGTGGCATTATTTGCTCTCTATTCCCAAAGCTCACTCTGGCTGCAATGGGGACAGGAATAGATGAGGATTAGAACTCAGTTAAGAGATGTTGCAACAATGCAGAGTTGGTGATGCTTGGGCAAGGGCAGTAGGTGGGGATAAATAATGCAGAGAACTTGTTGATTAATATATTGTAGGGGTGACTGAAAATTGGTATGACCACAAGGGAGATTCATTAATTAACTATTAAATTAAAAAAAATAGTCTGTGACTCAGAAATGCTGTTTATGGTTATGTACTCTAAAGAAGAATATTTAATCAGAATTTATTATTAAAAAATAAATCAGCTAGACCAACATGTCCAACACTATGGGGCTAGATAAATATGATAATATTAAATGGAATCAATAGTGCTATCATATAACAAAATAGCTCTGCCTCCAACACATTCCATGACTAAGTGAAAAACAGCCAGTTGTAGAATGATACATATAAGTGTTGATGTCCTAGAGAAAAACTCATTTTGGCATTTGGAGAGGCCTATTGCAAACAGCTGTCTTCCCACCTTCTCACCCTAAAGTGGACTTAATAGACATCAATTATACACAGCACCTACACAGCACTTCTACTTAGTCTTCTTACTTCTGTAAAAGCAAATTAATATTGGGGCACCTGGGTAGCTCAGTCAGTTGAGCATCTGACTCTTGATTGCAGCTCAGGTCATGATCCCAGGCTGGTGGGATCAAGCCCCGCATCAGCCTCCATGTGGAGCCTGCTTGAGATTCTCTCTCTCTCTGTCTCTGTCTGTCTGTCTCTCTCTCTCTCTCTCTCTTCCTCTGCCCCTCCCCCTCCACTCATTCTCTCTCTTTCAAATAAAAAAATTAATATTCAGTAGATAAAAAATAACATTTATAGACTACATGTAAACTCTACAGAGTTGGGATACAATCAACACTCCTGTGGTCCCCACCAACTATAAGAACAGAAAACCATTGTTATTTTCCATGCCTCTGCGTCTCTCTCAAATCTATCCTATTCTTCCCCTCTGGGGGGTAAACACTTTCCTGAATTTGATTTACGTTCCACATATGTGTTCACATTGTTTAGTTTTGTGTGTTTTTGAACTATATATATATACACACACACACACACGTGTATATACATACAGTATATATATGCATACAGTATATATTCTTTTGTGACATTCTTTTTTCATATAAAATTATATTTTTGAAGTTCCACATTGGTATCAGTCAGAGTTCCCGAGAGAAGTAGAACCGATAGATGTATACATATAAAGGAGATTGATCATGAGGAAATGGCTCATGTGATTATGGAGGCACAGAAATCCCACATTCACTGTCTCTAGGTTAGAGACCTTGTAGTATAATTCCAGTCAGAGTCTACAGACTTGAGAGCCAAGGGAACTGATGGTATAAGCCCCAGTACATGAGCAAAAGAAGACCTATGTCCCAGTCCAGTATACAGGCAGGAAGAAAAAGGGATGAATTCCATCTTCCTCTACCTTTTGTTCTATTGAGGTTCTCAACAGATTTCATGAGGCCACCCACATTGGGGTGGATAATCTACTTTACTAAATTCAAATGTTAATCTCATAGACACACCCAGAAATAATATTTAACCTGGGCACCCTGTGGCCCAGTCAAGTTGTCACATAAAATTAACTATCAAAATGTTGTTGACTATAGCTGTATTTTTCATTTTTCACTTTTACTTCTCTATCATTTTCATTTTATAAAAAAAGTTTATCTATACATTTTAATGTTGAAAGACATTTTGATTATTCCTCCTTCTCTCTGCCAGTTATAGACAGTGCTGTTATGGAGATTCCTAAATATGATCCTTTTATGCATGTATGAGAGTTACTGTACAGTTTATACACGTAAGGATATGTATCTTCAACTTTACTACATAATGCCACATAACATCAAATTCTTTAACAAAGTGTATCATTTACATTTCCACTAGCAATGTATTAATCATTCTATTTATTTCACATTGTCAGACTGTTGTCAAGCTCATTTTTGTCTATCTGGTACATGTGAAATGATAACTAGCAAGCAAATGGGACCTCAGTCCTATGGAATTCTGCTACAACCATGTGAACTTGGAAGAGGACTCAGCTTCAGCATGAAGTGCAGCCTGGCTGTCACCATGATTGTACCTTGTGAGACTCGTGAGCAGAGGTCCCATAGAGATCTGTCTTGCATCCTGACCCACAGAAACTGAAATGAATGCATGATGTTTTAAGCCACTAAATTAAATTGTGTTAAATTGTTACACAGCAACAGATAAGTAATATGTTATTGGATCCGTGGAGAAGGAAATAAAATTCAAATATGCTAATTAGTTCAGCTGTGAACAGAATTGATATAATCTATGAAAGATCTGAGAGCTGTTTTCTTTGATTAAAAAAATTTTTGCTGAAGGGTTTAGATTAGCCTCACTGGATTAAGTGCTCGTCCCTTGTCTGATCTGTGACTGGGAAAGCAGGATTTATCAGAAAATGATAGCTCCCACTAAACCCCCAGGGCTTGAGGAGACACTTCCCAGGAGATTTCATAGTTAAAACAACAATAGAATTCTATCATGCTAATGCAATTGGAAAAGGCAATTAGAAAAGACAAAAGTATATATAAGAGAAGATTATTTTTTCATTACTGAAGATAACATGATTATATAAAATCATTTGAAAATTAGTAAGAGCAGTAGCTACATGCAACAAGACGATTAATATGAAGATCAATATAAAATTATAGTTTTTTATATTTGTAAAACTGATAAAATAAAATGGAAGATCCATTGATAGTAGGAACAAAAGAGAATTTACCAATAAATAAACCAAAATGAAAATATATAGGAGCAATATGACACAAATTTAACTTGAGACATTCTTGTACTTGATTGACTGTCATGAAGGGTAATATGACCATTACATTCTAACTAAATGCTTATTTCATGAGAGAAAATATTTGATGGCTAATTCACACTAAGGTTACTAGCTTAATAGGATCTTCTTTCTTTTTTTAAAAAAACTTTTAATGTTTATTTATTTTTGAGAGACAGAGAGAGACAAAGCACAAGCTGGAGAGGGACAAAATGAGAGAGAGAAGCACACAGAATCTGAAGCAGGGTCCAGGCTCTGAGCTGTCAGCACAGAGCCTGTTGCTGGGGTCGAACACGTGAATTGTGAGATCATGACCTGACCTGAAGTCAGACGCTAACTGATTGAGCCAGCCAGGCACCTCAATAAGATCTTCTTTCTTACCAGTACCAACATTTTACTCAGTGGTCCTCAAAATTTAGTGTGCCTAAGAACTACCTGGGAACGTTTCTTGGAATGCTTATTACAAGACACCACCCCCAAGAAATTCAGAATCAGTACCTCTGAGTAGAACCGATTCACCTGCATTTTAACTTGGAAAAACATTGCTTCAGCCCAAAGGAAAGAATCTCAGGTGGTGGCGTGTCATTTCTGATCTGGAGATCAGCAGGAGATTATCAGGAGTGAATATCGTTCTGGTAATCCTCAAATAACATCAGAGTAGTTGGATGTTGTGTAGGTTTACTTGTGACTCTTAAGACTGTTTATGCCCGGGAGAATACATTTATTTATACCTAGTAATTATATGAGATTATATGCGAGGAGTCTTAAGAGATATGCCAGACATTGTGTATTCTCCATGCTTTCTCTCAGTTCTTTCTTACGTTCTGTGACTTTGAGAGGGAAGTAAGGAACGTCAAGGACAAGTAAAAGAGGCAAGGGGGGCCTTTAGCATAATCTCCAAGAACTGCAGATGCCCAGGCATTGTGATGGTGAATATGCTTATTTCATTGACAATGGATGGTTAGCTATCAATGAACCAGAGCAGAAGACCAGAACGGAAACCATGACACCCACCCCACTGGAAATTTGGGTTTCCTCCAAAACCATTTCCCTTCTGTATGTAGATGCAATGAGCTGGAGAGAGGATATAAGTAGACTTCAGGAAGCTCCCTCCACACTCTAGAACCTGAGGTGACCATTTCTGAGCTGGTTGTCTCTGCTTTTGGTCAGACCTACCTTCAGTCCCGTGGGAGGCTTTGAAGGTCATTTGTACCCCGACTGTCTCTCTTCTTCTATGGACTTTATCATGCACGACTAGTCTCCAGGGCCCTGATATGCAACTACCCTGTCCAGTATCTGCCACGCCATCCCTGGAGCAAAGGAAGATGGGCAAGGCTGAGACAAATACACTATGTTGGGCTGGTGAAGATATTAAGTGCCTGCATTTTAGTAGCTCAAGAGCTGCATAACATACATGGACAGTTTGTACTCATCAGCAAGATATATCATCAGAGAAACTTTTTGTACCGCAAACAGTGGCAGCATCTCACTCTATATATTACCTTCTTCCTGAGCGGGTGTGTAGATGTGGTGAGCCAGAACGTGCTGCCCCAGAGGTGTGCTGCTCTGGAGCAAGGTGCCCAAGCCCTGGGCATGTTTCTGTTTCTGCCTCTGATGGTGTCTCACATGCAGGACTCAGAAGGTGTGGAGCTGCAGTCTCACATCCTGCTCACTCAGGCCATATTCCTGCTGGCGTTGGTGGTGATCGCAGAGCTGTGGGCCCCTGATGTGCTGCAACTTTGGGTGATGAAGGCCTTTTTTTATATGATGACAGGCTCTTGGCTGATTCAGATAGGCTTTATGCTGTACAAACCAATTTCTGGCTATAAATGGATGGATGATGACAAAAACAACATTATATTTGTCACCACCTTCTTCTGCTGGCATGTGGCTTCCATTGCCATTTTGATGATCTGGGTCTATGGCTTCTCTTTTTTGTGGTATTGTTACATTTGTTGATGTTTGAACCTGGGTAAGCCAGGATTGGTTTCTGTCACCTGCACATTCTGGAATACCTGGAAGAGAAGTTGTGGGAAGTGCAGGTGTCAGAGAAGATGACTGAGGCAACAGACTCTGCTGGGATGGGCATACCCTTCACCCCTTCTGGCTTTTCTTAGTCTCATTTGCTGAGCAGGGTGCAGAGGCAAGGCAAATGAAACACAAGAGATATGTGACTATGACCTTCATTCTCAGCTTCCCAACTATTTCCCCCACCTCCCTACTCTCTCCTCAACTCCAACCAAGGCATTCTGCTTGCCTTGCTCCTTTCTGTATTCTTCACATCCCTCCCAGGAGAGCATGAAAATAAATGTACTATATCCTGTCTTTGGGTCTTTATAAATATCCTCACCCACCCCATAGCATACTGAGCCCTAGTTACATTTAGTACATCATAATAATTTACCCATGATAATAACCACCTCCTCACCCTTTCTCTCTTCAATACCCATACTAAATCTAAACTGTTATTTTCACTATAAATAACTCAGAGAACTATTGTTTAATTCTTTCCTTAGGTTATGATTTATCAAAGAAATCCTTTATTTTCAGCTTTAATGAGATATACTTAATATAAAAACAATCACACATATTTAATGTATGCATTTTGAGGAGTTTGGACATATGTGATGCCATGGTAACACCACCACAATCCTTGAAGGCAATTTCTTCTGCAGGGTCTATCAGAACAGAGCAACACCTTGCACAGAGTGAGGTCTCAAAAGGACTCATGTGCTTCCAGAATTTATCGATCGGTCTCCCCAAGTGTAGAGTCTGTCAGATTCTTCTCCCTGGGTAGATCAGCAATCAACCCATTGCTCTGTACACACCTCAATCAATTTCCAAGTAGCAGACTCACCTGGAGCCAATCCTTTCTGGTTCTTACATGTAGGAGAATTCAATGGCTTATTTATTCCATGAAATTTTCTTTTTGATCCTCACAACTGTCTTATCATGTAGGTTCATAGATGATAATCTAAAACCTCAAAGGGTTAAAAACTGGCTCAAGGTAGCCAGACATTTAGCTATGTCACATAATGCTATATCTGAGTGTCAAGGGAGGTCGAATTCTGAGTAGTAAAGTTAAATTGTTGGCAACTTGCAAAAGAATGTCTTTATGCCACCCGTTATGCTTCTTTCCCTGCCACCCCAGGATACGAAGAATATGTCAAGCTTCCCTTACTCTTGGTCATGGCTATAATATCCAGGCTTAGGACAGAGTGAGGCTGAGGCAGGGGTTCTAGGGGGTCATCATCCTTCTAGTTTCCCTTTTTTTTCTGGTTCCTAGGAGAACTAGACATACCCATCTTTCTTTGGTTCTGGCCTTACTCTTGTTAATTTTCTTGCTCAAGCATTAAAGTGTAGCAGGGATGAATTATTGTCTGGTCATGAAGGTTCTCTACTCTATGGTTTGGGGGGCTTGTGAGCATTCTGAGTTGCTGCAAAGGGGGAGGTGCTTCCCAGTGTCATTTTGATGGGGGTCGGCAATGTCTCCGAATGTGCCATGGCATGCATGTGACCAGCAGGCAGCTCTCCATGGAAGGCTTACACCTTGCGCCAGTGGGATATTTGATCAGGTAACAATGCTGCTCTCCATTGGAAATAAGCAGTGGTCCCTGGGGTGGAATAAAATATTTATCAGGCATTAGTTTAGCTTCTGTGCCTCTCCTTGGTTTTGGTGACCAGTGGAGGTATGCAGTTTTCTCTGTAGGTTCTGCCCTGTTCCTGGTTGTCACCTCTGGGTCCCATCCCCTTGTTTCTCCCCCACAACTTGGGTATTTTTCAGGCCTTGCCTAGCTTTGCAGTCCCTCCTTCCTAAAGCCTAGTTGAACCTCCCCTAGTGTCCTGAGATTGGGAAGGTAGGGAATCTGTTTTTCCTCTACACTCTTTCCTAGTGATATGGCAAAATTCTGTTTTGTAATTCATTCAGGCCTCCTATTTTTGTATTAAGGGCATAATTTGGATGTTTTTAACCTAAAAATTGACTCTTCTTTTTTGCAATTATAACCCAACCTCATCTTGAGGCAGTCTTTCATTAATTGGGGGTAAAGTTATTGTAAATAACTGTTTTTTTACCAAAAAAAAAGCCAAAATATTAATATTTTAGGATATTGTCTCTCTGCAAAGGTAAAAGTTGAAGAGATATCAAAGCCACATGTCGACAGATCTGTCCATTTCTGAGTACTTTCTTTTGAGGTCCTGTTAGACACTGATGAACTAATCTCTGGTAGTAAATTAATGCCTCCAAATATTATTATGTCTCACAATACGTATTTTTGAGGTAAAATAATAAATATTAACAGGGTCCTACAAAGCCACAAAAGGTTATTACTGAGGCCTAATATAATGGTGGAATGGACAGGCCTGGTTGGATGAAAGGATCTTTCTGTATTCTTCACATCACAGTAGGTATGAGTACTCTGACAGTAATCCTAATCACTTTGGGATGTAAGACCAACTGAAGATAAATTTAGAAAACAAACAAAAAACCAACCCAGAGCTGTATAGTTAAAGGTGTGATCTTCACCACCATCCACCAGAGGGCATCATCTTTACATGAGCCTGGAAAGGCAAATGCTCTCCATTCAGTATTTAAGTATAGATTTATAAGAAATGAAGTGATGAAGAGCAGGGCAGAATAATACATAAGCAAGTGTCTGTCGAGGCACCCAGTAAACATAATGAAGATCTGTTTGTTTCTTGTTAACCTTAGATATGTAGACATGAATAAGCATAGAATTCAATCAGTAGATATAGGTTATATGTAGATAGATACATGGAAACATAGGTACATAGATGCGTAAGTTATATAGATATATACATGTATGGATAGATATCCATACATATATATATCCATATATATATATATGCATATATGTATGTGTATGTGTGTGTGTCTGTGTATGTGTATTTGTGTGTGTGTATATCTCAAAACAAAACAGTGTCACAACGCCCTTTGAGTTGAAATGGCTTTTTAGAAACTTTATAAAAATAGTCAAAATGCTCTTGTTTAGCTCATCACATATTAGGCATGCAATAAATAATTAGCAAATGAGTAAATAAAGTATGTAGTAGAGGCGTAGCATAGATGAAATGGTTTAATTCTGATCTGGGTTTTGATGGATAAGTAGGAGTTTGTTAGATGAGTTCAGGCAGGAATTCTGAGGTCTTGTATGTTCTTGTGCTCAGACTCCAAAGCTCAGCAAACACAAGCTTAGCAGTGCAGTTATGGGATTTCATAGACCAGTGATAACAGAAAAAACTACCAACCTCCTGCCCCCTAGAGCGGGTGGCTAAGGAAGAGTCATACAAAATTGTTTTTTGGAAAGTTTAATAATTTACTTCTCTTTAAAAAAGTTTTTTGATGTTTATTTATTTTTGAGAGAGAGAGAGAGAGAGAGAGCGCGCGCATGAGCAGGGGAGGGGCCGAGAGATGAAGAGACACAGAATCTGAAGCAGGCTCCAGGCTCTGAGCTGGCAGCACAGAGCCCAATGCAGGGCTTGAACTCACAAGCTGTGAGATCATGACCTGAGCCAAAGTCAGACACTTGACAGCTGAGCTACCCAATAATTACTTTTCACTTTGAAGGCAGAGTATTATTAATGGGCTCTTACTAATTGAAGGGGAATGTTTTGCCAAAACAACAAAAATACTTGCAATTATTTATATTGTAACCAGCATTCAATATATTATAGTATACATTTAATATACTAATTATTAAATTTTTAGATGACAAAATTGTTTATAAATATAATAATATTATTTAAAATTGCTATCATTGTTCATTATCTTTCAATGAAATCATTTGGTAGTTGGTAAATAAAAATTTCCTAAACAGATACCATTTCCAAATTTTTTAGTTAAAACTCCTTAGACATTTCATATTATGAAATAAGAATTAAATTTATTAAATTAAATAAAAATTTAAATTTACCCACTCAACCAAAATAAGTAAAATTACCATCACCAACTTATTGAGGCTTCTCTGTCCGAAACTCAGAATTTTAATACATATTTTAGGTCAAAGAATATAGGACCAATAGGAACTAAGGCCAACCCTAGAACTGTAGGACAGAGTCCTTTGTGTGATCACATCCATGAGGTTTATTTTTTTTAAACCTGTAGTGAGGATTTAACTAATCACCAGTCACAAAAGATTGCACTTCTTATAACTCAGTATCTTTCCTTAAAATCAATTGTTAAATGGATTATTTAGTGGAAAGTGTTAATTGTTAAATGGGTTATTTCCAGTATTTATTCTCTTTCTGTATTATGGTAATATAATGTCACCAAGACCTAATACATACTAATAGAATTTTAAACCCTTTACACAGGATGAAATTGCACCTCCCTTGACTTTAAAATTTTATGTATTGCATTGGCCACCATTCTGAAGTCTTTGATTGGAATCTATTATATCAGCAAAGATGATCACAATTAGGGATAAGGCATAAATTCTACATTTGTATCTTTTCCTTAGGTAGCTAACCAGAATCAATAACAAACATGAAGTTCTGAATCAGAAGGCACAGTTATGCCTAGGAGAAGTTATTATTTGTCAATAATATATCGAAAGATTTCATAATTTAACACTTGGACAATGACTCTATGTTATTTGCTCTGTCTCTCCCTTACTCTCTTTCAGTGTCCCAGTTCCTCAATCAGACAATTTTTAGGTTTTTATATTTGTGCAGGACTTAAAGCTTCCCATATTGCCTTCACATCCATTTCTCAGCTGAACTGAAAAAACATTATCAAACATCTACTAGTGCCAGGCACTATAGGCACAAAGATGAGTTGGATGTAGAGTACCACTTCCTCTGTGCCATTTCCTTTCAGCCAAGTTAATCTAAATCCTTATTATTGTGATTTATTTTTCCACTGTTAAAATAGGATGCCAGTTTGAGAGAACAGATTGCCACTATTTCAATTCATTGCTATCCAATTTTATATTTGTTTAATAACCTAAGTCCCTTTCCAAATGATCCCATCCTCTGCAACCTTGTGACTTTTGCATTGCTAAACTTAGCTTCCAAGAGTTTTGGAAACTATTTGATATTATTTTGACAAGCAACATCTCCTAGACATTCTGTCCACTTAAAACAACAGCCTACAAGAGCCTTGACTTCACTTTCTCTGAAAAGCTGTAAGACACTTGGTTATCTGATTAAACAATTCTTCCATTTCTCTGGTTCTCTTTTCATAGGAAATGAATATTAAGATGGAAGACCATCACCTCTATAAACCCTAATAATTTAGCCAAAAGCTACTGAGAGGAGTCATTCAGGGTCATACCCTAGAGAGGGTTAAAAGACTTGAAAATTCTAGGATTGTTGGGAAACACGTTATATCTAAAAAACCCTGTTGTCCCATAAAAGAACTTGGGAAGTTGGAAGGAATATTAATAATGAGCTACCAATAATATGTAATTTACACTTGAAAAGGTGTTATGCTTTCTTTAATATATGTAAAGACCAGATACTATTTTTTAAAGTGATTTTGATTTTAAAGTGAAGAAAGTAATTATGTCTTGATGTTTTATGTGTAAGAGGAGTTGGTAGCCTACAATATTTCTTCAATCAATTATCAATGACCTCATTTGTTAGCATAACACACACACACACACACACACACACACACACACACACACCTTAAGAGAGTTCAGGGTGAAGCTCTACATAGCTTGCTAATCTCAAGTTATGCCTTAGCTTATCACCTCCTTCGGAAAAGAGCTATCACAACCTAGGCCAAAAAAAAAAAAAAAATCTTTTAGGTCTCTTCTTAAAAGAATGGCAATATATAACACTGATATCTACCCACATTCCTTAATACAGTGTGCTTTCAGACTTGTCTTCAATGAAGCTGTATGAATACACTCTCTACTCCTGATCACTGTCCCACCATCTTCCCACAGCTTGAAGAGCTTGACTACTGGAGGCACTAACAACCAAATGGAGAGTTGTCACTTCAACAGTGGCAAGACTAAAAGCCACCATCACTGGCTAGAGGCTTTTGCATGGGACTTGGATCCCTGACCCTTTCAAGACCTTCCAGTTTCCAAAGGGAAAGGGAATTAGATATCTCCCAAACTTGTGTGATAATAAGAATCACCTGGGGTACTTGTACATTATCAGGTCCTTCCTCTGATGATTCTGATTTAGAAGGGCTGGGTGGGGCTCAGGAGTCCATATATTTTACAAGTGCCCCAAGATGATTATTATTATCAGGCAAATATAGGAAATACTGGTATTTGAATTAGATAGACTTGAGTTCACATATCAGCTGTGATATTTAGTAGCCTTGTGTTGGGTCAGATCCAGAATGCAATGATTTCCCAAAGTTCTGGGTGTCTCCTTTACCACAGTGCATCTTTACCCTGGAAATGGCAGCACATCTCTTTAGCAAAGATTAGGAAAAAGATTCACAATAAATTCTTGCAAAAATATTGCACAGTTCTTCCTAAATAGTAAAATGTTTTCTTTTTATTTAAGAGCTTCTGTGTCTGACTCAGGACTGAAAATTGAATGAAGGACCTGATTAGACTCCTATTTATATTAATTCATTCACTTCACAAATATTTACTGAGCACTTTCATGTGACAGAAACTGCTTTAAAGGTTTGGGATATATCATTGAATAAAACAGCCAAAAATCCCTGCCACCATGGAGCTTATATAGTGGCCTACCCACACATTTTTCCAAGGGATCCCATGATCAATAGCCACCACAAGGAATTTGTGGGTTGGATCATTCTGATACCCACACTGCCATAGCTACTATTATGATATTCACATATACTTTGTCATTGGTGGTGAGCACAACCTCCCTTTTATTTTATTTTATTTTATTATTATTTTTTAATATATGAAATTTATTGTCAAATTGGTTTCCATACAACACCCAGTGCTCATCCCAAAAGATGCCCTCTTCAATGCCCATCACCTACCCTACCCTCCCTCCCACCCCCATCAACCCTCAGTTTGTTCTCAGTTTTTAAGAGTCTCTTATGCTTTGGCTCTCTCCCACTCTAACCTCTTTTTTTTTTTTCCTTCCCCGCCCCCATGGGTTTCTGTTAAGTTTCTCAGGATCCACATAAGAGTGAAAACATATGGTATCTGTCTTTCTCTCTATGGCTTATTTCACTTAGCATCACACTTTCCAGTTCCATCCACATTGCTACAAAGGGCCATATTTCATTCCTTCTCATTGCCACGTAGTACTCCATTGTGTATATAAACCACAATTTCTTTATCCATTCATCAGTTGATGGACATTTAGGCTTTTTACACAATTTGGCTATTGTTGAGAGTGCTGCTATAAACATTGGGGTACAAGTGCCCCTATGCATCAGTACTCCTGTATCCCTTGGGTAAATTCCTAGCAGTGCTACTGCTGGGTCATAGGGTAGGTCTATTTTTAATTTTTTGAGGAACCTCCACACTGTTTTCCAGAGCGGCTGCACCAGTTTGCATTCCCACCAACAGTGCAAGAGGGTTCCTGTTTTTCCACATCCTCTCCAGCATCTATCAGTCTCCTGATTTGTTCATTTTGGCCACTCTGACTGGCGTGAGGTGATATATGAGTGTGGTTTTGATTTGTATTTCCCTGATGAGGAGCGATGCACAACCTCCCATTTAAATCAAAGCTCATTTTCAACTAGAGCATCTTCTTTCAGCATTTGTGGCCATTCCTACTGTGCCACTACTGCTGGCACCCCACCATTGAGCACTGGTTGCCATAGGCACCATCATGCATAGTCTCTCATTGCCTTTCAGATTTTGAGTCATGCCTCCAAGATGAAAAGTTCTGGATGGAGTCAAGGACAGGTGTCATGCTCTTGCTGCCAGGGCAGGAAGATTGACCCAAATATGACAAGTGGTCAGAAACTGAGTGACCAATACAAAACAACATAAAACCCTACTAAATTCACTCTCTCTTGACCCCAGTCAGCGTTCAGGACCCTCTTTGGGCTAATTTACAGGTATCCTAGGACATTGCAAAGAAAGATCCAAATGTGGTCAATCAGACCCAAAGCCTGGACTACCCCAAAATGAGTTACCTATCCTTGAAGTGAACAAGATCTTAATTCCCAAACCCGTTTAAGGCAATAAAAAATGAGTAACAAAATATAATTTCCATATTAAAATATTCTAAACATTTATTTTACCACAAGTTGTTCTCTGTGAACAAACTCATGCTCCAACTTGCAATCAACATTTTAAACCTTGGTAAACTGGAAATATTCCAGAAAATTCATCTGTCTCCTTTCTTTTCATTAATGATTGTTTTTTATTTCTAGGACTGTTTCTATGTAGATAAAAAAGGTTTCTGCTCTTTTCCTTGAACTGGTCATGATAGCACATAAATAGGCCTGGCCCAGTTTACAGTTGAAAAATATTATACCATCTTGAAAAGAGTTAAAATGAAAGACAAATATAACTTCTTTCCCATATTGCCTCTTGCCTGCTTCTGTCTTTTCTGGAGTCACTGGTCTAGAAGAATGGGGGACTAATCTGGATTAGAAACTTTTGGGTCAAAATTAGTCACAGAAAATTTCAAGTTGTTGCATATGCTATGATTTGATGAAAAATATTAAATGGCTTTGTTTCAACCTGCTGGTAAACAATTAGATATACAGGATGGCTTTTTCTAAGTAGCTCCTTTCCATCTAGATAGTGTCTACTTCTTTTATAACATCTGCAGGAAAGAAGTCTAATTAGACATGTAAGGATGCACATAAGAAGTAGTAGGAGGAATTATACAGAAAAATAAATCATTGTGAGGAAGTCCAAAGGGCTTGTTTTTTAAGTCTGCTCAAATGCATTTTTCATGTGAAAAGTAGGTTCAATTTACTAGCATATTTGAAACAACATGGCCTCCTGAATCAAAATGGCAGAGTAAAATCTCAGTGTCTCACTTAACTATCTTTCAGTAAAAAGGAGGTAATAATCTCTATTTTCCAGGGGTAAGAATTAAATGAAAACAAAGTATAAACACCTAGTCTAACTTCTTGCTCATGGAAGGCATTCAACTAATGTTTATTCTATACCTTTAAACGCCAATGAATTATAAAGTAACCAACAGCCAACCAGAGAAGAAACTGTCTGGGAAGAAGGAAAGGGAGTGGAAAACACACTTGTATATTAGGTTGAATTTGCCAGTTTATTTGAAAGATAAGTCATTAAACATTCACTGAGTAACTGTTAAATTTCTAGAAAGATATTAGATCCAAAAGACACATTAGAAATAAATGTGTTATGCTAAGTGAAATAAGTCATACAGAGAAAGAGAGATACCATATGTTTTCACTCTTATGTGGATCCTGAGAAACTTACCAGAAGACCATGGGGGAGGGGAAGAAAAAAAAAAAGAAAGGTTAGAGAGGGAGGGAGCCAAAACATAAGAGACTCTTAAAAACAGAACAAACTGAGGGTTGATGGGGGGTGGGTGATGGGTATTGAGGAGGGCACCTGTTGGGATGAGCACTGGGTGTTGTATGGAAACCAATTTGACAATAAATTTCATATTAAACAAAAAGAAAGAAATGAACAAGGGGCACCCAAGTGGCTCAGTCAGTTAGGCTCAGGTCATGATCTGACTTAGGCTCAGGTCATGATCTCATGGTTCATGAGTGTGAGCTCCGTGTCAGACTCTGTGCTGACAGCTCAGAGCCTGGAGCCTGTTTCAGATTCTGTGTCTCCCTCTCTTTGCCCCTCCCCTGCTCTTACTCTGTCTGTCTTTCTCAAAAATTAATAAACATTAAAAATTTTTTAAAAAGAGAGAAAGAAATTAACAGGGGGTGCCTGGGTGGCTCTGTCGGTTAAACATCCAACTCTTGATTTCAGCTGAGTTCATGATCTCATAGTTTGTGAGATCAAGTGCCTTGTTGGGCTTTGTGCTGACAGCATGGAGCCTGCTTGGGATTCTCTCTCTCTCCCTCTCTCTCTGCGCCCCCCCCCCTTCTCACAAAATAAATAAACATTAAAAAGAAAGAAAGAAAGAAAGAAAGAAAGAAAGAAAGAAAGAAAGAAAGAAAGAAAGAAAGAAACAGATTCTTGCTTCCCTGAAGCATAAGGTCAAGTTAAGGAGACAGCTAAAACTCAGTATCAATAACTGGACAACTGATAACGAAACTGTATGGACTAAAAGCCTAGGTACAGGAAAAGTCTGGTACATTTAGGAGATCCAGAAGATCAGGTAACAAAGTGTTATCTTCAGATTGAGTGCCCAGAGATAAAAGAGCACTTCCTGATAGAATCTGGAACCCCTTAGAGGGGGTGTCACTGTGTGTTCATATGGGGTGGAGTTCTGTTGACTGGGGACTAGTTCTGTATCCTTACTAATCACAGTGGCAGGGAAAGCATGGCAACATGAGCAATGCTGGTAAGTCTCTAAAAGGGATGTCTCTGAGACTTTTAGCCCCCCCCCTACATAGGGCAAACCTCTCACCTTTCCAGTCTCAACAGATCTGAGTCATTCAGGGATACCACCTATGGCTTTTATGTTATTCATGCCCTTTGTTTTCCTTTTCTCTTCTTCTCCTCCCCAACTCCCATCCCCACTGTATGCCAACTGATCTTTGAGGATAGGACAGAGCCCCCTTCATAAGACAAGTGAGACAACTAAGAAGGAGGAAGAAAAATGCAGATTGGGCCATCATGTGTCATGTCTCCTCCAGGGAGAAGGCTAGCATGAAGTTTGGGGTTATCCAATTATTCCTTTTGTTCCCAAGTTAGTATTATTATTGTATGGAATGAATGTTGAAGGCCTTCCCAAATTATTAGGAAGTTACAAAGCAAAACAAGTAAGAAGGGGAATATATGGAAAGACTTGTTTCTATACCCCATTAAGACAGTCTTGTTAATGGCAAACCCTGTCATAGTCAAGCCCCTTGTCACCAACAGTGAGTGTAGCTATGGGACACAATCATTTGGGAAATTTCTGCCAAACTCCACTTTCCTGCATTCAGATTGTCTCAATAATCTTATTAAGAAATTCATGCCATTGAGGAGGGCACCTGTTAGGATGAGCACTGGGTGTTGTATGGAAACCAATTTGACAATAAATTTCATATTAAAAAAACCTATGAATTGGGATCCTAATTAAAAAAAAAAAAGAAAGAAATCCATGCCAGTCTTTATCAGTGATGAACAAACAATTGAACAAAAACTCAAAAGATTAAAGATTTCTTGGAAGAACAATTCATTTAACTTTTATAGAACTTAGACATTATCCAAGCACTTTTACTGGCTAGGGGAAGAAAGATGAAAAGACCAAGTTCCTCCTCTCATAGGGCTTAGTCTACTGAGAAAGACAGATACATAAATGAAATAAATGCTGTTTCAATAAATGAAAACAGCAACTGGTTAATTATAATAATGGGAGATGTAAGTAATGGTGCAGGGGAGGTAGTGATTGATTTTACCATTTGCTTGGTTCACCAAGGTTATATGTTAACCAGTTCTTGACGGATGACTAGCAATTTGCAAAGCACATAGGTTGAGAGGACATTTCAGGTGCTGTGAATATGGTAACAAAGACAAGAAGGTTGGAAGTGAGAGGACATAGCATGTGCAGGAAAGCACAATATTTTGGCTGGCAAATAGAAGGCAGCATGGTATGGTGTAGTGGGAGATGATGCTGGCAGAGAACACCAAATCCAGATATGGTGAAGCCTTATATTCTCTAGGATATTGAAGAGTATTTGAAGGGCTTTAACAATAACAACATTGGAAGATTATGGTGCCGGTGTGTGGAAAGCGCTTGGAAAGGAAACTTAGGGAGATCACATAAGAAACTGATGCCATAAAGTCAAGGTGAGAGATGATGGGAGCCTGAAATAAGACAGTGTCTGTAGAGTTGGAGAGGAAAGGATGGATTTTAGAAATCTGTAGGAAGAGAGACCACATAGCATGGTCCTCCATTGCCTATGGGAGTGTTTGAGAGGGAGAGAAACAGAGCAAAGGAGGAATCAAAGATGATTTTCAGGGGGCGCCTGGGTGGCTCAGTTAGTTAAGTGTGTAACTCTTGATGTTGACTCAGGTCATGATCTCACAGTTTGTGAGTTCAGGCCCCACACCAAGCTCCACGCTGACCATGCAAAGCCTGCTTGGGATTCTCTCTCTCTCCCTACCCCTTCCCTGCTCACACTCTCTTCCCCCTCTTAAAATAAATAAATAAATAAAATTTTCAGAAAAAGATAATTTTCAGGCTTCTGGGGTGCCTGGGTCTGACTTCGGTTCAGGTCATGATCTCGCAGTCTGTAAGTTCAAGCCCTACATCAGGCTCTGTGCTGACAGTTCAGAGCCTGGAGCCTGCTTCAGATTCTATGTTTCCCTCTTTCTCTGCCCCTCCCCTGCTCATGCTCTGTCTCTCTCTCTCAAAGAAAAAAAAAAGATGATTTTCGGCTTTTTGATTTAGACATTTGGATGAGTGGTGGTTCCGTTAACAGAGATTAGGAATAAAGGAAAAAGCAAAATGATCAGATCAGTTTTGAAAACGTTGAGATTGAAGTTCTGCTGGATGTCCATGGAGCAATGTCCCATAGCTCATTGGATATTTAGAACTAGAGCCAAGGAAAGAAGTCTGGCCTGAAAACATAAATTTTGGATTATCTATGTGGAATAGATGAAGTGGATCAGGAAATGATTCTAAAAAGAAAAGCAGAGGTCTCTCTAGCAAAAGGCAAGAACTGACATCAATTCTGTTACAATAGTGTTTGATTGTCTGGGTTCCTATTTCTATTTCTATTACACAAAGACAATAACCCCAAGTGTTGTCAGGAAAAGTGATGGA
Organism: Puma concolor; assembly: GCF_028749965.1. NCBI lineage: Eukaryota > Metazoa > Chordata > Mammalia > Carnivora > Felidae > Puma > Puma concolor. Next base: position 44,343,348 of record NC_141683.1, read on the forward strand.
GGGGATTGTTTAGTTTTCTTATATTATCATAACTGCACTCCAGCAATTGTGAATGGCACTGACGATTCTCATCAGACATCTAATAGACCAAGAGATAGGATTAATATAATATCTATGTTGTTCATTTTATAAGTATTTTATTATAAATTTTGGGTACACAATGGGGAAATGCTGAGCATTGATAAAACAACTGGATTATTCACTAGTTGAATATTGGGAGTTAAAGAGCATAGAGAATGAGTTAGAGCAAACTTAGAGGGGTCACCTAGTCCACCTATGGTCGCTCTGCTTGGCTTTGTGATAGTCAACATTCATCTCCTCAGATTAATTTAGGCAGCACAATGATCAAGCCCTAGAGGAGTAATAAATACTTTGCATGACCAAATAAGTATTCAAAAAAGCTTTTGTTGGGCCCAAATCAACAAGTTGAAATTCAACTGGAATAAATGTAAATTCCTACCCTTGGTTTCCAAAAAATGACTGCATAAATAAAGGATGATGGAGTTAATAGTGTAATGTGAGAGCACCCAAAGCTAATCTCATGTTTGGCCACACTAATAGAACATACAGTATGGGCAAAGTTGTCTCATGTTCTTCCCTGGGAAGCATGCAGAGTACTTGGGTTGTAGGTGCCACTCTAGCCACAGAGCGAGGACCCAGATAGAAAGGAGGCCATGTGATGAACGGCTGAAGAATTGCTTAGTGACAGATTAGCCAGAAGGGTCAGAGGTGAACAGAAGGTTGTGATGTTTTTATGAATATGGAAGCACTGTCCCCTTTAAGAGGATTTAGATGAATTCTGTTGAGCTTCAGGGGCAGAATTTCTGCAAATGGAAAGAAGATAAAAGAAGGTGGTTTACAGTAGGAAAATCTTCCTAAGCATTTCATCTCTTCATAAATGGAATGGGTAGCTCTATGAAGCTGTGAGCTCCCCACAGCTGGGAGTATTTAAACAGAGTGATATTGCAGAGAAGAGTCCTGAAGAGAGGGAAAAATCAAGTTAGATGACCCTAAAGGTCATCAAATTCTGAGATTTGACCATGTGACATGATCCATCCTCTTGCTTTGTTGTCTCATCCTGAATGCAACCCTGGTTCATGAGGTGTGGTTTTTTTTTTCTCCCCATATAGAGATAATCAGTTCTACAAACCTTATAATTCTGCTAGAGGATGAAATCTTTGCCGATTTTTTCAACACATTTCTTTCTCTCCCGGTAAGTATTCCCAGAATTAAATTCAAATGTTTCAGCAACAGCTGAATAGTGAATCTCACTGAGCTGAGTGCATTTTTAAAAGAATAAACTTCTTACTAACTCAAAACCTATTTTAACTTGAGCAAATAAATATAAACAGAATCTCCTTTAAAATCTCTAGGAGCTTCCCATTGTTGATAAATCCCAACTCCTCAGCTTCCTTAATTGCCTTTGCCTGTCCACATTTATTTCCCATAACATCCTCTGGTACCCAGTGCTGCATTGATAGCAACTGTATCCTCATAGAGTACACCTGGCATTTTCTCACCTCTGCACCCCTTCTTGGCTGTGTTGGTAGTTTTTATAGTTCCACCTACGAAAATCTTAACCATTTTTCAAATCTCTGCTTAAATCCTGTTCTTAAGAAATTCCTATCTTCTCCTAATTAGAACTTATTTCTCCCTGCCTCTGTGCCCCTTGGCACTTTGCAACCCTCTTGTGTTGTACGTGTGTGTGTCTCCTACTGAACTGTGAGATTGTGGATTCCTGCAGGACAGGGACCATGGATTATTTATTCTGCTCTGCTCCCCTCATCAGGTGTTTGGCCAGAGCAATTGTTGAGCTGTTGACTGAAACCAAACATATATTTTCTCAACCTTTGCAACTAAAATAAATCTCGAATGTCAAAATACTCTTAGATCCAAACCTAGACTAATCCCACATCTTTTTTCATTTAAGTTTTTGGTTATATTTTAAGGTTCGTGCCTTATAAATTGTGGCTCAGTGTATCCTTTTCCAAAGAATACCATCTATTAAAGTGTGAAATTCATACAACTGGGAAAAAGCCACTGTGTACTACCCTACAAAATTTATTGGGTAGTTAGTTACTTTGTGCCAGTCAGTGGGCTTAGTACTGGGGATGCAAATATTAACGATGCTATCACTGTTCTCAAGAAATTCCTAATGTGCGAGAGCAATATTTAAAGTGAGTGCAAAAAGGGTTGTGGGTGACATGATAGGAATGTCTAGAAAGCACTGGAGTACAAGTGCATCAGAAGGAGAGACCACTTCTACCTGGTAGGTCAGGAAAGACTTCAATGAATACGTGACACAAGCCAAGTCTTTAAAAAAGACAATGTAGCTGACAATTGGCTGGGGAAGAAAATGGGGAGGGAAATGTGGATAAAGAGGTAGGAGGAAAAGAAGTATGAGGAAAAGAGGAGATGTGGATAAAGAGGTAGGAGGTAGGAGGTCGACTATTAAGATGCAAAGGACTTATAGACAGAACAGAGTAAGTAAAGGCACCAAGGAAAATAATCCCACGGTACTTGGGGAGAAACACTAAGCAACTAAGGCTGAAGAAAAAGTTGTGAGAGGCAGACCCAGCAAGAGATAAAACTGCAGGACAGGCTAAGCCAGGCCTCTCAGAGCAGGCGGGCCATGCTTAGGAGTTTAGACATCATCCTGAAGGTCATGGAGAGCCATTGAAGGGCTTCAAGTAAAGGAGTAACATTATCAGACTTTCATCTGTGCAAATTATTTCTGTAGAAGTCTGACCACAGGTTTGGCCATTAGGGGACCATAATGGAGGCGAGGAGAGCAGTTAGGAGACTGTTTCAGTGGTGCGGGTTTAAAGGCAAGAAGATAAAGAGAATGGAACAAATTAGAGAGATTTTTAATAAAGAAAAATATAGGACTCTGTCACTGTTTGAATGTCAGGGAGAGGTGGTAACAAGAAGGGAGGAGTCGGATGCCTGGTGGAAGGTGGTGCCACTGTCTTAATGAAAGTTTGCAGAAGTAATCTTGGGGCATTGTAGTTAGTCAATTTATCAACACAACTTAAGCAGTCTATAATAATGTTCTAGAAATGGTGAGAATGGTGTGGGAACTAGAATCCCAACCAAGAATGTAAGAAAGTCTTGGCCATTTAGGTAGCTGTGGTTTATTTAGAGAGACAGTATTAGTTTATGTTGAATATTGCTGTCAATTTACAAATTTTGACCATTAATTTCTATAAACATCCTGTGAGATAGACACCAGACGTTCAATGACTTGCCCAAGAACACATGGAAAATCTGGGGAAGTCTTGGAGCTCTCTAAAACTGGTATGTTTTCCACATTGGCCTCATGCCCTCTGTGTTGCAAAGATCACATGGTGAAACTGCTTCCATGCACTACTCCTACAGAATCTCATGACTCCTTAGTCCCCCCATACATCTCATAAAGGCAACTTCACATGCCAGACAGGGCATGTCATGTCAAACCCTGAGTGCAGACCAGTGAGGAGTCACTAAGGACTGAGCCTCCTTCACAGGCTGATATTTGTAAAGTACAATCAGTACCACTGCCTTCTTTATATATCTCATATCCAAGGACAAAGGGGACAGAAGGAGAGAGCCTCAGACTGACAAAATTTGGGGCTGACAGTCTTGGAGAGATGGAAGCTGACATCATGTTCTAAGAGCTTAGCCAGGAGTTGAGACTTCAGCCCCTCTAGTTTTTCACAAATGATGTGGGGATACTTTGAGACATGTTGGTACCTATGTTGATACTGCTAAGCTTAAATACCTACAAACATAGAAGCCGTTGCCCATCAGTCTCAAAACTGGTTGCCAAGGTCACAGTCCCTTCTCCAAGGAAGTAACCTAGAATTATTTATAAATTTTGGACATTCTTAATACCACCACTAAGAAATTTGTACCTCTAACCCTCATATCCTTAGGCCCCTCTACTTTCTCCAGTTCAAGAGCTTAGGCAAATCCAAAGCTGTTTCTCTTTATAAAAAATGTTTCCAACCTTTGATCTAACTCTCTAAACCCATGCAGAAGTGAATAATGTAATACAAAAGTAAATACCTTTTAATATAATGCTTTGGCCTTTGTACACAGGCAAGATAACTTCCAGGGTGGGTCAGAGTTGACCCCAAAGATCAATGAATCTGCACTTTAGTCTATTTTGGGTGTTTTTCTGCAAGGCAGGTTGATTTAGTGGAATGAATTTATGAATTAATGTCTCTTAGAATAGGAAATCAATGGAACCCCCTTCCCCTGAGCTGCAGTTGGACTGGGACATATTTATGAAGAGAAGTTCTACCCGTCTGGCATTTCCTAGCTTTCTTTTGCAGGTCTTTGGTCAGACACCATTTTATGCTGTTGAAAATTCACAGTGGAGCTTGTGGCCAGAAATACCTTATGACGTGGTAAGATTCTTGAATGGCAGAGGGTTTGGGTTAGGGGGAGAGGGAGCTAAATTTGAAGGGTGGCGTGAGAGATGGAGAGGTAAAAGGGAAAGGAGGCCCAGAGGGTGACTCTGAAAGAAACTATAAAGCAGGTGAGTAGGACAAACAGCATCAAGCCAGCATAGACATTTCTCCTTTTTGTGTTTTTACCACTTGGACAGACAATTGTTGGTGAATTCTCTCCTCTATCTTCTAGTCTATGGCCAGCAAATGATACCATTTTTCATGTCCACTGTGATTATTGGGGAGGAAATGCTTGGAACACCATTTAGAAGAATTCTGGGGCCATATATAAGCAAGAAAGAGTCTGAGAATTGATTGGCAATGCCTGCCACAGGTGTGGGGTAGGAAGTGGCAGTGCATGGTCCACTTATTTGCACTATAAGTTATTTGCATTATAAATTATAGATAAAGATAAGGTACCACTATGCAATTCCTAATGACTATCCTACCATTCTCCTTCAGAAACATGTCTTTCTCCCAATCTTTTTTTTCTCTTTATAACTGTCTTCCTTGTCCATTGTCTTTCTCTTCTCCTTTTCCTCCTTCTTGTTCTCTTTTCCTACTGTGTAGATCTTAGACTTATGCATGCTCTACCAGTGGCATGTGGGATCAGAAAGATCACTCTAAGCCACACTCACAACAGATTTTATTTTTCTCTGAGACCTGAAGAGCTGAGAAAGACACTCCACTCTGAGTATTATATTTGATTTCCCTAGAAAAATCCTGAAACGTAAAATCCTTATTTTCTTGAAAAAGAAGAAATAACCACCAATACTACAGAAGTTATAAGAGGTTACTATGAAAAATTATATGCCAAAAAATTGGACAAACTAAAAGAGATGGATAAATTTGTAGAAGCATATAATTTCCAAAACTGAATCAGGAATAAATAGAAAATCTGGATAGAACAATTACTAGTAAAGAAATCGAATTGGCAATCAAAAAACTTTCAACAAACAAAAGTCCAGAACCAAATGGGTTCACAGGCGAATTCTACTAAGCATTTAAAGAAGAGTTAATACCTATTCTCCTGAAATTATTCTAAAAAATAGAAGAGGAAGGAAAGTTTCCAAATACCTTTGTTTCTACAAGGCCAGCATTATCTTGATACCAAAACTAGACAAAAACACTACAAAAAGGGGGAATTACAGGTCAATATCTCTGAGGAACACAGGTACAAAAATTCTCAACAAAATATTAGCAAACTGAAATCAGCAATGCATTAAAAGGATCATTTACTGTGACAAATGGGATTTATTTTATGGATACAAGGATGATTCAGTGTTTGCAAATTGATCAACATGATACACCACATTAACAAAATGAAGGATAAAATCATATGATAATCTTAATAGATGCAGAAAAAGCATTTGACAAAATTCAATATCATTCATGATAAAAACCCTCAATAGAGTTGGTTTAAAAGGAACATACCTCAGGGATGCCTGAGTGGCTCAGTTGGTTAAGCAGCTGACTTTGGCTCAGGTCATGATCTCGCGGTCTATGAGTTCGAGCCCCACGTCGGGCTCTGTGCTGACAGCTCAGAGCCTGGAGCCTGTTTCAGATTCTGTGTCTCCCTCTCTCTGACCCTCCCCTGTTCATGCTCTGTCTCTCTCTGTCTCAAAAAAAAAAAAAATAAAACGTTAAAAAAATTTAATAATAAACAAAAGGAACATACCTCACCATAACAAAGGCCGCATATGACAAAACCACAGCTAACATCATACTCAATAGTGAAATCTTGGGAGCTTTTCCTGTAAGATCAGGAACAAGACAAGAGTGTCCACTCTCACCACTTTTATATAACAGCACTGGAAGTTCCAACCACAGCAATCAGATAAAAAACAAATAAAAGGTATTTAAATTGATGAAGAAGTAAAACTGGCACTATTTGCACGTGACATAATACATATGAAGTCCTAAAGACTCCCTCAAAAAAATGAAATAAGTCAGCTAGAGAAAGACAGATATCATATGTTTTCACTCATATGTGGAACTTGAGAAACTTAACAGAAGACCATGGGGGAAAGGAAGGGGGGAAATCGTTATAAGCAGGTAGAGAGGGAGGCAAACCATAAGAGACTCTTAAATACAAAGAACAATCTGAGGGTGGATGGGGGCGTGGGGGAGAGGGGAAAATGGGCGATGGGCATTGAGGAAGGCACTTGTTAAGGTGAGCGCTGGGTGTTGTAGGTAAGCAATGAACCACGGAATCTACCCTAAAAACCAAGAGCACTCTTAACACACTGTATGTTAGCCAATTTGACAATAAATTATATTTTTAAAAATGTTAGAAGTAATAAATAGATTCTGTAAAGTTTCAGGATACAAAATTAATAAACAGAAATCTGTTGTGCTTCTGTACACTAATAATGAAATAGCAGAAAGAGAAATTAAGAAAACAATTGCATTTACAATTGCACCAAAAAGGATAAGATACCTAGGAAGGAGGTCAAAGACCTATACTCTGAAAACTGTAAAACACTGATGAAAGAAATTGAAGATGACACAAATGGAAAGACATGTCATGTTCATGGATTGTAAAAATTAATATTGATGAAAGGTCCATACTACCCTAAGCAATCTACAGATTCAATGCAATCTGTGTTGCAAAATACCAATAGTATTTTTCACAGAACTATAGAAATAATCCTAAAATGTGTATGGAACCAAAAGAGACTCCAGAAAGCCAAAGCAATCTTGAGAAAAAAGAACAAAACTGGAGATATCACAATTCTAGATTTTAAAATATAAAGCTATAATAATCAAAAAAAGTATGATACTGACACAAAAATAGACACATAGGATAGATCTATAGGTCTATCCATAGGAGATAGAGCCCAGAAATAAACCCACACTTATATGGTAAATTAATCCATAACAAAGCAGGGAAGAATATACAGTGGGGGAAAAGATAGTCTCTTCAATAAATAATGTTGAGAAAATAGAACAGCTACATGCAAAAGAATGAAACCGCTTTCTTATACCATACACAAAAATCAACTCAAAATGGATTAAAAACCTAAATGTAAGACCTGAAACCATAAAAATCCTGAAAGCAAGCATAATCAGTATTCTTTTTGACATCAGCCTTAGCAACATATTTATGTATATGTCTCCTCAGGCAAGGGAAGCAAAAGGAACAATTAACTATTGGAACTACCCCAAAGTAAAAACCTTTTTAAAAATTTTTTTTATAATGTCTATTTATTTTTGAGAGAGACAGAGCATGAGCAGGGGAGGGGTAGAGAGAGAGAGGGAGACACCGAATCCAAAGCAGGCTCCAGGCTCTGAGGCATCAGCCCAGGGCCCCATGCGGGGCACAAACCCACAAACCGTGAGATCCTGACCTGAGCCAAATTTGGACGCTCAACCAACTGAGCTACCCAGGTGCCCCCAAAGTAAAAACCTTTTGCACAGCAAAGGGAACCATTGGGAAAACATAAAGGCAACCCAGTGAAAGGGAAAAGATATTTGCAAATGATATCTATAATAAAAGGTTAATATAAAAAGATACAAAGAACTATACAACTCAACACCAAAAAAAAAAAATCCAATTAAAAATGGGCAAAGACTTGATTAGACACTTTTTCCAATAAAGATGTACAGATAGCGAACAGACACATGAAAAGATGTTCAATATCATGAATCATAAAGAAAATGCAAATCAAACCACAATGAGACACCACCTTAGACCTGTCAGAATGAAAAGAAATAACAAGTATTGGTGAGGATGTGGACAAAAGGGAACCCTTGTGCACTTTTGGTGAGAATGTAAATTGGTGTAACCACTATGGAAAACAGTATAGAGATTCTTCAAAAAATTAAAAATAGAGCTACCATAAAATCCAGTAATTCCATGACTGGGTATTTACCCAAAGAAAGTGAAAACACTAATTTGAAAAGATATAGACACCCCTATGTTTATGCATTATTTACAATATCCAATATATGGAAGCACCATAAGTATCATCAATAGATGAATGGATAAAGAAGGTGTGACACACATACACACACTGGAATATTACTCAGCCATAAAAAAGAATGAGATCTTGTCTTGCCATTTGCAACAACATGGATGGGACTAGAGGGTAATATACTAAGTGAAATAAATTAAAGGAAAGCAAATACTATATGATTTCACTTATGTGTGGAATCTAAAAAACAAAACAAATGAACAAATAAAAGCAGAAAAAGACCCATAAGTACAGAAAACAAACTGGTGGTTGCCACATGGGAAGTGGATGGGGGGGATTGGAAAAATGGGTAAAGATGAGTGGAAGGTACAGGCAAAAAGAAAAATTTTATGTTTTCCCTTCTCTGGTGGCTCAATCCCTCAGTGATCCAACCTATACTCTAAATGATGTTAAGTGTGATGTGAGTCTTTGTGTGTATGGTTTTTTAAAAATATTTGTTTATTTTTGAGAGAGAGAGAGCATGGGTGGGGGGAGAGCAGAGAGAGAGAGAGAGAGAGAGAGAGAGAGAGAATCCCAAGCAGGCTCCATGCTGTCAGCACAGAGCCTGATGTGGGGCTTGAACTCACTGTGAGATCATGACCTGAGCCAAAATCAAGAGTCAGATGCTCAACTGACTGAGCCACACATACACCCCTTTGTGTGTTTTTGTACATGTTGTACATTTGATATGGGTAAGGAACTTGTAAGAAATTTTAAGTGTGCTTATAAAGAAGCAAATTCAATAGAGTTGACTTGACACCACAGACCAAAATTTCTTCTGTTTCTCTTCTACCTAGCAAGACTTAGATGTTTTCTTAAACAACTTGACCCAGGAGTAAGGAAACATTTTTGATGAAAGACCAAGCCTTTTCTCTCCTACCAATTCATTCACTCCTTCGGGAGCCTTGGCTCAAGCCTTCACTCCTCTTAGATACTATTTTTAATCAGCACACCTCCCCTGTGGGCCAGGTACTGCAGGTGTGAAGTTATTTATTGCCCCTTGCTAAGCTGCATTTCTTAGCATTTCAGTTCCATTTCTCTTTTCTGTTCCCATTTTGTTTGCACTCTAGATTGCAAAGTACAAAGGATTATTGACCTGGTTGGAAAAATACCGGTTACCTTTCTTCTGTAAAACCAACTTGTGTTTCCATTACATTCTCTGTCAGGAGCTCATCAGTTTCATTAAGTCCCCAGAAGGAGGTAAGCATGAGGGTGTGTGTGTGGAGAAATATGGGAAGCCAGGCTGTATAATGATCCTGTTCCTGTCAGTCCTGTAGTAATTTACAAATACTGGCCACCTTTGTAGACTTAGATGTGAGGGTGGCCCAGCTTGTAATGCAGCAGTAGGTGAAAGCTTAGGCTGAAAAAATTGGTACCTAGAGCAATAAGCAGGAGACAGATAGGTTGTATGTGCTATTTGTCTCACTGCAGCCAGAAGTGAGAGAGTTACTGGTGGACACAGAACATGGCAAACCTGCCTAAAATATATTCAGAATCAAACATAGCTCACCACCTTCATTCGTACCACCTGGTCTAAGCCACCACAATTTCTCACCTGGCTACTGAAATCATCTCTTAATTAGTCTCCTTGTTTCTGCTCTTGTTCTCCTGCTCACAGTGGCCAGAGAGAGCCTTTAAAACAAAACAAAACAAAAAACAATTTTTTTGAGAGAGAGTGTGAGCAGGGGAGGGGCAGAGAGGAGGGAGAAAGGGTCCCAAGCAGGGCCCGCTCTGTCAGTGCAGAACCCAAAGCGGGGCTCAAACTCATGAACTGTGAGATCATGACCTGGGTTGAAACCAAGTGTTGGAAGCTTAACCGGCTGAGCCACCTAGGCACCTGGAGAGAGCCTTTTAAAACTTAATTCAGATCATGTAACTCCTCTATTGGCTGCTCCCTACCCCCACCAATGACTCCCATCTCAGTGTGAGATCTAATGCCCCTATATCTCTAGGTCTTCAGGATCCTCAAGATGTGGGTCCATTACTTTTAGGACCTGATCTCCTCCTATTCCCTCCATTGCTTATTCCATTTCAGTTACACTTGGCTTGCTTGCAGTTCCTCAAAAATCCTGCCTTGACACATACTCATTTCAAGGCCTTGCACTGGCTATTTACTCTGCCTGGAATGCTTTGTCAATATACCCACATTGGCTCCCTCTCTCACCTCTTCAAAACTCTGTGCAAATCTCACCTCCTCAGAAGAGGCTACCCTGATGACCCTAATGCCATTCATCCAACTCTTGTCCTAACACTCCCAACCCCCTTTACTCTCTTTTACCTTTTCATTTTTTCCTGTAGTGCTTGTAACCTTCAACCTTACTAGATAATGTACTTATTATGCTTATTGTTTATTATCTGTCTCCTTCACCAGAATGTAAGCTCCTTGTGGGCAAGGATTTCCCATTTGCTAATGTATCCCAAACATCTAGAATGATACTAAGTAGTAGACATTTAACAAATATATTAATAATATATATTTGTTAAGAGAATTAATTAATAAAATTGCCATCTAGGATTGAATCAATAATTTGACTCTCAATTCAACTAGCCAAAGGAAACTGTGTTCCACCTGGGGAAAGTTGAGATTCAGGAGACTTACACTGAGTAAAATATAACAAAATACCCAATATATTCATCTCCTTTCTTCAATATATATATTGGGAAAATTGGATTGGCAAAATCACTGTCAGGTGGGGATTATAGAAGGCAAAGAGCCTTGGGTGGTGTTTTTGATCTGTGGATTATACTCTGCTTGTGGGTCCCTCATATGATGCGTGTCACTACAGGGTCTATTTCCTGCCTTCAGAAGTACTGCATACTCCTACCCCAACTCGTCTAAATGGCCACCATTTTTCCTCACTCACCCTGAGTGAATGGGGGTCTAGCTGTGTGCAAGGCTGAGAGAGGGGCTGGGAGAAGAGCTCATTCTCTCTCTCTCACCATGGACTTTTCCTGGCAGCCAAGATGTTGAGATGGAAAAAAGCAGACCAGTGGCTACTCCAGAAGTGCATTGGTGGGGTCAGAGGGATGTGGCGCTTCTGTACCTACCTCAAAGACAGTACAGGTAGGTTCTTGGAGTTGTTTCTGGAGTCCTTGCAGGTTCATAACAGCTTCCAGGATGCCCCAGAGCACTTATTGACAATAATGTATGCATATGGGAAATAAATGTTTTATACTGTAGTTTGTGTAAAAGTCTTTGAAAATAGGTCCACAGTGTAGTTTAGGGCAAAAGTAAACAGAGTCCTTTTATTTTGTTCATTCATCCATCCATTCATGTATCTATTCACTTAACAATGTTGAGCACCACTGTGTGGAAGCCACTGTGAATAAGAGCCATAAATCTCCACTTCATAAAGCTATCACAATAGTGGGGAAACACACAAGGAACACATAAATAAACAAATCCCTATAGCAGAAGTGTTCACATGCACTGCTTTCTGTTCTGTTGAGTCCAGTGGTTGATGACTACTGGGAGGTGAGCAGCCAGCACTAGCTGACACTCCAGTTCAGCAGCATTGGTTTTCATCCAAGGACAAGCCCTAGTTTAAGGGTGAAATCCTGGATTTCCAGGGAGCAGGTAGGGAAGAACTAGACAGGCTATCTTTTAGTATGTCACTCAGACTTTAACCCTGGCAAAGTTGTGACACAGGGAATGTAGTCTTTGGCATCTTTGGGTTCTATTATTCCTTCTTCTGGTTTTTCTGGGTCCATGATATAGGAAATGTTCTTTTTTCTTTTCATCTTCATGTTTTGGATAAATTCAAGTGTCTCATGATCCATTCTCACAGTCTTTCAGTTTTCTCTAAAGTAACAGTTTTCCTCACAACGACAAAAGTCACACAAGGTCCCTATCCATTAAGTCCCTTCTCCCCATGCCTCCATCTGCCCCAATAGTACGACATCACTAGGGATGATGCCTGAAACCAAAGAAGTGACTAATGGTACTATTTGAGGCAATAGAGCAAGCTGGTGGTGGGGAGTGGTATTAGCTGCTACACCCAGATGTAACCACAGAAGGGGCAACATCGGGGTGCAGCGCTGTGCTTGCCCTGTCTAATCTGTAGGTGAAGAGCTGGTGGATTTCTGGATCCTTGCTGAGAAGATCTTGAGCATAGATGAGATGGACCTGGAAATGAGAGACCATTATCTGTCCCTCCTCCTTGTGCTGAAGGCTACCCATTTACAGGAGGGCTCAAGAGTAGTGACTCTCTGCAACATGAACATCAGTAAGAATTATAAAGCATATCTGAAGTGAAATCACTGGGGGATGTAACCAAAAAAATCAATCATTTTGTAGGCATATACCCTCTCCATTTTCTGTGTATCAGGGATGTCATGGGAACCCTTAACAGGGAAGGGTTGCAAGAGTCCAGTTGTCCTTAGGCTGGTATGTGCTTCTTGCTGAGATATTACTCACCAGTGTAGGTTGGCTGGAAGGAGTGAAGACGAATTGGGACAGCATAATTAAACAGCTCCTGCATCTTCTGAGATGGCATGGCACCTCTTTTTTAAAAACTGAGATTCCCTAGAACAAACTAGAGCTCACAGGCAAAACAGTGCATATAGCCTGTGGACTAAGAATGTTTTAGTATTTTTAAAGGACTAAAGAAGAAGACTGTGCAGCAGAGACTGCATATAACTCACAAAGCTGAGGTTTACGCGTTTGCCAGCCTCTACTCTAGAACATCAGATTCATCAAAAATTATTTATTTATTAATTAAGGAGACATTCCTGACCCAAATATAAATATGTTCCAGAAGATCTGTGTTTTGAGATTGGTCACACTCCTCTATTGATAGAGATCACTGAGAATTTATTACATTAAAATCAGAGCTGGTAATGACTCCTTCAAATTATCCAGTCTAAACCCTTTCCTCCAGGTAGATCTGACTCTGAAAAATCCCATTCATAGGTACATGCCTCCTATTCTTAAACATATTTTCTTGTTCATTTTGCTTTTCTTTACGGTAACATCCAATTGTCCAAAAAATAATTCAATGAATCCCATAAACTGTATTATTTATGTGGGAGAAAGGGAAGGTAATCAGAGAAAGGGGTCACCATTCCCTGAGAAAATCCCTAAAACGTGTTTACTATGTATTTGTCCTGTCCATACACCAGGGTTGCATGAAGAACAAATGAAATCCTATACATAACATTTGGAAAACTTCAAAAAACCTCTCCCAACATCATTATCATCACTACCACTAGATCATTTTCATCCTTCGTGTCTTTCTATTATTTCCAGAGTCCCTTCTGAACCTATCCATCTGGCATCCCAACCAATCAACCACCAGGAGGGAGATTTTGAGCCACATGCAGAAAGTGGCTCTGTTCAAACTTCAGAGCTATTGGCTCCCCAACTTTTACACCCATGCCAGGACGATTATGGCCAAAGTGGAATCATGCCAAGGTCTGCTGCAGGAATATGAGACTCGCCTATGCAGTGTTTGCTGTACTCACATAGGAGAACTCCCTCTAAACATGAGCATCAAGAAGTGCCACTACCCCCAGAAGAGGTACTCAAGCAAGACGACCAAGAGGAGGATGTGGCAGTTGACAGACCATGGCTCTACTCTGGAAATAGATACCAAACCAGAAGCCAACATTACGCCCCTCCAGGAGATGTGTGCTCAAGTTAAGGACACATACAAATACAAATATACACAAATGCCCTCCTTGAAAGTGACGTCTTCAAAGGAGAGAATAATCAGTTCCCAGGAAAAGGATAGTCTCTGTGCTGGGAAGTCTAACATGAAGAAGAAATCCAAGAGCCACCTCCACATGGAGGGCCTCTTTGAGACAACGTTCTCTACACACATGAGGACTGTCACCCCTAGCATCAATCACTGCCCCCAGATGACAATCAAGAAAGTCATCAAACAAAGCATTTCCTTAGGGTACACCCACTGGGCCTTGTGTGCTGATGACTGTGCAGGGCGTCCCTTCCGGCACTACCTGAAAAAGCAGAATTTGAAAGTGGAGATCCAACTCCTGGACCTCTGGCAGGACCTGCACCATTTCCTCAGTGTCCTGATAAGTAACAGGAAGACTGGGAATACTGTCTTTCAGCACATGCTGGGCAACAGAATTTGTGAACTCTACCTGAATGAACAGATTGGTCCATGCCTACCACTAAAATCCCAAACCATTGAAGGCCTGAAGGAGATGCTGCCTTCTGGGGATGTAAACCCCTGGATTCCCAGAGCCCAGAGGGAGATCTGCAAGGTAGGCCTTACCTGACAGAAATGGTTTAGTATCTGGAAGATTATGTCTGACTGAACAAAATTCCTATCTGGTCATCTATGCTGGTTGAGTTAATGATATAATTACTCACATCACTCTTCACATATTGAAGAGTTGGTTGATCTCTTAGGAAAAAGCTATGCAAGTTCCCAAGAACAAGCCAAAAATCCTTTAAAAAATCTTGATATCACCCATGACTTACCTTTCTGTCTCATACCCACGTGTAGTCTATTGGTGACTCCTATTGGCTCAATCTTAAAAATATATCTAGAATCTGGCATTCCTCTCTTTCTGTGTTACAACCACACTTGCCCATGTCACATCCAGTGTCACCTGGATTACTACAGTGGCCTCCTAACCAATGCCTATGGATCTGTCCTTGGTCCTAAGCAGGCTCATTTCAACTGGCCATGGTGAATCTGCAGAAACATAAATTGTGTAATTTAACTGAAAATAAGTAAAAGGAAGTGAGTGAGGACCTTGAAAACAGATGACTTTCTGTCTTCAGTAAAATCCAAAGTCCTTGCCAAAATGACAAGGCCTACATAATCTCTCCTCTACCTCCCCTCTCTAGCTTCATCTTCCACTGCCCCTGTGCTCATCACTCCGGCATTCCAGACACACTGTCAGCTCAATGGTGGTGCTCCCACTGTGTATAATGTGCAGATGTTCACGCAGATGAGCCCGCACTCCTTCAGCTGTTTGCTCAAGTCATCTCAGTGAGGCCTTCCTTACCCACTTCATATAAAATTTCACCCCATTCCCATTATACTTTTCTCCTTAGCACTTATTATTACCTAGATCCATCCATCTTACATACATACATACATACATACATACATACATACATACATCATTGTATGAGTGTCTGTATAATACACATATAATCCTTAAAATGTACATGTATGCATATATTATATACATAAAATTATTTTGCTTATTTTCTTTTTCCCTATGAGGGCAGAAATTTTTATCTGTTTCACTAGTACTGTCTTCCCAGCATCTAGAACAGTACCTTAGGGTATTGTATCCAGTGCTTGATAGTGTTGATAGCATTCATGCTCCACAGACATCTGTTGAACCAATAAGTTCCAGTTGGCAATGGCCCCTCTTTTGTCCTTGACCAGGACTATCTTTTCTAGTTGGAGACAACTAGTTTCTATGAGAATTCTGATTTTCATCCAGCTCTTCAACCATCCTCCAATTATCCAATCAACCTTTGTGAAGTGCTGATAGCATGCCCACTGATATGTCCATTTCCTGACTTCTGACTCACTGATGTGGAGACACAGTCTAGGAAAGGTTTTTAGAGTCCTGGGTCTGTCACTGTTTGGCTATGTGGTATTGAACAAACTCCAAGTCTAAATCCTTCAATATCCCTAGGTCTCTTTGTCCTCATATATAAAATGAAAACTGGGAAAAAATCATATTTTGTAATTGCATTTGTGGATTTAATAAATTTATACATACATTAAGGATACTATACTATAAAAGGACATAGGTAGAGAAGTGGATGTGAACTTGGAAGACAGAGCATAGGCTTAAAAATTGCCTTTGCTTTAACCAGAGAGGAGAGGATTGCGAGCAGGTGCTGAAGATGACGGGAGTAAGGAGTTCTACAGACACTGGGAAATATGTACTATTGGTCCCTTTATGTACTGCTTTTAGGATGGGACAGGAGAGTTTACCAAGTGATGAACAAACTGAATTCTAAAGGAAACCCTAATATATTCTAACAAAAATATATATAGAAAAAATATATAATAGTAGGTCAAATTTTAAAAGGTAATTATAAGTTTAGATATTGTTTTAGTATGTTTTTACTTTTTCCTATTTTTTTGCTGCACATCTGACTATTTCTTCTAATGGAAAGTGCCCTATTAAGCATTGTTTGTTAAGATACCAATTAGATCACTTATTCACCAGTTTTTAGAGTCATAAATCTTTTAAGATGGAAGGGATTTTAATAGGGTACTCATTTCACACGTTTATTATTCATATTTAACATATATATTTAGAGCTTATCCATTGGTCAGTCACCTCATATTACATTATGTATTGCTAGTATTCAATCACAGAGCATAATTTTCTCAGGAATATACTTCACTCCTGTTTCCCAGGAACGCAGGAGATCTGATGAAATTACTAAAACTTGTATTCTTAGACTCACCTTTTGGCAGCATGACTGGGGCAGTTTGTAAAGACAATATTACATCATTTAAAAATTATTATTGGTGACCCATTCCCTGCAAAATAATGCCTATACTGCTTAAGGCATTCGAGTGGGTAGTCCCATCCAATCTTCACTGCCTTATCCTTTGCCACTGTCCCACCCCTGTACTCTTTGAAGGATGCTACAGCTTAGTGATGCTGGAGTACTTACCATTTTCAAACATGTCCTTTCCAATCTCTGTGCATTTGCTTAAGTTCTTCCAACTGCCTGGAATGCCCTTTACTCAACTTCCCTATGGTAAGTTCCTACTTATCCTGCAAAATGCAAATTCCTTTTTAAGTTTCTTTGCCTTTATGAAATCTTTCTGGATTTCCTGGACTCAAAAGAAAACAAAAAAAATGTTCCTGCCTCTCTGCTCCCAGAGAACTTTGTTCACACCTATATTGTAGCATGCTATCCTATGCTATTCATCATGCTAGAAGATGAGCTCCTTGGGAACAATGCTTGTAGCATATTGATCTGTATATTCTCAGTCATTTTCACAATGCCTGACAGATAGGAGACCCTCAGAAACTATTTGTCACATAAACTAATGAATGAAAGTGAGAGTACAGCCAAATACACCTAGTTGAACACTGACTTATAGGTTTTTTGTTGTTACTGTTTTTTGTTTGTTTCTTTTAATTTAATGAAATATTCTGCACAGGTGGGTAGGGTCTTCAAGCGGGAAATATGAGGAGAAGACACTTCAAAAGAAGATGTTTGGTTCTCAGGACCATTTGAGAATCAGATGAGATGGTAATTTATTTAGAAAAGAACAAGGATATGTGAAGATTTCTTTTTTTCCAGTTTTTAAAAAATTTTTAAATTAATTTATTTTTAAATTTACATCCAAGTTAGTTAGCATATAGTACAACAATGATTTCCGGAGTAGATTCATTAATGCCCATTACCCATTTAGTCCATCCCCCCTCCCACAACCCCTCCAGCAACCCTCTGTTTATTCTAAATATTTAAGAGTCTCTTATGTTTTTCTCCCTCCCTGTTTTTATATTAATTTTGCTTCCCTTTCTTATGTTCATCTGTTTTGTATCTTAAACTCCTCATGTATATACATGTATACCACATCTTCCACATCCATTCATTCATCGATGGACATTTAGGCTCTTTCCATACTTTGGCTATTGCTGATAGCACTGCTATAAACACTGGGGTGCATGTGCCCCTTCAAAACAGCACACCTGTATCCCTTGGATAAATACCTAGTAGTGCAATTGCTGGGTCGTAGGGTAGTTCTATTTTTAATTTTTTGAGGAGCCTCCATACTGTTTTCCAGAGTGGTCAGACCATTTTGCATTCCCACCAGCAGTGCAAAAGAGATCCTCTTTCTCCACATCCTTGCCAACATCTGTTGTGGCCTGATTTGTTAATGTTAGCCATTCTGACAGGTGTGAGGTGGTATCTCATTGTGATTTTGATTTGTATTTCCCAGATGATGACTGATGCTGAGTATTTTTTCATGTGTCGGTTGGCCATCTGGATGTCTTCTCTGGTGAAGTGTCTATTCATGTCTTTTGCCCATGTCTTCACTGGATTGTTTGTTTTTTGGGTATTGAGTTTGATAAGTTCTTTATAGATTGTGGATACTAACCTTTTATCTGATATGTCATTTGCAAATATCTTCTCCCATTCTGTTGGTTGCCTTTAGTTTTTCTAACTGTTTCCTTCACTGTGCAGAGCTTTTTATTTTGATAAGGTCCCAATAGTTCATTTTTGCTTTTGTTTCCCTTGCCTCTGGAGATGTGTTAGGTAAAAAGTTGCTGTGGCCAAGGTCAAAGAGGTTTTTGCCTACTTTCTCCTCGAGGATTTTGATGACTTCCTGTATTACATTTAGGTCTGTCATCCATTTTGACTTTACTTTTGTGTCTAAGAAAGTGGTCCAGATTCATTTTTCTGCATGTCACTGTCCAATTTTCCCAGCACCACTTGCTGAACAGACTGTCTTTATTCCATTGGATATTCTTTCCTGCTTTGTCAAAAATTAGTTGGCCATACGTTTGTGGGTCCATTTCTGGGCTCTCTATTCTGTTCCATTGATCTGAGTGTCTGTTTTTGTGCCAGTACCATACTGTCTTGATGATTACAGCTTTGTAATACAGCTTGAAGTCTGGGATCTCCAGCTTTGGTTTTATCTACAGCTTTGGTTTTCTTTTTATTTTTCAAGATTGCTTTGCTGTTTGGGGTCTCTTCTGATTCCATACAAATTTTAGCATTGTTTGTTCTAGTTCTGTGAAGAATGCTGCTGTTATTTTGATAGAGATTGCATTGACTATGTAGATTGCTTTGGGTAATATTAACATTTTAACAATATTTGTTCTTCCTATCCAGAAGCATGGAATAGTTTTCCATTTTTTGTGTGTCTTCTTCAATTTCTTTCATAAGCTTTCTATAGTTTTCAGTGTATATATTTTTCACATCTTTGGTTAGATTTATTCCTAGGTATTTTATGGTTTTTGGTGCAATTGTAAATGGGATCCATTGCTTGAATTCTCTTTCTGTTGCTTCATTGTTGGTGTATGGGAATGCAACCTATTTCTGTGCATTGGTTTTATATCCTGCAACTTTGCTGAATTCATGGATCAGTTCTAGCAGTTTTTTGGTGGAATCTTGTGGGTTTTCCATACAGAGCATCATGTCATCTGTGAAGAGTGAAAGGTTGACCTCCTCCTGGCCAATTTGGATGCCTTTTATTTCTTTGTGTTGTCTGATTGCTGAGGCTAAGACTTCCAATACTATGTTGAATAACAGTGGTGAGATTGGACATCCCCGTCTTGTTCCTGACCTTAGGGTGAAAACTCTCATTTTTTCCCCATTGAGGATGATATTAGTGTTGGGTCTTTCATACATGGCTTTTATGATCTTGAGGTATGATCCTTCTATCCCTACTTTCTTAAGGGTTTTTATCAAGAAAGGGTGCTGTATTTTGTCAAATGCTTTCTCTATATCTATTGAGAGGATCATATGGTTCTTGTCCTTTCTTTTATTGATGTGATGTCTCACATTGATTGTTTTGCGAATATTGAACCAGCCTTGCATCCCAGGTATAAATCCCACTTGGTCGTGGTGAATAATTTTTTTAAGGAATTGTTGGATCTGGTTGGCTAATATCTTGTTGAGGATTTTTGCATCCATGTTCATCAGGAAAACTGGTCTATAGCTCCCCTTTTTTAGTGAGGTCTTTGTCTGGTTTTGGAATCAAGGTAATAATGCTGGCTTCATAGAGTTTGGAAGTTTTTGTTCCATTTGTATTTTTTGGAATAGCTTCGAGAGAGTAGGTGTTAACTCTTTTTTAAATGTTGGTAGAATTCCCCCGGAAAGCCATCTGGCCCTGGACTCTTGCTTTTTGGGAAATGTTTGATTACAAATTCGATTTCTTTACTGGTTATTGGTCCATTCCCATTTTCTATTTCTTCCTGTTTCAGTTTTGGTAGTTTATATGTTTCTAAGAATTTGTCCATTTCTTCCACATTGCCCATTTTATTGGCACATAATTGCTTATAATATTCTATTATTGTTTTTATTTCTGCTGTTTTGGTTGTGATTTCTCCTCTTTCATTGATCTTAGCCAAAAGGCCAAGAAGCGATCTTATCTTTCATTCTTGATTTTATTTATTTGGGTCCTTTCCTTTTTCTTTTTGATCAAACTGGCTAGGGGTTTATCAATTTTGTTAATTCTTTCAAAGAACCAGCTTTTGGTTCCATTGATCTGTTCTACTGGTTTTTTGTTTGTTTGTTTGTTTGTTTTGGTTTCGATAGCATTGGTTTCTGCTCTAATCTTTATTATTTCTTGTCTTCTGCTGGTTTTGGGTTTTATTTGCTGTTCTTTTTCCAGCTCTGTAAGGTATAAATTTAGGTTGTGTATCTGAGACCTTTCTTCCTTCTTTATGAAGTCTTGGATTGCTATATATTTCCCTCTTATGGCTGCCTTTGCTGCGTTCCAGAAGTTTTGGGCTGTGGGGTTATCATTTTAATTGGCTTCCATGTACTTTTTGATTTCCTCTTTAACTTCTTGGTTAGCCCATTCATTGTTTAGTAGGATGGTCTTTACTCTCCAAGTATTTGTTATGTTTCCACATTTTTTCTTGTGGTTGATTTCAAGTTTCATAGCATTTTGGTCTGAAGATATGCATGGAATGATCCCAATCTTTTTTGTACCTGTTGAGGGCTGATCTGTGTCCCAGTATGTAATCTATTCTGGAGAACGTTCCATGTGCACTGGAGAAGAATGTGTATTCTGCTGCTCTAGGATGAAATGTTCTTAATATATCTGTCAAGTCCATATGGTCCAGTGTGTCATTCAAAGACATTGTTTCCTTCTTGATTTTCTGTTTAGATGATCTGTCCATTGTGGTAAGTGGGGTGTTGAAGTCTACTATTATGGTATTATTATCAATGAGTTTCTTTATGTTTGTGATTAATTGATTTATATATTTGAGTGCTCTCACATTTGGACCATAAATGTTTACAATGGTTAGGTCTTGGTCTAAAATTATGATGTAATGCCCTTCTTCATCTCTTGTTACAGTCTTTATTTTAAGGTCTAGATTGTATAAGTATGGATACTCTGGCTTTCTTTTGTTGACCATTAGCATGATAGATGGTTCTCCATGCCCTTACTTTCAATCTGAAGGTGTCTTTAGCTCTTGTAAACAGCATATAGATGGATCTTGTTTTCTTATCCATTCTGTTACCCTATGTCTTTTGATTGGAGCACTTAGTCCACTGACATTTAGAATGGGTACTGAAAGATATGAGTTTATTGCCATATGTTGCCTGTAGAGTTGGAGTTTCTGGTGGTGTTCTCTGGTCCTTTCTAGTCTTTGTTGCTTTTTTTTTTTTTGTTTTGCTTTGTTTTGTTTTTTCATCTTTTCTCCCTTCAGAGAGTCCCCCTTAAAGTTTCTTGCAGGGCTGGTTTAGTGGTCACAAACTCCTTTCATTTTTGTTTGGGAAAATTTTAATCTCTCCTATTTTGAATGACAGCCTTGATGGATAAAGAATTCTTGGCTGCATATTTTTCTGGTTCAGCACATTGAATATATCCTGCCACTCCTTTCTGACCTGTCAGGTTTCTGTGGATAGGTCTGCTGCAAACCTGATCTGTCTTCCCTTGTAGGTTAAGGACTTTTTTACCTTGTTGCTTTCATGAATCTTTCCTTGCTTGAGTATTTTGTGAATTTGACTATGATATGCCTTGTTGATGGTCAGGGTTTTTTTTTTGTTTTAATCTAATGGGTGTCCTCTGTGCTTCCTGGATTTTGATGTCTGTGTCTTTCCCCAGGTTAGGAAAGTTTCCACTGTGATTTGCTCACATAACCCTTCTACCCCTCTTTCTCTCTCTTCATCTCCTGGGATCCCTATGATTCTGATGTTGTTCCTTTTTAATGAGTCACTGATTTCTCTAATTCTTAAATCGTGCTTTTTTGCCTGAGTCTCCCTTTTTTTTCTGCTTCATTATTCTCCATAAATTTGTCCTTTATATTGCTGTTTCGCTGCCCGGCCACATCCATCCTTGATGCCATGGCATCCATTCGAGACTGCAGCTCAGTTATAGCATTTTGTACTTCATCCTGACTAGCTTTTACTTCTTTTATCTCACAGAAAGAGATTCTAATCTGTTTTCAATCCCAGCTAATATTCTTATTATTGTGATTCTAAATTCTGGTTCAGACATCTTGCTTGTATCTGTGTTAATTAAGTCCCTGGCTGTCATTTCTTCCTGCTTTTTCTTTTGGGGTGAATTCCTTCATTTCATCATTTTGAAGGAAGAAAAGGAAATAATAAGTTAAAAAGTTAAGATTAAAATATTAAAAACAACACACAAAAAAATCAAATAAACGATGCTATCCTAGGTGTGTTTTGCTCTGGTTGTTAAAAGGAGTTTGATAGAGATGAGAAAAAAGGGAAAAATTAGAAAAGATAAAGAAAAAGAAAAAAAAGAAATGAGAAAAAGAAAGAAAAAAAAGAAAAAAGACAACGTTTGAAAATTTGAAAAAAAAGAAATGAAGAAAAAGGGACAACATTTGAAAATTTGAAAAAATGAATACAATGAAATAGAATAAAATGAAATGGTGGAAGTAAAATATAATTTGAAAAATTTACAAAAAAATATATAGCAGAAAAAAATTAAAGAAAAATATTTTTATTTATTTATTTTTTACCTTTTATTTTTGAGACAGGGAGAGACAGAGCATGAGCAGGGGAGGGTCAGAGAGAGGGAGACACAGAATCCGAAACAGGCTCCAGGCTCTGAGCTGTCAGCACAGAGCCTGACGCAGGGCTCGAACTCACGGACCACGAGATCATGACCTCAGCCGAAGTCGGCTGCTTAACCGACTGAGCCACCCAGGTGCCCCAAGAAAAATATTTTTAATAAAAATTGAAAATAAAAATATTTTTTCTTTTTCCATATTCAAGAATAAGAAAGGAAAAGAAAAAGAAAAAAATTGAATAGACAGACCAGCAAACAGACTGAAATACAATTCAAATTGCATCAGTTTCCCCTAGAAGTCAAAGTACAAAGCACTTTATAGTCCATAAACTAAGCAGGCAGAGAAACTTGTGGTGTTCCTGAATAGTGAGGTTGGCCCAGTTGGGCAGGGCTTAGCGTAACATCTCCATTCTCCACTAGATGGCGCTACTTAGCTTACTGGGTGGATTGCTGTGGCACTTGTAGGTATATGTGCATTCGCGGGAGGGGTGAAAATGGTGTCACCCAGTTACCCAGTCTCTAGTATCGGAACTCTGTTCTCCTTGATCAGCAACCGCACACCTGTTCTTTGTATGTGGCTTCCATCCACTCCCGCTTTTACACTGTCCGTGACCAAGCCATCAGGTTGCCAGGTGACCCCTCCCTCCTGAGTTTTATCTCAGATGTGGCTGTGTTTCCCAACCCATCACTTCTGTGGGACTGAGGTTTGACCCACTCAGACCTTCTGGGGGAGGGTCTCACTGAGCAATGACTGGGTGCCCGCCTACCCCCAGGAATGTTCATGGGACCATGCTGCTGCCAATGCCCAGACTGTGGCTAGGTGCCAGCCACCCCAGAAAAAGTTCACGCGATCATGTAGCAGCAGCAGTTCAGAGATATGGTAAATTACAACACACATCTGGCACCAGGCTTCACCCTTAACGTCCTTGTTTCAGCACCATCAAACGTGGCTGTTCTCCAGGGTCCACTGGGATCTTTCCTTGTGGGGTGGCTGCAGAGCCTCTACCAAATGTCCTCCCAGCAGGGGAACCACCTCTCCCCATTTGGCCCAAGGACCCCTTGGACCTTGCTTTTTGCTCCTGGGGATTCACCCTTCCCTCCAGAGCACTGCCAGGTATAGAGCTGTGGAGTTTCAGACTCTGCTCTCCCCCTGTTTATAGAGTCTTAATGGAATTTAAACCCTCTCCTTCCTCCTTTCTCCCTTTTTTGTTCAGTCCCTGTAGCTGTTTCCACTTTTCCACTTTCTCTTCAGCTGCTTTTGGCGCGGGGTGGGGGGTGCTTTTCCTGTACTCCCTTCCCCCATCTTCATCCTCTCTCCACAAGCAAAAACAGCTCCCTGCCCTCTGTGGCTTCTCTCTTTCCCAGTTCACCTCTCCATGCCACATACCTGCTGAGTTCTGGGGTTCAGGTTTGTGCAGATTGTTGTGTTAATCCTCAAGTATGTTTTCTAGGTGTACAGGATGGTTTAGTGTTGATCTGGCTGTATTTCATGGACAAGAGATGCAAAAAAAAAAAAAAAAAAAAAAAAAAAGCATACACGCTGTTCCACCATCTTGCCCCTCCAAATTATATCTTTTCTTAAGTAAATATCAACTACCGTTTTTTGAGATTCAGAGAAAGACTGCACAAGCTGCCATATTCAGAGAGATAAAGGTTGCCTCCTGGTTGGTCATGGCTAATGCTTACTGTTAGATTATATCTCCATATTAGAGAATCCAGAATCTGTAGGCTGCTCTTCTCCCACATGAACACTAGCATGAGAGATGCAGCAAACTGTGCATCCCCTCATCATGTTGTTGTCCTGTTTGGATTTCAGATGCTCAGTCCCTGGTATGATGAATTCCTGGATGAAGAGGACTACTGGTTTCTCATTTTTACAGTAGGAGGGACTTTGAGTTGGGGAGGAATCAAGAGGTTCTAGGAAGAAAAAAGAACCACTTCTCTCTTAAAAGCCTTACTTGTCGAAGTAAAGGAAACTTTTATTTCTCCCAGAGGCAACTGGGAGTTGACATGGTCTCTCAAGGAAAAAGACACAAGTGCAATAGCTGACTTTGAACAAGTCACATTCGTATAGAATTTCTCCCTTGCATAAATGGGTTTCATTAGAAGAGGGTAGGGGCTGCCGTGTAAAGGAGCAATGGTTCTTAACAAAATGAAAGCAATCAACATAAGTTTACCTGACAAGGAGGCACAGGAGGACTGGGCTATTACAAATCTTGCTTCTGGTCTAGTTCTTATAGCAAATGCTATCTGCCCCCATTCCCTTCTCTTAGACTCAGACCAAGTTCATCAGAGACAAATGGCATAAAAAAGGATCTATAAGCAAAGAAGAGAACATTCTTCTTTATAAGAGGTGTGAGGAATCCCTGGAGCTAAGCCAGGGTCTGGCTAACATGGAGAAAATGGATTCTCTGCAGTGGCAAAAGATAGCTACTGAGGACCTGAGACAAGGCGGGTCTCTCCAGGTAGAACTAAAGTCTCCGGTGCTTCAAGCAGGTAAGGGCAGTCATCATGATTTTTTTTTTTTTTTTTTGCCCTAACATATAGACAACTTCAAAATATTAATATTTAACATTTAGTGATTATTTCCTGCACATCAGTACTGTGCAATGCAAAGATTTACCCCATTTGATATTCAAATAACCTGTGAGGTAAATACTGAGTAACTGAGGCACAGAGAAGATAAGTGACTTTCCCAAGGTCACACAGTAAGTGGCAGAGCCAGGATCTTACTGACTGACTGGCCTCTACTAACCCTGAAGGGACCCAGAGCACTCAAGTTTGGCGAGTCAGCAAAGCATCACCTCAGTTATAAAATACCTCATTTTTTTTTTATGTCTGATAAGCATGTTCCACCTTACCACACCTCCTTCAGAGTCATGTCCAAGAAATTCTGTGAATATATTTTTAATAGCTACTCCCCTCTCCTAACATAACACAGCAGCCCACTCAGGCAGTGAAGAGGAGTGGTTAGGAACACAAGTCTCCACTGTCCCAGAGGTCTGGGTTATATCCTAACTCTGCTAGTGACTGTAAACTTTAGCAATATATTTAACCTCTCTTTAATCCCGTTTTCTTGTCTCTAAAATGGGACTAATAGTAATAGGTTTGTTGTGAAGATGACCCAATGTCATCTATGAAAGCTACTACCACAATGGTTGGCAATAGTAAAAGTCCAATAATGTTAGCCATTAATATCAAAGTTGAACAAACTGCTTTAATTATCTATGCTGAGGCCATCAGGATTCTGCAGTATTTCTCAAACTTCGATCCGCAATAAATACATTTGACTTCAGGGAACATATACTTGCATATATGTGCGTGCATATATGTGGAAAATACTTTCTCAAAGCAATACTTACCCTTATTATATAAGATGATATACTCTAATATACTATATTAGAATATTTTATTCTATTTAGTTTTGTAAAACCTGGTGATGACAATTTTTTGACATGGTGTTGATTCATGACCTACACTTTTTTTAGAGAGAGAGAGTAGGGGAGGGGGAAGAGAAGAAGAGAGAGAGAGAGAGAGAGAAACTTCAGCAGTCTCCATGCTTAGCAAGGAGCCTGACGCAGGGCTCAATCCCAAGATCCTGGGATCATGACCTGAGACCTAAGCTGAAATCAAGAGTCAGACACTGAACCCACTGAGCCTCCGAGGTGCCACATGACCTACACTTTTCAAAACACAGCAGGGTGGCTGGTGATGTGGGCAGCAAAGAATTGCACAAAGAGTAGAACAATAAGCAGGACAGAGTTTATTTACTCTCCAAGGGAGAGGGGCCACACATCAAGACAGATGTCAGCTCTGAGTTTCTGTTGGGCTGGGCCTTTTAAAGGTTTTGAAGGATGTGAGAGGGTTTCAGCTGCACCCATGGTGGGCTTGTGGGAAGGGGGTCAACTCTTAGGGAGAGCAGGAGGTGGCAGGCTTTTTGAGGGGCTTCGTCTGAGACTTGTGTGGGATGTGGGTTGTGGTCTGGCTAGAGAAGAATATTTTGTAGGTGGGGTCTACTTCCTGAGAATGGAGGGCACCATGACCTAGAAAAACAAACAGTTAGAGCCAAGTACAAACACCTATGAGTTTTGTCTGTAAGCCTGGCTTTGGGGGTGGGTGTGGGGGACTTTGAATAGATTCTTTTCAGTAATAGTAAGCAAAAATTTTGGAAATTCAATTCCATAATTCCTCTGCTCTGTGAGCCTGGACAAGTTACTTATCTCTTTGAGACTCATTTCACCAACTAAGGAGTGGAGATAATGGCCCCTATTTGGTAGGATTGTTGAGGGGATTGAAGGCAATGCTTTTACACAGCAAGCAAGCATTCAATAAGTAGTAATTATTAGATTACACTAAAAAATGTAATATTCAACTCTTATAAAACTTTGATGTGCACTCCATATACAAAATTCTTGCCTCTCAGAACCATGTTTGGGCATGAATTATTTAAATCTAGCATGAACAAGCCCGCTGTTTCATATCATAGTTTTACCTTCTTTCTAAATCCTGAACATTCCAGAATGTATCTCAGAAATCAAGAAAAAAGTGGAAGAAAGGATGGCTGATAAATATCACCATACACATACTGAGCAATAGGCATTCCTTTGGTGGTCTTGGAGTGCCAGGGATGGCTAAGAAGAGTGAGAAGTACTCTCCATGGTGATTCCTCTTCCCTCTCCCCCAGAACACATTATGACTTCTTCCACCACTGCTTTTTTGAAATGCAAGTCTCTTTTTTGAAATGCAAGGCCCTGATGAAAGGCCTCCTGTACATTTGCCCAACCCAGAGCCCTGACTCCCAGGTAGGCTGATGCCTCCACTCAGGCTGCACCATAAACTCACAGAGCACCAGAACTAGAATACTTTCAGCTTTCATATGGAGAAAATGAGTCTCTGAGAAGTGGGAAGACTTGTCCAAGGTTGGTCAGCAAGGGAGGGATTGCCCCACAACTAGAAACCTGAATCTATTGCAGGAATGATATACTGTGCTTACAACTTACAGCCATAGTTCCCTGGCTGATAGATGATAATGATGACAGTGACAACACTGACATAAGGACAACCGACATTTGTGAGTCCACACCCCAGTATTCCTTCTAGATTCCACCTTTATAACCTTCAGAAAACACTGGACTGCCTTAAGAGAGTTCCTGGAGAACTATGTGAGATTAGACTTACTTTAAATCTCAAAACTCACAACATGATTGAATGTTTTCATGTTGGTAGGAAGCAAGGTGCTGCTAATGTGCATCTATTGCCCAGTACATGATTAAAACTTCCTTGATGTCTCAGTCTTCCTGTCTCATCTGATTTTGGATACAAAAGAGGTATTTCCTCTCAATTCACTATGCATGACTAGAAATGGTGTATGCCTATTTCTAGAAAAAATAATTTACTCTCAAGGGACAATGATTTGCAACTGTTAATGATATTCAGATACGTGAGCTGTTAATTCTTAAAGTAATTCCCAAAGGCAGAGCCAAGAAAGAGAAAGGTCCTAGCGCATTATTTGAAATATATCATCCCTAGGTGTGCCAAATTCTTTGAAGCAATGGTAGAATGTTTGAAATACATTTGCAATTCACAACACATGGCTGCTTTGAAGGGATCAATACTCATTTGGATGAATTACTTCTTGTATATCTGTTAACAATTAGTACTTACTTCAAAGTCATATCTCAGTTACCCTAGTATCCCTCAGGCAGGAAATCTCCATGGGTCAGGTGTCCCCAAGAAGGGAAGAATCCTTTCAGTCTAGAGAGGAGAGAAGATATTTCCTTGCTTCTAATTTGGCCTGGGGAACTTGTATTCCTTGTGTAAACATTTTATTAAAACACTATTGTAAAAAAAAAAAAAAAAAAAGAGGTTAGAGAGGGAGAGAGCCAAAGCATAAGAGACTTTTAAAAACTGAGAACAGGGGCGCCTGGGTGGCGCAGTCGGTTAAGCATCCGACTTCAGCCAGGTCACGATCTCGCGGTCCAGGAGTTCGAGCCCCGCGTCAGGCTCTGGGCTGATGGCTCAGAGCCTGGAGCCTGTTTCCGATTCTGTGTCTCCCTCTCTCTCTGCCCCTCCCCCGTTCATGCTCTGTCTCTCTCTGTCCCAAAAAAAAATAAACATTGAAAAAAAATTTAAAAAAATAAAAAATAAAAACTGAGAACAAACTGAGGGTTGATGGGGGGTAGGGAGGAGGGGAGGGTGGGTGATGAGTACTGAGGAGGGCACCTTTTGGGATGAGGACTGGGTGTTGTATGGAAACCAATTTGACAATAAATTTCATATTTAAAAAAATTTTTCTATCAGCTCTTTACCAGAAGGGGCACAGATAGTAAAATAAATTAGACCAATCATCATTTCCTGTGTTCCTCAATTAAACTGTTAACATAAAAAAAGAAAATACTATTGTCCTACTTAACTAGCATTTTAAAGGTAATACCTTCAATAAAAAGTGTATAAATCTTTGAGCTAGAGTGGGCAATCAGACTCTATACCTTTCTTTCCTACTTAATAGACCTAGAGAAAATGTCCTTTGGGGAACTCTGCTATAAGTATCCAAAGATGGCCATACAGAAGATTAGTGATGACTATAAAATATATTGTGAAAAAGCACCTAAAGTAGGTAAGTGTTTACAACTCAGAGATAGGTTTGAGAGTCTCCAACCTCAAGAAGCATATGCCAAGAGAAGAGCCATGCTTCTTCTGAAATGAGGGATGGTCAGGAGAGAATGACCATGTCTTTTTCTCTCCTACACAGCCACCAAAGGGCATCATGAAACTGGCATGTGATTATAAATGAATGGGGGTGGTGATGAAAACTGTTAATTCCTACCTTCTTACCTAGTTATCACCCTGGTGTTTTACATAATGCACATGTGTCCTCTAACAAATTTCTTGGAGTTGGAGATGCGTGGAAGGAGGTTTGTTGGTGTATGTTCTTAGTCATAACACCTTTAAAGAAATGAAGAAAGCAAAATTGGTGAAGGTAGATGCTGAAGTGCAGGGCAGTTACAGTAGGCCTCAGCAGATCCCATAGATGAAGCTCTAAAGCTAAGATGGCCCTTTGGAGTAGTCCCTCACTGAAATAGGGATTGTTTGTTTGTTTGTTTGTTTGTTTTTCCTTTCTAATTGACTCAAAAGAGATTTGGCTGCCTGTGGGAAGGCTATAACCTCAGTCAGCACTCTTTGGCTGAGACAATACCCAGAGGGGCCCTCAACTATCAGCTCTCTGCAGCCAACACCTCAGACAGCTGGGGAAGTGAGTGCTTTGGTCCTAAAAGGGGGATCTGAGCTATGTGTCACACCACCCTCTACTGTCCGCTTGCTTTGTATAGAAATTTCACCCCATCTTGGAACAGATATTCCAGGATTCTAGTTGGTTCCTTTTCCCAGGGAGCTTATACTAGAAGGGCTGACTCACACTACTACAGCTTGTCTGGAGACAACAACAAGTACTCCTCTTTTCCTCCCCTGTCACCCAAACTAGAGTCCCTTTATTCTCAGCTAGTGTCTCTGCTGATCTTGGGGGGCTTACCAAGAAGGATGACCTCCATGTCATCCTTGTCATCTCTGAGGGACCTGAGCCCCTGGTCATCATGACCTCTCAGGCTGTGGTTGCTGCACTTGACAATTAATCACCAAAATTGGGCAGCAGAATACCAAGAGTGCCTAATGAATTCTCTGCCCCTGCTCTGTTACTGATGACCCTGATGATAGTCAATTACCCTGTCAGTACAGTAACTTCTTTGCTTGCCTGCTAGCTTCTTGGCCTAAGGAGCTTAAAGTGATTAAGTGCCTTCTGGGTCCCTAGTAGAAGCATTCCCGCTCTGGGAACCTGGATCTCTAGACTGGCACTGTCCAGTACAGGAGCTACTAGCATCATGTGGCCATTGAACACTTGAAATGTGTCTGATATGAATAGGTACATAAAGTACATAAAATTAAAATTAATTTCATCCTTTTTCTTTTATTCTTTTTAATGTGACTCCTAGGAAATTTAAAATTATATGTGTGATTCACGTTGTATTTCTATTGGACAGCTCTGGTCTAGACCCCAGAACCTAAAGTTAAAAGGATTAGAAATTTCCCTAGTTAAATCACTTATACTGATGGTAAATGGATTACTACTACCTTTATCCTTTTCCTCCACACACGTGTATTCTACTTACTGGAGACACAACAACTTATAATGGTCTTCAGTTTATCCTAGAAGTTGATGTCCCATTTCCTAAGATCATATCCAAGCTGGTTTCACAGCTACACCTTCAAAAAACAGTTCTGTTGCTCTACCAGGCCAGCAGCTCTCATAGTTGATAGAACTAGTGGATCCTATCATCAAATGTCCGTTGTCAACCCCCTGGGATGTAAGTGTATCCCTTGGTCAGAGGCAATGTTATGTGGGATCTCGTTCAGGGATCTTATAAGCCCCCTGATAGCAATGGTGACTGAGACCTTGTAAGTAGGAATTCTGGTCAGTTCGAGTCAAGATGAATTGATGCCCTTGCCAGAATAGAAGTGATCCAGTGTTATCAACTTGCCACCAAGTGGGTGGTTAGTTTTCTATAAGGGTTGTTGAAATACTTGGGCTTGGCATTTGTGTCTGTTGCTGACAAGTTGAACATTTGGCAGCAATGGTAACTAAATCAGCTTTGGTGAGTGTGGGGCCTATGCCACTGATTCCATACACAACCTCTATCCCTGACATCTAGCTACTCTGTTCATGAGTTCATTGTGCCAGCACTAAGGTGGATTATGGCAGAAATTTGCTGACATCACTGTCCAAGTCATTCTGTCTACTTGGTTGTTTAGTGCCTCTTTCACAGTGGTTGTTTATTAGTGGGCTTTAAGACACAATACAGGGGTGCCTGAGTGGCCCAGTTGGTTGAGTGTCTGACTCCTGACATCGGCTCAGGTCATGATCTCATCATTCATAAGTTCAAGCCCCACATTGTGCTCTGTGCTGACAGCATGAAGCCTGCTTGGCATTCTCTCTCTCCCTCTCTGCCCTTCCTCCAGTTGTGCTCACACACACTCTGTCTCTCAAAATAAATAAATAAACTTTTAAATAAAATGACACAACACAAAGATTTTCATTCTTTATGCTTACTCTCATAGATCCATCCACATGTGTCTTCCTCAGACTTCCTTGCTCGCAGTACTCTTTTTTTAAAAGAGAAATTTAATTTTTTAAATGATTATTTTTTTAAGTTTATTTGTTTTGAGATACAGAGAGAGAGAGACATAGAGAGAGAGAGAGAGAGAGAGAGAGAGAGAGAGAGAGAGAGAGAGGAGGAGGAGGAGGAGGGGCAGAGAGGGAGAGAGAGAGAATCCCAAGCAGGCAGGCTCCATGCTGTCAGCACAGAGCCAATGCAGGGCTCGAACTTACGAACTGCAAGATCATGACCTGAGCTGAGACTGAGTTGGATGCTTAACCAGCTGAGCCACCCAGGTGCCCCTTTCCCAGTATGCTTTTTAAAAAAAGACTTTATTTGTTTAGAGTAGTTTTAGGTTCAGAGAAAAATTAAGAAGGGTGTACAGAGATTCTCATATGCCCTCTTCCCCAACACTTGCACTCTCACATCATCAACATGCCCCATCAGAGTGCTACATTTGTTAAAATTGATAAACTTACATTAACAAATTATAATCACTCAAATCCATAGTTTACCTTAGGGTTTACTCTTGGTGTTGTACGTTCTACGATTTTGAAAAATGTATAATGACATGTATTCATCGTTATCATATCCTACAGAGTATTTTCACTGCCCTAAAAAACCTCTGTGCGCTAAAAGTCCTAATAAGCTCCACATATTCATACCTCTCCATACTGCCAACCCCTGGCAACCATTAATATTTTTACTGTCTCCATAGTTTTGCCTTTTCCAGAATATCATATAAATTGAAATCATATAATATTGTCTTCTTTCACATGATAATATACATGGTATATATACATGGTATATATGCATATATGTGGCAAATATACATTTAAGCTTCCTCCATGTCTAATTTTTCCTTGATAGCCCATCTCTTCTTAGAACTAAGTAATATTTCATTGGTTAAATGTACCAGAGTTTATTTATCCGTCCATTTACTGAAGGATATCTTGGTTGCTTTCAAGTTTTGGCAATTATGAATAAAGCTGCTATAAGCATCCATATACAGGTTTCTGTGTGGTCATAAGTTTTTAATTCCTTTGGGTTAATACTGAGAAGCACAATTGCTGGATCTCACAATAATAGTATGTTCAGTTTTATTTAGAATTGCCAAACTGTCTTCCAAAGTGGTTGTACAATTTCGCATTCCCACCAGTAATGAAAGAGAATTTATGTTGCTTGACATCCCCAATCATCATTTGGAGTTGTCAATTTTGCAAATTTGGGCCACTTTAATAGGTGTTTAGGGGTATTTCATTGTTGCTTAATTTGCTTTTTCCTGATGATATACAATGTGAAGCATCTTTTCAAATGCTATTTTCTATGTATATACTCCTTTGCTGAGGTGTCTGTTAAGGTTTTTGGCTAATTTGTTAATAAGTTTGTTTCTTTATTGTTGAATTTTAAGAGTTTTTTAAAATTTTGAACAACAGTTCTTTATGAGATATGTTACTTTGTAAGTGTTCTCTTGCTTTCTCTAGTATTCTAATTGTTGTTCATAGACCAGAAGTATTTAATTTGGATGAAGTACATCTTATCAATTCTTTCTTTCAAGGATTATGCCTTTGCTATTGTATCTAAAGAGTCATTGCCAAATCCAAAATTATCTAGATTTTTCCTATGTTATCTTCTAGGAGTCTAAAATTTTTGCATTTTACATTTAGGTCTATGATCCATTGTGAGTTCATTTTTGTGAAGGGTATAAGGTGTCTGTCTGCACTGATTTTTTTTTTTTTTTTTTTTTTGCATGCGGATGTTCAACAGTTTCTGTGCTATTTGTTGAAAAGACTATCTTTGCTGCATTCTATTGCCTTTGCTCTTTTGTCAAAGATCAGTTGGTTATATTCATGTGGGTCTATTTCTGGGCTCTCTGTTCTCTTCCATTGATCTATTTTCACCAATACCCCATTGTCTTGGTTACTGTTGCTTTACAGTAAGTTTTTTTATAGTAAATCCTGAAGTCAGTCAATGTTAGTCTTCTGTTTTTCTCATTCAATATTACATTGGCGATTCTGTGTTTGGCCTACCCATAGAAACTTAGGGTCAGTTTTCTAACACAGGTGTAACTCATTTTATTGTGCTTCGTTTCATTATGTTTGCAGATGTTGCATTTTTATATATTGAATGTTATGGCAACCCTATTTTGAACAAGTCTATTGGCACCATTTTTCCAACAGTTTTTGCTCACTTTGTGTATGTCACATTTCGGTAATTCTTAAAATATTTCAGACATTTTTAGTATTATTTTATTTGTTATGGTGATCTATGATCAATGATCTTTGATGTTACTGTTGTTAAGTGTTTTGGGGTACCACAAACCTCACTCATATAAAATGGCAAACTTAACTGATGAGTGTTGTGTGTGTTCTGACTACTCCTAATGACTGACCATTCCCTCATCTTTCTCCCTCTTCTTGGGGCCCCTTATTCCCTGAGACACAACAATATTGAAATTAGGCCAATTAATAACCCTACAATGGTCTTTAAGCATTCAGGTGAGAGGAATAGTTGCACATCTCTCACTGTAAATCAAAGCCAGTGATTATTGGAGTGCCTGGGTGGTTCAGTTGGTTAAGCATCTGACTCTTGATTTCAGCTTAGGTCATGATCCCAGGGTCAAGGGATTGAACCCCAGGTTAGGCTCCATGCTGACAGTGCAGAGCCTGCTTGGAACTTCTCTCTCCCTCTGCCCCTTCTCTGTTCATGCTCACTCTCTTTCTCTATCTCTCTGTATCAAAATAAATAAATAAACTTTTTAAAAAAGCTGAGAGGACTCAGAGGGGAAAATGGTGGTGTAGTAGGACCCTGGGCTCACCTCATCCAACTGATCACTTAGATTCCACCCACATCTGCCTGAATAACCCAGAAAACCACCAGAAGACTAGCAGAACAGACTCTCTGGAGCCAAGCGTAGACAAGAGGCCCATGGAAGAGAGTAGAAAGGGCGGAGAGGCAGTGTGCACTATGAGGACTGGCAGGAGGGAGCCAGGGTGGTGGAGGGGCAGCCCGCCCAGCAAAGCAGAGCCCCCAAAGTCTGGCTTGAAAAAGTGGAGGAGCAGGACTCCATGAGTTCTAACAGCCAGTGGGACTTAACATCTGGAATGTTAAAGGTCAACAGCTTTGCTTTCTGAGACTGGGGAGGGCGAGAGGACACCAGGAGGGAGAGTTGTTGAGTCCCGGAAGGACAGACCTCGGCGGGGAATAGAGGCGAGGGCAAGCGCCATCTCCCTCTCCCATCCCCCAGCCGTAATCCCAAAGGAAACCAGTTCCTGTCACCAAACTTGCTTGCACCACACAAACGCCCAACGCTGTGCTTCTGTGGATCCATCCCTCCGACGAGTCTGTCTCCCTCCCCGTGCTGCAGGGCCCCTCCCACAAGAGACCACTGATGGCAAAGTGAGCTAAGTCTGCCCCTCCTGCCCCTGTGCACCTTGTGGATCCACCCCGGCTAATATGCCAGATCCCATCAAAGCAGCACCACAAGCCTGGCAGTGTGCAAGTAGCCCAGACAGGGGCCACACCACTCCACAATGAGTCCTGCCCCTGGGAGGGGGGAAGATAAGGTACACACCAGTCTGACTCTCGCCCCAGCGGTGGGCTGGGGGGCAGACATCGGGTTTAACTGTGGTCCTACCCACCAACACAAGTTACTCCGGACAGCACAGGGGAAGTGCCCTGCAGTTTGGAGCCACCCCAGGGATTACCCAAAATGACAAAACGGAAGAATTCTCCTCAGAAGAAACTCCAGGAAGCAGCGACAGCTAACAAAATGATCAAAACCGATTTAAGCAATATAATGGAACAAGAATTTAGAATAATAGTCCAAAAATTAATCGCTGGGCTTGAAAAATGAATAGAGGACAGCAGAGATCAAGGGACTAAGAAATAGCCATGAGCTAAAAAATGCTATAAATGAGATGCAAAATAAAATGGAGGCAGCCATAGCACGGATTGAAGAGGCAGAGGAGAAAATAGGTGGATAAGAAGATAAAATTATGGAAAAAGAGGAAGCCGAGAAAAAGAGAGATAAAACAGTGCAGGAGTATGAGGGGAGAATTAGAGAACTAAGTGATGCAATCAAACGGAACAATATCCGTATCATAGGAATTCCAGAAGAAGAAGAAGAGAGAGAAAGGGGCTGAAGGTGTACTCGAACAAATCATAGCTGAGAACTTCCCTGATCTGGGGAAGGAAAAAGG
Source organism: Puma concolor (assembly GCF_028749965.1). Lineage (NCBI taxonomy): Eukaryota > Metazoa > Chordata > Mammalia > Carnivora > Felidae > Puma > Puma concolor. Next base: position 44,379,772 of record NC_141683.1, read on the forward strand.
CATCGAAATCCAAGAGGCACAAACTCCCTTCAGACGTAACTTGAATCAATCTTCTGCATGACATATCATAGTGAAACTGGCAAAATACAAGGATAAAGAGAAAATTCTGAAAGCAGCTAGGGATAAAACAGGCTCTAAGTTACAAAGACCCACAAGACTAGTGGCAGATCTAGTTACTGAAACTTGGCAGGCCAGAAAGGAATGGCAGGAAATCTTCAATGTGTTGAATAGAAAAAAATATGCAGCTGAGAATCCTTTATCCAGCAAATCTGTCATTCAGAATAGAAGGAGAGATAAAGGTTTTCCCAAACAAACAAAAACTGAAGGAATTCATCACCACTAAACCAGCCCTACAAGAGATCCTAAGGGGGATTCTGTGAGTGAAATGTTGCAAGGACTACAAAGTACCAGAGACATCACTACAAGCATAAAACCTACTGACATTACAATGACTCTAAACCCATATCTTTCAATAATAACACTGAATGTAAATGGGCTAAATGCTCCAGCCAAAAGACATAGGGTATCAGAATGGATAAAAAAACCCCAAGACCCATCTATTTTCTGTCTACAAGAGACTCATTTTAGACCTGAGGACACCTTCAGATTGAAAGTGAGGGGATGGAGAACTATCTATCATGCTACTGGAAGTCAAAAGAAAGCTGGAGTAGCCACACTTATATCAGACAAACTAGACTTTAAATTAAAGGCTGTAACAAGAGATGAAGGAGGGCATTATATAATTACAGGGTCTATCCATCAAGAAGAACTACAATTATGAATGTCTATGTGCTGAATATGGGAGCCCCCAAATATATAAAAAAATTAATCACAAACATAAGCAACCTTATTGATAAGAATATGGTAATTGCAGGGGACTTTAATACTCCACTTACAACAATGGATAGATCATCTAGACACAGGATCAATAAAGAAACAAGGGCCCTGAATGATACATTGGATCAGATGGACTTGACAGATATATTTAAAACTCTGCATCCCAAAGCAACAGAATACACTTTCTTCTCAAGTGCACATGGAACATTCTCCAAGATAGATCACATACTGGGTCACAAAGCAACCCTTCATAAGTTTAAAAGAATTGAGATCATACCATGCACATTTGCAGACTGCAATGATATGAAACTTGAAATCAACCACAGGAAAAGGTCTGGAAAACCTCCAAAAGCATGGAGGTTAAAGAACTCTTTACTAAAGAATGAATGGGTCAACCAGGCAATTAGAGAAGAAATTAAAAAATATATGGAAACAAATGAAAATGAAAATATAAGAATACAAATGCGTTGGGATGCAGCAAAGGCAGTCCTGAGAGGAAAATACATTGCAATCCAGGCCTATCTTAAGAAACAAGAAAAATCCCAAATACAAAATCTAACAGCACACCTAAAGGAAACAGAAGCAGAGCAACAAAGACACCCCAAACCCAGCAGAAGAAGAGATAATAAATATCAGAGGAGAAATAAACAATATAGAATCTAAAAAACTGTAGAGCAGATCAATGAAACCAACAGTTGGTTTTTTGAAAAAATAAACAAAATTGATAACCCTCTAGCCAGGCTTCTCAAAAAGAAAAGAGAGATGACGCAAATAGATAAAATCATGAATGAAAATGGAATTATTACAACCAATCCCTCAGAGATACAAGCAATTATCAGGGAATACTATGAAAAATTATATGCCAACAAACTGGACAACCTGGAAGAAATGGACATATTCCTAAACACCCACACACTCCCAAAACTCAATCAGGAGGAAATAGAAAGCTTGAACAGACCCATAACCAGTGAAGAAATTGAATCAATTATCAAAAATCTCCCAACAAATAAGAGTCCAGGACCAGATGGCTTTCCAGGAGAGTTCTACCAGACGTTTAAAGCAGAGATAATACCTATCCTACTCAAGCTATTCCAAAAAATAGAAAGAGAAGGAAAACTTCCAGACTCATTCTATGAAGCCAGTATTACTTTGATTCCCAAACCAGACAGAGACCCAGTAAAAAAAGAGACTACAGGCCAATATCCCTGATGAATATGGATGCAAAAATTCTCCACAAGATACTAGCAAATAAAATTCAACAGCATATAAAAAGAATTATTCACCATGATCAAGTGGGATTCATTCCTGGGCTGCAGACCTGGTTCAACATTCGCAAATCAATCAATGTGATACATGACATTAGTAAAAGAAAAGAAAAGAACCATATGATCCTGTCAATCGATGCAGAAAAGGCATTTGACAAAATACAGCATTCTTTCTTAATGTCTCTTTTTAAACCCTCCAGAAAGTCAGGATAGAAGGAACATACTTAGACATCATAAATGCCATTTATGAAAATCCCACAGCTAATATCATCCTCAATGGGGAAAAACTGAGAGCTTCCCCCCTGAGATCAGGAACACAACAGGGATGTCCACTCTCACCACTGTTGTTTAACATAGTGTTGGAAGTTCTAGCATCAGCAATCAGACAACAAAAGGAAATCAAAGGCATCAAAATTGGCAAAGATGAAGTTAAGCTTTCACTTTTTGCAGATGACATGATATTATACATGGAAAATCCGATAGACTCCACCAAAAGTCTGCTAGAACTGATACATGAATTCAGCAAAGTTGCAAGATACAAAATCAATGTACAGAAATCAGTTGCATTCTTATACACTAATAATGAAGCAACAGAAAGACAAATAAAGAAACTGATCCCATTCACAATTGCACCAAGAATCATAAAATACCTAGGAATAAACCTAACCAAAGATGTAAAAGATCTGTATGCTGAAAACTATAGAAAGCTTATGAAGGAAATTGAGGAAGATATAAAGAAATGGAAAAACATTCCATTCTCATAGATTGGAAGAATAAATATTGGTAAAATGTCAATACTACCCAAAGCTATCTACACATTCAATGCAATCCCAATCAAAATTGCACCAGTATTCTTCTCAAAGCTAGAACAAGCAATCCTAAAATTTGTATGGAACCACAAAAGACCCCAAATAGCCAAAGTAAGCTACCCAAAGACCAAAGCAGGAGGCATCACAATCCCAGACTTTAGCCTCTACTACAAAGCTGTCATCATCAAGACACCATAGTATTGGCACAAAAACAGACACATAGACCAACGGAATACAATAGAAACCCCAGAACTAGACCCACAAAAGTATAGCCAACTAATCTTTGACAAAGCAGGAAAGAACATCCAATGGAAAAAAGAGAGTCTCTTTAACAAATGGTGCTGGGAGAACTGGACAGCAACATGCAGAAGGTTGAAACTAGACCACTTTCTCACACCATTCACAAAAATAAACTCAAAATGGATAAAGGACCTGAATGTGAGACAGGAAACCATCAAAACCCTAGAGGAGAAAGCAGGAAAAGGCCTCTCTGACCTCAGCCGTAGCAATTTCTTACTTGACACATCCCCAAAGGCAAGGGAATTAAAAGCAAAAATGAATGATTGGGACCTCATGAAGATAAAAGGCTTCTGCACTGCAAGGGAAACAACCAACAAAACTGAAAGGCAACCAACGGAACGGGAAAAGATATTTGCAAATGACATATCAGACAAAGGACTAGTATCCAAAATCTATGAAGAGCTCACCAAACTCCACACCTGAAAAACAAATAATCCAGTGAAGAAATGGGCAGAAAACATGAATAGACACTTCTCTAAAGAAGACGTCTGGATGGCCAACAGGCACACGAAAAGATGCTCAACGTCGCTCCTCATCAGAGAAATACAAATCAAAACCACACTCAGATATCACCTCACGCCAGTCAGAGTGGCCAAAATGAACACATCAGGAGACTATAGATACTGGAGAGGATGTGAAGAAACGGGAACCCTCTTGCACTGTTGGTGGGAATGCAAATTGGTGCAGCCACTCTGGAAAACAGTGTGGAGGTTCCTCAGAAAATTAAAAATAGACCTACGCTATGACTCAGCAGTAGCACTGCTAGGAATTTACCCAAGGGATACAGGAGTACTGATGCATAGGAGCACTTGTACCCCAATGTTTATAGCAGCACTCTCAACAATAGCCAAATTACAGAAAGAGCCTAAATGTCCATCAACTGATGAATGGATAAAGAAATTGTGGTTTATATACACAATGGAGTACTACGTGGCAATGAGAAAGAATGAAATCTGGCCTTTTGTAGCAACGTGGATGGAACTGGAGAGTGTGATGCTAAGTGAAATAAGCCATACAGAGAAAGACAGATACCATATGTTTTCACTCTTATGTGGATCCTGAGAAAGTTAACAGAAGAACATGGGGGAGGGGAAGGAATAAAAAAAAAAAAGGTTAGAGAGGGAAAGAGCCAAAGCATAAGAGACTCTTAATAACTGAGAACAAACTGAGGGTTGATGGGGGGTGGGAGGGAGGGGAGGGTGGGTGATGGGCATTGAGGAGGGCACCTTTTGGGATGAGCACTGGGTGTTATATGCAGACCAATTTGACACTAAACTTCATATTAAAAAAAAAGAAGATTTAGATCCTTAAAAAAATAAAAAGCTGAGATAGAATTAAAGCTAGGCTTCTTATGACTGAGAGTTAGCAAAGTTGTGAATGCAAAGAAAAAGTTCTTGAAGGAAATTGAAAGTGCTACAACAGTGAACACATGAATGATAAGAAAGCAAAATAGCTTTACTGCTGATATGGAGAAAGTTTTGATGGTCTGGATAGAAGATCAAATCATACATAACCTTCCCTTAAGCCAAAGCCTAATCCAGAGCAAGGTCCTAAGCCTCTTCAATTCTATGCAGGCTGAGAGAGGTGAGGAAGCTGCAGAAGAAAAGTTTGAAGCTAGCAGAGGTTGGTTCATGAGGTTTGAGGAAAGAAGCCATCTCTATAACATAAGTGCACGGTGAAACAGCAAGTACTGATATAGGACCACAGCAAATTATCCAAATCTAGTTAAGATAATTCAAGAAGGTGGCTACACTAAACAACAGATTCTCAATGTAGCACAAACCGTCTTATATTGGAAGAAGATGCCATTTAAAACTTTTCACTGCTGGAAAGAACTCAAGGCCTGGCTTCAAACCTTCAACAGACAGCTGACTCTTTTTAGGGGCTAATGCAGCTGGTGACTGTAAGTTGAAGCCAATGCTCATTTGCCTTTCTTACCTTTAAGTGTAGGGCTCTTAAGAATTATGCTAGGTCTACTCTGCCTATGCTCCATAAATAGAACAACAAAGGCTGGAAATAGCACTTCTGTTTATAACATGTTTATAACAAAATAAAAGTATTTTTAAATTTTTTTAATGTTTATTTTTTGAGAGAGAGACAGAGTGTGAGTGGGGGAGGAGCAGAGAGAGAGACACACACACGGAATCTGAAGCCAGCTGTGCTGACAGCTCAGAGCCCAATGCAGGGCTCGAACTCATGAACTGTGAGATCATGACCTGAGCTGAAGTCAGACACTTACCTACTGAGCCACCCAGGCGCCCCATGATTTACTGACTCTTTAAAAAATGTTTTTAATGTTTATTTTTGAGAGAGAGAGAGAGAGAGAGAGAGAGAGAGAGAGACAGAGCATGAGTGGGGGAGGGTCAGAGAGAGAGGAAGACACAGAAACCGAAGCAGACTCTGTGGTCCAAGCTGTCAGCACAGAGCCTAACGTGGGGCTCAAACCCAGAAACCGCGAGATAATGACCTGAGCCAAAGTTGGGCACTTAACCGATTGAGCCACCCAGGCGCCCCGGTTTTACTGACCATTTTAAGCCCTTTATTGAGACCTACTGATGTGATAAAGATTCCTTTCAAAATATTACTGCTCATTGAGAATGCATCTGGTCACCCAATAGCTCTGATGGAGATGTACAACATTAATTCTGTTTGTATGCCTGCTAACACACCATCCATCATGTAACCCATGGATCAAGGCATAATTTTGACTTTCAAGTATTATTATTTAAGAAATGCATTTCTTAAGGCTCCAGCTGCCCTACATAGTGATTCCTCTAATGGATTTGGACAAAATAATTTGAAAACCTTCAGGAAAGGATTCACCATTCTAGTATCATTTAGAACATTTGTGATTCATGAGAAGAGGTCCAAATATCAACATTAACAGAAGTTTAGTAGAAGTTGATTCAAGTTCCCATAGATGACTTTGAGGGAGGGGTTCAAGCTTCAGTGGAGGAAATAACTGCAGATGGGGTAGAAACAGCAATAGAACTAGAAACAGGAGTGGAGTCTGAAGATACGACTGAATTGCTACCATCTGGTGATAAAACTGGAATGGATGAAGAGTTGCTTCTTATAGATGAGCAAAGAAAGTTGTTTCTTGAGATGGAATCTACTTCTGGCAAAGATGCTGTGAAGATTGTTGAAATGACAACAAAGGATTTAGAATATTACATAAACTTAGTTGGTAAAGCAGTGGTAGGGTTTGAGAGGATTGACTCGAGTTTTGGAAGAAGTTTTGTGGGTAAAATGCTACCAAACACCATTGCATGCTACAGGGCAATTGTGAAAGGAAGAGTCAATCAATGTGGCAAACTTCACTGTTGTCTTATTTTAAGAAGTTACTACAGTTATCCCAACCTTCAGCAACAACCACTGTGATCTGTCAGCAGCCATCAACATCAAGGCAAGACCCTCTACCAGCAAAAAGATTACCACTCACTGAAAGCTGTGATGATGATTAGCATTTTTTTTATGGTTAGCAATTTCTTAGCAATGAAGTGGGTTTTTTTTTTAATTTATTTTTTTAATTTACATCCAAGTTAGTTAGAATATAGTGCAACAATGATTTCAGGAGTTGATTCCTTAATGCCCCTTACCCATTTAGCCCATCCCCCCTCCCATAACCCCTCCAGCAACCCTCTATTTGTTCTCCATATTTAAGGGTCTCTTATATTTTGTCCCCCTCCCTGTTTTTGTATTATTTTTGCTTCCTGTCCCTTATGTTCATCTGTTTTGTATCTTAAAGTCCTCATATGAGTGAAGCCATATGGTATTTGTCTTTCTCTGACTGACTAATTTCACTTAGTATGATACCTTCTAGTTCCATCCATGTAGTTGCAAATGGCAAGTTTTCATTTTTTTTGAATGCCGAGTAATAGTCCATTGTATGTATGTAGATAGATAGATAGATAGATAGATAGATAGATAGATAGATAGATAGATATAGATATACCACATCTTTATCAATTCATCCATCGATGGACATTTGGGCTCTTTCCGTACTTTGGCTATTGTTGATAGCATTGCTATACACATTGGGGTGCATGTGCACTTTCAAAACAGCACATCTGTATCCCTTGGATAAATACCTAGCAGTGCTATTGCTGGGTCATAGGGTAAGTTCTATTTTTAATTTTTTGAGAAACTTCCATTCTGTTTTCCAGAGTGGTTGCACCAGTTTGCATTCCCACCAGCAGTGCAAAAGCGATACTCTTTCTCTGCATCCTCGCCAACATCTGTTGTTGCCTGAGTTGTTAATGTTAGCCATTCTGACCAGTGAGGTGGTATCTCCTTGTGGTTTTGATTTGTGTTTCCCTGACGATGAGTGATGTTGAGCATTTTTTCATAGGTCAGTTGGCCATCTGGATGTCTTCTTTGGACAAGTGTCTCTTCATGTCTTTTGCCCATTTCTTCACTGGATTATTTATTTTTTGGGTGTTGACTTTGATAAGTTCTTTATGGGTTTTGGATATTAACCCTTTATCTGATATGTCGTTTGCAAATATCTTCCCCCATTCTGTCAGTTGCCTTTTAGTTTTGCTAATTGTTTCCTTCACTGTACAGAAGCTTTTTATTTTGATGAAGTCCCAGGAATTCATTTTTGCTTTTGTTTTCCTTCCCTCTGGAGAATTGTTGAGTAAGAAGTTGTTGCAGCCAAGGTCAAAGAGGTTTTTGCCTGTTTTCTCCTCGAGGATTTTGATGGCTTCCTGTCTTACACTTAGGTCTTTCCTCCATTTTGAGTTTATTTTTGTGTATGGTGTAAGATTCCTTTTTCTGCTGTCCAATTTTCCCAGCACTTGCTGAAGATACTGTCTTTATTCCATTGGATGTTCTTTCCTGCTTTGTCAAAGATTAGTTGACCATACGTTTGTGAGTCTATTTCTGGATTCTATTCTGTTCCATTGATCTGAGTGTCCCTTCTTGTGCCAGTACCATACTGTCTTCATGATTACAGCTTTGTAATACAGCTTGAAGTCCGGGATTGTGATGCCTCCAGCTGTTGTTTTCTTTTTCAACATTGCTTTGGCTATTCGGGGTCTTTTCTGGTTCCATACAAATTTTAGGATTGTTTGTTCTAGCTCTGTGAAGAATGCTGTTGTTATTTTGATAAGGATTGCTTAATTTTTCTGAGATTTCTTCTTTGACTTATGTGTTATTAGTATGTTGTTTAATTTCCATGTATTTTGAGATTTTCCAGTTATCTTTCTGTTATTGATTTCTAGCTTAATTCCATTGTGGTATGAAAGCAGATATTGTATAATTTCTATTAAATTTTTAAGATGTGTCTTATGGCCCAGAAAGTTATCTATTCTGGTGAATGTTCCATGTGGGCTTTTGCAGTATGTACAGTCAGCTGTTGGATGTATCTATAGATGTAAATTATATCCAGTTGATTGATGGTGTTGTTGAGTTCAACTGTGTCGTTGCTGATTTTCTGCCTTCTGTATTTGTCTATTTCTGATAGAGGGGTGTTGAAGTCTCTATGTATGATGGTACAGTTATAAATTTCTTCTTGAAGTTCTACCAGGTTTTGTTCATGTAGTTTGATGCTCTGTTGTTAGGTGCATACACGCTAAGGATTGTTATGTCTTCTTAGAGAATTGACTCTTTTATCCTTATGGAATGCCCTTCTTTATTCTTGATAGCATTCTTTTTCTTGAAGTCTACTCTGTTTGAAATTAATATAGCTACTCCTGCTTTCTTTTGATTAATATTAGCATGGTATATTTTCTCCATCCATTTACATACAATCTATGTTTTTATATTTTATTTTATTTTATTTATTTATTTATTTGTTTATTTATTTTTTATTTATATATGAAATTTATTGTCAAATTGGTTTCCATACAACACCCAGTGCTCATCCCAAAAGGTGCCCTCCTCAATACCCATCACCCACCCTCCCCTCCCTCCCATCCCCCATCAACCCTCAGTTTGTTCTCAGTTATTAAGAGTCTCTTATGCTTTGGCTCTTTCCCTCTCTAACCTTTTTTTTTTTATTCCTTCCCCTCCCCCATGTTCTTCTGTTAACTTTCTCAGGATCCACATAAGAGTGAAAACATATGGTATCTGTCTTTCTCTGTATGGCTTATTTCACTTAGCATCACACTCTCCAGTTCCATCCACGTTGCTACAAAAGGCCAGATTTCATTCTTTCTCATTGCCACGTAGTACTCCATTGTGTATATAAACCACAATTTCTTTATCCATTCATCAGTTGATGGACATTTAGGCTCTTTCTGTAATTTGGCTATTGTTGAGAGTGCTGCTATAAACATTGGGGTACAAGTGCTCCTATGCATCAGTACTCCTGTATCCCTTGGGTAAATTCCTAGCAGTGCTACTGCTGAGTCATAGCGTAGGTCTATTTTTAATTTTCTGAGGAACCGCCACACTGTTTTCCAGAGTGGCTGCACCAATTTGCATTCCCACCAACAGTGCAAGAGGGTTCCCGTTTCTTCACATCCTCTCCAGTATCTATAGTCTCCTGATGTGTTCATTTTGGCCACTCTGACTGGCGTGAGGTGATATCTGAGTGTGGTTTTGATTTGTATTTCCCTGATGAGGAGCGACGTTGAGCATCTTTTCGTGTGCCTGTTGGCCATCCAGACGTCTTCTTTAGAGAAGTGTCTATTCATGTTTTCTGCCCATTTCTTCACTGGATTATTTGTTTTTCAGGTGTGGAGTTTGGTGAGCTCTTCATAGATTTTGGATACTAGTCCTTTGTCTGATATGTCATTTGCAAATATCTTTTCCCGTTCCGTTGGTTGCCTTTCAGTTTTGTTGGTTGTTTCCCTTGCAGTGCAGAAGCCTTTTATCTTCATGAGGTCCCAATCATTCATTTTTGCTTTTAATTCCCTTGCCTTTGGGGATGTGTCAAGTAAGAAATTGCTACGGCTGAGGTCAGAGAGGCCTTTTCCTGCTTTCTCCTCTAGGGTTTTGATGGTTTCCTGTCTCACATTCAGGTCCTTTATCCATTTTGAGTTTATTTTTGTGAATGGTGTGAGAAAGTGGTCTAGTTTCAACCTTCTGCATGTTGCTGTCCAGTTCTCCCAGCACCATTTGTTAAAGAGACTCTCTTTTTTCCATTGGATGTTCTTTCCTGCTTTGTCAAAGATTAGTTGGCTATACTTTTGTGGGTCTAGTTCTGGGGTTTCTATTGTATTCCGTTGGTCTATGTGTCTGTTTTTGTGCCAATACTATGGTGTCTTGATGATGACAGCTTTGTAGTAGAGGCTAAAGTCTGGGATTGTGATGCCTCCTGCTTTGGTCTTTGGGTAGCTTACTTTGGCTATTTGGGGTCTTTTGTGGTTCCATACAAATTTTAGGATTGCTTGTTCTAGCTTTGAGAAGAATACTGGTGCAATTTTGATTGGGATTGCATTGAATGTGTAGATAGCTTTGGGTAGTATTGACATTTTACCAATATTTATTCTTCCAATCTATGAGAATGGAATGTTTTTCCATTTCTTTATATCTTCCTCAATTTCCTTCATAAGCTTTCTATAGTTTTCAGCATACAGATCTTTTACATCTTTGGTTAGGTTTATTCCTAGGTATTTTATGATTCTTGGTGCAATTGTGAATGGGATCAGTTTCTTTATTTGTCTTTCTGTTGCTTCATTATTAGTGTATAAGAATGCAACTGATTTCTGTACATTGATTTTGTATCTTGCAACTTTGCTGAATTCATGTATCAGTTCTAGCAGACTTTTGGTGGAGTCTATCGGATTTTCCATGTATAATATCATGTCATCTGCAAAAAGTGAAAGCTTAACTTCATCTTTGCCAATTTTGATGCCTTTGATTTCCTTTTGTTGTCTGATTGCTGATGCTAGAACTTCCAACACTATGTTAAACAACAGTGGTGAGAGTGGACATCCCTGTTGTGTTCCTGATCTCAGGGGGGAAGCTCTCAGTTTTTCCCCATTGAGGATGATATTAGCTGTGGGATTTTCATAAATGGCATTTATGATGTCTAAGTATGTTCCTTCTATCCTGACTTTCTGGAGGGTTTAAAAAGAGACATTAAGAAAGAATGCTGTATTTTGTCAAATGCCTTTTCTGCATCGATTGACAGGATCATATGGTTCTTTTCTTTTCTTTTACTAATGTCATGTATCACATTGATTGATTTGCGAATGTTGAACCAGGTCTGCAGCCCAGGAATGAATCCCACTTGATCATGGTGAATAATTCTTTTTATATGCTGTTGAATTTTATTTGCTAGTATCTTGTGGAGAATTTTTGCATCCATATTCATCAGGGATATTGGCCTGTAGTCTCTTTTTTTACTGGGTCTCTGTCTGGTTTGGGAATCAAAGTAATACTGGCTTCATAGAATGAGTCTGGAAGTTTTCCTTCTCTTTCTATTTTTTGGAATAGCTTGAGTAGGATAGGTATTATCTCTGCTTTAAACGTCTGGTAGAACTCTCCTGGAAAGCCATCTGGTCCTGGACTCTTATTTGTTGGGAGATTTTTGATAATTGATTCAATTTCTTCACTGGTTATGGGTCTGTTCAAGCTTTCTATTTCCTCCTGATTGAGTTTTGGGAGTGTGTGGGTGTTTAGGAATATGTCCATTTCTTCCAGGTTGTCCAGTTTGTTGGCATATAATTTTTCATAGTATTCCCTGATAATTGCTTGTATCTCTGAGGGATTGGTTGTAATAATTCCATTTTCATTCATGATTTTATCTATTTGCGTCATCTCTCTTTTCTTTTTGAGAAGCCTGGCTAGAGGGTTATCAATTTTGTTTATTTTTTCAAAAAACCAACTGTTGGTTTCATTGATCTGCTCTACAGTTTTTTAGATTCTATATTGTTTATTTCTCCTCTGATATTTATTATCTCTTCTTCTGCTGGGTTTGGGGTGTCTTTGTTGCTCTGCTTCTGTTTCCTTTAGGTGTGCTGTTAGATTTTGTATTTGGGATTTTTCTTGTTTCTTGAGATAGGCCTGGATTGCAATGTATTTTCCTCTCAGGACTGCCTTCACTGTATCCCAATGCGTTTGGATTGTTGTATTTTCATTTTCGTTTGTTTCCATATATTTTTGAATTTCTTCTCTAATTGCCTGGTTAACCCATTCATTCTTTAGTAAAGAGTTCTTTAACCTCCATGCTTTTGGAGGTTTTCCAGACCTTTTCCTGTGGTTGATTTCAAGCTTCATAGCATTGCAGTCTGAAAATGTGCATGGTATGATCTCAATTCTTTTATACTTATGAATACTTGTATACTTATCATAGTATGTGATCTATCTTGGAGAATGTTCCATGTGCACTCGAGAAGAAAGTATATTCTGTTGCTTTGGGATGCAGAGTTCTAAATATATCTGTCAAGTCCATCTGATCCAATGTATCATTCAGGGCCTTGTTTCTTTATTGATCCTGTGTCTAGATGATCTATCCATTGTTGTAAGTGGAGTGTTAAAGTCCCCTGCAATTACCACATTCTTATCAATAAGATTGCTTATATTTGTGATTAATTGTTTTATATATTTGGGAGCTCCCATATTTAGCACATAGACATTCATAATTGTTAGCTCTTCCTAATGGATAGACCCTGTAATTATTATATAATGCCCTTCTTCATCTCTTGTTACAGCCTTTAATTTAAAGCCTAGTTTGTCTGATATAAGTGTGGCTACTCCAGCTTTCTTTTGATTTCCAGTAGCCTGATAGTTAGTTCTCCATCCCCTCACTTTCAGTCTGAAGGTGTCCTCAGGTCTAAAATGAGTCTCTTGCAGACAGCAAATAGATGGGTCTTGTTTTTTTATCCATTCTGATATCCTATGTCTTTTGGTTGGCACATTTAGTCCATTTACATTCAGTGTTATTATAGAAAGATATGGGTTTAGAGTCATTGTAATGTCAGTAGGTTTCATGCTTGTAGCGATGTCTCTGGTACTTTGTCTCACAGGATCCCCCTTAGGATCTCTTGTAGGGCTAGTTTAGTGGTGATGGATTCCTTCAGTTTTTGTTTGTTTGGGAAGACCTTTATCTCTCCTTCTATTCTAAATGACAGACTTGCTGGATAGAGGATTCTCGGCTGCATTTTTTTTTTTCTGTTCATCACATTAAAGATTTCCTGCCATTCCTTTCTGGCCTGCCAAGTTTCAGTAGAGAGATAGGTCACGAGTCTTATAGGTCTTCCTTTATATGTTAGAGCATGTTTATCCCTAGCTGCTTTCAGAATTTTCTCTTTATCCTTGTATTTTGCCAGTTTCACTATGATATGTCGTGCAGAAGATCAATTCAAGTTATGTCTGAAAGGAGTTATCTGTGCCTCTGGGATTTCAATGCCTTTTTCCTTCCCCAGATCAGGGAAGTTCTCAGCTATTATTTCTTCAAGTACACCTTCAGCACCTTTCCCTCTCTCTTCCTCCTCTGGAATACCAATTATGCATATATTATTTCTCTTTAGTGTATCACTTAGTTCTCTAATTTTCCCTTCATACTCCTGGATTTTTTTTATCTTTTTCTCAGCTTCCTCTTTTTCCATAATTTTATCTTCTAGTTCACCTATTCTCTCCTCTGCCTCTTCAATACGAGCTGTGGTCATCTCCATTTTATTTTGCAGTTCATTTATAGCATTTTTTAGGTCCTCCTGGCTGTTCCTTAGTCCCTTGATCTCTGTAGCAATAGATTCTCTGCTGTCCTCTATACTGTTTTCAAGCCCAGCAATTAATTTTATGACTATTATTCTAAATTCACTTTCTGTTATATTGTTTAAATCCTTTTTGATCAGTTCGTTAGCTGTCGTTATTTCCTGGACGTTTTTCTGAAGGGAATTTACCGTTTTGTCCTTTTGGATAGTCCCTGGAGTGGTGTGGGACTGGGGGGCACTTCCCCTGTGCTGTCTTGAATAACTTGCGTTGGTGGGCGGGGCAGCAGTCAGACCTGATGTCTGCCCCCAGCCCACCGCTGGGGCCACAGTCAGACTGGTGTGTGCCTTCTCTTCCCCTCTCCTAGGGGCGGGGTTCACTGTGGGGTGGCATGGCCCATCTGGGCTACTTGCACAGTGCCAAGCTTGTGGTGCTGGGGATCTGGAGTATTAGCTGGGGTGGATGGGCAAGGTGCACAGGGCAGGAGGGGCAGGCTCAGCTCGCTTATCCTTCCGTGGTCCGCTTCAGGAGGGGCCCTGTGGCACCAGGAGGGAGTCAGATCTGCCGCAGGAGGGATGAATCTGCAGAAGCACAGCGTTGGGTGTTTGCCGGGTGCAAGCAAGTTCCCTGGCAGGAACTGGTTCCCTTTGGGATTTTGGCTGGGGGATGGGCGAGGGAGATGGCGCTGGTGAGTGCCTTTGTTCCCTGCCAAGCTGAGCTCTGTCGTCAGGGGCTCAACAACTCTCCCTCCCACTGTCCTCCAGCCCTCCCGTTCTCCGAGCAGAGCTGTTAACTTATAACTTTCCAGCTGTCAAGTCCCACTCGCTGTCTGAACATACTCCGTCCAGCCCCTCCGCTTTTGCAAGACAGACTCAGGGCCTCTGCCTTGCCAGAGGGCTGCCCCTCCGCCCCTGCTCCCTCCCACCAGTCCGTATAGCGCGCACCGCCTCTCCGCCCTTCCTACCCTCTTCCGTGGACCTACGCTTGGCACTGGAGACTCCGTTCTGCTAGTCTTCTGAAGGTTTTCTGGGTTATTTAGGCAGGTATGGGTGGAATCTAAGTGATCAGCAGGACGCGGTGAGCCCAGCGTCCTCCTACGCCACCATCTTCTCCCTGCCCTGTTTTTATATTTTAAATGTGTTTCCTGTAAATAACACAGAGTTGGGTCTTGTTTTTTGACCACTGTTACAATCTTTTACTTGATGCATTTAGACCATTGACATTCAAAGTGATTATTGATATAGTCACTTTAATATCTACTATATTTGTTATTGTTTTCGATTTGTTGTCCTTGTTCTTTGTTCTTATTTTTGTCTTCTACTTTTTGTCTTTATCTCTTTTTTCTCATTCTAGTATTCACATTACATGTATGTTACATCTTCTGTGTAGTTCTCACACAGTTCTTGGATGTTTTCTTTCAGTCTCTTTGTGTTCTTTGCTTTTAAGTTTTAAAGGTATCTATTTAGATATCATTAAGCACAGAGATCTTTGTTCATCAGTTTCTAATCTGTTAATGAGCCCATCAGGCATTCTTAATTTCTGTCACATGTTTTTGCTCTCTAGCATTTCTTTTGGTTCTTTTTTTGGAATTTTCCAACTCTCTGCTTACTTTGCCCATCTGTTCTTGCATGTAGTCCACTTTATCTATTAGAGACATTATCTTATTTGTCATAGTTGTTTTAAATTCCTTGTCTGATAATGCCAAAACCCTGCCATGTTTGGTTCTTATGTTTGCTCTTCTCTTTAAATTGCAGGTTTTTTTTCCTTTTGGTATGACTCATTTTTTTTTCCCCTAATAGCAGGACATGATATACCAGGTAAAAGGAAATGCTGTAAATGGGACTTTAAATTTTTTTTTAATGTTTGTTTATTTTTGAGACAGGGAGAGACAGACCATGAACGGGGGAGGGTCAGAGAGAGAGGGAGACAGAATCTGAAACAGGCTCCAGGCTCTGAGCTGTCAGCACAGAGCCCGACATGGGGCTCGAACTCATGGACCGCGAGATCATGACCTGAGCTGAAGTCGGCCGCTTAACCGACTGAACCACCCAGGCGCCCCTGTAAATGGGACTTTATTAATGTGGAGGTGAGGTGTGAGGGGAAGGCAAGCATTCTATAGTCCTAGATCTCAGTATTTTAGTAAGGCTATGCCTCAGGACTGTGAACTTAAAAAGAGCCAGGAAATTAACACGGATACATTACTACCATTTAATTTTCAGGCTGTGTTGAAGTTTCACCAAATGTCTCCTTATTATCCTTTAGTTTGGAACAGTGCCTCAAATTTTCTGGCTTTTATATCCTTGACACTTTTGAAGATTGCAAGGTTATTTTTATAGGTGTCTTTCAATGTATTTTTCTGATGTTTTCTGATGTTTAAACTTGGATTATACATTCAGGTTATTCAGAAATATCATTGCAGTACGTGGTACACAATTTTGCAATTGTTCCATTACTGGTAATGTTTCCTTTGATCAGTTAGTTATATGGTGCCTTCCAGGATTTTCCATTATAAATTAATTTTTCCCTTTGTAATTAATAAATATTATATGGGGGAAGGGAGAAGATGGTACTTTGAAATTATGTAAATATCCCATTCTTTATCATGCTTTTAATTTATTCATTTAGATATATAAATGATAGATAATAGATAAATAGATAATAGAGATACTCAGTGTTTACTGATATTATTTCATGGGTTTTAATCTATTATTATAGATACTTATTTTGATACTTATTTCAAATTGTCTCCTTTTTGGTCAGTAGCATTCCATTCAAAGCTGCTTCTATCTCTTTTTGACATATCACTGCGCATTTTCTTGCTGTCTTGAATGAAATTTCTGTTCCAAGCTCATTTTGTACTCTCTGTACTCTAGTCCTAGAATCAGCTATTTCTCCAAAGAGTGTAGTTCCTTCTCTTAGAGAATGGTATTTTAGAAGCCAAGATACAGGGATTAGGTTAGTTCATTGCTATTGGGATCACTGCAATCAGGTTTTCTCAACAGACAGAACTAAAGAACATTTATGTTTGTATGTATGTGTGTATGTGTACACAGGGATATTTATAGCTATATTTTCCATATTTATATATATATCGAAAGCCATTAAATGGCTTTCCATGCATGACACCCTTCTCACCTTGTTTGAATTCCAACACCATGTTTAGGATGCTTCTTCATGGGGAAATGCCTCATTCCGTTCTGGTGACCTGTTCCAAGATGCTGCTACATGTGGCCACTCCTCCTTGCCCTTGGAGCTCTGACTCCCCAAACCTGGTTATCCTCCTTCCATGGGGATGTCTTCTTTATTTTTCTTGGGCATTGATACCCTCCATACCAGGCTGCACCCATTTCATGTGTAGACTCTCTCCTCATCTTATTTGGACTTTGTCACTCCAAACCAGGTGACCCCATAACATGGACATCCTCAACCTACTCAGGTTCTGACACCCTATGCTAGACCACACTTAATGGGATTATCATCCTCATTCTGTTCAAGATTCCACACCTCATGCTAGTCTGCTCCTTTGTGCCCCAGCTGGGCACCCTTCTCAACCAAGTTGGACTCCCTATGTTGGACCTCCCTTTGTGTGGATGCCCTCCTTATCCTGCTTGTGTTCTGAATTCTCCAATCCAAGTTGTCCTTCATGGGGATACTCTTCTCCTCAGGTGGTGCTTCAGCACAGAGTTTAGGGCAGTACTTCTGGGAGCAGGGAGAAGTCCCCCTTATCCTATCTGGAATCTGTGCTCTTCCTCCCTTTTGGTACTTACACCTATCTTCTTCTGATTTTATAACTTAATTGTTTAGGATATGAAGCCATCTCTTCAGTTTTTTAAGGCTGGACTAGTCTCTGCCATTATCCCCAGAATGTGATATTGTTTGTATCATCTTTACTAGGGGCATGGAAGAAGTTTCAGAGACTTCCACTTATCTTAATCACCGTATAGCTCTTACTCCTTAGGCCAAGGAAATAATATGGTGATCTTGCCAACTACCAAGTAATTTCATTCCAGTATACACTTAGTGATTAGAAAAATGACTACTGAATGTATGTGTAGGCCCAGTGAACCCATTGGAGCTGGGCTAGGACTCCATTTATTACCTAACCTTTATAAGTGGTTCCTCTAGTGGGGTCCATGATGACATTCTGGAGATCCAGATAACACTGTTAACTAGGACACTGTTATCAATAGTTCTTGAAATGACTGGATATTTCCCTTCCAGTTCCTGTAGTAATTGCCCAAATGTCCCATTGGAGAGGGATTAGGAGTATCATTAGAATTCATGTTCTAGGGTTTTCCTTCATGGAGAACTTTCTTCAGTCAGTGTGTTCCAGGTCTGAAAATTGACTCAGGTTTAGAAACTGAGCAAGGAATTGTGGCTTTCTTTGGTACAACTGCTCTCAGTCATTTATCCTTGATATCTTTTGGTTGTATATATTAAGCAGTAATTGTTTGGTTGCCTATCTATTTAACACCATGTTCTATTAACCATATCCACAGCTTTCTGAGAGTCATGTCCTCCTAGCTGCCAACTCTGACTTTATTGCTTATTATAGTAGTAGCATCTTTCTTACTTTTGGTAGTAAAGTGCCTCCACTTCACCTCTATGATTTTGGTATTTTATTTCCATTGCTATCAGAGACCTCAATTTGGTAATAGTTAGTCCTGATCTGTGGATAAAGATGTTTTGGAAAACCCAGAGTTGGTACATTAAGAATATGCAGACTATGACCTACTGAGTAACAATGCAGAAACAACCCCACAGGGTTGGCAGGTAGCTCCATTGGCATCTGAACTCCTGCTTTGGGGAAGATAAAACCCTAGGGCCATTTTGATTGGAAGCACAGTTTTAATACAGTCGCACAAAAGAAGTAAAGTCACAAAATGTATTACTTTCAGTCTCAAAACAGGGTGCAGTGAGCCAGGGGAAAAGCATTCCTTCATCATAGTTTACCAGTGAGCAGAAGAGAGAACATGAATAGGGTAGCAAACACCTATTACTTATAAGGAGATTGGGGCAGCTGTCACTAATTTTTCATGGACCCAATTCTGAATGGCCATTTTATTTATTTTTATTTTTATTTTTTAAAATATAATTTATTGTCAAGTTGGCTAATGTGCTCTTGGTTTTGGGGGTAGATTCCCATGATTCATCGCTTACATACAACACCCCAGTGCTCATCCCAACAAGTGCCCTCCTTAAAGCCCATCACCCATTTCCCCCTCTCTCCTGCCACCCCCACCCATCAACCCTCAGTTTGTTCTCTGTATTTAAAAGTCTCTTATGGTCTGCCTTCCTCCCTGTTTGTAACTATTTTTCCCCCTTCCTTTCCCCCGTGGTCTTCTGTTAAGTTTCTCAAGTTCCACGTATGAGTGAAAACATATGATATCTTTCTCTGACTGACTTATTTCACCAGTTCCATCCACGTTGCTGCAAATGGCAGGATTTCATTCTTTCTCATTGCTAACTAGTATTCCATTGTATATATAAACCACATCTTCTTTATCCATTCATCATTTGATGGACATTTAGGCTTTTTTCATAATTTGGCTATTGTTGAAAGTGCTGCTATAAACATTGGGGTACATGTGCCCCTATGAGTCAGCACTTCTGTATCCTTTGGATAAATTCCTGTTTTTTCAGAGCAGCTGTACCAGTTTGCATTCCCACCAACAGTGCAAGGGGGTTCCCCTTTCTCCACATCCTCGCCAGCATCTGTTGTTTCCTGTTGTTAATTATAGCCACTCTGACCTGTGTGAGGTGGTATCTCAGTGTAGTTTTGATTTGTATTTCCCTCATGACGAGTGATGTTGAGCATCTTTTCATGTGTCTGTTGGCCCTGAATGACCATTTAAAAATATTCCCTGGGAAAAACAAAGTGGAACTTGGGCTGAGAATTCTATTGGGTCCTTATCTAAATGTCCAGAATCTGGGTGTGAGCAGAGCTGTCATACTGCAAAATGCCTAGGCAGATACTCAAAATGGATGTTTTCTCATCATAGGAAGCCACCATTAGGCTCCTTGGTGATTCTAGTGCTGTTCTCATCAGTGCTTTTTCCCCCTACTTTGGCTTTAGTAAAAGGATTGAGCCCTCTGTAGCACATTGTTGGCTGGTGGGCTTTTTATGTAATTGATCTTCTGTAGCAGGCTTGGTTCTAAGAACCATTTGATGTCTTCCTCACTTATTTGTTTTGGCCACTAGAATTTCTACTAAGGGGCACCTTGGTTAAGCATTTAAGTCTTGATTTCAGCTCTGGTCATGATCTTTTAGGAAATCAAACACCATGTTTGAGATTCTTTCCCTCCCTCTCTGCCCCTCTTCCACTCTCACACTCATGCTCTCTTTCTTAAAATAAATAAACATTAAAAAATTTTTTTTACTTAGTGTGAGCCATTGCTTTCCCCAAACTCCTAAGAGTGAGCCAAGCAATGTTGCCTTGCCTCCCAGGATCCCTACCAGCCTCTTAAATCTTATATCCTAGGATAATGCTCTCATCTTAATCAACTCTCCCTTAACCAACTTTATATTTTGTCACCTGTGAGCCAGCACCCTCAGTATTATTCCCATACATTGTCTCCTAGCTTCTGTCAATACATGTTGGCTAGGTTCACTGCTCCCATGAAAGGCTCTCTACCCTAGGTGGAGCAGCTCCTCTTTCAGCTGAGGGCCTCAACTGTGCACCATCAGCAGGCAAAATTCACAGGTTAGGAGAATGAGAGCTTCAAGTCAGACGGGGTGGAAGGGCTCTGAGCTGCATACTACAGCATCTACTGCAGTATCTTAGCCCAGCAGCTTAGGATATATTAATGTGATTGGTTAACTCAGTAGTCACAGGGGGAATTTCTATGTCTACTCTGAGTGTGTTTCTCCAGACTCTACTCCTGTGTACATAGTTTATATACCTTTATTCTGTGCATACCTTAATATTCTCATATTTAACACGATGTTGTGACCTGATTTAATTAGCATGCCCCCCACCCCAATATCTCAACTCTGTTCTCCCTGATGGAAGGAAATGAAGAGCCAAGGTCTCATGTTCCCCGCCCCCCAATATGGTATTAGAAAGTTTCTACTTCAAATCACCTAGCCTCTGTTTTTTTCTCTCTCCTTAGCCCCTATTTGCCTCTTTTTTTAAAATAATTACTAATAATTGTGAAGAATAGGAAAAGGAAGAATGATCATCAACTACCCTTTTGAACAAAGGTCACCTCTATGTTACCTCCCAATTTTTAATCCTTTCCTCTTTCCCAAGGAAATGGCAACTTAGTTTTATCTGGTGCTTTAAATTTACATACTTTTTTGATATTTATATAAACTGAATCACACAGTATATACTCCAGTGGCTGGCTTTTTTACCTCAACATTATATTTGTGAGTTCAATCGTGTTGAGTGCAGCAGTTGTTAACTACTTTCAGTAATGCAAAGCAGTTGTGTAACCATCACCATATTTTTTTTTCATTATTATCCCCCCCCTTCAAGGAACTTTTTAGACATGAATTTTGATGCCATAGGTATACTATGTATCAGTCATATATAAAAAAAGTAAGATTTTTCTGACCCTCCAAAACTAATTTGCACCCTGTTAGGAACAATATCTTCCATCAAGAATGCATGCTGTAGACTATTCTAATATATAAATACACTATTTTTATTTAATTCAAAAGTGATGAATATTTGAGAATTGTTTCAGTTTTTTTGGTGCTAATATGAACATCTTTGTGAATCTTATTTGATGTACATATGAACACATTTCTGTTGAATATGTACCTAGATTTTCTGGGTCATAAGATATGCATATATTCAACTTTGGTAAATAATTCCCAATACTTTTGCAAAGTGTTTGTACAAATTTATGCTCCTATCAACAGGGTATAAGAATTCTAGTTGTTCTACAATTTCACCAATATCTGATGTGCTAAATTTTTATTCTTAGCTATTCTTGTGTGTAGTAATATCCCATTTATTGTTTTAACATTTGTTTTAACATTTATTTCCCTATTTAGTAATAATTTTGAGTGACTTTTTATTTAAAATTCAGTTGGAAATGACCAGATATCATTCTTTCTCATTGCCAAGTAGTATTCCATTGTATGTATAAACCACATCTTCTTTATCCATTCGTCAGTTGATGGACATTTAGGCTCATTCCATATTTTGGCTATTGTTGAAAGTGCTTCTATAAACATTGGGGTACAAGTGCTCCTATGCATCAGCACTCCTGTATCCCTTGGGTAGATTCCTAGCAGTGCTATTGCTGGGTCATAGTGTAGTTCTATTTTTAATTTTTTGAGGAACATCCACACTGTTTTCCAGAGTGCACAAGTTTGCATTCCCACCAACAGTGCAAGAGGGTTCCCGTTTCTCCACATCCTCCCCAGTATCTATAGTCTCCTGATTTGTTCATTTTAGCCACTCTGACTGGTGTGAGGTGGTATCTCAGTGTGGTTTTGATTTCTATTTCCCTGATGAAGAGTGACAGTGAGCATCTCTTCATGTGCCTGTTGGCCATCTGGATGTCTTCTTTAGAGAAGTGTCTATTCATGTTTTCTGCCCATTTCTTCACTGGATTATTTGTTTTTCAGGTGTGGAGTTTGGTGAGTTCTTCATAGATTTTGGATACTAGCCCTTTGTCTGATATGTCATTTGCAAATATCTTTTCCCATTCTGTTGGTTGCCTTTTAGTTTTGTTGATTGTTTCCTTTGCAGTGCAGAAGGTTTTTATCTTGATGAGGTCCCAATCGTTCATTTTGCTTTTAATTCCCTTGCCTTTGGAGATGTGTCAAGTAAGAAATTGCTGCGGCTGAGATCCAAGAGGTTGTTGCTTGCTTCCTTCTCTAGGGTTTTGATGGTTTCCTGTCTCACATTCAGGTCCTTTATCCATTTTGAGTTTACTTTTGTGAATGGTGTAAGAAAGTGGTCTAGTTTCATTCTTCTGCATGTTGCTGTCCAGTTCTCCCAGCACTATTTGTTAAAGAGGCTGTCTTTTTTCCATTGGATACTCTTTCCTGCTTTGTCAAAGATTAGTTGGAAATCAGGCAGAGAAAGACAGATACCATCCATATGTTTTCACTTATATGTGGATCTTGAGAAACTTAACAGAAGACCATGGGGGAGAGGAAGGGGAAAAAACGTTACAGAGAGGTAGGGAGGCAAACCATAAGAGACTCTTAAGGACTGAGAACAAATAAAGGGTTGATGGGGGCTGGGGGAGAGGGGAAAGTGGGTGATGGGGGTGATGGGCATGAAGGAGGGCACTTGTTGGGATGAGCACTGGGAGTTGTATGGAAACCAATTTGACAATAAATTATATTAAAAAAAAATGAAGAGTTTGTAGGTGCTGTTCAAAGAATAGGCATAGGGAGGGTATTTATAGGAATGTACTCAGTGATATATTTCAAGGGAGATGATTCAGCAAACATTTCAAAACTCAGGTAATATTTTTAAAGATTTCTTAGAGATTCAAATTGATTTAATGTTTGGCAAAATAATAATAATAATAATAATAATAATAATAATAATAATGCTTTTGTTAGGCTTCTACTATACTCCTAGAGATTATGATATTCTTCTTTGTTTTAGGAATTAACTTTATAAACTTAATCTGTTGGTTCTGCATATCTGGTAATATATTTCTCGCCAAGAAAAATAAATAAATAAAATTCAATTGGATATGGTGTGTGTGTGTGTGTGTGTGTGTGTGTCTGTGTGTGTGTATGACAATATCCCTATTCAAGTCTCTTGCCTACTTTTCTATTTGGTTTCTGTCTTTTTTTTAAGTTAATTAGTATGAGTTATTTATATATTCTATATATGAGTCACCTAGCAGTCACATGTGTTACAAGGATCATATTCTCTCTCTCAATGGTGTCTCTAACAAACAGAAGCTCTTAATTATAATCCAATTAAAATTTATTTCATTGATTTTTTTACTCCAAGGTCATAGAGGTATTCATGTTTGTTTTTTTCTGAGCCTCTTTGCTTTGCCTTTAATGTTAAGATCTACGGTCCAACTGGTATTGATTTTTATGTTTGATATGAGATTTAAGGATCAAGCTTTATTTGTTTTAGATATGAATGTCCAATTAACTTGCACCATTTATTGAACAGATTATCCTTTTCCATTGCTTTGTAGTGCCACTTCTGTCATAAATCAAGTGTCCATATCTGCATAGGATTGTTTCTGGACCTTTGGTTGCATTTTTCTATTTGTCTATTCTTGCACAGGTACAACACTATCTTTATTATAAATTTGTAACAAGTAGTAATAAATGGTAGAATTACATCCTCCAATTTCTTTTACTTCTTTAAGATTGACATGGTTTTTCTTAGCCCCTTGTATTTCTATATTAAAGTATTAGCATCACCTTATACATTTCCAGCAAAAAATGGCTCTAGGATTCTTTCCTCCTGCCAGCCCCTAGCAAATGTTAATTTACTCTCTGTCCTCATGGATTTACCTACTGTGCATATTTCGCATATGGAATAATATAATATGTAACTGCTAACTTCTGGCATCTTAGCATAATGTTTTCAAGATTCACACATATTTTACCATATATTAGTTCTTCAATGCTTTTTATGGCTGGATACTATTCTATGGTATGGATATACCACCTTTTGTTTATGAATTCATCTGTTGATGAATATTTGGATTCTTTGTACTTTTTGGTGACTATAAATATTGCTGCTATGAATGTTTGTGTGCAACTTTTTGTTTGAATACCTGTTTTCAATTATCCTGGTTATGTATCTAGGAGTAGAACTACTGGATCATATTCTAATTCTACATTTAAATTTTTGGGAAAACCACCAAACCATTTTCCACAGGAGGTGCACCATTTTACATTACCATCAGCGATGGATGAGGATTCCAGTTTCTCCATGTCCTCACCAACACTTGTTCCTTTCATTTTCTTTAAATTATAGCCATCCTAATGGATGTTAAGTGGTATCTTACTGTGGTTTTGGTTTGCATTTTCCTAATAACTAATAATGTTGAATACCTTGCATGTGCTTGTTGGCCAATCTTCTTTGGAGAAATGTCTGTTTAAGCCCTTTGCTCAATTTTTTTATTAGTCTGTTTCTCTTTTTGTTCCTGACATGTAAGAGTTCTTTAAATGTTCTAGATACTAGAACTGATGACAGACATATGATTTGCAAATATTTTCTCCCATTTTGTAGGTTATATTTACTATTCTGATCTTGGCCTTTGGTGCACAGTTTTGAAATTTAATGAATTTATCTATTTTTTCTTTCTTTCTTTCTTTCTTTCTTTCTTTCTTTCTTTCTTTCTTTCTTTCTTTCTTTCTTTCTTTCTTTCTTTCTCCTCTTCCTCCTCCTCCTCCTCTTCTTTGCTTATGCTTTCAATGTCATGTTTAAAAATCTGTTGTCAAATTCATCATCTTGAAGACTTACACCTATGGTTTTTTACAAGACTTTCATAGTTCTACTCTTACATTTATATTCGTTATCTATGTTGAGTTAATTTTTGTGTATGGCTTGAGGAGGGTTCAAATTCATTCTTTTGCACATGGGTAGCCAATTATTCCAGCACTATTTGTTGAAGAAACTCTTCTTTCCTTGTTGAGTGGTCTTGGAATCCTTGTCAAAAATAAATTAACCATAGATGTGTGGGTTTATTTGGGGGCTCAAAATTCTATTTTGTTGATTTATATGTCTGTCCTTATTCTAGTACACACTGTTTTGGTTAGGATAGCTTTGTACTGAGTTTTGAAATCAAGAAGTCTGAGTCTCCAATTTTGTTTTATTTTTTCAAGATAGTTTTGGCTATTTGGGGTCCCTTACAATTCTGGGAGTTTTTTGACCAGCTTTTTGATTTAAAATAATCATTGAGATTTTGATGTGGATTGCACTGAATCTGTAGATCACTTTGGGTAGTATTGCCATATTAAGTCTTCTAATCCATAAGCATAGGACATAGTTTCTTTATTTAGGTGTTCTTTAACTTCTTTCAGTAATCTTTTGTAGCTTTCAATTTATAAGTCTTACATCTCCTTGGTTAAATTTATTTCTAAGTATTTTATTCTTTTTGATGCTATTGTAAATGGAACTGTTTTCATTTCACTTCAGAATGTTCATTGCTAGGGTATAGAAATACAACTGATTATTATGTGTGTAATTTATATCCTGCAACTTTTCTGAATTCATTTATTAGCTCTAATAGTTGTTTGTTTTTTTGTTGGTTTGTTTTTTAGACTCTGTAGGATTTTACCTATATAAGATCATATCATCTATGAATAGAAATAGATTTGCTCCTTCTTTTCCAATTTGGGTGCCATTCGTTTCTTTTTCTTGCCTAAGTTCTCTGGTTAGGAGTCTCAGTACAATGTTGAATAGAAGTGGTGAAAGAAGGCATCGTTTCTTGTTTCTGATATTAGGGAGAAAGCTTTCAATCTTACCATTGAGTTTAATGTTATCTGTGGATTTGCCCTTTATCATGTTGAAGAAGTTCTCTTCTATTTTTAGTTTGCTGGCTGTTTCTGAATTTTGTCAAGTGCTTTTTCTGCATCATTAGAGGTGATAATTTTTCCTTTATTCTAGTAATGTGATGTATTACATTGATTGATTTTCATATGTTGAACCATCCTCTCATTCCTGGTATATATCCCACTTGGTTATGGTGTATCATCTTAATATTCTACTAGATTTGGGGTTGCTAATATTTTCTTGAGGATATTTTCATCTATAAACATAAGGGATATTGGTCTATAGTTTTCTTTTTGTATGATGTCTTTATCTGGTTTGGTAACAGAATAATTTCGGCCTCTTAGAATGAATTAAAATGTCTATTCCACTTCTATTTTTGGGAAGAGTTTGAGAAGAATTGGCATTAACTCTTTTTTTTTTTAATTTTTTTTTTCAACGTTTATTTATTTTTGGGACAGAGAGAGACAGAGCATGAACGGGGGAGGGGCAGAGAGAGAGGGAGACACAGAATTGGAAACAGGCTCCAGGCTCTGAGCCAGCAGCCCAGAGCCTGACGCGGGGCTTGAACTCACGGACCGCGAGATCGTGACCTGGCTGAAGTCAGACGCTTAACCGACTGCGCCACCCAGGCGCCCCAGCATTAACTCTTTAAATGATATGATATAGAATTAACCAGTGAAGCCATGTGGTCCTTGGTTTTTCTTTGTTGGGAGGTTTGTCATCACTGATTCAGTCTCTTGTTATTGTATATTCAAAATTTTTATTTCTTCTTGAGTCTGTTTGATTATTGTATATTTCTTAGAATTTTTCCATTTATCTAGATTATCTAATTTATCAGCATACAATTGCTTATATTGTTTTCTTTTTATTTCTGTGGTTGGTAGTAATGTCTCTACTTTCATTTCTGATTTTAGTAATTTCAGTCTTCTCTTATTTCTTGGTCAATCTAACTAAACAGCAGCTTTTGATGTTTTCAAAGAAAAAAAAAACTGTCTTGTTGATTTTTTTTACTTTTCTTTCTTTTGTTTTTCTTTTTTTAGAGAGAGCGAGAGAGAGAGAGAGAGTGCAAGCAGGGGAGATGGGCAGAGGGAGAATCTTAAGCGGGGTGCATGCTCAGAATGGAGCCCAAGGTAGGGCTCAATCCCATAAACCTGGGATCAGGACCTGAGCCAAAATCAAGAGTCAGATGCTCAATGGACTGAGGCACCCAGATGCCCCCGTTTTGTTGATTTTCTATATTGGTTTTCTATTCCCTGTTTTGTTTACTTCCACTCTAATCTTTATAATTCTGTTTTTCTGCTAATTTTGGGTTTACCTTGCTATTCTTTATCTAGTTCCTAAAGGTGTAAGTTTCAGTTACTGATTTGGTATCTTTTTAATATCTGCATTTACAAGTATAAATTTCTCTTTGAACAATGTTTTTGCTTCATCCCATATGTTTTGGTATGTGATGTTTTCAATTTCATTTAACTCAAAATTATTGTACTTTTCAGCTCCAGAATTGCTATTTGGTTTCTTTTTGCCATTTCTATCTTTTTATTATACTATATTTGGTGAGATGCCATTCTCTTGACTTCCTTTAGTTCTTTGTCCATGCTTTCCTTTATCTCTTTGAGCATATTTAAGACAGTTGATTTAAAGTTTTGTCTAATAAGTACAATGACCAGATTTCTCATAGACAGTTTCTGTTCTTTTTTCCTGTGAATAGGCCATATATGTTTTTTTTGCATGACTCATAGTTTTTTTGTTGTTGTTGAAGACTGGACATTTTGAACATTATAATGTGACAAAATCATATTTCCCCCTCTCCTTCAAGTTTGCTGTTGCTGCTTTTGTAGGTTGTGTGTGTGTGTGTGTGTGACTTTTCTCAACAATTTTTGTAAAATCTGTATTCTTTGTTATGTGTGACCACTGAAGTCTGTGTTCTGTTAGCTTATGGGCAACAGTGTTTTGATAGATTCCTTAAATGTCAGAAAGGAAAGAAGGAAGGAAGGAAGGAAGGAAGGAAGGAAGGAAGGAAGGAAGGAAGAAGGAAGGAAGGCAGGAAGGAAGGAAAAGGAAAGAGAAAGAGACAAAGAGAAAGAAAAGGAAAGGAAAAGAAAAAAGAAAAAAGAAAAGAAAAGAAAGGAAAGGAAAAGGAAAGAAAAGAAAAAGGAAAAGACAATAAAAGAAATTAGAAGAAAAATTACTCTACTGGTCTTTGCAGATTGGCTATGTGTTGGAATACTCTTTCAATGCTCAGCCAGGCCATATACAACTCTGCCCTAGCATTCATTTCCCATTTGCTTGGACCTTGAAGTCCAGCCAGACATGAAAGTTGTGGATCTTCTCATAACTTCTGAGCATACATCCAGTTCTGAGCATATGGATAGGTTTTTTAATTCCTCAGTATATGTGGGATCTTTAAAAATCCGTATTACCCATGTATTTACTTTTACAACTTTGTGTCTGTCTGGTGTCCCAACTGTTGGCCCAGGCTAATGTACCCAGTATTTTTGCCTTTAAATGCTTCCAGCAAATGTCACATGGGATGCATCTCAACCCTAAAAACACTCCAAATAGGGCAAAACAAAGGCTAGTCCTTGTGCAAATACTTCAGGGAGCCAACAGACAACCTCAGTTCACAAGAGACAAACACATTCTTTGAAAATTAGATCCTATTGCTACCTTTGGCAATAGCAACCTTCATCAGGAATGTAAACTGCTGACATATGGCCACCACTGGTGTGAAATGGAGGAATGGTAGGTGGACAACTTAAAATGCCACAGCATTTTCTTACCAGATGCAGCTACTTCTTTATTCCCTAAGCCTTCACTTATTGTTAAGTTCTTGGCCAGATTCAAGAGTCCTGTAAAACCATGATTTTGACCATTTTTGCCACCTCTTTAGTTGCTTTTATGGAAAATGGATACCTGAAGCTCCCTACTTATTATTTTCTGTGATATCATTCCCTATTATACTTTTTTAAAAAGTTTAAAAAAGAGAGAGAGAGAGGGAGAGAGAGAGAGAGCAGGGGAGGAGCAGAGAGAGAGGGAGAAAGAGTGAATCCCAAGCAAGCTCCACACTGCCAGTGCAGAGCCTGATGCAGGGCTTGAACCCGTGAGATCATGACCTGAGCCAAAATCAAGAGTCAGATGCTTAACCGAATGAGACACCCAGGCGCCCCCCACCACCATTGTACTTTTTAACCGATAAATTTGGTTTATCCCTCCATTTAAGTTTTTTGAAGTTTCTTTAAATAATTTTTTATAGTTTTTCCATGTAATATTATTTTATAGCTTCCAGTATATTTGTTTCTAGGTCTTTGATGTTTTCTAATACACTTATAAATAGTATAATTTCTAAAGTTTCATTTTTAATTTGTGTCTGGCATATAGAAATATAGTTGATTTTTACATGTTTGTCTTGTGCTCCCCACTTCCCTAAATTATTCATTCTAAAAATTTGTCTGCAAATTTGTTTGATTTTTTTTTATTTTTTTATTTTTTTTTTAAATTTGTTTGATTTTTTTTTTTTTTTTTATTTAAAAAAAATTTTTTTTTTCAACGTTTATTTATTTTTGGGACAGAGAGAGACAGAGCATGAACGGGGGAGGGGCAGAGAGAGAGGGAGACACAGAATCGGAAACAGGCTCCAGGCTCTGAGCCATCAGCCCAGAGCCCGACGCGGGGCTCGAACTCACAGACCGTGAGATCGTGACCTGGTTGAAGTCGGCCGCTTAACCGACTGCGCCACCCAGGCGCCCCATAAATTTGTTTGATTTTTATACACACACAGTTGTGCCCTCTACCAACAAAGAGTTTTATTAGTGTTCTCAAGTATTTATGCCTTTGATTTATTTTTTTTTTTTTAATTTTTTTTCAACGTTTATTTATTTTTGGGAGAGAGAGAGACATAGCATGAACGGGGGAGGGGCAGAGAGAGAGGGAGACACAGAATCAGAAACAGGCTCCAGGCTCTGAGCCATCAGCCCAGAGCATGACGCGGGGCTCGAACTCACGGACCGCGAGATCGTGACCTGGCTGAAGTCGGACGCTTAACCGACTGCGCCACCCAGGCGCCCCAACCTTTGATTTATTTTCATTACCTCATTGGTCTTACTAGATTCTCCATTACGCTTTCAGATAGAAATAGTGTTGGCAAGCACCTTTGTCTTAATCTGAGAGAGGTTTAATTAAAACTTAATTTCTTTAAAATATATAGGACTTTACAGACTTTCTATTTCTTCTTATATCATTTTAATATGTTGTATTTTCTACACACTTATTGATTTCATTTGAAATTTCATATATGTTATTAAGTTGCTTGTGGTACCCTCTTATTACAATTAATTATCTATAAATCACGTAATGTTGGATGCAATATTTTGTATATGCAACTAGGTGTATTTCACTATGTTCAGATATTCTATATCCTTAATGATAGTTTTAGTTTACATTTGTATCCATTACCAAAAGAGAATTTTTAAATCCCCCACTCGGTGTATTCTTTCTTTCTTTCTTTCTTTCTTTCTTTCTTTCTTTCTTTCTTTCTTTCTTCTAAGACTTGCAGTTTTTCCTTTATATTATTAGAGGCTACAGCTCTAGATACAAGCAAATTTGGAATTATAGCTTTCTGGTAGAGCAAATCATTATCCCTAATAACACTTCTTACTTTATTATTTTTCTAATATTGTTATAGTCATTACTTTTCTTTCTGGTTAGTGTTTGCTTGTTATATCCTTTTCCACTCTTTTATTTTTTAATATCTCCTTCTTTTATATTTAAGGTGAGACTCTTTAAAGCAGAATCTCTCTTTTATTTTTTCTTTTTTGGTGTTTTCATTTTTGTTGAATCTAATTTGAGAATTGTCTTTTAATTAAAGTATTTAGGGGCACCTGGGTGGCTCAGTCAGTTGGTTCAGCATCCAACTTTGGTTCAGGTCATGATCTCATGGTTCATGAGTTCAAGCCCCCCATCGGGCTCTCTACAGACAGCTCAGAGCCTGGAGCCTGTTTTGGATACTGTGTCTCCCTCTCTCTCTGCCCCTACCCCGCTCACACTCTGTCCCCCTCTCTCTCAAGAATAAATAAACATTAAAAAATTGTAATTAGTGGGGCGCCTGGGTGGTGCAGTCGGTTAAGCGTCCGACTTCAGCCAGGTCACGATCTCGCGGTCCAGGAGTTCGAGCCCCGCTTCGGGCTCTGGGCTGATGGCTCAGAGCCTGGAGCCTGTTTCCAATTCTGTGTCTCCCTCTCTCTCTGCCCCTCCCCCGTTCATGCTCTGTCTCTCTCTCTCCCAAAAATAAATAAACGTTGAAAAAAAAATTAAAAAAAAAATTGTAATTAGAGTATTAGTCTGATTACATTAACTGTAACTTCTCATGTATTAGGTTTTAAATGCTACCTTACTATATTATATTTGTCCCTTCTGTTCTATGTTCCCTTTTCTCTCCTTTTGGCTTTCTTTAAGATTACAAGTTTTTTTAGATTAATAATTCTATATATTCTTTCTGCTAATGTGTTGTTTTTGCATGTTTTCTTTTTTTTAGTGTTTACCGTATAGATTTCAAAATGCATCCTTGACATATTAAAATTTAATTTAAGTTACTGCTTTTACTGCATATATATTACTGTTTTATAAGTCAATATTCATTTAGGCTTACTCACATATCCACTTTTTCTTTCTTTTTCATCATTTCCCACTCCTCTAAGTTGCCTCCAAAAACACCTTTTGCATTTCCTTTAGTGTGAATTTTTAAAGTATTTTTATTTTGGTTTTATTTGTTAAGATTATAGTCTCTGGATATAGAATTCTTGGTGGAATTATTTTATTTTAGCACTTCGAAGATATTATCTTATTATCTCTTGGCATCCTTAGTTCATTTCGAGGAGTCAGCCTGAAGCCTTTACTGACATTGTTTAGTAAAAAGAAATATTTATTTTATTCATTCCACTACCCCCCCCCCATATTTTCTTTTCTTCTTTTCTTTCATGCAATTTTACTATTATGTACCTAAGTATTTATGCTACCTGTGATTTCAGGACTTCTTGAATTTCTGACTTGATGTCAGTTGTCAGTTTTAGAAAATTTTCAATTATCTCTTCAAATATTTGTCCTGCTCCGTTTTATTTCTTCCCTCCTTTTGATAACCTTACTACATATATTTTTGACATTATAGCCATGTGCTTGTCTTATGTGATTTTTTCTTTATTTTCCATATTTTTCTCCATATGTTTCAGTCTGCATATTTGATTTAAATCCTAGTTCGGTAGTTCTCACTTTGTTATGCAGAATTTGTAATTAAACCAATTTATTAATTCTTAACTTTCTTAATTTCAGTCATTAAATTTTTTATTTTTAGAATATTTTTTGTCTGATATTCAGTGTATGTTGATATTTTCCTCCTTTTAATTCCTTGAGCTATATTAATAATAGTAACTTTAAAGTCCATATTTGGATTTCATATATCTATTTCAACTATCAATTTTTTTCCCTTGGTTTTTGGTCAGGTCTTTTAAAATACATTGTTATTTCTGCTTTATTTGTGAACATTGTTGGTAAGAAATTTGTAGCGATAATTTGAGGTTCTGGGTAATGTTATGTTTCTCCAGAGAGGATACATACAAGTATGTCGCGACCGGCGCGACAAACACCGAGGTTAGGGTCCTGAGGGTAGGGGAATGCAAGAAAAAAGAGAGAGAAGAAAGTTTGGGAACAGGAGGGTCCCCTGGGCTGATGGCCCAAGTGACGGCTTTATTGTTGCTGTACACAATCTTTTATATCCAGAATCTTATGGGTCAGGCCATTCTAAGAATAAACAGGTTTCACATAATCGCTGCCAACCAAAACATTTAGTTCTGTGTTTCTTGTGCATTTTCTAGATGGGTCACAACAAGACCTTGTTGATAAGATTGCTAGCAAAACACAATTCCCATGTTTGTTTCTATCTGACTCGGGGTAGAAAAAGGGAGGTAGCATTACTGCCAACACCTGCAGACCACAGGCTTCAGGAATTAACTTTCTCAGCCTTGACAAGGCTTTCGTATGCCCTTGTAAGTGGGGGAATGGGAGGGGGAACCACCGGGTTGGCTAAGTCAACAGGGAACGTTGCTCCACCCGGTCTCAGCCTGGCACCGGGGCCGGCCCCCCCCCACAAGTAGCATCCAAATAACCTTAATCCATTTAGGGATTGAGTTGGTGCAAAGTCAGTTTTTATTCTTTCTGATGGATGAGCTATTTCTGGTTTCCCTTACTTCTTGGGATCCCAATTAAAAGACTGGGATACTTGTCAGAGCCTTTTCTCCTTTGCTGTTTTCAATTTTGCCTTCTTCTGCCTTGAGAGTCTGCCAAAAACTTTGTTAAATTTTTCAGTAGCAACTGTCTTAATTGATAAGTGTCTTGAGAATAAAAGTAATGCCAGGTTTTTTTTTTTTTTTTTTTTTTTTTTTTTGTCCATGTTCTAAAGGCCAGTGGTTTTTGTCTTCTGACCTATTGTGGTTTTAACATTATGAATGCCTCTAGGGTGTGAACTTACCTTTCTGGTTTCTAACATCCTCTTTGTTTCTTATTTCTATGTTTTTATTTTTTTGTCTTAATTTTTTACAAGCTTACATATGAGTTTTAAAAGGGTTATTTTTTTTTATCCAGCATTTATAAGTGTTTGTATTGGAAGTTTTTTGATTTCTTTTGTGTGAATATTTTTTTTTTGTATCTAGTCTTCCATGGTCTTGATTTTATTTTTTTCACCTATTCAATTGCATTTATTTAGAACTAGTATATACCTCTATTGCTTTCAATTTTTTTTTGTATGCTGTCACTGAAAGTACTACTAAACCGCACAAAAATTATCTGTGAGAGTATACTCTATTTAATAAACATTTTAAAGCATTGACTATATAACTAGGACATGTTCTCACATAAGTAATATACCATCCTTGCCCTTAATGAGTTGAGAGTCTATCTTTTCTTCTAAAATACTCACCTCAAAGGGCTCTCCTAAAACACTGAGATCCTTGGAATCTGTTGTTCTTCGATAGTAGTGTTTTAATATGTTTTTTAAATAATGGTTTTTAGATGGCAATAGGGAACCAGATACCCACTCTAAATTGTGTATGGTGTGATAGAGTACCTTTTAAGAAGCTTGCAGTGGGCACAGTGTTTTCAAGAAAGGGAACGATTTCAGTTAAAGTAAGAAGAAGATAGAGGAAATTCTTAACAAAGAGGTCAAGACTCTGTGAGAGTTTGCTGATTACACAGCAGGAGTTCCAGAGGTGAAAGGGCATAGGATGGGATAACAGAGGTGTCAGGGAAGACTGAATGTCATGTAGACTATGGTTTAGTCAAAATGGCTGACTGGGGGAAGGATGGATGACATTTGGTGTTGAAATAAGAAATAAAATAAACTTGGTCTCAGCAGTCTTCTGATGAAGGTGGGTTCTCGGCCTAACGGCCAGCAGACTTAGATAACACAGTTGGAACTGAAGTCAGAGATAAAATCATCCCTAAGTTTCTTTTCAGCAGTAATTGCCTGAGGTGTTGACAGTTGTGGGGACTATGATTTTTCCACATGCACTCAATGTCTGATAAATATCCTTTTTAATTTGTCCCTTCTTATTCTCTGAAATGTTCTTATAATATGTTATTCCCTAACTTTGTGATTTTTCGTTAGATTTCACAGTGGAAATTATCAGAGAACCAAGAGTGGTCTCACCCTCACCTAGGAAAACATCATTTTACAAAAGGACTGGTGTGAGGAAGCCCTCATTAAGACCTAGGTAAGACATAGGATTTGGCTACAGCAATATTCTCCAGACACAAGCCATCTTCTTTAATCTCAACATGTCTAATGCTGAACTTATCCTTCAGTATATGAGTTTTGTTTTTAATTTTTTTCCATATATCATAAACATACACACAATATTTATTTATTTGTTTTGAGAAAGAGAGAGAGCAGGAGAGGGGCGCAGAGAGAGAGACAGAGAGAGTTTCAAGCAGGCTCCACTCTGTCAGCACTGAGCCTGATGTGGTACTTGATCTCATGATGCGGGGATCATAACCTGAGCCCAAACCAAAAGTCGGGCACTTAACCGACTGAGCCACAGACACCCCCACATTTTGTATTTTAAACCAATTATTTATTTTCTATAATTGAGACCATGCAATATATATTATAACATTTTTTAACTTAAAAAAACTATCATGGACATCATGATAGTTTGTAGAGTTATATCCCCTTTCATAATACAGATGTAGCATGTTTTTTTATGGACAGTTTAATGAACTTTTTAATGGACATTACATTATTTTTCATTTTTCACTGCTATAAATAGTGTCACAATAAACATCCTGGTATATATATTCTTGCCTATTTCTTTTTCTGTATTGTGTACTATTGTAGTAACCTCCTAACTGGTTCCTTATTTCATGTCTCTCCCCTTATAATAAATCCTAGAATCAACTTATTAAGGTCTCACTTCTAGGAAAAAACTCTGTGGCCCTTTCTTTCAGAAGTGTCCACTTTTTTCTCCTTACCTGAGCACAAGTGCCACCTCTACATAAAAAGTTCTTCAGATGTATGTCGCTATGACTTCCCTCTTCTCTGAGCACTACATCCCTAAAATACAACACAAAGTACTTACTGTGTACTACTTTTTACTGCTCTTTATTTTTTAGGTATCTTTTCCATTTTCTTGGACTTGACTATGATTTTCTTATAGGCCATGCCATTCATTCAATCATTCATTTTTTTTATTCAATAATTACCTATTAATGACTAGGTATATGAAAAGTCCTTAAAGAAGATAAAGATAGAGTAACACATACAAATTTGGTAGTCGGAGTCACTGGGAGAATATTTTGAATAGAGAAAGCTCTCCAAAGTATGCTTTCAGTTACTGATAACATTCATTGAGGATGATAAGTCCTGTCTCTCTTCTAAATACTCTAGATAGATCTTCCTTCCTTTGAAGGAACTGAAATTGTTCTCTGACCATTAATCATTTATTTCTTTTGCTGTTCCAGTTTGCACCACTTTCCACTGTGTCTATAGAAATACCTATTCTATTTAGCTAAGTATCACAGAAGTGTTATCATCCGGTTTCATGTCTTCAGTTAAGACCAAAACAGAATGCCCCATGGATCCCACAGTTGCATTTCTCTTTAACCTTGTCCCTAGCCCTTGTTCAGTGCAATAAACAGTTATTGAACATATACTGTGCCCCAGATACTAATGTTACAAAAATGAAATATATTCCTTACCTTTACAAGGCTGACCTTAAAATTTCATAATAAAATATTGGATAATTACTATAAGGGTATAGGAAAGAGAAGTAAATTTTGAGTAAGGATTAGGAAAAGTTAAACTATCAGAAGAGACCCCAAACTACATGTACAATTTCATGTGCATGTGCAAAGAAATGAGAGTATTTTGAGGGTAGGGCTAAACCTTCCAAGCTAAAGAAATGACACAAACATAAACTCACAAATATAAAGGTATTTAAAAACTTGAAAATAGCCCAGTGGTGTTAAAGTATACAATGCATGGGGTGAAGAGACATAAATTATAACATTAGAAAGCCAAATCGAGACCAAATAACAAAAATAAAGCCTTAAAAGAATTATTAAGGAATTTATGTTGATTAACTGGAAATGAGAATTTCTTGAGACTTGTTGGAACAAGAGTAACAGAGATACCTTTTATATGGATTTAGAAAACAGTACCCAGGCAGAAGTGGTAATGATACATATACAGGAGTCAGAACATCAGAGACTGAAGACAGAAATATTAGTTAGAAGGTTGTTGCAGTTGTTCATACAGGTGATATTAAAAACTTGAATTAGGGATATCTGGGTGGCTCAGTTGGTTAAGATCAGACTTTGGCTCAGGTCATGATCTCACAGTCTGTGGGTTTGAGCCCTGTGTCGGGCTCTGCGCTGACAGTTCAGAGCCTGCTTTGGATCCTCCATCTGTCTCTGCTCCTCCCGCTGTCACATTCTCTCTCTCCTTCTCTCAAAAATAAACATTAAAAAAAACCTTGAATTAAACAGTGGGAGTAGAAATGGAAGGGAAGATACAGACTTTAAGACCACTGAAGAGGAAGAATCAGACTTCTGGAATGGTGGAGGAAGAACATCACAAATTGTCTCCCCATAAAAGTAATGATAAAGGGGCACTTGTGTGCTCAGTTGGTTAAGCTTCTGACTCTTGATTTTGGGCCAGATCATGATCTCATGGTCATGAGATCCAGCCCTGCACTGGATCTTAAGATTCTCTCTCTCCCTGTACCCCTCTCTCCTGCTCCCTCTTTCTCTCTCTCTCTCTCTCTCTTAAAAAACAAACAAACAAAGGGCCATAT
Source organism: Puma concolor (assembly GCF_028749965.1). NCBI lineage: Eukaryota > Metazoa > Chordata > Mammalia > Carnivora > Felidae > Puma > Puma concolor. The sequence continues at coordinate 44,417,373 of NC_141683.1, forward strand.
TTCATTCTTCCTCATTGCCAAGTAATATTCCATTGTATATATAAACTACATCTTCTTTATCCATTCATCAGTTGATGGACATTTAGGCTCTTTCCATAATTTGGCTGTTGTTGAAAGTGCTGCTATAAACACTGGGGTACATGTGCATATAAAATTTTAAATTTATCTTTAAGTAAATAGTAACCAATTTTTTCACCCTGTTTTTTACACACAGCTAAAGGCCCCACAGTCTGGGAGATGCCCTTTCCCATTCCATAGTTGGAGCAGAATCCAGGTTTACCATACCTTTCTCTTCACCAACGATGCTTTCTTGTTTTCCAGAAACTTGACAGAAGTCCTCCTAAATTCAAACCACTTGGAATTCTTCAGGGAGTTCCTCAAAGAACGGAAGGCTGATAGCCCCTTGAAATTCCTGATGGCCATACATAAGATCAGTATTGAGACAAATGAAAAAATTTACAAGTCTCTCTTTGAAAATATAATCAAGACTTTCTTCCATGGCAAAGTCCCTGCTGGTATGCATCATGTTCTCCTGATATTGTTTCCTCTTCCCTTTAGTATTTTAGGAGAAGAGTTTGACAGAAAACCTGTCTCATGTGAGTCCCCTGAAAGAGCAGAACAGAGCAGTGGCCACACGAGCAGTATTGAGATAAAGATTAAGAGGGACAGTAAAAACAGAGAGCAACAATAATAAAACTAAAGTATAATACTAGTATGGGAAGCCAAATGCAAGACACTTGTACTTATATGTGAAATATATCCTTTCATTTAACTGTGTTCAACACTGAAAATAGGATCTTATTTAATCTCTATAAGGGAGGAATGAATAGATCCATTTTACTAATGAGGAATATGAAATTCAGGGAACTTGAATTCAAATTCAAGTCATCTGACCCTTAAATCAACTAGACAGAAATTAAATACAAAAACAAGAGTTAGCTATTTGTAAAGTTGGAGTTCCCACGAACTATGCGTTGTAGAGAGAGTTGTACTGGGAAAGAGAAAACTGTCTCCCTGAAAATCTTTATTTCATTAATTTTGTTTTCTTGTCTATGGAGGGAGGGCAATCTGACCTATGTAAATTCATCTTGACCAGAAACAAAAGTTGCAAGTAAAGTATTGACCTATATAATTTTAGAGGAGAAAAAGAGAGGTGAGCATAATTCTATCCTCAAAGTAAACAAATCTATAGCAAAGCAACGAAGATAAAGCCTTTTATTTTGGCACAAATGAACTGGTGTGTGTGTGTGTGTGTGTGTGTGTGTGTGTGTGTGTGTGTGTATTTGCTTGTGGCAATCTAGATCAGGTTATAAATTTTATGAAAGTAAAAAGAGAGGTACAACTGGCAAATCTTTACTTGTAAGAAATATTTATTTGTTCAGTCTCAGGAAGAAGACAAAGAGGAGTATGTAGATCTTGTCCTTGATAAGTTCTCAAGTCTTATTCATGAACAAAATAGTCTCTGAACACCTGGAGAATTATATTGCCCTCGTGATACTTATTTGTAATCTTGGATTCCTCATTTACCCCAGCAGTTTAACATTAATCCTTTACTGTTCTGCTCTCTTCCTAAACCAAAAACTTTAAACTAGCTGCAGAGATGAGTCCTTTAAATATTTCTTTCCCCTTAAGCACTCATCTTAGAAACTTGAATGGAAGTAAACCAGGACTGTATTTTCTCTGCAACGCTCCTCTGAGATTTTCAAACAAATTGAAGAGTTCAGAGTCTAACCAGATTGAGAATAAGGGACAGACTCTAAGATGAAAAACACACGAACTACCTCAGAAATGGTAGAAGAGAAGATGGGGACTTTTTCTCTCTTGCATTTTTTAGAAGTAATACTGCAGTGTGATGCCCCTATTATACAAGAAATCTCTCACATGCGTCATGTCAGCACAACTACATTATTAACGCTACAGGGATATGTCATGAAATCTCTAGAAGAAAAGTGGTGAGTATTGATCAGTGAACGCCGTGGTTCTTTCTGGACCTGCACAGGGGCTTCTGAAAGCCATAGTACTCAAAGAGTCTCAAATTCCAGAAGTTCACTGCCAGGGCTTCCTTGCAAGAGAAAAGGCAAATTTATCTTGAATCCTCTACTTATTTACCTGCTATGCACATGCATTGTGCACACACGTCCAAACACACACACTTCAGTTCATTTACTTGAACAAAGAACAATACAGTATTGATTAGGAAGGATAGGCTGACATTAGCAAAGGATTGAAATTGGAAGAAGAATATTTGTAAATGTCTCACTATTCCCCAATTCCCATTTTCTCGACTTCCTCCAAAAGCTGAGATAGGTTTGACTTGACTGTTACCTTTTATGTACCAGGTGTTTGCCTTCTTTGATGTCCTTGGTCTCCTTTTGGCAGGTTTAAAGATTACCAAGAGCTGTTCCCACCTTACCCTCAGGAAGGGCAGCATATTGAAGTTCAAACTTCTAGGAAGCCCTCAAAGACAACAACTTACCTACAGGAATCTCAGGTCAGTGAGGAAGACAGTGAAGACAAGACACTGGGAACAAAAAAGCACTGCTTAGGCATTGTCAACCATGCAAAACAGTTTCATTGTTAGCTTATTTATTCACCAAAACAACTACTCTTTTGGATAGGTTTCTTAATTCACATTTACAAAGATGAATTCTGAGGCCCAGAGAAATTGTTACAGTGGGAATTTAAGAAAATCCCTGCCTTCACTCTCTGTGACCAAAACCAACTGAGTGATAGACATAAGGTTTAGATACATGGAGATCAAAATGTCAGTGTTTTTTTTTTAATTTTTAAAGTTTATTTATTTATTTTGAGAGAGAGAGAGAGAGAAAGAAGTAGAAGGAAGAGGAGGAGGAGGAGGAAGAGGCAGAGAGAAAGGGAAAGAATCCCAAGCAAGCTCCATGCTGGGGCTCAAACTCATGAACTGTGAGATGATCCGAGCAGAAACCAAGAGTCAGAGGCTTAACTGACTTGAGCCACCCAGGTGCCCCCAAAATGTCAGTGTTTTTACTGCTGAAAGCTAGTTTGAAGGACATGGATTGGCTGTGAAGCCAAATGGGTTTAATAATCCTCTGCACCCAAATTAAACTTAGTTACAAGTCCAATCACTGGCAAAATGGAGCAACTCAGGCCTGCATTTACTTGAGTGAACCCCTTATGAGTGACAAAGGGCAAGCCTAAACACAGGTATCCTGCAAACAAGAGACTCCCAGAGAGAGAATGCAGGAGGCTGACAGTAGAACATGTCCATTTTCTCCTTCCAAACCTATCAATTATTTAACCCATTCTTTCTCCATGGGAGGAGAGCAAAGGGAATTTTTTTCCAGCTTACACAAAAGCACTTTAATTGACAGTATATAATTTTCCAAAATACAGTTTTGTAAGGAAATGGCAATAATACAGTTTTTACAAAGAAGTTTCTCAGTAAATCCCAGAGTACTTCAGACCTCCTCCACTAAGATGCATGCTCCCCAAGACAGGAATGTTATTCAGGAAAGTCTCTTCATATGATTTGAGAAAATATTTATGCTTCCTTTAAATAATCACTTGCTCAATGTGTTGTAGAGTTGATTAGTATCAGAAAAATTTGAGCCCAGCTCCATCTGACTCCAAAAATCGTGCTAAGATTTCTGAAAATAATGCCTAAGCCCATTGATCCTATACTCCAGATATGAAAACTTCCGCTCCTTCCTTTCTCCTCTTTATTTTCTCCATGTATGAGTCAACTCCATGTCAGGATACCATGAATGATCATGTAGGACATTAAAAAGAGTATTGCACTCAGAACCAGGAGACTTCGTTTTAATTTCAGGTCTTACAGTTGCTCTTAGATAAGAAAAGATGAAAAGAAACCAACATGGATTTAGTGCCTATTTTGTGCCAAGCACTGCATTAGACTTTACATGTATAATCACTAACCCTCACCACAACCCTGAAGGCTGTTGTTTCTATTTTACACATGGAAACATTAAGACACAGATTGAATTGACCCAAATTACACAATTAGGAAGAAGCTAGACTCCAGATGGAAAATTTCTGATCCCAAATCCAGCCACTACATGGCCCTCTAAAGCCATGCTTACACTGAGGATTCCACTTTGTAGAATGAGACAACTGAACTAGTTGATCAACAAGATCATTTCTGGCTCTAAATATCAATTTGTCAAGGGGCAAATGAATTACAGAATGGTCACTGGGTATTATGAAACAGATGAGGAATTTATAAAATGCATTTGTGTGTGTGTGTGTGTGTGTGTGTGTGTGTGTGTGTGTGTGTGTGGTGTGCGTGTAATTATATTTTTCTCTTTTTAATGATTAGAAATGTTTTTATTAATTTCCTTATTTCTTCAACACTTCAAATCTGCCCAAGCCATTATTCTCTTCTTGTGAGTTTTACTTCTCTCTGACCTCTGTTTTCTTCCTGTTCTTAGCTTTCACACTGTCTCTCCTAATCATGGTATCTTAAATCTTACCACTGAAAAATGGTGGTAGAAGGGGCATTGCCAATGGCCCCATGCTTAGGTAAAGCCAGAACCTTCTACCCACTATCCACTTAATTTAGGGAAGGCTAACAGTTCTCTGACTTGAGTTTCCTCATCTTAAAATTGGAGCTAAAGATGATTTCTTATAAAGGAGGTGTTGTGAGGATTAAATGTAATGAATGTCAAATTTCTGTCATAGTAAACTTTCAGTGAACAGAAGCTATATTGATGAATGTGGCATACCCCTCTCTCTTTTCCCAGAAGAGAGGCTGGCTGAAAATGATTAGCTTTATTAAGAGCTTTTGCAAGTACCGCGGATTTATGTCTGATCCCAGTAAACGCCACGAATTTGAAGAATATCTTCACCTGGAAGTACAAAATAGCAAGGAAAGTAAGTCACTTCTCTATTTACTGCCTTTCCTGTTGACATTCCAGACACAGGGGTTAGCCCAGATAAGAAACTGCAGGGCGGTTGCTGTGTGTCATACCTGTGTTAGTGTGGGGTATAGCAAGAACTCCAGGTCCTGGGTGCAAAGCCAAGCTCACCCCTGCTTAGAGAGGATGTGAGTCCAGTGGCTTCTGCTTACAGAGCCAGCAATGGTGGAGAATGACTAGTCTAAAGCATAGCAAGATCTTACATTTTATAAAACTGTCTGTAGTATAGATTTATTCAACTACTACATTTATTATTTCATTCATTCATTCATCACTTTTTGAGAATCTACTATGTAGCAGGAACTTTGCCAGGTGCTGGAGATACAGTAGGAAACATGCAGCATATGTCCTCATGGCATTTACAGTCTTGAATGTAAGACAGAAAATAAGAGCCACAGATGTCGGAGCAAGATTTCCTGGGTTTGAATCTGCCATTTTCTTTTTTTAAAAAAATTTTTTTAACGTTTTATTTATTTTTGAGACAGAGAGAGACAGAGCATGAACGGGGGAGGGGCAGAGAGAGAGGGAGACACAGAATCGGAAACATGTATCTGCCATTTTCTAACTGAAGGACCTTGTGAAAGTGGTTTGTGCCTCTGTTTTTTTTTTTTTTTCATCTGTAGAATGGTAATAATAATGGTGCTTTTCTCATAAGATTATTGTGGACATTAAGTGAGTTAATACATATAAAATATCTTTACCCATTGCTATAAAAGAGTTAACCAGTGTATTGCTATTATTATGTAGTGAGTGATCCCAAAGATAATTTCAAGGAGACCCTAGTTACTCAAAGGGTAGGATCAGGGAAGACTTCTCCTAGAAAATCATATAAATTTGTCTTCAGGAATGAGCAAGTTAGAGAGACAAAATAGGAGGGGAGAAATTTCTAGGTCTGCATAGGATCCTAAAATAAGAAAGAGGATGGCACATTGCAGGAACTGCAATCAGGCCAGATAGATGGGAGATTAATAAGATGCCAAAAGTGTCTGAGATAATATTGGAGGAACTAATGACAAATTTCATCTCTTTTGATGACTTGAGTTGTTCCAATTGTCACTATAACAAATACTACTGCAAAACATACATACTTTGCAATTGTGTTATTTCTATGAAATAAACTCCTTAAAATGGGAGAAATGGGAAAATGGTTAAAAATAGTTAAATTTCAGTCCTTTAATAACATCACACTAAATAAATTCTCACCAACAGTATAAATGAGTGCCACACTGTCACTAACATGGGGTATTATGCATTTTTAAAAAAACTGCCAATCCAGTAAATGAAAAATAATGTGCCATTCTTATGTATATTTTTTTAGTAATTGAGCACTTTTATTTATTGGTCATTTGTATTCTTTTTTTTTTTTTTTAATTTTTTTTTTCAACGTTTATTTATTTTTGGGACAGAGAGAGACAGAGCATGAACGGGCGAGGGGCAGAGAGAGAGGGAGACACAGAATCGGAAACAGGCTCCAGGCTCTGAGCCATCAGCCCAGAGCCCGACGCGGGGCTCGAACTCACGGACCGTGAGATCGTGACCTGGTTGAAGTCGGATGCTTAACCGACTGCGCCACCCAGGCGCCCCTGTATTCTTTTTTGAATTGTTTATGTCCTTTGTCTATTTTTCTATTGGAATTTTTAAATATTATTTTATTTTCTAATTTGCAAAAGTTTTTGTATGTATGTTTTCCGAACTGCTTCACATTTAGGATTTTAGAGTAGTTCCAGCTCTTTTGTTTCTTCTTTTTTTTTTTTTTTTTTTTTAACGTTTTTTATTTATTGGGACAGAGAGAGACAGAGCATGAACGGGGGAAGGGCAGAGAGAGAGGGAGACACAGAATCGGAAACAGGCTCCGAGCCATCAGCCCAGAGCCTGACGCGGGGCTCGAACTCACGGACCGCGAGATCGTGACCTGGCTGAAGTCGGACACTTAACCGACTGCGCCACCCAGGCGCCCCTGTTTCTTCTTTTAAATAAAATTAGTTCAAACCTGTATGCCCCAGAATGATAGGAAGTCCCATGTCACCCCCCCTTTAATTTCCCATATCCTTAGTATTGTATGAGAGAGCCCAAGAAGAGTGCTTCTGTAGCTCAGTGGGAGATCTACCGGCCAGTAGTCTCCTTCCTATCACTATCATTTAGCCTTTTCTGGGACTGTTCTATCCTTCAATCAATGACCCATTTATCATTACAAAAAACACTTTCTTGGGAGAGAAGGGGCCAACATGGCAGAGAAGTAGGGGGATCAGAACTTCCCTAGTCTCTCAAACAAAGAAGTGTTGAAGCCAAAGGATTTTGAACCCCAGGAGCCCGGGAAGAAAGGAGACAGTCGTGCTTCCAGGGACCCACCGGGACAACCTGATGGGCCATAGGAGCATGATTGGAACTGGGAGAGATAAAAGGAATGGAGGGGAGGGATCCCCTCCTTCAGAGAGACAAAGGGAACAGAAAGAGAGGCTGGTGAAGCATAGGACTATATCTGGCCACAGAAAAACCTTGAACTAGGAGGAAGAAAGATCCAATTTCTAACTGTGGGGCTTTCTCCAGACTGGGACCGGCTGCCCAGATCACACACCTGGGCAGGAGGGGAGCCAGTCCACGGCTTGGTGGCTAGGTCAGGGGTGCAGTCGCAGTAGGAGAAAGCAATTCCTTTCCTAGAGTGTTGTGGGACAGGACAACGCCTGCCTGTGCCTGCCAGCAGGGGGCCACATATCTGAGGGTGCAGAGCAGAGCTTCCCCAGTACCAGGACTCCGCACCTCCCCTGTACCAGGATGCACTGAGCGAGAATTTGAATCCCAGTCAAGCGCCAGGCATGGGAATCACAGGAGAGGACCCAAATAGGTAAGATCATGAATGAAAATGGAATTATTACAACCAATCCCTCAGAAACACTTATCAGAAGCAATTATTAGGGAATACTATGAAAAATTATATGCCAATAAACTGGACAACCTGGAAGAAATGGACATATTCCTAAACACCCACACACTACCAAAACTCAAACGGGGAGAAATAGAAAATTTGAACAGACCCATAACTAGCGAAGAAATTGAACCAGTTATCAAAAGTCTTCCAACAAATAAGAGTCCTGGATCAGATGGCTTCCCTGGGGAATTCTACCAGACATTTAAAGCAGAGTTAATATCTATCCTTCTCAAGCTGCTCCAAAAAATAGAAATGGAAGAAAAGTTCCGGAATCATTCTATGAAGCCAGTATTACTTTGATTCACAAACCAGACAGAGACCCCATAAAAAAGGAGAACTACAGGCCAATATCCCTGATGAACATAGATCCAAAATTCTCAACAAGATACTAGCAAATCAAATTCAACAATTATTCACCATGATCTAATAGGATTCATTCCTGGACTACAGGGCTGGTTCAATATTCGCAAATCAATCAATGTGATACATCACATTAATAAAAGAAAGGATAAGAACAACGTGATCCTGTCAATAGATGCATAAAAAGCATTTGACAAAATACAGCATCCTTTCTTAATAAAAACCCTCAAGAAAGTCTGGATAGAAGGAACATACTTAAACATCATAAAAACCATATATGAAAAGCCCACAGCTAATATCATCCTCAATGGGGAAAAACTGAGGGCTTTCTCCCTGAGATCAGGAACATGACAGGGATGTCCACTCTCACCACTGTTGTTTAACATAGTGTTGGAAGTTCTAGCATCAGCAACCGACAACAAAATGAAATAAAGGGCATAAAAATTGGCAAAGAAGAAGTAAAACTTTCACTTTTCACAGATGACATGATACTCCATTTGGAAAACCCAAAAGACTGCACCAAAAGACTGCTAGAACTAATATATGAATTCAGCAAAGTCATACGGTACAAAATCAATCTACAGAAACTGGTTACATTTTTATACACCAATAATGAAGCAACAGAAAGAGAAATAAAGAAACTTATTCCATTTACAATTGCACCAAGAAACATAAAATACCTAGGAATAATCCTAACCAAAGATGTAAAATATCTGTCAGCTGAAAACTATAGAAAGCTTATGAAGGAAATTGAAGAAGACACAAAGAAATGGAAAAACATTCCATGCTCATGAACTGGAAGAATAAATATGATTAAAATGTCAATACTACCCAAAGCAATCTACACATTCAGTACAATCCCGATCAAAATTGCACTAGCTATCTTCTCAAAGCTAGAACAAACAATCCTAAAATTTGTATGGAACCACAAAAGATCCTGACTAGCCAAAGTAATACTGAATAAGAAAACCAAAGTGGGATGCATCACAGTCCCAGACTTTAGCCTCTACTACAAAGCTGTAATCATCAAGACAGTATGGTATTGGCACAAAGCAGACACGTAGACCAATGGAATAGAACGGATAACCCAGAAATGGACCCACAATGTATGGCCAACTAATCTTTGACAAAGCAGGAAAGAATATCCAATGGAAAAAAGACAGTCTCTTTAGCAAATGGTGCTGGGAGAACTGGACAGCAACATGCAGAAGAATGAAACTAGACCACTTTCTTACACCATACACAAAAGTAAACTCAAAATGGATAAAGGACCTGAATGTGAGACAGGAAACCATCAAAACCCTAGAGGAGAAAGCAGGCAACAATCTCTTGGACCTCAGCTGCAGCAATTTCTTACTTGACACATCTCCAAAGGCAGGGGAATTAAAAGCAAAAATGAACTACTTGGACCTAATCAAGATAAAAAGCTTCTTCACTACAAAGAAAACAATGAACAAAATTAAAAGGCAACCAACAGAATGGGCAAAGATATGTGCAAATGACATATCAGATAAAGGGCTAGTATCCAAAATTTATAAATAACTTATCAAACTCAACACATGAAAAATAAATGATCCAGTGAAGAAATGGGCAGAAGACATGAATAGACACTTTTCCAAAGAAGACATCCAGATGGCCAACAGATACATGAAATGATGCTCAACGTCACTCATCATCAGGGAAATACAAATCAAAGCCACACTGAAATACCATCTCACACTGGTCAGAGTGGCTAAAGCAAACAAATCAGGAAACTAGATCCTAGCGAGGATGTGGAGAAATGGGAACGCTCTTGCACTGTTGGTGGGAATGCAAATTGGTGCAGCCACTCTGGAAAACAGTGTGGAGGTTCCTCAAAAAATTAAAAATAGAACCACCCTTTGACTCAGCAATAGCACTGCTAGGAATTTACTCAAGGAATACAGGATTACTGATGCATAGGGGCACATATACCCCAATGTTTAATAGCAGCTCTTTCAATAATAGCCAAATTATGAAAAGAGCCTAAGTGTCCATCAATTGATGAATGGATAAAGAAGATGTGGCTTATATATAAAATGGAATACTACTTAGAAATGAGAAAGAATGAAATCCTTCCATTTGCAGCAATGTGGATGGAACTGGTGAAATCAGTCAATCAGAGAAAGACAGATATATGTTTTCACTCATATATGAATCTTGAGAAACTTAACAGAAGTCCATGAGGGAAGGGAAGGGGGAAAAAGTTACAAACAGAGAGGGAGGGAGGCAAACCATAAGAGACTCTTAAATACAGAGAACAGGGGCGCCTGGGTGGCGCAGTCGGTTAAGCGTCCGACTTCAGCCAGGTCACGATCTTGCGGTCCGTGAGTTCGAGCCCCGCGTCAGGCTCTGGGCTGATGGCTCAGAGCCTGGAGCCTGTTTCCGACTCTCTGTCTCCCTCTCTCTCTGACCCTCCCCCATTCATGCTCTGTCTCTCCCTGTCCCAAAAATAAATAAACGTTGAAAAAAAAAATAAATACAGAGAACAAACTGAGAGTTGATGGGGGGTGGAGGAGAAGGGAAAGTGGGTGATGGGCATTGAGGAGGGCACTTGTTGGAATGAGCACTGGGTGCTCATTTGACAATAAGTTATATTTTTAAAAAACTCTTTCTTTACCCTTGGTAATACTCTTTTCTCCGAAATCTACTTTGATATTAAAATAGGCACTCCAGCTTTCTTTTTATTAGTGTTTGCAATATTGTATTTTCCCATTGCTTTATTTATAACCTAGTTATTCCCTACATTTAAAGTGCTCTTCTAGGGGGCCTGGGGGGCTCAGTTGGCTAAACATCCAACTTTGGCTCAGGTCACGATCTCACGGCTCATGAGTTCAAACCCGGCATTTGGCTCTGTGCTGGTAGTGTGGAGCCTGGAGCCCACTTCGAGTTCTGTATCTCCCTCTCTCTGCCCCTCCCCTTCTCTGTCTCTCTCTGTTTCTCTCTCTCTCAAAAATAAATAAACATCAAAAACATTAAAAAAATAAATTGCTCTTCTGGTAGCCAGTATAGAGTTGGGTCTTGCTTTGAAAAAAAATTATCCAACATGACAGTCTTAATCCAATTGAAAGTCAACTGTCAAATATTCAGGGCACTTTGTGAGCCATCAATAGCTTGAAATCAACTATGATAGAAGTATTTATTTTAGAAATCAGCAAATGTTACAAATCAGATCTCCCCTTCCCTACCAGAGTTGGTTTATAAGTATATCACTGCTCCCAGAGATCTTGAGTGAATTTAGCACCCTCTCTTCCTAAAATCTCTGACCATCACACCAACTTTCCTGTTCTGACTTTTTTCCCCCTTCAAACAAAACTCTAAGAGATACAGATTGTAAGATAGGAAGGAGTAGCTTTTTGTTTTAGTTGGTACTATAACCCTAGGACCTAGCACAGTGTCTGGAACATAATAGGTGTTAGCTATTTATTGAATGTTGTAGTACCCTCCCATCTTATATGTAACACTGCTCCAAAAGGAATCCCACTTATGCCATAGGAAGCACCACACCCACATGAATGATTTTTGAACAGATATCCACAATATTGGATTTTACAGGAAAAATAGTAAATCCTAGAGCTGGATTAGACAATTTTCTTAACCCCAGCCAGTCAATTAACTAGGGTCTACATGCCAAATACAGCCCCAAATCCCTATGAATGGACTTCTTTAGATATATCCTAGTCAAGAAACTTTCTAAAATAAGTCTTTTTTTTTTTTTTTGAGACACAATCCAAACCTTCTAGAATCTTCTATGTTTATCTTTACTCATTCCTGTCTGTTTTCTACTCTGGTGCCCTTATCTCTGTTTCTTTAATAAATGTCTTTACTCTTGATGTTTGGCTTTTTTGTTGTGCTGCTTCCCCAGTTTACTTCTAAATTACTTCCCTAATAAACCTTGAATAAGCATCATCAGAATCACAGACTCCATTTTGAAGGTCACATCTGTATATTCACTTTCTGCAGAAATGTTAGGGATTAGCATAACTACAGTGCAATCATATTTCTATGAAACAAGCACCAGGAAAACACAGTTGTTTTGTGCTTTCAGTACACAGTGATTTGTGCGTGTGTGTGTGTGTGTGCGTGTGTGTGTGTGTGTGTATGTTGTCATGCCATCTGAGCGGATGGCTTTTTCAGCAGTACTTCAAGTCAAAGTAAAAAGTTGAGCCCAAGGGTAGGTAGGAAATCACTCTTTCAATAGGCTCAAAGATGGGTCCGGTTTCCTTTCTTCATTTTAGTTATGTCCAAGTTGGAGGCTTCAAGTTTATGAGTGACTTGATCAAATTAGATTTTAATTCTTTCCTCCTTCTCTCTCAGATTTCTCCACATCACCAAATGTATCAGGACGACCAACTGCAAATGTCGCAAACGTCCGGAGTACAGACCTTGAGAATGAGGATATAATCCTTATGAAGCGTCGTATATTTGGCCACAAGATTATCGTTGTCAACTTTGCGATCAATGATTTATATTTTTTTTCTGAAATGGAGAAGTAAGTTTCCCATCTCTCCCTGTCATGGCTTTCCAAACTTAGTACCATCCAGCAAAGACTGGAGTGGTCTATAAATGGTACCGTGATTTCAAACCTGCCAAGCAGGAATCTCCAACTGAAAATCTCACTGAATTCAGTCACTGTGTCAATTTCTGACATTCTTCCCTTTGGGTACTAGAAGCCCCTCAGTATTGAAAGAGTACTTACTTATACCAAGGAAGTGAAGCACTTTTTTTCTATTATTTGTTAATATGATAGAAGTTCTCTTACGTAGCACCACAGGGCCAATAGTTCTTTAGTTAGAGCAAAGAATTATAATAAAACTTGTGTGTGTCTGTATGTATGTGCATGAAATTAATATATGTATAATATATTAATTATATATAATATATATTAAATATATATATTATTCCTTGCTTTATTCATCCATCTTATGAAAAAAGCAAGTAGTAGGAACAAACTGGAGGTCATTCCATTACATCTTTTGGTGAGTTATGTAAATCAAAACATCTTTCTACTCTAGGTCAGATTATTCTTACCTGTTGTTCAGTGCCATTTCTACTTAGAAATATTCTTTTTTTAATTTATTTTTTTAAATTTACACCCAGTTAGTTAACATATAGTGCAACAATGATTTCAGGAGTAGGTTCCTTAGTGCCCCTTATCCATTTAGCCTATCTTCCCTCCCACAACCCCTCCAGCAAACCTCTGTTTATTCTTCATATTTAAGAGACCCTTGTGTTTTTGTCCTCCTCCTTGTTTTTATATTATTTTTGCTTCTCTTTCCTTATGTTCATCTGTTTTGTATCTTAAAGCCATCATATGAGTGAAGTCATATGATATTTGTCTTTCTCTGACTAATTTCACTTAGCATAATACCCTCTAGTTCCATCCATATAGTTGCAAATGGCAAGATTTCATTCTTTTTGATTGCTGAGTAATACTCCATTGTATACAAATACCACATCTCCTTTATCCATTCATACATCAATGGGCATTTGGGCTCTTTCCATACTTTGGCTATTGTGGCCAGTGCTGCTATAAACATTGGTGTGCATGTGTCCCTTCAAAACAGCACACCTGTATCCCTTGGATAAATACCTAGTAGTGCAATTGCTGGGTCGTAGGGTAGTTCTATTTTTAATTTTTTGAGGAACCTCCATACTGTTTTCCAGAGTGGCTCCACCAGCTTGCATTCCAACCAACAATGCAAAAGAGATCCTATTTCTCCACATTCTCAACAACATCTGTTGTTGCCTCAGTTGTTAATGTCAGCCGTTCTGACAGGTGTGAGGTGGTATCTCATTGTGGTTTTGATTTGTATTTCCTTGATGATGAGTGATGTTGAGCATGTTTTCATGTGTCGGTTGGCCATCTGGATGTCTTCTTTGGAGAAGTGTCTATTCATGTCTTTTGCCCATTTCTTCACTGGATTTTTGCTTTTTGGATGTTGAGAAGTCTGAGAAGTTTGAGAAGCTCTTTATAGATTTTGGATACTAGTCCTTTATCTGATGTTGTTTGCACATATCTTCTCCCATTCTGTCAGTTGCCTTTTAGTTTTGCTGATTGATTCCTTCACTGTACAGAAGCTTTTTATTTTGATGAGGTCCCAATAGTTCATTTTTGCTTTTGTTTCCCCTGCCTCTGGAGACGTGTTGAGTAAGAAGTTGTTGTAGCCAAGGTCAAAGAGGTTTTTGCCTGCTTTCTCCTTGAGGATTTTGATAGCTTACTGTATTACTTTTAGGTCTTTCATCTATTTTGAGTTTATTTTTGTGTCTGGTGTAAGAAAGTGGTCCAGGTTCATTCTTCTGCATGTCGCTGTCCAATATTCCCAGCACCACTTGCTGAACAGACTGTCTTTATTCCATTGAATATTCTTTCCTGCTTTGTCAAAAAATAGTTGGCCATATATTTGTGGGTCCATTTCTGGGCTCTCTATTCTGTTCCATTGATCTGAGTGTCTGTTTTTGTTCCAGTATCATACTGTCTTCATGATTACAGCTTTGTAACACAGCTTGAAGTCTGGGATTGTAATGCCTCCACCTTTGGTTTTCTTTTTCAGGATTGCTTTGGTTATTCAGGATTTTTTCTGGCTCATTACAAATTTTAGGACTGTTCTAGGTTCTGTGAAGAATGCTGCTGTTATTTTGATAGGGATTGCATTGACTATGTAGATTGCTTTGGGTAGTATTGACATTTTAACAATATTTGTTCTTCCAATCCAGGAGCATGGAATAGTTTTCCATTTTTTGTGTGTCTTCTTCAATTTCTTTCATAAGCTTTCTATAGTTTTCAGTGTATATATTTTTCACTTATTTATTCCTAGATATTTTATGGCTTTTGGTGTAATTGTAAATGGGATCCATTCCTTGATTTCTCTTTCTGTTGCTTCCTTATTAGTGTATCGGAATGCAACCGATATCTGTGCGTTGATTTTATATCCTGAAACTTTGCTGAATTCATGGATCAGTTCTAGCAGTTTTTTGGTGGAATCTTTTGGATCTTCCATATAGAGTATCATGTCATCTGTGAAGAGTGAAAGGTTGGCCTCCTCCTGGCCAATTTGGATGCCTTTTATTTCTTTGTGTTGTCTGATTGCTGAGGCTAAGACTTCCAATACTATGTTGAATAACAGTGGCGAGATCGGACATCCCCATCTTGTTCCTGACCTTGGGGGGAAAGCTCTCATTTTTTCCCCATTGAGGATGATATTAGTGTTGGGTCTTTCATACATGGCTTTTATGATCTTGAGGTATGATTCTTCTAGCCCTACTTTCTTAAGGTTTTTTATCAAGAAAGGATGCTGTCTTTTGTCAAATGCTTTCTCTATATCTATTGAGAGGATCATGTGGTTCTTGTCCTTTCTTTTATTAATGTGATGTATCTTATTGATTGTTTTGCAAATATTGAACCAGCCCTGCACCCCAGGTATAAATCCCACTTGGTCATGGTGAATAATTTTTTTAAGGAATTGTTGGATCTGGTTGGCTAATATCTTGTTGATGATTTTTGCATCCATGTTCATCGGGGAAATTGGTCTATAGTTCTCCTTTTTAGTGGGGTCTTTGCTTGATTTTGGAATCAAGGCAATGCTGGCTTCATAGAAAGAGTTTGGAAGTTTTCGTTCCATTTGTATTTTTTGGAACAGCTTCAAGAGAATAGGTGTTAACTCTTTTTTAAATGTTGGTAGAAATCCCCCGGAAAGCCGTCTGGCCCTGGACTCTTGCTTTTTGGGAAATGTTTGGTTACTAATTCGATTTCTTTACTGGTTATGGGTCCGTTCATATTTTCTATTTCTTCCTGTTTCAGTTTTGGTAGTTTATATGTTTCTAGGAATTTGTCCATTTTTTCTAGACTGCCCATTTTATTGGCATATTATTGCTCATAATATTCTCTTATTGTTTTTATTTCTGCTGTGTTGGTTGTGATCTCTCCTCTTTCATTCTTGATTTTACTTATTTGGGTTCTTTCCTTTTTCTTTTTGTCTAGGGGTTTACCAATGTTGTTAATTCTTTCAAAGAACCAGCTTCTGTTTCATTGATCTGTTCTATTGTTTTTTTGTTTGTTTTGTTGTTTGGTTGTTTTGTTGGTTTTTTTGGGGAGGGGTTCGATAGCATTGGTTTCTGCTCTAATCTTTATTATTTCCTGTATTCTTCTGGTTTGGGGTTTTATTTGCTGTTCTTTTTCCAGCTCTTTAAGGTGTAAGGTTAGATTGTGTATGAGACCTTTCTTCCTTCTTTAGGAAAGCCTGGATTGCTGTATACTTCCATCTTATGACCACCTTTGCTGCATCCCAGAGGCTTTGGGCTGTGGTGTTATCATTTTCATTGGCTTCCATGTACTTTTTAATTTCCTCTAATTTCTCGGTTAGCCCATTCATTCTTTTGTAGGATGGTCTTTACTCCCCAAGTATTTGTTACATTTACAATTTTTTTTTCTTGTGGTTGATTTTGAGTTTCATAGCATTGTGGTCTGAAAATATGCATGGTATGATCTCAATCTTTTTGTACTTGTTGAGGGCTGATTTGTGTCCCAGTATGTGATCTATTCTGGAGAACATTCCATGTGCACTGGAGAAGAATGTGTATTCCACTGCTTTAGGATGAAATGTTCTTAATATATCTGTTAAGTCCATAGGGTCCAGTGTGTCATTCAAAGCCGTTGTTTCCTTATTGATACTTTGTTTAGGTGATCTGCCCATTGTTGTAAGTGGGGTGTTGAAGTCCCCTAGTATTATGGTATTATTATCAATGAGTTTCTTTATGTTTGTGATTAATTGATTTATATATTTGAGTGCTCTCACATTTGACCACAAATGTTTACAATTGTTGGGTCTTCTTGGTGGATAGACCCCTTAATTATGATATAATGTCCTTCTTCATCTCTTGTTACAGTCTTTATTTTAAGGTCTAGATTGTATAAGTATGGATACTCTGGCTTTCTTTTGTTGACCATTAGCACGATAGATGGTTCTCCATGCCCTTACTTTCAATCTGAAGGTGTCTTTAGTTCTAAAGTGGGTCTCTTGTAAACAGCATATAGATGGATCTTATTTTCTTATCCATTCTGTTACCCTATGTCTTTTGATTGGAGCACTTAGTCCACTGACGTTTAGAGTTTTTTGCCATATGTTGCCTGTAGAGTTGGAGTTTCTGGTGGTGTTCTCTGGTCCTTTCTAGTCTTTGTTGCTTTTCTTTTGTTTTGCTTTGTTTTATTTTTTCATCTTTTCTCCCTTCAGAGAGTCCCCCTTAAAGTTTCTTGCAGGGCTGGTTTAGTGGTCACAAACTCCTTTAGTTTTTGTTTGGGAAAATTTTAATCTCTCCTATTTTGAATGACAGCCTTGATGGATAAAGAATTCTTGGTTACATATTTTGCATATTCAAAATTGAATATATCCTGCCACTCCTTTCTGACCTGCCGGGTTTCTGTGGATAGGTCTGCTTCAAACCTGATCTGTCTTTCCTTGTAGGTTAAGGACTTTTTTCCCCTTGCTGCTATATGATTCTCTCCTTGCCTGAATATTTTGTGAATTTGACTATGATATGCCTTGTTGATGGTCGGTTTTTGTTGAATCTTATGGGAATCCTTCGTGCTTATTGGATTTTGATGTCTGTGTCTGTTCCCAGTTAGGAAAGTTTTCCACTATGATTTGCTCACATAACACTTCTACCCCTTTTTTTCTCTCTTCATCTTCTGGACCCCTATGATTCTGATGTTGTTCCTTTTTAATGAGTCACTGATCTATCTAAATCTTAAATTGTGCTCTTTTGCCTGAGTCTCCCTTATTTTCTGCTTCATTATTCTCCATAAGTTTGTCCTCTATATCACTGATTTGCTGCTCTGCCTCATCATTCTTGCTGCCATGGCAGCCATTCGAGATTGCAGCTCAGTTATATCATTTTTATTTCATCCTGACTAGCTTTTACTTCTTTTATCTCCGCAGAGAGGAATTCTAATCTATTTTAGACCCCAGCTAGTATTCTTTTTATTGTGATTCTAAATCCTGGTTCAGACATATTATTTGTATCTGTATTGACTAAGTCCCTAGCTGTTGTTTCTTCCTGCTCTTTCTTTTGGGGTGAATTCCTTTGTTTCATCATTTGAAGGAAGAAAAGGAATTAATAAGGTAAAAAAAATTAAAATTAAAAAATTAAAAACAACACACACACACACACAAATCAATTAAATGATGCTAGACTCTAGGTGTGTTTTGGTCTGTTTATTGAAAGGAGCTTGATAGATTAGAGAAAATGGCAGTAAAGGGGGAAAAAAACAAGAAAAAAAGGAAAACATTTGAAAATTTGAGAAAATGAATACAATGAAATAGAATAAAATGAAATGATGGAACTAAAATAATTTGAAAAATTTACAAAAAAGTAAGAAATATAGGAGAAAAATAAAAATAAAATTTTAATAAAAATTGAAAATAAAAGGATTTTTTCTCTTTCTGTATTCAAGAAAAAAAAGAAACAAATAAAAAAAGAAAATTCAATAGATGGACCAGTTAACAGACTGAAATACAATTAAATATGTTTTCCCCTAGAATTCAAACTATGAAACATTTTATAGTCCACAAACTAAACAGGTGGAGAGATTTGTGGTGTGCCTGAAGAGCGAGGTTGGCCCTGTTGGGTGGGGCTTAGTGTAATGGCTCCATTCTCCACTAGATGGCACAGCTTAGCTTAGTGGGTGGATTGTTGTGGTGCTTGTAGGTGTGACTGCGCATGTGAAGGAGGGGGTGTCACCCAGCTACCCAGTCTCTAGTATCAGCACTCTGTGCTCCCCCTGCCAGCAATTGCACACCAGTCCTTTGTCTCTGGCTTCCATCCACTCTGCACTTTTACACTGTCTGTGACCAAGCTGTTAGGTTGCCAGGTGGCACCTCCCTCATGAGTTTTATCTCAGATGCAGCTGTTTCCCAACCCCTCACTTCTGAGGCACTTCAACTTTGATCCGCTCAGATCCTCTGGGGGAGGGTCTCACCAAGCAATGGCCAGGTGCCAGCCATACCCAGGAACATTCGTGGGACTGTGCTGCTGCCAATGTCCAGAGACTGTGCCTGGGTGCCAGCCTGCCCCAGGAAAAGTTCACATGATCGTGTAGCAGCAGTTTTTCAGGGATTATGGAAAATCACAATACACATCTGGCACCAGGCTTCACCAGTAACAACCTTGTTCTCTGGGGTCTGCTGGGACTGGGTGACTGCACAGCCGTTACCAAATGTTTTTCCAGCAGTGGAGCCACTTCTCCTATGTGGCCTGAGGACCTCCCAGACTCTACTCTGCTCCCGGGGATTCACCCTTCCCACCAGAGCACCATCAGGTATTGAGCTGCAGAGTCTCAGACTCTGTGCTCCCCCTGTTTACAGAGTCTTGATGAAATTTAAATCCTTTCCTTTCTCCTTTTTTAGTTCAGTCCCCATGGCTGTTTCCACTTTTCCACTTTCCCTCCAGCTGCTTTTTGGGGGGGCATGTTTTTCCCGTACTCTCCCCCCATCTCCATCCTGTCTCCACAAGCAAAAACAGCTCCCTGCCCTCTGTGGCTTCTCTCTCCCCCAGTTCACCTCTCTGCACCAAGTACCTGCTGAGCTCTGTGGTTCAGGTTGTGCATATTTTTGTGTTAATCCTCAAATCAGTTTTCTAGGTGTCAGGAAGGTTTAGTGTTGATCTGGCTCTATTTAATGGACATGAGACACACAAAAAAAACTTCCATGCTTTTCCACCATCTTGGCTCCTCCCCCTCTACTTAGAAATATTCTTAACCAAGTGTGTTTTCATGTGTACAGCTGCCCAATTTGTGAGCCCAGAGCCTGAACTGGCAAAAAAGTCATACTGGAGTAGAGAAGTTAGTCAGTGGTTATCAACCCTGGTGCACATCAGGATTGCTTGAAGCTTATGATTACTGCCAATGCCAAGGTCCCTGAGATTTGGATTTTACTGGTCCAGTGTGGATCTTGGGAACTTGTATTTTCACAAGCTACTCATGTGATTCTGATGTGCAGCATAGTTTAGAACATGGGTCTAGTATCTCCAAAAGACAGTTGAGTTAAAATTTCTCTTGAACATTTGCAGAGACAAGCAAGTGACTGTAAGAGGAATAAGAGCCTCTACTTTATTCCTTGTCCTCAAGGGTGGGGACATCTTTGTTACTCAGAAAAAGCATGTTGTTGGAATACTGATTTAAAATTTAGAACACATTTTCCCCATAGAAATGATGTACTACATACATGGTGATTAGATACCTTATGTACTAAAGTAGAATGGCTTGATTGTCTTACAAGTCTATATTTTAGATGTGGTGTGCTTTTTTTTTTTGAGAACTGTGTTATAAGTTCTAAACTAATTTAAAAATAAAGACAGAGATGCATAAGTGGTATTTAAGTTGACATAAGTTGGAAGTCCCCTGTACATACATACAGATCACTTAGTCTTCTATATTACTTCACTCATTGTGTATCATTATTATTGTTTTTGCTTGCCTCTGGTTGGTTAGCTTTTTAAAAATGTTTAATTCCAGTATAGTTAACATACAGTATTATATTAGTTTCAGGTGTAGAATATATTGATTAAACAATTCTATACATTATTCAGTGTTCATCATGAGAAGTATACTCTTAATCTCCATCACCTATTTCACCCATCTGCCCACCAGCCTCTCCTCTGGTGACCATCAGTTTATTCTCTATAGTTAAGAGTGCATTTCTTGTTTTTTCCTTTTTTTTATTTGTTTATTTTGTTTCTTAAATTCCACATATGAGTGAAATCATATTGTATTTGTCTTTCTCTGACCAATTTATTTCACTTAGCATTATACCCTCTAGCTCCATCCATGTTGTTGCAAATGGCAAAATTTCATTCCTTTTTATGGTTGACTAATATCCCATTGTGTATATATAGCATAACTTCTTTATCCATTCAGTGGACACATGGGCTGCTTCCATAATCTGGCTACTATAAATAATGCTGCAGTAAACATAGGGGTGCATACATCTCTGTGAATTAGTGTTTTCATATTCTTTGGGTAATACCCAGTAGTGGGATTACTGGATCATATGGCAATTCTATTTTTAATTTTGTGAAGAAGCTCCATACTTAAACAGTTATTATTATGTCGAATCATACTAATGTACTTTCACTTACCTGTCAAACTTTTGATGTAAAGCCAAAGCCATTCCTCTAATTGGAGATCCACATATTTCTCTTGCACAAACTATATCCAAAATGCTATCTGCTAATTCTGATTTTTCTTTCTTTCTTTCTTTTTTTTTTTTTTTAATTTTTTTTCCCCAACGTTTATTTATTTTTTTGGGACAGAGAGAGACAGAGCATGAACGGGGGAGGGGCAGAGAGAGAGGGAGACACAGAATCGGAAACAGGCTCCAGGCTCTGAGCCATCAGCCCAGAGCCTGACGCGGGGCTCGAACTCACAGACCGCAAGATCGTGACCTGGCTGAAGTCGGACGCTTAACCGACTGCGCCACCCAGGCGCCCCCCTTTCTTTCTTTTTTTAAAGTTTAATTTACTTATTTTGAGAGAGAGAGAAGCGAGCAGGAGAGGGGCGGG
This sequence comes from Puma concolor, assembly GCF_028749965.1. NCBI lineage: Eukaryota > Metazoa > Chordata > Mammalia > Carnivora > Felidae > Puma > Puma concolor. Next base: position 44,439,144 of record NC_141683.1, read on the forward strand.
GAGAGGGGAAGAGAGAAAGAATCCCAAGCAGGCTCTGCACTGAGGGCACAGAGCCCAACGTGGGGCTTGAACCAATGAACCATGAGATCATAACCTGAGCTGAAATCAAGAGTCAGTCACTTAATAGACTGAGCCACCCAGGCAGCCCAAATTTTTCTCTCCTTAAAGTGGAGTGAGAATTTAAAGGTTACTGCAAGGCAATTAATCATTCTGGATTTTTATACTTGTTTTTTCAATGTTTTAAATTGCTTTGTCACACCCAGCTCAATAGCAACTTTTTGAAAAGCAGCTTGTCTTTACTGGAATGTTACAAGGCATTGAAATTTGTTTTCACAGAAACAGCAAACACCTTTTCTTTTTATGTTCATATTTTATCAATTTTTATAAATTACAAATTATAGTAACAAATACAATAGGCAAAAATATTTGAGAAGAAACATGGATAATTCTCAGTATATACCTGCCTCAACTCAATGGAAAAATGTGAGAGTGTATTGCAAAATGTACAACCAGTGTATACAGTGAGCACGTTACAGGTATCAGTGTGTTTTCAGAATTTCAGAGCACCTGGTAACTTAGCACATTAGTTAGAGGAATTGGGTTAAGAGATCTTCCACTGCACCCCAGTGAGGCATTTGGCTCAGTTCCATGAGTGCTTACTGATTGCTTACTCATTCTTGTGCACGGGATTTGACATAGGAGATACAAAAGACAACTAAGACATGCTCTCTATTCTCTAAGATCCCACAAGCTGATCTGGATGGCAGACAAAACACAAATAAGAGTTAAGAAGTAGGATGATAGGTGCAGGAAGTGCATTTGGACAACTAAAAAGAAAAGCAGAACTTTGTTTTCCATGTTTACTGCTGAATCCCTGCTCTTGGAACTGCACCTGGCAAAGAGTAAACCCTTAATAAATGTCTGCTGATTGGATAAATAAACGGATTTGCAAAGTAAGCTTATAAAGGGAAAACATTGGTAGTCTACTCTTAGGAAAATTTTAAATGGTTAAGATTTAAAGTGGCCTGAGAGAGGGGCACCTGTGTGGATTAGTCAGTTAAATGTCCAACTCTTGTTGATTTCAGCTCAGGTCATGATCTCACAGTTTGTGAGTTCGAGACCCACATGGGGTTCTGCACAGATACTGCAGAGCTTACTTGGATTCTCTCTCTCCCTCTCTCTCTGCCCCTCCCCTGCTTTCACTGTCTACCAAAATAAATAAACATTATATATATATTTAAAATATAAAATATAAAGTTGCCTGAGGCCTGAGAGAAATAAACTGTGTACTTAAATCAAGACAAAGTATAACTGACAGATATTTGATGGTTAGTAAAAGAATATGTCACTAGGAGACAGTAGAAAGTAGTTGCCAGGGGTTATGGGAAGGGAGGAATGGATAGTTTTTATTTAATGGGCATAGAGTTTCAGTTGGGGAAGATGAAAAAAGTTCTGGAGATGGTGTTGATGGTTGAACAAGGTAAATGTATTTAATGCCACTGAACTGTACATTTAAAAACGGTTAAACTGGTAAATTTTATGTTAGGTATATTTTACTATAATTTAGAAAAATAAGAAAATTTTTTAAAAAAGCAAGAGAAAAGCACTATCTTGCCTCGGAGAGTGGTGGTAATTGTGAAAGTGTCAGCAGAGAAGGGAAAACAAAGAAAAAGATAGCCCTTAGTTCCTGAAGTTGTCAGAGGCAAAACTTGTACAGAGACAAGGGTGGAGGGAGGATGGGATAAAGGGCGTTTGCAGTAAAGAAATACACTTGAAGAAGCACTTAGCACATTACCTGACCTGTGGTAGGTGCTCAATATCTGCCAATGGATGCATTATGATTAAATGAATAAAGTTTCAACCTGGCCAAGGATTGGCCCTGTCTTTCTTAGGTCAGAAATGGGTCTGGGCTGGCTGCCCTATTTAGTTGCTGCTTTGATCTTCTCCTAGCTGATTTCCTGCTTACTGCTTCTTTTTAGATTTAATAATTTGGTGAGTTCAGCTCACATGCTGCAAGTCAACCAGGCATACAACGAGAATGACGTGATGCTAATGAGGTCCAAACTTAATATCATCCTAAAGCTCTACCTGAATTCTGAAATTCCTCCAAGGCTGAGGGTAAAGGGAACTCTCACTTCTTTCTGGGCTTTTGCCAAGAAGCATTTCTTCCACAAGAAATGATAGCTAATAGGCACTTCCTAAGTCCTGTGTCAACCAGATGTCCTTTACTAGAAGTTGCATGACAACATGCCGCTTTCTGGGGAGAGGATGGTCTTATAGGTACTGAGGGTACCTATAGGTACTAGGGGTCACAAGAGGTTTTCTGCCTTCCCTGGAATTATGTCAGTGACAGGCTCCCATTCTATGGGTAGGTGAACATCTCTGAATCCCAGAAGGATGCTATCCTTGCTTCCATTGCAGAGGGCCACCTAGATCGGAGCATCTTCCATGGGACTATCATGTCTCTCTTCCCCATCATTATGTACTTCTGGAAAAGGTAAGTATTTCCCCTTGCCCAAAGATTATAAGGGCAGGAAAACACATTTGACTTCCTAAAGAGTTTTCTGTCTTCCTCTAACTCTCTACTTCATGGTTTCCATTTTCATGGGAACTACAATGGTGTATCCTTATCCTACTTGCTACACTTGGCCTCTCATACTCCCACACTGAAACTAAATCAGAAGATGGAAGGTCAAGTAAGACTGGGGATCAGAGTGCCTGGGTCCCACATCCCCTGGCTCCCACATGCTTGGGAAAGGATGTTAATTTTATTAGGCATAGGTTCCTCACCTAAGCATGAGTATGGAACATGGCTATCTGGGGAGAAATTCTGTCAAGACTCACACAACTGCACTTGTGCTTAAGGAGCCCCATTGAGGCAGTAAGACAGCAGAGTTTTACTCTGTTAGGTCCAAATACCATAATATTTCAATTTTCAAGAGGAGCTTAGACATTTAGACTTTTATCTCTGGAAGTTAAAGTGGCAAATGTGGCAACTAACTCAAAACTAAACCATGGTAAGGAAACTCTGAAGGCCAAAAAACAAAAATGAAACAAACAAAATATTTGCAGGACATATGCAACCTGTGGCCCACTGGTTTCTAACCTATCCTGTCAAGGTTTGGACTGAGACACTGGCTCAGGTTCTCCCAGGTGGTTATTTACTCTTGTGGTACACTGTGGCTCCAGCCTGTATCTTCCACATAATGAATGGCAGTGCCCTGGGTGACAGTGACCAGAGGACAACTGGCTGAAATGTTCCAAGACAAGGCTAATTGAGATGTTTATATTATTATGTCATTCCAAGTCTTAAGAGTTCCCCCCCTCCTCTCTCTCTCTCTCTCTCTCTCTCTCTCTCTCTCACACACACACACACACACACACACACACACACACACATTACCTTATTATAAAATAAGTGTAAAGTTTGCATACTAATCTCTAACCTTTATTTTAAAATCCCTATGATAATAAATTATTTAATACAGGATTGAAAGAAATTAAAAAGCAAAGTTCAACAAGGTTAGCCTTTTGAACACCAATTGTTACCTAGCACTAAGACTAGATTTGACTTAGTTCTGCTGAGCAGGATTAAATAGAAATTTTTCCTGATTCTGGAGAATGAGAAACCCCTGGGAAATGCATGCTGCTCCTGGCTTGAGTCAGTGCTCTGCAGTCTCTTATACTTATTTAGGAAATATAGGGGTGCTTTAGGGAGGCTTTGAATCCCTAATCCTTATGTAGTTGATTCTTTCCTTGCTTTACTGTATACTCCTATATAAAGAGTTTTATATTGCATAAACTGTATTCACATATCTTATCCCAGATGAACCTCTTAATAACCCTATGAGGTGGGTGGAACAAAGTGTTGTTATCCCCATTTTATAGATGAGTAAACCAAGGCTCAAAGGAATTAAGAGACACATAGGATCACTTGGAATTAGGTAAACCAGGATTAGAAACCAGGTCTCTCTGTCTCTTAAGTACCACAAAGAATGCATCATGTCACACTGGGAGCTGCATAATGGGAGGGAGACCCATTTCAGCAAATGGAATGGCAGAAACCAACTGTGATCAAATAGAGTGTCCTTTAAGGAAAGGAAGGAGGGCAGCAGTCAAGACCATCAGAGCCAAGTCAGGATAGAAAATAAATCCAGTCTTAGCCGAGACTGGACCTTAAGGGGGCCAATGCAAGGGTAGGCTGAAGGACAGCAAGGGGTTCGGGGCCAGGGAGAAAGAGATGAAGAATATTGTGAGGGATTCCAGGGAGCAGTAGTTCTCAGGTTCCAGTGAGTATATGAGTCCAACTTCATGTGAAGAGCAGAGGTCTGTCTACTCCGGGGAAAGGGCTGCTGGGAATACGATGACAGGGTCATGACCTTCAGCAAGGGACAGGATGAAACCAGGGATTGGGACCTGAGAGGAAGTCAGTCAGACACTCTGGCTGTACCAGGTGGGGTTAAGTAGGGAGTTCATACTCTGATGCTCAAGCAAGCATCCCAGGGATTGACCCCCACCTCAGACCTATGTACAGTAGGTTCTTTAAAGACTCCATTCACTGGTTCCAGAAGGGAATTCCAACATACTATGCATGGCAGGTCCTCACTGGAGCCAGGCCTGGACACAGAGGAGGCCGCAGAAGAAGGGCCTCTGACAGGCAGCACTCCAAGGCCAAGTCTTTTCTCTTCTCTATTACACACTCCATTCTCTGTAAGGACTGTCCCTGTTCTGGTTCCCTTGTGCTCCATGCTCCAGCCTCCTTAGCTGATAGCTTTCTCCCTGTGACCAGAAGCCATTCTTTTCACAGGTTTTCTTCCTGGAAGGCAGCCCACTCTTACTTCCAGTACAGGGGGAAGATATTTAAGGATAAAAAAACTTCTCAAAAGCCCGTGCACAAGTATCCTCCTTTGAGTGGAGGTAAGTTCTATACCTATGTTCATGACCTACAGCCCCATTCTCCAGCAAATCAGACTCATGAAGGGAAAGCAAGGGTCCAAAAGACCAACTTCAGACTTCACAGAGGATATTGTCTTCTGGAGGGGTGGGCATCTCATTAACTGTACTCTTAGAGAAGCATTAAAGTGTATTTTATCTGTGGCTATTAGTGCCAGATAAAGGGAACCCATGCACCAATCGCTGGCAGTACCTCCCAATAGCTTTGGGATGTGGGTCATTGTCATTGTCTATGTGGTGGGTAAATGGAGGAGGGGACCTGCTTTACTGATATTTAAGAAGCCTCCTGCTCCAACTATCTCCAGAAACCCTACCATCTGAAAATTATGTATTTTATAGTGTTAAGTGACAACCACTTAAGTGGTAAATATATATATATATATATCTTTACGCATATATATATAATTTTATGAGAGCATGAAAAAAATTCAGAAATAAAATGTTAATAGGACTATCTCTGCTCACTGTGATTATGAGAGATTTACATATTGATTATTAATATATTATAATTAGACATTATTAATATATATTATTCATATGTTTTATATTAATCTATTTACAAATAAATAGATGTGTTTGAAAACACATACACACATGTTTTCTTAGCACAGAGTAGCTAAACTCAGTCCCTTTCTTAATATCTGCACTGAGATCAGTGCTTAAGCAAAAGGGAGTTTTAAAAAGAGGGAGGAGGGTGCACAGAGCAATGCCTAGAGAGGACGAGACTGAATGTTTTTGCTTTGAAACATTCTGGGAACCAAAGAGAACAGGTTGGTGAGTCTGGGTCTAGTACCAGCATCAAAACAAAATATGGAGGTAAGATAGGAGTCTTAGAGACAGCAGCAAACTATCCTGTGAAAGAGCTGACCATTCCATGGTTTCAGCTTAAATTCTGCCCAGTTCTCATGTCCATTTTACCTGACACTTAACACTGTCCCTCCTCCAGCCCCCTCACAAACAAGTATCCTGCCCCCTTTCAGGAGTACAAACGAGGCTCTTGAGACTTAACCCATCCCTAGCTTGCCTGAATGGTAGGGGAAACAACTCTGGACCAGTTTCTGCCCCTCTGAGAGGGTCCTCACCTGAGTAGGAAATAAAACACCTACCTCCCTAGCTGGGGCTGCCCTCATAGCCAATTAATATTGCTCATTATCCTTTTCTCTGCCTTGTAAAGTGTCACATCAGTAGACAGAAATTAACAATCTTTTCAGTATGTGGAGCCAAGTGTCCCTGTGGGAATAAAGGCTCATTTAAGTGAGGGTGGAGGGATGGGTTGGAGGATACTAACAGGGAAAGGAGAGGGAGGTGAGCAGGCAGGGTGGGCAAATGATACTCAGAGGAGCAAGAACATGCCCCTTAGTGGTAACCAAACAGCTTCCAATATTTGGCTCATTTCCTATTGCTGAGCTCTAAGGAAGTAAATCCCCAAATCTTTTCTGGTGTCTGAAGTTGGAAGAGGGCAACAGGATGCCTAAATTAAGGGGCAGGACACTTGGGTTCCTGTCCTGAAGAGTCATCGTTTATGTGTTGGAGGACATTGAGCATTTTGCTTCTCCTCTCTCCACCTCAGATCCCTGATCTCAAATTTAGAGGTTTGGATTTAGATAATGTCTATCATTAACATACTGTACTCAGAGGAATGTCATTAAGAGTTTCCTTGCTTACACAGATTTATTTTGTCAGATGTTATAAGGGATTTTAATACACCCCCCTCCTTCTTCCCTAGGAGATCACGCCATTTTAAGATTCACCTTGCTCAGAGGTATTGAGTGGTTTTGGCCTCAACAGCAGGAAATAGTAACAAGTTCAGTCCAAAATTGTGAGTTGGGATTGGAATCCCACTGATGTCAAAAGCCTACTCCACAGTTAGAGGATGGCTAATGCCAGTTTGGCCAATCTCCTTAGTAACCACAAGGAGACTGAGGTACCCAAAATGTGAAGCAACTTTTTCCAAACCACACAGCTTGTGAGTGGCAGAGGTGGGATGAGAAATGGATCTCTTGGCTGTCCTTCTGGGCCTCCATGCATAGCTCTCATTTGAATAACTGTACTTTCTTGATTCTTTTATAGCCCCTTGAAGGCAGGTTCCTTAACCTTGTCTGTATCTCTGCTGGCTCCTCTGCCATTTCTGGGTGTGATGTGTGACCTTTATTAAGAGATGATTGTAACATCCCAATTGTTATTTTCCCTTCCCACTGAGAACACCTGTGGGCTTGAATAGGACCTCCAATCTATACATCCTGGTTCCTGGAAGTGCCTGCTGCTGATCTTCTTATTCCTGTAATAAACACTCTGGTCCTAGCATCCCATATTTGAGCCGTGTTATTTCTTTTTTTCCCCCCATCTTCAGCCTCAAGGAGTTAATCCCACTCCCAAGTACTAAAGTTGCCTTGGGTTCCACATGGATTTCAGGTTGGGGATACTCTTTTCTGTTGCTTATGGGCATAAAATGCCAACTTTCCTGTTCTACTCATTTGCATATGTCCTCTCATTGCTTAATGGTAGAGGCCTCTATGGAATATTGCCCATGATCCATAGAGTCCAAACAGCCCTAAAGTCTTGTGGTTCTAGTGTTCATCTGGCCCAGTCTCCTTATTTTACTTCCCTGGGTCTGTGGGGTTGGCATCATGACCTTTGCATCCAGATGAAATGTCTACTAAGACAAAAGGTATTACAGCATCCAAACCAGGTCTCCTTAAAGTCCCTGGAGAATCACTGCTTCAACTTCACTTTCCCAACTCCTTCGTTGGAGGTATTTACCTGGAAGCTGTTCTGGGATGGCCCTCCTGGGCTGGAGGTCCTCCAGTGAGTGCTTGTGTCCTGAGTTCTGATGAAGTTTTTCTCTGTATTTGTCTTTAGCTTCATCTAGCAACCTTACCCCATCAAGACATGTGCTCTCCACTGTGCAGCTGTGTCCTGTCACAGGGTAGGCATGAATCAGAAGTCCTCTTCTTCAGTTCAGAGCTGCTTTGTCCAAGTGTACAATGGGAGACAGGGGAGAAACTTTTTGGAAACCCAGCTCCACATCCTGATATTCCTCAGCATGTAGAGCCAAGGTGTTGAGCTTAGTGCTTCCAGAGAGGCCTGTAGTCAAGATAGTTAGGGAAGGGTTTCTCTGTGGCTGTCTTTGCTCACCTCTAACTAATACAGGCACTTTTAGGAAGTTGGAGTCCCTGACCCATCCTCCAGGAGAGCACTATTGCTGGGGGAAGAGTGTCCCAGATGATCTTTTATTGCCAGCCTCCCTAATACTCCAGCCTTTCAAAGTAAGGTACATAAAATGGAAAGCAGAGTTGTTCTACTTGGCAGGATATTAGCAATAAAAGCTATGAAGGACTCGAGCCTGTCAAAATCGGATTCAGCCTAACTCACTTCTATACAAGCACCAAAGTGGAATTAATGCTAAGTTAAGGTTCTGAGAGAATCCCCAGAGAGTCATGGAAGCCACAACTGAGCCCAAGAGCTGCTTAAAAGTCAAGGTTATAGATAGCAGCCTCTGTGAATGGAAGGTCTGGTTTCCTCACCAGCCATCCCACCTTCTCAGACCTTCTACAAGTCTGACAGGGACTTGGAGCTGCCCCAGCATCACTTGCCAGTGCTGGTGCCTGGAAGGCAAGCCAGGTAATTTGGAGTTCTTTGTACAGAAAGACAATGCATAGCTTCACGGGTTGCATGTTTTTGTGGAGGAAGGTGAGAATGAGAATGCAAGGGGCCATATCCTGAAGGCAAAGGGTTTTGGTTTTGGCCATTGCCATTCCTAAAGAGAATGATGGCAACAGACCAGCAGAGATTACACTAGTGATCTCATTGCCATTCTAATAACTGGCCACTCTTCTTCTTCCTTCAGACAAAATTTACCCAGCAACAAAAGGGAGAAAAAGTAGTCAAGTCAGGCTCCCAAAAGAGGCACATCATCTCTCAGAAGCCTCCTAACACTGACAGAAATGAAGTGCCCTGTGTCATCTTCCCTAGAAAGATAAATGGAGTGACAGCCCAAACATGGCAAGACCAGACTGCAGTGGGTAAGATGGGGCGCAGAGCATGACCAGAAGCACCTCTGCCCTCCTTGAATGGAAGGTCCTGTCAGAGATGGTCTTTCCATAGTGGGAATGTAACAGATCACCCAACTCATAGGGTCAGGAGACCTGGGCACTTAATTCACTCTAGAGCTGCATGGGCTTGAGCAAATCTCTGACTCATGGTTGTCAAAGAATCCCATGACAAATGTATGAAGGTGTCATTAAACACTCTTATAAACAAGGTATTCTTTTTATCAACAGTGACAGGTGGGATCTTTTAATGCTAGTATCTCCCATTTGGACAATGATTCACATCCATTGTATTAGGAAATCCTCACAACCCTGTGAGTAACCTTGTTAAAAACTACTTATTTTTATTATTTTTTTTTTAAATTTTTTTTTTCAACGTTTATTTATTTTTGGGACAGAGAGAGACAGAGCATGAACGGGGGAGGGGCAGAGAGAGAGGGAGACACAGAATTGGAAACAGGCTCCAGGCTCTGAGCCATCAGCCCAGAGCCCGACGCGGGGCTCGAACTCACAGACCGTGAGATCATGACCTGGCTGAAGTCGGACGCTTAACCGACTGCGCCACCCAGGCGCCCCAAAAACTACTTATTTTTAAACAGATGAAGAAACTCACACACACAGAAGGTAAGTGACTCTCCACAGATCAGGTAGTAAGTGTAGACCAGGTAGTAAGTGGCAGAGTCTGGACTAGAACGCACCACTTGTGAGCCTTTGGATAGATCTCATTCCATGGTCACCCTCTATACAACTTTTCATGCCCAAAAGGAATAGTTCTTCACTGGAGTTCTGTTTATTTGCCAATTAATATGTAAAGAGACTCTGGGAAATTTTGACCTAGTTATAGAGTCACTAAGCTCATTTTTTGTCCTTTGAAGAAAATCAGGAGTAAAATGACCAAATGTCCTAAATGAGCCCCCCACTTGAGATAATCAAGGAAAGATGGGCTCAACTCTGTGGGTTGTAGAACAAGGAAAGTAGAAGGCTTATTAGAGAAGCCTCTCCGATTTCCAGCCAGTTTCCTGCTATGCTGATGCCCTTTATTTCCTAGACTTTCCTCAAAGATGAAAAATGTTGTGATGTTAGGACAGGGCTGACAAACACATGGAAATGTGAGATCATCTGGATGGGACTTTGATTGCAGTAGCCCAGGAAGACTGTAAGTAGATGTGCCTAGAAAAGGTCTGAATGCAGATGAGGTGTGGAGAGCCTCAGGCCACTGGGAGAGGGTCCAGTGAGGCAAGCATTTAGCCTAAGAAAATCCCAGAAGAAGGAAGTGAAAATTTCTTCCCCTAAAGGTGCTAGGGCTCCAAAATAGAACCTGAGTTAACAGACAGAGCAGAGTGCATGAAACAGAATCCCAGCTTTTAAAAATCCGGCAAGAAACTAAGGCAAGATGCCAGGAAAAGAATGGAGAAGAGCCCTATTATTGAAATAGAAGTAGCAGGAATGGCCTTGGTCAAAGGGGAACAAGACCTTGTACATGGAATCAAAGAGGATTTTAGGCCAACAACAAAGTGATTGGTGAGGATCTGGTAAAATATTGATTCAGCGTCATGTGCCTAAATACCCTCACATTGTACTAAGCTGGACCTACTGATTGGTAGTAGGTGAGACCCACTGAAGGAAAAGAGAGATCACTCAAAGAACTCATTTGAAACTGTGATCTTTGCCCATTTCATAATTCTCTCCCTGTGTATGCTCATCCATGGGTATATTTTGTGCAGATATGCAAGTACACATAAACATGTTATTCAAAAAACTTCACAATAATTGATAGAACCACCCTGAATATAAAAAGTATTTCTCCTCATTTATTGAGGCTTGCTGATTGCCTCCTTTGATTTCTTATTCTCTCACTTCAGATCTAGCATGTTCTAGCCTCAGATTTAAGCTAGTATCACAAGAGCAATCACCTAGCACGCAAGCAAGTAATATAAATGGGCAAGCAACCCGTGAGACATAATAGGGAATGGTAGAAACTGATGAGCTGGTGAATACATCTCAAAGGAGACAGTAATAGCTCTAGCCAGCCAACTCAATGTGGTCAGAACTTCCTAACTTAGGACAGAGAGAGAGAGAGAGAGAGAGAGAGAGAGAGAGAGAAAGGAAGGAAGGAAGGAAGGAAGGAAGGAAGGAAGGAAGGAGAAAGAAAGAAAGAAAGAAAGAAAGAAAGAAAGAAAGAAAGAAAGAAAGAAAGAAAGAAATGCGGGAGAGAGGAAAAGAGAAAAAGAATAATAAATTAAAATTTTTTGGAATACTATGCAAGTCAAACAAAACTGGGCTTGTGATCTTTGCTTTCCACTTTTTCTTTCCCCTTGTAATTATATTGAGGCCCTGAGTCTATCTTAGAAAATATTAGAAGGGAGAAAGAGAATTCCAAACAATAGATCCATGGGAGTCACTGGCATCAAAGGTAAGGGCCAGGAAAGAAGGGCCAGGGAAGGAAGCTAGCCTACTTTAGTCCCTGTATTAGTGTTCTATTGCTAACACAACAAATTACCAGACATTTAGTGGCATAAAACAACACAAAATTACTGTCTTATGGTGCTGAGGTCAGAAGTCTGACCCAGAACTCATCGGGCTAATGTCAGGTATGCAGAACTTCATTCCTTTCTGGAGGCTCTAGAGGTGCATCTGTTCCCTTGCTCATTCGGGTTATTGGCACAATTCAGTCTCTGCAGTTGTAGCCCTGAGGTTTTGTTTCCTTGCTGGCTGTCAGCCTTTGCCTGACTGAAAAACCCTCAACCCTTTAATGGCATATTATATAAGACCATTGACAATTTGATCCCAATTTAGATTTCCAGATTCGTGTCTTGCCTCTCTTCCTCATACTTCCCATTCCCCAGCAAGGAGGTTGTATAAAACACCCTTCCTTTTCCCCTCCACTGGGTGGTAAGAGACATCACAACAGTGACACCTCCTGATTGTCTCCTGTCTCTTCCCACCATTTCCTGTCTGTTTTTGCAACATTTTTCCCTCTCTTTGTAGATACTTGTTTATATATATCCCTCACCTACTAGACTATAAACTTTTGTAGAGTAGAGACCATGTCCTATTTTTCTTTATGCCTCCAATTCCTAGCACAGTGACATAAAGATAATAGTTGCCCCAGAAATACATGTCAAATGCATGAGTGAATGCCAGGTTTATGAATGTAGTAGAAAAAATAGGATGTGCAGTTTATGCCTGCCCTAGCCTTACAGTTAACTATACTGACTTCACAGTGAGAGTAGACCATGATGTTTACCATAAAAAATCAAATCAGTAATTAAATATAATTGTGACTATCACAATAAAGAAGAAATATCAAATTTTCCTCATGAAACTTTTTTATGTTCCAATAACTCTTGATGTTTTAAGAACTCTCTTTTAGGAAGCTCATAAATCCCATTCAGACTAAACACTGACAGAAAGAAGCAGGGGAAAACAGCAAGAGAGGCAGAGAGATCCTCCTTCTACCTTCAGGAGCCTTCCAGTTATGTGTGCCAGGAAGTGACATATATCTTCCCTCTTTTTACAGAAGTATGAAAAGATATCTGTCCTTCATTTTGAGTGTCTCCAATTGATCCAAGTGTTTCTGCAGAGGAGGGGGGGAAGCTTGTGTGCAGCACCTCAGGATGCCAGGCCACACCTCTATACCTCAACCAGGGCTGCAGATCATTAGCCAGGATAAAGGGTGTCCATATTCACAATTGGTGGGCCTCCCATACTATTCTTAAAGAAAAGGGCACAGGGAAACAATATGTTGCTCCCTAGAGGCTCTTAAGGTCATTTTCAATTCAAGAAGTTAATGGAAATACTACTTATTTTTCTGGATTAAGACCATGGACCACCCAGTCTCATCCAGAAGCTCTGACACATGGGTGCTCCCCTGACCAAGAGTCCAGGCAAGGAGGCCCTGCTGCCTCATGAAAACTCATGTTTTTTCATGAGTCAGGCTTGTTTTAAATCCAATCTCTGCTCCTTAGTAACTTAGTGATCATCAGCAAATTGCTTAACCTTGCTGAGTCCCAACTGCTTTATGTGTAAAATGGAAATGTTTATGTCTACCTCCTAGGGTTGCTTGGAGACCAACCTGGGATAATATAGGCCACGTGTACTACATGGGGCCAGACACAGAGCTGGTGGTGAGGACATTAGTTGGTTCTTCTCTTTCTACCTTTTCCTGGAACATGAAGGAAATGGTTGACCAGGAGTGATATAGTTGAAGAGTTAAATTCAGAAAAAAATCTGAATGCTTTTCTTCCAACAAGATACATGGTTCATGAGCATTCAGTAGCCAGGACATCCACAAACCCATTAATTTCTTCTTGTTTTTTCAATGGTAGATAGAGGTTCAGTTTATCTGTATTTCAGCTAGCATTTTGATCAGTTTGAACAAAATTCTTATGGAGAAGTTGGAACAGTGTGGTCTGGATGATGGTATGGTTTGGTGTATTAAGTTATTAAATGAATTTACTTAAACTTGAAAAAAGGCTTATAAAGAAAACCCATTGATTTCTTTTTTTTTAATTTTTTTTTTCAACGTTTATTTATTTTTGGGACAGAGAGAGACAGAGCATGAACGGGCGAGGGGCAGAGAGAGAGGGAGACACAGAATCAGAAACAGGCTCCAGGCTCTGAGCCATCAGCCCAGAGCCTGACGCGGGGCTCGAACTCACGGACCGCGAGATCGTGACCTGGCTGAAGTCGGACGCTTAACCGACTGCGCCACCCAGGCGCCCCTAAAACCCATTGATTTCTAATGTATAACTTCTACATAGTCATTTGGAGGATTTCTACATGTTATATGCATCTACTGTAAGTAGGAGATAAAGAGATTTCCTCCTCAGCCCCTAACATAAATTTTGAAATACAGTAAAACTTTGGATTGCTAGTAACTTGTTCTGAGAGTGTTCCACAAGACAAGCAAACATTTCTAATAAATTTTAACTTGATAAATGAGTGATGCCTTGCAATATGAGTAGTATGTGACATCGAACATCACATGATCACAACTGAGCCAAAGGTTCTTCTCTCTCTCTCTCTCTCTCTCTCCCTCTCTCTCTCTCTCTCTCTTCTCTCCCTCCTTCCCTCCCTCCCTCTGCGGGACTGTGGGTGATTGCTTCTCATGCTCAGAAGCTCGGTTTCAGGCCATGGTGTTTGGCAGAAATCAATGATTTTTCAGAATATTGGAAGGTGCCCACAACTGACACTAATGTATTTTTTGTCACCTGAAAGCACCTGTGGACAGTCCTTTGCTTTTCCATACATGAGTAAGCTTAGGAATGCTTTGCTTCTTTCTAGGCAGACTGCCTGCCAATATAGACCCTTTCCTCCTGCTGCCTTATTGCCAGTTACATTAAATACAGTATATGACAAGAATTTATTAATACTGTACTATAGTCAATATCCATACAAGCATATAGAATGTCCCCCATGCAGAAAAAGGTTGAGAAGAAAGGCGATAAGAAGATTACAGTGGAAGAAGGAAATCATCGAGAAGTATAAACAAGGTATACAAGTGGCTGAAATTGCAAGATTTTATAAGAAGTCTACATCTGCATCTTGTCTGCAGAGGAGGAGAAAAAGGCAGAGGAATCACTCACTTGAAATGAGATTAGGGCGATGTGTAAAATGTGGGAAACAGTGCAAAATTTTGTAGAAAACACCACCTGAATAAGGCTGTAGCAGTGCGAGCGATAAATCTGTTTAACGACAATGCAATGTCACATTTCTGTGAAATCTTCAAAAGGAGTCAAAAGCAAGTGTTATTGGATAGGTTCCTTGTTAAATTTATACAAAAAGAAAGAGATTCCATTGAGCCAGTAGATAGCACTACCATTAGTGATAGTGAAAGATGTCCTACGCAATAACCCTCCTCTCTCTTGTCTCCCTCACATCAGCCATGAAGGTTTTCAAAGATAAGTGCAAGTTATTTTATTTTTATTTTTCTTTATACTTTGTATTTTCTCTATTATTTTTTATTATATTACAGTATTGTAATCATTTTTATATGAATATTTTTGGGTCGTGGAATGAATCATCAGAGTTTCTGTTATTTCTTATGGAGAAGTTCACTTTGATATACAAGTGCTTTGGATTACATGCATGATTCCAGAACAAATTATGCTTGCAAACCAAGTTTTTACTGTATTTAAGACCCTTTACTGAGCACTTACTATGTATCAACTTGGACAGGAATCAAAAGACTTATAGGTGAGCTAATGGAGGTCTATAGAGAAGTCTCCTTTTGCCTCTTGCTTGCATGGTTACTTAGAAGTCAGATA
Organism: Puma concolor; assembly: GCF_028749965.1. NCBI lineage: Eukaryota > Metazoa > Chordata > Mammalia > Carnivora > Felidae > Puma > Puma concolor. The sequence goes on from NC_141683.1 coordinate 44,454,415, forward strand.
TAACTCTTATCTTTGCTCCTCTTATAGGTAAAGTGTTTTATTCCCCTGACTTCTTTGAAGAATTTTTTCTTTATTTTATATATTCTGTAGTTTGAATATAATGTGTAGTTTTTTGACAGTCACTTACTTGGTGTTCTTTAAACTTCCTGGATTGGTGGCTTGGTGTCTAGTATCAATTTTGGGAAATTCTTAATCATTATTGCTTCAAGTATTTATTTGGTTCCTTTCTTCTTTTTCTGGTTTTCCCATTACATGAATGTTACTCTTTTTCTAACTGTCCCACAGTTTTTGAATTTTCTCTTCCCTTTTTCCCAGTTTTTTTTTTTTTCTCTTTTTACCTTTCAGTTTTGGAGGTTTGTATTGATAGATCCTCAAGCTCAGATTTTTTTTCTCAGCCATGTCCATCAAAGGCATTCTTCATTTATGTTAGTCTTTTTTTTTTTTATCACTAGCATTTCTTTTTTATTTTTTCTTGGAATTTTCATCTCTCTGTTTACATTACCCATCGTTCTTGCATGTTGGCTACTTTTTCCATTAGATTCACTAGCATATTAAGCATAGTGGTTTTAAATTTATGGTCTGAAGATTCCTACATCCCTGCCATATCTAGGTCTGTTTCTGATACTTGCCCTTGTTTCTTGCCTTTAGTATGCCTGGTAACTTTTGGTTGAAAGCAAGAAATGTTCTTAGTAAAAGAAACTTAGGCCTTTTATAACATGGTGGCATGGTGTGAAAGAAGAGCATTCTACAGACACACCTTGTTTTATTGCACTTCGTTTTACTTCACTATGCAGACATTTCATTTTTTACAAACTGAGGTTAGTGGCAACCTTGTATTGAGAAAAACTATTGGCACAAATTTTCCAACAGCATTTGCTCATTTTGGAATTCCTGCAATTCTTTCAATATTTCAAACTCTTTCATCATTATATTTGTTATGGTGCTCTGTGATCAATAATTTTTTATATCATTATTTTAGTTGTTTGGGGTGCCACAAACTATACCCATATATGATGGCAAACTTAATAAGTATTATGTGTATTTTGACTGCTCTACTAACTGGCTGTTTCCCTGTCTCTCCCCATCTCCTTGGGCCTCCTGTTCCCTGGGACACAGCAATACTGAAATTAGGCCAATTAATAACCCTACCATGACTTCTAAGTGTTCAAGTGAGAGGAAGAGTCACATGTCTCTCACTGTAAATCAAAAGCTAGAAATGATTAAGCTTAGTGAGGAAGGCATGTCAAAAGTTGAGACAGGCTGAAAGCTAGGCCTCTTGTGGCAAAGAGTTAGCCAAGTTATGAATACAAGGGAAAAGTTCTTGAAGGAAATTAAAAGTTCTGTCCCAGTGAACACATGAATCATAAGAAAGCAAAGAGGCCTTATTGTTGATTTGGGGAAAGCTTCAGTGGTCTGGATAGAAGATCAAACCAGCCACAACATTCCTTTAAGCCAAAGCCTAATCCAGAGCAAAGCCCTAATTCTCTCCAATTTTATGAAGGCTAAGATAGGTGAGGGAGGTGCAGAAAAAAAGCTTGAATCTAGCAGAGATTAGTTCATGAGGTTTAAGGAAAAAGGTCATCTCTATAACATAAAAGTGCAAGATAAAGCAGCAAATGCTGATATAGAAGCTTCAGGAAGTTATCCAGAAAATGTAGCTGTGATAATCAATGAAGGCGGTTACATTAAACAACAGATTTTTATTATAGATAAAACAGCCTTATATTGAAAGATGCCATTTAGAACTTTCATTGCTAGAGAGAGTTAAAGCCTGACCTCAAAGCTTCAAAGTTCATTTGTTAGGGGATAATGTAGCTGGTGACTTTTAAGTTGAAGTCAATACTCATTTCCAGTCCAAAAATCCTATGGTCCTCAAGAATTATGCTAAGTCTACTCTACCTATGTTCCATTAATGGAACAACAAAGGCTGGATGATAGTACATCTTTTTTATAACATAGTTTATTTGAATATTTTAAACCCACTGAAACCTACTGACCAGAAAAAAAAAAAAGATTCCTTTCAAAAGACTACTGCTTATTGACAATACACTTGGTCACCCAAGAGTCCTGATGGAGATATACAATAACATTTAAGTTGTTTTCATTCCTGCTAACACAACATCCACTATGTAGCCCATAGATCAATGAGTAATTTTGACATTGAAGTCTTATTATTTAAGAAATACATTTCTTAAGGCTATAGCTTCCATAAACAGTGATTTATCTGATGGATATGGGCAAAATAAATTGAAAACTTCATGAAAGTGTTCAGAAATGAATGTTAAGAACATTTGTGATTCATGGAAAGAGGTCCAGATATCAACATGAACAGGAGCTTGGAAGAAGTTGATTGAAACTTTGAGGGGTTCAACACTTCAGTGGAGAAAATAACTATAGATGTGGTAGAAATAGCAAGAGATTGGAAGTGGAACCTAAAGATCAATCTCATGGTAAAACTTGAATAGATGAGAAGCTGCTTCTTATAGATGAGCAAACAAAGCAGTTTCCTGAGATGGAAATCTACTCCCAGTGAAGATGCTGTGAGGATTGTTGAAATGCCAACCAAGGATTTAGAACATGATGTAAATTTACTTGAAAATGCAATAGCAGGTTTTGAGAAGATCGACTCTAATTTTGAGAAAAGTTCTCTGTGGGTAAAATGCTATCAAACAGTATTGCATGCTACAAAGAAATTGTTGGTGAAAGAGTCAATGTGGCAAACTTCATTGTTGTCTTATTTTAAGAAATTGCCACAGCCACTCCAGTCTTCAGCAGCCACCACCCTGATCAGTGAGCAGCCATTAACACGGAGGCAAGACCCTCTACCAGCAAAAAGACTATGGCTCTCTGAAAGCTTTGGTGATGGTTAGCATTTTTAGCAATAATGTGTTTTTTTTTTTTAATTTTTTTTTTTCTTTCAACGTTTATTTATTTTTGGGACAGAGAGAGACAGAGCATGAACGGGGGAGGGGCAGAGAGAGAGGGAGACACAGAATCGGAAACAGGCTCCAGGCTCCGAGCCATCAGCCCAGAGCCTGACGCGGGGCTCGAACTCACGGACCGCGAGATCGTGACCTGGCTGAAGTCGGACGCTTAACCAACTGCGCCACCCAGGCGCCCCAGTAATGTGTTTTTTTAATTAAGGTTTGTACATTGTTTTTTTTTGACACACTGCCATTGCATACTTAATAGACTATAGTATAGTGCAAACATAAGTTTTGAAGGCACTGGGAACCTTAAAAATTCACTTGGCTCACTTTGATATTCACTTTATTGTGATGGTCCGGCATTGAATTGACAATATATCCAAGGTATGCCTGCATAGTCTTGTGATCAGATCCCAGACTTTTAGTGAGCTTGTGCCGCTGGGCTGTCAATTTTGCAAGTGCTTTTCAGTTTTTCCTTTTTTTTTTTAAATTACCTGTTTAGATGGTACAGGATGGAGGCTAGATTTGTGTATTTACCTTCTCCCACATGGAAGGCTAGAGTAGCTGGAGTTGGCTATTTTCCCTTCCCCTGAGTTGGTTAGACTCTGTTAAAACCCCAGTATGTTAGGTCTGATAAAATAGTTTCTCTTATGGGTATGGCTTTCTCAGAATGCTCTGGTGTGTTTCAAAATGGTTACTTTTGGGGTGCCTGGGTGGGTCAGTCAGTTGAGCATCCAATTCTTGATTTTGGCTCAGGTAATGATCCCAGGGTTATGGGACTGAGCCCCATGTCCACATTCACTCTCCCTCCACCCCTCTCCTCCACTTGTGTGCGCTTTCTCTCTCAAATTTAAAAAAAAAAAAAAGTTACTTTTTTGCCTCCCCCTGCTGGAAGCCCAAAGGGATTTTTCTGTGATCTCTACTGTGAGAACCTGGTAGGACTCCTGGAGATAAAATGTACAAAAGTGTGAGTCCTGCTCCATGATTGAGTCTTCCTGGGATTTTGTTTGTTTTATCTCTCAGACTTGTCCATACAGAACCTCCAGCAATTTGTCAGTTACAGCTGAAATTTTCTTCCCCCATTTCTGGTTCTCACTGAGGTGGGTTTCTGTTCTGGTAAGTTGAGATTCTCTGTATTCACCTGTCTCTCTAGTTTGAGGAGAAGCGGTTTGCCCTGTGATCTTATTTCTTTGATCTAAGAAGATGTTGATTTTTTTCAGTTTATTCAGTTTTTTATTCTATCTATTGGTAGAATGGAGTAATGACTTCTAAGCTCCTTACCTGCTGGATCAGAAACCTGAAGTCGAAGGAGATTTTTTTAAAAACTGAACCTGAGGGGCGCCTGGGTGGCGCAGTCGGTTGAGCATCCGACTTCAGCCAGGTCACGATCTCGCGGTCCGTGAGTTTGAGCCCCGCATCGGGCTCTGGGCTGATGGCTCAGAGCCTGGAGCCTGTTTCCGATTCTGTGTCTCCCTCTCTCTCTGCCCCTCCCCCGTTCATGCTCTGTCTCTCTCTGTCCCAAAAATAAATAAATGTTAAAAAAAAAAAAAAAAAAAAAAAAAAAAAAAAAAAAAAAAAACTGAACCTGAGGCACACAAAGGCTCTGACTTAATTGGTGTGGGATGGGGCCCAAGTGATTCTAATATACAGCCAGGTTGAAAACTACTTAGAGGTTCATATACACTTTCCTGCTGTAGAGAAGTAGGCAATGAGAATGAATACAGAGGGTTTTGTCCTATTGGTCATTCTAGTCAGGCTTCTCTATGCTAGATCCAGTTCCTTGGCTTTTATTAAAGGAAATAGCTACATGACATGTGTAGAATTTTACTTTTTTAAGCATATATTCACAGGGTTGTGCAGTCACCAATACAAACTAATTTTAGAACATGATCTGTAGTTCAACTTGGGAAGTATTTCCATCTTAATAGTAAGTCATCCAATCCATGAACATTAAGCATCTTTCTATTTAAACGAAAATGAACATTATAGGTATGTCTTGCTTTGTACAGCAGCTGAATTTGGTAATAGTTGAATAAAAATCCATCTTTATATCAATTATTTTCTTAATTAAGATTTTATTTTTAGGGCAGTTTTAAGTTCACAGAAAAATTGAGAGGAACGATTTCCCATATACCCCTACCCCACACACATACATAATTTCACTATTATCAATACCCACCCACCAGAGTGGGTACATTTGTTACAACTGATAAACCTACACTAACACATCATAATTACCCATATTCCACAGTTTACATTAGAGTTCAGTCTTGGTGTTGTACATTTAAAAAATTTGGGCAAATGTATAATGACATGCCATCATTATGGTATCATATAGAATATTCTCACTGCCCTAAAAAGCCTCCGTGCTCTGCCTATTGATCTCTTCTCCCCTGACAGCCCCTGGCAACCACTGATCTTTATACTTTCCATAGTTTCGCCTTTTCCAGAATGTCATATAGTTGAAATCATAGAGTATGTATCCTTTTTATATCAGCCTCTTTTACTTAGTAATATCCATTTAAGGGTCCTCCATGTCTTTTCATAGCACTAAGTAATAGTTAATTGTCTGGATGTCCCAGTTTATGTATCCATTCATCTGCTGTAGGACATCTTGGTTGTTTCCAAGTTTTGGTAATTATGAATAAAGCTGATATAAATATCCATGTGCAGGCTTTTGGGTAGTCATAAGTTTTCAGTTCCTTTGGGCAAATACAAAGCAGGATGACCCCTGGAACATATGGTAAGAATATGTTTAGTTTTATAAGAAACCGCCAAATTGTCATTCAAAATGGCTGTACCAGTTTGCATTCTGCATTCTCATAAGCAATAAATGAGAGTTCTTATTGCACCACATCCTCACCAGCATTTAATGTTGTCAGTGATCTAGATTTTGGTCATTCTAGTAGGTGTGTAGTAGTATATTGTTCTTGTTTTAATTTGTATGTACTGATGACATATAATATGGAACATCTATTCATATGCTTTTTTCCATCTGTACAGTTTCTTTGATGGGGTTGCCATGGAGGTTTTTGCCTATTTTTAATTGAATTATTTGTTTTCTTATTGTTGAACTAAGATTTCTTTGTATAATTTTAGACAACATCATTCATCGGATGTGTCTTTTCCAAGTATTTTTTCTTAGTCTGTGGTTTGTCTTCTCATTTTCATAACAGCATCTTTCCCAGAGCAGAAGAGCAGAAGTGTTCAATTTGGGTGAGGACGAGCTTATCAATTTTTCTTTCACAGTTTATGACTTTGGTGTTGTATCTAAAAAGTCATTGCCGGGGCGCCTGGGTGGCACAGTCGGTTAAGCGTCCGACTTCAGCCAGGTCACGATCTCGCAGTCCGTGAGTTCGAGCCCCGTGTCAGGCTCTGGGCTGATGGCTGAGAGCCTGGAGCCTGTTTCTGATTCTGTGTCTCCCTCTCTCTCTGCCCCTCCCCCGTTCATGCTCTGTCTCTCTCTGTCCCAAAAATAAATAAACGTTGAAAAAAAAAATTTAAAAAGTCATTGCTATACCCAAGGTCATCTAGGTTTTCCCCCTGTGTTATCTATCTTCTAGGAGTTTTATCATTTTAAACTTTAAATTTGGATCTGTAGTCTATTTTGAGTTAATTTTTGTGAAGGGTGTAAGGTCTATGCTTACATTCATTGTTTTGCATGTGGATTCTAGTTGTTCCAGCACCATTTGTTGAAAATGCTACCTTTGCTCTGTTGTATTTCCTTTGCTCCTCTTTCCTAATGGGAGTCTATTTCCAGTCTCTCTCTGTTCTGAAAATTAATCCATTTGTCTATTGACCTATTGATAAATTTGTCTGTTCTGCTGATCTACTTGTCTATTCTTTTGCCAATACCATATTGTCTTGATTAGTGTTGCTTTATTATAAGTCTTAAAGTCAGGTAGTGTCAGTCCTCTGACTTTCTTCTTCTCCTTAAATATTATATTGCCTATTCTGGGCCTTTTTCTCTCCATATAAACTTCAGGATAAGTTTGTTCATATACACAAAATAACTTGCTGGAATTTTTATTGAGTTTGCATTTAGCATATAGATCAAGTTGAGAATATTGACATCTTGATAATATTGAGTCTTCCTATTCATGAACATAGAATGTCTCTCCATTTACTTTCTTCTTTGATTTCATTCAACAGATTTTTGTGGTTTTCCTCATATAGATCTTGCACGTATTTTGTTAGATTTATATCTAAGAATTTCATTTGAAGGGTGCTAATGTAAACAGTATTGTGCTTTTAATTTCAAATTCCAGTTGTTTATTGATGGTATATAGGAAAATTAACCTTGCACCCTACAACTTTGTTGTAACAACTTATTAATTCCAGGAGATTTTTTGTTGATGTTTTTGGATTTTATACTTAGGTAATTATGTCATTTGCAAACAAAAACAGTTTTATTTCTTCCTTCCCAATACGTATACTTTTTATTTCCTGTTCTTTTATTGCATTAACTAGAACTTATAGTATGATGTTGAAGAGGACTGGTGAAGAAGGACATCCTTGTTTTGTTCCTAAGCCTAGTGAGAAACTTCAAGTTTCTCACTACTAAGTAGGATGTTAGCTGTAGCGTTTTTGTGGATATTCTTTATGAGGTTAAGAAAGTTCTCTATTCCTAGTTTACTGAGAATTTTTATCATGAATCTGATATGGTATGAATGGTATCAGACTTTGCAAATACTTTTTCTGTATCTGTTTTTTTCTACATGTTTTGCTACATGTTTATAATCATGTAGTTTTTTTTTTTTTCACGTAGCTAGTAATTCATCACATTAATTGATTTTTGAAAGTTAAACCAGCCTTGCATACCTGGGATAAATCCAACTTGGTTGTGGTATATAATACATTTTGTATATCATTGGATTAGATTTGCTGTTATTTTGTTGAGGATTTTGCATCCATGTTCATGAGAGATATTGGTTATGTGTTTGGCTTTTTTTTTTTTTTTCCTTATAATACCTTTGTCTGATTTTGGTATTAGGGTAATGCTGACTTCATAAAATAGGTTAGTATTTCCTGTGTTTCTATTCTCTGAAACAGACTGTAGAGAATTGGTATAATTTCTTTCTTAAATGTTTGGTAGAATTTACCGGTGGACACATCTGGACCTGGTGGTTTTTCTTTTAGTAGGTTACTAATTATTGATCCAATTTCTTTAGTAGATACAGGCCATTTACATTGTCTATTTCTTCTTGTGTGAGTATTGGCAAATTGTTTATTTCAAGGAATTGGTTCATTTCGACTAGGTTATCAAATTTGTGGCACAGAGTTGTTCATAGTATTCTTTTATTATCCTTTTAATGTTCATGGGATCTTAGTGATGTCCTCTATTTCATTTACAATATTAGTAATTTGTATCCTCTCTGTTTTTCTTAGTAGCCTGGCTAGAAGTTTATTGATATTGTCGATCTTTTCAAAGAACCAGCTTTTGATTTTATTGATTTTCCCTGTTGATCTCCTGTTTTCAATTTCATTGATTTATGCTCTGATTCTTATTTCTTTTTTTCCTGCCTACTTTGGATTTAACTTGCATTTCTTTTTCCTGTTTCCTAATGTAGAAACAGATTATTAATTTTATATATTTCTTATTTTCTAACATATGCATTCAGTAGTATAAATTTCCCTCTAAGTGGTGTTTTTACAGTATCTCACAGATTTTGATAAGTTGTGTTTTCATTTTTATTTAGTGAAAAATATATTAAAATATGTTTTGATATTTATTTTTTGACCTGTATGTTGTTGGAAGTATGTTGTTTAATCTCCCAAGTATTGGGGGATATTCTGTTTACCTTTCTGTTACTGATTTCTAGTTTCAATGCATACTGAAAGTAGACATTGTATGTATGATTTCTATTCTTTTAAATTTGTTAAGGTGTGTTTTATGACCCCAAATGTGGGCTGTCTTGCTAAATGTTCCATGTGAGCTTAAGCAGAAGGTGTATTCTGCTATTGTTGGATGAAATCATCTATAGATGTCAGTTGTATCCAGTTGATGGTATTGCTGAGTTCAATTATCCCCTTACTGATTTTCTGCCTGCTGGATATGTCCATTTCTGATAAAGGGGTGTTGAAGTCTCCAACCATGATATTGGATTTATCTATTTCTCCTTATAATTGTTTTTGCTAGTGTAGTTTGACACTCTATTGTTTGGTGCATACATGTAAAAAATTATTACACATTCTTGGAGGTTTGTTATTTGATCCCTAATATCATTATTTAATTTCTTTCTTCATCCCTAATAACTTTCCTTTCTCTGAAATCTGTTCTGTCTGAAATTAATATCGCTATTCTTGCTTTCTTTTGATTAGTGTTAAAATGATGTGTTTTTCTCCATTCATTTACTTAAAATCTACATGTAGTTTTATATCTAAAGTGAGTTTCTTATAGACAACATATAGTTAGGTCTTGTTTTTTTGACCCACTCTGATAATTTCTGTATATTTATATGATTGATGTTCAAAGTGATTATTGATATAGGTGGATTAATATCTACTATATTTGTTATTCTTATCTACTTCTTTCCCTCTTTCTTTATTCTTATTTTGTCTTCTACTCTTTTTGTCCTTTGTGGTTTAATTGAGCATTTTGAATGATTTCATTTTCTTTCTTGGCATATCAGTTATACTTCTTTTTTTATTTTTTATTTTTATTTATTTTTTAAATTGTTTACAGGTTTTTGGAAAGGAGGAATTAATTTATAAACAAATAAAATGGTTTGATTTTGTATGATAGCCACATTTTAACTTTGGGCTAACATCTTTGACAGGTGTTTAACTCAGAAAAAATAAATATATGTCCATGTTATCAAAAATTTCATTGTAATATAGTGAACTTTTATTTTCCTTTCCTTAAGTAGAGCTTTTCTCTGTTTTACTTATTTTTTAATATAATTTATTGACAAATTGATTTCCATGCAAGTGCCCAACAAGTGCCCTCCTCAATGCCCATCACCCACTTTCCCCTCTCCCCCACCCCCCATCAACGCTCAGTTTGTTCTCAGTACCCAAGAGTCTCTTATGGTTTGCCTCCCTCCTTCTCTGTAACTTTTTTTTTCTCCTTTCCCTCCCCCATGTCTTCTATTAAGTTTCTCAAGACCCGCCTATGAGTGAAAACATATGGTATACTTCTTTTTTTTAAGCTTTTTAAATGGTTGCCCTAGAGTTTTCAGTATACATTTATAACTAATTCAAGTCTATTTTCAAATAACACTAAACCACTTCTTGGGTGGTGTGAGTACCTTGTAACAACAAAATAATTCTAATTCCTCTCTCCAGTCTCTTGTATCATTGTTGTCATTTGATACATTTATATATACACATGCATAACCATATTTATATATACATATAAATGTATATTTGTATATATATGTATATATTTAACCAATGTATCCATATATGTATAAATGAATACTTGACCAACAATATATTCCTATATACACATATAAATATTTTACAACTGACATTTTTTTCACAACTGACATTAATACATGTCCATGGAAATTTTTAACCACCTTCAATGTACACATACAATTTAAGTGAAGGAAGGCCATATATCAAAAGCATTTCAGGTAAATTAAGGATGAATTTTTTCTTTAATAGAATAAAGAAAATTTAAGGTGAAGTCATGTAATCTCAGAAAGGGAAAGACTTTCTAAGCATAACACTATAGCAAAAAAACCTGATAAATTATAATGCTTAAAGATCTGGCTTTTATTCATCAGGAGAGCCTGAGTTCCTCAGTCAGCTAAGCCTCTGACTCTTAATTTTGGCTCAGGTTATAATCTCACAGTTGTGAGATCAAACCCCACGTGGAGCCTGCTTGAGGTTCTCCCCCTCCCTCTCTCTCTGCCCCTCCCCTGATCGCACACACACTCTCAAAAACAGAATTAAAAAAGTAAAAAAATAAAATTTTTATTCATAAAAATTTCCCATAAACAAAATTGAAAGTATAATTTAAAAGGAGGAATACATAGGACATATGCAATAAAGGAATTAATACCATTAATCTATATAAAAGCTTTTTAAAAATGACAGAAAATGAATACTGCAAAATTTTTTACATAAATAAATAACAACATTCACATAAAAATATTATTCACAAATGGAGGATATAAATATTTGGCTTCAGAAACAGTCATCAAAATTCAAAATTATACAGAGGAGTCCATTTTTACCTACCAGATTAACAGCTGTTTTGGATTTTTTTTCTTCTTCTTTTTTTAAATAAAGAAACTGCCTCTTGCCAGCATGAGGGAAAAAATACACTCTCATATAAAGAAAGGAGAAGTTTACATGATACAACTCTTCTGGGAAGCAAATAGTAATATATATCAAATTCTTTAAAAACCCTTAAATCAGTTATTCCAATTCTAGAAATTTAACTTGACAAAACTAACCAAATATGTTTACAAAGACTGATTTCAAAATAATTGTGGTGTTGTTAATTATAGAGAGTTTTTTTAAGAACACTTAATGTCCAACAAGAAGGATGCAATTAAATAAATCATGGTGAAGGCTACAAACAAATATTTAATAACATGAGATAATATTCACATATGGAAGTGATGCAGAAACAATATTATGCTATGACCCAAGCTATTATTAATAACATACATATATGTGAATTCCAATTATTATTAAGGTTACCACATAAAGAATATGCATCTTTATGATACCAGTTTAACAGCAATTATTCTAGGTGTTGGGATTATAAGGTGGTATCTATTTTCTTCTTTCTTCTTTTCTAAACTTAACTTTCCTTTAATGAACTAAAATTAAATATTCACACACATAGACACATATCTCACATATTTCAAGAAACAACTATAATTTTTTTATTTGCAAAAGGATGAAGTTATGTGCTTGGAGTACCTTCTTCAAATGTTATTCATATTAATAAGAGGAAGCAAATAAAAATATGTAAAAAAGAAATGTCTAAACAATCTTTGATACCATAATTGACATACAGTCATTTTAAATGATTACTATAAATCAATATAATGTGTTTGTACTATATTAAGTTTTTTTTTAAAGGCAGCTTCACAATGGAGCAATACAATAGAATGTCAATTATGCAAAACTCCCCTATGCATGTAAATAAAGTCTGAGGTGAAATATGGAATATTAAAATAGTTTGTTACCATAATGAAAGTGTGGTGTGTTTTTTCATTTCTGATGCTGTCATGGTATTATTTATCAAACAATATGAATTATGGTACAAATTAGACTTCTCACAAGACACAGCTATAAATCATCTTATAATAAATTTGATTACTCTCATTAAAAATTAGTTTGTATCTTAAAACTCAAGTTTATTTCTATTCTGGTTATTTTTGACTCACATTACTTATTTAAAAAAAATAAACCGAACACTCAACAAGTTTTATTTTGCTTTTGATTCACTTCCCATCCAAGAATATGTAAGAATCTAAGGTGAAGTCTGGAAGGACCCTGGCCTTGACCTGCCCTGCCACTGGTTCTGTAGCCTTGGGCAAATCATTGAACATGTCTGAATCTGTGTTGCATCTACTGAATGGGCATTACACCACCTAACTTGAAGGAAGGGGCAGGATGGTTTCTATTCTTACCTTGGGGCTAGTAGAACTTCACCATGGAGGACCATGATTTATTCATTACTTTGGGCCACAAGGTGGAAAGCAAACTGAGGACACAGTTCAAGGACAATGGAAAATAAGCTCTGCCCTCTGGGGCCTCTTTGCTACCATGTAGATTGGCATAAAAGACACACTAGTATATAACACCAGTGTTGTAGGGGGGACTCTTTGCATATTTCCCCCCCAAAATACTAGCCCTTCATGTTGCCCTAAATGGCATGGGAGAAATGCCAGTCAGCCAAAAAGACCTGATCTATAATTCTGGGGTGGATAAAGAAGCTGCTTTTAAGGCCACTGGCCTGCTCACAAAGGCTGCCTGAATCAGCCAGGTCTTGAGGAGGTCTTGAGGAGATGACTTCCAATCCAGAGCAGAAGTGAACTATAATACTGTGAAATAATATATTCCATATGTCAGTGACTTCAGAACCCTGCAGTAGGGCTACCATCTTCAAGTGGGCGGGATGGTAATGCCACACACCCCTGTGGAATTGCTCTTTTTTTTTTTTTATTAATTCAAACCTTCTAGTAAATACCTTTATACTTCTAAGTGAGGTCAGTTAATTAAAGTTGATACACAAAATCTTTTAAGAACTAAAGGAAGGCGCCATCTTGGCATTATGTTGACAAGGATGATTCAGTGAGAGAATGCTTTTCTGTGGGCTGTAATGCATTGTACAAAAATAATTCTTAGCCAGATAATTCCAGTTTATAAAACTACTAACCAGTTCTAGTGAAAGGAGGAAATGCATACAGAGGAAAGACCATAGGCTTCTGAGCCAGACAGGTTCCATTTCTGGGTCTTACTAGCTGTGTGATCTGGACAGACCACTTACACTCACTCTCTGCACCTCATGTCCCCAGCTGTAAAAGGGAGAAACAATACTCTTTCAGAATGATTGTGTCAATGTACAAAATATGTAACAGCGTAATATAACACTGGACTTATAGCATATGTTGAATAAATAAATGTTAATCCCAGCCCACCGTCACCACAACCACCACTTCCACCATTCTTGTGGGTTGTCTACTTATTTTAGCAGGTCAAGAAGGAAACGTGATAAAGCATGTGACTAAGCAATGTCTTGGGATCTCTTGGAATGAAGATTAAGTTTTCTTTTTATTTTTTTTAAAAATTCTTTTTTCAACGTTTTATTTATTTTTGGGACAGAGAGAGACAGAGCATGAATGGGGGAGGGGCAGAGAAAGAGGGAGACACAGAATCGGAAACAGGCTTCAGGCTCTGAGCCATCAGCCCAGAGCCTGACGCTGGGCTCGAACTCATGGACCGTGAGATCGTGACCTGGCTGAAGTCGGATGCTTAACCGACTGCGCCACCCAGGCGCCCCGCGAAGATTAAGTTTTTAAGAAGGTCCTGAGTCATGAAAAAACTGATACCCTTTGGACATTCTGATTCCACGTTATGCTCAATTTTAGCTGAGATTTCCACAAAATGAATCTTTCCATTTGTGACCATATACAGGACAAGCCTTGCACATGCCTAACTAAATGAGATGTCCTTATATCATTTCCAGACTCTACCACTTTCTATGTCAGGCCTTCGTACATCTACTTGTACATCCATTTCCAAGTAAATATCATTTGCATAAAGCTTCTGGGGTACAAACTTGCATTGCACTAACAAGCATGTGTTTGCCATATCAGATTCAGCTCTTGCTATTTTAAGGAAGTCATGTTTTTGTTCTTTTCAATTCCTGAAGTTATTTTGACATTATTAGTCTCATCTTCCAAATGTGCCTTTACTTGCCCTAAGTTTTCTAATGTATGACTTACACTTCTTGGGTTAATTTGAAGAGGTACAATGTCAAATATTTCTCCAGTTGTGTTAATAGTTCCTTTATCTTCTATTGATCTGGAATAACATCTTGTTCTTTCTATTGTGGGATTCATTACCTGTTGTAGTTTTACATATCCCATCATGTGTTCCTTATTTTTCCCTTGACTCCAATAGGTTAGGGTGAAGTTTGTTTTAGTGCATACTATCCTGGTCAGTTTCCTATGTTATATATAACTGGTGGAAGAGACATCAAGGCCATAGTCATAGATACTTATATCAACAGTCTAGCAATAATAAAGGTATTTTGCTTCCATTCCAACAACATATCCTTAGGAATGTGTTTCCTTCAATTATAAGGGGGGTTTCCATGGCCTGTGAGTTCTACTCTCCTTGTCGATATTGGGGAACCAGAAAAATGTGGAAACCCATTATCATGTTTTTTACTTTAAAGGCCAATATTCTAATTTCACAGTTGCCCAAGGAATCACAGCCACTAGGGTATATGGTATCTACTTCTGGTTGGGTTGTCTGTTATCTCAGGTGACCAGGATTGCCCCCAAGATTATAGCTCTTCTGAGTATTCCACATATCAACCAATCTTCACTGCAACAACTGACAATCTATAAACAAAGATATATTATGTCCTTTTTTTATATTTCATTACTTTTACTATTTTCTCCAACTGTTTTATGCTGTTTTCCATTGCTTTATTTACTTTCACGTGAAATTTATTTGTGTTTTGTAATACATTGCTAATTTTGTCCATCTGTGTACCCAACGACACGTTGCCATTGCATGGTGTTAAATTGAGATTGTCTGGTTTTCAATTTTTTTTAATTGAAATAACTCTATTTGGAATTAAGAAAAGTCAGCTATCATTGTTCTTCCAATTAAACCTCCTACCAGTCCAACAATAAACTAAGTGTCTCCTCCCTCTTAGTGAATCTGTTTTTGGTGTGGGTTGTACATTCAGCATAAAAACGATGGATAAAGTGGACCACAATTTGGGGATCTATCTCTGGCTTGAAAATCCTGCATATTAAATTTCAGAACATAGCCTACTATTGTAAGTTCCAACATAACCAGGACAGGTTTTATTAACATAAGTTCCCATATTCTTGGTTTAGAAATATGTGGCTTAAGACAGAAGCCTCATGTATGCTGTGAACGACAGTGATATGTGATAAATGCTTTTTCTATATGTCTTCTATACACTTTACAAGGTATCTCTGTTCTTTTAAAGCCTGGACATGATTTCCACAAGTCTTTTGTTCATTTTCTCATAGGTGAATACAGATTAAACAGTGTAAGTTGGGAGTACAGTAAATGATCAATTTTAGCTTATTTATATTTAAAGTTGTAATTGCTTATTCTGCATATTAAGCAGCTGCTCTTTTACAATAAAATGCTAGCACACAAAGAAAATCAGGAATTAAATCAGGATTGTTTTCATAGAAACTCTGCCATGTGTCCAATGCTGCACTCCATTCAATAAGACAAGGGAAAACTAGAAAAGTCAGTACCTGGTTGTCTTCGTATATACACTGGGTTATAATAGCAAAGTTAGTAATTCAGGTGAATCTTCATCTTCCAAGTCAATGTCTAGTAGGGAGTGTTATTCAGGAAACTTGTTGATTCTTGTGGAGCTTTCCACTGCTTCATCAGCTTCCTTACTATTTGATTTCTCCATTGATTGAAAGATTCTCAGCAAGTAGATGGACTGACAGTAAAGGTTGGAATGGAGAGGTTGGGCTTGGTGATGTTGGTGATGCCGGTGAGTTCTCAGTTGTAATAAGGTGACCAAGATGGTAATCTGTGAAGAAAGTAGAGGATGTCATAAACAGTTAGGCTGTATCTGGGCCAGAAGGTTGCATTTCACTTTGGAACAGTGGCACGACTACTCTTGCTGGAGCTATCAGAAGAGTATCCATAGCTGCAATGAATATGGTATCCAGTTGCAATTGGTAATACTGATAGAGTTAAAGATGCACAGCATCTTTAAAAATAACTCCAGTTGCAATTGGTAATACTGATAGAGTTAAAGATGCACAGCATCTTTAAAAATAACTCTTTATTTTGCACACCGGCAAAATAAAGGTAGGTGTCCTATAAATTTTTAGTTCATTCTTGTTGTTCTTGCCACTCAGCAAAATATACAGTTATTATGGCCATTATTGCTAATATTTCCCCAGGCATAATCACCCTGCATCATGCTAGGCTAAATATTAGGCATGTAATGTTGGTACAGTAAAAGATGTCTTCTCCCATCCTGAGATTGTTATAGAGGCATCTTATTATTTTGTTTAATTTGATGTAATATGCCTTCTCCTTTGGTCACCCTGTAGGTTTTATTAGTAACAGGTGCTATAATTTCCCGAACACTATATATATCATTATTTTTTAAAACTAATACCTTGCCTTTTGATGTAGATTCTGAGGTGTGATTATTGCTAGTTCTTATCTCTGTGAATTCCTGTAATTGTCATTCAATCAGAGTTTTTCCATCTTCTTTCTGTAACTATGGCCTAGAGATCTTGTCACCTCCCAGATAGTTTTAGTCCAAGCTTCCATATCTAGATTGTTAGTAAGCGACCTAAGCTTTTGCTTCAGCAAGCCATTACACCTTTCAATTGATCCAGAAGTGATAGGACTATAAAGTAAGTGGAATTTCTACATTATGTCTGTCTTAACCCATTCTTGTATTCACTTTCCTGTGAAGTGGGTGCCGTGATCTGATTATATGATGGATAGGATATCATCCAGATTTTAATGCTCTACTGCTGGATTTTTAAAAATAATTTTTCCTGCAAGGATAGGGTGATCCTATTCCTAATGATGTTTCTACAGTGGTTCAAGCATACAATTTATTCTGTGATGCAAGTGTCCTATATAATCAATCTGCATAATTTGGGAGGGTCTGTCACCTTTGACTTTTTCTGTAGTATTCAATAATGAATGACCTCCAAGCTTTAAACTGTTGGCAATTCTCACCTTTTTAAAAATTTTCAAATTGGAGGTATTTGGTAGGTAAAACATGTTTATTTTCTCTAACCATGTTCTAGTGCCATATGTGCCAACATGAACTGTTTGATGATGTGCCCGTGGAATGATCCTAATATTTGCTGCATCTATGGGTTCAGTTTGTATATTCCATTGTCCTTCTTGTTTATGTATGGTTGGGTTTCAAAATGATTTTTTCTTTTGCCATGAATTATTTTGTTTTTAAGTTAAATTTTAGCAATCTTTGGGGTGCCTGGATGGCTCAGTCGGTTAAGCATTGGACTTTGGCTCAGGTCATGATCTCAAGGTTCATGAGTTCAAGCCTTACGTCAGGCTCTGTGCTAACTGCTCAGAGCCTAGAGCCTTTTTCGGATTCGGTGTCTCCCTCTCTCTGCCCTTCCCCTGCTCGCTCGCTCTCTCTCTCTCTCTCTCTCCCCCCCCCTCAAAAATAAACATTAAAAAATTTTTTTAGGAATCTTTGCCTAAACCTGTTGAGTTTGCCTACCTAGTTATTAAATTTGGTTACTTCGGAGTTGTCCTTCTGAGGTACAAAGACGTGTTATGAGTGCGGAGATGTCATATGGTGCTATTTTCTACTATATGTCCTTACCCTATGCATTATTTCCTATTTTCCACTTTCCCACCACGTTCCTGACCAAAATTGCTATTCAATTAGCTTCTGCCCACGAGTATGAGAAAATGTATACCTCATTCTGATTTTCTTTCAGATTGTTCATTCTTCCATTTTATGACCATTAGTTCAACATATTGTACTGATTCTCCTGAGCCTGATTGTGTCAGGTAAGACCACCATTAGTCCTCAAGACTGAAGCCTGCTAGTGTACTCCCTGTGGTGTCATGGAGGCATGTGTTGTTGAGCTCTACGGATCAAGGTTCCTATTGCCCAACTGCTTGAGCTTGGATAGGCTCACCCCATGGAAATTCCAGAGACTCCACTACTGGCATTGCTGGGATTTCCTCAGTTAACATAGGAAATCAACACCCAGAAATATACAATTTCCATGTTAGAGCTTTCTGGTCAGAAGTATTTCCCCTCTGTCAGGGGTCTGCTTTACTCACTCCAGAATAGGCTGTTAGAATTTAAGTATAATTGTTTTATTTTCTGTTAGTGGTTCTGTATTTTATAGGGCCTTATCCAGCGCCCAGGTGAGACTTTCAAATGATTGATACCTGTTCTTGGACCATAGGTACTTAGGACCAAATGCTATCAGGTAAAATTTGGGGTCCTGCAGTGTTTTCATTCACAAACACCATGTTGCAATCTTCTGGGAATATAGGCACTTTCATTTATATTTAGAATCCTCACCGGCTGGTACCAATGTATTAAAAGTTATGACAGCACTTCTGAAATAAGTTAAGGCTTCCTCTTGAGTCTCTGTCCATCTGAATCCCCTACTCTTTCTTGTTTTAAGTTCATTTATATATTTTGAGAGAGAGAGTGTGTGTACGAGCAAGCGGGAGAGGGGCAGAGAGCGAGGGAGAGAGAGAGAATCCCAAGCTGACAGTGTGGAGCCTAACTCGAGGCTTGAGCCCACGAACTGTGAGATCATGACCTGAGCAGAAATCAAGACTCAGAGGCTTAATTGACTGAGACACCCAGGCACCCCTCCCACTCTTCCTAGTTATTTTATAAATATGTTTTAATACGATCCTCATCTGTGGTATGTGCTCTTTCCAGGACCCAAACAGTCCTATCAGTTTCTGAGCTACTGCTTTTGTGGTAGGAGTTCATATGCTGTCTTCTTTATAACTGTGTTGGTTATTTTTCTTCCTTCAGAGGATCAAATTATGCTTAGAAATTTTACTGTAGTGTGGGGTCCTGGAAAATTATGTGGGTCAATTGTTCATTCTCTGAGTGTAAGGTATTCTATTAACTGTATTGTGACTCTAGTCTGTTGTTCCAAGTTATCCTCACAAATAAGGGTGTCATCATATAACAAGTGCTGGTTTGTGTGTGTGTGTGTGTGTGTGTGTGTGTGTGTGTGTGTGTTGTGTTTTCCTGAAAGGCCTGGATGTCTTGTGTTAGAAGGTTGTGGGCTATTACTGGCTGTTAAGTTATTCTGTTAGTAACCTAATAAACTGATATCATCTGCTTTCTCACGTGAATGCAGTCATGGGTTAGCTCTCCTTGTCTATTCCTATGTAATCAGTTCCAGATTCAGTAGTGATATTGCTTATGAAAGTGCCTATATCTGGGTTCTGCCCCCTAATTTGGGGAGGTTATTTGTTTAAATTCTTAAATCTACTGTAAACCTATAACACTCGTCCAGCTTTTTATTTTTTGAATGTTTATTTATTTTTGAGAGAGAGAGACAGAGCATGAGCAGGGGAGGGGCAGAGAGAGAGGGAGACACAGAATCCGAAGTAGGCTCCAGGCCTCGAGCTGTCAGCACAGAGCCAGACACGGGGCTTGAACTCATGAACCATGAAATCATGACCCGAGTCAAAGTTGGACACTCAACCGACTGAGCCACCCAGGTACCCCTCATCCAGCTTTTTAATAGGTTTGATTGGGTTATTATAATGTGAACTAATAAGCACTATAATTTGTTCCTTTAGGGTTTCTTGAATATTTTCCTCAAATTTTATGTCCTATTACCTCCATTCCTAGAATGTTTTCTAAATTGGTATTTATAAGCAATTAGCTTTAATGCACACTCTATCCTCAATTGTTAAAATCTATATACCCATTCCCTGGAATTAATTTTCCTCCTAATCCTTCAATTAATCCATTTTTATTGTTAAAATTTTCTAAATGAGTAGGATATCCCTGTATCATTGTTACCTGGGACCCTGTATCTAACAACATAGTGGTATATGTATATCTCTGCTTGCAAAAGGGGTTTCTATTGATATGGCCATTGTAATATATGGGCGATTGTCTCTGACTCAGGCCAAGAGACAGAGACCACTGAGTCCCCATGGGGGGGACTATCAGTGGCTTGTCTATTAATGGGATTCCTTTGGCTATCAGTGGCTTGTCTATTAATGGGATTAGGTTTTATAAAGCAGTTAGTATTGACAGTAAATGGGTTGGTGGTTATGTGTAGGTTTATTTTCTATAGGTCTAACATAAAAGCTTGGCTGTTTCCATTTCTCTGCCACTGTACACACTTTCTCAGGTTCTTATTTGAGTTTCTATTTTTATAATTTGTTTCCAAGAGTGGTGGTCTAAATGGTTTAGGGAATCAAAAGGGCCTTATAGATTTAGGTCTAAACGGTCTATTTTAATTTGGTTTATTTTCATTAGGTGTAAGCCTGTTATGTCTATATACATGAGGCTTAAAACTATAGTCTTATCTTTTTTTTCTAATGTTTTATTTATTTTTGAGAGACACACACAAAGTGTGAGTGGGGTGGGTCAGGGAGGGAGGGAGACACAAAATCCAAAGCAGGCTCTAGGCTGTCAGCACAGAACCTGACACAGGGCTTGAACTCACGAATGGTGCTATCAGACCTGAGCCGAAGTTGGAGGCTTAACCAACTGAGCCACCCAGGTGCCCCAAAGCTATCGCCTTTAGCTTAAGTTAGCCTCTCAGCTGTTCTTATCAAGTCAATCAGTTCTGTTTTTCTGCCTCACACAAATACTGTATATAATGCTGTTCTATCCTGTAGTGCACAGCTTTTAGGCTGAACTTTTAATTAGTTTTGTTGCTTCCACATGTATCAGTAAGGATGTCCGCCCCTATCATAAATCATAGTTAATAGTCCTAATTTCATACTACTGAAATATAATAATGAAATGAAATATATTAATAGCATTCACTGTTTTCCATGGAGATATTGTTAAGAGATGATATATTAGGTATAGGTCATCTTAATCTCCAGTTTGCTGCTATATAAACAAAGATCTTTGTAAACTAATATTATTTTCCCCAGATGTTCTGAGTATTGATTCATTTTAGCATCAATGATAATGGGTTTTAGGTGCATAATCTCTACTTTTGTGAGGATCAGGTTTTGTCTGTCTTTGGACCACAAATCTAATAGCCACTGAGTTTCTGTGTCCAAATCTGTTGGAATTCCATTCTAATTTTTGTCATTTCTTATCTGGTTTTAGCTCTCTCTTCAATGACTCTGATTGGTTCCATATTAATCATTTGTTGTAATTTTGTCTATTATCATGGGCTTTTAGCTTCTAGTTAGCTAATGTTATGAGGGTCAAAATGGTTGAAATGTAGATTGGTGCCCTTAGAGGCAAAAGGGTATGGGTTTCTTCCTAACCTGGAGATAACTTTTTTTTTTAAGTTTATTTACTTATTTTGGGAGAGAGAGAGAGAGTATGCGAGTGCAGGAGAGGCAGAGAGAGAGGGAGAGAGAGACCTGTGCTGTGAGATCGTGACCTGAGTGGAAATCAAGAGTCAGACACTTAACTGGGCCACCCAGGCATCCCTGGAGATAACTGTTTGTGCTGGTACTTTTCCTTTCTGTCTGTTGGCATCTGTGTTACTCTAATGCTTCTAATAAGAGCACTAGAAGATCTTCCTTACTTGCTCTAATACAAGATATAATTGACTGCATTGGTTGATCAGGCCAATATCTGGAGTTTCCTTAATTTTAACTTTTGCCCAAAGTCTTCAATAGGTCTCTATGGATCCTCAGATGGTAATATATAATCCGTTCTATCCCTAAATCACCTCTTGGATCATTTTGGAAGGGTTCGTAAGTCGGGTATATTTGCTATTGTTCTGCTGCCTTTCACAAGTATGTTCCATATATGTTTTATCAGAGAGATGCCTAATAAGATTCCAAATGATTTGTACTATGGTAAAGCAGAATAAGATAATTGTTGCGGACAACATTAGCATCCAAATTATACTAGCCCTATCAATTTTGTCTATTCAAAGGTTGGTTATAATTTCAATAAGACGCCATAAATAGTAAACAGTATCTTAAGTTTAAAATTTGTCAAGCCATTAATGGGCTTTTTCAGATTTTTGTTAATATAAATTTATTACAATTTATCACTTGTTTCAAATTTAAATGGAATATGACATATTTCACAGCAATGACTGCTGTTAATTATTATTACTTTGGTTCAGGTTGCAGACTATACCAATTGTTTTGTTTGAGGAGGTGAATTAAAGCTCAGAGACTGAGTTTGTCTTTGCCAAAAATGTTCTCAACACAGCTTCACTGGGAATTTTACAAGCCACCTGCACACAGGGTAGTAATGTCTTTTAATAAAGCCAATAAAGAAATGCTATAGCCCGAACAAATGATAAATGAACCACACTATTGTCCCAGGAAAAGGGAGATGATAGGAATAAAGTCCAAATTTAGTTGAGGCATACTTTTGTTAAAAAAAAAAAAAGTTAACTGAGTAAATTAGAATATCTAATTGATTTTATTAAGCAATTTATGAATCCAACAGCATCACAAATAGCAAGTAGAGAGAAGCTCTGAGGAGTTGTACAAATGGAAGGTTTTTATAGGAGGGAGAATGGGGCAAGGAAATTATCAGCAAAAGAAAAGAAAGTTTAGTCTCAGGCCAGGAAAGCTTCTTTGAAGTGGGGAGGGACCAGCAGGGTTTGTTATCATGCAGATCACCTCACTGATGCCGATCAGGAAATTTCAGATTGACTTAATTTTTTTTAAGTAGGCTCCACACCCAGTATGAAGGCCAGCTTGGGCTTGAACTCATGACCCTGAGATCAAGAGTCCGAGGCTTAATCAACTGAACCACCGAGGTACCCCCAGATTCACTTTTTTTTTTTTTTTTTTTAATTTTTTTTTTCAACGTTTATTTATTTTTGGGACAGAGAGAGACAGAGCATGAACGGGGGAGGGGCAGAGAGAGAGGGAGACACAGAATTGGAAACAGGCTCCAGGCTCTGAGCCATCAGCCCAGAGCCTGACGCGGGGCTCGAACCCACGGACCGCGAGATCGTGACCTGGCTGAAGTCGGACGCTCAACCGACTGCGCCACCCAGGCGCCCCCCAGATTCACTTTTAAAAGGTCACATTGTTGGGGCAACTGGCTGGCTCAGTCAGAAGAGCATGCCACTCTTGATATCAGGGTCATGAGTTAGAGCCCCATGATGGGTGTTAGAGAGTACTTTTAAAAATAAATAAAAGGCCACATTCCTGGGATAGGGTGAAATTGTAACTAAATCTTGGTTTGTTGTTGTTGGGGGCAAAGGACTCCATTTTGGATTTCTCTTTTTAACACTTTATAGGAGTTGACACTCAAGTGAGGCTTAGTCAAGTGAAAACTGACATCCAGAAGTCAGTGCAAAAAAGTTGTGTTGCTAGAGCTTGTTGCTAGGGAACAAGGGCACAGGTGTTGTTTGGCAAGATGATCTTCCCTACGATGCTACTTGGCTTTGCCCCTGCTTTTAAGAGAGTTGCCTTTACTGGGGGCAGAAACTAATTGTCTCAGGGTCTTTGGGAACTATTTTAAATCAGCAAAGTTTATGATTGCTCAGAGCAAGCATTCTCCAATAGTCCCCACAGCTCTCATTATTTATGGTCTCATGTCTCCTTGACAGTTACATCATCTGTTTTCATTGATAAGCTGCCAGCCAGGCCCCTCAGCAGCTGAGTTGCTGAGTTTTGATGGGCGAGAACAGATGAGATGATGATGTCC
The DNA here is from genome assembly GCF_028749965.1 of Puma concolor. Lineage (NCBI taxonomy): Eukaryota > Metazoa > Chordata > Mammalia > Carnivora > Felidae > Puma > Puma concolor. The sequence continues at coordinate 44,478,373 of NC_141683.1, forward strand.
TGACACAACTTCCTTCATTCTTATATCAAAACAACTTTACCTCTGAAAACAGTTTGTCCTTCTCATAAACAAGTGGACTTGACATCATACCAAACCAGTACACAACATAGGCAGAGCTGGAAGAATCTGGACTGTCTGGCCATTGGGGGCCGGAAATAATATCCTTGGATGATAGATACCTGGGAGGCTGGAGAAGCCTAGGACCCCTGTCAGATAGCCAATCCAAATGAGCACAACCTGTCACAAATTTAAAGCTGCCTCCTGACAAAGACTTTCATGTGGAGGGTTCCCTACACCCTGAGGCAATTCAGGTGACTGGGTTCTGAACAGAATTTCACAGGCTTGGAGCATCCCCTGTAGCCCTAGTCCTGCTGATGAGGCGTGGACTGCATGTGCCCACTGCGTGGGTCAGGATAGCCTGGAACGAGGCAATGTTGAAGGAAGCCAGGTCACAGGATGGGGCTATTCAGAGTATGAGTCAGCAGCCTAATATGCACGGCCTACGAGCCCATATGGAGTTTTCCCCACAAGGCAGAGCTGAAGGTTTTCCATCTGCTTTGCCAGGGAGGGAACACTGGCAGGACAGGATATCCTCCATTTAGACGTATCTGGGAGTCCTGGTCCCTAGAGAAGCCTAGGACACCATTGGCTGCAAGTTCACATGGGGACCATTGCCCATTTGCAGCTTTCACACAGGGTGATTTTTGAAAGGTGGGCTCCCTCCATGCTAAAAGCTATGAGGGTGATTGGAGCCTGGTGGGAGTTTGACAAGTTTAGAGAGCAGCGTCTGCCCAAGTCCAGCTTCTGGGTGCATAATGCACATGTACAGGCTACACAGGTAAAGCCAGGGACATGGAACAGGGCAATGTTGGGCAAGACCCAGTCACCTGAGGGGGCTTTGGAGGTAACGGACATGTGCCTAATCCCAAACTTTCACCTACACAAATAGACGTTCTCACTGAAGGCAGATCTGGAGTAATCTGGAGTGCCTGATCAGGTTTAATCAGCAGTCTGGCTAGAGTATCCTCTAATAAGGACACCTGGCAACCTTGATTACTGCAGAAGCCCCAGAACCCAGTGGACACTAAGTCTTCATGGGCTCTGCCCAGCTCCCATTTCAGAGGCTGTTCAGGGTGTTAGGTCCCTGCACCCTTGAGACTGTGCAGGTGGTTGGGGATGGGTCTCAGCTCCCAAGGCCTGGTGGCCCCAGCTGCTAAAGGACAGCTAATGGGGTACATACTCCTCATGATGTGGGCTGTGCAGGTTAATGTAGCCGTGGACCTGAGAAAAGGTGAGTGTCTTGTAAGGCCAGGTCACAAGAGCAGACTATTAGAAGTACCAGGCATCTGTCTAATTATAAGGCTTCACCTAACAAATGTGTATTTTCCCCTTTAAGCAGAGCTGGAGAAATCTGGACGGCCTTACTAGGACCAGCTGGAATGCCCCCTTATAAGACACAGCTGGGATCCTTAATTGCTGGAGAAGTCAGCTCCCTATCAGACAGTTCGAACGGGGCCTGACAGTTCCCAGTTTAACTTAGGGCTTCAGGAAAATTTGGGGGGGGTGTGGGTTCTCTCCACCCTGAAGGCTATCAGGTGATAGGCAACTGGTTCGAGCCTCACAGGCCTGGAGGATTCCAACAGCCAAAAGCTGGCAGACGGTGTGGAATGTACATTACAGCTGGCAGGTCATGATTGCCAGCGTCCCGGAACAGAGCACATCAGGTGAGACCGGGGCACAGGAGGGGGGATTGGGGGTACAAGGCATCGACCTCATGCATAAGACCTACCTATGCATTGTGCGATTTTTCCCTCTGAAGGTAGAGCTGGATGTTTTCAACTGCCTTGCCCGGGTGGGGACCTGCCAGCAAGACAGCTTACCTTTCATTTGGAGACACCTTGAAGTCCTGGTCCCTAGAGAAGCCCAGGACCCCATCAGGCAGTAAGTCCACATAGGGACTGACTATCACCCATTTGCAGCTTTCGGCTCAGAGCAATTTTTGGAAGATGAGCTCCCTCCATGCTGAAGACTATGTAGGTGATTGGGGCCTGGCCAGAGGTTCACAAGCTTGGAGGGTCTAATCTGCTTGGTGCTTACAGGGTGGGGACTGTGCATGTGTGGATCACCAGGTGAGGGTAGCCAGGGACCTGTAAAACGGTGAGTGTCATGTGAGGCCTGTCCACCAGGACACAGGTACTTGCAAGTACCTGGCATTTGCCTAATGCAAGCCTTAACCTACATAAATGCACATATCTTGTGCCTGAAGACAGAGCTAGAGGAATCGGGACTGCCTTGCCTGAGTGGGGCCCAGCAGGATGGCTAGGGAATCTCCAGTAAGTGACACCTAAGAGACTTGATTACTGGAGAAGCCCAGGACCCCAGCAGGCAGGCAGCCCAAAAGGGGACAGACAGTCGCCACTATAAGCTGGGGCTTCAGAAAGATTTTCAGGTGGTGGCCACCGTCCACCGTAAGACGACTGAGGTGGCTGAAGTTTGGCCGGAGCTCCACAGGCCTGGAGTGCCCTGGGCAGCACTATACTAGCTGGCAGCATGCAGGCCACACCTGAGCAGCCTGCATAGGTCAGTGTAGCCCTCTGAAGCCCAAGACTGGGGGTGGGGATTGTAAGTGCACAGGCCCTGCAGGTCAGGGCAGCCCAGAACATGGAACAGGGTAATATTCCACAGAACAGGGTTACAGGAGGGGGCTCTTGGGGGTGTCAACCAAAAAATAAAATTACAAGTTATTTTGCTAGCAAAATGAGTTTGTTTGGGAATAGCAGAGGAATTGCAATTCAGGACAAGCAAACGATGGCAAGCCACGGGCAAGTTGGAAGAGACAAAAGGAAGGTCAGCTTTTATTAGGTTTTAGGAAGAAACTGGGGGGGGGGGTTGAACAAAATTTCATTAGAGGAAAGTTCAAGGTTGTGATGGTTTCTCATTGGCTGTAAGAGGTGGTCAGTGCACTGTTGCTGGGTGGGGAGAGCTCTTCCTTCCTCAAATGCAGGAAAGAAACTCCTATGTGGAAAGTGTCCTCCCTTGCTGAGATAAGAGTTCTCTTCCTTCCCCTTGCTGGTTATGCAGGCTGCTCCCTCTTCAGGGATGCCCCTGAATATTTAGTAAGGTTTCCTTTACTCAGTTTCACAGGGGTAGCTGGATTCTGCCTAATTCCAACCCTTAACTTCCACAAATACAAATAACCCCCCTGAAGGCAGGGCTGGAGGGATCTTAAGTGCTGTGCCTGGGTTGGCTGGGGGGGTTGGAGGAGGCACTGCTGGCTGGGATGTTCTCCCATAAGAGACACCTGGGAGGATTGGTTGCCGTAAAAGCTCAGGGGGTGTTTGACATGAAGTCTCCATGGGGTCTGTCACTTATTTTAGCAATCGCCTCAGATGATTTTGACATGATAGGTCTCCTCCACCCTTGAGTAATGCAGGTGGTTAGGGATGGCCTGGAGAGCCCTGGGTGCACAAAGGGGACATTCTGGGTTTATCGCATATGTGCAAACCCCACAAGTTAGAGTACCCAGGGACCTGTAACAGGGCAAGTGTCAGGGGAGTCTGGGTCACATGAGCTGGGTAGGGGTACCTGGGTTCTATCTTCTTCCAAAGTTCAGCCTATGCAAATGTACATAGTCTCCCTGAAGGTACAGATGGGGAAATCTGGACTGCCTTGCCAGGACATGACTGGTTGGGATGGCCAGGAGTCTTGATTGCTGGAGAAGCCTGGGACCACATCAGGCAGCCAGCCAGTCCAAATAGGGACAGACTATTGCTGGATTGAAGTTGCTACCTCAGGACAGCCTGGGGGGAGGGGAGTGCTCCCTCCACACTCCTCAAGCCTCCTTAAACCATTGAGGTGGTTGCGTTATGGCCTGGAGTGTTTCCTGCATCCCAAGGCCAGGTGACATGGTATGAAGTGCACTGGCATGAGCTCCACAAAGTAAGATAGCCAGGGACCTGGAACTGGGCAATGACTGACAAGGAGGCTGGTCATAGGAGGGATGCTACTGTGGGAACAAGGCATCAACCTAAGGCACAAGGGCACCTACCCATTGTTTAATATTCCCTCTGAAGATAGAGTCGGAGGTTTTCCAAATGCCCTGCCAGGGAAGGGCCATGCCTGCAGGACAGGGTGTCCTCCAATGGGAGACAGCTGGGAGTCCTGTTCCTAGAGAAGCCTGGGACCACATCAGGCAGCAAGTCCACATGGGGACAGGCCATCACCAGGTTAAAGCTGCCACCTCAGACAGATTTTCAAGGTTCCTTGCATCCTGAGGCCATTCAGGTAGTCGGATTCCAGCCAGAGTTTCAGAGCCTGGAGAGCCCTTTACAGCCCAGAGTTCACTGACAGAGTGAGAAGTACACAGGCTGTAAAAGTGAAGGCAGTCAGCTACCTGAACTGGGCAGTGTCAGGAGAGGCTGGGTCACAGGAGGAGGCATTCTGGGTTACAAGGCATTGGCCTAATGTGCAACGACAACCTACCCATTCTGGAATATTCCCCCAGGAGGCGGAGCTGTAAGTTTTTCAACCACATTGCCATGGAACAGCCATGCCAGCAGGACGGGGATCCTCCTTTGAGAGACACCTGGGAGTCCTGATCCTAGAGAAGCCCTGAATCCAACAGGCAGGAAGTTCACATGGGGACTGTCACCCATTTGCAGCTTTCTGATTAAAGCAGTTTTTCAAAAGGTGGGCTCCCTCTACACTGTGGTTGGGGCCTGGCCAGGGTTTCACAAACTTGAAAAGTCCGGTCTGTTCAAGGCTGGCTTACAGGATGCAATTATGCATGTGTGTCTCCCCCAAGTCAGGGTGTCCAGGTATTTGGAACAGGGCAAGCATCCAGGGAGGGCAGCTCATAGGTTCAGGCTCTTGGGTTACATGGCATCTGCCTAATTACCAGCCCTAACCCAGCACAATGTCCCACAGAAGGCAAAGCTAGAGTAATGCAGCTTGCCTTGCCATGGCTGGATAAGGTTACCTAGCCAGGGTATCCTCCAATAAGATGCCTCTTAGAGGCTTGATTACTATAAAAGTCAGGGACCACAATGGACAGTAAGTCTAAATGGGGACTGAAGTAACTAATGCCCACCTCAGAGCCATTTTCAGGAAATGAGCTCCTTCCACCAGTGTTTTAAATGTATGTTTGAAATGCAATGGTTGGAAATAAATTTTAGTTCCACAGTTCTGGAGGGCCCCAAGTACCCAAGGATGACTTTCAGGGCATGTGCTGTGCATGTGTGGATCATGTAGGTCATGGTAGCCAGGAACCTGAAATAGGGCAAGATTTGGCAAAGGGCAGGTCACAAGAGTGTGGAATTAGGGTATCTGGCATCTCCCTAATTCTAAGCCCTAACCTACACAGAAAGTGCATATTCCCACTGAATATAGAGATGGAAGAATCTGGCTTGCCTTTCCAGGGTAGAACCAAGTAGGGTTCTGTGGGATACCCTCAAATAAGAGATACCCAGGAGCCCTGATTGGTGTAGGAGACTGGGACCCCAGCAGACATGAAGTCCACATGGGAACTATCTCATTTCAGCAGCCACCTCAGTAATTTTCATGAAATGGGCTCCCTCCAACATTGAGGCTATGCAGGTAGTTGTAGAGGGGCCTTAGCTCCACAGTTCTGGAGTGCCTGGGTTGCCCATGGGCAGCTGACAGGATACATACTGCACATGTGTAGGCACACAGGTCAGGCTTGCCAGGGACCTAAAACAGGGCAAGTGTCTGGGGACACTGGGTCATAAGAATGGGTTATTGGCAGTCCCTGGCATCTGTCTAATTCCAAGCATTAAGCTACACAAATGTGCATATTGCCACTGAGGGCACAGCTGGAGGAATCAGGTGGGATTTCTGGAGTGCCCTCTGAAAAGATATACCTGGGAGCCTTGATAGCTGGGGAAACTCAGGATCCCATCAGGTAGCCAGTCCAAAGGGGGACTGACCATGCCAGTTTAGGATGGAACCTTGGAAATACGTTTTGGGATGAGCTATCACCACACTGAATGCTTTGCAGATGGGGCACTGACCAAAGCTCCACAAGACTAGAGGGTTCTGGTTGACCAAGTCTAGATGACAGGAGACATACTGAGCATACATGGGATGCTCAGGTAAGGAAGCCAGGACCTAGGCAATGTTGGAGAATCCCGGTCTCATGAATGGGCTTTTGGAAGTCTATGGCATCTGGCCTATTGCAAACCCTAACCTACACAAATTTACATGTTTTCCTTGAAGATAAAACTATTAATCTGGACTGCCAAGACTGAGCCAGGTGGCCTGACTAGGAAACGTTTACTAAAGGCATCTAGGAGCCTTGCTTATTGGTAAGCCCAGGACCCCGTCAGGTAGCTGGTCCAAATGGGAGCTCTTTCCACCCTTAAAGCTAATGCCTCAGAAAGACTTTTTGGGATTCTGCACACTCTGCCCTGTAATGCAAGTGGTTGAGGACCATTTGGAGCTGCAGAGGCCTACAGTGCCCCAGCTACCCAAGGCTGACATACTGCACATCGCAGGCTGTACATGTCAGGGTAGCCAGGAACCTGTTGCAGGAAAAATATGGGCACAAGCCCAGTCACATGAGGGGGCTGTTTAGGGTACAAGGTATCTATTTCCAAGCTCGAACTTAAACAGATGTTCATATTTCCCATGAAGGCAGATCAGAAGTAAGACGTCCTGCCTTACCAGGGTAGGTCCTGGCAGATGGCCAGATGTCCTCCGATAGGAGACACCAGTTACCTTTGATTGCTAGGGAAATCTGGAACCTCATCAGAGAGCCAGTCCAAATGTGGACTGCCTTTCTGTTTAAAGCTGCCTCCTCAGAAAGACTTTCAGGTAAGGGATTCTTCCACCCAGGGAGCTATGCAGATGTTGAGGAAGCTATGCTCATGTTGAGCCTGAGCTTCACGTGCCTGGAGGGCCTTGGATTCCTGTGGCTGGATATTGTGGGGCGGGGGGACATACAGCATATGTGTGGGCCATGCGGGTCAGGACAGCCAGAGACCTGGAACAGACCAAGTATTGAAAGATGGCATGTTGGCTTTTGTGGATTAAAAGCATCTGCCTAATTCCAAGCCCTAATCATCACTAAAGCACATATTCCCCCTGAAGTTACGGTTGGAGGAAACTGGATGCCTTTCCAGGGTGAGGCTGGGCAGTCTGGCAGGGGTATCCTTCAGTAAGAGACACCTGGGTGCCTTGATTGCTGAAAAAAATTGGGTCCTCATCAGAGCGGCTAGTCAGATGTAGACTGACTGCTTACAATTTAAAGTTGATGCCTCAGAAGGTTTTGAAGGTAGGTTCCGCCTTCCCTGGAGGCTATATAGGTGGTATAGACCAGCCCAGCCTCCACACCTGAGGGCCCCAGCTGCAAAAAGTGGCTGTTAAAACGCATACCACGTACGTGCCTGCTGCACAGGTCTGGGAAGCCAAAGACCTAGAACTGAGCAGTGTCTGGAGTATCCTGGTCTAAAGAGCAGTCTCTTGAGGGTCCACGGCATCTGCCTCATTCTAAGTCCTAATCTACACAAATGTGCATATGGGGGTCAGGGGTAGTCTGCCCCAAAATGTGCCATTTTGGCATATTGATCATTTTGAATTAGAAGTCATTTAATAAATAGCCAGTGCAAGAAGAACACCCAAAGCCCCTCTTGTCTCAAGAAAGCAGGAAATAGATCTCTCATGTGAAAGATACCCTTCCTGTACAGAAAGTAGAAAGACATCATTAACACCAGAAATAGTGAATTCAGAGCACAAAAGGCTATTTACATAAACATTGTTACTTTTACTAATTACTACCCCAGCCCAAATTCTGTTTAGAATTCCTTACTAATTGAAGGTCTCAGACATAAATTTTGTTTTTACTGCCATTTCCTCAAGTTTATTGTAATATGAAAGCTACCTGCTCAGTCATTTCTTTGGGTCTCAATTTTAGTATTGAGCCTCCATGCACAGTTAATTAAATTTTGTGTTATCTTCTGTTAATCGGTCATATGTCCATTTAATTCTTAGGCCAGCTAGAAGAATCTTGAATAATAGAAAAAATTTTTCCTCCACAACAGTCAGCATAGTTGGCAGGATAAACTTTCCTAGCGGGATACTGCTGCAGCTGAGAGATCCTGGGACATCTGACAAAAAGCCAGCAAAAGGTAGGAATTCTTGCCTTATCCGCCCCTGGGAGAGTCTTTTACTCTCTAAATTTAGATCAGCAGGAGAAAATATTCATGGAACTAGTTCCTTGGGCTTAGCAACTCTGGTAAATTGGTAGCATACCCTTGGTTTTCTTCCAGAGATGGTCACAGTTTTTCTTTGTATTCGTATCATTTGTCATAAAAAGGAATTGCCATAGAGGAAGGCAGGTATGGGATCTATCAGCCTTCTGTTTGAACCAACCTCACAAAGTGGAGAGTTCATGATTCTCATAAGGCTGGAGTCTGTTTAGACAAATTTTGCTGTGGTTCCTATATGTAAAAACTGGATGAGGTTTTTCATTTCGCCTTGTTCTATGTCCTAAGAGCCTGGCTTTGTGACCTGTGAGAATATTCTCTCTGGTCTCCACCATCAGGAGGGTATATTTACTTGGGTGTACCTTAGTGGCTGATGAAACTGACCAGGGTTTCAGGACACATAATTGCTAGCAGTATTGATGCTAGCTCTCAGGAGAATTTCTCATAAGAAGTCCCAGCCCTGGGGCCCCTGGGTGGTTCAATCAATTAAGCAACCGACTCTTGATTTTGGCTTCGGTCATCATCTCACAGTTCATGAGTTCAAGCCCAGCCTCGGGCTCTGTGCTGGTGGCACAGAGCCTTCTTGGGATTCTCTCTCTGTCCCTCCCCCAGTCACATTTTCTCTTTCTCTCTCTCTCCCTCTCTCTCAAAAAAATAAATAAGAAGTCCCAGCCCTTTAGGGACCTTTATTATCTTAACCTTTGTTGTTTACTGGTGCTGGAAACGTATCAGTAGCATGTGCCCAGCATCACAAGTTAGCAGGTCTGTGATTGGGGGTGTCTCAAGTTTCCCTGGGACCAAAGACACCATGTTCACTACACCACCCAGTAGTAAGCCAGTACAACAAAGGCTTTTGCTTTCTTAAACTATTTTTGGTAGTAAACTTTTGGATCTTTGGGTCCACATCATCTATGCCCTCTCCAGGGATACCTCTGGCATCCATGGTCTAAGCCTGGAAAATTGCCTCCAGGTCATTCCATAAAAAGGCTTATGGGTAGCTATTGATGATAAGTAAGATCCTACTTGTCAATGGCTGGACAATGGATCCTTCAAAATGGCTATATTTGAAAGAAAAAAAAAATCCTTACAGAGCTCTCAAAATTGTCTTATAAGTAAGTATGACAGCTAGCCTTAGGGATTCCCTTGATAAGATGAAAGAAAAGAAATTAGACTTAACACAGAAAGTAATGTCCACACCTAATGTCAATTTCCCTTCTCGCAATCTGGTGTCATCTGCCTGTTTTAACTTCCCTTTCTCTACATGATTTACAGGGAGTGCTCTGGACTGATCTCTAGGTTCAAAGTGCACAGGTTTCTCATATAAATGCTGAAAGCGAGGAAATGAATTTAATACAAGCTCCTGAGACTGGTAGTAAGGCTGGCTTTGTGCCTACTGTTCAGGGCCCTGTTATCTGGCTCTGCCAGCTTCAGACGTTCCTATGCAATGTCCTTCGCAGATGTATCCTAGACCCCCACCAAAATGAAATTCATGTCCCCTGAACAGCAGATCTTTTAGATTATACAGCCCTTTACCTCCACTTTCAGAAGATCTTACTCAATTAGGAATTAGAAAAATTAATGGCCATTCTCAACATTCTCCTCACAGATAAAACAGGCGACCAAAATCTCCTACAAAAGATCAACAGAAGGCCACGTTTCGGGACTAATAGAAACCAATGTTGAATTGTGTATTCAGAAACAAGGCTTTTGTTGAAATGCTCTATACAGACCTTACAACGGCATAAGTCTTTTGATACCTATTTTAGTTAAAAGTCTCTCTAGTATAAAGTAGCAAGTTTGATTAAAAAGGTGAGTCAGTCCCCTAATACTTAGGCTGTAATTCAGGTCTTTGGGGGCAATTAAAAAAACCTGTCTTTGTCTTGTAAATCTCTGCAAAACCAGAAATGTAACTCTTTACTAATGTATCTTTACTAACCTCCAAACCTCACCTATTTCTCTCAAAATGCTGGTAGATAAAGATGAGGATATTGAAGCAAAATTGTCCTGTACTTCTAAAAGGTATATTACAATTACCCTGAAACTCTTAGAAAAAAAAATTGCATTCTTTCTCTGTTCCCCAAAGTTAGAAATCTTACCAAGTCTTTGAAGTGTAAACAGTCCACAGTCATGTGAGCTTGAAGGAAAAAAGGCATAGAGGCCTTTTTAAAATCCACACAGCTGAAAGGGATCTTGTGCCCAAACTCTATCAGCACAGCCTTCCTGAGGTTACTTCCAGGGACAAAGAAAAATCTTAAAAGTCATCTCCACATGTGTATGTATATACATTATATATATGGTATTTTTCTACCTCTGGAAGGTATTGCCAAAATTAATTCATAAAGGAACTCCATTTACTTGGCTTAAAAAATTTAAACACTTATATAAATCCAATATTCATAAAATTCTCAAAAATAGAAACACTAACAAATGAATTTTAGGTTTATATGATCTGGGAAAATATTTAGTATTAAAACTAATTTAAGATTGTTGGTTTATTGAAAATAGACCTGTCTTTAAAAAAAAAAAAGATATGTCTTTAGAGTTATCAGTATTAAATATAATACTTTTATTCTATCCAGGTTTATTAATCAAATAAGTTCATGTTATCCCTGTAACAAAATTTGTCAGCAAATAATAACTTAGAATAATAATTTGTCTAATGTCTCATGAAGTTTTTGTGGGTAATCTAAACATAATTCTTGGGAGCAAAGGATTAATTGATGTAAGTAATGTAAATATTTATAGATTAAAAAACAACAATGGTATTTTATGGTATACATACTTAAAAATAGCTTCCAGGGTGCCTGGATGGCTCAGTTGGTTAAGCCTCCAACTTCGGCCCAGGTCATGATCTCACATTTGAGCTCTGTGCTGACAGTTCAGAGCCTGGAACCTGCTTCCGATTCTGTGTCTCCTCTCTCTGCCTCTCCCTGTCATGCTCTTTCTCTCTCTCTTTCTCTGTCAAAAATAAATAAACATTAAAAAAAATTTTTTTCAAATAGCTTCCAAAAATTTTTGGTAACCTGGAACTATACAATTTTGCTAAGTTAGGTGATAATTTAAATTCATTGAATATCCACATTATTTCCAAATAAGGTAAAATAGTGAAACATTAATTACTGAATGTAGGTTTATCTACTTTGGTCTTCCCAATTAAAAGAAACTAAAGAGGGGGTGCCTGGATGGCTCAGTTAAAGCATCCAACTGTTGATTTTGGCTCAGGTCATGATCTCACGGTTGGTGAGTTCAAGCCCCTTGTTGGGCTTTGTGCTGACAGCACAGAGCCTGCTTGGGTTTCTCTCTCTCTCCCTGAGCTCGCTCTCTCTATCTCTGTCTCTCAAAATAGGTAAATAAACTTAAAAAAAAAAAATAAAGATACATTTTGGGTTTGTGAGTAGACATGTTTTATGTTTATTTGAAAGATCGTACTATGAAGAAGCACATATTTCTAGAATAAAATGTATTCATAAATTTGCCAATCAAAAAAAAGCAGGTGTAACAGTTTATAATTGGTTACTACTAAGATCTCACTAGAAATTAGTTTCTGAGAGTTAAGAATTTTAATTAATATCACTTTGGCAGCACATATGCTAATTAATATGTGTGGTTAAAGCTGCTAGAAATAAGAAAGGAAACATCTCCATATAAAATAAAAAGGAGGATGTATGCTTTCAGTTAAAAGAAGGTATGAAAAATGGAAATGCACTTTTGTTGAGGGGAGAAAAAAAGTAAGTTTCTCCAAACAGAGGCTGGAAAAGAGAGAGAACCTGAGACAAAGCCTTAGTGTAAAAAAGAAAGTTGTAAACGGTTTATGGAAAAAGAATCTTTGAAAAGGAAATTTATATCTGGTTAATACTGGCTAAGATGGGAGTAAATTTTTTTTTGTACTGTGTGTGTTCTTTTTTAATATGAAATTTATTGTCAAATTGGTTTCCATACAGCACCCAGTGCTCATCCCCTCCTCAATGCCCGTCACCCACTTTCCCCTCCCTCCACCCCCATCAACCCTCAGTTTATTCTCAGCTTTTAAGAGTCTCTTATGGTTTGGCTCCCTCCCTCTTTTTTTTTTTTCCTTCCCCTCCCCCATGGTCTTCTGTTAAGTTTCTCAGGATCCACATAAGAGTGAAAACATATGGTATCTGTCTTTCTCTGTATGACTTATTTCACTTAGCATAACACTCTCCAGTTCCATCCACGTTGCTACAAAAGGCCAGATTTCATTCTTTCTCATTGCCAAGTAGTATCCCATTGTATATATAAACCACAATTTCTTTATCCATTTATCAGTTGATGGACATTTAGGCTCTTTCCATAATTTGGCTATTGTTGAGAGTGCTGCTATAAACATTGGGGTACAAGTGCCGCTATGCATCAGCATTCCTGTATCCCTTGGGTAAATTCCTAGCAGTGCTATTGCTGGGTCATAGGGTAGATCTATTTTTAACTTTTTGAGGAGCCTCCACACTGTTTTCCAGAGTGGCTGCACCACTTTGGATTCCCACCAATGGTGCAAGAGGGTTCCCGCTTCAAGATGGGAGTAAATTTAAGTAAATGAGTTTTCATATCAAAAGTACACTGATGCAAAATTAAAACTGGGTTTTCTCTTTGTTAAAAAGCAAAGTTTTCTTGGGGTGCCTGGGTGGTTAAGCATCCAACGTCAGCTCAGGTCATGATCTCATGGTTCATGGGTTCAAGCCCCGAGTCAGGCTCTGTGCTGACAGCTCAGAGCCCGGAGCCTGCTTCGAATTCTGTAGTCTCCCTTTCTCTGTATCCCTCCCCCATTCATTCTCTGTCTCTGTCCCTGTCTCTCATAAATAAATAAGTAAATAAATAAAGTTTTCTTGGACTGTCAGTTTGCTTTTAAGACATTGTAAAAAGTTTTTTCCTTTTCATGTTTTAGTTATTATTGAAATATAATTGACATACAATGCTACATTAGTTTCAGGTGTACAACATAGTCATTAATTCTATACGTTATTCACCATAATAAGTATAGTCACCATCTGTCACATACAACATTATTACAATATTGACCATATTCCCTGGGTTGTACTTTTCATCTCCATGACTTATTTAAAATTTTTTTTTCAACGTTTATTTATTTTTGGGACAGAGAGAGACAGAGCATGAACGGGGGAGGGGCAGAGAGAGAGGGAGACACAGAATCGGAAACAGGCTCCAGGCTCTGAGCCATCAGCCCAGAGCCCGACGCGGGGCTCGAACTCCCGGACCGCGAGATCGTGACCTGGCTGAAGTCGGACGCTTAACCGACTGCGCCACCCAGGCGCCCCTCCATGACTTATTTTATAATTGAAAGTTTGTACCCATTAATTCCCCCTTATTTTGGCCAAGCTCTCCACTGTCTCCTCTCCGGCATCCACCAGTTTGTTTCTTGTATTTAAGACACTGTTTTGTTTTTTAGATTCCACATATAAATGAAGTCATAGATTTGTCTTTCTCTGTCTGACTTATTTCACTTAGCAACATATTCTCTAGGTCCATCCATGTTGTCACAAGCGGTGAGATCTCATTCTTTTTTATAACTGAGTAATAGTCAAATACACACACACACACACACACACACACACCATATTTTCTTTATCCATTCATCTATGGATGGACACTTGGGCTTCCCATATTTTGGCTATTGTGAATAATGCTGAAATAAACATAGGAATGCATATATCTTTTCAAATTAGAGTTTTTGTTTTCTTTGGGGAAATACTCAAATGAAATTACTGGATCATACAGTATTTCTATCTTTTCATTTCTTGAAGAAACATCCTTACTGTTTTCCACAGTGGTTGCACCAATTTACATTCCCACCAACAGTATCAAAAAGTTCCCTTTGCTTCATACCCTTGCCAACACTTTTTTTTTGTCTTTTTGATACTAGCCGTTCGACTATTGTGAGGTAATACTTCCTTATGGTTTTGATTTGCATTTCCCTGATCATGAGTGATGTTGAGCTTCTTTGTATGTGTCTGTTGGCCACCTGTCTGTTTTCTTTGGAGAAATATCTATTCAGGTCCTCTGCCCATTTTTTAATTGGATTGGGGTTTTTTGGTTTGTTTTTTGTTTTTTGGTGTTGACTTATATAATTTCTTTATATATTTTGGATATTACCCTTTATCAGATCTATCATTTGCAAATATCTTCTTCCATTCAGTAGGTTGCCTTTTCATTTTGTTAATGAAATGTGCAAAATGTTTTTATTTTGGTGTAGTTCCAATAGTTTGGGTTTTTTTTCCCTTGTCTAGAGAGACATATCCATAAATATGTTGCTCAGGCTGATAACAAAGAGATTACTACCCATGTTTTCTTTCATGGTAGATCTTGATTTCTTTCACATTTAGATCTTGATTCCATTTTCAGTTTTTGTGTATGGTATAAGAAAGGGGTCTAGTTTCATTCATTTGCACGTAGCCATCAGTTTTCCCAACAACACTTATTGAAAAGCCTGTCTTTTACCCATTGTATATTCTTTCCTCCTTTGTCATAGATTAATTAATCATCTATGCACGGCTTTATTTCTGGACTCTCTATCCTGTTTCATTGATCTATGTGTCTATTTTTGTGCCAATACCATACTGTTTTGAATACTGTAACTTTGTGATATACCTTGAAATTTGAGACTGTGATACCTCTAGTTCTGTTTTTCTTTCTGAAGATTGCTAATGTTATTTGGGAGTATCTGCTATTCCATACAAATTTTAGGACTATTCTAGTTCTGTGAAAAGTGCTCTTGGTATTTTGATTAATCTGAACGCGCATGAGTAGTATGGGCATTTCAACAATGTGGTATCACTATTTGTGTCATATACAATTTTTTTCATCAGTTTCTCACAGGTTTCAGAGTATAGGTCTTACACTTCCTTGGTTAAGTTTATTCCTGGGTACTTTATTCTTTTTAGTGTAATTGTAAATAGGATTATTTTCTTAATTTTTATTTCTGCTACTTCATTATTAACATGTATAAATTCAACATATTTCTTTTTATTAATTTTTTTTAATGTTTATTTATTTTTGACAGAGAGAGAGAGAGCATGAGCGGGGAGGGGCAGAGAGAGAGAGTGACACAGAATCTGAAAGAGGCTCTAGGCTCTGAGCTGTCAGCACAGAGCCTGATGCGGGGCCTGAACTCACAGACAACGAGATCATGACCTGAGCTGAAGTTGGACGCTCAACCGACTGAGCCACCCAGACGCCCCATTTTTAAAAAAATTTTTTTAATGTTTATTTATTTTTATTTTTTTTTTAATTTTTTTTTCAACGTTTATTTATTTTTGGGACAGAGAGAGACAGAGCATGAACAGGGGAGGGGCAGAGAGAGAGGGAGACACAGAATCGGAAACAGGCTCCAGGCTCCAAGCCATCAGCCCAGAGCCTGACGCGGGGCTCGAACTCACAGACCGCGAGATCGTGACCTGGTTGAAGTCGGACGCTTAACCGACTGCGCCACCCAGGCGCCCCAATGTTTATTTATTTTTAAATGCAACATATTTCTGTATGTTAATTTTGTATCCTGCAACTTCACTGACCTTATTTATCATTTCTAATAGGTTTTTTTTTTTTTGGTGGAGTCTTTAGGATTTTCTATATATAGTGACAATTTTACTTATTCCTTACCAATTTATATGCCTTTTAATTCTTTTTTTAAAATTTATTTATTTCAATTTAATTTAGTTAACATACAGTGTAGTAGTGGCTTCAGGAGTAGAACCCAGTGATTTATCACTTACATGTGATACCCCGTGCTCATCCCAAGTGCCCTCCTTAATGCCCATCACCCATTTAGCCCATAGCCCCAACAACCTTCCCTCCAGCCACTGTCAGTTTGTTCTCTATGTTTAAGAGTCTCATGGTTTGCCTCCCTATCTGTTTTTACCTTATTTTTCTTTCCCTTCCCCTATGTTCCTCTGTTTTGTTTCTTAAATTCCACATATGAGTAAAATCTTATGGTATTTGTCTTTCTCTGACTATTTCACTTAGCATAATACCCTCTAGCTCCAACCATGCTGTTGCAAATAGCATGATTTCATTCTTTTTGATCACTGAGTAGTATTCCAGTGTGTTGATGGACATTTGGGCTCTTTCTGTAATTTGGCTATTGTTGATAGTGGTGCTATAAACTTTGACGTATATGTGCTCCTTTGAATCAGCATTTTTGTATCCGCAGGATAAATACCTAATAGAGCAATGGCTGGGTCATAGGGTAGTTCTATTTTTAATTTTTTGAGGAACTTCCCTACTGTTTTCAGAGTGGCTGTACCAGTTTGCATTCCTACCAGCAGTGCAAAAGTGTTCCCCTTTCTCTGCATCCTCGCCAACATCTGTTGTTGCCTGAGTTGTTAATTTCAGCCATTCTGACAGGTATGAGGTGGTGTCTCATTGTGGTTTTGATTTGTATTTCTCTGATGATGAGTGATGTTGAGGATCTTTTCATGTGTCTGTTAGCCATCTGGATGTCTTCTTTGGAAAAGTGTCTATTCATGTCTTCTGCCCATTTCTTCACTGGATTATTTGTTTTTGGGTGTTGAGTTTGACAAGTTCTTTATAGATTTTGGATACTAACCCTTTATCTAATATGTCATTTGCAAATATATTCTCCTATTCTAATAGCAGTCAGCTTACCCTGCACCACTCCCCTGCATTTTTTTTCTTTGGCATGTGGCTGGGATTCAAAACCTGAAGTCTTAAAGGACCTGGCACTGTGCAGATCCACTCCCCTCCTCTGGAGTAGAGCCTCTCCATGCTGTGTCTGAAATCCTGTCCCTGAAAAGCAGTCCCACACCTGCACAGTATGTGGAATCTATGGTGTAGCACCCCTGAAGGTTACATTCCTCTGGGTGCATGTCTGTCCCCTGCTGATGAAAGGCCTTTGACTAGTGCCTGCAGGGTTTTTGTCCTTGGGAAGGCAATATGCCCTCTTCCAAAAGTACTCCAGGAAGGGGAATGTTCTCTCCCAGTGCACCCCAGAGATCCCCACATGACACTATGCACTCCAGGGCCAGCTCCCTACTCCCCAGGTGCGCTCTCCCCAGAGAGGTTTTTCTCTTGTGCGAACTCAATGCTGCACTTCCTCAACCCCTCTCTCTTTCTCTCCCTTTGTCTCTCCATGAAAAGGGTTTCCTTCCTTCCACAGCACTGCTGTTTTTCTCTCTCTTAATTCACTTCCACACACCTACTACCTGTCAAACTGTCTCCCTCCAATTGTGGGGATCCTTCTGCCACTCCAGAGGTCAGTTTTCTGGGTGTTCCAAGTGATCTGACCTCAAGGCAGTTGTGTTTGAGGGGAATGGAAAGCTTAGGGTCCTGATACTTTTCCACCATCTTAACTCCTCCCACCCTAATTATTTTTCATGTCTGATTGGTATGGCTGGGAATTCCAGCATTACGTTGAATAAAAGTGGTGAGTGGATATTCTTGTCTTGTTCTGATCTTAAAGGAAAAGCTCTCAGTTTGTCAACATTGAGTATGATGTTAGCTGTGGGTTTGTCATATATGGCCTTTATTACGTTGAGGTATATTCCCTCTAAAACCCACTTTGTTGAACATTTTTATCATAAACTTGAATTTTGTCAAATGCTTTTTTGGCATCTATTGAGATCATATGGTTTTTACTCTTTCTGTGGTTAATATGTTTTATCACACTGATTTGTGAATATTGAACCACACTTGAATCTCTGGAATAAATCCCACTTGATTCTTGTGAGTTATCCTTTTAATGTATTGTTGAATGCATTTTGCTAATATTTTGTTGAGGATTTTTAAATCTATGTTCATTAGAGATATTGGCCTGAAGTTTCTTTTTTTATCATAATTTGGATTATGGCATCAGGGTAATACTGGCCTCATAAAATGTATTTGGAAGTTTTCCTTCCTCTTCTATTTTTTTGGAATGCTTTGAGAATAATATGCATTAACTATTCTTTAAATATTTGGTAGACTTTATCTATGAAGCCATCTGGTCCCAAACCTTGGTTTGTTCCCAAGTTTTTTGATTACTAATTCAATTTCATTACTAGTAATTGGTCTATTCAAATTTTCTATTTCTTCCTGATTCAGTTTTGGAAGATTGTAGGTCTTTAGAAATGTATCCATTTCTTCTATTCCAATTTGTTGGCATATAATTTTTCATAGTAGTCTCTTACAATCCTTGTATTTCTGTGGTGTCAAATGTTATTTCTCTTCTTGCATTTCTGATTTTATTTGAGTCCTCCCTCTCTCTTTTTTTTTTTTTTCTTGGTGAACAAAACTGGTTTATCAATTTTGTTTATCTTTTCAAAGAACTAGCTCTGGTTGATCTTTTCTATTGTTTTCTTTGTCTATTTCATTAATTTCTGCTCTAATCATTATTATTTACTTCATTCTACTAGCATTAGGTTTAATTTGTTATTTTGCAAGTTCCTTTAGGTGTAAGTTTAGGCTGTTTATTTGAGATTTTTCTTATTTCTTGAGGAAGGCCTTTGTACCATAAACTTTCCTATTGGAACTACTTTTGCTGCATTCTAAAGTTTTTGGGGCATTGTATTTTCAATTTTTTGTTTCCATGTAATTTTAATTTCATATTTTATTTTTTCACTGACCCTTTGGTTATTTAGTAGCATGTTGCTTACTCTCCATATGTTTGTGTTTTTCTCATAATTGATTTCTAATTTCATACTGTTGTGGTTAGAAAAGGTGTTTGATATGATTCCAAACTTATTCAATTTATTGATACTTTCTATGTGGTCTAACATATGGTAACTTGTGGTCTGACATCTACCCTGGAGAACGTTCCACGTGCACTAGAAAAAAAACGTGTAATCTGTTGTTTTGGATGGAATATTCTGCATGTATCTGTTAGGTCCATTTGGTCTAATGTGTAGTTCAAAGTCAATGTTTCCTTGGCGATTTTCTGTCTGGATGATCTATTCATTGATATAAGCAGGGTGTTAAAATTCCCTACTGTTATTGTATTGCTGCCAATTTCTCCCTTCATGTATGTTAATATTTGCTTTATGTATTTAGGTGCTTTTATGTTGGATGTATACATATTTACAATTGTTATATCCTCTTGTTAGATTGATGTTTATCATTATGTACTGCCTGTCTTTGTCTCTCGCTACAGCCTTTGTTTTAATTTTTTTTAATGTGTATTTATTTCTGAGACAGAGAGAGACAGAGCATGAGTGGGGGAGGGGCAGAGAGAGAGAGACGGAGACACAGAATCTGAAGCAGGCTCCAGGCTCTGAGCAGTCAGCACAGAGCCCTACGCGGGGCTCAAACTCACAAATCGTGAGATCACGACCTGAGCTGAAGTCGGTCGCTCAACCAACTGAGCCACCCAGGCACCCCTACCGTCTTTGTTTTTTTTATTTTTTTTTATTTTTTTTTTATTTTATGTTTTTTGAGAGAGAGAGAGAGTGTGTGCAGGCGAGGGGCAGAGAGAGAGGGAGACACAGAATCAAAGCAGGCTCCAGGCTCTGCGCTGTCAGCACAGAGCCGGACATGGGGCTTGAACCCATGAACCGTGAGATCTTGACCTGAGCCGAAGTCGGACACTTAACCGACTGAGCCACCCAGACACCCCTACAGTCTTTGTTTTAAAATCTGTTTTATCCAATATAAGTATTGCTACCCTGGCTTTTTTTTTTTCCCCCACTTCCATTTGCATGGAATATCTTTTTCCATCCCCTCACTTTCAGGCTGTATAAGTCTTTAGGTTCGAAGTGAGTCTCTTGTAGGCAATAAATAGATGGGTCTGGTTTGTTTATACATTCATTCACTCTATGTCTTTTGATTAGACTATTTAGTCCATTTACATGTAATTATTGATAGGTATATACTTATTGCCGTTCTATTAGTTGTGTTCTAGGTGTTTTTGTAGTTCTCTGTCCCTTTCTTCTTCTTTTACTCTCTTCCCTTGTGGTTTAATAGCTTTCTTCAGTGTTAAGCTTGGATTTCTATTTTTTGCTTATCTGTTATAGGAGTTTGACTTTTGGTTACCATTGGGTTCATATATAACATCTTACTTATATAGAAGTCTATGTTAATTCGATGGTTACTTAAGTTTGAACATATTCTAAAAGCACTACATTTTCCTTCCCGCTCCATGTTTTATGTATGAAAGGTCATATTTCACATGTTTTTATTTTGTGTATTCCTTGACTAATTTTTGTAGATATAATTTTATTATTCTTGTGTTTTAACCTCCATACTGGCTTAATAAGTGATTAATCTATCTTTACCAAATGTATGCTTTTAATTAAAAATTTTTCCTTTCATAATTTTCTTCTAGCTATGGCCTATTCTTTCAAGAATTTCTTTTAATATTTCTTGAGAGGCTGGGTTAGGAGTGATGAACTCCTTCACTTTTGGTTTGTCTGGGAAACTCTTTATCTCTCCTTATTCTGAATGATCTTGCTGGGTAGTATATTCTTGGTTGTATTTTGGATTTTTTTTAGCACTTTGAATATATCATGCCTCTTTTTTCTGGCCTGCAAAGTTTCTGCTGAAAGGTCAGCTAGTAGCCTTCTGGAGTTTCCATTGTGTGTAACTGTTTTCCTTTCTCTTGCAGTTTTTAAAATTCTCTCTTTATCTTTACATTTTGCCATTTTAATTAATATGTGTCTTGGTGTGATCCTCCTTGGGTTCATTTTCTTTAA
This sequence comes from Puma concolor, assembly GCF_028749965.1. Lineage (NCBI taxonomy): Eukaryota > Metazoa > Chordata > Mammalia > Carnivora > Felidae > Puma > Puma concolor. The sequence goes on from NC_141683.1 coordinate 44,499,245, forward strand.
AACTTTCTATGGTTTCTGGACCTGGGTGCCTGTTTCTTTCCCCAGATTAGAAGAGTTTTCAGCTATTAAGTCTTCAGATAAGTTTTCTGACCCCTTATTTCTCTCTTCTACTTCTGGAATCCCTATAATAAAAATGTTATTATGCTTGATGATGTCACAGAGCTTCCTTAACATATTCTCATTTTTTATTCTGTTTTCTTTTTGTCGTTCTGCTTGTTTGCTTTCCCCTACCCTGTCTTCCAGATCACTGATCTGTTCTTCTGTAACCTGTAATCTACTATAGATTTTCTCTAGCATATTTTTCATTTCAGCTATTGAATTCTTCAGCTCTGACTGGTCCTTTTTCATTTTAATTATTTAATTTAATTTTAATAACTACTTAATTTCTGTCTCTTTGTTCTCATTGAGTTATTGAGTTATCCACTTTTTTCTCAAGTCCAGTGAGTGTCTTTATGACTATTAATTTGAACTGTTTATCAGATATATTGCTTATCTCCATTTCATTTAGGAGTTTTTTTGGTGTGGTTTTTCCTTGTTCATTCATTTTGGACATATTCCTCTGTCTCTTTTGTCTAATTCTTTGTGTTTATTTCTATGTATTAGGTCAGCTATGTCTTCTAGTCTTGAAACAGTGGCTTTGTGTAGAAGAAGTCCTGTGGTGCCCTATAGCATAATTCCTCCCCCACCAAATCACCAGCTTCAGGTACTCCAGGGTGTCCCCTGGTTGGACTGGGTATGTCCTCTTGTTGTGGATGATCTTCAGTTGCCTTCAGTCCAGCCAGCTGCAATAACCCACTTTGCCTGCTGTGGGCATAGTGGACAGGGTTTACTCCTTGTTCTGTTCAGACACCTGCCTGTGGCCACTGCAAGCTTATTGGTGGGTGGGGCTAGCAGTGGGCCTATTTGTCTTGCAGTTCGTCTCTGCCATTGCTGCAGGCCCACCGAAGGGAGGGCTTTTCCCTGTGCAGCCAGCTAAGAGATCTGGCTGCAGAAATTGTCATGTGTGCTGACATGTGTTGCCCACTCCAACCTCATCTTCAGCCTCCCACCCCCACCCCCAGGGCAAGAGTCATTTGAAGTGGTACCTGTCCAGGCCAGGTCTGTCTGGTATGTGGGGCAGGAGCCACTTTGCAGGGCCTTATACTGATTTGCATAAGTTTAAAAGCATATGATCTCCTTGTAACAGGACATTATTGGAAGCATTGTTTAGACTCAGATATAACCAGTTTTAAGGAACCAATGTTGACTTTATAGAGTCAATAAAGCCCCTTGGAAAAACAGCCTGATACATTGTTTATAGGATTCTTAGCAGCCTTACTAGGTAAGGAAACAAGATTACTTCCAAGCAAATGCAAGAACCTCTGAATATTTTGAGAACCACAAGAAGAGAGGAAGTAACACAAATCTATGTGTATTACAGGCAGTCTGATGGCAAGTATTTGGCCTTTTACCCTTAAGAGACTTAAAATTTCAATCTGCATATTTCCTGTGAGAAGTTCCAGCAAAGCAGTTATAAAAGAGTCTATCTCATCAATTGCTATTTTGTACTTATGTAAATGATCAGGTCAGATTTATTAAAACTAAATTTATTTTGCAAAAATAAAATGTTAATTTGGCTAGCTTTAAAAATGTGGTCACTTCAGGGTGCCTGGGTGGCTCAGTTGGTTAAGTGTTTGACTTCAGCTCAGGTCATGATCTCACGGTTCATGAGTTCAAGCCCCACATCAGGCTCTGTGCTGATAGTTCAGAGCCTAGAGCCTGCTTTGGATTCTGTCTCTCTCTCTCTCTCTCTCTCTCTCTCTCTCTCTCTCTCTCTCTCTGTTCCTTCTCTGCTTGCACTCTCTCTCAAAGATAGATAAATATTTTTTTTTAAATGTGGTCACTTTAGAGAGAAAAATTATGTTTTAGTAACACCCCTTTGTGGATATTAGATTCTATTTCTATTAATCATCTTTGAGGTTCTGTAAATGAGACTAGATACTGAATTCTTTTATTTTCCTCCCGTGTCTGGCTACACAACTCTCAAAAATAACATTTTCCATTTTCTCCCATCATTTCAACTTAAAATCATTGAGAACTAAAACTTCCCTTTTTCCTGAAGCCCTACAAACTGAAAATGAATGACCTGATATAAACTTCAGGGAAATCCCCACAATAGCTTGAATATAGATAATCTTCATGCCTGTTGTTCTATAGGCCATTCAGAAATATCACCAGAGACCATCAAACTACAGGCAAATTTATAAGAATGACAGTGCCTCTCTGAAGATGCTTTGAGCTGAACTTCTATACTGTTATTTGTGGATAGGCCCACATTCCACAGGCCTGGAAGGCCCTGGTCAGCCAGGTTCATAGTGCACATGTGTGGGCTATGCAGGCCAAGCTAGGCAGAGATCTGGAACAGGGCAATTGTTGAGAGAGGCTTGGTAACAGGAACCGGCTATTGGGAGTCCATGGTAGCTGCTTCAGTGCAAGGACCAACCTACACAAATACACATAAAGTTAAAGCTGGATGACTCTTAATAGCCTTGCTAGGATTGGACCAGGAGGGCTGACCTGGGCATCCCCCCCGCCTCCATTCCCATTGGAGTTGTGATTGCTGGAGAAGTTCTGGACCTCATTAGGCAGCCAGCATGAAAAGGGGACTAATTGACACCAGTTTAAAGCTGCTGCCTCAGAAAGATTATGCAGAGAGGCCTTTCTTCACCCTAAGGTCATTTTGAAGGTTGAGGTTCAGCCAGAGCTCCACAGGCCTGGAGTTTCCCTTGCAGTCCAGAGTCAGGTGGCGCAGGAATGACTGTACATATGCATAGCATGAAGGTCAAGGTAGCTAGGGACCTGAAGCAAGGCTATGTTGGGTGAGGCCAGGTCACAGAAGCACTCTACTGGGGACACATGGCATCCTCCTAGTTCCAAGTTTTCCCTTGCACAAATGTGCATATTCACACTGAAGCAGAGCTGGAGAAATCTGGACTGCCTTGCCAGGTAGGGATGGGATGGCTGGCCAAGGTACCCTCCAATAATAGACTGAGGAAGCATCCCAGAAGTCTGGAGCAGCCTTGACTCTATCAGGAAGCCAGTCCAAAATGGAGGTTGACAGTCACTAGTTTAAACCTGCTACCTCAAATTCTGGGGGATTGGATTCTTTCCACTATGGAGGCCAAGTAGGTGGTTGTGAACAATCTGAGTTTCACTGCCCTGCAGGGCCCCTGCAGCCAAAAGCCTACTAGCAAGATGTGGACTGCACATGCATGGAAGGTACAGGTCAGGGTACCCAGGGATATGGAACAGGGCAATGTACTGTGAAGCCAGGTCACAGGACAAGGCTACTGGGGATACCTGGCATCTGCCTAATTCCAGCCCTAACCTATACCAATGCATATATTCCCCTGAAGGCAGAGCTGGAGAAACATGTACCACCTTGCTAGGGCTGGATTAGGTAGGCTGGCTGACATATTTTCCAGTGAGAGACTTCTGGGAGCCTTGATTGCCACAGAAGCCTGGGACCCAGCAAACAGTAAGTACACATGGGGACTGACTGTTGCCCATTCAATGGCCACCTCAGAGTGATTTTTAGGGGATGGGTTTTCTCTGTCCTTGGGGCAATGAGGTTGGATGCTCAGGACCTACCTGAGCTCCACCGTCCTGGAGGTCCCCAGCTGGCCCTGGGCAGCTGACAGGGTGTGGACTGCTGATGTCAAGTGATGCAGGTCAGGGTATCCGGGGACTGGGAACATGGCAATGTTGGTTGAGGCTGTGGCACAGGAATAGGCTTTGGAGGTACCGGGCATCTGCCCAATTTCAAGCCCTAACCTACACAGATGCACATATTCCCCCTGGAGGCTGTTTTGTTTAGGGAAGCAAATAATGCTCACAGACTGATTTGTCTTTGCCAACAATGTAATTTTTGTTTTTAATTTAAGTGTTATTTACTTTGAGAGAGTGAGCAAGAGAGAGCAGGGGAGGGGCAGAGAGAGAGGGAGAGAGAGAACCCCAAGCAGGCTCCATGCTGTCAGCACAGAGCCTGAGGCAGGCTGAAATCGAGAGTTGGACACTTAACAAACTGAGCCACTCAGATGCCCTGCCAACAATGTATTCAAAGCTGATTTACTGTGCAAACCTCACAAGCCAATAGCACACAGGATAATGTCTTTTAATAAGCTAATAAAGAAGTCTACTTCAAACCAATGTCAGTTGAATCACACTATTGTTCCAGGCAAGGAGAGATGGAAGCAGTCAAGTCCAAAGTTAGTTGATATGTACCTTTATCAGAGTTGGTACCTGGCAGAGACCGCTTACCCAACCAAGAACTGAAGTCCAGCCGCTAGTACAAAAGTAAACGTCCTGTGTTGTTAGAGTAGATTGCTAGGGGACAGCTGTGCTAGTGTTAATGGGCAAAATGATCTTTGTGAGAGGTCTCTGTACAACTTTTTCCACTGCCTGTGAAAGAGTTGCTTTTACCAGGCAGGAGTTAATTGCCCCAAGGTCTTTAAGGGCTATCAGTTCAACACAGTGTAGTCTCGCCCTGACCAATGAATCCCAGATCATCCTCACAGACCCTCAGCGTTTATAGTCTATATGCCCCCTTGCCATAATTGTTTCTTTATGTTTGTATTAATAAGCCCCCCCACTACTGGACTCCCTCAGCAGCTGAGTTATTGAGTTATTTTCAGTGAGAACAGACGTGCTAATAACATCCTGACTCCACATATTTTTTCTTATATTGAAACAACTTTGCTCCTAAAAACTTTTTTTTGTCTTTGTCATAAACAAGTGTATATGAAATCATATCAAACCAATATACAACATCCCGTCATTCCAAATTGCTCACATGCTAATTAATACTAAGGGTGTAATGCCCAATGCAAATCTAAGCTCACAAAAATACCATTCCACCTTGATTCCACATCACTTACAATCTTAATCACAAACAGTCATATTTTGGGAGTATTTTTCCCTTGATGCACATTCTTTTACACCACAGTTTAATGACCAGTTTAAACAACCATGTCAACATAAACATAATAAAGAACTCTTTAGCATGGTACCACATTAAAGACCAAACAACAAAAACTTAACCTTATTAAACCACTCAGTTTAACTTCTTGACAAATATATACCCAGGAAGAGACCATTTTTATAATGCTCCAGGTTATAAGCTTGCATAGCATTATTAAACACACATTCAATTGTGAACATCAGAATTCAGGGATGTCATTATTTTAGGGATGCATGTTTTGTTCTCTTTTCAATTCCTGCAAAGTTATTTTGACTTTATTCGTGTCATCTTCCAAATGTGCCTAAGTTGTCCTAAGTTTTCTTGTCCTAAGTTTTATTTCTCCAGTTATTTTAATAGTTCCTTTACCTTCTATTGATCTGGAATAACATATTTTTCTTTTTACTGTAGAATCCATTACCTGTTTTAGTTTTACACATCCCATCATGTGTTCCTTATTTTTCCCTTGACTCTAATAGGTTAGGATGAGGCTTGGCTTAGTGCATACTATCCCAGTCAGCTTCCCATAGTGTATGTAACTGATTGAGGGACCATCATGGCCATAGTCATAGGTACTTCTACCATAGGTATATCCACTGTCTAATAAAGGTACTTTGGTTCCATTCCAACAACAACTTAGGAACATGTTTTTCTTTTATCATAAGGAAGCTGTCTGTGGCCTGTAGGCTCCACTCTCCCTGTTGATATTGGGGAATGGCAAAAGTGTGGACCCCAATATCATGGGATTCTTTTTTCCTTTAATGATGTAAAAATTTTTGCTTCTAATTTTCAGTTGCCCAAGAAATCACAGCCATTAGGGTATGTGATATCTACTTTACTTCTGGTTGGGTTGTCTGTTATCTCAGATGACCAGTATTGCCCCAAGATTATAGCTGTTCTAAGAGTAGTCCACACATTAACAAAGTTTAATTGCAACAATTGACAATCTATAGAGAAACATATTTTGTCTTTTTTCATTGAAGGATAGTTAACATACAATGTTATTAGTTTCAGATGTACAACATAGTGATTCAACAATACATTCTATGCTCACAATAAGTATAGTTGTGATCTGTCACACGTTATTACAATATTACTGACTATATTCCCTAGGCTGCACTTGTCATCTCTGTGCCTTATTTAATAAATGGAAGTTTGTACCTATTTATCTCTTTTACCTATTTCACCCATCCTCATTTTATTCTCCATATTTATGATTCTATTTCTTTTCTGTTTGTACATTTGTTTTTTTTGATTCCACGAAAATTGAAGTCATATATTTTTTTCCTTTTATTTCCCTTAGCATAATACCCTCTAGATCCATCCATGTTGTCACAAATGGCAAGATCTCATATTTTATAACTGAGTAGTATTCCATCATTATGTACATATACCAACTTTTTAATCTATTTATCAGTAGGCACTTAGTTTACTTCCATATCTCAGTTATTGTAAATAATGCTGCAATAAACCTAGGGGTGCATATCTCTTTTCAAATTAGTGTTCTTATGGGGGGGGGGTGGTAAATACCCAGTAGTGGAATTACTGAACCATATGGTAATTCTATTTTCAATTTTTTTTTAGGAAACTCCATACTGTTTTCCATTGTGGTTGCACCAATTTATATTCCTACCAATAGTGTACAAGTGTTCCCTTTTTCTCATATCCTCTCTAATACTACTTTCTTGTCTTTTTGATACTAGACATCGTGATGAATGTAAGGTGATATCTCATTATGGTTTATTTTGCATTTTCTTTTCTTTTTTTTTTTGTAAATAGCCCTGTGCCCAACATGGGTCTTAAACTCATGACCCTGAGATCAAGAGTTGCATGCTCTACTGACTGAGCCAGCCAGGCACCCTGATTTGCATTTTCTAGATGATTAGAGATGTTGAACACCTTTTCATGTGTCTATTGGCCATCTGTATGTCTTAGGATTTTGTTTAGGTCCTCTGCCCATTTCTTAATTGTTTTTATTTTTTTTTTATTTTTTTGGTATTGAGATGCATAAATTCTTTTTTTTAATGTTTATTTATTTTTGAGAGAGAGAGTGGGGAAAGGGCAGAGAGAGGGGGGCACAGAGGATCCCAAGCATGCTCTGTGCTGAGAGCAGAGAGCCTGATGTGGGGCTTGAACTCACAAACAGTGAGATCATGACCTGAGCCGAAGTCAGATTCCACCCAGGCACCCCATAAACTCTTTATATATTTTGGCTATTAATCCCTTATTGGCAAATATCTTCTCCCAATTTGTAAGTTGCCTTTAGTTTTGTTGTTGTTTTCCTTTTGCCGCGCAAAGAGTTTATTTTGGTGTAGTCCCAATAGTCTATTTTTGCTTTGCTTCCATTGTCTGAGGAGACATATCTAGAAAAATGTTGCTAAGGTGGATGTCTAAGATATTACTGCCTATGTTTTCTTTTAGGAGTTTTATGGTTTCAGGTCTCATGGTTAGGTCTTTAATCCATTTTGAGTTTATTTTTGTGTATGGTGTAAGAAAGTTGCTTCGTTCTTTTGCATGTAGCTGTCTAGTTTTCCAAACACCATTTATTAAACAAACTATATTTTCCCCATTTTGTATTTTTGCCTCCTTCCACATGGACTAATTAATCATATAAGCATGGGTTTGTTTCTCAGTTCTCCATCGTGTTCTATTGATGTGTCTATTTTTGTGCCAGCACATACTGTTTTGATTACTGTAGCTTTGTATTATATCTTGAAATCTAGGATTTTGAGAACTTCAATTTGGTTCTTTCTCAATATTGCTTTGGCTATTAGGTGTATTTTGTGGTTCCATACAAATTTTAGGATTATCTATAAAAAATGCTGTTGGTATTTTGACAGGTATTGTATTGAATCTGTAGATTGCTTTGGGTAAAACTTTTAACAATATTAATTTTTCCAATCTGTGAACACAGTATTATCTTTTCATTTGTTTGTGTCTTCTTCATTTTTTTCATCAGTGTTTTATAATTTCACATCAGTGTTTTATAATTTTTCACCTTCTTGGTTAAATTTATCCCTACGTGTTTTATCCTTTTTGGTTCAATTGTAAAAGAGATTATTAATTTCTATTTCTTCTACTTTGCTAGTAGTGAATAGAAATGTCTGATAGGTGGGGCGCCTGGGTGGCTCAGTCGGTTAAGTGTCCGACTTCAGCTCAGGTCACAATCTCACGGTCTGTGAGTTCGAGCCCCGCGTCGGGCTCTGGGCTGATGGCTCAGAGCCTGGAGCCTGCTTCCGATTCTGTGTCTCCCTCTCTCTCTGCCCCTCCCCCGTTCATGCTCTGTCTCTGTCTCAAAAATAAATAAACGTTAAAAAAAAAAAAAATGTCTGATAGGTGTAGCAGGACTCCCAGCACTATTGTGAGTAAAAGTGGAGAAAGTGGACATCCTTGTCTTGTTCCTGAGCTTAATGGGAAAGCATTCAGCTTTTCATCATTAAGTATAATGTTAGTAAAAAAGTAACTGCCAGGGGCACCTGGGTGGCTCAGTCATTAAGTGTCTGACTCTTGATCTCAGCTCAGGTCTTGATCTCAGAGTCGTGAGTTCAAGTCCCATGCTGGGTTCCATGCTGGGTATGGAGCCTACTTAAAAAAAATGACTGCCATTGTTCCTCCAATTAAACTTCCTACAAGTCCAACAAGGAACTGCAAGAGTTTCCTTCCTTCAGTGAATTTGTTTCTGGCATATGTTATAAATTGAGCATAATCAAATATGGATAAAACTGAACAAAATTTGAGGATCTGTATCTTATTTAAAATTCTGCATACTAAATATCAAAGCATAGCCTGCTATTATAGGTTCCAATATGACCATGATAGGTTTTAGTAACCTAGGTTCCTATGTTCTTGGGGTAGAAACCTGCAGTGTGAGAGAGAAACCTGATGTCTACCATGAAGGATAATGATAAGTGTTATATGCTAAGTTTCCTATATATTGCTGTACACCTGACAGCTTGTCCTTATTCTTGTAAAGGCTAAACATGGTATCCATGGATTGATTTATTTTCTAATAGGTGAATATGGATTAAACAGTGTTAATTGAGTATAGTAACTGATCAGTTTCTCGCCTGTTAATATTTAAAGATATAATTGCCCATTCTGCATACTCAACTGTTACTCTTTTATAAAATACTAGCATACAAAGTATCTCAGAAATTAAATTGAGGTTTTCACAGTCTGTCATGTGTCCAATGCTATACTCAATTCAGTAAGGTATGATAAGGAAAGTAGAAAAGTCAGTACCTGATTGTCTTAGTATATAAGCTGGGTTATAACAGGGACCAGTTAGTAGTTCAGGCCAACCTTCATCCTTCAAGTCAGTGTCTAGTAGGGGATATTGTTGAAGAGATTCTTTGGAGACTTCCACTAGATTCCCTAGTATTTGATTTTTCCATTGATTAAAGGTTTCTCAGTGAGTAGACAGTGCTGATACTGAAGGGTGAGATGGAGAGGGGTTGGACTTGGAGGTATGGATGATGCTGGTGATGCTGTTGAGTCCTTAGTTATAATAAGATGACCCAAGATGGTGATCTGTGAAGGAAGTAGAGGATGTCACAGACAGTGGAGTTGTACATGGACCAGTAGGTGCATTCCACTTTGGAATGGTGGCATAACTGCTATTGCTGAGTCTGTTGGAAGAGTGTCCATACATATAGCAAGTATGATATCCAGTAGTAAGCAATAGGTAAAATAGTATGGCCAGCAAGCAGCGTGCTGCATGGATCTACTTCATAATTGTTAGAGTTGAAGATGCACAGAGGTTTTATGCCTACAAAATAAAAGCACTGTCCTCAAAATGTTTAATTTCTTCCTATTTTTCTTGCCGTTCAAGGATATCTATAGTCATTATAACCATTATTGCCAATATTTCCCCAGGCATAATCACCCTGTATCATGCTAGAGTAAATAGTAGACCTCTAGTGTTGATATAATAAAAGGTGGTATATATCTATAATGAAATTTTTATAGAATCATTGTATTATTTTCCTTAATTTGATGTAATATTCCTTTTCATTAGGTCACCCAGTAGGTTTTGTTAGTGGCAGGTGCTTCCTTTCCCCAGTGTTGTATATTCATTCAATAGGAGTTTTTCCATGCTTTCTATATCTATGCTTTAGAGATCTTGCCACCTCCCAGATTGCTTTAGTCCAAGCTTTCACATCTAGATTGTTAGGAAGCAACCTAAGCTTTTGCTTGAGCAAATCATTATACCTTTCAGTTGACCCAGAGGCAGTAGGGTTGTAGGGTAAGTGGAATTTCCACATTATGCCTTGTTTCTTTGCCCAATCTTATATTCACTTTTCTGTAAAGTGGGTGCTCTGATCTGATTTTGTGATGGCTGGGCTACCGTAGCAAGCATCCAGATTTCTAATGCTCTGATGGCAGATTTTTAATTAATTTTTCTGCAGGAATAGGGTAATCCTATTCCTGACCATGTCTACAATGGTGCATGCATACAGTTTATTCTCTGATACAGGCATGGGTCCCATGTAATCATTTGTATAATTTGGAAGGGTCTGTCAGCTTTGATGTCATCTGGAGTATTCATTAATGACCCACATGCTTTAAACTTTCAGCGATTGCCACATTTCTTAATATGAAATTGGAGGGATTTGGTAGGCTCATACGTGTTTCTTACCTCTAACATGTTCCAGTGCCATGTGTGCCACAAGATCTTTTTGACGTTGTGCCCACAGTATGATTCTGTTATTCAGCATATCTGTGTGTTCAGGTTGTAAGTCCATTGTCCTTCTTGTTTATGTATAGTTATGCTTTGAATTGGTTTCCTCATTAGCCATAAATTATTGGGTTATTTAAGTTAAATTTTAGGTATCTCCACTTCTTTAGTTTACCTACCGAGTTTGTCTATCTGGCTATTAAATTTGGTTACTTCAGACTTGTTCTTCTGATGTGCAGAAACATCAGTGATAAACATGGAGATGCCAGCCAGTGCTATTTTCTGCCCTATGTCCTTACTTCATTATGTTCTTATTTGGTATTATTTAGTAATTTTTCTGCCCTGTTCATGTCCAAAACTGCTATTCCATTAGCTACTGTCCATAAGTCTGAGGAAAGGTCTACCTTACTCTCACTTCCCATATTACTCACCAATTTATGGCTATTTGTTAAGCACATTGTGTTCTCCAGAACCTGATTCTGTCAAGGTAAGACCATCACTAGTCCTCAAGGCCAGCATTCTCTTGATGGTGTCCTGGAAGCTGACCCATCTAAAAACCAAGCATTGTTGAGTGCCATGGACCAGAGTGGTCCCCATTGCCCAACTGCTCAAGCTTCAAAAGGTTCACCCCTCGGAAATTCTATAAAATCTATGTCTGGAATTGTGGAGATTTTCTCAATTCATGCAGAGAGCTGACCCTTCATCCATTAATCCTGCATGGAAATATACATTTTCTATGTTAGGAATTTATGGTCAGGAATAATTCCTCTCTCTCAGGGGTCTGCTTTACTCCAGAATAAGCTATCGGAGTTTCAGTATAATTGGCGTATGTAGTTTTTAGGGCTTCGTAGAGTGCCCAGGTGAGTCTTTCAATTGGTTAGTATCTGGTCTTGGACCATGTGAAAATATCCCATTAGTGACATGTGCTGTTTCCAATATACAAACAGTCCTATCAGTTTCTTTTTTCTTTTTTCAATTTTTAAATGTTTGTTTATTTTTGAGAGACACAGAGAGACAACATGAGTGGGGGAGGGGCAGAGAGAAAGAGGGAGACACAGATTCCAAAGCAGGCTCCAGGCTCTGAGCTGTCAGCACAGAGCCCAACACGGGGCTCGAACTCATGAATCGTGAAATCATGACCTGAGCTGAAGTTGGGTGCTTAACTGACTGAGCCACCCAGGCACCCCAGTCCTATCAGTTTCTGAGCTGTTTCTTTTGTGGTAGGAGCTGGGATGCAATCTATCTTGTTTATGACTGGCTCTGTTATTTTTCTGCCTTCAGAGGATCAAATTGTGCCTAGAAATTTTACTGTAGTGTAGGGTCCTTAGACATTACTTGAGTTAATTGTCCATGCTTTGAGTGTAAGGAATTCAATGAACTCTGTTACAACCCTAGTCTGTTCCAAGTTAGCACCATAAATGAGCATGTCATCAATATAAGAAATGCTGGTGTGTGTGTGTGTTGTGTTGTGTTCTGTTTTCCCAAAAGGCCTGGATGTCTTGTGTTAGAAAGTTGCAAGCTGCACTCTCAACAATAGCCAAATTATGGAAAGAGCCTAAATGTCCATCAACTGATGAATGGATAAAGAAATTGTGGTTTATATACACAATGGAGTACTACGTGGCAATGAGAAAGAATGAAGTATGGCCCTTTGTAGCAACGTGAATGGAACTGGAGAGTGTTATGCTGAGTGAAATAAGCCATAGAGAAAGACAGATACCATATGTTTTCACTTCTATGTGGATCCTGAGAAACTTAACAGGAACCCATGGGGGAGGGGAAGGAAAAAAAAGAGAGAGAGAGAGGTTAGAGTGGGAGAGAGCCAAAGCATAAGAGACTCTTAAAAACTGAGAACAAACTGAGGACTGATGGGGGGTGGGAGGAAGGGGAGGGAGGGTGATGGGTATTGAAGAGGGTATCTTTTGGGATGAGCACTGGGTGTTGTAGGGAAACCAATTTGACAAAAAATTTCATATATTTAAAAAAAAAAAGAAAAAGAAATAAAGTTGCAAGCTATTACTGGCTGTTAAGGTCTCCTGTTGGTAACCTAGTAAACATATCATCTGCTATTCCAATTGATCAAGACAGCCAACCCAAGATGCATTCACAAGGGAAGGCAAAGAACATGACAGCTAAGTCTACTCCCATGTAATCAGTGCCAGATCCAGTGGTGATATTGTTCATGATAATGCCCTTATTTGGGAGTGCTCCCTCAATTTGGGGAGATTATTTTCCTAAATTCCTAAAATCTATAAATCTATATGACCTTTCTGGACTTTTTCACAGGCCAGATCGAGTTATTTATATTATAAAATAGGAGACACAATCATTTGTTCCTTTAGAAGTTCCTGAATGTTTTCCTTTTATTTGTTTGTCCTGTTATATCCAGTCTAAGAATGTTTTCTAAATTGGGACTTATAAGGCATTTAGTTTTAAAGTCTGTCCTCATTGTTAGGAATCTACATATATACCCATGTGTATGGGGGTTAGTTTTCCTTCTAATCCTTCAATCAGTCCTTTTTTTTTTTTTGTTTAATTTTTCTAAATTAGTAGGACCTCGTTGTGTCACTGTTATTGGGATCCAGTATCTAACAACATAGTGGTATACATAGCGTGCTTTTATTTGCAGAAGAGGTTTCTATTTGTACAAACAATTGTCTCTGGCTTGAGCCAAGAGGAAGAGACTGCTGAATCCCTATGGGGAGCTCATAGGGTTTGCTCTCTTTGGCTAGCAGTGATTTGTCCACTAATGAGATTAGGTTTTATAAGAGGGTAGTATTTACAGTAAATGGACTAGTGGGTATATGTGGGTTTATTTTCTGTAGGTCTATTACTATGAAGATTTGTTGTTTCTGTTTCCCTACCTCTCCTATATATTTCAGGGGTATCTATTTTAGTTTCTACTTTTATAATTTGTTTTCAAGGGTGGTGGTCTAAATGGTCTAGGTAGCCAAAAATGCCTTGTAGATTTGGATGGTCTATTTTGTAGATGGACTATGTAGATAGTCTAGATGGTCTATTTTGATTGGGTCTATTTTATTAGCTGTAGCTGTTGTCTATAAAGAGGAGTGTTAAAGCTACAAGCTACAGGCTTTATCTTTCTAAGTTTTTTGTCTGTTTTGTTTTGTTTTAGTATTCTGTATACCCAAAGTAGGGTTCAAATATAGCATGCTTTTCCAACTGAGCCAGCTAGGCACCCCTTACAGCCTTTCTCTTACAGCCTCTATCTTGACTTACTTCCTTAGCTGTTCTTATCAATCAGTTCCCCTGGGTTTCTGGTGCCTGCAAATACTGTAAATAATGCTGTTCTGTCCCACCAGGATGCAGTTTAAAAGTTGGCCTCTTAATTTGTTCTGTTGCTTCCACATGTCGCAGTGTATGTGTCTGTCCCTTTTCATAAATCACAGTTAATAGTCCTAATTTCATTATTATATTAGCTTCCCCTGCTGTTTTCCATTGGAGATGTTTGTAAGGGATAATATGTTAGGTATAGGCCATCTTAATCTCCAGGTTGCTGCTACCCAATCAAAGATCTTTGTAAATTAATATTATTTTTTCCAGTTGCTCTAAGGTGCTGATTCAATTTAGTATCAGTGGTAATGGGTTTGAGGTACACAACCTCTGCTCCTGTGAAGATCAGGTTTTGTCCTCCTTTGAACCATAAAACTAATAGCCATTGGGTTTCTGTATCCAAATCAGTTTGTTGGGATTCCATTTTATTTTATTTTTTTTATTTTTAAAAAAAAATTTATGTATTTATTTTGAGAGAGACAGAGACAGCATGAGTAGGGGAGGAGCAGAGAGAGAGGGAGAGAGAGAGAGAGAATCCCAAGCAGACTCGGCACTGCCTATGCAGAGCCTGACATGGGGCCCAAACCCACAAAATTGTGAAGTCATGTCCTGATCCAAAATTGAGAGTCAGATGCTCAACCAACTGAGCCACCTAGGCACCCCTGTTGGGATTCCATTTTAATTTTTATCATCTCTTATCTGGTATAAGCTCTCTCTTCAGGACTGATTGGTTCCCTATTATCACATTTGTCATTTTGTCTATTATCATGGGCTTAGCTTCTAGTTAATGTTACTAGGGTCAAAAGAGTTAAAGTAAGTGTCATCTTCAGGATGTGAATTAGTCCCTCAGAGGCGAAAGGTTCTGGATTTCTTCCTATCCTGGAGATAAACTTTTTAAATATAATTTCTTGTCAAATTGGTTTCCATACAACACCCAGTGGTCATCCCAATAAGTGCCCTCCTCAATGCCCATCACCCACTTTCCCCTCTCCCCAACCCCCCTTCAACCCTCAGTCCATTCTCAGTATCTAAGAGTCTCTTATGGTTTACCTTCCTCCCTCTCTCTAACTTTTTTTTCCCCCTTCCCCTCCCCCATGGTCTTCTGTTAAGTTTCTCAAGACTGGAGATACATTTTTTTGTGTTAGTGATGCCAGCAGGCTGGATCCCAGGACCCAGAGGGGGACTTGCAGGACAAGCCAGGAGGATCCCTGGCTGCACACAGGATAGAAATGATATGTGAGCCAGCAGAAAGTGAAAGCAGAGTTTACTGAAGGTATAGAGGGAGTATAGATACAGGGTATCTGGGAGACTCAGAAAGGAAAGAAGAGAGTCTCAACTTCACTTGGGGCCTGGGGTTTTTATTGAGGATTGTGGTTTATAGTATGTGTCCTCTCAGGCATCAAGGAACTGGTGAGAACAAAGATGGGGGCCCAGGTGTTATTCCTTGGACCCAGGGGGTCTTGGCACTGAGTTGTCCAGTGCCAGTGGTCTGGAATGCACATATGATGGCTTTGTCTGGTCATTCTCACCTGGTCCTTCCTTAGATGGGATCTATTCTAAAGACCTCCTTGACCCTTACAAGAAGGATGTACAGTTTGCATTATGAGGCATGTGTAAAGTGGGGGTGCTGGTTTAGCAAGAATAGAAGCAGGAAAAGGCAGAAAACAGATTTTTTTAATTTAAATCTTTAAAAAAAATTTTTTTTAAGTTTATTTGGAGAGAGACAGAGTGAGTGGGGGAGGGGCAGAGAGAGAGGGAGAGAGAAAAAATCCCAAGCAGACTCCATGCATCAGCACAGAGTCCAGTGCAGGGCTTGAACTCACCAGTTGTGAGATCATGACCTGAGCCAAAACCAAGAGTTGAACGCCTAACCGACTGAGCCACTCAGGCGACCCAAAAAACAGATGTTTATGGAGTCCTGCAGCTTCCCTGTCTCACTAGTGCTCTTCCTTTCTGCCTATAAAAGTCTATGTAACTTACTGCTCCTAAGAAGAGCTTGGTAACCTCTTCCCCAGTTGTACTTTTTAATACAGAATACAACTGACTGGGTTGGATGATCAGTCTAACATCTGGAGTTTCCTTAATTTTCAGTTTTGCTCAGATGAAATCTTCAGTAGGTCTCTAAGGATCTTCAGAAGTTACTACACAACCCGTTCTACCCCTAAACCACCTATTGACTAATTTTGGTAGGGTTTGTGAGCAAGGTATATTTACTATTTCCTCTGCTAATCACAAATATTTATGATATTTTATCACCAAGATGCTTAATAGAGCATTCCAAATGGTTCATACTATGGCTAATCAGTATTAAGGTAACTATTGTGGGCAACATTAGCACCAAATTAGAAGAATGTTCTATATTTAACACAGTTCAGTGTGGAATTTTATAAGCCAATGGGACATACAATAATGTCTTTTAATAAGCCAATAAAGAAATAGCATACTCTGAATCAATCACAGATTAATCACACTATTGTTCCAGGCAAAGGGCAATGAAAGGAACAAAGTCTAAATTTAGTTGAGATGAACATTTGTTAAAAAACTAAATTCAACCTAGTAAATCAGAATATCTAATTGACTTTATTAAGCAATTCATTAATAAGGCATCATCCCATCTAGCAAGCAGAGTTGCTCCGAGGAGTTGTACTAAATGGAAGGTTTTTATAGGAAGGAGGGTGGGGCAAGGATGTTATTAGCAAAAGAAAAGAAAGGATTGTTTCAGGCCAGGATGGCTTCTTTTAAGGATAAGGGTGGGGACCAGCAGGGTTTGTTTTTCTGTCACCACCTCACTGGTACTGATCAGGAAATTTCAGACTGACTTTTAAAAGACCACATTCCTGGGATAGGGTGAAACTGTCATTAAGGTTTTGGTTTGCTGAGGTTGAAGGCAAAGGACTCCATTTTGGACTTCTTGTTTCTTTTTATAAAGCTTTATATGAGTTGATACTGGGGTGGGACAGGTTAGCCAACTGAGAGCTGATGTCCAGCTGCCAGTGTAACAGGAAAAGTCCTGTGTTGCTAGAGCAGGTTACTAGGGAGCGGTGGCTGGGGTGTTGATGGGCAAGATGGTCTTAGCAAGGCCTCTGCGTGGTTTTTGCTGCTGTCAGTAAAGGGATCACCTTTACCATGGCAGGAACTAATTGTCCCAGCATCTTCTGAGAGCTATTTTAGATCAGCAAAGTGGAGACTTGTGCAGACCAATCCCTCTCGGATCAACCCGCAAACTTTCAGTATTCGTAGTCTAATGTCCCCTTGCCATACTTACTTCTTCATGAGTTTTTGTTGCCAAGCCCCCAGCTGCTGAGCTACTAGTTCTTATCAGTGAGAACGGATGACATAATGACTTCCTGACACAGTTGACTTTATTCTTCTATCAAAACAACTTACCTCTGAAAATACTTTTCATCTTAGTCATAAACAAATGGGTTTGAAATCATATCAAACCAATACATAGCAAAGGCAAAGCTGGAGGAATCTGGACTGCTTTTCTAGGAATGAGGCCAGACTAGTTGGCTAGCCAGGGGAGCATTCACTAAAAATCACCTGGGATGGGACGCCTGGGTAGCTCAGTCGGCTAAGAGTCCACCTTTTGATTTCGGCTCAGGTCATGATCCCATGGTCCACAGGGCTCAGGATCCATATGGCTCTACTTTCTGCCTAGAGCCTGCTTGAGATTCTGTCTCTCTCATCCTCTGCCCCTCCCCTGCTCATGCTCTCTTTCTCTCAGTAAAAAAATAAATAAAAACACCTGAAAGCCATGATCAGTGGTAAATCCAGAACTTCTTTAGGCAACCAATGGATTGGCTGCCACCTCAAGAGGATTTATGAGCAGTGGGCTCCCTCTGCCCTGGAGGCCACACTGGTGGTCAGGCATTGGCCCCAGCCTAGAGGGCCTCAGCTTCCCAAGGATGGCTGACAGACTGTGTACTGAGCTTTCAGTGCAGCTTCCTTCAGGTTAGACATTGAACTGGAATAGAGCACCGGTCTTGAGAGGCCAGGCCACTGAAGAGGGCTTTTGGGGGTACAAGGCACCGCGTGATTCCAAGCTATAAACTACACAAATGTGAAGAATGCCCCTGAAGACAGAACTGATGAAAACTGGACTGACTTGCCAGAGTGGGGCTGAGCAGACTGGACCGGGTACCCACCACTAAAAGACACCTGAGAGTCTTGATTGTTGGAGAAGCCTGGGACCCTATCAAGCAACTGGTCCAAATGTGTACTGACTGTAGCCATTTTAAAGCTGCCACCTCAGAAAGATTTCCTGGAAGTGGGTTCTTTTGCTCTGGAAGCTAGGTAAGTGGTTGGATATGAGCCCCAGCTCCACAGGCGAAGGTGTCCGGCTAGACACCGGCGGGCTGACAGGGTACCTACGGCACATGTGCCGGCCACATGGGTCAGGGAGGCCAGGAACCCAGAACTGGGCAACTGTTGAGAGTGTCTAGGTGTCGAGAGTAAGCTCTTGGAGGTCCCTGGCATCTGCCTAATTCCAATTTTTAACCTAAACAAATGTTCATATTCCTCCTGAAGGCATCCCTGGAGGAAACTGGATGGCCTTGCCAGAATGGGACCAGTTATCAAGTCTCCCAGGTGTCTGTTATTCAGGGATATCCCATCAGTCTTGCCAGACTACACCCTGGCAAGGTGGTCCATTTTCCTGCAGCTCTGCTGTTGAGAGAATATGCGTATTTGTGTAGGTCAGACTTTGGAATTAGGAAGGTATTTTATACCCCTAATAGCTCTCTCCTGTGACTGGCATTGCTTGACACTTGACCTTTAAGAGGTCCCTAGCTACCCTGACCTATGCAGTCTGCGCATGCAGAGTACCTATCCTATCAGGCATTGGGCAGCCTAGGACTTCTGGGCTGTGTAGCTGCAACCTTCCCAAACCACCTGCATAGCCTCCAGGGCAGAGAAAATCCACACCAAGAAAATAATTCTGGAAAGGTAGCTTTAAACTGGGGACAGTCTTCATTTGATCTGCTGCCCAGTGGGGTCACAGGTTTACCAGTATAGCTTTCCAAGGTAGCCCACCCCAAAAAGTTCAACAATGGCATATTAATCATTTTCATTTAAAGTTACCTAAAAAACAGCCAGTATAGGAAGAACACTCTGACTCTCTGTTGTCTCCAGAAACCAATGAATAAATCTCTCACATGAGGAGCCTCCCTGCACCAGGATGTAGGGGGACATCCTTTTCATCAGAGACAGGAAATTCAAAGAAGCCTAAATAAACAAACCTTATTACTTTTACTGATTTACTGTCACAGCCCAAATCTGTTTAGAATTCCTTACTAACTGAAGCTCTTAAACATAGATTTTGTTTTGTCACTTCCTCACAGATTTATGCTTCTTTGACTATAACTTACAAAAGCTGTGTGACCTGATTATTTCTTTGGGTATCAGTATTAATAGTTGGCCTCTGTGCACATGTAATAAACTTTGGAGTGTTTTTTTATTCCATTAACATGTTTTCATATCACTTTTAACTCTTAGGCCACCTAGAAGAACCTTGAAGGGTAGAATAAAAGTTTTCCTTCCCAACATTTGACATAGTCAGTAGGATACACTTCCCTCACTGGACACTGTTTGCTTTGAGGCTCTTGCAGCTGACACATCCTGGAACATCTGACAAACAGCCAGAAGGTAAGAATCCTTAGCAGGCTTCTTAAGTTGTTACCACATCAGCCTCCTGATCTCTGCCTGCATGGTCTAATGGAGTGATATTGGTGAGCATCTATCTTCTCTAAATTTAGATCAACAAAAGAAAATATTTGTGGAGCTGGTTTCTTGGTCTTGGTGATTCTGGTAAGATTTGGTAGGGTACTCTTCATGTGGCTGACTCATTGCCTCATAGAGATGGTCATGGTTTTTCTTTGTCTTTGTCTTTTGAGTCATTTGTTATAAAAAGAAATTACTAGAGAGAAAGAACACAGGTCTTAGGTCTTTTTAACAGTCTCAAAAAGTGATGGGTTCGTGGTTCTCATAAGACTGGCATCTGTTTAGACAAAATCTGCTGTGAGTCCTCTATATAAAAACAAAATGAAGTTTTTCCTTTGTCATCTTCTATGTCCAAAGAGCTTGGCTTTATGACCAGTAAGATTATTCTCTCTGGTCTCCACAATCCAGGGGTGTGTAGAAGAAACTGCTTTACTTCTAACCCCATCCCACACACCAAGAATTTCCTGTGCTGTGAGTCCCCCACAAACTATGATGCTTTTTGTTTGTTTATTTGTTCTGGAGAGATAGACAGAGTGTGAGCAGGGGAGGGGCAGAGAGAGAGGGAGACACAGAACCCGAAATAGGTTCCAGGCTCTGAGCTGTCAGCACAGAGCCCGTTGTGGGGCTTGAACCCACGTACCATGAGATCATGACCTGAGCTGAAGTCAGAAGCTCAACCGACTGAGCCAAACAGGTGCTCCCTTTTTTTTTTTTTAAATTGTGGATGTGGCTTTATTTACCAAAGGTGTCAGCTCGGGGCTGGGTCTGCCAGCCAAGCCCTCAGATAGCTGGAGAGGGTGAGAGGGTCCCAGCTCAGCCCAGTCCTGGTAGCAAGGGTCAATCTGGGTTTACCTTGGTGGCCAGTTGAATAGACTGGGATTCTGAGGGACAAAATTACAAACAGCACTTTCTTTGTTTGGCTGTGTCAGCTCTCAGGGGAATTTGTCATAAGCGGTCCCAGCTCATAAGGGACCTTTATCATCTTAATCTTTGTTGTTTGTTAGTACTGGAAAGTCCCATTCCACTAGTGTTTGTCCAGCGTCCCAGATTAGTGGGTCTGTAACTGGAGGGGTCTTATGTTTTCAGGAGAGATCTGGGACACAGTCTTTTTTTTTTTTTTTTTTTTTTATTGATCATGCATCTTTATTTTTTTTTTTTGCTTATCTTTTTTTTTTATTTATATATGAAATTTATTGTCAAATTGGTTTCCATACAACACCCAGTGCTCATCCCAAAAGGTGCCCTCCTCAATACCCATCACCCACCCTCTCCTCCCTCCCACCCCCCATCAACCCTTAGTTTGTTCTCAGTTCTCAACAGTCTCTTATGCTTTGGCTCTCTCCCACTCTAACCTCTTTTTTTTTTTTTTTTTCCTTCCCCTCCCCCATGGGTTCCTGTTAAGTTTCTCAGGATCCACATAAGAGTGAAACCATATGGGATCTGTCTTTCTCTGTATGGCTTATTTCACTTAGCATCACACTCTCCAGTTCCATCCACATTGCTACAAAAGGCCATATTTCATTTTTTCTCATTGCCACGTAGTATTCCATTGTGGGACATAGTCTTTACTGCACCATTCTTACTGCCTGTGCAAAAAAAAAAAAAAAAAAAAAAATTTCACTTTTTTTTTAAAGTTTATTTATTTATTTGGAGAGAGAGAGCGTGAGCGAGCACAAGCAGGGAAGGGGCAAAGAAAGAGGATCCCAAGCAAGCTCCACACTGTCGGCACAGAGCTTGCCGTGGGGCTTGAACTCACAAACCATGAGATCATGCCCTGAACCAAAACCAGGAGTCAGACACTTAACTGACTGAGCCATACAGGTGCCTCTGTTTTTGTTTTAAACTATTTTGGGGAGTAAATTTTTGGACCATGGGGACTGCATCATTTAAGGCTTCTCTAGGGATACTTCTTGTGTCCATGGTCTAAGCCTGGAAAGTTGCTTTCATGTTTTTCCAAAAAAAGATGTATTGGTCTGAATACAGACAAATAAGATCTTACTTATCAATGGCCAGATGATGAGTTCCTTAAATTGGCTAGATTTGCAAGAAGAGAAAATTATTTATAGAGATCTCTTAATTGTCTTATGGGTTTAACAGCTAACCTTAGGGATTCCCTTGACAAGATGAGAGAACAGGGGCGCCTGGGTGGCGCAGTCGGTTAAGCGTCCGACTTCAGCCAGGTCACGATCTCGCGGTCTGTGAGTTTGAGCCCCGCATCGGGCTCTGGGCTGATGGCTCAGAGCCTGGAGCCTGTTTCTGATTCTGTGTCTCCCTCTCTCTCTGCCCCTCCCCCGTTCATGCTCTGTCTCTCTCTGTCCCAAAAATAAATAAACGTTGAAAAAAAAAATTAAAAAAAAAAAAAAAAAAAGATGAGAGAACAGAAATCCTACATCTAATGTAAATTCTCCTTCTCACACTCTGGCCCCATCTACCTGTTTTAACTTCCCTTTCCCTATATGATTTACAGAGAGCATTCTGGCCTAATCTTTAGGTTCAAAGTATAGGGATTACTCATGTAAGTACTGAAAGTCACATAATGAATTAACACAAGCTCCGGACACTGGCAGTAAGTCTCCCTTTGCTCCTGTTTTCCAGGGCTCCGTAATCAGGCTGTACCAGCTTCAGGCATTCCTGTGCAGTGTCCTTTGCAGATACATCCTAGACCCCCGACCAAAAGGCAACACATTTATTTCCCCTGAACAACAGCAGATCTTTTCAATCATAGAGACTTTTTACTTCCATCCTCTTTCTCCCCAAATTTAGAAAAGAATTAAAAGATTAATGGCCATTCACAACACCACCCCTCCACACACACACACGGAAAAAACAGGTGACCAAAATCTCCTAGGCCTTCCTATAAATGATCAGCAGAAGGCCCATGTTTAGGGACTGATAGAAGCCAAGGTTGAATTATGTACTCAGAAAGAAGGCTTTTGTTAAAATGCTTTACAGACTTTACAAAGCCATAAGTCTTTTGATTCCCATTTTGGGTAAAATCTCCCTGATATAAAGTAGCTAGTTTAATTTAAAAAGGTGAGTCAGTCCCTTAGTATTCAGGCTGTAACCCAGTTCTTTGGAGGGAATTAAAAACAACTGCCTTTGCCTTGCAAATCTCTAGGAAACCAGAAATGCAACTCTAGAAATAAGTCAAAACCTACTTTACTAATCCTCAAACTTTGTCTATTTCTCTCAAAATGCTTGCAGATATGACAAAAAATCAGGATATTAGGACAAAATGCCCCTTCCTTCAAAAAGGTAAATAGCAATTAACACTGAATCTCTTAAAAAATAAAAATAAAAAAATAAACAACTTGCATTCTTTCTCTGTCCCTTAAAGTCATGCATTTTATGCTCTTGAAATATAAGCACAACCCCAGTCACCTTAGACTTAAGGGAAGAAAAGGAACAGGTCTTTTTAAAAACAAACCACTAAAGTTTATGCCCAAACTCTAAGTCTTTTCCACAAATAGTAAAATACTTTATAAACTAGTGAGTTTTATATTGTTTTAAAATAGAAGCTGTGTCTGTGTATGTATGTGCATTATAGATACGGTGTTTTTCTACTTCTCAATGTTATTTCCAAAAATTATTTGTAAACAGCTCTATTGAATTGGCTTAAAAATTGTTTATAGAAATTTAGTATGATAAAAATTCTCAAAATAGAAATAGTCCAAATGGGGGCGCCTGGGTGGCGCAGTCGGTTGAGCGTCCGACTTCAGCCAGGTCACGATCTCGCGGTCCGTGAGTTCGAGCCCCGCATCGGGCTCTGGGCTGATGGCTCAGAGCCTGGAGCCTGTTTCCGATTCTGTGTCTCCCTCTCTCTCTGCCCCTCCCCCGTTCGTGCTCTGTCTCTCTCTGTCCCAAAAAAATAAATAAACGTTGAAAAAAAAAATTAAAAAAAAAAAAAAAAAAGAAATAGTCCAAATGAATTTCAGGTTCAAATGATCTGGGAAAATATTCAATATGAAAATTTATTTAAGGTTAATTTAATAAAATAGAAATATCTTTATAGTATCAGCTTTAAAATTAAAACTTTCATTCTGCTTGGGTTTACTGAAAGTCAAATAAGTTCATGTTATTTAGGTTGCAAAATATGCCAACAAGAACAGAATAGCTTGGAAGACTGGCTGACTTTCTGTGATATCTCATGAAGTGTTTGTGGGTGATCTAACCACAATTGTTTTTTTTTTTTTTTTTTAATTTGTATCCAAATTAGTTAGCATATAGTGCAACGATTTCAGGAGTAGGTTCCTTAGTGCCCCTTACCCATTTAGCCCATCCCCCCTCCCACAACCCCTCCAGTAACCTTCTGTTTGTTCTCCATATTTATGAGTCTCTTATGTTTTGTTCCCCTCCCTGTTTTTATATTATTTTTGCTTCCTTTCTCTTATGTTCATGTTTTGTCTCTTAAAGTCCTCATATGAGTGAAGTCATATGATATTTGTCTTGATCTAATTTCACTTAGCATAATACCCTCCAGTTCCATCCATGTAGTTGCAAATAGCAAGATTTCATTCTTTTTGATTGCCGAGTAATGCTCCATTGTATGTATATACCACATCTTTATCCATTCATCCATCGATGGACATTTGGGCTCTTTCTGTACTTTGGCTATTGTGGATAGTGCTGCTATAAACATTAGGGTGCAAGTGCCCCTTTGAAACAGCACACCTATATCCCTTGGATAAATACCTGGTATTGCAATTGCTGGGTCATAAGGTGTTCTATTTTTAATTTTTTGAGAAACCTCCATACTGTTTTCCAGAATGGCTGCACCAGCTTGCATTCCCACCAACAATGCAAAAGAGATCCTCTTTCTCCACATCTGTTGTTGCCTGAGTTGTTAGCCATTCTGACAGGTGTGAGGTGGTATCTCATTATGGTTTTGACTTGTATTTCCCTGATGATGAGTGATATTGAGTATTTTCGACATGTGTCCAAAACACATGTGTCAACCATCTGGATGTCTCATTCGGAAAAATGTCTATTCATGTCTTTTGCCCATTTCTTCACTGGATTATTTGTTTTTTGGGTGTTGACTTTGATAAGTTCTTTACAGATTTTGGATACTAACCCTTTATCTGATATGTCATTTGCAAATATCTCCTCCCATTCCCTTGGTTACCTTTTAGTTTTGCTGATTGATTCCTTCACTGTGCAGAAGGTTTTTATCTTCATGAGGTCCCAGTAGTTCATTTTTGCTTTTGTTTCCCTTGCCTCTGGCGATGTGTTGAGTAAGAAGTTGCTGCGGCCGAGGTTAAAGAGGTTTTTGCCTGCTTTCTCCTTGAGGGTTTTGATGGCTTCCTCTCTTGCTTTTCGGTCTTTCATCCATTTTGAGTTTATTTTTGTGTCTGGTGTAAGAAAGTGGTCCAGGTTCATTCTTCTGCATGTCGCTGTCCAGTTTTCCCAGCACCACTTGCTGAAGAGACTGTCTTTACTCCATTGGATATTCTTTCCTGCTTTGTCAAAGATTAGTTGGCCATACTTTTGTGGGTCCATTTCTGGAGTCTCTAGTCTATTCCATTGGTTTATGTGTCTGTTTTTGTGCCAATACCATGCTGTCTTGATGATTACAGTTTTGTAATATAGCTTGAAGTCTGGGATTGTGATGCTTCCACCTTTGGTTTTCTTTTTCAGGATTGCTTTGGTTATTCAGGTTTTTTTCTGGCTCATTACAAATTTTAGGATTGTTCTAGTTCTGTGAAGAATGCTGCTGTTATTTTGATAGGGATTGCATTGACTATGTAGATAGCTTTGGGTAGTATTGACATTTTAACAATATTTATGCTTCCAATCCAGGAGCATGGAATATTTTTCCATTTTTGTGTGTCTTCTTCAATTTCTTTCATAAGCTTTCTATAGTCTTCAGTGTATACGTTTTTCATCTCTGAAAAAGGAATCTTTAAAAAGAGATTTTAATGTGTGGTCAATTGGTTAAGATTAAAATGAATTTATTTAGGGGTGCCTAGGTGACTCAGTTGGTTAACTGTCCACCTCTTGATTTTAGCTCAGGTCATGATCTCACAGTCATGAGATCAAGTGCCTCATCAGACTCCATGCTGAGCATGAAGCCTGCTTAGCATTATCTGTTCCTCTCTCTGCCCCTCCCCAACTCACACTTGCATGCACTCTCAAAAAAAAAAAAAAACAAAAAATAAAATGAATTTAGTTTAAACACAAGTTTTAAGGGGCACCTGGTGGCTCAGTTGGTTAAGAGTCAGACTTTGGCTCAGGTCATGATCTCATGGTTTGTGAGTTCGAGCCCCACATTGGGCTCTCTGAGGTCCATACAGCACGGCTTGGGATCTCTGCCTCCTGTCTCTCTGCACCACTCCCCCCCCCCCCAACTCATGCTCTTACTCTTTCTCTCTCTCATAAACATTTTTAAAAAATGAGTTTTAATATCAAAAGTAAGCTTGTACAAAATTAAAATTTGGCTTCTCGCTCTGTTAAAAGGATAAACTTTTCTTAGATTATTGGTCTTCTTTTAATAAGAAGTTGTAAGTAATTTTTTTCTTTACCATTTATGTAATCTACCTAGGAAAACAAAGAGTCTGTGTTGTCTTTATAAGGTCTTTGGGGTTTTTTTCTATTTAATATTAAAAGAGCTAAGGCTTTTACAGCCATGTAACTACCTGTGTTTGTCTTTGAAGTCTTTAATTGGCACTTTGGCTAAATTGATAACTAAGTATGGTTTCATAATGATCTGTGATCCTATTTAATTAAATGTCCAAACTTTTTGATATTTGACAAACCTCCCAAAATCAAATTTTAAAATGAAGTCTTGACCACCAACTAACTTTGAAATATTCCAGCAGATCCCTAGGACATTTGAAGGATTTGTTCTCCTTGTAAAAGAGAGAGAATTGTCTTACTTGGTATGTTAAATCACCTGGGAAGTAATGTCAAATAAGTGATGCTAACCTTTCTTAGATTATATTTGTGTAAACATATGTTAAGATTAGTGTTCTAGAAATTGTATGAAACTCCTAGAAATGTGATATGTCTCAATATGTTATCGCTTGCCATTCTAGTTCTAATCTTGAAGTGCTGTGTGATAGAAATGACCAAATTACCTTGTCAGTAACATTGTAATGAACTCTGATCAGATCCTTAACCACTGCAATTTTAAGACTTTTGTCATTTACAGACAAAAGGTTAACTCTGATGCTACTGCAAAAGTCTTTCATCTTCAAAGAGATTCAGGGAAAGGACTCTGACAAGTACTCTCGAATACAGGTCTCTACTAACTTTAAGATCATGCCATTGAACTGGGTAAGAATTTATAGAACTCTAACAGAAACTGAAGGCTTCTTAAAACTACTAACAAAAGATCAAGATCAACAAAAAATTATCACATAGGAATGAATAAACTGAGAATGATGATAATTTTTATGGCTTTTTGTTTGCAGTACTGCTTGTTATTTCATCTTTTGTTTTCCAGATATAAGAAAGCCTTTCCTCTTAAACTAAATATGACTCACAGCAATTTGGTAAATTGTACCTTTGTAAGCAGAATTGCAACATCTATCTTTCTCCCCTACCTGATCTCTCCAGAATTTGGAATCTCTCAGTGAGCATTCTTATGGTTTCATAGAAATATTTGCCTAAGATCAATAAGAATCTTTTCTCTTTGTGACAAGACACAGTTGGAAACATTGGTTATATTACCAAGGCTTTGACTGAAATGTCATATTTGAGACAAACATGCATAGACTCAGATTTATGAGTCTATGCTTTATGGAACTAAGGATGACTTAATGGAGCCAATAAATCCCCCTAGGAATATCAGCCTGCTATCTTGCTTACAAGGATCTCAGCAGCCTTACCAGGTGAGTAAGGTCACATCTGGCAGATGGAGAAATATCAGGATATTTGGGAGATCTTGAAAAGAAAGAAAGAATTTAATTCTACAGATATTGCAGGCAAAGCCTGATGGCAAGTATTTGGGTTGGCTTCTTTGCTTCAAGAGGCTGCTCAAAGTTCAGTCTGGAGATTCCCGATGGAAAGTTCCACCAAAGCAGGTTTAAAAGAGCTTGTATGACCAATTGCTACTCTTGCTGCACTCTGTAAATAATCAGGTTTCTTGAAACTAGACGTAATTGGCAAACAAATTAGTCTTACAATGGTTATCACTGATAGAAATGAGGGTAAGTGTAGAGAGAAAAAAACTGTTTCATTTGAAACTATGAAATGTACTTTTGGATTCTAGATTCTATTTCTGTTCATCATTTTTGAGATTTTGTTGTCTACCTGTAAACTTGACCAGATCCTGAAGTCTTCTGGTTTCATCCAAACTCTGGCTACAACTCTCCAAACTAACATTTACAATTTTCTCCCATCCTTTTGACTTGAAATCATTGAAAATGAAATCTGCCCTTTTTCCTGAGGACTTCCAAACTGAGTATGAATGACTTGATGTAAACTTCAGGGAAATTGTCACAACAGCACATGCATGGATGATCTTTGTGCAGGTTGCTGTGTGTCCACTCAAAAAGATAAACAGAGTATTCAAGAGGAATATGGAGGTGTAGGAGGACACTGGGCTCACCTTGTCCTGCTGATCACTTAGATTCCACCTACATCTGCCTAAATAACCCAGAAAACTAGCAGAACGGACTCTCTGAAGCCAAGTGCAGACAAGAGGCCCACGGAAGAGGGTAGGAAGGGTGGAGAGGCGGCGTGTACTACTCAGACTGGCGGGAGGGAGCTGGGGCGGTGGAGGGGCAGCCCGCCCAGCAAGGCAGAGCCCCCGAGTCTGGCTGGCAAAAGCAGAGGGGCCGGACGGAGTGTGTTCTGACAGCAGGACTAACATCTGGAATGTTAAGAGTCAACAGCTCTGCTCTTGGAGAGCAGGGAGGGCAAGAGGACACCCGGAGGGAGAGTTGTCAAGCCCTGGAGGACAGGGCTCAGCTCAGTGAGGGAACAAAGGTGCTGGTAAGTGCCATCTCCCTCTCCCATCACCCAGCCAAAATCCCAAAGGGAACCAGTTCCCATCACCGAACTTGCTTGCACTGCACAAATACCCAACGCTGTGCTTCTGTGGATCCATCCCTCCGAGGGGTCTGCCTCCCTCCCCGTGCTGCAGGGCCCCTCCCACAGGGGACCACTGATGCCAAAGCGAGCTAAGCCTGCCCTCCTGCCCCTGTGCACCTTGTGGATCCACCCCTGCTAATACACCCTTGGCCAGATCCCATTAAAGCAGTACCACAAGCCTGGCAGTGTGCAAGTGGCCCAGACAGGGGCCACACCACTCCACAATGAGTCCTGCCCCTGGGAGAGGGGAACATAAGGTACACACCAGTCTGACTGCAGCCCCACCGGTGGGCTGGGGACAGACATTGGGTCTGACTGCAGCCCCACCCACCAACACAAATTACTTCCGACAGCACAAGGGAAGTGCCCTGCAGTTTGGAGCCACCCCAGTGACTACCCAAAATGATAAAACAGAAGAATTCTCCTCAAAAGAAACTCCCAGGAAGTAGCAACAGCTAATGAATTGATCAAAACTGATTTAAGCAATATAATGGAACAAGAATTTAGAATAATGTCCTAAAATTGCTGCGCTTGAAAAATGAATAGAGGACTGCAGAGATCCAGGGACTAAGAGATAGTCATGAGCTAAAAAAAAATGCTATAAATGAGATGCAAAATAAAATGGAGGCGGCCATAGCACGGATTAAAGAGGCAGAGGAGAGAATAGGTGAATTAGAAAATAAAATTATGGAAAAAGAGGAAGCTGAGAAAAAGATAAAACAATCCAGGAGTATGAGGGAAGAATTAGAGAACTAAGTGATGCAATCAAACGGAACAATATCCGTATCATAGGAATTCCAGAAGAAGAAGAAGAAGAAGAGGAAGAGAGAGGGAAAGGTGCTGAAGGTGTACTTGAAGAAATCATAGCTGAGAACTTCCCTGATCTGGGGAAGGAAAAAGGCATTGAAATCCAAGAGGCACAGAGAACTCACTTCAGACATAACTTGAATCGATCTTCTGCACAACATATCATAGTGAAACTGGCAAAATACAAGGATAAAGAGAAAATTCTGAAAGCAGCTAGGGATAAAACAGGCTCTAACATATAAAGGGAGACCAATAAGACTAGTGGCAGACCTAGTTACTGAAACTTGGCAGACCAGAAAGAAATGGCAGGAAATCTTCAATGTGTCGAACAGAAAAAAATATGCAGCCAAGAATCCTTTATCCAGCAAGTCTGTCATTCAGAATAGAAGGAGAGATAAAGGCTTTCCCAAACAAACAAAAACTGAAGGAATTCATCACCACTAAACCAGCCCTACAAGAGATCCTGAGGGGGATTCTGTGAGTGAAATATTTCAAGGACCAGAGACATCACTACAAACTTGAAACCTGACATCACAATGACTCTAAACCCATATCTTTCAATAATCACACTGAATGTAAATGGGCTAAATGCTCCAGCCAAAAGACATAGGATAGACATCAGAATGGATGAAAAAACAAGACCCATATATTTGCTGTCTACAAGAGACTCATTTTAGACCTGAGGACACCTTCAGATTGAAAGTGAGGGGACGGAGATCTATCATGCCACTGGAAGTCAAAAGAAAGCTGAAGTAGCCACACTTATATCAAACTAGATGTCAAATTAAAGGCTGTAACAAGAGATGAAGAAAGGTATTATATAATTACAGGGTCTATCAGGAAGAGCTAACAATTATAAATGTCTATACACCGAATGCGGGAGCCCCCAAATATATAAAACAATCACAAACATAAGCAACCTTATTGATAAGAATATGGTAATTGCAGGGGACTTTAACACTCCACTTACACAATGGATAGATCATCTAGACACAGGATCAATAAAGAAACAAGGGCCCTGAATGATACATTGGATCAGATGGACTTGACAGATATATTTAGACCTCTGCATCCCAAAGCAACAGAATATACTTTCTTCTCGAGTGCACATGGAACCTTCTCCAAGATAGATCACATACTGGGTCACAAAACAGCCCTTCATAAGTATACAAGAATTGAGATCATACCATGCACATTTTCAGACCACAATGCTATGAAACTTGAAATCAACCACAAGAAAAGGTCTGGAAAACCTCCAAAAGCATGGAGGTTAAAGAACACCCTACTAAAGAATGAATGGGTTAACCAGGCAATTAGAGAAGAAATTAAGAAATATATGGAAACAAATGAAAATACAACAATCCAAACGCTTTGGGATGCAGCAAAGGCAGTCCTGAGAGGAAAATACATTGCAATCCAGGCCTATCTCAAGAAACAAGAAAAATCCCAAATACAAAATCTAACAGCACATCTAAAG
The DNA here is from genome assembly GCF_028749965.1 of Puma concolor. Lineage (NCBI taxonomy): Eukaryota > Metazoa > Chordata > Mammalia > Carnivora > Felidae > Puma > Puma concolor. The sequence continues at coordinate 44,530,250 of NC_141683.1, forward strand.
GAAACAGAAGCAGAACAGCAAAGACACCCCAAACCCAGCAGAAGAGAAATAAAGATCAGAGCAGAAATAAACAATATAGAATCTAAAAAAACTGCAGAGCAGATCAATGAAACCAAGAGTTGGTTTTCTGAAAAAAAAAAAAAAAAAAAAATTGATAAACCTCTAGCCAGGCTTCTCAAAAAGAAAAGGGAGATGACCCAACTAGATAAAATCATGAATGAAAATGGAATTATTACAAGCAATCCCTCAGAAATATAAGCAATTATCAGGGAATACTATGAAAAATTATATGCCAACAAACTGGACAACCTGGAAGAAATGGAAAAATTCCTAAGCACCCACACAGTTCCAAAACTCAAACAGGAAGAAATAGAAAACTTGAACAGACCCATAACTAGTGAAGAAATTGAATCAGTTATCAAAATTCTCCTAACAAATAAGAGTCCAGGACCAGATGGCTTCCCTGGGGAAGTCTACTAGACATTTAAAGCAGAGATAATGCCTATTCTTTTCAAGCTGCTCCAAAAAATAGAGAAGGAAAACTTCCAGACTCATTCTATGAAGCCAGCATTACTTTGATTCCCAAACCTGACAGAGACCCAGCAAAACAAGAGAACTACAGGCCAATATCCCTGATGAATATGGATGCAAAAATTCTCCACAATATACTAGCAAATCAAATTCAACAGCATACAAAATGAATTATTCACCATGATCAAGTGGGATTCATTCCTGAGCTGCAGACCTGGTTCAACATTTGCAAATCAATCAATGTGATACATGACATTAGTAAAAGAAAAGAACCATATGATCCTGTCAATTGATGCAGAAAAAGCATTTGACAAAATTCAGCATCCTTTCTTAATTAAAACCCTTGAGAAAGGATAGAAAGAACATACTTAAAGATCATAAAAGCCATTTATGAAAAGCCCACAGCTAATATCATCCTCAATGGGGAAAAACTGACAGCTTTCCCCCTGAGATCAGGAACACGACAGGGATGTCCACTCTCACCGCTGTTGTTTAACATAGTGTTGGAAGTTCTAGCATCAGCAATCAGACAACAAAAGGAAATCAAAGTCATCAAAATTGGCAAAGATGAAGTCAAGCTTTCACTTTTTGCAGATGACATAATATTATACATGGAAAAACCGATGTATAATAAGTTTGCTAGAACTGATACATGAATTCAGCAACATCACAGGATACCAGGTTTATGTATAGAAATGAGTTGCATTCTTATACACTAATAATGAAGCAACGAAGACAAAGAAACTGATCCCATTCGCAATTGCACCAAGAAGCATAAAATACCTAGGAATAAACGTAACCAAAGATGTAAAATATCTGTATGCTGAAAACTATAGAAAGCTTATGAAGGAAATTGAAGAAGACACAAAGAAATGGAAAAACATTCCATGCTCATGGATTGGAAGAATAAATATTGTTAAAATGTCAATACTACCCAAAGCTATCTACACATTCAATGCAATCCCAATCAAAATTGCACCAGCATTCTTCTCGAAGCTAAAACAAGCAATCCTAAAATTTGTATGGAACCACAAAAGACCCCGAATAGCCAAAGTAATATTGACGAAGAAGACCAAAGTGGGAAGCATCACAATCCCCCAGACTTTAGCCTCTACTACAAAGCTGTAATCATCAAGACAGCATGGTATTGGCACAAAAACAGACACATAAACCAATGGAATAGACTAGAGACTCCAGAAATGGACCCACAAAAGTATGGCCAACTAATCTTTGACAAAGCAGGAAAGAATATCCAATGGAGTAAAGACAGTCTCTTCATCAAGTGGTGCTGGGAAAACTGGACAGCGACATGCAGAAGAATGAACCTGGACCACTTTCTTACACCAGACACAAAAATAAACTCAAAATGGATGAAAGACCGAAAAGCAAGAGAGGAAGCCATCAAAATCCTCAAGGAGAAAGCAGGCAAAAACCTCTTTAACCTCGGCCGCAGTAACTTCTTACTCAACACATCTCCAGAGGCAAGGGAAACAAAAGCAAAAATGAACTATTGGGACCTCACCAAGATAAAAAGCTTCTGCACTGCAAAGGAAACAATCAACAAAACTAAAAGGCAACCAACAGAATGGGAAAAGATATTTGCAAATGACATATCAGATAAAGGGCTAGTATCCAAACTACGAAGAACTCACCAAACTCCACACCCAAAAAACAAATAATCCAATGAAGAAATGGGCAGAAAACATGAATAGACACTGGTGCAAATGCAAACTGGTACAGCCACTCTGAAAAACAGTGTGGAGGCGCCTCAAAAAGTTAAAAATAGATCTACCCTTGACCCAGAAATAGCACTGCTAGGAATTTACCCAAAGGACACAGGGGTGCTCATGCATAGGGGGACTTGTACTCCAATGTTTATAGCCGCACTTTCAACAATAGCCAAATTATGGAAAGAGCCTAAATGTCCATCAACTGATGAATGGATAAAGAAATTGTGGTTTATATATACAATGGAATACTACTTGACAATGAGAAAAATGAAATCTGGCCTTTTGTAGCAACGTGGTTGGAACTGGGGAGTGTTATCTAAGTGAAATAAGTCATACAGAGAAAGACAGATACCATATGTTTTCACTCTTATGTGGATCCTGAGAAACTTAACAGAAGACCATGGCGGGGGAGGGGAAAAAGGGAGGGAGGCAAACCATAAGAGACTCTTAAAAACTGAGAATAACTGAGGGTTGATGGTGGGTGGGTGGGTGGGAGGGGAAAGTGGGTGATGGGCATTGAGGAGGGCACCTGTTAGGATGAGCACTGGGTGTTGTATGGAAACCAATTTGACAATAAATTTCATATTTAGAAAAAGAAGAAGAAAAATAATCATCAGAGACATTCAAACTACAAACCAAGAAAATCTGGAAGATGGCCATTGCCTGCTTTCAATCCATCTAAAGATACTTTGACATCTAAAACTCACCTCAACTGGGTACCCTCAGAACTCTGAAACTGGTTTATAATTTGTTCCAACCCTTAACCATTGTTTTTCTCTTGTTTCCACAGAAATGCCTCTTATTTAATACCTGCTTGAACCATGAGCCTAACTTTGGGAACACACATCCATCACCATTTCCTGAAATGAATTTAGTAGAACTGACCTATTTTCAACTCTAAGAGACTAGCTCAGTGAGATAAAACAATCTACCAGCTCACATTTTAGTATGTGGAGTTTCTAAGGAACTCTAGGGGCCCAGGCCAGGCCACCCTAAAATATGCCACTTTGTCATGTTATTTTGAATTAAAGCTATTTAAGAACAGAAGAACATTCTGACTCTCTTTGTCTCCAGATAGCAGGAAATAAATCTCCAATGTGAAAGCTATCCTTCCTGCATCAGGGAGCAGAAAGACATCCTTATCACCTGAAATAGGTATTTAGAGCCAAGAAGACTGTATAAATCAACAAGTCTTGTTACTTTTACTAGTTTACTACCTCAGCCCAAATTCTGTTTAGAATTGTATGCTAATTAAAGCCAATGAACATAAGTTTTCTCTGCTTTGTCCATTCCTCACAGATTTATGGTTCTTTGCCTAAACATACAACAGCTGCTTGCTTTGGTCATGTGGGGAGTCTCAATTTCATTATTGGACATCTGTGTATACAAAATAAAAATTTTTTTCTTGTGTTAATCTGTCTCATGTCAATTTAATTCTTAGACTAGTTTGAAGGGAAGAAAAGGGTAGAAAAGAAAATTCTTCCTCCCCAAAACCAATAATCAAGTCGCCCAGGTGCCTCTTAATGAAGGGTACCCCGGCCAGACCAGCTGGCCCCACACTGCTCCAACTTTGCCCTCAGAGGGAATACATGCATTTAGTGTAGGTTGGGGCTTGGCTATAGGCAGATGCCATGGACACCCAAGAGCCTGCTCTGGACATCTGGACTCTCTGGATACTTTTTATGTTCCAGGCCCCTGGCTATACTGTCCTGCCTCACCTGTGCATGAATAATAAATACCTATCAACCAGCCTTTGGGTAGCAAGGGCCCCCCAGGTCTGTGGAGCTCTGGCTGGTCCCCAATCTTACCTGTATCACTACCAGGGCACTGAGAGGCCAACCCCAAAAATATTCCTGAGGTGTCAGCTTTAAACTGGTGAAAGTTTATATTTTCACTGGTTTTCTGATGGCTTCTGGGATTCTCCAAGGCACCCAGGTGTCCCTTATTATAGGATACTTGGGCCACTTTGCACAAGCAAACTGTGCAAGGCAGTCTAGGTCTTCCTCCTCTGCCTTCAGGGAGAATCTGCACATCGGTGTAGGTTAGGGCTTAGAATTGGGAAGATGCCCTATACCCCCAATGGCCTACTGCCATGACCAGGCTACCCCTGACAAGTTTTCTGAAACAGGTCCCTAGATACTCTGATTTGCTTGTCTTGCACATGCACTATTTCCTCCCCATCAGCAGACTTCCATAACAAAACCTATTTTGAACATAGTTCTGAATGGGAACAGATTGAAAATATGCCTTGTTCACTAATCCCACCAAAATCACTCAAGAGGCGGTTTAGGGGTAGAAGATTACATAATTAACTTCAGAGGATTCTGAGAGACCTATTGAAATTTTAGATTGGACAAAATTTGAGACTCCAGATGTTGGCCTGATCACCTGACCCACTGAGTTACATCCTGTATTAGAAAGACCAACTAAAGACATTACAGCACTCTTGTTAAGAGCATTAGCTTGCATAGATGCCTATAGATAGAAAGGAAAAGTGCCAGCACAAAAAGTGATCTCCAGGGTAGAATGCTCCTTAGGGCACCAACCCACACCCTGAGCTGATTATTTTAACCCTTTTTGACCCTGTTCATTTTAACTACCTAGAAGCTAGGCCTACGAAAATAGACAAAACTACAACAAATGATAATATGGAACCAATCAGAATCACTAAAGAGAAACCTTATACCAAACAAGAAAGAACAAAAACTGGAATTCCAACATACTGATTTTGACCTACAAACTCAGTGACTATTAGATTTATGGTCCAAAGGAGGACAAAACCTGATCCTCACAGGAGCAGAGATTGTGCACCTCAAACCCATTACCAGCATTGCTACATTGAATCAATACCTTAGAGCATCTGGGGAAAACAGTACTAATTTATAAAATCTTTGGGTAGCAGCAACCTGGAGATTAAGATGGTCTACTCCAAATATATCATCCCTCACAACACCTCCATAGGAAACAGCAGGGGAAGCTACTAATATAATGAAACTAGGACTATTAACTATGATTTATGATAAGGGCAGAAACCAACACTGCTAAATGTGGAAGCAAGAGAATTAAGAAGTCTAAAAGCTGTACCCCTTCCCCTGCCCACAGTCACAACAGCATTATTTATCATATTTGTAGGCCCCAGAAACAGGAGAACTGATTGGCTTGATAAGGACAGCTGAGGAACTAAGTCAAGATACAAAGGATAATTTTAACACTTATGTATATAGACAATAGAAGCCTATGCCTCATAAAAATTTAAAAAAAAATGCCAATCAAAATAGGCCATCTAGACCCAAATCTACAAGGCCCTTTTGGCTACCTAGACCATTTAGACCACCACCCTTGAAAACAAATTACAACCATAGAAACTCAAAAAATGCTCCAGAAACTACACAGGCAGAAAAACAACCAAGCTTGTACAGTAAATAGAATTGCGGAAAATAAACCCACATATACTCACTAGTCCATTTACTGTAAATACTACCCCTTTACAAAACCTAATCCCATTAACAGACAAATCACTGCTAGCCCAAGAGAGCAAACCCTGTGAGCTCCCCACAGGACTCAGCAGTTTTTTATCCTTGCCCCAGGCCAGAGACAATTGCCCATATGTTACACTGGCCGTATAAATAGAAACTTCTCTTGCAAATAAAAATATTATGTATACTGCTGTATTGTTAGATACAGGGTCCCAGTAACAATGATACAAAGATATCCTACTAATTTTGATACAAAGATATCCTACTAATTTGAGAATTTAAACAATAAAAAGGGACCAACTGAAGGATTAGAAGGAAAATTAACCCCATGCACATGAATATACACATAGATTCCTAACAATGAGGGCAGATTTTTTTTTAAGATTTTATTTTTAAGCAATCTCTATACCCAATGTGGGACTCAAACTCACAACCCTGAGATCAAAAGTCACACACTCTACTGACTGAGCCAGCCAGATGCCCCTGAGGACAGACTTTATTTCTTTTAATGTTTATTTTTGAGACAGAGACAGAGCATGAGTAAGGGAGGGGCAGAGAGAGAGGGAGACATAGAATCCAAAGCAGGCTCCAGGCTCTGAGCTGTCAGCAGAGAGCCCAATGCAGGGATTAAACCCACAAACCGTGAGATCATGACCTGAGCTGAAGTCAGACACTTAACCGACTGAGCCACCCAGGTGCCCCGCCTGAGGACAGACTTTAAATGCTTTCAAAGTCCCAATTTAGAAAAAATTCTTAGAATTGATATAATAGGACACATCATAAGGAACCATTCAGGAACTTCTAAAGAAACAAGTGATTGTTCCTACTATTTCACCATATAAATAAATCTGTCCTGTCAAAAATCCAGAAAGGTCAGATAGATTTATCTAGTAGATATTAGGAATGTAAATACTCTCTCCAAATTGAAGGAGCACTCCTGAATATAGGCATAAACAATACCACCACTGGATCTGGAACTTATTCATAGGGATAGATTCATGTGACATGTTCTTTGCTATTCCAGTTGATAAGGAGAGCCTACTCCTGACTGCATTCACATGACAAGGCAAATGATATCAGTTTACTAGATTACCAACAGGAGACCTTAACAGCCAGTAATAGCACACAACCTTCTAACACAAGACATCCAGGCTTTTCAGGAAAACAACACACACACACACACACACACACACACACACACACCAGCATTTCTTATATTGGTGACATGCTCATTTATGGTGCTAACTTGGAACAGACTAGGGTTGTAATAGAGTTAATTGAATTCCTTACACTCAGAGCATGGACAATTGACCCAAGTAACATCTAAGGACCCCACACTACTGTAAAATTTCTAGGCATAATTTGGTCCTCTGAAGACAGAAATATAACAGACCCAGTCATAAACAAGATAGATTGCATCCCAGCTGCTACCACAAAAGCAGCAGCTCAGAAACTGATAGGACTGTTTAGATATTGGAAACGGCACATACCTCTAATGGGGATAATACTAAAACACATTTCTGAAGTAACAAGGAAGATAGGGAATTCAGTTGGACAGCGACTCAAAAAGCAGGCTTCAGTTATTTCAAAAATGCACTCAAATTCTTAATACATTGGTGTCAGATAGTAAGACTCCAAATATAAACTGAAGTGTCTATACTCACAAGGTTTACAACATGGTGCCTGTGGATTAAAACATTGCAGGACCTCAAATTTTACCAGATTGCGTTTAGGACTAGTAAGTTCCCATGGTCCAAGACCAGATAACTAACCAATTGGAATGCTCACTTAGGCACTCTATGTGGCCCTACAGAACACAGAGCCAGTAACAGAATATAAACCAATTATAGTTAAATGCCAATAGCCCATTTTGGAGTGGGTAAAGCAGACCCCTGACAGAGGGGAACAACTCCTGACCATAAAGTTCTAAGTGGAAATTGTGTTTTTCCAAGCAGGACTAATGGATGAAGTTTGAACCATCTGCATGGACTGAGGAAATCTCTGCAATACCAATAGTGAAGTTGCTAGAATTTCCAACAGGGTAAGCCTATCCAAGCTTGAGCACTTGGGCAATGGGAGCACCCCGGTCCTCTGAATGGTTTACAGATGGATCAGCCTCCGTGACATCATCTGGATTATACTGGTAGACTGCAACCTTGAGGACTAATGATGGTCTAATCCTGACAGAAGCAGGCTCTGGAAAAGCAGCACAGTACACCGAACTAATTTTAAAATTGATGAGGGAACACTCAGTTCAAAAAAAGGTAGAATGACACATGTTTTATCAGACCCGTGGGAAGTAGCTAATGGAAAAGCTCTTTGGTCAGGAACATGGCAGGAAAATGAAGGGAAAATGAGAAATAGCATATGCAGTAAGGAAGATGGCAGAAAATATCACTGGCTAACATGGCCCTATTCATCATACATGTCTCTACAGATCAAAAGGACAACTCTGAAGTAACCAAATTTAATAACCAGGTAGATAAACTCAACAAGAAAACTAGTAAATCAAAGAATCCTAAAATTTATCTTAAAAAAAAAATGATTCATGGCTAAGGAGATAACCAATTCAAAACATAACCATAAAAGAAAGAAGAAAGACATTAGAATGTAATACCTAAATGCACAGCTATGCCAACTGATAGGATCATTGCATGGGCACATCACCAAAGAAGTCATGCTGTTACACACGGCACTAGAACATGGTTAGAGGAAAGAAGCATGTATATACCCATGAAATGTCTTCAATTTCAAATTAAGAAATATGAGAATTGCTGAAAGTTTAAAGCTTGGAAGTAATTAATGAATACACCAGATAACGTTAAAGTGACAGACCCTTCAAAATTATACAAATTGATTATACAGGACATTTGCCCTTATCAAAGAATAAACTATATGCATGCGCCATTGTAGACACATGATCACCAATAGGATCATCCTATCCTTGGGGGGAAATTATTTTTAAAAATTCACCATCAGAATAGAAAATGCCAATGCTTGATATGGTATTACAACCATAATAAAATCAGATTACAGCACCCACTTCACAGGTAAGTGAATATAAGAATGAGCTAAGGAAGAAGTCATAATTGGAATGTCAACTTACCCTACAATCCAGTTGCCTCTGGATCAATTGAGAAGTATAATGGTTTGCTCAAGCAAAAGCTTAGAATGCTTGCTAACAATTCAGATATGAAAGCTTGGACCAAAACAATCTGGGGGTGGCAAGATCTCCAAATCATCATTATAGAAAGGATGGAAAAACTATTAAATAAATATTGCAGTCATCTACGGAGATAAGAATTAGCACGAACACCCCAGAATCTAAACCAAAAGGAAAAGTATTAATTAAAAACATAATAATACATAGGGGCACCTGGGTGGCTCAGTCAATTAAGTGTCTGAATCTTGGTCTCAGTTCAGGTCATGATCTCATGGTTCATGAGTTCGAGACTCGAGTCAGGCTCTGCACTGGCAGTGTGGAGTTTCCTTGGGATCCTCTCTTTCCCTCTCTCTCTGCCCCTCCCCTGCTCTCTCTCTCTCTCTCTCAAAATAAACAAACTTTACAAAACAAAACATAATAATATATGTAGTACTCAGGGAAAAATAGCACCTGCTACTAATCAAACCTATTGGGTGACCAAAGGAAAAAGTATATCACATCAAGTTAAGGAAAATAATGTGATGCCTCCCTAACAATTTCAGGAGGGAAGAACACCATCTTTTATTTTATCAGTACCAGATGCCTAATATTTAGCCTAACATGTGTGGGATGATTGCACTTAGAGGTGTATTGGAACAATGGCCATAATAACTATAGATTTCCTTAAGTGGCAAGAACAACAAGGAAGAATTGAAAATTTATAGTACAGTACACCTACCTATATTTTGTAGGCATGAATCCACTATGCATCTTTAACTCTATCAGTATCTCTAACCTGGTCAGTAGCACGCTGCCTGTTGGCTATACCATTCTGCCTATTGTTTATTGTTGGTTACCATACTCATTGCAGCGATGGATAGTCTTCTGACAGCTCCAGCAAGAGTAGTTGTGCCACCGTTCCAAAGCGGAATGCAACCTTCTGGTCTAGATACTCCACCCTCTGTGACATCCTCCACTTTCTTCAGAAATCAGCCTGGTCACCTTATTGCAACTGAGAACTCACCAGCATCCCCAACATTATGCACATCACCAAGCCCAGCCTCTCCATCCCATCCTTTATTATCAGTGCCATCTATTTGCTGGGAATCCTTCAATCAACGGAGAAACCAAATATTCAGGGATGCTGATGAAGCAGTGGATCCTCAACAACACTCCCTACTAGACATTGACTTGGAGGATGAAGATTCACCAGAATTACTAACTTGCCTTTGCTATTGTAACCCAGTGTATATACCAAGACAACCAGGGACTAACTTTTCTACTTTTCCCTTATCTTACTTTTGAGTTCAGCACTGGACACATGGCAGAGACTCTGTGACAATAACCCAGATTTAACTCCTGATTTACTCTGTGCTAGTATTTGTAAAAGAGCAGCTGCTTAATATGCAGAATGGATGATTATATCTTTAAGTATAAATAGGTCGAAAATTGATAATTTGCTACACTCCCAATTAACACTAATCCATAATCACCTATTAGAAAATGAACAATAGATCCATGGATACTATAGCCAGACTTTAAATGAACAGAGACATCCTGTAAGGTATATAGTGAAATTTGCATAGGAAACTTAGCATATAACACATATCATTATCCTTCATGGTATACATGAGACCTCTCTTTTTAAATTTATTTTCATGTTTTATTTATTTTTGAGAGAGAGAGAGAGACAGAGCTTGAGTGGAAGAGAGGCAGACAGAGATGGAGACACAGAATCTGAAACAGACTCCAGGCTCTGAGCTGTTGGCACAGAGCCTGATATGAGGCTCGAGTCCACAAACTGTGTGATCATGATCTGAGCTGAAGTCAGATGCTCAACCGACTGAACCACCAAGGTGCCCCCATGAGGCTTCTTTCTTACACCATATTTTTCTACCCCAAGAATATGGGAACCTATGTTACTAAAACCTGTCCTGGTCATATTGGAACTTACCATAGTAGGCTATGTTCTGAAGTTTAATATGCAGGATTTTCAAGCCAGATATAGATCCCAAAATTGTGGTCAGTTTTAGCACAACCTATGTCAAAAACAGATTCACTAAAAAGAAGGAAATTCTTTCAGTTCCTTGTTGGCCTTGTAGGAGGTTTAATTGGAGGAATATGTGTCCTGGTTTAGGTCCCCAACTATCCTGCCGGCATGTGTGCAGTTCTCTCTATCAGCCAGCCTTGGGTTAGGCATTCCATGGGCATTCCAGGCCTATGGAGCTCCAGCTGACCCCAAGCACTTGAGCAGCCTCAGATGGAAGAGAGACCCCTTCCGGAAAATCTTTCTGACGCAGCAGCTTTTAAACTGGCCGTAGTCAGTCCCCACTTAGATAGGTTGCCTATGTGGCCCTGGGCTTCTCTAGCAATCAGGGCTACCTGTTACCTATATAGTTTTACATACATAGGTATATATGATGGGCCCTAATATACTACACTATATTCTTGCCAAGGAACAATCCAATGTGTTTGGAAGCCACTACTCTTATATCACAGTCAGGTGAGCAACAAAGGGGTCTGTTCAGCCAGCTGAAGTGGGGAATGCAAAACAACCACCCTCTCTGTCCTGTACACACAGAGTGATAAACCCTCAAAGCCAAACTGTAATCACTTTTTGATAGGCTCATACTTTTTTGTGTTCTTTTCAGATTTGCACTCAGGCAACCATCTATGTAAAAGAATATTCCCCTTTTCTTCTAACTCCTTGCAAGTCTTGGAGTTCTGGTGAAGCCCTCCAGAGCCCTTATAGCTCTGCCATCAGTTTAAAAGTTGTCCTATTTTTCAGATCTTCATTCTGCCATTCAGCTTAGTGCGACCTCTTCAACAATACAGTGAGGATCCTGTTGCCCCTTCCTGTTTGATCACTCCCGGTCCAACAGAGCGGTGTGAGGATGAGCCTATACACATGAGGAAATCTCATTCTATAGTTTCCAAAAAGCATATGGTTTATAACTAGATTATGTAAGAGAAGTTTACATTCTTTTAATACCTGAGCAATTATACTATCCTCTAAGAGTAAATCTGTAATTACTCCGTGCCGACTGTCTTACATTTCTTTTCTAGATAAGCTCTGTAAGTTTTTGAAATTGAGAAAATGACATTTGAACTCTTAAAGTTGAAATTGTCACCCAAAAAGGTGTTTTCCTAAAACTACTAGAAATAATAAAAGTGAAAGAAAATACATATGAAAAATAAGTTTAAAAAATAGAATGTGTGTTTTAGATAAGGAAAGTATGAAGAAATATGAGGGTTTTGGGGGCACCTGGGTGGCTCAGTGGGTTGAGTGTCCAACTTTAGCTCAGGTCATGATCTCATTGTTCATGAGTTTGAGCCCCACATTGGGTTCTGTGCTGACAACTCAGAGCCTAGAGCCTGCTTCAGATTCTGTGTCTCCCTCTCTGCCCTTCCCCTGCTCATATTCTCTCAAAAATGAATAAATATTTTAAAAAATTACAAAGATTATGAGGGTTTGGGGGTTTTTTCTTAGTAAAGTAAAAAAAAATAATTTTGTTCTAAAGTAAAATGATTGTTTCAGAATTAAAAAAAAATTCATTTTGGGCGAATCCTGGGAAGATGGCAGCATAGGAGGACTCTGGGCTCACCACACGTCCTGCTGATCCCAGAAACCCAGAAAACCGCCAAGCGGGACTTGACATCTGAAAGGTTATAAGTTAACAGCTCTGCTCGGAGAACGGGAGGGCTGGAGGACAATGGGAGGGAGAGTTGTTGAGCCCCGGACGACAGAGCTCAGCTTGGCAGGGAACAAAGGCGCTCACCAGTGCCATCTCCCTCGCCCATCCCCCAGCCAAAGTCCCAAAGGGAACCAGTTCCTGCCAGGGAACTTGCTTGCACCCCGCAAACACCCAACGCTGTGCTTCTGCGGATCCATCCCTCCTGGCGGGTCTGACTCCCTCCCGGTGCGCAGGGCCCCTCCCGAAGCAGATCTCCGAAGGAAAAGCGAGCTGAGCCTGCCCCTCCTGCCCCTGTGCACATTGCCGATCCACCCCAGCTAATACGCCAGATCCCCAGCACCACAAGCCTGGCAGTGTGCAAGTAGCCCAGACGGGCCACGCCACCCCACGGTGAATCCCGCCCCTAGGAGAGGGGAAGAGAAGACACACACCAGTCTGACTTTGGCCCCAGCAGTGGGCTGGGGGCAGACATCAGGTCTGACTGCTGCCCCGCCCACCAACACAAGTTACTCAAGACAGCACAGGGGAAGTGCCCCGCAGTTCCGCACCACTCCAGGGACTATCCAAAATGACGAAACAGAAGAATTCCCCTCAAAAAAACCTCCAGGAAATAACAACAGCTAATGAACTGATCAAAAACTATTTAAACAATATAACAGAAAGTGAATTTAGAATAGTCATACAATTAATCGCTGGGCTTGAAAACAGTATAAAGGACAGCAGAGAATCTATTGCTACAGAGATCAGAGATCAAGGGACTAAGGAACAGCCAGGAGGAGCTAAAAAATGCTGTCAATGAACTGCAAAATAAAATGGAGACAACTACGGCTCGGATTGAAGAGGCAGAGGAGAGAATAGGTGAACTAGAAGATAAAATTATGAAAAAGAAGAAGCTGAGAAAAAGAGAGATAAAAAAAAATCCAGGAGTATGAGGGGAAAATTAGAGAACTAAGTGATGCACTAAAGAGAAATAATATACGCATAATTGGTATCCCAGAGGAGGAAGAGAGAGGGAAAGGTGCTGAAGGGGTACTTGAAGAAATCATAGCTGAGAACTTCCCTGAACTGGGGAAGGAAAAAGGCATTGAAATCCCAGAGGCACAGATAGCTCCCTTCAGACGGAACTTGAATCGATCTTCTGCATGACATATCATAGTGAAACTGGCAAAATACAAGGATAAAGAGAAAATTCTGAAAGCAGCTAGAGATAAACGTGCTCTAACATATAAAGGGAGACCTATAAGACTCGTGACTGATCTCTCTACTGAAACTTGGCAGGCCAGAAAGGAATGGCAGGAGATCTTCCATGTGATGAACAGAAAAAATATGCAGCTGAGAATCCTTTATCCAGCAAGTCTGTCATTTAGAATAGAAGGAGAGATAAAGGTCTTCCCAAACAAACAACAACTGAAGGAATTCATCACCACTAAACCAGCCCTACAAGATCCTAAGGGGGATCCTGTGAGACAAAGTACCAGAGACATTGCTACAGGCATGAAACCTACGGACATCACAATGACTCTAAACCTATATCTTTCTATAATAACACTGAATGTAAATGGACTAAATGCACCAACCAAAAGACATAGGGTATCAGAATGGATAAAAAAACAAGACCCATGTATTTGCTGTCTACAAGAGACTCATTTTAGACCTGAGGACACCTTCAGATTGAGAGTGAGGGGATGGAGAACTATTTATCATGCCACTGGAAGTCAGAAGAAAGCTGGAGTAGCCATACTTATATCAGACAAACTAGACTTTAAATTAAAGGCTGTAACAAGAGATGAAGAAGGGCATTATATAATAATCACAGGCTCTATCCATCAGGAAGAGCTAACAATTATAAATGTCTATGCGCCGAATACAGGAGCCCCCAAATATATAAAACAATTAATCACAAACATAAGCAACCTTATTGATAAGAATATGGTAATTGCAGGGGGTTTTAACACTCCATTGACAGAAATGGATAGATCATCTAGACACACGGTCAATAAAGAAACAAGGGCCCTGAATGAGACATTGGATCAGATGGACTTGACAGATATATTTAGAACTCTGCATCCCAAAGCAACAGAATATACTTTCTTCTCGAGTGCACATGGAACCTTCTCCAAGATAGATCACATACTGGGTCACAAAACAGCCCTTCATAAGTATACAAGAATTGAAATCATACCATGCATACTTTCAGACTACAATGCTATGAAGCTTGAAATCAACCACAGGAAAAAGTCTGGAAAACTTCCAAAAGCATGGAGGTTAAAGAACACCCTACTAAAGAATGAATGGGTCAGCCAGGCAATTAGAGAAGAAATTTAAAAAATATATGGAAACAAATGAAAATGAAAATACAACAATCCAAACGCTTTGGGACGCAGCGAAGGCAGTCCTGAGAGGAAAATACATTGCAATCCAGGCCTATCTCAAGAAACAAGAAAAATCCCAAATACAAAATCTAACAGCACACCTAAGGGAAATAGAAGCAGAACAGCAAAGACAGCCTAAATCCAGCAGAAGAAGATAAATAATAAAGATCAGAGCAGAAATAAACAATATAGAATCTAAAAAAACTGTAGAGCAGATCAACGAAACCAAGAGTTGGTTTTTTGAAAAAATAAACAAAATTGATAAACCTCTAGCCTGGCTTCTCAAAAAGAAAAGGGAGATGACCCAAATAGATAAAATCATGAATGAAAATGGAATTATTACAACCAATCCCTCAGAGATACAAGCAATTATCAGGGAATACTATGAAAAACTATATGCCAACAAACTGGACAACCTGGGAGAAATGGACAAATTCCTAAACACCCACACACTTCCAAAACTCAATCAGGAGGAAATTGAACAGACCCATAACCTGCGAAGAAATTGAATCAGTCATCAAAAATCTCCCAACAAATAAGAGTCCAGGATCAGATTGCTTCCCAGGGGAGTTCTACCAGATGTTTAAAGTAGAGACAATGCCTATCCTTCTCAAGCTATTCCAAAAAATAGAAAAGGAAGGAAAACTTCCAGACTCATTCTATAAAGCCAGTATTACTTTGATTCCTAAACCAGACAGAGACCCAGTAAAAAGAGAGAACTACAGGCCAATATCCCTGATGAATATGGATGCAAAAATTCTCAATAAGATACTAGCAAATCGAATTCAACAGCATATAAAAAGAATTATTCACCATGATCAAGTGGGATTCGTTCCTGGGATGCAGGGCTGGTTCAACATTCGCAAATCAATCAATGTGATACATCACATTAATAAAAGAAAAGATAAGAACCATATGATCCTGTCAAACGATGCAGAAAAGGCCTTTGACAAAATTCAGCATCCTTTCTTAATAAAAACCCTCGAGAAAGTCAGGATAGAAGGAACATACTTAAACATCATAAAAGCCATTTATGAAAAGCCCACAGCTAGTATCATCCTCAATGGGGAAAAACTGAGAGCTTTCCCCCTGAGATCAGGAACACGACAGGGATGTCCACTCTCACCGCTGTTGTTTAACATAGTGTTGGAAGTTCTAGCATTAGCAATCAGACAACAAAAGGAAATCAAAGGCATCAAAATTGGCAAAGATGAAGTCAAGCTTTCACTTTTTGCAGATGACATGATATTATACATGGAAAATCCGATAGACTCCACCAGAAGTCTGCTAGAACTGATACATGAATTTAGCAAAGTTGCAGGATACAAAATCAATGTACAGAAATCAGGTGCATTCTTATACACTAATAATGAAGCAACAGAAAGACAAATAAAGAAACTGATCCCATTCACAATTGCACCAAGAGGCATAAAATACCTAGGAATAAATCTAACCAAAGATGTACAAGATCTGTATGCTGAAAACTATAGAAAGCTTATGAAGGAAATTTAAGAAGATATAAAGAAATGGAAAAACATTCCGTGCTCATGGATTGGAAGAATAAATATTGCCAAAATGTCAATACTACCCAAAGCTATGTACAACATTCAATGTAATCCCAATCAAAATTGCACCAGCATTCTTCTCGAAACTAGAACAAGCAATCCTAAAATTCATATGGGACCACAAAAGGCCCTGAATAGCCAAAGTAATTTTGAAGAAGAAGACCAAAGCAGGAGGCATCACAATCCCAGACTTTAGCCTCTACTACAAAGCTGTAATCATCAAGACAGCATGGTATTAGCACAAAAACAGACACATAGACCAACGGAATAGAATAGAAACCCCAGAACTAGACCCACAAACGTATGGCCAACTCATCTTTGACAAAGCAGGAAAGAACATCCGATGGAAAAAAGACAGTCTCTTTAACAAATGGTGCTGGGAGAACTGGACAGCAACATGCAGAAGATTGAAGCTAGACCACTTTCTCACACCATTCACAAAAATAAACTCAAAATGGATAAAGGACCTGAATGTGAGACAGGAAACCATCAAAACCCTAGAGGAGAAAGCAGGAAAAGACCTCTCTGACCACCTCAGCCGTAGCAATTTCTTACTTGACACATCCCCAAAGGCAAGGGAGTTAAAAGCAAAAATGAACTACTGGGACCTTATGAAGATAAAAAGCTTCTGCACAGCAAAGGAAACAACCAACAAAACTAAAAGGCAACCAATGGAATGGGAAAAGATATTTGCAAATGACATATCAGACAAAGGGCTAGTATCCAAAATCTATAAAGAGCTCACCAAACTACACACCCGAGAAACAAATAATCCAGTGAAGAAATGGGCAGAAAACATGAATAGACACTTCTCTAAAGAAGACATCCAGATGGCCAACAGGCACATGAAAAGATGTTCAACGTCGCTCCTTATCAGGGAAATACAAATCAAAACCACACTCAGATATCAGCTCACGCCAGTCAGAGTGGCCAAAATGAACAAATCAGGAGACTATAGATGCTGGATATGATGTGGAGAAATGGGAACCCTCTTGCACTGTTGGTGGGAATGCAAATTGGTGCAGCCACTCTGGAAAACAGTGTGGAGGTTCCTGAAAAAATTAAAAATAGACCTACCCTTTGACCCAGCAATAGCACTGCTAGGAATTTACCCAAGGAATACAGGAGTACTGATGCATAGGGGCACTTGTACCCCAATGTTTATAGCAGCACTCTCAACAATAGCCAAATTATGGAAAGAGCCTAAATGTCCATCAACTGATGAATGGATAAAGAAATTGTGGTTTATATACACAATGGAGTACTATGTGGCAATGAGAAAGAATGAAATATGGCCCTTTGTAGCAACGTGGATGGAACTGGAGAGTGTGATGCTAAGTGAAATAAGCCATACAGAGAAAGACAGGTACCAAAATGTTTCACTCTCATGTGGATCCTGAGAAACTTAACAGAAACCCATGGGGGAGGGGAAGAAAAAAAAAAGAGGTTAGAGTGGAAGAGAGCCAAAGCATAAAAGACTCTTAAAAACTGAGAACAAACTGAGGGTTGATGCGGGATGGAAGGGAGGGGAGGGTGGGTGATGGGTATTGAGGAGGGCGCCTTTTGGGATGAGCACTGGGTGTTGTATGGAAACCAATTTGACAATAAACTTCATATATTGAAAAAAAAAGAAAAAAATTCATTTTAAATAGATATATAAAGTTGTAGAAGCTTTATGGAAAAGAAATATAGAGAAATGAATTCTATATAGTCAACCTAAAATTAGAATGTATTTAAGTTAAAAAAGAGTTTTAATATCAAAAATATTTTTAAAATTCATAATCAACATTTTTCTTCAGTTAAAAGAACAAAGTTTTCTTATATTATCGGTCTGTTTTCAATAAGAAGTTGTAAACAAATGTTTTCCTTACCTTTAACATAATCTGCATAGGAAACAAAGGTTTTATATTGTGTCTTTTTAAAAAAAATTTTTTTTAATACTTATTTACATTTGAGAGACAGAATAGGAGCAGGGGAGGGACAGGGAGAGAAAGAGTCACAGATTCCAAAGCAGGCTCCCGGCTCTGAGGTGTCAGCACAGAGGCCGATGCGGGGCTCGAACTCACAAACCCGAGCTGAAGTCAGATGGTAAACTGACTGAGCCACCCAGGTGCTCTTGTTTTGTCTTCATCAGGTCTCCGAGCACTCAAGAAAACCAAGTCTTCTGCATATTAAGAGAGCTAAGTTTTGCTTCAACTTTGTGAGCCTTTGAAATCTTCCCTTGTCACTTTGGACAAATGGACAATTAAATACTGCTTCATAATGATCTGTAATTCTATTTGGTCAACTGTCCAACACCTTTTGATTTTTTTTTTTTTTTTACAAAATTCTCAAAATTAAATTTTAAATAGTCTTTTTCTCTAAAAGTAACTGAGTATTTCCACAAGATACTTGAAACTTCTCAAAAGGTTTGCTCTCTCTCCTTATAAAAAGGGAAAGGTTAAACTGTGCTAATTAGGTACATTGGGTATTTTATTTTATTTTTTTTCAACGTTTTTTTTTTTTTTTTTTTTTTTTATTTTTGGGATAGAGAGAGACAGAGCATGAACGGGGGAGGGGCAGAGAGAGAGGGAGACACAGAATCGGAAACAGGCTCCAGGCTCCGAGCCATCAGCCCAGAGCCTGACGCGGGGCTCGAACTCACGAACCGTGAGATCGTGACCTGGCTAAAGTCGGACGCTTAACCGACTGCGCCACCCAGGCGCCCCAACATTGGGTATTTTAAATTACATGACAAGTATTGCCAAATAAGAGATGCTAAATTTGAATATTTTTGTTTAGATATATGTTAAAATAAGTGTTCTATAAATTGTGTGAAACTCCTTGAAATCTGATATGTTCTTCTATTTTAATGTTTGTTTATTTTTGAGAGAGACACAGACAGAGACAGAGGGGCAGAGAGAGAGGGGGAGACACAGAATTGGAAGCAGGCTCCAGGCTGTCAGTACAGAGCCTGACGCAGGGCTTGAACTCATGAGTGTGAAATCATGACCTGAGCCAAAGTCAGACGCTTAACCAACTGAGCCACCCAGGTGCCCCTGATATGTTCTTATATATTGCAATATGACATATCTTGAAGTATGTCACAGAAATAACCAAATTCCCTTGCCAATTACCTCATAATAAACTCTCATGAGACCTCTAACCATTGCTATTTTTAAGTCTTTTGTCATCTATAGCCATGATTTTAAGTACTTCATCTTCAAGGATAGTTATGGGAAATATTTGATAGTTTTTAATAAATTTAAGATTATAACACTGAACTGGGTAAGAATTTCTAAGATAGATTGCTTTAATGTTTTGTTTTCCAGATTTAAAGGACTTCTGTTTTTTTTCTCCTATAATCTATCTATAGCTCACAATTTTGTAAAATATATTTTTATTTAATTTACTTATTTTAGGGGAGAGAGCAAGCAGGAGAGGGACAGAGAGAGAGAGGAGCAGAGGATCTGAAGCAGGCTCTTCACTGACAGGCTGACAGTAGTGAGCTTGCCGTGAGGCTCGAACTCACAAACCACGAGATCATGACCTGAGCCAAAGTCGGACGCTCAACCGACTGTTCTACCCAAGTAAAGTATATCTCTAAATGAAAATTAAAGCATTTAACTTTTTCTCCCTACCTGATCCCTCTATAATTCTGAAACTCTTATTAAATTCTTATGAAATATTTAATTAATTATCAAATATTAAACTCATTAAATATTCTTATCATTTATGACAATGTATGTATTTACACAAGTTCATGAGAATCTGTTCTCTTTGGAATAGCATACCCAATGCAACTACCTCCTGCTTTGACCAACAGTCGATAAAAGGAGATATACTTCAATATTGGAAAGGCCTCATTGCTTCTATTAAAAATAACCACGCTTTTGTAGAGCATTCATTCCACAACATATGCTCCTGGAAGACAGAAACTAAAACATCACCTTTATAAACTGGGGACTTTATCTACTGGAAAACATATCTCCAGAAAGACTCTCTTCAACCCCGTTGGAAAGACATTAATCAGGAACTGTCAGACCAGCTCTGTGTCACCAAACTCCAAAGACCAGACTCTTGGATTCATGTGTCACATCTAAAGGAAGTGCCAACCCCTGACTAGACCCACACACTCATAGGTGACCTAAAAGTAAAGATTTCCAGGAACTGAAGCATATAGCTGAAGAAGACAGCTTTCCCAAGACAATAAGAACAGGCCGGTATGCCCTCTTCTTACTGTTCCTTCTTACCTTGTTTCCCGCCCTGCCCCCCGCCCCTTTCACTTGGAGAGATAATACTCCTATGTGCATTTCTCAGTCTGTTGCAAAAAGGGAAAACCTCTCTGAGTTTTGTTTTTTTTTTTTTTATTTTAAATTTTTTTTTTTTCAACATTTATTTATTTTTGGGACAGAGAGAGACAGAGCATGAACGGGGGAGGGGCAGAGAGAGAGGGAGACACAGAATCGGCAACAGGCTCCAGGCTCTGAGCCATCAGCCCAGAGCCCGACACGGGGCTCGAACTCACGGACCGCGAGATCGTGACCTGGCTGAAGTCGGACGCTTAACCGACTGCGCCACCCAGGCGCCCCTCTGAGTTTTAAATCTGTCACCAGAAACTCCAATTTGTTCACAATGTCAGAGACCCTTTGGTCTTGTAACTAATTTCTCCATAGTCCAATGCCACAACTGAATACATATATAAGCCTATGGATGTCACCAATCAGGTTAGATTGATTTGACCAGATGTTCCCATAGCTTGTTTCAACCTGTCCACAATCATAACCATATTAGCTCAACTAACCGACTGAGCCACCCAGGAGCTTGTCCTGAATTACAATTCTGCTGCTAGTCCCAAATAAACTCATTTTGCTGATAAAATAACTGGCATTTTATTTTTAAGGTCGACACCTAAAATGTACACAAATACACACACATATAGACAAACACAGAGGTATTGTAGCTTCTGTTTTAAAACACTATAAAACTCACCAGTTTATAAATAAGAGTTGGAATAAACTGTCTACTCATTCAGATGAGTAAAGTCTTTTACTATTTGTGGGGAAGACTTTTGAGATTTGTATCTGTCCCTGGCAGTAATCTTAAGGAGGCAGTGCTAGAATTTGGGCACAAGATTCATTTTAACTGTTTGTATTTTTTTTTTTTCAACGTTTATTTATTTTTGGGACAGAGAGAGACAGAGCATGAACGGGGGAGGGGCAGAGAGAGAGGGAGACACAGAATCGGAAACAGGCTCCAGGCTCTGAGCCATCAGCCCAGAGCCCGACGCGGGGCTCGAACTCGCGGACTGCGAGATCGTGACCTGGCTGAAGTCGGACGCTTAACTGACTGCGCCACCCAGGCGCCCCTGTTTGTATTTTTTAAAGGCCCCTTTCGGGGCGCCTGGGTGGCTCAGTTGGTTGAGCGTCTGACTTCGGCTCAGGTCATGATCTCACGGTCTGTGAGTTCCAGCCCCGCATCAGGCTCTGTGCCGACGGCTCAGAGCCTGGAGCCTGTTCAGATTCTGTGTCTCCCTCTCTCTCTGACCCTCCCTCGTTCATGCTCTGTCTCTCTCTGTCTCAAAAAACTAAATAAACGTTTAAAAAAATTTTTTAGGGGCGCCTGGGTGGCGCAGTCGGTTAAGCGTCCGACTTCAGCCAGGTCACGATCTTGCGGTCCGTGAGTTCGAGCCCCGCGTCAGGCTCTGGGCTGATGGCTCGGAGCCTGGAGCCTGTTTCCGATTCTGTGTCTCCCTCTCTCTCTGCCCCTCCCCCGTTCATGCTCTGTCTCTCTCTGTCCCAAAAATAAATAAACGTTGGAAAAAAATTTTTTTTTTTTAAATAAAGGCCTCTTTCCATTTTTTCCCTTTACTCTCAGGTTACTGTGAGCTATGTTTATGTTTCAAAGACCTAAGATTTCTAACTTTAAAAAAGAAATAATGCACATTTTTTCTAAGATATTTGGGGTAGTTGTAATTGACCTCTTTAAAAATTTTTTTTTAAATTTTTATTCATTTTTGAGAGAGAGACAGAGCACAAGTGGGGAAGGAGCAGAGAGAGAGGGAGACACAGAATCCAAAGCAGGCTCCAGGCTCTGAGCTGTCAGCACAGAGCCTGATGCGGACTCAAACCCAGGAACCATGAGATCATGGCCTGAGCCTAAGTCAGCACTTAACCGACAGAACCACCCAGGCGCCCCTGTAATTGACCTTTTTAAAATACAGGACAATTTTGTTCCAATATCTTGATGTTTATCTACAAGCGTTTTGAGAGATACAGGTGAGTTTTGGAGGTTAGTAAAGATAGGTGGGCTTTGGCCATTTCTTGAGTTGGATTTCTGGTTTTGTAGAGATTTGCAAGACAAAGACCGTTGTTTTTAATCCTCCCAAAGGAATTGGCTTATAGCCTAAGTATTAAGGGACTGACCCACCTTTTTAATTAAACGTGCTACTTTACATCAGGGAGATTTTAACTGGAATGAAAATCAGACAACTTAGGCCTTTGTAAGGTTTGTATAAAGCATTTTAACAAAAGCCTTGTTTCTGTGTACACAATTCAGCATTGGCTTCTATCAGTCCCTGAACATCAGCCCTTCCGCTGATCATCTGCAGGTGGACCTAGGAGATATTTTGGTCACCTATTTTCTCTGTGGGGAAGTATTGTGCTTGATGACTATCTTTCTAATTGCTCCCTAAATTTGGGAGATCTTCTGAAAATGGAGGGAAAAGGGCTTTATGAGTGAAGAGACATGATTATTCAGGGGACATGAATTTCATTTTGATGGGGTGGGGGGGAGGGTCTAGGATAGATCTATAAAGGACATTGCATAGGAATGCGTGAAGCTGGCAGAGGCCTAAACAGTAGGCGCAAAGCCAACCTTACTGCCAGTCTCAGGGGCTGGTTAAATTCATTTCCTCACTTTCAGCATTTATAAGAGTAACCTGCATACTTTGAACCTAGAGATTAGGCCAGAGTGCTCCCTATAAATGATGTAGGAAAAGGGAAGTTAAAGTAGGTAGATGGGGCCAGATTGTAAGAAGGGGGATTTAAGTTGGATGCAGACATTAAATTTGGTCTTAAGTCTAATTTCCCTTCTTTCATCTTACCAAGGGAGTCCCTAAGCTAGTTGTTTTACTAATAAGACAAAGACTTGTCTTTCCTTTCAGATATAACAAATTTAAAGGATCCACCGTCTGGCCACTAACCAGTAGGCGTTTATTAACCTCAACGGCTACTCAAACCAACACACCTTGTAACAGAAAGACCCAAAGTCAACTTTCCAGGCTTAGACCATGGATTCAAAGGGCATGCTTAGAGAGGGCATCACCGATGCTGGCCCCCATGATCCCAAAAATCCTCTAAGAAAGCAAAGGTGTTCATTGCACAGGCAGTAAGGATGGTGTAGTGAAGACAGTGTCTCTGTTCTCTCCTGGAAATGTGAGACACCTCCAGTCCCAGACTGCTAATCTGTGACACCAGGCAGGCACCACCAGAATGGGACTTTCCAGTATTAACAATCAATGAAGGTTGAGACACACATATCCCTTATGGCTGGGACCCCTCATGACAAACTCCACTGAGAACTTGGAGAAAGGGAGAGGCTCGACAAAGAGTGCTGCTGCGAGCCTTGTGTTTCAGAACTGTATTCTATCCCACTGGCCACCTGGTACACCCCGGCAAGTGCATCCTTCAGATGACAGAGACCAGAGATATTCTCACTGGTCACAAAGCGAAGTTCTTAGGACGCAGAACAAGATGAAAGGAAAAACTTCATCTTGTTTTTACAGAGAGGACCCACAGCTAAGTTTGTCTAAACAGACACTGGTCTTAGGAGAACCTGAGCTCCCCCCTCTGTGAGGCTGGCTTGAACAGCAGGAGGATAAGGGCTTAGACTGGTGTCCTTTCCCTGTGGTATTATAAATCCTTTTTGTGACCAATGACACAAAAGACAAAGAGAGCAGTAACCACCTCTGGGAGGAAAGGGATCAATCACACCAAGAGTATTTTACCAAATTTGCCAGAGTCACTAAGCCCAAGAAACTAGTTCTACAAATGTTTTATCTGACTAATCTAAACTTAGAAAGAGAAAATGGACTCCTCCCTCTTGCTCCATTAGACCCTGTGGGCAGAGAGCCAGGGGCTGACATGTAAATATTCCTATCTTCTGCCAGCTGCTGCTCAGATGTCCCAGGATGTCTCGGCTAACAGTGTCCAGGCAGGGAAGTTTGTCTTGCTTACTATGCCAGCTCTTGAGGAGGAAATATTTTCCTCTTCCTCAAAGTTCCTCCAGCTGGCCTAAGAATTAAACTGACAGGACGCAGATTCACAGGAGAAGAAAACAAAGTTTAGCTCACTGTCTGTAACCAAATTGAGAACCAAAGAAAAGACCCAGGCAGGCAGCTTTTATACTTTTTAGACCGAAATTGACAGAAAGGAGAACACTTATGTTTGGGAGCTTCCATTAGCAAGAAATTCTAAACAGAATTTGGGCTGAGGCAGTCATTAATAAAAGTGATAAGGTTTGTTTATACAGCCTTTTCAACTCTGAATGCCCTACCTCTGATGCGGATATCTTTTAGATTTTGGTCCAGGGCGGGTACCTTTCACATGTGAGATTTTTTTTCCTGCCTTCTGGAGACAAAGGGGGGGTTTGGGTGACTTTCTTGCACTGGCTGTTTCTTAAGTAATGTACCAAAATGGCACATGTTAGGGTGGCCTATCCTTGGCCCCCACAGGTGCATCTTTACAGGTTAGGGCTTAAAATAAGGCAGATGCCAAGAGCCCCCCACCATGAGACTGCTCTTGAGGCCTGGATTCTCCAGGCACTGCCCAGTTGCAGGTCCCTGAGTTCCCAGACCTGTGTGGCCCACACCAGGACAGCCAGACTTTGGCAGCTAGGGCCTCCAGGTGGATATAGCTTGAGCCAGTTTGCAACTACTGACAGTTTCCAAGGTAAAAGGAGCTCACCCCCAAAATCTTTCTGGAGCATCAACTTGAAACTATCAGTTTCCATTTGACTGGCTGCCTGATGGGGTTCCGGACTTCAGCCATCAAACTCCCAGGTGTCTCATATTAAAAGATACCCCTGCTCACCTGCCCAGCTCTCCCCTAACAAGGCATCCAATTTCCTCCAGTCCTGACTTCGGGGGAAATGTGTGCGTTTGTAAAGGTTAGGCTCAGAATTAGGCAGATACTTTTGATCCACAAAAGCCCTCGCCGAGGACACGGCCTATCCTGACACTTGCCCTGTTCCTTGACTGCACTGACCTGCATGGCTCACACAAGCACTGTGTGTACCCCATCATCTGGCCATGGGCGGCCGGGGCCTCCCGGCTCAACCAGGACCTAACCACCTGCGTAGCCTCATGGGTGGAGGGATCCCTTCCCTTTCCTGAGGTGGCAGCTTTACATAGACAACAGTCAGACCACACCTGCACTGGCTGCCTGATGAGGTCCTGGGCTTCTCCAGCAATCAAGGCTCCCCAGTGTCTCTTACAGGAGGATACCCTGGCCACTCAGGGAATCAGGCCTCATAAACCCAAGGGCCCGTTCTCATGAGCAGCTTTTGCCCACATTTTTCCTGTCACAGTCCCTGGTTATCCTGATCTGCATGGACCACACACACACAGTACGCACCCATAAGCCTGCCTTGTGCAGACCCGGCCTTCCAAGCTCATAGAGCTCCAGCCAGGCCCCGACCACTTGCATATCCTCTGGGGTGGAGGGAAAAAAGCGGAGGCCGCAGCTGCAAATGTGCAACAGTCAGTCATCTTGTGGACTTGCTGCCTGATGGGGTGCCGGCCCGAACAAGGAAGCAGGACTCCCTGGTGTCTCCTCGTGGAGGGATACCCTGTCCCGACCACCCTGCCTGTCCTTGGCAGAGCAGTTGAAAACCCTTCAGCTCTGCCTTTAGGGGGAATACTGCATAATGGGTAGGTAGGCCTTACAGTTCCGTCCATACCTTGCACCACCAAAAGCCTGCCACCAGGGACATGCCTGTCCCGACACTTGCCCTGTTCCAGGTCCCTGACTTACCTGACCTCACTGCCCACGCATGCGCAGTAAGCGCACCTTCAGCCACTTTGGGCTGCCAGGGCCCTCCTGCCCTGAGAAGCTGGAGCCCATCCCCAATCACCTGCATTGCCTCAAGGCTGGAGGCAGTCCACACTCCAAAATCACTCTGAGGCAGCAACTGAAACGTGTGACAGTCAGTCCCCGGGTGGACTTGCAGCGAGTGGCGTCCTGGGCTTCCCTAGGAACCAGGACTCCCAGGTGTCTCCAAATAGGATATCCTTTCCCTGCCTGCCTGGCCCCCCACTGTCAAGGCAGTTGAACAACCTCTCACTCTGCCTTAAGGGGGAGGATTAAACAACAGGCAGGTAGGCCTTATGCATTGGACTAATGTCTTGTCCCCGCAAGAGCCCCCTACTGTGATCCAGCCTCACCCAATGTCGCCCACCCTAACCTGCACAGTCCACACACGATCAGCTGGATCTGGGCCGTGGGGGCATTCTGGGCCTGTGCAATGTCAGCCAGAACACAACCACCTGAATGGCCTCAGGAATGAGGGAGCCCACTGCCCAAAGTCTTTCTGAAGCAGTGGGGTGAAACTGGCAATAGTCAGTCCCCATTTGGACCCAAGGCCTGATGGGGTCCCGGCTTCTCCAGCAATCAAGTCCCCCAGGTGTCTCTCACTGAAGGATACACCAGCTAGCAGCCCGGCCTGTGATGGCCAAGTAGCCCAGATCTTCCAGCTCGGCCTTCAGCAGGAATATCCACATCTGTGCAGGTTAAAGCTTAGAATCAGGCTGATGCCAGGTACTTCCTCGTACTTCCCTTGTCACCCAGCCTCTCCCAACACTCGCCCTGTTCCAGATCTCATGCGTGTGTATTTTGGACCCCACTGGCCATCCTCAGGAAGCTGAGTCCCTCCAGGCCCATAGAGCTTGGGCCCATCCCCAACCACCCGCACACTATCAGGGATGGAGGGAGCCCATGCCCATTGCCCTGCGGTGACTGCTGAAATGGGCAACAGTCAGCGCCCACGCAGACTTACTGTATGCTGGGGTCCCGGGCTTCTCCAGCAGTCAAGGCTCCCAGGTGTCTCTTAATTAGGTTACCAGGCCAGCCCACAATGATCCAGCCCTGGCAAGCAGTCCAGATGACTCTGGCTTGGCCTTTAGCACTTGGGTAGGTTAAGGCCTATAATCAAGCGGTTGCCTTGTAACCCCAAGAGCCCGCTCCAGTGACCAGCATCTCCAGAGGCTTGCGCTCGTCAGCTCCTTAACTACCCTGACCTGCCCCACCCACACATGCGCAGTAAATACCCATAAGCCAGCCTCAGGCCAGCCTGGCCCTCCAGGCCTTTGGAACTCTGGCATAGCCTCAGGCATGGAGGGACCCAACGTTCTGAAAATTTCTCTGAGGTGGCCGCTCCAAATGGGGGACAGACCCCATGTGGACTTGCTGTCCAGGGCTTCCTTAGGAACCAGGACTCCCAGGTGTCTCCCAAGCGAGCATGTCCTTTCCTGCTCACCTGCTCCCTTGCTCCACAAGGCAGTTGAAAAACCTCCAGCTTTGCCATTAGAGTGAATATTCCACATTGCTGGATGAGGCTTGAGATTTGGCCCACGTTTTGGACCCCCAACAGCTCTCTGCTCTGACCTAGCCTCTCCTGACACTTGCCCCTTTCCGGGTCCCTGGCAAGCCTAACCTACGCCTCCCACGCAGGTGCAGTATATATATTTCATCACCTGTCCTTGGGCAGCTGGGACCCTCCAGGCCTCTGAAACTATGGCTCATCCCCAACCACTTGCATTGTCTTAAGGGTGGAGGAAGCCTACCGCCCCAAATTGCTCTGAGGTAGCTGCTGAAATGGACAACGATCAAGCCCCACATGGACTAGCTACCTGATAGGGTCCCAGCTTCTGCGGCCATCAGTTCTCCCAGCTGTCTCTTATTGGAGGATACCCCAGCCAGCCTGCCAGATCTAGTCCTGGTAAGGCAGTCAGGACTCCTCCAACTCTGCCTTCAGGGGACTACATATGTTTGTAGGTAGGTTAAGGCTTAGAATTAGGAGATGCCATGTACTCCCAATAGGCCTCTCCTGTGACTTTGCCTCTCCGACATTGCCCTGATCCAGGTGCCTAGTTATCCCCTGTCCTGCATGGCGCACACAGATGCGGTTCATCGTCTGTCAGTCAGTTTTGGCCTGCAGGGGGCACTCCAGGCCTGTGAAGCTCCAGACTGACCACTTGATTGGCCTTGATTGGCTTCAGGGTAGAGAGAGCCCTTCCCAGAAAAATCTAATGTCAACTTTTAGCTGGTGAGTTAATACCCACCCCCTCCCAAATGGACTGCTCACCTGATGGGGCCCCAGGCTTCTCCAGCAATCAGGGCTTTCAGGTCTCTCTTACTGGTGAGTGCCCCAGCAACCCAACCTGGCCCCCTTTGGCCAGGAAGTCCAGGCTCCTCCAGCTCTACCTTTCAGGGGAAATATGCACATTTGTGTGGATTAAGGATTAGGCAGATGCAAGGTATTTCCTGATGTGATTTTCCTGATTTCCATAATGATGTGGAAGGTTTTTTCCTTAATGGCAACAAATACATTTGATCATTTCAGATAGTGATTAGTCCTATGATATCTTCAAAAATAATGATCGTTGTGAACAACTTTGGACAAGGGAAGCCCATCGAATGACAGCAGCTGAGGCCTAGCAGATGAAAGGAACCATCATGCTAAGATCAGCAGGATAAAACCCCAGGCAGAAAGGACCACAAAATCCAGGCCTTTGAGGAAGTGATGGTCTCAGGATTCTTGAGGAACAGAGATACAGCCAGTGCAAGATAGGAGAGTGAAAGCAATTATCACAGAGTTCTAGGACTCTCTATGTGATGGTGACAGTTTGGGTTTTATCTTAACTACAATGAAAAGTCATTGGAGGATTTTAAGCAGGGAAGTGACCTGAACTGATTTTTTTTTTTTTTTCAAGATCATTTTGTGGAGGAAGGATTGTTAGGGGACAAGTATGGAAGTCAGTTATGAGGCTGATGCTTCAGTTCCAGTGAAAAATCATTGTGGTTTGATCCACGTAGTGGAAACAAAAGGTTGTGAGCAGATTTGGGATTTATTTTGGAAGGAGAACCAACTGGGCTTGTTAATAGATTGGATGTTGAGGGGTGGAGAAAAGAATCCTACAAGACTAGTAATTTGGGGGCAATTAGGTGGAAGATGGTAATATCCATAAGTAGAACCTGCATTTCAAAACATGGATATCTTCTGCCTATTTATGATAATATTAATCATGGTATTTGAAGAGATCGTCTAAGGAGAAAGGGGGGAAAAAGTGAATTGCTTGAGGCTTAAGTCAGGGACACTCAGTGTTTAGAGGATGAGCAGAGAATGAGTTGGCGAAGGACATTGTGGAGAAGCAAACAATGGGGTGAGAAAAAGTAGGTGAGTGTGGTGCTGAGGATGCTAATGGGGGCAGGTGAAAAAGCAAAAGAGTGGTCAGCCGGTAGACTGGTGAAAACAGAGAAGTGTCATTGGATTCCGTGCTATGAAGGTCATGGGTAACCTTGACCTCCTAGGCTGCACTGGGAGCAACTGACGAAAGCCGCAATAAGCCCCACTCACAATTATCATTCAGCCCTGCCAAACTCACCATCTTTGGCTCTCTGGGGAGGCCACACCTGATGGAGTTGCAGACCTGGGTTTGTATCCTAGCTCTTCCACTTACCACGTTTGTGAACTCGAACAACTTATCGATCCTTTCTGCACATTATTGCCTCTTCTGTAAAATGGAATAATTGCATCTCATAGCATTGTCCTGGGTGTTGATGGATGTCATGTATAGAAGCATTAGGCACTGGAAACCAGTAGGTGCTCAAGAAGTGGTAATTGTTACGTTTACCATAATTGTCTCCCCTGTATTACTTGTCCAGTACATTCCAGGTGGGCAACTTCCCTCTTCTCTATGTAACTGGCACTTCTGCTTGACAAGTCCAGGCACAGGATCACCTTGCCTAACATAGCACCTAACATGAGCTACAAACTCAGTGAAATGTTTGTGATAATGAGGACCAAGTGAGAAATATTTGCAGAGCATCCACAGAAACCCTCAGAGAATGAAAGCAGAGGGTAAAACGATCAGTTCCTTCCTTCTCTCTCTACAGACACCCCAGCCTCAAATTGTTCCAGAATTACTGAAAGGCTGAAAATAGGCTCCTTTTCCCATTATTAAAGAGGAGGATGCCCTTTCTTAAAACCTAACCAGGAATTATTCATTGAGCATTTTCTATTATATTTATCACTACTCTCTATAGTGGAAATATCACTTAGAGAAAATCAGACTGAATAAGATGACTCCAAGTTTTATTGACTATGCTTACAAATGGGCATTTTGATTGACATAACCAGGTACTTACTACAAATCAGAAAAACAAACCTTAATTTTAAAATCTAAGGCAATCTTGCTTCTCCTAAAACCTTACAGAACAGCCTTAAGTTTCTTTCTTCCAGTACCTTTTTTTTAAGCAAGGAGAGGATGATCCATGCAATCATAGGTGAGAGTGGAGGACATCAGTGTCAATTATGTTTAGTTTGACTTCCAACTCTTCTTAACTTCATTTACTGTCGTCATCTCTTCAGAAAGAACCTAAGATACTGTTTTAGCCCCAGTTCCTCCCATTACAAGGCTCCACCTTGACCACCAGAACGAGGATAAGTGGAAAATACATCAGACTTAATGCCAGAAAATATGTTCAAATCAAGACAGTGATACTTTCTAGCTATGTATTAGAGTAAATCAATATGTCTCTATCCTCATCTGCAAAATGAAGATAACAACACCTACCTTACAGGATAATTTTGAAAACTAAAAGAGAAAATATGTGGGTGTAATTTATAAATTATAAAGCACGATTAAAATGTAAGGTAACATTATTATTCATTTATAAAGATGGTTCATTCATTTTTCAGTGACTATTGAATGTTACCATATGGCAGACATTTTGCTAGGCACTAATGATACAAATCAAAAAATATATATTGGGGTGCTTGGGTGGCTCAGTCAGTTAAGTGTCCAACACTTGATTTCGGCTCTGATCAGGATCTCATGGTTGTAGTATCGAGCCCCACATCGAGCTCCACGCTGAGCCCTGTCCCTCCATCGCTTATACTCATTCTCTCTCTCAAAATAAATAAATAAACATTATAAATATCACTGGTCCTTGAAAGCTTACATTCCAGTGAGGAAGAAGCAAGCTCAAGGTGGAGAGAAGCATGCTCTGGTTATGGGTGCTAGGGGGCCAGAAAGAGCACTCAGACTGGGGGATGGAGGGTAGGGGGGCTCAAGGGGCTTTCTGGGGAGGTGACACTGGAATTGTTTCACTACAAATCCAAAAGCAAGATAATAAATCCAAGTCACTCCTCTGTGAGGTGGTCTACACAATCCATGGTCCTAGTCCCCAAGCCAGTTCAAAAGTGTCCCAATTCCTTAAGGCAGAGTTTCTCAGTCTTGGTACCACTGATATTTTAGGCTGGATAATTCTCTGTTGTGGGGGGCTATCCTGTGCATTATAGAATGTTTGGCATCATCCCTGACCTCCATCTATCTGATGACAATAACATGCCCTATCTCCCAGATTTAAAACCAAAAACATCCCCAGATGATGCTAAATGGCCCCTGAGGGGCAAAACTGCCCCCAGTTGAGAACTACTGCCTTGAGGTCATGGAAAACCAATGTAGGTGGTTCTAGAAGGAATGGAATTCATACAATTAGTGTCTGGTCTTATACTAGGTGTTCAACAAATATTGAATGAATGAATGCATGCATAAGTGGAGTAAATGAGTGAATGAGCTTTCTGGAGTCCCTTTGGCATATTCCTTTGGGGATCCATCCAGAAGATCCCTGGGCTAGTGATTAAGTTCTAAATACCCAAGTAAGTGATAACAATAACACGACATGCATTTATACAGTGCTCTATGCAAGTTGTATGATCTTGGGCAAGTAATTCAAACTCTCTCAATCTCAGGTCTGCCAGTTCTTAAATGGACATAATAAACCCTGTCTTGCAAGGTCATTGGAAGAATTAAATGAGACAATCAAGGTAAAACATAGAAGCATTACAGGTTTAGCCACTCAACTCCTGGGGTGTAACTGACAAGAGGAATCTTAGCAGGATGCCCTCCCAGCTCCTACCACTAAGCTTTATCCATAAAAAAGACAAGGAAGGTAGTTTGAGCATATACATTTTTCTGTTGTAAACATGTGGGAAAACTGGGCACTGTGTTGGGGCCTGATATACCCGCTATCTAACATCCCCACAAACAACCAGGTTAGTTAAGAGACCCAGACAGAGAGTTGTGACTTGCCTGAGATCACAGCTAAGTAAGTACCTCCCTGAACTCTAAAAGCTCAGCCACCACTCAGGGATGACCTCTATCACACTAAGGCTTGCTGGGATTGAGGGTTTTGGGAAAATGCTTTTTGTATTCTGTGTTCTGTAGTTTCGTGTAGACATAGATGACCAGATCGGGAAATTTCTCCTGCAAATACTGGAAAGGTTCTCCAATTCTCGACTTCATCCTGAAATGAAACATAAACATATTGGCATGGTTGCCCCCCAAATCGTCTTCCCCCATTATAGCATCTGCGTCCAAAGATCTCTTTGCTCCCTTGGTTTCTAGAGCAGAGGGAGTAAGGACTTTAAAATCTGACAGAACAAGGGGCACCTGGGTGGCTCAGTCAGTTAAGCATCCGACTTCGGCTCAGGTCATGATGTCTCAGCTCGTGAGTTCAAGCCCTGTGTCAGGCTCTGTGCTAACATCTCAGAGCCTGGAGCCTGCTTCAGATTCCGTGTCTCCCTCTCTCTCTTACCCTCCCCTGCTCACATTCTCTCTCTCTCAAAAATAAATAAACATTAAAAAAAATTTTTTTTAATCTGACAGAACAAGATTCATCTCCTAACTCTTCAACTAATTAGCAACTTGATTTTTGTGAACCCGTTTTATTCTCCTTAACATGGAGATGATACAGTTCCACAGTCCCTTATCTACAATTCCAAAATCCAAAAGAGCCCTGAAAACTGCAAGGTTTCTTTGAGTTTACAGCTAACATTTTAGGCTGCACCAGCTGATTTCACTAACAGGGGCTACTTTTGAGACTTTTACAGCACCACATTCACTTTAGCCAGCTGCCCGGGCCCCTGCATTTCTTCCCACAAGGGAGTCACTACCCTTCTGTTCAAGAGAGCTCAGCAATAGCTAAAAAGGAGGATAAGAGCCTGCGGGGCACATCTGTCATTCACTGTAAGACCCTTGTGTTGGCCTTTTCCAGAGGGGAGGAATTACTTTTCTTCCATCAAAATAAATTTCCTATTCTAACAAATAGCAGATATAAATTTAGAATTGGATTTTTAATTTTTTTAATGTTTATTTATTTTTGACAGAGAGAGAGACAGAGCACACATGGGGAAGGGGCAGAGAGA
Source organism: Puma concolor (assembly GCF_028749965.1). NCBI lineage: Eukaryota > Metazoa > Chordata > Mammalia > Carnivora > Felidae > Puma > Puma concolor. The sequence goes on from NC_141683.1 coordinate 44,564,230, forward strand.
GAGGAAGACACAGAATCCGAAGCGGGCTCCAGGCTTCAAGCTGTCAGCACAGAGCCCAACACGGGGCTTGAACTCATGAACCACGAGATCATGACCTGAGCTGAAGTCGTACACTCAACAGACTGAGCCTCCCAGGCAGCCCTAGAATTGGATTTTTAAATCACCCTCATTTCATAGATGACTTACAGGAACAGAAATAGTACTTACTCTTTGTTTTTTTCTTCATTAATATGTTCTCCCAAATTCCGGATGAACTTTAACAGATCACTCACAGTATTCTTATAACGTTTGCGTTTGTTTTCATAATACTTATTCATTTCTTGCATAACGTAGTTGTCAATCTACAAAACAAAATGTTAAGCAAAAATGTAGTAGCAACACAAAATAAACCCTAACGCACTATTAGTACAAAAAAGCAAAATGCCAATTTGAATATATGCCCAAATTACCACTGATTAATAAAGTAAATTAATAGAAAGAAAAAGAACGGAAGTAAATACTATAACGTCAAAATGCTAACAGTAGTTGTGTCTAGATGTGGGATTATAAGTAACTTCACATTCTGGTATCTATTTTCTCAGTGAATTGTTTTCACAGGAAGTTAAATATATTGAAACATGGTTTAGACATTCATTGGCTACTATCCTAGGAAATTTACTCGTTAGACTGTACAATATTTTTATCCTGGTGGCCACCTGTCCAAGTTGGTAATTGATTACATTTCCCCCCTGAAGAGGGTGTTCAGACTAAAATCGGACCCGGCAGCCATTGCCAAAATGAGTGTGGTGGGTTTTGTTTTGTTCTGAATCCTATTTCCAAAGGTTCCATGTTCCTCCTTGCCTCTAAGTATCTCACAGCAGCGTCTCCCAAGCCCATGCCTTTCTCTGTGTGTTTGCACCCTTGTAGGTGGCTCTCCTTTTTACAAAGCATTAGGGGTAAGAGAATAGCACCCAACAGTCGTGAAGATAGAGTCCCTCAAGAGTCATGGGTGACTAGACCACCCCAGTGAAGACCTGCTGAGACAGTCCACATGTGCCACGTGCAGCGCACCTAGGAGAAGGGCTGAGCCACTGCACGCCAGCGCAGGGTGCCCCGGAGGGAGGAGGCAGGAGCACACGCTGGAAAACTTGGCTCCTTGGGGCTGCCGCAAAGCTGAATGTATGACCATGAAAATGGGCAAGTCGTGAGAATTGACAGAAAGTCAAAGTCTCAAATGGGAATTAAAAGATAAGACTTGAGGGGCGCCTGGGGGCTCAGTCAGTTAAGCATCCAACTTCGGCTCAGGTCATGATCCTGTGGTTCATGGGTTCAAGCCCCACGTCGAGTTCTGGGCTGACAGCTCAGAGCCTAGAGCTTGCTTTGGATCCTGTGTCTCCCTCTCTCTCTCTCTCTCTCTCTGCCCCTGCCCTGCTTGTGCTCTCCCTCTCAAAAATAAATAAATGAACTTAAAAAAAAAACCTAAAAAATAGTAAAAAGGTAAGGCTTGAAATCAGTCAAAATGCATCATAAGTCCATAAAGTTTGGGGGAAAGAACTGATGAACTGGGAAACAAAAGAACAGGTTTTCCTTCCCAGGCGCTGCCAATCTTTGCTTTTCCAGGTCTGGCTATTTCAGGTTATACCTCTGAGTCTCAATTTCCTCAGCAATTAAATGAACGGGTGGACTTCATGGCATCATCACTTCGTGCAGTGAGTAGCTTTAGCACACAGCATCGGCAGCCCGACTGCCCAGCTTCAGATTCTGTTGCTGGCTCTGTGCCTTTGGAAAAAGTATTTGCCTGTGCCTCAGTGTGCCCACCCACAAAAGGGAGGTAATTGCCTCAGAGGTTGTTATAAGGATTAGCTGTGGAAACTCTCACAAAGCCCTGGGAACTATAACTGCCATAGAGTCAGTGCTACAGAATTGTCAGCTGTTATTATCACTTGTTCTTGTTTCAAACTTCTCTGTTTCTAAAAGTTTAAGTTTTAGCTGAAGTTTTATAGACGTTCATTTAGCAAAGAGTCATGGCATACCTACTCCACGCCAGGAATTCAGTAACAGACATGACAACGGACAGTCTCTGCCCCCCTGGAATTTACAGGGTAGTGGGGAGAAATGGACACTAAGGCAGCAATTATGAGTGTGATGTGTCATCTAGAGGCAAACAAGGGAAGGAAAGCAAAATGAGACCCAGAAACAAAGAGGTGTGAGACAAGCAGTCCTAGATCAGGCATATGATTGGGAAGCTATTGGTTTCGGTCAAAGACCTGGGGATATGGATTCTCCCATAGTGCTTTGCACTGTCTCCAGGGAGCCCAGCATGTATCATACAGCCAGTGTTTCTGTGGGTCTCTTGGCCCTCCATGGACCATACTGTACTCTGCTTTACATGCCCACAGCCTCACATGGGTCTAGCACGAAACTGGCACTCGATAGGTATCTGCTAAGTAATAATAACGAAAGTTTTGGTAGCATTGACCAGATCGAGGTGATGATTGATTTGTTATGTTTTACTGTATTTAGTTCAAGTTAGGTGGACCATTTCTTGAAGAAGAGAAATTTGAAAGATTTCTTCATGGTGTGTTTCCCTAGTCAGAATGTAGATGTGTATGTGGGCCCTCAGAGCTGGGCTGGACAGTCGGCGGAGGCAGCCAATCTCTCCCTGGACTGAGAAGTCTCACGGTGCGGGACCTCCTTGGGGTTAAACTCTATTTAATCAGCTGCTCTTGTCACAATAGTAATAGGATGATTAGCCAGGCCTCTCTTAGAACCAGGGCTGGAGGGAAAGAGCCACGAGAAAGGAAAAGACTCCTGGGCTGGGACGCGGCCATCCTGAAGAGAAGTCTAGATGACAGTCTGTCTGTCAGGAGGGCCTAGCCTCTGAAAGATGAGACAGAGACCCAACAGGGCAGAGGGGGCTGGGATGGGGAGGAAGGCAGGGAAATCACATCTTCAACCCCTTGGCTGAGCCAGGCCAGTAGTATACTGAAAATTAAAAAAAAAAAAAAAATAAAATAACTAACATAACACATTACACAGATCCTTACTCCTGGAATAACTTCCAGACACAGGAATCGTTCATACCTTAGAAGTCCACTGGGCAAAACTTCTGGAACATTCAGACATTTCAAGTTGCAGTAGTTGGACAATCCTGCTGTTACATTTTCGCATTTTAATGTCCGATTCATTTCCCACATCCCTAAGGGTCCTATAGCGGCTGAAGATGACAAAATTATCATGGTCATTCCACTCTGCCTTCTCTTTTCAGAAAGAACAATGTTACATTTCGGTTTTTGATAAAAGTAGTAAAACCATGTCTCTAAAAATTCTGTATGATGGAAGAGGCAGGCATCTTGCTCTCTTTCTCCGCTCCCCCTTCCCCCCCCCCCCACCCCCGGCTTTTTCTTTTCCTCAGAAAACAAAACCAGAACCCAGAGACATTAAGTCACTACTCCAAAGATACACAGTCAGGAGATGCCAAGCTGAGAGGAGAGCCAGGTCTTCTGATTCCCAGCCTAACTCCTTCCCACACCACCTAACCACGGTGGTTAATTTTACGTGTTAACTTGTCTGGCCACAAGAGACCCAGATTAAATATTATTCTAGGCATATCTGTGAGGTGTTTCCAGATGAGATTACTATTTGAACTGGTGAACTCAGTAAAGCAGATCGTCTTCCCCTTGTGAATGGGCCTCGTCTAATCCCCTGAGGTCCTTGAATAGAACAAAACCTGGAATTCACCCCTTCTTGTCTTATGGCTGCATCTGGGACATCAACCTTCTTTTGCCCTCACCCCTTTTGGCTCTCAGACCTTCAGACCCTTACTGGAATCCCCATCATCAGTGCCCCCTGGCTCTCAGGCCTTTGGATTTAGACTAAATTACACTATTGGGTTTCCTGAGTCTCCAGCTTGCAGAGGCAGATCATGAAAATTCTCAGCCTCAGTACTGCCTGAGCCATTTCCTTATAAAAATAAATATATATTTATATTTATCATTTGGATATATGATATATGATTTTGTATATAATATATATATATATATAGTCACTGTCTCCCTTCTGGATGCCTGAAATATGCAATCAAGCTTTACTTACTTCTCCCAACTCCAAAAGAAGGGATGACCCAGCAGGCCACTCAGATGCTCCTTCACATTTTCTCCAGGGTTGAACAGGTGATGAATGAGGTTACAAGTTTCCTCATCTGGAGAAAGTTGAATCACCTCTTCATTACTTTTAGTCTTCAGGGTTTCAAAAGGGATATCTCCCTTCTTTACCACATATAGGACCAGCAGTCCAAGGGCCTGCATGAAACCCATAAATTGAGCTAAAGGTATTCAAGAATTATCACTCTGTATGGAGGTGTGATATAGGTTATGACCAAATGGAAAGTGGGAGAAATCTCAAGGAGTCCACAGGCTTATTAGGGAGAAAAGACACAGGTAGTGTATAAAGAACCCTTCGAGGCAGTATATGGTCCCCACAACTGAGGTTTATAAGGAGTGAAAAGTAATCATGGGCCAGAGTTGTCAGGGCAGACTGCTTAAAGGAAGAGGAATTTGAGCTTGATCTTAAAGTATGGACAGCATACAGATAAACAGGGGAGAAGAAAAATATTTTAAGCAAGGGAAATGGTAGGAATCTGGCTGGGAACTGGGACTTTGGGTTGGGGCTATGTCAGGGAGCAGATAAAGGAGCCAGTCCTGGTCAGTGGGACAGAGTGATAGCCCCAGGAGTTAGGTCATGACAGGGAGGAAAGGCCAAGAAGGAGGTCAGCATAGGAACTTCATGCAGCAGGCAAGACACCAGTCAGGGAAGAAGCTAAAATCTGAGGCTTTTAACAGCAAAGGCCAGACATGGATAGAGAGCTCTTGCTCCTGGGGTTGAAAGTTGAGCACCCTGGAGAATCCCCCAGGACAAAGCTGCCCTGACAGGATCAGAATCAATCTGGAACCTTTGGTCTGCAGAGGTCAGGCTCTGTTTCTGCCCTCTCTCCTCCCAGGAGAAACAGCTATTTCAGGGTCTTAACCCTTTTGGCCTAGATTAGTCTCTTTCAAGCTGAAGATCAATCTCATCCCTCTCTTGTGTTTCAGAGGGCTGTAGTATCTGGCCTTCCCAGGAGTTTAGCACCCCAGTTTGGATGGAATGGGAAAAGAAATCTCAACTGCTTTGTCCTTAGGCAGAAAATACCTCCTGCAGGAATTCTGGAGGTGATTTGGAGATGCTTCTTGGAGGTAATTTTAGAAGAGATGTGGCATGCTCGATTTATTTACTATCTAGCTGGTGCAGGAGGAGAGAGATCCAAAGAGATACAGAAAGGAACCACAGCAACAACCAACTCCACACCAACCCAGAGAAATGCTACTGTCTGCACAGGACTGAAGGCAGCAATCTCTGGGAAAACGCTGTGAAAGTTAGTTAAAATAGAAATGATGACCTCTAATTGGCCATAGGACATAAGGGAATGAATGAAACAAAAAAAGGAAGGTGAAAGATGGAAAAGTAAACTAGTTGTAGAAATTACCTCTAGATCTGTCTTGATTTCCTGTGGCTCTCCACCCCACTTGATGCTTTTATCGAAATCTGCCAGGCAAACAGCATTCTTGGAATCTAGGGGATAGTTTGTAGAGATGCAATGAAAATCCTTTCTCTTCCTGTTGTAATTAACTTAAATAAATATGTTCCGCAATGTGCTACCATCGCCAAAGAAAGCAGCAATAAAGCTTATATCTGCATGGCCATTTGCTCCTCAAAAGAGGAGCACCACATCGTTTCACCTGTTAGGTATATGCCAAGGGCAGGATTTAAATTTTATTTTTTTCCAGTCCTGGGGGTGAGGTAGGATGAGGATAAATTTAACTAGCTCCCCATTCAGGCAATTCCTGGGGGCAAAGAGCACAGATTTATAAAGAAACCGCTGGCAGGAGTTATGTTGACTTCCTAAGGCTACACAACAGCTAACCAACAAGATTCCAAATCCAAGGCCAGATTAGCACAGCACTCCACTAAATCAAGCCCATCACCCACAGCCCACTATGATGCTGTAAGCAGTTATCATGGATTAACCATGTGCTTGTTATGAGTCACTGCCTCATCCCTTCTTTAGAATCCTTCTCCCTGCAAAGAAGCCACTGAGTCCTCAGACAGAGGGATGCATGGACAGGAGAGATCCGGAACAATATGAGAGGAGAACAAGTCAGTGATCTGTCCTTGAAGAAGTAGCTCCTGCTTCTGGCTTGAAGGAGTCAAAAAAAGAAAACTGGGTAACTCCAGATAGGATGACAGTCAGTAGAATTGTGTGCTTCTCGAACCCTTTTTATTCTGAACTTAGATATCAAAGTTGCACGGAAACCCACAGTCTAACAAAAATGCTTCCACTAAATTATTCAATAAGGGTCTAGTGAGGGGGAAAATGACAGTGGAGGAGGAGAACACGGCACAGATCCTGCAGGGTTCAGAGTCGCTGAACAAGGAGATAGATATTGAGTGAATAATTACACAAATAAACACAAAGTTAATTGCAACTTTAAAAGTACTAGCTAAAAGTGCAGGAAACTGAAAGTTTATAACAAGAACCACATGGCTGTATGTGGGAAAGAAGTCTTCCTTGAGGAAGGACTCTTAGGGCACCTGGGTGGTTCAGCTGGTTGAGCATCCAACTCTTGATTTCAGCTCAGGTTATGATCTCACAGTTTGTGAATTTGAGCCCCACATGAGATTCCATGCTGTCAGCATGGAGGCTGCTTGGGATTCTCTCTCTCCCTTTCTCTCTCTCTGCCCCTCCCCTGCTTGCATATTCTCTCTCTCTCTCTCTCTCTCTCTCTCTCAAAATTAGTAGAATTTGAGTGGATAAGTGGAGCAGGGAAGAGAGAATTCCAGATAGGAATTCCCAAGGCAGAAAGGAACCCAAAGAATTCCGCTCTGACAGAAAGCAGGCTGAGTACCTGGAGAGGAGGGATGTAGTTGGAAAGAAGGTTGAAGGGGCAGATGGGATGCAGATCATAACCAGGGACTGTTTTCAGCTATTCGAACTAATAAATCCCCTTCATTGTTTAAGCCACTTGGAGCTGAGTTCTACTACTTAAATTGGCAAGTGCCTGATGGAACACTTCACATCTCTGCCTAACACTTGATTTTTTTAACAAGCCCCAGTTTTGTTTTGTTTTGTTTAGATTCAATAGACATTGTTAAAGTGCTATCAAAATTTTAAACTTACATCATCACAGACTGTTAACAGTTGATGGGCAGAGTCCGGACAAAATCTGCCCACTCCACCCTGCTGTCAATGAATGAATCAAGAACCTCTTCATCCTCACTCCCACCACAGTGATGTCATCTAAGATTAATATATTTGTAATCCTTAAAAAAAAACAATGTGCATAATTTACATAAACAATGAATTCTTTCTTTGTTTATTCTTTGCTTCTTGTAAGTTACTATTTTCTCCCAGACTCTCTCTCCTTCCTTATGCATATCCTCTAGCAGATCTTTCATGTAGGGTCTGTGGGCAGAAAGTTTTCCTGGATCCTTGAATGCTTAAAAAATGTATTTCAACAAATGGTGTTGGGAAAACTAGACAGCTACATGCAAAAGAATGAAAATAGACCACTTTCTTACACCATACACAAAAATAAACTCAAAATGGATCAAAGACCTAAATGTGAGAGCTGAAACCATTAAATTCTAGAAAAAGAAAAAACATAGGCAGTAATTTCTCTGACATTGGCCATAGAAACATTTTTTCTAGATATGTCTCCTCAGGAAGAGGAGACAAAAGCAAAATTAACTATTGGGACTACACTGAAATAAAAAGCTTCTGTACAACAAAGGAAACCATCAGCAAAACAACAAGGTAACCTACTCAGTGGGAGAAGATATTTGCAAATGAGATATCCAATAAGAGGTTAATGCCAAAAAGGTATAAAGAACATATGCAACTCAACACCAAAAAAACCCCAAACAATTCAATTAAAAATGGGCAGAGGACCTGAATAGAAACTTTTTCCAAAGAAGACATACAAATAGCCAACAAACACATGAAAAGATTCTCGACATCACTCATCATCAGGGTAATGGAAATCAAAACCACAATGAGATATCACCTTATGCCTGTCAAAATGGCTACAATCAAAAGGACAAAAAATAAATGTTGGTAAAAATGTGGAGAAAAAGTGTGCACTGTTGGTAGGAATGTAAATTACTATAGCCACTGTGGAAAACAGTATGGAGGTTTCTCAAAAAATTAAAAATAGATATGATATGATCCAGTAATTCCACTATCAGATATTTACCCAAAGAAAACAAAACACTAATTTGAAAAGTTATATGCACCCTTATGTTTACAGTGTTATTTACAATAACCAAGATATGGAAATAGCCAAATTGTCTATCAACAGATGAGTGGATAAAGAAGATATACATATATATCGAGAGAGAGAGAGAGAATGTAATATTACTCGGCAATCAAAAAGAATGAAATCTTGCCATTTGTGACAATATGGATGGTCCTAGAGGCTATCATGCTAAGTGAAATAAGTCAGAGAAACCTAAACACCATAGGATTTCATCATATGTGGAATTTAAGAAACAAAACAAATGAACAAAGAAAAAAAAGGGGCCAAACAAAAAAACAGACTCTTAAATACAGAGAACAAACTGGTGGTTTCCAGAGGGGAAGTGGAGGGGGATGGGTGAAATAAATAAAGGAGATTAAAGTGTGCTTATTGTGATGAGCAGTGGGTAATGTATAGAATTGTTGAATCATTATATTATACATCTGAAACTAATAAAACACTGTGTGCTAATAATACTGCAGTCAAAAATATGTATTTATTCTGAATCACATGTGAACAATAATAATGTGACTGTTCTCTCAGTCAGTCCTGGATGCTATGACAAATCACAATAGACTGAGTGGCTTAAACAACAGAAATTTATTTCTCACAGTTCTGAATATTGGAAATCTGAGATGAGGGTGTCAGCAGGACTGGGTTCATGGTGAAGACCCTCTTACTGGTTTATAGACAGCCATGTTCTTGCTGTGTCCTCATATGGTGGAAAGATAACTAGCTAGCTCTATGACTTCTTTTTTTTAATGTTTATTTATTTGTTTGTTTATTTATTTTGAAAGAGAAAGTGCAAGTGGCAGAGTGGCAGAGAAAGAGGGAAAGAGAGAATCTCAAGCAGGCTCCATGCTATCAGCACAGAGCCCAACACAGGGCTTAACCTCACAAACCATGAGATCATGACCTGAGTGGATATGAAGAGTCAGAGAATCAACCAACTGAGCCGCCCAGGCAGCCCTCTATGACCTCTTCTTATAAGGGCATTAATCCATCCAAAGCAATTTTGAGAAAGAACACATCTAGAGGCATCACACTTCCTGGTTTTTAACTATATCACAAAGCTCTCATAATCAAAACAATGTAGTACTGGTATAAAATGAATTAAACAGAATCAAGAGCCCCAAAATAAACCCACACATATGTATTCTTCACAGGGAGCCAAGAATACCCAATGGGGAAAAGACAGTCTCTTCCAAAAATGATGTTGGAAAAAAACAGATAGTTACATGCAAAAGAATGAAAGTGGAACCCTGTCTTACACCACTTAAAAAACTACTTTGAAATGGCTTAAGGCTGAAATGTAAGACCTGAAGCCCTATAACTCCTAAAAGAAAACGTAGAGGAAAAGCTCTTTGATATTGGTCCCAGCAGTGATAGTTTAGATCCGACACCAAAAGCACAGGCAACAAAAGCAAAAATGAACAAGAGGGACTACATCAAACTAAAAGCTTCTGCACAGCAAAAGAAACCATCAACAAAATTAAAAGGGAATGTACAGAATTTAAAAAAAAAAGCTGTTTGCAAATCAGATATCTGGTTTGGAGTGAATTATAAAATTCATTCAATACAATAGCAAAGATAAAATGTTCTGACTGAAAAATGGGCAAAGGACCTGAATAGACATTTTTTCCAAAGAAGACATTAAAAGAGCCAAAAGATACATGAAAAGGTGCTCAATATCAGTAGTTATTAGTGAAGTGCAAAACAAAACTATGATGCAATATCATCCCATACATCTGTTAGAATAATCACCAAAAAGACAGATGACAAGCACTGGTGAGGATGTGGACGAAAGGGAACTCTAGTGTGTTGTGGGTAGGAATGTAAATTGGTGCAGCCTCTATGGCAAACACCGTGAAAGTTTCTCAAAAAAATTAAAAATTGATAAAATAGAAAAGTATATTTGAAGGAAATGAAATCACCATCTTGAAGAGGTAACTGCGTCTCCAGGTTCATCGCACCATTATTTATGTTAGCCAACACATAGAAACTGGCTGTGTCCATTGACAGATGAAGGGATAAATAAATAAATAAATGGTACACACACACACACACACACACACACACACAGCGGAACACTATGCAGCCATAAAAAGACAGAAATCCTGCCATTTATGACAACATGGATGAACTTTGAAGGCATCATGCTAAGTTTAAGAAGTCAGACAAAGAAACACAAATGCTATATGATCTCACTTATATGTGAAATCTAAAAAAAATAAAACAAAACTGAGGGGCACCTCAGTGGCTCAGTTGGTTAAGCATCCAACTTTGGCTCAGGTCATGATCTCATGGTTCATGAGTTCAGGCCTCACCTTGGGCTCTGTAATGACAGCTCAGAGGTTGGAGCCTACTTCAGATTCTGTGTCTGCCTCTCTCTCTGCCCCGTCCCCATTCATGCTCTCTCTGTCTCTCTCTCTCTTAAAAATAAACATTTAAAAAAATGTTTTTAAATAATGAAAAAAAAACTGAACTCATAGAAGCAGAGAGTAGATTGGTGGTTGCCAGTGGTGGAGGTCAGGGAAATGGCTAAAGGCAGTCAAAGGGTACAAACTTCCAGTTACAAGATGACTAAATTCTGGGGATGTCATGCACAGCACGGTGACTATAGTTAACAATACTGTATTATATAGTTGAAGTTGCTGAGAGTAGATGTTATAAGTTCTCACCACACATACACACAACGGCAACTATGTGAGGTAATGTGTTAACTAACTGTATTGTGGTAATCATCTTGCAATATAGACGTATATTATATCATCACATTATATACCTTAAACTCACACAATGTTACATGTCAATTTTGTCTTAATAAAGCTGGAGAAAATGAAAAAATTATTTCTAATTGTGAAAAAAAAAGGCACTAATGCCTTCATGAAGGCTCCACCCTCATGATCCAATCTCCTCCCAAAGGTCTTATCTCCAAGTGCCCTCACATGGAGATTCCTGTTTCAACATATGAATTCTGGGCTGACACTAACATTCAGCTGTTAAATAGGCTCTTTCTCCTCAGTGCCTTCCTTTGGCATTCAGGTTGCTGATGAGAGAAGTCCCTTACCAATCTGATTTTGGTTTCTATGTAGGTAATTTTTTTTCTCTTGGGAGCTTTTGAGGTTTTCTCTTTTTTCTTTGATGCTTTGAAATTCCTTTAAGATGTGGCTCAATGGGGTTTTTTCCATACTTACCTCAGCTCTTGGTGAGTCTTTTCAATAAGAGAACTATATCCATCTTTTAGTTCTGGGACATTCTCAGTGATTTTTTTTCAAATATTGTTTCAGCCTCACTCTCTTCTTCCCTCTGGAATGCCTATTAGAACTTCTGGATCTAATTCCTGACTTCTTAAACTTTTTCCCTTTCCATCCCTTTATACTTTTCTATTATTTCCTTGGAGAATTTCTTGGGCAAATCTTCTAGTTCACTCATTTAATCTTCAACCCAGTCTTGAGTTTTAAATTTTTATTTTATTATGTTTTTATTTTATTTTTGAGAGAGAAAGACAGAGCATGAGTGGAAAAGAGACAGACAGAGAGGGAGACACAGAATCTGAAGCAGGCTCCAGGCTCTCAGCTATCAGCACAGAGCCTGATGCGGGGCTGGAACTCACAGACAGTGAGATCATGACCTAAAGTGAAGTCAGGCACTCAACCGACTGAGTCACCCAGGCACCCCAAGTTTTAAAATTTTAAACAATCATATTTTTAAATTCCAAATTCTCTATTTGGTTCTTTTCACAATGCTTATTCTTGCTTCTTGGAGGACATGACCTATCTTTGTTCTCTGGTTTTATTAATTATATTCAAAGTTGTATTGTGGTTACTTAATAAGGTAAGCTAAGTAAATGCCCATGTACTAATCCGTGGAATCTGTGAATATTTATTTTTTTTATTTTTTTAATGTTTTATTTATTTTTGAGACTAAGAGAGGTTACAGAGCATGAGCAGGGGAGGGGCAGAGAGAGAGGGAGACACAGAATCGGAAGCAGGCTCCAAGCTCTGAGCTGTCAGCCCAGAGCCCAACACGGGGCTCGAACTCACCAACTGTGAGATCATGACCTGAGCCGAAGTTGGATGCTCAACTGACTGAGCCACCCAGGCGCCCCTGAATATTACTTTATATAGTCAAAACAAAAAAAGGATTTTGCAGATGTGATTAAGAATCTTAAAATAGGAGAGATTATCCTGGGGTTAGCAGGGTGATTCCGAAGTGTAATCACGTACATCCTTATGTAGTGAGAACTTTTAACAACTACCCTCTGTGGAGGCAAAGGGAGATCTGACAACACAAGAGAAAGCAATATGACTACAGAGGCAGAGATTAAAGTGATGCTACAAGTCAAGGAATATCAGCAGCCAAGAGGAAGAGGCAAGGAACAGAGTCTCCCCCCACAGGCTACAGAGGAATTTGGTCTTGGTGACACCTGATTTGGGGCCAGTGGTACTGATTTCTGGCCTCCAGGACTGTGGGAGAATAGGTTTCTATTGTTTAAAAAAAAATTTTTTTTTTTTTAAAGGTAAAGGAATTTGCTTTAGACATAGATCTTCATTGGCAAATATTCCTTTTTTTTTTAAATTTTTTTTTCAACGTTTATTTTATTTTTGGGGGGACAGAGAGAGACCGAGCATGAACAGGGGAGGGGCAGAGAGAGAGGGAGACACAGAATCGGAAACAGGCTCCAGGCTCTGAGCCATCAGCCCAGAGCCCGACGCGGGGCTCGAACTCACGGACCGCAAGATTGTGACCTGGCTGAAGTCGGACGCTTAACCGACTGCGCCACCCAGGCACCCCGTTTAAAAAATTTTTAATGTTTATTCACTTTTGAGAAAAAGAGAGAGTGCGCAAGCAGGGGAGGAGCACAGAGAGACAGAGACCAACTCTGAAGCAGGCTCCAGGCTCTGAGCTGTAAGCACAGAGCCTGCCAAGACACAGGGCTCAAACTCAGGAGCCATGAGATCATGACCTGAGTCGAAGTCGGAGGCTTAACTGAGCCACCTAGGCGCCCCATAAGTTTCTATTAAGACACCAAGTTTGTGATCATTTGTTTCAGCAACCATAGGAAACTAATACATTCAATTAGCTTTGTTTCCTTGGGTGTTAATTCTTCTATTTCATGCATCTCTTTTATGGTATTGGTACTTCATGAATATCTTAAGTCATTTTTGACTATAAGCCTCATTTTGCAGTTGAGAATCCCTGATGCCCTGTGAGTTGTTTCTGTTAATGCTATCCAACATAGGGGAATGGAGGCAGTTGTCAGAACTGCTTTACATTATTCAGTGAAACTTAGGGGTAAGAAGGACATGCCACTCAGTAGGGTGCTTTGGCACAAATCTTGTGGGTTTAAATGTACTTTGTTTCTCTTGAGATCGTCAACCACCCAGTGTCTTGAGTAGCAGCCCTGTCTCCCTGTCTGCAGACAGACAGGCCTGTCATAGATGCTTGGTCTGTGGGGCAGAGGGGATGCACAGGGTTTGAGCTTCCTAGTTTCTATCAATGCAGTAATCTTCCTGTTACCTGGTCCTTTGTCCTCTCCTGCCTCTGGCTTCCATTACTCTTGAGTGGGGCTTCTTTGCACTGATCCCACTTTTATGAGTAACATCTAGTTGTGGCCTCCTGCATTTATACTGGCTCCTGTGTCCTTCTTTAACCCCATCCAATCATGTTCAGTCTCTTAATGACTCTTCAAAGATTTTGTCATGTAAAACTTCTTTTGTTATTGTGATCTCAGCTATGAAGTCATTTAACCATCTTTCCCTATCATTTTAGGGATTTAATACAAAGAATAGTCTCTAGTATATGTTAGGTTCACCACCTGAGGCAGAAATATAGTCTATTCTTTATTGTTCAAGCTTAAGAATAGAAGAGGTGGTGCCAGAAATTCTGAAGAATAGGTAGTGACAAGTAATTTTCTTTAGAACATGATATATGACCCTTTTGCATCAAGATAGACATTTAGAAGTGGGAAAGAACCTGCCCTTGGCTGAATCTTGAGACTGCTTCACTTGGTAGAGCTGCACATATTTCTGGCCTTTGTCAGTCTCCCCAGCAAAGTTGCTTAACACCAGGAAGGAGTGCCACTAGTGGCTTCAAACTAAAAGCCAGACTCCAGTTGTGTTCTTAGGTTTACCTACTTCTTTCCAGGTCTTGTCCAGGACCTTAAACACTGTTCTCTGCCTTTCCATACCTGAACCCTCTTTTTGTCTTGTTCCCCTACACCTAGCTTAAATCTCAATGCATGCCTGTAGATTAGGTAACTGTTTCTGCTTAGCCCTCGAGACAAGAACTTGGCCTTGGTTGAGCACCTATAACACAGGTAACTTGTCTAACATACTGCACTTAGACCTCATAACAACCTTATCAAAGCAGTCTTATCAGTCTTAAACGAGAGAACTAAGCCTCACAGAATCAAGTGACTTTGAGGTTGCAAAGCTACCAAGTGGCAGGACTGGGCTGCAAGCCTCCCTCAACCTGTCTAAAGCCAAGACTCTTTCTACTGCACCACATTGCCTCCTGGGACTTTACACTCAGCTCTGCTTCTTTTCTTTAATGTTGCTTTCATTTGTTTGTTTGTTTGTTTGTTTGTATGTTTGTTTATTGGCTTGAGGAGCCAGTGGGTAGTGTCTTGTTCTGCCTACTTGGAGGCTGTTTCACTGTGTTGCATCTTATCCTGGCATGCCCAATTTTGACCTCAGTTTTGTCATTCAGTTTTACGGTGACTACCATCTTGTCTGAAGGAACATAACTTCAGGATTCTCTGACTTGCAGGCTACTTTAGGAATTCCAATTTCTGGAGCTGACCCCATCTAAGACATACCTTCATACTTGCATTTGCCAAAGGAAGTATATAAGGTTAGCCTGGTATTCCATTGGCATCTGGGACCTCCATGTGGGGTAAAGGTTATACCTCATAGCAGGAGAGACTGCACTATAATTATGAATCAGTTTCATTAGTCTTGAACAGAATAGTATACATGTACTCTACTCTTTTCCTGTCTATAATGAAAATCCTTTCCTTTTGTAAATAAAGACCCCATAATTTTTAAGAGAAGACTGGGGGGACTTACCTATTAAGATGTTTCCGGGGTGCAGATCCTGATGAGTGTATCCACACAGTAGATGTAGTTCTTCCACAGCCTTAAATACAGAGAAAAGGACATGCCGGGCAAATTCATCTTCCTCATTTCCCACAGCCTCCCCTCTGTGCTTATTCAAGTGTTCCTCCAGTGTCTGCTCACAGAGGGCAAGGCACACATACAGACAGTCCTTGTGGCTCTCACTCCCATAGAACGTCACCAAGTCACTGTTTGCTCGGCTGCTCTGCAGACAGGAGACCTCCTTTTGTCCATGTGTGCTGCCTTCATAGAAGCGTTTCACAGCTACTTCCTGCCCTTCGTAGAACCCCAGGTAGACACCCCCTTCAGAAGTGTCAGCAATTTTATATTCCTCATCAATAAAGATCTTGAGTTTGCCAATCATAGGGCGGTATATTCTGTGGAGATGTTCCAAGGCCTCCCCCCAACGTGAGCTTTGAGGCTTCCAGTCTTCAGCAGGAGAGTGAAAATCTTCTCTGGCTCCATGAAGGAGAAGAAACTTTGCAAGGGAACTGTCATAGTTGCGCCTCGCTATCATAACAAGATCTCCACAGTCTGTGCTGGCTCCTTTCTCGCATAACAGTTGAGCAATTTCTTCCAGTTTGAGTTGGACAGCCAGCAGAAGTGCTGTATTGCCCTCACTGTCTGTGTCATTAATCTCTATATGCTCTTGTTCCAGAAGCATCTGCACCAAACCCAAGTGCTTCTTTTCCACTGCCAGGATCAGGGGTGTCTTCCCTTTCTCTCCCCTCACGTTGACATCAGCCCCATGGTCCAGCAGAAGGCGAGTGAGGACCTCCACCTTTCTATCATCAGAGTTCCTAAGTGCATAGATCAAAGCATTTCTGCCCATGTTGTCACGGGCTTTGACATCTGCCCCCATCTCATCAAGGAGGACCTTCAAGGCATCTACATGTCCATTTTCAGCAGCATCCATTAGAGCTGTGGCCCCTCCTTTTCTAAGCCTCTTTTGATCCTCCTTTGTCCTTCGACTCAAATTCACCTTTGCCCCACTCTTATATAGGAATCTTAAGGCTTCAACTTTACCATTCACAGCAGCTTCCATGAAAGCTGTGAAGCCATTAGCATCATACTCATTGACCTCTGCACCTTTAGAAAGTAAAAGTTCGAGCACCTTCACCTTTCCTCCAATCCCAGCGATGATGAAGGGAGTGGCCTCATTCTTCTTCCTCAGACAAGGATTAGCGCCGTAACGAAACAGAAGATGTAGCATGTCCTCCTGGCCACTTTGTACTGCATTATGCAACGGTGACCAGCCCCACTCCTTTTCCTGGAAATTGACATCAGCCCCTCCTTCCAGCAATTGCTGAACCAGCTTGATGTCTTCTTTTTCAACCGCTTTGATCAACTGGTTGTCCTCCACTGATGCCTTCCCCTTGCTGGAGGGTGTGGGTCTCTCCTGAAGGTTGTTATGGCTCTTGCTCTCCATGATGGTAATTACCAGTGGCTACAACTCTGTGCCTTTCCTTTAAAAAAATGAAAATTTATCTTCTTGGGACTTGATCAAAGAGACATGGAGCTCTTAGAACTCCTGTCAGGGTAAATTGGAGTTATCTGACTACGGACCAGCAGTATGAGGGAAAACAATACTCTTGCAGTCTTCTGACATCCCACCAGGAGATGAGAGAGCTATCTGTAATTTCACAATAGTGAGGAAGCATTTGAATTGGAAAAATTAATCTGGTTATTAATATAGAACTATTTGCTCTAGAAAATTATTATGCTACAGTCCCACCACCCAGAAATAGCCATTGTTAACATTTTAGTATATTTCTATATATTTTTTAAAAATAGTTGAGATCATGCTATGTAAGGATGTTGTATAAGTATCCTGCTTTCTTTCACTTAATGCCATCGTATAAATAATTTCCTATGTTACTGCAAAGTCTTTTAAAATATTTTTAATGGTTGGGGCACCTGGGTGGCTCAGTCGGTTGAGCAGCCAACTCTTGATTTCAGCCCAGGTAATGATCTCACGGTTTGAGACATCAAGCCCCTGCCTCAGACTCGGAACTGACAGCATCAAGCCTGCTTAGGATTTTCTCTCTCTCTCTCTTTCTCTCTCAAAAATAAATAAATAAACTTAAAAAAATTTAATGGCAATATGCCACCAGACAGTTGCTTCATTTCCTTATTACTGAGCAGTATTTATTTTTTTTTTTAATTTTTTAATGTTTATTTATTTTTTTGAGACAGAGCATGAACAGGGGGAGGGTCAGAGAGAGAGGGAGACACAGAACCCAAAGCCGGCTCCAGGCTCTGAGCTGTCAGCACAGAGCCCAATGCGGGGCTTGGACTCACGGACCGCGAGATCATGACCTGAACCGAAGTCGGCCGCCCAACCGACTGAGCCACCCAGGCGCCCCTATTTATTTTTAAATGTTTATTTTTGAGAGAGAGTGCAGGCAAGGGAGGGACAGAGAGAGAGGCGGAGAGAGGATTCCAAGAGGACTCTGTGCTGACAACGGCGAGCTCAAGGCAGGGCTCGAAGTCACAAACCATGAGATCATGACCTGGGCTGAAGTCAGAGACTCAACTGATTGATCCACCCAGGCACCACTACTGAGCAGTTTTTTTTTTTAATTTTTTTTTTTTCAACGTTTATTTATTTTTGGGACAGAGAGAGACAGAGCATGAACGGGGGAGGAGCAGAGAGAGAGGGAGACACAGAATCAGAAACAGGCTCCAGGCTCCGAGCCATCAGCCCAGAGCCTGATGCGGGGCTCGAACTCACGGACCGCGAGATCGTGACCTGGCTGAAGTCGGACGCTTAACCGACTGCGCCACCCAGGCGCCCCTACTGAGCAGTTTTTAAAAACAATTTTTAAATAAGACGTTTAAAATTAGAATTTTTTTAACCATTCTAAATAATGGTTCAGTTAATTTAGCTTTTTAAACTTTATTTTCTTTCTTTTTTTTAATGTTTATTTTTGAGAGAGAGAGGGAGAGAGTGCAAGTGGGGTAAGGGCAGACAGAGAGAATCTGAAGCTGGGTCCAGGCTCTGAGCTGTCAGCACAGAACCCGACACAGGACCCGAACCCACGAACTGCAAGATCAACCTGAGCCGAAGTTGGACGCTTAACCAACTGCACCCAGGTGCCCCTAAAGCTTGTTTTCTTATAAGAAATCTTATAATAGATTTCTTATGATAGATTTCAAAGAACTGAATGCCTGGTCAAAGAGTAATGGCACACTAACAGGTCTTAAGTGTTAATTTGCTTCAAGCCTATGCACTGGTGTGTGCTGACCTGAGTCCCTCGGTCTGTAGCAGAACTAATCTACTTTCCTTGAGATGTGCAGACCCCTGGCCTTGAGGAGTGAAGGGCCAGCTGCTGCTGATGCCAATATGTCTGTTCAGGGTCATACTGACAAATGACTAACTGCCTGGGCATCTGCTTCTTCGGCACGCAGCCCCCACCCCCTCCCTTTCCCCATGCCTTCCCCAGCTTCCCTTGCATGGGGAAGATGGTCTTTGAGACGTTAGTCTGCCATCTTCCCGGGTTGTCAGATTCCTGAATAAAGCAACCTTCCCTTTCCCACCATCACCTGTCTCTCTAGTATTGATTTTTGAGCAGCTAGAAGCCAAACCTTAGTTTGGAACCAGTTCTCTGTCCCACAACAAAAGGATATGATCGTTTTAAAAACTCTCAAGCTATGTTAATAAATGTCTTCTGATGTCATATAAATATACTCTTGCCAGAAATAGATGGGCTCTTAAAAAAAAAAGAAAGAAAGAAAGAACTCTCATTTATAGGGGGAAAAGAAATCTGTGTTGTGTCAATTTGCATTTCCTACGCCACAGGAAGTGTGATTCCTCTCAGCGTGTTTGTTCGCTGGCACTGGGCAGGTCTTCTTTGTGCTTCTATTCAAAATAATACAGAAAAGCGGAAAGAGCTTAAGCTCCAACCTCACAAGATTGAAGTCTGAACCGCTGGTTGTGTAACTTCGGACTGTTACTTCCTAATTGTGTAGCATTAGATTATTCTCAATTTTGTTTCCTCCAGAGGGGGCAACAGTAAATACAGTCATGCATGTCACGTATGGCAAATATTAGGCATTCAATAAATGAGAGAACTAATAATGTCCCACTATGAAAAAATAATAATTCAGCAAATCCTGGTCTCCCCGCCTGTGTGCACACACACAGCACATAAACAGGGGACCTGGTGGTGTTGATTTAGTCCAACCGCCCTCCGCCAGGTGTGAGTAACAGAACTGCAATTCGGGGCGCCTGGGTGGCGCAGTTGGTTGAGCGTCCGACTTCAACCAGGTCACGATCTCACGGTCCGTGAGTTCGAGCCCCGCGTCGGGCTCTGGGCTGATGGCTCAGAGCCTGGAGCCTGTTTCTGATTCTGTGTCTCCCTCTCTCTCTGCCCCTCGCCCGTTCATGCTCTGTCTCTCTCTGTCCCAAAAATAAATAAACGTTGAAAAAAAAAAAAGAACTGCAATTCAAGCATGAGCACCAAACTGTTACTTGCGTATCTGTAAAACTGCACTTGCTACAGAACCCACATAGCAACCACTTTTTGGCAATCTGGCCACCCGGACAGTATCAAAGGCCCCTCCCTCAGAGATCTCGTCGATCGTGCTATGAAAGCACACCACCCTGGCAATGAAAACTTTGGGACAAATGTTCATGTGCAGGGTTCCTGTTACAGCAGGTGTGAGATGGGCTGGTAGAAATAAAGGAGCAGGGAAGGGAAGGGAGTCAAAGAAATCCCAAATAAAATATCAGAGTAAAGAGACACTGCAGCAAAAGTGCTATCATAGACAACAGCCAGCTTTCAGTTTCGTTTTCTCCGATTCACCAGAGGTGCCGGACAAAGAAGGCTTGAGTTAAGCAATGTGTGAACTGTGGCCAAACCTTGGAGCTCCCAGGAGGGCTCCGGACCAAAGGGCCCCCTGCCAGCGGGCTCTGAGCTCCCTCCCGGGTGTCCCACACCCCCTTCCACCTCCAGACCCCGGAGCCCAAGGAATCCCTCGAAGGGAACAGCTTCTCAAGCTTTCCCAGCTCTCCTCTTTGTGAGGTCTTACCTTCTAAACTCAGACGCCCCTCAGCTATTCCTTTGAGGTCATATACGCCCCTCAGCTATTCCTTTGAGGTCATATAATCTTCAAAGCCTGTCGCCTACAGGAAAGCACTTCTTGCAAGAGGTTCCTGAGCCACAGGGCGGAGCTGAGAGGAGGAAAAACTGAGCCAGAAAAGAAAGGATCAGGGCCTGAGCAAAGAGCCCTCTAGAGGACAGTGGGGCCTCCACTCTGACAGCCCATGGCTAATTTGACGTCCAATATAGAGCTGTTCATCTTTCAGCCCTTTAGGCTTTCAGGCCACCGCTTCCAGCTCTATCTTTACATGTTCTTCTAAATCCCGACCTTTCTGAGGGAAATGAGTGGTAAATGCATATTTATTGAACTCTGACTGTGTGCCAGGCGCCCTGCCCATTGCTTCACAAGTGACATGACCCCAGTTGACCCCTAACAAACCTGTTGATGATGAACCTGTGGCTCAGAGAAGCTAGATAAACCCAAAGCCCAAGCTCCCTCACTCATGTGGGCATACTCAACTCACTCACTGCCCGAGGCACGGAGGCCTCCTCAGGCGGGCACCAGGATGGCAGTCTGGAGACTTGGTCCTGCAGCCAGCACTGTGGCTGTTTAGGGGAGTGACCTCAGGCGGGTGGATGGTTTAACCGCGTCGAGCCTCAGTTCCCTCGTGGAACGTGGTTTTTAAGATTCCTTTCTGCTCTAGAAGTTCGGTTCTTGCCACTCTCCTCGCACTGAGATGCATACTGTGTACTCAGGGCCGCAGTGGGAAATATTCCTGTCCACAAGGAATATCCAGTCTTGCTGGGGAGACAAACTCCTGACCATCTTGAACCAGGAGAAGCAAAGAGGGGGTGGCTCAAGAGACAGGTAGAGTGTGACAGCGGGCCTGGTAGGAGGAGACTTTGTTCTGCTCACAGAGACGCCAGCCACTAGGCTGGTGCACAGCTCCAGACTCTGAAGAAGGAGCCACCAAGAGCAGAGGCAAGCAGGTCCAGGAGTGAGTGGGAAACTGAGGCAAGAACATGCAGAGAAACACAGGCCAAGGCTACATATCATGATGTCCCCCTCCATCCCCTGGGCTTCCCCTTTCCACACACAACATGCTAGGATGGGGACACAGGGTCCTTCCCCTTTCCTTCTTTGGACCAGAAAGAGCCCTAAGGCTGCAAGGATTAGCCCTAAAGTGCGACTAAACTGCATGTTACTTACCAGAATCTCTTCTTGTTGGATCTTGGCAAGAAGACAATGGGGTCGAGTTGAATCAAATACATGACTGATGTTCTCACAGCTTCCTCACAATTTTGCTAATGAAATCTATGTTTCCCTGCTTTCCTTTGACTGTAGTAATCATGCACCTCACCTATTCTGTGAGCCTGTTAAGAACAGATGAGAAAGTAGAGATGTGGCTAAAATCGGAAATTAAAATTTGCAACCAAAACAAACAAAAACAGGATGCTCATGACCCAAGTGATCATAAAGCAGAATTCTGAAGGAATAAACAAAGGAGTAGCAAGAAATGTGGGCAAGACGAAACAGCTAGCATAGCTAGAAACTCCCTAGCACCTGCGACTGAATAGAGGCTGTTGCCAGGGTATTCTATGCTTAGGAGCAGGAAATGGCAAGACTCTTGCTAGCAGATGTCAAGGCACTGAGTCTCCAAAATGCTTTGGAGCAAGGACACCGGAACCAGGCTGCCTCGCTTCAAAGCCGACTCTCCCACTATAATAGAATAATTACCAAAAAAGAGCCACATTTTTTTTTTTTTCAATCTTCCCTTCACCCATGCTCTTCACAGTTTAACTTCATACTGGAATTCTCATTAAGTGGTCTCGTTACTCCCCTCTTTGAATCTTGGCTGGCCCCGTGACTTGGTTGGCCCAGTAGAATGTGGCAAAAGTAATAGTGCACCAGTTCCAAGCCTAAGCATGTTTTCACTCCCTCGGGACCCTGCCACCATATGAAGAAGCCTGGACTAGCCTGCTGGGTGGTAAGAGAGACACAGGGCCCAGACACCACCATTGCCCAAGCCAACAACCAACCAATCCTTAGATGTACGACTAAGGCCATCCTAGACCTGCCAACTCTTACCAGACCACCAGCAGATCACAGATGCAAAAACAAGCCTAGCTGATATTAGCTGAGCCTGGCCAGATAAGCAGAAGTGCCTACCTGACCCACTGACTCATAAGCAATAATACAGGCTTATTATTTGAAGCCACGGAGTCTTGGAATGGTTTGTTATGCAGCAACAGCTAACTAATATATAACTAGCTCTTTGAATTTAGGCAATTTCCTTAAGCCTTCTGGCCTCGGTTTCTACATCTGTAATATGGTGATAATAATAACAGTAGTGACCTCAAAGGAAGGTTGTGAGGGTTACAGAAATGAATATATGTGAAGCACTTAGGATAGTGCCTATGGCATATAAGCAGCTACAATTTGTTGAGCACTTACTGCCTGTGGGGCACTGTGATGAATATTTGTCATAAATTTTCTCATTTCGTCATCACAAAAGCCCTGTGAAGCCAGTACTATTGTTATTCGCAGGTTACAGGAAAAAGTGAGGCTCTGAGAAATCCAGTAATGTGCTGAAGTTTACTCCGCTGAGAAGTAGCAGGTGTGGGACTGACTTCAGAGCCCGCTGTCTAAAGCAGGACCCTACATTGTCTGTGAAACTGCCTCTTGGAACAGGCATGATGGGATAAGTTAAGGCACTTATCCTCTCCAGCAGAGAACTCTTTCTTAAGTGGGGGCCCCTCACAAATAAAAGGTTAATCCACACAGCATTGCTTTTCTCAAAGTTTAAAGCAAATCCTTGTCTAAGTTCCTTCCAAAGCTTGGAAATCACCAACACTGTAAGTCGAGAGGTATCTTTTCTAAATGATGGAGACTCAAACTCCATTATCTAGCAGCTAACTGCATTACATCCCTCACCCTTGGGATCTTTCCTCCGTTATTTAAATTTCAAATTTCTTTTCTTCCCTAAAGCAATTTGAATAGCTGGACCAATTTAAAAGTTTCAGTAAAAGGGAATTGCCTTGAGATCAGCCCTTAATCTGCCCTGAACACCTTTCTCTCTTCACCTAAGAGCTTCAGTTTTTAAAGTTAATTTAGCCCTACTGACTAAAGTTCACTAAAGAAATCTTGTTCTAGGAATATTATAAATTACTTATTCAAATAAATGTATAAAAAAAAAAAAAAAAAAAAAAAGAAATCTTGTTCTAAACCCTGTACCCACCGGGCTGTCTTAAAAGTTACACTAATAATTTTCACTCATATTAAAATTTCACGTGTTTATTAAAAAGCATTAATAAACAAAACTATAAGTTATACCTCTTGGATACCATTCCAGAGGAAGTAGCCAAACAAAATATGGCCGAAGTCAAGCAATACTAAGGAAAAAGTATGCATTGCCTGATATGGCCACAGGGAGGCAGCAGAGGGTGAAAGATGGGCCAGGGGTCCTTGGCAGTCTTGTGGAAGCAACAACAGCACCATGTGGAAGCAGCACTAGCTGACTGGGGTGGGGAGGGGGGTTGAGCGAGTCGATGAAGGGCTCAACCCTTGATTTCCTCACTTGAAATTCTGTAATACTCTGCACATCAGATGATATACAATACTGGAACAGTTGGACTATTTTTGAAAGAAAAGTAGATTTGGAATCCTGATTCTTCCAATCTGCTCAAAGTCGGTAAATAATTACTATCTGATGCCCACCGTGTACAAGGCACTGTTTTAAGTACTAGGGATCAGGTAATAATAATAGTAACTAACATTCATGGGAAAATAAGTGCCAAACACTTATTTCATTCAATGTTCCCAAAGAGGGGTGCACTTTTATTATCTTCATTTTACGGTGAGGGAACTACCTTAATAACTTCCCAAGGTCATAAAGCAAATGAGCCAGGATTTCAACCCAAATATTTTGACTCCACAGCCAGGGCTGTGAACCATTTTGCTGCAATCTGTCCGGTCCCATCTTATCAAGGTAAAGGATATGGCTTTTGACCTTGAAGAGACCAGTTTAGGGGAAGGAAAACAGCATGAATTGCACCATTCAGTATGTACAACAAAGTGAAAAAAAGAGTGTGTCCTAGAATCACGGAAGTGGGAGAGATTAACTCTGTGCAGTTGACATCTGAGAAGGCTTCACTGAAGAGGTGATGTTTTTGTTGGATTTAGAGGAAGGCATTTCCCTCCTCACCCCAAAACCCCCATTAAAAAAAAAAAAAAAAGAAAGGAAGAGGGCATTCCCAGCACAGGGAGCAGCATGTGTGTAAAGGCCATCTGGGCAGGGGACAGGTCAGAAGAGGGACTTGGTTCAGCTCAGAATGAGCCTCAGATGCCATGGTCAGATCTGGACTTTCTCTTGTAGACAAAGGTGAGCCATTTTAATGCAGCCATGACACGCTCATATCTGTGCATTATGGGTGAAGATTGGCAGTGTGGGAAATGAATGGGAGAGGCCAGGGAGGGAGACCAGGTGGAAAGCTGTCTTTGTAGCTCAGACTGGAGAGGACAAAAGGCTCCTCTAAGGAGGTCTCCGTGAGCCTGGGAAGGAGAAGCTGGACTCAACCCATTTCCAAGACTGGATGCGATGACATAGGGAAGAGATGGAGAAACCTGAAAAATGGGTGGCCAGCCCTTGTGTATATCAGGGTTAGAGAAACAGAAGGCAGTGCATATTGGTGGGGGATGATGATAACCTTGGTTTTGAATGTGTTATGTATGAAGAGCCTGTGGGACATCCAGGGATGGATCTGGATGGAAGTTGGAAACCGTAATCTAAACTTTTCTCCTGCTGGATTTAAAACTAATCATTAACTCAAGAGCCATTTCCTGAATGCTTATAGGCAAGGCCCTGGGGAGGAAGACCTGCCTAATCCCAGGAGCTTGCCCTCAGGTAAAGAGAAGCAGAAAGCAGGGATCTAAGTGCTCTAATTCAGTTATGAGCAGCTGTGGTACATTGAAAGAGAGGCATCCGTAATCAGACCCAAAGGTTTGGGGAAGGCTTCCCAGAAAGATCCTTGAGTTGGTCTTTGGAAGATGCCTCCCTAGCTGAGTAGACGTGGTGGAAAGCAATGATGAGAGGAGGGGACACAGCAGGCAGATGGTCCAGGATGAGGAAGCAAGGAAGCCCGAGACAGTAACAGCGAATCTGGGAACTGTGACAGATTTGTTTTCAAGGGACAGGGGAGAGAGTAGCGACAGAGGCCTAGGAGGCCAGCATTTCCCACTTAGGAAATGCTTTGCCTGCTGAGTCAAAGTCTAGAATGCTCTGGAGAAGGGGCTAAGGATACCAGAGACACTTGCTTAGCAATGTGATCTTCAAGAAGTCACTTAAGCTCTCAGAGAGCCATTAGAGCATGGGACGGTTTTGAGCCTGACACCCGGGTCAGCAAAGAGGTGTGTTTTTTGTTTGTTTTTCTTTATTTTGAGAGAAAGAGCATGCAGGAGGGCAGAGAGAGGAGGAGACAGAATCTCAAGCAGGCTCTGCACTGTCAGCATGGAGCCCAATGTAGGGCTTGAACTGAGGAACCATGAGATCATGACCTGAGCCAAAACCAAGTCAGATGCCCAACCAACTGAATCACCCAGGTGCTCCAGCAAAGAGCTATTCTTATCTCTGATGTGTACCTCCCACCTTCAGCCACACCACGGAAGCCAAGACCACTTTTTATGTGAGAGGGAGGTTTAGTGGGGTGGGGACAAGCCTTGAGGATGGTCCCACTGGACTGTGGGGCCTTTGGCACACACCGCAGATATAGGAGGTCTCCCATCCCCGTTCGTTTCTCTCTCACTCACTGATTACACCTGCCTTTTCCTACTGACCACCCACACTGCTTAAAAAATGTGTGCCCGTGTCTAGCCGCATTCAGAATCCCCACCCGCTATGAAATAAATGAAGCTACTTTCTGGTGAAAGTACAGTTTCTGCTTTTGGTTTTCTGCCAGGCACCCAGTGGACACACTCAGATTCATGAGAAGGTGAAGAGATGGAAGGAAAGTAAGAAGAGGACAATGTGGATACCTCCCCGCCTCCCTGGGGACCCGTCTTTCGTCATCCATTGCATCCCTCCTCCCATCTCTCACACACTGGACATCCCCCAATGGTGTAACTGCGCTCACATCTCATCTCTGCTGCTGTCTCGAGCCAGCTGCCCTGGGCATATTCCTTGCCCCACAAGCTTCAGTTTCCTTGGTGTTACAGGCTAATACACCTACCTCACAGAGCTGGCATAGGGACAAAACGGGACCAGGGCCTGCCACAGCATCTGACCCAATCTTCTCTGGCCCTAAGGTCCGGATCCCTCCTAGAACTGCCCACAGAATTGCCCCCTTAGACCTGGGTTTAGAGTGCGAATCTACCGGGTTTTCTGCCCGTCATACCCCGAGTCTGGCCACTAACTCAGACTAACAATAGGGGAGAAATAAAAGTCAATAGCAGGTCCAGATCTGTGTACAAACAGATAATTCAAGAAAAGTTCTTGGGCCGACAGCACTAGGGGGACCCTGAGCTCACCCTGTCCCATGTTTTCAACTAGATATCATCCACATCCAAGCCAACCAACTGCAGAGTACAAACAGATAATTCGATGTAGAAGAAAAGTTTAAATACTGGTAACGGGGTGGGGCAGAGGATTGGTAGGGTAAGCAAAGGGAACAAATAGGCTCTTGGCAAAGGATGAGCAGATATGATCCTTGCAAACCTACCCCCAGATTCTTACAAGCCCAGCTTAAACCCCTTACTCCCCTCAGCCCCTTGGAGTGGAGCGGCCTTGCAGACAGAGTGGCTCCCGGAGCTTGTCTCAAAGACTTCTACGAAATTATTTTAGAAATATGAATCCTTTGAATGTGCATGAAATTCTAGTGCAAATTAAGAATGGGCAAAAGTGAAGATGCCCAAAAGCCACCCCCTAAGTGAAAACATGTGGCTACTCTACCGAGGAGTCCCGCCCCTTGTGTGTCTGTTAGAGGCAGAGTTGGGAATGGTTCGTGCTGCGTCAGCCGGGCAAAGGCCATGGGCTCCGAAATGACAGCAGGCTGACAGGGTCCAATCAACACAACAGCCAGACCGCAGCTGGGGCCATCGTCAGCTGAAGGAAGTTACCAATCTTGGTGGCCACCCTTAGCACCTAGCCCCTCCTCATCAATTCTGCCAGTCACCACACAAACATGGGTCTTTCCCCTGTGCCTCTGCCCAGAACACAAAAGCTCTCCCGCGTGCCCCGAGGGATTTCCGGAGGCTAACTCCTCCACAAGGCTTTCCATGGCGTTTCTCCTCGCCTCTTCCAGACCACACAACCCCCACAGACAGAATCTCATATCTGGGCTTTATGTTTATTCTACAAGAATATAACATGTTAAAACAGGGAAACAGGGATTGAGTACACATTCCTATCTAGGAAACCAGCTCCATTGTCAACAATAAATAAATATTTAACCAGTGAGGAGTCCCTGACACGCTAAGAGGTTCCCAGCACGTAGAGGTAGAGTCTGACGGTGGAGAGGGAGACAGTCAGGCTGCCAGTTCCTGCTGAGATTCTCCAGCAGAGGCAAACTGAAATTACAATAATAATAAATAACAACAGCAACCACACAACAGTAATAAAATAATATGCTATGACAATAGTCACAAAACCAACAATACATTATACTTAAATAATTTTCTCCTGGAGGAGCTCACAGCGCAGAGAGAACAGTGTTGCTTTTCCTGGGGCATAACGGGGCTGCCAGGTTCATTTGCCTCCGTGGCCCGGGCTCGTGCAGAAGTCTCACCACAAAATAGGTGTTTGGTGTTGCCCTGAGGTGACGAGCAGGTTCTGATTTCTCCTAGTCCGCCTCCTCCAAGCAGTCTCTCCCCCCAGCTGCACTCCCAGCTTCTAAAGTCTTCCGAGGGCCATCTCGGTTCCAGGCCCGACTTCCCCCCACACTCTGGTAAGGGCACCTCACATCCACAGGAAAGAAACACAAGGCTCCCCTTCCACTGAGGGCAGCTCTTTTTCCCTGTTCTCACACCCACAAAAAATACCGGCTTGATTTCAATGGAACTTTTGGAAACTGCCAAGAGAGTTCTCATGACCCTTTTCTCCCTAGCTCCACCCTGCTGGGCCCAAGAGCTGGGCTAGCCACTCACTGTGGGGCCCCACACCTGCCTCCTCATGGGCCCTATGTTGAAGGGCAGCATGGAGCCACGAGAGGGCACAGCCCAGCAAGAGGCCCCACAGGCCCTGCTCACAGGCGGACCTTGCCGCAGGCACAGGGTCAGGGACCACCTACAAAGGTCACCAAGAGCACCAAGATTAATTTCACAGGTGCAAGATGGCCCCTTTTCCAGGCTCTCTACTGACTTGCAAAGAGGTCCAAAAAGCCAGTTTTTGAGGTATAAAACTCTTGCTTGGGAAAAGCATCAAATTGGTTCTCCAGCCTCAATAAGACTGTGAGGCTGGACACGGGAATGTTAAGAAGGGCAAGCTAAGCGACCCTCGGACAGCCCAGAGGTGAAGGGGACAGACCGGGAACGCCCTTCTGTGTCCCGGACAGCCTGGGAACTAGGAAAACAGGATGCAATCGGAGTCAGCTGTTCAACAGGCAGATCTGGTGGTCTTCCCCTCTCTCGTTTACAAGTTCCCCTTATCCAGGCTGGAATATTTCCTGCCCCGTGGAGAACAAGAGCCAATGATCACTCCACCACCACCTTTCCTTTTCCCGGAGAGCCCCACACAACCCTCATCTCCAGCCCTATCCGCTGGTCCTGGAAGCGGGGGGGTGGGGGGACCCACTCCTGCACAGAATTCAGTCCCACAGTATCTAGAGGAGAGGGCGCTGCTTCCAAAACAGGCGGCCAGACGGGCTTTTTCCTTCACTGTCCTCTCGGGCCTGCTTTGCAGAACCTGCCTCAGCGATGGGCGACTCCACCTCTCTTCCTGGCTGGCTTCCTCACTGCCACAAGGCTCGGGTGTGTGAGGGCTCCACCGGGCCGCAGCTGGACGGAGAGGCCAAGGCGGCCGCGGCTTGGGCGGCCAGGTCCCGGTAAGCAGGTGACTTCAGGAAGCGCGGATACGAGTCCTTCTCCATCAGGGTGCGGGTCTTCCCCTGAGCCACGTCAAAGCAAGTGGCTGTGGCGGCCTGCACGTTCGTCCTGGTCAGCTCCCTGGTCTCATGGTCTATGTTCACCTGTGGGAAGGAGGGCAACAACGTGGGTGAGTGGAGAGTGGGCAAGGCGAGGGGGTCAAGGGGTCAGGGGGCCGAGGAGGGCTTGACGGGCAGGTGCAGCAGCGGAAGGGGTACCCGACTCTGAACCTGGAAGCTGGGGTCTCCTGAGCTGACCATTAATTGGCTTTTCAACTGTGGGCCTGTCCCCACCTCGGATCCAGTGTCTGCCCTCAAATCTCTCACAGTTATCAAGAACATATTAAGAATGTATACAAATCCGGGGCCTGATTCTTGATTTGGGCTCAGGCCATGATCTCACGGTCATGAGTGTGGAGCTTGCTTGGGATGCTCTCTCCTCTTTTCTGTCTGCCCTCTCCCCCACTCACACGCACTCTCTCTCATGAACTCACTCTCTAAATAAATAAACAAACAAACATTAAAAAAAAAAAAAGAATATATACAAATCCAATCCCATTTCATCCCTGCCTCTGTGCAGTCCTGGTTCAATTCGCCATCACCTCTCTCCTAGGTTAGTGTCAGAGCCTGCTAACTGGTCTCTCCCCTCCACCCTCACTCCTGTGGTCCATTCTCCAGCCAGCAGCTACAGTGAGCCTTTTCAAACTCAAGTCAGTCTGTCAGCAGCAGTGTTGTCTTTCCTGGTCACTCGGAGGAAAAGCCAAAGTGTGTGCTGGGCCCGCAGGGCCACCTAGGCCCACATCTGGCCACCTGTCTGACCTCATCTCCTACTCTCCCTCCCTCACTCTCCGTGCTCCACACGGGCTCACTGCTTGGTTCGTAGTAACTAGGACATGTGTTCTCTGGCTTTTGCACTTGCCATTTCCTGTGTTAGAATGTTCTTCCCTCCCTTATCTGTTCATATGTCACTTTATGGAACAGCCCACCCATCACTTCCCTTTGTAAAAACAAAAAGACCTCACACGTCCACCCATCCGGTACTCCTGTGCTCCCTTTTTTTTTTTTTTTAATGTTTATTTTTGAGACAGAGAGACAGAGCATGAACAGGGGAGGGTCAGAGAGAGAGGGAGACGCAGAATCCGAAGCAGGCTCCAGGCTCTGAGCTGTCAGTGCAGAGCCTGACGCGGGGCTTGAACTCACAGACCACAAGACCATGACCTGAGCCGAAGTCAGACGCTTAACCGACTGAGCCACCCAGGCGCACCCTGTGCTCCCTTTCAAATCCTGCTTTGTTTGGATCAAAACACGCACCATCACCTGACATATATTTATGTATTTCACCATTATTGTCATCTTCTCCCATTAGGGTAGAGACTTTTGTCCCTGCTATGTCTCTAATAACTATAACAGTGCCTTGCATGTAAATGGTGCTCAATAACTCTTTATGGAATAATGTGGTAAAAATTAAAGTGCTCAGAAAATACAATACAAAATAGGATACAAAAGCAAGGTATTACTATATTCTCTCCACAAGGTGGCCCCATGCACTTTCCCAAACGCTGAGGCCAGCCACGGAGACCTGAGGGAAGGTGGGAAAATTCACCAACCACATACCAACCAGCCTGAGGCACCGTCAGCCAGGGGACTGAAGCAGGTCACACAAGGTCCCTAGGGTGACCTGTCTCCCCACTTGTATATTTTAACCCTCTAATAAGGGCTTAGTTTACAAAAGCAGGTTATGCACCAAAGCCAAAACACCTGCCAACCCCTCTAAGCCCCATCAGCGAGTCTGAGGGTAACAGCACCCGTGAGTGGCACAGAACTTGGTTTTCCTAGTCTCCAGCCACAGAAGCCCATTCATGCCTGTGCAAAATAAGATCACTCTCTATACTCAACCCTTGCCCTGCTGGACACCCACCACCCCCAGTTCTCAGTGGGGAAGGAGCAGGCAGGTGGAGGGTCCACAGGACATGTGGAGGCTCTGACCTCTTTTGGGGCTTCACTGCGGATGAATTCATCAAAGATCTTGTGAGCCCGGGAGGCCAGCTTGGTAGCCGACCGGAGCTTCTTAAACTCCTCACAGGCCAGCCAGAACTCCAGGTTCTCCTCGCTGAACTCCGTCTTCAGGAAAGCGTGGAAGGCGGCTACTCCATCTGGGGTTGAGGGGAGAGAGGGAGAGACAGGTCAGACAGTGGGACAGCGAGGAATCAAAGAAGAAAGACAGCAATTGTAGTTAATGGCTCTATTTTTAGGATGTAATTTTCTTGAACAAGGACCTGCCTTTGTATTCTGAATAGAGGCTGGCACACTAGGGGATGGATCATTATTATTATTACTACAACTATTATTTTGCCCACGCTTTCAGCATCCCTCAGGCTGGCTCCAAAGCACATGGGTACACATGTGCCACCCCTGGACGGACACAACAGGATCCTACTCACTTTTACTGCTCAGTAGCAAGTCAAATGACTCTTTCCACCCCAGCACATCTTCTGAGAAGTTTCTGCTAGAAAACAAAACAAAACGTAAAGATTTTACTTAAAAAAAATCAACAAACTAATGCCTAGCATAAATCCTAGCCAGAACTCTGATGGAGGTTGTAGAATTCACACAAAGTGATTACTGGAGCAGACTCCTCCAACCCTTGGTTGAGGCTACAGGTATTTTTGTAGGGGACAATTAATTCAGTAATGGGAAACCAAAGACAGGGGCCTTCTAGTCCTCAGTAGATAACTCTAAGACTGTCTCTTCACAGTCCAAAATTGTTTCTATTCCTCTGACCCTGGGCTTTGTTTTCTACATTTCCCCTCGTGGAAATAAGGGCCTCAGGAATAGAGATTAAGTCTACTCATAACCCCAGAGCCTAGAGCAGCACCTGGCAGTGTTGATTTTCAATATGAAAGGGCTTATAGGCAAAGTGCACACTAATGGGAGTAAAGTCATTGACTGAAAAGCCTCAAGTGTTCTTAGACCTTGTCCTAGCCCCGGTTGCAGAGACAGTGACATCTGCAAGTGGAGGAGTCTGGTAACTAGACATTCCGACCCTGGGCACACATATCTGTCGGTGGGCCAAGAACCCTGGAGCCACCGACCCAGTCACCCATAGCAGACCAGCAGGAATCTTCACTAAAATCTTCAGGAAGGGGTCACCAAGATGTACCCTCACATGTCCTAATTTCTGTTTGTATTTTCCTCCTTGTGGCTCCTCTCCTCGATCAGGATCCCTCCCCTCTAGGGCCCTAGGCCGGCCAGCAGGACTCACCCCTCTTTGCCGTGTTTGCTACTCCACTCGAACTTGCCAACACTGCCAGTATCAGAGCCCAGCTCTGATTTGTGAAGAAAGATCCCCAGCCGTGTCTTGAACTCTTTGGCTCTGGAAGACAAAGCAGGCACATGGGAGGATTCCCCATTTGCTCAGCCAGGGCAAAGAGGCGTCCCAGAAGAGTTGGGGCTGGTGCCACCCACCTTCCAGCCTCAAGGGTTCCTGGGAACCTTCAGCTGTTCCCAGGGCCTAAACTTTGCTTCTCTTCTTAATATCACCAACCCAGAAACAATGAAAGTAATGTTTCAGCTGTTCCTCAGTAGGACTTACACTTTCTGGGTTCAGAGCACAGCATATATGGCCTCTTTCCCACTTAAGTCACACTAATCTATCTTTGTGCCTGTTGATTAGCAGAATGCAGCTCGGCACCCTCTAGGCTTGTCATGAATATTTCTGGAACTTTGTGGAAACTGATTCCTGCCTTCTCCTTCACAGCCACCAGCTCTGGCAAGGGCTAGAGGTGGCTGAGTAGCTCCCTGGGAAGTGGGCACATCCCTCACTGGTGGACCCAAAAAACACCTCCCTGCCTTCTCAGGGCCAGGGGACTCATGCTCCTAGATCTGGGCTGTAGAATGAAAACCAAGTGTTTAAGAAACTAGAAAGGCAGTTCTGCCTGCTGATGCCAACGTGCTCTTCGTGTAGCAGATCTTTGGCAGGTCACCTGAGGACTGCCATTTGTCAGAGGCTGGGCTATTACAGTAAACAGTGGTCCCTCCACTTCCCCTTGTTTTTCCTCCTCCCTTCTCTTGGCCCTTGGCGTCTCTAAGACTCTAAGGGAAGCATCTGAGAACGTGGAACTAAGGTGACCTCTGCCTCTCCTCTCAAGTCAGTAGAGTCCCATTCTCCCGCCCACCCGGTCCCCAAGCCTGCCACTCCACTCCTTAAGGACTGGTGGGGCTAGGACTTCTTCCTCCGGGCGGCTGGCAAGCTCCATGGGACAAGCTTCTCTTACCTCTCCAGGCAGGTGGTGGGGAAGGCGGCCAGGGTCCGGCACATAGCTGCGGGTTCAGAGCAGCACGTCGTGGGGAGGATGGTGATGGGCTCCAGCGGTCGCCGCGAGCGCGACGAGACAGAGGGGCAAGAGGCGCGACTGGCACCGTTGAGCAAACCTGAGTTTTATCGGACTGCACGCAAGGAGGCGCAGCTACCGCGGCTTTTATTTCCTCGGAGGGAGTGGGGCGGGGCTGCGCGCCACCGACCAATCGAAGCGCGGGGAAGGTGGAGGCGTGGCCAGGGAGATCGACGGGGCGGGGCGCCCGCCACTTGCACACAGCTGTGAGTCGCTGGGCGCACGCGGCGGCCCCCTCCTCCGGGCGGACGCGGCCACGCGGAGGGAGAAGCAGCAGGGAAGTTACACGGCACGAGGTGCGCCCACTCAGTTTAGTAGGAAAAAACCAGTCGGCCTCTAGTAAAAGCAGAAAGCCAAGTCAGCGGTAGCAGGCGGATTTGCGTAGGGGGTGGCACGTTGGGGAGGCACACACACAGTGCCAGTCACAGCCTGAGCCTGAACCTGCGGGGCCCTGAAGGACGGGAGAGAGGGGCGCTAGCCGGGCAAGACAGCGTCGTGATTATACTGATAGCAACCATTTACTGTGCTCCTACTCGAAGAGCCATCCCATCACCTCCATTTCAGAGATGAAGAAACTGAGTCAGAAAGTTAAAGAGACTTACCCAAGATCAGAGGGTTGGAATTAGCAGACAAATGGCCCGGGGTCGGGGGGCTCTTTACTGAGCATCTGTATGCCAGGCATTTTTACTAAGAGTCGGGTTACGTAATTTGCTCAGCCTTACACAATTAGTGTTATGCCAGCATTCAAATATGAATTTCCCATGCTTTTTCCACTGCCCTACCACCCAAAATTAGAATCCCAACACCTCTGTAAACTGATAAATGATCGACCCTGGGTTTAAGCAGCAGCTAATTCAGTGTCCTAATCTCTGAGATCAAGGACATCTTCCCTCTCTCCCCATCTTCCCATGAAAGCCTTACAGCCACCCCCACCCCTCACCCCCGTTGCCCCTCAGTTCCCTTGGAATTGCTACTGAAGAGGCTGCATGTGAGGTTTAGAGTGTGGAATCCAGAGCTGGATTTCCAGGTTTCAAATCACGGCTCCACCACTTACTAATGGGAGACCTTGGGCAAGATTCTTAATCTTTCTGTGCCTCAGTTTCCTTATCTTTAAGATGACAATATGATACACCTATTTCATAAAGTTATGAGGATTACATGAGTTCTTAGCTAGAGTTCCCTAGGAGACAGGAAATGCAGTTCCCCTGAGGCATTGCCTTGCTGGGGAAAGTTCTCAGATCAGAGAGGGAGTGAGAGAAGCAGGGTTAGACAGAGGGAAGAGTTAAATGCCATGCTGCTGTGATACAGACCACCATTGGCCCCAGGGGATGCCCCCATTAAAGCAAGGGGGCAGGCCTTTGTACCTCACATTAATCATTCAATGTATGTGGTGGCCCCAAGAAGATGCTTAAGCTCAAGGCAACTGCCTCTGTCAAGGGCAACTCCCAGAGAGACTGTGCTGTGAGCCTACAGCAGACAACAGGCTGGAGAATGAGGGCCTCGGTCCCAAACAAGAAGTCTTGGTGGTATGCCACAGCACCCCTACCAAGGTGGTTAGATCAGTGCTGAACACATAGTCTGCACTCAATAAACTTTAGCTCTCGGGTTTATTTACTAGGAATACAGGAATCACCAGACAATAAGGAAAAGTAGTAAGTTTTTTGTGCCTCTTGGAATTTAGGTTTCCATGAGGGGCATCTAAGAGTTGCTGTTCTTTAGCAAAGCCTGGGAGTAAAGGGTCAGAAGAGAGAGACAGGAGGAGAAGAGGTCCTCACCTGAGGGCGTAGGGTGACACAGCCCAGAAAAGCTGGTCAGGGAAGGAAAGGTTAAAACCACAGAAGGGGTGAGGACAGGAAGGCCTGGAGATTGTCGAGGCGTTGCTTGAGCAAAAGAGGCCCAAATCAGAGCAACATGTGGGGCCATTTGACAAAAAAGATTCTCTTGTTAAGCCAGGGCCTGTAGAAGATGACCCGGTTAGTAAAAACATAATGCGCTCTGAAGAGTAGAGTCAAATCCTTCCCCAGCCTCCCAGTGGGTCAGTGGACAGAGGCAGGTACAAACACTGGCAGCAGCATCTCAGGTGCCAGCATCCCACCTTCACCCCCATCTCTGGGTCTTCCTTTCTCACAAGTGCAGGGCTGGGTTGGTGTGGGGCAGGGGTTGGGAGGGGGGCAGTGGTGTGCAGCCGGGCAATCGAAGAATGCCTCTTGAACATCTGTGTTGCTCAGCACAACCCTCCATCCACACGAGGAAGCAGCCCACCGTCCCCATCAGCAGCACGTTCTGCTGGAGGAGTCGGTCAGCTGAGGGGAGGCCCGATGCTGCACCCGGTGCCGCTCAGCTCAATCCCCAGCGTGGGATTGTATTATGCAGCTGCCAGGTGGGGATGCGGGTGGTATCCGGGACAGCTTCTCTTCAAGCGACAAAAACAAGTTTATGGACGGACTGAATGCCCGGTCTTGCCCCCAGTAGCACCATGTTGGAATCAGCCCAGACGTGGCCACATAACAACAATGATAGTGATTATGCACAGACCCTCCCTAAACCTTCCTGTTCTGTCTGCATCCCTGTGAATAGGCCAGAGGAGCCTCTTAATTTCTATTTTGCAGACAACAAAACAGCCAGTGCCTGCGGTGACCTTACTTAAGGACCCTGGAACTGAAAACAGCTGAAACCCGGGCCCGCTCTCCAGATCCTGAGCTAGTGCTTTCTCCCATTGGACAAACAAGGCAAAAGAGGCAAGAGAGACAAAGCGGTGCTTGCAGCCTGGCAAATCCAATCCGAGAGCACAAAGCTCCCGGCTCAAGATGAAGAGCCCTCTCTGAGTTCAACCTGCCTCCCGGTTGCCATGGTTACCTCTTCAGTTTCCAGACAGAAACTTTTTGAACTTCACAATGTATCCCAAATTCTCTTCCCAGCAGGTGGGCTGGTTCATGTCTGCAATTTCAGTAATGACTCCACAGTTGCGGAAATCCAGCAAGTTGAGCCCACCTGTGAACCTCACAGGCTTGGGCATGAACCTGACCTCGTTTTTGCCCAGCGCTCGCAGCACAGCTGTGCTGCCTTTAATGGAGGGTGTGGGGACACAGCTCGGAAGCCTGGGTCATCTGGGATCAGGATTAAATATCCCACAACATCCCGGCCACACTGCCCTTCACTCCCGCCCCTGCTCCTCTGCAACCCCGCCCAGCACCGCCCTTTCCACCGAGCTGAAGTCTACACAGGACCTTGTCTGCTGAAAACGATCCGGGGAAATGGAAACATTTTCTCGACTTCTGATTTGGTGCAGATGATCCTCACCGGGGTCCGAATGTTCCCAATTCCATCATCGATCTACCAATAAATATTTAGTAAGAATTGATTATGTTCCCTGGCCGGTGGAGGAAATCACAGCTTTTAGGCTCTTCACTGAGTTTAATGACCTTCTATTTCCTCCTCTCTGAGGAAACAGAACTAACACAGTAGGGAAGGAGAGGTGAAAGGAAGTTATTGACAGGAGTTGCAACAGAAGTCCCAGAAAGTGAGAGCTCAGGGAGTGTCTGCGATGTTTTAAACAGGAGTGAGTGGGGTTTGAGCACGATGGAATACAGCTAGATGTGAAGGAAGGAGCGTGCTCCCAGCGGGAGAGTTGTACAAGCCAGTTGTAGTTGGGGAGTGCGGGAAGATTTAGGAATCCCTCGTATACAGCAAAGGATCTCAGGATGCACAACTGCATATCACGGTTTGACAGAAGCATAAAAACAGCAGGAGCAGCACATACCATGAGGCAGCTCAGTGAGGAGACAGATATCCCTTCCTGAATGCATGAAGTAGACAGTCACCGGTGCCATTTCCCTGCGAGGTCATGACAACAACTATGGGTGCCCTCCCCTCGGGCAGGGGGACTTGACGGACTTCAGCCTGGATGCAGGAAAGGACTGTTTTTCCTGGTTACCCTTCAGAGCACTGGGTACAGCTCACTTCAATGGCTGTTTTATTCTTCTCCCACTTCTTCTCCTCTTTCCCCTCCCTCCTGTCTGGGAGAGGTTCTGAGGGTATGGGGGTTTGGGAGGCCTGCTTTCCTCCTTCCCCACCAGGCTAATGGACCCCTGGCTTCCAAGGCAGGGCAGTCTCAGCCACTTGGGAAGGAGGCTGAAACTCTTCAGCGGTACCTATGGCTTATAGGACCATGTCTACACTCTTCTGTACGGCATCTAAGGCTCTGACCGCCTGATCTCACATCCTTCATCGCACACCCTAAAGCCCAACCAAATTCAGCAATTGGCAGGTTCTCATGTCTCCGTGCTGCCTTGCACATAGAAAGCCCTG
The DNA here is from genome assembly GCF_028749965.1 of Puma concolor. NCBI lineage: Eukaryota > Metazoa > Chordata > Mammalia > Carnivora > Felidae > Puma > Puma concolor. Next base: position 44,602,476 of record NC_141683.1, read on the forward strand.
AGCATGAGATTCTCTTGGCCTAAAGGTCTCTCCTCTCTCCGTAATACTCACTTTAAAAGAAATTTCCTTCATGTGCCTTCCAGCCAACCCCACCTACCCGCCCCCCCATCAGAGGCAACCATTATCCTTAGTCCTAAAATCACAGGACCAGTGTTGACTCTTCTTGACTTTATCACTGAATTTTGAGACCTAATTTTGATTTCCAGTCTGTTTGCTCATGAGCTCCTGGAGGGTAGGGACTATTGCCTTGGCCACCTTTTTATCTTCAGCCCCTAGCACCACACCCTGTCCAATGTATGTATCTAAGTAAGTGTTGAGTAGATGGATGGCTTCTGTTTCAATACCAATCATAACAGCTAGCATTTATTGAACACTTACTAAGTGCCAGGCTCTGTTCTGTGTGTTTTCCTCTGAATTATCTTCCAGTTCTCATAAGTGCCCCCACAAGATGGGTATTTTCTTGTCCTCATTTTACATTTGAGGACACTGTGGCAGAGGCTGGTTAAGTAATCGGCCTCGGGTCACACAGCTACTTAGTGGTCAAGCTGGGTTTTGATCTCGGATAGTCCAAGTCCAGAACCTGTGTTCCTAAGCACATGCCATGCCTGCTGGAGGTATGGCACTCTCCAGAAAGCGGCATTTGCTCACTATGAGAAGATAAAGGCTGAGCTTGGGAAATCATGGCAGGATGCTACAACCCCTCTTTCTGTTGTAATTTCCTCTTCTCATTTCCTCTCCAAACATCTCTTCTTCGCTCACTCCATCCTTCTCTCGTCATGCACATCTCCCACTTTCTATCTTTGCCTTTAGTGTATGTCATCACTGGCCCTAGCCTCTTCTGCTTCCTCAGTCCCTTGTGTGTGTGCAGTTCCCAAGAGTGGTTGCAGAGACCCCCCTTTTCTGCTGAAGTCCTTCCATTAATATCTGGGCTTTGATTTTTCTTTGCAGGAAAGCTCCGAGTTCAGCTGCTCTGCCCTGCCACCCTTTCCAGCTGTGTTTCTCCATCCCTCTTTGCTCTTGTGGGACTGCGATTCCCATCCGGAAGGAGCCCCAGAGCAGCTTCTGAGGGAGGCAGATCTTCATCTCCAGAAGTCTTTGGGATGTGTTGGACCCTGGGGACCTTTGCTTGTCCTCAGCCTCCTGGGAGCCTGGCTGCTGATAGATGTTGCTTCCAGTGTTTATGCTTTTTCCTAAAGGCTGGTTATGGCCCTTCAGCAGGCTCCTCGCTCGGTGTATGACGTCTGACCCACATGCATGGTCTTCCCCTCCTGACTGTGACTGTCAGCCCTACCCAACACACTAACCAACCATCCACCTGCCTCAGACTCCTGAATTCTCACTGACTGCTGGTGCCCAGCATCCTCCCCACAGCATGCCTGTCCTCAGCCTGTCCCCATAACTCGCCCCCTGTCACCTTCACTCTCACCTACAAGTGCTCCTGCTGTCATATTGATGCGTTCTCTAAAGTACCAACTAAATTAATGGCTGTAAATGACCCCCATCTCACATAAGACTGCCAATTCCAAAATAGGAGAAACTACTCAAGAACCCTGGGTTTCTAAATGTCTTCCTCTTTCTCACCCTCCCTCCTCATCCCTTTGTTCACTTTTGTCACACATGTCATATTTCGGAGAGCATTTCACTTCCACTCACTGAGACATAGAAACAAGTTTGTCAGAATGCAGGTTTTCCTCCTTTAATAATTTTCCAAGGCCCTGAGGAACCACTTAGGATGAAAGATGAGGGGGGGAAATGGGAGGTCTGGGATTTGCATACGACTGAAAGATGATGTTTACAATTCCAACTCCCTGCTTCTTCCCAGGCTGAGGATGAGCACTTTTGGATCCTAGCACTGCAAAGTCAGACAGGTGCTACATGCTGGGTTGTGCCTCTCTCCAGGCAGGAAATAAGCCCCGGGATGGGGGGGGGGGGTGGTGGTGGTGGAGGGAATCTAACATGCCACCCTCTAGCTGGGGAGTAGGAGGGGGGATTCTGACCACTCACTGTCTCTGCCACATTCCTCAACCAGGGCAACCACCAGCGCTTGAGATGGGCAAGGAGAAGGCACACTGTTCTCTGGGAAGACTCTGAAAACAGCCTAATTGTTGTTTTAAGGGAGGACAGGGATACAGAATAGGTGACGAGGAAGCATTGTCTTATTCTCAAACTGGGAGGGTGTTTGTATGAGTATGTGTGTTTGTGTGTGAGAGTGAGTGTGTGTAAGGCAGGGAAACCTCTACTGTAGTCGATGAAGCCCCAAGCCTACCACCCTCATTTCTCAGGGAGCCTCAGCACATCAGACTATCCCTGATCCCAGAGACACGCAGTGTTGGGAAGTTAACCATTGAGAAGCAGGTGTTCACTTGAGCAGATCCAAAATGGCTCCAGGGAGGCCTGGCCTCCTGAACCTTGGTGCCCAGCACGGTCTCTGGCACAGCACAGGAACTCATTAAATCGTCAACGAAGAGTGAAGGAAACACATCCCATTCTAGATGAGATCTTTGGGATCACAGACATTCTTGGCTGAACTTCAACCAGACAGCTTTCTGGAAATGGGTCACAGACCGGCTGGATTACACAGTGAAACATGACTATGCATCTCCCAAACTCGTCTCCCACTGTGGCTTGTGGAGTCCCCCAGTGCAGGCGAACTGGCACTAAGTCGGGGAAGGGTCTGGCAGATGTGAGTGGTTCCAGAGCACAGCTCAAGTGGGAAACAGGGCACCAAACACACATGGAATCTGTGCCTCCTCGTCATACTTCTCTGAAGGTCTTGAGTAAGGAAAACCCCAACACACCTTGTCCCCTTCTCTCCCTCTCCTCTAAGTACTTGACAGGCATGTGCTGGGAAGAAGCTGTGGGCCAGACCCAGCTCTGTGTTTGGGAGTAAGGACAGACTTCAGCCGGCTGGAGGACACCTGGCCCTACTCTAAACCCGGTCTAGGAGGAAGGGAAACTACTCTTTGTATGCCCTGCCATGGTCTAGCAGTGAGCTCAGTGCCTTATAGACACCACCACAGATGGGGAACTGGACAATCATGGGTAAGTAGTCTAACCAAAGTGACATACCCAGTAAATGCAGGTGCCAGGACTGGAACCCAGTTCTGTGTGGCAGGTCCCAACCCAGGGCTACTCAATGCCTGTTCTCTGGTTTCTGAGCAGCTCTTTCACAGGCCCCTGGCCACTGCTTCAGGCCATGTCTCCACACTGCCCTCGTTAAGGATTTCTAGCTGCTTACGTAGGCCACTGAAGAGACTTAAGGACTGCGGGAACAGCAAACCCAGCATGTGAACATCACAAGCACATGCGGAGATGTTAGGTCAGAGCTGCAGGAGGGCCTTTGCCATCTTGTGGGAATTAGAGACCTGCCCTCCACGCAGCCCTCTTCCCCTCCTTTGAGTCACCTTCCATGAACCCCCATGTCAACAGAGAGAGGGTGAGGGTGGGGAGGGCCGATGCAGGGACACAGAGGGAAAGCAGTTTTATGAGAAACGGGAGGGCGACACTAGCTGTGAGTGCTGGACAAGTTGTAAGGAAACGTGCCTCTCACAATGTGCCTGAGACACCTGAGCAGAGGGAGGAACGTGGTTTGATATGTGAGCAGTTGGAGGCTGGGGCTGGCGGCCTTGGGGTGGGAGGGAAGGGGCAGGCAGAGCGAGAGGAACAGGTGGTCCTTTCACAAGCTCCCAGGCCATCAGCCCCTGACATAGCAGCTGTCCTAGAAACAGGCCCAGGTGGACGGAGGGAAGAGCACAGCGGGGGGGTGCGTGATGTTCTGCAGAGAAAGAAATGAGCCCTCCCTGATGGGCCCCACGCATCTGAGCACGGGGAGACACGCGGCGAGCTGTGTGACTGAGCCGGGCTGAGCCCCTCCCTTTCCACCAGCCCGCTGGCTGTGCTGCTCCAAGTATGGCCCCAGGGAAACCTGCTGGATCCAAATCCCCAGGCTTCCTCAACCCCCACCCCCCCACCAGGGCTGCAGTAATAACCATGATAATCACTAACATTTAGTGAGTGCTTTCTGGCTCTATATTTATGGTGCTTCTCTCGTCCTCATCTCATTTAAGTCTTGCACTAACCTCTGGAGGAGGTACTCTTACTGTTGTTGTTCTATAGATGGGGAAACTGAGGCAGGGAGAGGTTAATGGAGGGAGGGACAGAAGGCAGAGCCTGGTACCTGGTCATCTGACTCTTGAGCCCGCGCGGTTAGCCACTCACTCCACACACTGCCCCCACCTCCTCCGGAGCTGCAGAAAGCCCTTTCCTGGCCTGGATTTCTTTTTTTTTATTTTTAAAAAAAAATTTTTTTTTTCAACGTTTATTTATTTTTGGGACAGAGAGAGACAGAGCATGAACGGGGGAGGGGCAGAGAGAGAGGGAGACACAGAATCGGAAACAGGCTCCAGGCTCCGAGCCGTCAGCCCAGAGCCTGACGCGGGGCTCGAACTCACGGATCGTGAGATCGTGACCTGGCTGAAGTCAGACGCCCAACCGACTGCGCCACCCAGGCGCCCCTCCTGGCCTGGATTTCAAAATGCTCATTTCTCAAGCTCCAAGAGGATTCAGGAGATGAGGGTTTTTATCTTCCCTTATAGTTCAATCTGGTCTTCACTTCTTGGGAAGGGGCAGAGGGAGCACAAGAAAAGAACTTTCTGCTTCCAAGACAGTTTAGAGAGGGCCAGTCCTGGGACCCCCAGCAGATTTGACCCCGGGGCTGTGCCATTCATCTAGAACATCCCTCCCCTCTAGAAATGGTATTTCACCTATCCAGCAACTACAAAGTCTTCACCTGGAGCTTGGAATTTGGAATTTCATGCATATGAGCTCATTTAATGCTCACTGTGAACCTGCCAGGTGGGTTGCCCACCCTCTGGCTTGCCTCCCATGTCTGTGGCTGCTCCTCTTGTCTTTTGCCCGTTCATCCAATACGGATGCTGCCCAGGGCTGTGGCCTTGACCCACCTCTCTTCCAGTATGATAGCCTCTTTCAGAATAAGCTGTGATTGCTTCTGCCACATCTGTATGCTGATGACCCCCAAACCTATCTCCCTGACTCCTGCTAGAATTCAAGAGCCTATATCCACCCGCAAGTTGGGTGCCTTCATACTTAACTTGTCCAATATGAATTCAGTATTATATACACACCGCCACATTTGACTAGATTAGTGACATTATTTAACAGTAGTAAGGCATCTATTCACTTGGCTCTAAAAGAAATCTCACTCACCACCATTGATCCCTTTCTTCCATCCTTCCTAACTCCAGTCAGCCTCCAAATCCTATCTACTCTGATCTGATGTCCGGAATCTTCTCCTTCCATCTCCACAACCTTTGTCCCCACACTCTCTCATGCTAACCAGTCTTCTTCCACCCACTCTGGTGCTGGATAAAGATAAATCAGAGCATGGCATCTCTCTCTTCCAGAGCCTTCAGATTCTCCCACTTTCCCCAGGGTCACGCAGAAACTCCATATCAGGACATTCCAGTTCCTCCACAGTCTGGTTCCAATCAGTTGCTCCAATGTCCTCTTCTTCCTGCTCCCCTACCGCTTCAGCTCTGGTCACCCTCCACAACCTTTCCGCCAAATACTCCATGTTGCCCACCCATTTGCTTTTCCTTGTATTGTCATTGCAGCCTGGAATGACATTCCTCTTTTGTCTGATAAACTCCTACTTATCTGAAAAGACCCAACTCAAAATCCACTCTTTGAACGTCCTTGTTCTTAGAAGATGCATGCTGAAATGTTTCAGAAGGGATGTCATGATTCCTCTCACTTACTGTCAAATGATTCAGCCATAGCTGTACCTTGAGAGGGAAAGATAATATGGCAAACTATGGTTGAACCTAGGTGGTGGTTGTAATCATCTTTCAATTCTTCCATATGCTTGAAAATTTTCACAGTTAAAATTACCTCATCTCTGATAGTTTCCTCATTGCCTCTGACAAAATGAATGACCCCTTTCTCTGAGTTCCCGTAACACTCTGCATTTGCAGCAATATAGCACTTCACTACATTTTACTTTAATTTTGTGTTTGACAACTTTCTCTTCCATAGACTGTGAACCTACAAAACCATACTAGCTGCACATAGTAGGCACTCAATAACTGTTTATTTCCTATTTACGTCCCCTCCTGTAAAGCTGAACTGAAGGAGCAATAAGCCACATGGGGCACCTGGATGGGTGTCCGACTTCGGCTCAGGTCATGATCTCACCGTCTGTGGGTTCAAGCCCCGCGTCTGGCTCTGTGCTGACAGCTCGGAGCCTGGAGCCTGCTTTGGATTCTGTGTCTCCCTCGCTCTCTGCCCCTCCTCTGCTCAAGCTCTGTCTCTATTTCAAAAATAAATAAACATTAAAAAAAATTTTTTTTTAAATAAGCCACAGAACAGGCAGCCCAGCCCCTGATGCTTCATTCTCCAATACATGGATGGATGCCTGTGAGCATAGGACAGACACCTTGGGGGAAGATAATAGATGGCTATTTACTGGATAACAGAACATAATTTAAAACTCAGGAGATCTAGCCTCTGTGACTGTTCTATGACTAGCTGTGTGATCACGGGCAACCACCAACCTCTCTGTGTCTCAGTTTTCTCACTTGTAAACAGGGAGTAATAATATCTGTCTTACCCATCAAATGGGAGGAAAGTGTATGAATGAGCTCTGAGAAGTCTAAGAGATGTACAAAGAATGCGGTGCTATACTGATTTTTGTGATTAAAATGAGCAAGACCTTGTCCTGACCATGACCGGTGAAGAATTCTGAGTCACTGGGTTTTGGGGCAGGGGAAGTGCTTCGCTTCCGTGAAGAATGGGAATTTCCACCCAGCTGGAAGTAATGAGAGGCTGTGGCTTGGGCCTCATTTTCCCCACCCCGCTTTCCCTTTCCTCTGACAATTGCTGGGAAACAGAACCAGGGATCTTAAAATAGAGCAGCAAATGTCTGGACTCTCTGCCCCAGGCTTGGTTGCACCATCAGTCAACTCACACTGCATACACACATACACAAACGACTGGCTCACAGGGGCATCCACCCCTCCCGGAAGACCAAGGCAGTGGAAAAAGTAACACATTGATTCCAGAGAAGAGCAGTCATCCAGGAATGCAGTGTTGTGGTTGGCTGCCCAGGCCCAGCTCCGTCGGGAGGAGATGCCTTCCCTGATGCTCCTGTATCCTCTGAGGCCTGGGGCTCCCCCAAGGACCAGCTCTTCCTGGAAACAATGGCAGTCGCACTGGCCCCAGTAAGCTGCGGAAAGACAATGAGAGGCCTCTAGGGGAGGTTCTATGACTCACTGGTTTCAGAAAAGTTCGACTTCCCAGACTGTGAGCGCTTCAGTTGGGGATGCTTATGCAACAAAACACGGGCAGCCTAAAGTACTCTGAAGTGGAGAGTCACCTCGAAGACCGGACCCTTCATTGTGTGACCGCTCAGACCCAAAATACTAATCTGGTAAACTCTAAGCCTGATCCTAGAGAAGGGGTCCTTTCAGAGTGTGAAGGTTGAGGTGATGAGACAAAGATCATAATCCTGAAAAGCAACTGTTATGCTCATTTGAAATTCTCCTAAGTTCATTCATTCATAAACAGTCGGTGCCAGGCAGCACATCCCATATATGCACTCATTTAATTGTCACTGTCTACAGGAACCATCACCCTCCCTGCTTTAATAATGGGGAAGCTGAGACACACAGGCCGGCTCCAGTGTCTGTGGGTGTAACCACTACACTACAGCCAGCAGCTGCTGGGAACCTGGCAATGGAGGGGCCCTGGTGAGGATGGGGAGGAGGTCTGGCAGGTAGCGTATTTTCAAGGAAGGAAAACAGATAATGAACGACTATCAAATTGGTTAAAATAATTGCCAACAGTGATTAACACAGTAAAGAAAATAGAAAGTCGGGTGGGGGGGTGAGGGGACTAGTTTAAGTAAGGTGGTTTGGGAAGGTGTACTAGTCAAGTTTCTGTTGCTAAGGACAGAAATGAACTTTCTCTGACTTAAAGAGAGAATAATTTTTTGAAGGGAGTTCGGGGCAACCCACAGAATTTTCAGGCAGTCTCAGAACAAAGATAAGAACAAAGGGAGGCTCAGCAGCCAAAACTCCCTACACAAAACCGCCCTGATGAAGACCCAACAGGTACCAGGGCTGAAGGCTAGACGTCTCAGCCCTCTCCACAACCACGGCTGGAACTCCCCAGATACTGCTGCTGGTTCTGCTGCCCTGGAAACCGGATACCGCCGCCACCACTAACCCCGAAGTGGATTCTCCACCACCCCATTTCTTTGCACCACCAGCTCCTGACTCAAAGTCCCAGATGGGTGCACCTAATTGGTGCCCTGCTGCTTCTGACACAAAAGTCCCAGGCTGTGCTGGGAAGGCATTGGCAGCTCTTGGCACTGGTCCCACCCTGTGCTGCTGGATATGCAGGCCTGTGCTTAAGGCACTGTTGGGGGGAGGGCAAGAGGGGATGCTGACTATCCATCCACTCTTTTTTGTTTTTAATATTTTATTTATTTTTGAGAGAGAGAGAGAGAGAGCGAGAGAGCGTGAGCAGGGGAGGGGGAGAGGGGGCAGGGACAGACAATCTGAAGCAGGCTCCCCTACTGACAACAGCAAGCCCATGTGAGGCTTGAACTCACCAACCCCGAGATCATGACCCAAGTGGAAGTCGGCTGCTGAGCCACCCAGATGCCCCTATCCATCCACTCTTTATTGAAGTCCACTCCCAACCCAGTTTGGCTGATGCAGCCTTTCTCTTCCCACCAACCACCCCCCCCCCCCACTGGCAATGGGATTTCAGCCTCCCTTCCAATAAAAATAATAGCTACTAATTTTGAGTGCCTATTAAATGCAAATCCTTCACAAACATCATCTCTAAGGCTTACTACCTCTTTGCAAGGTAGTTAATTACCCTCTCCATTTTCAGATGCAGAATCTAAGACTTGGAGAGGTTAGAAATCTCATCCAGGAAGTTGCTGAGCCCATATGTGAATACAGGTCTGTTATGCTCTCAGGAGCACAGGCTACCTCCCAAGGGGATTAAAATTCAGGCAAATTTTCAGCACCGATGTGACCCCCTCCTTCCAAATCCAGGACATCATACATGGGGGGAGGGAACAGTAAACTCCATCTGGATTTAGGACCAAAGGTCCTACAGCCCTTTACCTGCCAATCACCTATGGTCTTCCTGATACCCCAAGATTGCAGCTGTCCCAGCCTTTCAGGTGGCCAAGCTATGTAAGACCATTTGGCAGGAGTCTCTGGTGCCTTCTTTGTCAAGGAGGACCCACGCCCCACTGAGCCTTGCCCCACCAAGCCTCCATAAAGCCCCTCTGGGGTTCTACACTTCTGGACTTATACTGCTATAAGCAAGGCTCACTTTCATAAGATACATATGGCCCCTAAAACTACACCTGAGTTGCATTTTTGTGAATCAATTCTATATACTCATTGGCTTACACCATCACTTCAGATATCATTGTTATCTCCAAACTCTCTTCACTGCGAATTGACCACCAGATACTTCAGCTTAAATTATCATTCCCCTGCCCCCTCAGGGCACTCCAGTGGCTCAGTTGGTAAACCATCCGACTCTCAATCTCAGGTCTTGATCTCAGGGTCATGAGTTTGAGCCCCAGCTCAGGTCTTGATCTCAGTGTCATGAGTTTGAGCCCTGCATTCAGTGGAGGCTACTTAAAAAAAAAAATCATCCCCCTCTGCCTTCCCTACTTTTCTCTGAAAAGATCCATAAGCTAACATTTAAATGTACCAGGGAAGCTTACCATTAATGCATTTCCAAGGGGAATCATCTTAAAGTGAAAAAATTGCTCCTTGAAAAGGAAAATCATCCCCTAAGACATTCATATTATGAATTGGATGGTTTTTTTTCTTGGTTTTAATGCATCATATTCCATGTATATACCTAGGGGTCTAGTCATAAACTAGTACTGTAAAATGGGTAATTTGCTCAAAGAGAATGAAGAAAGAAAGAGAGGTAATGAGAATGAATATAGATTTCTGGGCCTTTTTGTTATGGGTTAATCACAGGTCACCCAGCCAGTCATTCAGGACTCAGTTTCTCTCTTTGACACACAGAGCATAGATCTTCTGTATATTTGATGAGGCTGTCATGAGATCTTAATGAGGCTCTCTGGTTAAGGTCCTTTGAGATAAGCACAAAGTATTATTAGAATGCAATCCATATGCATCTATTAAGAGAGCAGCGTCTCACCTACCACTGCTTGCTAAGTGCCCCGCACCCCTGGCCAGGTTTCTATTTTCCCAAAGTGCCAGTGCCTGCATCATTCCTAAAAAGGAGGTTTGGCATTGCATCATTCACACTTTTCCCCAAGGCCTGAACAACAAGACAAACAAAATGGCTGTAAGGTTGAAGACTTGGTCTCTGGCTGCTGCTGGAATTGTGTGCAGCAGTATTTCCCCTGGCAACAGACAGCTGCTGTGTTAGGTGTGAATCAAACATGTAAACCTCTGGAGATTTGTCTTTCACTTCTCCGAGACACAACTTAGCAGAATTGCTGAAAATATGGTGACACATTGCCTTCGCACAGGGCTGTCAGGGAGACGGAAGAGAGGAGTGAGGATTACTCTTCACTAGTGCTCAGGAGGGACTCCAGTCCCTATCCCCATCCTCCCCTGGGCCTCTGTGCCTTGACATCATCTCTCTTCTCCACTCTGAGTTTCTGGAACTATCAGACTATAAAAGCAGAGCAGGCCCCTAGCTGCCCCAGACACCTTGGACGGTGATTACATCCCTAGAGGTGCCAGGACTCTGCCTGGAGACCCTGGGCAGGAATCAGGCTAGAAATGAGCTTGATTCCTCCATCTGTCCCCTGATTACTTTGGCTAGGAACCTAATCCATGTGTACATACATGTGGACCTGCGTGCACACACATGTGTGATCCCTGAGCTAAAGGACAAAAATTCTCTCCAGAAATGCCAGTAGTTACAGCTGCATTCCTTTGTCTTTCCTGTTGGAGGGTTGATGATCCCCTGATGATGTGTGAGCAGGAAGAGACATTCTGCATCCTCCTCCAATGATGGATGTAGGCAGGCTTAACAATGTAGAAGCTGGGGGCAGCCAGGCAACCAATAGAAGCCTATCCTGAACTCTCGCACTTGGGGCCCAGGGGATTTATTTTATGTCATTATTATTTGGTACACTTGGCATTAGTTTATATGTCAATGCACACATATCAGCTAGGAATCCCAGCCCATAAACTGTTTTCTTTATTTCCTGTAGCCTAACCTGATTTTTTCAATTTAAGCACCCATTCCACAAACTGCTAGAAAAGCAAAAAACAAAGATCAGATCTACCAAAGGTACTCTCTGAAAATGGTACCAGGGCTACGAGGCTTTCTATAGCACCAGGCATCAAGTAGTGGGAATGAGCGGCCCTCTGATCTTTGATCCTCTGTCCATTCAGGTTTCTGCTCAGACAGCTACAATCCCTATCTGTGATCAGGTCCAGAAGCTCCCTGCTGCTGTGCTACTTCTCTTGTGGAACAGGAATCTTTTACACAAGTATTGTCTTGTGGACCCCTTGCTCTCCCAGGCCTTCCTTTCTAGCATCTTGCTGCTCTCTGGAGACAACCCTAGCAAACAGATCACAGGCCCCCTCTGCTTTGATAACCAAAGCTATTTACTCCTTCCTGCCCCAGCCCCAGGGGAACCTCTTTTGAGTGGTAAGACCAAACTGCCTCAGAAAGGAGACTTACAGATACTTACAGATGCTGACATTTGGGGCTGCCCATGGGAAAACAAACAAACAGACAGGTTTCCTAAAAGCCCCACTCATGCACACAGAGCTTCCAATGATGTTCTTAGTGTTTTGCTCTTAAACACAAGTGAACAACTGAGGATCGCCAGACCTTAGAACAAAATCTTGAACACAAAAGAGACTAAAATAAATGGTATAAAGGAACCTGGAAGAAACAGAAAGGATTGAGGGAACAGAATAAAAAGTAAACAAACTAAAACAAAACAAACCCATCATTAATATCCTTAGAGAAGTAGGAGAAAATATTGCATTTATGAAATAAGATCAGAGTTTTGTTTTGTAAGAAATAATCAGAGAAAAAGCACAAGCTCTTGGAAATTAGAAATATGATAGCAAAAAAAAAAAAAAAATTTAGAGGATAAAGCCCAGTAGTCTTATTTCTAACTAGTAGGAATACCAGGGGGAAAAAGCAAACAGAGAAAACAGTGGGAAAGAAATTACCAAAGAAATAATATAAGCAAATTTTCCCCAAAGTGAAGCATAAATCTCCAAATTGACAAGACCTACCAAGTGCTCATACTGAATGTAAAAAGTCCCACATCAAGCCCCACATCATTGTAAATTCAGAACCCTGGCACATAAAGGAGATCCTAAAAGTTGAGACAACAGAGTGAGGGGGACCAGGGAACAGACCAAAAATGATGAGCAGGAATTAGAATGACATCAGTCTTCTCAACAACAACATTGAAAATGGAAGACAATGGTAATGACTCCAAAATTCTAAGTGAAAATAAGTTTAAGCCTGGAATGTTATCCCTCCCACCCCCACCAAATCAGGAGTACATAGAGAATGAGATTTTCAGTCAGAAAAGTCTCAAAAAAATTTTATCTCCCATGTACTCTTTCTTAGAAAGCTACTAGTGTCTGGAAAATATGCTCTGTTAAAGTGAAAACAAGAAAATAAAAAGAGAGGATGGGGTAGGAGACAAGAATTAGGAGACAAGAGAAAGGTGAAAGAAATTTTCAGGAAGTCAGCAGAGGAAAGGGTCATAACAGCTAGACAACAGAGAGAGCAACCAATCTCCATACAAGGTCAGCAGACTCCAAGAGAGCCATCTGGGAGGGGTTGAGGGGGTATCTGTCAGGCTCGACAACATGAAAATGTTATTGAGCAATGTTTCACAGAGCTATGGGCGCATGTGGAAGAACTTAGTCAACTGTTGATATAAAACTAAATGAATGAAAATTAAAGGCAATTATTAACCCCAGGAAAAATGTTTTAAAAATGTGCAAGAATTGATATGTAATTAAAATACATTAATTGGTTTAATAGTAAACAATATTTATACATTTATGATAACAACAGCATTGTTAACCAGAAACAGGGGCAGGCTAGAAGAAGAGAAGGAGGGAATGTACATGGGTTTAAAATCCTCATTACCATAATAGGAAGTCTATAACTAACATCTAAAATTGATAGGTAAGCAGCACATTCTGTGAATTGGAAATCTAGGGGAAATACCAGATGAATAACTTAGAGTTGAAAGTGGTTTTCTTTGGAAAAGGAGGTGGGGCAGAAAGGAGACAAATAAGAATAGCTAATCTTTATTATGTGTTTTTCTACAAATATAACTTAAAACTAAGTATCCAGGAGTAGTTTTATTTAAAATAAAAGTATATTAAGTAAATATTAAAACTGAACCCCGGTCATGTATGTGAAACAGATAAACAGGTCTGACACATAAACAGATCAGTAGAGAAAAGAACTACAGGTTCTACCTATACTCAGGTAAGGTGTGGACACCAAAGAGAGGGGAGATGACCAAGAAATTCCTGACTTCTACTCTTTCATCTTATCCAGGGACATTGCTGCCTGTGTGCATATACAGATGTGGCTCACTTGTAAAAACCTGAGAAGCAAGGTAGAAACTCACCAAACACTCCTGGAAAGGTGACAGGGTCTGTAGGTTAGGACGCCAAACATGAGCATCACACTGCCTGCGTTTGAATCCTGGCTTTACCACTTACTAGTTGGGTCGTTTTGGACAAGTTACTTACCTTCCTCAGTCTCCTCAAATGTTTCTACCTCAGGGGATTATTTCAAGGGTTCAGTGAGTTATTATGTAAAGGGCTCAGAACAATTATTGGTATATTTCAGTATTCTCTCAACAGCCACCAGGTGAATCTGCTGAGTGCAGACACTGGATAAACAGTGTGTGTGTGTGTGTGTGTGTGTGTGTGTGTGTGTGTGTGTGTGTTGGGGAGGGGGTGTGGATTACAAAGAGCTCTAAGCCTGTCCCTGCCCTCTAGGAGCTTAAGGAGAGGGTAGGGATTGGGGAAAAAGAAACACCTGTAAGTAGGCATTTTACCAGTACTAGTGACCAGTAGCTGGATGCAGAAAGGGGGGGGGGGGCGGGGAGCAGGGCTAGTTTCCTAGAGACAGTGACTGTCAATACGTGCTCCATGGGAGGGTCTAGGAGACACTCTCTGGATGGTAGCATCAGTCTCCTTTCTCTAGGAATTTCTCCTTCCCCTCCCACCTCCATGCAGTAGAAGCAGAAGCTGCTACTGCCTCTTTGCCTCCTTGGCCCAAGGAAACACATCCAAATCAAGTTAGCCTCTTACCTGAAAATTTTGGACACAAAACTGAGACAGAATTTTTTTCCCTCTTGATTTCTTCGTGTTAGGAGTCATATGTCAACATGAAAGCTATTGGTCATTTTTTTGCCATGGGAACTGGGAACTAGGAAACAGAAAAACAGTCTGCAAGCAGAGAAAAGGGTGCAGCCGACGCACAGATGGACACCAAGGCAGGAAGAGAAACAGGGCTTCTGGGTTCCTCAGGCTCTGCTCACTGTTTCTGATGCCAAACAGGCTATATCCCTGTGTAGGTTCCATGGAGACCCCAAGTACTCTGGCCACCCCCCCCCCCCATTTTATTAATGTTGCTTAGAGTTGAATTTATGTGGCAAACCAAAATTTCTTTAGTAAAAGAGGAGGTCCCTCCACTCCTTGCTCCTGTACAGGCAGCAGAAAAAAAAGATTTGACCATATTCCCTGATCTAGTGAGACTTTTGGTAAGTGTAAACCTGGAAAAACCCAAAGGAGTCCCTGGGGTTGCATTGAGATGCAGTCTGGCTCTGGGCCCAGACCAGAGCAGCTCTGCTTCCTGGGAGGGACTTGGACTGTGGAACAGGCTGAAAGAGTGGACAGAAACTCTGGGCTGTGGGAGAAGTCGAGGCTATCTGGCTGAGGCTCATTCAAGCTTGAACTACAGAGGCTGAGGTGGGAGGACTCACAGGGAAGGACCAATAAGCATGGCAACAGGAAGGCGAAAAGGAGTGTCAGTAGCTACTAGAGGCAAAGGTGAACTAGAGGAGGGGGTGACAAAGCAAGACTCCGGTGCAGGCCAACGAGTGGTAACCCTTCCACCTATTAACTCTGCCCTCCTCTGTCCATTGTATGCTAGGCAGCAAAACTTGGGGTCAAAGGAATGAAAGGCCAGCTTTTTGAGGCTCTGCTATGGAGATGAGTCACAGAATTATGGGGTGTTTCCATTGTGTTCCTCTTGGTGGGCATGGCTAAGGAATCGCTGATCAGCAGTTAGAAGCACCACTCAAAGCTACAATTCAAATACTCCAAAGAGCCAAAGATCAGAGGTTGGGAAACCTGGTAAGGCTTCCTAGAGGAAGTAGACCTGGAAAGATGGATAGAATTTAGACGTTTAAAGACCAAGCTTTGGGAATGCAAGCTGGTGCAGCCACTCTGGAAAACAGTATGGAGGTTCCTCAAAAGCTAAAAACAGAACTACCCTAGGACCCAGCAATTACACCACTAGGTATATATCCAAGGGATCCAGGTATGCTGTTTCAAAGGGGCACATGCACCCCAATGTTTATAGCAACACTATCAACAATAGCCAAAGTATGGAAAGAGCCCAAATGTCCATCGATGGATGAATGGATAAAGAAGATGTGGTATATACATACAATGGAGTATTACTCGGCAATCAAAAAGAATGAAATCTTGCCATTTGCAACTATGTGGATGGAACTGGAGGGTGTTATGCTAAGTGAAATTAGTCAGTCAGAGCAAGACAAATATCATGTGACTTCACTCATATGAGGACTTCAAGAGACAAAACAGATGAACATAAGGGAAGGGAAACAATATAAAAACAGGGAGGGGGACAAAGCACAAGAGACTCATAAATATGGAGAACAAACAGAGGGTTACTGGAGGGGTTGTGGGAGGGGGGGGATGGGCTAAATAGGTAAGAGGCATTAAGGAATCTACTCCTGAAATGATTGTTGCACTATTAGTTTTGATGTAAATTAAAAAAAATAAAATTAAAAAAAAAAAGATTTACATAGGCAAATTAGAGTTCTGAACCCTATATTTCTTTTTTGTTAAATTATGTATCATAATTATGATATCTCTGTTCCATTGGTTAGGATTAACAGTAAGAATTAAATAATATCTGAAACATACTAGGTGCTCAATAAATGGAAATCGAATGTGTAAAATAAATAAATAAATAAATAAATAAAGACCAAGCTTTGCAATATCCAGTAGACAGAGAGGATTCCTCTCTGTAGCTCCATCTCCTGGAATCGTAACACAGCAGATCCTCAGAAACTACCTACTTAGTTGAATTGGATTCCAAGCAAAAGGAATAGCATAATAAAGGCAAGGGTTTGGGCTACGTATATGGGGCCACACGTAGCAGTCCTGTGTGTGGTAATACGAGGCACAAAATAGATCAGTGGAAGACATATTGAAAAACAAGTTGAGGCCAAGGCTGTAATTTCGGAATGGTTGGTCCGTTCTTGAACTCCCTGAGGACAGGGGCCATGACATTTATCCTAGCCTGCCTCATCACAGGCTCAAGGCCTGTGCAGAATAGACACACAGAAATTAGTCCATTTAATTTAGGACCTAGTGCACAGAAATTATTTTTGCACACAACCATTTATATTGACATGGTAAATGGTTCGGTGTGTAGACTTATGTCTGAATCCCACTTGACTGTTGGGGGTATACTTTTTTCTGACTCCTTATGTTTTCATGCGAAGGGACTGCCCTAAAGTTATCTTTTGTGTCCCCAACTTGCTCCCTAACTTTACTCAGTCCTACTAATGGCAGTAGCAACTCCCTGGTCTGAGTTTGGAAAAAGCAACTGGGCATATGCCCAGAGTGGCTTGTCCTCAGGAAGCCTGCAACCCCTACTCTATGCTAAGTTTAGTGGGGCCTCAGGAGAAGCTTGCAATTACAGAGTTCATTCCAGTTCAGGAGAGCCTATTAGCAGACCCATTTGGCAGCCCTCTCAGCCAAGCCTTCCAAACCAGCTTTTATCAGTAATAAAGTTGACATTTTCATCCTTGTATGCCTGACTCCGGAGTCAGACGGAGTTAAGAACTCAGGAAATGAGTGGGGGAAAGAAGTGTTAGTTATTGACTCCCTGAAATCCCAACTCTTACTGGCTTGAGAATTTCTTACCAGTAAGATGGTTATGATGATAATAGCCATTATATAGGCTTTAGTGAAAATTCCAGAAGATAATATGTTAGATGTTTCTCGGTTCAGGCTGCTATTCACAAAAATATCATAGACCAAGTGGCTTAAATGACAAACATTCATTTCTCTCAATTCTGGAGACTGGAAAGTCCAAGGTCAAGGCATGGGCAGATCCAGGCTGGTGAGAGCTGACTTCCTGGCTTGTAGATGGCCACCTTCTCACTGTGTCCTCATGCGGCCGAGTGAATACTCTGGTTTCTTCCCCTTCTCAAAAGGACACTAATCCCATCATGGGGGCTCCACCCTCATGACTTCATCTTTACCTACTCATCTCCCAAAGCCCCCACCTCCTAATACCATCTCACTGGGGGGTAGAGTTCAGCATATGAGTTCGGGGGAGGGGACAGAAACAAGCAGTCCATAACAGATGCTCAGGAAATGTTTCTGACATCCTCTTCTTTAAGCATATCCCTACGAAGGCAGAGTGTGTCCTATTCTATATGTCTAGCATATTTTTTGATGTTTTGTAGAGGTTCGAAAAGTGGAAATGATCATTGTAGGGTCTCCCAGCGACTGATTCATTTCTGCCCATATATTTTAAAACAGTTTATTGAGGCATAGTCAACACACAGTAAAGTGTACATATTTAAAGTGTGAAATCTGATGTTCTGACATATGTAAACACCAGTGAAATCATCACAATCAAAATAGTGAGCAATCAACTACCACCCACCCTCTCAGATTCTCTCAAATCCCTTTGTGATCTCTACTTCCCACTTTGCCCTGCTCACCTGTCCCCAGGCAGCCACTGATCTGCCTTCTGTCTCTAAGGATTAGTTTACATTTTCTAGAGTTGCATATGAAGGGAATCACAGCATATTCTTTTTGTCTGTCCACTCTTTAAATATAGTGAAGGAACACTGATCCTGAAGTCAACAGATCAGGGCTCTTGTTCTGAGTAGATAATAACAGGTTGTATGATCTTGGACAAACCACGTAATCTTTCTGTGCCTCAGTTTCCCTTATCAGTAAGATGGGGAATAATGGTGTCTGCACAACCTCACAGATTCGTTTATGGTAGAAATACTGCATAAGGTATAATACTAGAAGACTGCTTAGTCTCTTCAAGCAAATAACTGACTCTGTGCCTTCTTTTGTCAGGGAAGTGTTATACAGAGTGGAAAAACAGAAGTAGCCCACAGATCTTCCTGGCTTTAGCTTTCTCAGACCCTAAGCCTTGATAAGGGCATATAGGTATGTAGAAAAGTAAAAGGAGAAGGGATTTGTGGGCTCATAATGATGCTGTCTTAGGGAAGCAGTAGGGAGGGTGTAGTGAATATTTCTCACCAGGTTCTCCAAAAATCCTTCTGATCCACCTCCCTCCTGATTCCTCTAATACCTGAGTGTCTCTGGGATTCTGAAGGCATATGAACTTGTATCTTATCAGTCAACACCCCCCTCTTCTCCCTCCTACCCCCTCTGGGTTCAGGTTTGGCCTCTATCTTCTCTGGTAAGTCATTTGTCATTTCTCCATCTGCTATCTCCATGTATTATTGTGGGTTACAGATGTGATCTAGTTTCACAGAGCTGAAGTTTATTTTGCTGTTTCTTATTCTCCTAGTGGTTTGTGAGTTATTCGTCAGAGAGGAAGGGTACAGAAACACCTTCACGCTGCCTCCTTGAAATTGGAAACTAGTGATTTCTTTGCCTGCCACTTTTTTATGAAGATATGATTCACATACAGCAGAACACACAGGTCTTAAGTATTTTAGGCTGAGGAGTTTTGACAAACATATCACCCGTGTAACTCACACCGCTAGTAAGATCTGGAACATTCTCATCACCCCAGATAGTTTGCTCATGTCTCTTCCCAGTTTCCTGCTACCATTCCACCCCATCCCATCCCCAGCCAGGCACTTACTTTTCTGGTGTTTTTGTTGTTCTTGCTTTTCCCATTGATTGGTTTGCCTGTTGTAAAATTTCACATAAATAGAATCATACAGAACACAGTGTTTGGCTTCTTTTTGGAATTATATTTATCAGTAGTGTATTCCTTTTAATTGCTAAGCAGTGTTTTCTATGATATGATAGACCACAGTTTGCTTATCTATCTTCCTGTTTGTTTTTTTCAAGTTTTGCTTGTTGTGAATACAACTGTTATGAAAATCTGTGTACATGTCTTTTTGTGGACCTATGTTTTGAGACCCGTGAGTGGAGTAGCTGGGTAAATACATATTTAGCTTTAAAGAAATTGCCAAACTGCTTTGTACAAGCTTGTGTTCACACCAGCACTGTATAAGAATTCCAGTTATTCCACATGCTTGTCAACCCTTGTTGTGATCAGGATTTTCATTTTACATATTTTGGTGGGTGTGCAATGGAACCTCACTGTTGGTTTTGGCCTAATTTTTCCAAATGTTCCCTCATCATTGGTAGAGCCTCTCAGAGCTCTGAACAGGGGTTTCTTGGCACTCTTTTGGGTTGTCATTTGTACGTCACAAGTGTGGCTATTTATGGGCAAGAGAGAATCATTATGAGGCTATGCTAATAGTAATGCGGGTTTCTGTGTTTACAGAGGGTGGTGACTGTAGCCCATTGGGAGATGGCTCCCTGGCAAAGAGAAATGTTAATGTGTCATTTGCGAACTTAGAAAAGAGGCCTCAGAGGCCACAAGTGAAAGATTATATAAGCATTGACATCTATTTAAAAAAAAAATCTAGCTTCATGGGTTTGGTGCTGTGGATAAAAATAATTTGGAGGCAGAGAAAAGATACAAGAAAAAGTTTTATAACTAAAAAATAAAGAAGCACTTGGAAACCCATCGAACTATTAAGGACACAAAGCTGTCTCAAATGCTGGCACCACTATTTACACAGTTAGCTGTTGGCAAACTGTTTGATTTGCATTTTCCTAATGATTGATGGTGTTGACAAGTTTTTTAATTTGGTGTACTGGCCACTAATGTACATCCTTTTGTGAAGGGTCTATGTAAGTCTTTGAGCAATTTTAAAGATTATTCTTTGTTTTTCATTGCGTTCTAGCAATTCTTTACATATCCCGGCTACAAGTTTATTGTCTGATGTGTGTTGTAAACATCTCCTCCCAGCATGCCTTCCCTGTTCATTTTAACAATGTCAATTGATGAACAGAAGTTTTACATTTTCACATAGTCTCATTTGTCATTTTTCCCTCTTATGCTTAGTGCCCTTTGTGTCCGAAGAAACATTTACCTGTCTCCAAGCCAGAAACGTATTCTCCTGTTTTCTTCTAGAAGCTTTATGGAAACTATGGCTTTTTGAACTGGCCTCTGAGAAACCCTAGAAAGGCCTTGAGGGGAAATGTTGAGGTCTAGCCACCTTAACCCTGACTTTCTAGTTCCTTTGCTTCCTCCTTCTTCTGCCCCCACCTCAGTCAAAGCTGCCTCTCACCTCACTTTACGTATTGAGGCTTTAACTAAAATTTCACTTAACCAAAAGATCCACTTTTTCTCTATTTCTTGTTCCTTGAATACAGGAACCATGCAATCTTTTATTCTTCTTTCTGTCCTACGTACCTTGTGAACACTTAATACAACTTGTTAATTGAAATAAATCTAACCAAACTTGAAAATGAGAAGAGAAGGTCTACTCAGTTTAGCCGAACCTTACATAATATGTACTCCCGGGATTCCAATCTGGGCCAGGCTCTGCTGAGGGGAGCGAGGCTCCCAGTGAGAAGATCAGAGGCCTCTGTCTGCAGCAGGGCTCCATAGGAAGCAATAAGAAAAGGATCGTCTTACACTTATGTAACCTTTTACTATTTATAAAACACCTTCATGTACCCCATATCCAAAAAAGAAAAGAAAAGCTTCTAAATGTAAAAAGACCTTTCCCTACTCATAAAGACGAGCGAATACCCTAGAGTTTTAAATATATGGGGGCCATGGGGAGTGGGGAGGCTGGCCACATTTTCAATTTGAACAGAATTCTGGCCCCTTGGAGTGAGGAGAAAAGACACCCAAATGGCTCTTTCTAAGTTCCCCACTACCCCACACCTTCCCCAAAATTCCCACTGAAGCTCAAGATGAGCCCAGCTTTATCCCTTCAGGCGAAGGTCTTTATCCCTGGCAAATGCAAACGCTGTGGGAAAGACAGGCACACTTTAGTCCCCCTCCGCAGTGAGGCAGGAGGCAGGATTGGCGGTGTGAGGTCAGCAATGGCCATGGTGGGAGGTATTTCCAACGGGGACACTGGGGGCCTCCAGGGTCTCCCTTCCAAGTCTCATAGCTGTGCTCTGGTCAAAATCCGCAGACACCACCCCCGCCTCTGCGTTAGACAGGCAGGTGTGACCTAAAAGACAGGATGCCCTCACTTCCTGTCTGTGGCAGTCGCCTCCACCCCAACGCCTGGTTTCTGCCCCCACATTTTCACTATTGATCTCAGGATAACCCCATCTGACCTAAGAAACTGTCCCCAGTCTGTTTCATACCTAAAAAAAAAATGAATAGTTGGAGACATTCCGATGGTTAAGATATCATGAAGATTTTTTTCTTAAGTACATAAAAAGCTCAGCCCCATGCCTACACATAATGGGTGTTCAGTAGATCTGTTTTGGAAATAAGTACAGAGTTCACCCCAGCCTTCCGGTCTGTCTCACAGACCTCGACCTAATCATGCTGCTGGGCTGGGCTAAGTCACTTTTTTGAGGGAAAAGAAGGTTAACTATCTCAGGACAAGCCTAATGATTTTTAAAAGACCCATGGGTTGTGAAATCACCAGTACCCCCAAACCATCTGCCTGATTTCCATCACCATGAGGGTTCCCCAGAATTGCTTCAGTGACTTCCTTTCTCCTTCCTCTGCTTCTGAAACAAGGGCTGGGAAAAAAGGAGACTTGTTTTTTGTCATGTCTTTCCCAGGCATCCTGCTCCAATGGACAGGAGGCTCAGGACGCAGGGATACAAATCAGCGATCCGCTTCCATCCCCGTGACAAACATCACCCGTCTATTCCACCAAACTTATCGGCACTGAAACTCGAAATGACACTTCCTTGTCAAATCTGGATTAGGCATTTTTCACTCTGACTGGTGTGAGTCTATCAGTCCGCTGGAGGAAAACCCGAGCTCTGGAGAGGATTCAGATTCAGCAAACAGTTTTTGGAGGTCTACTCTGTGTCAGGCACACAGTGCATTGTGTGTGTGCGCGTGTGCGTGTGAGTGGGTTTAATTTATAGACCAAGCTGCATAGTACAGACAAGGAGAGCAGGGAAAGTTTGGGATCCTAACCCAGGTTTTACAGCCCTAGGTCCAAGTCCAGTGTTCTTTCCATTAGCCCATAGGAGCCACATTGCACGCAATCCCAGGCCGCCTTCTCCAGCATCCTCCTAGAATATTACAGACCACATTGGGCTCTCTCCTCTCTGGACACCAGCAGCATGGCCATGTGTCTGTGTCACCTGGAGAACCTGCCCAGGCCCGGGAGTTGTATCTTGTTCTTTCCACCCACTGATAGGGTGCAGGGCATATAGGAAAGCAACCGTTTACTGGGGGCACTTAACAGCCTGAGCTTTCTCATATATACTGTCCCCAGAGCTCTGCAACACAGGATAGATAAGCTTTATTATTTTCTCTGGTGGGAGAGAGGAGAGGAGAGCAGGAGAGGAAGGAAGCACAAGGAAATTAATGAGTGACTTAGGCTCCATCCCTAAAGGACCAAAGCACTAAGAATCCTGATTTACGGGGAGCAAGATAAGGTCCATGGTTGGCTGGGAAAATGGAGAGATTAACTTTATTTCTTGAGTACCTACTGAATGCCAGAGAGTGCATTAGGAGGTTGTTAAGAACATTATTTCATTTGATACAATCCTGTAATCTCTGCAGTCATATTTTTAATGGACTTCAGTGCACAAAACTGAATTAATCTTCTAATACTTCATTCATTCATACTATCCTTATTGGTCCATGCTTGGGTCTTAATGATTTTTTTTTCAATCATCTGTTTTAGTGATCTGATGAACACCCTCGAACCTACATCTAACCCAAGAATTGTATCTATTCATATGTTCCTTCCCTATATTGTCACAAACTAAAATAATGTACCGGCCCTCTTCTGTAGTTAATTTTCATAACAGGCTATTAAGAATTGCTGGCTTAGCCTCCCGTGTCCATAAACTCTTGAAATAACAAAACAAATAAGTTTATCTGCTTGATTAAAAAAAAAAGAATCCTTCCCTACCTCCCCTTACAACAGGCCAACCCCATCCCCTATCACTTCCTGTCTCTTTTGTTAGATTGTATATCTATGGAAACTTTAGAAAATATTGTTTTAATTATATTCAAATTTTAATAGAAGGACTTGCTTTTTTAGCTCAACACTATTTTGCCTCGATTCATCCAGTGTTGATGCAGAATCACTGGACACCATCCACTTTCACAACTATGTGATACTCTGTTGAGTCAACGTACCATAATCTATCCTCTTGTTTTGAGAGCTTTTTATGTGGTGTCCAGTCTTTTGCTACTGCTACTAAGTGCTACTGTTGCTATTTCGTGCTACTAAGAACACTCTTGTGCACACCTTTTGGTGTCCATGTATAAAAATGTTTCGGAGGTTTATATATCTAGGAGTGGAAATGCTGGGCCCATTTTACAGGTATGGAAACTGAGGCTCAGAGAGGTTAAGGAAACTGTTCAAGATCACATGACTAGTAAATAACCAGATCCAGCATTTGAATCCAGGACTACTGTGAAGAACAGAAGGTGAGGAAATACTGGGGGATAGGAGATAGAGGGGGTAACATAATTATTAAATTATATTTAATAATCTTAGCTTGAGACTAGAACTTATAATCACTGAATGTTCTCAGCACTTTGCATACCTATTCTCATGGCTGTGGCCTGTGCTGGGCATGGGAAGCTCCAGAGGTTGGAAGAACCTCTAGGCAGCCCTGGTTCTGGAGGAAGTCACTTGACTCCTTAATCCCCTGGGGCTGACTGCTTAGCCACAGAAGTGGCAAACCTTTCTGGGTTTCAGAAGCTGCCCTTTCCCAGGGCACGTCCTCCCTCCTACCAAAGATGGTGCTCCCAGACTCTGCCCCTGCCCAGCCTGCCATCCCCCATGGCGCGCGTGCGCGCGCACACACACACACACACACACACACACACACACACACACAAACAACACCAGAGCCTCCTCGCTGTTCCTGATGGGCAGCCTGGATCCTCACCCGCTCTGGCCCAGCCTGCCCCCTCCACCCCATGCATATGCACTTCAGAGGGAGGCCACCCACAGAGCCATTTGATCATCCTGAGTGCAAGGCCACACCATAGGCACAGGCAACAGGCAGGGAAAACAGGACCTGCTGTGTGGTGACGTCAGTGATGGGGCAGATGGGCATTCAAATAAAAATGAGAATTACCAGACAGATACGCCCTTGGCAGAGCAGCTGTTCCCTGGCCTCGGGCTTACAGGATTCCCAGATCTGTGTATATTTAAGTAATGGCAGGGCCTATAAAACCCCTCCCCAGAGGGCCTCCAGGCCCAGATCTTGTTCCTCCGATAGAGGCCTCACTCTTTCCCGAGCCACAGACCTGCCCTCACCCACACCTTCACCTTCTATTCACCTCCTAATGGAATTTGCAAGCAGTTTTAAGGGAGATTGGAACTGAAAAAACTAATATTGAAGCCCTACAGAGAGTCAGGGATATCTATGCACAGGAAGGACAGCCCGGTATAACCTTGACTCTAGAGGGAACATCCAGGCACTCACTGTGCATCATACAAGAGCCCTGGGCAGCACAGGCTGCCATCCAAGAAGTATCAGACTTGACACTGGCCCTTTGGGAGCTTATAGTCTGGGTAAAAAGAGAAAGAAAATGAACGACAGATGAAAAGTTAAATAGGTAGCTTAGCTCTCCTGTAGAAGAAGTGATCTAGAGAGGTCTTTTCTTCAGGAAGGCAAAGCACAGGCCCAGGAAGTGGTGGAAGGCCATGGCTAAGAGCTTGGTGCTAATCAGACACATTCGGTCTGCAATCCCATCCTGCCATTCGCCTGGGGAAGCGGCAATAACCCTCAGAGACCAACGTACCTTTCTATAAAACGGGATAATAATGCCTGCTCCATAGGGCTGTGCTGACGCTTAAACAATGAAATGTTTGTAAGTTCCAGTGTATCAAATAAACAAGTCCTGGGGATGTCCTGTGCAGCATGGTGACAATAATTAACAACACCGTATTGCATATCTGCAAGTTGCTGAGAGAGTAGGTCTTCAAAGTTCTCGTCACAAGACGAGAAACTTGTAACTAGGAGGTGATGGATGTTTACCAGCCTTAACCATGGTGACCAGTTTGCAATATACACAAATAGCAGATCATTATGTTGCACACCTGAAACTAATAAAATGTTATATGTCAATAAAAGCTCAATTAAAAGACAAAAGCAAAAGCCAGGACAGCCCTGCCTTGTGATGATGAGGGGAAAAAAAAAGAAAGAAAATGTTTGTAAAACATGGGCTTATAAGATGCGCTTCACGAATAGCAGTGATCAGTGATCCCTATGTCAAGAACTGCGTGACCCCATCAAGTTCTCTGCTCCAACTCAGAGATTATAGGGTGTGTTTTACCTCCTCACCTTGTCTGTTTCTTTCCTCTCTCTCTCTCTCTCTCTCTCTCTCTCTCTCTCTCTCTCTCGGTCATGGGTGTGTACATACGGCCTTGTTTTTCCCTGCAGCTTCAAAGAGCATCTCCTCTTCCTCTATCCCCACCAATGTCCCCCCTCCACAAGCACAGACCTCCCCCCCCCCAAATGGCGTGAGCCTCTAGGGTAAGCTGGTAAGCTGAACCTGTCCTCGTGGAAGAGTGAGAGCAGTAAATAGGCTGAGCCCCTGAATCTCTCCACAGCGGCCTGGCATGGCCGGCCTCTGTCTAGCCTGCTGCTAGCCTGTCTGGCTCTGGAACAGATGCTTCCCTGGGGACAGGGAAGTAGAAGCAGGGGCAGGTGCTACTAAGACAAAAAGGCTGGCAGACGGGCCAGCTGCCAGAGTGTGGAGGGGGGCCCTGTGTGTGGGACCTTAGGTGGGGCAGAGCAGGGCACGTGATGAGCATCTGGGCCGCTGCACCCTGCTCACGGCTCACCTCCCAAAGCTAATGGCCCAGGCAGGCAATGCTGAACGCCTCCTTTATTCTAGAGGCCAGGCTCTCTCACTCCTCCTCAAAAGAGGGCTTAACCCAGGCTGGAGAGCAGGTGGCCAACAGCTGCTCCCTCCACAGAGCAAGACTGTCTCCGTGGCTACAAAGCAGGTCCAGATGCCACCCCTCTGCGTGAGAATGTCTCCTCCGGCTGAGACCAGCCCCTCGGAAGAGCTGCCTGCAAAGGGCCATTTGCCAGTGGGAGGGGCTGGGTCCTGCAAGCCCCCTGGCTGCCCACAGGCACCACCTCCCCTCTTCCCTTGCAAGACCCCTTTATCTTAGCAACTGCCAGCCCTGAGTCAGGGAAGCAAACCAATAGATTCTTATGGGTAATTGCTGCATATTCATCTCCCCAGGACTCAACTCCCTTTCTCCCCTCTATGGGGAGACTGCCCTGCTCAGCATGCCCCCACCTGGGGGATTCTGCTATTTGAATGTGATGATGATGCATAAGGTCCTAGAAGCTCCCTTCCAGCTCCTCACCCCTTCCTTGCCATTTCCTGGCAGACGTTGCCAACCTAAGCCCTGCGGAGCTGTGGATTCAAAGCATCCTCGCTATTGGTGACAGCTGACCTGGGAAAGCACTGACTGGAAAACCTCGACAATTTCATTTTATTTAAGGTTTGTGTGTTTTTTTTTTAAATTTATTTTGAGAGTGAGAGAGATAGAGAGTGCAAGTGGGGGAGGGGCAGAGAGAGAGGGAGAGAAAGAGGACCCCTCTCCCCCTCCACCCGCCGCAGGCTCCACGCTATCAGTGCAGAGCCCTACGTGAGGCTCCATCTTGCAGACCGTGAGGTCACGACCTGAGCAAAGACCAAGAGTCGGACGTTTAACCGACTGAGCCACCCAGGTGCCCGGACAATTTCATTTTTAAGACATAAGATTAAAATAATTTTCCTTAACCTCCCAGCAAACATATACACAGCTATTCTGCACTCGAGGTGGGTTCCGGAGCCACTGGGACCTTGAGTGAGAACATGCACATCAGTGACGTTTCTCACATGTCTCCAAAGGCTACAAGTCAGGAGTAGCATTCTGGCCCCCCGCATAAAGTGGGGCAGGGCATACCAAAAGCGCTCCATCAGATAATTTGGTTTTGCAACTCACAGGATCTTGTTTTTAGCTCGGTCAATTCAAAGTTTGGGTCATTTGTTTGCATTCTGTGTGTCTCACTGGAAAGCCTGCATGACAAGTGAGTGATCCCTGCTAATTTAGGTCGTAGGGCATGTAAGGCGGGGACCTAATACCCTGGCTGGGGCAGAGCACCCTCCAGAATGAAAGGCACCTTGTTCTGCTTCCAGTGTCAGACATCCCATTTGTCAATACAGCTTACATTCAACCTACCGCCCTGGACTTTCTACTGCCCACAGCCCCATGATCGGTTCTGGGATGGTAGCAAACCAGGGTCGAAATCTCCGATACCTGTGGATACTATTTTGGCGTTGCCTACACATGCCAGCTCCTGCCCAGTGCTTTGCCCATCTCATTTCCAATCCTCACAGCCACCCTGCCTGGAAATGTGGGTACTACTATCCCCCTTTTGCTAACAAGAAAACAGAGGCTAGAAGAGGCAAAGTTCCTTTCCCACGGTCACACACCCTAAAAAGCAAAGGTTTCAGGATTCAATCTCAGGCATCCGAATCTCCATGTTCTCACCTGCCGTGTGTGTAAGAGGAGAGCCCCTGTCCCTTTTGGCACCTGAAAGACTAATCTTAACGCCTGAGGAGATGGGGCTGTTTCTCCCTCCGTGGGAAGGGCATGCCCGGAGCCTGTCCCACGGCAGACGCAGGAGACAGAGACCCAGCACGTCTGGGGTTGTGGGCAGGGCTATGACTCAGCCTGCCTCGGGAGAACCATGGGCTTGGAGGAGACGGTAGCAGACCCATCATCCTAAAGGAGACAGAGCACAAACAGCAGGACAGAAACCAAACAAACTGGCACAAGGGCACCTGAACGCGCAGCTGGGGAAAAGCTCGGGCAGATAATCGGCGAATCCAATTTCCAGCCGGCTCTGCAGTGCATGCGTCAGCCACCAGCATTTTCCATCAGGCCTTCAACATCTCCGGGAGCCCAGATTTTTGAGCAAGTAAAAGATAAGGAACTGATCCCCATTCCCACCCCAACCCTCACCTCCGCCTCGGCCTGTGTTGGAGTATACATGCATCCTTCCCACCCCAGGGGCAGCTCAGCTCCAGCACCCCCTCCCCTCCCCTGCACCCACGCACCTCACCCCACCCATGCATTCCCTTCTAGTCTACAGCAAAGCAGGGGTTAAAAACACCAGCTGTGGGTTTACAGGGCTGGGGTTCTAAATCCAATTCTGTCACCTGCAGGTTGCATGACCTTGGGTATGTTAAGCTCTCTGTGCCTCAGTTTCCTCATCTGTATGCGGGGATAAGAACCCAAAATGGTATCTACCTGCTATGGGCTGAACTGTGTCATGTCCCACTCCCCCCCCCCACCCCCCACCACCGCCAGCAAATTCATATGCTGATGCCTTAATCCCAAGTACTTCAGAATATGACTGAATTTGGAGACAGGCCTTCAGAGAGGTGATTAAATTAAAATGAGGCTGTTGGGGTAAGCTCTTATCCAACCCGACAGGTGTTTTCACAAGAAGAGGAAGAGACCCAAGGGGCATGGTCACAGAGGAAAGATGGCAAGAAGGTGGCCTTCTACAGCCAAGGAGAGAGGCCTCAGAAGAAATTAATCGTGCCTGCACCTTGATCTTGGATTTCCAGCCTGTAGAACTGTGAGGAAATACATGTCTGTTGTTTAAGCTACTCAGTCTGTGGTATTTTGTGACAGAAGCCTAGCAAATCAACACCCTACCGCATAGCATTGTGGTGGGGATTCAACGAGACGGAGCATCTAAATTGCTCTACAAAGCTCCTGGCTCCTAAAGTGTCTTCTATTATGTGGCCGCTTTTGAATCTACAGCCACTCACTTTCTATACCCCTCATTTGGTAAGCCTTGTGCCAATGCTTGTGAAGGGCTAAGTTCCGGTGAGAGTTAAGTAAGTTCTCTGAGGGCCCAGGTAGTAGATTTCTGACCTCCACATCCAGCCTACCCTAGAAGTGCCTAATCTAGAAGGGCTGCTCAAAAACATTTGTAGAAATAATATTGTTTCAATAATTATCCAGGGACTGGAGTAGGGAACAAGGCAGACAGTCTTCAGGAAGTTTATGGTTTAGTGGGAAAGGGGGAGACACTGATCACGTAACACCTTTTGCCTTCAATCAAGAAGCCAAGCGGACTTGGAATGGAGGTGCTGGCTGGAGTCCTGGTGATCCGTGGGAGAGAAGGCACCAGCTGGTACCCACTGTGTGCCTGCTATGTCCTAGGCATTGGGATAAACAGGCTTCCGTGTTAACGTACACTGTGTTCACAACAGCCCCAAGCAGTTGGCTCTGTTTTTATTTTAGTTCTACAGATGAGAAAACTGAAGCACAGGGAAATAACTTTCCTAGGCCCACACAACTTGTAAGCAGAGTTCACAGCTGAGATTCAAACTCAGACTGTCTAGCATCAGAGCCCCAATTATCTGGAAGAGTGTGCTGACGGAACTCCAGTCAAAGATGGTTCTCTCAGGCTCGCGGCTTTGTTTTCATGGCTGGGCACACAGCCACTGTGACGTGCGGTGGGGGGATTGGTGTCCCCTCTGTGCTATAGAACCAGTCATGGGCAGGGGAGGCAGCACCCATGACAGGTCCCCACACTTTCCTTCTAGCTTTCAAAATGGCTTTGTCCCCTACCTCCTGGACAGGGGACAAGAACAGACCTCAACTAAGAAATGCATCCACAGGAGGGAGTTATATCAATGACTTCTCTTGTTTTCCTCTGGCCACTTGCTTGGTGTAGACAATAGGACAGAAGGGATTTTGCTTGTTTTCCCCACATTTACTGCGTGGTAATGAGATGCTCAGCATAGTGTTAAGTGTTTTCCATCTGAAAGAGGCTCTGTCAAGGCCTAGGAGATAGATCTCAGATCCAAAGGGTTCCAGACCCAGCAAACACTGCAGGGAGGGAGCAGAGGACCAGTGAGGGGCACTCCAAAGCTGTCCCACCAGAGAAAAAGGTCAGGGCCAGAGAGAATTTGTGAAGGTTTTTGGAGCTTTTAGTGTACTATGAGTCCAGCCTCCCTCCCAAAGGGCTAAGTGCCTGCCTCTCACCTCACCCCCAGGGAGTGTGGGTACACAGGGTTCCTTGGGAGAGCCTGACATGTGCCCCTGAGGCTTGGAAACCTAATCCCAGCCTAGAAAATCAAAACATGAGCTGGGGGCTGGCAGGGGGCTCTGGCTGCAGAGCAGAAGCCTTGTGATTCTAGGGTCAAGTACGCCCCAAATGCTTCTAGTCGGCCAGCTGTGGGTCTCTGAGACGAAGACTGGCATGGGGTCATCCAAGGAGCTGTCCCAAAGGGTGGCCTGGAGGAACAAACAGAGTGCAGCAGAGAGAAGCTAGGGCACTTCCCAAGAAGGAGCAAGCACCAGCCAGAGTAGGAAAGCATTCAGCCTGTTTAGGGGAGCTGGAGGTAAGAGGGAAAAACTCCTCAGAGGCAGGGTCTCCAAGGAACCCAGGAAGGACCCACCAGAGTTTTCCCAGGCCCAAAGAGTAACCCCCCCCTCCCACCCCACTCCCTTCCCTCTCTTCTTTCCCTGCCCTTCTCAGTTCTGGAAGGGTCAGAAACCCAAGTGGCAATAAGGGTAAGGGGCATAGCTGGAAAGAGAGGAACCAATCACACACCCTCCCCAGCAGCAGGTCCCTGTCCTGCCCAGGCTGCCACCCCTCAAAGCCCAGTCCTCAACACTGGATTTTGGGAGTGATGGTTTGCATGACAAAAGGCTTTTTCAGTTAACCCAAAGCATTCCACCTGTGAAGAAACACCCGCTTTCCTTTAGACAGACCTTCTCTGGTGCATTTTAATGATCTGGATTATTAACATTTCGTGTATCTCTAGCTTTTCCCCACACCTGCAAAATGAGCTTTTACAAGCAGACACTGCACCCTCTTCTCCTTTGGTCCCCTCCACGGACCCGATCACCAGAGACCAGTGTGCTTGATGACTAAAGCACACTTTTCAGGGACACACCGACCGTATGAAGTGCGCCGCAGTCATGAGCAAGATCAACCCCCTCCATTTTCAGACTGCTCCAGCTGAACAAATACATACACCATCCCTCAGCCTTGTCTCTCCCTGCATTTCAAGCGGTAGGTGGTGCTAATAAAAACCTCGTATTTGTGTAGCACTTTACGGTTCCGAAGCCACCCTCGTCACCTAAAGTCACCCTCCACCCCCCACACCGTCCCAAACCACTCCCCACCCACACGGCTGCTTTTCCTGATGGCCGCCCTGTGCCAGCCCCTGCCTGGGGAGGCCACGCGCCCCCCTGGGGGAGCCCGTGTGTTGTGCGAAGCGTCTCCTCATAAAGAGTCAGCTGGCCAGAAACGTGGGCAGAGAGCGAAGGGCAGCGTGTTCAGGGTGTGTTTATTATGTTCTCACAGCCTTGTTTATAGTAAAGGTGAATGACATTATCCCACTTTGCACAGTAATGAGACAACTCAATGAGGACTCCGTCAGCCAAGCGGTTTACATGGCAGCTGGGCGGCTACGGATCTGTGGTGCACGCCGCGTGACTCAGCTAGGGCTCCCGCGGCTGGAGCGCAAGCCGCCGGCCACCTTTCCCCGCACACGGCACACGGAAGGCGGCCGAAGGGTCCAAAGGGAGTAACGATCCACAAGGGAGCAGTTTCTCGAGCTGGCCTGGCCCCCAACCCTGGGAAGGCCAGTGGCCCCGTCCCGCAGCCTCCCATCTTGGTCCACGGCATCCCTGGGCGGTCCCGAGAGGCCACAGGGACAGGAAGACATTTCTGCTCTTGGCTTCTTCCTCCACGATCTCAGGCCAAGTGGCACAGGTTCTCAAAGGCAGGGGTGACTTTTGCCACCTCTCCCGCTTCTGACCCGGAGAGACGCATACTTAATGAGGGCTGACGCTCGGCGCACTGAAGGACAGTGTCAGGTGGAAAATCAGATTCCTCTGCTTTGCGTGGAAGTGGGCACCGACAGGGTCAGGATGGTTCCGGGCGCTCGTGTCGATGGGGACCATCTCTGCCTCTGCCTGTGCCACTTTCACCTCTCCCTTCTGCTTCATGGAGAGGCAGCCGGCACCGCAGCCATTTGTCTTTCCCACCCTGTTCCTTCCTCTTCAGTCTCTTCCCCCCCCCCCCCCCCCCCCCCAGCTCTCAACACAATGGATTTGTGTCTTTCCCTCACAGTCCAGGGCCCCGGGGCACGTGCACACCCCGCCCTGCTCCCGAAGGCTGGGCCTGCCGCCCGGGGCAGAACACCGTTTCACAGCTTTGGTTTATTCAGAGCAGCAAGTTCTGGGGCGGGCGGGGAGGGGGAGCACCAGAGAATAAAATCAACTAGGAACTTTCATCTGCCCACCCAGCCTGAGACCAAAGAGGCGAACGTAAGGGCTAACAGCAGGCACTGAAGCCCCACTGTGGCCTTGGAAAAGAAAGCTCCAAAGAGCATATTCCTGGGGTGGGTGACCCTCTGATGAGAAACCTGGAAGTTGTCGTGCTTCCGCTATTATTACCCCGACACACCCTTTCCCCTGCTACCTGAGTTTCAACTACCACGTCATCCCATGGCCTTGGATACAGAGGCACAACCAAACGCAGACGGCCAAACACAGAGTACATGAGA
Organism: Puma concolor; assembly: GCF_028749965.1. Lineage (NCBI taxonomy): Eukaryota > Metazoa > Chordata > Mammalia > Carnivora > Felidae > Puma > Puma concolor. The sequence goes on from NC_141683.1 coordinate 44,635,599, forward strand.
GCAAACAGACGAGGGAGCAGCCCAGGAGGCAAGCTTGGAGGAAGCACTGCGAATGAAGCTCAGGATGAGTGGGAAAACCTCTCTTAATCAAATACCCTCCAGAGCTCCCCGCCATCGGCACACCCGCTGCCGAACACTGCATGCAGCTGGAACGTTTTGATCTCAAAGGGGCGAATCAGACTGAGACAGCACAGAGGCAGCCTCCCCGAATCAAGCTCGGGGCTGGTGGGTTCCGGGTGTTGTGCCTGATTGCATCTTGGCTTGCTCCAGCCCTCTTGGCCACACGTTTGCATAAGCTCAGCCCTGCACATCCTCACTCCTCAGGCCAGTGCTTCCTCACCTCACCTGCACGTAGAATCACCTGGGGAGCTCTGAAAACTGCTGATGTCTTGGGTCGTGGCCCCAAGCTGTTCTGGGGTGGGACCTGGACATTTAGATTTCAAAACTCTACAGGTGATTCCAATGAGCAGCCAATGGTGGGAGCCACTGTCTTAGAACATCTTTTTTCAAAGCATGGTCTATGGGGACTTACTAAAAATGCAGTTTTCTGGGTCTGAAAACCCAGGTCTTTTGGATCAGCATCTCTGGGTGTGCAACCTGGGAATGAGCACTTGTAACAGGCTTTCTGGGTGAGCCTGGGCATGCTCAGAGGATCCTTCCTCACCCCAAAGGTGCCTCGGGGCTATGAATGGTTGTTACTGATTATGGTCTATTTGGTTTGCCAAAGGCAATGGGAAATCTTACACCTAGCCTAAAAACAGGTTGACACGCAAGTGGGGCCAAAAGGCCACCTGGGGGTGGAGAGCAGTCCTAAAGATCACAGCTCTGCCTGGCCTCCTGCCCTGGCTTGCCCTGGGTCTTCAGAGGTCCCAGGCCCAGAGCAAGCCTCAAGCCCAGAAGGCAGTCCACAGCACAAGCCTGGCACGAGGACAAAAGGAAGACCTTAAATGGAAGAAGTGGCACCTGCAGAGGCCCACCTAGTGAGGCAGATGAGGGCTTGTGGAAGAGGAGACGGGCAAGAGGGCAAGACCGGGAGACATGGACGGTCATGGATGAGGTATGCTTTGATATTGCTCTAGATGTTGTAAACATTTCTCTTTGTTTCGTCACAGACCAAAATCTGGGTTGGCATGACCTAAGTGCCTGAACATAGGCATCAGAGCAGAGAGCTCTGTGCCTTTTGTGGGAAGCAGGACAGAAAGGGTGTGAGGACAGCTCTACCCCATGGGAAGATGGTCTCTGTGGTGTCCTGGACTCATGCTCACAATGGTCTCACACACACACACATGCACGCAGACACTCCACGGGAGTACCATAAATATAGCCATCACATTCCTCTACACACAGACACATGCCCAAATACGCTCACGTAGCGGCAAAATTCAGGATACCCAAGCTTGGTCCTTCACGCCTCCCCATAGTGGGAGGAAGTCACTGGGCGCCATGACACCACCATCTGCAGCCTTCATTCCACCAATGGTTGGCAAGAACTCTAGGCCTCAAGTGAGGCCACTGCACAACAGTCTTGTTCAGACTTCTCCTGGGGATAGTGGAAGTGGTAAAAAGGCCCCTCTGAAACATTTCATTTTTCCATAACTCTGTGCGGTTCCAATTTACATGCACCTCATATTCGACAGTAGAGTTGACATTCGACAATATGTACATTTCATATGTAAACAATGTTTAAAATACCCTGTTCAAGAATTTGATCATTAAATTAATTCTGGCAGCTTTAGCTAAGAATGGTTTTTTACCAGTGGGGGCAGGGGAACACTACCTGATCTAACAACACCTATTTGAGGCATCGGAGTTCTTGAACATGAGATTTTACAGAGTGCTTCGGTGTGAGGGCTAAGAGGTATGTGTTCTCTCCTTGATGGTTCAGACAGACTCACCAGCCCTCACTTACAGATACAACGTGTCATGGCGGAGCAATGGACCCTAACACCAGTGGGACTCAAGAGCCTTCTTGAACTTGTCTAGCTGCAGCCAAGGAAGGAAGAAATTCACAAAGTTACTGGACAGGAATGCAAACACCAGAATCCTGTGTACCTAAAGGGCCCATCACCCCACAAAAGGAGAACGCTTCAGCCCAGTTCTCAATCGCCTGCACTCCAGAGCTTACGCCTAATCGCAGCTATTTCATTTAGTCAAGCTGAAAGTTGTGGAGATCTGCAATGACTCCAAATCCACCGGCTGTGAATTATCCCAATAGTAACTCCACCATATTCTCTACTATTTGGTCCACCTGGAGACCAGCCTCTTCCAGACTCCTCTTCCACTTTCCGGTCTCTCTGCTGAGGATTCATATCCCTGGCACTGCAAATTTGTGCCGAAGTCCACTTTTTTCTCAGGAAGCTAGGGTGCTTTACAAAGCTCACCCTCCAAGGAAGAGTATCCTGACACATTTCCAAAAGGAGCCTCAGGGTACCATGAAAGCATTTTAGGAAGATTCTCCACAGCCAGATGTTCACAGTGATCTTAGCCTCACCTCCTGTTCCATGTTCAATCCCAAAAGGTCAGAGATCAAGAAGGAAGTTGCTGAATAGCCAAGATGGCCCTCATGAGAGAGACCTTTCTAAGAAAGCATGCTCCCAGGAAGCAAGCTGAAGAGTTACAGCCTAAGTTCCCATTCTCCCCCATCATAATTACATGACCTGCATGGAAGGGGGGACAGGGAGAGACAAGGAAAGTATTAGGCACCATGAAAGCTGTCCATGCTATGGGAATTCACCTCCCTTTGCCAAGCTGTCTGTCATTCTAAGAGATCAGTGATGTGTGATGCCACAGGGAGGTGACGGCAGAGAATACATTAAGCAACAGAGAGGTTATATGGAGCCCCATTGCACAAAAGTCTACTGGAGCTATGTTCCCTGGTCATTCGACTTCTGGAATACTTCTTGGTAGAATCAAGGAAGATCTGCAAGCTGTATCTTTCTTAAAAGCAGACGCCACATCAGAAATCATGTAAGAGATCTCCCAAGACCCTTCATGGAATTGTGAGGGTAAAAATGTCTTGTGAATTTCCTAGGCTAAGATGGGCAGTGATGACAGCTTTTCACACTGGTCTAGTGGAAATGGAAGAAATAGCCAGCTCCATGAAGTTTGCCCCTTCTCCCAGAGGCCACCTGTCAATGACAGCGTTAGAAACCTGGGATTCCCCACAAACCTCTCTCCTACACTAGCACTGGCCACTACATTGTGACAGCAAATCACCTAGGTGAGCCAGAGTCTTCTAGCTATTCCTCACAGGGGTATAGTACAAGTTAGAGCCAGGAATCCTAACTTAGGAGGGTGTGGAAGTGGTGAGAATTGCATTTGCATTATTTACACATTAGCCCAGCATAGCAAATCTGCCTTCTCAGCGGAAATGACCCAAGGCATTGTGAAGGGCAAGTTGCTGACCCAGAAGGAGGGTAACAGCAGCAAGGTGCTACCGCTAACCAAAACACAAACATGGGTTAATGGAATAGAGTCCGAGCTCTGGTGACTGGATCTTACTTTGGAATGGCCCTTCATCCACTCCTCATTCCCCAGGCTCCCAAACTAAACGCCATTGCTTTTTGAACACCTATGACATTTCACATTAGAATATGGTCTTGGCAGCAAGGGGAGGGGGGAAGCCAATGATCTCCAAGAGTCCCCATCTGAGGTCTAACTGAGCCTCCTCTGGCTTTGGGACAGCAAATCTAAGTACATTTTGGACCTCAGGAACCTGGGATAAGAGTCTTTCTCCATGAGGCTGTGTACTTTTCCCTGCGCTTGGTCAAAGCAAGTCAGGGATGGCTCTTGCATGTTCTTCCTCGTGGCTTCTCGGGTCTGGAAGTCTATGTTTACCTGGAGACACAAACAGAGAGCATGGTCACAGGCCCTCAAGGGCCAAGGTGCCTGGCAACTGCTCCTAGCTATGTAATAATTACTAATGACAGTATCTTATATATGTAAGCTTAGTCATGCTTTTCAAACTGTTTTCATGGAGGTTATCCCTTTTAATCCCAGCAAGAATCCTGTGAGGTCTGAAGACCAGACATTCTTTGTCTCAATTTACAGATAAGGACACTGAAGAAAAGAGATACTAAAAGGCTGCTCTAAAGCAGTATGGAAAGTTAGTAACAGAGCCAAGGCAAAATCCCAAATCACTTAACTCCTAATCCAGGGGTCTTCATGATGTCAAGCAAAGAGTGAGACTGAAGGTAAGTATTAATGTGGATTCCCTAAAGGAAGCTTGCCCTCTTGTTTGTTCTTAACCACTAAAGAAACAAATGCCCCAGGAGGAGAGATTATGGTTAGAATGAACATCTCTGTTCTAAGCAGCATTTTAAAGGGTCTACAGCATCCTTGGCCCTGGGCAAAGACCTCCCACCTCCCAAGTCAAAGAATAATTGAAGAGTCCTAGGTATATAGCACACCAAAACTCGTAGACAGCAAACATTTTGCTTCTATAAAATCCTCCCAAGTAAAATTCTGTTTTATAACTCAGCACAGCCATATATAGAGATTCATTTTATTACTATAAATGATAATAACTTATTATAAAATAATATAAATGACTGTAATGACTCATTAATAGGCAGTGACAGATGTTGACGAGGTGCTTTATCCCTAATACTCAGAGTAGTCTTGAAAGGTATACTTTCACTTTGGGGCAAATGGGAGTCAGAGAGACTAGATAACTCACATAAGACCACACAGCTTCTAACTGGTAGAGCTGAGACTGGAATAAGATTCCAAAGTGGATGCTCATCCCATTAACCTGTGCTGCCTTCCACTAGGAAAACTAACATGGATTCAATGGCATCTATCCTTACAGAATCCCTATAGAAACACAGGTCTTGCAGGCACATGTTTGAAAGACAACTAAAGCACTCCTAATAGAGTCCCTCTTTAGAAGCCCTGGGCTGTGCACTTTAGAAGTGATCCTCTTTTCATTAAGAGCCATCAGAGCAGCAAGGCTCAGTTCAGAAGACAGTCCCCAACAAGACTGGCTCAAACCCCCACCAAGAGAGAGATGTGAGCCAGGAGCCATGGATAGAGGTCTTACAAGACTCTCGCCACCGCCAACACACCTCCCTCGGAGCCTGCACATCCACAAACTCCTCAAAGATCCTATGGGCCTTGGAGACCAGTTTTGCAGTTGATCTGGTCTTCTTGAACTCCTCACAGGCCAGCCAGAATTCTAGGTTCTCCTCGCTGAACTCGGTCTTCAAAAAGGCGCGGAAGGCGGCCACCCCATCTGTGGGTGTGGGGAAGGTGAAAAGGAAGAGAGATAGGAAGAGGCATAAGCTCACGGACTGTAGATGAAAGAGAGAAAGGTAGTAATAATGTGAGACTGGCCCTGATTGTCCAACCCCCACTGCTCCTCCACATCCTCTTGGAGACTCTACCTCTTAAACACACCGGTATCCCCGGAGGCAGGCTCTGCTTCCTACTCAAGGATCAGAGTGATATTAGGGAGAAATGTTTAGGAAGCCACAGTAATAATGACTGTGGGAAACCCTGGTCACTGCTCATCAGCCCTCAGTGGTCACTCTCTGTCCCCTAATGCAGAGTCAGCTGTCCCCTGAGTCTAATGAGGCCAAAGTGATATTCGTAATGCATTCTGAACCCTAATCCAAGTCAACCACCCTAAAAAAACAATCTTTTACAAGACAAACTACCGGAGGGTGTGAATGCCTCAGGGCAAATCCTTCACTACTACCAGAAGAACTTCTGAAAGTAAACACCCTACTGAAATTCAGTCGCTGAAGCCATTCTATTGCCTGCAAAAGATTCCCAGCCTCTTTTAAAACCTTTTGAGGCCCCATGTTTTAATGGTTCATCCCATGGATACTTTATTTTAAAAGATCCTGCTTACCAAATTACGTGTTTTAATTAAGATTAACTATAATTTTCTCGCAATGACTTAATGATGAACACATCTTTTCATTTTTTAAAATCAATATCATGCAGGGCGCCTGGGTGGCTCAGTCGGTTGAGTGTCCGACTTCGGCTCAGGTCATGATCTCACAGTCCGTGAGTTCGAGCCCCACGTCGGGCTCTGTGCTGACAGCTCAGAGCCTGGAGCCTGCTTCAGATTCTGTGTCTCCCTGTCTCTCTGCCCCTCCCCTGCTCATACTCTGTCTCTGTCTCAAAAATAAATAAAAACATTTAAAAAAATAGATAAAATAAAATCAATGTCATGCATGTTGCCAAAACAGAGCAACGTGCTCTGATTCTAATCAGAATAAGATGAGCAGGGTTACCACATAGATTTGGAAAACAACATTCATTGATTGCCTATATACTCAGCTAATGTTTCTATATTAAAATATATTTTATGAATTATCTTAACCCTCAACATACTCTTCACTATTCAAAGAAGAGCTACAGCTTTCTACAAACTGTCCTCAGGGGATGGGCAGACATAGCCTAGAATAAAGTGACTGCATTGGTTAAAAATTACTCTGAGGGCACCTGGGTGGCTCAGTTGGTTAAGCGTCTGACTCTTGATCTCAGCTCAGGTCATGATCTTACCATTGCGAGATCGAGCCCCGAGTCAGACTTTGCACTGGGTGTGGAGCCTGCTTGGGATTCTCACTCTCTCTCCCTCTGCCCCTCTCCCACTCTCTCTCTCTAATCAAAAGAAAAAAAAAAGACTCTGGCTACAATGTTTTCTTTCTTTTCTAAAATTTGTCAAAAGGACAATATGTTAACAGTTCTTAATTCTAAGGGATGGAATCACCTGAGTATCTGAGGCCCACCAATGTGCACCAGGACAATGTGTTGCCCAGGATCATGGATTGGTGGCGCCATGCTGTTGCCATATTTAAATGTTTGTTTTTTCTTTTGTGAAACATTTTCATTTCTCCTAATTAAAGTTATTGGGTATCTTTGTCTTTAAAATAGATGTTATGGGGCACCTGGGTGGCTCCATCAGATGAGCACCTGATTTCAGCTCGGGCCATAACCTCCAGGTTCATGAGTTTGAGCCCTGCATCAGGCTCTGTGCTAACAGCTCAGAGCCTGGAGCCTTCCCAGGCCTCAGATTCTGTATCTCCCTCTCTCTCTGCCCCTCTCCCACTTGTGTTCTCTCTCTCTCTCAAAAATAAATAAACATACATTAAAAAAAATAGATGTTATAATTCCCTCATTAGAACAACAGTCATAAAAACCAAGCCTTTACTTGCAAGGGGCAGGAAATTGGGGTAGAAAAGGGTTTTGATGCAATTCCCAAAGCCAAGCTTTAAATCAAAAAGAAATCTAAGTTTGGAGGCCTGAGTTTCACGTGTTTATCAAAAGCAGAGTAGCCATGAAATTTACCATCTAAGCCAGGACATTTTTGAGAGCAAAGAGGGGCATGCCTATTAATTACACAGAGACAATGGGCATAAACCATGACCACCACAGGCAAAAACCAGGACATACGGTCACCTTAAGACAAGACATATGGTCCTCTAAGACAAGGAGTATGGAGAAAGCAGAATATGATGTAAGGTTGTTTTCCATCAGGGAGGATGTAAATAAAATTGCTCCTGTGCCAGGGAAGGAAGAGGGGGGTAACATAGGTTAGACTCCTATGAGAGGTTGGCTCAGGGCCCCACTCACCCTCATTCCTACATTGGGTTTACAACCTTGAAGAGGGAGTAGAAATCCAAGATAAAATGAGAATCAAAGACAGCATGAAACACTAATGTGGCAATGATTAGGCAGAGAGATGGCTAGAGAATCACTCATTCAATGATTTCTTTTATAAACTACTAATGCACAAAACACTTACATCAGAAAACAGGTCATAAAATCCCTGCCCATAAAAACCCTTGTGGATGCTCTTTTTTCCATACCTTGTCTCCTCCAAGTTCTTACGACGGTAATCCAGAAGTTTCCACAGGCTCTGAGGAACTCAGACCTGAGAGCTAGCCTGCCTGCCTGCCAGGAGATTGCCATTGTTTGCAGAAGAGGCACCTGTAGCAGGGGCTAGAGGCAGAGGCGGGGTAGAGTACCATTTGGAGCTGTGGAAGCCTCCAAGGAGATTCAGTGCCCATGAGAGCCAAGGCAGAGCTGGCTCAGCAAGGTGGTCTCTAAGCAGCGGATGGACACTATCAGTGGATGCAAGGAGGACCTAAAGACCACAGGCCAAAGGCCTTCTCCGGCTGCTTTTCCACTGTGGGCAGGGCGTGGGAAGGAAAGGGCAGGGAGAGAATGCTAAAACACTGCATTTATCTAAAACTGTAAATTCAGGGGTGCCTGGGTGGCTCAGTCAGTTAACCACCTGACCTTCAACTCAGGTCATGATCTCACGGCTCATGAGTTTGAGCCCCGCGTTGGGCTCCATGCTGACAGCTCAGAGCCTAGAGCCTGCTTTGGATTTTGTGTCTCCCTCTCTCTCTGCCTTACGCCCCCCCTCCCTCACTCTCTCTCTCTCAAAAATAAATAAACATTAAAAAAAAACATTAAAAGAGTAAATTCAAAGTGACTTGGAAGAGTTACTTGGACGAGCCTGTTGTTTTTAAATCAGAAGAGACTAAATAAATACCTTGAATGGCAAAGCTGAAAGTTTGCTGTTAATGTTAGATTTCGTGTTATTTTCCACTGAACAAAAACAAGTGCTTGCGAGCAACCTGAATCAAGTTACAGATAAAGAAAGAACATTACCTTTCTGCCTTCACCGATGGCATTGGTGAAGAGAACGCTGCTTGGGAAACCATCCATGCTAGACAAGATGCAGACATTATCTCCTTTCATCAAAGTCTCAACTGTGTTGGGCCTTTGTGCAGATTAAAAAAGAGAGAGCACCTGCAAAGTGCCCTTGGGAATATTGCTGAACTTTTCTCAATTGTATAGAGCAAGAAGCTTGGAGGAGGGGCTTGACAGAGTTCACACAGGTAATACTATGTAGCATTAAAAATATAAGGTATACTAATTCCCAATCCAACACAGCAATAATGCCACCTCCACCCATCCATTCACTCATTCGCACACACCCATTATGGGACCCAGGCATTCTGCGAGGGGATAAAAAACAGGTACAACGAAGCCCTCAGAACTTACGGTGAGAGACTATTTGAGCCAAGAAAACATAATTTGGTAATTACGGTATACATGAAGAGTGGTATGACAGGGAAAGCAGAGGTTGCTAGGAAAGTACCCAGAAGGGATGCCTGAGCCAGACCTAAGGAGGAAAGGCAAGATGTGCAGGAGGGAGAAGCTTCTAAGCTGAGATGTGAAGTTGAAGAGCCAGAAGCTAAGTGAAAGAAGGGAAGAGAAGGTGGAGAAGAGTCTGGCAGGAAGGGGGAGCCATATAAGTGAAGGCCTAGAATTAAGAGTGTTCGAGTAATTAGAAACAGTTCAAGAAGATTAGGGTTTAATAATGATAATAATAATAACAGCAACAATAATAATAATGTTAACAATTATTGGGGTGCCTGGGTGGCTCAGTCAGTTAAGCGTCCGACTGTTGATTTTGGCCCAGGTCATGATCTCATGGTTCGGGAGTTCAAGCCCGGAGTTGGGTTCTGTACTGACAGCACAGAGTCTGTGGGGATTTTCTCTGTCTCTCTCCTTCTCTCTCTCTCTCTCTCTCTCTCTCTCTGCCCCTCCCCTGCTCTCACTCTCTCTCCAAATAAAAAAAACATTAAAAAAAATAATGTAAACAATTATTGAGCCCACTCATAAGATACATCAAGAGGTCTGTGAAAGAGCCTGAGAGATAGAAGGATAACACAGCACTGCAAAAAGCCAGGGAAGCGAACATTTCAAGGAGGAGGAAGCGGCCACATGTCCAGCACTACCCAGAGGTCAAGCTAGCTATGGGCTGAGATGTGGCTGTTGGATTCGGTGGTGAGATTCAGCAACCATGGGAGGGAGCAGCTTTAATGGTGTAACGGGGATCCTGGGCACACTGTGGTGAACGTGGTGGTGAATGAGAGGAGAGGAAGCAGAAAACAGTGAACTCAGATGTCTCTTGCAAGAAGGGGAGTAGAAAGATCAAACAGCTTTACTAGAAGGAAACAGGAGGTCACGAAAAAATGCGGTTTTCTGTGTTTTTGTTTTTTGTTTTGTTAGTCTTGAGTATGTTTGATGTGGATCTAATCAGAAAAGACTGGTTGAATAGGAGGAGTTGAAATTAAAGGAAAGAGTTTAACTAATAAAATGTTACCCCTAGGAAGGTAGAGAAGTAAGCCTGAGAACAGAATTATGATGGAGAGAAGAGGGCTGCATGTGGATACCAGGAAGTTTCTAGTTTGGGTGCCAGAAAATGAAGGAAGGAGTTCCTGTCTGATTTTAGCAGGAGAAGGTGGTGGGACCTAGGGATGGTAGGGTTTTATTTTGATGTATTTATTTGGGATTTGGGGCAGGGAGTTTTATCTATTTACTATATGCCATACTTTTTGCTGGAGATTTTGCAAACACTAGCTCAATTTATTTTCACAACAATGCTGATCCATAGATAGTAGCACTCTCATTTTCCAAATGAAGACATAAGGCTTACTTGCAGAAGTCGAAGCAATGTCCCAGTTACACAGCTGGCAAGAAAAGCCAAGTTTCCCTACCAGGTCCCTATGACTCCACAGCAAGATCTTTCCAGATGTATTGCAGGCAGAAGGAAAAGAGCAAGGGAAGATAAAAGATTAAAGAAACGAAAGAATGTATCTGGTGAAGGAAAATTCTGGAGAAGGAGGGGGACCAGAAGAAGCAGAAGAACTTGTGCTCCTTAAAATCAGAGTAGAGTAAAAGAAAGTAGGGTGGATGAAGACGGAAAGAATTGGTCAGGGAAGGGACATATCTGAGATACGTAAGTTTGAACAGCCTTGATCTTCGTTAATTTGCGGTGAAGTCCCTGTGAAGGTGGTCTGCCTCCATATGCTAGGTTTGCAGGATACGACATGAGTAAATCAATGAAGTCACCACCTCACAGAACTCAAAAGCTAGTCTAGGGTCACAGATAGTGAGCAATAATTTAAGATAATTAATTGAATAATTATAAGTCCAGTGTGTGTGGTAGGGGTTTGGGAAGGGTTGACAACAGCTACTTTGGAAAAATGAATAGGAACATGATAAGAAACAGGCAAACACTTGTAAAGGCCTAGGTTCTAGTTCCTGGACAAGGTTACGATGCACCAAGAAGGAAGCAAGAACTTTTAGTTTGGGGATGTGCCTCTCAGTCAAAGAAAGGACCATCAGGTCCAGGTTGGTAAAGGAAGCTTAAACCCAGAGAACAGCAGGATTTAGGATCTAAACATTGGGACACAGGAAAAGGGGAGAAGAATAAACAGGAGGTTTAAAAAAAGTTGAAGTTAGAGGAGGAATCTTGAAAACAACCACCGCAGGCACTGATCGAGCACTTTGGGCCAGGCACTGCATTAAATGCTTTAGGTACCTCTGGCATACTTATAGCATAGGTCCTCATATTATTGCCATTTGTAGAGAAGTAAGTGAAGCTTAGAGAAGTTAAACAACTTGCCTGAGGTCACATGATTAATAAGTGGCATGGACACCAAATTATAAAGCAGGTGTTCTTATGTGAGTCAGGAGTCCAGTCTCCAGCTCTGCATCATGGTGGGGCCCAAACAATGCCTGCACCAGCAATGGCTGGGGGGTGGGGGGGGTGGGGGGGTGGAGGGAGTGCTATCTCAGCCCAAGACAAGGGGGCCACGAGTAACTCCATGGATGGTGAGGTTTCCAGGAATGATAGCAATAGATGAGATGGGGAGAAATCGAAACAGTCCCTGTGGAAGGCAGAGTTGTATCTTGGGTAGAAGAACAACCTAGAGACAAGGATGGGCACTGGATTACATTAGAAGCCATGGAGACAGACTCAGGAGGAATGGGGATTTGAAGTAAATGTATGGCAAACTCATACCCAGCTCATGACTTCCTGTCAGCTTCACTGAGGCAGCCTACAGAACCTTTCTGGTCCCACCTGGGATGGGAGCACCACTGTCCCAGTTGGGAGCATCCCTTCTGATCAGAGTCAGGCCCGTAATTAGCTCTATGACCTTGGACAACACATTCGACTTCCCTGGGTCTCAGCATCTTCATCTGTAAAGTGAGGGGTTGGATCTTATTAACTCTCCCTGGGGAAGAGTCTGCTCTGTGCTCCCTTTGCAAATCAGGCCTGCACCAGACACAGCTCTTAGCTGATTGTTTTCTGTCCTCCTCCTCAGCAACATCATCACCACAATGCACTGAGGATTTACCCCGAACCAGTTCTGCATTGTCCAATCTACATATGTCAACTCACTCAATCTTCACACCAACCCTATTATCAAGGCAGAGGTTCTGGAGTCAGAGAGCCCGTCTGGGTCCGAATCTGTGCGACCTCAGAAAGTGTCCTCACATCTTGAAGCCCACATCATCTCATCTGTAAAATGGGAATAATGCTGGGACTTACTGCACTGGATTGTTCTGAGAACTGAATGAGGCGATCCACGTAAAAGTGCCCAACGCTCATTACAAGCAGTCAGTAAATGTTAGCTCGGACGGGAGTTTGTCTCACAAAGAGGGAAAGTGAGACTTGGAGAGTTTGGGTTCAATGTTTGGAGTCACATGGCCAGTAACAGGGGACAGTGGGTTCACACACATCTGTGTGACTTCAGAGACCCCTCTGCCTGTGTCTCCTCTCGTGATCGCCGGAGAACCTCACGTCATCTCTTCCTTCAAAGGAGGGATGGACAATAACCCCAAATCAAGCTGTCACACTAAAAGTACATCACAATGAGGCAAATGTGACACCTAGCTTACAGAGCTGGAGATTCTCCCACAGGAGGACACCTGCCATCACCTTATCTGTGGTGACAATGGAGGCCTAAACTCTCTTCTTCCCGCAGCACCTCCCTGAGCATTCTTCCCGAGACACAGCAGCGTCACATAGAGCAGACTGGCACATTCCCCAACGGTGGCCTGGGGACACTGTAACAAAGCATGGCTGAGTGACCTTGTAAAGATGCCGAGTGCTTTCAGGCAGCCTCAACCCAAAAATGCGGTCATCTGCATTTCCAGGGCTGGTTTCAGACACAGTGGGAGGGGAACCAAAGCAAAATATGGCTCTTAAAATTTGTCAGGGATTTCAAAAGAAGAGCTTGAGGAGAGATGGGGAGGGTCCAGACCTGAGAAGCAGTAGCGTCTAGAGAACAGATTGTGGTAAAGAAAAAGCTCACAAAGCTCTGCACAGACTGTGCCTGCCCACAGCCCTCCTCCTCTGCTCCCCCACCCCTCTCCACCCCGATCTCTCACCACCCTCCATATTCCCAGGGCTGGCTCTGGAGGCAGGGGTGAGGGTCACTGTGCAAAGAAAAACTTCACCTGGGAACAATGGATGTGAGAAGGGGTGGGAGCCCCTCCCCTTCCCAGAGCAGATGGTGGGAGTGGGCTTTGTGTACAGACCACCTGGCCCACCTTTCCCGCTTCTGGGACCCAGCAAAGGAACGGGATGGGACCAGAGCCAGAGCCATTCCTCCTCGTCAGCTACATCCTTTCTTCCTCCTTCCATCCCCTTCCACCTCATCCCGGCAAACTCTGTCTGGTCCTCGCCTGACTCTTCAGCATCTTTTCCCAGCGTCTCTCTCTTTTCTTCTGTCCTCTGTCCCTTGTTGCCCCTCCTCCCCTCTTCCCCCTTCCTTCTTTCCACCAGGACCCTCTCCTTCCCTTCTGCTTCTCCATAAACTGCAGTTGGTTAGAATGAAGGATGCCAGTTTATCTCTGAAAGGCTCATGAGCATTTACGGGCATCTCTCAGCATGACCTGCTTTGCATGAGCTGTGCTCTCCAGCCTGGGGCCCTGTGCATGCCAGACCCTGCTCCCTCCCAGATACCCAGGTCCTGGAGTTTCTGAGTCCCCACAGATCCCAAGTAGAAGGAAAGAGTGACTCCTTTCTGATCCCTGGAGCCATTCTGCCTGGGATTGTGCCCTGGATCTGACACACACTAGCTAGGTGTGACCTTGGGCACTATGCTTAACCTCTCTGTGCCTCAGTTCCCTCATCTGTGAAATGCAGATCCTAACAGTACCTGCTCCATGGAGCTTTGGGGGTGAAGGGAGTTAGGACACGCAGGGCCCGACACTCAGGGAGTGCTCCATGCGAGTTAGTGACCATGAAGCCTGTATTTTGGGGCTTAAGGTGCCATCATACAGAATAAATATGCCTAATGCCCCTAGACAAACCTGGTAACTTAAAGGTGGTAGGTGGTGAATAGTTCAGGAAGATGAGAGAGAAACAAAAGGATCTGTCTTTTTTTTTTTAATTTCATTTTTTTAAATTTCATTTTGGTTTTCTCTGTATGACATTCTAAGAAGTCAAGGCTCTATGAACATTACACATCTTTTTGAAATTAGTGTCTATCTAGTGCAGGAAGGGAGAGGCTCGTGTCCAGAATTCCTGGAACACTCAGCAGAATCTTGGCATCCCCCTGGGCATGCACAGAATCTCCAAGAACATACCCGTGGCCACACGTGCTGCCTGCTGCCGGCATCTTCCTCTTAGTTCTGTGATGCAGGGTGCTTACATAAGAACCGAAACTGGGTCACTATGAATGAGCAGTACAGCTGGTGCAGCGGGGAGGGTGGCTTAGGTAATAGTTCGACGTCCAGGAGCCCTGATTCAGCCGGCATGGGGTGGGCTGGAGCCCAGCTCAGTCCCCAGGCTTCGAAAAACACAAGATCGCAAGAAATATTTTGGGGGTACCTCTCTGTTTACCAAAGTGCTGTCCCAGACACCAGAGTTCTCTCGCATCCCTGATCAATAGGAAAAAATAAACTGGTGAATGGGTTTCAATGTCAGAGGATGAGAAAGGCAAATTTATTTATAAAATCCAGGATGCATATACTAATGGTGAAGTCAAAAATCTCTTTGATGCAGAACTGAGTTCACTCCTTTGAAATCTGTGATGAGAACAGCGTTAGGATCAAAGTCTTTCTTTTGTGTTATCTATAAAATAAAGGTTTTTAAACAAATAACTGGGGCTTAGCAAGGTTTGGGTAAGAGATTATTTAGAGGACAAACTATTTCCAGTTACTGACATTTATTGGCAAGCAACTGGCATGCTAATTATACTTCAGCCTTGTGATTAACATAATTTTCTTCAATGATCTTCACTTTGTTAGTGTACGTATAGCAAAATGGTATGTTATAACAGTAGTAGGATTTGACAGGTGTTAGACTCTTCGAGCCAGAAAGGACATGAGAGATTAAGGCCTACATTGGACACAAAGAAATGGTGAGGCTCTAAGGTTGGATGGTTTCTTATTCCTAGGACGTGGTAGCAGAAGCCTAAGGACAGCCTGGGTCTTACAACTCCTATTCCAATGTTCTTTTCTATTTTATCAAGCAGAAGCTAGGTCAAGTAACAACAATGACCAAAACCAAGCTAGGGCCTGTATCCGCAACTAGTATAAGAAATTAGCAAGGAGTTTTCTATTGAAAGGGAAACAAAGAAAAATGTCCCTAATGGGTAAAAGCATTCACAAATGACTCCTTTAATACAAGGGAAGTCTTATAAAGCTCCAGGTACACCAGTCCATCACCTAAAAGGTTCCCAAAATTAAATGTCCAGGAATATTTATCTAATTAGTTTGATACAGGAACACTGCAGGGAGTCTCAAAGAGGGACCACATCAGATTCACCTGCTGGGTTGTTAAAAACTACATCCCCAGGGGGGATTCTCTCACATACACTGAAGGGAAATTGGGAAGGGATGAGGAAAGGATACCAAAAGCTCATGATACGAAGGGGGTGAGGTATTATGGAATATGAATAAGCACCCCCCCTGACGATTCTAATACAGTCCCCACCCAACCCTCATGTTCAACCCCCAGCTGCCCATGGAAAGAAGCTGATGCCATCTCTAGCATACAGAAAGCATGAAATCCGTTTCCTCGATGAATTTAATGTTGTGTTATAACAAAAATAATTAAAAGAGTTCTCTTTTGTGGAGCCCTTCTACGTCATGTTATCATGCTTAGCATTTCACAACCATAGCCACATTTAAATCTCAAACAATTATGCAAGGCAAGGCTTATCATTCTCCTTTTACAGATGAGGAAAGCGAGGTTTAGAGAAGTTGTGTAATTTGCCCAAGGTCACAGAGCCAGTAAGCGACAGAATGGATGTTGGAGGCCCATCCAATTGCTTTTCATTCAAACCTTTTCCAGCAGACTTTGAATAGTTACCTTATCTATTCCTGGCACTCCTTCTATAAAGGCTAAATGCACCCACATTCCTGGGTGCAAGTAAAGATCATAACAATGTAGAGAGGTTGGCAAAGAGGAAGAGAAACTTCTTTTCCATCCGTGTCTCCTTCACATACCTCTTTCTAACCCTTAGCCTCAGTTTATCCAGAAAACACACTTGCCATCTTTGTTTATTTACGGCAAACACCGTCCACCATACCCGCTGCATAGGTAGCATCATACCATCAAAGGGTTGTGCTGCCTTAGAACTTTGGAAGGCTGTAACACAGTCTTCAGTGTGTTTCTTGGAAAGCACAGGCCACCTGTGTCACCAAGATGCTCCAGATTCATCGCTTTACGTACTTATGTTTTAGAGTGTTTCTCAAGATTTAGTGGGCATAAATATTACTGGAGGGCTTGAGGAAAAACAAATTACTGAGTCCCACCCCTAGAGATTCTGCCTCCGTCGGTCTGAGACCAAACCCCAGAATTTTCACTTCTTACAAGTACCCAGCAGCTGCTGCGGCTGCTTTCTTTGGATCACACTTTGAGTAACACTGTTCCAGAATTTTTTGGCTTGGAGAAGGATGTGGGGAGGGCTATGCAATGAATGGAAACCTGATACTTAAACTGTACATTCTAAAGTTAATGACCATTTGGATGAATAATTAAGGAATTTCATTAGCTCGTAATCTTAACGTTGTTGTTTGTTTTGGGTTTTCTGCTTGGTTGCTGTGTGACCAGATCAAGTCATTATATTTTTCTATATCTCAATCATTATCCCAAAGAGGCCAATTTTTAAAAACCAACAGCTTCCTTATTTATTGGTCTCCTTTTCTTAGAGGTGGATACTAACTCTGTGAATGCAAAAGAGCTTTCAATTATACTATTCCACTCGCCTGACATTCCCTGGGCCTGGTGGGGACAGGTCAGCACAGACCCTCCATGCTCTGGGCAAACAATGCAACAAAGCCAAGGACCAAATGGATGCCCAGGGTGAGGTGTTCTGTCATCCAGGTATAGGATCAGGCTAAAAAAAGTGAGTGAGAGAAAGGGGAAGAAACCCTGTCTACACTTTCTTCTTAAAACTGGAATGAATCCAACTTTTATGTGAAAATACACACACACACACACACACACACACACACACACACACACACACACACAAAGGAAGGAGGGAGGAAGGAAGGAAGAAAGGAAGGAGGAAGATTCAGAGTTTGAACTGAATCAGAGTTCAGGATTGAGGGTCCCATTAAAAGTTGGACACGAACATCAGGAGGAAATCAAAGCACACAATTTTGTGCCTACTCTCCTGTAACCCATCAGAAAAGAATTCTCCCACAAACTGGGAGTCTTTGCTGTCCTGGGTATGAGGTGCACAGGCAGGAAGTCTTCTCGATGTGTACATGTACATGCACACACACATGCATACACACAAACCCTCCAGGGCAGTGTAAGGAGCACAGCTCACAGACACCAAGTCTAACTGTCCCTGGATAAGCAGGAAAAAGACGCCAAATTAACCCACATTAAAAATCCTTCTTTGGCTGATCAAGTCACCAGCAATTTCATTTTTCATTTGTTAGTTGGGGGAAAGAAAAGAAGCCCTCAGCAAGTGGCTGTCCCCCAGACCTCCATGGTATCTCTTCAGCTTGGTCCTGCACTTGTAAGCAAATGTGATTGGAAATCAAACTGGTCCAAATATTTGCTTTCCAGATTTTTCTCTTTCTAAAGTTTAAAAAATGAAGTTTCTTTCTTCTTTTCCTGAGGTTTGAGCCTGAGAAGAGCTCCCTACATGGTGGGACCCTGTCGAGGAGGAAAGGCTTTGTAACCCAGGTGCTTCAGCCCCTCATTTGGTTGCCTGAACAATTTCAGCTTTGAAGCAGCTTTACGTAACCCTGCAGGCAGCGCTGACTCAAACCACCTGCCGTAGGTGTTTGGTTATGGCTCAGTCTCCGGGATTGCTACAGACAGCATCCTAGAACAAGAGGGTAGTCCTGGATCCAGTCTCTGAAACACCGTATTCCAGATCCTTCATTGTAGAGATGAAGAACCAGATTTTCCAAGAGATTGAGGGACTCCATCAAGGCTGCCCAGCTATTTAGAAGCAGAACCGGGTTAAAATCATTCGGACACAGGTCTGACTACCAGCTAATGTTCTTAACTTAATTGTGCAGAAGCATATTCTCCAATTAAGTGCAAACAATGCTCTAAACTAAAAACAGACCCGCTGCTGCCAGGTCAGTAAGGACTTCTAATACTGACAAAATGGAATTTAAGAGGAACACCCAATATCAGGATTCTATCTGAAATCTTGAAACTCCGTAGCCTGTAGTCAGCACACTATTATTTCTTATGTCCACGTCTCAGAAGGCTGCATTCTCCACCAGGGAGGTCCTGTCCTGTCCACCCCCAACCAACTGCTTAGCACAGACCTCAAACATAATGAACACTTAGTACACCTTTATTGAAATAAATGAGTGCCCAAAACACTCAAGCAGAGTAGGGAAGGTAAAGATGCTCTATAAACTGAGAATGGGGGAAAAAAAGAATTATCTGAAATAGAAAACTCAGGGAGGACAGTTGCCTACATACAGAGGATTACCAGGGGGGTGGGTTCTAGACTAAAGCACATTGTTGGGGCGCCTGGGTGGCGCAGTCGGTTAAGCGTCCGACTTCAGCCAGGTCACGATCTCGCGGTCTGTGAGTTCGAGCCCCGCGTCGGGCTCTGGGCTGATGGCTCAGAGCCTGGAGCCTGTTTCCGATTCTGTGTCTCCCTCTCTCTCTGCCCCTCCCCCGTTCATGCTCTGTCTCTCTCTGTCCCAAAAATAAATAAACGTTGAAAAAAAAAATTAAAGCACATTGTTTCCGGAGCTCATTCGTGATTCTCCTTTCTTTACTTTTTAGGACATTTTGCTATCTTAATTGAAAGCCCTGCACATCTCTGATCAACCACTGTCCCTCCTGAGGGACCAGCACACATGCAATCCCTTTGGAAAAGCTTAATCAGCCCTAATTGAGTCACAGCATTAACCCAAATTAATTAGACTTTAAGAAAGTTGTCAACACCCTTCAAGGTAACCTGGGCTCCAACTCCTCCCTAGCCTTCACAGGGAGAAGGCTACGGAAATTCTGCCAGTGACCTGTGAATACAGGCCTCTTTCTTTTCAAAGATGTTCGCTCATTGGCTTTTTATTTCTATGCTAAACAGAAATCAAAACAGAACATCAGACTCCAGGAAGGATCACAGAACCTCCAAGTCCAAAACAACCTATTTCTGTTGTGCCTTGACAAAGAAGCAATGTGGTGGCCCCTTAGTGGAATCCCCATCTCAGAAAGGAGTAACTGCCTTCCTGGAAACCAAATACATCCAGGATGGAAGGAGAACCAAGTGTCTGCAGCTCTAAAAGTCACTGAATCAAACAAATAAAAGTAAACCTTTTAATCTCCAGGTCTTGTCACTGCAGCAGTTCAAATATACCCTAAGAGTCCATCCGCTAATTTAATGACCATAAGCTTTGTCTCTAATGGCTCAGCATTAATAACTGGCAGCCAAATTTGCAAACTTATTCTTAAGGCACATTTATTTTGCATTTGATAAATAAGCATCATTAAAAAAAATACCACCATATTCTTACACAACACCTTTAAGTAGAAAACCCCAATAAAGGTGTCTTCTTGTGAAGATTCTCATACCCAGGTGACAGGTAGTACACAGGTGTTTCTATCACCATTTCAGAATGAGGAAACAGCCTCAGGGACTTGAACTAAGTGAGTCAGTTATGAGGCTGAAATAGAAACCAAACTTCAAGATGACCTTGAAGTAAATCCAGCCAGGAAAGAAGGTGTAAATTAATAGTGACACTTGTCTAGCCTAATGTGACTCCAGAAAACAAGTCAAAAAAATAGCCTCATAAAAACAAGCCTTCCTGCCAAATCCAAAGTATTATTGAACATATGCCATTACCTTGGCAAATTTACCACAGAAGCTGGCTGTTTGGGGTACAGCCACATGTCATACACACTCTACCTATGCTGGCTTGTTTTCCTTCCTGAGTGTAGTCCACAGAACACTCAAATGACTATGTGTCTCACGAAACTACTTGCTACAATATATGCTTAGTCTTAGATCTCACATTTCATTTTAAAATCTGTTCAAGAGCATTTGTTAACTAGTTTACTAGGATCGGGGCATAGTTAGAGGGAACAGCCCATCCAGCAGAGAGAAAAACCAGTTCTAAAGACATCTGAGGATTGGGGGACTCCATCAAGGCCACTCAATTACCTAGTAGCCGAGCTGGGTCAAAATGAAGAACATAGGTCTGAATATCAGCCAATGCCCTTAACCTCCTCTTACAAAAATCAAGTTCCCCAATTAAGTGGAAACAAGACTCTAAGCTAAAAGCTACCCTTCTGTACCCAGATCAATCAGGATTTCTACTATTGGCAGGAAGGGTATAAAAGGAACTCTGAAGGTCTGGGTAAAACCTTTCCTCTGCAAAAGACCCTCTTCTCTTCCTCACCCCTGCTCTCCCACTCCTATGTATTTCTTGCCACTAGGATTTCTTTTTTTGTTTTTTAAGTTTTATTTATTTATTTTGAGAGCGAGAGAGAGAACATGAGCAGGGGGAGGGAGGGGCAAAGAGAGAGAGGGAGAGAAAGAATCCTAAGCAGGGGCTCGAACCCATGAACTGAACCCTGAGATCATGATGTGAGCCAAGATCAAGAGTTGGGGCTTAACCGACTAAATTGCCCAGACACCCCACCAGTAGAATTTCAAAGCCTGATAATTTTGGACTTGCTTATGATGAGAAAAAAGCAAGAGCTGGAAAGTTTGGCTGGCATCAAAGCACCCTTCCCACCCCAAAATATGCATGATTACGTCTGTATCTGTTGGGGGACAAAAGGCATGAGAAATGAGGAAAAGGGAAAACAGAAAAGAAGGGGCAGCAGAAATATGTTCTAGTAAAAACCACACCAATCCAGAAACTGAGGAGTGTGATACAGCCGGAGTAGTAAAGCCCCAAAATAAAAAGCAACAAGAAAACACAAAACTATGCCAACTCAAAAGACTAACAAAACACACAGAATATACATTTGATGGATGAGTAACCCAAGGCTCTCCAGGGACTTGGAGGGAGGTCATTTAATTTTATAAACAAGATCTGGGGTGGAAACTAGACGGTCATTCCCACTGAGCCCATCACTCCAACTCCCTAAACTGAAATCTTTCTTGCCAGAACTGCTGAAAATATGAAGGCTTCTTGGGACCATACTTTCAACCCAGAATGCAGGAAAGAAGGCCCTCTTCCCACTACACTTAAACTGTGTTTTGTTATCCATCTACTTCTCTAAGCAGGAGGCTCTGTGAGGGCAGGGACCTGAGCTGTGTGGGGCACCCAGTACAGTACCTGGATCATGGTGGGAATTTGTGCATCTTTTGCTAAACGGGTGATTTGCTGCGACACAATGAGACCTGACTCTACTTACACTTATGGGAGAGAAGCACGTCAAAGGAATCTGCCCACCTCGTGGCTTCTTCTGTGGATAGTCTCCTAGGAAAGAAGAAACATCTCTCTTGAATATTTCTGAAATGACCCCCCACCCCTGCCCCGCCATCAGCAACCATTGAGATTTGCTCAGGCAAACAAATCAGAACAATGAGAGGAAGGGGTACAGACGAAGAACCACACCTGGATTCCTACAGTTCTGTCACTGTCGATGGGTACATTCTTAAGTAACTGATGGCAAACCTCAGTACTGGAATTCAGTGTGTTGAGTACATTAGATTTCAGTCTAAAAAACCAAGCTAAGTAAGCACATGATATAAAGATGCCAAGACAACAATGGAAAGAAACCAGCCTTAGAGTCAGAAAAGGTAGGCTGAGCTTCTGACTCCATATTTTACTGTGACATAAATCTCTTCACCTGTGCAAAGGGTATCATGATGCACATCCCAGAACCTCGCAAGGGTTAAAGAAGGTAACATCTAGGACATCATTTAACACAGTACTTGCACAGTACAGGCACTGAATCCAGATTATCTGAACCTAACCGCATTTTTAGAGTATTTTTGAGTGCTTGTTTCCAAACTAAGAGCTCAGATGGCCAACTAAGTAGAACCAGGGAGTATCCTTCATCACAGATTCGTAAGAATGGTGGATAATATGGTTCTCTTAAAAGTAAAAAGAGCTGGTGGCACCTGGGTGGCTCAGTCAGTTAAGCGTCCGACTTCAGCTGAGGTTATAATCTCGTTTGTGGGTTCGAGCCCCACTGTGCTGACAGCTCGGAGCCTGGAGCCCGCTTCGGATTCTGTGTCTCCCTCCCTCTCTGCCCCTCCCCGACTCACACTCTGTCTTTCTCTCAAAAATAAAGAAACGTTAAAAAAAAAAAGTAAAAACAGGGTTCCTATTCTGAATTAAATCATGCATTTTGAAAAGGAAAGTACACGTCCACGCACTCTCGTTTAGGGATATAAAAGAAGCTGCCAAGTGGCAGGGATTTACTGTCACCCGGCTCATCTGGTCAACAACTCAATAGAGAAGAACAGGTCCTACAGCCCTGAGGTGGGCACCCCATGGTGAGCTCCCTGGGAATGCCAGGTGGCCGCACTACTCACTTTAGAGCACGGTTGGGTTTGTCGGGAAGAATAGCTGTGAAATCACTACACGAGTCTGACTTGTGAGACAGGCATCCCAGGCGGGTCCTCATCCCTTTGTTCCTGCAACAACACAGGGCAGAAGGACGGGGAACTGTTGTGATCGTACCTGTCAGCTCTAGAAAAGCCCCCCGGAACTGCTGCTGCAGGAGCCTCAGCTGCCTCCCCTGACCCCCCATCCTGCCCCAGGCGGTCCCTAAAGATTTCATGAACAAGAGGAGAGATACCTAGAAGATCAAGGGATATACTCACTCCCTAACTCGACTACTGGAATGGTAAATAGGTACCCTACCCCCTAGAGGCTTAAGGCTTTTTCAAAGCTAACATTCAACTTGATAGTAAGTCAATGAAGGTCATTAGCTTGGAAGAATTTCTAAATTGGGATTCTCTGTAGGGAAAGGAAATACGGCGAAGACAAAATAACAATCCACATTTTGCTCTCCCACTAGGAGGGCAAAGGAGCAAGAGAAGCAGTTTCTGATTGCAAAGCCTTGGAAGTGGTACCCACACAGAGGGTAGAGAGTTGTTCGCATAAGACAGGGGTGCAGACCACAGAATCTCAGCACACAAATGAAGCTTTAAGGCAAATTAATTCTGACTCAGGTTCTCCCCACTCATCCCAAAACCTGGGGGGATATATATACTTATACATAAATGGCTACGGACCAGCAAGGACCAACACCCATAGGTGACTGCAATGAATGGTCGTCAAGAACCAGGACCCCTTTCTCAGTTCTTTCATGGACTTCACTCATCTCTCATATTCCTACTTATATTCTGGCTTATCTCAATCAGCATGTTTACAATTTTAACACATATGTGTAAAATTCTTGTACTTTTTATTTTCCTAAGATGTTTAAAGGTTCTCTGTTATGGAGAATCCAATGGGAAATTACGCGAATGTCTCTTTCTGACTTACAACATTAGTGCCTTTTAACCTTTAACCAGAGATCAGCAAACTATGGCCCCACAAGATGCCTGTTTGTGTAAATAAAGTTTACTGGAACACGACAGCACCCATTCACTTCCATATTGTCTAAACCTGCTTTCAAGCAGGAGGGCAGAGTTGGATGGTTACAATACAGACTGTATAAAACTCAAAATATTTACTCTCTGTCCCTTGACAGAGTAAGTTTACTGACCCTGGACCTTTAACTGTGGCAGCTCCTCGCATGCAGAGCAAAGGTAAGTGGGAAGGGTTTGGGGTAATCAAATCAGGACTTTGGAGTGACCTAAAAGGGCACCACCACATGCACACTGGTAACAATTTGCCACAGAAATAGTCCTATAGAAGTTATTTTCCATGTGGAAGGGAAGTTCTTCCAGCCTGGCTTTCCCTTCCCCTGTTTCACGAATCCTGGACCTGGGCAGAGACATTAGAAGCCATCCAATTCGATCTCTTCCTTTCACTCCACATGGGTTTTCATCCCTGTCCCAGCTTCTCCAACAAACGTCAACTGGGATGGTATTATATTTGGCAAGGGTGGACATTTGTATTCCACAGCCCATCTCCGAGAGCCTTTTAAAGCTGGAACATCCAAGTTCCCAGAAATATCCCCTCTCCTGCAGAAAACTGGGTCTGCACGTCCTATGTTCCCACCTCTGATCTCAGCCAGGCGCATTATGAAGCCATCGATTTTGTGGCATTTTAAAACATTGGTGCTAGCCATTCTATCTCCGGCGATGGTGAGCATGTTATGTCCACTCACTCTTACAAATCACAGGGTGCTCTGACACCAGGCCATGTGAGCAACTGATTAAGGGTCCCTGAGTCACCACATTCCATGAATTCAAGTAAAGGTCTTGCTCTGGCTGCACCAAGGCCAAAACCCAACTTTCAGGGAGTACATTCACTCCTCGGTGCCCCAGAATCATCACTCACAGAATAGTCAGGTCAATGCCCCCGAAGAGCAATTAAGAGGACTTCAAAAAATGGCAAATCCACAAAAGCCATCTAACCAAGTTTAGCAGGGGCCAGTGTACAGGGTATACTTGTTACCAAGACAACGGTGATTCTCCCAAATAGTTTGCAAAGATCTTCCACAAGATATTCTTTGGGGCCAAATGGTTTTGATTTTCCATCTTGTGTAGCTGAGACCTGAATTATAACCCTGTTAGTTAGGTCTGAAATAATGGGAGCAGAAGTGAGAGTCAAAGGTTAAGGTTACTTAAAAACAACAACAACAACAACACAAAACCAGAAATCAAAGCTTGCCCTCATCTCTCTTCCCTGTTCCAGTACCTTACAGAGGTCCCTAAATGGTTCAGTACAAGCTCATGCACAGTCCCACCCCATGAGTCCCACCAGTCAATAGGAGGGTTTGGCTCTAAGGCAGGTCCCGTTTGCAAGGCCACAACTTTGCAAGAAGCACCCAGGAAGGACAGCATGGTCCACACAGATGGCCTGAGGGGCTGGATGCAAGTGGACCACCCGTGGGATTAGAAGGCTGGGGCAGGCTCAAACAGCAGGGGAGAAAGGGGAAAGGGACAGGCGCGGGAAGACAGGTTAGCATCATTACCTGCGTGGCATCAGTAAAGCGGCCATGCAGGCACACGCTTACGGTTAACCCTCTGGCCGGTGTGCAGGGACGTCAGGGCGGGAGATAAGACTGCGGGGCACAGGGGTAAATCCCTCTCACGTCCTCTCACCTAAAATCAAAGAATCTGCTGTAAGAGGGGGACCACCCTCTCTTATCTGACTGCGCTACAAATCCTCTTGGATGGCTTTCCGCTGACAGAATACCTTCCCACACACAGCCCGCTCCCCACAAATGCCTGCTTGTCCTGAGGAAGGGTGACCAACTAAGGATGAACAGGGACAAATTGCTGGGTGGCTCCTACGTCCCCAAAACACAGCCCATCAACAGTGAAGTGGGGCACATGCCCCAGGGGAGGGAGGCATGGGCCTGGCAAGCCAAAAATTACCATTCTCTTTGTCTTATTCCGGTGGGGCCCAAGTGAACAGCCAGCCAGGGGTGGGGAGTGGGTGGTCAGCGCTTGTTCTAGAATTATTTGATTGGCTGCCTCTCTGATTCTCGCCTTCCTCTAAGGATGGGATGCAAGGAGCCTTGGGAGGGTATAAGCAGGAGGAAGGGTGAAGGCTCATCGAGCACTGTCACGGCATAGGCTTGCTCCTTTGCAGGGATCACAGGCACAAGCTGACAAAATGAATATGCCAACCTCTCTGTCTTGCCCACGGGGAGGCTGCCTGACCTTCCTCAGCCTGGGCACTGGCCTGTTCCCGACCTGAAGTAGGGAGGACATCAGGAAAGGGGATACTGAGGCTGAGGGCTCATCGACTGATCATCTCTCTCTCCTGAGGGTCCCACTCTCAGTACTTCAAACCCTTTGTTCCCACAAAAATGACAGGAAGAAACACGTGAAGAGAGCAGCCTATCCATAAAGGGCTCCCCCGGGGAACCCTGACACCAAACATAGAATCCATTTTAAAAGAAACCTAATTTAGATAGATACGGTCCCCACTCGATCTTACTCCATGTAAGTTATTTTGATATTACACGGAACATTTCAACAAATACTTTTTGAAATACCGTCTCGAATAATACCATAATTAATAAAATTAAAAGACTGCTTTAAAACTAAACTAAAAAATAAATAAATAAAACCAGTTAGACTTTGTGTAAAAGCTCATCCCCAGGCGACTGAGCTTAGATCACGTTCCCTGCCAGTGAGGACGTCTCCTTCATCCTTGTCCTAATGGTGCGCACACCTGCCTGGCCAGAAGTCAGGAAATCGAAGCTCTTTGCAGCCTTAAGGTTCTCCTACAGCTGCAAGGAATCACTGTTTGGGGCACCTCTGCCTCATTTCCTCCTGCTTATGGGAAACAGCCACAGAGGATGGGAAGCCTGTGCCAGGGGCCTTCATTACTCTGGTGCTGAACAGAAACAGGGACTGCTCCCCACATACATGGCAGGCAAGGTCATTGGGGGCAGGTGTTACCAGGCCTCTGGTCACTGCCTTGCCTCTCTTCCCGTTCCCACTGCTAGCTCCTACTGGCTTGCTGGGACTGCTTCCATGCCTGCCTCTCTCCCTTCCAAATCCAGCACTGCCCACTGCTGCCCCTCGGACCTTCCACCATCCCTTCACTCAGCTCAGCCTTGGATTCGATTAAATAAGAATCTACAGGACACTCTGGCCCCCGCTGCCTCCTTCACCCCAGCATCTTGGGACTCTAATTCCATTTGGCCCTTGACTTCTAGGGGACAGAATTCGGGGTTACCAGAGCCCAGACAGGCCTGCAGCAATGTGCCCTCTTAGGTGGACACCAAGTTACAGGTGACTCTGAGGCGGACAGGATGGGACATAATGGAAAGAGAGGATACTCAAGGAAAAAACAAAGGTTA
Source organism: Puma concolor (assembly GCF_028749965.1). NCBI lineage: Eukaryota > Metazoa > Chordata > Mammalia > Carnivora > Felidae > Puma > Puma concolor. The sequence goes on from NC_141683.1 coordinate 44,662,765, forward strand.
AAAGCAAAGAGCAACGATTTTTAAAGAGGGGAAGAGAAACGAAGAGTCTCAGCAGGGAGAAAGCAATCAATATGCATGGAGAGGCAGGTTAATTAAATATGGATAATGCAATCAGCCCACATGGGCACCTTGAAGAGGAAAGAGAAAAGCAAAAGCCATACTCACTGTCTTTGACCGGTCCTCATGGCCTGCAGGTCTTTGCCAACTGGATGGTCAGAGAGGCTGCAGGCTAAGGAGTTCTGGGGAAAGAGTAGATCTTTCTTTTAGCAGTCAGATCCTCGGTGGGTGAAGAACATGTGTGCATGGATGCACAGGCACACTCGTGCGTGCACACACATATATACACACGCATGCACGCACAACACACCTCCCACCACTCGAGCCGGGCAGCAGGCGGCCCCGCTGAAAGCTCTTCTCTCTGCTTGTCACATCCAGTAAATACTGAAGCAGCCTACACCCAGCGGGCGGCGGCTCAGCTCCCGGGCACAGTCTGCACGCCCATCCTCATTGGCAGGATGCAGGAGGTGCCCCTGAACAGAGCTCGCCTGGCACTCCTCCCATACCTTCCTCTTCAGCCTCACTAACCTGCTTCCCTGCTCCTCTGGCTGCAGCTCAGGGAGAAGTCCCCACAGCCCAAAGCTGCCTCCCTCTGCACCCAGAGGCTGTGCAGGGGGCAGCAAAGCCGTAGGTATTAACTCTTTCCGGCCACCAATGAGCTGAAAATCAAGTGTCCAGGGGGCCCTCTTCTAATGAGCTCTGCTGCTGGCTGAAGGCTGGTTGCTGCTCAGGGAGCAGGGAGCATAAAGATCTTGCCCCAGACAGCTGCTGACAGCAGGAGCCAAGCCGAATCAAATCTCCTAATGAGCCAGGAGGAGGGGGGCTGTCTTGCTGGGTGTGATGTGATGTGATAAATGCAGAGAGCAAGAAAGCTACGGGGCAGGTCACACATCTAAATTCCACCCCCTTTCTCCCAATTTCTATTGTGCTTCACTACCAAGCCAAACCACACAGCCCTGAAATTACCCCCTCTGCCACATCTCAGCTGTCCCCCTTACTCTACGAAGGCACTTCTCCCCCGTCTGTCTCTACTCCCACCCCCCAGCACCAAACACACCATCACTCCTGACTTCTTAATGAGAAATTTCCACCTCTTCTGCCTCCTTAAAACATGTATATTTCCAATTCTGCTGGCTTTTCCTACAGTGGAAATTCACCTCTCTCCCTCATCCATCACCTAGCAACTTCCCCCTACTTGCATTTGTTATGGAGTGAGACTTTTCCCTTTGTTCTGCCCAATCTGCACATTATCCCTATTTTTCTGTCTTCTGCATTTTTTGTCCTTCCAAACCACCTTACCCACATGGACCTTCACACTGTCTGGTTCACTCCTCCTCCAGAAGGAGGACTCCCTCTTCCTGCCTTCCTGATTGCCCTAGTACAGTAGTTCTCTGAGTATCCACCCCCCCACACCACCCTCCACCAGCAGCTGTCAGCATCACCTGGGAATGTGTTAGAAATGCAAATTCTCAGGCCCAACCCCCAGACCTACAGAATCAGAAGCCCAGGGGATGGAACCCACTCTCCCAGGTGATTCTGATGCATGCTAACGTTTGCAAACTGCTACCCTGGGACAAAGCTGACCTTCACCACATTCTACTCTAGTCTCTAAGGCTGGATCTCCTGCTCCCACTCAGGAACTAGCTCCAAGCGTACCGAACCTTTGCCGCAAGTCATATCGGACACCTAGAAGGCAGCATTTGCTACAGGCAGCAGAAATCTCTATAGAAGGTGATGGCTTTATAATAAAAATATTAGATTCCATTTGTTTAACCCTTCATAATGTGGAAAGCATGTTCGTGTATTGTTTCTCAACAATCCTATTCCATAGTCAGAGTATTAATCTCCCCAAGTTACAGATGAGAAGATTGAGGCTAGAAAAAGTAGCATGCCTTTTTCTAAGTGACACAACACGTCAGGGGCAACTCAAGGACCAGACTTGTTTTCTTAGAACTCTTACAGCAGAGCTTTCCCTACTATGTCACGCTGGGACCGAATTCCTGGCAGGTCTGTTGGTGCAGAACCCATATTCTCGCAGTGATAGGAGTATGCCTCAAGCACACACTGACGACAGGATGAAATAAAAAGTCTGATGCTGCCTCCACAGTGACTCATTGTCTCTCTCTGGAAATGTCCATAGTGTGCCTCTGTTAGGTAAATGGAACTTCGTGTTATAAAATGAGATGCAAGAGAAATGTTTTCCATTCCTCAAAGCCCCTGTCTTGAACCCTGATGCTACCTGGGGTTTAGAATTTAAGCATAGGGGGTGCCTGGGTGGCTCAGTTGGTTGAGCGTCTGACTCTTGGTTTTGGCTCAGGTCCTGATCTTGCAGCTTCGGGGGTTCAAGCCCCGCATCACACACACTCCATGCTGACAGCAAGGAGCCTGCTTGGGATTCTGTCTGTCTGTCTGTCTGTCTGTCTCTCTGTCTTTCTCTCTCTCTGCCCCTTCCCTTCTCTCTCTCTCTCTCTCTCTCTCTCTCTCTTGCTCTCTCTTGCAAAGCAAATAAATTTTTGAAAAAGAATAAGAATTGAAGCATAAAGAGAATCCTTTGCTTCTAGACATTTTCTTGATACATGGCAATCGTAAGAAACAAGTTCACATGTAAACTGTGAATACGGCCCATTGATAAGCACTTCCCTAATCCAAGAGAAGTTATTCCACAAGGTGGATCCTCTCTGATTCCATGCATACAGCCTTTTTTAAACAAGCACTCAGTATGTGCCAGACATTGTGCTCAACGTTGCACCGCTGCTGTCTTATTTAACTCTCACAACAAACTTACAAGGCTGACATTTTTATCGTCCCCATTTTACAGATGGAGAAACAGAGACAAGTCACTTAAAAGTGGCAGAGCTGGTGCCTGATACCAAACTTCCTGTTTCCAACCCTTGCTATGACTCTTGCTTTTAACACAAAGGTAGCATCATCATGGGACTCCTCTTCTGGTGCTAAAATTGTGAGATAAAGGCCTCCTCCAAGTCCCAGGCTGCCCCATCTGGCATCCAGGATTGAAAGGCACTGAGGAGTTAGGGCAGGACTGCAGATGGGCCCAAGTCTCACGTGCGGGCTGACTAGTATTAACTTGGCATCATAATCTTCAATTAGCCATTGGAGAAATGATATAGTCCTAGGAAGTCAATAAGCCAACCAAAGTGTTTAAGGAAAGATAGAATCATTAATAAAAATTTAAGGAACAGCAGGAATATAAAGAGCTAGGACATGCATCTAACATGAGTAAAAAGAAAAAATTAGGGGTACCTGGGTGGCTTGACCAGTTAAGCCTCCGACTCTTGATCTCGGCTCAGGTCATAATCTCACGGTTTGTGGGTTTGAGCCCCTCATCAGGTTCTATGCTTACAGCACGGATCCTACTTAGGATTCTCTCTCTCTCTCTCTCTCTCTCTCTCAAAGTAAATAAATAAACTTAAAAAAAAAAGAAAAATGAAAGCTAGTCCAAACTTTTTTTTTTAACCCAAACATTCCTAAACATCAAAGTGTAACTACACCGTACCCTAGTTTGAGAAGCACAGACCTAGTACAGGGTCCCTCTCAGGGGAGGACTCTAACTTAATCTTTCTTCCTATAGAGGCAGGTACACTAGGCATTCCAGTGGGGGCAGGGTGGGGGGCTCAGCAGAGCGGAGGGGGTCCACATTCGTGCATGGTCTCCTCTCCTGAAGGAGAGAGACAGGGAAGGGCACGCAGGGAGGGGTAGTAGTGACAAAGGCACTCACCTACTTGCACTGTTTCCCCGGGGTTAGAGCCCTGGCCCAGGAATACAGAGCCCTGGATTCTCTTCTGGTCACTGCTCCTGAGTTGCTGGCTGCAGACTCGGCATAGGACATCTCAGCCCGGACACAGGGTTTTTCCCAGGAAAACAGGCATCACAAGCCCTGCTCTCACTCTGAGTTTCTCACTCTTCCCTGCCCCTCTCAGCTCTTCTCCCTCTCCGTTTGTTCCTCCTGGGAAACCCAACCTCTGGCAACCGTGCTTCAGTCCTGCCTCTTTTCCAGAGGACAGCCAGACAACTCCATCCCCCTCAGACTCTGCAGATGCAACTGTGTCCGAAACAACCTCCTTTCCCTCCAAAACCTCCCTTCCTGCTGGGCTCCCTATGCTTGCTCATGACAGTGCTCTGTCCTAGCCCCAGGGTAGTGAGTAGAGGTATTTCTGGCTTCTTTTTCTCTTGCCCCGTTGAACTGATTTTTAAAACTTCTCATTACATTTCTGAACTATTTCTTAACTTTATCCCCTCTCATTCATTGACATTGCCGTTCAGAGGTCATTGGGCACCCAGCTTGGTGCATTCCTCTTCCACTCCCTCCTAAGTAGCTGATCTTCCTGCCCCCATTTCGATGCCTCCCCCCACCCCCCATAAACCTCATGGCTCACTACACTACCACCAGAGTGACCCACTGAACAGGTACCATAAAGTGAATCGTCTCTATAGTCATTTTCGATGGGCTTCATTGTGGCAGTGTGTCCTACCTGACATCCTGACAATTTGGTCCCATTTGCCTATCCGGTCTTGTATCCCATTGTGCACACACACGTGCCTGATTCCTCTGCTGCCTCCTCTGCCCAGAATGTTCCCCCACACCCTGGATCTACCCTCTTAACTCCCAGGTCCTTCTCTCAACCCAATACCTCCAAAATAAAAATTCTCCTTTCCAAAGCTTTTTCAGAACACCCTCAATCAGAAAAGGAATCCCTCCATCCCAACACCACCACATTGCCGTGTGACTCTGACAGCCCCCATCACAGTCTATAGTTTATCCTTGTGATTTATGTTTTCCGATCCTCCCAAATGACTACGTGTTCCACAAAGACAGACTCTGACTTACTCCCCTTGCTATCAATTCTCATTGCCTCGTCTGAAGCAGGTGTTTAATAAATGTCAGCTGGATTTGATTTTGAGCTCATAAAAAAAAAAAAATCTGAAAAATCACCGAGGATTCCTTATGGCGCAAACACTTTGGACTACCACAGTCTCAGGGTCAAGACTGCAGTCAGCCTAACGCTAACGACGCTCAGGGGCAGCAGCATGGGTATTTGCGAACTATTGTTCCCAACAGTGCAGTCAGGGCAGGGTGGAATTAATCAAGAGCAAAAGGAGCACCTGGCATTGTCACACAGGCCACAAAAATGTAATTAAATTGAAGATAAAGGGAATTACAGTCTGCAATATAATATTTTTAAAAGCCATGTTAGTAGAGGAGGAGGTTTACTGCCAAATGCCCCCTGTGTGTTTATTTAATCAACATACCACCTAAGACAGTGCCACATTAAAAGCTTTTAATGAAACACTCATTCAGATAGTAGATTTGAATTCTGGTCAGCATGCTAAAGCTCTTCCACAAATCTTTTAAAAGCAATTTCCACTCTGTAGCTTCCTAGTAACAGCAGAAACATGAATCAACATATGCTGCATTGATTTGGGGTTTCCATGGAGACTGGAAGGACACAGGGAAGGGAAGGACAGAAAGAGGCCACTCGGCCCAAAATTCTACTTAAAAAAAAAAAAAATACGTCTCGATTTCATCCCTCTGAGTATTAGCAGCCTCATTTCCTGCTCATCAGTTCAAGCATCCAGATATTTAATTTGTAATAAGTCTGCTCAACTTCTCACGAGGAATATCAGAGGGGATGCGGAAAGAAGTCAGCAGTCAAAGGTGTGAGCCCATGAGGTTTGCACAGAGACCCGAACGAGCACAGGATCTGGAATGAGAAGAAAAGACCTCTGGTCCTAACTCTGCGTTAACTAGCTCCATGACACTCACTACCCTAACTAGCTATGTGGTCACTAACATCATGAAGATAAAGGGAATTACTGTCTGCAATATAATACTTTTTAAAAGCCATGGTAGTAGAGGAGGAGGTTTATTGCCAAATGCCCCGTGTGTTTATTTAATCAACAGAGCTTTGAATTTTGATTTCTTCTCCCATAAAACACAAATGAACTGTCCTGTTTATTTTTCAGAGTGGCTATAAGAAAGAAAAGGATCCTATAAAGGATCCTATAAAAAGGATGTGGGAAGGAAGATGCCTTGCAAATTCTAGTCCACTGTATGCCCTACCACAGATGGTCCCCGACTTATGATGGGTCCACCTGAGATTGTTCCCCTTATGACTGTGTGACTTTGCTGTGGTGAGAAAGGGACACACATAAAGTGGAGACCAGACTTCGTGTTTTGCATTCTGCTCTTTTTCTCAGGCTGGTGATACGTGGTAGGATGCTTGCTCATGATCCCGCACAGCGGCAGCCGCGAGATCACAAGAGTCAACAACTAATACCCTTACAACCAACCTGTATGCTTACAACCATCCCGTGTTTCACTTTCAGTGCAGTACTCGATACATTACATGAGATGTTCGACACTTGATTATAAAATGGGCTTTGTGTTGGATGATTTTGCCCAACTGTAGCTAAAGTAAGTGTTCGGAGCATGTTTAAGGTAGCCCAGGCTAAGCTATGAAGTTCGGTAGGTTAGATGTATCAAATGCATTTTTGACTTAGGATATTTTCAACTTATGATGAGTTTATCAGGACATAACCCCATCAGAAGTCAAGGAAAATCTGTATTATACTTGGTGATACTCTGGACTTCTCTTTAAATAGAATTTTGCCAGGGGTGCCTGGGTGGCTCAGTCAGTTAAGCATCCGACTTCGGCTCAGGTCATGATCTCACAGTTCGTGAGTTTGAGCCTTGAGTCGGGCTCTGTGCTGACAGCTTGGAACCTGGAGCCTGCTTTGGATTCTGTGTCTCCCTCTCTCTCTGTCCCTCCCCACTTCACACACTCTCTCTCAAAAATAAATAAAAATATTGAAATAGAATTTTGCCAGCAAGTAAGTATATACGTCTTTTTAAAAAAATCGCTGATTTAGTGGGGAGTATACTGACCTGGAAAAAAGAAAAGTGGGTTGGACAGGCCTGAGTTTCAATCCCTACTCTGTAATTTTCCAGATCTGTGACTATGGGCACGTTACTCCTCCTGAGTCGTTTTCATCACAGGTAGAATAAAGATAACAGTACCAAAGCTGTAGGCTTATTAGAGGATTGTTACATGGATTAACCGAGTGGCTCGAGCAATGCTTGGCAAACGGCAAACGGCAAATGAGTGTGTAATGTGAGCCACGATCATTAGCCGTCTCGTCTGTTTCGTCATCTGTAAAATGGGAATTAGGATTCCTACTACTTCCCTACTTCACACAGGGGATTACTTGGATGACATCTGCCCACTATTTGATAAACTGTTCGGTAAAATGCCCTAAATGAACACAACGTTGTTATTAAAAGATTCATGGGTACTACCTGCTAACCGAGGTGACACAAAAATGTATGAAACATGTTTGTGAGGCTTTTCAAGCGTCTTGGTGGATAGGGGGTTACACGTGTCTCTGGTACCTTTTTCATTCTCTTTTGTTCCTCTTGAGCTCTCATGTGTCTCTTTACCACTCACTGCAGCCTTTTCTGTCCTCTTTTCTTTATTCACTATTGTTATGCTTCTCCTTTTAAGTGTATCTAGAAGGAATTTTAAAATTAAACTTCAGGGGCGCCTGGGTGGCGCAGTCGGTTAAGCGTCCGACTTCAGCCAGGTCACGATCTCGCGGTCCGTGAGTTCGAGCCCCGCGTCGGCTCTGGGCTGATGGCTCAGAGTCTGGAGCCTGTTTCCGATTCTGTGTCTCCCTCTCTCTCTGCCCCTCCCCCGTTCATGCTCTGTCTCTCTCTGTCCCAAAAATAAATAAACGTTGAAAAAAAAATAATAAAATAAAATAAAATTAAACTTCAGAAACTTTGGAGTCTATGCAATTGTTCCTTAGGCCTCCTAAAATTAAATGGTACACCAACACGGGGCAAATGACACAAAATGAGATGTTATAGGGATTTTAGGAATTATAGGACTGTTCCTCCAACAATGGTCACCAGTGTTAGATGTGTGTGTATGTGTTAGATGTGTCCACACACACGCGCACACACACACACACACACACACACACACACACACATATCTATCTATCTATCAACCAAATGCAATACGTGGAGTTTATTTTGGACCCTGATTCAAATTTAAAACCATAAAATATTACAAGAAATTTAAGCACTGATTAGATATTGATATTAATGTGATATTGAGGGGTTTTTTTCTTAAGCAACTTATTATATAGAGATACATTCTGAAATATTTAGAGTTGAAATAATGTTATCTGGGAATTGCTTCAAAATCATTTAGGGTGGATGGGAGTGCAGGGTGTTGAAGCTGGGAGGTTATACACAGGTGTTCACTGTTCTATTCTCTTGTGTATATTTAAAATTGTGCATAAAACTGTTTTAAATAGTGTGACCACTGACAATACATGCTTCAGTAAAATAAGCCTATGAAGTGTAAACTATTAGTGCAAGAAAACTGAAATATAGAAAGAGGCAATTTGAATAGGAATTGATTTCCGGTATTGTAAGTTTTCTTTCCCACGAATAAATCCATTTTCAGAAAAACCTTTTATTTGACTTCTATGGAGCAGTTGCCAAAATTCATAGAGGTTTCGAGGGGGTATGAGTCTTTGTTATCACCTACAGAAAGTAAACTTTAAAGACTTTGCCCAAGGTCACATTCCGTAAGGCATGGTCAGAACTCCAGCCCAGAGCTCCTGGGGTGGAATCCCGCCATATCCTTTCTTCCCACTGCTGAGCTGCCCATCTCCACATCCAGAATCCAGGACGGTAAGTAAGTCTTGGATCAGGATACAAATGACGACCTGTGTGCTTACCTCCCCAACCCTTCTTCGTTCCTATTGTAACCTCAGCCTCAAACAGTGAACTTGGCTTTTACAAACTAGCTTCCCATTGGCCAGCTGGCTTCCATGAAGGCAGCTGAAGGGTGGGAGTCCACAGTGGAGGCAAAGAGAGGGCTCATGCAACACACACAATCCTTCACACACCCCTACCCTGATCTCCTGGTTCACCAAGATAATTGAGGCCTCAGATATGAATTATCTCAAGCCCTTTCCCTGTCTCATCCCCTGCGATTCTAGCCACACTTACACACAACTTTCCTTCCTTCCCACCATTCATGGATGTGTCTACTCAAGGTAAATCCTTCCTCCTGTGGCCCTGAGCCCCTCCTTCCCATCTGCCCTGCTTTATCAACCCTGTACCTTTATTCTTTCCTTCTCCCATGTTATTCTATACTTATAAATAAAAATACTCTTTCATTACAAAAATATTCTCCCCTGGGGTGGGAGGCTCCTCCTTTTGTCAGCAAAGCTCCCTGAAAGAATTTCCTGTTTCCCCACTTCCTATCCCTTCCTCCATCCTTTGCAGTTTGGTTTCCATCCCTACAGCTCCCTTGAAAGAGCAACTTCCATATTGTGAGGTTCAGTGGTCCATGGTCCTTGTCCTCATGGACCTCTGGGTGCATTTGCCATGGTGGCGATTTAGTTTTGGCACCTCCACCCCCTCGACCTCCTTGGTCTCCTTTGCTGGCTCCTCCTCTGCCCACTCCATAATGCTGACATTCTCCTGCCCTCTAACCTTGGTTTCCTGCTCTTCTCTCTTTAAATGCTCCTTGGGCAATCTCATCCTTGCCTGTAGTCCCAACTACATTGGGTATACTGACCACTTCTGAATATTTTCCTCTAATTCCGGTCGCTCTTCCAATCATATAGATTCTTTACAGCCCATGGGTTGCTGGACATACCCGTCAGGTATCCCACAGGCACAACAAATAAAAATATGTCTAATAATTAACCATATCATAGCCCCTTCTTCTCCTGACCCATTTTATCCCCCACCCCACCCCCATCACCTTACACACACATACAAATCTTCCTCTGGAATTCCTGGTCTGTTTCTGACACCACCAACCACTGAGTAACTCAAGCCAGAAATAAGGAAGTAATTAGACACTACTCCCTTTTCTCTTATCTCCTATAGTCAACCAATTACCAGATCATACTGATCAAATCTCCCTCATCATCTTCACATCTGTCCCCTCCTCTCCATCCTTACTAGTACTGCCCTGCTACAGGTCCCACTTGTTCATCCCTGGTTCTTGTCCTCGTTGTCTTTGGTGTCTGTGATCAACCTACCCCCCTTAACTTCAGCTCCATTTTGCAGCCACAGTAACCAGTTTAAATCATAAATATGACTACATTCACTTCTCCTCACAACCTATAAGCCCCCTGGCCTATGGATAAAGTTAAACATCCTAACACATGAGCTCCCCAAGAGCTGGGTCCCACCTGCCTCGAGGGCCACCCACCACTCCCCTGGTTTGTTTTTCATGCTCCAATGACTCCATGTGGTTCACAATCTTGAGCACATACCACAGGCTCCACATCTCTGGGCCTCATTCATGCCTTCTCATCCTTCAAATTGCACTTCAGGACCACTTCCTCCAAGCAGCCTCCCCTGCACACCCAGATTCCATAAGTGCCCTACCATGTGCTCCCAGACATGCTTCTGTGTATCAGAACATGGCCTGATCTGGTGCCTGCAACTCTCTTCTACTAATCAGACTCTTAGGTTCATCAAGGGCAGGAAAGTGTATTCATTCATTGATTCATTCATTCATCCATTTATTCAACTAACATTGAGGCATTTCCTGTGTGCCAAACAATGTACCAGGCAGAGTACATTACCTGTGCACATTATGTAAGTGAAAGCTGTATTTTCCATCTCTATATCTCCAACACCACGTACAGTGCCTGGCACCAAGAAGATGCTCAATAAACATTTGCTGAACCAGCCAGCAGACAAGTGAGTGAGACCACGTACAGAGTCACAGAAATGGTACAGGCTCCAGGATCTGGTGACAAGGGTTCACGTTCCAACTCTGCCCATTCATTGTTGGGTCATCTTGGCTGAAGACCTTGCTTTCTATCTATGAAATCAGAATTACTAAGGCAATGCCAACCTCCTGTTTTACTGTAAGAATTCAGTGGGATATATAAGCAAACATGGATTGTACATTATTCAGTCTCATGAAAACATGAAGTCACACTGACGGTGTCAGTCACAGAGAGCAGAAGCCCAACACCAAATGGGTGTGGGGATGGAGGCTGCAGAGGAAGGGGCAGCAGGCCAGAGAGAGAGCAGCAGCAGGACCTAGTTTTCAAAGCCCTGGGGCTGTGATGTAAGCACGAGGGACTGCCACAACTGAAATGTGGCTCTCTCCTCCTATCTTGTGGTGCCAGGGCGCTGGCTATCAATCTCTTCCCCTCCTTAGGCAGTAACAAAAGCTTTACCATTTGCCATCAGGGTCTACAGCTGTGGGCAGAAGGCAGCTTCGGCCCTCTCCCCTCCTCTGAATATAAAACAAGCTGTTTCTAATCCTCCATTTTCAATGACTTCAGCCAATGGCTTTCACCAGCTCCATTCTTGGCAGCCACTTAGAGTCACGCGAAAAGGAAACTCCTCATAGCCATCAGACCAGGGTTGGGCTCTGGTGCAGCAACAGTGGTAGAAATCAGCGGAGTGGAGCCCCGGCCTCCTCCAGGGACAGCTCTCCCACTGGGATCTGCTCCTACCTTCACAGAGCCCTCAGGGAAAGGAGGCAACTTGCTTTTGAGCCTGTGCTGGGCGCATATTAACATCCGCGCTGGGGGCAGGAGGAGGCCCCAGGGCTGTGTGAGTGCACTCTGATGCACAAAGATGCCGAGCAGATTCTAACACTTTTCCTTGAGAGACAAGGCCTGGTCGGAAGAGGCCCTCTTCCATCTAGGGCCTTTTGTTGAAAAAGTCAGAAGCCTGTTGGAAATTCCATACACAGCACACTAACAAAGGACCCGATGAGAAGGCTGAAGCTTCCTGGCCAGTGAAAAACATCCTAATCCCTGAGGCGCAGATGGGGAGCAAAGGAGCACTTCTAGCATCTCTGGAGGTGTAGATTTTTGGACCAAGAGGAAATAAAAAAGCACAAAACAGTCTGGGATAGGATGGGCAGCACAAAAAGTCTAAGCCATGAAGCCATCACACAAAACAAAGCTTACATTTATGTGGCACAATCACAACCTACAAATTGCTTTCACTTCTCTGGATGAATTTGATCAGTTCTTAACCTCCTAGCCTCAATATGCTCTGGGAAGTCGAGAGGATTAAACAGCATCATGTAGGGAAATTACCTAGCAAAGGTGTCTGGCACATCTTGGTAGCTGGGAGCTACCATTATTCCTTCTAGTGGATCTCACAAAAACCTTTGGAAGTAAGCTGGGTGCTGATTATTGTGCCCATTTTACAGACTACAGAAGCAAAGTTGTTCAGTAGCCCTGAGTGAAGGGGCCATGGTAACTCCATTAATGGCCCTAGGGAGACTTGAACCCAGGACCACCAGGGCTTTCCCTACTCTATACAACATTTCAGCGTGAATAGATCTTCATCACTGAGATCCACGTTTGGAGGCTTTTGTTAATGGAACTATGATGGGATTTGCTCAGCCATCCATCCACACTCTCACTCACTCCCCTAGAGTACCTGGCATTTGTGAAATGGCTATCGTAGCTAAGGAACCATGATCTTCAGGTCAGAGTTAACTGACCCATGAAAGAAAGACCTTGGCTTCAGTATCAGACTTAATCCAACCAGACACATATTATGAGAAAGTTTTCCGATTCTTTGTGTATTAGGCACTGGGTGAATTTTTTTTTTAAGTGACTAATGGAGCCGGTCCCCAGGGGTGGCTTAGTGACGCCTGGACACGGTGGACTACAGGGCTGTCTACATACTCTAATAGCCCTGTTCACCCCAGGCCCATGGACCTTCTCTAGGAAACCTACTCTAAGGACTGAGAAGAGAGCAAATGGTTAACAAAAACTAGTTTACGGGATTGATTCAGTGCTCATGGGGCTATCACTCCCAAAATAACAGCCATCGATAGCATAATATCACATTGCATGTTTACAGCTCTGAGCTTTTCCCAAACACTTATATGATCTCAGGATCACAGCTATCTCATTCCCCTACTTTCCAGCACCTCCTCCATCTTCCAAGAAAACCCTGAAGTTTTCCAAATCTGTAGGAACAAATAATCCAAAAAGCAACCCACACGGCAGGATGCAGCAGGTTTTCCTTATTTCATTACTTTGAAAGCACCCCAAGATCAGGACTTAGAAGGACCTGAAAGCCAGATTTTCAGGATGTGCGTGAAACAATGGATTGACATTGAGTGGCTCTAACACAGAAACAGAAAAACCACTCTCCTCCTCCACACCTCCCAAAAGTCACTACTGAGACAGCCCTGAGAAGCACCCATTTAGCTGATGCCAGGGACTCATCACCTCCTATAAGTGGCAACTATGCCCTCAATTCACTGCTTAGCAATTGGTGACCTGCCAAAAAAAAAAACAAAAAAAAAAAAACACACACAAAAAAACAAAACAAAACAAAAACCCAGTAGCTATGTATGATGATGGATATTAACTACATTTATTGTGGCAATCACTTTGCAATACATACACAAACCAAATCATTGTGTTGTACACCTGAAACTAATATAATGGTACATGGCAATTATATCTCAGTTAAAACAAAAACAAAAACAAAAAACCTTGTCCCAGCAAGTCTAGTTTTAAGAATATGTTCAAGCAAACAATCCAGAATGTGAGCAAAATTTTAATTATGATGTTATTCCAGCAATGTATATAATAATAAAACAAATTTAATTAATAAAAGAAAGAAATCAGTAACCTGCCGATGGATGTTAGTTACCTCAATGGTGGGAATCCATGTATCTACCAGATCATCACATTGGACACTTTAAACATATCACAATTTTATTTGTTAATTCCACCTCAACAAAGCTGGGGGGAAAGATAACAACAGAAAAAACTGGCGACCTCCAATGTACCTTCATCTGCCTCCGACTCATTGTGATTGTGAATCCTGCACTGGAATGTGTCACCAGTGTTAGTCACCAGCAACACCGGGACCTGCACTTGGACGAAACAAAACAGATGCTGTGGGCAGCCAGACTGCTGTGCAGACGACCCACTTAAAACAGAAAAGACATGAATGGAGCGAAAAGAGGCAGTGCCACAGTCCTGATATCAACCCCCCCCTCCGCCCAACAAGGGATCTGAGCGAAGAAATGGCATCTCTTGGGACCAGGAAACAGGTTTCAGGGGGTATGAGGAGTTAGGACTGGGGAGAAAAAAAGAACACAAAAAAAGGACATTTGCAGCTTGGCGCCCACTAAGTGGGAAGAATGGGCATATTCCTGCACTCTCGCTCCAGGCAAGGGTGACAGGCTTGCCCCCCTCTGCAAAGCTCTGTGACAGAATGAACGAGGACTGACAGGAGGGCAGTGCCTTTTCTGCCCTGCGGTGCCCTGCCCTTCTCAGCAAGACTTGTGGCCGGGGTTGGCCAGTCCAGGGATCCATCCAGGCCCTGCTGGAAGGAGCTGCTCTCTCTTACCTGTCTGGCGGTGGGCAGTGCCGCCGGGAAGGTGTGGCTGGCCCCGGCCCCAGCTGGGCATGGCTCGGTGAGGCCCTGAGTGACAGAGTCAGCCACCTCCTGGTACATGGGAGAGGGTGGCAGAGGGACACGGCCCACCTCACCTCTGCGCCCCTGGCAGAGCTGCTGCAACGTGCGGCTCCTGCTCCCGCTCAGCTCTGCTCGCCCGCCCGCCAGGGCTTTGCATCTCATGAACGGGGAAAGAGCTGGCGGCAAGGGAAGGGGGTGGGGAGGCGGAGGGAGGGAGAGGGGCACTCTGACAGATGATGCGCACTGCCACGCCGAGTTGGGGGAGGACTGAAGACTGAAGCAGGATGCCACTGCCTGTGTTGTGTGGCTCTCCCGCTGACAGCTCATCACTGAGGGGCCGGCTGCTCTGGAGAATTCAGGGAGAGGCAGAGAGCAGGGGGGTGGCAGAAGGAGGAGGAGGAGGGAGGAGGGAGGAGATCCCCTGAGTTGCACAGAGGAGAAGGAGGTGAACTCGGGTAACTGGCATGGGGGAGAGAGGATGCACTGCCTTGGCTCAAAGACGGACCAGGCTGGAAACATCACTTGACTAGGTGGTGTGGGGGGAAAGATGAAGCACCATATTCCTAGCCTGCTGTCAAGGTTGTCTCCATCTCCTTCCGTGACCAACTGGCAAGGCCACTCTGCCTTAGGAATTTGGAATAGCTAGACACTTTAGACCAAGCACAGCTCCAACTTTCTCAAAGAGAAGGGAAAAGCTGGCAAGAAAGACTATAATGCATGAAGCGTTTGGTGTCACACGTCACTCTACACTGCAGGCAAGCCTGAGTGCCCCTCTGCCACCTGCCCAACCTGTGACCAGGAGGTTGCCGTGGCAAGAACAGGAGCAAAAGGGAGCACCCACCCAGAGGGGATGGAGCATGTCACATGATGCTTCTGTCTGTAAAGTTCCATTTGGATGGTCAGGAGCAAAATCTGCTGGGCAGCTTGGGCCAGTGCCTGGAGAAGCTTCTTAGCCTGAGGGCTAACCCGCAGCATCTGATGCTAGAGTCTACCTGACCTGCCACTGACATGGGGCAGGTTCACTGCACAGGCCCCGGAGCTGACAGTCATCAGCTCTATTTACAACCACAGCAGAGGAAGAGGCTGACAGGAAAGAAAATAAACAAACAGTGGAAGCCGGAGAAGGACCAAAGGAAGCTGCAGCTGGGGAACACTCAGCAAGCTCAGCTAATGAGGGGAAGAGAGATCTCAAATAAGGGCCTTCTCCGGAGGGAGGGGACGGGATGCGGAGGGGGTGGAGAACCGGCGTGCTGCAAATTTCCAGGGACTTGTCCATCCCTGGTGCAAGCTAGTGCTCTTCTTCAGGTCTGTCTCCAGAGTCCTGCCAAGCACTGCCCCAGATGACCCCTCAGGTATGGCGGACAGTCAGCACACTGCCTCTACAGATGGCCACAGTCACCATCTCACTGCTGCGTAAAAACATCACACCAATTCAACAAGATCAGGTCAATTCAGCCAGCCGTCATCGGAGCCTACTGTGTGTTGGGGGGACACAAAGATGACTAAGACAACCTAGTTCTGTCTCACAGGGTCCAGAAAGGAGACAGATTTAAGTAAGTGACTCCAATGCATGGACATAAGTAAGCTCAGGACTCAGTGCCACCTCAACGCTGAGGGAGGGGACAGCCACCTGACAAATCACATACGTCCTCCCAGAGGAGGCCTCATCTGACCTGCACTTTGAAGATGACCTATGGATTTTGACAAGCTTGAGTTCAATGGGGGAGAACTCAAGGCAGAGGAACAGCCTGGGCAAAGGCAGAGTCTAAAGGTGCCTGGTGTGTTTGGAGCAGAAAGTGAAGTGGGATAGGAGGCCACCATGGAAGATGTGATTTAAGGGGCACATTGTGACCAGATAGGAAAAAAAAAAAAGCTTTAAATAAAAGAGTGTCATTTTCATGATCAGACCTGTGCTTTGAGATGACACATTTGAGTGATGAGGGACTGGGAGAGAGGGAATCCAATCAAGGTTATGTTGTAAATCCCTAGGCGAGAGGATGAGAACCAAAATGAAACAGTGCACCTGAGAGGAAAGAACAAAGTACAGAGATTTGGGAAGGCTGGATTGGCAGGGCTTGATCTGATGTGAGGGACTAAGGGGGGGTGTTCAGAACAGGAGAGGATGGGAAGGAGTTGAGAATGGACCTACAATCAGTTTGCTAGGGGACCTCAGTCCTACAACTGCAAGGAACTGAATGCAGCTAAAAAACCCAAATGAGTGAGGAAACAGGTCCTTCCCTAGAGCCTCCAGAAAGGAATGCAGCCCTGTCAACACCTTGGTTTTTATCCCAGTGAGGCCCATGTCAGACTTCCTGGCTACAAGACCATTGGGATATAGTTTGTGATCATTTGTTATGACGACAGCAGAAAATAATATACAGAGGCTGTCCTTGGTTGTAGTTAGGACATTTCTTGCATAATGTAGACATACAGAAACAGTTGAAGAACCAAAATCAGAAATTAGATAACCTCTGCTTTTGGACATCTGGGTGGCTCAGTTGCTTAAGCATCCAGCTCTTGATTTCTGCTCAGGTCATGGTCTTGTGGTTCATGAGTTTGAGCCCCACATCAGGCTCTGCACTATAGCTCAGAGCCTGCTTGGGATTCTCTCTCTCTCTCTCTCTCTCTCTCTCTCTCTCTCAATCTCTCTCTCTCTCTCTCGCTCTCTTTTTCTGTCCCTTCCCCCACTTGTGCACTCTCGCATGTGCAAAATAAATAAATAAACTTTAAAACAAAACAAACCTCTGCCTTTCACTGAAGTGTAAGTTCTAAATATCTCCCTTAGAGTATATCACTCTCACACATACACGCACACACACATATGCATGCACACACACACACATCCCATAAATGAATGTCTGAGCTCAGTCTTAAATGATTTGTTAGGCTCCCTCCCTTTCTCAGGCATATTCTACTTCCAGCAAAAGTGGCTGTGTCTCTCTGATTGATTAGCCATTGTTGAGGAAGTCTTCCTTTGCTCTCTCATATAGTATCACCTGTCATAGGGAACCTAGTCAATGCTTAAGGTTTAAAAGAAGGAAAGGAGGGAGGGGGCCACCTCCTTTGTCAGCAGAAGAGAAACTCTGGCAATGAGAAAGCAGAACCTGACAACCTGAAGAAAAAAAAAAAGGAAACAAAAACAGGAAGAAGATCCAAATAACCCAGTCCCAGGGTAGGAAGGAGATTCCAAATAGAAAGAAAATAGAATAGACGAATGGACAGATAGATACAGTTAATTAAAGGAACAAAGAAAGCTGAACCCTACCATATGGACCAATTTATATATCTATCTGTTAGAGTTCAATCCTCTCTATACGTGGGTGCATGTGGGCACAGGCCTGCATGTGTTCATGTGCAAACACACACATGAGCATCACTCACAGAGATTGAAACTTGCAAGTATCCGAAGGCTATTTATAGAGAATAGAATTTATACCTATCCAGGAATTCAGCTCTCAACCAAGTTATTCTGTAGGAAGTCTGAATGATCCTTCAATTATACCCACTTCTCCCCTATCCCCATTTCCATAGGCAGCAAATGGAAATGGTCAAGAACATGGATTGTGGCAAGTTAAGAACAGATACTCTGTACACAAATTCCAATTCTGCCACTTACCAGTTTTGTGACCTCAAGCACATCACTTAACCTTTCTGTGATCCAACTTTTCTTTTTTCTGTAAAACAGGGATACCCATAGCACCTGCCTTATAGGGATGTTATGAACATTAATGAGTTTATATGTAAGCAGCCTAGACTACTAATGGATATCCCATCTACCCACTCAGGATCAATGTACCCCTTGATTCCTCATAACATCCTATACTTACCCGTGCGTGTGTGTTTCATTATCTGGTTTCTCATCTGTGTATTCCCATTAGACTATAAACTCCATGAAGGCAGAAACTATATCTTGTTTCACTTTGCTTTCCTCATCTCATCCCATGTGCTCAAAAAATCAAAGATGAAATGGAGCTTTCTTTCTTACCTAAGATTAAATTCCCGGGGTACAGGCATAGATGTTTCAAATATTTATCAGTGCCCAGCTCCTGCAGCCTTTGTGGAGATGTGAGGAAATCTCCACAAGCTTACTGGATGAATAGAAACATGTGATCTAGTCACCACTATGGTACCAATCAACAACCAGTCAACTGCCAGACTCGTGAGTGAGGTCATACTAGATAACCCAGCCAATAGTCAATCCACCAGCTGACTCTGGACACATGAACAACATTAGCAAAGCCAACCCAATCAGGATTGTCCAAATAACTTACATCATTAGGACCTTAATATATGTTTGTTGTTTTAAGCCAAGAAGTTGTAGAATGTTTTGTTACACAGCAAAAGCTCAGATACATCATTGAGTAGCCCAGATTTTGAAGCCCATTCTGGGTACTTCTAGCTCCACTCCCTGAACACCATTTTCATCGTAACTGCCCAACTTTATTTCTGACATTAAAGAGCAAAACTGACATAGGTAAATCAATGAAACCCAGGCTTTATGAGAAAGTCAATTTGTGTTTGTTTCTTCTGAAACCTTGGACAACCTTTCTTAGCCTCAGGATGGTAAATATTTTTTCAGGGTGGTTAAATTGTTCTTGTATATAATAGGTATGTTCATCTACCCACCTATAATGGCACAGTCCACTTATCAAACACAGCTTTGAAAGTTAACTTCATGCAGGCTATTTTGCCTAAGTGTCTAATTTTCCTACAGGAATTGCTTACTCTTGGAGAGCAAAGAGTCATTCCTTTTTACCCTTCACAGTGCCTCGTGTAGCATTTCAGTGATTTCCAGACCTATACATCATGGCCCAGTTAAATTTATAAAATTCCCAAATGGCAACCACAGGGTCATCAAACTTTTATTTTTTTAAATAAGAACATTAAAAAGAGTTATCTACCATTGCCATAATTTTATACAATAAAGATAAATTTTTAATGTTTATTTTTGAGAGAGAGAGAGACAGAGTATGAACAGGAAAGAGGCAGAGAGACAGGCAGACACAGAATCTGAAGCAGGCTCCAGGCTCTGAGCTGTCAGCACAGAGCCTGATGTGGGGCTCAAACTCACAAACTGTGAGATCATGACCTGATCTGAAGTCGGATGCTTAACCAATTGAGCCACCCAAGCACCTTAAAATAAAGATAATTTTGATGCCAAAAACATACAAAGGACATAATCTCAGAATAAAGGATAATTCCTCCCATGAAAATACAGCTAGCAACCCTGCACCCACATTTAGGTACATAAAATTAATATAAATATTTAAACACGTACACATTCATATGCACATGTATGTGTGCATATGTGTGCATACATGTGTGTGTGCGTGCACACACACACACACACACACACTGCATTGTGTTATTTTTTTCTTCCATTTTTCTGTGACCAGTGATGACTTTATCTTTGGCACCAATAGATGAACTTGATTTGGGAACCACTGGCCTACAACATTGCATGTACAAAACAATTACTTGGTGGAACACCTAGGGGATATCTTAGCATTCACAACTTCTGCTAAAGAGGTTAGTCTTTCTTCAGACCGACCTGGAAGCTGACACTAGAGCAAGTACTGACCTCCCACCACTGCAGCAGATATAAGTGAGATAAATTTTCAGCACCATGAAAATGGACGTATTGTAACAAATAGCTGCCAACTCACATTTTCCCAGAACACTTTGAGGGAAAACAATCTTCTTCCATTTCAGCACACTCAGAATTGTGCAGCTAATGGAGCTCAGGAATCCTACTGAGGGGACTCTGCAAACCAATTCTGAATTTTGAGAAACTGCACACTGCCTACAGTCACTCTTAAACAGGCATTTAAGAAAGCATCGCCTCTGACACTAGTATCTAACATGAATGGCCCAGTACACAGAACTGGTCAACAGACACTGCAGAAGCAAATGAAAGAATAAGAGAGTTCCTGCCTGAACTGAAGAGACAGTCTACATCCAGTCTTTAGATATGAGAGATGGGACATAAATAGCAGAACACACTACAGTCCAATGTACATGTGCGCAAGCTTAAGATAAGTGTTTAGTAAACTGCTTGTATATATCCTGTGTCTCATAGATGTGGAATTTCAAAACTTCCATAGAATCAAGCACCTACATCTACCCACTTAAGAGCATCTATATAAATATATGGTGCTCAATATAAAATTTGATGAAAAGATGAATGAACAAATGAACTTCTACAAGAGAGACGATTTATTTATTAACTTAAGCAACATATGTTTATTTAATGCCTCTTATGGACCAGGCACTGTGCTAAGGCTACCTACCATTGCTAGGAATACTCCCATGAACAAAACAATCTTGGTTTTTTGTCTAGCTTTCATTCTCTCTACTCTGCTTCTTGTCCCTTCGTCAAAGTCCATCTAATTTAAGAATCCACCAGCTAGTCCTGAAGATAACTCATAGACATCCCAAGGCCGTTCTCAACGATGATCTAAGAAGCCCATCTTTTGTTTTTCAACCACTGTTGGCTCCAAATCTAGTCTCTTATTCTAAACCCTTAGGTCTGAATTGACTGCTAGAGTTTGAATCTCTTCACTTGCCCTGGTGGATCTCAAACCTGGCTCACTTCCCTTGAGGTTTTCAATCCTTCTGCCATAGGTAGGAATCTTCATGCAATTTCCAGCCCATTAGGGGGCAGCCACTGAAGACAGCTCCTTCCTAACAAGAAAGAAGCTCTGACCCTTCTATGAGTCATTCCCTTATTCTTAAGTAATCCTTCTCTTGTCTTGAAAAAGAGCAACCCTTCAGCTATTGTTAAAAATAGATATCTGAACCAGGCTGAACTCCAGCTGACAACTGTAATCAAAATTCTGATACCCAGAGAGGGCAGACCATGTATGAAGAACCCTTATAAAATACTACCTTAACAAGGCTTATTCTTTGTTGAAAGATGGAAATAAAATACTACGTTTTCTCAATTCTAAGACACATTTTTTTCTCACATTTTAACATTTCTGTGGCCAAGATGTTTTACAATCAGCATATACTTATAATGTAGTAAGGCTGGTGACCCCGATCCGCATCAATGCCCCTCAAAAAATAACGCTGTATTAAAAACATAACTCATCTTTCATTTGATGGAATCTTGTAATTGGGAAAATGTAGTGGGCCACAATTCTTCATTGCCAAAGGCCAGGCGAGTGCTTATTAAAATGATTCAAATTGAAGTAGAAGAAAAGAAAGGCCATGAGAAAGGGTAGGATTTCCAAAATCTTTAATGCATTAATAATGTCTCCAATTCAGGGAACCAGAGGCAATACTAGGAAGGAGGACACAAATAATCACTTTCCTCACTTGACAGTTACTAGAATGGCTGATGATCATGTAAAGTGAAGGATTTTGAGTTCCTCTGTTTCTCCCTTCCCCTGCTACCCTCTGCTAGAATGGTGAACAATATAAAATCAGGGAGAAGGAAGAAGCCAAAGCCATGAAAATTCAACAAACTAGTTGACAGCCTTTGATAAGGAGTTGACACCATCTGGGTCATTGTATGGTTTATTTCTTTGTTTAGATTTTTGTTTTATTGTATTCATCATAGGACTTAAGAGGGCAGGTTCTAGAACCAGACTGTCTAGGTTTGAATCCTGACTCCACCACTTAAAAGCTGTGTGACTTTAGGCAAGTGATTCAACCCTGCTGTGCCTCAGTTTTCATATCTGTAAAACAGGGATCATACATAAGTTGATACCTGTACACTTACAGAAATGTCTGCCACATATAAGCACTCAATAAGGTCATTTATTATTAATACTTGAAATTTCCTTGAAGAAAAATAATCCCTTCTCTCTGGAAAGCCAAAAAAGAATTCCATAAAGCCCTAGAAGAAACTTACATCTTTCCCTGATGCAGAATTATTTCCCCTCTAAGATTAAAGTCACATAAACCTTTCCCCAGGACTTTTCCTTTTTGTGGATGAAAAAAAAACATCAGCAATCTTATCTAGGTGAGGGTGAATTTGCTGCCGAGCAAAACGCTCTTTCAGTGTTGAAAATTTCGCCAGTCCTGAATAAGAAAAGGGTAGAGTGGTCCCAGCTGGAGTCAGATGCTTATCATGATTTTGTTTGACTCTGAAATAAGTCTTACCTCATAAACACAGAATTTCCTGAGGAGACTGGAACAAGAGGAATTAGCAACTGTGTGCACACATCTCTGTAATGAACGGGTAGTTCCATATGTCACAATGTCCATGTAAGTGCTCAGAGACTTACTGTATGCCTGCAAAAAAAAAAAAAAAAAAAAGCACCCAGAGAAACATCAAGTATTTATTTGGGTTAGACTGTTTTTTATAATCCTGCAAAAGGTTACACACAGAAGATGGGTTATTGCATACAGGGAGCTAGGACTCGGGCATCCTGATTCACCCTCTCATATTAAAGGCAGCCTCTCCTTTTTTGCAAATCACATATCAGATAAAGAGTATCTAAAATATATTTTAAAAATGTATACAACTCAACACCCCCAAAACAAATAACCCAATTAAAAGTGGGCACAAGATGGGGTGCCTGGGTGGCTCAGTCAGTTAAGCGTCCAACTCTAGGTTTTGGCTCAAGTCATAATCTCACAGTTTGTGGGATTGAGCCCCGAGTCAGGCTCTGCGCTGACTGACAGCATGGAGCCAGCTTGGGATTCTCTCTCTCTGCCCCTTCCCCCACTCTCCCTATCCATCTCTCTCTCTCTCTCTCTCAAAATAAATAAAGATTAACAAAAATGGGGACAAGACATGAACACACATTTCTCCAAAGACATAAAGATGGCCAAGAGATACATGAAAAGATTCTCAATATCACTCATCATCAGGGAAATATAAAGCAAAACTATAATGAGATATTGCCTCACACCTGTGAAAATGGCTAAAACCAAAAACACAAAAAACCACAAATATTGGCAAGGTTGTGGAGAAAAAAGAACTCTCATGCACTATTGGTGGGAATGCAAACTGGTGCAGCCACTGTGGAAGTCAGTACGGAGGATCCTCAAAAAATTAAGAAAAGAACTACCCTATGATCCAGTAATCACACTACTAGGCATGTATATGAAGATTACAAAAATATTCCATGTTTATTGCAGCTTTTTTAATAATACCAAAATTATGGAAGTAGCCCAGGTACTGAATGATAGATGAATGGATAAAGAAGATGTGGTATATATACGATGGAATATTGTTCAGCCATGAAAAATGAAATCTTACCATTTGCAACAACATGGATGGATCCAGAGAGTACAATGCTAGGGGAATTAAGTTAGTCAGAGAAAGACAGATACCACTCATATGTGGAATTTAAGAAACAAAATAAATAAACAAAGGAAAAAAAAGAGAGAGACAAACCAAGAAACAGACTGTTAACTATAGAGAACAAACTGTGGTCACTAGAGGGGAGGAGGGTGGGGGGATGGGTGAAATAGGTGATGAGGACAAGAGAACACGTACCGTGATGAGCACTAAGTAATGTCGAGAATTGTTGAATCACCGTATTGTACATCTGGCACTAATACAATGTTGTATGTTAACTATATTGGAATTGAAAGTAAAAAGTCAATTAAAAAAAAGCACCTTCTCCTCCCGCTGTACTTCCATCATCTTGAGCTCCTCCACCTCTGGGGCAGAGGGTTTTTCGTATCATGACAGAGACAGGCCCTCATTCATTTCATCGATTTCATCTGATGTAAAAGATATTGAAAGGGGAGCTATGGGGGCGCCTGGGTGGCGCAGTCGGTTAAGCGTCCGACTTCAGCCAGGTCACGATCTCGCGGTCCGCGAGTTTGAGCCCCGCGTCGGGCTCTGGGCTGATGGCTCAGAGCCTGGAGCCTGTTTCCGATTCTGTGTCTCCCTCTCTCTCTGCCCCTCCCCCGTTCATGCTCTGTCTCTCTCTGTCCCAAAAATAAATAAACGTTGACAAAAAAAAATTTTTAAAAACAAACAAAAAAAAAAGAAAAAAAAAAAAAGAAAGGGGAGCTATGGCTGAGTGGGTGTTTCTTTTTTTTTTTAATATTTATGTATTTATTGGGGGGGGGGTAGGGGAAGAGAGAGAGGAAGAGAGAGAATCCCAAGCAGGTTCTGTGCTGTCAGCTTAGAACCTGATGCGGGGCTTGATCCCACCACCATGAGATCATGACCTGAATCAAAATCAAGAGTGCGACACTTAATGAGCTGAGCCACACAGGCGCCCCTGCTGAGTGGGTGTTTCTGTCTGCAAAGCCTGGTATGGGAAACACCAGAGGAGTTCGCTGGGTGTGTGGGGGTAGAGGAGTGGAGGGAGGATGGGGGCTTCTGCAGACAGACAACTGTTCCAGACACCTCCCAGGGAACAAAGATTAGCTTGGACACCCAGCCCTCAATGGCAGGAGGACAAAGGAAGCAGGCCTGAGAACTTCCCTAACCTCAGCCTCTGGAAACTGGCGCTTGCCACAAGGAGCGTGGAAAATATTTTACAAAAGAGGCTAGACGCATGCCATATGGCTGTGTCCGGAAAACTCCCATACACATCCTTGTTGGAGGCTCTTCTCCCTGTGCAGTGGCTCCCAAAAGTCAGCTTCATTGCCGCGGGGACTTAAGGAATCCGAAGGGACTCCAGGAACCACGGGGATTACAATGAGGATGCAGGGAAGAAAAGTCTCCTGAGTGGGCTGCAACACGCTTCAGACTTGGGGCCTTCCCGGCAGAACGGATATCTCTATTCCAGGAGCCAGGGGTCTGAAATCTAGAGAAAGGGATCCCTTGGGGACTATAATGAATGCTGTGCTCCGGCAGTGCCGGCATGGTTCAGCTGTTTGATTAATGCCACACGAGAAGGCAAATTTAATAGAGAGCAAACCCTTCTAGGGTGCCTGCACTGGATAAGATCCTGCACCTCACACCCAGTGAAGAGGACCACAGAGGGGTTTGCGAGACTCCTTCCGGAGCTCTGGGCCGAGGGCAGAAGTGTGTGAAGAGTGTGCCTCTGTCTCAGCTTCTGAGTCCTGAATGCATAACAATGTGTCCTGAGAGCCAGCCAAGGGGAGAAGGGTTTCCATCTGCTCCTTCCCCATTCTCTGCTCCAGCGAAGGGGAGGGGGTGTCCTTCAGCTGTTAGGCCGGTCCTGTATGGCTATTGGCTGACACATTTTCAAAGCCACTCTCAAAGGCTTTGATTAGCTGGCTGTTGCTGGGCAGCAGCTGAAGCCATTTGCCCTGGAAAATGGAAGGAAGCAGGTGTAACCACTCACCCCAACCTGACCCCCCAAAACACACCCCCCCCACCCCGCATACACTTTACAACCGATTGGGTTACTTTGTCCCTGTACATTTTAATGAGTGCACCCCCTTAGCATCCCTTCCCTAAAATGTAACCAAGGGCAACACTGTTCTTGACTTCTCTCTCAAGAGAAAGGAAGTGCCAGGGGTGCTTGGGTAGCTCAGTCCGTTAAGCATTCGACTCTTCATTTCAGCTCAGGTCATGATCTCACAGTTCGTGAGATTGAGCCCCGTGTTGGGCTTTGCACTGACCATGGAGCCTGCTTGGGATTCTTTCTCTACCTCTCTTGCTGCCCCTCCCCCACTCACGTTTTCTCTGTCTCTCTCAAAATAAATGAATAAACTTAAAAAAAAAAAAAAAAAAAAGGAAGTGCCAGCCCAGGGTGGTACCTCGGTGAGGCTCCAGGTCCTCCTCAGGCTGACTCTGGCTACAGAGGGTTCAGGACAGCTCTCCCATGGTCTGATTTCCATAGCCTTCAGGAATAGCAGAGTGACTGGAAGCCATAGGCATATTGGGAAGACCGAATACTTTTTTTATTACATTCTAATTTTATTAAGTACACCCCTCCCCACCAAAACAACACTATACTTAAGAATTAATGCAATCGGGGCGCCTGGGTGGCGCAGTCGGTTAAGCGTCCGACTTCAGCCAGGTCACGATCTCGCGGTCCATGAGTTCGAGCCCCGCGTCGGGCTCTGGGCTGATGGCTCAGAGCCTGGAGCCTGTTTCCCATTCTGCGTCTCCCTCTCTCTCTGCCCCTCCCCCGTTCATGCTCTGTCTCTCTCTGTCCCAAAAATAAATAAACGTTGAAAAAAAAAAATTAAAAAAAAAAAAAAAAAAAGAATTAATGCAATCTTGGGGCGCCTGGGTGGCTCAGTCGGCTAAGTGGCCGACTTCGGCTCAGGTCATGATCTCGCAGTCCGTGAGTTCGAGCCCTGCGTCGGGCCCTGTGCTGACAGCTCAGAGCCTGGAGCCTGTTTCAGATTCTGTGTCTCCCTCTCTCTGACCCTCCCCCGTTCATGCTCTGTCTCTCTCTGTCTCAAAAAATAAATAAACGTTAAAAAAAAATTAAAAAAAAAGAATTAATGCAATCTCTAATTTTTATTCACTAAATGAGATTTTGTATTTGAAAGTGCTTTGAATTTAAAATTTAATATCTGAAAGGACTCTTGCGCAATCCTCTAATCTGATCACCTTAACAATCCAGTGGGCTAAATACCTTTGGGGAAATTGAGACACCAGAAGAAAACCAAATTACCTAAGGATTTATAATAGTAATATAGAAGAACTGGCTTCATATTCAAGTTTTCCTAATCCCAGCTGAATAGCCTCTCCTACCTTCCCAATTTTAATAAATAAATTGCATATATTGTGAATCATTATTGAAAAACTGTCATATATGTTTACCCAACATGCTTGTTGCGTTTTCTTGCAAGCCCGTTAAATGGGTCCCACATGACTTTTAGCCTGCTTCTTCCTCTACCTGCAGCTCTATCTCAAATGAGGCAAAGAAGTGAAATTGGTGGCAGAATAAGAGTGGGAGTTCGAGCTGATGGACAACAGACAGCATCGCTGAGCAGGACTGTGACGCAACAGCAGCATTTCAGGAAACTTTATCTGGTAGCAAAGTACTAGCAAAGTTCTTCTCTTCAGAAGAAGAGACAGATGGGAGTTATCACTTCTCTTGGACCATATCCATGCCCGATCTTCCTTGGGGACAAATGGAACTTTTTGCCCCTCAAAGTGTACCATGCCCCTCAAAGTACCTTCAGTGCTTGCATCACAGGGAGCTGCTGCTCCTGGGATGAGCTAAGATTACACAGATGACCCCAAGATTAGTCTTTAGATGCATCCATCATATCTGGCAGCCTAGAAGACTGAATGCTACTTACAAAGGATTTCAATTTCCAGCTGGTGATGGTGCAGAGCCTGGATGAAACTGGAAAGCAGGTTCTTCTGTCTAAATAGGCAGAGGCAAGGGGTGCCTGGGTGGTCCCAGGGGTTAAGCGTCTGACTCTTGATCTCAGCTCAGATCATGATCTCACAAAAGACTGAGCCCAGCGTCAGGCTTCAGGCTGGGTTTGGAGCCTGCTCAAGATTCTCTTTCTCCCTCTTCCTCTGCCCCTCTCCTGCTCATGCTCTCAGGCTCTCTCTCCCTCTCTCAAAAATAAAAACTATTTTAAATAAATAAATAGGCAGAGGCAAAAGTTCCAATCAGTCTTTGAGCTGAAATCCTTGAGGGGTTACCTGTGCTCTGATCTTTCCACCATCACTGACTCTTGGTTTTAAAGGACTTGCCTTGTATCTCATACACTCATTAACAAAGGACTCAACCAGCTAACTTGGGAGAGGGGTAAAGGTCCTAAGTAAAATGCCAACATTATCTATGATGTTCTAAATAAGCACATATTACATTTTTCTGTGACTTCCTAAAGAAATCCAATTCTTTAACTTTGCTATCTGACCCCTAAGTGATAATAATGATGGGAATTTTAGACCAGGTCAAAGGCATGGGTCACCAGGGGATGACCCAATACTTCCAGAGACATAAAAACCTTTGTCATGACTGACACCAAACAGATGCCCATCTAACGTACTTCTATCACAGTTATCTAACTGCAGGTACATGGCTCAGTAAGTCACCTCTAAATGGGAGTGCAGTGGGTCATTGGAAAGTGTAGGCAAATAACAAAAGGGCAGGAACAAACTTGACTGTTTGCAGCCAGTGCTTTCATGTGCTCATCCACTCATTCACTGGAGGGCCTGTTTTGTGCCCTGCACTCTGCAATGTTGAATGAGATAGAGGGGTTCCGAATGGTCCAGACTGAACATACAATTCCAAGTCAGAGCCCTGACATAAATTTTGCAAAGATCCCACCTCTAAGCTTCCACCTCTCCAAACTCCCAGCACCTCTGCTCTGAAGAGGAAGGATCACTTTCTCCTGCAACCCAAATTTCTGGGACAGATGCCTATGTGGTAGCAAAAGCTATGACCCAGAACTGTTCCCTGGGGGCTGGGGAAGTGGTGGCATCTGATGTGAATGGCAAACTTCTCTGGTCTCACAAATCCTACCTACCACCCACAGCCCAATCCTGAACAACCTAAAGAGAGAGCAAATTGAACTTGTCCAGGGGTGGTCTAAAGGTCAATTCAACATAGAATTCAGCTAAGAAAAATACCACCCTTTTGTCTTGTGTCTTCAGCTCACCACGACTTTGTTTTCTCCTAACCCGTGCTCACAGCATCCTCCTGTCTTTTCCCTCTGTTCTAAAGTAGAAATGCAGAACCAATATCAACTATAACCTGATTATCTCCAAGAATTGGGCCAGCACAGGGTCATGGATAATAACCACAGACAATTCTGAGAAATCATTTAAATTTGCCTTTGGCCTACATTTGTTTATATGTGTGCATTTCCAAATAGATTTACCTTCCTAATTGGGTTTTGTTTGCATTCCCTTGGCACAACACTGACTGGGATGTCAGGGAGGGGGACAGGGGGTGGGCTGAGTGTTGAGAAAAGCTGGGTTGAGATAAAAATTTGTAGGAGTGAAACTTCTAGTTGCATCGTTCACTTAACAAATATTTATTGAACAGCAACAAATGGCATAGCGTGGCACTTGGTTTTGCAGGAGATGCACAGTAGGGATGAGATACAGTCTCTGCCCTAAAGAAGTTTTCCATATTGTCAAAGGGAGTACATGAAGACTTTACATTTATACAGTTGAGATTTAACTATAGCCTTAAACGTGAGCCAAAATAGCGCTGTTTTTAACTCAAACATCCGCTTTTGATCTAATGGGACTCAGATAAATAGCGATTCCTCCAGTTCCCATACTTCAGGTTTCTGTGTTTCTATGCTTGTATAAAATGCAAGTCTCTCAGCTTATATAAAACAGCACAGGAATCATTTCCCAGAGTACGCGAGCGTTGGCGATAATGGGTTGGAGGGGTTTCCCCTTGAGACTCCATGTCTGAATTTACTGACGAGTTAATCACTGAGGAAGCAAATACTCAATGTCTTACATTGTCCTCAGTTCAACAATTTCCAGGCAAGCCCCACCACCCCTTTCTCTTTGGTGTATATCCCCATGCCTAGAATCTGCTACACTCCCCTCAAAAGGCAGAGGCTCTCCCCAGTTCAGTTGTCCACTGAAAACATGCCAATTTTGGAAAAGCAAGTAAGGGGCAAGGGCTGTCTTGTCTTGGACCTGTATGGAAAGTGGGACAAAAGTGTAGCTCCAGGCACTACACCTCACCCAGATTCTCCCCACTAAAACCGGTTCCTTCCCACTTTCTCTGTCATTTCCACTATGCCAAAAGGAATTAGTGATGTGGATTATGTGTGTGTCTCTCGTTGGACTAGGGAATCCCACATCCACTCTTACTACCCCCACTTCCAGGAGACCACCTCAGACTCAAGACATCCTTGGTAGACTGCTGGGAGGAAAAAGTGGCCTCAGGCTAGGAATGAGTGATGAATTTACAAAAGGCACCGCCAGCCAGATTACCAAAGGCCAACATTATCAGCATCATCATCAGAGGCACTCATGCCACACATGACCACTTATGTACATGCAAGCCAGGTGCAAACAGGAGTCCTGGCCCCCTGACTGCAAGTGACCTATGAAATCAATTTCAGAGGTCAAATGACACTTTTTTACGCACAGTGAAGGGAACTATTGTTATGTGAAATGACATACGTCAAATATATTCTTATTTTGTATCACAGTTTTTAAAAAATGCTGTACAGTATACAGCATTAATATAGGTGAGCATGAAGCAAAGAGCCTTAGAAACAATCCTATAATATTTACTGAATCAATGCTAAAGTAAGAGTAAATATTTGTACATGTACAAGGAAATGACAACCTAAATTAAAGGATACAGAATGTGGAGGGTGAATTTGCTTTTTTTTATAAATTTTTGTTTTTCAATGTTTATTTATTTTTGGGACAGAGAGAGACAGAGCATGAACGGGGGAGGGGCAGAGAGAGAGGGAGATACAGAATCGGAAACAGGCTCCAGGCTCTGAGCCATCAGCCCAGAGCCCGACGCGGGGCTCGAACTCACGGACCGCGAGATCGTGACCTGGCTGAAGTCGGACGCTTAACCGACTGCGCCACCCAGGCGCCCCTGAATTTGCTTTTAAAACAAGGCTGTGTATAGAACTGTTGGCCCTTCCCAATTCTTGGAAGGCATTCAAGTTCCCAGAAATGCCTCTCATTCCCCTGACTCAGCAAGGAAAAAGGAGCCACCTATTTTAATAGCTTCTTCTATAACTGAAGGGGTTTAGGAACAAGTCAGGGAGAGACGGTGCGATTCATGCCTCAGAATCCCCAATAAACTTTTTAGAAATACACTCTGTAAATCAGGATAGTAATTTGGCTCTCCTGTTCAGCTGGTGCTAATCATGCCACCTGCTAAAGTTGAGCCACAGAGGAGAAATTTGAAGACCAAGATAGAGCAGGTAACTAACCACCTAAATAGGAAGACCTGATGTTCCCAGAATGCCTTCCCTACTCTTAAAATTAGTATGAGAGTATGTTATTTTACATGAAAATCTTGGGGCACCTGGGTGGCTCAGTCGGTTAAGCATCTGACTCCTGATTTCAGCTCAGGTCATGATCTCACAATTTGTGAGACTGAGCCCAACATCAGGCTCTGCACTCTCAGTGCAGAGCCTTTTTGGGACTCTCTCTATTCCTCTCTCTCTCTCTCTCTCTCTCTCTCTCTCTCTCTGCCCCTGCTTGCACTCTATTTCTCAAAATAAATGCATGAACTTTTTTTTTAATCCAAATTCCCCTGAAGAAGTAATACTTTCAACTGTCAGTCATTTACATTTCAGTGTAAATTTGTTTCAGATCATTTTCTAAAACAAGGTATTGAATGGAACTAGAAAAGATTGTGAAGACCCCCCACACACATGCCTTGGAGGATACTACTATTATAAAAGGGGCATCGAGGAAGACAGCTGGAGAGGCAACGACAGCCTTTCGACTTTGCCTTACTCAGAGCTGGCCCAGCTGAGGAACATGGCCTCCTGCCCACTAAGAACACTGGAACAACTGTGAACATTGGCCATTTGAGCTTGGCTTTAAACCTAGAAGTCCAGCTTTCTAAGAACATTGGCTTTGAACCTAGAAGTCCAAATCCAAATATAAAGCAGGGTAGGGTGTGCCCAGAAGCATCAAAAATTTGATTTTAGTATTTGTGAAACCATCTTTATTCTTTTTCCTATTTCTACCCCCACCTGCCATCAAGATAATCATTCCAATAACCCCCTAACTTGGGAACAGATGATCTCCATGCTGTGGCCAGAAAAAGTTCAAGGGGCATAGGCATCTAAGACAGCTGTGTGGTCATCATGATCAATAAATAGCAAGTATTAGATACTTTCTATATGTCAGCATGGTGCTAAATTTTTTCTGTGGATCATTTCTTTTGCTCATCACAACAACCCATGAGATAAGGTTATCATTGTGCAATAATAACACCGAGACTTAGAGAGGCTAAGCCAAGGTTACATGGCTTGTAAGTAGTGCAGCTGAAAGTTAACCAAGGCAGTCTAACTCCAAACTCATAACCAATAGATTAAGTAGCAGCAACTCTTGGGAAGAAGTGCTAGTTGTTGAATAGTCAACCAGAAAAGTCAGCTTCCTTCTGTGTGTCTTCCACTCAGACCTCATGTCTTCACAATATGACCTGATAAAAGAATTTCTGCTCATTGTACCTCCCAGGTCATAGTGGGGAGGAAACCCTGGCCTGGGCCCTATGGTGTCCTTCAAGGAAGATGCATGAAGGAGAGACAGGACCTGGCTTACAGCCACTGTCAGCCCTGTGCTGAAAAAGCAGCCCTCTCTATGGAGGCGTGCCTGGGCTCCCCCACCCCTGAGGTGAAATAATGGCTCAGACAAGGGGTTTGAAGGCATCAATGGACTGACAGCATAATACCCATGACTTTCACAGCATGTGTCTTTCAGCTGCAGAAATAAGGGCAGGATAATTTTAGCTCTGCGTGTCTTAACACAGCTCCACCTCTCCTGCCACCAGGCTGGCTCCAGACAGGGGCCCATTGTGTCCTTCAGCACTGAAGCTCCCAGACCCTGCTAAGAACCACTGACTGCAAAGTCTGGGGAGTAAGTTTGGGCCTCAGTGGGCAACAGGGCTCTGGGCTACCACAAGCTCTCGCCCCAGGCTCCAGAGCTGTGCGTCAGCAGGAAACCACTTCCTCTCTGACCACAGGCCTGAGGTGGTGACCTCTGAATATCCAAGGAGACACTGCTGCCCCAACATCTGCTCACTGACACACAGCTCCCCTCAGCAGCTCTACACAGGCAGAGGACAGGGAAAGGAAAGGATTGCCTGTGCTGAATGCTGGACAGCTGACATCCTCAGACCTAGAAAGAATGACCTGACCGAAGTGCCTTTTCTCATTGTCCACATACCTTCTTCTCCTGATTTCTTTCTTTGGTTGTAGTGGCTCTTCCTTTTCCTGATTTTCCTCCTACTTCTTCAGCTATGGTTTTATGTATGTGTAGGGTTGTGTGTGTGGGTGTGTGTGTGTGTTTTATCCTATATAGGAGATTGTATACCTCTCTTGTGAAATCCACATTTTATGGGTCTTATTTCTTAGTGGGGAAAACCTAGGGTCCCATCATCTACACTCTGGCCAATTTTGCTCTCCTCAGCCCATTTCCCTTTGCTCACCGAAGGCCAGGCATAAGTGCTTACTGAGGGAAAAGACACAGGAATCTCTGCGCCTTGAAGTATACACACGTACTCCTCCCACCCAGCCACAATATGCTTGGCTCAAACTTAACAGAGCCCTTTGAAAAGATGACCTTTCTCTTTTATGGTCTAATTATGTCTCCGTATCAATGTGGCACCTCACACCTAATTGTCTTTAGAACCCAGGACTGAGCTTCCATAGCTCCTGGTGAACTGTCAGTTACTCCGCAGGGCCAAAGGCTGGATGGGCACTTACCACAGGGCGTACGAGCTATTGCCACTGCATGACCCCATAATGACACCATATCTCATTGGCACTTCCCTACGTAGTTGGAATTTAAAGTTCTGACAAGCTATCTCTAGTTTCTGTCTTTAAGAGGAAGATATGAAGTTGCAAACTATTGTCAAGCTAACTCTTGTGTTTTGTTTTTTTCAAATATCACTACTGCCCTTTACTTCCTTTGTGATCTCAGGAAGTCTTCACAATCTCCTTGCCTCAGTTTCTTCGTCTTTAAAATAGGGATAATAAAAACCGCCTATCCTTTAGGGCTATTGGGTCAAATAAATGTGAAACGCTACAGTTCTTGGTTGCAAGCAACAGAATCCAAATCTGGACAACTGAACCAATGAGACAGCTCCCAAACTCAAGAGGAAAAAACTGAACGCTCTCATCCCAGAAAAGGCAGGATCGAGGGAAACACCAAGATTCTTGGTTACAGAAATGAACGATTTCCCCAGGGCAGCTCTATTTGGACTAATCAGCTCTATTCATTTTTCCCACTTTGTTTCATCCAACTCAAGTTTCGTATTTCCAAGAGAGAGACCCTGACTGGTGTAGAATAGGTCACACACCTATCCTCATTACCAGAGGAGGGCACAGAACTTGGATACACAGATGTGGTATAAGGCTTAAAATTAAGATCCAATATCATGTGTGCCTTGACATCTGGGGAAAACAGGGAGGACCTCAAGTGGCCTGACCACAAATTCTCCTCCCCCTCTGCTCCTGCAAATAAGGTCCTCTAGCCAAAGACCCTTTGTATCAAAAGGCCAAAGGCAATACCTATTTGCCCTGGAGGAGCTGGTTTCACTGCCGACTCATGGAATTATTCAAACAACCCAATCACATCCTTGTGTGAGAACCAAGGGCCTACAAAGTCTGCCTCCCAGAGCCCCTGCTGGTTTACTCTACTGCCAAGTACAATCTCCACATGGCTCTGTGTGACATGTGGTCTTCTCCTCCCCCAGTGAGTGTATATGGCTAATAAACTGCTGTCAACCCACCCGTCTGCGTCAGGTATCATGCGTCCAGCCATCCCTATCACCCTCACCGATGGGGTGAAGAAGCAGTGAATAAAACAGGTCCCCCAAGATGGCACACACCAGGGGACGGGTGGGTCCTCAGAGAAAAATCCAGGTGCTATTACCAGAAGTTGAGGATGAAAGCAGGACAAGCACAAACAACGGGTGTTCAAGACATCGTGAAAACTGTTCAACACAGAGCCTGAAAACCAGAAAGTGAACCCAAAAATGTAGGTAGTAGAAATACTATTTCCACATTGTCATGGAAATCAACAGTCCCTGGAAAGAATCTCCCAGTGTAGCACTTGCCATGTTTATAGAGTACTTTCTGCCCTCTTCCCTGGCACTTCTTCCCAGCACCTTCACGGCAGTGCACAGCAACAGGCATCGGGAAGTCAGAGGGAACACCCCCGTGCGTGACACCCCCTTGCGTGGGATTCCTGCCTTGAGCAGATGGATGAGGCACCAGGGGTACATCACACAAGCACCTTGCTCTGCAATTAAACTCACTGTCAGCCCAAAATGCATGAGGCTGGAAGTGAACAGGTGATAAGCCAGTCACTCCCTGCACTGAAGCACTCCCCTGATTATCTCCCTCCTCCAGGTAAGAGTTAAAAACACTATTTCTGGCAAGTACTGGCCTTCTGAGCAGAAAGCATGGCCACTGGATGACGTATAATCACAAATGCTAGACAGAGCCCCCGGACCTCAAACATCAACCTGTTGCCTATCATTCTGTCATTAAAATGTAATTCTTCCAGTGTCTGAGAGTCCTTTTCAAAATAACACAGGTCCCACCTCGTTGGCAAATACCTTTCCAGAGGGTTGCTCTCTTTATGCTGAAAACCAAAATAGGACACAGACTGGGTACCTGACTGGAAGCAGAACACCTGACTAGGACAAGACCCAGGAGGAAGGAAAGGAGGACTGAGAAGTGGCTGGGGACACACACCAGTGACAAATATCAAGACAGATACTCAGTGGGCTGGGGTCAACCAGCACTGGCCCCTTCTGCTGTAGGACCAGCCAACTTAGTGATGTGGCCACAGTCAGGCATCACCCTAACACCTCTGTCTGCCAAACACTTGGCATCTGCATTAACAGCCAGGAATATGCTGGCTCCAGATATTGGCTAAGTTCCAAACATTTTCAGATGCTGCATAGAGCCTGGGATCTCAGCTCCTTGAGCACCAGGAAACCCTAACTTGGGCCTCCCACCATGTCAGCCCCTATTTTCCTCCTTGGCTTCCCATCATCCTAGCGCTTCACATTTGTGTTATGTTTAAAAATAAAAATTCTTTTTTTTTTTTAAATTTTTTTTTCAACGTTTTTTAGTTTATTTTTGGGACAGAGAGAAACAGAGCATGAACGGGGGAGGGGCAGAGAGAGAGGGAGATACAGCATCGGAAACAGGCTCCAAGCTCCGAGCCATCAGCCCAGAGCCCGACGCGGGGCTCGAACTCACGGACCGCGAGATTGTGACCTGGCTGAAGTCGGACGCTTAACCGACTGCGCCACCCAGGCGCCCCTAAAAATAAAAATTCTTGAGTAGCTGCATACACAGCTCTCTGCAGCTTAAAAGTGCATATAATAACAACAGTATAGGCAACAATTAGACTCAAGACTTTCTTAAATGCCAGGGACTTTATAAATATTATCCTATTTATTTCCCTACAATAATCCTGAAGGTGGGCTTTGTTACTCCTGTTTAACAGGTGAGAAAATCTAAGTCTAGATGTCAACGGACTTGTTCAAAGCCACACAGATAGTAAGCGGCTTAGCTAGGACTCAAATCTAACTGCAAGGCCTCTAATACACTCATTGCCTCTTGAAAAAAGGTGCTGACTTATCATCATGTCCTAATCATGTTGGGAAGGTTTGCCATATACCCATGCAGGATGCATGAAAACATGACAGTTTTTCCTGGAGTTTTTACTCAGGTGTTCAGGATGTAAACTCATCCAACCACTTGGACGTCAATCCGTGGCCACATTTGACCTTATTACCCAAGTCTCAGAGAGCCCAGACCCTGTCCTAGAAGTTGAATAAATAAGCATATCTTGCCACGTCTGAATTCTACCCTGAATCTTTTAGTCTCTTTCTAGAGTCCTTATTGATACATCTTCTCAATGTGTTCACATTATCACCCACGACTAGAACATAAAAACATCCCTGGCTTGGAGCACCATATGAACAGCATTTATACCTTTTTAAAATGTGGGCATCCTTTAAAATACCCACATTTTACAATAAACAATGCCATTTAGGATGTGCCGAGACAGAAGTATTCTTTTCCTTCTGTTCTTCTATTGTAGTCATGGAGACCTCAAATTTGGTTGAAATGAGCAGACAAAATTAAAACCTGCACAGAAAGTTGGTATCAGGGAAAATAATGACAGTTTATATTTCAGTGGTATTTGTGTGTGAGGCAATTAATCATTCTACAGACGTTACCTCATTCTGATCTTTCACTAAGGTAGGAAAAGGACAGGTGCTTTTCATCCTCCTAAAATCCACACTGGATAAATGGTGAAGACCATGATAAGGAGAGACTAAGTCTACACTACATGAAACTACACGGCTGAGGCAAAAAAAAAAAAAAAAAAAAAAAAGTGCACCCACCCAGTTGTTTGGCCTGAGACTGGTCTTAAATTAATCATTTGAAGTTAATGTTTTAATCACTCAACTGAGATGCATTGGTCCACACAGACAGGAATCACCAAATTTACCAATAAGCCATCAAGAGCAGCTGAGGTCTCTCCATTGAATGTGCCACTTAAAAAAAAAATACATTGCCCTGCCCTATGATGCTCACCTTAATGACTGCCACTGTCCCGTATATCTCCACACCATCATCATGGGGGGGAGGGGGGTTCTAAAATACAAATCTGATCACCTTACTCCATATTGACCACAGATGGACTTGAAACGCTTCCTGACCAGACCTCTTGCCTACTTTCCTGTTCTATCTCTCAACCCCTCCCCCACTGCCATGTTGTAGTCCTAAGAAGACATTCAAATACAGTGACTAGCAGTAATTTAAACACTACAAGATGTTGCCTAGCAAGACTACCTCCCCCCACCCAACCCCAGCCTACCCGGCCACCACATACACCTAAA
The DNA here is from genome assembly GCF_028749965.1 of Puma concolor. Lineage (NCBI taxonomy): Eukaryota > Metazoa > Chordata > Mammalia > Carnivora > Felidae > Puma > Puma concolor. The sequence goes on from NC_141683.1 coordinate 44,700,712, forward strand.
CCTTGACCCTCTCATTGCCTATCTGAAAACACCCATTTTTCTCTCCTTCTTTTTAGGATTACTTTTTAAACATTATTATTATTATTTTCCTATTATAATCATCAGCATCATTATTATTACAGAAAAGTACACCAAAGATATAATAAATAAAAACAGAAAAAAGAAAATTAAAAAATATACATAATCCCATTACCCAGAGATAAAACCCTGTTAGCATTCTGGAATATTCCTTACAGTCTTCTCTATGTGCACATATAGAGACATTTTCCACCACACCAGTTTGACTTCTGAGACTTGACTCTAGTGCCACTTCCTGTAAGAAGATGCTTCTAACCTTTCCTCCCCCTCCTCCCCCAAACTTAATCATGTTCGCTCCCACTCACCCTTCAGGTCGCCACTTAAATGTCACATCCTCAGACAGTCCTTTCCTGAACACCCAAAGCAAATGACATCACCCCAATTACTCTCTCTGGTAGCACAGTTCTTTTCTTTCATTGGATTATCTGAATTTATAACTGTATGTGTGTTTATACATTCATGTCTTTCCCACTAGACTGTAAGCCTCATGAGACTAGAGACCAGAGCTGGTAATGCTGATCACTGTACCCCCAAGCCTAAAACAGCATCTGTGTCATCAAGCCCACAAGAAGTATGAAAAGCTAAGTAAATGGCAGCTCCCTTCTCCACACCCCCACAAACACCTTACCAATCTCTAACACAGAATTTATTCCATCCTACCAGTTGCTCTACCACTAAACTATTTGCTCCTGGAAGACAAAGGCTATCTTTCCTCCTGTGGCGTATATTTACATCTGAAGTCATAACTATCCCCCTCCCCCCCATAACACAATACCCTGCACATGGCAGATTTCAGTTCTTCTGAATGACTGAAAAAGTGAATGAAGCAAGAGCCGTATGGGCAGGACACCTGGTCAGCAATGCTCTTGGGTGATCCCATCTCTTACATAAATCTTTATTCTTAATAATCGTCTGGATTTTCTTAATAATCGTCTCCGTATGACGCCAAAATATAGCTGAAAAGTGAAACCATTGCTTCACGCTCCAGATGTTTCGTTTTCAGAAGCCGAGCATCCAGATGACTGGACACATGTGAACAACTCAGTATCTCTTCACCAAGCTGTCTGACATCTTGGCTCATTCAGAGTCTAGAGAGAAAACAAAATGAATGCTTTGCCCCTCCATCACCAATAAAACTAAATAAATATAACTAATTTTAATGGAAACTAAAATAAATAATTACTGTGATTAAAGCCCACATTTTCAGTGCACCATAATCTTTCTACACTCCAAAGAGCACTGGCTTGCATAAGAGACAACTGTTATGTGGGAATATCAGAGAGTGCAAATAAGAAAACCCAACGAAGAGTAGCTTACATATCAATAATTTTATTATAGCACATAAGGGGGAAGTCTAGAGGTTGGCTAACTCAGCAGTTCAGCAGCGTTAACAAAGACCCGGTTCTTTCTACCTTTCTGCTCTGCCTTTCTTAAAAAATCATCTTCCTCCTAGTTTCAGAGTGGCGTGAATAATTCCAGGTATCCCATACACCACAAATAGCATCTTGCAAAGAAGAATGCACCTCTTTAAAGGAGCAAAGAAAACTTTAGCACACTTCCCCTCCCCAGCTGACTCCTTCTCGGGCCCTACAGACCAAGACTGGGCCATATGTCCATGCTTAACCCAATTATTGGAAAGGGCGATAATATGATCACAGCTGCTTCAGATCAGTGGTTTTTAAACTTTAACAGAGTCACCTAGAGGGTTTGTGAAAACACAGATTGCTGAGCTCTCCTCCCAGGGTTTTGGATTCCATAGATCTTTCTCAGTTGGGGCCTGAGAATATGCATTTTTAACAAGGCCCCCAGTTATATCTATACTGCCCATCCTAGAACCACATTTTGAGAACTTCTGGCTTAGACCAATCATGATTTACCTACCAGGGATGGGGAGAGGGTCAAGCCTGTCAGGTATTATAGCTGCTTGAGAACTGTGATTTTCTTTGCAAAGAAGCGGGTGGGTGGCTGTAGACTGGTCATATTGGAGTCCACCACAGTGAAATAGAATGATAATGGCTAGAATGTACTGAGAATTCACATGCATCAAAAACTGCCCTAAAAACAACATACATTATTTAATTCCCCCAAATAATCCTTTGAGGTAGGATTCAGATCAGAAAACTGAGAGTCAGAAAGGCTGCATAAATTGTCCACAGTCATGCTGCTACTAAGTTCTATGGCCTGGATTTAAATGGAGATCTGTGTGACCCCCACCATGGCCCATGCTCTTAGATACGATGCAATTTAGGGACCCGAGTTTGAATTCTGGACCTGCCGCTCTTCCATGCCTCAGATCATAGAGGTTCTGGGGTCAAATATAAATGCCAGATTTCACTGTAGAAATGCTCATAGTTTGGTGGCAAATGAATGGTGTTTGGGGTCAGGCAGAAAATTAGGCCCAGTACTTGTGTGAGTTGACAGTCTTCATCTCTCCAACCTCAACTTCTTTCGACACACAATAAGCGTGCTTAATGCTTGTCTCCTAGGAAAACTGGAGCAGATATGTGGTAAAACACCTTAGCTGTCCCTGGCACATAGTAGGCAATCACTCTGAGTAGCTCTCATTACTATTACTAACCTCTGACCTAGAACATTCATCTGTACAGAGTAGTTAGGAAGACCATGTAAGCTCTGAGAAAATGCCTTGCGCATTTGTGTATTTTAATAACCTGCTGCATTATAGTTGCACACCGTTAAATGAGGGCCACACTACGTCCTGGTACAAGAAGGTGAAAATTATGCTGAGGTTGGGGCGGGCAGAGGGAGGGGAGAGGGGCAGAAGAGGCTACTGGAAACCCCAATAACTTCTGTATGGAAAATGTCAGGCCCATTTTTCCTCCTGAAATGAACAGCGTCTCCTTCTCTTTACATGCCAATGACTCTGAACTGAAATTGTTGAAACAGGATGACACCTCTAACCTCAGCACATGGATATAATCACCTCCCCAGCTCGTTTCATCAACAACACCCAGAACACCTGCAAGTAAAAGGTTTAAAAGTCTGTTGTTTCAGAGGTTCTGAAAGGCCTGCCCTGAGGGACCACCCTAACTCAAAGAATGCCTCCCTACACCTGCACCCACTGTCACTCTTGATTCCCTTTCTGGTTGTATGTCTTCAGAGAATTTATCACTATCTGAAACCACCATGTTGGTTTACTTGTTAATTGTCTGCCTCTCCCGTGGGAAGGTGAACTCCAAGAAGGGAAAAAAATTGTCTGTCTTGTCACTGGTATGTCCTCAACCCTAGAACAGTCCCTGGTGTATAATACTTACTAATTAAATACGTGTTGAACGAATCATGATGGTGGCCATGATGTCAAAGACATCATCTAGGCTGACTAGAAAAGAGAAAATTGGTGGAACCAGATCGTAGCTGAGAGGATTAGTTCATGAGTACATGTTAAGCAGCACAGAATCTGGGACCCCAGAACAGTATGAGAAATTTGAGAGGGCTAAAGAAGAAAAACACTGCTTTATAGATGTTGTCATGACCCTATTTTACAGAAAGTCTTCTTTTTATAGTTTAAATCGCCATAGAATGGTATATTTTTTTTAAAGTAACCCAAATAAAACTGGGCCATCTTCTCCTCTCACCTTGAATCCAATCTCAACACTCTGATAAATCAAAAAACACTTGCATATTCACAAATCTGATCGTAAGATCAACAAATGGAAATGGGATGTTTTTATGGGAATCTGTAAGGGATTCAGTGGCGGGTATGACGCTTTTTATCCCCAATCAAAACTTCCTTAAAATTGCTTATACAAATGGTTTGTCCCCACCACCAACTCCCTCCAGTAGTTGCTGAGATCTTCCCACACTCCTCCAGGTTATTTCTTGTTTCCACAGCTCCTTAGTCCCTATCAATCCCAGATGTCTCATTATATCCAGCCACGTCCTCACCATGTCTGTTGCCTTCTGCACTCATCACCATAAGGGCCAGGAGCTGAGTAGCACCAAGTAGACTTCGAATCATTTTTCCCTCTATCACAGAAAGCAAAACCAGAAGATAGAATTTTAAGTGAGAAGAGAGTAAAAAGTTAAACTCTTTCTAATAATGTACTTATAAATAATAAATGCATTTTCACAAGTGATATCACAAAAAGAAGAAGAAAACTAATGTAAATTCAGGAGATGGAGCAAGATACCTTGAAACCAGAAATATAAAATTTCTGAAATTTTCTACATCAAAAGGAAAAAACTTTTTTTATTTACATAGATTGGTAAAGGAAGAAACAAATAACATGTTGCAGAATAATCAAAATAAGTGCACTACATTTACACAATTTATGGTCCTTTTGTTAGCTAAGGGTATAAAATATGTCACATACTCTAACTGGATTGCTCACAAAATTGTTCTTTTCCTTCATGCTCCCAGTCTAATTTGACCACACCCTATTTTTTCCAGTCTGATTTATGTCACTTACCCTAGGTTCCAATCAGAGTATGCTAAATTGGTCTTAGTTTCTACGCTATTCATGTAATTTCTGCTTCTTCAGATGCTTCTCTTTTAAATCATCTGATGGTTTTATCATTGCTGAAAATTTATCTAAAATATATTACTCATCGTTTTGAATTTTTCCAAAAGATAAAATGAACCTGAAGAGAAAAAAGGCTTCTCTTCACTTTTCTTGTTTTTTCTTTCCTTTACTTCCTTTTGGGCCTTTGTGTTTCTATTTCAGAGTCCCAAAAGTTGCAAATAGGTTTTTGTGTAAATGACTGAACCTAAGCCCAGATTATCAAAGGAAAATAACTAGTCATAAAATAGCAGTGGCCTACATGGTGTAATCTGAGACTACTGAAAGTTCTTTCACAAAAATCTTCACTGACCTGCTTTATGACCTTAAATCTCTATTACGTAAAAGTATATCCTTTTAGGTAGAAGCTTTGCGTTTTCTGTTAAAATGAAACTACCCATGGGAGGGATAATAGCTCACTTCTCTGCTTGAAAATCATCCACTGATTTCCCCATTGGCTACCAAATAAATTTCAAGTTCTTCAGCTGGTCATCCAAAGCTCTCAGAGATGAGCTACCCGCCTTCTGAACATCACCCCCACACCCCCCAACTCAATACCCAACAGGACCCCGGCACTCACATGCTCTGAGCATGCCCAGTGTATTCCTTTCTCTAGACCTTAGCTTATAATGTGCCCCAAGCGTGCTGCCTGATTAGCCCAAATGTATGCTTATCAATAGCCTACCGTTAGCATTCGGTCTATATTCTACCTTGATTATAACTAATTTTTTTTAATCTTCCTGATTTAGTAAGGCCTTCTCTGGTTTAAAGAAATCCAATTTATTCATTCATTTAACAAATATTTAGGGCTTGTCATGTCCCAAATTCTAGGAGTTGAGGATACAACAGAGAAAAAATAAGGAAAAGACAAACAGTTCCAGCTCAGTTAAGCAAAAACAGGGGAGTCTGGAAGTCTTGGCTCATGTCACTGAAAAAACTAAATTTGGTTTCAGTCACAACTGGGTCTATGGGTGTCATCAGAAAAAAATCTCTCTCTATCCCTCTGTCTCTGTCTCTTTATTTCCCCACCCCACCCCACCCCCAAACACTTAATTCTGCTTTTCTTGGATAGGCTTCATTATCTGGCAGGATTTCTTCACAGAGATATAGAAATGGCCATGGCAGCCTTATGCTTGTATCATCCTTGAGGCAATAACGCCAAAGAAAAGAGACTGCTTCGTTCCCAGGGAAAGGGTATTTTGGGGATCTGCTAAGACGAAGTTGAGCCAGGGACACATTTAGTTTGAGCTTATCTATGTGTCTATCAGTCACTTTCCCGTATATTTCAAGTCATTTCTAGCCACCTGGTGTAGGAATGGTTTCTAGGAGGACTCTTATCACCCACTGTGCTAACTCATTCAGCTTTACAACACAAAGATGCAAGGCTAGAGTTCATATCATGACGTGAAACTGAGCAACACTGGAAGTATGTGGGAGTAGAGAAGCCATGTTTGAAGCTTACACTAAGTCATAGTTAGTCTATGGAAAACTCTTATATTCACATACATATAAAATTGTAAGCAGAGAATTTGGTTTCGTTGATGTCTAGTCAAAATGTGCACTCCCTAACACACTGCATGTAATTATAAAATACCTTCCCCACCCTTTGATAGAGATGGGCAAAATCAAACATATCAGAATTGAAGTGGGTAGGGCACAAGCTTATGCCAGCACCACAGGTTTTGTGTATGAAGGTGCATGCTTTAAGCATCCCAATGTGCCATGTCTTAACACGTCTGTACCCCTCTTGCCCTGATCGAGAAAGTAAATCCAGGTAAAATGTTGCAAAATTGCCAAAAACACAGAAAAACGGCCCAAAGAAGTAAGTGTCTTTTCTACATACTTATTCATTGAAAAAGCAAATATAGCGTAAGAGTAATTTGGTTACATAATTGTATCTGTTATCCCTTGCTGCTTCACAGACTAACCTGCATTGGGTTGCTAGGGCTGCCATAACAAATTACCACAAACCAGGTGGGTTAAAACAATGAAAATGTATTCTCTCATAGCCCTGAAGGTCCTTAGGCCTCAGTTCCTTACCAAGTGGGCTTGGTTCCATAGCCACCTCAGTTTCTTCATGACATGGAAGCTGGCTTCCTCCAGAGTAATGACTGCCCTAGACAGGGAGAATATGAGCAAGGGAGGAAGAGAGAACCCAAGACAGAAACTGCAATCTTTTATAATCTAACGTCAAAAGTGACACATCATTACTTGTGCTACATGCTTTTGGTCCCACAGACCAACTCTGGAACAAGGTGGGAGAATACTACACAAAAGTGTGAAAACCAAGGGGCTGGGGTCCTCGAGGGCATCTTGGAGGCTGTCTCCCATAATAACAGTGCAGCTCAGTATATCAGGACGGCAATTTTTAAATGTATCTAAATTGTTCCACTGTATGCCTTCATTTCAGATTAATTTTGCATTTTATTCAGAATTATTGATGATTCTCAATTGTAAAAGTATTATAGAAGTGTGCCATAAGGTTAATTACTAAAACAGACGCCCAAATATAGCAGATGTTCACCATACCCCCCAGCAGGACTGCTGCTAACTTCTGTAGACTCAGACTGGATGTGTCCTAACACTTCTTTGTACACTTCCTAGACCAAAAAGAGCATTTGAACCTTTACGGTTTCTTTTTTTTTTTTTTTTTTTTTTTAATTTTTTTTTTTTCAACGTTTATTTATTTTTGGGACAGAGAGAGACAGAGCATGAACGGGGGAGGGGCAGAGAGAGAGGGAGACACAGAATCGGAAACAGGCTCCAGGCTCCGAGCCATCAGCCCAGAGCCTGACGCGGGGCTCGAACTCACGGAGCGCGAGATCGTGACCTGGCTGAAGTCGGACGCTTAACCGACTGCGCCACCCAGGCGCCCCTGAACCTTTACGGTTTCAAAACTAGAGACCAACCTGTCAGCCAGCATAGCCATGAGAAGGAACACACACATGGGGGACATGGTGATAGGAATTAGGGTGGGTGATAGGACAGGGATCCAAGAGCCACCTCCTACGAGGAGGAGGAGTGAGTGCTGGGGTAGCTGTGGGATCCCCAGAGTGCTGGGAATGGGGAGAAGGACCCCAAAGTGAAACTTGGTAATATGTGCCACCATTGTATAGGACTGACTTTGTAAGGCTGGTGTTCTTGGTATTCTAGAGGTAGTGTGTTTTCTACTCAATTCTGTCTTGAAATCCAGTAGGTTCAGCTACACAGTGGTGCCGGAGGTTAAGGTAATGTGACTTAATTACCCAGACATTCCCCACTCACAGGCAAAAAAAGAAATATCAGAGGAGCTTTAAAAATAAAATTGGGGCGCCTGGGTGGCGCAGTCGGTTAAGCGTCCGACTTCAGCCAGGTCACGATCTCGCGGTCCGTGAGTTCGAGCCCCGCGTCGGGCTCTGGGCTGATGGCTCAGAGCCTGGAGCCTGCTTCCGATTCTGTGTCTCCCTCTCTCTCTGCCCCTCCCCCGTTCATGCTCTGTCTCTCTCTGTCCCAAAATAAATAAACGTTGAAAAAAAATTAAAAAAAAATAAAATAAAAAAAAATAAAATGTAACCCCATCAAGGTAGCAAAACATGAATGTTAACAACTCATGAGTAACATGTGTGTGCATTTTAAAGGTTGCACGTAAAGAAGATAGTTAATAAATTATGAACACCTAGACACAAGTAAACCAGCTGTCTCAGCTTCCACCACTCTATTAGCACTGCTTCCATTTCCTCTGGATCTTTAACATCTGGGCCCAAAACTCCTATCACTGGCTTCTCAGTAGCTTGCAGCTTGATGTTCTTAGTTAATTACAGTAAACTGGCAATGATTGCCCTTAGGAAAGAATTTCATTTGTGCCTATGTAGCGCTAATCCCAGAAAAGTCCTTAGGTTTCCAAACCTTCTCTGTTTTCAAGAAAACAGCTTTGAGTTTTACTAAGCTTTCTCTGCAGAATGCTTACAAGTATCCTCTGAGCAACCCCAGGTAACCCTCTTTTCATCTAGGGGAAGAGCTAGTTCTACGAAGCCTCCCAAACCCAATGCCGTGCTAACGTATCACTCCACTGAAATCTCCATTCCACCATACCCCTCCCCAGCAGCACTGGAAAGTAGTGCACCCAATGTTAAAGAAACTTTCATGTTGCCGCCACTTCTGTGGTTACTCTTCCAAAGCGAGAAGGAAGCTGGTGGTGGAACCCAGCCACAGCAGCCTGTGAGTTGTACCAGGTCCCTGGCCTCCAGGAGCCCGACAGCCAGGCTTGAGGTTTTTGGTGGAGGCTTTTGTTATCTTAGACCCTCCTAGCTGAAGCTGGCTTCTTGGCTTCCTGGGGCTATGTACCCCCACCCCTGCATCCCCAACTTCCAGAGACTGGGGGAGTAAAAGGTGAACAACCCATCAGCTCCTCCCTCTCTCTCATTCCAGCACTCCCCACTCCATGCCAACAACTGATGATAAGAGCTAAGCATTTTTTTGGATGCTTACTTCATGTCAGGAACTCTCTTTAAGCATTTTTCAGGTATCTCTTATGTAAGAGATGACACCTTGGTAAAGAGCACAGACTTGAGTCAGGATTGCCTGAGTTCAAGTCCTGCTCTCCCACTTCCTATCTGTGTGACCTTGGAAAAATTGCTTAATGTGAGTCTTAGCTTCTTCATCTGTAGGATGAGCTAATAAGACCCATAACTTAAGGGCCCACTAAGAGCATTATGTGAGTTAATATACAGAGAGAGTATGTAGAACAGTACAATTGAAGTATTGGCTACCAATATGTCTGGATTGAAGACATTTATGATAAATTGAGATTTTCATGATTTGGAGTTTTTCTCTTCATGACATTTCAAGGAAGTAAAATTGACATTCTGCTTTTTACTTATTCTCCTAAAATGTGAAGAATTTCCAAACAGAACCTTTCCTTGAGAGACTCATGACCCAAATGGAATTAAATAACTAAAAACTAAATATAGTTTTATAGGCTATTTTGTTTGGTGTTATGAATTTTAGAACATCAAATAATTCTACAAAGATTAGAATTCTGATATTGTCTATTCCACATTTCTCTACTTTGTGTTATAATTAATCTTATAAATATTTGCAGACTCAGAAAGCATATGGGTCTATCTAAAGTAACCTAGCTAATGTATTCTTTTATTATGCATATTAACTGACATTCTTTCCCTATTTATTTATCTGAAATTTCTTATTAATTATTTTTATATTTATATATTATATACATTATATATTATATACTTATATAATATATCTCACAATCATATTAACTATTGCAAAATTTTATTCTTGCAAAAATAACGTTTATACTTCATCTAAGAGACTTAACTAAATAAAGAATATAAAGACTTTTCACTCCAAATTACATTTAGAAGAAAACTTATCCAATATTTGAATGTTCCAGTATCCCAATACCCCAATATTGACAACAAATCCAAAAAACATGAAGTGTTCATTTTACAGGTATTGTTACACTTATATTTGATGATGGTAAATAAGCAATTACACAATCACTTCTCACACTCAACTTCAGAGATGTGAGAAATGATATTGTACTTAGTAGATATTCATCTATTAGGGCTTCAAAGACTAAGCCCAAACTAATGATGAATAGCATGTTCTGGCTAAATACCAAAGCCAAAGCCAAGCTTCAGTGTGTCTAATATATTAGAATAGTCTGCAGCCATGACGAGTGATAGTTTAAAAAATAAGGATATGGGGAAATGCTCAAGATAGCACTGAGTACATAAGAAAATGGGACACAGAATTATATAAATAATATGTTCCAAATCATTTCCATATGGAATCTTTAAATCCTGAAGACTAGAAACCCGCTCTAGATAGCACAGGTAAAAGAAGTTTGACATAAGGATAGACATTGTATGTTATGGATAATGTCAATGAAATCCAAGAGCCAAGACTTAATGAAACTAATAAAGAGGGAAAAAAATAGAGGAAGGATAAGTGTGCTAAATTCTTCGTCTAACATACTGGGTTATCAATGTCTAAAGTTGATTGAACAAGAAATGGAGATTTGAGGAAAATTTTTTTAAAGACTGAAAACAGGAAACCAACAGAACAAACAATTGCATTAAAAATTAGAAGGGGAATGGGGCGCCTGGGTAGCTCAATTGGTTAAGTGTTCAACTTGGGCTCAGGTCATGATCTCGTGGTTCATGGGTTCAAGTCCCATGTCGGGCTCTGTGCTGACAGCTCAGAGCCTAGAGCCTGCTTTGGATTCTGTGTCTCCCTCTCTCTCTGCCCCTCCCCAACTCACGCTCTGCCTCTGTCTCTGTCTGTCTCTCTCTCAAAAATAAATAAACACTTACAGCAGCACTACCAACAATAGCCAAAGTATGGAAAGAGCCCAAATGTCCATCGCTGGATGAATGGATAAAGAAGATGTGGTATATATATACAATGGAGTATTACTTGGCAATCAAAAAGAATGAAATCTTGCCATTTGCAACTATGTGGATGGAACTAGAGGGTATTATGCTAAGCAAAATTAGTCAGAGAAAGACAAATACCATATGACTTCACTCATATGAGGACTTTAAGATACAAAACAGATGAACATAAGGGAAGCAAAAATAATATAAAAACAGGGAGGGGGACAAAACATAGGAGACTCTTAAATATGGAGAACAAACAGAGGGTTATTGGAGGGGTTGTGGGAGGGGGGATGGGCTAAATGGGTAAGGGGCGTTAAGGAATCTACTCCTGAAACCACTGTGGCATTATATGCTAACTAACTTGGATGTAAATTTTAAAAAGTTAATTAAAGGGGTTCCTGGGTGGCTCAGTCGGCTGGGCATCCGACTTTGGCTTAGGTCATGATCTCGCTGTCCGTGGGTTCTAGCCCTGCGTTGGGCTCTGTGCTGACAGCTCGGGGCCTGGAGCCTGTTTCAAATTCTGTGTCTCCCTCTCTCTCTGCTCCTCCCCCACTCATGCTCTCTCTCTCTCTCCCTCTGTCAAAAATAAAAAAAAAATAAACATTAAAAATTTTTTTAATTGATTAAATTTTTAAAAAAAGAAATAAGAGAAAAAAGCAAATAAATAAATAAACATTAAAAAATAGAAGGGAGAATAGTGTAATACTCATGTCTGATGGGGCAATCAATAGATCTATCTTAAAATAATCGAACAAAAATTACGCAGGACAGGGGTGTCTGGGTGGCTGAGTAGGTTGAGTATCTGACTCTTGATCTCGGCTCAGATCATGAACTTATGGTTCCTGAGTTTGAGCCCCACGTTGGGCTCCATGCTGGAGGTGCAGAGCCCACTTGGGATTCTCTCTCTTCTCTCTCAAAAATAAATAAACATTTTTAAAACATTACACAGGACAAGTATACTACTTAGAAATGAAGGTAACTACCAAAAACACTAAAAACAAAACCACTTAAAGGTGGTTGCCTCTGGTGAGTGGGTATGTGGTAAAGCAGATACTATTGCTTCTTTTAAATGCTCTCTACATGATCTTTTTCAATTCAAGGTTCATGTATTACCTGAATAAACATTTTTTAATGAAATGGCAGACTGTTTAGAGACATTATCTCCCTAGAATGTGTACACCTGCATGGATGATGAAGATGTTGGCTTGTATGCAACTTCTTCCGGAATACCTGGAGGTGAAAGAGAGTGGCCTGGGCTGGTGAAGTCCTGACAGAGGTTTCTTCCATATCCATCCACTATGCTCCCTTCTACCGGCTCTGTCAGTTCTGATCATTGGCAAAAGTGGGAAACTTCCATTTTTATTCAAAAATCACATCCTTTCCTTACGCCAAAGACAGCACAGTGAAATTGTTTCTAATTTACATTTTGAAACTCCCTCACATAATAATTCATTATCCTATGAAAATGTGCATTATTCTATAAATGTGAACGGCTTCAAAAGGCAAAGCATTAGTAAAAAAAAAAAAAAAAATGTAATGTCCTTCCTTGCCACCTAAGTCAAATCCTGATAAAGCTACATTAGCCTACTGATTAGTAATTTTTGCACATTAAAAATTTTATATAGATTTGATAAGATTTTCAACTTTTGTTTAATGAATATTTAATTCAGAAAGCCACGAAATAATAGGTAATTATAGCTCTACAAGAACACATATTGACATGTAGTTTAAGAGACTGTGAAAGGTTCCTTGTGCTTGCAGTGAGTTTATAATTTAAACACAAAGAAAAATTTTAAGGTTGCCAATCAAATATTCATCAGCAGAAAGAATGCACGGAGGATCTCACTTCCTCAGGGCACGTATGCAAAGGAGATACTAAAAATAACATAGGTACAGGTTTGGCAGACCTTGTTTAGGCAAAATTCCAAACACATCCAAAAAGAGCTGATGAAGAAAAAAGTTTCCCTAGCTTGGAAGCAGAGGCAATGGCATATAAGGGTCAGGTTTGGAAAAGATGGTGGAGGGAATAAGCAAAGGGCCTTAGAGGCAGAAACAAATGGGCAAGCCCAAGAATTTTATTTGAATTTTATTTCCCCACCGTTTCTTTTAATCTTTTTCTTAAACCTTTTTTTTTTTAATGTGTATTTACTTTTTGAAGGAGACAGAGAGAGAGAGAGAGAGAGAGAGAGAGAATGAGAGCATGAGCAGTGGAGGGGCAGAGAGAGAGGGAGACACAGAATCCAAAGCAGGTTCCAGGCTCTGAGCTGTCAGCAAAGAGACCGATGTGGAGCTCGAACTCACAAGCTGTGAGATAATGACCTGAGCTGAAGTTGGACACTTAACCAACTGAGCCACCCAGGTGCCCCACTTTCAATCTTTTTCTTAACATGAGCTATCCTCTAATATCTTTAGTCCTGACTCACAATGAGGCTCAGGTCCCTCTTGCTGTCCTTAAGAAACTCAGTGATTCTAATGCATAGGGACTTAATGGGTTCTCTCTCCTGGGGCTTGGTGGGGGGAGGGGGGAGGGGGGACTTACATTTTAAGGGCCCACACAAATTTAAAACACATATGCCTTATCATTCTAACAGATGATCACCTTTTCTTGCAAAGATTTGCCAGGTTTAAAAAAAAGAAAATTTTAGGGGCACCTGAGTGGCTCAGTCAGTTAAGCGTCCGATTCTTGATTTCAACTCAGGTCATTATATCACAGTTCATGAGATCAAGCCTCGCATCAAGCTCTGTGCTCACAGCATGGAGCCTGCTTGGAATTCTCTCTCTCCCTCTCTCTGCTCCTCCCCCACTTGCTCACACAAACTCTCTGTCTCCAAATAAATAAGCATTTAAAAATTTTTAAAAAGAAAATTTTAGAGTCCTTCTAGCAACTCACCTCCTACCTTGTAGAGAAAGTCCCTAGGCCAGTAGACCTCAAATTCTAACACACTTAAGAATTTTCTGGAATACTCCAACTGGCTAGTCTCATTCCCTGATATTCTGAGATTCTGAGTCAGCCCCAGAAAGCTATATTTTTAACCAGCATTACAAACCATCCCCTGGCCCACATTTAAAATGTGTGCATTGCACTAGAAGACTGCAGGGTTACAGAAATCTTCACTTCCCTCTGTTGCAGGGAAATCCACCAGGGCAGGTTTTCTGAGAATTTTCTCCAACCTGCATTCTATATTCTTGTCCTCACCCATGACTTGCTTCTGAAAATTATCAAGAATCCTTAATTGTCCTTTCCTTCCCAAGCACGGACATGGGCACTAATCTGCCTGCTACCTGGTAGCTCCTACAACACTCACTCAGAAGCATCTGCAGCCCCTGAAGATTTAGGCAGAAACTAGCTCAGTAATCCTGCACCTTCAGCCCTCACAAACCTAGCCGTGCAAAGAGACCTGCTCCACTCTGGTATTTTTTTTAATTTTTTTTTTCAACGTTTATTTATTTTTGGGACAGAGAGAGACAGAGCATGAACGGGGGAGGGTCAGAGAGAGAGGGAGACACAGAATCGGAAACAGGCTCCAGGCTCTGAGCCATCAGCCCAGAGCCCGACGCGGGGCTCGAACTCATGGACCGCGAGATCGTGACCTGGCTGAAGTCGGACGCTTAACCGACTGCGCCACCCAGGGGCCCCACTCTGGTATTTTTAATTTCTCCAATTAACTGCCTGTTGGTTGACTGACTGGCAGTTGGATTCCTTCCTGTTTCTTGTTTACCTGATACTATAAAACAATTCCTCTTTGCCTATTCCCCAAGCTTTGTGTCACCCATGTGAGTCCATCCTGCCCCCAAGGAAATAGGATAAACCCTCCAACTATAGTTAAAACATTTCCTTAGAGCTACAAAAGTTGGAAAAGTCTTTTTCTAAATCAAGATTCTTGCAATCACTGCTGAAAAAAATGTCTCAATCTGCTTTTTTTTTTCAAAAGCCAATCCCAATTAAAGCAACATTACTCAGCCTCAACATTACAATGAGCACAAACACAACAACTGAAACCATGCTGCAGTCCTCAGCAAGGAAAGGGTCACTCTGGTGGTCTAACATAATCTCGAAGTTGAGGGATTATGGTTTAAATGAAAATAAAGTTCACAAACCCTCACAGAGTACTTGGGAATGTCCTTAGACCTCCAGGGTTCTACAGATCACAGTTTGAAAAACACTAGTATAATAGAAAGAATTCTTGTCCCTGCCACTTGTTACCTATGTGACCTTGTTTGTGGTACCTAATCTCTCTGAGTCTCACTTACAACTAAAGAATGCTCAGGAAAAGGCTACAGTATGGAGGATGGATTGCACTGGGAGAGACTGAAGTCTCCAAGACCAGATGGAAAGTTATTGCAATGGCCCAGGTATGGCAGGTAAAGAATGGGACTAGGGTACTCGCAGGGGGAATGAAAGGGGTATTTACAACTTCAGAAAGGCTAATTTCGAAAGAACCAATATCAGTGACCAACTGGGTATTTTCCCCAACTATGCTCCCAAGATGTTGTTTGGTGTTCTGTGAAAACTATGATTCTATCTTCCAAGAAAATATGGGAAACTTTGCTATAAGGTAAGCAGAACAATCCTCACATATCTTATTCCAGAATAATATTTGCTAGATCCACAACTACTAACCCAATGAAATTAGAAATGAAAGTCTGTTTTAGTTCCCTCTCTAAGGGAACTCTCCCTTTCTCTCCTTCTCTCTCTCTCTCCTTCTTCTTCTCCCCTACACACACACACACACACACACACACACACACACACACACACACACACACACACACACACACTCTTACTCAGCACTATAGCAGTACTCAGACTGTCTTTAGTGTACTGAATCTTCTCGGCTGCTACAATCCCAATGAATGCCTCAATCAGAACCTGTCCAAAAACAGGTATTAAATGATTATATCTTGAATGAATAAATGAACAATGAGCATATAAAGAAACAACTAGACAGATGAATTTTAAGAGCCTGGGAAGTATGTATAACATTCACTCCAAATCCTCTTCCCTGATGGCTAATGTTAAAATTTCAACATTAGAATTTAAATCCTAGGGTGCCTGGGTGGCTCAGTCCATTAAGCATCAGACTATGGCTCAGGTCATGATCTTTCGGTTTGTGAGCTTGAGCCCCACATCGGGCTCTGTGCTGACAGCTCAGTACCTGGAGCCTACTTCGGATTCTGTGTCTCCCTCTCCCTTTGTTCCTCCCCTGCTCGTGCTCTGTTTCTCTGTGTCTCTCAAAAATTAATAAACGTTAAAAAAAATAAAAAGTTTAAATCCTTTGGCCAAAATCTCTCAGGAGAAGATATGGCTTCAGCAAAAGATTTTTCAGACTTATGAAGATGGCAGAGAACTTAAGAGTGGATGATGGTCATTGTAAAGCACTTGGGCTAGAAATAGTTTTGTTATTAGGAACTGAATGTTATATGTTGGTAATGATTGACTAATAGGAATGTGCTATTATGGAATAAGGAATTGCTGATTGAGTAGAAGCTCCTGGAAGATTCTTTCAAGGCAAAAGTAAGATAGCGGCCACAGTAAAAAGAATCAAGAGTCCTTCACCCTGGCAACTCCAAAGATGATTTCTTGTGGCACATGCCTCAGGTAGAGTCCTGGCTACAAAGACATGTTATTGTGGCTTCACAGAAATCACAAAGTGAAGCCATCACAGCTTAATACAACCAAGTTGAAAAGTCACTTCAGGAAACTAAAATATCCAATGTATGAAACATATAGGAAACCTGAACACAGAAGCAAATGTATCTCATGGTTCCATAGCCTGCTCTGACAAAGGATTTCAATGTCAAAAGTGTGAGTGAGGTGAATCAATTTCACAACAGAGGATATAAAGATATCCGAATGCTATATTTATAGGTAGCGACTCCTCATAGTACCCGATACATGTGTTATACAGGGTTTTCTGTTAATTAAATCTCAACGCAATTTTGTGGCAATTTTATTTGTTCTTTGTTTTAGATACTCCCAAGTGTGTTGGGTAAGAAGTGATATGCCATGCTCAAGGGGTGCCTGGCTGGCTCAATTCATAGAACATGTGACTCCTGATCTTGGGGTTGTGAGTTTAAGCCCCATGTTGGGTATACATATTGTTTTAAAAAAATGAAGTCTTGGAAGGAAGGAAGGAAGGAAGGAAGGAAGGAAGGAAGGAAGGAAGGAAGGAAGGAAGGAAGGAAGGAAAAAGAAAAGAACCATGCTCAAAATTCCAGGAAATTAATTACCTAGGAGAATTCATGAAAGACTGCAGAAGTATGATGCTGCATTTTTTTTAAGTTTATCTACTTTGAGAAAGAGAGCAAGCAGAGGGAGCAGAGAGACAGGGGAGAGAGCGAATCCCAAGCAGGCTCTGCAGGTCAGCACAGAGCCCGATGTGGGGCTGGAACCCACAAACCATGAGATCATGACCTGAGCTGAAATCAAGAGTCAGACGCTTAACCGACTGAGCCACCCAGGTGCCCCTATGATGCTGCATTTTTATATCCATTTGCTATATATTTATTGACTTTGATGAGTGTTAGAACTTGCAAGCTGACACAGGGCATCAGGTATCAAAATCCTAAGGAATTTTGGCAGGGTAGGATAAATGGAGCCAGCAGGTAGGAGCTAAGCTAGGACTGGGATTTGGGCCCAGATGCAAGTATGGCCAGGACAGGACTGGGACAGTACACTGGAGTGACTCACCCATTTCTCAAATCTCAAGCCACACTGGAGCACAAGGAGACAGGGACAGCTTGAGGATTGAGGAGGCAAGGCAAATACAGCTAAGGACCAGGGTTCAAGGTAAAAAAAAAAAAAAAAAAAAAAAGTAATGAAGAAAGATTCAGGCATATCCACCTCCAGTACCAAGTGCTCATCTATACTGTCTAATAAAATTAGGAATATATGTAGACACAACATCAACAGACTAAACAGAGGCTCTTGACGTCAGTATTCTGTTTAATGGCATGGCCAAAACAAAAGACACATCTTGGATGCCAAAATTATTTATTTCGGCTTCCGATCTGGGTAAACAAGAAGCAGGTCAGTCACAATACGATCTAACACTCTAGATTCATAGATGGGCGATGACTGACTGGAAGCTGAATAACTCAATTATAATGATGATGGTTATGATTCTCAGAGCCGAGTGTTATGAGATCTGCAGCAAAAAGAGCTTTATGAAGTCCAATCATCCCACTTGAGAAGAGGATAATACTCGCCAGATAAAAAGATTAGAAGATTCGCATCAATAAGCCAAAGAAAAAAATAACTGAAGGAATCTTGGACTTGTTACAAACATATTTTCAATATCCTGATACTCCTTTATTCTTCTTTGACTTTGTAGTTGATCCAAATACTTTTCTATGCATTTTTATGTTGTTTCATTATAAGGTATGGTTTTGTAAGAATTAGGCTTGACCAAGATGATCTTTCCGTAATAGAATCTACTAATATTAACTAAGGAGGTAAGGGAATTGACCTAAATACCCAAGTTAGGAACCAAAGAGCCAGAATTTTGTACTGTCAGCACTCAGAGGATGTTGGGAAATCCAGAGCACATGACCACTAAGTGTCAAGTCAACAAAAAGTTGTGACTTACTGCAAGTTGAACTTAGTATTTTCTAAGGCAATTGTGTTCATGGAAATATGTGAACCACTAATATGCTAATATGAGTAGCACTAATATGCTAATATGTAAATTTAAATTTTCAAGTAGCCATATTAAAACAGGTAAAAAGAAACAGGTGAAATTAATTTGTATAGTATATTTTATTTATTTATTTATTTTTTTTTCCAACGTTTATTTATTTTTGGGACAGAGAGAGACAGAGCATGAACGGGGGAGGGGCAGAGAGAGAGGGAGACACAGAATCGGAAACAGGCTCCAGGCTCTGAGCCATCAGCCCAGAGCCCGACGCGGGGCTCGAACTCACGGACCGCGAGATCGTGACCTGGCTGAAGTCGGACGCTTAACCGACTGCGCCACCCAGACGCCCCTGTATAGTATATTTTAACGCAATAGAGCCAACGGTATTATCATTTCAACATATACTCAATATTTTAAAATTATTAATAGTATACATCCTCTTTTGTTACACTAAGTGTTGAAATTCGATGTATATTTTACACTAACAACACATTTCAATTCAGACTAGCTCCATTTCAAGTGCTCAACAGCCCCACGTGGCTAGTGGCTACTGCCCAGGGCAACAGATCCTAAGAGATCCTAAGATCCTAAGATCTCATATGGGTAGTGAAATTCAAATACACAAAAGCACTTACTGAATATATCATATGATGAATCAAATTCCCCAAAACATCAAACTGTTCTAACATATATGTATTACATTATTTATAGAACATTATAATCATCTGTAACTAAAGAAAAGTCACTGCTATATATTTTTTAAAAGAAAATAAAGTGGGGTTTTTTCATCTCCAATAAAATTTATTTATCAGTTAATTTTTGAGGTAAAATGCTTCAATCCAACAGAATTTGAAAACAAATGCTTTGGGATAACAGGGGTCATTTACAATTCTGAAAAAAAAAATCTCAGCAAAATTTGATGAGCTCAGGGTGAAAGAGAAGGAAGAGGGAAAGAGAAGGAAGGAGGGGACAGGAGGGCACTATGCCACTGACAGAGGACCCAGTTGGGTGGAGGTGGGAGGGCACTTTGTCTCCACTGCATTTTTACCAAGAACCAGTCCTGATATTGAATAAATTTATGCCTCTATACAGCTCCACTAAGCCAGTATGCAACTACTTATTCCTCTGGTTCTCTCTTTTCTACATTCATAAGACACACCTTGTAAGGGCGTGGCTTATCTATTCACTCTGACCAGCTTCATGACTGATACTGACCACCAGCACCTCCCCGACATAAAGGAATCAGCAGTGACCTACAAAGGGCCTTTCTGCCCTCAAAATACCTCCTTCAGTTCCCACTGTGATGCCTGAAATCTACAAAGAGCTTTCCCTTGGGTTAGGAGAGTGTTTCCCAAAGTTCAATCATTTGATTATGTCTGTCATATCATTATTTATTATATTTTCCTTAAATCTATATTTTTTATTTGTATATTAATATATAATATTATATATTATATTTCCTTTAAATTAACTTTTTTTTATAAAAATACATTCATTGAAGAAACTCTATCACTCCCAAAAAAGTAAAACCTATACAATTTGCCATAAATACTCTAAAGATAACTAAACGACTATTAACATTTTAAGTGGTCATACACGTAACAACTGAAATTCTTTTGCCTCTCACCGGTGGTAAAATTATCACTAATTAAGAACTACTGAGTTAAATATTTCCAAATACTTAAAAAGGCGACTGTGAGAACACAAATATCATAGAACAAGTGTGTAGCATTCACAAACAGCTACGAAAACTGCTTGAGGTGGGAAAAGGGTTTAGGTTAGCGTTCTCATCTTTATTGTGCATAAGAATCACCTGGGAAGCTTATTAAAAATATAGGTTTCTGGGTCCCACACCAGATTTCATAGATTTAGCAAAACTGGGTTGGGCCTAAATATCTGCATTTTCATCAAGCTCTTCAGGTGATTAGGATTTAGCTGGTCAGCAAATGATGCTTCAAGAAGCGTAGCACAGAGCACTATGACCCAGTAAGAGATGTGAAGCTATGTCATGGATTATAACGCCCTGGGATAGTAGCAGGACACCAGTACAGAAGAGATGCATGGAGAGAGAGGAGGATCTGAACATCAGCTCCATCAATTCCACTGTTTTGTGGAAGGTATCCTTCCAGAGGAACAGAGCTAAATGCAAACAGTCTACCTGCTTCAGCATAAACCCAACAACAAAACTGCTTCCATATATCAAAAGTACTTGTATGTATCAGTCCTACCCAGAATCTTTCTATGGATGTCTTGTTTTTTCTCCTCTTTCAGAAAAGATAAAGGTCATGTGTTTATTATGCTTAGAGTACTGGGAATCCATATAAAACTTCCAGTTGATCTTGAAAGTCTATATGAAAGATACGAGATTTTAGGTTGGTGTAAAAAAAAGAGGGGTAGAGATTATGTGATCGGACTCTTCCCAGCAAAGTAGGGTGAATCAAAATGGATTCTACAGGAAATTATGTCATTCCTAACAAGAGCTCTCCAGGTAAACGCCGCCGCAGCAAATGAACCAAGTGAGAAGCAGAAAAACACTCAGCAGAGGCCTGTCTGCAATTTGAGATGCTTTCTGGTTTCCCCCTTATCTCACACCAAATACTGTACAGCTTGCTGTGTGGGAAGCTTCTAAGACGGTCCCCAGTGATCCCTGCCTCCTGGTATTCATGCCCTCCTATAATCCCCTCCCCTGCTGTGTGGGCTGAACCTTAGTAGTTTGCTTCTAATTTGTAAAATATAGCAGTGGTGTTGGGATAGTATAATTGTGTTTCAGTTCTACAGCCATGACTTCCTTCTTGCTCACACTCTGTCTTGCTTGCCGTGTCCGATGAAACAAACTACCATGCTGTGGACGCCCTGTAAGGAGGCCCATATGGCAAGGGGCTGAGGACAGTATATTAGTTCTGTGGCTGCTGTAACAGCTTACCACAGACTTGGTGGCTTCAAACAACAGAAATGTGTTCTCTCAGTTCTGGAGGCCAGAAGTCTGGGATATGATCAAGGGCTCAGCGAGGCTGTGCTTCCTCTGGAGACTCTAGAGGATAATCTGTTCCCGCCTCTTCCAACTTCTGGTGGCCACCAGCATCCCTTGATTTGTGCCTCTATCATTCCAGTCACCGGCTCTGTGGTCACACTACCTCTTCCTCTTCTGTGTCTAATCTCCCTCTGTGTCTCTCTAATACTTCCGATGGCAGTTAGGGCCCACCCAGATAGTCCAGGATAATCTCCTCATCTCAGAAGCCTTAATCTCATCATGTAAAGCTTTACCATATGGTAAATCTTATGCTATGTGTATTTTACCACAATTAAAAATTGTTTTTTAATTTTTAAGGTAATGTTCCCAGATTCCAGAGATTAGGACCTCATAACATTGGGGGCCACCACTCAGCCCACTATAGGTTGTCCCTAGCCAACAACCAGGAGGGAACTGAGGCCCAGATCAACAGCAAGCAAGGAACTCTGTCCTGGTAACAAACACATGAGCGAGCTCAGAAGCCAGTCCTTCTCCAATTCAGCCTTGAGATGACTACCCAGCTGAAGCCCTGAGTAGAGCCTGTGAGAGACCCTGAGCCAAACAACATGGCCATGCATAGATTCCTGACTTAACTGTGAGATAAATACTTTTGTAAGCAACTGTGTTCAGGAGTTATTTGCTACCCGGCAGTAGATAACCAACAGTTGCTTTGTCATGGCTCATAAAATGGCAATTTATTACATTGTATTCACATCTATTTAAGATGACAAGCCAAAACTATTTTATTAATGGAGGCAAACTGATATTGTGACAAGAGCAAAAGCCATAGATTTAGAAAAAGCCCACTCACTGCATGACCTTGAACTTCCCTGGGACTTTGTTTCCACTTGAGGTAGGTGGTGATAACAATATTTTCCTAATGGTGTTGCTGATAATGTTTAATGACATATGTAAAGCATCTATTTCAGGATCTGGCACATAGTAAGGGCTCAACAAGTAGTAGCTTATACTACTTCTATATGCCTTAAGAAAATATTTTTTTTCAAAATAAAAATAAATATATTTTAGACTTCTCATCCTAGATTCTTTAATGAAATTATAGTTTCTCCAAGGCCAGTTATTTAGTGTTACTTGAAAAAAGAAAAAAAGAATCTAACATTTCCTGTGATGGACTCACCCAATTCCATGGGCCATGGGCCAGCTATACTATGGGCACCCTTTTTATGGCCAATCCTTTTTGAAACATCAAAAGAAGTTAATATAAAGGACACCTGAGT
Source organism: Puma concolor (assembly GCF_028749965.1). Taxonomy (NCBI): domain Eukaryota; kingdom Metazoa; phylum Chordata; class Mammalia; order Carnivora; family Felidae; genus Puma; species Puma concolor. Next base: position 44,723,578 of record NC_141683.1, read on the forward strand.
AGCTTAGTTGGTTAGGTGTCCAACTCTCATCTCATGGTTCATGAGATCAAGCCCTGCATCTGGCTCTGCCTCACAGCACGGAGCCTGCTTGGGATTCTCTCTCTCCCTCTCTCTCTGCCTCTCCCCCACTCATTTTCCCTCTCTCTCTCAAAATAAATAAACAGTTTTTAAAAAGTAGTTAATATAAAATATGGAATCAAGAAATGAGGGAATAAAGAAATCAAGATGAAATTCTTTTGCTGGAGTCAGTGAACATTTATTGACAGAAAGAGGGAGAGAGATGATGTAAGCACTCAAGAGTAAATAAAAGACCTTGAAACCAAGGATGAGTCTGGGAAACCAGTTCAGGGATGGATGGCCATTCAATTCAGGCAGCTGAGGCAGAATGAAGAGGCTGTAATATCTCTTGGAGAGCCAGGGAGACAGTTTTAGAAGCATTTTGTTGGGCAAGAGGCTGAAGGTTAATGGCAAGGACACTAAAAGATGTGAAAGCTGGAGAATTAAGAGAACATTCTCTGTCTTTCATGGAAGGTTTGATCTGGAGTCTCATCCCTGAACCTGATAAACACTTAACCTCTGGTCTTTCCTCATCCCTGAAATCGGGGATCATCCTGGATGGTCTCCCAGGTCCCTTCTAGCTGACACTCATGGCTTCTGCCCAGGTGAAAACGGATTATTCTGCCACATGTGTGCTGGACAATACTCAGCTTTCAGGTGAACAATGAAATATGCTGGTCAGAGTCAGCTGCTGTTTTGCTTCTCTATCTGCTCTCTCTCTCGTGTCAGTATGTTATTCCTCTTTAGGAAGAGAACCAGTGCTTAATACACAAGAGAAAAGCATCTGAAAGATGGCTTTCCAAGGGGGTTCTGCATAGTCTGGTAAGACAATTTATCTTCTCCCTGTGCTGACAGAAATAGTCACTGGGGCAGCTGACGTTGAGTACTGAGATGAAGGAACTGATGTGCTTTGGATGGGGGTATTAAGTCACTTGCAGTCATACATACACATACATTTTCTGGAATTTTTGAAGAATTAGGTTTCCTTTTAAAGAAGAAAAGAAAAAAACAAAACAAAAAGAACAAGCCAAATTGTTTTTTCCTTTTCCAAGGTATTTTATAGTTACTGGCTTTTTATTGCGCCAGAGATTACTATGAATGGGAAAAGGCGGTGCTGAGAATTTCTTTATTATTTCTAAGTGTTCAGGCCTCCCCTTCTTCCATAAGCCTGGTGGGGATCTCTGAGGCACTGATGCCTCTGGTATGTGTACAGGTATATGTGTAGAGGCACTGATGCTTCCTTTCCTTTTGGCCTTGACCTCTGACTCCTTGCACCTTCCTCCCAGCCACCCAGCCAGCGGGCAGCCAAGCACAGCCCACTCCTCCAGAAGCCCTTGCAAGTGCCAGCCAGTTACCTGGCAACAGAGACAATCATGCTAACAGGAGACAAAACAGCAGTGAAGACCAGAGAGAGGAGCTTCCTCCACAATCTAAAAGATGGAAGAGGCAGGGAAGCAAATGACCCTTTTTATCAATAGCCTTTCATCCCTGCCCACATTGTTCTCCTGAATCTCTAACCCCCAATTTCCATCACTGCCTGGTAAGAATGGCCTCCAATTGGAGAATTCAATCACAGCCACAGAATTCATATGAAATAGTGTACTTGGGGGGACTCAGTAATCACCAACCCCTAACCCCGGGGTAATGTTCAGGAGTTAATCAACCTAAATTTCCATCTGTGCACATGTTGTGTTCCATCCGATCCAAGGATGTATTCTGACCATCCTTTCATAACAGCATCCTAACTGTCCTTTCATAACAGCATCCTAAACTCTATGTCCTGAGAAGCACCGACAAGTGATTACCTCACTTCTTGCCTTCCTAGCCATCATTCTACAGTGAGTGGTACCAGAGAGGGAGGCAAACGCAGACTAGCTACTAATAGCTGACATTTACTGAATGCTTCCTCCATTCTAGGCACTTCCCTGAGCACCACACAGGCACATTTAACTTTCAAAACAGCCCTATGAAATCAAAAGTATTATCATCTCCATTTTACAGATGAAGAAACTGGGACTTAGGAACGAATGGTCAAAGAGTGTGCATCTACGAAGAACAGGGTCAACACTGGAACTCACTTCAGGATTTCAGCTTATGTTCTCAACCACTTTGTTACGTAGATAAAAGGTGAGAAATGGTAGGTTTGCCAAGAGGGAGTCTGGCTAGTATGGCAGAGATGAAAATTACCAAACTGTAAGAGTCAGTGGATAAAAATGAATTATGCTAAAGTCACCTAACAGAATATGCTAAGGAAACTTTACTTCCTCAGGTAAGGTGGGACTGTGTAATAATAAGAGTCTGACCAATGCCTTTTAGCAGAGTCCTGTGAAACTGCATATACACCCACAGGCTGTAAATGTCAAAGAAGACTCCTGAAGACCCTGTCACCCTCATCATCCTTTGATTTGAAGAGAAAAGTAATATGGCCCATTTGAGTCAATGCAAACAGAATGGGATGTGGAGTTAGATGTCTGGAATGTAAGTTCTGGCTTGGTTGTCCACTCACTTTGAGATCTCAAAGAAGTCAGGTCCATAAATATTTACTACTCCTATGTTTTACACCAAGTGCTGATTTAGGAGAGGAGGATATAAGAATTACCAGACATAGGCCAAGTTCTGAAGTGAGAACATGGGCTCATGGAGCAGGGAGAATCATGGACAATTTCTTACATTTTTCTTTTTTAAAAAATTTTTGGATTTTTAAAGTTTTTAAATTCTAGTTAACATACAGTGTAATATTATTTCAGGTGTACAATTTAGTGATTCAACACTTGCATACAACAGCCATTGTTCATCACAAGTCCCACATTTTTCTTATCTATAGACTGAGATGGCTAGTCGCAACTTCTGTGGTAAGCATCAAACAAGATGGCGACTGTGAAAAGCACTTATGCATGGCATAATACATCATGCAAAGTTAACAGTGATTTTTAGTGCTAAGATGCAGTGGGTATAAAATTCACAGATATTACCATGATTATTACCTACATAATCTGACTCCTGCCAACCTCTCTAACTTTCTTTCCCACTACCTCCCTGTCCCTCTTCTTGGTGGTACAGTCCATGATACTCCTGCCTTAGTCTCTGCACTGCCTGAGATATACTTATCTCACTTATCTGGATGGCTTATATTTTCATTTCATTCAGATCTCTGCTCAAAGTGATATTCCCCAGGATGGCCTCCTAATTCACCCTGTCTGAAATAGAGAACACGTGTGTACTCACACACAGATATACACGCAGTGCACACATTAGAACACAGGCACACAACACGCACATGTGTACACAGATATGTTATACACTCAGATACATACACACATATACACATACACATAAGTATACAAACACAAATCACTCTCTATTTCCTTATCCTGCTTTTTTTTTTTTTTTAATCCGTAGTACTATTTCTTCCTAAAATTATGTTTTTACATGTTTGCTTACATGTTTATTGTCTGACTCCCCCACCGGAATGCAAGTTCCATGAGGGCGGGGACTCAGTGTCGTTCAATATTCTATTTCTTTTTTTTCTTAAAGGTTTATTTATTTTGAGAGAGAGAACAAGCAGGGGAGGGGCAGAGAGAGAGAATCCCAAGCAGTCTGTGCTGTCAGTGTGGAGCTCCACGCAGGGCTCAATCTTGTGACCTCAAGATCATGAGTTGAGCCGATATCAAGAGTCAGACGCTTGACCAACTGAGCCACCCAGGTGCCCCAAGATTCTATTTCTAGTGCCCAGAGCACTAGCTCATAGTCCAGCTCCATAATCATTCAGCAATAGTTCCCATACCATACAATTCCCCTATTTAAACCATAAAATTCAATGTTTTTTAATATATTCACAGAGTTGTACAATCGCCACAATCAATATCAGAACATTTTCACTGCCTCTGAAAGAAACCCGATACCCATTAGCAGCCACTCTCCATTCCCCTCTAAAGTCCCCACCACACTCCACCCCAGGCCTACTAACCTACTTTGTGTTTCTATAGATGTGCCCATTCTGGACATTTCATATAAATACAATCATATAATATGTGATCTTTCAAACATTAAATATTGAGGAATGAATGGGGAAAAAAAAGTTAAATCCAATTTCTTGCCACACCCTGTAGATATTAACAGCCCCTCAGAAAGTTTCCCTCTTACTGAGCAGTCTATTATCCAATCGAGAAAATGAAGAATTCATCTGGCAAAAATATGGCAAAAATATCATTTATGGTGCATTTCTATTTGTTTTTAATTGTGATGTTTGACAGGAGTTTATCAGAAACTTCCCCTTGCATTATCAACAGAAAGGAGGAAGGGCTGACAACAAACAAATACTTGACATGAAATTCTGAGGGGTCTATTTATTTCCTTAAGAGACCAACTGTTTTCAAACACTCCGAATTACAAACGATTTAATTCTAATCTAAGCAGAGACCAGCAAGCCTGGTGCTCTGATATGCTGATTACAAATCATTCTCTATTCATTAAAGCAGAATCTTGATCAGGCAACTTGGGTAGACATAACTCCATGCACCCATGGACTTGGAAGTTATAAAATGGCCTTTTAATATTTATAAGCATTTCATAATTGGCTTCATCAACCAAACTGTCTTTCCCCTTCAATTATTTTAAATCAGTGAGGTTTTAGTGCATAAATATGCTCTTCCCCAACATACATTGTTAAGCCATTTCTCATATTTGATTCACATATGAGCAAATGACATCAGCATCTAAGTCAAACCATGAGTGAAGTTCTTAGAACTGGAATGGAACTTAAGGTCATCGGGTATAACCTCTCGCCCGATGCTGGAATCCATGCCATCACTTCCCTAGCTTGAATGTGTCCCAGGGATCTGGAGCACATCATTGCTCAGAGCATCCCCCACTCCCACCCCCACGCCACCCCTGCATCATTGCAAACAGCCTCAACTGTTGTTCCTTATAGTAAATTCCCCCAAGTATCCTAATTTAAAGATTTCTCCCACATATACATGACTGTCCCCCTGCATCTACCTTCTTTTAGTCCAAGTTCTACCCCCATGGTAAGAGGGGTGCAGCCTATTTCTTTCTACCCAGGGCAAGTGAGTCCCTCAAATATCTGAAGACAGCTTGCCTCCCTGGGGATTCTTCCCTGAACTAAACATCCCCTAGCCCATCTTACAAATTGGTTTTAGACCCTCTCGCTGCTGCACTCCCACACCACTGTCCCCCACCCGCCAGGTTTCTGATCACACACCACTGAAACAATTCATTGTTGTCCCTCAGTACAAATCAACAATGTGGGTATTTAATCATAAAGCTGCCCAATGGACAAGGGGCCACACATGTCTCCTGTTGTTTGCTAATATAACCTGTTAAGTGCAAACACAATGATATGAATTGTTGAGACTGTATCAATGAAATAATCCATATTTACAGACTTCTGTGGGCGTTTCACATTCACGTGTGGGCCAAAGACTGCTTTGAAAAGCTAAAGTGAGCAGATTCCCTTTAAGCAAAGGACGATATCCATTCAGGAGCTCTGACCTGCACATCCTATCTTCAGACACATGTAATTTCAGCTGCAGTTATCGTGAATTGAACCAGGAGAGCCAGAACTATTTCAGCAACCATAAGAAACAAAAGCAATAATACCAAGCTACTTATTTCCTTTTAATTTGGAGCTTTCCCAAGCAGAAAGAAGTAAATGTCAGTGTGCTTCCCATTGAAAGATACCATACAATGAACGCTGTGTGGTTTCACAAGACCCTTCCAGTGGCTCATCAGCGCTCTAAGGGGAAGAACTGCCAGCCTATTTTTGAAAGGGCCACAGAGACACTACCTCAGTGAGAATAGTGCATCTCCTGTCACAACAGTCTGGGCTGGACCACCTAATCGGACATTCTTGAGGGATTACCTTTCATCCTGGGCAACTGTAGGATGTGCATCAATCACACCTGCTCAGGGATGGCCAATGATCCCAAGCCTTGACATGGAACATCCACAGGTGGTTCCTCTCGGGAACAGCCCTTCCTGGCGTAGGCAGCCTGTAGCTTCTGGGGATGCTCAGGCAGGCGAGACAGTGGCAGCTCTGTCTCCTTCATTAGAATTTCCTCCCATTGTGCACCTCCAGGAGGGGAACTGACTGTGCGGTGGTGACTCCAGAATGATGCTAAAGTTGGAACTGGGCATAATCCAAGTTGGCTGCCGCTGAATCATGAGGAGATTGTATGCTGCCACTTGATCTTCCATCAAGCTCCAGTGACTCAGTTGTTTAAATCTTGTGGCAAGACACCTGGAAGCTATTTATCTTTTTTACTAAGGATTCATTCACAGAGTAAAAATGTAATATAATGTTCATTTACCATCACTCCATTACCCTGAGAACCAGATTGCTGCTAATTCAATGTGGAGCTGATTCAGTCATCACATCGCTGAGGCAACATTCTCCTGCCATAGCTATTTATGTCCTAGGACCATCTGAAATCCTTTCTGAAATGTTCAAGTCCCAAGAGAGGCTGCCTGAGCTGATGAGAACGGCACTGAATGTGGGTCCAAGGGGAGCACGTGTGAAGGTCAGCCAACCACCCTGGAGTCATGCCGGCCCCCAACTCCAGGGACACCTCCCCCTTATCCTCAAACTTGTGTCAGGACAAACTTCCTCAGATTCAGAGAGTCACAGCCCACCTCCGCTCTGGAGCAGTCCCCTGCTCACTGAAGGCAGGAAGAAGGTGGAGAAACGTGTTGGTAGCTGAACATTTGATAAGATTTGCTTCAGACTCACCAGTGGTCTGGCATGAGAACTTGGTCATCCTGCCCGGCTTCTCTGTGCCTCAAATTTCCCCATCCAGAAATGAGGATATTTACCTCCCATTGAAGGAAGGCAAATAAATGATGGGATGAGGGTAATTACACACTAATGAGTGGTTGGACACCCAATATGAAGCCAGGAGAGGGGCAATATTTGAGCCTATTTATGCAGTGAGGAAATCCTTGGGTTTCTTTCCCCATCCTCTCAGAGGGCCTGAGGTCTCGGCTAAAAGAGTGATCATCAGGAAGAAAACAAGCCAAATGCTGTCCTTGCTTCCTCCCTCCTTTCCAGGCACCCAGGTAAGAGCAGTTGATAACATGCTCATGGAGGACCTTAAATTCCTGAGAGACCGGTGCTATATGACTAGAAAGTGTTCTTATACCACAAAACACCGGAGAATGGCTTCCCCGGAAGTCATCACGCACCAGAGGACAGATGGAATAATTTATTTTCCTTTCTTCTGATCTCTGGCTAACAGCTTGTCAGTCATTTAAGGAGGATTTAATCCACTAGTGGACTGTCCCCAATTGAGGACAGCAGGGCTAAAGTTAGTACTGACCTGAACACGACAACCACAAGGGGGAAGAGACCACAGTTTCTCTCTACTGCTGCAAACTAGTCACCAGCCAGTTTGCACACCTGTTGCTTCCCCAGAGTTCGGGGGGACAAAGTGTTCCACCACAGTCTCTCTCCTTTGGAATGCCTTTAAGCCACAGCAGACTGAAAAAACCCCTCTGGCCCTTCTCTCATCCCTGATTTTCACTGCTTTTCTTCAAGGGGCCTATTCCTCACTGGTACAGGGCCTCGCTCTCAGCTGCTAATCATTACTCCAGTTATATTGTAGTCCCTCTAAAGACCCTCCTGTAACCACAACCGATTTTAAAGCTCTGAGGAAGAGTCTTCCTAGGGGCTAAGGAAGAAATTGTGAGACTAGGAGGCCCATTCTTTTCCCTTTAAATTCCTCCATAAAAGTAGCTTTCAATTCCAGCCTTCATATTGGTCCTTTTCTGAAGGTCCAGAGAGAAAGGACCAAAGAAGAAGCAGACACACACAGCATGAAGATTAACAGGTAGAACTGGAGGTGTTTCACTTAGAAAAGGAGTAGCTTGGGGCGCCTGGGTGGCGCAGTCGGTTAAACGTCCGACTTCAGCCAGGTCACGATCTCGCGGTCCGTGAGTTCGAGCCCCGCGTCGGGCTCTGGGCTGATGGCTCAGAGCCTGGAGCCTGTTTCTGATTCTGTGTCTCCCTCTCTCTCTGCCCCTCCCCCGTTCATTCTCTGTCTCTCTCTGTCCCAAAAATAAATAAACATTGAAAAAAAAAAAATTAAAAAAAAAAAAAAAAGAAAAGAAAAGGAGTAGCTCAAGGAGATGCATAGGTGTTTTCAAATATGTGAATGTATGTTATTGTAGTTTGGCTTTTATAATAATAAACTACAGGGGCGCCTGGGTGGCTCAGTCGGTTAAGCGTCTGACTTTGGCTCAGGTCATGATCTTGCAGTTCGTGAGTTTGAGCCCCGCGTCAGGCACTGTGCTGACAGCTCAGAGCCTGGAGCCTGTTTCAGATTCTGTGTCTCCCTCTCTTTCTCTCTGCCCAACCCCCACTTGCACTCTGTCTCTTTCAAAAATAAAATAAACATTTTAAAAAATTATAATAATAAACTACAAAAACCCATTCAAGCTAGCTCAAGTAAAATGGGATAGTTAGAGGACTTATAAGGAGACTCCCAGGGAAACCCAAAAGATGGAGCCATAATAGGCCTGGGCCTCCTGGAGAAATGGGTGGGAGTGGATTTGAACTTAAGGTGGTCTAAACACGACAGTAGCAGAAGCTCAAGTGCTTTTTTTAGAAAAGTCACCTTTCACATGACTCATCTACAGGCCACCCATCTGCTTCTCCCTCCAACAACTAGCAAATTCTTTTCAAGTTTCTTCATTTAAATACCATTGAGTGAGAATCCCAGTGGCTTGGCTTCCTTTTTTTTTTTTTTTTTTAAGAACTTCATGTTTTTAGAGCAGTTGTAGGTTCACAGCAAAATTGAGAGAAAGGTACAGAAATCTTCCATATACTCTTGCCCTCACATGTACACAGGCTCTGACATTATCAACATCTCTCACCACAGTGGTACATTTGCTACAATGATGAACTTGCACTGACACATCATAATCACCCTAACTCCACAGTTTATGTTAGGGTTCACTCTTGGTATTGTACATTCTGTGGGTTGGACGAATGTATAACGACATGTATCCTTCAGTGTAGTATCATATGGGCTAATTTCACTGCCTAAAGAAATTAATCCACTATTCATCTCTTGTGCTCTGCCTATTCATCTCTTCTCCCTTGCCTCCAACCCCTGGCAACCACTGATTTTTTTTTTACCGTCTCCATAGTTTTGCCTTTTCCAGAATATTGTATCATACGGTATGTGACCTTTTCAAATTGACTTATTTCACTTACAAATATGCTTTTAAGGTTCCTCTTCATCTTTTCATGGCTTGATAGTTCATTTCTTTTTAGCACCAAATAATATTCCATTGTCCGGATGTACCACAGTTTATTTATTCATTCACCTACTGAAGGAAATCTTGGTTGCTTCCAAGTTTTGGTAATTATGAATAAAGCTGCTATTAGTATCCATGCACAGGTTTTTGTGTGGACATGAGTTTTCAACTCCTTTGGATAAATACCAAGAAGCAAGATTACTGGATCACATGGTAAGAATATACTTAAAGTTGTAAGAAACCACCATACTGTCTTCCAATGTAGCTGTGCCATTTTGCATTCCCACCAGCAATGAATGAGAGTTCCTGTTGCTTCACATCCTCATCAGCATCTGGTATTGCCAATGTTTCCGATTTTGGCCATTCTAACAGGTGTAGAGTGGTACTTCCTTGCTGTTTTAATTTGCATGTCCACGATGTCATATGATGTGGAGCATCTTTTCATATGCTTATTTTCTTTTTTTAAATAGTTTTTAATGTTTTTATTTATTTTTGAGAGAGAGAGAGCAGGGGAGGGGCAGAGAGAGGGAGACACAGAATCCAAAGCTGGCTCCAGGCTCTGAGCTGTCAGCACAGAGCCCGACAGGGGGCTCAAACTCATGAACTGCTAGATCATGACCTGACCCAAAGTTGGACACTTAACTGACTGAGCCACCCAGACATCCCTCATATGCTTATTTTCTATCTGTATATATCTTCTTTGATGGGGTGTCCATTAATGTCTTTAGCCCATTTTTCAATCAAGCTGTCTTCTTGTTATTGAATTTTAGAATTCTTTGCATATTTTGGAAACAGTCCTTTATCAAATGTGTCTTTTGCAAATATTTTCTCCCAGTCTGTGTCTTGTCTTCTCATTAGCTCATTATGGTATTCCCAGAGCAGAAGTTTTTAATTTTAATGAAGTCCAGCTTACCAACTACTTTTTAGCAGATCACCCAAATAATAAGTTGCAGTCTACCTATGGATGGCCTAGCATGGATCAGGGATCCACCTCTCTTTCAGTCAGCCTTAGCAAGAGGGTAGAGTTAAATGGTATATTAAAAAAAAAAAAAAAAAATGTTCCTGCCATGGCAATCTGGTCTGGGGGCAAGGCAGCAGCAACTTCTCAAAAGAAGCACATAAGGATGAGCAAACTAGCATGGAGGTAAAGGGCATTCATCCTGGAATTACACTATCTGGTTTGATTTTGTGCACACTGGATAAATTCATCTTCTCTGTGCCTCAATTTGTTTAACTGTGAAATGGGAAAATAAGATTGTTAAAAAAGTTAATCAAGCAATCCACATAAAGCACTTAAAATAGTTCCCAGCATAAAGTGGTGCTCAATAAATATCTGCTGTTGTTAGTCTCTCCAGTACAGTGCCTCTCCAACTTTAATGTGAATATGAATACTTGAGGAGCTTTTAAATGCAGATTCTGATTGAGTAGATACAGAATGAAACTGGAGATTCTACATGTCTAGTCAGCCTCCAGGTGATGTCAAGGCATTTGGTATATGGCTCACACTTTGAATAGCCAGGCTCTAGTCCATAGGACATGGAGCAGAGGGATTAGACTATCACTAGGGAAAAGAACTACTATAAAAGTCTTTAAATTAAAAAAAAAAAAAAGCGGGGTGCCCAGGTGGCTCAGTCGGTTGAACGTCCGAGCTCAGGTCATGATCTCACAGTTCATGGGTTTGAGCCCCGCGTCGGGCTCTGTGCTGACAGCTCAGAACCTGGAGCCTGCTTCAGATTCTGTGTGTGTGTGTGTGTGTGTGTGTGTGTGTGTGTCTGCCCCTCCTCCACTCCTTGGGCTCTGTCTCTCTCTTTCAAAAATAAATAAGTGTTAAAAAAATAAATTAAAAAAAAAGCAACTTCAACTCAAAGTAAGAAAGAAGTTTCTATAAAATGAAATCATCCTTAAATAGAATATATGAGCTGCTTTGTAAGATAGTCAGTATCCCCTTCTGGAAGCAGGGCCAATGTCTCCTTTAGGTACAGGAGGCAAGCGCCTAGGGCCCATGATTCTTTTAAGGACCAAAAAATGCTTTAATTTCTTTCAAAATCATAAGAAAAATGAATATATAATCATGAATCCAGCCTGGATTATAGTTGGTTGTACCAAGGGAGTCATAAAATACAATTTTAAGTATTTTTTATGGAACAAGAGGCCTACAAAAGCAAATGTACCTCAGACCTATGAAATTCATAATGTGGCCCTGGCAGGGTGTTTTCCCAGGGATTTGAGCTTGAGATAAAGGATGGAGATGAAGGAACTCTAAGGTTCCTTCCAACTTTGAAAGTCAATGCTTCTTTAAGTTCTATGACTTTGCTCTAGGTCAGCTACCTCAAACCTCACATCTGCAAAAGCTCACTTCCTGCTTGTTCCACATTCTTACACATAGACTAACATTGCTTACCCATTGTAATGAATTAGCACTTTACAAGCCACCCCTGAAATTTATAATCTACCTCTGCCTTCTCCTAGTTTGCTTCCAAAATAAAAGTATGATTTTTATTCTTACAGAAGACATCTGATTCCAGAAGCATTTTGCAGATATTTCCTCATATAAACTGCTTTATCGAAGAAGGTGAAGTTTTGCTTTGTTTCCACTTTTTAAAAAAAATTTTTGTGTTTATTTATTTTTCAGACAGAGAGACACACAGAGCATGAGCGGGGGGAGGGTCAGAGAGAGAAGAATCCAAAGAAGGCTCCAGGCTCCAAGCTTTCAGCACAGAGCCGGACACGGGACTCAAACTCAGGAACCATGAGATCATGACCTGAGCCAAAGTTGGACGCTTAACTGACTGAGCCACCCAGGCACCCTGCTTCGTTTCCACTTTTGAAGTGAAAAATGAAGCCAATAAAAGATGAGAGGTATGCTTTGAAACTCAGAGAAAGAGAAAAAAAATGCCTAAGATGATGCCTTATTATTATTATTATTATTATTATTATTATAGTTATGGGTGTGAAGCATATTAAGCACTCAGAAATCACTTAGGAAATGACTCTCAACCATTGGTACAAATTAGAATTACCTATGTAGCTTGGACCCCATGGCAAACCTCCCTAAGACCCAGAGAGCAAAGCCCCAGCTCTGTATTTTGAAAAATCTCCCTAAGTGAGTTACCATTGTAAGGGTTTTTTTTTTTTTTAATTTTTTTTTAACGTTTTATTTATTTTTGAGACAGGGAGAGACAGAGCATGAACAGGGGAGGGTCAGAGAGAGGGAGACACAGAATCCGAAACAGGCTCCAGGCTCCGAGCTGTCAGCACAGAGCCTGACGCGGGGCTCGAACCCACGAACTGTGAGATCATGACCTAAGCTGAAACCATGAGTTGGACACTTAACCAACTGAGCACCCATTTTCTTTCTCAGATTCCAGATATGAATGAAATCATATGGTATTTGTCTTTCTCTGTCTGACTTATTTCACTTAGCATAGTACCCTCTAGGTCCATCCATGTTGTCACAAATAGCAAGATCTTTTTTATGGCTGAGTAGCATTCTGGTGTGTGTGTGTGTGTGTGTGTACGTACATATGTACCTCATCTTCTTTATCCATTCATCTATTGATGGACACTTGGATTGCTTACACATCTTGGCTATTATAAATAATGTTGAAATAAACACAGGGGTGCCTATGTCTTTTCAAATTAGTGGGTTTTTTTTTTTTTTTTCATTTTCTTTGGGTAAATACCAAGTAGTAGAATTAGTGGATCACATGGTAATTCTATTTCTAACTTTTTGAGGAACCTCCCTACTGTTTTCTACAGTGGCTGCACCAATTTACACTCCCACCAAAAGTGTGAAAGGGTTCTTTATTTTCCACATCCTCGCCAGCAATGGTTATTTCCTGTCTTTTTGATACTAGCCATACTGACAGATGTAAGGTGATTATCTCATTGTGGTTTTGATTTGCATTTTCCTGATGAATAGTGATGTTGGACATATTTTCATGTATCTGTTGGCCATCAGCATGTCTTCTTTGGAAAAATGTCTATTCAGGTTCTCTACCCATATTTTTTTCAATTTTAGTTTCACTATAGTTAACATGCAGTGTTATGTTAGATTCACATGTGCAATATAGTAATTCAGCTATTCTATACATTACTCAGTGCTCATTGTGTTAAGTGTTCTCTTAATCCCCTTCACCTATTTCACCCATCCCCCCATCCACCACCCTTCTGGTAACCACCAATTTGTTCTCTATAGTTAACAGTTTGGTTTTTTGGTTTGTCTCTTTTTGTCTTTGTTCATTAGTTTTGATTCTTAAATTACACATATGAGTGAAAGCATACGGTATTTGTCTTTTTCTTATCGACTTATTTCACTTAGCATTATATTCTCTAAATCCATCCATGTTGTTGCAAATGGCAAGATTTCATTCTTTTTTATGTCTGAGTAACATTCCATTATACACACACATTTTCTTTATCCATCCATCTATCAGTGCACACTTGGGTTGTTCCACATCTTGGCTATTGTAAATAATGCTCTAGAGGGGTGTTTTGTTTTGTTTTGTTTTTCCTCTGGGTAAATACCCAGTAGTAGACTTACTGGATCATATGGCAGTTCTATTTTTTTTTTTTTTTTTTTTTGAGGAACCTCTATACTGTGTTCCACAGTGTCTACACCAGTTTGCATTCCTACCAATAGTGCATAAAGGCTCCTTTTCCTCCATATCCTAACACTTGTTGTTTCTTGTGTTTTTTACTTTAGCCATTCTGAAAGGTATAAAGTGATATCTCATTTTAGTTTTGATTTGCATTTCCCTGATGATGAGTGACACTGAGCATCTTTTCAAGTCTCTGTTGGACATCTGTATGTCTTTTTTTGAGAAAAGTCATGTTCATGTCTTCTGCCCATTTTTAATAGGATTACTTGGGTTTTTTGGTATTGAGTTGTATAAATTCTTTCTATATTTTAGAGACTAAGTCTTCATTGGATATGTCATTTGCAAAATATCTGCTCCTATTCAGTAGATTGTCTTTTAGTTTTAATATTTCCTTTGCTATGCAGAAGTTTTTTATTTTGATGTAGTTCTAATAGTTTATTTGCTTTTGTTTCCCTTGTCTCAGGAGACATATCTAAAAAAACGTTTCTAAAGCTGATGTCAGAGAAATTACTTGTCTTCTCTTCTGCGGGTTTTATGGTTTCAGGTCTCACAATTAAATCTTTAATCCATTTTAAGTTTATTTTTTGTATGGTGTAAGAAAGTGGTCCAGTTTTCCCAGCACCATTTATTGAAGAGACTATCTTTCTCCCCATTGTATATTGTTGCCTCCTTTGTCGTAGATTAACTGACTATATAAGAGTGAGTTTACTTCTGGGTTGTCTATTCTGATCTATTGATCTATGGGTCTATTTTTTTATTAGTTCCATAGTGTTTTGATTACTATAGCCTTTTATCTTGAAATCTGAGATTGTGATACCTCCAGTTTTAGTCTTTTTCAAGATTGCTTTGGTTATTGGGGTCTTATGTGGTTCCACACAAATTTTAGGATTGTTTGTTCTAGTTCTGTGAAAAATACTATTGGTATTTTGATAGGGATTGCGTTACACTATAGATTGCTTTGGGCAGTATGGACATTTTAACAGTATTAACTCTTCCAATCCATGAGCATAGTACATATTTCCATTTGTTTGTGTTGTCTTCAATTTCTTTCATCAAAGTTTTACAGTTTTCAGAGTAAAGGTCTTTCACCTCCTTGGTAAGTTTATTCCTAGGTATTTCACTATTTGTGGTATAATTGTAAATGAAAATGTTTTCTTAATTTCTCTTTCTGCTACTTTGTTATTAGTGTATAGGAGTTCAACAAATTTCCATGTCATGGTGGTTTTAATGTCATATTACAGTTGATATAATGTTGTAAAATATTATTTACAATCATCCCTCCTTGGACATTACAGGAGTTACCACACCCACTTCAAGATCTGGTTATTTAATGCATTAATAAAAGACACACAAAAATAAAACAAATATACTCTGTGCCAGGATGAGTGCCTAACTTAACTCACAGAATCTTTCTCCCGGAACGTTCTATCCTGAGCCCTGAGACACAAAACAGGTGGCATTCCATTCCTACACTACCCAAATGATGATTTGCATTTAGTCTTCTGTCAACTCTTCCATGTCTCTTAAAAGTGAAGGGTAAAGAACAGAGGAGCAAAAGAAGAGGAACCGGGAAGGTTTTTGTTTTTGTTTTTTTTTAAGGACAATAGCAGTAAATACAGGCAAAAGGCAGTGAACAAGGATCTACAGAGTTAGTAATAAGAAGAATCAAAAGTAACCCATAAATCCTAAGAGCTGATAACCTAAACAATGCTCAATATTGTAATTCTCCTCACCCTCCTCCAATCCTGTTCTATCTCATTGTGTACTATTCCCTTCTCTGCTCACACACTTTTGTCAAGTTGAATAAAGTCACTGGACAACAGAGGAAGAATACACCATAATACAGAGTTCCCCAAATGCCAGGCCCCAGAAGGGGACTGTTCTGGGAAGAGCTTTTACAAGGCCCCAGTGAACTGTGAAAATTAATGACGAGGTACTGAGTATGCTACAAACTAATATATCCAATTTCAAAGACTGTTTTTTATTCTGAGATTATAGCTTTTTAATATTTTTTATATTGAAATGCTGTTTTATCAAATAGTACTAATATTAGATTTGTTTTGTATTTTAAGATTCTTGGGGCGCCTGGGTGGCGCAGTCGGTTAAGCGTCCGACTTCAGCCAGGTCACGATCTCGCGGTTCGTGAGTTCGAGCCCCGCGTCGGGCTCTGGGCTGATGGCTCAGAGCCTGGAGCCTGTTTCCGATTCTGTGTCTCCCTCTCTGCCCCTCCCCCGTTCACGCTCTGTCTCTCTCTCTGTCCCAAAAATAAATAAACGTTGAAAAAAAAAAAAAAAAAAAGATTCTTACTTGGCATTATAAAGTTTTATAAGCCCTGTGTCTATTTCGCAATTTTTAAAATGATTTTTATTGCTCTGTGAAATCTACAAGGCTGGGAAGTTATCTTATCTTTTTATTTTATTCCTTTTGCCTCTCTTTTTATTTACTCCTTTTGTTTTATTTACTCCTCTCTTTTTAGAGATGAATTCCAAACAAGGCAATGTGACTTCCACTCCAGAATGTAGGTTTAGAAGCACAAGCTTCAGAGCCTGGTTTTGAGACCTGGGTTTGACCCCTGGTCTGCCTCTCTCCACTTGTGTTACCTTGGGCAAGGAACCTGATCTCCTCAAGCCTGTTTCCTCATCCGTAAAGTAAGAATAATTTTTACATCATGAGATAGTTAAAGGATAAAATGAGATAATGAATGTAAAAGTACTTTGCATATTACCAAATAAAGTCATTATTATTACTATCATTACCATCATTTTACTAACTCAATATCCCATGGTTAAATGGCAGAACTTGGCTTCCATATTGGGCTGACCCCCTGACCTTCAAACTATCACTTAGTGAATCTATGTTGGATTGTGTTTTCAATTTAGCTCAAGAAACATTAACCACTTATTTAATATTCCTGCCAAAATTGCATAATCTGACTCTAATCATGAGGGAACATCAGACAAACCCAATTTTAGGGACATTCTAAAAAATAACTGCCGTAAATTCATCAAATTTATCAGTCATGAAAATCAAAGAAAGGCCACAAAATCATTCCAGATGTATGATTCTGAATTGGATCCTGGACCAGAAAAAAAATCATTGCTATAAAAAAACCATTATGGGAACAATTAGCAAAATTTAAGACCTGTAATTACATAATAGTATGTCATTGTTAAATATCCTGAGTGAACATTCTTCTTAGAAAATATATACTGAAGTATTTAGGGACAAAGGGGCATGATTTCAGAAACTTGCTGTCAAATAGTTCAGAAAAACACACACACACACACACACACATATATATATATATATAAAATCATAAGTAACATATGTGTGGTGTGGTGTAATTTCTAATTAATTCCCTACTCGGGACTCTCTTCTATGAAAAATCTATGGTTTCTTATTGTCCTTAATTAAATGAGGGCTAGCACAGAAACTGGTAATTTTTTTACATTCTCCTTGTCAGACACCAGTAAAAACACAATGCGCATTATATGTGTTGTAAATGAATTACACAACTTACAATTATCCTTATTAAGTTTATCCCTATTAAAGTTTATGTTTATATATGGAAAGAAGGGGAAAACCAGAGAGAAAGAAAAAAGGAGAGAAAAAGAGAGATGGACAATAATAAAACAAATTTGGCAAATGGTAAGTGCACCCATTCAATGTAAGGCACTGTGATAATAATGTTATGATTTGTTATGCTACAATGATATGTTATGATAATAACACCAGATATGATGCAGGACTTTACAGTTTACAACATACTTTCATATGACTTCCCATTTGATTTGATTCTCATTGAATTCTAAGTGAAGTACAATGAAACCACGTCTTCTGGGGGTGGAGGGGGAAGAGGGAGTCTAAAATTTCAACTAGGAAGGCAAAAACTCATAAACAGTTTTAAAATATTATCCCCCTAGAACAGTCTTCAAGTTTACCATTTATCTTGTAAACACAAATGGTTTGGTCTTGTATCTGGGACCAGACTGTCACAATGAACAATTCTCCAATCACTCTGCTCACTTATTCAGAGTATACAGACTGAGCACAGCAAGATTCTCCAACTATGAGAGGTACACCAAGGAAACAGAGAGACTGCGTCTCCTATCACACATTCATGCCAGATCTGAGGTTCCCTCCTTGAATAGAGCGTTCAACACAATTGCTCAGCATATTTAAATCTCCCTTTCTCCCTCAATGAACTGATTTGGTTATGCTGAGTGCATATTGTTGAACTGGAGACAGTTAGACATGCCTATAATAGGACTCAGGTAGGGCAGTGTGCAGGATTTGATTAATTGTGGCTCAGAATCTGTTCTCACCTATATCCAAGGGCTTTCCAATGTGACAGAGGCTGGAACTACACCTTCCAGATTCTAGTTAGGGGACTGCAGCCATCTTCCTGCTACCTTTTCTGTTTTCTGCGGACAGAGAAGATGTCAGCGTTGTCCATCTCCATTCCCCACCTTGTGGATACTGAAAGCTGCTTGGGCAACGGAGATCACCAGATTCCACATTCCACCGTCTAGATAATTTGCAGAAGCAGCAGCAGTAGCTGCTTCTTAATGCTGTCTTTCTGATCTCTAGATGTATGCCACTGTGTTGTGAAAGTCAATGGTTATAGCCTCTGGCTGCCTTTCCTAACAGGGGCCAGAGGTTCTCATTTCTCTTGTGGCTCAGTTCTGCAATGTCCTAGGAGTCTTTGTGAAGGTTCCGCCTAGCACACACTCCTCCTATCTCTTACCAATAATTTTGGAAGTACCCAGTCTCCTACATTAATTCCCTTTCTGTTTAAAATACCTAGGGTAGTTTTACTTCCAGAACTGAACACTAACTGATGTTTCCCTGTCTCCCAGATGTGAGAGGTTACAGTGGTCGGGTGCTTGAATGAAGTTCTCATACAATCAAGTACAGTAGCTAGGATTTAGTGCATCTGGTCCATAAACACAACACTGAGTTTGGACCCCTAGACTCTTTCTCTCTTAGATGACATGCTCCTAAAACAGAGATTGCAACTCTGCACAAACTATGTAAGGGTGCCTAGCATTGACCAGGCTCAGAAAATAGTAAGTATTCTAATTATTATTCTACAGTTTTTCTTCAGGAAGTTAAAGCAAACTTCCCTTTGTTATCCGTTCATTTTTCACTTCCTAAGGCAAGAGAAGGAGTGGAGGGGCACCTAGTTGGCTCCGTTGTTTGAGTGTCTGCTCTTGGTTTCAGCTCAGGTCATGATCTCAGGGATAAAGCCCTGCTTCGGGCTCTGCACTCAGCATGGAGCCTACTTGAGATTCTCTCTCTGCCCCTCTCCCCCATTTGTGCTCTCTCTCTCTCTCTAAAAATAAAATAAATCTTTAAAAAAATAAAAAGAGGAGAGTGCTCCAGACAGAAATGAATACAGGTGATGTTAACTCTCCAGATTCAATGGTGATGAGTAGGGACAGAAAACACTCAGCAGGAAATTTCATCAGGAGCAGAGGCTCAAAACCAAAGTATCCATAAACAAATACAGTCTCTATCTTACCTCTGAAAAGATAAAAGCAGAAAAGATAGGTGGATAATGGAAAGAGTTAACATTTAACTAACATAAAAAGCTCTTACTCAATTTTCACGGCAAACTTAAGAGGCAAATACATTATTATCACCATTTCCTGGGCGAGGGGACTGAGGCTCAGGTGAAATAATCACTCAAGGTCACACAGCTATTAAACATCCTAACTCAGGTGGTGGCACATGTAACCTAGCCCAGGCTCCCGTAATGCCAAAGTCTAGTCCTTCAACCACTGGCAAAATAATGCAGCCTCTCCACAAGGTGAATGATTGCCAATATTTTTTCCACTCCCCAAAATAGTGTTTTCTAAGCTGAAATAGACAACCATTGATTAAACCCAGCAGCCCTCATTAATCAGTTTCTTGAGTGAAAATAAAACAGTAGGTTCCAGCATTTTTATTCTTAGCTCTCTTACTGGAGGAAGGAGAGGAAAAAGGAAGGAAATTAGAATCAAGACCCAAGATGACTGAATCAAATTCATCCTTCTGCCTCCCGAGCCAGCAGCCCCTGGATTCCCTCCTATGTGTCCCTCCCCCCAGTTCTACACCAGAACGTCTGTGCCTCACCCCTGAATCCATGCAAGATTTCCATTCCCTATAACCACTTCTTCCTCCATAGTGAACAAAAATTTTGTTTCTCTAATATTAATAGCGAGTTTCGCACAACAGCGACTGGCTAAAATTCTCAGGTTAGAATGAGAATGGATCTGCCATGAGAGCCCTCTTACCGCCTCGCTTCCCCCTTCTGTCCAGGTAGTTCCTGCGGCTCTTGATTACAGTGCCAAGGTTCAGACACTCCTCCCGCCATCGCACAAATGGCCAGTGATCCATTCATAACTGTCACCCAAGCCTTCACCGCTCACTGTTGCAAAAAGAATTTTTGAATCTCTGGGATTTGTAACCGTCCCCATTTTTCTTTTTTGCTGACAAATTCTGGAGAGCAGTAGGGATAGCAGTTAAGACATCCATCATCTTGTGGGGTTTACAAGCAGCTGGCGTGGCATACTCAGCCAATATGACTGCAAGCTGACTTTAATCACGGTCTGTTGATCTCAGCTTCCAGGAATATTGCCTTGATACATCATTCCATTCCTTCTCTAAATGCTCAGAGGAAGGCGTTCTGAGTCTCACCATCTAAGCCCCAGGGAGGAGGGTGGAGGGAATGCATAGAACTGTTTCTGCATTTGCAAAGGTAACTGGAAAACAGCTGGATTTTAAAAGTCCATAGACCTTGAAAGAAGACCATTAAAGCTAAAATCTGAGGACATGAAGGTATTTGCAAATGTTAGCAAAGTCGGTGCCAAACAAATGTTCCATCTTGCTGAATTTCACTGATTTCTTCCAATAAGTTTCACTGAGTATTTCCACATTTTCCAAGTTGACCCTTGGATTACCAATAAGGCCAGTTGCTTTTATATAATTAATGGCAATCTGAATTTGAGTCTTCCCCAAAATTTCACTTTCTGCAAAAATAAAACTCAGCTGATTTAAACATCATTCCAGGTTCATTACAACTTTTGATTATATGAGGGGATGGCTGAGAAATGGTAAGCTGCTGTCCCCTGCATCTGACAGGATAAGACAACCCCTGATATTTGCATCTGGCAAGTGCTATGACCAGTGGCCTCCAAATATTTTGCACATGCACCTCAATAAAAAATGTGAAGCATGCTGCCTGTGTTAAGCAGAAATAACAAAGAGACCGAGATGTGTGTGATGGCTCAAATACACAAGTTTATTTCTTGGTCCTATAACAGCCTAAGGTGCACGTTCTTGGTAAATGAGTGGTTCCCCTCCCAGTAATGTTTCAGGGATGCAAGTTCCTCCCATCTCAGACCTCTATCATCCCCAGGACTGGGGCATTTTCTGCATCTAAGCCAGCAGAAGAGGTAAGAGTACAAAGCAGGCTTGCTTCTCAAAAGCTTTGGTCCAGAACTAACAGGTGTCACTTCTACTCACCTCCCATTGGGGAGAACTGGTAACTGCTACTTACAGAGGGTCTGAGAAAGTTGCCTCTGACTGGGCAGCAACTACCACTACTCACAGCTACAAGTGTATAATCTGCAACCAAGGACAGATTTTGGTGAACAATCAACTATCTGCCATGACTCTTAGTTTATTCTCTCTTTTATTTAATCATTCTTGTTTATTCACAAGTCATATACAAATGTATATACATAAAACACATAGTGCTAATATGCATATTATAAAGCATATTTATGCACACTCAACGGATGAGAAGAAAAAACAAGTTTAAACAGCAATTTTAAATGTTCTTCCTGCAGCCCGTTGGATCATCTTGTGCCTCCCCTGGTCAAGATTCACACCCAAAATTCATCGCTCAAGGTTCTGGAAGGTCCAGGGAGTTAGCAAGTGCTCTTCTAGGGTAGAGTTTTAAGAAATGAAGGCTATCACATTAACAACTCAGGCAACAACAGATGTTGGTGAGGATGTGGAGAAAGAGGATCTCTTTTGCACTGCTGGTGGGAATGCAAACTGGTGCAGCCACTCTGGAAAACAGTATGGAGGTTCCTCAAAAAATTAAAAATAGAACTACCTTATGACCCAGCAATTGCACTACTAGGTATTTATCCAAGAGATACAGGTATGCTGTTTCGAAGGAACACATGCACCCCCATGTTTAGAGCAGCACTATCAACAATAGCCAAAGTATGGAAAGAGCCCAAATGTCTTATCAATGGATGAATGGATAAAGAAGATGTGGTGTGTGTGTATGTGTCTACACATACACATACATACACATACAATGGAGTATTACTCAGCAATCAACAAGAATGAAATCTTGCCATTTGCAACTACATGGATGGAACAAGAGGGTATTATGCTAAGCGAAATTAGTCAGTCAAAGAAAGACAAATATCATATGACTTCACTCATATGAGGACTTTAAGACACAGAACAGATTAACATAAGGGAAGGGAAGCAAAAATAATATAAAAACAGAGATGGGGACAAAACATAGGAGACTCTTAAATATGGAGAACAAACAGAGGGTTACTGGAGGGGTTGTGGGAAGGGGGATGGGCTAAATGGGTAAGGGGCGTTAAGGAATCTACTCCAGAAATCATTGTTGTACTATATGCTAACTAATTTGGATGTAAATTTAAAAATAAAAGAAATGAAGGCTATCACCCTCCCCTAGCCTTTCCTATTTTTAGATCACTACCCCCCCACCGACACACACACACATAGCTACTCAAGCCCAAACCTAGAAATCATCTTCAATTCTTCACTGCCCTCTACCTCCATATCCAGTCCCTAGCTAGGCCTGTCCACTTACCTTCCCAAACAGACCCAGAATCCCTACTTACCTCTCTCTCCACCTCCACGACTGCCAACCTATCCTAGACACTATCATCTCTTATCTGGACCTCTACAACATGTCTTATCCTGCAAATCCACTCTCCATGGGACAGCTGGTGCAATCTTTAAAACATGTAAAAAAGATTGGTGACTGCCCTACAGAGACTCTGCAATGGGCGGACACTTCAAATAAAATCTAACCTCCTTAACCTCCTCACTCAAGCTTACAAGGCACAGCAAGAACTCAAATATCTCTTGAATATTGTTAAATCTTGTCTGCATAGTAAAAAAAAAAATCTGAAAAAAATATATACCATGCTAAACACTAAAGATAACTATAGTGTTAATTTGCTGAACAGCACCTTTTATAATCAAAAACAAAGTTATTTGCATTTTGTAAAGAAGAAGACAGAGGAGAATAAAAAGAAGAAATGAAGAATATCTGTTTCCAGATAAATTCTACTCTAATGACTAGATACTATTATTTTTATTACTATTTTCCCCTTCTAATTCAAGCAGATTCTAGCTCACATGCCTTGCAGGTGGTTAGCAGCAAGAACAAACAGAAAAGATACTTTAGTTCCTGGCTTGCTTTTTTTTTTCCCTCCCAAGAGCAAACCCCACAGAGAATAATCAGAGTTTGGTGAGGGGAAAAGGACATCAGAAAGAAAGTGGGGAGGGATTTCCCTCTGAGAAAAAGATCTGGCCTGGGTTAGGGAGAAGAGAGACTGATTGAAGAGATCTCAGAGGAGAAGGCCCGATGCCCCTTGGGGAAGCTGGGAGGCTGTGTTGTCATCTGGGGTTCTGTTTTAGGACCTCAAGGGCCAGAGGGATCCTGGGGCCAAAGACGGCAGCCGTTTCCACGGAACCAGTAGAGATAATTGTTCTGCAAAACGTTGGCCCTGCATAAGACACTAGAATCTTGACACAAGCTCACTGGAAGTAACAGGGATTAGTTCAGAATGACAGAGGCTAAATTTCCTGCCAGTCCAAAAGGCTGGGTGTCCAGAGCCAAAATTAAGGTGATTTACAGAAACAAAGGAAATGTCCTATTTCTTGGATACTTTTCTTTGCACCATGAGATTTATTCCCACTCTCATCCTGTATGAAAATATGCACAGGATTTATCACCTTCATAAATTACTTCTGATTCAATGCCATTACTATAATAATGTCACTCTTACTCATATGCATTCTAAAATGCTTTTCTGGGGCAGGAGGGTGGGGTGAAAGGGGAAAGGAATGGAATTATGCACAATGCTGGTGCTGTCCCAGAGAATGTAGTTCATGCCATGCCTACCGGGGGCATACATTTTGGGGAGGCAAGGGCTGATACCCAGAGTTCTACACCTGTCTCAGTCTGACTTGATTACAGTTTCTTATTTGCATCCCTAGCCATGTCTGCTATAGAACCTTGGACATAGGGGATGACATAGCACAGTAGGTTCTGGACTCAGACTCTCTGTGATGAAAAGCTCTGCCAGCTCAATAAGCTATGTCATATAGAGCAAGTTTCCTAATCCTTCCATTTTCTCATCTGGGGATAATGATATTCTTACTTCACAGGGATATTGTTAAGACGAAATGTGATCATTTTTTTTTAAGTTTATTTATTTTGAGAGAGAGAGCACAAGCAGGGGAGGGGCAGAGAAAGAAGGAGAGACAGAATCCCAAGCAGGCTCTGCACTGACAGTGCACAACCTGATGTGGGGCTCGAACCCACGAACCGTAAGATCACAACCTGAGCTGAGATCAAGAGTCGGATGCTTAACAGACTGCACCACCCAGGCACCCCTAAATGTGATAATTTTAAGGTGCTTAGCACAGTGCCTGCCACGTGGTAAGCTCTCTTAATGTTAATTGTTATTATCAGCTTTTATTAGAGTAGGCATGTAAAAATGCTGGATGAATAAATGAAGGATGTATCTCAGGGTATTGAGAGCAGAAAATTACCAAAGAAAAATGGAACTGGCGAGGTTATCTCCCACTTAGGTGTTGTTCTGGGCCAAATACGGCCACACTTTGCTTTTGTGACTGAAGTACATATCTTCACACATCACAGTCCTGAGGAGGTGGTCAAATACTGCATGGAGCACACTGTCTCACCTGGTGACCCGTGGCTGACACTGGCAAGAACTTGGGCCACAATGAAGAATACACCTTGTGGTTATGCCAAAGAATCTTCTTCTTCTTTTTTTTTAAGTTTTCTTTTAATGTTTATTTATTTTTGAGAGAGCAAGACAGGGTGTGAATGGGGTAGAGGCAGGGAGAGAGGGAGACACAGACTCCAAAGCAAGGCTCCAGGCTCTGAGCTGTCAGCACAGAGCCCGACCTGAGCCAAAGTCGGATGTCTAACCAACTGAACCACCCAGGTGCCCCTGCCAAAGAATCTTCTTCCAGAAATGCTAACTGCCTTCTGTGGGAATCCATTTGCAATTCTGGCCTCAAGTAGCATTAGAATAAATCAGTTTCAGGAATAATGGGAAATCAGGAAATGTGTATCCTTCTGGGGATGTATTTAAAACACCCCTCAAGGGACTATCTTTGGGGCGCCTGGGTGGCGCAGTCGGTTAAGCGTCCGACTTCAGCCAGGTCACGATCTCGCGGTCCGTGAGTTCGAGCCCCGCGTCGGGCTCCGGGCTGATGGCTCGGAGCCTGGAGCCTGTTTCCGATTCTGTGTCTCCCTCTCTCTCTGCCCCTCCCCCGTTCATGCTCTGTCTCTCTCTGTCCCAAAAATAAATAAACGTTGAAAAAAAAAATTTTTTAAAACACCCCGCAGCCAACAACTCAGCAGAGTGAACAGTTGGACAGTAGCCATTTAAAAACACTCACATTTTAAGAAATGGTGTTGATAAATTCCTTTCCAAATATTCTCTAGGAAAACTTCTGCAATGAAATAAAAATGATGCATGTATGTTCAATAGCTCTATGTTGCTTTCCCACCAAATTTCAAAGCAAGAATCACAAACATGTCATATTTTCTCACATCTTTGGGCCTTTGCCCATGCTGTTTCCTCAGCCTGGAACGTCCTCCAATACCCACCGTCATGCTAGCCTAACCACCCCGCTAATGTCAGCAAATCCCAGCAGTATAGTGCAGAGGTTAGTGGCACGGGTTCAAATCCCATCTCTACATTTCCCCAGCTAGGTATCATTGGGCAAGTTATTTAACTTATCTGTGAGTCAGCTTCCTATGGGGATGATAAAATAGAGTTTGGGAGAAATTAAACAGATTAATATATGGAAGATGCTTAGAACAGGACAGTTCGTGGAACAGAGTAATCACTAGATAATTGGTGTCATTCTTGTCCTTCACATTCTAGCTCCAGCTCCAAACCCCTGGGAAGGTTTCTTTCATTCCCCTGGGCAGAGTTACATACTTCTTTCCCCATGCTTGTGCTCTCTCTACTTAGTATGTATCACACTCAATTACAACCACTGGTGTGCATGTCTGCCTTGCCACGATGCACAAATATGAGGAATGCAAACACCAACACTTTACCTGGGGAGTCTCCAGGCCTTACCACAGAGCCGTGAACATGACAGATGCACAATAAATATAAGGTGAATATATGAATGCGTTAATTAAATGTCACGTAAGCTTTTGAGTTCCCCAAGCCATGTGTTCCCCTCCTTGCATGAAACTGTTGAGTGATCACTGTTGCTGTGCATGCTTCTAAAGCCAAAAGAGGTAAGGTTCTGAGCTACCTCAGAGTTTGTGCACTAATCACTGACATCATAAAAATTCGTCATTAGCACCATTAACAGAGTGGCTCGCTGTTATCACTGAGACGGCAGAATGACTCGGCCCAGCACATGTTATCGCTCGAGATGAGACTTAGCATTTCCCCCAGCAGCTCTCAAGCACTGCGTTCCTCCAGCGCTGCCCGGGACAAGGGACAGGTCACCCTTCTGAGGGGTGATGTGGGAGTGCTTAGTCACAGTCTATCTGCAAGCAGAGAAAGGCTTTGGCAGGAATGTGATCCGAGGAGACACTGAAAATAGCAAGTCCACTGAAGGCCAAGGGAACTTCCTCTTGTGAAAGTGGGAAGAAGGGCTTGATGAAATAAGCTGCTTCCTGGCGGAGGAAAGAAAACATCCTGTCTGAGCTGAACTGAGAGCGGGGGGGGGGGGGGGGGACCAAGGAAAGTTCTGGAGGCCTTGGGAAGGCAGGGAAAGCATCAGATTTGGAATCAAAACAATCAAATCTCAATCCTTCCATTTGGTAAGCTTTCTCCACTTCAAAACAGAGAATCAAATGAAGGCAACTAAAAAGCACCAGATAAACACAAGACGTGATTCAATATGGTTGGAAAAAGCCCCTTCACAAGGGAACTCACAGAAGGGGCTCCACCCAGAACAGAGGCCTCTCCTTCTTCACTCCAGGGTAGAAAGAGATGTCTCTGCCTCCTTTTCATTTAAATTAGCAAGTTTTATTTTTTTAAATCTTTTTAAACATTTATTTATTTTTGAGAGACAGAGCGCAAGTAGGGGAGGGGCAGAGATAGAGGAAGACACAGAATCCGAAGCAGCTCCAGGCTCTGAGCTGTCAGCACAGAGGCCGACGTGGAGCTTGAACCTACAAACTGTGAGATCATGACCTGAGCTGAATTTGGACGCTCACACAGGTGCCTCTAAATTAGCAAGTTTTAAAGAAGTTTCAAAGGACAATAAGTTTCAAGGTTTCCTTGGAATAAAACACTTTATTAGGAATCTGCCTTCGCTTTATTTTTTGGTTTTTGGCCAGTGTAGCTTTAACATATATGAAACCATGCTGCGTGATTTATGGCCTACGTGGAGTTTTCTTACCTTTCGAGCAAACATTTACCATACAAGCAGTGGTGTGCTCTGGGAGCTGTCAGCAGCCACAAAGGACTGATTTTGCACATGTCCTCCCAGTTCCATGTTTTGTGGCACTGCATCCATAGCTTGAAATTAGCCATGGTGGGAGTATTTCACCCTGGCAACTGACAAATGCTATAAATTAGGGTTTTTTTTTTTCCTCTCCCAAAGTTGGCTTGCCAGCACACCACTGACTGAGCCCAAAAGGATTCAAGAGTCCCCCAGCCATCCCTCTCCACTCCAAATGCCACAAAAAGGCAACTGAAACCACATACACGAATATTGGATGGGAAACATTACAGAGATACATCAAATCTATGCAGACAGAAACACAAAAACAAACTGAAAAACCCTGGTAAATTATCTGTACATTCCTATCACACAAGGTTCTGGCAATGAGGTGTTGATATTTTTTTTAACTAACAGTAAATGTAATATGGCCAGAGAATTTTGAATCAGCCTCATCTGGAGCCACAAATGAACATACTCAAAAGACATACATATTATTGCTGGAATCCAAATATCTCAATTGCACACTGAGGGCAATATAATGATGGAATAACTGACTTGTCAGAGTAGGTGATCTGTCATTTATCCCAGTGAGCAAATGTAGTGGTGCATTTTTAGTCTTGTAATGGCCAATGAATAATAATGGTTAAATGAATTAACAGTCTTTGTTTCCTCTTATACGTTTTATCTATTCTCTTAATGTTTAAATGGATTGGTCCTTTTTGTCTGGAACTCTAAACATTATGCTATGTTCCCAAGGCTGGCAATTGTGATAGGGGAAGTACATATAAGGTGCTGGATGGTTCTCAGAGGACTTTTTTATATGCAATTCCTGATTAATGCTTACACACACCCTCTAAAGTAAGGTGCACCCATTTTGAGAGAAGGAAAAAGATGTTCGTCAGGGTAAGAGCTGTGGACTCTGCACCCTATTGTGATTATTGCTACTGAACATTGGAAGATGGCTATCATAGCCATCAACACCACGGCCATAAGAATGACTACCAAACTGTCCCTGCTTCTTTCTGTCACTCTCACTGTCAGGAAGCTCAGGACAAGAGCTTGTCTCATGTCTATACACTAAGTCTCAGGTCAAAATTTTAAGTGAGCCAATATCTTGTCTTTTTTTCCTTTCTGCTGTAGGATGAAGATCCTCCACCTAGCAAGACTCTCAAAATGGCAGATGCCCCACACAGAAAGAAGTTCAAATTCTGGACATATATTATCACTATCATTATTTTTATTATTATTATTATTATTATTGGCATCTATCTTATTCATGGCAGCTTATCTTTTTTGAGACTCCTTCCTAAATTTAGGGAAATACTCAAGTCATGAGTCATTACCAGTCCAACACAGGAGTCAGAACACACTCTGCAATCCGAGGATTCGGGCACATGAATTAGTTCCTGCCAGTTAGGGACACTACCACAAGACACTGATTCAGAATTAAGCAACAAAAGGAAAAAGGTGCTCCGTGGGCCTTCCATCTTTGCATCTTCGCCGGGGAGGCAGAGGCAGAGGTGTCTGGTTTTGTAGTGACTGTTCTCCAGGGACTGAAATAGTACTTTTCTTATGTAGAAGCAGCAACTGTATAGAAGCAGGAGCTTGGTTTGGGGGACTGTACCCCAAGACTTATCCTCAAGCCATTTTCCAGTCCACTCAACAGTTCTGTGATCCACCTGGTAATTTTTTTTAAGTTTATTTATTTATTTTAAGAGAGGGAAAGAGAGAGGGAATCCCACGCAGGCTCTGCACTGTCAGCACAGAACCCAATGTGGGACTTGATCTCACAGACCATGACATCATGACCTGAGCTGAAATCAAGAGTCAGACGCTTAACCACCTGAGCCACCCAGGTGCCACCACCCAATATTTTTTAAAATAAAATGCTTTTTCATTTATTCAGCAAGAGTCAGCTTCTATTTTTTAGAGAACTCTGACTAATACAAGAACTCTAATACAATTATTTTTCCTATTTCTCAGATATGGAAACAGAGCTTTAATTGGTTAAATTGCTTACAATCACAAAGTCAGTCAATGAGAGAGCGAGAATTTCAACTAGGACTATCATAATCCAAAGCCCACCTCTAAACCAGAAAGATTATACCACAAGGCCATAAAACTAATGAATCAGAGTTGAGTCACTGCTGTTTTTTTAAGTTAGAATAAATTATAGAAATATACAGTCTCACCTGAAGTTCTGAAAACTAAAGTGTCATAGAAGAGGACACAACACAAGTCTTCTTACCTGATGTGCTTTCCATGGTACCTCTCATCCTCATAATCCTGCCTTTTTTTTTTTTTTTTTTTTTTGCTTTATATGTTTTGAGATGAGTTTTTAAGTGTAAATGAGTTTAAGAATATTGTACAGGAAGGAGGGGACCAATTGTTTCTTGCATCCCACACTTTCCTTCTGTGTTGTGTCCATCTTACCAAAATACATTCCTTGGTAGGTCTTTCAGCAGGAGTCTATTTTTAAATTATTTACCAGAAAATGCCTTTATTTTTTTCCTTTTTTTTTTTTTTTTTTTTTTTGGAGAGAGAGAGAGAGAGAGAGCAAGCAGGGGAGGGGCAGAGAGAAAGGGAGAGAGAGAATCTTAAGCAGGTTCCATGCCCAGCATGGAGCTTGATCTCACAACTGTGAGGTAATGACTTGAGCTGAAATCAAGAGTCAGATGCTTAACTGATTGTGTCACCCAGCTGTCCCAAGTTTTTCCTTATTCTTGAATGACAGTTCAGTTGGATATTTCTAGGTTATTTTTCACCAACACTTTGAAGATATTATTTCATTGTTTTCTAGTATTGAAGCTGATAAAAAGTTTACTATTGATCTGCATTTGTGATTAATCTGTTTTTCTAGCTGTTTTTAATGTCTTATTTTTCTTTAATAGTCTACAATATCAGCCCACTGTGAGGTTTGTTCTTAGTTATCTTGCTTGGGACATGCTCAGATTTTCATTCTTAGGACTCTTATCTTTCAACAATTCTGGAAAACTCCCAGTCATGACCTCTTCTAGCATTGCCTCACCTCTGCGGGATAAACTCTCAGGATCTATAGGATCTACTTCTATTTCCTTTGGGAAAAGAATTACCACTTTTTTTATTTTCTGGGAACACAGCTCTCCCTGCCTCCCTAATGGGTTTGTGATATGAGAAGTGACATATGCATCTTCTAGATAGTGCCTTTAAAAGACATGGGCAAACATGATCCTTTTCCCTTCTCTGCGACCCCGACCCTGCCACCGCCACTGCTGCTTAGGATGCAGACCCCAGGACTAGAGCTAAAGAAGCCACAGATGAAAATAACAGAGCCACTCACCCGCCCTTAGTATCTGTTATATGGGAGAAAAATAAATCCCTATCTTCTTCAGGCTTCTATATTTT
This sequence comes from Puma concolor, assembly GCF_028749965.1. NCBI lineage: Eukaryota > Metazoa > Chordata > Mammalia > Carnivora > Felidae > Puma > Puma concolor. The sequence goes on from NC_141683.1 coordinate 44,754,624, forward strand.
AGGTCTTTTTTTAAAAAAAACAACTTCTATTATACCTTAACAATTGTACCTCTGTTGTCTCTACTCTCCCCCTTATGCCTTCCTTACTGCGTGTGTACCTGTCTGCATATGTGTGCACGCACACATGCACACGTGACCTCTCCTTCTTTTATTTCTCTTATTTTCTTTTCTCTTATTCATATTCATATTTTCTACCTCGTTATTTCTCCACATTGCATTCGAGGTGAATGTCTTTAGATCTTTCTTACACTTCACTTGTTCTCTTCAGATGTCTAATGTGCTATTTAACACATCCCTTTGAATTTCTAAAGCCAACAAATATGTTTTTAACTTCTATACTTTCTATTTGGTTCTTCTGCAAATAAACCTGTTCTTTGTACATAATAAATTATTTCATTCTACTCCTTCCTTTATGTCTCTGATATTTAAAACATACCTATTTCATAACCTCTCTCAGATGTTTGAAGTTAGCTCAGTTTTGGGGTAACTAACTTTCCTCTTTATTTTATCTCCAGATTCAGGGTGACTTATTTCCTCATTCAGTTTGTAATTTTTTTAAGCTTATTTATTTATGTTTGAGAGCAGGGAAAGGCAAAGAGAGAGGGGGAAAGAGAGAACCCCAACCAGGTTCTGTGCTATCAGCACAGAGCCAGATGTGGGGCTTGATTTCATGAACCATGAGATCATGACCTGAGCCAAAATCAAGAGTCAAGATGCTTAACTGACTAAACCACTCAGGGGTCCTGGTTTGTAATTTTTAATTAAGACTTCATCTTCAGCAGGACCATTTATCCCAATGGATATCTGTGCGATAAGTTGTAGAAATACCCCTAACACAGCAGTTTGTTTATCCCTGGTGAAATTCTGAGTTTCAAAGGTCCTAGACCAGCTTTTATAATTTCTCAGATTAACATTTCTATACCCATAGATAATGTAAACTTGAAATCTATATCTACACATGGTAAGGCCTGGGGAACACTTACATTTTCCCACTAACAGCCCCAGACCAATTAAAGCTTCCTTTCTGCTTCCCCACAACAGTTGTGAATGTTTCTCTAAGGTAGTTACACCCAGGTGGTTACACAATCCCTTCACAGATGAGGCACCCCTGCTGGCCTCCAGGATTTATTGAGAGAACTCTGCCACAGAATTGTCAGATAAGATACAGAATATCTGGTTAAATCTGAATGTCAGATAAACATTTTTTAGTAGAAGTATGTCCCATTCAACTTTTGGAACATACTTATGTTTTTAAAAGTATTCATTGTTTATCTGTAATTCAAGTTTAACTGGCATCCTATACTTTTAAATGCTAAATCTAACAAGCCTAGTCACAGTTCTCTGCCTAAACTTGGCCCTTGGGGCCATATATCCTGTCCCTACAAGGGCCTCAAAATGCCAGCCTCCAGATTCTGGGACCTTTATGTAGCTCCAGCAACATTAGCTACAGTTATCACACTGGCTCTGAATTCCTTTTTCATACTGAGAACTAGACTATTTTCCTTACTTTTTTCAAGACTAGTTGTATATAAATATTTGAAATTTCTGCCACATTTTATCTAGACTTTCTACATGGCAGTCACGGGAAGGAAGGCTTGTCCATGTCAGCACAGGCTGCCATTGTCACAAATACTTGAGTTGCGCACTGCACCATGCCACCCAATGGAAAGCCTGGAGCACAGAGGGGTTAATTCACCCAAATTAATTGGAAGATGAGGAAATGTGCAGGCACAAGTCCTCACAACTTCTTGTGCCCATTTTGGCAAAAGGGGATGTTGCCCATTTTGGCAAAAGGAAGTTTTCCTATAGGATGGATTCTTCAAAGAGAAGCAAACACGTCCCAGTGTTAGCTAAGGTTTGACTTCTCAAGAACCTGGGTATCCAAGGATTTCCCCTATATTTGGAGGGCCCAGGAAACGCAGTAAAATTCTGACTTTACTGCACTTTATTTTCACTGGGCCAACTAAGAGATGAGAAGCTAGATGGGGAGGTAAAAATAGAAAATTATTAACTAAAAGGGGTTGAAACATGTATATTTTAAGACCTTAAATTAGTCAAAATCTAGAAAATGGAAGACACCAAATCATCAGATGAGAAAATACAGTGCTTTTGTATTGAAATGTTTCAGAGAAGAGCCCCTTTCAATATAGTTCTAAATGAAGTCCTCAGAATAGAAAAAGAATATTTTGTTTTCATTTTAGACATGGAAAATCCCCTGGACCAAAAATTCCAAAATCTTTCCCAGATATTTTCCGATTTTTTTCAATAATTCCACATCCCCCACATGGTTTCCAGGCAGAGCCTAATTTAGCCTAGACCCAAATATTCACCAAAGATCGCAAATCCAGGCTTTTAACATGTTCCCAAAATGATGAAATTCAACTTCCTGTTTTTGTATTCTCTGTGTTAAAGGTATTGATTTGTTCAAGATAAGCATTATTTTAAACACCACAAATTTTGAAACTCTGTTTTGGTACATCTATATATTTTTTTTTAGCATTCCGTAAGTCTAAAAAATTGATCCATGCTCTGGGCTTTCTGCCCCCTGCCAGGTTCTGCTGCTAAAAATTCATGTTATAAAAGCCTTAAAGAGTACGCATACCTCCCATTATCTCCTAGCTTGATGTGAGTCCATGAAAATAAAGTACACATTCTGCTAAATAGGAATCATTTATAATTCAAAGAAAAATAGAATAATGCTTCTGAAGCTTGTCCCTTGGCCCAGAACTTCTTTGCTGCATGAGATCTGAAGCTCTAACCTACCTCCACCGCCCAGGTCTGTAGGAATCCCTTCCAGGACAGGTCTAGTCCACTCTAAGAAAACTCACGGATGACAGTCCAAATTATGACTCTCCAAACTTTCAGAACAAATTAAATCAGAGAATCACAGGATTTTTTTAATGTTTATTCACCCAAATTAATTGGAGGATGAGGGAATGATGTGCAGGAACACATTTGAGAGAGAGAGAGAGAGAGAGAGAGAGAGAGAGAACAAGTGGGGGAGGGGTTAAGAGAAGGAGAAAGAAAGAGAATCCCAAGCAGGTCCCGCACCGTCAGCACTGAGCCCACCACAAACCGTGAGATCATGACCTGAGCCAAAATCGAGTCAGATGCTTAACTGACTGAGCCACTCAGGGGCCCCAAGAACCACAGGATTTTAATAAATGTTTTCAGAGTAAACCATGTAGCTTAGAAAACATTTGGAAATTTCACAAAAGCATAAAGAAGTGGAAATAATATATATCTTCATCATTCAGATACGCTTCTTTGCATAAAACATATGTTTAACAAAAATGGAATCATACTCTAGGAGTTGTAGAATTTTTTTTTCGCTTATCTATATATTGTGAACATGTCCCACTACGTTAAATGGTTTTGCATGGTAGCATTTTAGTGACTACACATCCCATTTTTATAAATATGTTAATTTTTTATTGGTCCTCTATTTGGGGGCATTTAGATTGTCTCCAACCCTGTGATAATTATCCTTGTAGAAGAGTTATTCTTGCAGCCAGCCATAATTACATCATTAGGATAAATTCCCCAAGTAAAAATGATAGACTCCAGAATAGGCACATTTTCAAGGCTTGAGGTACCCACTGCCAAATTACCTTGCAAAAGGTTTATCAATCCTGCCAGTAGTATATGAGAGTATCTATTTACCTGCTTTAAGGAGTCTTATATAAACTAGTGATTATCTGTCATGCAAAAGTACTCTTCATTAATGAAAGGATTTTCAGCATGATTTCTGTAAACACTGAACTCTCCTAGTACACTGTAGTACATTATTCAATTTAAAATATGATTTTAAGTTTCTGTGGAAATGTTCTCTAATGCAATTAATAAAGAAAATAAGGCATTTCTCTACTTGATTTTCATTTTAAACAGAGAATGCCACCTCTCAAAGAATTCTTTCCCTTTCTGCCTTCATCTAGGCTGAGAAGAGATACCAAAGTACAGCACAGTTATTCTGCTCTTCATCCACCCTCTATTTCGTATTCAGTTTCCCATCATGCACCAGATAAACACGGCAGCCCTGACATGATGAGAAGCCTTCCCTGAAGACTACAGCCCACACTCATCCATCCCTTCACTGAACTCCTATTATACTTATTGTCTGTACCACACAATTAGCACTTTATTATATACTGTCTTGTTCTCTAATTGTCTGTACCACACAATTTAGCACTTTATTACATTCTGTCAGATTCTGTAATTGTGTCATGTATTTTTGCCTTGTCTCTCCACCTAGATTATAAGCACCAAAGTGGCAAGGGCCCTGTCTGGTGCTGCTTCGGCATTCCCCACAGCACCAAACACTGCCCTAGGAACAACAAAGTGGGCTTTCGACAAATACCAACTGCTTTATTGGTTCGTGCGTGGGTTGGGAGACTGGTAGATTGATTTTGTGATGGGCGGAGCTATGGAGAACCCAGAATGGGAGATAGGGAAGGTGCTGAGTGACAGGACACCTGGGTGCTCTGGTCATTCTAGCCACTCCTCTTCAGTAGGACCTGTTCTGTCACCTAACAAGTCATTGAGTTTCTGAGTTTTTCTATGTACAAAGAACAGGGAAACCAAAACATGTGACCAGACAACAGCATTTTTAAAATCACATGAAAATCCCATGCTTTTCATCTGAAGATTTTCCATCGTAACATTCTCCAACATGGGAGGCACTGCTATGCAGAGAAAGAGGTCACGCTTTAGAATTAGACAGACTTCTTACCACCTGTGTGACCTTCAACAAATTGTTTAACACCTCTCTCTCCCTAAAATTAAACCCTGGTTCGTCATCTCTGCAATTATTCCAATGACCGTGATTATATGTGATATCGCCACTGAGTATCCATAAGACTGCTGGAGTATTCTTATTTTTTCCAATTTGTGAAAATGCCATGCCTTGAAGTAAGTGTTAAATATTGTTATTATAATAAACATAATCAGTACCTCTTTTAGTCTCACATACTAGTTGAAGAGGATTGACCTTGGCTGTGATTCATGGGTTTGTTTCTCAGAAAATAAGCTCAGGTAGTTACACAATTTCTTGATCTTTCTCTGTTGGAGGGTCGTTTACACTCCGTGGTCTACCACATGACACCAGACCTCCTTCTAGTAAATTATAAGAGAAGAAACACCCGATGTCCAGCATTAGCAGATCCATGCCTCAGTCTGTCACTTTTACCTCCACTGTAAACATTTAGGTGACTGGAGCATTGAGTTAACCACATTTCTCTGAATTTGGGATGATACAAATAAAATGTTCTGTTCCTGTATGTCATCTACCTTTTCCCTTTCCAGTCAATATGTTTTGCCATACTGTACCCTGTCATGTTTTTGTCCTTGTTTCTTCAATTGGCAGGTGCACAGTAAAATGTAACCAAACAGTTGTTCAACATGTTATTCTCTCAAAACAAGACCAATGGAAGCTCCCTGAAGTTCTGCTCTCACCCTGCTTCTTCTGCTCCCCTGAAGACACAAGAAGCCCAGAGAGCCTTGAATGGCTATTTTGTAGGGTAGGGGATGTCCCTTTACAAATAGCTTTCCTCCGGGGCGCCTGGGTGGCGCAGTCAGTTAAGCGTCCGACTTCAGCCAGGTCACGATCTCACGGTCCGTGAGTTCGAGCCCCGCGTCAGGCTCTGGGCTGATGGCTCGGAGCCTGGAGCCTGTTTCCTATTCTGTGTCTCCCTCTCTCTCTGCCCCTCCCCTGTTCATGCTCTGTCTCTCTCTGTCCCAAAAATAAATAAACGTTGAAAAAAAAAAATTTAAAAAAAAAAATAAATAAATAAACAAATAGCTCTCCTCCCTCTGTGCCTGTTGCCTGGATGTCCTTTGGTAAAGAGGAGAGGCTTCCTTTTGCATATCTAGGCGAAATGACTGTGATCGATTATTCTTCAAAAAAGTATTTATCAAGGTCTGCCCCGTGAAAGCAAGGACTGGGTGCTGGCCAAAGATGCATACCACACAGTTAGGAGCTCATACTGGAGGAACTTGGGGAAGGAGACATGCCAACATATAATTACCACACAGTGAGATAAGTGTAAAGAGAACATCTGTGGCCAGGGTGCCAGCCCGAGTCCAACTGTGCCTATCACAAAAGGTCAACTTTGATAAATCTAAGGGAACAGCTCACCTGGCTAGGAGTTGATTAGACTCAAGGAAGCTACTGCTGGAAGACAGTTTTGTGGCAGCCTCGGGTGGAGAAAGGGGGACAGGAAGGGTAGGCTTGGGGTGGGGAAGTGGGGTGGGTAGGAAGAAATGCCTGGTCTCGGTCTTTAGTTCCCTGCCTTGGCTCCATGGACTCACACCTGAGGCCTGTGGAGCAGATCCTTCAGGTGGAGAGGAGGAGGCTCAGTAAGACACTCAAGTCTCACTTCAGCAAGTCATGCTGCTCTGGGACCTGGGTGACAGAATGTGGCAAAGCAGAAGAGAAAAGCTTCTCTGCACACTTTTAGGCACCAGAAGACAGCAACCTTGGCTTAAGAGTGGCTGGGACTGTAACTGAGACCAGACACTGCTCCCTAGTAGCTGCACAGCAGAGGACACCAACAAAGAGCTCAAAGCAAAAGAGGAAAGGATGGAAGGGGGCACAATGGAAGGTCCACCCTGCCTCCCAGGCAAACCAGGGGAGACATGGAGTCCGGGGTGGTTCTGCACCAGGCAGGTGGATGCCCAAACCAATGCAACATGAGTTCTTACCATGGTTATGACAACCACTGCCATTTGTGCTGATGCTCAAACAAAACTTAGGGAAGCACAGGTTCTCCAACACAGAAAAAAAAGAAAGAACACATATTTTCTGCTCACAAGATTAAGCACAGTAATGTCTATCCTAGTTGGTAATGGAACTGAGGTCTGGTAAGGTGGACATAAGTAACAGGATAAGGATAAGGTGCAGGATAAGTAACAGAAGGAGATTCAGACAGTAACGCTGAGGACTGGGGGGTTGGTGCTGGTGAAAGGGGGTCAGCCAGGTGAGCAGAGGGGTGTAAGCAAAGCTCTGGGTGGAGGAGCTGCCTGCAAGATGGAACAAAAGAGAACAGCCCTGAGTCTGTAGGCAGACTGGAGTCAGATGACTAGACAGAAATGTCCAGAACCAAATTCTAAAAATAAGACTTCTCCCCTGAGCCAAACAAAATTAAATTCAATTTCCAAGTACGTGATTGAATAGAATTCAAACAACAACAAAGCATTTCAAACAGTGCTAAAGGGCACGCTGAATACTAAGTCCGTCCTCCTCAAATCCCCGCTCCCAGGAGGACCCGTGGATAGCTGCTGGGGAACACCAGGACAACCACATGTTGTTAAACTGCTTAAAGGTTCTCTACAGACTAGTAAACAGCTGCTGCTTCAAGCCACTGGAGTGCTGCCCCCTCCCCCCCAGAACTTCAATCAGTCATTACAGGGTTAAAGCTTAGATATTAGAAGATCCCCAGCACGCTTCCAGATCTCAAGCCAGCAGCCATCCCTGTTCCCAGAACCGACCCAGTTGTTAAATATTTGACTATCACTGTTATCCTTCCAGATAACATACCTTCACATACAGGTACGCCCCTACACGCACCTTGTTTTCCTTTAATACAAATGGCAGAATTGAATACCATTCTGTACTTTGCTTTGCTTATTTTTTTAACCTACTTGGCCCACCTTTAAATGTATGGCCAAATATAGATTGGAGGCATTTCTTTCAGAGCTGAGATAATTTAGCCGTAACTAAGATACCTAGCCTGCAAAATGGAGCACAGGAATAGAGTGAGATTTTAGAATAACTTATGGGAACTTTCCAGTAGGCCTGGAAGAACCTCATCAATGGGGGCCATGGAAATAACACTGGAAGCTGGGGCCAGCAATGCACGATGGCTTGGGCAGAGGAATGAGGAGGGGCAGGATCAACAAAATTTCCCAGAATACCCCTCAGGAGGCCATCTGAGCTCCCACCCCCTTCACCAGCTGACAGAAGGGGCCTAAACTTCCCCAAGTCCAGACCATTAGTGCCGAGTTCAGCTGTTACCCAGAACTGAAGCAGTCTTAGGTGGAAGCAAATGAAATTTCAAGTTGCACTTACCTCACCGAACACTTTCCAGGGAGTCTTCCTTTTGCTCAAAGAGGACATAAAACGAAACTTCTTCATAAATGAGCTAAAATACATTTCTCCTAAGAGCTCCATCTTCACCTCAAATGCTGAAAGGAAGCATAGAGTGATTTATATTCCTGAGGGAGAAAATACTTATAAACTAAACTTGAACCAGATTTTTAAATATCCTCTCCCTATAAAAAGTCAAGGGGCTCTAGGGTGGCAGTTCGTTGAGCATCTGACTCTGGATTTCGGCTCAGGTCATGATCTCATGGTTCATGAGTCTGAGCCCCACATTGGGCTTTGCGCTGACTGCTTGGGATTCTTGGTCTTCCTTTCTCTATCCCTCCCCCACTCACAATGTCTCTTCCTCTCCACTCTCTCTCTCAAAATAAATAAATAAACTTGAAGAAAAAAAAAAAAAGCCAAGGGACACTTGGGTAGCTCAGTCAGTGAAGCATCCAACTTTGGCTCAGGTCATGATCTCACAGTTTGTGGGTTCAAGCCCTGTGTCAAGCTCTGTGCTGACAGTTCAAAGCCTGGAGCCTGCTTCAGATTCTGTCTTCCTCTTTCTCTCTCTGCCCCTCCCCTGCTCCCAGTCTCTGTCTCTGTCTCTCTCTCTCAAAACTAAATAAACATTAAAAAAAAAAAAGCCAAGACCACTGAGTGTACTCTTTTTATAGCCATATTTATCTTCAAAACCCAAAGAAGTAGTATGGGAGGGGAAACTTAATTTTCTGTGTCTCCACACATCATTTTTTCATTACTTTAATATTAAGGAAAGAGATTAAAGAAGAATGTTTACCATTGAAGATGTCAGCTCCATAGATTTTTGGGAAAGGGAGGATAGGGAAACGGGATCAGAAAAAGATTGCCTAATATTTTTATTTTTACTGATATTCCCAGAAACTTGCAGTTGGGGAAAGAGTCATTAAATGAGAAAGCAATTTCTGCTGACAGACTGTCACCTAGTGGTGAGTCCTTACCTAATTCATAATATGAGCAGCTATTGAGCTTTGGGAAGCTTTTGGAAGACATGTTTATTACTCTTTAGATCCCCGGGGAACCTTACAGAGTACTGTTACAAGTGGACCAGACTCACTTGCATGCGTCCCAACAGCCTCATGTTCATCAGGCAGTACCTAACACAGGCTGAACATCCTTCAAAGGAGGTTTGCCTCTGTACTTTTCTGAATATTGTCAAAGAAACCTGGCCAAGCAAAATTAATATTAACTTCCTTTTCTGTTTTCAGACTATGGCCCCCTCATACTTTCTCCGTTGCTAGTCATCAAACTAGGCCCAAATTTTCAAAGGGTTTTCCAACTATTAGGGGATGATAAATCAATGTGGGTAACCCATTGGCACATTGGTCCATACATACAATTCAGAAAGAGGTCTCAAAGTCAGCAACAAGGCAACATCGTCCAGATTTAATATACATCAGGAATCCCTCCCTTCATGCTCTCAGAGAGACAATACAGTCCTCTTTATCTGGATCCAGTGTCCTCAATGCTCCCTAGTTCTTGTTCTCTGTGTTCATACCACCCTTCTCGGCCACAGGAGTCCTTACTCTTATATCAATACCAGTCAACAAGGGGGTAACCCTCCTCCCATCAGTGCAAAAGGCTATGTTCTGGCAACAGAGCTAGGATACCTCTCTCTGTCACCAACAGTCATTCTGCATTGCATAGTATTTCAACTACTTATTGAGTGCCTATGATGTAGCAGGCACTAGATGTGTCCCAAGGAACAGAACAGACAGACCACTGCCCTCACAAAGCTTACCAACTAACGGGGAGAACTAAACACGCTAATAAGTTGTGACAGGAATGGAAAGAACACAGTGCTAGGAGGAGGGTCTGCACAAGTCAGCTTCTCAGGAGGGTTACACCTGAGCCATGATCTGAAGGATGAGTAGCAGTCAGACTGAAGAAGGGCCGCCCAGGCAGGTGTAAAAGCCCTGATCTTGGTAAGGACTTGGGGCTTCTGAAAAACCAAACAGAAGCCAGAATGCTATAAACTAACTCCACTGGAAAAAAGATGCCGACAATATTCCTGGAGGTCTAAAATCCACAATCACAATAATAGCATTATTCATAATAGCCAAAAACTGGAAAGAACTCAAATGTCTACCAACCAATGGATGAATAAAATGTTGTATATTCATACAATGGAATATTGTGTGGGTATAAAAAGGGATGAAGTAGATTCCTACTACAATATGGATGAACCTTGAAAATACTACACTAAGGAAAAGAAGCCAGACACAAAGGACTACATGATGCATAATTCCATTTATATGAAATGTCCAGAACAGGCAAATCTATAAAAATGGAAAGACTAATGGTTGTTTAGAGCTGGGGGCCAGGAGGAGGAAGGGAACGGGCATGACTGCTAACACATATGGGTTATTGGGGGGGGGGGTCATGAAAATGTTCTAAAATTGTAGCAATGATTGCACAACTCTGTGACATAATAAAGAATATTGAACTACCATATGCTTAAAATAGGTGAATTGCATAGTATTGAATAGCATCTCAATAAAGATTAGTATTATTAAAAGATTATTGCTATTAAAAATCCGGAGTCACAGAGTCCAGGTTAAGAATGCCAATATGGAGTTACATCTCTGTTCATTTTTTTCCTTTGAGCTGGAAACCAATATGCATTCACCAAAGGGCTGAGCCAGGAGACAACTGAGCACAACTACTCTCAAAACTGTCCCTTCCTGTGACTCAAAGCGTTCTCTGAAACGCAGCTTATGCATAGGACTTTTCTCCCCTCAAGAGACATCCTTCTACTAGTAGGCACTTAGTCTCAGAAATTAACCTATAAAAAGGAAGAGTCTTTGTAATGGGGACTAGCAATCTGTCCAACTTCTAGTCATGGCCTGCTTCCTTCTCTGAAGATCTATGGACTTTGATGCAAAAATAAACTTGTGCTTTTCTACCAGCCCCACCGACATACCCACACAACCAGAATTTCCAGGAGTGATTCTCATACCTATAACTTGGTTGTATTCCTTTACATGGAATGCAAAGAACTGTTCTTCCTCACCATGGAGAGAACTTTCTCAGGCCCACGATGGAGAGCAACGCTTCAAGACCCAAATTCCATTCTCCTTCCTTCATGAACGTTCCCCAATGTAGCAGTATTCTGGCTGTCTACAATCCATTTCCTCTTTCCTGGTAAGGACAACTGTAACATTGTCATTTATAATAAAAACTATAAATTTGGTCTTCCATTTCTGGCACAGAGCTCCTAAAACTCTTGACATTTCCGAAGAGATGAGAGCAATGAATGTCTTTTGTTATGTTAATGAGGTGACTAGCTTTTCGAAAGCATCTTAGGATAGGGGCTGGTTGCCAAGAGAATCAATCATGTGATTAGAAGGTTGAAACTTTCCGTTCCATCCCCAACCTTCTCCAAAATTGAATCAATTACCAATGGCCAGTGATTTGATCAATACTGCCTATGTAGGGGCACCTGGGTGGCTCAGTCGGTTAAGTGTCCAATCTGCTCAGGTCATGATCTCACAATTCGTGGGTTCGAGCCCCATGTCAAGCTCTGTGCTGACAGCTCAGAGCCTGGAGCCTGCTTTGGATTCTGTGTCTCCCTCTCGCTCTGCCCCTCCCCCACTCACACTCTGTCTCTCTGTCTCTCTCTCAAAAATAAACATTAAAAAAAAAAATACTGCCTATGTAATGAAGCCTCCAAAAAACCCAAAAAGGAGGGCGGGCAGAGGGTTTCCAGCTGGTAAATATGGAGATTTGGGGAGAGCATACACTTGTGCTCAGAAAGGACATGGAAATTATGAGCCCTTTCCCCATCCCTTGCCCTATGCATCTTTTCCACCTGGTTGTTCCCAAGTTATAGCTTTTTAAAATAAGCCAGTGATCTAGTAAGTAAAATGTTTCTTTGAGTTCTATAAGCTGTTGTAGCAAATTAATCAAATCCAAGGAGGGGGTCAAAGGAACCTCTGGTTTATAGCCAATGGGTCAGAAGCACAGGTAATAGGATCTGATGTAACATCTGAAGTGGGGGTGGGGCGGGGAGGGCAGACTTCTATGACTGAACCCTTAACCTGTGAAATTTGATGCTATCTCTGGGGAGATAGTGTCTGTCGGAATTGAGTTAAACTGTAGGACACCCAGCTGGCATCAGAGAACTATTCCTTCTTAGTGAGGGGAACACCTCCCACACAGTGGAATTGGTACTAGAACATTTCAGCACCATGACAAGAAGGTAAGGGGAACCTTTCTGGGAAGGTTTCTCCAAGTCCACTCAGGAACCTGTGATAAGGCTCCACTGTCAGCACCAAGGATGGAACGTGTGGCCAGTCTGATCAATTACAGTGTACTGTATCCCCCCAAGCTCTTTCCTCCACATCACTGAGTTTCAAACTTGAATTGTAGTGAACACAATACGATGAGGAACCCCAACATATATATTTTTTTAAACAAAGCAGAGTTGAAGGGAGTAAACGTCTCCAAATCCAACCCTCTTTGCCTGCAGGTAGATAAGCACTGAGCTCTGCGCTGTGGGAAAAACAAAGAAATAGGACAAGGTACCTGCCTTGAGCACCTCGCAGTGGAATGAGGGGGCAAGAAAGAAAAGCATAAAAAGTAATGATGATTAAATAACACTGTACAACAATAAAAGAAAGGCCACAGAGCCCTTGCCACTTATCAGACAAGTGTTAGAGGACTTCGGGCCAGCAGTGAACCTTGGCTGTCTCTCCCTTCTTCTAAGGCCTCCTCCTTGTCTAAGACTGCTCAAGTGTCAACCTCCACCAGGAAGACTTTTCAGAAATGCTCTCCTGCCTCATCATGCCCACACACTCACCCCTCTGCCCAGATCAGAGTCTTTCCCTCCCTCAGTGTTTCATACCTTTGTACTAGCATACATATTTTTAAAGGTAAATGTCTTCCCCACAATTCATTGGAGAGGCTGTGAGTTTCTTAAGAGCATGTAGTAGAGGCTATGATGCTCACCATTCTAGTGAGACTCTTCCCCACCCCCTTTCTTTCCATAGCTTCTACCACAGGTGTCAGCCCTGTATGACCATCAAGGCTCTCCCTGCCTTCTCCCTGGGTCCCTCCCCAAGTATATTTCCTGCACCTCAAATCCAGTTTTAGCATCTGTTTCTTAGCAAACCCTAACACACTATTATAAGGCATTGCTTTGTACTACTACATATATTTAAACAGTAGTTTATTCATTTAACATGTTGGTTTATTGGTTGACAATATTAAGCCTGATGTTCTATAACTTTTGGGTACTGAAATACTTAATTTTGCATGTATTAAAGTATGACTTTGAAAAAACTTACATCCCATTAGGATATATTCTTGTTGACATTCTTAGACAGACATAACTAGGACTTTTCCCTTCCTTTTTTGCAGGAAAACATAGAGTAGTGGTTAAAAGTATCATCTCCCGCACTACTTGAAACCAAATCACAGCTCAACTACTCATGGGCACTGTGGCCTTTGGCAAATTACTCAAACTCATTAAAATACTTTTTTTTTTCTTCTGATCTTTAGAATGGGATGGTGCTGAGGCACCTGGATGGCTCAGTTGGTTAAGCGTGGTACTTAGGCCTAAACAGGACTTCAGCTGAGGTCATGATCTCACCGTTTGTGAGTTCCAGCCCCGCGTTGGGCTCTGCACTGACAGCGTGGAGCCTGCTTGGGATTCTCTCTCTCTTCCTCTCTCTCTGCCCCTCCTCCACTTGCACTCCCTCCCTCTCAAAATAAATAAACTTAAAAAAATAGAATGGGATGATGGTTCCTCAACTGTAAAATATGACTTTAAAAAATAGTACTCACGACAAAGGATTGTTTTATGAATTGATTAATGAATTAACTGCTGAAGCCGCATGCAATGAAAGTACTTCTACAATGGGTTTAAAAGCATTTAAAATGCAAAGTAGAAAGCCCTAAGGGAAATTTATTTTCCCTAAATAAAATAAGCATAGGCCATTGTCTTTTATGCAAAATTGAGGATAATTCACATTAACAAGAGAAACCTGAGGACTTGTCTATGTTTCTTATGTATTAGCACAGCATGTGACACTAGAAAGTAAACTCTTGACATTCCTACAAGTAGAGATATTCTGTTTAAAAATAATTATCCCGTTCAAAACTCTTTCAGTTGTTCTCCAGAATACCCAGGAAAGCTACCGCTTTAGAAACGAATCCAATTTTAATATCCGTTCATCACCTTTGAACATGAGGGCACGCGGGGTTGGGGCAGCAGCACTAGCCTGAAAAGCACAGACTGGATCCCCGACTGGCAGGCAGGGTTCTCAGCACGCTTCGGAACCGGCAGCCCAAATTTCAAAGCCCACAACCACGAAGTACCTGTTGCTGCCGAGCCCTGGACAGAAGTTAAAGCGAACAGGAGCCCAGTAGGCATCCGCAAGCGGTACGACCCGCGCAGCAGAAGGGGAAGGGAGAGTTTGCCCCGCGGAATCTGGGCGCGCGTAAGCACGCGCCGCGGCTCCGGAGGCGCAAGCTCGGAAGCTCGCAGTCCCGGCGCCTCGCCCACACCCCCAGGTAACGCGGAGGGAGGCTAAACTGCACGTGTGCTCAGCGTCTGGGGCGTGCGGGGCGCGCGGCTCTGCGCGGGCGCGTAGGCACGTGGTGCGGGGCCGCGCGGCAGCGGAGGAGAGAAAGGCCGCGGCGGCGCGCGGCACTGCGGCCAGCGGCAGCAGCGGCGGCGGCGGCCCACACGCGACCGAGGCGGACCCGGGCTTATCCGGTGAGCGCGGTTCGCGCGGGGCGGACGGGCGGAGGGAAACCTGCAGCCCACCCGGGGATGGGGGCAGGAGGGCAGAGGGGCGGGGGGACGGTGACGGCCCGGAGGAGAGGGGAAGGCAGAAAAGCTGGGACGTGGGGCTAGAGGAAGTGCGAAAGCGACACGCTCCAGTCCTGGGGCAGGGGTCTGCACAGAGGGACCACTCCCCTGGATTCTTTCCGGACTGCATAGCCTTCTCCAAGGACCCTTCAGTGAGCTGAGTCAGCTGTGGAGTGGAACAGACTTTATCATTGCATTTGACCCAATGCCTTCATTTTATGGGAACTCGGTTATGTTTCTGCGTTTTGGTTTTGTTTCTTTCGTTTCTCCATTTCTTTTCTTCTTTTGCGCGTATTTCTCGAGTCATCACCATGCCCAGAGTTGCATCCTCCGTCTCGCCCAGAGATTTTTTGTTTTAACTTTGCCCTTTTCCGAGGATTTGACTTGAATTCTTTGTACTAAGTGTTGGTGGATAGAGATACAAGATTTCAAGAGTAATACCCTCTCCCCAGCATCTCTATTAACATTCTAAATTCGCATTGAGCCCTAGGGTGGAGAACATTCTAACCACTTGCTTTTGATACAAGCTACAAAGAATGCCAAAGCTTGACGTTAACAAGTTTATTTAAAATTTGAATGTACAAAATATCAATCGTTACCTATTACAGTTTTTGTGATCTTTTGCCCCCATCTCTTCCTGGAAATTCAGCATTCACAAAGTCAGCAAATTTTGGTCTTTTCGTGTACTGCTCCGTGCAGAGACAGATTTTTTTGAAGCTGTTCCTGCTCCCTGGTGGCTGATGCTGTGGAAGAGGAGCCAAAACCACCCTGCTAATAACATGTAACATTTTTAAGGAAAAGCAAGTGTTTGAGGGAATTTTGAGGAGTAAGAAATTGTCTTCCTCTTGGGAGATCAGGGAATGTTCTTTAACTTGTACAGTGAGTTTTAAAAGTTGTCTAGACTCAAGGGGCTGAAGTGGGAGATAGTCATTCCAGATGGGAGAACCTAAGGAAGCAGGCCAGATGGGAGAAGGTGGGTAGGAGCAACAGGGAACACTTGAGCTAGTGCCCTTCAGGCATGAAGAGATTTATACAGAGCCCTGGACCCGGACGTTTGGCATTTCTCCTCCTGAAGCCAGGGGAAGTCATTAGCATTTTCTGAGCTGGGCCAAGGCAGGCTTAGAAATGTCTGTGCTTCCAGGAGATTAACCTGGAAGCCTATGTGGATTGGAGGAGGAGAGTGGGGATTAAGGTAGGAATTCCTGACTCTGACCCCACATCCCTACAGGTTCTATGTTTTTGAGATTTTGTAACCAAATTGCATTTACATGCACTCAGTTTTGTTTCTTTCAATCAAAGCCATATATAAAACTACCCATCCAAGCTTCTGATGATCCTAAGAGTATCTGTAACTGCCCTAAGTGTGAAATAAATGTAACTAAAAGCTCAGAATACAGAAGTCTAGTGTGAACAGCCTAGCACTGTTTGAATTAGACTTTTGGTGCTGACCCTAGCTTGAGACTGTTATCATTTGAGCCTTCTTGAGTCCCTTTGATCCTCTTAGACCTGGGGTTGTGCCTGTTGGTCTAGATAAGAGGTAATAAAGGGTAAGTTATGAGAGAGGCAGTAAGGGGGCAGGGAAGGAAGATAAGAGGCAAGAATACTTGCTAATGTCCTGTAGCCATCTGGTGCGACTTCATACTGCACTTGCTATGTGCTGGGCGCCGTTGTTAATCACTCTACAAGAATTCATTTAATTCTCAACAACCTATGAAATATGACTACTGTTATTAACAGGAGTGAACACTGAAGCACAGAGAAGGTAAATAACACTTCCAGGCTCACCCCACTGGGAACTGGTGGAGCCAGGATGCAGACCCATGATGTCTGACTCCAGAGCTGATGCTCCACCTCCTCCACTGTAAGGACTAAAGGAAGCAATCATAGGGGACAGGTGGCAGGTTCAGTCTGAGGTGTCCTGAGTTCAATGCTTGCAGGAGTGCCCGGTGGAGATACGCAGCAGGCATAGCGTCCATCTCCTTTCATGCACAGACATTCCTCTGGGATAGATGGGCCTATGTTATTGGCCTTGTGTTTTCCCCATGGGCCAGGTGATTACATTTGTCTCAAAATGCCCAACAGGATTTTGGTCTCATCTTCAAACTAGGACAAGGCAGAAAAATCCTAGTATCCCGTATATCATGTAAGGTTCCCCTTTATTGCCCTTCAATACAGAATGAAACTACCTGAAAGATTTGGGCTTAATTTCAGGAGCAAGTCTTGCTAGGGACGTATCTGTAAGGGGAGGGATCACGTTGGCTTCCTATAAAAGCAGTAAATTTTGCCACAGTGTGCCCTTTCATGTCTTTGTCTTTGTTTTGTCCTGTTTCTGGCTTGAAGGGCTCACCTGAGCCAGAACTCTTGGGGGAGACAGAAAAAGGAAAAGATATGATCTTTGTAATCTGTAAACTTTATGCTCCTATTTGGGGAAATGAGGTTAACAGTTATAAAGAGCAAACAAAATGAAACAGTTGATAATTGTTACGTTGTATGGGTCAACTTTAAGTATAGTAGACACTGGGCTTTTTAATGTGCCAGTGACCTCAGACCTGTAATATACCCCAACTTGTCCATTACCTAGAGACATCACTGTGTTTGCTCTAAGCCAACCATGTTTTGTCTAATTGTCACCAAATACTATTTGGTTATATTTTATTTTCTTCTTCAATTTTTAAGACTTTGCATTCATGGCTTTGCATTTTTGTGTTTTACAGTTCAAAAAATAATAACAGTTCTGTAACTAGGTAAGTGGAAAAGCTGAGAGTTGAGCCAGGCAGTCAGCCTGTGGAATCCAAGCTATTAACCACAATACTCTCTTGCCTCTCATTGGCTGTTTTCGACAGACTCTTGGCTTTTTTACACTGGTGCAGACAGGTGTATTCTCTGCCAGATGGGGAGGGATCCTTTTGCCCCACATAAGTGGGGTCAGGTTGATTTTCTCAGCCATGATCACCCTGTCTGTGGAAGTCATTATCCAGTTACAATTTGAACACCTCATTCAATTACCTACATATTCATCACTTTTTAATTGAACACAAGATGTCTTACCAGGTAACTCAGTGCAGGAAAAGCAAAGGCAAATGAAATGTATTCCCTGTCCTAGGGAGCTTGGTCTAGTGGGGGAGAGATGAATAAACAATTATGATACAGTGTACATGGTCTACTAGAGCTAGGAAAACAGGGCAAAACTAGTCAAAATTAGAATTTTCAAACATAGGTAAATCTGAAGATCGTTAAGTAGATCACACAGAAGCCTTAAGACTGTAAGTGCTGGTTTTAGGTGAGCTTCTCCTTAAAAGAATGAAGATATGGAAAAACAAAAGAATGTCTCTTTTCTCCTGGCCATATGTCAATTTAAGTAATAGTATTTATGTATATATAATATATTATTTATATTATATATATTATATATTATTGTATATATTATGTATTATAATTGTATATGATATATATTATCATATATTATAACTATGTATTATATATTATATGGTATATAATTGTAATTATATAATTATATAATTATATATTATATAATTACATATATAAATTATAGGTTATATATTATATAAACATAATATATAATATATATTATAATTGTATATTATATATTACATGTTATATATTTTATATATGTAATGTATTATATATAAAATGTATATATGTTATATATAATACATAATATATATAAATATATATATTATATATAAAAATATATAATATATAATACATTATATAATATATAGGATAATATATATAATTTTATACATATGTTTTATGTTATATATGTATAAAATTACTATTACTTAAATTGAAGTATGGTCAGGAGAAAGAAAGATAGATAGATAGATAGATAGATAGATAGATAAATAGATAGATAGATGATCTCCTTGAGTTAAATTGATGTTCTTTCTTGGGCCTGCTGTCATGTACCCCCTCTCTGTGAGGTTGCAGGCTGCCTGAATCACCTGTATAGACAAAGTGGGAGGCCTTTCTGATAGTATTTTCCTGGAACACTTGTCACCCCCCCACCCCGCTCCTGTCTTTAAAAATAATCTCCTTGTCTGCAAAATTAAGCTCTACATTTTACATTCTCTTCATTTGCTCTGTGTGTTTGTGTACTTGTAAGCATTTTTCACAATTTTAAACTGGGAATGGACTTTGCCCGGGAGTTTGATCATTAATTGGCATTCCTTGAAGAAGGAGAGGAATTATATTGTATGTTTTGCAGACATTTTTCAGCAGCTCAATGGCCTCCCGGAAGAAGAAACTTCAAGGTCTTGTTGCTGCAACCATCACGCCAATGACGGAGCATGGGTAACTATCACTTGGGACCTAAGGGGATCTGTTCTCATTCCAGCAACATGGACAGAAATCCTCTACACTAGCAGTCACTTAGACTGTGCACCTCTGTGGTACTGTTGCCAAATGGCAGCTTCTGTCAGTCATCCCCCCCCGCATGGTCTCTGACCCCAAGTCAGAGAAGAGGTCTCTGTGTCACAGACTGAACAGGAAGAGAGAAGGTACAATGTGGCATCTTGCCTTTCTCCCAGCATCTGTAGCTCCAGAATAGTAAATTCTCTTTGAATTTCATCAGAGCCCTGGCTTTCCCAAATAAGGCCAGTGGAACTGGATGAGGAGAATCTCATTTTAGCAGGATTTGCTATTAGCACTGACCTGGCCCCTCTAGATCCTGTCCCTGGAAAGCTGCATGATTCCACCCCAGGCTATTCGTAGATGTGATTAAAATGCCCTCCCTTGAGGAAAGTGGGGAAGTTAGCTGCAAGGTGGACCCCTTAGTATGTTTGTAATCACATTTCAGCATTGGTTAAATGTTGGCAGCCTGCAGGAATTCGAGGTAACAACAGATGATTGCTGAGAACTCCTTACTCCTTACCCAAACAAGTATTTTAGCTCCTAGATGAATGTTATGGCAGGCCCTTTGCTCGGTCCTAGCAGATAACGGTCACGTGCCGTAGGTGTCCACATGCAACGTGTAACTCCTCCCCAGACGTTGGCATTAACCAAAAAGGGATTTATCCACCTGGATCTAAATGCTTTTGACCTGTTAGAGGGGTCAGTCTGCCAAAAACAGTCAAAATTCTGGATTCTTAAAGCTTCTCCTTTCTTTCTCTATAAAATGCAATGGTAATTCACCTGCATGGTGGACTTACAGGTGTTCAAGTGAGGTCATCCATATGATGGTGCTCAGCACAGGGTCACTATGCACTTAGGTCAGTAAGTTTGTTTGAACCACTGTTGTGGCATCAGATGGGGATGAAAAGATGATGGGGCATTTAAGATATCTTTATGCACGGCATTTTATTTTTTTGGTCTTATGTTGCTGAATTTGTAAACCTTAACCCTTCCCCTTTAAAAAAGGTGAAATTTCTTAGGACTTTGTATTCTCATTCAGAGCTGGCCATATCACAGTTTTCCCTCAGATCATTGGAGTTCAAAACCTCCATCTTCTCAGTTTCCTGAAAAATCATGTGTTTAACTAGGTCTAAATCGAATTCTTGCTGAGATGGCATTTAGATTACTCAGTGATTCATAGCAGTTTTTTTCTGTTGCTTCTCCATTTCCACAAGTTCGAAGAAAGACTGAAGTCAGCTCTTTGTGTGTTAGCCACTGTTGGCCCCATAAAACAGATAAATCATGTGACTGCATGAGCAGGCAGGATTCACTTCCTGTTATTGACTAGGATCCTGTTTGCAAGCTCAGAACACGACTACTGGTTGATGCTGCTTTAACCTTTTTCATCAGACCCCTCAGCCTAGAAGGGACCTCTTGAACAGTCTCATTTGTTCATTTGGGACTCACTGAGAGTGTCAATGTGTTCTTCCTCCCCATTCCACTGTTTTCCCAGGACACCAAGCCCCATGTATTAGAGATAAAGGACTCTGCTTTTCTGGATCCTTCTCTACTCCCCAGTATCTCTGGCCCTGCTGTCTCCATTTCTCTATTTCTTCCTCTTCTTCAATTCTTTTCCTTTCTAGAACCTTCACTTTCCTGATGTGTGAAATTGGGGGTGCCTGGGTGGCTCATTCAGTTAGGTGTCCAGCTCTTGGTTTCAGCCCAGGTTGTAAACTCACAGTTTGTGAAATTGAGCCCTACATCAGGCTTTGTTCTGACAGTGTAGAGCCTACTTGGGATTCTTTCTCTCCCTCTGCCCTTCCCTGCTCGCTTACATGTGCATGCTCTCCCTCTCAAAAAAATAAACTAAAAAGAAAAAAAATTTTTAAGAATTAAGTTAAATTAAGGAGAGCATGGGTGGCTTAGTTGGTTAAGTTCCGACTCTTGATTTTGGCTCAGGTAATGACCTCAGGGTTCGTGAGTTCGAGCCTCATGTGGGGCTCTGGGCTGATAGCTCGGAGCCTGCTTGGGATTCTGTCTCTCCCTCTCTTTCTGCCCCTCCCCCTGCTTGTGCTCACTCTCACTCTCTCCCTCAAAATAAATAGATAAACTTAAAAAAAAATTAAAATGTATGTCAGGTCATAGCACATAGTAAGCATATAAGTTATATTAGTTCCACTGTCTTCTTCTGCCTGCCCCATCCAAGCTTTCCTGTAGGTATAAGGCAAGATTGGAGCACCCACCGAGGACAGGTGGGCGTTTGCCTACTTGCCTACAGGGGAATGTGAACTTCTGACATGTTTCCAGGAGATAAAAAAAAAAGGGTCATGTGGAATCAGATACCTGGAAATTCTGCCTGGTGACCTGACATCATGGGTGTTTCCCTAACCTGGCTCATAAAGTAAGCCACAGCCTCCATGAGTGAGAGTGGTTGAAAAAGAACTCTTCCCTGCATCCTTTTTTCTTCATAAGTCTGAGAAATACTCTGATTCAATGCTGAATGTAAGTTAAAGTTATGGAATGGGGAAGTTCTCAGACAGAACATGGTTAGGTGGGTTTTAGT
The DNA here is from genome assembly GCF_028749965.1 of Puma concolor. Lineage (NCBI taxonomy): Eukaryota > Metazoa > Chordata > Mammalia > Carnivora > Felidae > Puma > Puma concolor. Next base: position 44,776,476 of record NC_141683.1, read on the forward strand.
TAAAATGTCTGGGTTCTTGACCCCCCCAGCTTTACCACCAACTAGCTGTCTGACCCCAAGGAGGTCTTGTCACATGTTAAAAGTTCTCTTTCATATTCTGTAAAGAGAGGGAGTTCAGCTATATCCTCTCCAAAGCCCCTTAAAATTCAAAGAGTCTTCTCTGGTGTTATGTCATGAGGGATACTGCAGTGGTCCCGTAAGAATGTGTAAAAGCACCTGTAACCCCAGTCCAGCCTGCACACTGTAGCACAGTGAGCTTCCTCATAAATAAATCTGATTACGTCCTCTTTAAGAATCTCTGCTGACTCCCTTTTGTTTAAGCCTTACTGCTTATCCACAGACTATTTGCTCTACATCACATGGGAACTTGCTAGGAATGCAGAATCTCAGGCCCTACTACATACCAACTGAATCAGGACAGGCATTTTAACTATCCCTGGATGATTCTTTAGCACATTAAAGTCCGAGATGAACTGATACAAGTTCAAGCTCAGACTCTCTTGGATACCTCTCTTGCTACATTTCTGGTCCCCCAAACACCTCATAGTTTTTTCCCTCAGTGCCTTTACTCATTCTGTTTCCTCTGCCTTTTTCTACCACCATCCTCCCCTCCCTCTACTCCACGTGAGCACTTCTACTCATCCATCAAAACCATCCTCTGGTGCTTCTTCCCCATTTTCCGTAAAAAGAATGATAGAGTCCTTCCCCTGGGATTCCACATCAGCCTGTGTACATCTTTACACATTACATCAGCCTGTGCATGCCTTTTAAGGTACTCATTTACCTGTCTCTCCCTCCAGGCTTATAGCTGCTTCACCTTATTCCATGGATATTTATTGAGTACCAGGCAATCCGCAAAGACTGAGCGTGTTTTTTATTCATCATTCTGTCTTCAGCCTGTAGCACAGTGAATGGTACATTTTGTTATTTCACTAGGAAAAGAAGCTAACACTGATGAGCTAAATACTAGGTGTCAGTCATCATGTCGGGCATCTTAATGTACATGTTCCAATTTTTTTTAATGTTTATTCTGGGGAAGAGAGAGATAGCATGATCAGGGGAGGGGCAGAAAGAGAGAGAGAGAGAGAGAGAGAGAGAGAATCCCAAGGAGGCTTCATGCTTAGGAAAGAGCCCAATGCAGGGCTCAATCATGACCTGAGCTGAAATTGAGTCAGACGCTCAGCCAACCAACTGAACTACCCAGTGCCCTGTACATGTTCCAATTTAATCTGGGAGAGAACTACAATCTTGTTTGTACAGTTGATGAGACCAAGATCCTAAAGGTTAACACACTGCCCCTAGCCATGTCACTGGAGAGAAAGGTCTTTCTCTACCCACCTCAGTTCTCATCTTTTTCTACACAAGAGTAGAAGACGTTCGTTTTCCTTAGTTGTTTCGAGAAGTCACTCCTTCCCTTGGGCCAGTACAATGTTTAGAACAGAAAGTCCATTTCAGATTGGCCAAAATGCCAAGAAAAAGACTATTTCCTCCCCAGAATGCCTTTAGCTTCATCACAGGAATCCTCACATCACCCTCTGGTAAAAACAGACCTGTTACCCCAGTCCGAAAGGGCCTGGACCGCTGGAGTTGGAATTGTGTAGAGTATTGTTTTCTTAACTGTGTTGAGAGACTACATGACCCAAATTCTCAGAACAGAATGTTTTCTGGCAAGGCAGGACAATTATGGTCCCTGAATACTTCCCTGCTGAAGGAGTTTTGAAGTAGCCAAGTAGTTATTTTGCCAAAAGCACACATAACTTTCATCTGGTTTTGAATACTGAGAGTTATATGTAAAAGGCCAAAAAAAAAAAAGAATATCAGATATTCTGACAGGCATGCTCATGACCTGCCCCTTTGATTCTGTATTCTCAAATAAAGGGAACCTTTCACTTAGTGTCATACACCAGGAGAGGAAATAAACAGCAATAGAGATTTTTCTCTGAAAAGCCACTTCAAATGAATTCTGTTATCCTTCTCCCCTAAGAGAAGAGATACAGTCTACATACGGTTTCAAACTGCACCCACTCAGGGCCGTGACTGGTGGCAAAAACAATCGGATAAATATTCTGTCCTCTTACATAGTCTACAGGTGCACTAAATGTCCAAGGCTAGAGGATTAGCTAAATTAATCTGTTCATTCATACAATGAAATGCTGCATAGCCAGTCTAGTAACAGAATATCTAAAGATGTGGGGAAATATTCGATTTGGCATGCTAAGTGAAAATATAGCACCATATTTGGTACTATATATAGTACCATTTTGGTACATATTTATAGTACCAATAAATATGACCATATTTATTTGAGAAAATGCTTTATTATGTATTTGCAAATAGAAAAGTATCAAACTAATAAGAGTGATAACATCCAAAGAGATCCTGCGTAGGTTCTTCTCCCCTTTTTTATGGTGTGTACTTTCAAATATAAATGACAGAGCTTCTACAGTATGAAGAAAGTTAAGCACTTTTATGAAAAGAAACTCATGGGCCCAAGGCAAAGAATCTGAACCCCTGGGAATTGAAATTAAGGTATTAAATTGGAGTTAAATCGGGGAGTGACTTCAACAAGGCTGGCGTTTGGTTCTGGATCATACAACCCTGAGGTGGCCAGCAGTGAGATGTGTTCTTGGGGCTCGTGAAGGAAGACACACGCAATGGAAAGCCAGCCTTTGGAAGTGAACTGGCTTGTGCCACTTCTCACTTTCTTGAGCAACAGGCCCCAAATGGCCATCCAGTGGGGATAAGAATCATCCAGTCTTACTGTTTCCAATAGTGCTGGTGACTTCCTCCTAGCTGAGACAGTGCCTACAGCAATTTACATAAACCCACACTTCACACAGAGAGAGAGTAGGGTGGGAAACCAGAGAAGGGAGTAAAGTTGCCAGAGAGGATTATCATCCTGTTCCCACCTTAGCCCTGCTGTTGGGATGCTTTTGTGACAAATATGGTAACAGCTCTGGGTATTTCACTGGGTTCACTTGTGACTGGAGCCACTGAGCCAAGGGCTGCAGAGATCTGAAATCCCTGAGTTGGTTTTGGGGGGGGGGGAGCTTCTGTGCCTCCAAAGGGGACAGCCTCTGCTCTTCCCAGCCATTAATGCTGTTCAGAAATGCAGGCCTGGAGGCGCCTGGGTGGCTCAGTTGGTTAAGCGTCCAACTTCAGCTTAGGTCATGATCTCACAGTTCATGAGTTCGAGCCCCACGTTGGGCTCTGTGCTGACAGCTCAGAGCCTAGATCCCACTTCGGGTTCTGGGTCTCCCTGTCTCTCTGTCTCTCCCCAACTTGTACTCTGTCTCACTGTCTGTCTTTCAAAAATAAAGAATTTAAAAAAATGCAGGCCTGGCCTTATTAGATCTTCTGCCTTCTCAAAGTCATTTTTTTTAGTGTTTATTTTTTGAGAGAGAGAGAATCGGAAGCAGGCTCTAGGCTCTGAGTTGTCAGCACAGAGCCCCATGTGGGGCTCAAACTCACAAGCCTCATGAAATTATGACCTGAGCCAAAGTTGGTCACTTAACTGACTGAGCCACCCAGGCCCCCCTCAAAGTCATTTTTTTAAACAAGAAAATAAATGTTTAATGTTGTGAAGGTCAAACATTTAGGAGCCATCTCTTTTCCACCTCTCTCTCTCTAAGAGGATTTTAGGAGCATTTTGTGAAAAGCAACAAACTGCTTTCTTTCTTTCATTTTTTTAAGTTTATTTTGAGAGAGAGACAGAGAGAAAGAGCACACATGTGCAAACGGGAGGGGCATAGCGAGGCAGAGAATCCCAAGCACCTCTGTGCAGTCATCTTGGAGCCCAATGTGGGGTTTGAACTCAGGAACCATGAGATCATGGCCTAAGCTGAAACCAAGAGCCGGATCCTTAACCAACTGAGCCACCCAGGCGCCCCAACAAGCCGCTTTCTTGAGGGGCTAGAAAATGTATCACCCATAGCATCCCTAACCCTAGTATAATTGTAGCTCCCATCCAGCAAGGCCTAAAGGAGTAGTGAGAAGGGGGTCAGTGTAGATGGAAGCACTACCCACTGAAGCCCTAAAATAGTATGGAGTCCACTGAAAGAGGAGAGGAATCATGGGCTTCATGTACTGGCCTACATTTGTCAAAGGGTGCAGCCAACTCCCTGGAAAGAGAAGGGCCAAGGGAGGGAGGAGTGCAAGATTTCATCCTGTTTATTCCAGATCCACCTCCTCCTCGAAGTCTCTGTTCCCAGCCTCCCTGATTAGAATAATTAGTCCCTCTTCTAAACCCCTGTATACTTAAAAAAACTTTTTTTAATGTTTTATTTATTTTTGAGAGAGACAGAGTGAGAGCAGGGAAGGAGCAGAGAGAGAAGGAGACACAGAATCTGAAGCAGGCTCCAGGCTCTGAGCTGAAGAGCTCCAGGCTCTGTCAGCACAGAGCCCAACGCCGGGCTCGAACCCACAAGCCATGAGATCGTGACCTGAGCCACCCAGGCGCCCCATCCCATATACTTTTTGATTCAGTCATAGCCTTTATCATGTTTTCTCAATGGTCTAGTTATTTATATACTAGTTTCTCCTTTATTCAGTTAACGTTATAGGTTTAAATGTATCCTGCGGGTGTGGGGATAAGCTGCTTTTAAGACAGCGATCACGGGTGTTTCACCATCATTGAGTCTCTGCACTATGCCAGGCACAGACTAGGGATTGTGAGGTATAAAAGGCACAGGCCTGCCTTCTGGAAGTCCTTGCTCTAGCCTGCAGGGTGAGCATAAACAATTTACAAAATGATTCTTGGGGTGTTTGGGTGGCTCAGTCAGTTCGGCATCAGACTTCACCTCAGGTCATGATCTCTCTGTTGGAGAGTTTGAGGCCTGCATTGGGCTCTGTGCTGATAGCTCAGAGCCTGCAGCCTGCTTCAGACTCTGTGTCTCCCGGTTTCTCTGCCCCTCCCCAGTTTGTACTCTTGTCTGTCTCTCTCTCTGTCTCTCTTAAAAGTAAATATGTAAGTAGGGATGTGAACTTCGCTGAGGGTGTGAGGTGTTTCTGGGTTTTGTCATGAGGAGTAGTAACAGCAATAATGATTGAGCATTTCATTGGAGCCAGGTAGGGTGCTGAGCACGTGTACTAGACTGGCCATTAGAGGCCCACTTGGCAGTGTGGGTCCCTGCTGAGTTTAGAGTCCATTCTGGGGACACACACACACACCCTAACAGACTAAATCAGTTTCTCTCCTTAAGTATTTCTGAAAATGGAAACAAGCTCTTCAGCCTCCCTTTCCAAATGAAGAAGTATTAGACTAAACCAAAAGAATGCACATCAAAGTACAGTACCTACCAGTCCCTGACAATCTGGAGCTCTACGGGCTCCTCCTTGGTGACAAAGCCAGGCCTGCTCTAGGTGGTCTTCAGTACGTGGCCGGGATGGGATTGGGGAGCTGTCAAGACCTCAGTGAAAGTGTACAGGAGCCACTGTGTTTGAGTCTGTGATTCCAACATGGACGGTTGCCCACCAGATTTCTTTCCTGCTTCCAGTCTGATTTGGAAGTTCCCTAGGTCTGCCAGAGCTATTTGCTGGTTGCTTGCATTGGTAGATGAGCACTACTGGTCAAAATCAGGGTTAGCCATGCACAGACAAAGCCACTACTGATTTTCCTGCATCTCAGAGCTTATCCCAAGTGGCGGAGGGCTGATGGAAGCAGCCAGAAGCAGGTTCCAAGTGGCAGGAACATAGATATTCCCAGTTGAACAGGTCAAGCTGACCTAAATGAGGGTATTGAGATGGATTGTCTAGGCAGATAACTCACCCATTCTCCCTTTAGGTGAGAACAACCTAAATTTGTTCTTGTGCTGTATTGAGGGAGCCCCCCTGCTCAGCAAGACTGAGAGGCCAGGATTTGGTATTTGAGCAAGGGGGGCAGGGGCAGCAATGTTCTGAGGCTGTGCTCGTGAGCCATTATGCCATTATGCCATTATGGAGGGAGTCTGCTCCCCTCAGGGGGCCTTAGAACTGCTTTAAAGCACACTTTCCCAGTTGACTGGCTCTGATTAGTTGTCATTTGCATGTTGTGGATAGTGACTGCCTGTGCATTCTTTGCTGTTATCTCTAGTGTTTCTATTATCTTTGATAAATATCCTTTGATGTCTTTGTTTTCTTTATGCATCAGATTTTTTTTGTTTTGTTTTCATGTGGTAAGGAATACAATAAGCAAAGATGAAAAGGATGTTAACAAGGTTAAAATTAAACTGAGATTTTCTGGTCCCCATTGACAAAAATGTAAATGGAAGCCAACTAGCACTTTTGTTCTTGGCTGTGTAACCATGGGTTCTGTGGCATTTAACACCTGCTAGCCATAGCACAGTTTTCCTTTGAGTTTTCGCTCTCTAGCCCCCATCATCTTCACCTGCACTTTGATTGAGAACACGTCACTTTATATGATGTGTGTAAATCTGTTTCTAGATTTTAAAATCAGTATGATTTTTAAGGAAAAGAGCCCTTATTGCCTTAAGCATCAGATCCTTACAGGGTCATTGCTCTTCAGACTGCCCAGTGCATGCATGCAGATCACAAGGGAATCTTACTCCCATGCGGATTTTGACTGGGGAGGACTGTGTGAGGACTGGGACTCTGCATTTCTTACAGACCCCAGATGCCTGTGCTACTCTTCCACAGACCGTGCTTTGAGAGGCAGTGACAGCCAAGTTCCTCTCCGATGTTAATCCTGTTTGATGTAAAACTAGCAAATACAATTGAAGCTTAATTTGCTGTCACAAATATTAAGTGCTAAAATTCTTAAATATTAAGATCGAATTTTCCTATCTTGTAAGCCTAAAAGATGATTGCCTCTCACCAAATGGAATGTTAAATTCTCATTTCACCACGGCTTCAACCATTTGTTCTTCCCCAAAAGGGCAAAAGCTTACTAAGTAATTACTTTTTAAATATTACTTGTGGGGATATTTAAATGTAAAGCCTTTGCTGATAAATAAGTGATGTGTTGCTCACGTAAGTGAAGCATATGTGAACAACTAGAGAAATCACTCAAAAAACAAGGAAAAACTCAGGCATTATTTAGAGCAGGTTAACAGTTTTACACACTGGCCGGGTGGACTTTTAATAACTATTAACAAAAGGGAGCAGTTTATAGATTTGAGGGTTGGTTGAATAATATTCTAAAAAAGTCTTAATATGCATTTCTTCTTTTTTTTTTTCCTGTGTCCTTTAGAGAAATCAACTTTTCAGTCATTGGTCAGTACGTGGACTATCTTGTGGAAGAACAGGGAGTGAAGAATATTTTTGGTGAGTCATCTTTAGAGATTTCTCTATACATCTCTAGCCGAATCCTTAGAGAGTAGCTCTTACCTGGTTACTAGTAGGAGGTCACAGTGTCTTGTGCCATAGGTTACTGGCTAAGCTAAATAAAATTTGTGAATCTGTGGACTCATCAGTTTTAGATGTGGAAGGCATCTCAAGAGATTATCTAATTTGGTGGTGTACCTTCAAAACAGATAAGGTATTATTTTTATCCCCACTTAAGGAGGAAAATCTATGACTCAGATATATTATTCAGGGTGCCTAACGCACTGAACCAAGAAATGGTAGAGTAACAGCAAAATCCAGACTTCTCTGTCTTAAGAATGGGCTTTATTCTGACCTCAACCAGACCTTTCATATGGTAAATGTAGAAAGACTCGACATGCAGCACACAAGGGAATCACAGGTCCAGCAGTTACCCTCATTCATTTCAGAGACGGTGGAAATTAAAAAGTCAGACCCTGAATATTTCAGGCCTGAGAACTATGCTTACCTCTGGTTGAGTTACCCCTTGTGTTGTGTTCTGGGTGCTTGACTCCATAGACTGGACACTACGTCTTTTTCCTGAGCTACTGCTCTACCAACAGGGGCCCCTTAAAAACTGGAAGCATAAGGTCAGAATCAAAGGAGGTTAAAACTTCTGTGAAAAGGTGTGCAGGCCACACATTAAAACCAGAACCTGATTACAGAACCACTTGGTGTCCGCCCTACAGCTCCAAGCTGTGGTGAGGAAGACAGATTCTTACTCATCGAAAGGCCACAGATGTCCCCTGGGTGTAGGGAAAAAGTCGGAACATCCCTACTAGTAGAGCATGTTTGAAATTTCTTAAGACCCCAAAGGAGTGGGAAAAACACTCTTTCCTACTCTCACTCCCCTTCTCTACCCCACCTGAGTGCTCAGTGTTTGGTGATCCGAAGTGCTGCCATATGCCTTAGGCTCCTGTAATGTATCCTAGTGCTGTTTGCATACTTTCTGTGGTCCATTAAGAGATTATTGTATTAGCAGGGCAAGTTTTGGAAACATACAGATCTGGATTCAAACTTAGATTACTTAGTGATTCAGAGCCTCATTTTTTCATCTGTAAATGAGAAAAATCATTTGTACTTTGCAGGGTTGCTGTGAGAATAAGTGAATATGTAAGAGTGCTTATTCAAGAAATATTAATATCCTTGGTGTTTAATTATGAATTACCATTTAAAAATTGTCCTAGAGTGCTGCCATCATGTTAAACTGTAGACTGAGGTCGTTTTAGATACGCAGTATGCACCACTATCCTCATAAGTAACTCCCATGTGTGATGCCCATGACATCCCAGCTCTGGATGGTGTTCATCTTCCTGCCAATCAAGCCCAAATAATAGAACTGGGGAGTTTTGCCCAAAATTTGCCTAAAATGAGGACAGTCTCCATTCAAATACTTGCTATCTGTTCTGATAGCAAGGACAGGTTTGTAATTACAAGTCATAAATTAGCCTTCCCGCTGCTTTGGCCAAGGTGAAGATAGAAAAAAGACAGAGTCTTAGATAAAAATGGAAACATGGCATTCCCCCTCCCAGATTCCATCCTCTGATCTTTCCCCATGTCCCTCCCTCGTAAGCAAGGAGTTCTGACCCTGCGTTTCCAGTGTTGCTGTTGGAGGAGCAAAAGGAATTGGTTGGCCCCACTGACTGACTCTCTGTTTGGAACAGTGAATGGCACAACGGGAGAAGGCCTGTCCCTGAGCGTCTCAGAGCGACGCCAGGTCGCAGAGGAATGGATGACAAAAGGGCGGAACAAGTGAGTGGTGTCACCAGGATAAAGGGTCTCTTGCAGAGAGCTGTGTGGAGTACTGCTCTTTTCTGATGACACAGTCTCCCACCTTCTGGTCAGAGGTCAGGCTTGAGGCATGGGGATCCGGGCACTTCAGCGAGGCACTGAGGCAGAGGAGCGCCCCTCCTTTCTAGGTGGAAGCAGGCAGACTGCAAGGCCCACCTGTCTCCCAGAGGATCCATCTGGAAGCTGCCCCTTACTGTCTATAAGGGTTACCTGTCCTTGGACTGAGGGGATAAGAGGGAGTGGGGCTGGTGACAGACTCTGCTGTCCCCTGGCTCTTCTGAACAACTCCTCTCAGGATGGGTGCCTGATGCTTATATCAGCCCTGGCTGCCCTACATCTTCTCTGTGCATGCGACTCAGCATGCTCTCTGTGGTGCTTCCTTTTGTAGTCTTAGGGAACTTTCTACATTTTCTAAACTTCAGTGTAATGATATATTTTTGTTCTAATGCTCCATTCATGCCATGGTAAGCAAATAGGACAGGATCCATTCAGTAAGCACACTCAGTTAACCAAGCTTTATTTGTCATGTGTGATGCACTGTGCTGGCACTGGGGAGATGAAACAGAGTCCCTGCCTTCAGGTTGCTTGTCATCCAATGGAGATGTCCAATCACGAAATTTAACACTGATCCTTGTGATAACCAGCATAAGCAGGGGTCAAAGAAGGCAATGATTGATGTTGCCTTAGGTGGTGGCAAAGATTGGAGGTAAGTCCCAAGTGACCCTGGAGCAGAGGTTTTCAAAATGAAGCCCATGACCTCCTTGGGGATCCTTAAGTGACTTCAGAACACCTTGAGTACTCTGATGCTACATGCCAAGTCTGAATGCATGTCCGCATACACGTTTCCTGTTGATCCATCAGCTTTCAGCTCATTTCCAGTCAGATTTGGGCCCAAATTCCAGCAGGCCCAAACAGATTAAAGACCATGGACACAAAAAAGAGGAAAGTTAAAGATCAATATTAAGAAAAGCACCAGAAATGGGGAGAAAGTGAAGGGGACAAAGACAGAAAGCCCTCAGAAGGGCAGGAGAGAGGTCAGGGGTGAATCCCACCACTTAAGGAAGAATAGTTTCAGAGCATGCCAATGTAGCACAATAATTAGGAGTGGGGACTGTGCAGCCAGACTGCCTGAGTTTGGGTCCTGGTTCTGTCTCTTACTAGCCTTCTGAACTCAAGTCCTTTAACCGCCCTGTGTTTCACCTATGAAATAGGAATAAAAGTACATGTCTTCTAAGGTGGTGGCGAGGATTGAGATGGTGGCTGGCACACAGTACCGAGTGTTACATAGGAATTCATTGTAATTCTTGGCAGTAGATGCTGTGTTACCACATTTGTTATAAATATTGGATGTTGTGAAAGTCAGTAGATGGAGGGCTGAGAAGACCGCTTGGTTTGCAGTAACTGTGACCAATGACCTCAGAGCAGAGCCAGTGGGGTTGTTGAAACAGAAGCAGACCGCAGTGAGCTATAGAAGGCAGCAGGTGTGCGGAGGTGGGGGCCATGAGTGCAGCCCATTCTCCAAACGTTTTCTGGTGAAGGGAAGGAGAGATGGAGTAGTAGATTAGGGAGGAAGAAGCAAGATTAAAAGAAGGGTAATTTGTTGTAAAGCAGGGTAGTTCTGCGCATGTTTCTCTGCCGAAAAGACACCGTTATGGGAGAAAAGATTAACAAAGAGAAGACAGCTGCTACCTTTGATGGGAAGGTCTGGGGGCACGCGGGGCTTGAGATAAAACCAAAAGTAGACAACGTTAGAGGACAGCCACGAAGCTAGGAGGAAAGCATAGATGGGGAGGTAACTAAGTGTAGAGGCACAGAGAAGGAGAAGGGGGGCAGTCTGTGTATGAAACATCTTTATTTCTGGTGTATTGGAAGTGAAGACATCTGCCAGGAACAAGGAGTTGGGCTGGAATATAAAGCTTGAGAGTAGTCCAGATTTGAAGTAGCCATTGCAGGGAATTGGAAGGGAAGTCCGTCGTGATGACCAGAAGGCTTTCTGGAGCCTTGTTCTCCTGAATTGGGAAATTACGAGTTGGTATCAAAGCCACAGGGTGGTTTTTTCTAGCAGCAATTAATAGCAGGATAGAAGGGAGGAAGGAATGTGTGACTTGTTTTAACCTAGGCCAGGAGAAGGGGTGTGAAAGGTTTGAGGAGGTCATGCAGACAAGCTACTGGTAAGAGTAGAGCACATCAGTCAGCCTTCCCTTCTTTTCGAGGGCTTTTCCTATAAAAATGCAAACCTGATCACATCACCTCTTTAGTGAGGCCCATTTCACCTGAGACCTAACAAGTCAAGAATCACTGAGGACTCACTGATTGGGCCTAAACAAGAATGTGGTGTCTCCATCCCGTGAGGATGGCACATGAGTCATTCCGGGGTCCCTCAGAAGAGTCACTGGGATGACTGGCCTCACAGCTGAGTTTTATTAACCCTCCCTGAGAACACCCGTCTCACTGTGGCCTCCGCCCACGGGGTCACATGGAGCACCTCCGAAGATGAATATTGGGGTCTCAGAGGAAACCTCTCTTATAAGAGGCCAAATTCTAAGGACTTACAAGACAGGGAAAAGCTTTATGCAGTGAATTCATTTCTCATATGGCTGGTTCCTGGCTGTACCCTTTGAAGAACCTCTTTATTTTTATCTCCAACCAAAAAATGTCTCAATTTTACACCTATCTCCAGGCACCTATCACCATCAAATACACCATCTAAAACAGCGCTTCATCAAAGATAGTATTCAAGTATCAATCGCGCTGGTCAGAGTGGCTAAAATGAACAAATCAGGAGACTATAGACACGGGCGATGATGTGGAGAAATGGGAACCCTCTTGCACTGCTGGTGGGAGTTTAACTGGTGTAGCCTCTCTGGAAAACAGTGTGGAGGTTCCTCAAAAAATTAAAAATAGAACTACCCTATGACCCAGCAATAGCCCTGCTGCTAGGAATCTACCCAAAGGATGCAGGAGTGCTGATGCATAGGGGCACACGTACCCCAATGTTTATAGCAACACTTTCAACAATAGCCAAATTATGGAAAGAGCCTAAATGTCCATCAACTGACAAATGGATAAAGAAGACGTGGTTTATATATACAATGGAATACTACTTGGCAATGAGAAAGAATGAAATCTGGCCATTTGCAGCAATGTGAATGGAACTGGAAGGCATTATGCTGAGTGAAATAAGCCAGGGAGAGAAAGATAACCATATATTTTCACTCATACGTGGATCTTGAGAAACTTAACAGAAGACCATGGGGGAGGGGAAGGGGGAAAAAAAGTTACAGAGAGTGAGGGAGGCAAACCATAATAGACTCTTAAGGACTGAGAACAAACTAAGGGTAGATGGGGGTGGGGGAGAGGGGAAAGAGGATGATGGGCAGGGAGGAGGGCACTTCTTGGGATGAGCACTGGGTGTTGTATGGTAACCAATTTGACAATAAATTATATTTTAAAAAAATATCGATTAATCGGTTATTGGTTTCAAAATTCTGCTTCGTTGGACCTTAAATTTTATTTCCTGGACATTCTTTTTTTTTAATCCTTTATTAGATTAGTTTTAAATAGACCACTATAGAATTTAATGGTTTTGAGATTGAGATTAGTGAGGCATTAGCCGACTTCCAGGATTAGTGAGACAGCACAAAGCAGGATAGTGCAGCCCTTCTGTGTTACTCTAAACTCCCAAGTGATGCAGCTTGTTTTCTCTTTTGCAGGCTTGATCAGGTAGTAATTCACGTAGGAGCACTGAGCTTGAAGGAGTCACAAGAACTGGTATGTATGGAGGTCCATCTGGGAGAGACCACTCTAGGGTCCTCCTTTTTCTCTTATTACTGGAGTACAGTTGACATGTACAATGTTATATTAATTTCAGTGAAATTCATATAGTGAGCTGATAATTGTATGCATTAGTCCGTGTTCACCAGGGTAAGTGTGGTCACCAGCTGTCATCATACATGGTTATTACGATATTATTGTCTATATTCCCTATGCTGTGCTTTTCATCTCTGTGACTTGTTTTACAATTGGAAGTTTGTACCCCTTAATCCTCTTCATCTATTTTGCCCATCCCCCCACTACCCTCTCCTCTGGCTACTACCAGTTTGTTCTCTTCATTTACGTATGTATTGTATATCTCTCTTTCTATTTTTTTGTTTATTCATTTCTTTTGTTTTTTAGATTCCACATAAGGGAAGGGGCTCCTTTTTTATGCTGAGGTTAAACTCAATACTGTTTTTGCTGTATATTGGACGCTGTCATGGGGAGTATGAGATGAGGGACCTCAGAGAGCTCACCATCCAGAAGCAGGCACAGAGCCATGATGAGAGTAGCCCGAGGTGATAACTCCTGTAGCAGAAGTCAGGGTGGGTATAGATGGAGCTAAGTTTGCGAGTCAGGAGAACTTGAGCGAACCTCAGCTTTCCCTCGGAAGCAAAGAGCAAAGCCATCTGCTGGGCATGAAGGAAATGGTAGATGGGGTTCAAGTGTGAAGAGCAGTTACCGCCTCAGAGAATGGGAGAGAGAACTGAAACACAGGAAGACTGTCCCACCCATGTTCGAATCAGCATTATCTATAATGTAAAGAGGCAGAAGCAGCCCAAATGCCCATCAGTGGATAAATAGATAAAATGTGGTATAGACATACTATTAAAGGACGAAAAGGCAGCTGAGTAATTTAAAAGATCCAGTTGGCTTTGAGTGATTCATGAATCCAGCAGCATCCAATCTAGCAAATAGAAGGGAGCTCTGGGGGGCCTGGGTGGCTCAGTTGGTTAAGCATCTGACTCTTAATTTTGGCTCAAATCATGTCATGGTTCATGAGATCGAGCCCCACGTCAGGCTCTGTGCTGACACTGTGGAGCCTGTTTGGGATTCTCCCTCTCTCCCTCTCTCTCTCTCTGCCCCTCCCCCACTCTCCCATGTGCATGCATGCTCTCACTCTCTCAAAATAAGTACAGTTTAAAAAAAAAAAGAAGTTCTTTCGAGCCTGGAAAAGGAAAGGGAGTGAAGAAAAGAAAATTATTAGCAAAGAACACATTGTTTTAAGCAAGGTCATCCTCCTAAGGGGAATGGAAGGGGTCTGGCAATAAATTTCCTCATGCTGACCAGGAAGTTCCATGTTGACAGTTTAAAGGTTACATTCCTGGGAAGATTGAAACTGCAGTCAGGTTATGTATTAAGTCTTGGTTTGCTGATGTGGGGCCTTAACATAAGTGACTCCATCTGGGTCCTGTGATTTTCTTTTTAACAATACAGTGGAATATTATTCAACCTTAAAAAGGAAGGAAATCTATCCTGTCACATGCTGTAATGTAGGTGAACCTCCTTGAGGACATTATGTTAAATAAGCCAGTCACTAGAAAACAAATACTATATGATTCCTCTTAAATGAGGTATCTAAAGTAGTCAAATTCATAAAAACAAAGTAGAATGGTGGATATCAGGGGCTAGAGGGAGAGAAAAAGAAGAATTGTTTAATGGGTATAGAGTTTCAGATCTGGAAGATGAAAAGTTGTAGAGGGGCGCCTGGGTGGCTTAGTCCTTTGAGCGTCCCACTTCAGCTTAGGTCATGATCTCAAGGTTCACGGGTTTGAGCCCAGCGTCAGGTTCTGTGCTGACAGCTCAGAGCCTGGAGCCTACTTCCATTTCTGTGTCTCCCTCTCTCTCTGCCCCTCCCCTGCTCACACTCTGTCTCTCTGTCTCAAAAATAAATAAAATATTAAAAAAAATTTTTTTAATTAATAAAACTAAAAGAAAAGTTGTAGAGATATGTTTCATAACTGCTGAACTATACACTTAAAAATTATTAAAGTGGTAAATTTTATGTGATTTTGTCACAAAAAAAATTTTTTTTACGTAACTTATATGCCCCACATTTGGCAGACTTGAACTCAAAACCCTGAGATTAGGAGTCACATGCTCTTCTGACTAAGCCAGCCAGGTACCCCTAATTAGTCAAATTTTTAAAAAGGATTGCCCAGTGGTGCTGAAAACCAACTGAAGCTGAGTCATAAATTTCTTATACCACCATTCAACTAGGTTATGGAAATTTCTTCCTAGGTACAGTCTTCAACCAGAACACAGGTTCAAGAACACAAACAATTGGATTGCTCTGGGTTTGAAGATTAGCAGATTAGATGGAGCAAAGGGTAGGAGTAGAAGGAGTCAAAGTTGCTGGCAGAAAAGTACATGACCTGGTGGTTCCAGGACTTTGTGAATTGGGTAAAAAAAGAAAGCTCAACAATGTTGCAGTGTTTACCAGAAGGCCTGGTACCTGGACCACTGCTAAATTAACCATGTTTTCAGAATTTATATATTCTAATTCCAAAGAGTCCAATGACTTGACCTGGCCTCAACATCTTCTTGATGCGTTTTGTTTTTCCTATTACTGAATTTAGAAATAGAATGCATTATACATATTTGCAAAATTGCAGTTCAACACTCTTAGGCAAGCCACACAGGAAGACATATTGCTAGATGGTTGCTTAATAAGCCTAAAATCAGAAGTTGGAGACTTGATTTATCCTTCTTATTCTTTTTTTTTTTTTATTTTTTTTTTTTTAAATTTTTTTTTTTTCAAGTTTTTATTTATTTTTGGGACAGAGAGAGACAGAGCATGAACGGAGGAGGAGCAGAGAGAGAGGGAGACACAGAATCGGAAACAGGCTCCAGGCTCTGAGCCATCAGCCCAGAGCCTGATGCGGGGCTCGAACTCACGGACCGCGAGATCGTGACCTGGCTGAAGTCGGACGCTTAACCGACTGCGCCACCCAGGCGCCCCTATCCTTCTTATTCTTGATAGGTCTTTCAGTTTAGGAAGTATCATGTAGGAAACCTTTTTTTTTCCATCTCTTTTCAATTGCTTTCTTTCCCTATGTGTGACATAAATTTTAAAGTATTGTCATGTCATGACATGAAAACCGTCCTCTATTGGGCTAACCACTAGAAGAGTATAATCCTAGTATAGAAATAATCCCCTGCTATAGGGATAATCCCCTGCTATAGGGATAATCCCCTACTGTGGGGATAATCTTACCAATGAGATGATAATTTTGTATCTGCTTAGCCATAACTCCATTGGATGGGGTTTGAATGGGCACTGCCATCAACTGTCTTTAGCTGTTTCCTTATTTCCAGCTAAGGTTACCCTTCTACTTCTTGCCCTAAACAGAGTGCTAAAACAAATTATTCAAATACATTACATTCCAACCCCATGTTAATGAAATTACACCCAATGTCACAATTGGTCTTTGGACTATATCCCAGTCTTCTTTTTGGCTCTCCTACTTCTGCAGAAAGCTAATCAGATCTATTAGGTATAGGTATTAAAGTCTCAAAGGGAAGCGTGTTTCCATTTTAGGTAGTGGGACATGTTCTGAAGCAATCCGCCAGTCCCTGCTATGTGCTCAGCACCATGATTAACTAACTGTACACAAGAGTAAAATCTGACCCGTGCCCTCAGGGAACTCATTCTATTTGAGAACAGTCACTGTACACAACTCTCTTGCCATGTAGTAGACTTTAGGTACTCTACTTGAAATAGATAAGGATGTTTGAGGGCCCAGCAGAAGGGAATGTTGTTTTTCCTGGAGAAATCTGAGAAAACCTCAGAATAGTGGTACAGTGTATCTTCCTTTATGTGCATAATCTTTTTCTTCTCAACCATCCTCAACTTCATTCCCAATCCATAAATTAAAATTTTTAAATAAATTTAGAATAAATTTTAAAATATGACTATTAAAGCACTGGACAGGAAAGATAGCGTCATCCAATGGATCCAATGGGCTGAACACTAGAAGAGAAATTACACCTGCAAGTTTCCCTTTAATGAACCACTCATGTCTGCTTTAGTAAGGTTTTTTTGTACTGACAGAGTCTGAAGAAGAATCAGATTAAATGCACAGGCCACCTCCAACAGCGGTCTCTACTTTGCAATTTGGGATTTTCCTGGTAATGACATTTATCATTAAATTTGGCTTATTTTCTGTTCTCTAGTGGTGCATCAGTTGCATCACTTCAAGTGCTACTGTCAGTAGTTTGTTGCTACTCTCATTATCTAACTGAAGGTGCATATAATAAGTCACTTATTCCAAGTGATATTGTAATTTATAATAAATATGTATTTGGTCTTTGCTCAGCTTCTGGCACAGAGTTCCTAACACTCTTGGAATTCTCTGTGATGAGAGCAATAAAGGTGTCTCTGTTTACATGAATGAGGTGGCTTTTAGAATGCAACTAATTGAGGGGCGCCTGGGTGGCTCTGTGGGTTAAGCATCCAACTTTGGTTCAGGTCATGATCTCATGCTCTGTGAGTTCGACCCCACATCGGGCTCTGTGCTGACAGCTCAGAGCCTGGAGCCTGCTTCAGATTCTGTGTCTCCCTCTCTCTCTGCCTCTCTCTCTCTCTCAAAAACAAGTAAGCATTTAAAAAATTAAAAAAAATGCAACTAAGGATGAGGGCTGGTTGCCAGGAGAACCAACCACATGATTAGAGGGTTGGAACTTTCAGTCCTACTCGACCTCCACCCCTGGAGAGGGAGGGGGAACTGGAGGTTGAATCAGTCACCAGAGGTCAGTGATTTAATCAATGGTGCCTCTACGGGGAAGCCTCTATTAAAACCCAAAAAGGCAGGTTTCAGAGAGCTTCCATGTTGATGAACATGTGGCAATCTGGGGAGAGTGGTGCCCCGGTGCTGGGAGAAGATGTGGAAACCATAAGCCCTGTCTCCCTCCCTGATGCTATGCATCTCTTCCACCTGGCTGTTCCTGAGTAATATCCTCTTAACAATAAACCGGTGATCTAGTAAATAAATAGTTTCTCTGAGTTCTGTGAGCTGCTCTAGCAAATTAATCAACCCAAGAAGGGAATCATTGGAACCCCCAGCCTGTAGCCAGTGAGCCAGAAACACAGGTGACAACCTGGGCTTCTGACTGGCATCTAAAGTTGGAGGAGGTGGAGTAGTCTTACAGGACTGAGCCCTTAACCTGTGGAATCTGATTCTGTCTCCAGGTAGATAGCATCAGAGTTGAGTAGAATTGTGGGACACACAGCTGGTATCAGAGAATTGCTTGCTGATGTGGGGAAACCCCCACACCCACATATCAGAATTGTGGCTAGACCCACAATGGTCTTATTTCTTCTTTTAAAGGCCCGACATGCAGCAGAAATAGGAGCCGATGGCATCGCTGTCATTGCGCCTTTCTTTCTCAAGCCATGGAACAAAGGTAAGTAGACAGTCCAAACACATGGCGCCTCACACGGGCCGCTTCTTTTTGCCTTCATTCAAAATGGTTACACTGAACTCGTGAAAGTAAAGTTTTATGGACTGACAGTGTGCAGTTGCAGTAGTATACAGCAGTATACTTGGCCAGGATATTTGGCCTCCTGGATCCATGTGAGAAAATACTCCTTTGAGAAGGGCTTCAACTCCTTTGCCAAACAATCTGATTGGGTCATCATCCACCAAGCCCCGTGTCAGCCTATAGGTGCCTGTTTGAGTCAGGTGTTCACTCCTAGTCCAGCCGGTTTTGCAGTGTCAGAGTAACATGGCAAAACATGGGACCGGTTTTCTCAAAACAGAGGAATATAAGTGATGGGCATCTTGAGAATACACGTTCTATTCAAGATTGAATGAGTAATGAATTTGAGGGAGATTTCACAGAAACATCCATTGTCTCCCAAAATAACAAGTTAATTGCTTTCTCCTTCTCTGCTTTCTCTATGGAAACTACTTGTGGTTTCCAAGTGTACTGAGTCTTTTTAATCCTCCTGATTAACAAAGAAATGCAAATTTTGAAAAGATTGAAAACAGACAATCCATGATTGCATGCATGATTAAATAAATGCATAGCTAGGGAAGCCTGGGTGGCTCAGTTGGTTAAGCATCCGACTTAGGCTCAGGTCATGATCTCACAGTTGGTGAGTTGGAGCCCCCACTTGGGCTCTGTGCTGACAGCTCAGAGCCTGGAGCCTGCTTCAGATTCTCTCCCTCTCTCTGCCCCTCCCCTGCTTGTGCTCTATCTCTCTCTCTCTCTCTCAAAAATAAATAAATGTTAAAAAAAAAAATTTTTTTTAAATCTCTTTCCCACTAGCCAAAGTGCAAGCAAGTCTGCTAGATTTATTTATCATCTGTAGTAATGTTGCAGTTGAAGCTCACAGTGGATGATGTAGGAAATTGCAACTTCTCAGTAAAGTAGAGTGAGTTCTCTTCTGCCATATCTGGATTTCTCCCCAAACAGGGAAAGAACCAGCCTCTGGTTGAATTATTGTGAGATATGCCTCTATTCTTATAACTTCCCTCTTTAAGCAAATGTTGTTTACCTCTTTGTTGTAGAATTTTCTCAGTTAAAACTTGATGATTCTGATCCTAATGCAGATTCCTTGTTGTTCCCTGACCACGTTTAACCCTTGTGGGGAAAGAGCATAAAAGTCTTCTTGATGGGCTTCTGGCTTTTATGAGAGTATTTCATGATCTTCTCTTAATACCTGGGAGGGTTTGCACCAGTTTTTTAATAGTATTTTAGTATGGTACGAAAGTGATCATCTTATTTTGGCCTTTCTCCAGAAAGGAAAATAAAACTTTGAATGGAACAAGCTGCAATGACATTGCCGTAACAATCTCAGGGATGGTAAAAGTGATCAAGAATTTTCAGCTGCTGAGAGGGATGGTTGCATTTCATTAAATGGTTCTTTTTTGTGTGTGTGTGTGTTGTTTTTAGCAGGGAAAGCCAGCGTTTTATATGCTTGTTCACACCACGGCTTTTCCTGCTCTTCTTTCAGATGTCTTGATTAATTTCCTAAAGGAGGTGGCTGCTGCGGCCCCAGCATTGCCATTTTATTACTATCACATTCCTGCCTTGACGGGGGTAAAGAGTAAGTGTGGCCTCTTTCAATGTTTCTGTCCCTCCATCCCATATCTTACCCTGTTTCACTAAGAAAACTCCCACTCCATCCCACTCCACCCCACATCATCAAAGCATAATATTGTTGACCAGACAGTTCCAGTTGATCCACAATAAGTCAGTGTTATCCATCGTTGACACTTCCTTATAATGGAAGTTTTTAAGTGTGAAAGACGAGCTGACACGTAGGCACTTCTAGCAGATATGTTGTGTCTATCGCACACACCCCTGCTTCTTATATGAGAAGACACAAGCCTGTAAGACCCTCAAGGAGAAAGACTGTGTCTACCATGTCCTCTACCATATTCTCAGTGTGGTAGGTACTGAGGTACCCTGAGCCCTCCTCACTTCTCTCCTGGCTTTTCTTTTATCGTTACTATGCTTCTCCAACAAGGAGATTGTTACAATTAGATGACATTTCTTAGGGGCTTATTTTTTAGATTTCATTCCTTTCTACTTCCTTAAAAGAAAAAAGTAGAAGTTGCGCCTTGGAAACATGCACGTGTTGTCTTCAAAGAACAGAAGGTTTGGGGCTATAATTTGACAAGTGTACAGGAACTACTAGGTGAGGGTGCGTGATGTCCAGCTGAGAACAGGTCTGGCACTCTGTGCAGATGCAGGGGGACCTACAAGACGCGGTTTGGCATCTTCTGGAGTGTGCAGATTAGTGAGGCATTGACTGTTTTGAGCAGTTCGTGCTGAGGAATTGCTGGACGGGATTCAGGAGAAGATCCCCACCTTCCAAGGGCTGAAGTTCAGTGACACAGATCTCTTAGACTTTGGGCAATGTGTTGATCAGAATCGCGAGCGGCAGTTTGCTTTCCTTTTTGGGGTGGATGAGGTAAGTCGCTCACTTGTCAGGTTAGTTGCCCTCTGGAACCATTTATAAAGCTATAGAGCAGCAGCCTCTTGCTTTCTCTTGTTCATAAAAGCGAATACTCTGTGTCTGTTTTTGACTAGCAACTACTGAGTGCTCTGGTGATGGGAGCGACGGGAGCGGTGGGCAGGTAAGCATGACGCATTTTTCCCAACAGTTATAAATGTCAAGTCCCCCAGGGAGAGGTAGTCACCACCTAATTGGTTATACTTCTTGCACAGACACCGTTTTTAATACAAATTGCCTTTCTTTCCCCCAGTCTTTCAGTACAAAGGAATTAAGTAGGGCATAGCAGTTTGTTAGCAACCCAATCATTGTCCCTATAAGCCTCTGCTGCAATCAGAGGTGAGGCACCAGAGCCAAGAGCATGCACAGAACCCGTCAGAAATTATTTAGTTACTAGTAACAGAAACCCATTCAAAGGAGCTAATGTAGACAAAGATAAGGTATAAACTACTGGAAAATTACATAAAACTCAAGAGGAGGAAGTGCAGCCAGGCCTCAGAGAAGATGAGAATCCAGAACTGCAAATCTCTCAGCAGCCACAGCAGAGCACTCTCCTGTCTGTGGCCCTCTGGAGACTCTCGCCCCTGTGTCTCTCTGCGCACCCCTCTATTTCCCCTCTGGCTCTGCACGTGGGCTTGCTGTGCGTCAGCGTGTGCACATGGCCAATCGTGGCTGCCCAAGCATGGCACCTCAGGGTGTCACCAGATCACACCTCCTGTTCAGTTTGCCTGAAGTCCAGTCACCTGCAGCCAAGAAAGTAGAATTATGTGGCCTGATGCCTACTTAGGCTAGGGAAGGCAGGAAATTCGATCAGCATGTCCACTGCACATGGTAACCTAATTTATTAGAAAAGTGCCTACAAGGGATTGATTGAAATAATTTGTATTCACTGAAAGTACATTTCCTCCCTATAGGAAAAGTGTAGGGAGAAGCAAAGTAATATTGATAACATGTCTTGGTGAGTGTGGCTTTGATGAAGAATAATTAAGTTGGGAGCTCCTGGGTGGCTTAGTCGTTTAAGCATCCGACTCTCGATTTCAGCTCAGGTCATGATCTCATGGTTTCATGAGTTTGAGCCCCATGACAGGCTCTGTGCTGACAGTGCAGATCCTGCTTAGGATTCTCTGTCTCCCTCTCTCTCTGCCCCTACCCCACTCGCGATGTCTGTCTGTCTGTCTGTCTGTCTCTCTCTCAAATAAATAAATAAATAAATAACTTAAAAATTTATTTAAAAGGAAAGAATAATTAAGTTGGATAATTTAATGGCTTATTCACCAAGTCAGGATGGCCAGAAATATCCATTGTCACTACAGGGACATTTCTGCCAAGGAGACCTGAATGCCTGGATATGCTGGCTGTGAAATTCTTACTTTTTTCCGCTGTAAATTCTTACTTTTTTGACTTTTGTTTTTTTGGGCCCCCATTTGGCATTTTTAATTCTGTCAACATAATCTGGAGGCAAAGTACATTTGGTTAGACTTTATTTCTTCTTCACTATAATCACATTCTCTCTAACCAAATATGCCTAAGACCCCTGGGATTTGAATTTTAGTATTCTGAAACTCCCCTGACGTTCACGTACATATCGTGACCTAGAAGTGTTCCACATCTGTAAGTGACTTATCTCAGCTATTATGTTTTATTTTTCCTTACTTTATGACCAGAAGGTAATGTGGAACTTCACATTCTTGGAATCCCTTGCTGCTCATTCCAGGGTCTACATATATGAAGTACCAACAGCATTCTGTTCTTCATATACCAAGATAAATATATTTTTCTGATACTGACTTAACTCTATGAGAAGTTGCTCGACACTGGGGAAGCATCCTTGTTAAGAATTTCTGTAAACATCTACCTTGCCGATTTCTCTAAAAATTCAGTGATTAGTCTAAGATATTTGTCTTTATTGGTAGCTAGAGACTTTTTTTTCCAGCCTACACTCTATCAGATCAAAGGACTTATTCTCACGTTTATGTTTGCTGAATTGTAATAGATGGTGGTGTGAGGTGGTGAAAGCCTTTGCCACAACTCTGTAGCCTTCTTTAAGCCGGAGTTTTTTCACAGTGAAACAGAAGCCAGGCTTACCCTGCAGGGCTTTGAGAGGAACCTGGAACACATGCACCTGGAACACAATAGACAGTAAATGATCTCTTGTTTTATTATTATCTTTATTAACATTATTATTAGAAACTAGCTTCTAGATAATATATGAATTAAGCATATTTATTACAGGTAGTGTATAAACTGGGCAGAGAATTTAGACAATCTGCTGGGATTTGCCCCATTCACCCAGTTCTTCAGCATAAGACTTCAAGGCCTCAGCTCAGATGCTATATTTTATCCACGGCTCTTGGCTAGCATTGTGCCTGCACATGTGCCCTGAGGCAGGTGTTGGCCTCATTTACTCCCTACCAAATACACTAACTCCATCTCTCACTTTTTTCCCTTTTCTTCTAACTTTATCATTTTCCATTTTTCTTCCTTTTCTTTATCCCCTTTGGTGTTCTGTGCCTCCTCTTGGCACTGCTTAGTGTCGCTACAAAACTCAGAACTGAAGACACCTGATCTCTAATAGATTAGGGCCAAAAAATACACTTCTGGAAGGCCTGGTATATTTTTCCCTTTTAAGCATCAAAGGGATTGGAAGAACCTCTCCTGCTGAGTTATTGATCTTGCAGTGTATACTGTTTTCTTTCTAGTACCTATAACTACCTGGGAAAAAAGACAAACCAGATGTTGGAGGCTTTTGAACGAAAGGACTTCTCTTCAGCCCTGAACCATCAGGTTAACTTGATTTTCCCTTCATATAAATCACAGCCACTTTTCTTTCCACTGGATAATTCTTATTCTTTCTCATCAGCACTCCTACCTTACCTGCCCTTGTTAAAATTGCCCAGCTGCCTCTCTCTTCATTTTCCTTCTGCTTCTTACCTGTTCTTGTTTAAAACCAAACCTGTCCCCATTGTCTGTGTTCCCTGCAAGCTAATCAGGACCGTCCCTGTACGGGAATGATCTCTCTCTGTTCCTCCTACAAACGATCTTTTACTCTATGTTCAAAGTATTTTTGTGAGTATGAAATAACAGTGATAGATTTCTGGGAAAAATGTGACCAAATGCTGTCCCCTTGAGGACCTGACACCCAAGTCTCCAGAGTTTATGAAGAAGCTGTGAAGCTGGTAACCCCAAAATGGGAAGACTTGAGCTGAAGTCAGAGCCAGTCAGTCACCTTCACTTGCAGTGTGCTGAGAACTGGTGGAAGCATCCACCAGGCAGAAACAAGAGCCTAGTGAGTGATCTAAAAGGAGACACTGGCTTTGAACTAAGAAGAGAAAAGTAGCAGGAGATGATGCTTTACAGGGAGGAACCCGGGGGGGATAGTGGCCACTGTTAAAGCTACATGGAGGACAGGCCAGCTGTCCAGAGAATGAAGAGACTCCTGAAGGGCAGAACCAATCTCGCAGCTGGGTAATATGTGTACTCGACACAAGTGGAATGGGATGGAAAGAAAGAGCGTAGGCACAAGAGAAGGACTTGGCCTCCGAAATAGTAAATAATCAAAGTGACTGAGTGGAGTATAATAAAGTGACGGAGTAGAGTATCCCAAGAAAATAAGCTGAATGAAAGGCATAGGCAAGATCAGAGCAGGTGCTCAGTCCCAATAAGATTCAGATAAGGAATCTTTTTTAACAAGACAGGCTGCCTTTAGGGAAATTAGAGATTATAGAGCAGAAGTGCAGAACATCCTGGAGGTTAGAGGGAGAGGGGGTGACCTGAGCTCCAAGTCAGAGAGAATGTGAGGTAGCAGTTGCCAGGAATGATTAATTCCCCACCTTTTAGACCTGAACATTGAGCGATCCTAAATCTACTTCCTATTTCAAGTTTAAATAGCTGATTTAATAGTTGCCTTTGTTCAGCCTCAGATCAGGTGAAGCTGAGAACAAGAACAGGGTAGGGACTTAGGAAGCTTTGCCAACTAAACCAAACATTGACAAGACTTTGGTTTAAATTAAGATAAGAAGTCTGTCTGAATTGTGCAGACTTTGCCTTTTTTTTTTTTTTTTTTTGCACCAATGGTTATTTTCTTTTTCCTTAGTTTCCCAGTGAAAGTTATTTCTGAAAATTCCAATCTGTTCTAAGCTGAATGACAGGGAAACCATATGATGGAGTAGACAGTAAAACAGCTGTGATAGGAGCCCTTCCATTTAGTGGTTTCTTTCATTGACTGGTCCGGTTTCCATCTCTTTCTTTTCCCCCATTAGTCCCACTCAAAATAGTATTGGTAAGGAATTTAGTTTACCACATTCTCTGTTTTATTCTTATAGAAGGCTAGTGTGAGTGGGTCTCATTTACTCATTTATTTATATGCCAAGGTCTGAGCCAAGTGCATAACTTCATTAATACTGGTCTCTGCTCTAAGGGAATATATAATCAAGTGAAGAAGCAAAAAGTTAGGGCAGAATTTATTCATTCTAATGGACTTAAATGCCATCTGTTATATTTACATAAGTGAAATGACACACGTACAGAGATGTTCCGTACAACCTTGTTTATAATACCAAAAGATGGAAACAACCCAAATATCCATCCATAAGGAAATGGTTAAATGCATTGAGTTTGAGTTACACAATGGAATTCTATGCAGCCCTTAAAAGGGTGAAATAGTTTTCTATGTACAGGCCTGGAAATATTCCATGATATATTAAATGTAAAAAAGCAGCAGGGTATAGAGTCATGAATGTGATGTGCTACAGTTTGTGTGAGAGGGAGAAAAGAACATAAATACATACGTGTTTGTGAGGTTCTGGGTGTTAAAATTTCATTCTGCACAGAATTTTCTGTTACTAGGCCATATACAGTTGATGAAAACAACATAAGAGTAAAATGTTACTGAAAAGGCATCTCTTCATGAGACGGATGGAGTCTTTTTCTTATGAATTAGTTCACAAATTCTTGGATGAATATTACTTAATGCTAGCATGAGTTTAATTTCAGCATCGATATTATTTCTGGTTTTTGTTTTTAGAGAAATGAGTGCTGCGAAACCCTGTAGGAATGGAAGAAATTTTGTTACAGCGAAGTCACTCAATTCTTTGAACAGTTTTTGAGTCATGTTAAAAATCACAGAATGCTTTAGTGATTTTCACTAACAGCCTGGGTAGCAACATTGAAAATAATGTTGAAAGCAAGAAGTTGAAAGCCCTATGGTTTTTTAGAGGACTCGTTACCCATTAATTAGAGGAGTCGTTTTGTCACTTTGTCAGTGCCAATACCAGTATTTTGATCTGCTCCTTTATTTGGTTCCCAGAGGTGTCCCAAGGCAGTGATATGGGAGGTATGTCTTTATTTTTTTCAAAAGTGGGAGAAAAAGGACTATGAAAAGGAAATACAAAAGGACAACCTGTAGCTGTATTACATGCGAATTCTCCACCTCATCAGTTTTAGAAAATAGCATTTATGGATGTTGAGGATCTAGAAATTATTTATCCCCATAAATCTTAGCCTTGGCTAAATGTCCCTTGGGTATCTTGGAAAGAAAGTGCCCCAGAGGTTAGTGTACCCCAGTTTGAGAACAGCCACAATAGCTGATAGTTTAGCTATGCAAGCTAGATGAATAAAGGGTGCCTGCCCCCATCTTAGCTCTAGCCTACAACTCTATCTTTGGCACTTCTTTTCTGCAAGAGCCCTTTTAATAAAGCTTATGTATGTGAAAAGATCCTACCTTCTCCTGGGTGGATCTCAACCCCAACCTCACTTGGCTGTTTTTTTCCACTCTGACAGGCCTTGAGACAACTAGGGTGTGTGGGCTTTTTAGTTTGGGGTTTCTGTCCTTTGACTTCCAAAATTTCTAAATTGTTATCACAGCTTAGTAATACTGACTATAGATTTGTGTTTTTCTTTTTTCTTTCCAGTTTTGCATTCAGAGATTTATCAACTTTGTGCTCAAACTTGGTAAGTTTTCTGCTTTGCCTGCTATGAGTGTAAAGGAAATGGAACACCATCACTGTGAGGGTTCAACAAGGACACCTTTAAAAACATTTTTTTTGATGTTTATTTTTGAGGGGCAGAGAGAAAGGGAGAGAGAATCTGAAGCAGGCTCTGTGCTGTTGGTGCAAAACCCAGTGTAGGGCTCGAACCCACCAAATGTTGGATCGTGACCTATGCTGAAGTCGGACACTCAGTCAGCTGAGCCACCCAGGCTCCCCCAGCAAGGACACTTCTTCCTGTTCCGTTGCAAGCAGAGTTTTATTTCCAATACTAGCTTTAAGGCCAACCCTATAAAATGGTGAAGTAAACCTACTTGGAGGGTCTTTGGCACCCTTCCACAAATCTCAATCCTCCATTTTATCACTTTGTTTGCCTCCCCCGCCTCTGCACACCATTTTTTTTTATCCTTTTCTCCCACCATCCTGCCGTTGCTCATTAAAATTCTACCACACAGATTTCAGCCCGAGGGCTTGGTGGGGGAAGGCAGTCTGCACACAGACCTTACTAAATTGTGAATGACTGACAGCTCTCCCAAGAGTATTTGCAATGTAAAGAGAGTTTATTAACATAAGTAAGCTCAGATGATGGAGGTTTGGATAATAGGACAGAGTAGAATTTGAGGGAAATACAGTGAATTTGCATAGAGAAACCTCCTCACAATCTCCTAAATCTTATCCTGTGACAAATGCCACCATTTAGTCCACCTCTTGAGGAGGTTGGCCCTTTCTGAGAACTTGGGTCGAGTCCAGGAAAAGTTTTAGGTTTGTTCTTGGCAGACCTCCCACCTCCCTTTCAGAGCCTTTTGTCTTCTGGCGACTCCTCCAGAGCTCCAAACACCTATCATATGGAGCACCTCATTCCTGCAAGGTCCTCCACTAGCTGTCTTCATCCTTCGAAGATGCTGTTTCCCATTCGCTCTTCCACTTCCATGATTGTTGTCCTATTTATGTGCCACAAGTACAGTATTATTCCCTTGTCCTACCTAAGCCATACTTTTCACAAAATTGTGGGTTTGGTGTGGTAGGTGTGTATGTTCCTAAGGTACATTTAAATAAATATTAAACTATTAAAACTAGAGCTAAAAGTGTGCTTGTGTACATATAAGATTGTCTAGCAGTGACACTGCAACATTTCTGCCACATAGAGCTCTAACATACTAGCTGATACTCTTGCCAGAATATTTGCATTTTTTTTAAGTTTATTTATTTCATAAGAGAGAGAGAGAGAGAGAGAGAAGGGGAAAGAGAGAATCCCAAGCAGGCTCCACGCCGTTAGCAGAGAGCCCGTTGTGGGACTTGAACTCACAAACTGTGAGATCCTGACCTGAACTGAAATCGAGTCAAACACTTGATGGACTGAGCCACCCAGGTGCCCCCAGAATATTTGCGTTTTGAATGTGGACTCTTGAAGATAATTTTTATGATTTAAGAGAACACATCTTTAAAGAAATCGTTTCAGACTTCCTTGGCAGGTTGGAGCTTTCGTGATTTAGTCAAGGAGAGACTATCTTAATAAATTTGTAGTCTACAGGGCACCTGGGTGATTCAGTTGGTTGAGCATCCGCTTCAGCTCAGGTCATGATCTCGTGGTTTCTGAGTTCAAGCCCCACATCGGGCTTGCTGCTGCTATATGTGCAGAGCCTGCTTCAGATTCTGTCCCCCTCTCTCTGCTCCTCCCCCACTTGCACTCTCAAAAAATAAATGCTTAAAATAAATAAATAAATAAACTTGTAGTCTTACTATGAGGGTAGCTCCCTATTCCACCATTTGTAATAAGCCTGGGAGGGCCATTTTGCATTCATCAAACTATACTGTATCTTTGGTCATGTTAGTATTTTCCTTCCCAATGTTCAGTTAGTTAACTTAGCAAAAGAAAGTTATGTTTCATACCCTAGATCCAAAAACGGTAGCTGATTAAAACAAATATCTGGCTGTGCTGTATTGTTTCCTTAGATCCGCCTTCAAAATCCCTAATTCTATGTTTAGCTCTGTTTTCTACTATTTCATTTCACTGAATGTAAATTTTTCATTTCTAGTATTTCTTTTTGTTTTTTTCCCCCAGATATTTCTGTATCATCAATTCTCACGATGTAAGATTTGTCAGTTAAGCATTTGCTAGCTCTTGTGTGACTTCTTTTTCTCATGTATTTTGTAAATTTTAATTCTGAATTTGTCTTCAGAGACTTGTTTTCTGGAGAATCCATTGTGCTCTAGTTTATAAGGTGTCGTAACAAGTGGTTTTACATTTGCCTCTGTTGGAGCTTTTACCAGTTCTAACCAGTTTTTAGGTTAATTTCTTAATCCAGTTCTTACACCAAGTACCTAATGCAAATGTGGACTCAGTGTTCATATATGGCAGAAACTTGGGGTTTCTTTCATATGATCTTCTTCCATCCACAACCGTCGTGGAAATGAAGCTTCCTTGCCTCTCTTATGCCGAGGCCGGCAGGCTGGCTCCCAGTTTCACACAGGGAGTTTAATTCAACCCCCTCTATGCACAGACCCAAGGCTTCTTCTTGGATTCCTGACCAGCTTTATAACACCAGCTCTAAAACAGCAGCATCTTAAATAGTGCGTTTCTCAGGGACTTCTTAGATTTACTTGAACTAAATTCTGTCTTAGCGATGAAGTCCTATCATTCGATCCATGGCAGTATATCCCTGAATCAGATTGTCCTCCTGGACCAGTTGGCTTCAGCAACTCCTCACCACACTGACTTCCCTCTTCCCGATACCTTTGGTCCCTCCTTGTTTCTGAGGTTGACTTTGAGTCTTCCTTTGTTTTGTTTTACTGTTTGCCAAGTTGTTTAAAATATTCCATCTTTTCTATGTGTTTGAGACAGGAAGAGGAATTTCCTGTGTCTGCTAAGTCTGCCATAGTGACCGGAAATGTTCCCCTCTTTTATTCCCACCTTATCCTGTCATAGAAGTCACTGTAAGAATGTGATCTCGCTTTGAGATGTTTGTGGCAAAGTGGACAGTCCCAGTCACATTTCCTCATTTGTTTTTCTTATCTAGGTTTTGGAGTGTCGCAGACGAAAGCCATCATGACTCTGGTTTCTGGGATTCCAATGGGCCCACCCCGGCCTCCCCTGCAGAGAGCTTCCAGAGAGTTTATTGATGAAGCCAAAGCTAGTCTGGAGAGCCTGGATTTCCTTTCTTCCACTGATTTAAAGGATGGAAACTTGGAATCCTGTAGCTAAGGCCTTTCTATCAAATCAGAGTGTGTACCTTGAATACTGCATTCATTTCTCAAGGGCTTTTTAAATGAACTTGAACTAAACACTTTTCTAACAAATGAAATCTCACCTCAATCGACAAGTATTTAAGTACATTCTGTGATCCTAAAATGTTTAATTTTTGTGAAGGGGCAAAAACCCTAAATGGGGTCATGAACCCTAAATCATTCAATATTTCACAACATTTTTGTGGAGAAATTTCTGCTTATATGGATGAAGCGGAATCAAGAGGAAAATTATAAGTGATTCATTCCACTTGCCTTTAGGAGCTCCCATTATCTTGATTTCTGATTCTTAATCCTATTTTAAAATTTTCTAATTTTAAACCCCTATAATGTACTTTCATTTTAATAAATATTCATTTGGAATCTAGGACAGTTCTGAGCTACTGCATTTAGGCGGGTACACTTACTTCAATACCAAATTACAACATGACTCAACTTTACACAACTATTAACACACCAGCTCACTTTGCTGCTCAGTCTAACTCTAGACTATCTGCTTTCAGATTAACTGTGATGTCACAGTTTTCCCCCCAAACATTGGGTTATGTGGAAACTTCCTTGACCACTAAAGGGCCCATGAGAGTGCTTTTCACAGAACCAAGAAAAGGCCCTCCCCAAAGATGAACTCAGGTCTCCACTTCTTGCTATACAGAGAACTTGTCACAGCTCAAAATCTCAAAGAACCAAAGGGCTCTCCCCTGGGCACCACATACTTACCCTTTCCCCATTGAGAAGAAAGTGTCTCCCCAACAGGTCCCTGAATTACTGGAAGTGAAGGCCAATGTCCCTTTTACAGTTAGCCCAGGGGCCCCTGTTATTTCTAGGTCATACTTTCAAGCACATTTCTTCAGTGAAGGAAGATTTGAGGAGGACCCAAAGATTTTATTTCAGTCTAGCTTTCCCTACACACCTTCTTTACTTTTTCCTTTCTACGTACTATATCCCTGGCTGTTTAATCTCTTTTCCAGCAAACCCTTGTGAGCGCTTCCTAGTAACAAAATATACTGCCAGTCAACCCTTGATGATTTTATTTATTTAAAAAAAAAATGTTTTTTAATGTTTATTTACTTTTGAGACAGAGAGAGAGAGAGAGCATGAACAGGGGAGGGTCAGAGAAAGAGGGAGACAACAGAATCTGAAACAGGCTCCAGGCTCTGAGCTGTCAGCCCAGAGCCCGACGTGGGGCTCAAACCCACGGACCTCAAGATCATGACCTGAGCCAAAGTCGGACGCTTAACCGACTGAGCCACCCAGGCGCCCCAACCCTTGATGATTTTAAACCGGACTATCCAGTCTGTCACTTATCTAAGATTTTGTTTTTGTTTCTTCTGTAATGAGTCTGCTCATTGGCAAAGGGCAAGTACTTGAAATTCATGTCAGGTATACTTTTTATTTATTTATTTTTTAATGTTTATCTTAGCATGAGTTGGGGAGGGGCAGAGAGAGGGAATCAGAGGATCTGAAGTGGGCTCTGCGCTGACAGCAGGGAGCCTGATGCAGGCTCTAAATCATGAATGGTGAGATCATGACCTGAGCCAAAGTAGGACACTCAACCGACTGAAGCACTCAGGCGTTATTGTTTTTGCTGTGTCTGGCATCTATCAGGCTCTGTCGTCATTGTCTCCAACTCTACTGCTTGGTTAGGTAGTGACCATGCACAGTCTCACTCAGCAGCACACTTCTCAGGGTCTACTGCATTAAGTTTGAATTTAATGTTAGATCAAATCCTCCCTGGCTTTTGAGCCATGGGTTACTGTGGCAACACATTTAAAACTAAATCTTAGAAGAATAAGATACTGTGACTTACTATTTTGTAAACAAAACCAAGCCTATGGGCAAAATGTACATCCTTACTGGGATATTCTGGGCTGGTACATTTTGTCCCTCAGAGGTGACACATCACTTTTTGTGCTCTGGGACATACTGATCACTGCAGCTTACCCTGGATTCCTTATTTATGTACCTCTTGCCATTCTTGCTCTAGGTGGGGTCTCGTCTTTCCAACCACACATAGGTGTCGTGAACACAAGGTAATTTTCAGATGCTTGTTTTTTTTTTTTTCAAAGAGAAAAACAAGTTTTAAATATGGTATATGCCAAGTCCTGAATCTCGTATGCTTATTTATCTATTCTTTATAGTTACTTTATGATGTAGATTAATGATGTTTCATTAAATTTCTAAGATGCTCTTCATTGTAAGATATCATTTGATATACCTCTGAGGAAGAAAAAAATGCTGATAAAGTAGGACATTCCATCTCATTCTAGAGATATCAAAATGCTTTTCAAAGTGTATTTTAGAACTGATACAACAGAGCATCGTCCCTTTTTTAAAATGGGGTAACTATGGCAAAGAGAAGTTTAATATCTTAAGGTCACACATGGTCTGTGGCAGAGCCAGAACAGGAATCTTGACTGGGTGGAAACCAGACTATATTCCACACCAAGAGTCTTAAAAATGTATGTCCACTTTTAACAATACCTCTTAGCTAGTGTTATCCCTAAGATTCAAGCCCAAGGGCCTACTGATATAGTGGAGAGTTGGGTTCAACATAGTATGAAATGACAGATGGTATGGCATGGTTGTATGAAAGGCAGGGTCACCTCATGGTGAGGAGTATGTGCTCAGGTCCAGGCTGTGTGGGTTCAAGTCCC
This sequence comes from Puma concolor, assembly GCF_028749965.1. Classification (NCBI taxonomy): domain Eukaryota; kingdom Metazoa; phylum Chordata; class Mammalia; order Carnivora; family Felidae; genus Puma; species Puma concolor. Next base: position 44,809,229 of record NC_141683.1, read on the forward strand.
GGCTCCACCACTCTCTGTGTATGACCTACAACATTTCATTTAGCTTCTCAGTCTTTCAGTTATCGATAACATGAGAATTATAATATGTATTACCTGTCTCCTGGTTATTATGAGGATTACACCAAATAATACATATAAAGTTCTTAATGAATATTGAATAGTGTCTGGCACGGCATTCACACAGTGAAGTACTAGTTTTTGTAGCTATCCAAGGCATTCATATATACTCTTTATACAACAGAGAAATATTACATCACTGCTAAACCTTTTAATGAATAGCTGGCGAAATGAAGTTGAAAATGAGACTAAACCCAAGGCAAGAACTGCAACAGAAATTTGCATTTATTATTAATGAAGCCCAGATTATAGGGCCACTCTCAGGTTTTTTCCTGGGTTGGGAAGTTTTACTGTGTTTCCATCCAACCATAGACGGTAGGAAATGAAAGGTATCTGTGGGTTTTTCCACAATGAGATACCACCTCACACCTGTCAGAATGGCTGACATTAACAGCTCAGGCAACAACAGATGTTGGCAAGGATGCAGAGAAGGGGATCTCTTTTGCACCTGCTGGTGAGAATGAAAACTGATGCAGCCACTCTGGAAAACAGTATGGAGGTTCCTCAAAAAACTAAAAATAGAACTACCCTACAACCCAGCAATTGCACTACTTGGTATTTATCCAAGGGATACAAGTGTGCTGTTTTGAAGGGTCACATGCACCCCGATGTTTATAGCAGCACTATCAACAATAGCCAAAGTATGGAAAGAGCCCAAATGTCCATCGATGGATGAATGGATAAAGAAGATGTGGTATATATATACAATGGAGTATTACTCAGCAATCAAAAAGAATGAAATCTTGCCATTTGCAACTACATGGATGGAACTAGAGGGTATTATGCTAAGTGAAATTGGAGAAAGACAAATATCATATGACTTCACTCACATGAGGACTTTAAGACACAGAACAGATGAACATAGGGAAGGGAAGCAAAAATAATATAAAAACAGGGAGGGGGACAAAATAGAAGAGACTCACAAATATCGAGAACAAATTGAGGGTTGCTGGAGTGGTTGTGGGAGGGAGGATGGGCTAAATGGGTAAGGGGCATTAAGGAATCTCCTCCTGAAATCACTATATGCTAAGTTGGATGTAAATTTAAAAAATTAATTTAAAAAATATATCTGGGGGTGCCTGGGTGGCTCAGTCAGTTAAGCGTCTGACTTCAGCTCAGGTCGTGATCTTGTGGTTCGTGAGTTCGAGCTCCGCATCAGGTTCTGTGCTGACAGCTCAGAGCCTCGAGCTGCTTTGGACTCTGTCTCTCTCTCTCTCTCTCTCTCTTTCTCTATCTCTCTCTCTCTCTGCCCCTCCCTGTTCATGCTCTGCCTCTTTTCCTCAAAAGTAAATATTAAAACATTTAAAATTTTTTTTAAAAATCATTCAAAAAAATATGTCTGTGGGTTTTTGAATGAGCTGTGTGTAACTATTTGGAACAGGGACTAACAATTAGAGAATGCCTTGTGCTAAGTGATTTGAGAACAAGCAGGTCAAAGAAGCATGGATAAGAAAAGGGAAAACAATGAGTCATCATTATTGAAAAATGTGTGTATAGGATAGGGAGGTATGTGACATGACTGTGTATTAAAAATGTCACTCGAGACAATACGATGAGTAGATTGGAAGACAGAGACCAGGAACAGGTAAACTATTTGGTGGCCTATTGCAATTGGCACCCAATGGTGAAGCCCTAAACTAAGGAAGTGGCAGAAAGGAATGAAAGAATAGAATCTGAATATAGAAGATATTTGTATTTGTTATATATTCTTTGTAACAAATCACCCCAAAACTTAGCAGCTCAAAACTGCAAACATTAATTAACTCACATAGTTTTTGAGGGTTGAGAATCCAGGAGCAGTTTAACTGGGTGGTTCTGCCTCAAGTTTCTTTTACAACCTTGTAGATAGCAGTCAAGCTATTGACCAGAGCTTCACTCATGTCAAGGTTCAACTGGAGCTGGAGAATCTGATTCTAGGTTCACTTAAAAAGTAGTGGGCAGGCCTCAGTTCCTTCCTGGCTGTTGACCAGAGGCTTCAGCTTACTTCCTCTGGAAAGAGAGAGAAAGAATGGGCCAAGAGCCCAAAACAGAAATAATGGTCTTTTAAAGAAATCTCAGAAGTGACCTACCATCCCTTTCTGTATGCTATTAGTCATACAGAAGACCAATTCTGGTACAATGTAGGATGGGACTAACAGGGTATGAATTCCAGGAGGCAAGGACCATTGTTGGCCATCTTGGAAGGTTGTCTACCACAATACTGAAGGAATCAGAGTTGACACCCAAGAATCAGAGCCTGTGGGACATGATATAGAGAGGTCCGCCAAGCATGTATATATGTTAATCTGAAGCTCAAAAGAAGGTTTGGTTAGGAGATAGAGGTTGAGGAAATATCAACATAGAGATGGTAGTTGAAGCGATGAGAAGAATAAGATTATCCAAACAGAGTATACATAGAGGGCTAAGAAGAGAACCTAGGCATGACTGGCATTTGGAGTGCCTATAGAGGAGGTGGCATAGGAGTCTGAGACGGAATGATCAGAGATATGGGAGCACAGCTGTGCTCAAAGGAACTCCAAATCCTCAAATATGATGGGTGGTAATGTTCAGAACATTTGCTTGGAGAAGAACATAGAGTTCAAAGGAAAATAGACAGCAAGGTAACAGCCTCAAAGGACCAGAGCCTCCCAACCACCACCGAAGGCCTCTTTGAAGTGTAGGTAGTCCTGGAAGCTCAGCAGTTGGGTACTGCGCGAGGTACCACTCTCAACCACCCCATCACAGGCTGAGCCCCAGGCTTAAGGTAGCTCAGAAGCAGCACAACTCACCATCAGGCTTCACAGGCTGCAGGGAAGAAGACTGGCGCTGGAAGACCAGCAGCCACCCAACTCCTGACTCAAGGGAAGGAAAGACTCAACCCAAAACAGCTGAAGGACCTGCCCAGACCAGGGCCACTGCTAAGTGGACAAGTGGTCAGCAACTGGCTCTGGCAGAGCATGGGGTTGGGGGGAAAAGGCCCAGATTTGTCACATTTGCCAATTTCTGTGGTCTAAATATTCCCACCATGGTGATATCAAATTACAACACGACATCAACTGGCTTGCAAACTTCTTGGAGATGGAACAATTGGCTCTTGGGAGCATGACTCTAATATTTTATACATTACTGTTTTAAGTTTTTTACTACTACATTTACATATGCATTATTAATTTTATAAATTATATGTGACCAGTTAAATATAATTCAAAAAATTATATAAGTAAGTTATTTTTTATATAAAACATTAGCCAACCAATCTTACCCTAGAACCCAAATGACTCTCCCTAGAGAACGTGACTCTCCCATAGGATTCATCTGGACCAATATGTATGACCACACTGTTCTGTTCAATAGCAGATACCCATGGTCTCATACCGCAAGCCTGGGGTTCGATTCCCGATGAAGCACAACTCCTGGGCACTCAAACAGTGCTACTTGCCACATTCCAGGAAGTAGGCCCATCGACAAACCACTCTCAGGAATCAGAGCCTGTCTCCTAATTCCTTCCTGCAAGTTTCTTCCATGCATTCCCGCCTGTCGTAGACTCTGGGTCTGGAGTTCCTTCTTGTCCAGCAAGAAAGCGGGACGTAGGATTAAAAATGTGAGAAAGGCTGATGTCCGGGGAAGACAAGAGCCCCGATTAAGGGTCCTTGCTCCGTTTTTATTAGGATCAGAAGGCTTACAAACGTGGTGTTGGATGTGCACAAAGAGACAATGAAACTGTGAACATTAACTCACGGGCATGAGGGAATGGGGGTTTTGAAAATAAGTGGTGTTAGGGGTTTGGTTTAATACAAAACAAAATCCTAGCGCCCTGCGGGGAAGATTGTTTACAGTTGTTTACAGCAGACATGAGGCTGTTTACCCAGACTGTTCTAGGGGACAAGAAAGAGCATGCTACCTCAAGGTCAAAAAGGCATCTTTCTTTTGCTAATTAGCTCAGCTTTGGGCAACTTCGCCCTGCAGAGGTCTATAGCTCTATTTACCTGTTTACCTAATTTGGTCCTTCCTTCCTGCGAAAGCAGCTTTCTGCTATAGAACCAAGTTGGGGGGGGGGGGGGCGCTTCCACCCTGAATACCTAATCTTGTTTACCTCATATTTGAATGTTTTCATCCTGAGATTCCCTATTTCTATGCATTTGTCCTATACAGGGACCTTTGCCCCACTTTACCTATTCTTGATTTACCTAATCTTGTTTACCCAAACTTTGGTGTGTACATCCTATGGCTTTCTAATTCTTTATGCCTTGTTAACCCATCAGTGCAGGCTCAGGAAATTCCTAAGCTTATTCCCCACACCTGCCCACGCCCTTGTTAGCCTTCCAATAGGAAAACCATCATTTGCTCTCTGATTATGGACCATTGACCAGCCACTTAAAACTCTTCAAGCTTAGCATCATAAAATTTGTTTACTCTTCCTAAGAGCAAATAGGACCACAGTCTTTTTAATGTTCTACCAAGAATGTGACCACAGAAATGTGAGATAATAACCAAATGTTGAGTTAAGCCACTAAGTTTATACTAATGTGTTACGTAGCAATAGAAAACTAAACTTTAAGACAGTTTTGTGGAAATGGTACATTCGATATACATTCTTTTTTCCTTTAGCCTCTGAATTTCTTCTTAAAAAAAGTTGCCCAAGGTCTTTTATGTTCTTTCAAATCATGATCAGAAGACTCAACTATTTCTAAGCCCTCATTATTGATGATAGTTGGATTAAAGGCTACAGGGCTGGGGCCACATTTAAATATTAAATATTGCTTTGATGGAATTCTAATACTGCAAGCAGTTCAAAGGGCTGTGGTTTCCCCCATTGCAAACTAAAATTAAAACTAAACGCAGAGAAGCCAAAGACTTAATCAGGAATGTCCATAGCAACTCTATTCACATTAGCCAAAACTAGAAATTACTCAGATGCCCATCGTCAGGAGAGTGGATAAACAAATTGTGGAATGTTAATAGAACAGAGTACAAACAGTAATAAAAAGTACTGCTAGATCTAACAACATGGATGAATCTCAAAAGTATTATGTTGAGTGAAAGAAGCCAGATCCAGAACAGAACATGATGCCACTTTTATGAAGTTGAAGAACAAGTAACATTATTGTCATAAAAGTGAGAATGATAGTTACCACTGAGAAAGGACACAAGATAACTGTCTGGATGATAGAAATGGTCAGTATCTGGATTTGGGTGGTAGTTCTATTGGTGTACACATAGGCTAAAAAAAAAAAAGAAAGGCTGTCCATTTAAGGGTTTATAATCTTTACATATGTAAATACCTCAATTAAAAGATAGGGACCACAATTAACTGAATTAATTATGCATGAAAATTTGGGGGGAGTTCTTTCAGTGTAGTCTGTATGTAATTGAAAGCATGGTGATCTGTACACCCCCTTGAGAGAGTTCAGAAAAGACCATGCTTGTGGCCCACAGGAGAATCACAGACTTTTCTTACAGGGGATTGACTAAAAATGGATCAGAAGGAATGAAATGAAATGCAAAAACTATGGCCACTAGGTCTGCTTCAAGGGAGGAATTAGGATCATGTGGGGAAATAAAGCCATTTATTCCCCCAACATCCTCTCCTTCAAAATATCCAGTTATCTGTACCACAGACCTTACCTACTAAGAGCTTAGGCCTTTACCATAATTTGCCTTGACCTGTGGTAGAGTTTCTCCTCTGAGATGTCTTGTCTTAAACAGATAATCTTTGGACCTTCTCGGCTAGGAAGATATGGGTTCAAGGCACTTTGAGAACAGAGACACTGTACTGTTTTATTTTATTTTATTTATTTTTATTTTTTTTAACCTTTATTGATTTTTGAGACACAGAGAGAGAGCATGAATGGGGGAGGTTCAGAGAGAGAGGGAGACACAGAATCTGAATCAGGCTCCAGGCTCTGAGCTGTCAGCACAGAGCCCGACATGGGGCTTTAACTCACAGACCGTGAGATCACGACCTGAGCCGAAGTCGGACGCTCAGCCGACTGAGCCACCCAGGCGCCCCAGACACTGTACTGTTTTAAACGTTATCCAGCCCTACATGACTTGTTACCTCTTTTCCTCCTTACAGGGGGATATAAGAGTCTGTAATGCTCTTCTCCTCATTCTTACATGACTGTCTTCTTGTCTGCCATTCAGATGTTAGCTTAAATACTACCTTCTTGGAAATGATATTTTTAACCATCCAAGTTTAAAATAGCCATCCAGTCAAATTCTATCTCAGCATTATATTTAATTCTCTGCATAGCATTTGTTACCAGTGAATATTTTATTTGCATCCATGTTAATTGTCTCTCTGCTAAAATGCAAGCTTCCTTGAAGCTGTGGCTTTATGTCTTCATTGGTGTTAGGGAGTTTCACTTCAGACATTGCATTTTCTCCATGCTATCTCTCTTCTACTTTTGAAACTTTAATTATGTGTACAATAGAACTTTTCACCATGTTCCACTCATCTTTTAGGTTCTTTCATGTATTTATCGTTTGTTTTTCTCTGCAAGGTCAATGTGGATATCTTCTATTGATCTATTTCCAATTGATGAATTCTCTTTCCTGCTATGTACAATCTATTACCTCATTGAGTTCTGAATTTCGGTGATTTCTATTTTCACTTCTAAAATTTCTATTTGATACTTCTCACTCCAGCTCTCTGTAAATCATCTTCAATGTTTTCATCTATTTTTCCTTTTTAAAAAAGTTTATTTATTTATTTATTTATTTAATTTATTTATTTATTTATAGACAGAGACAGCATGAGCAGGGGAGGGGCAGAGAGAGAGGGAGAAGAGAGAGAATCCCTGGCAGGCTCTGCATTGTCTGCACAGAGCCCAACACGGGGCTCAAACTCACAAAACTGTGAGATCATGACTTGAGCCAACACCTAGAGTCGACGCTTAACCGACTGAGCCACTCAGGCTCATCTATTCTTGAGCATATTAATCACAATTTTTATAAAGTCTCTGATGATTTCAGTGTCTGGATCATTTATGGGAGTGCTTCTCTTATTTTTTCTCTTTTTTAAAAGTTTAAAAAAAATGTTAAGTCTATTCACTCATCCATTCTGAGAGAAACAGAGAGTGAGTAGGAGAGGAGCAGAGAGAGACGGCAGAGAGAATCCCAAGCCCCATGTGGGGCTCAAACTCATGAACCATGAGATCATGACCTGAGCTGAAACCAAGAGTTGGATGCTTAACCGACTGAACCACCCAGGCACCCCATCTTATTTTTTTCCTCTTGATTTTCAGTCATTTGGCCTGTCTCCTGGCTTGCCTGGAGACTTTTTTTTCTTTATTGAATTTGGGAGATTCTATAAAAAATTTTACAAGTTACAGGTCATTCTGCCAGAAGAGGAGGACAGAGCACTTTGGTCCAATGAGAAAGTACGATGATTCAAGGCTGGTTCTCATTCCCCTGAGTTTGTCCTTCCTTCTAGAATGTACTTCTGCAGGGGGTATCAGATGAAAGCCTGGCCTCTCTTCCTTGGTCCAGGTTTTGTCTCTCTAGTATCATTAGGCTCCAGAAAGCTCTACCTAGTTTTTCAGCCTCATAGCCTCTGTTTTCTATTTGGCTTCTTGATCTCTTGCCCTAGGCAGGTTAGTTAGGAATCAGCAAATGCATCAAAGTGCAAAGTGATTCAAAAGCTCTGCTCTTCCCTCTTCCCCAGGATTTTAACTCCTCAGATATTAGCTGCCTTACTTCTAATGCTTCAAACAGCAGTCTTGTTTGGATTTTTTTTTTCCCTTCAGATTTTGGAGTTGTTATTGGCAGGAGAGTCGGTCTGATAAAACTACTCTATCATACTACACAGAAGTCATCTCTAAATGCAAGCTCTATGAGAAAAGGATGTCATCTGTCTTATTTATGGCCATTTCCTCCAGAACAGTGCCTAGTAAAAAAAAATTTTTTAAGCCCTCCATAAACATTTATTTTAATTAATATAAGTAAGAATTACACCCTATTAAAAAAAAAAGAATTAGACCCTATATCTGTCCTTGACATCTGTATCATTTACAGTCTTGCGTATCTATCCAAGGGAGTCTAGAAGGGTAGATGTTTTCCTTTTAAAATAATTCCTCACCCACATTCCCCCCCAATACAATAGACATCTATTCTACTGTGTTTAATGCGTAACTTTTAAAAACATTTTTTTGCAAAATATCTAGTATCATTTTTTTGAAGTTTTTAAATTTATTTTGAGGGTGGAGGAGGGCAGAAAGAGGGAGAGACAGAATCCCAAGCAGGCTCTGTACTGTCAGCCCAACACAGGGTTTGAATCCACCAGCTGTGAGACCATGACTTGAGCTGAGATCAAGAGACAGATGCTCAACTGCCTGAGCCACCCAGGTGCCCCTAGTGTCATTTTAAATTGACATAGATAACTTATTTTGTTCCTTTTTTTTTTTTTCACTAACCCTACACCCTTAAGTTCTGTGTATATCCAATTCATTTCTTCTGACCGTTGCATTAGATTCCATGGTTAACATCCACTGCATTTTACCTGTCTAGGGAAGAACATCAAATTGCCTCTAACTCCCTGCCAACGTGAATAATGCTGTAATAAACATATCTTAAATGTTCTCTTTTGGACTTCTGTAAAACTTTCATATATATATCTATATATCTATAAACCTATAGATATATAGATATATATATAATCTATGTAAAACTTATGTAAAAACTTATATAGATATATATATCTTATCATATGTGTGTGTATATACACGTATACATACATATACACACATATATATGTGTATACACACACATATACACACACACATACTTACGCGCGCGCACACACACACACACACACACACACACACACACGAGCAGACTTGTTTGATTTTACCCATACAGATTGTTTGAGTAAGTAGTACCTGATTTCTCCCCAGAATGGCTGTATCAGTCTGCTTTTTTACAAGCTGGGCATGGTGAACCTTATATCCCAACATCATCACTAACATTTGACAGTATTCACTTTTCTAATGTTTGCTGATCTAATGGGCATGTGGTAATATCTGATTATTGTTTTAATTGCATTTCTCCTGGTACTAACACTTTTGAACATCTTGAATATGCTTAGTGACCTTTTGGTTTTCCTTTTCTGACATTGCTTCTTGTCCCCTGCCCATTTTTCTGTCAGGATTGCTACATTTTTCTTGTTGGTTTGAAGGAGTTTCCTGAATAGTTCAGAATAGTTAATCATCTCTTGACAGCCTTAAACATCTCTTGACAACCTTGAACATCATGAATATCTTCCCCAACTCTGTCAACTATGCAATAACTTCATTCACGGTGTCCTTTTTGAGCAAATATCCTTAATTTTAATATAACCAATGCCTTTTGTTTTTTTCCTGTGGTTCGTACTTTTGAACTTTTCCTTAAAGGGACTATTTTTTTTTTTTTTAATTTTTTTTTTTTCAACGTTTATTTTTGGGACAGAGAGAGACAGAGCATGAACGGGGGAGGGGCAGAGAGAGAGGGAGACACAGAATGGGAAACAGGCTCCAGGCTCCGAGCCATCAGCCCAGAGCCTGATGCGGGGCTCGAACTCACGGACCGCGAGATCGTGACCTGGCTGAAGTCGGACGCTTAACCGACTGCGCCACCCAGGCGCCCCTATTTTTTTTTTTTTAACGTTTATTTATTTTTGAGACAGAGAGAGACAGAGCATGAATGGGGGAGGGTCAGAGAGAGAGAGAGGGAGACACAGAATCTGAAACAGGCTCCAGGCTCCGAGCTGTCAGCACAGAGCCCGACGCGGGGCTCGAACTCACGGACCGCGAGATCATGACCTGAGCCGAAGTCGGCCGCTTAACCGACTGGGCCACCCAGGCGCCCCTTTTCTTTTTTAAGTTCACTCATTGGGGTGCCTGAATGGCTCAGTTAGTTAAGTGTCCAACTTCTGCTCGGGTCATGATCTCCTGGTCCGTGAGTTCGAGCCCTGCATTGCAATCTGTGCTGACAGCTCAGAGCCTGGAGCCTGCTTCAGCTTCTGTGTCTCCCTCTCGCTCTGTCCCTCCCCTACTCATGCTTTGCCTCTCTCTCAAAAATAAACAAACATTAAAAAAAATTGTTTTAACTTCATTTATTTTGAGAGAGAGAGAGAGGGCATACACAAGTAGGGGGAGAGGCAAAGAGACAAGGAGAGAGTGAATGAATCCTAAGCAGTCTCTGTGCAGTGCAGAGCCTAACATGGCGCTTGACCCCACAAACCATGAGATCATGACCTGAGCCGAGATCAAAAGTCAGACACTCAACCAACTGAGCCACCCAGGTGCCCGTAAAGGAATTATTTTTTTATATCTTTCCCTGAAACTAACATCCAGATTCTGTGGATGCACTTGTGAGGGTGGCAGACGAATTTGGCCCACAGGATAACTTGGATTGTATACCCTCCTGGAATGCAGAGAGCACCCAACTTGTCTTCCTCCTTGGGTTTTGCCTTTCTATCCATCACTTTCACTTCTTTTACCCTTTTATATGTTCTTAATGTAAACCTACCAACTTTAACATAATTTATTCTGGTTTTAGAAGTGAAAAGGGTGTAAACAATTCTCGGAGGACCCTGAATACAAGGACCCTAGCCTATTCAGCATTATAGGCCACTTCCTAAGACTCTCAAGTCAAGTTACCCCATCTATCAGGAAGTCTCTAACAGAACAAAACAAACAAAAAAACTTCCTGTCTGAATGCAACATTGTATATGGTAGTAGTACAGGAGTGTTGAAGGTCACAAGTGTCATTGGTGTTCACAAGTTATGAGTGGGTTCAAACTTTACCAACACTGACTTCCTCAAGACATCATAACTCTGCTTAAATTCTAGTTCTGGTCCCTGGCGTTCTTCTTCCATTCCCCCATCCCCAACCTTCTGCTTATTTGAGGAACAGAGGAAGAGTGATGAACCAAAACATTCTCCCTCATTTCTCATCATCCATTTCAACTATAGGTGTTGGTAATAACTGTCTCATTCTCCCTGGAAGAAACTTTGCCTCAGTCCATTGGGTTGGCAGAAATAACAAATGACATGAGAAACTTTGCTGGGGTTTTTCCCCCCATACACTCCTCAGATTGACTTTAATACATATCTTTATAATCTTTATCTTCTACCAAACTCAGGAACCAAGTCAACTCTTTCAGAAGTTATTTCTAGGGGTGCCTGGGTGGCTCGGTTGGTTAGGCATCTGACTTCGGCCTAGGTCACGATCTTGTGATTCGTGAGTTCAAGCCCCATGTCAGGCTCAGTGCTGACAGCTCAGAGCCTGGTTCCAGATTCTGTGTCTCACTCTCTCTCTGCCCCTCCCCTGCTCATGATCTGTCTCTCAAAAATAAATAAATGTTAAAAAAAATTTTTTTTAAGTTATTTCTAGGTAATAACTTAAAAACTTGAAAATAACTTAAAAACTTAAAAAAACATAAGAATAACTTTAAAAAGGTAAATGTGAAATATTAAGTGGTCCACTCACACTGCTCTATCCTGCTTTGCCAACCTCTGTAGTCTTCTAGATAGTCCTATACTGGAAACATCTAGTTGTTATACTGAAATCTGACCACACTCTACTTCTGGAGCAGGTTTCGAAGCTTCATTTACAAATGTTAAGATGTTGGAGGGTGATAGTTGCCAACAGCAACCTACAAAGGTAATGCTAGTTATGGTCACCAATCCACTGGGGACTCTAGGTCTCAGGAGGAGAGCAAGGCACAAATTAAGAACCAACTTAATAACAAAATTCTTCATAATTCTTGGAAGCTAAAGATACACCTCTGAAAATTTTATTTATACTTAACATGTTGTCATTTTTGCTGTATTCGTTATCTAGTACAAAAACATTTGCAATCCATGTGTGCTCCTTGAGTTTCCTTTATCATAAATAACTGTCAGGCACCCGCTGCTTTAAGCACCCTGAAAGGTACAAAGAAATAAAAGATGAAGATCTTTCTCTGAATGATTTTACTCTTAACTGAAGAGAGCAAACACATGAAGAAAAGAAAAAATAAATGCTAAACTTATTCTAACTGTAGGAGCAACAGGGTTTTAGAGGAATTGATCACTATTAGCTAGAAGAATTAAGAAAAAAAGCAAGAAGGGTGCCTGGGTGGCTCAGTCAGTTAGGCCTCAGACTTCGGCTCAAGTCATGACATTGCAGTTCATGAGTTCAAGCTCTGCATTGGACTCTGTGCTGACTGACAGCTTGGAGCCTGGGGCCTGCTTTGGATTCTGTGCCTGTCTCTCTCTGTCCTTCCCCCGCTGGCACGCTCTCTCTCTCTTTCTCGAAAATACATAAACATGGGGCGCCTGGGTGGCGCAGTCGGTTAAGCGTCCGACTTCAGCCAGGTCACGATCTCGCGGTCCGTGAGTTCGAGCCCCGCGTCGGGCTCTGGGCTGATGGCTCAGAGCCTGGAGCCTGTTTCCGATTCTGTGTCTCCCTCTCTCTCTGCCCCTCCCCCGTTCATGCTCTGTCTCTCTCTGTCCCAAAAATAAATAAAACGTTGAAAAAAAAATTAAAAAAAAAAAAGAAAATACATAAACATAAAAAAAAAAGAAAAAAAAGCAGTAAAAGAGGTGAAAAGTGAGGATGGATAAGATATGATGGGCCCATACGATTGTTTAGTCTGGAGTCTCTGGAACAACCCAACTTGAAATATTTTTTTTTTTATTGTTGCCTTCACGGGAAACACTAGAGTTCAAAAAGGTAACAATGACTACTACAATATTTAAGAATACAAATTAGTCCAAAGACTCTGAAGACAAACGAAATATTTTTTGTATTGTTGCCTTCATGGGAAGCACTAGAGTTCAAAAATGTAGCAACGACTACTACAATATTTAAGAATACAAATTAGTCCAAAGACTCTGAAGACAAAAGGTTATCCAATTTAAGCAAAAACAACCTTGCAGGTTTTATCCACTCATTAAGCTGGTTTTTACTGAGCGCTTACGATTTGCCCCACACAGCAGTGAGTAGCCTCAACTAGCCAGGCTAGTTTCCTCCCTTCACAGCTACTGAACACATACTATGTCCCAGGTACTGAGCTAAACCCCTTTCATATATATGCCATCTAATTTAATTATAAAGGTAGCACCTAAGATTCGAGGAAGATATCCACCTATCTTCTACCATTTATCTGTCATCTACTGAAGGTCCTATGATAGAGACTATGAAACATTTTGCTACGTCAAAATTCTACAGATCCCCAACTCTCAAAAACCTTAAAAGTGGGTAGCACAGTACGGGAAGAAGTGTGGCTGGGGCGCAGTAGGCCCAGCGCTGCAGGCCCAAAGCAGCAGATCAGATCTCCCTGGCGACGGGACGCTACCCGGGGCGAGGGAGCTGCAGCCCCGCCCCTCCCCCCGGGCGCCCTTGGTCCCAAGCTCGCTTCCTGCGCACGCGTACGCGCACTGGCCCCGCCCCACTGGCGACGCTGTCGGAGCCATTTCGCCGCCGCCTCCGAGCGAGCTGCGGTGTTTGTCCCGGGTCTCTCTGAGGAAGGCCGCGGTTGCGGACGGTCTTAAAAGGGCTGTGTTTTCTGGCACCAGGAAGAGAACGCGGTAGGGAAGAGACGTCCTTGCCACTCGTTGGGGGCGTGGGCCCCGCGCTCTTGCAGCCGGGCTTTGTTGCGAAGCGCGGGCGGCTGTGGGGGATGGGGGAAGGGGCGAGGCGCCCGCCGGGTTCCCGGATTGCGGGTTGCACGCGGCTCGCCGCACCACGCCTGCGCTGTCCGGGTCCGCTTTGTGGACCCGTCTTTCCCCCAGCGATTGCCAGCCCGGTGTCCGAAGCGTTCAAACCCTTCTTCCTCCTCCTGTCTGCGCGTGGCGGTGGCGCTGTTGCAGCCTATTGAAAGGGGGGAGGGAATCACGAGGTGGTGAGCCCGCCATGATGCCGCCACACACACTTAGGGCCCTCCATTCATTGTGGCAGCAAATACCGGGCGCTGTCCTGCGGGCTGGGTGGTAGAGCCATAAACACGTGGGGCACAGTCCCTACCCCTCCCCCCGCAAGAAGGTTTCTGTCGTAGTGGGAGGCAACGGGGAAAAAAAGCGTCTGCGGGTTTCAGTAAAAAGATTCGAGGAAATGGGAGGTGGTGTCAAGGGAGCTACTTTCATTAGGGTGGTAAGAGAAAGCGTTTCGGAGGAGGTAGACTTTTGAGCTGATATCTCGGCCCTTAGGTTGAGAATGCGTCAGCTATAAAGATGGGGAGGAAAAGAATCGCAGAGGTGGAAGGAATTAGCGCTTGAGAGCAGAGATTGGGAAGAAACAAAGAAGGCCATGTTACTGGGGTATGGTGGGAAGGAATTAAGAATAGATTTTAGGGCGGCCAGAGTGGAAGCAGGAATCTAGAGCTATGAGATCTAAGACGTTGTTGCAGCACTCCAGGTGTGCGGTAGTGATGGCCGGAGACGGAGAGAAGCGAATGGATTGCAAACATGTTTTGGAGGCAGAAATTGCGTAGTAGATGAGGAGGCAGACTACCTGGCTTGGAATTCTGGGTCTCCCGGTTAGGGGCTTTGTCTTCTCTGGGGCAAGGTATTCTTTGTCTCTGTTTATTCTTCCCTAAAGGAAGATAATAATAATAGTCTTATCTGTACAATTATTCTAAGGGTTAAGGAAGATAGTTCTTGTAGATGACCCTCTAAGGTTACTGCCTGGCGCATGCTGAGGTCTCTCAACGGATACCTATGGAGGATCTTAAGGGAGTGTATGACTCCCCAAGTTGTGATAGGAGTAACTTGGTAGATAGCGGTGCCATTTTGGGATATGAAAACACTTGGACCTAGGGAAGGAGGAACAGATTTGGGGAGGAAACTTAAATTCTGATTTGACTGGGACGTCAAGTTAACATATGCACATTAGTGCGACTGTTGGATGAACTTGATTTTGGAGCTTAAATAAGAGAAAAGACTAAATTTTGAGTGTATATTTGGGCATCATTACAATACAGTTAATACTGACTATAATGGCGTCAGATGAGACTGCTGGGGAGGAAGGAATTTGATAGTGTAGTCCTTCATATTTCATGTTACCCATTCACCGTGAGGGCTTGTTTTTTTAAATTAATTATTCAGGGGTGGAATTTACAGATAGACCTCATGAGCTTTCCACAGCTTTTCAGTCAATAGGATTTCCCCAGGGTTCGTTTGTGGCTACAGAATGAACAAGTTTATACTAGGGTCCAGTTTTATGACATTAGATTTAGGTGCTAATAAAATACACAACATTAACAGAAGACAGAGGTGTAATGCTAGTAATAGGGTTTTTTCTCGCAGCAAACTAATTTTATTTGCATATTTTCTCTAGATCTAAATTTGGTCTCAGGTACTGTATCTTATTTTTAATTTAGAATCAGATTTTAGACTCACAGGCGCCGTATCTTTTGCTGTCTTTATAAACTGGACTTAGGGAGAGTGCCAACATGTATGGTATGTTGCACTTCAACAAAACTTAATGTCCTCAAATTTTAATGAATAACAAGGCCTAAAGAAGAAATTTGGTGTTTAAGTTAATAGATTACTGTTTTCAGATCAAGTACTGAATTCTTGGTGTAATATATAGTGTACAACTTGGAGGATAGTCTGCTAGGAGACATACTTCAGAATGACAGTAAACTGATGTATACGCAAACTGATTGATGACCATTTCTTAATATAGTAGTTCGAGTTTGAATTTATGCCTCCACAGTGGGTGACTTGGAAAAGTTACCTAAACTTTCTATGCCGTCCCTGGTTTTCTTCCTCTGTAGAAAGTGTTTAGTATATAATTTTATCTGTCACTGAGGATTAAGTGAGTTAAAATGTAAAACATAGGCCTTTCATCAAATGTTTTTTAGGAAAAGGTCAAAATCACTCGTGGTCACCCAGAGATAACCATTTTGAGGGATATTTCTTTTTCAGACTTGATTTATGCATATATACTTTTATATAGTTCAAATCATGTGGTTTTGTATCCTGCTTTTTCACATAGCATGTCATAGACCTTCCACTTTTGTCATTAAAAGTTTTGTCATGCAGTTTTAATAGTAGCATGCTAGAATATCCTGTATTTAACCTAGATTTTGAGTTAATTCCAGTTATTGGTTATTTCTAATGTTTGCTCTTACAAATAATGCAATTTAATTTCTGTTTTCTTAGGTCTGAAGAAGACTCTTGAATCATGGGTGATGTTAAGAATTTTCTGTATGCCTGGTGTGGCAAAAGGAAGATGACCCCATCCTATGAAATTAGAGCAGTGGGGAACAAAAACAGGCAAAAATTCATGTGTGAGGTACTGCAGAATACAATTTACATTTACGTGAAGTTTTGTTTTGTTTTGTTTTTATTTTAGAGAGCACACGTGTGAGCCAGGGAGAGGGACAGAGGGAGGTTGGGGGAGAGAGATTCTTTTTTTTTTTTTTTTTTTTTTTTAATGTTTATTTCAGAGACAGAGACGGGTGGGGAAGGGGAGAGAGAAAGGGAGACACAATCCAAAGCAGGCTCCGGGCTCTGAGCTGTCAGCACAGAGCCTGACATGGGGCTCAAACCCAGGAATCATGGGAACATGATCTGAGCTGAAGTCAGACGCTTAACTGACTGAGCCACCCAGGCATCCTGAGAGAGAATCTTTTTTTTTTTTTTTTTAATGTTTATTTATTTTTGAGACAATGTGAGAGACAGTGCAAGCTGCAGACAGAATCTGAAGTGGGCTCCAGGCTCTGAGCTGTTGGCCCAGAGCCCAATGTGGGGCTCGAACTCACGAACTGTGAGATCATGACCTGAAGCCAAAGTCGGGTGCTTAACCGACCAACTGAGCCACTCAGGTGCTCCCCGCCCCCCCCCCCGGGAATCTTAAGCAGCTTCCACACTCCGCACAAAGCTGGATGCAGAGCTTGATCCCATGACCCTGGGTTTATGACCTGAACCAAAATCAAAAGTCAGACGCTCAATCAACTGAACCACCCAGGTGTCCCCATTATGTGGTTTTTTTCCTGCTTGTTTTGTTGTTAAGAGAACATTGTTTTCTGTTTGGAATGATAATGTGTTGCACATTCTTTATTGTCACTTGCCTGCTATTCTGTTTTATTGTAAGTCATTTTCAAGGGAGCATTACTTTTAAAATTTTTTTTTTTTTTTAACGTTTATTTATTTTTGAGACAGAGAATGAATGGGGGAGGGTCAGAGAGAGGGAGACACAGAATCTGAAACAGGCTCCAGGCTCTGAGTGGTCAGCACAGAGCCCGACGCGGGGCTCGAACTCACAGAGTGTGAGATCGTGACCTGAGCCGAAGTCGGCCGCTTAACCGACTGAGCCACCCAGGCGCCCCTACTTTTAAAACAATCTGATAGGTAAATTCTAGTGAGAAGATGTGTCTTCCTTAACTTCCACAGTACCAGTAGTGCAGGTTAGAAAAGTCATATCAGCTGTTTGTGGTTTTACTAATTTCTGTAGAAAGTAGAGCAATTCTTGATTGCTTCAAGTCAAATCAGTTAAAATAAATGCAAATGGAGAACTTGTTAACGTGGAACATTCTGTTACATGAGAAGAGAATATCTGAGCCACATAAATTATAGTTTTTAGATTAGTTTATCACTGGAAAACACAAAGCTTTTTTATAAGTCAGCCTATGAATTCCCTGGATGTTATTTTCAGTGTTTGTATAGAGTATATCTTCAACATTTAACTGTTATCCCTTAATTCATAATTGAATTATGAATTTTTTAAATCCCAGAATTACCCAGGTCAATCTCTTTTAATGCATTTTTTTTTTTCTGACCATTAAAGGTTCGGGTGGAAGGTTATAATTACACTGGCATGGGCAATTCCACCAATAAAAAAGATGCACAAAGCAATGCTGCCAGAGATTTTGTTAACTATTTGGTTCGGATAAATGAAGTAAAGAGTGAAGAAGTCCCAGCTGTTGGGGTAAGTACTCATGGCCCAGCACTTGAAATGTATGTTACAAGGTCATGCCTTGTATATATTGTACGACTAGATAATTGCAGAATTTTTTATTACTTGCCATATGGAGACATGGGATGATGATTTTTCAATGTTGTTTTCAAATGTATTAACGTGTTCCTTAGCGAACCTCAGAATCTTGTTCTCTTAGAGCACTTTACTAAGATTAGGATTTCATTCTCATTATGTACCTGACTTGTGGGTTTGAAAAATTCCTTTAATCTTTGTATTTGTGGTTTTATATATTTCATTCATTCATAAACTAATTTTCAGAGCCTGTTGTGCTTTGTATACTTCCAAAGATAACATTTCAAACAATATAAAAATCAGTAACACTTTAAGACGCAGTGTTTACTCCCAGTGGCAGTTCCTTATTACAGCAGAGAGAAAATCCTGTTTCATGCAATGGCATAATCATTCATAATCATTTTGATACCATGATAATTTAAATTATATTATGTAAATATGCAACAGACTCCTGTCTAGTACTGATTTTAAGAAATAAACTTTATCTAATTAAAAAATGAAAATTCGAATTTTTATATGATCTTAAATTTTAAATCTATGTGATCTTAAATCTTACATGATTTAAGATAAATACCTAAGGTAACTTAAATGAAATACTCAGTTTTTATAAAAATTGCAGGAATAATATCTATATCAATTTCAACAATTTATTGTCACTGTGTTTATATTTTGCGTTGTTTCTGAAGGTTAATATATATGTTTTATTCCCTTTTATTGTTTTGACCCAGAAGTTAGGAGACTTACTTTCTTTTTTTTTTTTTTTTTCAACGTTTATTTATTTTTGGGACAGAGAGAGACAGAGCATGAACGGGGGAGGGGCAGAGAGAGAGGGAGACACAGAATCGGAAACAGGCTCCAGGCTCTGAGCCATCAGCCCAGAGCCCGACGCGGGGTTCGAACTCACGGACCGCGAGATCGTGACCTGGCTGAAGTCGGACGCTTAACCGACTGCGCCACCCAGGCGCCCCTTTACATTAATTTTTAAAAAGATAAGAGATTACCCACCATGGAGAAGCTGTAAGTGGAAAGGGACAGAGAAAGTAGGGTAGTGAGGGATGAGGGAGTGACTGAAAAGCAAAGAAGGGGTATTTAGACAGCCAGGTCACGATCTCGCGGTCCGGGAGTTCGAGCCCCGCGTCGGGCTCTGGGCTGATGGCTCAGAGCCTGGAGCCTGTTTCCGATTCTGTGTCTCCCTCTCTCTCTGCCCCTCCCCCGTTCATGCTCTGTCTCTCTCTGTCCCAAAATTAAATAAACGTTGAAAAAAAAAAATTTTTTTTTTTTTTTTTTTTTTAATTTTTTTTTTCAACGTTTTTTTTTTTTTTTTATTTTTGGGACAGAGAGAGACTGCGCCACCCAGGCGCCCCGAAAAAAAAAAATTTTTAAATCTTGACTACAAATTTTAACATCTGGGCCTGGTTGGGCTCTGTTGATTTTATTTTCTCTTGAGATTGGTTCACCTTTTTCATTCTGTATGTCAGGTAATTTTGGATTTATCGTGGGCATTGTGATAATTATGTTGTAGATACTGTAAGTTATATTTTTTGAAATATTATTGATTTGTTGTGCTGTCAGTTTGGTTGGAACTCAAACTACAAACCCTGTCTTTTGGGTAACTGCTCACATCTATCTCCCTTGAGTTTTCTGATCTTTGCTAGGGAGCTTAGAGTCTGTCCTGCACATGTGTTGTTCAGGGTTTAGCCAGTGATTTGGGCGAGTTTGTACAAAGAATTCCTTCTTTCCCTTTTAGGATTGCTTCCTCACTTTCTAGCAGTGTTTGTTTCCCCAGGCTCATATTCTCTGATTCTTCAGGCCAGAAAGACTGGGGAGTTTTAGCTGCTTCACATGGTCTTCCTCAGGCTAAAAGCCATAATAAACAGGAATTACAGCCTTTGCTTATCCTTGATTTCTCATTTCAAGTCACCTCCAGAATCTACCAGCTTTTGTTCACTTTTTAACACCTGCATATAATTGTTAGGGCCTTTGGGGTTTGAGGGTGGGGTTTCTTTTCGCCCTTAGATGTCTCCGTTATCTGCAGGAAGGCCAGTCTAGTCTATGCATTTGCCACTTTCTCCCTGACTTCCTCTTTTCCAGCTACACTGGCTTTCTTGCCATTCCTCAATCTTCCAGCACCTTTCTACCTCAAGACTTTTGTGTTTCTTATTCTCTTTCATTGTTTCATTTTTCTCAATAGCACTTAACTAATTTCAACCCATTGTTTGTCAGCTGAAGGCGATGTTGTCCCCTAGGGATATTTGGCAATGTGTGGAGTCATTTTAGTTGTTGCAACTGGAAGGGGGTGTCAGCAATACTGAAATATAGTAAATAGAGGCCAGGGATGCTACCAAACATCCTACAATACACAAGATAGCCTCCTACAACAAAGAATTATCCAGCATAAAATGTCAGTTGTACATAGTATAAAAAATTCTCTTCTAACCTAATTTTCCCCAGACCTTCATGTGAGAACAAAAGGTCATACGAGCAGGATTTTTATCTGCTTTTTAGTTCATTGCTGTGTCTGTAGCATTAGAATGGTTCTGGTCTGTACAGCAGGCACTTGAAGTTTTTTGATTGAATGAATGAATGATGAATGGGTGAATTTGGAAAAAGGTCATACAACAAGCCCAATTTCTACTTCTAGCTACCATCTTTATCTCACCTCTTCATCCTTGCCAAATCCTGTTCATGTCACTTCATCTAGCATTTGCCCTTTCATTGCACAAATTGCTCTTGCCAAAAGTGGCCTGTTTCTAAATGCAAAGGATATTTTTAAATTTTGAAGGAGGGGGAGAAATTTCAAATGTGTAGAGAAGTAAGAATAATGTTACAAATCCACGTTGTCAAAATCCAATTGCAGTATTTCTCAAAAGGGCTTCTCTACTTTCAGATTATTTTAAAGCAAATTCCAGACATCCTATAATTTATCTGTTACTATTTCACTTTGTATCTCTAAAAGATAATCCTCTTAAAAACATAATAATTCCATCATTGTACCTTAAAATATTTGTTTATTTTTTTATTTATTTTCTATTTTCGGGAGAGAAAAACCTGTTTAGGGTAGAAGGGTGAAGTGGGGAGAGAGAATCCTGAGCAGGCTCCACGCTCTGTGAGGAGCCTGGTGCAAGGCCCGATCCCAGGACCCTGGGATCATGATCTGATCAAAATCAAGAGTCAGACACTTAACTGACTGAGACACCCAGGCACCCCCAAACCTAAAAATTTTTAAGAATTGTTTCTTAATGTCCTCAGACATCCAGTTATATTCAGATTTTCTTGATTGTTTCATAAATCCACTTTTTACAGTTTGTTTAAATCATGCTCCTAATGATGTCCTTATACAGCAAGTGATTGATAATTCTTTTAATCAGTAAATTCTCTCACCCTCTTTCTTACTTTTCTTTGCAATTTGTTGAAGAAAGCACATCATTTATTCTTTAGTCTCATAAAACATTTCTCTGCCCCTCTGTTTTCCATAATTGGTAGTTAGATCTAGAGACTTGATTAGACTGAGACTTGATTAGAGTGAAAGAGCAAGAACAAGAAAACTCCAAAAGTAATATTCTACACTTCTATCAGGAGGAGGTACATAATTGTGATATTAGTAGGGGTGGATTATTGCTGTGTAGATTTATTATTTCATTATCAATTTCCTTTGATTTTTAGCTGGAATACTTACATAAAAGGAAATTTCTCATCAGTAATCACACTGTTAGAATTTAGACAGGGAAATGAGATAAATGTTTGATTCTTTTCCTTTATTTAAAAATATTTTGTAAATTTCTGTTAAGTCCTTCTGTTCTAACAAGTCATTTATTTAAATCCAGTGTTTCCTTACTGATTTCTGTCTGGATGATTATCCACTGATGTAACTGGGGTATTAAAGTTCCTTACTATAATTGTACTATTAACTCTTTTTGTCTTACATCTGTTAATATTTGCTTTATATATTTTGGTGCTCCTACGTTGGGTGCCGAAATATTTATAAATGCTACATCCTCTTGCTGGATTGACCCTTTTATCATTTTGTAACACCCTTCTTTGTCTCTTATTACACTCTGTTTCAAAGTCTATTTTGTCAGTTTGATACCCCAGACAAATGAAAATGTTTGTTTCCAGTGCATGGGATATCTTTTTCTGCCCTTCACTTTCATTCTGTGTGTACTTACATCTAAAGTGTATCTCTTGGATCACTTCTGACCTCCCTCTAGCTGCCATCTTGCTTCTCCCCCGTGTGTGCCCCTAATCTCAGCTTGTTCCCTGGAGACCCTCTGAGCACCAACCCTAGTCCCCCCACCGTGGTCCCATTTCTGCTCCAGCAAGATGAATGAAGCTGTCATGAACCAGGAGAAACTCGCCAGACTGCAAGCACAAGTGCACATTAGTGGGAAAGGAACTGCTTATCGAAAGAAAGTGATTCATAGAACGTCTCCAGTAGATGATAAAAATACTTCCGTACTCCTTAAAGAAGTTAGGGGTAAACAACATCTCTGTTATTGAAGAAGTGAATATGTTCACAAACCAATGAACAGTCATTCATTTTAACAACCCTAAAGTTTAGACATCCTTGGCAGTGAACACTTTGACCATTACAGGCCACGCTGAGACAAACTAGCTGACAAAAAATAAAGTTCCTTGCCTAGTCAAAAATTGAATAAAAATAACATAACACAAAATATTGTATCTCTTGTAGACAACTATAAATGGTTTGTGCTCTTTTATCCATTCAGCCACTCCTTTTTGATTGGAGAATTTAGTCCATTTACATTGAAAGTAATTATGGATAGGTGTGTGTTTATTGCCATACTGTTAATTGTTTTCTAGCTGTTTTTTTTTTTTTTTTAATTTTTTTAACGTTTATTTATTTTTGAGACAGAGAGAGACAGAGCATGAACGGGGGAGGGTCAGAGAGAGGGAGACACAGAATCGGAAGCAGGCTCAGGGCTCTGAGCTGTCAGCACAGAGCCCGACGCGGGGCTCAAACTCACGGACTGCGAGATCATGACCTGAGCCGAAGTCGGCCGCTCAACCGACTGAGCCACCCAGGCGCCCCTCTAGCTGTTTCTCTAGTTTCTATCTGTTCCTTCTCTTACTCTTTGTGGTTTGAAGATTTTCTTTAATGGTATGCTCCTATTCCTTTCTCTTTATCTATTTCACATTTTTGCTTTGATTACTTTTATGCTTACATGTAACAAATATCTACAGTCTGTCTTAAGTCAGTAATTTAAGTTCTAAAGCTCAACAGTTTTACTCCCTTCACCACATTTTAGATTTTTAAAAAAAATTTTTTGTCTTTATTCATTTTTGAGAGACAGGACAGAGTGTGAGTCGGGAAGGGGCAGAGAGAGAGGGAGACAGAATCTGAAGCAGGCTCCAGGCTCTGAGCTGTCAGCACAGCCCATTGTGGGCCTCGAACCCACGAACTGTGAGATTATGACCTGAGCTGAAGTTGAATCTCAACTGACTGAGCCACCCAGGCGCCCTGCACATTTCATATTTTTGATGATAACATTTTATATCTCTTTATTTTGTGTATCATTTAACCAATTGTAATCATAGTTATTTTTACTACTTTTGTCGTTAACCGTCATACTGGCTTTATGTATAAAAGATATTTATTCTTTCATAATTTGTTCTTGTTACCAATAAGTGCCCTTTCTTTACAGCTTAAAGAAGTCCCTTTAACATTTCTTGTAAGGCCGGTTTAGTGGTCATGAACGCTTCAAGCTTTTGTTTTCCTGGGAAACAATTTCTCTCTCCTTTAATTCTGAATGATGACTTTGGCAGGTAGTGTATTTTTGGTTGGAATTTTTTTTTTTTTCCCAGCACTTTGAATATATCTTTGTCTTTCTCCATGTTAGGAACATTTTCAACCATTATTTTTTCAAATAAGATTTCTGCCCCTTTCTCTCTCTCTCCTTGAAGCCCAATGATACAGCTCTTAGTCCATTTCATGTTTTCCTGAAGTCCCTTAGGCTGTCTTTACATTTTTCACTTTTTTTTTCCTTTTTGCTGCTCTCATTGGGTGAATTCCACTGCCTTGGTTTTGAGTTCACTGATTCTTTCTTCTTTTTCATCTGGTCTGCTGTTAAACACCTCTCCTGTATTTTTCAGTTCAGTTATTGTATTTCTTAGTTCCGTGACTTACCTAATTCGTACTTTCATTTTCCATCTCTTAGTTGAAGTTTTGTGTTCATTCCTCTCCCTAGTTTGAAGAGTGTCTTTATAACCATTATTTTAAAGACTTTATCAGGTAAATTACATAGTTCCATTTCATTACGGTTTCATCTTGTTCTTTTGACAGGTATTACTGTTTCTTCATTTTGCCTCACTATGTTGGTTCCTATACAATAGATGAAACAACTTCTCCCAAGTCTTGAAGGAGTGGCCTTGTGTAGGAGATGAACTTTTTCATTCAGCCCTGCTGCCCCAGCTCTTGGTTGTTTCTCAAACCTCTGTGCTTGACCAAGCAGCCTGTTATATTTTTAATAGCTCCTAGTAGTTGAGGATATGCTGAGACCTCTCAGTGTCCAGAGGGTAGGATCTCAGCACCTAGATTCGCAGACTAGAAGCCAGACCCTCGGGCAGCACTTCTAAAAGTAATGCAGATATGTATAGTTCTGAGGTGCCAAAAAGCATAAGCCCTGCTGACCATCAGGGCCAGATAATCTGGAGGTGTTCCCTGGGCTGCATTTGCAAATTTGGGGGCTTCAGTCAAGTGTATAGTCTCCTTTCTGGGAGATACCAGCAAGCTGAAGCAAGGAGAGGGAGAGCACGAAGATGGCTTCCATAGCATACATTCCTTCAGAGCAGCTCCATAGCCAGTGAGTGCCCAACCTGAAGCCTGCCCCTCTGTCTAGAGCTTCAGGACAAGCAAAGTGACCTTCACAGAAAGACTGGGGTGTGCCTCAGTCCACTGTCTGTACAATGCCTTGAGGATTGTAACCTGCCCAGAACCGCTGCTCTGATTGACACCCTCCTAGGGGACCCCAAGAATGCAGAGCTCCTCTGGTCACCAGAACAGGGCAATCAGAAGGCATCCCTGGGTGTTAGCTGCAAAAAGCGCTCAATGTAAAGCTTCCCTTCAGTAGACACTGTTACTCTGGAACACAACAGAAGAACATAAAGATAGCACCTTCTCTCAGAAGTCTCTGGAAAGGATTACAGTCAGCCCCTTTCATTTCTAATGAAAGAGATGCTTCTTTCATTAGAAGCCTCTTCCTTGGGCCACAGTCATGATTAGCTAGTAGGCCTCCTTTACAGACAGACTCAGCTCCTGGGTCTGTTGCCTCTTTTTGTGCTATGGGTGCAGTAGCTGTTCAAGAATTGTCTCCAGCAAGCTTATCTAGTCATCATGTTGTATACCTGAAACTAATACAACATTGTGTGTCAACTCTACTCAAAAAAAAATTATAACTTTTTCTATGGGTTACAGATTTGTGAGACCCAGGAGCATAAGCTGCACAGGGCACCTGAGTGAGACAGGCAAAGTCGAGGTGTTCTCTGGCAGCAGTCATGAAATTTGGGGCCACAGACAGGTTTTTGAGCTCCTTTCTGGGTAATGCTCATTATTACAGTCGTATGTGACCAGGAACACAAGCTTCCCTGGCCTCCAGAGCCAGGTGATCAAGAGGCATCCCCTGTGCAGCAGCAACAAAAATTAAGGCACCAGGCACGTGTAAAGGTTCTTTTCTGGGAGGTACTGGTGCTTTGAAGCATGCAAAGACAGCACCTACTGGTCTCCATTCCTGGGTACAGATTTCTAGATGTGTGT
Organism: Puma concolor; assembly: GCF_028749965.1. Lineage (NCBI taxonomy): Eukaryota > Metazoa > Chordata > Mammalia > Carnivora > Felidae > Puma > Puma concolor. The sequence goes on from NC_141683.1 coordinate 44,835,057, forward strand.
GTTAAATTAGATACCTGCCCCTCGGGCCAAGGTTTTAATATAAGCCAAGTGCCTTGCGTCCTTTCACTTTAACTCAGTGCAATTGGCTACTTCTGAGTTGAGCCTTGGGGCAGGTGAGTCCAAGCACACAAGCCCTTTAAGAGGCATTTTACAGATTGCTACCATCTTGTGGGTCTTGGAATGTGAGATCTGTCAGGGTTTGTTTTTTTGTTTTTTTGTTTAGAGAAAGCACGAGCAGGGGAGAGGGGTGTGGGTGGGGGAGAGAGAATCCTAATGCACATTTGGGCTGCTACCATAATTTGGCTATTGTAAATAATCCTGTGGTAAACAGAAGGGTGCATATATTCTCTCAAATTAGTGTTTTTGAATTCTTTGGGTAAATACCTTGTACAATTACTGGATCACTAGTTGATATTTTTAATTTTTTGAGGAACCTCCGTACAGGTCTTCCACAGTGGCTACACCAGTTTGCATTCCTACAAACACAAGTGCAGGAGGGTTCCTTTTTCTCCACATCCTCAACAACACTTGTTGTTTCTTGTGTTTTTGATTTTAGCCATTCTGATAGGTCCAAGGTGATATCTTATGGTTTTGATTTGTATTTCCTTGATGATGAGTGACATTGAGCATCTTTTCATATGTCTGTTGGCCCTCTGGATGTCTTTAGAGAAATGTGTGTTCATGTCTTCTACCCATTTTTTAATTGGGTTATTTATTTTTTGGGTGTTGAGTTGTAGCAGTTCTTTATATATTTTGGATACTAACCTTTATTGGGTATGTCATTTGCAAATATCTTCTCGCATTCCCTTGGTTGTCTTGTAGTTTGTTTCCTTTGCTGTGCAGAAGCTTTTTGTTTTTATTTATTTACTTAATTTTTAATTTGTTAAAAGTTGTTTTCGTTTTTGTTTTTTTTAAGTTTATTTATTTATATTGAGAGAGTGTATGCCCGCAAGGTGGGGAGGGGCCGAGAGAGAGGGAGAGATCCCAGGCAGGCTCTGCACTGTCAGTGCCAAGCCCAATGCAGGGGTCAAAACTCACAAGCCGTGAGATCATGACCTGAGGTGAAGTCAGATTTCTTGACTGACTGAGCCATGGAGGCACCCCCAGAAGTTTTTTGTTCAGTTAGTTTATTTTTTTGAGGTGGGGGGAGAGAGAGAGAGGGAGAGAGAGAATCCCAAGCAGCAACCCATCAACTTAATACAGACTGATATATGTGGAAGGTATCATATACAACCTAATGGCAACCACAAATTAAAACTACTAACAGATGTGCAAAGAATAAAGAGAAAACAATCCAAGTATATCACAGAAGTAACCCAGCAGACCACGAAAGAGAGAAAGAAAAACTACAAAAACAAGTTAAAAACCCATTCTTTACGCTTCTCCAACCCCCACATTTTATGTATATAGTGTCCTATTTTACATCCTTTTATTTTGTGAATCCCTTGACTGACTTTTTATAGAAATACTTATTTTTACTGGTTCTGTGTTTCCTACTTTTCATACTTAACGGTCTTTTCCTTTCCAATCTTAACAGTTCTCTTTGATATTTCTTGTAGGGTTGGCTTAGTCATCTTGAACTCCTTTAGTTTTTATTTGTCTGAGGAGCTCTTTATCTGTCCTTCTGTTCCAAATGATAGACTTCCTTGGTAGAATATTCTTGGCTGTAAATTTTTTCCCTTTCAGCACTTTGAATATATCATGCCAGTCCCTTCAAACTGCCAAAAATTCTGCTGGAAAATCCACTAATAGCCTCATGGGTTTTCTTTTGTATATGTACCTGTCTTCTTTTCTCTTGTTGCTTTTAATTTTTTTTTCCTTTATCTCTACTTTTTGCCATTTTGATGGTTATGTCTTGGTGTGGACTTCCTTTGGTTGATTTTTGTTGGGGATCTCTGTGTCTCCCGGGTCTAGATATCTGTTTCCTTCCCCAGATTAGGGAAGTTGTTAGCTATTATTTCTTCAAATAAATTTCCTACCCTCCTTTCTCACTCTTCTTCTGGGATCCCTGTACTATGTATGTTATTGTGCGTGATGGAATCACTGAGTTCCCTGAGTCTGTTCTCATTTTGCATAATTCTTTTTTTCTCTCATTTGTTTAGCTTGATTACTTTCCATTCCTCCATTTTCTACTTAATTTTTTCCTCTACTTCCAGCCTGCCATTTATTCCATCTTCATCTCTGGTTCTATTTTATGTTTTCAGGCTCTTTCTTAAGGGTCTCACTGATGTCCTCAACTCTTCTCTCAAGTCCAGAGAGTATCTTTATGATCATTACTGTATCTTGCGGTCCGTGAGTTCAAGCCCCGCGTCAGGCTCTGGGCTGATGGCTCAGAGCCTGGAGCCTGTTTCCGATTCTGTGTCTCCCTCTCTCTCTGCCCCTCCCCCGTTCATGCTCTGTCTCTCTCTGTCCCAAAAATAAATAAATGTTGAAAAAAAAAATTTTATGATCATTACTGTAAAATCTCTATCAGGCATGTTACTTATACCTGTTTTGCTTAGGTTTCTTGCTGTGGTTCTTACATTTGTGACATTTTCTTCTGTCTCATCTTGCCTAATTCTCTGTGTCTGTTTCTCTGTGTTAGGCAGGTCACATATGTCTCTTGATCTTGAAAGTAGTGAACAGGATGTGTACTTTTAACAAGGAGACACTGGTCATCCTCCATAGGGGACTCAAAACTGTCACAGACTGAGCTGGCCAGGACCACTCCACAAAGTGTGGAGACAGGTGGTTAATACCCTCTTTCCCTCTACCTTCATCTTCATTGATCAAGAAATTTAAAGATTTAAAGAAAATCCTTCCTATTTGGTTCAGGCTGCTCTAACAAAGTACCATAGATTGGGTGGCTTATAAACAACAGGAACATATTTCTCACACTTCTGAAAGTTGGGAAGTGTAAGTCTTAGGTTCTGGCTGATTCAGTGTCTGGTGAGGTTCTCCTCTCACTATATCCTCACGTGGCAGAAAAAGCAAGAGAGCTCTCTCCTTTTCAATAAGGCACCAACCTCTTTCATGTGGGCCCCTCCCCTAAGACCTAATCACCTTCCAAAGGGCCTGCTTCCTAATATCACATTGGAGGTTAAATTTCAAAATACTAATTTTGGGGAGATAGAAGCGTTCCATTTGTAACACTCTTCGTCACTGCAAAACAGGAAGTTATCCCACCCAAACATCTCAAGTCTTGAAGAGATTTTTCTTTTAAATTTACATAGATACAGAATGAGATAGAACAGCATTTTGGACATGGAGTGGGCAAGGTGGTGGAAAGAAAGACAAATCAGCACCAGTGTTGCCCACTGTTTTTCTTTTCCTGGAACTTGGCTGTTAGAGCTGTCCCTAGAATAAACTGTACTGTGCCTTCACAGCCCTAACCTTGGAAGAACACTGTGCCTCAAATTATGTGCTATCTATAAAATAAAGAAGTCTTCCAATTAGAAAGATTGAAAGTAAAGACCAGAGTAAAGCTATACTAGGCAAATGAAGTACAAAATAAAATGGGAGTAACAGTATTAATATCAAAATAAACTTTAAGAAAGCAGAAAATACAAACAGTTCACAACATACCAATCCCCACTTACTATTAAAAATGCTTATGTGTATATTGGCAAAACTAAAATGGTAATGTGAGAAAGTAGCAAAGGGACCAAAACAATCCTAAACATTAGGAAATTTAAACACTTGGTTTTAAATGAAAATTGAAAATTACAGGCTGTTTAACAGTGTCAGAACTCTGGAAGGCCAGAGGAATTGTCATTTATTCAAAGAAACATCAAATGCTTGTATTATTGCATAAGAAATAGTTTTTTTTTAAATGAGTAAACTAGTGATTTTCAGCTCAGGAAAATAGAACACACTTAGAGTAAGAAGAAATTAATAAAGATAAAATCAGAAATTTTATAGAATTAGAAAGAAGTAAAAGTGATGAGTAAAAATTTTAAATAACCTTTTCAAAAGATAAATAATCCATCCCAAGGTTAATTAAGACAATAGTAAATACTATAGATTCATATTCCTTTATCAAAAAACCATGTGCTTAGGTGGGTTTGAGAATTCAGACTTTCCATATTTTAGAAAAGTGGTATGGTGTACATACCATATCTTACATGACACCTCCAGTACATCTGAAGCAAAACCCTGTAGTCGAACTTTCTAGCTACATCACATTGAGTTTTTTGAGAGAAAAATGCTAACTACTCAGTGGTTGAGTTAGTGGAGGTTTAAAAAAAAGCATTTGAGGGGCGCCTGGGTGGCTCAGTCGGTTAAGCGTCCGACTTTGGCTCAGGTCATGATCTCGCGGTTCGTGAGTTCAAGCCCCGCGTTGGGCTCTGTGCTGATAGCTCAGAGCCTGGAGCCTGTTTCGGATTCTGGGTCTCCCTCTCTCTCTGATCCTCCCCCGTTCATGCTCTGTCTCTCTCTGTCTCAAAAATAAATAAACGTTAAAAAAATTTTTTTTGAAATAAAAAAAGCATTTGATAAAATGCTTATTACACATAAAGTACTAAGGAAATGAAGTAGAAAAATACTTCTTGGCATGTTGAAAAGTGTCCTCTAAAAATAATAGTAGGGATGGGGCGCCTGGGTGGCGCAGTCAGTTAAGCGTCCGACTTCAGCCAGGTCACGATCTCACGGTCCGTGAGTTCGAGCCCCGCGTCAGGCTCTGGGCTGATGGCTCAGAGCCTGGAGCCTGTTTCCGATTCTGTGTCTCCCTCTCAGTCTGCCCCTCCCCCGTTCATGCTCTGTCTCTCTCTGTCCCAAAAATAAATAAACGTTGAAAAAAAAAATTAAAAAAAAAAAAAAAATAAATAAAAATAATAGTAGGGGTAGCTGGCTGGCTCAGACAGTGAAGCGTGCAACTCTTAACCTCAGGATTGTGAGTTTGAGCCCCACGATGGTGTAGAGATTACTTAAAAATAAAATCTTTAGGGGCATCTGGGTGGCTCAGGTCATGTTCTTACGGGTCGTGAGTGCTGACAGCTCAGAGCCTGGAGCCTGCTTTCAGAATCTCTTTACCCTACTCTCTGCCCCTCCCCCACTCACAGTCCTCTGTCTCTCAAAAATGAATAAATGTTAAAACAATTAAAAATAAGTAAAATCTTTAAACAATAGTAAAAATAATAGTAAATACTAAAAACAGGTATAAAAACATGGAGCAGCGCTGCTCAAAATGTTTGTTACGGTGGTAAGTATAAAAAGGAGTGCACAATTAGAAATGCTAATAGAGTGACAGCAGTTTTACATTTGTTGACTATAATAGTTAGAGAACTTGGGCTTGTATTTTGTATGTCTGATTTATATTTCTAGCAGTTCATTTTCATTGTATTTACAAAAATTTTACTCCCAGTGGATTAGGGGGAAAAACTCAAAACCAGTTCTTCTTTGCAGATAGTTGTAAAGTTAAGACAAGACCCAATGTGTCCACTACCACTGCCATTACTCTCAATGTGACAGATTTTTACTGAAGGATAGTGTTAAGTCTTAAAGAGATTTTACCATACTTGCAATCTAATGATTCAGCCTAATGGCAGAAGACACAGGACTTCTGAGTTAGAGACAAAGGATGTTTACTACTCATGGGATAGCAGGCAGCATGAGCTTCATGTTTGTATTGCCCCCCCCCATGTCCTTAAATCTTTTGGGGACAATATGGAGCAGGTCCAGGTAGATCCTGAGGGCACAGTTAATTGGTATTACACTTGAGGTACTTGGAGTTTAAGAAACTGTCGGTCTTAAAAAAAAAAAAAAAAGCTGCTGGCAAAACTGCAACCCTATCTTTCTTACTATCCTCATTAGGAAATAAATCTGCTCCCTACCCTGGAGTAAGATCTTACCTCTGCCTTCCAAGGTTATTATTTGCTATTCAAACCTCCTTGAAAAGATGTGTAAACAAGACTTAGAGAGCCACAGATATTCATGGAGAATTGTCTTAACAGATAGAAGACTTGATGAAATATAGAGCCATACCGTGTTTCTGGGTGGGAGGTTGCATTATCATGTCAATCAGTTCCTTGTTAGGAAAGCCATTCTCCTTGAGTAAATTGTATAAATTTAACATTCTTTGATGAATTAGATTTAAAAAGTTAATTAGGGGTGCGCCTGGGTGGCTCAGTTGGTTGAGCGTCCGACTTTGGCTCAGGTCATGATCTCGCGGTTCGTGGGTTTGAGCCCCATGTTGGGCTCTGTGCTGACAGCTCAGCCTGGAGACTGCTTCAGATTCTCTCTCTCCCTCTCTCTCTGCCCTTCCCCTGTTCACATTCTGTCTCCTCTCTCTCAAGAATAAATAAACATTAAAAAAAATTTTTTTTAAGTTAATTAGAAAAAATAATTGCTGAAAAATAGCCAAGAAGAATTTGAAAGTATACCAGCTGATCCTACCACATATTAATGAAGACTTTTAACTATTGTAAGATTACAGTAATTATATTTACATAATACTATTTCTAAATTAAAATGTATATAAAATAATGCAGAACAGGTTTTGGACAGGAGAGGCCATCGTATGGAGGCTAGCACAAGAAGAAACTAGATTTGATCAAGAAACAAAAACAAAATAACCTTTTTGGACAGTAAGCAGTAGTAACAAAATTAAAAAAGGAAAAGGACAGTAAAACTTACTTGCAACTTGTATGACAAGAAATTAATAGCACTGAAATGTTAAATTCTTAGAAATTAATGAGAACAATGGATATCCAGATAGAATAATAGGCAAAGGAAATGTAAATTAAAATAATAGGCTGTTATAACAAAAAACTGAGCTAATATTGGTACAGGTATAAAACACTTGCTGTAATTTCCAGAATTGAAAATGTAGAGAAATAGATTGTCGTGTATATATATAGTGCTGATGCACATATAGAATTGCAATTTTTCTGTAATACACCATGGTGCTTTTTAAAATGTTGATGCCTTTTAGATTTAAAAAAATTTATTTTTAAGTAATCCCTACACCCACATGGGGCTTGAACCCACAACCCTGAGATCAAGAGTCTACGCTCCACCAACTGAGCCAGCCAGGCACCCCAGGTGTTGATGCCTTTTAACCCAGGAATTTCACTTTTTTTTAATGTTTACTTATATTAGACAGCAAGGGAGGGGCAGAGAGAGACTGATACAGAATCCAAAGCAGGCTCCAGGCTCTGAGCTGTCAGCACAGAGCCCAATGTGGGGCTTGAACTCACGAGCCATGAGATCATGACTTGAGCTGAAGTTGAGGTTAAACTGACTGAGCCACCTAGGCACTCTCCAGGCATTTCACTTAAGTGAATCTTTCCTGAAAGAAGCCAAAGTACAAAGAGTCTGTGGCGGTGTTGTTCTATAATTTAAGATCAGCTACAAGCTAAATGTTCATCAACGTGGTATTGCCTAAGTTATGCGTACTACTTCCATCCATTGGAGTAGTAAGTCATTAAAATTCACGTAGATTAATATTTAAAGAAGTAAAAGATGTATGTAAAATATTTTACATTTTATATACAGTGTATATAAGACAACTGGAAGTCTTTTCTACCCATACTCTTGGTTGTCTCCTCGGTTTCATCTCTCTCTTCAAGTCACTTAGGAGTATGACTTTCCTAGTTCACTTCATTTAAATAGTGGTCTCGCATAGTGTCCCTTTTATTTTCTGCATAATTTTTCTTGGCTGTATTGTATTGTCCTTGACCTATTATGTGTTGTTTAGCTTTGTAAGAATGTAGAATTATAATACAGCTATTTGAATATAGCTCTGTAAATACAGGACAGCTGTCTCTCTTGTTCATTTTTTCCTCAGTACCCAGAACTACATAGAAAGGGTCCTGACAGATGCTTCTTGAATGTGGAATGTATTTATAAAGCTACTGAGTGGAAAAAGATTAACTATATACCATAAACTAATTGGACTTTTTTTGGGAAAAACTGTTATTTGTTTACATACAAAATCTCCAGCTGGAGAATTATGAATAATTTTTACTACCCTTTTTTCTGCCTCAAGTGAGAACATAATAGTTTTTTAATCACTGAAAACAAAGATACTAATATTATGGAGATACGAAGGGGTGACATGTGGACTTCCTTTATGTGAAAGAATTTACTAGTCCCTGTGAGGGTGAAATTACTGACACCACCTTGTCTCTTCCTCTTGCAGGTAGCACCTCCCCCACCTCCACTTACTGATACACCTGATGCCACGGCAAACGCAGGCGAAAGTTTACCAGCAACCATGGGAGGACCTCTTCCTCCCCATTTGGCTCTTAAGGCAGGTAAGGGACTTGAAAGTGCATGTATGACAGTGGATAAGATACACATGATCCTGCTTAGTTATTATCTCTTTCTCATTTGGATAGAAAGAAATTACTATAGTAAACTCATAATGTTGAGAGAATGCAGGGGCTTCATAAGTTTACAAATACCACCAGTGATTTCTCTTATTAAACATGGTATAGCCTGATTCCTTAGCTGTTGTTAGCTTTTACAAATTTTTTCTTAAAGTTGTAATTATTTTGAGAGCATGCATCTGAGAGAGTGAGGGCAGGGCAGAGAGACAGGGAGAGCAAGAATGCCAGTCTGGCCCCACACTCTTCAGTGCAGAGCCCAGTGTGGGGCTCAGAACTCACCATGAGACCGTGAGCTCCTGACCTGAGCCAAAATCAAGAGTTGGATGCTCAACCGACTGAGCCTCCCAGGAGCTCCAGCTTCTAATTTTTATCTCTGGCTAGATTTTGCACAGGCTAGAACATTTGATTAAAGGGTCTTGTTTATTGCCCTTTCTTTTTTATTTTTATTTTCATATTTTATTTTATTTATCTGTTCCAAGTTTAATTTTTGAGAGAGAGAGAGCGTGAGTGGGCAAGGGGCAGAGAGAGGGAGAGAGAGAGAATCCCAAGCAGGCTCCACACCACCGTCACAGAGCCTGATGCGGGACTTGAACTCATGAAGCTGTGAGATCATGACCCGAGCTGAAACCAAGAGTTGGATGCCTAACCCACTGAGCCACCCAGACACCCCTGTTGCCCTTTCTTGTTTGTAATTCCTCCCAGATATATTGTAGACTTGTTTACTTTATGGATCCAAAGTGTTGCTGAATTCTGTATATTATTATCAAAGCTTTTATTGGTCTGCCCAGTATAGGAAAGATATACTAGGATCTTGGTCAAGCTGCTTAAGTCTCAGATCCAACATTTATGAAATGAGAATAACAGTAGTATTTACTTTGTAAGAAGATTGTTGTGAGGAGTAAATTTTTTTAAAAGGATGTCATAATCTTTGTAGAGCTAATAGGCAATATTCACTATCTTTCTCTATTAACTATCTTTCTCTGCTTTCCTACCAAGATTCATCACTTTCTTACACCTTTTCAGCTTCTCCTAATCCCCGTCACTAGTGCTAACAGTTTTCTCTCAAGGTCATAGTTAGCAAAGAAGCAGTTTTAACAAATTTAATCAGGTATCAAGTTTAATCAACTTGAAAATGTGTGCTAGATTATCAGTAACTTATGATCATTGCCAGGAGCCCCCCTCTACATACAAGCCTTGAGATTATCAATTTAGACCTATACTCCAATCATGAAACACTTTTTAAGTAAGTCATGAAGATTTGGGGCCCATTTCCAAATAATTGAAACTTTGGCTTTCTAATTACAGAATGCCAAGCTCTAAGAATATTCTTTTGTAATGTTTTAGGATCTTCCTACAGTTTGATTCATTAAGAGAACACTAAATTTCTTTCCTTAATAGAAAATAATTCTGGAGTTGGGGCCTCTGGCTATGGTCCTCCTGGGCCCACATGGGATCGAGGAGCCAACTTGAAAGACTATTATTCAAGAAAGGAAGAACAAGAAGTACAAGCGGTAAGGCTGTCATCTTTTGTCACATATCCAGGATTGTGACTTAGTGCTTGATTCACTGCAAGGTTCAAGATAATTCAGTTTAATAATTTGGTGATTCTTTTAAGTTGTCGTTTGAGACTACTTGTTCACACAAGACAATATAAACCCAATCTACCCATTAACTCTGGTCACTAGGATCGCCTGTGAAATAACAGTATTTTTCAGGTGGTAGAATGTGTCCTCATCTGCTTTACAGGAAATGTAGGTACCTCAGTAAACCTCATTTCACGAGCAATCAGAGTAAAAATGTCTTAATAGGACAGCTTATTTTTCCACTTAATGTATTTGAAGTGTTAAAACCAACAAAAAAATTCATCAGTGTTTCTTGGGAACAGTTTAAATACAGTACGTTTAGCTAATGGCTTGTTTATACAATAGGACCACCAGATGCAGTAAAAACTAATTCTGGTTCAATTTTGACTAGGATTAGAAACTTTAAAAACCATTTTTGCATTATAAAGGATGGCACAAAGAAGATACTGTTATAATTTTTAATGTTTAAGAGAGTGGAGTGGGGGAGGGCCAGAGAGAGAATCCCAAGGAGACTCTGCACTGTCAGTGCAGAGCCTGATACAGGCTCAAACCCATGAACCATGAGCTCATGACCTGAGCTGATATCAAGAGTCAGATGCTTAACTGAGCCATCCAGGCACCCCTAAATGTCTTTACCTTAAATATGCATAACTAAACTAAAATTAATGGAGCCAAATTTAATTATCATTGATTCAACAGACTTTAGAGTCAGAAGAAGTGGATTTAAATGCTGGGCTTCATGGAAACTGGACATTGGAAAATGCTAAGGCTCGCCTGAACCAGTATTTCCAAAAAGAAAAGATCCAAGGAGAATATAAGTACACCCAAGTGGGTCCTGATCACAACAGGTTTGCTTGTTTCAGTCTTTTCCTTCTATAGTAAGGTTGTTTTGTATATTCATCGTTCTATTTTTGTACATGTTCTCTGATTCAGTTTGTGGATTAGAAGTGAATTGTGAAAACAAGTTGCGCAAGAAAAATTGTCCTTGATTTGTAATTAGTAGTTTACTAGGATTTTCACTTAGGTGTGTGATTTTTAGAAGTTCTGCAAAAATCTGTGTTGCTAGACTTTTGAGGTTCTCCTTTGTATCTGTGAGAGGCAAAAATCATAGCCACAAGTGGTGGTTTGTCTGTGTTTGGCTTAACAATTAGCCCAAGGTGGTGAGTTTATTTACTGTCGCTGTGGTATTGTTAAAGGTAGTAGTAAGGATTATTTAATGGATCAAGTTAGACACTCAAGTTTCAAAGTCTCGGGTGAACTGCATGCGTCTAGATCCAAATTTCCCTTTAGCTTTGAAAGTTGCCAGCTCTTGAGTCCTGTTGAAGTGTGTAAAGGCTTATTGTAAAGCTGAAGGATAGCTTCAGTCTTTGTATGTGAGTTAAATTAGCTGACTTTTATCCTGTTAAGTTTATAAAACTGAACATAAAGGGAGGTCATTGTAACAGTTGACAGTATGTTTCTCAGCCTGCTTGCTGTTCTTCCTGAGAGCATTCCAGGGTGTAGTAATTATTACTCCCAGGAAGGCTCATATGGATTAGACTCTTCTGGGGGCACTGTATTTTTATTGGAAGGTAAAGAAGGCTATGGATACCTTCTGGATGATTTAATTTGCTGTCCTTTATGTGAAATAAATTACTCAAAATGAATTAAAAGTATTTTTCATGAAAATCAGTGTTCTCCCTTCATTACATCTAGTAATCCTAAAATAATTATTACCAAAATAAAATTTTGACACTATGATCAAAATGATGTTCAGAGCATGGTTCCCCCTGCTTCCTACTGTTTGTTCAATCCTGAATTCTCAAAATACTTAATTCTGACATCAGACTTTCTAAAACCCTTGGAGGTTATAAAGGAAGGATCCATTTATTGATTTTTCTTTAATATGTTGTCCTTCTGAACTGATTGAGCTTATTAGTATCACTTGGTGACTTTAAGAACCGATAAACCAAGCTTGTTGTAAAACATGTTTGATACCAGTATGACTCCTGATTCAAAGAATTGAAGAATTCAGGATATGACAATGAGGGAGGCAAAAGACCGTTGGGGGAGCTAGGACAGCATCTCCTTATGTCCTTTATTTAAAGGCATAACAGACAGCAACACCAGAGGTCTGTGTTCATAACACACATGTGCTGCTGCTTAGGCTGAACTAAGCAATCACATGGAAAACTATTGTAAACTGATTTCTGGTGTCGCTGTTCCCCCTAGGTGGAGGAGAATGAGATTGAGTGCTGACTTTAAGCCTGGCTGAGAAACATACTGGCATCGGTGTCATTAATGAAAGGGTGGATGTTGTTCCCCTGAAAGCCAGTGGCCTTTGACCCCTGAAGCCGCTGTGCCTGAAGGTCAGTTCACAAGAGGTATAGGAAGGAGTCTAACGTTTATTTTTTTCTTAAGCCTTACCTAACCTTTTATTCAAAGCACAGAGTCAAGGCTAGAATGTACCTGAGCAGTGGAAGGATCAGATAGCATACAGTTTTCAAAGGACAGTTTTTGCTTTATTGAAACCTAAATTCATTCCCTAGAATCTGCTAGTGGTTTTAGCTCTAACTTCCAAAAAAAATATCTTGTTCTCTGATTTAATAAATAAGTGTGATACAAGTTTTTTGTTATCAAGGGCTGCTTCCAACTGCAGGCATATACCAGACCCCTGCCTCAGGAGCCACAGATGCATGCATAGTGTTCGTATGTTCATGTGTATGTGTGCAATGCATGCATATATTTAGCTTATCTTAACAGATTGAAGTTATTAGTGGGTGGCCCATGCAAAGCGATCTTAAAATAATCACAATTACAATTTCAAGAATTTGGGGCCTATTTCTTTGCCCCAGGCTAAATGGAAAATTCCTTTTCATTGAATGTGTTCTAGCTATTCAGACTGCAACCTTTGGAGTAAGTAAACATCATCTAAACCTTAACATTTTCTTTTTTGTGAACAGTTGGCTTGTCAACTTTGATTATGGTTGTCTTGTGCCATGTTGTACATTATTTGAAGTTTACATACACTTGATTTATTCTAGGATTGAACAGAAATAAGTGTTTACAATGGTTTTTTGCTGTGACTTGCCTAAGCAGTTGGAAAGCCTGCCTGATTTGGGAGTCCTGGATTTAGTCATTTCTAACAGTGAAATTCCTAACCTTGTTTGTATATGTTGTTACAGGAGCTTTATTGCAGAAATGACCATTTATATCAAGCAGCTGGGCAGAAGTAAGTATTACTGTTCTTGTGATATTCTGAGTCTTCCATAGTGGAGTAACAGTCTTCAGCCACATATATGTGAAGTTATATTAACTGAAAGAGTATTAATTGAAAGGTAGCATCTGGGGTATTTTAGAATATTAGTAATTCTATGAATTAGAGGGCTCAGTTTCCCAGTTTGCATATGAAAAAGAGATCATGTTAGTATATTTCAAAGGGTAAGAAGAGATGGTAGGTAGGCAATTTAGGAGTCTACCAGTGTTAGAGAGCTTTAAAACTTTTTTTAATATCTTTCTGCATGAGAATGTTTCCCAGTTTGTTCAGGTAAAACTAGCAAAGTGAAATTTAGAAAGTAAGTTAAATGATAGCATTTGAAGCCAAAGGTGGATGTGTAGCATTTCAGAGTCATAGAGTCAAGAAGAGGTGAGAAAGTTACCCAAAATAAACACCAAAGAGGTTGGGGTTATTCATAAAGGAAGTAAAAAGACAAAGATCTGATCATGTATTCTCTATTCTAAGACCATAAGTTTAAAGCAGGCAGTGTTATTATACTTGAAAGGAAGGAACTAGTCCTGTGTACCTGGTTTTGTCCCTAATGTTGCTGGGACTCCATTTACTTATCTGCAAATTGAGAGAACAGCCTAAGATTCTATCCAGCTTCAGAATTCTGGAACTGACATCAATGATTTATAGTATATGAAAGACTTCTCATAAAATCAGATCTTCAAATCATCAAGAGATGATGTTGAAATTTGTTATCCTAGACTTTAAAAATAAGTTAGACTTTGAGTGGATGAGATACTAAGGGATGAGGATAAAGGCAGTATAATTTGTGCCATTTTCTTGAAGAATTTGAGTAGCTGCTGGCTTCATTCTGGTGCCAGGAACAGCAAACTGCAGGCCTCCGGCCAAATATAAGTTCCCTACCTGTTTTATAAACAAAATTTTATTGGAACATAGCAACACTCATTTGTTTAAGGCAGGGGCCTTTTGTAAAAGGCCAGATCATAAATATTTTAAGCTTTGCGGGTCACATCTATCACCTGTTGTTATTTTTATAACTCTTCTAAAAACAGATAAGCCATTTTTAGTTCTTGGGCCCATAGTTTGTCATACTCTAGTTTAAGTGTTGTCTGTGGATGCTTTCGTGCTTTCAAGGCAGAGTTGAGTGGCTATGACAGACACGATATGGCCTGCCAAGCCTAAACTATTTATTATCTTATTCTTTATAGACTATCAGCGATTCCTGGAATCAGTGACCACTTTCGACCCATTTTTATTCCTTATTCTGTTTTTCAAAAGTTAAACTATGTTTTCTTTCTCTGTTTTAATGCCAGATGAAAAAAATAGTGACAACTTTGTTGAAATACGTTAACTGCTTTCATAATGATGATTTGTCTGTGTCTTTGTATCAGCCTGTAATCAAAATAATTGATACGCTGTTAATGCAATTGCTGATGGTTAGCAGTTAGAATGAAAAAGAATTTACAACCTACTCTATTTGGGGGGGGGGGTACTTTTGTACCTAAGCCCCTTAGTTGATGGGGCTTATGATGAGATTTTTCTTTACTCAGATGACTTATCCTATTGTCTTTGGTAATCCTGACCTTAAATTATAGGGATTTTCGCACGCGAACATGGATCAAATAAAAAACTGGCAGCACAGTCCTGTGCCCTGTCACTTGTCAGACAACTCTACCATCTTGGAGTAATTGAAGCTTACTCTGGACTTACAAAGAAGAAAGAAGGAGAGACTGTGAGTCTTTAGACTTAGTAGTACAGAGAGATACTCTTAAGATTCAATTTAGCTTTTGATTTGTATTTGGCTAAAGAAGTTTAATTCATAGTTTTAGGAATCTTACCTCAAGAAATGGAAATGGCCCTTCTAATCCTCTGTCTGGCGTGATGCTGTGTTCAGAGTGGGCTATGAGTAAATAATCATTAAAGTCATTTTTTCATGACAGGGAATTGACCTATTTGTTTTATGAATATTGTAGACCTAGTTAACTATATGCTCTTAACACTGCTATAGTTTTGAGTAGTGCTCATATGTGACATAATTTTTATTCATACGTATATTACATAATTTTCATGGCTTTCCTTTTTCGATAGGTGGAGCCTTACAAAGTTAACCTCTCACAAGATTTAGAGCATCAGCTGCAAAACGTCATTCAGGAGCTAAATCTTGAGATCGTGCCCCCAGTAAGCATACAGTTATTTAATACACCTTTGTATTGAACATCTCTAGTCAGACAACTAACTGGTATTGCCTTTTTTGTTTTTCTTGTTTTTTAATAGCCTGAGGATCCTTTTCTGCCTGTTGTACTTAACCTTGGCAAATTGGCTCACTTTGAGCCATCTCAGCGACAAAACCAAATTGGTGTGGTTCCTTGGTCACCTCCACAATCCAACTGGAATCCTTGGACTAGTAGCAACATTGATGAGGGGCCCCTGGCTTACGTGAGTGCAACATTGTTTTTGAGCTCAGACTGTTATCTAAGCTTTTGAATACATTTCATTAAGATATCCAGATTATAAAAACTTTTCAATTTAAATATAAGTTATGTACTTTTGTTTGATTGTTGCCTTCCCATTTTACAGGCTACTCCAGAACAAATTAGCATGGACCTCAAGAATGAGTTAATGTACCAGCTGGAACAGGATCATGATTTGCAAGCAGTAAGTCATTGAAGATTTTAGACATATGGTACCCAGAGCTTCAGAACTTTATAGGTAGGGTAAAAAAGACAAAAAAAAAAAAAACAAACAGTGGATGATACATTTTGCCCTTCTAGGAATATAGATCAAAGGTATTTATGAAACCAGTAATTGTAGTTACCTCTGAGGATAGTTTTGAATTAAGGGCCTGGGGTTGTTTTTTTTTGTTTTTTGTTTTTTTAATGTTTGTTTATTTTTGAGAGAGAGACCACGCGTGAGCAGGGGAGGGTCAAGAGAGAGGGGGAGACACAGAAAACCGAAGCGGGCTCCAGGGTCTGAGCTGTCAGCACAGAGCCTGAGAAGCAAGATCATGCATGACAGCCAAAGTCTGACATTTAACTGACTGAGCCACCCAGGTGCCCCAAGAGCCTGGGATTCTAATGTAAATGAAGACATTAGGCTAATACCCCCTCCTTTTTTTTTTTTTTTTTTTTGGCATTTTTAACTATTTCCTGAGTAAAACAACATTAACACCTTACAAGAAAGGGAATGTGTATTGAATGTTCAGGGAGAAAGGAGGAAAATAAGGGTGTGGACAAGGCCACAGATAGATTCTTCAGAAACTTAGTGAAAAGAGATAGTTCTGTTAATGATATAAATATGTATATTGTTTTATGGAAAAAAAAATGTGGTTTTTAAAATTTATTTTGTTTAGAGAGAGTGCACAAGTGGGGAAGAGGGGACAAGGGAGAAAGAGAGAAACTTAAACAGGCTCTGCTCAGCTTGGCGCCTGAAGTGGAGCTCAATACCATGACCTGAGGCCAGAATCGAGAGTCGGACGCTCAACCGACTGAGCACCCAGGCGCGCCCTCCCAAAAATGTATTTTGAGTATGGAGCTAGTGGAAAGGAGGGTTTTTATAGAGATGGGAAATTTTTTTATGATTAAGACAGTTGCTTCTAATGTATATGTTGGTAGAAATTTGACTGATATGTAACTTTTATAAAACAGATCTTACAGGAGAGAGAGTTGCTGCCTGTGAAGAAATTTGAAAGTGAAATCCTGGAAGCAATTAGTCAAAATTCAGTTATCATTATCCGAGGCGCTACTGGATGTGGTAAAACTACACAGGTTCCACAGTTTATTCTAGATGACTTCATCCAGAATGACCGAGCAGCAGAGTGTAATATTGTAGTAACTCAGGTAAGTAGTAAGCCAACTTAGAAGGTATGTGTCTGGTGTTGATCGAGTTTGAGAGTAGGAAAAACGTAGCGGCCAGGCTGTTTCTAATTCTTTGATTAACTCCCCTTTGTAGCCACATAAGGTACTGAAATTGGTAGAACATTAGACCCTTTAAAAATTAAAAAAAAAAAATACGCATTTAAGTCTTGTTCTAATTTCTTACACTGATGGGCTGAACTGAGCCATGTGAGTGATTCTTTTTGTCCTGGCTAGGGGGAGTCTTTTGGCCTAGAATCAGACAGGACTGAGAGTACCTTCTCCTTAAGTTCACGTGCAAATCTTGGTCCTCTCCATCTTACCACCTTAATACTGAGAGCAAGAGTAGGCAAGCTAACAGAACAGGTAATGGTTGACGCTAATGGAATGGTTACCCTATGCCAGGTTCTGTTTTAAACAGTTGGTATTTTTTTTAACTCCTTTAAAGTTTATTATGACTGTAAGATGTACCTATTATTTTGTTTAATATTTCTCCTTCAGTAAATTAAGGTACAAAAAGATACTAAATAAATTGCTCAAGTTATTAACACAGGATATGGTGGAACTAGGATTCAAAACCAACCGACTTGCCTTCAGGATTCTTCCTTTTAACTACGACATTGTATTACCTTATTAGCAATAGGGAAGAGCTGATTAGTTCTTCCAAATCTTCTCAGGTTAAAGCAGTTCTCATCAGCTCTAACCCAGTACTTCTGGCACTTAGAAGGAGAGCATTGCAATAAACTAGATACCACCTCTCAGGCTGGCTCAGACCTTGACTTAGGGATTCATAACCTGGGACACACAGTTGATATTTGGGAAGGAGTTGTGAACCTTGAAATAGCAAAACATGTTTGTGCCTGTGCGTTTATGTGTATATGTACAAATCATATTTTTAAAAAATTTCTGAAATTGAGGTATATCTTTTAATTGGTTTCTGTGTTTGATATGACAGTTGGGTTTTTTAGCCTAAAAAAGAATCACTGAAGGAATGAATGTTGCATTAAAAATCAATGCTATCTTAGGCTTAAGAGATATGGTAAGTCTGCATTTTTTCTAGGAAAGGATCCTTAGCTTTCTTCTTTTTCTCAAAATGTTCTTTGATTACCCCTCCCACTCCCAACACTGGCTGTGAATCCTTTGCCTTACAGTGAAAGTTCTAACCCCAAGTACTGTGATCAGTAAAATATCCTTGCTCTTAATGTTTACCTATCTTGTAGGAGGTGTATTGTTAGGAGTCTTAAGCTATCCTCTGCCCACCCTCCTTACTACAACTCTCCACTTTTAATCTCAAAAATAGTCATCTAGGAAGAAATGCAGAATTCAGCAGATGAGCTGAAAACCTGTGTTCTCACACAGAAAGTGGTTCACATGTCATGAGTAGAATAAAACCGCTTCTTAAGTAAGAAGGTGTGTTCGCACTAGCCATCCAATAAATGTCAAAGCCAAGTTGATCCAGCCAAAAATGGCTTTATGTGTTCTAGACAAAATTGGCTTTTGTGTTACAGTCTTCAACTTCGTGTAACTTGCTTACTAGCGTGTGTCCCTTCCCAAATAATTTGTGGACATTTCCATTGGCTTGATCTGTAAAATGCACAGGTTTCCCTAGATAGACTATAACAAATGTAAGCAGTGAGCTACAGGATGGAAGGGTGTGTCAAATGTTTTACTTTGCATATGAAAACAGCTTTCATTTCTCTATTAGTCCTCTTGTTTTCTTTGATAAAGTGATAGAATCATGAAGTTGAAAGATACTTCAGAGAATTATTTCATCTTCTCTGGATGGAATGTTCATAACAGGTGGTCACTTATGCTTTAAATTTTACATCAGTTGGGAATGTAGCTTGTGTTCTAATTTTGAACAAGTGACTGAACTGTTACACTGAATCTTTTTGTCCTAGTGCTTGCCCCAAAATCAGTCTCTGCCTTTTTCCTGTAATAAGTCTTTTTTTTTTTTTTTTTTTTTAACATTTATTTATTTTTGAGACAGAGAGAGACAGAGCATGAATGGGGGAGGGTCAGAGAGAGAGGGAGACATAGAATCTGAAACAGGCTCCAGGCTCTGAGCGGTCAGCACAGAGCCCGACGCGGGGCTCAAACTCACGGACCGCGAGATCATGACCTGAGCCGAAGTCAGACGCCTAACCGAGTAAGCCACCCAGGCGCCCCTGTAATAAGTCTTTAAAAGCTTAAAAATTTGTATGATGTCCTAATGTTTCCTTTTTTTTAATAAACTTTTATGCACTTTATCATACTCTTAGGAAAAATTCCATCAAATCATTTATGAATAAAATCTTTCTTCAATATGTATTTTAAGTGGATTTTTTTGTTTTAAAGTGAAGACTGTTGAGGAAACTGGAAGCTGAGAGGTCAGAGAAGGATGCAAAAATTAAGGGAAGAAGATTACAGGGTCATTTGTCTCTCTGCTGTTTTGATGAATAGTCCTCTTGATACTGGTGTTTTCTGTGCATATTCAAGAAAATGTGGCCCATAGTGCTTCTGAAGATGGTTGTTTTAGCACCTCTTATGTTAATTTATAACCTTTTTCATTCATGGCTTTCTTGAGTCTCTTAAGACAGTTGTGTTTGGGGGCCATAGAGTTAAGAACTACAATAGGTACTAATTAAGGAATATGCCATCTCCTGTCTGTAGTCATTTTAGAAGGCTGGAAACTACAAAGATGATAGACCTGAAAGTGGCACCAGGGAGATAAAAATCAACCCTCAAGTATCCAGTAACCTATGAATATACCTCCAAAGAGTCAAATATCCTAATAGATTTGAAGTTCTTCTAAAGTCACCTAGTTAGTAGAAATGTTGAGAACTTCAGAAGAGACAAAAATAGAGCAAGGAGATAATAGCAGTGTCCGGAATTTACCTGTTTGTAGAATGCAGCAAACTTCTTGAAAGGTCCCGGAAAACATTGTATTTTGTGCTTATTAGTGGAATATCATTTTCACATTTCCTGATACAAGTATATAGCAGAACTCTTCTCTTGAAGGATAAATACAGAGCTCAGTTCTTCATGTGATGCTTGTTCACAGTTAGTGAGGTGCAGAGTACAGGTCAGTAGTGGTCAGTAAAAACTAGCATAGGTCAGCAAATCAAGGTACATAAAGCAGAGTATAAGCTCAGGAAAATTCAACACCATGTGTTCAAGAAGGCATCTTTTTTTTTTTTTTAATTTTTTTTTTCAACGTTTTTATTTATTTTTGGGACAGAGAGAGACAGAGCATGAACGGGGGAGGGGCAGAGAGAGAGGGAGACATAGAATCGGAAACAGGCTCCAGGCTCTGAGCCATCAGCCCAGAGCCTGACGCGGGGCTCGAACTCACGGACCGCGAGATCGTGACCTGGCTGAAGTCGGATGCTTAACCGACTGCGCCACCCAGGCGCCCCAAGAAGGCATCTTTTAATACCTATGTGGACAGGATAAATATGAACTAGGTGATTGCATACTTACCTATATTGGTTATTAGCCCCATTACCTAAGAGACTCTTAAATTAAGGATAGAAAAATCATAAATCATTCTTTTGTATTCAAAGGATATGGATAATTTTAGTGAAGTCATTGAATTTTTGTTACGGATTCTTTTCTTTTTAAGATTGTTATTCTCTGATTTCTTAAATAGTACTGTCATAACCTGGGATAACATACTGATATTTAAACATGAAACTCAGAAAAAGTTTTCCCAAGCAAGGAACTTGTACTTTATAACCCTGCCATCAAGAATTTTTTGACAAAATCAAATTCAAGTCAACTTCGAAGCATTCAGTCTTTATAAATCTGCATGTACCTCCAGGATATCATAATAGCCATAGTATCCACCATGTAAATATTGTGTGCCTACAAGAATATGGAATACTTCAGAAGATTTTGTTTTCAGAAAAATTAAGGTCCAACGCTTAAAACATTAGCCTATGGCATTCCCCCTGGGTTTAGCATATTTATTGCTGGAAATAGTAATATACACTCCAGTTTTCCTCGCCATGTAAGCCATGAACAGGCGTGATTTCATTCAGTTTTCTATCTCTAGCACTGTCTATGGCTCCTGATACAAATATTCAAAGACTACTTTATGAGTTAATAAAATGATCAAATGAAAGATGGTCATAGTACATATGGCAAAGAAGGAGCGTATTTACCTTCTAAAAGCTATACAGCTCAGTTAAATAATTTTTTAAACATGTGCCCTCGCTTTGATGCGAAGTTACAGGAACCATCTCCCACTGTGTGCCTACCCCCTTCCTTGCTGGAAAATTACTCTGAATATCATTAAGCATTTAGCCCAGTGGTGGAGAAATTTTATTTTCTATAAAAACCTGAGGATACCTTTATATACAGAATGAAAAACGGCATTTTTAAGAGTCTTGCCACAGAATTAAATGGTAATTGTTTTTGTTATGATTTATCATAATAAATTTTGGAGTTTGCTGAAAAGCTCATTACTATTAATTGTGTTGATTGTTGAGCTGGCAGTGATCTGGCAGTGGGACAGATTTACTACACTAACTTAGTCACCCTAATAAGTATAACTGTAGTTTTTTTAGCTTTTGAATGACTTTCTTTTTTTCTTATCTCAGCCCAGGAGAATAAGTGCAGTCTCCGTGGCTGAGCGAGTTGCATATGAGAGAGGAGAAGAGCCTGGGAAAAGCTGTGGCTACAGTGTTCGATTTGAGTCCGTCCTTCCCCGCCCTCATGCCAGCATAATGTTTTGTACTGTCGGTCAGTAATGGGTTTTATTTTGGCCTTTCGCTGGGGGTTTATATTGTGTCGTTTATGAAGAAAACTTGGTACGGTGCAGAGTGGCTAGAAATGAGAACTCAGGAGCCAGTCTTAGAATTCCAGTTTAAATAGAACTTCTGGCACTTTTTTCCAAAATGGAGAGCATGAAATTACCCTCTTGTTGTAGCTTAGGTTAGTAGAATTGCATCTTTTAATACTCTTTTCGTCAAACAAATATGTTTCAGAGTACACTGTTAACCTTTTTAGTAACTTAAGTATTCAGGTTGCTGTGTCATTCTTAAAATGATGGTGGGGTTATATTAACTAAAGCATAGTGATTGTCTAGAAGTTTGTTTCTTTTCACTTTTTATACTTCCCTACTGTAATCAACATAGAAACTTAACTCCAGGTGTTGCTCTCATTTCCTTTTCCAGGTGTGCTCCTAAGAAAATTAGAAGCAGGCATTCGAGGAATCAGTCATGTAATTGTAGATGAAATACACGAAAGAGACATAAATGTGAGTAACTTGAGAGTTAAAGTACTAATGCTAGGATTCTGAATTTAAAAAATTAAAAAAGTAGAATGTCTTTCCCTTTCCCCACTTTACATCTTCTATCAAAATCAGAAACTTCAGTCACTAATACAGTAGACAACTGTTTTTAGCACAGGCAGTAAACCTTTTTTTCTTGGTTAAATGCACTGAATTCTGAAAGTAAAGTTCTCTTGTTAAGTGTCATTGCAGTGATTAGTAAGAGCTAGCATAATTCAGCAACTGAACTATTTATGACTGAATCACTGATAGAATTTTAATAATCAATTTTTCTTTGAACTGGAGGTTTATCTATGGTAAATGTTATTTTTAAATTTTATAGAATTAGTAATGTCTTTTTGGATGTGTGCAGCTCTGATCTTTTCAGATGTTAATGATAATCATGCTCTAATTAGGAGGAAACTAGCATTTATTTCACACCCTTCCCTTTTTTGGTCTATGGCAAAAATTGTATACAATTACTATATAATTGTATGATTTGAAGATTGATACCATAAAGCAACAATTTGTTTTTATGCCACTATTTTCCATATCCAGAGGTGTTATTGAATAGACAATATGTCATTCAAACTGTTAGCAAGCCACTGTTGCTCAAAACATTCATTGGCCTTTTCTTCAGACAGGACTCTTACAGCTGTTGTTGCTAGCCATCTTTATTTTGAGAAAACTTTGACCTTTATGGTTGAGCTAAAATGACTAAGAAAGTTTGGTTTATCAGATAACTTTTAAAATCTGAAATTTAACTTTCCAGTAGGATAAAATTTTTGTGGTTTTTGTCATTCAGAATCTCTTGAAAACTGTAGTTCTTTTTCTAATGAACTTAATCAAAATGAAATGTTTCAAAACTGTCTTCACCAGCATGGGTACAATCCAGTGTTTTTAGTTTATTCCAAATCCTACTGGAAACCTCATGGATCACCATTGCTATTTTCCTAAAAAAGATAAAATTAAAAAAAAGTTTTGGTCAATTTTCCTTCAAAGACTGTCAGGTCAATATGAAGGTACCATTCAATGAAAAAATGAAAAAGTACCTTTGCAGAAACTATATTCTCTTTCAGATGAACCTTATCCTAAATTATCCAACTTACAGATGAATTATTCTAAATAATAGAGGAATAGGAAAATTCAGCAATGCTGCTGGATTAAAAGGTTAATTACCCGAGTCATTTGTATTTTGTATATTAAAAACGAACAGCTAGAAAACAAAAGATAACATTGCTGTAGTCAGAATGTCAAGTACTTAAAGAATAAATCAATCATATAGATGTCCATTCTTCCCAAGTTGATGCGGTTTGAATGCAGTTCTCATCAAATTCTCATCAGCGTTTTTCATAGAATTTAACAGGCTGATTATGAATATTTACAGAGAAAATTTATGGCCCCAAATAGCCAGGATTTCTGAAGAAGAGCAGAAAGGATAGTCTTGGCTTTTCAGATATCAGCACTTAACTTGGAAGTTCTAGTAATTGAGATAGTATAGTCCCTGGGTTGACCATTTGACCACTGAATTATTCAGAGTGTAGAAACAGATGGTGTGTTGAATGCACCTTTGGTAAAAGAGTGATGATGTGTTGGGTCACTGGGAAAGGGGAATAGGTTCTACAGCAAATAGAGCTGGAAACAGATGGTCATCCATAAGGAAATAGGTGCAGTTGGATCCTTGCCTCCTATCTAAATACAAAAATCAGTTTCCAGATAGATTAAGGAAAAATGCCAAAGCAATTTAAAAATTCTTTAAGTAAAAAATATAAGTAAACATCTAGATGGCACTGACCAATAGAAATATGTATATGTCTGTAGGGTACCTGCATAGATGAGAGAGGAAAGGTATCTGAAAAGGAATAAAAATTCGGGATCGTTTTCTGTAGTTGAGGGAGGCAGAAAGTGACGAGCAAGAGGGCTTTGCAGCCAGAGAAGAGTTTACAGCTATAGGGCTGTAGCTTTTGTGTTATTTGGTAGGTAGATGGGTACGGTACCTTATTAAGTAATAACTATTTTGGCCATTATTTTGTTTGAATGAACCAAATACAACCTTTGTAACATTGTAAAACATTTTAGCTTTGCAGGTGGTTGGATAACTGAGTTTGGGCTCATGGCTTTCCCATTTTCTGTAGCTAAAGTTTGTTTGCCTACAAATAGAAATTTCACTGAAAATTTTGATGAATTCTTTGCGGTCGTTTTTTTTCCTCTTCTTCTGTCCAAATAGCACTCATTTCTAATCCCCACAGCTATTAGTCTAAAAACTGTTGTTAAAAATTCTACTGAATTTCACAGTGGCCCTCTATGTTACACTTCTGGAAGCTACCAAAGAACCTGAATTTCACTGATGTCTGCATGACAAGAAATCTCTTAGGTGTCTCTCATTAGAATGAACTTACGCGATTGTATTTTCATTTGTGTTTTAATAGACTGACTTCCTTTTGGTAGTGTTGCGTGATGTGGTTCAGGCTTATCCTGAAGTTCGCATTGTTCTCATGTCTGCTACTATTGACACCAGTATGTTCTGTGAATATTTCTTCAATTGCCCCATCATTGAAGTTTACGGAAGGACTTATCCAGTTCAAGGTAAATAGTTTGGAGGTGGGATGGGAAGGTAAACTTCTTTTATGCATTAGTGTTTGGATTTGCTTAATCTTGGAGATTGGAATAATAGTTCTAAAGACATTTAAAATACAGGCCAATGTAGAATATCAAATGAATCATGGCATTCTTGGGCTTTTAGTCAAACTATGGCAAGTGTAATCTGAGGAGCAAGAACAAGTTTCATTCATTCTTGAGGAGTTGGCAAGTCCAGTAAATTTCCTGGCTCTTCCTTACAGCCGAAGATAGCTTTCAGAATTATATACAGTCAGGTGTAAATCAGTATAGCCTATAGATGTTTATGGGAGATAACAGTATAAGCAGCCAGAGTCAAATTAACAAGAGAATCTTTCTTAGAGCCAGAGCAGGCATATTTTAAAATGACATTAAGGTGTGTGTTTCAAGATCAAGTATTTCTGATGGTTAGGACCTCCTTTTTCAGAAGATTTTATTACCGTTTTTTAGGACAGCCATCTAACAGCTTGGTTAGAAAAATAAATTCTAGCACAGTCAAATTCAGGGCATGAAAATAAGCTAAAAATTTTGCTATGTGGGTATGAAATGATAAATGGCTATTTAGCATGCTATTTTTTTTTTTTTTTTTTTGAAATTCCAAAGTAAGAGTAGGCCTAAAATAAAAGCCAGGGCAGTTGTATCTTGTGAGGGTAAGGGCGACAGTTCTAAAACTGCTTTACATGTATATTGAGATTGAAAAAACAATTAAGTGGATGGCAGATGGGGGAGTCAGGTTTACTGTTGGAGTTTAGAGGGTACAGGTAAGTAGGAGGGAAGCTTTGAATAAACTGGGTGGTATTGGATTACAGTTAGAGACAATCAGTAAGATGTCATGTTCAGATACAAGTGAATAGATAAATCATTACAGATATGTATGGATACACAGGTGAGTATACATGCATATATTTCCTAGCTCTGTTGACCACAGTGATGGAGACTCAGGGACACAGGAACCAGCCGGAAAGAGCTGAAATAATTTGACCAAAAAGAAAGGAACATAGTACAGAATTATAACCCTAAGGATAAAATAAATGCCCATGAATCTATATGGTGGTTGAATAAATAAATGGGTAACAAAGGCAGATCTCATATGGAATAATTCCCAAAAAATTATGTACTCTCCTCCTTACCTTGAAAACATGACTTACCTCCCAGTCCCTTGAGTGTATTGTGCTTAATGACTTGCTTCCACAGAGTAGAGTGTAGAAAGGGAGAAGCAAAAGTAACTTCACAGTAATTTGGAGTATACTTGTATATTCTTGTATATATACTGTTTGTAGTAACTTGGAGTAACTTAACAAACACTACCTCAGGTGAACAAGTTTAACATCGTCAGTGATGAGTCATGTAGGTTGTGTGTACCCTTGGTATAATGTGATGATTTGCACTTGGGACTCTTAGCATATAGAGGGGAAGTGTTCATAGATTGAGACATTTCTTGACCCAGCAGAGAACCTCAGGGATATAATTGGTCAGCAGATACTCCAGCTTTGCTGATGTCCCTCTTTAGAGTAATAACCAAAGGGAGACCATTTTATATGTACGTCTTTATAGAGGAAGGATGGACTACAGTATATTATTGTATAGACCTCTCTTTCCATATCTAACTGCTGTACCATGGGAGTGTACAATACAGTGCGTGTGCCCTGCAGCCATACCACAAATGTTTGATTATTGTATATAGGGGATACCCTGTCTGGCTTAGTGGGAACATGAATGAGAGACACTGCACCTACCTGCAAGGCCCAAGCCTTAGTCCAAACACTAAGTTTGGAAAAAGAGGTTATTAACACTGGAATTTCTTGCCAATTGTGAATAATCAGATTGAAGGTATTAAGGTAATTTTGAGTTATGAATTAGAAAATGAGTTTTGAAGACTGTTCCATTCTGAAAGTTGACTGTACTTACCTGACTGGATTGTCCTGGCAGAATATTTTTTGGAAGACTGTATTCAGATGACCCACTTTGTTCCTCCACCAAAGGACAAGAAAAAGAAGGAGAAGGATGATGATGGTTTTGAGGATGATGATGTAAGTGAATCTCATGGAGAATTTTCATTAGGGACAGGTGGTTAATGCAGTGAACAGAATGATTAAAGTAAAAAGTTGCAATGAGTTACCATTAAAGAAAACCTTTTTAAAAGCTATCATGTTTTTTAATTAATTGATGTATTTCACTCTAAAGAATTCCATGTATGACAAGCTCTTTTCATACCACAAGTTAAATCATCTCTGGAGAAAGGTCAAAAGGAGGAGGAGGAAATAGTAAGATGTTTAAAGGCCACATGTGGTTTTATAAGAGTTTGCTATTACATTTTCTATGGGCCAGAGTACCTGGGAAGCTGGTAGAGAGGCAGTCTTGTGCCCGACCCCAGCTCTACTAAATCAGAAGTTACATTTTAACAAAGTCTCCATGTGATCTATATATACAATAAAGTTTTCAAAGCAGCAGCCATCCTCCTAGATTAGAGAGATTGTATGGTGATGACATTATCAGATGGAGAGTATTAAATCAGGGAGTCAGGAGGGATTTCCTAAGAAGAAACAAGAAAGAAAACCGACATTTATTTTGATAGCTCAATCAGTGGTAATATAAAAATTCATCTTGTATCTGGAAATTTGAACAGAATAAATACTAAAAGACAGTTTAGCAGTGCAGAATTCAATAATAATCTGGGATATTTTTAATCAGAAGACTTAATATAAATGAACAACAAATTAGTTTATCGGGGGGAAAAAAAGACCAGTTGTAACAATTCTGTTTCTCATTACTAAAGGTTTTGTTTATCACTGAATCTCAGGCAGACTTTATAGAAAATTCAGACACTTTTTATTTTTTTATTTTGAGAGTGAGTGGAGGGGTGGTGGAGAGAGAGAATCCCAAGCAGGCTCCATGCTGTCAGGGCAGAGCACCACACAGGGCTTAAACCCCTGAACCATGAGATCATGACCTGAGCTGAAATCAAGAGGCAGATGCTTAATCGACTGAGCCACACAAGTGGCCCAGACACATTATAATAGAAATAGATGATCAAGTGAGCTGCCAGGAGGACATTTATTTAAAAATTAAAGGACTTCACATTTGGTATGAGATGAGCCTGGGAATTCTACAGGGAGATATTGTGTATAAGTAAAGTAATTATATGGTAATTGATACACAGGATCATAGAACTTAATTAGTAAGGAAAATATTTTTGAGAAGTCAACAGAGTATAGTCCTAAGAGAGATAAATACATTTGGTAGATGGAGCCATTCAAAGTTGGCAGAATCGAATTTAAGAGATTGTGCTTGGATTTTGGCATTGCCAATGTATTTCCCATACATAGGTCATGAGAAAAATTTGGTATCTCAACATGTAGCAGGTTCTACATTTTTAGAGCTTAAATTTCTATATGCAGATCTGATTAATCAGCTAGAATTAATAAGGACATTAGGTGTTATTTGAATGTGAAGAACACATCCAAGAGACACCTCATGAGCTGCAGTAATTGAGACCATTCAGAATATGTCTCCTAATTTTTGCAGGCAAATTGCAACCTTATCTGTGGTGATGAGTACGGTCCAGAAACCAGGATGAGCATGGCACAGTTGAATGAAAAGGAAACCCCTTTTGAACTCATCGAGGCTCTACTCAAGTACATTGAGACCCTCAATGTTCCCGGAGCAGTGTTGGTGTTTCTGCCTGGCTGGAATTTGATTTATACTATGCAGAAGCATTTGGAGATGAATCCTCATTTTGGTGGGTGATTCTTTGAATTCTTCGAATTCTCACACAATATTTGACAGTGAAAGTTAATATTTTTGCTTGTTCCCTAGCCAGTGTGAAAACAAAATGTAGTATTGTGTCAGTATTTGAATAAAAGTATGCATTACGTAGAGCAGTTTTAAAATACGCTATTATTTTTAAACTTTAACTTTTCCTTATTCTTATAGGAAGCCATAGGTATCAGATTCTACCTCTGCATTCTCAGATTCCTCGAGAGGAACAGCGCAAAGTATTTGATCCTGTACCAAGTGGAGTGACCAAGGTAAAAAATAAACATTTACACTTATGGGTTGGGAAGTTCCATAGATTCTAAGCAGATGTTATAGGCCTTCAAAGAGCTACCCCTAAAAAATTGTAATCCAGCTAAATTGAGGAGGGAAAAAAAGGGTCTTCTCATTGTGAGTTAAGTTTTTCATAAGTCAGGCTGCAGGTGGATGGTTTTTTTAAGGCTCCTGTAATTCTCTTGTCATTTGTTACATAAACAAATCCGTTCTTTTAAGTGCATAGTAGAATATTTTCTGAAGTATAATTTTTCTTAATATTTCATCACAGGTTATTTTGTCCACAAATATTGCCGAGACTAGCATTACCATAAATGATGTCGTTTATGTCATTGACTCCTGCAAGTAAGTTTCCAAGGCACCTATTTGCGTAGAGTAAATCTGAAGAATGTTCCATGTAGTATCTAGTATCGGAATCAAAAACACCTTTTTTTTTTTAATTGAAATTTTGTGTTCTTGTACTGTCAGAATTGCTGTGCACTATACATACTATGATACAGGCTAATTAGTAATTCTTGGTGTTGATTTGTCATAAGTCTGTTATAGTAGAAAGTGAAAAGCTTAACACTAACTTCTGAGCTTCCCACTGCTCTTGTCTGCTGATGTTTGCTCATTTCTCATTGGGTGTTTCCGTTGACCACTGCCACACAGTAGCAGGCTGGTTAGTGTATAAAGATGACCAGTATTTATCTCATGATAAGATATCCTACCTTTGAATCATTCACTTAAGAATTAAAAAGCTTCAAAAAAATTTTAAAAACTTCATATTTGGTACATGATGATCCTGACAAATACACAGGGATGCGTTGTGTACAGATAAGTACACGAGACACCCAGAGAGAAGAAAACGTCAAAACTTTGTTATATCTGGCCCATGTCTTCTCCACATAGTCCCACAGCTTGTCCCAGCAGTCGAGAAAGATCTGCCAGTGCCCGTTCTAGGGACTGGTGCAGAGCACGCAGCCCTATGGGCCACTTCCAGTCTCTTGGTGCCAGCTGCCTATGTGGATCGTTGAAGGAATCTGAGGTTGCTTAGGGGTTCAGAAAGACCATGCAGGCACCAGTTGGTGAGGTCATCAGAAGTGCCACGTATTCTGGTTCAGCACATAACTTTTAGGTCACAGGTAGCCTGGAAGTTAAACTAAACATTGGAATAGAGTTGGTTTAAATCATTATCATTTACTTACATGTATGTGCTAGATCCTGTTTGTGTGCTTTACAGAGTTCATTAATTCACTTAATGTTTATAAGTAAAGATCCTGTGAGGTCAGTAAGAGTATTATAGTCATTTTCAAATGAGGAAAATGAGGCACGAAAAGATGAGTATTAGTAACTTGGCCAAGATGTCAAGCACATGTGGCACATATGTGTTATTTTTCCCTCTTAGAAGTTTGACAGATCAGAAGATGCCATCAGGTTCTTACTGGTGCTTTTCACAGATAGTTGGCATAGTTCACTGGAAAGCATCCACCCCTCAGTGGACATAACAATAGTTATGTGCTGGTCGTGCATAAGTCTTAGAATTAACCGCTGTTTCCTATTTAGGCAGAAAGTGAAGCTGTTCACTGCTCACAACAATATGACCAACTATGCTACAGTGTGGGCGTCCAAAACAAACCTTGAGCAGCGGAAAGGACGAGCTGGCCGCGTACGGCCTGGATTCTGCTTTCACCTGTGTAGCCGAGCTCGTTTTGAGAGGTGAGACCAATTCTTTTTTTTTTTTAATTTTTTAATGTTTATTTATTTTTGACACAGAGTATGCGAGCAGGGGAGGGTCAGAGAGAGAGGGGGGGAGACACAGAATCCGAAGCAAGCTCCAGGCTCTGAATTGTCAGCACAGAGCCTGACATGGGGCTCGAACTCACTAACCTTGAGATCGTGACCTGAGACAAAGTCAGATGCTTAACCCGACTGGGCCACCCAGGCGCTCCAAGAGACCAATTCTTGAATAAAGATTAAGGATTTTTTTTTTACCCCTTCATTCATCCCCTCCCCCCATCCTGCTATGAACCTAATGAACTCAGAGTACATACCCACCCTGCTATGAACCTAATGAACTCAGAGTACATAAATGCCTCCAGTTATGTATATTGGAGGATAGTTGTCTTTCATAACAAGGTTGTGGCAAGAATTGTCATTGTGGCAATTTGTCATTGATGGCATGTTTGATAGTGGTTACCTGATTACTACTAATCTTTTAAAGGGAGGCTGTATGGACATTATTTGGCAAGAGTGGGAGGGGCAGAGGGAGAGGGAGGGAGAGAATTCTAAGCAGGCTCCATACTCAGCATGGAGCCCAACATGAGGCTGGATTTCGTGACTGAGATCATGACCTGAACTGAAATCAGGAGTTAATAGATGCTTAACCGACTGAGCCAGCCAGGTGCCCATTTGTTTTTGAGTATAGTTGACATCTGATGTTAGGTTAGTTTCAGGTGTACAACACAGCGATTCAATAGCTCTGTATATTATACTGTGCTCTCCACAAGTGTAGCTACTGTCTGTCCCCATACAACACTGTCACAATACCATCGACGATATTCTCTGTGCTCTACCTCGGACCCTTGTGGCTTATTTATCCCATAACTGGAAGACTGTATCTCCCACTCTCTTTCACCCATTTTGCCTGTTCCTCCCCTTGTACCCTCCTCTGCCCCTCCACTCTGTCGAGCTAGTATTTTAACCATGTTTGTCAGCAGACAGGACCTGAAGAAGTCCTAGGTGTGATAATAACATTAAGGATTCAGGATAATTTTTCATCATTCTTCACTCCTCAGATGAAAATAACATCAAAATATAAGTATAAAGTTACAAGTCACTGCTCAGTTAAGAGGGTCTTGTCCAGAGAGTCTTTTTGTAGTAAATATAAAACATGCTTTGGTAACTATAAAAGCATGAGGGAAGGAGAGCTCTATAAAATCTGATGATCTCTCTGCAAAGCATGAGGGAGTTAAAACTATAAATCTGACGATCTCTCTGCAAAGATTTTATTAAACAAACATGTATATACAAGGGAAGATGGTTATTTTATGCTTTTTTTCTCTAAGACTGGAAACCCACATGACACCTGAGATGTTCCGAACACCATTGCATGAAATTGCATTGAGCATAAAACTTCTGCGTCTGGGAGGAATTGGCCAATTTCTGGCCAAGGCAATTGAACCTCCGCCTTTGGATGCTGTGATCGAAGCAGAGCACACTCTTAGAGGTACCTGCAAATACAGACCTACCTAATACATGTAAATTATGCCATTGTCTTGTCCTGCAACTAACATGTAACAAATGAATCAAGATACAGTCAGCAGGGCTGTGATAAGACTTCCAATGTTGCCATATGTATTTAGTGTGGTCAGTTTTATAAAATGAGCAACATGAAGTAAGAAAGAAGTAACAGGAGTCTTTCTTAACCAATATTTAATGATCAGAACATGAGTTAGTCACAATACAATATTTTATGTAGCTCTCTTATTTTACGTAGATCTATTTGTGTTTTATAATCACATCATAAAAGTGGTAAAGTATCGGAGAAAAAATAAGGGCATTGGAGCCAGGGGAATCTGGTTTTGAATTTTGAATCTAGTACTCATCTGTTAATATGAACTTTAGACTTTAGATTTCATCTTTCTAAAAATTCAATAGATGGTATTAGACTTGTTAGGACATGTGTATTTAATGCTGTTACTGTCATTTTGACTGCATGTATAGAGTTCTCATGGACTGTATTCCACTTCACAACCTACAGCAGCCTAATTCTAATACCTTCTTCTTATCAGGTACTCCCGAATTTGGTTTTGTTCTATTTTTGAGTGAGGAGAATTGCTGGCTGTGGGCATGGTGCTCGCGGTTGGCTTGACAGATACTGAAAACTAACCTTAGCCTGTAAGGAAATGTTTCACCTTTGCCTTGGTTAAAGGGGCATTCATTACTGTGTCTGCTCATAAACAAATCTCTCCCCACAGAGCTTGATGCATTAGATGCCAATGATGAATTGACTCCTCTGGGACGAATCCTGGCTAAGCTCCCCATTGAGCCTCGTTTTGGCAAAATGATGATAATGGGATGTATTTTCTAGTAAGTGCTTTGTCTTATTGCTGATACTTAAGTGGCAGAACAATTTCAGAATATTATTCCCTTCCCCATAAAAAAATAGAAGACAAAACTAACTTCTGAAGTATAGAAGTGGCCTACTGTAGATACTGAGGAAAGTATGAAGTGCGGAGAATGAATCGTTTCAGTAGATGGACACCTGGGCCCAACTTGTTGGGGGAAAGAGCTAGTTTCTCAGAAGTGCAGTTACTCTCAGGGGCTTACGTAGTTGTTTTTGAAAGAGAAATAACATTAGGAAATTTTGAAGATGGAGAGATTTGAAAAGATGGGAGAAGAGAGAATAAGGAAAGAAAAAATGTAATACTTGGTCATAATTTATGATTAATATGCATCCATTAATCTCAGAGCTCCTTATTTATTTTTTCCCTTTCTGCTTCTGGAGAGAGCAGCTGTAAAAGTTCTTTGTTAAACCAACTCACTGCAAATAAAGCAGTATCATGGCCAAGAAAGGCTCTGACCCACAGTGACAGTACTGCTCGTGAACTGCTAGAACAAGACTGCGATCTGACTGTATTTCCTGTCTCTTTCAGTGTGGGAGATGCCGTCTGTACCATCTCTGCTGCCACCTGCTTTCCGGAGCCGTTCATTAGTGAAGGAAAGCGACTGGGTTATGTTCATCGAAATTTTGCCGGAAACAGATTTTCTGATCATGTGGCTCTTTTATCAGTATTCCAAGCTTGGGATGATGCTAGGTATGGGTTTGAAAGAGAAGAGTTGTAAGATGTGAGAACCGTCTCCAGCTTCTAATGTGATACTGGGCTTTGAGAATGACTCTTTGTCTATTTCAGAATGGGTGGAGAAGAAGCAGAGATACGTTTTTGTGAGCACAAAAGACTCAATATGGCTACACTAAGAATGACGTGGGAAGCTAAAGTTCAGCTCAAAGAGATTCTGATTAATTCTGGATTTCCAGAAGGTAATGACTCACATTCTTGAAACCTCCCTGAAGGATGTTTATGTAGCATGCACACGTTGACAGTGCAGTATATTTTAGCTTCACTTTAGACCCTGTGCTTTTTCTGTGTTCCTAGCTATTTCTTAGTTATTTGAACCATAGTGATAATCAGTTTTTCACCTTTATTCAGCCTTTTAAAAAAGGAAACGGAAGGTTGTGATGCTCAAATTGTAACACACTACAAAGATGATTAATAGATGTTTTAAAAACTGTACTACTTTTTAGAGACTTTTTAAGTCTCTTTTAAGAAGGGGCATAGCTTTTAGCAGTTTTAGAATGAGCAGTTTGTTGAATTACCTCAATTAGTGGTTTGTGAAGTTGACTGATCAGCCTGCCCACGTGTTCACGTGTAGATATGAAATTTACCATGTTAAATTTTAAGTGGCTTTAATTGAGGCTTTCGTGTGCTGGCAGGTAAAAGGGCTTGGATGTGTGCTGGAGAAACAAGTAATCCAGCTGTTTATTTCATATGCGAATTGAGCTATTGAACTCCCATCTTCTCTAGAAAGAATGGCTATTTAAGAACAGCAGATGGAATATTTTTATTGTCCTGTTGGTCTAGCTCTTATTCAGAGAGTAGATGATTAAACCAATGTATGCGGAGGGGTTTTGTTTTTTTGTCTTTAAGTAATCACTCCAGGCTTATGTTGTGGTCAAGTCTGTATTAGAAAATACAGGTATTTTAGTTTTTTTGTTGTGGAGACTCAGCAGAGTTTCTCCTTGAACTTAATGTGGGTGCAAGAGTTCAGAGAATAGAGGAAGTCAGGCAGGCAGGTTATCGGAAAAAAGACATGGGAAGGAGTCAGTTCACCTAATTCTCTTAACTAGTTTACATGCATTATGGGATCATTACCCAGATATCTGATATTTTTACCCCATTCCTCTTAACAGATTGCTTGCTGACACAAGTGTTCACTAACACCGGACCGGACAATAATTTGGATGTTGTTATCTCTCTCCTGGCTTTTGGGGTGTACCCTAATGTGTGCTATCATAAGGAAAAGAGAAAGATTCTCACCACTGAAGGGCGTAATGCACTTATCCACAAGTCGTCTGTTAATTGTCCTTTCAGTAGCCAAGACATGAAGTACCCATCTCCCTTCTTTGTATTTGGTGAAAAGGTAAGAAAAGATTCACTTAGAAAAATTAGCAGTGAAAATCTAGGTTGTCCTTACTTATTAAAGTGCAGTGGGAACATGAGTTTTCATTTTCTTTAATTTTTTTTTTTTTTTTTTGACGTTTATTTATTTTTGAGACAGAGAGAGACAGAGCATGAACGGGGGAGGGGCAGAGAGAGAGGGAGACACAGAATCTGAAGCAGGCTTCAGGCTCTGAGCCATCAGCCCAGAGCCCGATGCGGGGCTCAAACTCATGGACTGCGAGATCGTGACCTGAGTTAAAGTCGGACACTTAACCGACTGAGCCACCCAGGCGCCCCGAGTTTTCATTTTCAAAGCATAAGTTCATTATCATTATTTGGGAATTACAATGTCCTCTATTTCCTCTTGCCTCTTTTTCCATCTGCAGATTCGAACCCGAGCCATCTCTGCTAAAGGCATGACCTTAGTCACCCCCCTGCAGTTGCTTCTCTTTGCCTCCAAGAAAGTCCAGTCTGATGGACAGATTGTGCTTGTGGATGACTGGTACGGAGTTTCAGATGTGAACTACAAACTGCATTCTTAAAGTTGGGGGATACAGCATTCTTAAAGTTGGGGATACACATTCTTAAAGTGTAAGGGGATACAGCTGCCAATCTAACTTAATTTGTGAAACATGACAATTTCGTGACACAAGTGCTTTATAACATTGTCTTTTCTTGGAGAGTGGTATACTTTGGCAGTTGATACTCAGTAGTAAGTCTTACATGACCTATACCAATAGAAGCAGATGCATTAGGCATTGGAGCTATATCTGCCCCCATGAATACTATCCTAGGGAATCAGAATCCAATTGGAACTTGGGTACTTGTTTTGTGTACTCTGTATGTTGGTTAGAGACGACTGGTAAGCGTGTAGTAATTAGCACTTGACAAAAATGGAGATCTTAGTGACCAGTCAGTAGGCTCAGTCATATTCCTGAAAATTTGTAACACTCCAGCAGTGTGTAATTTCTTCCATTCTTTTATTGAAGCTAAGTGATCTGCGTTGCTAACCTAACAGTATTTTGCTTGAAAAACTTCTTGGTTCTCAATACCTGCCAGTAGCTAGCAGTGAGTTTTAAGAAATTAGTGTAGACGGTTATTGTTCTTGATACCTGTAGTTGAAAGTGTTGGTACTTAGTAAGAAGTTAAATTTATTCTTCAGTTACCATGTATGAAATAGGGAGGTAGTCGTATTTTGCTATATGTACCCTTGTTGTACTTTGTCGTTTTTCTCTATTTTAGGATCAGATTGCAAATATCTCATGAAGCTGCTGCCTGTATCACTGCTCTCCGGGCAGCCATGGAGGCTCTGGTTGTTGAAGTAACTAAACAACCTAATATCATCAGCCAGTTGGACCCCGTTAATGAGCATATGCTGAACATGATCCGCCAGATCTCTAGGCCCTCAGCTGCTGGTATCAACCTCATGATTGGCAGTACACGGTGAGTACCCCAGTAACTTCTCTTTGAACCAAGCTGAGGACAGGAATCTTTTTTTCTTTCCTGTCTTAAGCTATTTATTTATTTATTTTGAGAGGGAGAGAACACGAGAAGGGGAGGGACAGAGAGAGAGGGAGAGAATGAATTCCTAGCAGGCTCCAAGCTGCCAGCATGGAGCCTGGTATGGGGCTTGATCTCGAGAATCATGAGATCATTGACCTGAGCTGAAATCAGGAGTCAGACGCTTAACCAGCTGAGCCACCCAGGCGCCCCAGAGGACAGTGATCTTACACTGGCCTAAAATTCCCACAGTTAACTGATAGAGGCCTGGTTATTTAAAATTCTAGACGTACACTCAATATGAAATATAATGCTGGTTAACACACTCAGAAGGATGTTACTAACTTTTGTCTCTGTTAACGATATATTATGTCAGTGCATATTGGGAGTTTGAAGGGGATCTTGAAAGTACATTCAAAGCCCAGGGTGGGTCACATGACAGGAAAGTGACAGAGCCCAGACAGTTCTTTTTGCACAGTACTGTTTTGCTATCTCTAGCGAAAAAATGTTGGTGGGTGTTAAATTGCTGTTTCTTCAAATGAAAAGCCTCAAGGTTTATCTTAGGGAAGTGGAAGAATGTGAATATCTTAGAATGCCTGGGTGGCTCAATCGGTTAAGCTTCTGACTCTTGATTTTGGCTCAGGTCACGATCTCATGGTTCGTTGAGTGCCAGCACCCCAAGTCACGCTCTGCGCTGACAGCATGGAGCCTGCTTGGGATTCTCTCTTCTCTCCCTCTCTGCCCCTACCCAGTTTGCTCTCTCGCTCTCAAAATAAATAAACTTTTTAAAGAGAAAAGTGTGAGTATCTTGAAGGGTAAAGAGAAGAATGTGAAATATCTTAATTCTTAAATTTTTTTCTTTGGTTCACTTTTTTTCACCTTTTTAATCTTTATTTGCCCACAACTTTTTATATGGAAACATTTGATACCTGCAGAAATGGCAACCCCCGTATGGTATCGTAACCTAAACTCCCTAATCACCAGCATCTTGTGCCACTTGCTTTCATATATCTGTTTGCACAAACACACCACTTTTTCTTAATCCTTTGTGATGGACTCTCAGCGGTTGTTATTTTACATTGGTATACTTAGTGTATCATTTAAGCACATAGCTGCAATACCATGATCACACTCCAAAAATGTAAGTGTTGTGATAACACTATCTAATATACAAACATACTAAAATTTTTCTAATTACCCAAAAATATTCCTTAATCTCCCTCTTAAGGATCACTTACTGCATTTGGTTATAAACTACTGTAATTTTAACATATAGAACTGTTATGTGCTTTATGGATTCTGGGTCATATCTCGCTATAACTGATTTACTTCTTAAAACTTATTAATCATAACGCATAGTATTCATTGTATTCTTGGCACTGTGCTAAGTGCTTTTCTGATATTTGATCTGTGATGTAGGTAGATCTTGTTCCATTAACATGAATGAGGGAACTAGCACAGAGAAGTTCAGACTGAAGGCCATAGAGCTAGTGAATGGTAGGACTGGATTCAGACTAAGACCATAGCAACTCCTAAAACAGTGCTCTTATTTATTGTGTTAATACTTTGCCCTGCCCAGAGGGTCAAATATATGAAGAATTATTGAGAATAGTCTTCAAAAAGAAAGGTAGAAAATAAGTGTCATAGGCAGATACAACTGTAGTGCTCTTGGGTGTTTAGAAGAGGAGAGATTACTTTTGGCAGGAGGGATCATGATTAAGGAGGCTTCACATATAGTCTGCTCTGTGAAGGACAAAAGTCCTGACCTAGAAAGGATGGGATAAATACAAGACAGAGTTCAAGTTGCGTAAATATAACGATGGCCTGAATTACAGTAGGGAGAATTGAAATGGACAGAAGTGAGTGGATCAGACAGGTTTGCAAGAGAATTGGGAAGAACTGGTGATGGGTTGCAGTGGGGGGGGAATAGCGCATGGAAGGAGTGAAGACAGACCCCAGCCACATTTCTGACTGGACAGCTGCTGAATTCAGAGTGCTAGTCTCTAAGGAAAGCTGCAGAGGAGGAGGAGTAAGCAGTGTGGGGTATCCTGAACTGGGGTTTTTGGTGAGACATCTTGATTTATGCAGTTTTTCATTACCCCTCATTTTCTTTGTACTTTTCCTAGGTATGGAGATGGTCCACGTCCTCCCAAGATGGCTCGATATGATAATGGAAGTGGATATAGATGGGGAACTTCTGGTTATGGTGGTGGAGGCTATGGCAGCGGAGGCTACGGAGGTGGCGGAGGCTATGGTGGTAGTGGAGGCTTCGGTGGCAGTGGCTATGGTGGTGGTCCCAACTCCTTTCGGGCAGGCTTCGGCGGAGGCTATAGAGGAGGTGCCCGAGGTGGCTTTAGAGGTGTCTCAGGAGGCGACTACAGAGGGGCTAGTGGAGGAGGCTTCAGAGGATCTGGGGGATTCCAGCAAGGGGGTATGAGAGGGGGCTTTGGGGGAGGTTACTTTGGACAAGGAAGAGGAGGTGGTGGCTATTAAAGCTTGGTTATGTCAGTTCCTATGCATAGACAGTAAAAAAAAAAAAAAAAAAAAAAAATTGCATGCTACCTATTTCCCCCAAGTTGTTTATTTGATGCCAGTAACTAAACCCATTTTCCATCCATTTTGTGGTTCATTGTAGTTTAAGGAAACCAAGCGTATAGCTACATTAGTGGTTTTGTTTATATTATGTAAAATATGATGACCTATTATAAAAGTACCACAGTTTGTATTTTTTCTTTAAGGAGTAAAGATTTGCCCTTAAAATTAACTTGATATTTTCTTGGCTTTAGTTTACTACAATAGAAAATAAAGTATTATACCAAATACTGGCCATGTAGTTCGTTGTTGACCTTACATGGTAGAGTAATTTTACAATGCCAGTTACATCTATTAGTTAGTTTTAAGCTTCACAGGAAAAATTGTACTTTCAGTTTTCTAAAGGATACCAAGTGATATTACTGCTTGTAGTAGTTAAAATAAATAGCCTTGAAATGGAATTGTTATTCTTACAGCAAATCCTGGCCAGTACACAATTTCACATGGACCTCTGCACTTGAATAAAACTTTTGACCTACGGCTGAATATTTTTACTTTTTCCCAAGCTTTGTCTTTGAAAAGTCTAAGACCAAGGTCAGCATTCTCTTTTCTAGTTAGTTTGTAGTGTAAAAATTAATTTTAATTAGAATTAAAAATTAACCTACAAAACTCTTCAATGATTATAAATCAAAGAATGAACCTTCACCAGTGCATCAAGTTTTAGTAGAGATGTTTATACATTTATAACACTATATGGTTTTCAATAAATTTTCACGTTTCTGACTTGAGAAATAGCACAGTACAGGAGAGATTACAAAGGCTTTGGACTGAATAGAATTGGGTTCATCTTAAAGCTGCAGATCTCAAGATTGTATCTCCAACTACGATTTCCTTTCTGAGCACCAGATCCTATTAACAACTGCTGCTTAGATAGCCACAGAAACCAAGAACTCAGCACTTTCCAGACTGAAGAGAACCACCTAATTCACCCGGTGCCCTATCCTATACTGTGTTCCCCTGTTCATCTGTGGTTTTTGGTGTGTGTGTGTGTATGTTTGGTTTTTTGTTTTTTTGTTTTTTTTTTTTTTAATCACAGGAGTTTTAGCTGCTTCTGGCCAAAGCCTTAAACACTTTCTGGTTGTGCTTTCGTAAACCAGCTGCCTGTTCTCTTCAGGCTTGTGTTCACTTGGAAGTGCAGTGATGCTGCAGCCAGCGTAAACATTCCCATACAAATCTCATACCACCGCCACCCACTCCTGGCTTAAACCATTGATTCCCTAGAGCCTTCAGAGTAGAAACTGCTCTCCCTTCTCCCCTCTCCTCCTCCAGCCTCAGTCCTACTCGCCAGCCATACTGAACTTCTAGCCTCATCAGTGCACCATGCTTTCTCTTGCCTTTTGCACGTGTTGTGAAAACTCCCACAGAACATATACATTCAGTAACACCTCACTCACCTGGTACTCATTTCACCAACAGCTTTAACTACAAATGAGAAATCAAAAGATGACCAGAATGGCCAAGAGAGATGACAATTACATTCTCTAGAACTTGAAAGAACCAGTTAGGCATAATCTTTTAGTCTTTTGCTAAGAACCTAAGGAAATGCCTAGGCAGATTTCTAGAGCTCTTCCCTTTGTGGCTCCCTGCTGCCTGTGTTTGCTCCACCAATTATAGCTATCCTCCCTAAAACAGCCTCTGTCTCTTGAGCTCCGTGAAACTGCTTGTGCTGT
Source organism: Puma concolor (assembly GCF_028749965.1). Classification (NCBI taxonomy): domain Eukaryota; kingdom Metazoa; phylum Chordata; class Mammalia; order Carnivora; family Felidae; genus Puma; species Puma concolor. The sequence continues at coordinate 44,875,908 of NC_141683.1, forward strand.
GCTTGGTTCTTTCTTCCTCTGCCGTGATCTACCAGTTACATGTATGGAGATAACAGCTTTGTGGGTTTTTTTAAATAGGTCATTTGGTTTTCTAGTTGTTTGCATGGGAGTGGGGAGGAAAATCAGCCATCAGACTGTCCATAGCTATAAGTGGAAGTCAACTTAAGTTGATTTTAATTGTCAAAAGAATCCATTATAACCTCCAGAAACCATTCCTTTTTAAGAATTATCAGACACATGGAGCGGAAGGCCATGTGGAGGATTACTTTGTGGCATATTAATACCTGGAGATATCGAGGCACCTGGGTGGCTCAGCTGGTTACGTGTTCGACTTTGGCTCAGGTCATGATCTCATGGGTTCCTGAGTTCGAGCCTGGATTGAGCTCTATGCTGGCAGCTCAGAGCCTGGAGCCTGTTTTGGATTCTGTGTCTCCCTCTCTCTGCCTGTCCCCTGCTCACACATTCTGTCTCTCAAAAATAAACATTAAAAAAAAAATACCTGGAGACCTCAACCAATGTGCCGTGTTTCCTTTCTTTCTCAAACGTCCCTCTATATCTGCCTGGGATGAAGAGAATATTCAGTTTAAGGGACGTTGCAGGTACGAGGTGACTGGAAAGCGTTTCCAAAACAAGAGAGCTGATTGTACCCCTTTCCCATTCAGGAGATGAAAAGGGCTAGACACAGGGTGAAAGAATTGGGGAGAAAGATCTGTCGAAGGGTGTAAAGTTGCTCATCACACACGTTCATTGGGGTTTGGAAGTGTAGGGAAAGTTGGCACTGAAAAAACTGGGTCTCCCCTGCTAGAAATTTAGGCCGGGATGAGAATGGACCTGTCGTGTGATGGTATCTTCACTGTGTACTTCTCAGTTTGAAGATTGTAGAAATGATGACTCAGCTTTCTTTGAGGCTGAGGGTGATACAGAAGGGAATCGCAGAGATTCCTCTGGGCCCAGAGAGGGAATAAGCCGATGTGCCAGTTCCGGGAAACCGTGCTCTGCGTAGTCTTTGTGTCAAGAGGCTGTCAACGCTGTGTCCCTAAACAACAGCTACAGTTTGATGGGATCTCCTCTATGTTGTGAGTGTGCACATAAAATCCTCTGGACCTCACCTCTGCCAGAGGAACAGACCAGGAGACCACAAACAGTTGTGTCCACTTAGGGTCAGCACAGACACCTAGAAAGAGGACCTCAACTGTGTGTGGCAAAGCACATATTTGAAAGCCAGTTTCCCTGCCTCTGATTTTAGAAGCAGAATTGGGATAAGAGAAACACCGCCAGAAATGGAAGTGTGAATTACCCTGAAACTGATGGATGGTTTTGGTTTTGACTGGAAAAAGTTCCTGAACCCACTGGATTTACCTGAAAGGCAAGTTAATTAGAAGTGTATTTGTGTCCTGTGATATTTGTAGACTGTCCTATTTGGTATAGTGTAAATTCTGAATCATGTGAAGAAAATTTACTACTGAATCAGAGCTGATTACAGTTATTGAACTACTTACTGATAATTTAGCTTTTAGGAAAGAATCTCCTTGGGAACTAATTAGGGTGACCAACTGTCCCAGTTTACCCAGGACTGAAACATGGAAACTACTGAAACTGGGAAAGTACTGTGCAAAGTGGAACAAGTTGGTCCCCGTAGGATAATCTTAATGGGAGATCGTTCAGGAATTTCCAAACTTTGAAATCACATATTCCCCTCAAACCTAGAAATTAATTATAGAGATGTTAAAGGAAATTATATAATCCAGTGTTTAACACTTCTCACTTTGGTAAACCTATGTAGTATTTTGCATACTAACCTATAAAAATATGAACTATATATACTTAGTGGTTATTTTTAATACTTTAGTAATAATTGAAATGATTAAAAAATTTTATCTTTTTAAAATAATAGGAAGTACAATAGGATTTGATTAACCCTCTGATATAAATAAAATCTAAAGTTTTTTGGCATTAGTAATAGTTCTAAGCATTTCCAAATTAAATTAGTATGCTAATGATAGCTGTCAATGGCTTCAGAATTTTATTGGTAAGTAAAAGTGCACCTTATACAAATGCAAAATCTAAAAAATGATAAAAAAATTTTGTATTGTAATGTTTGGTATTAAAATAGTTATAAGTTGCCCGAGTTTTCTACAGAACAAATGAGTGTTCTGTAGAAAAAGCAACATAATTTTGTTATAAGACCACTTTAGGCTTCAGTTTGAATAGTAAAGAATATGTGAAAAGAGACTTAAATATTACGCATATCAGTGGTCAGAAGCTTCTGTGGGCTGAGAGGCTCCTTTGAGAATATGATGAAAGCTGTGACTCCCCACCAGAAGGCATGCACAAAATTTTTTACTTAAAAGTTTCACTAGATCACAGACCCTTCAAGCCCCTATGTACTTCACTTTAAGAACACCTGATTCAGTTCAATCCACTGAAGTATACTACTATATTTGCATAGTCTTCTCGTCTTTCATTTTAATAGTTTGGAAAAATTATACCCCTGTCCTCAAATGTAATGTTTTCTGGGTGTAGCTGTTGAATCTAGAAGAGAACCCTTACTTCGGGGCAGTTGTCTTGCAAGGAATGGCAACTTTCTCCTATAATCAGAGCAACTTTTCTGTACCCCGTGCTGCCAGAGGAATGCCTTTCCGTCCTTTGATTTGTAGCCAGTTTCACTGCTGCTACTTTGTAAAGTGACAGCAGGCTTTGGCATTGTGGGTCCCATTGTGCAGTTGAGGTTCTACCCTTAGCTGCTACTGGCATAGTAATGAAATGGGAAGTTTCCACTCCCACTGCCAGTATTACAAAAAAGAAAAATGAGGTTCAAACTCACCCCTTTTCATTCCACACCACAGGTCGCTCATCTAACCTCGGTTTGATCAGTCTTTGACCTCTAGAATCCTAACATTTTCATCCTCAGCAACTTTGATGAAATGTCCTTAAAAAGTCCTGGATTGTAAATCTCAGCCTTCAGCACAGGCAGAGACACCCTAGTATCATTCTTTAAAACTATTGGGGCGCCTGGGTGGCTCAGTCGGTTAAGCGTCCGACTTCAGCTCAGGTCATGATCTCGCGGTCCATGAGTTCGAGCCCGGCGTCGGGCTCTGTGCTGACCACTCAGAGCCTGGAGCCTGTTTCGGATTCTGTGTCTCCCTCTCTCTCTGACCCTCCCCCATTCATGCTCTGTCTCTCTCTGTCTCAAAAATAAATAAATGTTAAAAAAAAATTTAAAATAAAACTATTTAGCAGTTACTACTTAGGATGCACGGTACTGTATGGGATGCAATGTTCCTAAGACCTGAGGCCTATATTCTAAGAAATTTACAGTGGAGGGGCACCTAGGTGTCCCAGATGCTTAACCAACTGAACTACCTAGGCATGCCCCCCCTCCCAAAACAAATGTGGTTTTAACATTGTTTTTGATACTTAGTCCAATAAGAGCCTTAGGTGGTCTATGTAGATAGTAGGGAAAAATTAAGTTTATAGCCAGTTCCTGATTCATTTCCATTTATCTGCTGGGAACTGGAATAAAATAAGACAACACAATAGCACTATATTATATAGAATTAGGTTCAATTGTAGGAGACCAGGAAATCCAAAGTAAGAAGTAAACAATACAGAAACATTTCTTCCTCATTCAAGAAGTCCAGAGGTAGTCAGTATAGGGTCAACAGATGTTCCATGTTGGTTTTCATTGTAGGGCTGGTAGGTAGGTGTTCATGTTAGAAATTCATGTTTCTCCCATCTTGTTTTACCATTGTATGGTTTCCATTCAGAATCACCACATGGGCCAAGATAGCAGTTGTTTCTCAAGCCATTACGTTTGAATTCCAGCCAAGCAGAAGGGATAGGACCTTTCTACAAAGTTGTGCACATTATTCCAACTTGCATGTCTCCCTTCAGCTAGGATCTAATCACCTGGCTACATGTAACTGTAACTGAAGTTAGGCATTATGTCTAAATTGGATGGCTGGCTGGGGTGCCTGGGTGGCTTGGTGGTTTAAGCATCTGACTCTTGGTTTCAGTTCAGGTCATGATGTCGCAGTGGTGAGATCGAGCCCCCTGCCCCTGACACTCCATACTCATCATGGAGTCTGCTTGGTGTTCTCTTTCCTCTCTCTGCCCCTCCCCTGCTCATGCTTTCTCCCAAAATAAACATTAAAAATAAATGAATTAGATGGCTTATGTTCCCTCTAAAATAGGGGTTTCATTTTCTAAGATACAAAAAATGGCCTTTTTCACAAAGCAGAAGAACCATGGAGTTTTGTTTATAAAAGGAAATAAGCACTCAGCCTCAAACACTTATCTTCCTTCCTTAATTTGACTTTTACTGTTGTGTTGCCTGTAACTCAGCGGTGACTGTTGCTGTAGAGGATCTCTTGAGGCTGAGAGTTGAATAAGGCAAGGTTATTCTTCAGTTTCCATCAGTAGCCTTTTTATTCTTTTACACAAGGTCTTGTTAACTGGGTGACATAATTTAAGGTATTGTCCACGGAGGCTTTAACAAGAACAGTCTTTCTATAGTGAATTTAATGAGCTATAAGAGGAGGAATTTTCCTTTCTAATCCTCTTCCTCCACTTCCTTGTTTTGGCTTCAGGAAGAGGTGATGGACAAAGACAGGATCTTTTGAGAATGAGCAAAAAGCAATAGCTTTGCAAGAGCACACTGCTCACTCACGGGTCATCAGTTGCTGCCGTTGGTTTCCAGTCTATTTCTCTTTTTTCCTATGCTCACTTCAGAGTAGTTTTTTTTTTGTTGTTTTTGTGTTTGCTTTTTTTTTCTCCTATTCTCATGTCCCTAAAGCATGCGAAAGCATTTTTTAGATTTTCTAAGAAATTTGATTGTTCACAAAGTTTTCTCCCTCCTTCACCTTCCCATCTCTCCTTTCCAATGTAACAAATGACCACAACTTTAAAGGTTTAACACCAGTTTATTATCTTACACTTATGTAGATAAAAGTCTGACATGCGTCGCCCTGGGCTAAAATCAAGATGGTGACAGGAACTTTCTGGAGGCTTCAGGGGAGGATTTGTTTTCCTGCTCATTTGGGTGGCTGGCAGGATGCAGTTTTTTGCAGTTGTAGGATTGAGATTTGTTTCCTGGATGGTTGTCAGCCGTGGGCTGCTCCCAGCTTCTAGTGGCCAACTACGTTCCCTGGGTTATGACTTCCTTCCTCCACCTTCAGAGGAGGCAACAATGGATTGAGTCCCTCTCCTGTTTTCAGTTTCTCTCGCCTCTCCAGTTGCACCACCCTGACCCACCCTCTTGCTTCCCTCTCCCACTTTTAAGGACAAATGTGACTAGATTGCACCCACCTGGATAATCAGGGACACTTTCCTCATCTCAAGGTCCTCAACTTTAATCACATGTGCAGAGTCCCTTTTGCCATGTAAGGTATGTATTCACAGTTTCTGGGGATTAGGGTGTGGACATCCTTGGGAAGGTCATTATTCTGCTACCACTTATCTTAACCAACTTTCTGGGTCAAAGGCAGACAAATCCTAATTCTCCTCAAAAGAGATTTAAAAAGTTTCCTCCAGGGGCTCCTGGGTGGCTCTTTCAGTTAAGCATCCAACTCTCGATTTCGGATCAGGTCGTGATCTCAAGATCATGAGATGGAGCCCCGCGCCGTGGGCTCCGTGCTCCTGCACCAAGCAAGCATGCAGCCTGTGACTGTCTCTCCCTCTCCCTCTGCCCTTGCCCATCTCATGTGCACACACATGCACGCGCTCTTGCTCTCTTAAGAAGATGAAAACACATTCGTTTTGGAATTAAACAGTGATGATGGTGATACCTATCAAAAGTATACTAAATAGTGTGGAAGTATATACTTTAAAAGGGTGAATTTATGATGTGTGAATCATATCTCAAAGCTGTTATTTAAAAAAGTTAAAATGAATCATTCAATGAAAGCATTAGATGTTTAAATATTTTTTAATTAAATAGGTTTTGAATTTAATTAAAACTACCATTTCTGTGGGATATGAGATTTACTAAACAAATATCTGAAATATAAACCATTAACATAAATCCAGATGCTTTAACTTGTGACTATTCTGATATCCCCCTTCAAGTTTGCTTCTATTTTATTGTTACTCATCTCCAAGTTCAGATTCTGCATTACCTTGGAGAGCATACTGTCGTCTTTTTTATCCCCTGAAGCTGCCCCTTTGTTGAAGGCTTCTGCTACGATAAAAAATTGTTCAGTTGGTTGAAGAATGCTTACACCATAGCCATTGTTATTGTAAATATGATTATTAGTCATCTTCAGTTTTGGTGTTGGAAGAACCTGTTAAATTATTCAAGGAAAGGAGTTTTTCAATAATTTCTATAAAAATAAAATATATGAACTCTAGAATTAATTGTTGGGTTTACACGTGTCTTTAAAACAACTGAATCTCAGTTTTGAGCAAGTGATATTTTCTTCAGACTAATTAATGTAACATTAACTACAAAAATATTTACTGCAGAATTACTAAATGAAGTTTTCGGTTTAGTTTATACAGTATCTCATGAAGCTTTTAATATAAATATGAAAATGATTTCAGGTATAGAAAGTGATAAATTTTCAAGTAATATAAAAATAATTTGAAATATTATATGTAAACTAGAGTTCTAAGGAAAAGCTTCATTAACTATATAAGTCTAGAGAGGGACCTAGACAGGTAGAATTTGTGAAAGTAGAAAGGAATGGGAAGGCTTTTCACTTATAAATTACTGCTATTAATGTTTTAATTGGCTAGCTTAAATTATTTTTACAAACTCTGGAAGTAAGATTTAAGTATTTCTTAATATATTTATTATTTTTTTATTTGCTTTACTTTCTAAAACATATTACAGAGCTGCCCAATGAAAAATCTAAAACATTTTTATAAAAGCGTTCTGCTTTATCAAAGTTATCTGCTAAGAATCTAAGTTGAAATTATTACATTATAAACTAAAATTGTTTTATATCAGCCATCATTTAAGCCATATTTTTAATTATCTCTATTCTTTTCCAAATCAATGATAACATTTAAACTAAACTTTGTCTAGAGGTAGTATTTTGGTATCTTTGTGATACCTATAATTCTTACAACAATTCTATACTACGAAATATGATAATACCTTCATATTAACTCCACCTAAGGTGCTTTTTGAATTATCACTGGTTCTGAGGTTATTACAGTGATGAATTTCATTCCTTTCCAAAATGGCTGTGCTCCCAGGATACAGTTCAACACCAGCACCCTGTAAATGAAAAGCAAATAAAACAATCTCAAAACACACATATACCTCTCCAAAATTATCTTCAGATTTGAAAATTGTAATTCTATGTCAGCACTCTCAACACACTAAGTTACAGAAAAGTATATGATAGTTTGTGTGTGTAATGATTTATTGTAGAGATAATGTTAGAAACGTTGAAAACTAGTACTGTTAGAAGATCATTGGGCCTAGAAGGAGGGTTGAGGTCACTAGTCTCATTGAGTCACAATGCTCTCCCACCCAAATGAAGCCTCGAGAAGGGAGCCAAAAATCTCTTCAAGCAATTCTTTCCAGTGTTATAAAATTTTACTTTTATATACTCTAAATCCCTCAATGCTGCTGAAAGTTAGTGAAAATTAAGTCATTCTATAATAGGGTCCTATTATTTTTACCCTTCCTTTATTTAATCTTGTTCAACTTTCCAGTCCTTTAATGAGCTTTGTGATTGTTATTTGAAGACTTTTTAAGTAAACGGTTAAATAACTGACCCATGATCTGTTTTACAGCCACCAATTCCTAGATTTTTTTTTTTTAATTTTTTTTTTTCAACGTTTATTTATTTTTGGGACAGAGAGACAGAGCATGAACGGGCGAGGGGCAGAGAGAGAGGGAGACACAGAATCGGAAACAGGCTCCAGGCTCGGAGCCATCAGCCCAGAGCCCGACGCGGGGCTCGAACTCACGGACCGCGAGATCGTGACCTGGCTGAAGTCGGACGCTTAACCGACTGCGCCACCCAGGCGCCCCCACCAATTCCTAGATTTTTAAAGAATCACACTTAAAGCTAATAATTGCTTACTTTGGATTTAGGCAGTTTGCTTTCCCTATATGTACTATGATGCTCTGTACTTGTCCTGATTTTATCAGTTTCTAAGCTTGATTAGAACTCAATTCAGGGATGAAGTAATTACTATCCTTTGCACACTAAGACACTCAGTTATCTATTGTCAACATAAAGCTGTTTTTATAAAATGGACTACCTGGGCACCAGTTATTTCACTGTCTGTGATTGTCAAAGCAGCCCCTGTCAGAACACACACTCCTGTTCCTTCACATTTTAATACACAGTTTTCTAGAGTCATGTGACCAGACTCCACCACCACAATACCATCAACTGTGCCTTGTTGTATCAAAGATAGATGCATTAGCTTCACATTATCAGCTTTAGACACCACGAAACTGTCATGAGAAGGCTCAGACGTAATCATAATTTCCTCTCTTTTTCCAACTCCTGATTTATAGAGACAAAAACACATAGTTAAATCAGTGATCCCAAAGTTTAAAGTCCTTTAGTCATTCGGTAATACTTGCTATTACTAAGTTTTTCTTTTCATGTATTTTTAATAAACAATATGTATGTAAGTATCAGGTTGTTAACTAATAAGATACTTAACTATAATGTAATCTTTTTGTCCATATTTTGATGCCATGATGGGAGAATATTGGTTTATAATCAATAGAAATGTACCGATGGTATTTATTCAATATACACATTCCATAATATATTTTCCAAAATTTCCCATTACATAATCAGCAGTCATTTACAAAATATCTAAGATATAAAAGCTATCTTACCATAACCTGGTTTTAAAGCCATAATAAATTACCATAACTAAAAAAGACTGGCAGAGATTCGTGAATTAGGTTATAAGATTAATGCAGTCATGCCCACAATTTTGATCTAGGGTAGTCAAAGCAATCATCTACATTTAACATCAATCCAAAAAGAAGGGGTTGAATCTTCAAGAAAACTATAAGTTTTAAAAATTAAAAATATGTTCCTTATTACCCAAAATATTACTGGGTACAGTCATCAAGTTCTAGTGAAATTTTTGCTCAGATTTTTAAAAAGTTTATTTTGAGAGACAAGCAGGGGAGAGGGGCAAAGAGGGAGGGCGAGTCCCAAGCAGGCTTCACGAAGCTCAGTGCAGAGACTGATGCAGAGCTCAATCTCATGACCATGAGGTCATGACCTGAGCTGAAATTAAGAGTCACTTGCTCAACCATCTGAGCCACCCAGGCACCCTTGCTCAATTTTTGAACTGATAGGCAAAGCTTAAGTCACCTCATTCTTTTCTTTTGGCCACACAGTAGGAATATCCTTACTTCAATGTTAAAGGGCAGAATTAAAGTTACTAAATAGGTTCAGAACCTGAATGAAATTTAGTAAATTCTCTTCTTTTAAGATCTTGTTTTTCAATGTTTATTTTTTGAGAGAGAGAAAGAGAGACGGCGTGCAAGCAGGGGAGGAGCAGAGAGAGGGAGACACAGAATCCGAAGCAGATTCCAGGCTCCAACCTGATCTGTCAGCACAGAGCCTGATGCAGGCTCGAACTCACAGACTACAAGATCGTGACCTGAGCTGAAGTTGGACACTTAAACAACTGAGCCACTCAGGTGCCGCAGTAAATTCTATTCTTCTATTTCAGCAAGTCTGCATGTGAACTAACCTTTCTGAGAAAATGCTGAGTATATTTTAATATAGCCTTACATTGGGTTTTCCTACTAAAGTCATAAGAAGTGCAATACAGACAGAAAAACTAGTTTGAGTAAAAATATAGATGGAGCAAATAGAAAATATTACAAACAGGTTTTTTGTTTTTTTCTGGTTTTGATCTTTTTTAGACTCTGTGTGTGTAGTGCTACATTATCAGGGGAAGAAGTAGTCTCATTGTTTTGCTCTGGTACATTATGCCCAAATAATGTCATCTGTACAGGCAATATACTCATGAACAGATGAGAAAAATCTTAATTGTGAAAGGGCACATAAGGGATTTTGTGTTACATAAACTCTTTAACAATTTCCAATAATTTGATTAACCATGCTTATACAATTTTTCCAGTATACGTTGCTATAAAAAGACTATAAAGGATGCCCTGCTAACCCTTTATAATGATGTCATCAGTCAATAAAGCAAGATTTACAGCTTGATATTCTCCTGGAAAAATAACTACTGTATCTCCACTGTAACAACTATCCAAAGCCAAATCCAAATCATCATGCTGTTGGAGAAGTGTGTCTGAAGATAAGTCCTTTACCTGAAAAGAAGAAAACAGTACACTCTTTAACAATGAATTAAATTGAAAACAGGTCATTTTATTAAAAAATTTTTTTTTAATATATTTTTTTTGAGAGACAGAGTGCTGGGGCAGAGAGGGGAGTGTGAAGGGCAAAGAGAGAGGGAGACACAGAATCCGAAGCAGGCTCCAGGCTCTGCTGTCAGCACAGAGCCCGACAAGGGGATCGAAGCCACGAACTGTGGGATCATGACCTGAGACAAAGTTGGATGCTCAACTGACTGCCCAGAAAGCAGGTCATTTTAATCAGTTAACTTATTGGTAATGTGCTTTTCTCAAAGACTTATTGTGTATATTACACTGTAATATACTGTAAATACTCTGTCTTTATGTTCATTAAATGTTCAAAGTATTAGTCCATCAATTAAGGGAATGATGAAATGAGATTTTCTTTACAATCACTAATAATTTTACAGCCTTTAAATACTGTGTGCCAGAAGTCATATTTTGAGCTTAATATGTTACCTCCTATGCCTCACAACAGTTATTTGAGGTAAAGTATTATTCTTCCCTTATCAGGTGAAAGAAATTGAAACTCAGTGAGATTAAATGATTTGCCCAAGGACACAGAGTGAGTGAGTGGTTAAGCTTTAGATTCAGGTCTTTATGACACCAGATCTCTTTCTAATATGCTACTTTATTTTCTTTAACTCAAACTAATCCTACAATTTTGGAAAATCAACAAAACTTTATATATTAAATATTCTAAAACTAAAAAGGTGCCAAGAATTTGCACTGATAGTAGAAAAAAGGAGAGAACTTCTTTATTAGTGCCATTAAGAGTGAAGTACTTTAGGGGCACCTGGGTGGCTCAGTTAGTTAAGCGTCTGACTTCAGCTCAGGTCATGATCTCACACTCTATGAGTTCAAGCCCCGCGGCAGGCTCTGTGCTGACAGCTCAGAGCCTGGAGCCTGCTTCAGATTCTGTGTCTCCCTCTCTCTCTGCCCCTCCCCTGCTCATGCTCTGTATCTCTCTATCTCAAAAATAAATAAAAACATTAAAAAAAAAAAAAGTGAGGTACTTTAGAAATAAAATTTGAAAACTAAAAATATATTCTGAAAAAGCCTATTCTTTTTTTCCCAATATTAATGGCATTACCATTCATATATCTTTTTTCTTATAAAAGTGGAACTTACAAAAAACAAGTGAAAGCATAACAAAAATTGAAATTTTAACCTAAATAAAATGTATTTCATAAATGTATTCATTTATTCATAATACTAACATGCCATACCATACATGTACATGGCTTTGAATCCTGACTTTTTATTACAACATATTTTCCCATGTCTTAAAATATTTTTTCAAAGCCTAATTTTTTTTATTTAAAGTAGGCTTCATGCCCAGTGTGGAGCCCGATGTGGTGCTTGAATTCACAACCCTGAGATCAAGGCCTGAGCTGAGATCAAGTCAGACGCTTAACCAACTGAACCACCCAGGTGCCCCTGAAAGCCAAATTTTTAATGATTACATAATAATGCATCATATGGGCATATCACAATTTATCATAATTTAATTATAAAAGATTTCAAGCATCTTGGATACATTTTGATAAATTGCCCTCCAGAAAGTTTAATTAATTAAAATTTGGTTTGGAAAAAAATAAATAAAATTTGGTCTGAGAACTCATTTTGCTACAAACTCATCAGCATGGGGTATCTTTTACACTCACAAAATATTTGCCAGTTTAATAGGCAAAAATCCTCACTGCCTCATTTTAATTTCCATTCCTTTGGTAAGCATGAGTGAATATTTTTTCCAGATACATATGAAACTCATAATCTTTACTAAATCAACAAACCAGTATATTCATCTGTGCATGTATTCTAAAAACTTTGGTGGCAGAGAGTACAAGGATTAACTCTGTAACTATTTTGGAAGAACTCTAGATTCCATCTCTTTAATTAATTTATTTTTTTCATAAAAATAGGAAACACAAGAGAGAAAAGTTTGATGGGGAAGATAATTTAGTTTTGGTGCCAGTTAATTTGAAGTACTGGGAGTCACTAAGTAGAAGTATGCAGTAGACTATGCATATAAAAGTCTAGAATATAGGACTGAGATGTGACTAGGTAGAAAGATCTTGGAGTTATTTACATATAATTTGAGCATAGGAATGGCTAAGATTAGCTACAAGACTACATAAAGAAGAAAGATAGCACTCTAGGACAGAACACTGAGAAACGTTTAAAGAATAGGCTAGCTCAGTCAGTAGAATATGTGGCTCTTGATCTTGGGGTTGTGAGTTTGAGCCCCACATTTGGCGTAGAGATTGCTTAAATGAATAAACTTTAAAAAAAAAAATTAAAGAATAGGGAGAAACAAAAGAAGATCTCAAAACTGAGGAGTAGCCAAAGAGGTAGAGAGAAAGTCGGGAGACCAAGATGTCATGAAAAGAGGTAGTTGATCATGTCAAATGCTGAAAGGTTAAATAAGGTGGTAATCCTTGAGTTGTGCTTACTGAATTTAGCCACAGCTTCATCCCACATTGACCACAAGAGCATATGCCCTGATATCCTGGAGGCAGAAATAAGATCACACTGAGTAGAGGCATGAAGGTGAAAGAAGTAGAGACAAGTGCAGATAAGTACTTCAAGAAGTTTTGCTCTGCAAAAGAAGAGCTAGAGATGTGGTATGTAGGATACATATTGTTTTGTTATTAAAAAAAAACACAATTGAATATGCCTCAATGCATTTAGGAAGGAAATAGTAGAGAGAAAGATATAAAAGAGAGGTGATGTCATAGAAATGATGGAATAAAGAGCTCCAAAAACTGGATCTTACACTGAAGCAAATATTAAGTTGGGGGAAAAAAAAAAAGAATCAACATTTTTGCAATCCTGGAACCTAACCAAACACAGCAACCAAAGGAGTGCTTAATGAAGAGGCTGTTAAAATTTGGTAAACAGGTGTTGTGTTTTTGCTTACCTGCCTACCATCTCCTATTCTCCAGCCTGGCAGTGGAGACAACAGCCTATGTTTCTGTGGCTTGCTGGAGCAGCCATGGGGTGAAGGCAGTATGGAGCTTTTTCTTAAAAAAAAATAGTGTGGCTGTGTATTTTGACCTGTCAGTATCTCAGGAGGGACTGACAAAGCTGATTTTTGTTTCACACCCCCTTCAGGAATGAGCGGCTTTATAGGCATCATCTGATTAAAGCATTTAAGATGCACTCTACTTACAGCTGTCTGCGGCAAAGGACAGAGGAAGGGGCAAGGAAAAGTCTGCACAGGAGGACGTTGAGGAGGAAGATTTTTTGGGGGGGAAAGAGCTGCCTCATACACTAGGAAATCCAAAGTGAAATGCACATGCCCAGGGCTGGATATATGCTCAGAAGAGATCTGAAAGGACCTTGTGCTTTTCTTCCCACTGATCACTGGGCCTGTGCAAGCAAGTGGTGAAAGCCAAGGCAGAGTTGTAAGCAGTCTGGCTTAGCTTTGAAAGAGTCCCTTAGCTCAGAGCTAATCTGCACACTGGGAGAGATTTTTGGTTTTGTTTTTGTGTTTTAGCTGTAGGTGTTTATGGAAATCTCTGTCAGGTCTTTGGCTACCTGAGTAGTCACTTCAGTAGTCACTTCAGATGTAAATAGGTTAAGATTACCAATTAAAAGACAGAGACTGGTAGAATAGATAAAGAAATATGACCCAGGGGTGCCTGGGTAGCTCAGTTGGTTAAGAATCTGACTCTTGGGTGGCTCAGTCGGTTGAGCATCTGACTTCAGCTCTGGTCATATCTTACAGTTTGTGTGTTCGAACCCTGTGTCGGGCTCTGTGCTGACAGCTCAGAGCCTGGAGCCTGCTTCGGATTCTGTCTCCCTCTCTCTGCCTCTTCCCCATTTGCACTCTGTCACTCTGGCAAAAATAAACATTAAAAAGGAAAAAAAAAATCTGACTCTTGGTTTTGGCTCAGGTCATGATCTCATGGTTTGTGAGTTTGAGCCCTGTGTTGGGCTCTGTGTTGGTGGCACAGACCCTGCTTGAGATTCTCTCTCTCTCTCTCTCTCTCTCTCTCTCTCTCTGCCCCTCCCAGCTTGCATTCTCTCCCCCCCACCCAAAATAAATGAATAGACATTTAAAAAAATATATGATCCAACTATATTATCTCTACAAGGGAATTACTATATCCAAGGATACAAACAGATTAATACTGAGAGGATACAAAAAGGTATTCCATACAAATAGTAAACAAAGGAGAACTATGGTGGTTATACTAATATTAAACAAAATAGACTTTAAACCAAAAACTGTTACCAAAGACTAAAAGGGACATTATTTATTGACAAAAAATTTTAATTCATCAAGAATATGTAATAAGCATATATACACCAAACAATGAAGACCCCAACATATATGAAGTAAACATTAACAGAATTAAAGGGAGCAATAGTTGGGAGACTTCCATACTCCTCTTATGATAATGATTAGAACATCTAGATAGAAGGTCAATAAGAAAGTAGAAGATTTAACACTGTAACCTAGGTAGACCTGACACACATATATATAGACCTAAACATATATACAGAACCCAACACAGAAGAATACATACTTTTCCTTAAGTGCACATATAACATTCTCCAGATACATCATACATTAAGCCACAAAGCAAGTCTCAATAACTATCTTCTCTGACCACACAAAATTAAGTGAGATATTGATAACATCAGGAAAACTGGAAAAATAACAAACATGTAGAAATAAAACAACACACCTTTAGACAACCAATGGGTCAGGGAAGAAAACCCAAGGTAAATTAGAAAATGCAGGGGCGCCTGGGTGGCGCAGTCGGTTAAGCGTCCGACTTCAGCCAGGTCATGATCTCGCGGTCCGTGAGTTCGAGCCCTGCGTCAGGCTCTGGGCTGATGGCTCAGAGCCTGGAGCCTGTTTCCGATTCTGTGTCTCCCTCTCTCTCTGCCCCTCCCCCGTTCATGCTTTGTCTCTCTCTATCCCCAAAATAAATAAACGTTGAAAAAAAAAAATTAAAAAAAAAAAAAAAAAGAAAATGCTTTGAGATGAATGAAAACAAAACACAACATACCAAAATTTATGGGATGCTGAAAGCAGAGTTCAGAGTGAAATTTATGGCAATAAGTACCTACATTAAACAAGATCTCAAATTAACAACCTAACTTAACATCTTAAGGAACTAGGAAAAGAACAATTTAGATTCAAAGCCAACAGAAGAAAGGAAATAAAGATTAGAGAAGAGGTAAATGAAATGGAGAACCAAAAAACAGTAGGATTAATAAAACCCAAAGTTGATTCTTTGAAAAGCTCAACAAAATTGACAAACCTTCAGCTAAACTGACTAAAAGAAGAGGGATAAAAACAGAAATACTCAAGCCAGAAATGAAAGTGGGGACATTATTACTGACTTTACAGAAATAAAAAGCATTATAAGAAAATATGAATAACTCTATACCAACAAATGCACCAAAGCCTCCTGCTTTGCTTTGCTTTTTCAATACTACTTTGGCTATTCGGGGTCTTGAAAAGACAGTTTGGAATGGGATACCTCTCTTTCTCCTAGATCTGGAAGAATGGCTAATATTTAGTTTAGGCACTGGAACAAGTACTTATTTTTGCCAGGAATGATTGAAAAGCCAGAGTGTATGGAAAGAGCCCAAATGTCCATCGACTGACGAATGGATAAAGAAAATGTGGTGTATATATATATATATATATATATATATATATATATATACACAATGGATTATTACTCAGCAACAAAGAATGAAATCTTGCCATTTGCAACAATGTGGATGGAACTACATTGTATTATGCTAAGCGAAATAAGCCAGTCAGAGAAAGAGAAATATCGTATGATTTCACTCATCGCATATGTGGAATTTAAGAAACACTATAGATGAACACAGGGGAAGGGAAGGAAAAATAAGATACAAACAGAGGGAGACAAACCATAAGAGACTCTTAAATAAGGAAAACAAACTGAGGGTGGCTGGAGGGGAGGTGGGTGGGGAGATGGGCTAAATGGGTGATGGGCAATAAGGAGGCCACTTGTTGGGATGAGCACTGGGTGTTATATGTAAGTGATGAATCACTGGGTTCTACTCCTGAAACCAATACTACACTGGATGTTAACTAACTTGAATTTAAATGTAAAAAAAAAAAAAATTAAAATTAAAATAACATCTTAAAAAAAGAAAGAAAGAAAAGCCAGAGTGTTCTAAACCTAAAGACAGTCATCACAATTTGAGAATTTGGAGAATAAGCAAAGAGGTAAGGACTCATATTTAATTTGGTTGACTAAAAGGATATTTATGACAGTAAGTAAATAAAGAATACAGAAGGACTAGGGATGGGCTGTGTTCAAAAGACAATAAGTTCAATAGAATTGCTGTATGTTGCCAAGACATCCAGGTAAAGATGCTTACAAGGACATGTAGTGATGTTGGTCAGCAGAGAATACAAGCAAGAAAGGAAAGAGAAAAAATAATAAAGTTACTGAGAAATCATTGTGTGCCAGGTACTACTAGGTTTATATGTAACATCTCATATCATCCTCAAGAACTCCTATAAGATAGTGGTGGTAGTTTACTACTAACATTTATTGAGTACTTACGATGTACTGGGCATATCCTAAACATATTACAGATATGAATTCATTTAATCTTCACATATAAAATATAAATAAGAAACACAAACACTGGGGCGCCTGGGTGGCGCAGTCGGTTAAGCGTCCGACTTCAGCCAGGTCACGATCTCGCGGTCCGTGAGTTCGAGCCCCGCGTCAGGCTCTGGGCTGATGGCTCAGAGCCTGGAGCCTGTTTCCGATTCTGTGTCTCCCTCTCTCTCTGCCCCTCCCCCGTTCATGCTCTGTCTCTCTCTGTCCCAAAAATAAATAAACGTTGGAAAAAAAAAAAAAAAAAGAAACACAAACACTTTATAAATGAGGAACTAAAGCACAGATGGGTAAGTAACTTGTTGAAAATCACATAACTAGTAAGTGGCAAAACCAGAGTCTGAATCCACAAAGTCTGGCTTCAGAGCCCATGGTCTTCATCATCATAATATACAGTTTTGACCTCTCTCTCCCTATTTTCGGGGGCTTTTTAAGTTTTTATTAAATTCAAGTTAGTTAACATAAAGTGTAATATTAGTTTTAGTTGCACAATATAATGATTCAACACTTCCATACAACACCCGGTGCTCATCACAAGTGCCCTCCTTCATCCCCATCACCTAGTTCACCCAACCCCTCACCCACTTCCCCCCTGGTAACCATCAGTTTGTTCTCTATAATTAAGAGTCTCTTTCTTGATTTGTCCTTCTCTTTTTTTACCCTTTTCTCATTTGTTTTGTTTCTTAAATTCCACATAAGTGAAATCATATGGTATTTGTCTTTGATTTATTTCATCTAGCATTAAACTATCTCCTTCCTATGTTTATAGCAGCATTGTTTACAACAGCCACATTATGGAAGCAACTCAAGTGTTGGTTTGGCTGTCTAAATGCTTGATGTGTTCATATATATAATGGAGTATTATTCAGCCACAAAAAGAATGAAATCTTGCCATTTACCTCTCTTTTTAAAGCACTCTGCCAATAAGGGAATTGAGGCTCAGAAGTTAGGCAGCTTGCCCAAGATTACATAGTTATTACGTGGTCTCAGAAAGGCCACTTAAACCCTGGGCTCTCTGACTACAAAGTCTATGTCTTTTTACTATAGTACTTGTGAAGATCACCAACATAGAAATGGTGAAGCATAGATAAAACTTTAAGAAGAGAACATAGAGCAGGAAGAACTTTGAGTAAAGAATCCTCAAAGTTAAGAAGGTTAAATTAAAGGTCATGTACATAGCTCTGATGACTATCAGATTAAAAGATGTTGTCCACCTCAACAGTACATCTAAAACAAAAGATCTAAGCAAAGTGGAAGTTGATGATGCTGCCATCTCAGAGGAGTCTTCCTCACGATAATTATCCAGGTCTGCAAAATTCATGGATATTTACTTACACAAATGAAGACAGGGTTGCAAACCACAAGATAAAAAAGAAATTTCTGACTCTCATATAGGAAAATAAAGCCAGAAACAGATTTAAAAACAAAAAAAAGGGGGCGCCTGAGTGGCTCAGTCGGATAAGTGTCTGACTTTAGCTAAGGTCATGAGCTTACCGTTTGTGAGTTCAAGCCCCACACTGGGCTCTCTGCTGTCAGCACAGAGACCACTTTGGTCCCCCTCTCTCTACCCCTCCCCTCAAAAATAAACAAACATTAAAAAAAAGATAAGTAAAAATAAATATGATAAAGTGAGGCTGGAGATAGAAGCAAAATCTATACCTTTTTATAAAGATTTTTACAAAGATAGTTGGTAGAATAATTAATGTTATTGAATAATCTGATGTAATAAGCAATGAAAAGAAAATTAAATTTTGCTTAAAATAATAAAAATGGGTATGATAGTAGACAAGACCAGTATAATAAGCCAACTTTATCTCTCACTACTCTCCTCTTAGGTGTTAAACACCATCCTTGCTGGACTTCTTTCCATTCTTCATATATACCACACTCTCTTGTCAAACATGCACTCATTTACTAATTCAACAAAACTGCTATGTACGTACCATGTGCTAAACACCATGCTGGGTGATCGGATGAATGGTAAACATAACACACCTTGCTCTCAAGAAGCTCATGTTCCCATAAAAGAGACATTTTATAGACAGCCACAAAAAGTATTAAACACATAATGATAAGGGCAAGTGCAAGGTGCCATGGGAAAGGCAGTGTAATGTATTCTGGAAGGTTGAGAAAGCCTTTTTCTGTGGAAATACTTAAATTGAGACCTGAAGGATTTGAGTAGCTCTGTGAAAAAACATGGTGTACACCAGGATGTTGAGTTAGTGAAGGAGAACAGAAGTGGGTATATGAAGGATATGATTAGGATAATTCTCAGAAAAGTGTGACTAGCAGCTGGATAGATGGTGGTGCCATTTATTGGACTAGAGAGCTCTAGAATACAAACAGGCCAATGGACAAGATCATGAATTTAATTGAGGACATTTAAGTAGATGTACTTATGAGATAATTAAGTGGTGATAAGCAATAGGCATTAGAACATATATGTCTGGGGCTAAAAACAAAAATCTGGGCTATGGATACACATCTTATATTATCAGTATATATAATCAAAGTCATGGGAAGAAATCAGATAAATCACTTTAGGGGTAATATACAGTGGAAAAAAAAAAAGTAAGTACCAAGCATTTAGAGGACAGAAGAAGAAGAAAAAAAAACTATAGAGACTGAAAACCAGGATAGTAACAGAAGACAACAAAAAAGAATATTTCAAAGAGAGAACTGTGAAATGCTAGGGAGCCATCAGGTAAGATGGAAATATTTACTCTTAGACTTAAAACATTTTTCCCTCTTGGGCTCATTAAATTTATGCTCATCTTTCAGGTTTCTGCTGAGTTATTTCTTCCAGCTAGCATTGCCAGAATTCCTAATTTTGACTTATATACCTATCCTATGTACATCCTGTACATTCTCCTATCATAGCTTTTATCATTCTGTGTTTAACTGTATTTGCCTGCTTACGTGTCCATATCTCCACCATAATTCAAATTTCTCAAATGTATGAAGAAGCAAGACTGTGGATCTGGTTCAAAGTTGTATCTCCCTCAAATGCAGTCTTTCTCATATTTGTCCCCTATCCTTCCCATAGCTACTAAACATAGCACCCAGCAACAAGGTCTGTATTCAGTAAATAGTTGTTGACATTTATTTAATACCTATTATATGCCAATCACTGAAGTGGATGTAATGGGAGAAACAAGGCATTAATGTCAGACAAGAACCTTACCCTCAAAGAACTTCTTTTCTGATTATATGCAACTACAACTTAAATGAACAAATAGAGATAAAGTGTATTTCTTACCATGTCAGTAGTTATCACTTTTGCCACAATATGTGTTATAGTCTTTCCAAAGTCTCTTTTTCCCTTCCTGCGCCTTAGGATTCTTGGAAAGAAAGGTCCATGAACTCTAGAGTTGAAAACATTTATTTATGATTAAATTAATCAGAAAAAAACTCAAGCTATACTTACTTAGAAAATAAAACGTGGCACCAAGCATCTTTGAGAAGTAGGCTTCGCTATTTTAAACTCTTTGAGAGCAATGAGCAACTTGAGAGCAATTGCACGATTTAACTTTTAGATAACTGAGTATTTAAACCCTTGATCTCTAAAATCTTTTCATTTTCATGGATTGTATGTATGTAACCCATTACAATCAGTACCTGTCACCTCAACTCTTCAATACAGTAGAAAATTTTCCTGATTGCACTTTGATAGCCCACTGAATTGTGGACTCACAACAAAGCAAAGGTGGGTTATGTCTGCGATACTAAGGCATAAAAATGTGTAAGGACATGCCTAATTTTAGATACTGTGTTCAAGTAACAGAATGTTTTGTTTCAAAGGATATGGCCTCCACAGGTGTGTTGGCTGTGGCCTCCCAGCACAACAATTCTAGCTTCTCTCTGAGTTGTGGGGTTTTGTTTGTTTGTTTGCTGTTTAGCACTTCTAATTAATTCCACTCTTTCTCTTCTTTCTACTCTTCTTTACAATTCCCGCTTCCTATCACTTAATCATGTTAAGTGTCATCAAAAGAAAGAAAGAAAGTTTGAGTATAATTTATCATTACTATCAGCCAAAAGGGACACTCCTTATCCAATAGATATAGACTTACTAATCTCCTTCGGTGTCATATTTTGGGTTCTCTGAAGCACATTATTGTTGGATACAAATGGGATGCAGCTTTCGTACCAATATTTTTCATCTTCAAAAGTTTCATTGAATATTTTAAAAGTAAACCCAGTCAGCATTTCTATACCTGTTTAAGCAAGTGGTTATGATCTTGAGAAAGAGAACCACTCGCACGTTTTTTCACCATATACCTGATCACCAGCTGCTCAAAGAGTACAGCATCCTATGTTCAAGCAATACAGTAGTTTATCATGTAAATCCTAGTTTTAAAATCAAAAGTATGTATCAGTGTTTTTTTTTTTTTAAAGTCAAATCTATTAAGGTATAATTTACACAACAGACACTCATTTTAAGTGAACCATGACATGAGGTTTCACAAATGTGTACACCCACTTAACTCAATCAAAATAACACAATATAGAACATTCCCATCACACTGATAGGTTCCTTCAAGCATCGTTGCAGTCAATCCTCCACACCTATTCCCAGGCAACCACTGATCTACTTTCTGTTGTTAGATAAACCCTTTCTTGGGAGTTTTTAAATGATATTTTAAAGTGAAAACATATATGAGGTACTCTTTTGTGTCTAGCTTTTTTCATTCAGCCCATGTTGAGATTGATCCATCAAATTATTTTGTGTATCAGCATTTTGTTTATATTGCTGAGTGTTTCATTATTTGATTTTCTGTATAGAAGATCGTGTCACCTGCAAATAAGAGATAATTTTATTACTTCTTCCTTTCCAATCTGGATGGCTTTTCTTTTCCTTGTCTATTGCTCTGGCTGGAACCTCTAGTACAAGTTGAACAGAGATAGTAAGAGCAAACATCCTTGTCCTCTTCCTTGTCATCTTTCCTTAAGATCTTCCTGATCTTAGGAGGGAAACATCCATTCTTTCACCACTAGCTATGATTAACTTAAAGGTTTTTCATAGATGGCCTTGAACAGGTTGAGAAAGATCCCTTCTCTTCCAAGATTTTTGAGAATTTTTATGATGAAAGTGTTGAATTTTGTCAAATTCTTTTTCCGTATTAAAAGGTGCGGCTTTTGTTTTTTATTCTATTAATATAGTGCGTTATATGGATTCCTATTCATTTGTTAAGCCAATCTTACAACCCTGGGATGAATCTCACTTAGTCTTAGTGTCTGATCTTTTTAATGTATTGCTAGACTCAGTTTGTTAGCATATTCCTGAGGATTTTTGCATCTATATTCATAAAGGATATTATTCCATAGGGCTTTTTTCTTTTTCTTGTGATGTCTTTGTAGTTTTTGTATCAGGCTAATAGTGGCCTCACTGAATGAGTTAGGTAAGTGTTCCCCCTTCTATTTTTTGAAAGTTTGTAAATAATTGGGTGTTAATCTTTGAAATGTTTGGTAGAATTCACCAGTGAAGACATCTGGTCTCTGGTTTTTCTTTGTGGGTAGTTTTTAATTTGCTAATTCAATCTCCTTACTTGGTACAGGTCCACTCAGGTTTTCTTTTTTGGCTTGAGTCAGTTTTGGTAGATTGAATGTTTTCAGGAATTTGTCCATTTGGTCTGGTGATCCAGTTTGTTGGCATGTAATTGCTCAGAGTATTCCTTAGTAATCCTTTTTATTTCTGTGCAGGTTTTTATGTGGATGTAAGTTTTCAACTCAGTTGGGTAAATACCAACTAGGAGCACTATTGCTGCTTCATATGCTTAGACTACATTTAGCTTTTAAGAAACCGCCAAACTGTCTTCCAAAGAAGCTGTACTGGTTTTGCATTCCAATCAACAATAAAGGAGAGTTCTTGTTCCATATCCCTGCCAGCAGTTGATATGGTCAGGGTTTTTGTTTGTTTCTGATTTTGTTTTGTTTTTGGATATTAACCATTCTAATAGGTAAGTTATGGTATCCCATTCCTTTAATTTGCAATTCCATAATGACAATGATGTCAAGCATCTTTTTATAGGCTTTTTTTTTTTTTAACCAATTGTATATCTTCTTTGGTGAGGTGTTTGTTCAGAATATTTGTCCCATTTTTAATTGGGCTGTTAGGATGAATTTTAAGAGATCTTTGTATATCTTAGATACAAGTCTTTTATCAGATATGTGTTTTACAAATGTTTTCTTCAAATTTTTGGCTTGTCTTTAATTCTCTTAACAGAGTCTTTCACACAGTGTTTTTAATTTTAATACAGTCCAATTTCTCAATTTTTTTCTCCCACAGATCATACTGTCAGTGATTTATCTAAGAACTCATTGCGAACCCAAATTCACCTGCGTTTTCTTCTATGTTTTCTTCTAAAAGTCTTACAGTTTTATTTTACAGTTAGGTCTACAGGTCACTTTGAGTTAATTTTTGTGAAGATGTAAGGCCTGTGTTTAGGTTCATCTTTTTGTATATGGACGTTCAATTATTATACAGCATTATTTGTTGAAAATAATATTCTTTCTCCATTGAATTTTCTTTGCTCCTTTGTCAAAGATCAATCAACTATGTTTGTGTGGATCTATTTATGGACTCTATTCTGTTCCATTGATCTATATGTTTATTCTTTCACTAATACCCGGCTTTCTTGATTACTGTAGTTTTATAAGAACCTTAAAAGTGGGTAATATGGGGCGCCTGGGTGGCGCAGTCGGTTAAGCGTCCGACTTCAGCCAGGTCACGATCTTGCGGTCCGTGGGTTCGAGCCCCGCGTCAGACTCTGGGCTGATGGCTCAGAGCCTGGAGCCTGTTTCCGATTCTGTGTCTCCCTCTCTCTCTGCCCCTCCCCCGTTCATGCTCTGTCTCTCTCTGTCCCAAAAATAAATAAACACTGAAAAAAAAAAAAGTGGGTAATATGAATACACCCTCTTTATTCTTCCCCAGTACCGTGTTAGCTATTGTAGGCTTTATGCTGTTCCATATGAATTTTAGCAATAGTCAATACCTACAAAATGGCTTGCAAATTAGGATTGCATTGAATCTACACATCAATTTGGAAGGAATTGACATATAAACAATATTGACTCTTCCAATCCATAAACAGAGAATATTTCCCCATTTATTTATATTTTTTCTGTCATCATAAGTTTTGTAGTTTTTCCACATATAGATCCTATATATATTTTATTAGATCTGTGTCTGATCTGTACCTAAGTATTTCATTTTTTTGGCTCTATTATGATATTTTTAAAATTTCAAATCATTTGTTACTGGCATATAAGAAAACAATGGACTTTTGAATATTAACCTTGCTATACTCATTTATTAGTTCCAGGGTTTTGTTGTTGTTGATGATATGATGATGATGATTCTTTGAGATTTTTTATGTACACAATTATGTCACCTGCAAAGAGTTTTATTTCTTCCTTCCCAATCTGTGTATCTTATCATTTCCGTTTCTTGTCCTGTTGCATTATCTAGGATTTCTAGCATAATATTAAACAGGAGTAATGAGAAAAAATATCCTTGTCTTATTCCTAATATTAGGGGAGAAGCATCCAGTTTCTCATCATTAAGTATTAGTGTTAGTTATACGTTTTTTGTAGATGTTATTCATCAATTTGAGGAATTCTCCTCTATTGCTTGTAATGCTTGATGTATCAATTATTGAAAAAGGGATGCTAAAGTTTCTCATGTATAATAGTGGATTTCTCTGTGTCCTTGCATTTCTTTCTTTTTTTTTTTTAATGTTTAGTTTTTTGAGAAATAAGAGAGGAGAGTGCAAGTGGGGGAGGGGCAGAGAAAGAGGGAGACCCAGAATCTGAAGCAGGCTACAGGCTCTGAGCTGTCAGCACAGAGCCCGATGTGGGGCTCAAACTCAAAGACCTCGAGATCATGACCTGAGCCAAAGTCAGATGCTCAAATAACTGAGCCACCCAGGCACCCCTCCATGTGCCCTTGCATTTCTATCAGTTTTTGCATTACATATTTTGATGCGCTGTTGTTGGATACATACATATTAAGCATTGCTATGTCTTCTTCGAGAGCTGGACCCTTTATCATTATGCAATGCCCTTTTTTGTCCCTGGTAATTTAACTGGTTCTTTCCAAAGTCTGCTTTGTCTGAAAATAATATAGTAATCCAGCTTTTTAATGGTTGTGTTAGCATGAAGTTATCTTTCTCTGACCCTTTACTTTTAACATTTCTAAGCCTTTACATTTAAGGTTGGTTTCTTAGAGATGACAGATAGTTGGATCTGGTGTTTTTATGCACTTTGACAATCTCTATCTTTTATGTATTTAGACCATTTGCATTTAAAGTGATTACAGATACAAGGGAGGTGTGTGGGGAATGGCCTAACAGGTGATGTGTACTGAGGAGGACACTTGTGATGATGAGCACTGGGTGTTTTCTGTAAGTGATGAATCACCAAATTCTACTCCTGAAACCAATAGTATATGTTAACTAACTAGAACTTAAATGCAAATTTAGAAAAACAAAAAACAAAAAAACCAAGTGATTACTGACATAATCAAATTAATACCTACCATACTTCTAATAGTTTTGTTTGTTGTATTTGTTCTTTGTTATTTTTCCCTCCTTTTCTGCCTCCTTTGGTTACAGTTAAGCATTTTGTGATTCCACTTTCATCTATTCTCATCAATTAGTTAAAAAAAAATTTTAGTGTTTTCCTTATAGACTGCAATATATATTTTAAACTAATCTTAGTCTACCTTCAAATAACACTAAACTACTTCATATATAGTGCAGGTGCCTTTTACAGAATATTCCCATTTCTTCCCTTGGTATGATGTTACTGTCACTTATTTTACCAATCCATACGCTACTATCACCCAACTACTATTTATACCATCATAACTACTATTACTTTAAACAGGTATCTTTTCAATCAGTTGAGAGAAAGAAAAATAAAGATTTTAATTTACCTTTATTTATTCTTTCTCCAAAGTTCTTCCTTTCTATACATAGATCTGAGTTTCTGACCCTTAACAATTTTCTCCTCTCTAAAGAACTTTTCATTTTTCTTGCAGAATGATAAACTCCCTCGGCTTTTTTTTTTTTTTAATTTTTTTTTCAACGTTTATTTATTTTTGGGACAGAGAGAGACAGAGCATGAACGGGGGAGGAGCAGAGAGAGAGGGAGACACAGAATCGGAAACAGGCTCCAGGCTCTGAGCCATCAGCCCAGAGCCTGATGCGGGGCTCGAACTCACGGACCACGAGATCGTGACCTGGCTGAAGTCGGACGCTTAACCGACTGCGCCACCCAGGCGCCCCTGTTCTTTTTGTTTACAAGAGCTATTACCCTTTCACTTTTGAAAAATAGTTTCACCGGATATAGAATTCTAGGTTCGTAGTTCTTTCTTTCAATGCTTTGAATATTTAACTCGTCTCTCATCTTATTTTCATGGTTTCTTATAAGAAGTCCATTGTAATTCTTACTCTTATTCATCTGTAGATAAGGTGATCTCTTCCCCCTCAGTTTTTTAATGTATGGTTTTCTTCAAATATGAAATGCCTATAATATAGATTTTTTGGTATTTATCCTGCTCAGTGTTCTCAGCTTCCTGGATCTATGATTTGGTGTCCGCATTTAATTTTGGGAAATTATTTAATTCAAACCATTCACCATTATTAATTCAAACATTTCTGCTGCTGCACTTGCTCTTTTTCACTTCTGGTATTCCAATTACACATATGCTGCACCCTTTGAAATGGTCTCACGCTACCTGGATGTTTTGTTTTTTCATTCTTTTTGCATTTGTATGAAAAAATTCTGTTGACATACCTTCAAGCTCACTGATTTCTTTCCTCAGTTTCATCCCATGTATTAGTAAACCCATCAAAGGTATTCTTCGTTTTTATTTATGGCGTTTTTGATTTCTAGCATTTTCTTTTAATTCGTTCTTAGAGTTTCTATTTCATGCTTACATTATTCATCTGTTCTTGCATGTTGTGTCCTTTTTTCATTAGAGACTAACATATTAATTACTTTTTTTAAATTCCATCTGATTAATTACAAAATCATTACTGAGTCTGGTTCTGATGCTTGCTTTCTCTCTTCAGGCTTAATTTTTTCTTGCCTTTTAGCATGTCTTATAATATTTTGTGGAAAGCCAAGCATGATATATTGACTAATAAAAACTGAAGTAAATAGGCTTTTAGTGTGAGGTTTTATATTAATCTGGCCAGGAGGTAAACTGCTTGCTGTAGCTGTAGGTATCACAAGCTTCAAAATCCTATGGTTTCCATATTTTTGCCTTTGAAAACTCCTCTTTAGACAAAGTTTGTGTCTTGTAACTTTTTTAGGTATAATTCTGTTATTTTACCGGAGTCTGGCCTGGTGTGTTGTAAAGTAAGGTGGAGAGGAAGTGTTCTATAATCTTATGATTAAATATTAGTTTTTTAGTGGGTCTTGTCCCTGGGCTGTGACCTTCACAACTGTGACGTTCACAAGTGTTTCTAAGTGCCCTCTTCCCAGAGAGGAAGGCTAGAGGGGACTGGAGTCAAGGAAATGCCCTTTCCCTAGGTGGGCAAAGGCTCTGGGAAAGTCTTTTCCCCTGGTAAATAAGTCTTCATCATGGAGGTGGTCTGGGTGTATTTCACAATGGTAACTTTTCCCATCCCCAACCAGGGGCATAATGGGATTTTTCTTGGCTCTTCATCTGAGAACTTAGTGAGATTCCTGGAGGCAAAACCACAAGAGAAGTAGGGTGTCTCCCTAAGAACTACAGCCCACCAGGAGTTTCTCACTTGCGTACTGGTCCACATTCAACCTCCAGCAGCTTATCAAAATTACCCATTTAAGTGTTCTTACAGTTTATGGCTCTAGGGAGTTATCTATTCCAGGTAAGCAGATCTTGGTTGTGACTCTGAATTTACTTCTCTCCCCAGATTTCATGGTAGCAATTTGTCCTGTGACCTCAGTTTTCTTATGGGTCCAAGAAAGTCATTTTCAGTTTCCTCAGCTTTTGTCTTGTTTTCTTGTTTCTTGTTTTTAACTCATAAGCTCTTAACATGTCAGAGCTGCATCTGAAAATATTTGGTTCTTTTCTAGTTTCCATTTATCTGTTGAGATTCTCTGTCTACTTATTAACACCAAGTTTTCCTATAATTCTTAGAACATATTTATAATAGCTGCTTTGAAGTCTTTGTCTGATAAATTCAACATCTGGGCCCACTCAAAATCTGATTTTATTAACTATCTTTTTTCCTGGGTATGGATTCTATTTTCTGGTTTCTTTGCATGTCCATTAATTTTTGGTTGAACACTGGAGACTTTGGAAAATATATTCTCATAACTCTGGATTGTGGTATGTTCTTCTGAGGATTGTTAGTCTTGTACTCTAGCAGGCAATTAACTTGCCTGGACTCCAAATCCAGCTGAAATATCTGTTCAGTTCTTTCAACCTCCATGATTCAACTACATACTTTTTTTAAAGCATTGTTCTCAAATTTCTCTCCCCCACTAATGCTAGCATAGTTTAGTGGTCAGTCAAGAATTTGGGCAGAGTTTGTGCTCAAATTCTGGATCTGACCCCTTTTGCAACTTTCTTCTCTCAGGATACTCCACCTAAATTTCTAGCTGCTTTGCCAGCCTTTAACTCTGTCCTTTGCCACCTTGTCATAGTAGGACTTCATTTTTTGCTGCCAGAGCTATGAGAACTGGTGATCACTCTCAGACTAAAAAGCAAATCCCCACTTCTTACCTATTCCAAGGATAAACTTTTCTGGCTGCTGCCTGCTTTGGTCATTTTACAGTGCCTTCAAATAGCTAGATATTTTAATATATTTTTGTCCAAATTTTATAATTGTTATCCATGAAAGGGTTTGACCAATTAACTCACTCCACCACTCCCAGGCCTAGATTGTCTGTGATTATAACTTTTAAGATGAAAGAACCCCATGTGGCCCTATGCCATTAGAATCTAAAGTCTAGTGATGTTAATTTGTATTCAAATCCAACTTTTGTTGAATCTGGATTTCTAGATAAGTAGAATTAGATTTCAAAAATCTTACCTATATTGATTTCCCAAAGTAATCCCAAGGTTTTGTTACACAGGAATCCCAATAACAACATTAAAAATAGGGACTAAAATGGGATTCTTAATGATTAAAAAAATAAGTCAAATTTGAAAGAAAATACAAAAAGAAAAGATTTAGGCTAACAGTTAGTTGCTAGACATGTAAAATGTGGCTCAAAATTCATAAGGCAAAGAATGCGTACAAGTGGAACACATTAAGAAGGGGTTTAACAATCTAGTATGAAATAGTCAGAAGTCCTTTGGCCCTGTTCAAAATTTTCCATTAATTTTGAAACCATAAGCAAGTATTCCTATTTCCCCTGTATCTAAAACAAAGACAGGAATATATACTTTACTGCATAGTAATGTAAAAATATTTTAATACATTTTGAAGTACTCTGGAGAATGATGCTAGTTAAATCTACATTGTTTTATTTATCATAAAAACAACTTATCAACTTAATGTTGGTTAGAAAAGAAGAAATTATGCGGCAGCCAAATTAACCAACCTTCTCCTTTACTTTGCATATTATATGTGGTGGAGATCTGCCTCCTCTTTTCTTAGGCTCTGGCCCAAAATCAAGAAGGTAAAGATGAAAGATAAGGAAAGAACTAGATTGATGACACTTTTTTAAATCTGAAATTCCAATGATTTCAGTGAATTCAGGTATATAAAAATAATTTTCCAATACTGGTAGTTGTACTTTGTTCTTATCTCAAAAATTGGACATCTAATTTTATCATCTACTTCAATCAGGGTAACATATGATATGATATGATAAAAGAATGACCATGTCATCTTTTTGTTTAAAATGGAACAAATTATTACCGGAGGCGTAAATCTTCCCACATTTTCAATAATCCACACAGCATTACTATCTCATAGTATTTTTTCCAGCATTCAACGGTCTCTGCTGCAGATGGATCTTCCTTAATATTGCTCTGATACTCGATGAGTTCAACACGTTTATTTTTATACTTCTCCAAAGTTTTTTTGAAACGTTGTGCAATAGGACCAGGTATGGTTCCATCTTGTATATCACACCACCTGTAAAGTATCAACATACAATGTTTATCTTATGTAATGTGCTGAGTAAGTTTTTTTTTTTTATTTTTTTTAACTTTTATTCATTTTTTGAGAGACAGAGAGAGACAGGGCTTGAGTGGCTTGAGGGGCAGAGAGAGAGGGAGACACAGAATCCAATGCAGGCTCCAGGCTCTGAACTGACAGCACAGAGCCCGACATGGGGCTTGAACTCAAGGACCATGAGATCTTGACCTGAGCTGAAGTCAGACGCTTAACCGACTGAGCACCCAGGCGCCCCGTGAGTAAGTTTTTAACTATACTTACAAATTAATTCTTTCTTCAATCAAAGCAGTATAATTCTCACAACTTTCTTCATCATCCCAGTCTCTCCAAAGAAAGTCATAAAAAAACCTATGACGAATAAAATTAATAAAAAGTGATCAAAAAGAGCCAATACCATGTATAGAATTAAAAAGACATTCTCATGTCAGAATTCTTTATATGAATTCTAAGAAAATACATATATATTTACAATTTTTAAATGTTTTATTTATTTTTGAGAGAGAGAGAGAGAGAGAGAGACAAACAGAGCATGAGCAGGGGAAGGGCAGAAAGAGGAGACACAGAATCCAAAGCAGGTTCCAGGCTCTGAGCTCTGGGGCTTGAATTCACAAACCATGAGATCATGACCTGAGTCAAAGTTGGACACTTAACTGACTGAATCACCCAGATGCTCCAGAAAAACATTTTTAAATAACCTTTCAGTGAACTAATATTAAAATCAAACCTTTATTTTTATTTTATTTTTTTTAAGTTAATTTGAGAGAGAGAGAGAGAGAGAGAGCAAGTGGAGAAGGGGCAGAGAGAGGGAGAGAGAGAGAATCCCAAGCAGGCTCTGCACTGTCAGTGCAGAGCCCAATGTGGGGCTGGAACTCCCAAACCATGAGATCATGACCAGAGCCAAAATAAAGAGTTGGACATTGGGGGCCTGGGTGGCTCAGTCGGTTGAGCATCCGACTTTGGCTCAGGTCATGATCTTGCAGTTTGTGGTTTTAGCCCTGCGTTGGGCTCGGTGCTGACAGCTCAGAGCCTGGAGCCTCTCAAAAATAAATAAACATTAAAAAAAATTTTTATTTTAAATGGACAGGGGCACCTGGCTGGCTCAGTCAGTGAGCACGTGACTCTTGATCTCAGGGTCATGAATTGGGTGTAGAGATTGCTTAAAAAATAAATAAACAAAAAAACAAACTTTAAAAAAAATGGACAAATTTAATTCAGCAGTGAGTAAAAATTAAATCAATAACTATTATAAAGTTCTTATACACTTACATATTAACTTTTTGAATATGATAATTTTAACGTTAAGAGGTAAAAAGGTCAAATACCTTACAACTTCCAAGGCCAAAGCAATATCATGATTATCAGAATCTTGTCCTTCAACAGGGTAGACTTCCAAGAGAGGCACACTGTGCTCCAGTTCTTCCAAAATCTCATTGACCAAACCCCTTGGAATATTTGCAATATTAGAAGAAAAGGGCTCAGCAATAGATACAGTAACTTTGAAACAAGATGATGAGCTTTGATGTGGTTTACAAATTACCTAAGATAAATATTATAAAATCTGTAGTTACAAATCAAAACAAACCACAAAGATTTTTTCCTCACACATGATGTACTTATAAAATTTCTTCTTTTAAATTTTATGATTCCTTTAACCACACACACAAAGTCATTATAGATCAATATTAAATAAAATAACACAATTTTTCAAAGCCCACATTTTTTTAGTTCCAGTATAGTTATCAGTGTTCTATTAGTTTCTGGTGTACAATATAGTGATTCAACAATTCCATATACCACTCAGTGCTCATCAAGATAAGTGTTAATCCTCTCCACCTATTTCACCCATCCCTCCACCCACCTTCCCTCTGGTAACCATCTGTTTGTTCTGTTTGTTCTGTATAGTTGAGAGTTTTTTTGTTTGTCCCTTTTGTTTTCTTTCTTTGTTTTCTCTCTCTCTCTCTCTATTTTAGTTTTTATTTATTTTGAGAGAGACAGAGGGAGAGTACATGAGAGCAGGGGAGGAGGGAGGGAAGGAGGTGGGGAGAGAGAGAGAGAGAGAGAGAGAGAGAGAGAGAGAGAGAGAGAATCCTAAGCAGGCTCTGCACTGTCAGCGCAAAGCCTGACTGATGTGGGGCTCAATCTCATGAACCATGAGATCATGACCTGAGATGAAATCAAGAATCAGACACTTAACTGACTGAGCTACCCAGGCGCCCTTCTCTTATTTTCTTTATTAAATTCCACACGGGAGTGAAATCATACAGTATTTGTTTTTCTCTGGCTTATTTCACTTAGCATTATACTCTCTAGATCCATCCATGTTGTTGCAAATGGCAAGATTTCATTCTTTTTTTTTTTTTTTTGTGGCTTCATAATATTCTATTACGCACACACACACCCACACATTGTCTTTATCCACTTATCTGTCACTGCACACTTGAGCTGCTTACATAATTTGGCTATTGTGAACAATTCTGCAATAAACACAGGGGTGAATTTATCCTTTTGAAGTAGCGTTTTTGTATTCTTTGAATAAATACCCTGTAGTATGAATACTGGATCACTATTTCTATTTTTAGTTTTTTGAGGAACCTCCATACTGTCTTCCAATGGCTGTACCAGTTTGCATTCCCACCAACAGTGCAAAAGGATTCCTCTTTCTCCACATTTTCATCAACACTGTTGTTTCCTGTTTCTGATTTTAGCCATTCTCAAAGGTGTGAGGTAATATCTCATTGTATATCTCTGATGATGAGTGATGAATATCTTTTCATGTTTTCACGTCTGTTGGCCATCTGAATGTCTTCTTTGGAGAAATGTCTGTTCATGTCTTGTGCCCATTTTATAACTGCATTATTTGCTTTTTGAGTGGTGACTTTTATAAGTTCTTTATATATTTTAGATACTAACCCTTTAGCAGAAATGTCATTTGCAAATATCTTCTCCCATTCATTAGGTTATCTTTTAGTTTTTTTGCTTGTTTCTTTCACTGTACAGAAGCTTTTTATTTTGGTCAAGTCCCAATAGTTTATTTTTGCTATTGTTTCCCTTGGCTCAAGAGACCTATCTAGAAAAATGTTACTATGCCTGATGTCAGAGAAATTACTGCCTGTGCTCTGTTCTAGGATTTTTATGGTTTCAGATCTAACATTTAGGTCTTTAATTCATTCTGAGTTTATTTTTGTGTATGGTGTGAAAAGAGGTCCAGTTTCATCCTTTGGCATGTTGCTGTCCAGTTTTCCTAGCACAATTTGTTGAAGAGACAATCTTTTTCTCATTGCATATTCTTGCCTCCTTTGTCAAAGATTAATTGACCGTATAGTTTATTTTGGGGTTTTCTATTATATTCCATTGATCTATGTGTCTGTTTTTGTGCCAATACCATACTGTTTTGATTACTACCACTTTATAAAGTATATTTTGAAATCTTGGATTATGTTACCTACAGTTTTGTTCTTCTTTTTCAAGATTTTTTTGGCTATCCAAAGCCAATCGAATTTATAGTTCTGTACAAATTTTTGGATGACTTATTCTAGTTCTGCGAAAAATGCTATTGGTATTTTGATAGAGATTGCATTAAATCTGTAGATTACTTTTGGGTAGTGTGGACATTTTAACAATATTTGTTCTCCCAATCGATAAACATGGAATATCTTTCCATTTTTTGTGTCATCTTCAATTTCTTTAATCATTGTTTTCTAGTTTTCAGAGTACAGGTCTTTCACCTTCTTGGTTAAGTTTATTCCTGGGTATTTTCTTATTTTTGGTGCAATTGTAAATGAAACTGTTTTCTTAATTTCTCTGCTACTTCAGTATTAGTGTATAGAAAAGCAACACATTTCTGTATACTGATTTTGTATCCTGAAACTTTGCTGAACAATCAGTTCTAGTATTTTGGTGGAATCTTCAGGATTTTCTATATATAGTATCAAGTCATAAAGTTTTACTTCTTTCTTACCAATCTGGATGTTTGTTATTTCTTTTTGTTGTCTGATTGCTGTGGCTAGGACTGCCAGTACTATGTTGAATAAAAGTGGTGAGAGTGGACATTCATGTCTTGTTCCTGACCTTAGAGGAAAAAGCTCTGTTTTTCACCAGTGAATATGATGTTAGCTCTGGATTTTTCATATATAGTTTTTATTGTG
This sequence comes from Puma concolor, assembly GCF_028749965.1. Taxonomy (NCBI): domain Eukaryota; kingdom Metazoa; phylum Chordata; class Mammalia; order Carnivora; family Felidae; genus Puma; species Puma concolor. The sequence continues at coordinate 44,910,133 of NC_141683.1, forward strand.
TTGAAGTATGTTCCCTCTAAACTTACTTTGTTGAGGGTTTTTATCATGAATGGATATCCTTTGTCTTACTGATGTTATGTACCACATTAATTGATTTGTCAATACTCAATAACACATCCTAGGAATGAATCCCACTTCGTTGTGGTAATATTTTTAATGTATTGTTGGACTCAGTTTGCTAATATTTGGTGAGGATTTTTGCATCCATGTTCATCAGAGATATTGGCCTGTAGTGCTCTCTCTCTCTCTCTTTAAATTTTTTAAAAGTTTATTTATTTATTTTGAGAGAGACAGACAGCATGAGCAGGGAAGGGGCAGAGAGAGAGAGGGTGAGAGAGAGAATCACAAGTAGGCTCTGCACTGTTGGCATAGAGCCCGATGTGGGGCTTGAACTCATGAAATTGTGAGACCATGACTTGAGTCGAAACTGAGAGTCAGATACAGCTGACTGAGCCACGCAGGTGCCCCCCCCCCTTTTTTGGTATTGTTTTGGTATCTGGTTTTGGTATCAGAGTAATGCTGGCCTCCTATAGAATGAATTTGAAAGCATTCCTTCCTCTTCTTCTTTTTTTTGGGGGGGGAGGGATAGTTTGAGCAGAATATGTATTGTCTCTTTAAATGTTTAGTGGAATTCACCTTTGAAGCCCTCTGGTCTTGGACTTTTGTTTGTTGGGAGTTTTTTTGATTACCAATTCAATTTCATTGCTGATAATTGTTCTGTTCAAATTTTCTGTTTCTTCCTGCTTCAGCTTTGGTAGGTTATATATTTCTAGGAATTGATCTACTTCTTCTAGGTTGTTCAATTTTTTGGCATATAACTTTCCATAATATTCTTAGCATCTTTTGTATTTGTGGTGTTAGTTGTTATTTCTCCTTTTCTATTTCTGATTTTGAGTTCTCTCTGTCTCTTTTGATGAGCTGGCTGAAGGTGTATCAATTTTGTTTACCTTTTCCAAGAACCAACTCCTGGTTTCATAGATCCCTTTTATTGTTTTTTTTTTTTTTTTTTTTTTTTAGTTTCTGTTTCATTTATTCTGCTCTAATCTTTACTAACTCCTGCATTCTACTTGCTTGGGGTTTTGTTTATTCCTTGTCTAGATCATTTAGGTGTAAGGTTAGGTTGTTTGAGATTTTTCTTGCTTCTTGAGGTGGACTTGTATTGCTATAAACTTCTTAGAACAGCTTTTGCTTCATCCCAAAGATTTTGGATGCTGGTGTTTTCAATTTCATTTGTCTCCATGTAATTTTTTATTTCCTCTTTGATTTCTTGGCTAACCCATCATTGTTTAGTAGCATGTTATTTAACCTTCAGATATTTGTGGTCTTTTTAGATTCTTTCTTGTGGTTGATTTCTAGTTTCACAGCATTGTGGTTGGGAAAAGATGGTATGACTTTGGAATTTCCAAGACTTGTTTTGTGGCCTAACATGTGTGATCTATTCTGGATAATGTTCCATGTGCATTTGAAAAGAATGTGTATTCCACGGTTTTAGGTTGGAATGTTCTGAATATATCTGTTAGATCCACCTGGTCCAATGTATCATTCAAAGCTACAGTTTCTTTTTTGATTTTGTCTGGTAATCTATACATTAATGTAAGTGGAGTGTTAATTATAATATTACTATCAATTACTTCCTTTATTTTTGTTATTAGCTGTTTAATGTATTGGATGCTCCCATTTTGAGTGCATAAATATTCATAATTCTTATATCTTCTTGGTGGATTGTTTCCTTTATGATTATGTAGTGTCCTTTGTCTCACTACAGTCTTTGTTTTAAAGTCTATTTTGTCTGATATAAGTATTGCTACCTGATTTATTTTCACTTCCAGTTGCATGATAAATGCATTTATGTCCCTTCACTTTTATCTGCACGTGTCTTTAGGTCTGAAATGAGTCTCTTGTAGACAGCATACAGATGGGTCTTGCTTTTTATTCCATTTTGTCACCCTATGTATTTTTATTGGAGAATTTAGTTTTTTAACATTCAAAGTAATTATTGAAACTGGACCACTTTCTTATACCATACACCAAAATAAATTCAAAATGGATTAAAGACCTAAATGTGAGATCTAAAACTATAAAAATCCTAGAGGAGAATACAAGCAATAATCTCTTTAACATCAGCCATAGCAACTTCTTTCTAGATATGTCTCCTCAGCCAAGGGAAACAAAGGCAAAAATAAACTATTGGGATTTCATCAAAATAAAAAGCTTCTGCACAGTGAAGGAAACAAGCAACAAAACTAAAAGGCAACATACTGAATGATAGAAGATAATTGCAAATGACATATCAAATAAAGGGTTAGTATCCAAAATATATAAAGAACTTACAAAACTCAACACCCCAAAACTGAATAATCTAATTAAAAAATAGGCAGAAGACATGAACAAACATTTCTCCAAAAAAGACATTCAGATGGCCAATCGATACATGAAAAGATGCTCAGCATCACTGATAATCAGGGAAATACAAATCAAAATTACAAGAAGATATACCCTCACACCTGTCAGAATGGCTAAAATCAGCACTACAAAAAACAACAGGTGTTGGTAAAAGATGCAGAGAAAGGGGAACCCTCTTGCACTGCTGGTGGGAAAGCAAACTGGAGCAGCCACTCTGGAAAACAGTATGGAGTTTCCTCAAAAAGTTAAAAATAGAACTACTCTATGAACTCTATGATCCAGAAATTGTACTGCTAGATATTTACCCAAAAATACAAAAATACTAATTCAAAGGGATACATGCACCCCAAGGTTTATAGCAGCATTATCTACAATAGCCAAACTATGGAAACAGTGTCCATCAATTGATGAATGGATAAAGAAGGCGTGGTATATATACACAATGGCCTGTTATTCATAAAAAAAAAAAAAATCTTGCCATTTGCAATGACATGGATAAAGCTAGAGAGTATTATGCTAAGTGAAATAGGTCAGTCAGAGAAAGACAAATACCACATGATTTCACTCATTTATGGAATTTAAGAAACAAAACAAATGAGCAAAGGGGGAAAAAAAGAGAGGGAGACAAACCAAGAAACAGACTCTTAACTAGAGAACAAATTGATGGTGACCAGAGGGGAGATTGGTGGGGGGATGGGTTAAATAGGTGATGGGGATTAAGGAGTGCACTTGTGATGAGCATTGGGTGTTGTATGGAAATGTTGAATCACTATATTGTGTACCTGAAACTAATATTACACTGTATGTTAACTAACTGGAATTTAAATAAAAACTTTAGGGGCACCTGAGTGGTTTAGTTGGTTAAGCATCCAACTCTTTAAATTTTTTTTTTTTCAACATTTATTTATTTTTGGGACAGAGAGAGACAGAGCATGAACAGGGGAGGGGCAGAGAGAGAGGGAGACACAGAATCGGAAACAGGCTCCAGGCTCTGAGCCATCAGCCCAGAGCCCGACGCGGGGCTCGAACTCACAGACCGCGAGACCGCGAGATTGTGACCTGGCTGAAGTCGGATGCTTAACCGACTGCGCCACCCAGGTGCCCCAACATCCAACTCTTAATTTTGATTCAGGTCATGATCTTCTGGTTCGTGAGTTTGGTCCTGTATTGGGCTCCGTGCTGACAGTGCGGAGCCTGCTTGGGATTCTCTCTTTCTCCCTCTCTCTCTGCTCCTTGCCTGCTTGCTCGCTCTCCCTCTCAAAATAAATAAATAAACCTTAAAAAAAAAGTTAAAGATTCTCTAAGCTTACTGATAGTGACTATACATGCTTTATATACAGATGTTTAAAAATCAACCATAATCCTATCAACAAAGGTAAACAACCACCATTAACCTTTTCCAGCTTCATTCTACATACTTCTATAAGTTACATAATTGGATCGCACTGCATATCTAGTTCTATAATCTTTTATCTTACATACACATTGAGCACTTTCCTAAATCACTAAAAGTTTTTTGTTAATATAAGTTTTACAACTACATAATATCCTATCTTATATCATCCTTTATTTGACCAGCATCCTATTATTAAAGTTTTATGGTATTCCCAATTTTTAATTTTATAAATATCACTTTGATCCCTCAATATATAAATCTTTTTCTGCATTTCTGATTTCTGTAGAATAAATTTCTAGAAATGAACTTTTTCATTTTCATTTTTATTTATTTTTCTGTAGGGGGGGTCTATTTATTTATTTTTATTTTTTCTAGCTTTATTGAAGTAACTGAAATATAATGGGCGAACTATTTTAAAATTCTTAATATATTTTGGCAAACTATTTTCTTTCTTTTTTTTTTTAACGTCTTTATTTATTTTTGAGACAGAGAGAGACAGAGCATGAGCAGGGGAGGGGCAGAGAGAGAGGGAGACACAGAATCCAAAGCAGGCTCCAGGCTCCCAGCTGTCAGCACAGAGCCCGACACGGGACTCGAACTCACGGACTGCGAGATCATGACCTGAGCTGACGTCGGACGCTTAGCCGACTGAGCCACCCAAACGCCCCTCGGCAAACTATTTTCTACAAAGGTTATAAAACAGTTTCCTTAATTTGTGGAGCACTTTGTAACCAAGATTGAAGATATGCCAGATTTCCTTCCAATCATATGTTTCCAAATTTTTTCCTTGTTATTGTGTGAATCTGTAGCAGGCAGAATAATGGCCCTCAAAGATATCCATGCCTTTATCCTGGGAATCTGTGAATATATTACTTTACATGGTAAAAGGGACTTTGCAAATGTGATTAAGGTTAAGGAATTGAGATGGGAAAGTTATCCTAAATTACCAAGTAAGGCCCATTCTAATCACAAGTCTTAAAAGACATGCATCTTTCCAACCTGCAAAGAACCAGAGAGATACAGTCTGAGAAAGACTTTGAAGTTGGATGAAGGAGACAAGTCATGGAATGCAGGGAGCTCCTAGAGGCTGGAAAAGGCAAGGAAACAGATTCTCCCCTAAAGCCTCCAGAAGGGAATGCAGCCTTGCCTACATCTTCATTTTAGCTTACCGGGCCCATGTTAGATTTTTTTCTATAGAATTGTGAGATAATACATTTGTATTGCTTAAGCCACCAAACTTATGGTGAATTGTTGCAGCAGCAATAGAAAACTAATAGAGCATCTAAAGAAAAAGACTCAGAGAATGAGGTCCGTAGGAATAATTTATTGTGACTTCAGAACAAGGAGCATTATATAGCACTGTTGATACCTCAATCCAAGTAAGATTAAAGAAGCAAAGGCAGACAAAACAACGTCTGAATTGTGCAGCACTACCTTAAAAAGGTCCCAAGAGCTAGCTTCACTGCCACATTATTCAAAGAATTAGAATCTGCCAATACACTATTCTGCTTTTCCCTGTGTTCTCCCCATTTTCTTCCTATCTTTCTAATGATTAAAGGTCTTTGGCAAACCCCTAGCAGATTCTAAAGCAACCTATCTGTGATCCTGCTTGCTACTTTTGGAGTGGAAAAGACAGCAAATAATCAATGGATTGCATGTAAAACCTTAGAACTTGATAGAATTTCTAGGTAATTTTAAGGATCTTTAAAGGTTTTATAGAGGGTCTATCATGAAGTGTTGTGAGAAAAGCCAAGCCAAGCATATGCTAAAATACCATCCTCTTTATTTCAGTCAGAAATGCCCTGCTTTAATGTGATGTGTGTATCAGGCTTCCACATAACTTGACTAAAAAAATCCCAAACTTACGCTACCAATATATATATATTTAAGATAATGATATAGTACTACCTCCTCTTATTTTATCCACATGAAAAAGAGAAGTCATGAAAGTTCCAGGGAAAAGCTACACAAAATCTGGAGATAAGCAAACCTCAAAGAACACTAAAAACAGAACATTATTGAAAAATAAATCCCACGTTTCTATTATTATTTTTTTTGTAGTCTCTATGATTGAAAATATGCCATTCTTTATCTGTAAAAATACCACTAACTTACTTTTCCATAGAACATAGAATTGAATTGTTTTCAGGTAGTGTGCAGTGTAATGAATTTCAAACACAAATTTTTCTTGTGACCAAAACAGCAGATTTGAAATATCTGAGGCAAGGATACCATTTGTGATTATAGATATTAACGTCTATACAAGGATAATTAATCTCTAAGGGAATCAAACTTATGACATCAAATATGCCACAATATTTAACCTATAAAATAGACTTAAAAAAGCAAAATCTTACCAGATGAAGTGTTGGAAGTTGATGCATTATACTAAAAGGGTACCTTTTCATAGGAAGAAATTTCAAATTTTTACCAATAGTTTTCTGATCCACTGTTTCTGTCCTAATCTAATTAACCTCATAATTCAGATAAATGAAGATTAAACGGAAATGATGGGAAAAGGGGGCCCAAGTCTGTTACAGCCTAAATTACTAATTTTAAAGAAATGCACTTTTGAGGGGCACCTGGGTGGCTCAGTCAGTTAAGCATCTGATTTGGGATCAGGTCATGATCTCACGGTTTGTGAGTTCAAGCCCCACGTCAGGCTCTGTGCTGACAGCTCAGAGCCTGGAGTCTTCTTCAGATTCTGTGTCTCCCTCTACCTGCCCCTTCCCCACTTGCGCACTCTCTCTCCCCAAAATAAATAAACATTAAAAAAAAAAAGAAATTCACTTTTGTTATTTAAGCAACTGAAACGAAGCTAATAAATATTGTCTGATACAGTAGATTCCATTTAATGATTAACTGTGCACAGGTAAATGGATGCTAATATCCCCCTTTCTTTTTATTTATATTTTAATTTTTTTATGTTTATTTATTTTTTAGAAAGATAGAGTGTGAGCAGGGGAGGGGCAGAGAGAGGGAGACACAGAATTTGAAACAGGCTCCAGGCTCTGAGCTGTCAGCACAGAGCCCGATGCGGGGCTCGAACATACAAACTGTGAGGTCATGACCTGAGCTGAAGTTGGACGCTTAACCAACTGAGCCACCCAGGCACCCCAACTTCTTTTTATGCTATTAATTTGCTTAGAAACTTAAAATGGACACAATCTTTGTCAATCTCTGTTTAAGTATCAAAGCAACAAATTAGTAAGGTCATATTTTCATCATAAAAAGAACTGATAATTTCACTCAAAAGAACAAAGATCAGGTAAAAATTATTTACCTCAACCAGTATACCAACAAAAGGGATAGAAGCTTCTTCATATTTCACAAAGAATAACTCAGGATTAGTCTTCCAGACTCCAAGCCATTTGTCTTTCAACTTTAATTTTTCTGACAGATATTTACTCATAGCCCCATCAGCATCTTCTGCCTAGCAAAAGAAAAAAATATATATGTAGAGGGATATGTATAAATATTTTTACTGATTTCTATTTAAATATGGGACCAATATACCCTTAAATAACTTTAAAAACCTGGAAAGTCATAGATTTTAACTGAATTTATGTTTACTGGAAATATCATAAACATTAAAACCTTAAAAAGATCTATTCACTCAATAGAGTCATTCAGTGCTGAGACATCTACTTGTTATTTATATTTAAGTAATTTGTTTTAATAATCCACTGAGGAGGAAGAACTGCAATTATACCCTTAAAAATAGTAATTATCATATTAAAAACAGCAATTATTTTTTGAACTTTAGAGATATAATAACCTATTTAAAACATATTCATACATAAAAATTTAAGACAGCACTCCACTCTATAAACAAACAAGCATATTAAGCATTCAATAAATGCTGCCCATTTGATTTTTTAAATTTCAATTCAGCTACCTCAACTACTGTGAAACTCAGTCATTACACCTCTGATTAATGACACAATAATTTATATATATAAACGTTTTTCAACTGCCTTTCAGAGACTTCATCTTCTCCAACCCTCAGTATCAGATATAATTAGGCCATTAATAGTGTCCTAGTTTTATCGTAATGGTGTTTTTATTTTTTTGTTTAAAATTTTTCTTAATGTTTATTTACTTTTGAGAGAGAGAGAGAGACAGAGCGCAAGTGGGGGCAGAACAGAGAAAGAGGGAGACACAGAATCTGACAGAGCCCAACATGGGACTCGAACTCGTGAACTCGGACATCATGACCTGAGCCCAAGTCGGATGCTTAACCGACTGAGCCATCCAGGTGCCCCGCGGCCCCCACAGGTTCTTTACCTGCCCCATCCGTTGGAAATTAAGTTTCTATTTTTCAATTCTGATTATTATCGGTGCAATGAATATCTTTGTACACAAAATCTCTTGCTATAACTTAAAAAACAACAACAAAATAGGTTAGAATCATATTTGCTCTAGTCAGTGTTGCCAGGTACCGACGGATCTTGGATCCGAAACATCATTCCACATCGCAGACTCACGTCTGGGAACCGCGAAGTGTAGACCTGTTCAGTCCGGGAGCCACAAAGTGTCGACACGTTCAGTACTGTCCGGTGGAAGTCAAGGCTAAGTCATCGTATCTCAAATCGTCAAATGGGAAAACGTAAGCTGTAAACCTGGGCACCGGTGAGGCCTATCGATCTCCGGGTGTTGGAAGCTCCCAGAAAGCTGGGAAGCGCTCCACCACGCCGCCCCCCTAATCGATGATGGCCTTTGGGACGGAACTGCTAACGGCAACGCGCTGGGGCCGGGCCGGGTGCCCCGGGGAAGGCGGAGGCCCAGCCGACGACGCCGAGTCACCTGAACTCTGGGAACCGCAGGCTCTGTCGGTGCCCCGCGGGGAGGACCCCGCTTCCTCGCGCCGGCCTCTCACCTTACAGCCCTGAAGCACCTCGTCGCAGTAGAGCGCCACCTTCTCGTCGCGCCACATCCCCCTCATGGGGGACATGCAGACTGGGGGCAACGGCCGCGCCTCCTCTTCATCCTCCTCCGGCACCGACAGGAGGGGCTCCTCCTCCTCCACCCCCGCCCCCTCCTCCTCCTCCTCCCCCGCCTCGGCCCCCTCGGCCCGGCCCTGGGCGTGAGAGGCCGGCAGGAGCTGCAGCCGCCTCCGGGCCGCCTCCCGGCCCGCCTTCCCCTTCACTGGGCGCGGGGACGCCACCACCGACCGCACCCGGGATGCGGCGCTCTTCAGGGTCCCTACCGCCCCGGTGGGCGCGGACACCCCTTTCTCGCCTCGCCTGTCGGGGCTGGCGGTCCGGACGGAGTCCTCCGGCCCGGGAGCCCTGGCCCCCGACGCCATCTCCCCACACCGCAAGGGCCGGCTGCGGCCGTTGGCCGCTTTTCCCGCCCGGAGCCCGCTGGCCAATGGGCCGGCAGCACCTGCGGAGCCCGCAACGAGCGCAGGGACCTCGAGCGGCGCCAGGCAGGGGTGAGTGAGGTGGGGGATGGGGTGTTCGGGTGGGGGTGGGGGCTGGGGGGGGCGCGGCTCGGGGCGGGAGCGGGGTGGGGGGGCGCGCGGGGTGCTGCGGGGCGGGGCCGAGGTGGAGCGTGAGGCACTCGTCGCGGCGCCCCCGCTAGATGGCGCCCCCACGCATAATGCTCCCCCTACTCCGCGTCGCCGTTCCCCGTGGAACCACCCGGTGACAGAATTCTCTCCGCAGGGCCCTCCTACGTCTTCAGGGTGCTTGTGAGTCACCCCCCCCCCCCCAGGTCATCAGGACCTAACTAATACACCTCCTACCACCGCACACACGCGTGTCTGTGCAAACACAACCAGAAAGAAAATTTAGTTTTTACCCTGGAGACCATAGTACCTGTGCTCATAACCAAAGGACACTCAAGTGACAAATCCAGAGACCTAGATTTTACCCTATCTAGTCACACGGGTCCCAAAAGAAAGCTTGCTTTACATTTTGAACAAGACACTCATTTTCTGTCGCAAAGGATAGGTTAGTCTATTTTCATGTCTCTGCTGTGCTGCTCAAAATTCTCATAAACGATTATTTTATGTAACCGTTCAACTAGACTCAAATTTCCAGCTGGAAATTTTGCTGTGTGCAAACTACAAATACCCTCACAGTCGAGGTCTGCTCAAGATAACGCATTTTGGAGAAGAACAGAGACCACTGGTTTCTGTTACATTACTGTTAAAAGTACATGGATCCAGTTGGAATACCTTATGTTTACACTCTAGCCCTGAAGTACTGTGCTAGGGCCAACAGCTCCCACAAAGAACAGCATTGGGAAAACACCTGCCTTCCTTCACACTTATCTGGAAGGACACTGTGTTAAGTTTGGAGTTTATTTTGAGGAAAATATTAGTATTCATGTTACTGTAGTTCAGGGAGTAATTACAACATTTATCATGTTTTGACTCTAAGTTTATTCCTTTTCTCAGGAGTCTTGGATTTTGTTTAAAATTGTACCTAGCCACAGATTTCACTCACCACAAGTAAAAACTAGATATGCTAGCATTTCTTCAAAAACTTCCAAAACAAAACCCTCCAAAAACAAAAACAAACCAAAAAAACCCAAAAAACAAAAACCACACACCACAAGCAAAGATTTGTAGAAACCTACTATGTGCCAGGCAATGTATAGATGCCAAAGATAGAAATAAAAGACAGAATTCCCATCCTCATAATCTTTTTTTATTAAAAATTGTTTTTTAAATGTTTGTTTTTGAGAGAGAGAGACAGAGTGCGAGTAGGGGGAGGGGCAGAGAGAGAGGGAGACACAGAATTGGAAGCAGGCTCCAGGCTCTGAGCTGTCAGCACAGAGCCCGATGCAGGGCTCGAACTCATGAACCGTGAGACCATGACCTGAGCCAAAGTCCAAAGCTTAACTGACTGAGCCACCCAGGTGCCCCTCTCCTCCCCTTTAAGGCCTTTTCCTTGCCAATAAAATGGTGAGTAACAGTTTGTGGCGGAGTTTTGCTGCTGAGGTAGTGCCTGAGGCACACCCCATCAAGGTTGAATCAGCACCTGCCTTCCTACAGCAGTTAAAACAATTCTCACATTTTATTAGTGCTTCTAACTAGCAGGGCTTTGGGTGGTACATGAGGCCTGCTTTATTCTCTGTCTTGGGGGGTAAAAACTCATTTCCCCTCTTTTTCTTTGGAGGCTTTCCCTTGAATTGGCTTTTCCTTCCCACTGAAGTGTTGGTTGTCGATCGGGGCCCCAGCTGGAAAGGGCAGGCTGCTGCCAGGCGTGTGTGGGCTCAGGACTATCTAAGAGGTACAAGAGAATCTGTGGTGCCTGCATACGTGGGCTAGCGTCCACACCGGGTTTCATGGCCAGAACCTCTGGTCTTGTTTCTTACAAAGACCTGGCTATGGCAGGGGGGTGCCTGGCTATGGCAAAATTGAACTTGAGAAATCTAAGGTCCTGGACATCTTTCTTTATCTCTTGTTTCCAAGGATCTGACCAGTAGCCATTGTTCTATCTTGCTTCACTTCAAATGTCCTTCCTGCTTGTCTCAACCTGTCAAAATTCTCCTAGGCCAGATTCCAATACATATCTCTCTTCAGAACTAGCATTTTTCTCCTCTGTGCCTCTCAGAGTACTTTCTGCAGTATTAGACACACTGAAAACACTTCATGTACAGGGACATATTTTTTATCCCCGATACTTAGCACAGTCCTTGCACATAACTAGTAAAAGTTTTAAGAAGTGTCCTACTACGGGAGTGTAAGAAATATTTTTTCCAACATCTGAGTTGAAATGTGTATATGTTTTCTCCTCCCCTAAGATGTTACTTCCTTGATACCCACTCAGGATCAGGTTCTACGCATCTTTACGTCCGCTGCGGGACTTACATAGCATGTGGGTTAAATTCTACAGATTAATGTGAATATTCACAGGCTGTTAACTGTCTTTGTGTTGGGCTGTGTGGGGGAGCTCTAGGTTAAATCCACAGGCTGTCTCCAATATACAAATGATCTAAGTTATAAAAGCTTTGGGGCGCCTGGGTGGCTCAGTTGGTTAAGCGTCCCACTCTTGATTTGAGCTCAGGTCATGTTGGAGCCCAGCCTCAGGCTCAGCACTGACAGTGTGGAGCCTTCTTGGGATTCTCTGTCTCCCTTTCTCTCTGCCCCTCCCCAACTCACATGTTTGCATGCACATGCTTGCTCACTGGCTCTCTCTCAAAACAAACTTAAAAAGATAAATTACAAAAGCTTATTTTAAAATCAGAACTCATTATTGTCTATCAGAAAAATGTTTCTTATCAAACCTTCTTCTCTTCCTAGGTCACTATGAAGCAGAAAGTAGGCTTATAAATTCTTATAATCTTTCAGTCCCTGAACAGTAACCCTTTGAGATCTTTTTTTCTTTTTTGCTCTCAGTGGGAAAGAACAAAGCACTGATAAATAATAATAACAGCTGGCCGTAGGCAAAACAAAAATAGATAAGACTCACTGACATCTCAGAGATCCACCCAGGTTCAGAGTTCCCTTGATGTTTCATTATTATCTAGAGTAGGGACTTGGCGTCAGTAGAACAGATCTACTTGATAGAAGTACAGAGATGTAGTAGGGCCTGGAGTGTAATAAAACCAGCTCTGGGACTGGGGAGATGTACTGGAGAGACATCAGAGACCTGGTGGATTCACCTTCCTTTCCTCCTGGTGATGATCAACATGAATTCAGGGGACGGGCTGGGACCAGAATTAAGAGGGACTGGGGCAGCAAAGAGAAAAGAAAAGAACACTTTTTTTTTTTTTTCATGTTATAGTTATGTGTTGCTCATCCACTTTGGGCTGGCATTAGGTGCTGGGGATATAGCAAAAAACATAAAAATCTCTGAGCTTTCATTCTGAATGGGGAGATAAAAAATAAACAATTTTTTAAAGTAAAATTCCCAAGAGAAACAAAACATGTCCACACAAAAACTTGCACAAGAATGTTCAGAGCAGCATTATTACAATACTCAAAAACTGAACAGAACTCAAGTGTCCATCAGTTGATAAACAGAAAAAGCAAATGTGGTGTAATCCACACAATGAATATTATTTGGCCATTAAAAGGGATGAAGTACTAAAAACAAAAAGAAGAAGAAGAAGAAATGAAGAACTGATACACACAACGTGGAAGAACCTCGAAAACATGCTGAGTGAATGAAGTCAGTCACAAAAGCCCACAGAACATATGATTCCATTTGTATGAAATGTCCTGAATAGGTAAATCTGTAAGGACAGAAGCAGACTAGTGATTGCCTTGGACTAGGGACAGTGGGATGGTTTGAGGGGAGATGGGAACTGATTGCTAACGGGTCCAGGAGTTCTTTTGGGGGTGATGAGAACGTACTACAATTGATTGTAATGAAAATTGTACAACTTTGAGAATACACTAAAAACCATTGAGTTGCATGTGTTAAATAGGTGAATTGTATGGTATGTGAATTAAAGGCAATTTGGAAAAGTAAAATGTATAGAGGTAAGTGCTATGAGAATGATAAAAATATATGGCAGGGAGCAGAGATGCGGGAGTTTGTGAGGGTAGGGCTGGGGATACAATTTTCACAGAGTTGAGAGGGGAGGTCTCACTCGTAGGTGGCATTTGAGTAAGGATCTAAAGGAGGTCAAGAGGAAAATCTTGGACTTTGGTAGTTGCAAGGGAAAGAAAGTTTTTTCCATCACCCAGTTATTTCCGGAGGGCAATTCAGGTATGTGGAACACAGGTAAATAAGGAGTAACTACAGTTTTTGAAAGTCCATAATACTACTAACGTATTATCTTCATGTTTCCTTACACGATAAGCATCTAAATAGGGCTGACGTTGGTCAGAAAACACTAACTGGGTACATCGGGGGATTCAGGAATTTTCGAAGTTTTGTATGACAGAGATTGTTTTTTATCGTTTTGGATAGGATTCTGTGAAATGCTGTTGTATTTATTTGTTTTTCCATTTGTTTTTCTCGATTGAATAAACAAATAAATATTAATAAGCACTTCATTCAGCAATTTATTCCCAACTACTTTAAATTTTCCTCTCTTAGGACACTAACAGTTCCCTCTTCCTTAACTCTGTGACCTTAACTTTGAGAACAAATACTCTGATGGGACCCCCCTACGTGAGCGCAGCTCTTTTGGAAGGCATGTAACTCCTCATTTTTGGCCAGAAGAGGGCACTAGAGAGCTTTTGGGCTGTTTGAGAGCCCCAATCCCAAAGGGCTAGGTGGAGCCTAAAGTGATCCTTTAGCCCAGCCAGCTCCAGCCCTGACTCAGAAGCAGACTGCACACCACTTTGCTGGAGGACAAGCTCAGACACATTTCTCTAATGTCTCACACTTCTTTAACCACACACGTGATGTTCTGCTACATCTTCAAGCTTTGGCAGTGTGTACTAACTCCCTGATACTTGTTTTGTGCTCTTTTGTTTTTAGCTCTTTTTGAGGGAAATACAAGGTTGTAATTTAATTTTACATTAATCACACACACACAAAAGAATCACCAGACATGTTTCATGGCACATGGATTGCACTAAAGAGAGGCAATACAGGATATGGACAAGGAATAGCCTAAAACCACTGACAATACCTTCCCTGGTACAAAGCTAATGGCCCAAACTTGCCTTAATAATGCTCAGAAGTCTTACATTTCAATCTAACAGTAAAGGACACTAAGAATGACAATGACAATAGCTAATTAGCCTGTATTTTGAAAAGTACATAGATATTTAATAGTAGGGCAAATATTTTAAATTGATGATGGCCAGTGTAAGATACTCATTCTCAACCACTGTTGACAGGAGTAGATATTGTTAAAGACATTCAGGAAGGCAATTTGACAAAATCTTTCAAAATGTTCAATGTGTCTAACTTCAGTCCAGCAATGCCATCTTTAGACATCAGTTGCCCAGAAATGCTGGTATATGTGCATAAAGGTATATGTAATAATTATAGTGATGATAATAACATTTAGCACTTAATAGGTGCCAGATAGGTTGAAGAACTCTACATATATTGACTAATGTCATTCTAAAAATAGCCCAGCGATCCTCACTTCATGATGAGGAAACAGGGAGAGAGGTTAAGTAACAGCCATGAGTGGTGGAGCCAGGATTCAAATACAGGCAGTCTGACTAAAGAGTTTATGCTCTTAATCAAGACACTATGCAGTACAGGGTATTTACTGCAGCAATGCTTATAATAGAATAAAACTGGAAATGATCTACCTACGTCTGGTGGAATGCCTAAATCACTGATGATACATCCATTTTATCCAAATGAGGCCAATCTAGATGCCCTGACTTAGAAAGAGCCCCCAAGGCATATGGTAGGGAAAATGGGCAGGGAGGGAAGCAATTCTCAGACTAATGCATATAGTATGATCCCATTTGTGGTTTTTTAAATTTCATATTTGTATTTGGACATATATACAAGCATAGAAAAAGGATGGAAAGACCTACAGACATCAAACTGTACTAACTGTAAGGAGGACAGTGGTTTTGAGGATGGGGGTGTTTGCAAACGGGAAATTTCACGTTTTACCCTGTGTAGTTCTGAATTACTTAAATGTTTAAAAATAAACTATATTTATACACTATAGGAATACCCTTTCAAAGAGGGAAAATGATGTGGTGTAACAATAGAAGGTAATCTTAGCAAGCCGTCCAATCCACCCCTTCACGTCACAAATGAGGAAGCTGAAGTCTTAAGAGGTACAATGGAGCGTGTGCTGTTATATGTGCAGTGGCTGAGCTAAGCTATCGAGGCTGCCAGCTTGACTCCTGCCCCAGGGTTCTTTGCGTTGCACCATTTTGCCTTTACCCTGATAAAACGTCTGAAAATGATATGCACTGTCTTTAAAAAAAAATTTTTTTTTAACGTTTATTTATTTTTGAGAGACAGGCATGAGCAGGAGAGGGGAAGAGAGAGGGAGACACAGAATCCAAAGCAGGCTTCGAGCTCTGAGCTGTCAGCACAGAGCCTGATGTGGGGCTTGAACCCACAAACCGTGAGATCGTGACCTGAGCCGAAGTCAGACGCTTAACCAACTGAGCCACTCAGGTGCCCCTGTTATACACTCTCTTAATGTGATTTTACAGTTACGTTTTATCTCAGAGATTTGTAATCATCTGGTCTTTAAAAAGTTTCAGAAGGTATATAATGTCAGTCATTAGATCAATGAATATTTATTAAATCAAATAATTAGATATTACTAATTAGATGCTTTTTGTTACATGCCAGGCACTGCTGTGATGCCTGAAAATACAATGTTGATCAAGAAAAAAAAAAAAAGAAAAGGTGTCGCCCTCAAGAATTATGGAAACATGTTCACCACATAACCATATATGAAAAACCCCCAAAACATGAAGCTGTATATGCTGGAAGAAAATGCACAAAATTGTTAAAGGCATTGTTAAAGGCAGTGTTAGGGTGTTTTATGTGGTTCTTTACAGATTTCCATGTTTTATTTTTTCCAGAAGTTTCCAATTTGCATGTATTTCTTTCACAGTCAGAGAAATATATTTTAAAGAATCAAATAGTAGCTCTTTGTCTGAGCTTGAAGCATGTTGAATTATATGAAAAGGGAAGAAGGTCATTATACTGGAGGAAATGAAATGTTTCCGGTGGGGAAGAAAGGCTTGGGCAAGCTGTTTTATCCCTGACACTAAACCGTGATTCTATGGAATTCTCAGAGAAAAGGCTTCTCAAAGGGCACTGCATGGAGGTGGGAGACATCTTTTGTCACACTACCAGGGAGAATATTAAACAATATACTTCAGGGGAAAGAATACTAGAAGCCAGGTACACACTAGCGGTTTAGTCCTCAGGCTTTAGAGACTGACACCTAGGCTCAACCCCTTTCTCGCTGTGCAACCTTGAGAAATATACTTGCCTTTCTGAACTTCAGTTTCTCCATCTATAAGTGGAAATAAGATAGATATCATATCATTGGGTGGTTATGAGAGTTAGATAATGTATATAAAAAGTACAAAATTGAAAACAAAAATTAAAAAAAACCAAAACTTAAAACCATGGTTGTCACATAGTTGCGCTTAGTTTATGTTACTAATTCTCACTTCCGTGAGAACCTAATTCTCACTTCCGTGACCATCCCCCTCACCCCCACACACAGTCCACACACATATTAGCACTTGCACACTAAAAACGCAGGTTATGCCAGAGAGAACATGTCGTCAATGCTGTTTCAGGCAGTCATGCAAATTAGTTCATTTACCCTAAATTGGACTAGAAATAGAACAGCCCTACATATTAAAATATAGGGGCGCCTGGGTGGCGCAGTCGGTTAAGCGTCCGACTTCAGCCAGGTCACGATCTCGCGGTCCGTGAGTTCGAGCCCCGCGTCAGGCTCTGGGCTGATGGCTCAGAGCCTGGAACCTGTTTCCGATTCTGTGTCTCCCTCTCTCTCTGCCCCTCCCCCGTTCATGCTCTGTCTCTCTCTGTCCCAAAAATAAAATAAAAACGTTGAAAAAAAATTTATAAAATATAATGATAGGGAATGAACCCCATGACCTTTCCTTTCACATTATTGCTCAGGTGTCTTCCCTGCCCATAGAAATAGGTCCTGGGATGCCTGGCTGGCTCAGTCAGAAGAGCGTGCAACTCTTGATCTCGGGGTCGTGAGTTTGAGCCCCACATTGAGTGTGGAGATTACTTAAGACAATGAACTTAAAAAAAAAAAAAAAAGAAATAGGTCTTAACATTTTACTATATCTATTACTTTATTTTTCAAACTCCTTAAAAGTAACCAGTAGTGGAAGGACTCTGAAGAACAACGGCCACATAGTAATATAAGAGAGTTTAGCCCCAAATGCCAGAGGTCCCAAATAAGCAAAGGCTTGGCTGCTCCCCTGACATGTAACCAGCCCAGCTATCTAATTTGAAGAGACCACATGGGCTCAGCATGGAGGATACCCATGGCACCCGTGGTGACTTAACCCTTACCCACTGTCCAGCACCACAAGTTTGGGGCTTCAGCACTTTGATACTTTGAGGAACCATTTGCCAAAGACTGTATCTTTGTGTAATAATGGAGCACGTGCTAGATTTTGAAGGAAAGTAAAATAGTTCATTAAACTACCAGTGAAATCATAAGATCACTTTCCAACAAGTAGTTTGACTGCTGAGAGCCATCTCGCAATCACGAAGGAAGCCAGACTGATGCAAAGCCAGCACAAACAAGAAACAGAAAGAAGGAAAGCCATAGCCCTGATCCAACTATGCCTGAAGCTTGGAACCACTTCTGGACTCCTCAATTATATGGGCCAATAAACCCCAATGCTTTTTAAAAAATAATGGATAGTTTAAAAAACAATGGATAGTTCATATTGCATATATTAGCGAAGCAAACAGATATTCAGTAGAACAAGTGAGTTTCCTATTCTGGTTTTGAAAACTTAGGGAGCATGAACTTATGCAGAGTCACACCAAAGTTTTTGCAGTAGTGTGTTTGTTCCCTATCACTAGCAATTCCAAATTTGATTTCTTTTGGAATATGTTTTGGAATCTTAACTCAGATTCATTTAATATATATTACAAATCTAAGCCGTAGGTAATTTTACTGGTGAACATATTTCATAAGTCAACTTATTGGTTGGAGGTTTGGAAGGCTCACCAAGTGAAGGAATTGCTGCTGGGTAAGAGGTGCCAGAGCACCGGCTGACCTGGGGCTCCTGCCAGATCAGAGCCGGCTGAGGGAACAAACACTGTTTCTAGGGTGTCACTCACCCATCTTTCTTCTGTGGATTTGTTGCTGGAGGGAACATACCAAGCACTAAGGAAAGGGGAAGTGAGCTACATTTTAGATAAGGAACTGTTTGACTTAAACAGGATTTCTCCATGCCCTTCTCTTTGATCTCGGAGAGAATAAGAGGAAAGAAACATGCCAGTGGAGAGGTAAATGAGAAGAGCGGCCATGTCTGTGCCTCATGAATGCCGAGAAACTTGAGACACTGAATACTTCTAACTGGCTCTTGCTTGTTTAGAGTTAAAAAGCCTCCTTCCCCAATAGTAATGGAGAATTGGAAAACTCCAGGCAAGGCTAGTTCAAAGCAGGTACCAATTTGACTTATCAATGTAATTCATTTTATCTGGTAGCCTTGAAAAGTTAATGCCTTTTTAAAGAAGGTAGGATCAGAGGGTAAATAATGGATGGCTTGAGGTATAATGATTGGGGATGGCTTGGGACATACACCCCCTCCTGGGTATAAAACAACCGGAGATTTCATTGCATTCGTAATCAAGTACATCTCCCCAGCCAAGAATTGAAAGCACTCCATGAATTGGTCCATGTTTCTTTTCTAGCCTTGTCTCCTTATCCCATACCTTTCATGCCATTTATTACCTTTGGGCTTTTGTTCAAGCAGCTCCATTCCTGCCTGGAATTTCCTCATGTCTCCCTTCCCCTAGTATCTGCCCTGTATCACAGTTGTTTATGTGTTTATCTTCCATGCTTGGTTTCCTGCTCAGAATGCAAGAACCATGCCTCTTTCAACTTTGAGCCTCCATCTATGAACTTTGCACATATTTTATATAGATCGTAGACTCAGTGCCTTCCCATTTTCTTATAGTATTATGTACTACCCGTAATAATAGTTCCCCTTTATTCACTCAAACACTTTTTTTAATGTTTGTTTGTTTGTTTATTTTAGAAGAAATTCTTTTATTCTGATAAAAGGCATCTAAGAAAAACCTATAGCTAACATAATTCTTATTGGTGAAATACTGAATTTCCTCCTAAGATTGGGAATGTGTTCAGGATGTTTATTTATTTTTGAGAGAGAAAGAGATGGAGCACAAGCAGCGAGGGTCAGGGAGAGAGGGAGACATAGAATCAGAAGCAGGCTCCAGGCTCCGAGCTATCAGCACAGAGCCCGATGTGGGGCTTGAACTCACAAACTGCAAGATTATGACCTGAGCTGAAGTTGGACGCTTAACTGAGCCATCCAAGAGCCCCATATTCACTCAAACACGTTTTTAAAAGCTCTACATATATCAACTCATTTAAAGCACACAACACTGCTATGAGGTTGGTTACCATTATTATTCACAGTTTATAGCTAATAAGTAGCAGACAGAGATTTGAATCTAGAAAGTCTGGTTCCAGAAGAGTCTCATCTTTTCTGAGTTTGGTATCTACATGACAAGAAGATTAAATCAGAAATGACAAGCTGCTGGTTTTTTCTACTGTCTTTTTTTTTTTTTTTTTTTTTTTTTTTTTTTTTTTTTTTTGAGTCTCAGGAGGTCTTAAATATCAAATCATTTTATCTGGAAATCTTGTGTAAAATTGGACTGGAATGACTTCAAGACAGTAAGATATGGATTGTGTTTTCAAATGGCATTTTTATGAAAAATCTAATTATGCCTTTTCAGCATCCAGAACTCAACCTAAGTCCCATCATCCACAGCTGTACCACTGTGAGCAAAAATCCAGGGCCAAAGAGAGACTGAGAGAATAAATACTCCTGGAAAGTTGTTTCTAGCCAGAAAGTAAATATGGTCAAACAATGGAGCATGGTTGTGGTATTTTTCAGATATGAGCTGAATTCAGCATGGTGTGTTACCAAGCTCAATTTACTCAGCACGAAATGTTCCAATTCACAGGGAGATGTGGGGAAGAACCCCAGTTTCCTTTACTTGCAACTGGAAATTTTGGAGGAAGATTAAGTTCAAAAGTTATTTTCCTCAGTCTAAAGTTTACTTTTGGGTTTTAAGGACTTCGTGGCTTCTCAGGACATCAAGGCAAAGCATGCTTGCCGTTTTCACTGTGAAGTTACACTAACTCCAGTGGTTTTTAGCAGCACACAGTATAAGGCTGCCTTTGTCAGCAAGCTGTCAGAAATAGACTTGATTAAACCCTACTCAAGGTCTGATGTTTAACTTCTTAAAGTAAACATTTGCAGATCACGGTGTAGGTTTTAATATGACTTCAGGTGAAGAGGTAAAAGTATTAATGGTAAACTACACATTTATGTGGTCAATGTATCAGTTCCCTACCTTAAAGGGTTGAAAGTGAATTAAAACTATGAATGAAATCGGTCTCTCAGGTTCTCAACTATACATTCGTAATAATTTCAAGAAAAATGTAACGACATAATTTCAACATGACACTATGATTTTTCAAATCTTAAAGTCTGCAGCAGAAAACTACAAAATCTTTAAAAAGTTATAAAAACATTTTAGGTTTGTTTTTTAAATTTCTAGGACTCAGTAGGAATCCAAACATTCTAGTAAGTTGCTAGATTTCTGGAAATAATTACCTGCAAGGAGATTAACACCTCTCAACTAGTCAATGGCCCAGCTGTATGCTATTGTTTGTTGGTAAAGGAGCTATTCATTCATAGAGCTGAACCCACCAAGCCAAACAAAGAGACTCTTGGTGGATGTTCAGGTAACCCCAAGCCAAGAAAAAAGGATTGCCTCATTTCCTCAAGGCTGAACTTTTGATCAGTGCTGTGTGGTCAAGCTAAAAAGCTTTTAATGGCATTTCGGAAGCCACCACCAAATATCCTCCACTAAGGAAGCAGGGTAACAAGATCAATGGAGTCAGGCAGGAATTTAAGGAAATTCGCCGCTATTACTACAATATGCATTGAACTCTTTTTGACATCAAGGCTGATGAATATTTTACAAATAATAAAAAAGTATCCACTTTGGCAAATCTGAGGGTGTGATATGGGTTTGTTCATAACAAGCTTTTCGTAACTAAAATGCGGTTGAGTTTGCAAGATGCT
The DNA here is from genome assembly GCF_028749965.1 of Puma concolor. NCBI lineage: Eukaryota > Metazoa > Chordata > Mammalia > Carnivora > Felidae > Puma > Puma concolor. The sequence goes on from NC_141683.1 coordinate 44,931,639, forward strand.
GGGGTACAAGAGAGAAAAGATTGACAAAGCTCGTGTTCCTAAGGACCTTATATTCTAGTGCTGGAGACTGACTGTAAACATCTTTTTAAAAATATATTTTAACTAATTGTGATTAGTGTTTTGAAAGAAATAGGGTACTTAGGAGAAGATAACAGAGGGAAGCTAATTAAATAAGGTGATCAGGGAAGTCCTTCCTGAGCTGGGGACTTTTAACCTGAGATCCAAAAGATGAAAAGCCATTCATGGGAAATCGTGTAGGAAGAACAATGTAGGCAGGGGCATTTTGCAATTGCAAAGGCCCTGCAAAGGAAAGGGCCTGGCATGTCATAAAAGAACTGACAGAATTCTCAGATGCCAGAAGCATCAGGACCAGGGAGGGTGGCATGAAATGAGGTTGGAACGATAGGTGGATACAGGTCTTAACAAAGAAACTTTTCTCAAAATATTTCACTATAGGAAATATATCTTATATCACATTCAGTAAACAAAACAAAATGCACAAAACAAAACCTACTCTTATAATGTATAATGCCTATCACATGTTCTATTCTGTTCTATAATTTTATTTTCAAATGCTGATCACTATTGGGGCACCTGGATGGCTCAGTTGGTTAAGTGTCTGACTCTTGATCTCAGCTCAGATCATGATCTCACAGTTTGTGAGTTCAAGCCCCACATCAGGCTCTGCGCTGCCGGCATGGGGCCTACTTGGGAATTTGTCTCTTCCTCTCTCTGCCCCTCCCCTGCTCATGCTACCTCTCTCTGTCTCTCAAAATAAATAAATAAACTTAAAAAAAAAAAAAAAACCTCATGCCAAAATAAAATAAAATGCTGACCTTTACCTACTAAATTGATTTCCTGACCAACTAATGGATTTTTGCAAAAATACAGATAAAGGTCCTTGTAGGCCAGGGTAAAGAGTTTGGAAAATTATTGGAAGTCTTTAAGGAAGGGGGAGCATGTTTAATAAATAAAATCATTTTAGCTGCTGTAGGAGGAATGAATTGAAAGATTACAAAAATGGAAGTGTGAGGATCATACATGATATTATTGCAGAAGTCCAGGTGAAAGATAATAGTACCTTGGGCTAGGGTGGTGGCAATCAAGATGAAGAGATATGTTCAGATTCAGGACATATTTTAGAGGTAGAACCTACAGGACATAACGATGGATTGGGTGGGTGAAAATGAAGGAGAAAGAGGCATCCAGAGTTAGTCCCAGGCTTCTGGTTTTGGTAACTGAGGAATGGTAGCACTATTTATAAGGATGTGGGGGACTGGAGCAGAACAGTGTATATGGTGAAAAATAAAAAACCCTACTTGAAACATATTAAGTTAGAGGACTCTGAGTCATCTAAGCAGTGAATTATACAGCTGGAGTTCGGAGAAGAAAGCTGAGGATCATTAAAATTAGGGTTTTAAACAAATAAGTGGTATTTAAAGTCACAGAAATGGATGGATTCATCTAGAGAAGGTATGGATATTGAGGAGAAAAGGAAGGGCTCAGGAAGGACTTCCAAGGAGCTCCCCTGTGGAAAAGTGGGATAGAGGGGTTAGGAGGAGCTAGCAAAACCGATCAAAAAGGACCTACCTTGGAATATGAGCAATGTCAGCAGAGTGCACTCTCCTGAAAACCACAGGGCAGAGTGTTTCAAGGAGGCAAAAGCTGTGTTTGAATACTGTTGAAGAACCAAGCATAATGAGAACAGAAAGTTTCCCATGTGGCACTATGGAGGCCTTTGGTAAACTTGACAAGGGTGTTTGAGTATAGTTGAAGGAACAAAAGCTAGATTAAACCCTATAACCAAAATTTCCACCCCTCAGTCATTGGAAACAAGAAACTCTTGCATGAGTGTACCAAGAGACTCCTACACAAGATGGTCATAACTACTTTCTCCTACACAAGATGGTCTTGTGACAGAGCTACCCAGGGGCCCCTCGTATTTAGACTTTTAATCTACCTAGAATTAATTTTGTGACCTGGTGAAATTCTTTTATTAATTGTTAAAGTTGATCTGTCATTTCTTTTGAATTTTTGCATACACAATCATGGCATCCATCTCTGAATAATATGTGTCTTACTTCTTTCTTTCCAATCCTTTTACTTTTTCTTTCTTTTTCTTTCCTTATTGTACTGGTTATGTTCCCAGTTCTATGCTAAATAGGAGTTGTAAGAATGAGCTTCCTTGTTTACTACAAATCTCTGGGGAAAAGCATCGAAACTTTCACCATTAAGTTAGATGTTTAATGTATGTTTTGATAAATATCCTTTATCATATTAAGAAAATTCTAGTCTAGTTTGTAGAACTTTTTCCTTGTTTAAAATCATGAGTGGGTATTGAATTTTATGATTTTTTTCTTTTGTATCTATTGTGATGAACATTTGGTTTTCTTCTATATTTTGTTAATTTTCAAATGTTAAACCATTCTTGCTTTCTTGAAATAACTCCAACTTGATCATAACGTATTATCTTTTTATATATCACTGGGTTTGTTTGCTAATATTTTGTTTAGGATTTTGTGTATAGTTCATCACAGACATCTGTGATTCTTTCTTTCTTCCTTCCTTTCTTTCTTTCTTTCTTTCTTTCTTTCTTTCTTTCTTTCTTTCTTTCTTTCTTTCTTTCTTTCTTTCTTTCTTTTGTTATATGTCCTCGGTTTGGATGTCAAAGTTTGCTGGCCTCATAAAACAAGTTGGGAAGCATATATACTTTTTTCATTGTCTGGAAGTGTTTGTAAGGTATTTTATTTCTTCTTCTTTAAATGTTTCATAAAATTTACTGGTGAAGCCAAAGGGCCCTAGAATTTTCTTTGTGGAAAGGCTTAAAATTAAGAATTTTTTTTTAAGAACTTTTTTTTTATTAGATCAAGACTTGGCTAAATTGTGTTTTTCTAGGAATTTGTTCATTTCATCTACGTTTAAAATTTTATTGTCATAAAATTGTTCATAATATTCTCTCATTGCTTTTTTAGTGTCCATAGTATCTGTACTGGTATCCTTTCTTTATTTTCTAATCTTGGTAATTTTGCCTTTTCTTTTCTTAATGAGTTTTCCTTAAATTTATCAATTTTGAGTTAAAGAAAATCAACTTTGGCCCTATCGATCCTTCTTTATTCTGTGCTATTTTTTATTTCTCTAAGTTTTGCTGTTATCTTTATTATTTCATTCCTGCTAATTTGGTGGAATTAAATTTGATCTATTTAAAAAAATTCTGAGATGTGTACTCAAACAATTAACTCTGTTTTTTCTTCATTTCCTGTATATGCTTTTGCTCATATAAAAATTTTCTCTATGCATGGATTTAGCTATATCCTATAAGTTTTCATATATGGGACTTTTATTATTATTTGATTCAGATGTTTTCTCATTTTAGCTGTGGTTTATATTTTTTAACCCATGGGTTAATTAGAAGCATTTTGCTCCATTTCTAAATATTTGGAAAATATTTAATTATCTTATGGAATTCTTTTTAGCTGTGTTTCACTATGATCAGAGAATATACTGTGTGGTTTCAGATTTTTTGAAATTTATTGAAATTTGCTTTATGCCTAGTATATGGTCTATTTTGGTAAATGTTCCATGTGCACTGGAAAAGAAAGTCTGTTTTTCAGTTGTTGGGTAGAGTGGTCTCAAACATCAATTCTGTCAAGGTGCCTGGGTGGCTCATTTGGTTAAGCGTCCAACTCGTGATTTGGGCTTGGGTCATGACCTCACAGTCATAAGATTGAGCCCTGTGCAGGGCTCTGTGCTGGGCATGGAAACTGCTTGGGATTCTCTCTCTCTCTGCTCCTTCCCCTCCCCTGTTTGTGCACATGCTCGCTCTCTCTCAAAAAATAAAAAATAAAATAAAATAAAATAAAATAAAATAAAATAAAATAATAAAATAAAGTAAAATAAGATATCAGTTCTGTCAAATGTGTAGCTGTGTTGTTCACACTTTCTCTATTTTTATGGGTCTGTCTGTTCTACGAGTTGCTGAGAGAGCTGTGTTAAAATAGCCCAGTGTATTTGCAGATTTGCTATTCCTCTTTTTACTTATTTCAAATTTTGCTTTTTGTATGTTGAGGCTATGATATTAGTTACATACATATTTAGAATTGTAGTATCTTTTTGGTGGATTTCCTCTTTTATCTTTACAAAATATTCCTCTTTAGGTGTAGTAATATTTCTTGCCTTCGTGTCTGCTTTGTATAATACAAAAACAGCTACATTAGCCTTTTTTGATTAGTGTATGATTTATCTTTTAACATCTTTTTATTTTCAACCATTCCATATGTAGCTAAGTTGTGTCTATTATAAGCAGCATATACTTATATTTTTTTTAAAAACCCAGTGTGTGAATCTTTGTCATGTAATTTGATTATTTAGACTTATTTACATTTAACGTTCTCACATTTGGGTTTAAATATACCATGTTAATACTTGTTTTCAACTTTTCTTACCTATTCTGTGTTCCTTTTTCTCTCTTATTTTCATTTGGATTAAGATTTTTTTATTTCATTTTTTCCCCCTCAAATAACTTACTGATTATATATTCTTTTGCTGTTCTTCTAGTGGTTGCCCTGGAGACTACCATATGCACTTTTAGCTTTTCTTTTCATTTTTTAACTTGTGGTACAATATACATAATATAAAATTTACCACGTTAGCCATTTTTAAGTGTACAGTTACCGGCATTAAGTACTCACACTGCTGTGCAAACATCAGCACCATCTCCAGAACTTTTTTCATCTTCCCAAACTGAACCTCTGTGCCCATTAAACAATAACCCTCCATTTCTCTCTCCCCTCAGGCCCTGGAAACCACCATTCTACTTCCTTATATGTGAATTTTGACTACTTTAGGTAGCTCATATAAATGGAAGCACACAGTGATTTGTCCTTTTGTGTCTGGCTAATTTCACTTAATAAAGCCAAAGTTCATCCATGTTGTAGCATGTGTCAGAATTTCCTTCCCTTTTTGGGCTGAATAATCTCATCATATGCATATATGACATTGTTTATTCATTCTACTGTTGATGGACACTTGGGTTTTTTTGTTTTACATTTTATTTTTTCATTCTACTGCTGAAAAACACTTGGGTTTCTTCTATCTTTTCTTCTGCCCATCTCTTCTTTCTTCTACCATCTGTCTTCTTCTGTGGCTATTGTGAATAATACCACTGTGAACACGAGTGTACAAACATCTTTCTGACTCTGCTTTCAGTTATTTTAGGTGTATTCTCAGGAGTGGTATTGCTGGTTCAGATGGTAATTCTATTTTTAACTTTTTAAAGAAACTCCAGACTTTTCAAAGCAGCTGCACCATTTTACATTTCTACAACAATGCACAGGGTGCCAATTTCTCCACATCTTTACCAACATTTGTTATTTTGTTTGTTTGGTTTTTTTTTGTTTGTTTGTTTTTTTGCTTGGTAGTAGCCATCCTAATGGTTACGAAGTGTGGTTTTTAATCTTTTGTTGTTGTTGTTGTTCATTTATTTATTTTTGGATAGAAAAGGAGGGAGAATGTGAGTGGGGGAGAAGCAGAGAGACAGGGGAGAGAGAATCCAAAGCAAGCTCCTGTCACAGAGCTGGACGTGGGGCTTGAACTCACAAACCACAAGTTCATGACCTGAGCTGAAGTCAAGAGCCAGACACTTAACCAACTGAGCCACCCAGGTGCCCCTGTAGTGTGGTTTTGATTTGCATTTCCATAATGATTAGTGATGTTGAACCACTGTTGACCCTTTAAAGTTTCAAATATGTAACTTTTACTTCTTCCCAGGTAATGGAAGGACCTTAGAACACTTGATTTCCTTTTTCTCTCTTACTGCCTATGTGCTACTATGTAATTTAATTCCAGATATATTTTTAAATTCCATGAGGCATTATTATTGCTTCATAAATTCACTATTGATGTATTTTCCTGAAAATAAAAGCTAAGAAACACGCTCTGTGCCACATTTGCTATCTGCTCTCATGTCCGTTTTTCTCCATTTCGCTGCTTTTCACCAGGATTGCATTTCCCAGGCTCCATTCCTGATTGATCCTGTTAGATTCATACAAATGGGAGGCACAGGCAAAACACTGGAAGGTAGCAGAAAGGGAGAAGTCAAGCAATTCTCCTTTTTCTCCCTCTGCTTCAGGTAATATCTCCAGCAGTCACTCCCTGTGCCTTCTCTGTGGCTGTAGTTCCTACTGGGTGCCCTTCTTCTCTGGGATCCCAGCACCCACTGGGCACTTCTTACTGTGGTTCTAGCCCCATGATGCATGGCCCTGGCCTCTAGGCTCTGATAGGAACTCCCCATCCCATTGCCTCTGCCAAACCCTGGGCTGCCACACTGTCCTTGTGAGGTTTCTCAGGGCCTTCATCATTTACATAACTCTCTGTATTAAAGTCCTTTTGTTCATAGTTCTTAGAGTAGTTTCCATTTCCTGACTCTACAAAATACATTTGCCCACCACAGTATAGCATTAAGAAGCTATTCAATAGTTATCCTGAACAGAGATCCAAAAAGAGGAATGCAATAAGGTGTGTGTTGATTTTAATTCTATTATAAACCTCGGAAGCCTCAAATCAATGTTTGCCAAATAGGAAAAAAATAAATACATTGGTATTTAGGGGAAGGAAATGTTATTTTTAAGAATCTAAGCTACATATTTAAAACAATAGAATGCTTAAAAAAAAACACCTTAAGAATATATAAAAATAAGCCAGTTTCCTCTGAAATACTGCATTATTCCCTTTATGGAAAAAAAAATAGGTTAATATCTACCTAGAAAATTAAAATATTCAATTGTGTTTTTAAAAACAAATTTAAATTTATTAAGTTTTAAAATTTTTATTTAAATTAGGTGATAAAAAATTATGGGGCACCCGTTATGTGCTAGGTAAGTATTATGCAGCATATAGAATGAATAAGACAAAAATAATTCAAAAGACAAAGCAAAACACAGGAAGAAAAAAAAGCACAAAAGAATGTCTGGAAAAGAAGTTCATGTATAAGATTACCCATCACTTAAATTAAATTTAACTAACATTTATATAATACCTATTCTATTTTATCATGGAATCAGAAGGAAGATTTAGTGTTGGGATACTAGTGATACAATACTCATTTCATTGTTTACCACTTTCCCTTTTACTCCCCCCATTTTTGCGACACTGGACTTACTGCTATTCTTTGAAGCATGCAGCAGAGACAATGCAAGATAATACATAAAAATAATACATAAAATACAAGTATGATATATAAAAATAACAAAATATATTGATGATGGGTGCCAAGTTCCTTAATTTTTGGAGATGCAGATATGGAAAAGGACAAAACTAGAATGAACACTTTGGATTCAATTGGAATTAGAAGTATTGGTGTGGGGGCATCAGTTAAGCTTCCCAGTTTGGCTCAGGTCATGATCTCGCAGTTCATGACTTCGACCCCCTCATCAAGCTCTGTGCTGACAGCTCAGAGCCTGGAGCCTGCTTCAGATTCTGTGTCTCCATCTCTCTCTGCCCCTCCCCCATCATGCTCTCTCAAGCTCTCTCTTTCAAAAATAAAATAAACATTAAAAAAGGGGGGGTTGCACCTGGGTGGCTCAGTTGGTTAGGCATCTCAGCTCAGGTCATGATCTCATGGTTTGTGGGGCTCTGTGCTGACAGCTCAGAGCCCAGAGCCTGGTTTGGATTCTGTATCCCTTTCTCTCTGCCCCTCCCCCCACTCATGCTCTGTCTCTGTCTCTCGTAAATAAATAAACGTTAAAAATTTTTTTAAAAAAGTATTGGTGTGAACTCACGGATTTCAATGTGTATAGACAGATATGAAAATACATATAAATATAAGATACATACATTCCCTAATTTTAGCCTAGAGCAGTAATGCCCCTCCCCAACCCAATACCAATAAGCGTACCAACTATCCAGAAGTTGACTTCCAAATACTTTTCCCCACTAAAAGGAATCAGGACTCTTTATAAAAATGGCTAATTCCAGAGTTGTTGCAGGGAAAGTAAAAGATGAGTCTGGGATATTTTATTATTCCAGACAAAAAAGAAATACTCAAGGAATGATGGGGACATGCCAAAAGGACACAGAGGTCAATTTGAACAGAGTTACCATTAGCCAAAATGGGGACCATATGAACATCAGAATGATGCTTGTAACAGCTTATGAATCCATGAGTCCACACTGATATAAATTAACAAATAAATAAGTTGAAGATTTGGTGAAACTTCACATAGTCTCAAAGTACCACTTTATAAAATGCTTATTAATTATAAAGGGAAAAAGAGTAACTGTAAAGTGGAGAAGACTAACAGATATCACCTTAATCAAGTGATCAGAGTTAAATGGAACAAATAAGAATTCTGTGTGCCTGGACTGGATGGGATGAGAACAGAGCATCACTCCTGGGATGTTCTTAACAAAGGTTCAAATACCTGAGACAATAATGAAATCTCGGACAAATCCAGACTCAAGGGAATTTTGCAAAATAACTTGCCAGTAATTCTCAAAAATATCAAGGGGCACTTGGGTGGCTCAGTCGGTTAAGCATCTGACTTTGGCTCAGGTCATGATTTCATAGTTCATGAGTTCAAACCCCACGTTGGGCTCTGTGCTGACAGCTCAGAGCCTGGAGCCTGCTTTGGATTCTGTGTCTCCCTCTCTCTATTCCTCCCATGCTCATTCTTTGTTGCTCTCTGTCTCTCAAAAGTAGATAAACGTTAAAAAAATGAAAAAAAAAAGTATCAAGGTCATGAAAGTGAAAGACTTAAGGAACTGTGGTACTGAAGGTGTCACCACACATCACTAGTAAATGTAGTAGGTGATTCTGTATTGAATTTGTTTCCTATGAAGGAGATCATAAGTTAATTTCCTGATTTTGATTGTTATATTGTGGTTATGAATTCATAAAGTATTCCTACTGTTAGGACATCAAGTCAGAAATTTAACTCCGAAATGATTTAGGAAAAAGTTCTTTGTAGTAAATCTGCAACTTTTCTCTAAGTTTGAGATGATAGCAAGATAATATGATGTATTCAAAGAAAAAGAAGGCAACACTCTCAAATTCTCTGTGTCAGGAATTCAAGCAGGACTTGGGCAGTTTTTGTGTTCTGGGTAGCCAAAGCAGGAGTCACTCACTCAGCTTCATTCAACTAGAAGCTGTGCTAGAAGTTCCAAGATAGCTTTACTCGCTGGCTCCTCTGTGCTCCTCCGTGTGTATCCCCCTACCCACCCTCCACAGTGTTCCATCATTCAGGTGTCTAGCCCAATCTTTCAGTCTGATGGATTCCCAGAACAACAGAAGAAATAACTCGGCCTTTTTAAAAAAATATTTATTTATTTATTTATTTATTTAGAGTGAGAAGGGAGGTGCAGAGAGAGGGAGAAAGAGAGGGAGGGGGAGAGAGAGAAAGAGCGGGGGGGGGGGGGGGGGAGAGAATCCTGTGCAGGTTCCTCGCTATCCGTGCAGAGACCCATGTGGGGCTTGAACCCATGATCCATGAGATCATGACCTGTGCCCAAACCAAGGGTCAGTGCTCAACTGAGACATCCAGGCACCGCACAGCGAGGCCTTTGAAATCTTCTTCACCTGGCTGGTGGTTGCATAGGTGTGTTCACTTTGTAAAACTTTCATCAGACTATGTACTTAAGATTTTTGTGTACCTTATAGTGTGTATGATATACTTCAACAAAAGAAGTAAAAATAACTTACAGTTATTGTTTTTACTGTTCTAATTTCACATCCTCCTTTTTTACCTTTCCAATTAACAACAGGTGATAGGCAAATTCTTCCTGGATTGAAGCTAAGAAAATAACATAGGCACATGTATTTGATGACCTTCCTTTCTAAATATCTACTAAAATAGTCTAGCAAATATAAAATGGATATGTTTTGTGTAACCCTGGAAAATAAAGACCTATCCCACCTGCATATTTCAAAACTCTAGGAATTTTCACTGAGCTAACATAAGCATGAAAAAGGAGCACCAACTTGTTGGCAGTTACCTTTAACCATTCTTTCTAGGGAGAACCAGAGAATGGCTTTGACTCATATCCTTTTTGCTTGCTAGGAGAACTGGCTGGTTCACAAATATTTATTAGCCTCCCACTCTGGAGGAAACCTCTTTACAGGTTTGCCCCCAGGGAAGGACGTGCCTGGTCCTGTACTCAAAACCACTCAACAAGAGGAAGCCTGCTTGGAAACTTGCTCCAGGGAGATTGCAATCTCTGTAGCCACAGGCTCTGCTCCTGCTCAAAAGAAGGAATCTGAGAATAAGAAAGAGAAATATATTTTAAACAAACCTAGTTAAGATAGATTGTAACTGAATGAGCACCAATTTATGGAAAATTAAATCTCATAATGGAGAACAAAAAGGCTGATGGAAATTATTAGATAAAAGGTAAAACATGGAATGCAGATGTAAGTAATCTTATGTTCTGTTCTGTATTGTTTTTTTTAATGCGTTGCCAGAAATAAAAATAAAACAACCAAAAGAAATTTATAAATAGATACTCAGACAGGATCACTGAAAAAGAGACATACAGCTAGATGCATTCAGATTTCAAAGATAAGGCATTACAGATTTCAAAGATAAGGCAATTTTATATTCTTCAGGAAAGAGAAATACTTATCCACAAAAGAAAGATAATCAGACTGATAGTAGATTAGTCCAAATGTTCACAAAGATGTACTAAGAAATATTAGAGCAAATTATGGGATGCCTGGGTGGCTCAGTCGGTTAAGCGTCTGACTTCAGCTCAGGTCATGATCTCACAGTCCATGAGTTCAAGCCTGGTGTCCGGCTCTGTGCTGACAGCTTGGAGCCTGGAGCCTGCTTCAGATTCTGTCTCCCTCTCTCTCTGCCCCTCCCCTACTCACACTCTGTGTGTGTGTCTCAAAAATAAATAAACATAAAAAAATAAGAATTAGAGCAAATTAAGTATCTTTTCATAGAATTTATAGGTTATGTCTTGGAGGAATGAAAAACTTCACAGTATTTAGTCTTCCTCTCCAGGAACATGATCTATCTCTCCACGTGTCAGATTGTCTTTTGTGTCTTTGAGTAAAATTTCATAGCTTTCTTCATTTTGGTCTTGCTCATGTCTTGATAGATTTAATCTTTGGTATTGTATGGATTTTTTTGGGTGTTTGTTTTGACATTGCTTGTTTATTTTTTTCATTATATTTTCTAAGTGATTATTACTAATACATATTGCAAAAAATAATGACCATTTTTCTATCCCATTTACAAATTTATATTGCATTTTTCTTATCTTATTGCATTGTTTAGTGCCTCTAGTACAATGTTGATACTATTCATCTTTTTTTTTTCTTTACTTGAATGGGATTGCATTTAATGTTTTGCCATTAAATATGAAGTTCACCATAGAGTCTGGTAGCTGACTTTTATCAAGATATATTCCTGGCTTACTAAGGATGTTTACAGATATGGAATTTTTATTGAATTCTTTTTTTGTCATCTTTTGAGATAATCACTTTTATTTAACTTTAATCTGTTAACGTAGTGAAACTTAGATTCTGTAAAGCTGATGCATCTTTATATTCCTGTGATAAACCTAATTAGCCAAAAGGTATTCATCTCTTCATATACTGCAGAATCTAATTTGCTACTAATTGTTTAGCATTTTTGCATCTTTGTTCATTAGTGAGACTACCTATAATTTTATTTTTGGTGTGCTATAATTGTATTTTAGAGCTAAAACTATGGGTATGCTAGATTCATAGAATGGGATGGAAAGATTCTTTTAAGCACATATTCCTGAACAGTTTGCACAACATAAAAATTATTGAAACTATGAAGAAATTGTATAAAACTCATTAATTTTTTTAGAGTTATTCTTTGACAGATTCTAATTTCTTCTAAGGTTTTAATGTATTTATTGTTTCTACTTCTTCTTAATTCAAAAGTAACATTTCTATAGTCCTAGAAAATCATCCATTTCAAAGTTTGTCAAATTACTTTGTATAATAATTAACAATATTATCTGAGGGCATCTAATCTTGCTTTAAGTAGTTGTGTCCCTTTCTTGTTTTTAATGGTGTTTAATGTTTTGTGGTCATTATTTTCTTGATTGTTCTTACCAAAAGGTTTTCTATTTTATTGATATTTTCAATGAAGCAGCTTTTGTTTTTCTCAATTGAGATTACATTTTTATTTTTGGTTTTGGGTCTTATCAGTTCATTTCTTTGTTCTTCTTTTCTTTTTGTTTTAATTAAAAAAATTTTTTTAACGTTTATTTATCTTTGAGAAAGAGAGAGAGACAGAGCATGAGTAGGAGAGGGACAGAGAAAGAGGGAAACACAGAATCTGAAGCAGGCTCCAGGCTCTGAGCTGCCAGCACAGAGCCTGACGCAGGGCTCAAACCCATGAACTGTGAGATCATGACCTGAGCCGAAGTCAGATGCTTAACCAACTGAGCCACCCAGACACCCCTTTCAGTTCTTAATTATTTATTGTTAATTATTTGGGTATACAGTAAAACCTTGGTTTGTCAGCATAATTCCTTACAGAAACATGCTTGTAATCCAAAGCACTTGTATGTCAAAGTGAATTTTAAGAACCATTGGCTCAGTTGCCATCATGTGACGCTCGGCATCACGTACTACCCCTATTGCAAGACATCACTTGTTTATCAAGTTAAAATTCATTAGAGGGGTGCCTGGGTGGCTCAGTTGGTTAAGCATCAGATTTTGGCTCAGGTCGTGTTCTTGTGGTTCATGAGTTTGAGCCCCACGTTGGGCTCTGTGCTGACAGCTCAGAGCCTGGACTCTGCTTCAGATTCTGTGTCTCCCTCTCTCTCTGCCCTGCTCACATTCTGTCTCTCTGTCAAAAATGAACAAACATTAAAAACATTCTAAAATTTGTTAGAAATGTTTGCTTGTCTTGCAGAATACATGCAGAACAAGTTACTCACAATCCAAGGTTTTAGTGTATTTTGTTATTCTTTCCTCTAACTTCTTCTTTTATTATTTTTTTATGTGAGTGAGTGAGAGAGATAGAGCAAGCAGGAGAGAGGGGCAGAGAGAGAGAATTTTTTTTTTAATAAAACCAAACCAATTTTTTTTAGGTTCATTTTTTATTTTGAAAGAGACAGAGCATGAGCAGGGGAGGGGCAGAGAGAGGGAGAGAAAAAATCTTAAGCAGGCTTTACTGCTCAGCCTGCAGCCCAACACAGGGCTGGAGCCCACCACCCTGGAATCATAACCTGGAGTCAAATGTTCAAACGACTGAACCACACAGACACCCCTTTCCTCTAACTTCTTGAGTGGAATATTTAATGCCTGTGTTTTATTTCAATTTTTTAAAATTGTCATCAAGGTAATACATACAAATCAATACATGATCAAGGAGTACTAAGGGCTTATATTAAGAAATAGTAGCTTTGGTGGCCGGGGAGGTGGGGGGTGGCGCTGGTTCCAGAACCAACTACAGGCAGCCACACCTATCCCACCTGTCCAGCCATGGCTGGAACTGGGAGGAATGCCACCTGGACAGAGGGGCCCAGGCTGGGAGGCTAGCAAATTATTGGAATGAACATGAGAAATGGCTGTATCCTGTCCTTGTGTGCCCTCCAGCCTGACGCAGAATGTAGGTGCTCCAGGTGTATCTGCTGGACCATTGGCCTGAGGCAGGAACCTGGAAGCTTCCAGTGCCCTCTGCTCCCCACCCCTGGGGCCTACCTCACAGACCATGCAGTGCCAGCAGGTCTCCACATGGTGCTTGCACTAGTTGCAGGTGTAGACAAAGCAGTCCTGGCTCTGGGTGTGCAACCCCACCAGCATGCACATGGTGGACCACTGGGCTCTGCAGAGTGAAGAGAACTCCAGGTGCTTGTCCCTCATGAAGATAAGGAAGGTGTCCTGCCTATCCATCAGATCGCAGGGGACGAGGGGTCAGGATCAATGATGGGAGGCAGGGAGCTGGTGGCAGGGCCGGCGATGAGACGTCTGTGAAACAGGCCATCTCAATCTGACTCTGGAACAAGAGGACCACATGGCACTGGATCAACAGCAACAAACAGGTGAGTCAGGCTGGATGCCAGCAAGGCTGGTGATGCTTGAGTTAATTTACAACCACACAGAGTTCCCGATACAGCCCTTGCTTTCTCCTGCTCATAAACCTCTGGTGTCTTCTCTGAAAATGATACAATGGGCCTAAACTCTATGTATTATCTTCCCACTGAATAATTCCTTCAAAATAAGTACGGTCTAGGTCAGGCACAGTTCGTGTCCAGTGGATATTTCGCCTCAAGGTGGTCTACTCTAAAATGCAATCCATGGTTGAATCTCAATCTAATTGCAAGGAAACAAGTCAGACAAATCCAAATTGAAGGATACTCTACAAAACGATTTTTGGCCTTGACTCTCAACAAAATGCTCAAGAAAGCTGGGAACTGAGATGTGGAAGCTCAACCTAATACAAAATCCTTGACTGGAGCACAAGGAGGTCTTCTTTCTTAGAAGGTACTTACTGAACTACAGATAAGGAAGATGTAGCAAAACCTTAACAATTGATGAATCTAAGTGAGGCGTATGAAGGGGGTCCACTATGCAACTTACTGTAAGTTTGAAATTTTAAAAAGTTGGTAGGGGTGGGAAAGATAAAAAAGCAAAACCTTCTTAGTTCTTGCTGCAGAAACAGCAAAATTTTTGCTCATTAAAGTTTGAAAAGACACAACCACCATCAATTCCCAGAACCATTAGTGTAAAGGCTACAACAGCAAACTGGTATTGCATATCTATTTTACATTAATTAGTTTATAACTGTAAACTCTTATTAAACTAAAAAATGTAAAATGGTACCTTCAAGAGATCAGAAACTTGTGAGCAACTGCTATACAGCTCACTATATTCTACCAGTTTTGCGGAGACCGAAAATTGATGCAGACTGGCAGTCACACTTAAGATATACTTGGGCAGCAGTGTTTGCATAAAACAAGGATCTTAAGATAAGACACATTTCTAGAAAAAGAACATAGGGCAAGAGAGCATATCTCTCTAACAGATGCCAAAAATTAAAAGCATCAGGGGAGGACTGTGACATGTGTTTGACCTTGTAATGTTGGGTTTAAGACTGTGGCTCAAAGAAAGCACTCATAAAGCGAGGAAGAGCAATTAGAAAATATAATGTACAGGAAAGCACTGAATCTAACAAGTGGGGAATGCCTGTAACAACTCATTCAAAGTAGAGATGAATAAAACCATCAGGTGACCAAAAAAAAAAAAAAAAGAAAGAAAAATAATAGCCTTTTCTCTATCACCAAATATAACTCCTTAAGAGCAGACATTTTCACTTTTCAAACTGTTTTGTGTTATTCATTTCCATCTTTTGAAATTATACTTATGTTGCTATTTCTTCACTTACCCATTTCAGACAGAATCTATAGATACCTACTATGGTAGTTGAGAATTTACCTCTGTACTTCCCTTTTTCCATTCTCAAAAAATTTTGTTAACCCAGGATCCAACATATATATCATTCTGATGTGTAAATATTATTCACTATTGAACAAAATAATGTATTTTGATTATGTGTCCTTTCTGTAAATCTTTCTGGTTTTCCTGCAAGTAATAATTGCCTCGTTTTTATTTGCTTAAGTTTTTTCTGTATGTAGCTCTGTAGTAGTTTCCAAATACTACTACCATTTACTTTTCCAAAACACCTAGCAAGTTTTCCAAATGCTCTATCACATCAGATAATTTATAAGTTCCACTATTTTGCTTTGGTGCCCCAAAGTCCACCATCCTCCTACTCCGATATGAACCAATTTGCCTCTAGGCCTGGTGTGTAATTGCTAAGATGAGTATTTCTTTGTCATTCGCTTGTCGGAGATCTCGTATTTCCCAGCTCCCATGTGTACTGTTCTAGATGTTTAACAGTCTACAGAATATACTCTAGCCAGATTAAGCCCAAAGAAATTTATTTGATCTGTACAATCATTGAAAGAGCTGAAGGAGGAATCTCTAGGCCAACCTTTTCGGACCTCTGCCAAAGTCATACCATAAAACTGGGTAGTGGCTGACTCTGCCATGTTCAGGAAGCTGCTTCCACAATGGCTGGCGTGAGAACCAGGCCATTTCTGCCACATTACAGTTGCCCCCTAAAAGCACCCTGATAAATCAGGAGGGTCCCTGGGAATCAGTGTGCCACAGCCATGGCTGCTGGCTCTAGAACCATATCTCCTCTGTACAATGTGTATCAGTCTCTATCCTCACATAATTCAGGTCCAAGTCCCATTCTTTCAGAATGCATCTGCTAGGCCTAATACACACAATCTGCATCTGGAACCTTAGCTGCAACTTAAATCTAAATTCTGGTATGAATGGCTTTCTGCTTTCCAACCTCTGCATTATAGGAAGGCATTGTGGGACAAGGGTAAAATAGGTGTTGTGCAAACCATTCTACAGCAAGTGTACTAGTCCTCTTGGACTAGTTTCTTCCCATACCTAAACCTTCCCATATCCAGTACCATACCTTCTTCCCATTCCTAAACTTCCAAGGACAATATATTCTCACTTAAAACAGCATAACTATACTTTGTACAAATGAGAACATCCTTACCATCTTTCTAAAAGAGGAGACCCCAAATCTTCTCAGTCACTGCACCCATCTGGGTGATACTCTTTCTTCCTCTAGTTCAGTCACCAACCTCTCTTGATAAACTATGACATGTGGACTAAACAGAGTCACCTCTATCAACACACTTTATATAAAAGCAGAGGAAAAAAAGGGGAGGGGGGAGGAAAATTAGTCATTATGTAGATTCCTGATTCAGATGCTTGATTTACAATGGGGTTATGTATGAATAAGCCCATTGTAAGTTTAAAATATCCTGTCAAAAATTCATTTAATACACCTAGCCTACCAAATATCATAACTTAGGCTAGTCTACCTTAAAAGTGCTCAGAACACTTGTATTAGCCTACAGGTGGGCAACATTTTCTAATGCAAAACCTATGTTTTAAATAAGTGTTGAATATCTTCATGCAATTTATTGAATACTATACTGAACGTGAAAAACAGAATGGTTGTATGAGTATAGAACAATTATGAGTGTGTTGGTTGGTTCATGATTGTGTGGCTGACTGGGAGATGGGCTCACTGCTTTGCCCAGCATCACAACAGGGCTGCAAACTGCATATTGCTGGCCTAGGAAAAGATCAAAATTCAAAATTTGAAGCATGATTTCTTTTTTTTTTAAATGTTTTTTATTTATTTTTGAGAGAGAGAGAAAGAGACAGGGTGCGAGCAGGAGCGGGGGTGCAGAGAGAGGGAGACATAGAATCTAAAGCAGGCTCCAGGCTCTGAGCTGTCAGTACAGAGCCCAATGCAGGGCTGGAACCCACAAACCATGAGATCGTGACCTGAGCTGAAGTCAGACACTGAACCAACTGAGCCACCCAAGTGCCCCAAAATTTGAAGTATGATTTCTACTGAATGTGTAACTTTGCTTTAGCACCAATGGCTTTATAGTTTACTCAGTAAAAGGTCAGAGCCATACACCTGACTATGGCACATATTAACTCACTCAAAAGTGCAGACAGTCCTGCTAAATGTTGTGCCTTTTCATCAAAGTAGAGTTTTTTTTTTTTTTTTTTTTTTTCAAAATAGAGTTTTAAGGTACATCATTGTATCTTTCCTTTTGGAGGGACTATTCTGCTATGACTCAAATAATTGGAATCTTTACTGAGGTGGCAGGGCTGTGCATTTTTATGGAATTTATCTACCATTCTTTGGCACACATGACGTCTGCTTATCAAGATAATGAAGGTGCACTACTGTCCAAATTAGTGAAAGCAAACTAAGCTGTTTTTAGTGTTCTCAGCCTAGAGAGAAAAAAATACACTTATCAATGAATAGCTGCATACACGATATAGTTTTTTTTTTTTTTTTTACGTTTATTTTATTATTGTGAGACAGAGCATGAGCATGGGAGGGGTAGAGAGAGGAGGAGACACAGAATCTGAAGCAGACTTCAGGCTCTGAGCTGTCAGCACAGAGCCCAATGTGGGGCTTGAACCCACCAACCGTGAGATCATGACCTGAGGCGAAGTCGGACACCCAACCGACTGAGCCACCCAGGTGCCCCCATGATATAATTTTTTGATTTGACCCAGTAAGGAGACCATAGGTACAATTGTCTACTCTTCTCCTTTTTTTTTTTTAAGTTTATTCATTAATTATTTATGAGAGAGAGAGGGCACTAGTGGGGTATGGGCAGAAAGAGGGAGACACAGAATCTGAAGCAGGCTTCAGGCTCTAAGATGTTAGCACAGAGCCTGATGTGGGGCTCGAACTTATGAACTGTGAAATCATGACCTAAGCTGAAGTCAGACACTTAAGCGACTGAGCCACCCAGATGCCCCTTCTTTTCTTTTTTTTAAATTTAATATTCATTTTATTTTCTGAGAGAGGAAAAGAGAAAGCAGGGGAAGGGCACAGAGAGAGGGAGACAGAATCTGAAGCGGGCTCTGTGTTGACAGCAGAGAGCCCAATGCAGGGCTTGAACTCACCAACAGTGAGATCATGACCTGAGCTGAAGTCAGACGCTTAACCCACCGAGCCAACCAGGCACCCACAACTCTTCTTGATTATGCTGATGATACCAGGACCTATCTGTCTTCAGCCTCGGCCAATGTCAAGTTCAATGGAGATAAGGTGGGGACTACTGTATCTTGTTTGTTTAAAGTCTTTTAAACCTTTTATAGCACTGATTTCTAGGATTCTCTTGGGAATGGAATGCAGTATTGCTTTTGATTTGCTGTTTTGATTGGGGGTTCTACTTAACTCTTTCTATCATAATAGACCTTACTACTTGGATTGGAAGCCAATGCTAGGATTCTACCAACTGCTGAGTATGCTATTCCAATATACATTCTGGAATAATGGAAGTAATTATAGGATGGGTTTGTAAATGTCAGGACCCACTGTGAGTTGCACTTCAGCCCAACTTCATTTATGACTTGACTCAATAAATCAAACTCCACTGAGTGACCATAGTAACATTCTGGGTTCCTAGGGATTCATGGCAGCTCATAGCCATTGGTGTTCAATAATTCTTGAGGAGTATTCCTCTTTTCCCAGTGTGCAGTTACCCCAGTAAATGACACAAGGCCTTTTGGAAAAATCCAGGAGCTCTGGGTTTGAAATGGACTCACTACTATGGTGAAGGGTCATGACTCAAATCAGGGTCTACCTACAAGACTTACAATCTTTTGTTTGGTTGGTTGGATGGTTGGTTTGGTTTGATTTGGTCTGGTTATGTAGTATGCTGCTCAGTTATTTAGTCCTAAGGACTACGTGATCCATTAAGATTGCAGAAGAGTCTTGATAAAGTTAGTCTATCCCTCCAGCCCTGCTGCCTATTACAGCTACCATGGCCATTTGCCTCTGTGGGTAAGTACTCCCAATTAGCGTTTGCATTCCAGGTTCCCATCATTCCTGTTGAAATTCAAGAGCTCATTTAAATGGCAGCATCTCCTTCCTTCATTCCAAGCCTAGAAGGACAGACACTTTAGCATCTCTTAAAAATAGTCTCATTTCCTTGACCATTCAACTTTGTATGCCAAAGTAAAGGAAGTATCACTTGGTACCTCTGGAGAGGATATAGGGGGTTGTCTAGTAGGTCACACATGATCAATCCATTTCAAGATTGATCTACTCTGTGTCTCTGAGTGTTTAGATTTGTTCTTC
The DNA here is from genome assembly GCF_028749965.1 of Puma concolor. Lineage (NCBI taxonomy): Eukaryota > Metazoa > Chordata > Mammalia > Carnivora > Felidae > Puma > Puma concolor. The sequence goes on from NC_141683.1 coordinate 44,951,336, forward strand.
TGTATCAGTGATAGTCCTAGGGATGGATCTACCTCTTGAGGGAATTTTGGAAATCTGTGGAACCATTTGATGTCATAGTGATTAGGAACGTTGCCAGGGGCCAGGAATAGTAAATGTCCTGCAATTAATGGGACAGATTGACTCAACAAAGAATTGTACTGCATCCTGTACAATATTCAGTGGTCCTCTGGATATTACTGTATGTGAAAATTCTGTTTACAATAATTTGAACCTCGAGCCTAACTCCATCTAATATCTAAACAGACTACTTTTGCAATATTTTAATTGAAAATTTAAAATTTTTCTGGAAAGCAAGATTCATATAAATAAAGATATTATTATATTGTTTTTTCAGAACTTTATCAATACTTGTTTCACCATTTTGGAAAAATCCTATCACTGCACTACTGCTTATGAACTTCAAAAGAATACATCTGTATCATCTGGAGAAGGTGATTCTGAATATAGATTCAGACTTAGGACTGTTTTACAGTGTCTTCTAGTGGAGTTGTGCCTAAGCATTCATACATTGAATTTATACTTTCCTTTTATTTTAGTATGTCACAGATATACTATTATGTTGATTTAAAAAATGATATGTATAAGTAGATTATATTAACTACGAATTTCAGTCAAAACAAAGGGGATATTACCAAAAAATGTAAAAAGGGGACATTGGGTCTAATAGGGTGGAGAATCACTGTTTCATATAATACCAAAGATTTTCTGCTATCTCAATGTAACTCAGCACAGAACACTGTTAAATCAAAGCCAACAATTAGAACTATTCTCAGCTGCTTGAGTTAGCTCACTGAATCCAGAATCTCTCATGGATACATGCCAATTGATAAATTCAGCCCAGTCTAAAGTTATGTTCCTGCCTCCTGATCTAACATCCTTAGAATTTATTACCACACATGTTCACTGTCCAGGGTTTGGACAATGTAAACTAGCACTTAGAAGCAGCCAGCTTGCCTGACAGTTTTTGACTCCTGGTGAGTACCACCCTCCACCTTCTTGCTTAAGATCTATTGCAGCTGACATGACATCTGCTAGAGACTTGCCTTTTTTTTTTTTTTTTTTTTTTTTTTTTTTAAATTTTTTTTTTCAACGTTTATTTATTTTTGGGACAGAGAGAGACAGAGCATGAACGGGGGAGGGGCAGAGAGAGAGGGAGACACAGAATCGGAAACAGGCTCCAGGCTCCGAGCCATCAGCCCAGAGCCTGATGCGAGCCTGACGCGGGGCTCGAACTCACGGACCGCGAGATCGTGACCTGGCTGAAGTCGGACGCTTAACCGACTGCGCCACCGAGGCGCCCCGAGACTTGCCTTTAATAGACAATTCCTTCAAAATCATTACAGGTGGTAATTTAAGGGTTTTTTTTTTCTTTTTTTAATCACTAGTCCTTGAACTACCAATGTCCCTTCCTTTTCTCATTATGGTTTTCTGATAATGTTTCGTAGAGGATATGTCTTCTTGCATGTTATGGAAGAGGACAAAAAAATAGAAATTTCTTTCAGAATAATGTTCTAGATGATTTTCGGAACTATGTTCTGCCCCTTTCCCCTTCCCCTCCCCATTGGATTGTTAGTCAACAAATATTTATGGAGAATCTGTTATGTGCTAGACATTAGGTAGGTGTCAGGGCAATAAGACTGGCATTGTCCCGCTCCCATGGCATGTTAAAGGTACTGTTTCCTTCCTCATATTCTGTAGACTTTTTCATGGTCTTCATTTCTTTATGCAGTCAGATCTTTCCAGACTTTTGTCAATAACAGTGGCAGTTGAATGGATCCTTGTTAATAACAATGACAGTTGAATGGATCCTTAGTTATCTGATTTTGGATCGTATCCAAGCATCTGCTAATTTAATTCCAAGAGCATGTATCTACTATATGTAAAACAGTGTAGGAGAGAGGGCAAATAAAATAGCTAGCATGTACTGAATGCTTAATAAGTGTCAATCACTTTTTAAAAATTTTTTTTAAATTTTTTTTTTTTGAGAGAGAGAGAGAGAGAGCATGATGTGCACATGCAAGCAAGGGGAGGGACAGAGAGAGAGGGATAGAGAGAGAATCCCAGCCAGGCTCTCAATGCAGGGCTCAGTCTCATGAGCTGCGAGATCATGACCTAAGCTGAAATCCAGTGTCAGACGCTTAGCAGACTGAGCCACCCAGTCACCCCAAGTGTCAGTCACTTCTAAGGACTTTGCACGTATAACTTGTTTAGTCCTCCACCGCTTTATGAGGTGTTGCTGTAATTACTACCATTTTACAGATGAAGAAATGGAGGCATTAAGTGGTTTAGAAGCTTGCTCAAGGTCACCTACCAGGGATTAAATACAGGTGATGCATATCTGGGGCCAAATCTCTTAACTTTGTACATGTGGTAAATAAGATACAAAGTTGAAAAATAAGACTTGCTTCAAACATGCTTGCCATGGAAGGAAAGCTTTGAAAGATTCTTCAGGTTTTTTAGAATAGCTCAGGTAACCTCTCTGTTGACCTTTTTTTCCTTTCACCTTTTATTTCTTCTAGAGATTCACTTGACCATTCATGAAGTTGTGCTTCTTTATGTTGACTTTTTGATCTTATTGTTTATCTTCCCAATGAAAATGGAGAATTTCTTGAAGGTAGGAACCGTATTTATCTATCCTTTTATTTTCAGCACCTAATATACAATAGAGTATTACTAAATATAAGGACTAAATAAATGCTTATATTCAAAATAAATAGCAGAATTATTCATACTTAATATTTATGAATACATTTTGCCTAAGGGTACAATAGTGTTTTAAAGCCTTTGATTGAATAAGTCTCAATAACATTCTCATAGGAGAGTTAAACATTATTATCCTGTTTCACAATCAAGGGCTTAATTGTCAAAAGGTCAAGTGGCTCACAAGTTATAAAATCAGTCAGTAGAGGAAAAAACAGAATCTAACAGTTTCTTTCCTTAATACAAAAAGGTTCCCCCAAAGTTAAATGAATTCTCATAAGGATACAAAAAAAAAATAGTAAGATCTTTATCAAAACTCAAGCAATATTTAAACAGAAAACATTTACTTATGTTAACTTTAGGAGTACATTATTTTGAAAAGCAACTATGAAGATCATGTTGAGAAACTTCTTTCCATGCTATTTTTGTTTTCTACACATTATTTTAGTAATATGGGCTATATCCTCCCATGAGATCTACAGGGCGGATATGAGATAAGCCAGAGATGAGTTAACTTGTTTTGGCTTGAATAAGGAAATGTGGCTGCTCCAGATGCTTCCATGCTCCAAGCACATCAGATCTAGTAGGCAATAGAAACTGGGCCAAGACTCAAAGAGGGAGGCAGTTTTAGCTAATAACAAAGTCTACTCCTTCAGTGTTTCCCTAGACAAAGATTTTTTTTTAAAGAAAAATATTATTACAGCGTAGTTCTAGATTAGCTCTTCGTAAACACCTTCAACAAAGGATGAGCCTAGAGTCTTGACTTTTTTTTTAAATATAGAAAAGTTATTTTTACTCTTCAATATGTCTCAGGGACTGCTTTCCCTACCTCTGTTCATGGCTTCACCATCCATTGAAATGACCAAGCTAGAAACTGCAGATTTATTCTCCATAGCTCCTTCTTCCTCACCCTCACATGTCAATGCTTTTCCAAGTCCTGCTCATTTTATTTTCTAAGTATACATATCTCTATTGCCTCTTCCAAAGGTCTAGCTTCTATATGACAGTCTTCTAGATGGTTTTCCTGCCTCCAGTTTCATCTTTTCTTAGGCGTTTTTCCTCCCTAATCTGGTAAAGTTATTAACCTAAAATTCACTAAAGGCTCACCCTTGCCTACAGATGAGAATACAACCTCTTTAGTAAGATATTCATGCCCAATCTTTAATCAACTATTTTCTTCTATTTCCTTGAAACCATCTATGCTAACTGCAAGTTCTTTCTTGCCATTCCCCAAACATCTCCAACATCTTAAGCTCTTTTATGTTTCACTGTCCTTGCCCATGATGGTCCCTTGGCTTGCAGAGTTCTTCCTCTGTATTCATCACATGGCCAACTCCTAGACTTCTCTCAAATCCCAGCACAAATGTGGCCTCCCTACCAAGGATTTCTTGACTTCCCTATTTAATTAATCACTCTCATTTCACGCCCATGGCAGAAACTCCTCCTTCTCAGTGAATCACCTCATTATGCCCCACATTTCCCATCTCCTTACTAATGAGGTAGGGTCACATGTCTTCTTCTGGTCAAAGAGCTATGAGTACAAGTGAGAGGTGCCACTTCTGTTCCAAAACACTTAAAAGTTGGCGCGTGACCTTCCAACTTTCTTTTCTCCCCTGGGAAACCATGGAGGAATTTTGACTAGATGGCAGAACCACAAGTTAGAAATGGCCCAAACACACCACACTGGGAGAGCTGCTCTGGAAAGTCCTTTGAAACTGCATTAGAATTTATATAAGCAAGAAATAAACTTTTATTGGTTAGTCACTGAGATTTGGTGCTTATTCATTACTACAGTGTTACCTCACCTATCTTGACTAATTCAACATTCTGCCTATCTCTATTTAGCTTTTCATTATGCTAAATTACAATAATGTGTTAATTATTTTTCTCCTATACTATGAGCCCTCAAGGTCAGACCCAATGCCTTATTTTTGCATCTAACATAGTGTAACAACCCAAACTGAGCTTGTTGAAAATTAAATTCAGTATCATCAAACTTTATCCCCAAATTTGTTCTTCAGTATTTCCTATCTCAGTAAATGACATCACCATTAACACAGTCACTCAATTCAGGATCTGGAATTAACTTTCTTTATTTTATTTTATTTTCATGTTTATTTATTTATTTTGAGAGGAGAAGGAGGGGCAGAGGAAGGGGGAGTAAGAATCCCAAGCAGGCTCCTGCAGAGAGTAATTTAGGGCTCTGTCCCACTAACCATGAGATCATGACCTGAGCTGAAATCAAGAGTCAGATGCTCAACTGACTGAGCCACCCAGATGCCCCTGGAATTACCTTTCTTATGTCTTCTTAATCATCTTAAGTCAAGAATACCTAGGAGATACTTATTCTACGTTCTAAATATGCCTTGAGTTTGCCAAGTTTCTCCATCCCCTTATCCATCATCATCTATCTCTTGTTGGGATGGTAGCCACCAGCTTCCTAAATGGCCCCCTTCTATTGCTCCTTTGCGATTCATTTTTCATCTGCAATAAAAGGAGCATGTTTTAAAATTTGCAAATATGATCATATTACTTCCATGCTTAAATAAGACCAGATACATATGAGAAATGTATTTTGGTTGTCTGAATGACCAAACACATACGTTCATACATATATACATATATATGTTATATATATAAAACATACATATATATTTCTAATAAATTGCCATATTATACCTCCCCTTGGATTTCAAGTGTGTTCAGGGAATAGCCCTGTCTTGCCTGTTTCTAGCTGCTGACACACAACAGGCAGTACAAAGTATTTGTTGAATAAACAAATGAATGAATGAATACTTGGAAACCAGCAGGTGCCCAACAGGTGTTTCTTGAATAGATAAATAGCCAACAGCTAGCTCATATATATTTAAGCAAATATGAATTTCAGTACATTCTGAAATGTTTAATCAATGCGTATTTTAACTTTCAGTGCTCTTTCTCTTCTTTTATGTCAGCCCACAGCCCTTGAAACCTTTAAAATTCTAATCTGTGGCTCATTTATTCACTCTTTTATTGGGGAAGGAGGTTCTTTGCATATTAATCTTATGCATTTATGCATCTGAGTTACACAATATCACTTAAAATTTTGTGTTATTTTGTAAATGTGCTTCAATAATTTTAACATTTATATACTCTGTCTTCTTGACTGAATTATAAAATCACTTAAAAGTGAAACTATGTGGGTGCCTAGGTGGCTCAGTCGGTTAAGAATCTGACTTCGACTCAGGTCATGATCTCACAGTTCATGAGTTCAAGGCTCGCACCTGGCTCTCTGCTATCAGCACAGAGCCTGCTTCGGATCCTTGGTCCCCCTGCTCCCTCTACCCTTCCCCTGCTCGTATGTGTTCTCTCTCAAAAATAAATAAACATAAAAAAAAAAAAAAAAAAAGAACTGACTATGAGTGGTGTTTTGAAACTCTTGCCTCCCCTCACAACCTTAACTCTTCTGGTGCCTAGCCTTCTGCCTAAGCAGATCACTTAGTTTTGTAATAGTAATTGAAGGATTGGCAAGAGGTAGCCTACAAGAGTGAAAGATGGTTGGGAGAAATGCTCAGCAGGCAGATAACTGGAATGGATTCCTGGCTTTGCCTAAAGGTAGAAATGAACTTTGGGGCTGGCGTCTAGGGCTTGGGTCAGAGGTACAAGGTACTTGGTGTTCATCGTTTTCATTTTGTTGGGCTCCATCCCAGCATGCATTTTTCCCAACAATTCAGTCAGTTGTGTTTGATGACCCCACGTTATGTGTAAGACACCCTAAAATCTATACATGGAAAATAAAATTGTTTCTCTGAGGTCCTTTTGAATATATTGAAATCTTACAAAAACCTAAAGTAAACTGCATTTATTCATTACAAATTAATTAATGTTAAGATCTCACTTATCTACTTTTTTTCTTATACCCTTCCATCTCTCATTAGTATTAATATTTAAAACAAAACAAAAACAAAAAATCTTAGTGATCTGGAATCAGGTGATGTGGAATATTAAAGACCCATCTCATATGAATGAAATCAGACACAAGTGAATTTATTCTTTGTGTGTCACTGGCCATTGCCTTGATCCGCCTGTGCTAAGAAGGGCTCTTTCCTAGGCTGTTCTGGCATAGCAGTGGGAAACACATTCTATTCTATTCTATTCTATTCTATTCTATTCTATTCTATTCTATTCTATTCTATTCTATTCTATTCTATTCTATTCTATTCTAGCTCCAGTGCTGCCATGTAATTATATATCACAGATGAGGGGATAAGACTGATCAGGAGGGATGCCTGATGACAATGACTCTTTCATGCATTCAACTGACATTGATATGATGTTTTTATAATGAGCTATCCGAGAAGGAAGTTCCAGAATAAGAAATACTCCAGCATTTGAAAATACTGTAAAGCTGTCCTGTTAATTAAAATGCTCTTGTACACAAAATGAGGGAAAAGTATTATAATTCTCAGTTGTTACACCTTACTTTCATGAAAATGTTCAGATGTTATACATTTTGAGTGAAGAAAATCCATTCTTATAATTACTGAAATTAAAATTTAAATAAAATCACAAAGTTTTGGAGCTGGAACATATCTTACAGCTATAGGTAGATATGATTTTGGCATCTTGTTGTGACTACTTGAATTTTTCTGGGTTACTAAGTTGTTACTTTTACTGGTATATTTTAGACATCAGTGAATATTATATTGTGACAAATTTAGGCATATTAAGATATAATTTATTCCTATTTTTAGGTACCATAACTGATGAAGGAAAAGCAGGCTCATCTTCAGTACCCACACAGAGTCACGATTTCTAAGATATAGCAGGTTCACTTTGTGTCTACTGAAACAAAGTAAAGGTAGTATTTAACAATGGTATTAGGTCAGCTGCCTTAACACATACCATAGACTGAGTGGCTCAAACAACAGAAATTTATTTTCTCACAGTTTCAGAGTCTCAGAAGTCCAAGATCAGGGTGTTGGCCAAGCTTGCAGACAGCCACCTTCTTGATGTGTCCTCACAGGGGAAAGAGAGAGAGAGAGAGAGCGAACCCATGTGTCAGTGAGTGAGCACTTGCTCTCTGGTATCTCTTGTTTTTTAAATTTTTTTTTAATATTTACTTATTTTTGACACAGAGAGAGAGAGAGAGAGCGAGAGAGCGAGCAGGGGAGGGGCAGAGAGAGAGGGAGACACAGAATCCGAAGCAGGCTCCAGGCTCTTAGCTGGCAGCACAGAGCCTGATGCAGGGATCAAACTCACGAATAGTGAGATCATGACCTGAGCTTGAGTCAGACACTTAACCAGGGCCTTAACCAGGGCCTCCCAGGTGCCCCTGTCTTGTGTCTCTTCTTACAAGGGTACTAATCTCATCAGACCAGGGCCCCACCCTCATGACTTCATCTAAACCTAATTATTCCCTAAAGCCCTATCTCCAAATACCATCATATTGGGAGTTGAGGTGTTAACATATGAATTTTGGGGTCCACATTCAGCCAATAACAATTATTTAAAGGCTTTTTTTTTTTTCCCCTTGAGCATTTCTGGCTATTGCCATGATGCCAGTTTCTGGAGTGTGTTATTTTTTACATTCTGCTGGGTTTTTATGTCTCAAGACTTTAACAGTTTGCTTTGACCTTCATTTTGTGACATACTGAGAAGAATTCTTTGGAAGTGATTATTTTCTTTTTCTGCTTAAGAAGCCATATGGAGTATTTTTGACTTACTTGCCTTACGTACTGATTATATTGTATTCCTGCTTTATAGCCTGTAGTATTTTCTTTGCTAAAACTGCAGTGATGTCATAGAGGTCCTTTCTATTCAGACTGTACTTTCCACAGTTCGTTCCAGAATAAGTGACCAGTGCTTCCATTAGCACAAACGTTCACATGCTATTAAAAATAAAACAAGGGTGACTTATGCCTAAAAGCTTCTACTGACATGCATGCAATAGATATGCAAAAGACCATCTAGATCTTTGAAAGCAAATGTCATTCTTGTATTCAGTTAAGACTCTGATGTCAAATTACTTCCTAGAATGACTTTTCCATAAAATCAGTTTGAGTCAGTATTAATTCTTGCTTTGGAAAATCCTGTCCTGCGTGGTTAACAAATGGGGATAGTGAACACACCCCAAAGATCAAAGGTGAAAGTTAGTAGAAAACTATTATTACTTCAGTCAAATGTGATTGGAGAAAGGACTAAAAGTCCTATACCTAAAATTGTGGTGCACTAATACTTAAAAGCAAGTGAAGGACTCCAATTACCATATAATTCACTGGGCAGTTGAAGAAATGTGATGTGTGGGAAGAGGATTGTCTGGCTTTGCTGTAATTAAGCTGAGTGGGTTATTAGGTGACCCTGTCTGTGGACTTGGATGAAAATGGACCCTTTTCCCCTTCATGTGGAACTAACACTTACTAAGCCTTGTCACTACAGCATATTTATGAAGTCCTTGAGTGGTTTAACATTAACATTTAACTTCTAAACTTTAATAATTCAGGTTGCAACCATGGAAAAAATAACCTGTGTGCATAACTTGAGGCAAATTGAACTTTCCTTCCCCTAAGCTGATCTTAGCTGTAATAGTCATTGTTTTGGGGGATGTAATTCAAACTAAAAATATGTGTATTAAAAAAAATTTTTTTACCATTTTTATTTATTTTTGAGAGACAGAGACCAAGCGTGAGCAGGAGAGGGGTTCTTTAAAGACCATGAGTCTTTGAAGACAAAGACTCTGTAGCCACACTATGCATGTTTGAATCTCAGCTCTGTCACTTACTAGCTGTGTGATCTTCAGCAAGTTCCTGAGCCATTCCTATAAAATGGCATGATAGTAAAAATACCTACTTATAAAGTCATTGCAAGGATTAAATGGGGTTAATATACTTAAATGAATTGCTTAAAATGTCATTGCTACCTAGAAAACTCCAAATAAACTGCTATTGTTATGCACAGTGGTTAGGTGCATTGGCTCTAGTTTCAGACATCCAGAGCTTAAATCCAGACTCCACCACCAGCTGAATGACCTTGGGCAAGTTACTTAGTATCACAGTGCCTTAATTTCTTCATCTGAAAATGGGGCTAATAATAGACATGAGAACTGATTGAAATAATAGACGCAAAATGATTAGAAATGTCCCTGGCACATAGTAAGTGCTGAGAAAATATTAGCAATGGATATAATAATCACATTAGGGAGACCAAATTATATTCATGTCTCCAAAATACCAACTGAGATATGATATCAAATGAAAAATGCTATATCCTGTTTCACCAGCCTCGAGAACAATTTAAGGTCACATATTTTTAGTAGTAATGACTCCAAACATCTATCTGGCTTATTATGAAAATTCTTTCCTTTTCTAGGTCCCTATGTCATGGTAAATGCAGGAACCCAGGAGTTGTTACTCAGCCTCTAGGGGTCAGTTCTGATGACTCCTCCCTGCTATTGAAAGGCCACTGTCTCTCCTGCAGTATAACCTCAGTGTACTGGGTCAGAGAGGTTCTGGTGCCAGCCCAACCTTTCAGTTTGCTCAAACCACAAAGTCCTTTTTCTCACCTTCCTAATGTCCAGCTAGGGGCAGACTCCATGATCCAAGCAAGACCATCACAATAATTAACAGTATATTTCCTAAGGTCCCAGTTAATTCAATTTTAAATAATGGTATAATAACAAAGATAACTAGAAAATGTCCAAATGTTTGGAAATTAAGCAACACACTTTTAATAACCTATGGACCAAAGTAGACTTTGAACAGAAATCAGGAAATATTTTGAATTGAATAATAACAATGATGGTGTGGCACATCAAAACTCATGGAATGTAGCTGAAAGTGGTGTTTAGAGGAAACTTTATGTCCTTAAACACACATATAAGGGGGGAAATGGCTGAAATTAATTATCTAAGATTTCAGTCAAGAAATTAGAACGGGAGGGGCACCTGGGTGGCTCAGTCAATTAAGCATCTGACTCTTGGTTTTGGCTCAGGTCCTGATCTCACGGTTCATGAGTTTGAGCTCCACATCGGGCTCTGTGCTGACAGTGCTGAGCCAGCTTGGAATCCTCTCTCTCCCCCTCTCTCTCTCTGCTCCTCCCCTGCTTGTGTTCTCTCTCTCTCTCTCTCAAAATAAATAAACTTAAAAAAGTTAAAAAATAAAAAGAAATCAGAACAAGATATCAAACTCAAAGTTGAAGGAAGAAGATAATAAAAAGAAGAAATGAGTAACATGGTAAACAAACAATAAAGAAAAATTAAAAAACCAAAAGCTGGTAATTTATAATAATTAAACTGACAAATCTAGTAAGTTAAAGGAGAGAACATACCAATTTTAGGAATAAAGTTCCTGCCATCATTAAAAAGAGAATAAGAGGCTATTATGAATAACTTTATGCCAATAAATTTGAAATGTAGATGAGATTGACAAATTCCTTGAAAAATACAAGTTACTAAAACTGACTATAGAAGAAATAGAAAATTTAAATATTTATTTATTTATTTATTTATTTACCTAGCTATTTATTTATTTATTTTTAAATTCCTTTGAGCTGTCAGCACAAAGTCTGCTATAGGGCTTGAACCCACAAACCATGAGATCATGACCTGAGCTGAAGTTGGATGCTCAATCGGCTAAGCCACTCAGACGCCCCAATTCTATATTTATTTTTAAAATAATCCACTATTAAAATGTCTTCTCCTCTTTTACCCCCCCCCCAAAAAACAAAAACAAAAACAAACAAAACCAGAAACAGATGGCTTCACTGGTGAATGGTTTCAAGCATTTAAAGATGAAATAACACTTAAAATAATTCTTCTAGAGTAAAAAAATAGGGATACTTCCCATCTTGTTTTGTAAAGCCAACATAATCTTGGTACTAAATCCTGACAGGGATGTAAGAAAAGGGGGAGGGGGGGATATAAGAGGGCAATTTCTCTCATTAATATAGATTTTAAAATCCTAAATATAACATTAGAAATTAAGTTCAGTGTAAGGTGAAAAAAATAATAGCATAACCAAACTGGGTTTATTTCAGGAATACAAGGTTGGTTTAGCATTTAATAATAAATGAATGTAATTCAGCACATTAACAAACATAGTAATATATGGTTTGGATAATAGAAAAGTCATGAGCATTTCAGTAGATGCAGAAAAATCATGACCAATTCCAACATTTATTCATAATTTAAAAGATAAAATCTCTCATCAAACTAGTAATATAATAGAAATTCCTTAATCTGATAAACAGTAAATATAGAAAATGTACAACAGATATTATACTTGTGAAATGTTGAAAACTTTCCCCCTGAGATCAGGAACAAGATGAAGATGTCCACTTTCACCATTTCTGTTCAACGTTATACTAGATGTTCTAATCAGTGCAAGTAGAGAAGTAAAAGAACTAAAAGGTATTAAAAAGGAAAATAAGAAATAAACCTGTCAGTATACATAGATGACTTAATTGTGCACATAGAAAATTTTTAAATGATTTACAAACTATTGGAAATAAAAGTGAATTTCGCAAGGTTGGTCAATTGCTGGATATAAGGCCAATATAAGAAAATCAATTCTCTTTTTATATTCTAGGAATAAACAATAGGATAAAAAAAAAAGCAAATACCTAGAAAAATATTTAATTAAAAATGTACCAGTTTCTACACAGAAAATAATAAAAGAGTACCAAGATAACCTAAAGAAGACCTAAGAAATGGAGAGATATACCTAAATATCTACACCTATATTTGTATTATGCATAGATATTAAGACATGGAAGATTCAATGCTGTATAGATGCCATTCTTCCCAAATTAATATATAGGTTGAATGGAATCATAAACAAAATTCAGGGTAGATTTTTTTTTAGTAGAAATTGATACAAGCCAGGGAGAGGGAAAGAGAGAATCTTAAGCAGCCTCCATGCTCAGCACAGAACCCAACTGGGCACTTGACCCCACTACCCTGGAATCATGACCTGAGCTGAAATCAAGAGTCCGACACTCAATCAACTGAGCACCCAGGAGCCCTGCCAATTCTAAAATTAGACGGAAATGCAAAGGGCCAAGAATAATCACTATGGTCTTTAAGAAGAAAAAAAAAGGGGGTTGGAGAACTTACCCTACTGGATATCAAAACTTATTATTAAGCTACAATAAAACAAAATACAGATGTTTGAAACAGACTACTTGAGTGTTTGGTGACAAAGTTCATAGTGCAGCCTAGTGGAGGAAAGAATAGTCTCATCAATAATTGTGATTTAGTGATAGGGTTGCCATATGGAAAAAATATATTTTGATCTCTACCTCATACTGTAAACAAAAATCAATGCTAGGTGGATTAAAGACTGATTTTAATTTTTTAAAAGTTTTTATTATTTATTTATTTATTTATTTATTTATTTAGAGAGAGTGGGATAGGGGCAAAGAGAGGGAGAGAGAGAATCCAAGCAGGCTCCACACTGTCAGTATAGAACCCAACATGGGGCTCGATCCCACAAACTGTGAGATGATGAGCTGAAATCAAGAGTTGGATGCCTAACCAACTAAGCCACCCAGACACCCCTTAATGATTTAAATGTCAAAGATAAGACAAAATTTCCAGATCACAGCACAGGAGGATATGCTAATATCCTTAACAATTTTAAACAAATAGAAATAGCACTAGTCTTCAAGTTCAAAATTAGATTACATTTAAATTAGGAATTTCTTTCATCAAAGGACACCCTTAAATGAAATAGTATAATATCTGTGACTCTTGCTTCAGAATAATTAAGTGGTGATGGGAGGGGGCGAGGCGGGGTAGAAATATGAGAGCATAGCTGAAACAAGATTGGTTGTATATCTTGTTTTTGAAACTGGGGTTTTATTGCATACTTCTTCCACTTTTATTTATGTTTGAATTTTCCCATAAATAAAAGTTTAAAAACAAGAGACACTATTAAAAAGGGAAAAGACAAACCAGAGTGAAAGAAGTTATTTACAATACCTAGAACCAGGAAAGGGGCCTATGTCTAAAATGTATAAAGAATACCTACACAAGGGGTTGCCTGGGTGGTTCAGTGGTTGAGCATCCAACTTCAGCCCAGTCATGATCTCACACCTCATGGGTTCGAGCCCCGCATTAGGCTCTCTGCTGTCACCACGAACCAACTTTAAATCCTCTGTCTCCCTCTCTCTCTCTTCCCCTTCTCACACACTCTCTCTCTCTCTAAAACATAAATAAACATTAAAAAAAAAGAATACCTACACATAATTAAAGAAAAGACATTCAACTCAATAGAAAAATGAACAAAAACAAGTGAGAAGGCACAAAAGAGGATTTTAACCCAAATGGTTAAAAAAACAAAGGAAAATGATGTCAGTCTAATTAGTAATTAAAGAATTAGAAATTAAAGCCACAATTCAATACTCACATTCAATGACATAGGTAATTTATCATTTGTTTATATATTTATAATATACACACATGTAATACACACACACACACACACACACACACACACACACACACACACATGCATACTGCAGTGAGAGGCCCTCGAGTTCAGCACCAGTACCATAATGATGTTAACCTAGAATGGTGAAGATTAAAAACATTGACAATACCAAGTGTTGGTGAGCAGGTGGTGTAACCAAAACTCTCATACACAGTTGGTAGGTGAGAATTTTGGTACAACTAATTTGGAAAAGAGTTTAGGAATATCTACCAAATTTGAATATGCCTATCCCTATAACTCAGCAATTCCATTCCTAGCTAGATACCCTTAAACGTGTGTGTGTGTGTGTGTGTGTGTGTATCTCCAAAGGACAAGTAAGAATTTCAGTAGTAACAAGTAATATTATTCATAATAGCTGGAAACTGGAAATGACTGAAGTGTCAACAAACAATAGAATGAATAAACAATCATAGTTTATTTATGTTATAGAACACCACGCAATAAAGAAAAATAATGAACTATTGCTACATACATCAATATAGATGCATATAAAAAACACAATATTGGTCAAAAGCCACCCATATATAAAATACAAACTGTGTGATTTTACTTAAATAGCCTTCAAAAATGAGCAAAAGTGATCTAATATTACTGTGGAGGACAGAAGAATAGATATCACATATGGGACTTGTGGGTTAGGGCAGGATGATTGTCGAGGGACAGGATGGGGCTTTTGGATTAGGACAATATTCTGTTTCTGGACCTGGGTAGTGATTACAGAAGTGTTTGTTTGCACTTTGTGATATGAGCTATCGAACTGTACCCTTTGAATTTCTGGGGTTTTTTGATATGTAGGTTGTACTTCAATAAGGATGTCTATTAAAACAGGAGAATGAGAGGGAATTCTGATAGATGAAAAAGTCACTTCAGTGTAGCAGAATTGTGAGTGAATTTTAAAAAAAAATCTTGCTTTTAATTTGGTTGTTACAATAAATAAAATTTGGGTGGGAGGAAAAGTAATGTAGCCGTTGTTCAAATGCAAACTGGACATGGGAGACCCTTGAGTTCTGGGCCAAGACCACAATCATTTCAGCCAGAAAAAATTTTAGAGCTGCTATCAGAACAGCCTCCCAAAGAATCTTGCTCAAAAAGCTGTGAACTTCTAATTTTGAACAATATAGTTTCCAGGTACATCCTCCAAATAAAACCCCACAAACCTACTGCAATATATATCTGAGTAGTTGAATAAGGAAATGAATTATTAGACAATTAAATGTTGAAAGAAAACTACTAATAATAACTTTGGTTTTGAAAGAACCTCTCTTTCTTCTTTTTTTAGAGTTGAATTTTTAAAATTGAGGTATAATTGGGGCACCTGGGTGGCTCAGTGATTAAGCATCCGACTTCGGCTCAGGTCATGGTCTCACCATTCGTGGGTTTGAGCCCCGCGTTGGGCTCTGTGCTGACAGCTCCGGAACCTGAAGTCTGCTTCGGATTCTGTCTCCCTGTCTCTCTCTGCTCCTCCCCCCGATCGCGCGCGCGCTCTCTCTCTCTCAAAAATAAACAAACATTAAAAAGATTTTAAGTTGAGGTGTAATTGACATATAACATTAGTTTCAGGTATACAGCATAATGGTTTGATATTTGTATCTATTGCAAAATGGTCACCACAATATGTCTAGTTAACATCCATCACCATTTACAGATACATTTTTTTCCCTTGTGATGAGAACTTTTAATATTACATTATTACATTGTGATGAGAGCTTTTAGGAGCTACTCTCCTAGCAACCTTCAAATATGCAATACGGTTTTATTAAAAAAACATTTTTTTGTTTATTTATTTTTGAGAGACAGAGAGAGAGCAAGAATGGGGGAGGAGCAGAGAGAGACACACACACAGAATCCAAAGCAGGCTTCAGGCTCTGAGCTGTTGGCACAGGGCTCAAACCCATGAACCGTGAGATCATGACGCTTAACCGACTGAACCACCCAGGCACCCCCAATACAGTATTATTAACGTTAGTCACCACGCTGTTCTCTGTGGTGGGGTGCAGTCCACATCTGGTTAGTAGAATAACAAAATTTTTGAGACGTGATGTTCTTTGTTCCTTTGACAGGAAGATTTTGGGTTGGGGAGGGATTGGTCTTTGCTCCTTATTTTGAGAAATGTTTCCTTTTTTTTATTGTCTTTATAATAAAGTTCTAATTTAAATTTTATAAATTATGATGTGTGCACTTCTCTCTTCCTTTTTAAACTAGCATCACAGTATAAAGATGTTTTAAATTGGGAACATGGGGCTGGGTGGGAAGAAAGGGCTTTACCTCATACACGAGGAATCCTGTCTTTACCTGAGCATGGCCACAGCAGATATCTTATCTTGTTATGCTTGGACTTGTACCAAGGATCCATGAAGGATCTATAAACCTAACACAAAGGATTGTGTGCGGTTAGTGTAACTTTGAAGAGGGATATTCTAATTCTCTTCCAGTATCACATTAATTTTCATCTAATTTAGAATTCCCATTTGATAGCCTAAAATCCTTGGAAGTTCAAGGTAGCTCTTCTTTACACTTGACCCTGATCTTTACACAACAGAAAAGGAAATGGCACTGGATTGGGAACCAGAAAGTGCAGGCTCTAGTCTTGATTTTGCTGCTTACTAGTCTATAGTGATTACTGAATCTCTTTGAGCCTTAGTTTCCTCAACTCTATATATTTAATATCCCCTGCTTCAGAGTTATTACATTTTTCTTGAAAAGCCCAAGACACAAGGTAAATATAGGCTAACATCATTATGTTAGTAGTAGTCATTGTTATCTTTCGATCTCATTCTAAATTTAAAAGATAAGGCATATAGTATAGTGGTGATTAGTCTTGGGAAAAATACAGGGAAGTGAAGTCAGAATAAGGAATGGGAAAATGAACACATTGGTAAGTACAGATTTTTTAAAAGGGCAAAATTTTGATGTTAAAAGGTCCAATAACCTTTTAAATTATTTTTCTATGCCACACACTCTCACTTTGGATATAGTAGACATCTGTTGTGTTTTTCTACTTGTAACCTGCCTTCTTCTAGAAACAGCAATCTCTTTCCTTGGAGAACTGCTTTTCCCAAACTCCATGGTTTTCTGGTGGGCTGCTTAATGACATCACTCCATTCAACTGGCTAGAGGTGGGTATGCCTGGGGATTTGCAGGTGACCCCAGCCAGGAAAACCAGCATCCTTCCTTGACATTGTTTACATAGACCCTGATGGGGGAAATCTCTTTCTCTGGAGTTCTAAGTGGGATTTTTTAAATCTTGGAACTCCTTTGTGTAATAAACAACTACATCCCCCTCATTCTACCTTTCTTGCTGCCTAGACACTGGTGGTTGGGAACTAAGATCATCTTTTGAGGGATCTGAAACCATTTCTCCCACATCTTTACACTTTGCTTCTAAACACCACATCTGTTTACTAGATAATGTAGTTTCTAAGCAGTTAAGAACATGTATTAAAGAGCCACAGATTTAAAAACAAAAACACCAGGTAACCTGAAGTAAAAGAAAATCTCACACACACTTTTTTTTAAGTTTATTTATTTTGAGAGAGAGAGAGAGAGCATGGGCTAGTGCATGCAGGGGACAGGCAGAGAGAGAGAGAGAGAGAGAGAGAGAATCCCAAGTAGGCTCTGAGATGTCAGCACCAGAGAGAGGCCCTTGGGGCTCCATCCCACAAACCATGAGAACCTGAGATCAAGAGTTGGTCGCTTAACCACCCAGGTGCCCCACTTTCACTATTCTTTTATACCAAGTCTATTTAGTCAACAGTAGAATCTCCAGGTACCTAAAATACTTGTTATCATGAAATAGTTAATAAGCATTTAAATTTTCCAAATTGTTTTAAAAAATTGTTTTAACCTTTGTTTTGTTTGAACTAGGATTCAAACAATGGAGCAAAATGGTTTTGTTGTTGTTGTTTCTTTATCATTAAGCACATGGCCTGGGCCTGGTTACATTTTACCTCTCTTTGAAATAGTTATTTCCTTGAGAGCAATAGAATTTAGAAATTAATTCAAAGTCTCTTCATGTGCTTTACAAATATCAGATGAGGTTCTGGTAATGAAATCATGGGGCAGAAGTAATAGCTTAAAGTTATCCTTGGACATTAGAATCCAAAAGGGAGCCTTGACAAGCAAACACTTACGTTGATTTTGCAACCTTTGGTGTTTCCTTATCTTTATCTGTTTTGACTTGGTGGAAAACAAAAGGAGACCACCCTTTGGTTTCCCAATATGTAATAGAATATTGAAAATTTCTAATAGCAAATAAATGCATTAATATATTTCCTTAAATATATTTATTAAAAATATCTGTAGCTTTATTTACATTATCTTTGCCCTATAAGCCTTTGTTTGTTCTTAATAAAAGACTGAGAGATAGTATCACCCTCTCTAGGTATAAATGAGTATGTTTATTTTGCTTCAACTCAAATATGAAAGGATTAAAAGACTGTTATCGACAGCCCCACAACTTTCTTCTCCTAAAGTGGAGATGCCAAAGGATGAGGGGTGAAGAGACTTTTACCCATGTGTGATCTCTGCCCATCTCGTCAAATAAATGAACAATATAAGTGATCCACATAACTGCGAAGCAAGCTCAGCATTTTGACAAGTCCTGTAGACCCCACCCCTGACAACCAGACCATTATCCTTAAAGTTCACCTGGAGCTAACACTGACCCCAATTATAGTAACCTAACATTTACTTATTTCCGATCCGCACTATCCCTCTATTAAAAAGAACTACAAGGTCCAAAACCGGGGTATGGGTTTTGTCTGTTTTAGTCGGGTTGGGGGTTTTTTTTTTTTTTCTTTCCTTGGTGGCGGGGGGGGGGGGGGGGCATATATTTATTATTCTTACTTTACTATTAAGATCTGGAAACATTTTAAATAATAATAATAATAATTTAAAAAAACCTGTCTCATGGAGCATCCACTACCAGCATCCACTTTGCCTGGGGACTCCAAAGGTTTAAAAACCATCGACCCAGGCCATCCACTTTTACAGCTCCTTTCCTGGTCCTTGCTTGTCGTATCAGCACTGGGTAAGTGCCCAGGTTCTGGGCTGGGACTGAAACTCATGATCTTCTGGCTCAGGTTCTGTGAACTGAGTCATTCTGGCACGGAGAATATTCCGTGACTCAGCAGGCCCGAAAAGGAGGATGTCAGATCCAGATAATTTCGAGTCTTTTAAAGGCAAGATGGGGAACATAAACAACACAGTGGAAGAATTTCACAGTGGGTCTGCGCACCCAGGGGAAAAATGTCATTCCATTCCCAGCCCTTTCACTTCCTTCTCTGCCCCAGTTAAACGGCGGGTTACACTTTAATTTAGAGGCAGGAAATAGCTTCAAAAAATTCATTTTGAGGCTGCGACCAGGCCCTTTATTCTCCGAGGACCGTGTCAATTCCCTGGGCACCCCCGGGGCCTCTCCTTGGAAAGGGTTAGAGGCGGCCCCGCGCAGCAGGGGGCATTCCCGGGGCGGCCGGCGCGGGCCAGGAGCCCGCGGGCAGTTCCCACCGTCAGGTCCCTCGGGGCCCGGCCCCAGAGTGCGGCCGGCTGGACGCAAGGACCGACACCTGGTGGGGCAGAGCTCCGCGCTGTCGCAGCCCGGGTTGGCGCGGGGCCCAAAGGCCGATTCCGAGTGACCTCACCGACCCAGCGTCGCCCCTTTAAGACTCCCTCCGTTGCCCCTTCCCCAACCGGAGTCTTCGGGGACACGGAGCCAGGGGACCCCGGCGCCCAACTCCCACAGGGCGCTGGCTCTCCTTGGCCTCCCCTTCCCTCCCGGCATGCACCGCCCCGCCGCCCCCCCTCCCCCGCTGCCCCCCTCCCGCACTCCCTAGCTCCCCGCCCACCCCTCGCGCCCCTCAAGGCCCCTCCCCCGCGATCGCGCGCCGCGGGCCCGAGCGCGAGATGCCGCCGCCCCCGCCGCCGCCGCCGCCGCCGCCGCCGCCGCGAGTCGCCCGGGCGGACGCTCAGTGCACGGAGCGCGGAGGGCGGGGGAGCAGCTACGGGGGCCGCGGGAGCTGTTGGGAGGAGGCCGGGGCTGGGCTTTCTCCTCCGCCAGACCCCACCCCACCCTGCCGACCCCACCCCCTGCTCCTTCCTCCTCGGGGGCGCGCGCTCGGGCCCGCGCTCGGAAGTCGGGGGTCGGCGCCGAGTGCGGGCAGTGTCCCGGGTGGGTGAGGGAGGCGCGGAGGCGGCGCGCGGGGCAGTGGTCGGCGAGCCGCGCGGTCCTCGCCAGCGGCGCCCACTGGCCCGTTTCTCCGGTACGAGCCGCCGCCACCGCCCGGCGCGCGAGTCCGGCCCCTGGGCCCCGAGGCTCAGCCCGCGGAGCGGCCTCCTGGGGACGCCGCTGGGCGAGAGGAACGCGCCCGCGCCCTTGCGTTCGCCGTGGCCCAGCGCGCGGGCGGCGGGATGAGGGGCAGCGAGCGGGCCGCGCCGGCGCTGCGGCCCCGGGGGCGGCTCTGGCCGGTGTTGGCGGTGCTGGCGGCCGCCGCGGCCGGCTGTGCCCGGGCAGCCATGGACGAGTGCACGGACGAGGGCGGGCGGTCGCAGCGCTGCATGCCCGAGTTCGTCAACGCCGCCTTCAACGTGACCGTGGTGGCCACCAACACGTGCGGGGCTCCGCCCGAGGAGTACTGTGTGCAGACCGGGGTGACCGGGGTCACCAAGTCCTGTCACCTGTGCGACGCCGGGCAGCCCCACCTGCAGCACGGGGCAGCCTTCCTGACCGACTACAACAACCAGGCCGACACCACCTGGTGGCAAAGCCAGACCATGCTGGCTGGGGTGCAGTACCCCAACTCCATCAACCTCACGCTGCACCTGGGTAAGCGGTGACAGCCCTGTTCCTATTACTGCTCGCCAGCAGCGCAGCCGCCCGGTCACCTCCACCCCGTGGCCCAGCCTGCGGGGCTCAGACAGCTGCGGGCTGGCTCTGTGCGTCCCAGCATGGGCCACACGTATTCCCTCCTCCAACTTCTAAACTGGATCTAGCACTTAACATTCCGCGAGGGCCAAGATGCTTCGCTCTAGCATCTCTGTTTGCTTTTCTACTCTTTCGAACTTAACCGGATTCTCGCTCGCTTAGCGATTCGCCGTTTGGGCTGTTTTGTCCCTCTTTTTTTTGAAGCGTTAATCAGAAACCCCTATTCTCGCTTTTCTCCCTCCTAGCGGGGCCATCACAGCGCATTCTTGGGTCAGAGATAGGAAGGTCACCTTAAGCACTTTTATCTTGTTTAAATGCCCCTCTCCCTGGGTTTGAGCGTGATTGCTGTTTGCTCTATTGAAGAAGCTGGAGAGGAAAGGGTCTCTAGTGCCGGGAATTTGAGGGAAGCAAATGTCTTTACTACCGGTATGGCCTACGCGTAATTAAAATATAAATTCACTTTTAAGGTTATTGTTCTTCAGAGTTGTTCAGCTTTAATTAAGGACCACAAAGCTGTTTCACTGCTAATCCTGGTACAGAGAAAACAAAAGAAAGTGTGCACTCACTGTAATTTCTGGCCACAGTTTGGTCCCTGGGTAAAAAGGCTCTCCTTACTGGATTTCCTTTTACTTTGATTCAAAACAAGTGTAGAAACCTTTTGGAAATCAGGAAAAGGATGTATAGAAAACTGTATTGCTCAGTAGTGGATAAAGATGGACATGTTTATCCTAAGGTATCAAAATCATTTTTGATCCTAATAAGTTTTTCTTCACTGAAATAGAGAAATAAGCAGAATAATTCATTATTGTGTTTAACAGTAAAATATGTGTGAGAAACTGGCACCTGATTTGCAGGGCTTCAATCCCTATTGCAGTGAAAGAATTGATTTTACTGGCCTCTGGTAGGAGAACATAGGGCCCAGATAGTTCTTTTGGTCATGGTTTTGCATTTTTCTTTCCACTGCTCTCTGGCACATTAAACTTTACGTAAGTGGCAAGATTCCAGAGGAAGAATATAACTTACAAAAAGTGCTTTGAAAAGTAGTCAAACTACTGTGTGTGAAGTAAGTTTTAGAAGAGGAGTGTTTAGCACTATTTTATTTCTAGACAAGTTACTAGGAAGATGAACTTTGGGAAAACGAGTTCATAAAGTGAAACTCTGAGGCACCTGTTTTCAGAGATGGAAGAAGCAAACTGTGCTTCAGTGTTTTAAAGGTATTGGAAATGCATAGAACCAGCAGCGTCTTGGAACAGGTGCCTCCCCAGGACACAGCAAGAGTCCCAGGATCTTCTAAAACTTTGTGGGGATGCTGACTCTTTAGACAGCTATATTCTCTTATGTACTGTATATTTTATGCAATGTAATTTGACCAAAATTATTTTTATTATTTTTAAGTTTATTTATTTATTTTGAGGGGGGAGGAGGGGCACAGAGAGGGAGAGAAAGAATCCCAAGTACGCTCCATGCCATCAGCACGGAGCCTGATGCTAGGCTCATACCCCAGAACCATGAGATCATGACCTGAGCCAAAAGCAAGAGTCGGACACTTAACTGACTGACTGAGCACCCCAGGTGCCCCTGTATCCAATTATTTTTGTTGAAATTTTAACTTATTAAAATTTCTGTGTTGTATTTTGAATGCCTACAAAGTCTTATTTAACTATTTTTAAATAGTAAAATTTCAAAGCAAAAGCATTTGCTTGATGTTTCAAAGTGCCTGAGATTCAATTGAAAATTTCTGAATAAGAATCTGTTATGTAGGTTAAAGTTGGGCTGTCAGTCTTGGCCTTCTGAGTTTTCTGCTGTGGGTACTATGTAGCACAAGGTTATTTCAGGTGATTGCAGAGGTGGGTAAATTACCCAAAGATTACTTCTTTGTTACAAAGGTAACTGGTGGGTAAGACAGTAACAGTAGGTTGTTACTGTTGGGGAGCAGATATATTAATTTTGAGTCATGGTGATTTAAAGGTCAAAAGAAATCTTAGAGGTCACCTAGTTAGGACTCTTACATGACTTTGTACTCTAAAAATGTTTTACGCTTGGACTTGTTTTTGCCGAAAAAGTCTTCAGCTTTTGGTAATAATTCGTGGTAAGTGAAGTTCATAAAACCAAGGGTTCAAATAAAGTTATTTAAAATAGTTTCCATATGAATAGTGCAATTAACTGTAAAAACATTTACTTGAAACTTTTTAGGTAGACAATTTCTAAAAATTTGAGTAGAACTTATTGTACTTTTTCTTGGATCAGAAATGATGTCCTGGAGGAAATTGTGTGTGATGGAAAAGGTGGAAAAGAAGGGAGACTTGTGTAGTGGGGTTGATGTCTCAATCTCTCTCTCTCTCTCTTTCTCTCTCTTTCTCCTCCCTGCCCCCCAGCCCGTCCCCTTTTCCCTGCTCCTTTTTTAATGACAAGGATATATGTATACATGCAGGTTATGGTCTATAATTTATAGAAAGGGCTTTATGTATCATTGTGTGTTGTCATGGTCAGCATATTCAGTCCCTAACTTTAGTTACTCCATGGGCTCTAGCTAGCTGTTTCCCATGAATTCAAGTACCATGACTGTTTGTGCATCTATTAAATCTCCCATCCAGTTCAAATTTCACATACCCTTAAGCAAGTGATGCATATTGTGCTTTGCCCTTACAGAGCCTGTGAAACTCGAAGTGAGCAGGGTGAAAGACGCAGGGCTAGCCAGCACTTTGCTCTCTTCCTTTTTGATGTTGAACTTAAACACAGTAAACTTTAAAATAAGCAGAGTGAGATTGCACTTAAGTCGTTATGAGAAACATACATGTTTTGGCATTAATCATAAGTCATTTTTTTTCTTGTAAAAATAAAACATGACATGGTGAATTGAAACAGTTAAGGATAATGACTAGTGAGTCTCTTCCTCTTCAACTGCTAAGTTGTAGGAGACCACCAGTCAGTTTCTCATGTAGCCTTCCAGAAACTTTTCATGCATACACATGTATCTATAAAATTATATGTTATCCTTTTAACTGCTACCATTGTGTGTGTGTGTGTGGGGGGGGGGTAAGGCATATTCTAATTGATAGCAAGGACCAATTAGATCATTGTACCATTATCAACACTAGTACAAAAGCCAGGAAAATCAGTGTTGATTCTGAAAGCA
This sequence comes from Puma concolor, assembly GCF_028749965.1. Taxonomy (NCBI): domain Eukaryota; kingdom Metazoa; phylum Chordata; class Mammalia; order Carnivora; family Felidae; genus Puma; species Puma concolor. Next base: position 44,975,580 of record NC_141683.1, read on the forward strand.
GCCATGTCTTAAGCACCATATACAGTAATCCAGGGTGCAAAGTATCCTCAGATATAATCACATAAAGTTGCTGTGGGAACAAGAATTGCATTTTCTGCCTGTTGTGGAGAGAAAGCTCAGCCAGGCACCCTTTTCTAAAAAGAATTCTTATTTTGCATTCAACTTCTGGATCTTCTTTCCTAACTTTCTATATGGATTATTTGACTGCTACTCAAAAGTTTGGCTTTTGTGTTTTATAAGTTATAGTAAGTTTTATTAGTATCAGTGGGATAGTCGATAGTAAGATTGTAGCTGAGGATTTGCCTTATATTAAACAGCCTTTTTAATTAACTTGATAGTCATTGCGGATGGAAACTTGGCAGGCTGGGTCTTAATTTCGGAGGAAGGTAGCTTTCCCCCTTTCTGAAAACAATTAGATTAAGGAAGAGAGTGCCTATAAACCAACTCAATCAAAGTTTATGGAACTCCTAAAATTTACACCAAGACCAGATTTGTTTCCAACCTCCTCTAAGCTTTAGGACCAAACAGTGATTAAATGATACTTTTTAGCTAATATTTAGCTAAATATTAGCTATGTGTCTATGTGTGTCTATGTCAGAATAATTGATATATAAGGATATTACATTTTATTCTGTTTCATTCTTTCAGTGTACATTTAAAATTAAACAGCTGTTTTTGTTTTTGTTTTTTTTCCCCCCAGGACAGTCTTTGCCAGGTAGGTTCTAACTGTGTCAGGGAATAGTTCACTCTGGTGACTTCACTGTGGTATTTGCGTACCCTGAGGGGACACTATTTTAGTTTGTCTCACAAAGGCCTGATTTACATTTTGCAGGTTTCAACTTGAGAAGTTAGGGAGCTCTTCTTTAATGGCCAGTGGTTGTTGAACACGGTTTTATAAAGTTGCTGTTGGCTCTTTTCCTTTTCTACAATTCACTGCTTTTTCTGTGTATAATCTTCTCCAGGTTTCTAAAGCATTCAGAGAAACAATTTACACTTTAAGAGAGAAGTTGGAACTATAAGCACCCCCCCCCCCCCCCATTATTTTGTGTTTGGTCACATTTGTGGGAGGGTTGGTTTGACTATTTCAATTCTAAATCCTTTTAGGAAGTTGGATATGCCTTCTGCTATGTGCTCCCCCCCCCCCCCCCCGTGCATATGTTCTCATGTTACTGCCAAATAGTCTGCAAACATTTTTTAAATACCTACTAAATACATAGCATAGTACCTGATAGAAAAGGTGTATAAGATTGAAGGTCCCATTTTTCACAAGTTTACACTCTCTATTAGATGGAATTTTTGCATTCTGTTGTAATGACAATAGTAAGTCAAGAGTGCCTTTATAATAGTTTACAGTTTATGAAACCTCCAGTTTATTTTATCATTGATTAGATTTCCACAACTCAGTGAGGGCAAAGATGAGGATTCTGAGGTTATGATTTGCCAAAAGTCATGGTGGAGGGGTAGGTTTTTGACTCTTTAGTCTAATGCACTAGGCCCTGTAGCTCTTAGCTTCTCTAACAGATCTCTCCAAAGAAGGACTACTGTATTCCAGGCCAGCTTTAAAATACAAGTTCATGTACACAGTGATTCAGAAATACCAGACTCCTTTGGTTTTCCTCCTTTTCACTCTATTCTTTTTCACTTATATTTTTGGATTCTCTCCCCCCCCCCCACCTTTTTTTCCCCATGCGACTCACTCTCCTTGAATGAATTCCTCTTAATCTCAAGGCTTTCTTTACTGTTTGCAAATACCAATTCTAAACTTGTATCTCTAGCCCAGCTCTTTCTCCAGTCCTGAAGACTTGTTGGACATGGTCAGTTTGGGATGTCCAGAGACCATGTCCAAAACTACATTCATTCCTCATTGTGTTACCCAACTCAAAGTTGGATCTCAATGAACACACTACTGTTTAACCCTGAGGCTCTTGACCCAGTCTTTTGCCAAGTCTCCCATAAAAGATAACCAGGCTTGATAGGCTTTCATCAGTAAAATTACTTTGTTTGAAGAGCAGATAGGATCCACTGCTGGAGGCAGGTCAGTTCTGGGCAACTATAACCCCACCCCTTTCTTTCCCACCCATCCTTACTACAATCTAGCCAAGATTGTGCTCTTACCTCCTATATCCAGCCACTGTGTCTTTTGACTCCTCACCTTTATCTCTACCTTATTGTAGCTTTCCATTGAATTTCACCTGGATTACTCCAGTAGCTTTCTAACTAATTGGTGGTCTGTCTGCCCATTTTGCCTCTTCTATTCAGACAGCCACACTTTGGACTGAGTGATGGTTCTGAAATGCAAATCTGATGATGTCATTTCCCAGCTAAAATTCTTCAGTGGTTCCTCAAACTTTTAGGAGAAAGTCCGGACTCCTTGGCATAGCGTACAAGATACTTTAGGATCTGGGCTGTTTTTTTTTAACCTCTAGGCTTATGTTTTGTCATTTACATGCTTTGGTTTGGAACTCCTCTGCTAGGTATCACCACCTACAGGAATTCTTCCCTAGTTTCTCTGTCTTTTTACCCTTTCCCTACTTCTCTCAGGCATGGATTAGGTGTGGTGCTCACACCACCCTGTGGTATCTACTGTAGCACTTATCACGTGGTATTATATGTTTCTTGATTTGCCTGTTACCACTTCTTGACCATGAAGTCTTTGAAGGCAGGGTCAGGGACTTAGTCTTTTAATTCATTTCAGTGTAACTAACATTAGTTAATTGCTTGTCATTCCTCAGTACCATACAAATTCCTGGATGTACAGTGATTCATAGGACATTGCCCTGACCTCATGGAACTTGTAGCTCGGATGTGGAGACCTGTATCTCTAGACTGGAATATTGGCAAATTATAGCATTCTGGCCAAATCCAGCCCAGGGTTGCCTCCTGTCTTTGTAGGTACCAGGCAAATGTTTTTACATTTTTTCATTCAAAAATCAAAAGAAGAATGAAATTTTGTGACATGTAAAAATCATGAAATTCAAATTTTGGTATCTATAAAGTTCTGTTGGAACACAGTGAATTTCATTTCTTTTTAAATGTTTTATTTATTTTTGAGAGAGTGCAAGTTGGGGAGGGGTAGAGAGAGGGGGGACAGAGGATCCAAAACAGACTCTGCGCTGAGAGCGGTGAGCCTGATGTGAGGCTCAAACATCAAGATCATGACCTGAGCTGAAATCAGACACTCAACTGATGGAGCCATCCAGGTGCCCCAGTGAATTCATTTATTAATCTATTGTCTATGCCTGCTTTTATGCTGTAAAGGCAGAGTTGAGTAATTGCAGCAGATACTGTATGTCTAGTCCCTCAAAATCGAAAATATTTCCTATGTGGGCCTCTACAGCACACGTTTTGTGACTTCTGCCCTAGATCTATGCATTCTGTGTTTAATAATAAGTTCTAAGCAAAAAGGTGCATGCACAGAGAGCATTCACTTACCATTTTGATGGAGGCTGGAATTTTTGTATCTCCAGTGCTTAGCAACATGTCTGGTGTAGTGTTCTGTAAATGTATGTAAGTTAGTGAATAAATGAATGTCTGAATTATAAGAAGTCCCAAAACACTGTACATTAATTTAAATTCTTCTCAGCAATATGTTGGAGTTTGTGTGTATTTTTATTAGAGTCATCTATTTTCTTGAGATGTATGCCACTATAATAGCTAATATTAAATGTGGTATATGGTTCTTTTATTTCTATAGCTTTACAAGATGCACAAAGTTAGGTGTGGAACTAACAAGGAGTTGAAAGCTCTAGGATTGTCTTGTTTTCAGTAAAAATTAGACTTTTATATGATTTGAAATCATCTAGATAAATAGGTGTATACTTACATGAATATGCTATCTTTTCAGATTTGAATCTTACATGTGAATATGTATTTCTGAAATTTTAACATTAATATTGTGTTTTCTTTAGAAATGGGCCTACACATTTTACTTTAAAACATGTACTCACATGTCTATTGTTAAGATACCTTAAAGAGTTGGGGCACCTGGGTGGCTCAGTCGGTTAAGCGGCTTAACCGACTTCGGCTCGGGTCATGATCTCATCCATGAGTTTGAGCCCCGCATTGGGCTCTGGGCTGACAGCTCGGAGCCTGGAGCCTGTTTCAGATTCTGTGTCTCCCTCTCTCTGCCCCTCCCCCGTTCATGCTGTGTCTCTCTCTGTCTCAAAAATAAACGTTAAAAAAAAAGATAAAGGGCAGTTGTGGGGAAAAGTTACAATGAAATATCTTGTTTACTTGTTGTGTATGGCATCATTTTTAGTTTCTCTAATTCATTGGGGTACAGTTGGAGGACAGACATCCTGAAATGCCTGCAGGAAAGTGAAGAACCACGTTATAGTCGTTGGGCAGATGAACATGGTCACTTGTCTGGAGTTAACAGGCGCAGACCCAGCAGATGCTTCTCTACTGGCTCCTGGTCTCCAGCTGTACTTAATTGACAGCTCTGCCGCTGTTCTGTTTGAGTTTCAGAGAAAAGTGTCAGAGCTTAGAGCAGAGCTGTCTGTTTGTTTTTACTGTTCAAAATTCCCGAGAAGATTTTTAGGTTAAGGACTTTCTTCCCCTTGCTGCTCTCATGATTCTCTCCTTGCCTGAGTATTTTGTGAATTTGACTCTGATATGCCTTGTTGATGGTCAGTTTTTGTTGAATCTAATGGGGGTCCTCTGTGCCCTGGATTTTGATGTCTGTGTCTTTCCCAGGTTAGGAAAGTTTTCCGCTATGATTTGCTCACATAACCCTTCCACCCCTATTTGTCTCCCTTCCTTTTCTGGGACCTCTATGATTCTGATGTTGTTCCTTTTTAATGAGTCACTGATTTCTCTAATTCTTTTTAAATTTTTTTTTTTAACGTTTATTTATTTTTGAGACAGAGAGAGACAGAGCATGAACGGGGGAGGGGCAGAGAGAGAGGGAGACACAGAATCTGAAACAGGCTCCAGGCTCTGAGCTGTCAGCCCAGAGCCCGACGCGGGGCTCGAACTCACGGACCGCGAGATCGTGACCTGAGCCGAAGTCGGCCGCTTAACCGACCGAACCACACAGGCACCCCTGATTTCTCTAATTGTTAAATCGTGCTCTTTTGCCTTAGTCTCCCTCTTTTTTTTTTTTTTTTTTTGCTTCATTATTCTCCATAAGTTTGTCTTCTGTATTGCTGATTCTGTTTTGCCTCATCCATCCTTTGCCGCCGCACCATCCATCCGTGACTGCAGCTCAGTTATAGCATTTTTTATTTCGTCGTGACTAGTTTTTACTTCTTTTATCTCCTCAGAAAGGGATTCTAATCTATTTTCGACTCCAGCTAGTATTCTTATTATCGTGATTCTAAATTCTGGTTCAGACATCTTGCTTGTATCTGTGTTGGTGAAATCCCTGGCTGTCATTTCTTCCTGCTCTTTCTTTTGGGGTGAATTCCTGTTGAATTCTGTGGTTGTGAAGATTGTTGTGTTAATCCTCGGATCAGTTTTCTAGGTGTGCAGGATGGTTTGGTGTTGGTCTGGCTGTATTTCCTGGACACAAGACACACACAAGACTTCCATGCTGCTCCGCCATCTTGGCTTCCTCCCCCCACCCCTCCCCAGAAGATTTTTAAAGCTAAGGGATTAATCTGTCCCTTCTCTTAAATTGTCGGTTTCGAGGGGTAAAGTTCCAACATGACTGTGTGCTGGTTCTATCACCGTGCCTAAGCTGCTTGTTCTTAGATTTGTAAGAGGGCCTTGTGAGGGTCTGCAAGCATCTCCTTTCTTATAAAATGATAAAGTTAGATGTTTGTACGTTAGGTGTTACGCAATAAAATTGATAGCTTACTAAAAGGGGTTACCAGAAAACTCATTTATAGAAATGTCTCTGGGGTTTTAGAGTATTGTGCCAGACTTTGGAGACACTAATTAAGTACATCTGCTTTTCTTTCCATGGGCTCTTCCAGGGGGCCATCCTAAAATAACCGGGCCCAGTCAGCCTGGTGCCCTATGAAGCTACATATTCATGAATTAAAATAAAGCAGACTTATCTCTTTCTTAGACAATGGGGCTCTCAGATCTCTTGTGGGAGGAGAACCTTGTGGCAAGGCTGGGAGATGAATTAGGGGATTTACATGATTTCTTCTAAAACTTTAGGAGTTCTATTCCCTGGGCTCCCTTCTTTTACTCTGTTCCCAACTGTGTGGCTGCTTCCTGTTACACTGAAGGAAGCATTGAATTTTTGTTAATACCGCCTTCTTTGGATTTTTGTTATTTTATCTTTTTGTTTTGAAAGTTCTTGGAAATATTAATCCAGAATCAGTCTCCTTCACATTAAAAAAAAAAAAATTCTTGAAATAGAGTATACAAATGGTCTCATATAGAGTTCGAGATTCCATAAATTTTGTTTCGGGATAAGAAACCACAGAGTGTGTGGAGGTTTCTGTTAACCAAAGTGATTGTGCACGACAGTGACCACAGGGGAGCCTGTCCGTGTTTTCAGGGATGTGGTTAATGACCAGTCCTTTTCCTCCTTTATAGTTCTGACTTTATGTTTTGTATCTTGCATTGGGTGGAGGTTACATAGGTGTAGAATACATATGTGCAAATCCAGAGCCGTGCATTTGATATTTGTGCACTTTATTGTGTGAAATTATCCCTCAGACTAAAAAAAAGTTAAACTTTCCAGTCAGTTGTACAAAATAAAATACAGATGGTTTTGTTTGTTTCTGATATGATTTTGGCTTCAAATAGTAGAGCACAGAATCTGAGGCTTAATCATCTAAGATCTGTTTCTCTTACTGTCTTTCTGTTCTCTACCAGCAGTTGTTGGCCTTGGTAGGTGTTAACAGATACTTGTTGGGTGAGTGGACAGATGGTTTTAATTGAGGTGGCTGCGGAATGCTTTCCAGAAAGCATTCAGGTGAGCTTCATGGAAGGTCTCAGGAAGCGGAGTGTGGGGAAGGGTGCAGGAAGAGCAGCCATCTTTGCTCCTCTCACATACCTTTAAGCAGGTAGTGGTTTTGGGTGATGCTTTTGTGGCTTGAAGTGGTAAAATCAGAAGTTTGTGGCTTTTGCTTGCAGGCTTAGAGACTCCTCTAAGAATGTCTGCATGGCTTGTGCTTCAGTTACAATGTCTGGTTTTTATATAACTTACTATTTAATTTTTGTGGGGGAAATCTAAATGTTCTATAAGTTACTTAAGCGAAATGTGAAGACCCCATCTTCTTTCCTTTGACATGTTCTGAGTAGTGGCTTCCTCTCATTGAGCCTTTTATTTTATTTTTTTAAAGTTTATTTATTTATTTGAGAGAGAGGGGCAGAGAGAGAGGGAGAGAGAGAATCCCAAGCAGACTCTGCACTGTCAGTGCAGAGCCTGATGTGGGGCTCAAACTCACGAGCCGCGAAATTGTGACCTGAGCCCAAGTCGGACACTTAACTGACTGAGCCACCCAGCCGCCCCCTCTCACTGAGTCTTTTAGAATAAGTCCGAAGCTTTAATTGTGTGGCTTTTTTAAGAGTTTTATGAAGTTTTGTGAAGTATTTCCAACTAAGTGAAAAGAGCTAGCTACTCAAATTGGGATGAACTTATTAGATTGTAATTCTAATTAGAGGACAGAGGTCCACAGTAAATAAGGTGACCCCGGTGAAAAAATTCTTCATTTATGGCTGTTGTAATATGGGATGTGTGGGTAACAATAGATGTTGACACATGTTATCTTCAGGTAATTTGTAATGTGTTTGAGGAGAGAAGACAAAGACATTCACGCCCAGGAAATCAATGGGGGAATATAAGCATAGTAAAAATAATTCAGTTGAAACTTTTTCACATGAAGGAATACTTGCAGAGCACTTTGAAGAGTGTAGATTGAAGTTAGCCGGGAAGAGCTTCTTGGGTCTTGGAGAAAAGTAGTGGATGGGAATTGGAGGGCTTTCCAGGAAGGGTGAGTTGTTTAAATAAAGATCTAAAAGTAAGCAGATAATGGTGAAGGAATTATGTGCTTTTCATGGAGTAGTGGAGACATGTATGATGGGTTTTGAGGAGACAAGGATCCTGAAAACTGGGTGACAAAAGAAAGCAAGTTACCTTTCATTGAGTGCTCCCTCATACCTTTTTGAATACTCAAAATAATTGAGAACTGTTGTTACCCTCTATGGAATAATCACATAAGATGACTAGTGACTTCTCTGAGGTTGGGATCTAGACTTGTGGTGGATAGGTTATGCTCTTACTGTTCTACCATGTTAGACCCGATGAGTGATAGAGAACTAAAGACAGACCTTTAACTGGGAGTGAAATGAGAGTATACCAAACCAAAGGTTTCCCTGAGAGGCCTCTGCTTGAGGAGCTGTTTGTTTGGGTGGCTACTTTTATTTTGTATTTATTTATCCTAAACATTTGTTTATTTTTGAGAAGGAGAGAGCACGAGTGGGGAAGGGGCATAGAGAGGGGAGGACAGAGGATCCAAAGCAGGCTCTGCACTGATAGCAGTGAGCCTGACATGGGGCTCAAACTCACGAACTGTGAGATCATGACCTGAGCCGAAGTTGACGCTCAACCGACAGCCACCCAGGTGCCCCTGGATGGCTGCTTTTAAAAATTTTTTTTTTTTTCAACGTTTATTTATTTTTGAGACAGAGAGAGACAGAGCATGAACGGGGGAGGGGCAGAGAGAGAGGGAGACACAGAATCGGAAACAGGCTCCAGGCTCTGAGCCATCAGCCCAGAGCCCGACGCGGGGCTCGAACTCACGGACCGCGAGATCGCGACCTGGCTGAAGTCGGACGCTTAACCGACTGCGCCACCCAGGCGCCCCATGGATGGCTGCTTTTAAAAAGGGCTTTGCGCTTGTTTGTAAAGAACAGGGCATTATTGGCAATGGAAGAATTTTAGGTTTGGGGTACTTACACTAGCTTTATAATTTAGCTGTTCATGCTTCTAGGAATTTCTAAGGAATTTATTGAATTTCGGAATGAGATCCTGGGTTTTGTCAGTGTGTACTGATAGGAAAAGTGTACCACATACTCCATTTCTTGAAGGGTGGTCAGGGGAGTGCCACCTTATCTCCTTTCTGCCTTATCCACGACTCTTCTGGTTGTTGAGAACTGCCGAGTTTAGTTAGGTTGCTTACTTTATCTGACATCCTTCAAGATAAGACTGCTAGGTCCATCTCCAGGTTTGATTTCATTTCCATTCTGCTGCAAGCACATTCTAACTCTTACATGGTAGCTTTTTTGTTGTTCAAGTTTGATAACTAAATAGGTATAACTAATCTTTTACTGGTTGATTGATATGTGGCTAGTATGATCCTAGGAGATTTCTCTGCCAGTGTTTTCATCATTCAGGCTTAGAAAGTGAAGTCCTTCACCTTGATTTTTTGTATGTGGTAATTTGTAAATCTGTAACTGTCTATTGAATCCATCTATCTTATCTGTGTATCTATCCTTTATTCAATTTATATCTCCTTAGTTTCTCCAGAGCATGCTGAGCTAAGGTTCAATCGGGGGATTCTTAGAAATCCTAATTAATTAATTAAATAAAACTGAAGAAGAGGTCATAGTTCCCACTTAGATTTTGTACTTTGTGCCTCTCTCCCACTACATACTATCTCCACTTCTTGAACTCAAGATTCTAGGATTGGTTTTTCTTTACAGATGTGAGTTGGCTGATTGCATTTTAATATTACTGAATCATAATCTTACCTTTTCTGCTTTTTTACTGACTTGCTCAGTACACACTGTATTTCTGTGATACATGTGGTTACATCATCATATCCTAGTGATTAATGATTTTTAAAGGTGCATGCCCCTTTCTTATGGGAGGATGGATGGGAGGGCACCCATTGCTACATTTGAGGGCTGAGTGTTGGGCTTAAAATGCACCCACGCCCCTTTTTGCCGGTTGGCAAAATATAGAAGCAGAAGTATTTTCTCAAAGCTTTTCCATCCCTTTTCTTCAAAGAGAATGAAAGGATCCTATTCCCAAGAGAAGAACTTCACAGTTTTTGAAGAGGGGGTAGTGATATCTTGATGAAAATGAATTGAACCACTTTTATTGGGCTTTCTATTCATTAGCGGAATTAGGAAGTGATATTTCCGTGTTCTGGCAGCACAAATACTGATTAGAGGGAAGAGTGGTCTGTGCAGATGTTCTCAAGATCTGAGATCGTCTTATTATCAAAAACTGTTAAGGAATAAAGAGTAATTTGGCAATGTAAGATGACTGGATCTAGATCTGGATTTTTATGTTAGGGTGTAATTGCCTTGGTTTAGCAGTTTATCTGTCCACCTGTATGTCAATGCCGTGGCCCCTCCCCCAGTGGCTCCTGCTTGTGATGGACCTTATTCTCATAGGACTGCTGACCTCTGTTGTTTTGGTGTCACTGAGTTTTTAGATTGTTGTTTTTTTAATGCCAAATCTGGACCTGGTAAAGATGAGTATCCTGAAAGGGCGTTGGTGGGGGGAGTGAGCTGGAGGAAGTAGGGGGGGTGGGGAGTTGGAAACCAAAAGAGCAATTGTGTAGTTTAATTGCTTTGGTCATATGATTGCCTTTCATGGGAAAAGGGACATGTTCTGCACGGTTGAGTGTCTAGGATTAACTTCTAGAGTGTCTCTGTACATAGTTTTGAATTTTTAGTGAATATTTTAGATAAAGTCTGTTGAAGACCAAATTCGTAGATCTCTACTGCAGATTTTGAAAGTTTCTGGGAACATCTGTAATACAGCTGTAATAAAATGTGTTTACTTTATCAGGATTGCTTTAGAGGCTCAAGCTGGTTTGTTTACTGCTCTTTTCAGCATTTTTGCCACATGCCAAGAAATAAGTTAGCATCAACTCCTGGAGGAATTTGGGGTCATTCAGTTTTATGACCATTCTAATAAAGTTTTGGTTTTAAACTTATGTCCACTTTAAAGCTCTTATATCCTGGCACAAGATCTGGATGGTGCATTCAGAGTACCAAAAGATGGACCGAGTCTGGAAATTGACATACTTTCCAGATGTTTAGAGAATGTAGTCATGTTTTCTGTGTTGCTTTTTTTTTTTTTAAATGTTTGTTTATTTTTGAGAGAGCATGAGAGCAGGGTAGGGACAGAGACAGAGGGAGACCGAGGATCTGAAGTGGGCTCCGCGCTGACAGCAGAGAGCCCGATGTGGGACTTGAACTCACAAAATGTGAGATCATGACCTGAGCCAAAATCGGATGCTCAACTGACTGAGCCACATAGGCTCCCCCTCTATGCTGCTTTTTGTGTTTTCCTATGTGTACCTGTATCTGTGCTTTCCTGTGTTTTTATAGGAAAGCCCCTTGGGGAAGGGGGAATCTGCTCGTTGGTTTGAGAATAAAATAGGTATTAATTTTTTTTCATGAAATATTTTGAGTTGGTATTGCCATTTCTGTGAAAGAAAGGAGAGGCAACTTTGTTCCCATGAGGGAGATTGTTGGGAAGGGTGGTGGTGGGGTGAGACTGTGGAAGTAGTAACTGAAAGCAGACTTATTCACATCTCTAGTGATTTTAAATTATGAAACGGGTCACTAATGTTCTGAATCAGCAGCCTTTTAACCATGCCTGACTAAATAGACCTTGTTTTTGAAATTCACAGCAGTGCCTAGATCCCTGCTGTCTTTTTGTCCATCCTGCTAACACACAGCTGTTTTTGTTCATACATCATTTTGTGTTCAACTGCCTGGTTGCTTCCTCAGGTCCCTTTTATGGTGAATAATGAACACATGGGAGTTTGAACACCCAAGTGTGTGGTTATTCAAACAGGAAGTCTCAAGGAAGCACAGTAACCTTGTCAGAGGAACAAAAGATGGAACTGGAAAGGCCATTGATGATTCCAGGCTTAAAACATCTGCCAGGAAACATCTGACAGTTTCTAAGATACACACTGCACCCTCCAAATGGGATGGTTTATTTGGAACTTGTTCCATTTGTTTTAAATGCTTGGAGTATTAAGCCCTAATCTAGAAATGGAGGTGAAAAAAGAAGTAACATGGCGTTGGCATTAAAGACAGGAAGGTGGCTCTGCCTGTGGGGATGACCGAGGGTCCTTGGGAAGAAGGCGCAACAACTCATCTTTACCGGAAGGAGCAATGGGCTGCACCCAGAAACGGTAGATGGGACCTGACGGGGGCTGCCAGAGCTAATGGGGTTGGGTTAAAAATGATTTTGTGCCAAGCCTTTGATTACTGAGCACAGGAGGAGCATGAGATAAAGAAGAATGTGGGTTCTGCATGAAGAGCGTGTAGTCTAGTGGGAGAGCAAGAATGTGTATATCAACAAATACACTCTGAGGAAAAAAAAAGTGCCATACGAAGAAAAGGAAAAAAAAAAAAATCCCATGGGACTGCAAACGGGATCTGATTATAGCTGATCAGGGTAAGTGACTTCCCAGAGCATTTATCCAGTGACCTTTCTGATTCCTCCCAACCTTTGAAATTCCTTGATTATGTGATAGAGGACTTAGAATGAGTCAAGTAAATCCTGGTTTTAGATTAAAAAGTGAAAATTAAATCTGAAAGTTAAAGAAGGGGGAACTCTGGGTTGACAGCAGTTCACCTTAGGCAAGTTGGGTGATGTGGCAGCTGAAGAAAATTTGTTTTGGGCTTAATTAGAGGAAGCAATAGTAGTATTCAAGGGATACAGGTTCTGTTCTCTGTGTGACTGAAACTCTGCCCTTGGTTCCAGCCACAGTCAATGTGTCCACACAGCATGGGCGCTACATCTTTTCTTGATGCCATCCTTTTTTTTTTTTTTTTTGGCTACCTTCTAATTGTCCTTTAGAACTTATGGCACATTACAACTTCAGGAAGATTGTACTGGTTTCTAATTCCTCCTGCCCCTCCACAGCACATGCATTATGTTGTTAGATCCATTCATTTCTAGAAATCCATGAACATTGTGCATGCCCGTGATGTAAGAGGTACCATATTGTTTTCTGTTTCCCCTATTTGAGTTCATTGAGGACAAGACTCATCTATTGATTTCTTTTTTATATAAATTTTTAACAGTTTATTTGAGAGAGGGAGAGAGAGAGAGGGAGCATGCACAAGTGGGGGAAGGGCAGGAGAGAGGGAGAAAGAGAGAGAATCCTACTATTAGTGCAGAGCCTGACACAGGGCTCAAACTTACGGACCATGAGATCATGACCGGAGCTGAAAATAAGAGTTGGATGCTTAACCTACTGAGCCACCCAGGCGCCCCTCATTTATTGATTTCTTAATTCATTCACCTAACAAATATTTATCGAGTGCCTGTTGTGTAAAAGGCACCACAAAGTGCTGGAGACAGGGCAGAGAAGGTGACGTAGCTCTTACTTTCTGGGTGAAAAGTCAGAGGACCTGACTTGAGGAGGGTTTCACTGGCTTTCTTTTTTCCATTGACTTTTACATCCATAGTCTATAATATAGTAGTTTTCTTATAGTAATAGATGGCTCAAAAGTTTGCCGAATGCATGAATTCCTATTTCTATGAGGATATGGCCACAAGATGCAGATGAAGGTGAGAAAGGGCAGTTTTTTTCCGATTATCCCAAGATGGAGTTTGCCTTTCAGATAGGGTTCTTGAAAATGGACAGGTAGAATGGGATGGCTAGTATATGGTGTAGCTTCCTCATCAGCATTGTTAGGTAAAGACTAAGGCCTAGTAGCAAAGAGCCCCAACAATAAAGTAGGTTTAAAAAGATTGAAGTTTTGTTTCTCTCTCACATGGTAGTCCTGAGGTAAGTGGGTCGCAGGATGGCTGTGATCCCACAGACATCCTGGGACCCAGGGTCCTTTCATCTTCATGACCTGCCATCTCTTAGGGTGTTGTCCTTGTGTGTGTGGTGTGGTTGAAGTTGGGTGATGGGTATCTCTGTGTTCCAGATGGGAGGATTCTGCGGAAGAGCAAATGCCTAATTCTTAAGACCGAGACCCGAAAGTGGCATACATCGTTGTATCATCTGTCATTGGAGGGCATTTAGTTACCTGGCCACCTCATACACACAGTGGAGGCTGGAAAATGTAGTCCAGTTAGGCAGCCTTGTACCCTACCATAGGTCTGTGATGGTGACCGAGAGGGAGAACTGATTTTTGCATATGGTTTTGGTATCTGCCACACTTGTACTCGGGCGTTGTTCTTGCCAGCTCCAGTACTGCAGCCTCCTTTCTCTCTCAAATTTCGGTCTCCCTGAAGCACCTTGTTCAGAGGGTCTAGAAAAACTGGCAGATGCGCCCTTTGTGGACCCTCATATTCTAGGTCTTCAGGAGAAGACCTGAGAATAAAGGAGGTGCACACTCATTCTGCTCTTCTCAGTATGCAGCTTTCATACCCCACATTTGCAGAATTCATTTTCTGCTGAGTCATCACCAGTTTCCATTCTCATGGTCCCCTCTTGGCACTGAGATCTTACCGTGTTGGTGTTGAGTTTACCTAAACTGATGGGCTCTGTATCAGATCCATCTTGGAGGTGCATGCCCCATGCAGGATCATTAAGTCTTGATTTACTTGGCAGTGCTGAGCATGTATGTTTACACTCAGCTGTGAAGGATGAATCAAAGCTGTTTTAAAATCTAGATGTGTTTTAGGTATGAGAATTCCAGAAGTGCTAAAACTGTGCCTATTGTTTGTACCTCTCGTTGGTCAATTGAACATTGTTTTTTTTTGTGGAATCCTTTTAAGTGTATTTATCTTTTTCTTCAGTATGTCTTCATTGAGGGCAGGAACTGTGTTTTAACCATTAGTTAGGTCAGCAACTTAGAGCTAGGTGCTGGACTTAGGGGAATCATAGCAAATTAGTCAAATGGGTGTTTCTACATGGAATGTACTCACATTTTAGGCTGATTAAAGACCATAATGGCCTCACACTAGTTCAGTTTGTGTTTTGTTGTCAGATGGTACAAAAATGCTCTTATGTTAGGCTTTTTTTTTTTAAGTTTTTAATTTATTATTTATTTTTGAGAAAGAGTGAGTGCGAGCAGGGGAGGGGCAGAGAGAGAGAGAGAGAGAGAGAGAGAGAATCTCAAGCAGGCTCTGTGCTGTCAGCGCAGAGCCCAATGTGGAGCTCAAACTCAGGAAACTGTGACATCATGACCTGAGCCAAAATCAAGACACTTACCCGACTGAGCCACCCAGGTGGCCCTGCTGTTAGGATTTTTGAATGTAGAGTCACAGAGATGAAGGATTATGGACTTGCATCACATTTGATTATATAAAGTATAGTACTTTTTATAGATAATGATAAGATTACTAAAGACTAAAAATTTGGCACATAGTTGGCATTTGATAAATTTGTTTTTTAAGTAAGTGAATAAGGTCCATTTAATAGAACTTTTATTTCCTTAGGATGAATTTTAACAGGTTTATTCTAAGTTAATTTGAGTGGAGGGGTTATTAAATTATGGTAAGAATATTTAGAAGTACAATTATGGTATTACATAAATATTTTTAAAAAGTAGTAGTGGGTGATTGAATTCTAACAAAAAAATTACCTATTTTAAGAGAAAAGTATTTCTTTTCTCTATGGGTGTTAGTTCATTTTTTATTTTTGATTGTTTTGTGTAAAAATGCAGTTTCATCTCCATTGTTTATGCACAGATCTGTTAGGTACCTGGCTGCATTAAAGCCATTTCATTTGAGATACTTTTTGAATTGGAAGTTAATTCTGCTATTCATCTTGTTCTATGATGACTGTGTCCTTCCTCTTGCCACACTCTATGCATCTCCCTATCTACTGATCTACTGAATTTTCTTTCTCTTCAGTTTTTTTTTTTTTCTTCAGTTGTTTGAAATCAGTAATAAGTTGGTGTCTCTGGGAATCCTTGAAGAATCACTCATGTTGAGGTGACTATATAAGTGGCTGTCAATCATTGCTTTTGCCTGTAGAGTTCCCCTCAGTGTGGTTTTTGCTTTCTAAAAGGTTGTGGTGTCCTTGAAGTCTTTTTTTTTTTCTCCCCCTCCTTGGTCAAACTCACTGTCTATTTACTGAGAGTCCTTAGCTGTCACCCTTTGCCTAAAATATGTTATCTTCTGGGCTTTATCATCCCAGTTTCTTTTGGAAGGAAATTGCCTTCACTATAAATTCATTTCAACATTTTAGAAGGATGATGATACTTGTTGTACCACTCTTTGATAACTTGAGCATACCACTTTGTTCTGGAATCTTTTTAATGTGTATTTTGTTTATTCGTATGAGCTCATTGAGGAGAGGAGCTATGTTTTAAACTATTAGGTCAGCAATTTAGAGCTAGGTCCTTGAATTGTGAACTCATAGGCATTTGAATATTCTTTGGGAGACCATGGCTCTGGAAGAGTGTTAGGAAGAGATATGTTTCCTAATCTTTGGAGAAAGACCACAGAGCTGTTTTCTCAAAATTTAAGACATCATCCTTGTATGGACGGTAATAATAGAAGACCTGCCCATTTGTTCTGATGAACTTTCTTTCAAGAACAGGAACATAGCTGAAACCAACCATAAAATTGTTTCATTTTAAGCAGCCTCCTCTTCCTTTCCAGGATGCACAATGCCAAGTTAAATACCTTTCTTTTTTTAGAATAGCAGAGTTTCTCAGACGGACACTTTGAGTTTCTGTTTCACTAAATATAAAGTCCTGTAAAGTAGGTGTTTAAATTCCTTCTTCATGGCTTTTGAAAATTATTACAATGCAGTGCTTCTCTTGTAAATACTTAATACTGATTGCCAGTGAACTTAAGGAATATTCTTTTAGGGAGAAAATCCTATTGTCACCTGGCCTACTGGTTCTCAGGTACTCGTTCGTAATAAATGGAATCATCTCTGGAGTTTTTTATGTTTTGTTTTGAAATACATATGGTCAGCTCTGGATTAGTATGAAGTGATGTTTTTGTTTACAGGTAAATACAAGCTAAAACAGGTAATTGCATTGTGCAGCAGATACTCTGTTTTAGTGCACAGAAATCTGGAATACAAATGAAAACTTCTCCATGAAGTGGATCAGTAACTGTAGGAACATTTCTATCTAACTTACCCACACCAGGTATCCACTATGGCCAATTTTGTGTTTTATTCTCCTGCTTTAAGAAGAAAATAGTTTTATTATCCCTAAATAATGTATTACTTGTTTTTGAGGGTTTTTTTTTAATATTTATTTTTGAGAGAGAGAGAGAGCACAAGCAGGGGAGGAGCAGAGAAAGAGAGGAAAACAGAATCTGAAGCAGGCTGCAGGCTCTGAGCTGTCAGCACAGAGCCCAACATGGGGCTCGAACTCACAAACTGGGAGATCGTGACCTGAGCCAAAGTTGGACGCTTAACTGACTGAGCCACCCAGGTGCCCTTTGTCTTTGAGTTTTATAAAAATGGTATATGTAGTCATCTGCGATAGCTTTTTTCACTCAGTACATTTCTAAAATGTAGTTGTAATTCATTCATTTTCATTCCTGTGTAGCATTTTCTTAAGTGATTATACTAATTTATTGATTTTCCTGCTGGTGGACCTTTTTGTTGTTAGTATGAGGAAAGTTCTAGGAGCATGCTCGTGCTTGTCTCCTGCTGCTTATGTGCAAGAATCTCCTTAACTGAGTTGATGGGTCATAAAGGTATCTTCAGTTTTATGAGATAATGCACATTGGTTTCTACAGTCATTGTGCTGGTTTAGATGCTCACTAGCAGTGTTGGCAGACTGTTGATCAAGATTTGGTGTTGTGAGATTTGTAAATTTTACCTATTTGGTGATGAAAAGTTGTTTCCCATCACGGTTTTATTTATATCTTTTCATGTGTTAATGTCTTTCATGTTCCCTTTCCTGTAAAATGTCTCTTTGTGGTTTTTGACCATTTTTCTTACTGATTTGTAAAATTCTTCATCTATTCTGGATACTAATCCTTTATCAGCTACATATTGTTCATGTTGTCTTTTTATTTTCTCTATGTTATTTTTTAGACAGAATTTCTTAATTTTAGTGATTGAATGTATCAGTATTTCTCTGGTAGTTATATGTCTTATGGAAGAAATCTTTCCTAGATTTTATTTTAGGGTCTTCTAAAGTTTTAAAATTTGCCTTTTATGTTTAAGTTCTTAATTCACCTGAAATTCATTTGTGTGTTGTCTTTCTTTCTAGGGCTAGTCCCTTTTAAACTAATTTTTCTTTTTAAGAAATAATTCTAGCTGTCTTTGGGCCTTTGTTCTTTCATGCGAATTTTAGAATCGGGTTGTCAGTTTCCTCACTGACACTATTTGGATCTTGATTGCAATTGCATTGACTTTATTCTTTTGGTTGAATTGACATTTTGATAATATTGAGTCTTTCTGTCCATGAGCATAGTATAATTTAGGCCCTTTTTTTGAATTCCAGTAATGTTTTATAATTCTCTCTATACGAGCTGTGCCTTTTTTTTTTTTTTTGTTAGATTTAGTTCTGGATATATTTTATTATTATTTTTTTTTGCTATTAAAATTTTTTTCTAAATTACATTTTCTAACTCTTGCTGATATACAAAAATGTAATTGGTGTTTTTATGTTAATCTTTTTTTTTTTTTTAAGTTTATTTTGAGAGAGGGAGAGAGAATGCATGGGAGGTGCAGAGAGAGAAAGAGAGAGAGAATCCCAAACAGGTTCCGCACTGTGACAGTGTGGAGCCTGAAGTGGGACTCCAATTCACAAACCATGAGATCATGACCTGAGCTGAAATCAAGACTCTGTCGCTTAACTGAGTCACTCAGGCGCCCTTGTATATTAATCTTGTAGCCTCTTCCTTGTTCTAATGGTTTGTCTTTAGATTCTTTGATTTTTACATGTAGGCAATCATCATCTGTAAATAATAACAATTTTGTTTCTCTTTACCAATCCTTAACTCTTTATTTTTTCTTTTCCTTGTTGATTATAATACTATACAAAGTTGCTGTTAAACATTACCCTTAAGGTATGCACTATGATTGTACAAAAGTTTTGCTAATTTGATAGATGAGAAATGATTTTATTTTAGGTTACATTTCTTTTGTAATTGTGGAGGCTATTTTTATTTTGTTGCATAATATTTATTTTTATAAGCTACCTCACTTCCTTTTTTTGCAGAGAGATGTATTAATAAAAAATTTTTTTTCAGCTTAATTTCCAACTTTTTTGCTGTTAAACCATTTTAAGAAATGCTTTGGGTACAGGTTTTAGTGAATTAAAATAGCTCTAAAATATTAAATGTAGTCATATACAGGTATTTGGTAAAATCAGCTATCAAATTTGTTGCTATTCATACTGTTTGGCATGATAAGTGGTAATTTGGAAAATGAAAACATTGTTATAAAATTCACTGAAGACTTGATTAATACATTAGTTCCCCTAAGGAATACAGCAAACTGTTTCAGTGGCAACTTTAGGAAGTATTTACAGAAAGACCTGGGTTTTATTTTGGCCTTCATAAATGAATCATTCTTGATTTCAGAGTTTGATAAGTTCTCAAGCTCCTGAGATGTTTCGGCCAGTCTTCATGGTTTTCAAAACATTAATGTGGGTCATACACTTTAAGCTCTTTTCCCTCTTTAAGTCTGTCTTAACACACTCTGAAACTTTGTTTATAAATCTGAGCAGTTTTAGAACAAAGAATGCTGGATCTATGGGATTTTGTAGAATGATTGTCTTGTACAATGTAAGATGTGATAACTGTGAGTCTTTTTAAGTTCTTGGGATAGATAAGCCCCATGTGTCATTCATCTGTAAACCCCACAGAAGTGGTTTTCAGAGGGCTGTGGTAATGTCTTATTAGGGGCATTTAGTGGGCGGGAGGCATGGAATATGAAGAGAGAAGAGAGGAGAGGCAGTCTTCTACAACAAAGAATTACCCAAATCCTGCCCAATTTGGGATTTCTCATGGGACATTTGTGCTATTAAAAAATCCGATTATAAATATCTGAGCCTAGAACATAACTCTGTCTTTACACATAAACACAGAATTTTCTTTTATATGATTTTGTTATACATAATTTTCCATGAATACAACCAATATATAAATAAATATTTTTTAAGCTTAGCATGAGTTTGTACACCAATTAGGAGTCATTCCTCAGTCACAAGTGCCTCTTCTGGTGTTCAGGTTGCTCATATAATTCATGTGTAGGTCACTCTGAATTTCTAGCACTCACAGAGTGATTCTGTGTATATATTTGTATATTCTTAAGTAGCCTTTTTTTTCCTGAAACATGAAATGTAAAGAAAAGTGTTGATAATAATCAGTTGGTATTTTGAAATTTGCTTTTACAGCTTTTCCTACACATGACTAGTTACCAACATGCCTACTCTGCCAACATGTTTTTTCTTATAGAGCAATGAAAGCAGATTAAGATTAAGTGAATATTTTATAAGGAAACATGCTAATAAAGTTGGCAGATATACATCATCCTTCCTCATGTTCTCCACTTTGACTGCAATTTGTCCTAACATGTTATACCTACTCAGTTAAAGTGATATTCCTCTTTATCATAAAACATACGGGTAGACCTGGTCTGTCATTATTTTTTCTGACACCGGGTTTTACTGCCATGTCCATCTGTACTTTCTCCTTCGTTTTTCTGTATGTCTTGTACAGAATGGCACCACTCCTGTTTTTAAAAATGCAAACTCATTTGTTATAATAAGTAGGTACAAGTGTCTGACAGCCTTGTTACTGCCCTCTAGTGTAGTAATCCCTGGACCTTTATCTGTTGAAATGGGTATTTTAATTCTTTTAATTTCTGCTTTATATTATGGTTAGGGCCACACACACACACACATGCACATGTCACTTAGAAGTTGTATACGTTGTAGATTGCGTAATTTATGGATTTCATTTTGGGATGATAAAGGGGAGACATTATAAAATATTTGTTATAAAAGCAGGCATGTGTCTGCTAGGCTTGGGAATCATCGCATGGCACATCATCCTCATATGCGTGGTCTTCTAACCTATGTCTTGCCTTCATGTTCTCCTTCCCCTCCAGTCTTTTGTACGAGGGAAGCCAGGGCATCTTTCTAAAATACCAAAGGTCACTTCCCCAAGTGCAAACTCATATTAACTTTCTGGGGTGTATATTGTCTCACCAACTGGAGACACGGTAGGCAGGGGCTATACCTTAAATTTGTTTATGTCTCCAGGATTAACATAGTGCTTTGTGCCTAGTGTGTACTCCAGAAGTGTTGGCTGCTAGTTTTAGTCTGTTTTTCCCTCCCTCTGATAGAAACTACATGTGGAGAAAGTTCTCCATGTTTCCTCACTAACTCTTCCCATTTTTTTTGTACACGACTGCTCTTTAAATGGGTCTCCGCAGCGAATGTCATCTTAATATTTTCCCTGGCGAAACAGCACGTACACCATACCTAGATGTAGAGAAGATGTACAGAAGTGGAAAGGCCTTAATACTGGTCTGATTGTAATGATTCAGAAGTCTTTTTTAACAATATGTTTGCCTGTGATAAAAGTGGTCTTAGTTTCCAAGTTTATCTGAAAGGTTATGTCAACACTATATTCTTAATTTTTGTTTTGGTGACTATTTTCCCCAATTTGGAATTTGATTTATTGTGTACATTTTTGTTTTGTTTCCTGGTGAGGGAATTTGCTTCTTTTCTCCTTAAACACCAAACTCTCCCATTCTCAGCAAATTAAAAAAAAATTATTCTGGAACTTCTCTCTTCTGTGTCTCTTGTATCTATTTTGTTAAGTTTATTTATTTATTTAAGTAATCTCAACCCCCAGCATGGGGCTTGAACTCAGGACCTCGAGATCAAGAGTCAACATGCTGTTCTGACTGAGCCAACCAGGCACCCCCTTGTATGTGTTTTTTAACCTGGCTGCAGAAAGTTTGGGAGGTATCAGTTGTAAGCTAGGTTTGTAGTGGGTAGTGTTTTCCATATGTTTCCATGCATTATTCTCTCAAATTCAGTGTTCTTGCCTGATACACTTAGTGTCCTGTGTGCTGCAGAGTCACCAGTGAAGAAGGTATTATCTTCTATTTGATCAGTGTCATCAGATTTCAGAGTTGCCATTGATCACACTGTATAGGATTTGATTACCTGTTATATTGCTTAATCTTCTTTTAAGAGATATTTTTGTCTCTATATATTTAACCCATTTAGAAATATAGATTAGAAATATAGATTACTATGTATAGAGTAGAAATATTATAGAAATATAGATTACTTCTACGTTGTGACTATTGTAAATAGTGTTTTGATGAATTTACCTAATTTTCTGTGCCTATCTGCTTGTTTTTTAGATTAAATTCTTAAAGATGGAATTATTGAATTAAAGCCCGTGAATATTTTTAAGGCCTTTAGTGTTCAGTTCTTTTTTTTTTTTTTTTTTTTCAACGTTTATTTATTTTTGGGACAGAGAGAGACAGAGCATGAACGGGGGAGGGGCAGAGAGAGAGGGAGACACAGAATCGGAAACAGGCTCCAGGCTCTGAGCCATCAGCCCAGAGCCTGACGCGGGGCTCGAACTCACGGACCGCGAGATCGTGACCTGGCTGAAGTCGGACGCCCAACCGACTGCGCCACCCAGGCGCCCCTAGTGTTCAGTTCTTAAACTCGTAAGTAACAGCATCTAAGAGTATTGCTGTGGGAATTCCCTTTCCTCCTCTCCTAATGTGAGGTAGTCAAATAAATTTTTCTTCATCTGGGTTTTTTTTTAAGTCCCTATATTCAGTAGTTAGTAAATTATGGCTGCCTAGATGCAGCTCCGGTTTTGGGTGTTTTGTCGGATTGAAGATGACTGGAAACGCTTCGGCACTCCTCCCTTTGTGTGTGCGCTGGCGTGTGCTGGCCTGTACTTTGCGTGTGCCCGTTGACCGTAGGGACTAGCAGGTGTGATGATATGCCAGCTCCAGGCTCATCCTCTGAGAGGAGTGGCCTCTCTCTCCTTGGCCTCCTGGAGCCTTGGCTGCCATGTAGAGGTCCAGCTACCCCAAGACTGGCAGGCACGACATAGACAGGCCCTCCAGCCTCGTACCTGTCCCCATCGAGGCACTGGGCCTGAGCAGCTCAGCTGCCAGCTGAATACTTCCAAGTGACTTCAGTGAACACCATGTGGAGCACGAGAGTCACCCGGCTGAGCCCTTCCCCAGTTTCTGACTCACAAAATCATGAGATGAAAATGGTGGTAGTTACAAGTGACTGAGCTCGCTGTGCAGCAGTAAATAATTGGAAGAGTTACCGAGTCTAGAGTATTGAGTTGGAGAGCTTATTTCCCCAAGAGGAATCAACATTTATTCCTTCCCGGAATGGTTGCTTAGAAAGAACCTGTAGACTTTTGGCAGGCACTGTACTTCTAAGCTTCAGCTAGAGAGTAGTGGGAGGGGAGCCAGAAGTATCCTGAGGCTGTGAGAAGTGAAGCTTGGCTGAAGTTTCAAACCAAATTACTAACACAGGACTCTTGTGTCTGAGAGCAGACTCTTTTCTGTTCCGAATCGTTTTGTGTCTACCAAATGGGAGGCGGGAATAGGGACCCATCTTTAAGATGATCTCAAGGAGTGTCATAAGTGTGGGTGACCATAAGGCAAGCTGTGTTCAGACTTGGTATCCATAGTTCCTGCCATTTCCTCGACCAAAGAGCTTCCCTTTCATTGGCTGCCAAAGAAAATATACATTCCCTGGTTGCTCTTCAGGGCACTCTGTAACCATAGCCCTAACTCCCGCCTAGCTCCCACAGGTGTCCCATTAGCTACCTGTCCATTTTTACTGTGCTTTCATGCCTTTTCCTTGCTGTTCTCCCTCCAGAGGCACCCCACTCTCCATTCCTCATTCTGTCTTTCCCAAACAATGCCAATTGGTATTCTATTCATTCTAAAAGGTTTTCAGTTACTTTCTTTTTCTTAAAATCTTTCTTTTCTTTTTTTTTTAAGTTTATTTTGAGAGAGAGCACATGCACATGGGGGAGGGGCAGAGAGAAAGGGAATCCAGGTTCTGCACTGTCCACACAGAGCCTGATGCAGGGCTCGATCTCACTAACTGTAAGATCAAGAGTTGGACGCTTAATCAACTCAGCCACTCAGGTGCCCCCAAATCTTTATTTCTTTATTCTTCCTGCTTGTGTCCTCCCTCCCTTACCTTGAACACAGTCAGCCTGGCTTTTGGGTATTTGTCTCATATCCCTTAGTAGATTATAAGCAGTTTTGAACACAGAGAAGGTGTTATTTATTCATAATAAATGAGAGTGTTCATGAAATTATTTGGATTATTTTCTATATTTGCATTTTCCTCTCTCTTACTCAAGAGATTTCTTAAAGAAACTACATGAAAGTTCTTTAGGAGTTTAATGGCTAGAAACTTAAGAAATTATTGTCTTGAGACCATGTGGCTTTCCTTCTGCAAACATAGGTAAAGAGGCAAGAGACTTAGACAATGAGTATTCTGTACTTCCTAGTGTTGGCTGGAGTTCTCTGTAATTCTGCTTCCTGTCCAGGGAGGAGAAAGATCAGTCATTTCTGAATATATTTGTTTGAATTTATGGTACAAGAATGCTATAAATTAAATCTCTTGTTAAGGTTTAGGTTTAACTGCATTAAATCTAAAAACTTGAAAAATTTGCTCAAAAACTTGAAAAACTTGGTTTCCTTGTCTATTTTTAATCAGTTTTTTCCCAGATATATATAATATACATACTTCCCCATATTTCCCCATATATATATATATATATATATATATATATATATATATATATATAGCATATATGTATATATATTAAAGAACACAAGCAGGGGAGAGGGGCAGAGGGAGAGAGAGAGAATACTAATAAGCAGGCTCCATGCACAATGCAGAACTCAATCCCACGACCCTGAGATCATGACCTGAGCTGAAACCAAGAGTCAGATGCTCAACCAACTGAGCCACCCAGGCACCCCTCCCAGATAGTTTTGACTGTAGCCCATTATAAGCATATTTTCTGTTGCCACCTAGTCAATACATATAACTGAAACAAGTTTTTTAAATCTTACTTTTTTTTCATATATTGTGCTTTAATATTTTCTATTCTAATTTTTAAAAAAATTTAAATGTTCATTTTTGAGAGAGAGAGAGTGAGCGAGCATGAGTGGGGGAGGGGCAGAGAGAGAATGAGACACAGAATCCGAAGCAGGCTCCAGGCTCCGAGCTGTCAGCACAGAGCCTAATGTGGGGCTCGAACCCACAAGCTGTGAGATCATGACCTGAGCCCAAGTTGGACGCTTAACTGACTGAGCCACCCAGGTGCCCCTCTATTCTGATTTTTTTAAATACTGGTCTTGACCTTGGAACTTTTTTTTTTGTTTGTTTCAAACAATTGTGTTATTTGAAATGTACTCAGATAATAAAGGCTTGAATAGTAAGGGTCTGATTCTGAGGTTAATCAGCTTTCCTGAGAGAATTGGTGTTTTTAAAGACCACATTGGTGGATGAATCTGATCAGAACAGTCACATTTTATAAAGATCTTGTGTCATTCAAAATGTTGCATAGTAAAAGGTAGATTTTCTAATTGGGAAGAAACATAGGCGGGATCTATAGTCTTTGCTCAAATGATGCTTTCTATTTTCTTGGCACTATCACTGGTTTGTAGAATGTTCTCTCAAAGTAACAGCACTGCCAACTGAAGCAGTTAGGTTTTTGTATTTTTTTCTATAAATAGTTTTATCATGCCCAGTTTTCTTTTTTAAGTTGTTGATTTTCAAGTGTATTCATAATACTAGCTTCATTATTAGTACCCACACTTAACAGTTATCATCTATTGAAAAGTTATGTGCCATGCATGGTGTTGAGTGCTTTTTTTTTTTATTAAATTTGTTTTTAATGTTTATTTTATTTTTTGAGAGAGAGAGAGAGAGAGAGAGAGAGAGAGAGAGAGAGACAGTGAGCGGGGGAGGAGCAGAGAGGGAGACACAGAATCCGACGCAGGTTCCAGGCTTCGAGCCATCAGCACAGAGCCTGACGCAGGGCTCAAACTCACGAACCGTGAGATCATGACCTGAGCTCAAGTCAGATGCTTAACCAACTGAGCCACCCAGGCGCCCCAAGTGCTTTTTTTTAAGTTCATCTTCAGAGCACACCAGTGGGGAAGGTAAGCTTTCCCATTTTACAGAGGAGGAAGCTGAGGCACAAAGAGTCACACACCTTGTCTGTGGGGTCTGGTTGCAGAGCCCCCTTCTCTGAACTGGCCTGTGGTTGATCGTACCTCTCAGGATGAAATGCCTTGTATAAAATGTAGTTATACTGCTTATGGCTTTTGGGGGCTTGTTCGTACTTGTAACTCATCCCTAAAATTTGAGAATTTGAGTTTCACTTCTAGCATTCTAATGGCAATGACACTATCCCTAGAATATTGGCAATGACACTGTCCCTAGAATATTGATGTTCTGGGATTATGTTAAGAATGAGGGAGGGAGGGGAGGGTGGGTGATGGGTATTGAGGAGGGCACCTTTTGGGATGAGCACTGGGTGTTGTATGGAAACCAATTTGATAATAAATTTCATATATTGAAAAAAAAAAAGAATGAAACATAAGTAAGGGCTAAAGTAAGGTTCTTTGGGTATTTCAGTGGACTTGGTTGATAAAGGGTTCAAGATTCATGCACCTTGTTTATCTCATAGTAAATCCATGGTGAAGTTTCTCCTAGCTTGAAATTTACTTAGTTGATAAACATTGGACTTTTGAAAAATTCAGTGTGTACCAAATGCCGGACCCCATAACTGGCTCTAAGATTACAAAAATGAGTGTAGAAAATTGGACTGTGTTTAATGGATAAGACATGGACTATTCATGGACTCCTAAAACCACAGGCCCCTGAAAGATTTTTTTTTTTTTTTTCCACTTTGCATCTTCTAACAGTGGAAAAACAGGACAGGTTATCAGGGTTCCTTGTTCTTTGTGTTCTGTTGTGTTGCCTTCTCTCCTGCTGGCTTATTCCTTTGGTTAGTGAGAATTCTGCTTACCATTTCTTTTACCAGTCTGTGAAATGTGGTGGTGGGTATTTTTAACCATTTACTAGTGGTTGATCTGTGTTGTTGACACTTGCTAAGGATGACTTAGCCCCTTGAAGCCTGTTTTCTCATTTGAAAAAGTGAGGTAATAATGACACCTATTGGTAGGATTGATGTGAGGATTAAAGGGAGTAAGTGCATTAATAGTGTTTACATGGTGTTTGCCACAAACACAAATACAATCAATGATTATTTTTAATGAGCTTAATAAAAGTGAGACTCTAGTTGGGGACTTTTTTAAAAAGGTATATTAGCTATTATAAAGACACTATTGCATTAAAAATCTTGTGTATGAAATGAGAATTGAGTACTGTTTTCATATATTTATGTTCCAGTCTTCCTTCTTGAGCGAGACTTGACTGGAATTGGCCCAGCCCTGTCTCTGGCTGCCCAGCGCTACCGTTGGGCAGTGTGGCGCAGTGGAGAGAGCATGGGCTCCGGTGATAGATGGAACTTATTCCAGTCTTGCTTCAGCGGCTTGCTACCATGCGACCTTTGTAAAGTCTCCTCAGGTGTAAAATTTCTTAATTTTCTTGGGTATGAAAAGTGAATTGTAGTACTTTTCTTATAGGATTGTGAGGATTAAGTAGTGAATGCAGAGCAGGCAGTACAGCCCTCACCACCCTCTGCTTGCTTTGCCTTTTCTCTGACACTTGAGGCTCATCCTGTGAACAACCTCACCTCCCCAGATGCGGTGTATTTGTTGTCCACTGGACAAGTGGCACTGTTTTCAAGCCTGACGTGAGCCGTCTTCATCCTGAGGGCTTCTTTACCGCTCCCACCCCACCTTCCGGATTGTACCCTCCCTCGTGAATGCTCCAGTACCACCTGCTTGGCACTTAACAAACCCCAAGAGGCAGCATAGAGGGACCTCAGAGACCTCAGAAGACATTTTATTGCCCACACTCATTTTACAGATGAAGACACTGAAGCTCAGGCGAGATCGTGGTTGCCTAAGATCAGGCTGCCCACTTCTCCACTAGGGCCCTCCCCCCTCTCTGTGCTCCATCTCAGTTTTTGAGCTTATTTAAAAAAAACAACAGATAAGTTATGTATGCAGCCTCTTCTGAGTGTGCTCAGCGTCCATCCTGCTCCCAGTCTATACACCTATTTTATTTAGGTGGTAGGTAAAATGTTTGAGTAATTTTTATTGAAAATCACAACACAAGCGTTAATCATAATTGCTAATATAATAATCACTAAGCACCTATTACGTGCAAAGCATTGAGGACTGTGAACTTTACAAGAAAGAGAGTCTGTGCCTTTGGAGAGCTCACAACCTCTTGGGTGCTAAGAAACCATGGGGATCGGGAAGATTCTGGAGCAGGACCAAATGTTCTTGAGCTTGCTAGTGTTCTGCCCCCAAGACAGATGCAGAGAAACACAGATTGGTGTTCACCTAGTTCTCACCTCCACTTCTCCAAGAGCAGGTATTTCGCAGAAGCAGGTATGTTTATTTATATTTCAAAGCCATGGTGGTGCCCACCTCATAGCTTTCTGGAAGCTGCCAGGGACTTTATTTGGTCAGCTGTTGTTCCTTACCATTCCCTTAGCCATCTTTGGTGGGGGAAACATTTTATGATACAGGCTGATGTCCAGTTTGACTGGGTCGCCTCTCTCTCTGGGAAATTTCCCAGGCCATCCCAGACCGTATAGAATTTCATTTAAAAATTTTAACAGCTGTGGGGCGCCTGGGTGGCTCAGTTGGTTAAGCATCTGACTTCAGCTCATGTCATGATCTCATGGTCTGTGAGTTCGAACCCCACATCGGGCTCTGTGCTGACAGCTCAGAGCCTGGAGCCTGCTTCAGATTCTGTGTCTCCCTCTCTTTCTGCCCCTCCCTTGCTCATGCTCTGTCTCTTTCTGTCTCTTGAAAATAAATAAATGTTAAAAAAAAATTTTTAACAGCCGTCACACTGCAGCCTAAGCTAGCAGGGTTGGGAAGCTGAAAATGCACATACAGATCATCCGCATTCCATCTATTGAAGTTTCTCTTATTTTCTCTTCTTAAAACAATATTGTGTGCCTTAACCAAACATAGCATATATTTTTTTATGTGCACGCAAACACCTGAGAAGTAACTAAGTCATAGTCAAAAGTCATCTTTAGGAGGATTGGCTCTGGTTTAGCAAATAATAGCAGACTTCATCTCTTTCTAAAAATATGTCGTCAGTTTATGTCATTGAGTATATTTGACCCTTCTAAAAGAGGCTCTCTCTCCTCTCTAACATGGGAGGACATTTATTTTTTTTGCCTATGATGTGGTTTTTGAAAAGTTCATTACTATTGGCTGCTTCATTTCTGTTCTAAATATAGCAGATTCTTGCAAGTATACTTAAAGAGGCAATTTAAGGGTCTTAAGACTGGTTGATTGTGTGGTTGTGAGTGGTCCATTGCAATATTTCACACTGACAGCATAGGGATATTGGGAGTGATGGAATTTGAAATGCTTTGCAGTTTTCTCCATTTTTATGTCTGACTGCTTCTTGAAATGAATGCATTACTTTTTGTAGCAAAGACTCCTCTGTGGTTATTTTAATTTTCTTGGCAGGTGTGAATTTTTCTGGTATCTTCTTTGTAGTTATTTAATAGTAGAGAGCCCAAGTTTTGTTTGTTTGTTTTGTTTTGTTTTTTGTCCCCAGAAGATAATCATCGAAGTGGAGAGTGATGGATTTGGTAATTCAGGAGTCTGGTGTGTGAATGAATCATTGAGAAACACGTTAAAGGATTCAGGCTTAAGTTTTGTAGTTCTACATGTCCCATTTTCCTGTAACATTTTCTTATGTCTCAATAGATAAATATTTTATCTTTACTCATACTCATGTTTCTTGTTAACCAAATTATTTCCTAAGATTGTTTATGTAGACTTGAAGTATTTTTAATGTCTCTGGGTGTGGGTGTTCTTAAGTACCTCCCAGAAAACCTCCAGGAATTTTTGCCCACCTACTTGGTTTCCCTGGAGGGCGAAAGAAGATGATTAGTGGAGGAGAAAACCTCACAAAAAGCCACCAACAAAAAGCTGCCTACATGTCTGTTAAAGGTAAGCCCTATGGGCTGCAGTCTCAGCAGCCCCACGGGCTCTTCGGGTAAGGTAATATCCATGTCGTTCTGTTCTAGAACATGTATGGTTTTCTTCCCTCAGAATAAAGTCTCAAAAGATTTTCTTGAAAGATAGCTGTTTCGACAGGATCTATTTTTGTCACGTGTCTCAGTTTACTGGAAGTTTAAAGTGGATGATTGCTTCCATTGTGTTCCCTGTACCCTATTGCTTATCTTGTGATTTTCTTAGAATCACCTGGTAGTGAAGTGGCCTCTGATTCAAGCCTTCACAAGGAAAGCATCTATTGCTTAGGGGAGGCTGTGTTAAGAGAATAAGAAACCTGCTCAGAGGTAAAAAGGGAAGCTTCATTGTTGATTGTTTTATTAACTTGGGCTCAGATTTCTGCTCTGAGAGATGTTCCACAAAAATGTTGATGGAGGGACTATTAGTAAGTTATATCATGGTGAACTGTGGCATCCCAGACCACCTCAGCCCTCGTGCCCTGGCTGACTCTAAGTGCCTTTATTGTAGAAGTGTAGTGGTTAAATAGGATGACGGTATGAAACGTCTGGCTCGGTGCATGGGAACTAATACGTGTTTCATAATGGTAGTGGTGATTGTTCTGGTAGTTTAACAGGGGCCAGAGGCATGGAGAGAAATGTGACCACTGTTGTACGTAGTAGGAGGTGTATTAGGGTTCTCCAGAGAAACAGACTCAATGGCAGATACACATCTACAGAGATTTATTGTGAGGAATTGGCTCATGCTATTAGGGAAGCAGAGAAGTTCCATGATGTGCTTGCTGCCTGCAAGCTGGAGAGCCAGGAGGGCGGGCCGTATAATTCCAGTGTGAGTCCAGAGGCTGAGAACCAGGGAGCCCCAGGTCCAACGGCAGCAGAAAACAGATGCCTCACCTCACGCTGGCAGACAGGCCGCAAAACGGTGAATTCTTCCTTTCTCTGCCTTTTTCTGTTCAGGCCCTCAGTGAATTGGATGATGCCCACCAGCATTGGGGAGGGTGGGCTGCTTTACTGAGTGCACGCATTCAAGTGCTAATCTCCTCTGGAAACACCCTCACAGACACACCTAGAAATCGTGTTTATTTGGGGCACCCCATGGCCCAGTCAAGTAGACAGGTAAAATTAACCATCACAGGAAAGCTTTATTGATCTTGAAAGGAGAGTCTTTTAGAGCAAGCCTTTAAAATCTTCACATCTGGTCATGTCACTGCTTAAAATCATCCCTGGCACCTCATCACGTATCCAGAAGTTCAGGGTGACATGAATGTGCTTTCCAGCTTTACTTCTGGTGTTTTAGTCATGCTGAATCTCTTGCAGTTTCTGGAACATGGCGTGCATTTTCATTTTTTTTCTTAAGTAGCAGCTGCCGCTTTAACCTGTCCCTCCACTCCCCATTAGTCATCCTTCAAGACTTAATTCAGATCCCATTTCTTCAGTGTAGTCTTTTGGATCATGGTCTCCCCATCCCACCTTCCTTTTTGGTGAATCACTACTTGTATTGTGTTTCCATAGTACCCTCTACACAACACTACAGCAGTTACTAAAGTGTCCTAATGATTTGTTTAGTGTCTGACTCACTAAATAATCATTACATTCCCTGAGGACAAGGATCAGGTCTTAGTCATTTTTATATCCCTAGCACTAGATCGGTGCCAGCACGTAGTAGACGCTCATTAGATGCTTGTAGGTGGGAGGGAGAGAGGGAGGGAGGGAAGGAAGACAGGAGGGAAGGAAGGAAAGAAAGAAGGAAGGAACGAAGGAAGGAAGGAAGGAAGGAGTTATCCTAATTAGAGATTATCCTAAGTTGGTATAACAGCATGAGCAAAAATAAGCCTGCAAAGTTAGCATCATTTTGATGGGAAGAATGAGACAATTTGATTGGAAAGGATTTGTGTTGAGAAGTAAGCTTGTGTAAAAGAAGTTATGATCCCTTCACTTGGAAGGCTTTGCATATGAAGCAGAAGAATTGAGATGTGTTATGGAAGGGAGCCATTTTAGGATTTTGTCAGAGGAGTGATGTGGTTACATAGCAAAGTTACAGGAAAATGAGTCTTGTGGCTGGATGGTTTGGAATGAGGGGAAGTTTGGGTCCTGGGGTACTCTTTAAATGATTGCAGCAATAATGAGAGCTGAGCCTAGGGTGATGCCAATCAGAAGGCAAGAGGAGATACATTTAAAACAACAAATAACAAAATTCTGACAAATCAGTTCTCTTTAAGATTTCTCACATTTTGGTTTGCCAGAGTTTTTGGGTTTTTTTCTTCCTCCTTTCAAAAGTGAAGTTTTCTCCATTTGATTCTTCAGGTATTATTGCCTAAAAATTCCACCTTAATCTGAAACTCTCTACTCTGATTTTTTCAAAAAGGAACAAAAGTTCTTTCAATAACTTCTGTTTTAGTTTAGTTTTTTTGTTTTTGTTTTTCGGTCTGGGTTCATCTCTGCTGGGCTGTGGGCCCAGAAGGAAACTTGGGAAATAATTTGTCAGTTCTCTTTGGCATTTACAAGATGTTCCTGTAGTGTCCTTATTAGAGCATGGCTTCCTGACATTTTGATATGGTTGTCGATGAGAGTGCTTATTGAAAAACGGTGCCTATATCAGTTTTTTCTTTCTTTCTTTTTAAAGACATCTATATCTTTTCAAGTTTTGTATCTTTGAGATATTCTTATAAGGTCTTTTATTCGTGGATTATGAAAAACGTCGAATGAAATTCTAATCAGACGTCAGTTTTGTTCTGTGAACTTGTACAATGAAAAAAGTTATCTAAATGATAAACCTGTTTCATTTTCATTTAATATAGAGGGCCTGCTCTACTCCAGCCTTGGAGCCAGGGGCTCCACAGACGTTATGTTGAATGCTTCCCACACCTGGGAAAGTAAATATTTAATGATTTACTTTATTAAGGAAAGTAAGGATTTGGGCAGTTGTGTCACTGTGCATAATTGGGAAGTGGTGGGAAAGGAAAACCACATCTTTTTGAATATACCCAGTTGATGCTGTACATTTGCATACAGCAGTTCTCAAACTTTCTTAGTGATGGGACCCTTCATCCAAAGAAATAGACTTCCTGATACGTAAAATGGATAGGAATAGTGTTCTGTTGTATACATTTATTTTAATTGACATACTAGATTTCACGTTGAGAGTTAATGTTTCAGTCTTCAGTCAGTTTCATCATATAGCTTATTTTTATGCATGTAAGATACATAAGAATTCAAATAAGAATTCAAAGTCATGTGGATAATTCTAATAGCTTGTTTTTTCCTGTATCGATGTTATTGTTAAAAACACTAATAATTACAATATAGCTCTTTAATTGCTTTTTAAAATAGTACATCTGGCAGTTTCAGAGCAGTCTGATTACACTGATCTAGAAAACTGGAAGGAGAAATGGTAGGAAATTTTGTTAATAAAGTTGAATTACTGATCATACCTATTGTCCACATTACTTACCAGTTAATGAAGTTCATGGCTGGGGGGTGGGCAGTAAGGAGCAGGCAGGGAGTTAGGGAATGCCTCCACATCTAGTTTCATTGTTTGGCAGAAAACTGTTTTTGAATATGCCTTATAATATTTTAAGATGTTCATGGTTACTTAAAAGACTGTTAGCTTTTCACTCAGTTTCAGGAATAGTTAAATTTATTTTGTTTTACATGTTGAGTACAAACTAACCTCCCTGCAGTCCTTACTATAGTAAGATTAGAGCTTGCTCAGTAGGACAGGCAAGTTAATGCATATATGTTTTATTTCAGAGATAGTTAATTAATGGAATTTATCAACCAAAGAATAATTCTTTAAAATTCCAAGAGATAAAATTCCAAATTAAAGAGAGATTTTTAAATCAGTACATTGTTCCAGAGCAAATAGCAAGCTTAGGTATGAAAAAGAAAGTTGAAATTGTTGTATATGGGTTTAGAAACCTTGGAAAATGAACGTTTCAAAGATGGTTTAGTGAAATTTTATGGCATTGCCCATTACTATTTGGAAGATGCTGGCATCTAATACTTAGTATTGACCACTTGAACGTACTTTAGCAATTGCTTTTGTAGGAGCTATGCTACTCCTGAGGTCTTTCCTATCATTGCATTAAATAGTATGATGTAGTGACTTATAAATCTGCCTTATATTTTTTTGTAGCAGAAACATGTTACAAAAGCAAGCAAGACAGGCACATCTGTCTCATCAAACTGAATTGTTGTAAAGAGTTTGGTCAATTTCAGACATGGAATGAACTCAATCAAAGGGAGCTCTTGCTAAGAATCTTCCCTGGGTGGTGTTCTGAGATAATGCTATTAATTTTATTTTCATAATATGATGCTCATCCATCAACCTTAATGCTATATTATTTCTTCTCCTCCTCCCTTCTTCCTTCACCTTCTTCCTTCTCTTCCTCCTCCTCCTCCTTTCTCTTCCTCCTCCTCGTCCTTTCTCTTCCTCCTCCTCCTCCTTTCTCTTCCTCCTCCTCCTTCTTTCTCTTCCTCCTCCTCCTTCTTTCTCTTCCTCCTCCTCCTCCTTCTTTCTCTTCTTCCTCCTTATTCTCTCCTTCTTCCTTCTCCTCCTCCTCCTCCTCTTCCTCCATCATAATGTTTGCCTGTCATATAGCTCATTCTGTGATATGATTGACTTTGAATGACAGAGTACTTAAATTTTTATGGTTAGGTTGTAAGTATAAAAGACTGTAAGTCCTAAAACTTTAAATCCGCATTAAGGTTTTATGAAGCAAAATGGGTAACATCTTTATTATTGAAAGTTGACTCTTATACTGTGGCAGGTGCAGGCAGCCGGTGGGCAGCTGTGCTTAGGCTTTCCCTGGCATTTGAGTGTGACACACAAGGACAGTTTGATAGTGTGTGTGCTTATACAATTTTATACAAATGGACAAACCCAAAACTAAACTTGCATGAAGACAAAGCGGAACTATAAACAGTCTAATTAAAGACATATGTATAAGTTGAGATATATCACAGAGATGGAGAAGAGTTTTTCCAGTGTCTGCATAAAAGTGAATTGTCTGTATCATTTAGTGCATTTGATGGTTAAAATTTTATATGCAATACATCTAAGTGTATGTATAGTCTTCAGAGAAACAAAACCAATAGATACATATGTGTACATATATATTTATACATAAATATATACACATAATGTTTAATATATATGTGTGCATAAGTCAATACATACATAAATACACATATATTGGTGTATGTTACATATGAATTTATTTTAAGGAATTGGCTCACATATAATTGTAGGGACTGGGAAGCCTAAAATCTATAGGGCAGGTCAACAGGCCAAAATTCAGGTAAGAGCTATATTGCAGTCTTGAGTCCAAACGCTGGAAACTCAGCCAACATTTCTATGTTGGAGTTGGAGGCAAAATTCCTTCATCTTAGGAAACTTTAGTCTTTGCTTTTAATGCCTTCAACTGATTGGATGAGGCCACCCATGTTATGGAGGCTCATCCTCTTTGCTCTGAGTCAACTGATTTAAATGTTAATCACATCTAAGAAATACCTTCACAGCAACATTTAGAATGGTCAAACACTTGGGTCAAGATGACACATAAAATTAACTATTACAGAGTGTATTTTTAATTGTAAGTTTTGAAACATTAAAATAATTTAAAAATTAAATTTTGTTCATTGTGACTACTTCTCTGGAAGCGCAGAACTCTGACAGGAATGAAAAGTAGTTTGGTATGGAAAGAACAAAGAATTGTAGCTGGGCAAACTTGGGCTTAGACCCCAGCTCTGCCATTTACAATGGGAGACTTTGGTCAAGTTTCTTAAATTTGATTTTCACTTTCTCCATTTATAAAATAAGATTACTTCATCAGACTACTTTGATAATTAAATGAGAGAATGCTCATAAAAGTTCCAGTGTAGTGACTGGTGTATAGTGGCATTCAGTACATGATAATTTAACATTGTGATTAATACTATAGACATATTCATATTGCATTTTAAAGTTTTTAATTTCCCTTTATATCTTTTACACTGTAGCCTTATGCACAAGTGTCCTGTTGAGCACTGTGTTGGCATTGTTTGCGAGGAAAAATGGAATCAAAATCCATCATCTTTAAATTTTATTCTTTTTCTAAAAGGACTATTATAATTGAACATCCAAGAAGCGAAGTGACATTATGACCTCAGAGTGTTGTTTGAAGATTAATGAGGTACCCTGAAGAGCATTTGCTACAGAGCTTGGGACCCTAAGTTGTTTACTGTGTTTTTGAGCATCGGTACATAATTTTTCTGAAGTCATGGGTTATGGTTAAGTACATTGTAAGAGTGCATCCAAACTTAATTTCTTGTTTTGATATTAGTGTTCATTGAAATGGAACCATATTTATAGAAAATCTTTAAAGCAGTTCATATTCTTACCTAGAGCCTTACTAACTATTGATGACTTACTGACGGGCTTTGGGATTTTGTTCAGAAATAAAAAGTAATTTTTGATCTATTAGGTTTTCAATTTTGTTTGGAATTCTTTTTTTATTTAATAAGTACATTTTTAAGGTTATAAAAGTACTTTTGATTTTTTTTAAATAGTGTGACTTCCCCTAAAGTTGACTGTACTGCTACACAATGTATTGTGTGCAATTCTTTTTTGCTGTAGTTCTGGACTATGTGTTCTGTAGTTTGTCAGTATTAAGCATAATAGTGTTGGGAGTGTATGATAGCAAAGAGGACTTTGGAAAGATCTGTCATTGGGGTCTTCACATGGGTGCTGCTGTTATTGAATGAATGGGAAAAAGAGACTTAACTCTATAGCTGTCGCTTCTGATGAATCTCCCAGGAAGAGTGGATTGGAGTCCATTAACCTGAGCTTCCTATAGCATAATGGGAGATATGCTTAGGGTCTGTTTCCTGGTAACCTCCTGATGGTCGTAAGGGCTAGATAGAAAGTACCTGGTAATGCTCAGTTTCTTACTTGAGGGTGGGGTTTAAAAAAAAGAAGTCTTTTGTTAAAATCTTTTTGCTTAAGATGATATATATGAATGGTTTTTGCGTTGTGGGTTTCTTTTTATGAACCATGACACTGGATACAGTTGTCCTCATCTCAGATGCTTAAATGAACTTAGAGTATAAGATAATTATTTTCATGAAAATTGAAATAGCACCTGGGATATCACAGTCCTAGGTAAGAAGTAGAAGCCAGGACTCATTTATAGTACATCAGCATTTGTAGGTAAGGACATCCATTCAGCTGAGAATGAAGCAGCATCCAAACCAGAAAGGTTTTAGGGGTATTGGTGCTCTTCAGATTCATCCAGGCCAGCTAGCAGCATCCACTGACTCCTAGAAAGGACCTGCTAAGTGCAGGCACTGTGCTAGTATTTTATGTGTAGTCAGAACTTCTCTAAGAAGCAGCTACTAAATTATCACAGGTCTACAGTCACACATCTAATACTCTTGGAACAAAACGTGTTTTAGAATTACAACTTTCTGGATGTTTAGAATATTTTAGCATGTACTTTATACTACATATTCCCCCTCCCTCAGCAGTTTTTGGCCAGGTCCCCCTTAATTGAACATGTGACTATTTCTGTAGTGAAATACATAAAAATTCACACATAAGTGGGGATAATGACTACAAACAGCCCGGCTCTATGTCATTCAGGTCACATTTTGCCACAAATGAGTTTTCTACCAAAGGAGTTTGCTGTTAACTTAGAACGAAAACTGGTTTATAGAGCTTTGGAAGTTTCAGACTTGAGGAAAAGGCATCAGAATTTCTGTTTTTATAGTTAAGGAAGTAATGGCATGAAAAATAATTTTCCCAAGACACTTGAACTCCGACATTTACCACTATACCATATACCACCATGGAATAAGAACAGATACGTACATATGATGTCATTTCATTTTTTTTCTCTACCTTTTTTAGTCACCTGAGTGTTTGAATTCTTACACATCATTGAGTCCTAAAGACAGTATAAGTCAGTATTGGCTTTCCCACCTCATTCTTTTCCATCTAAATTAATGTGCATTTTGACCTGGTTTTAGTGCATTATTGGGAAATTTCAGTACTGCAGGTGAAATTAGGAGATTTCCTATTTTAAATACTTTCAAAGATTCTTTTTAATTCATAGTCCATGGGTGTATTTTGTTTGTTAGATATTTTCCATTGGTAGGTTTTTATGAACCATCTCCTAACTTTATCTCTTTTTCACAAAATATAAAAATAGCTTATTTGGCAATAAATCAGTGCATGTTCACTAGTTTATATATAGACACAACAGGGTGTTTAAGATTTTGCCCAGTTTTCTAAGGGTTCAAAACATACTTGTTAGTGTTTTTCTTGGCAGTTACCTTCAATATAGTTAGTGTTTGGGGAGAATTGAGAAAACTTAGAATAGGCTCAAGATGTCAGGGGAGAAGATTCTGAGGGCTATGCAGCCCCACTGCCTGAGTTCTACTCCTGCTGCCGTCTCAGGCCTGTGATACTACTGGTTTTGAAGGGCTAGCTGAAGGATTAAGTGAAGAGGTGCTTGCAACAGACTGAGCCTGTCACCTGGTGCATACTCCATGTTCACTGTCATTGTTATCCTGAGCAGAACTAAGGTTTTCTTCTTCTTCTTCTTTTTAACGTTTGTTTATATTTGAAAGAGAGAGAGAGAGAGCACGTGTGCCCAAAAGTGGGGGAGGGACAGAGAGAGGGAGACAGAGGATCAGAAGCAGGCTTTGTGCTGACAGCAGAGAGTCTGATGCGGGGCCCTACGACAGGGGGTAAGAGGTAAGATCATGACCTGAACCCAATTCCGACACTTAACCGACTGAGCCACCCAGGTGCCCCTTCTTTTTCTTGTTTTTTTTTTTTTATTTGTTTTTTAATGTTTATTTTTGAGAGACAGAAACAGAGAGAGAGAGAAAATGAGAGGGGGAGGGACAGGGAGAGAGGATCCGAAGTGGGCTCTGCACTGACAGCAGCAAGCCCTATATGGGGCTTAAACCCAGGAACCGTGACATCACCACCTAAGCTGAAGTTGGACACTCAACCTACTGAGCCCCTTAGGCGCCCCGGGACTGAGGTTTTCTCACCTGACATAATTCTTTATCAGATTTGCATCTAAATTGAAGCAGTTTGTTGTTGATTTCACCTTTCCCCTCACCTTCAAGTAAGTGGCCCCTCAACCTTTTCCCGGCCTTCTTAATCCCGAGAGCTGTACCATGAGATCCACGACCAGGTGTGGCAGTGATACTCCGTTGAAGGAGGTGGGGTGTTTGGGGTGCAGAGACTGCAGACGTTCTCTCAGAATTGAGGGAATCTGAGTGTGTTCATTGGTTTCTGCTCCGTTCTCTGGGTGCCCTGCCATTGAATCAGTGAATAAGTAGTCTTAGTGACTAAGCTTGCTAAGTTTCTTACTAGGATGTTTTAAAAAATATTTAAGTATTTGAGATAGTCACCTCTGATGAGAAATGTACCAAAATACTATGGTCTGACAATGAAGAATGAATCCAAAAATGTTTCTTCATTTGACTCTTATTTCTTGACTAAGGAAAGAAAGCAGGACATGAGTTTACATCTAAAGTTATACTTTTAATATTCCAGTTCTGTAATTATTTAAACCGTATAGTATTTTGTAAGTTGCTTTAGATAATACGTATTATGTATGTCATATTGTTACAAATTTCAGTCAGTCCTAGAAGCTTATGTTTCAATAAAAGTCAAGAATTTGTGGGTTCTTACTCGTTTACTTTCATGAGGGTGGGGTGATTGTTATGTGCAGGCCCTTAGTAAATGCTTTTACTTGAAGAAGTGATTTTAGGTGTTCTGTCAGTTTAAAGGTAATAAATTGTAGGGAAGCTTTTGAAGACTGAGTTGTGAATTTACAAAATATTTCTAGGGTAATTACTTGAAAATGCTTGCGACACAAATCCAGCATTCACAGTGAGTTTTTCTAATTCCCACACTCTCCCTTTTCTCTGTCATGGTGATCTTCATCACCTTTTTTCTTTTAAATCACCACGAAGAAAATCAGAATTTGTTGCCACATAACGCTACTTAATATTTAATGTAGCCTGGTAGTTACTGTGGCTTTGTAGATTTTTCCGATGTGATGGTTTCTTATGCTTTTACAGAGTATGTCAGAAAGCCTTATTTTGAATAGGTTTGCAGGTTCATTTGCTAATTTGTCAGTAAATAAAAAGGAGACATTATCTCATATTTTAAACATAAGTATGCATTATGAGCCGTTTTCTAGTCTATATCTACTATTCAGTTTGTGTTTGATTTCAGATCGGATTCTTCTCATATTTTATGTAATGCTCTAGAGTTAAGCAAAACCTTTCAAAGAGAATGTAAACCAACTTGAACTAATAATGAAGTTAATTTATTCCCCTTTTAGATGAGCAGTTTGTTTGCCACTTAGCTTCTAATTCTATTGGGTGGCTCTTACTGGACTGTGTTATTTCTGTAAAATATAGAATCACTAGGAAATAGTGTCTGTGGAGGATGGATGTAGGTGGCTTCCAAAGGTGAGGCTTTTTTTTGATGTAGAAACATTCTCAGCCTTAGAACAGAGTCAGTGAGGTTCTCGTTAAGTAGCAGGTGTCTTGATAGATGACAAAGAGAGTTCTTACAGGAAATTTATTATAATCAGTAAAAATATGTCAATCATGGTGACTGGAGAGTAGGGATAGATAATAGTTAAATAGCTTAAAAACATTGATGCATTTGAATATTTGTGCCTCAGATGATGGAAAGAGTAACAGATGAAATGCACTTTTTAGGTTGTATTGTTTTTATCCTCAGAGTGAGAGTAGAAGTGGCAGGGCTGGAAA
This sequence comes from Puma concolor, assembly GCF_028749965.1. NCBI lineage: Eukaryota > Metazoa > Chordata > Mammalia > Carnivora > Felidae > Puma > Puma concolor. The sequence continues at coordinate 45,016,309 of NC_141683.1, forward strand.
GAAGTGAGCATTTGCATCCACGGTTTTTTAGACGTCCTCAAATAGTTTTAAAACATACATTCATTGATAGAATAGACATTTATTAGAAGACTATTCTATGCCTGGGACTGCAGGAAATCCTGAAGATATGCCATTGAGGAACACAGTCTGGGAGGTGAAGTCTTAACTTTTTAGAAAGCCTTTTCCAACACCTGTTGAATTATATGCCTTCCCTTTCTGTGTACCCTGAGCATTCTTCTCGTTACACTGATCCGAGTGCTGTAAAACTCTAGAGGTAAACATAGGGTAAATTGTTGTGACTTTGGGTTAGGCATTGGTTTGTTAGGTATGACACCTAATGCATAAGCAACTGACGGAAAAAACAGATAAATTGGGACTTCATCAAAATTAAAAACTGTGGTGCTATAAAGGGTATGATCAAGAAAGTGAAAAGATACCTTGCTGGAAGAAAATATTCATAAATCATCTGTCTAATAAGGATCTAGTATTCAGAATTTATGAGCTCTTACAACTCAACAATGAAAAGATAAATAACTATAGAATGGGCAAAGGATTTGAGTAGACATTTATCCAAAGGAGATCTGTGAAGAGACAATAAGTACATGAAAAGATGGCATCCTTAATCATTAGGGAAATGAAAATTAAAACCACAACAAGGTACTACTTCACACTCGCTAGGGTAGCTACAGTTAAAAAATTAACAAGTGTTGGTGAGGATGTAGAGAAGGGAGAACCCTCATGCATTGCTGTTGGGAATGCAAAATGATGCAGCTACTTGGGAAAGCAGTTTGGCCATCAAGGTAAACACAGAATTCTCATAGGGCCCAGCAGTCCTACTCAGGTATGTTGGATTTATATGTCAGTCTAGCTGGGACATGGTAACGTGCCCAGGTATTTGGCCAGACGCTATTCTGGACCTTTCTCGGGTGTTTTTTTTGGATGAGTTTAACATTTGTATCTGTGGGCTTTGAGTAAGGCTGATTGCCCTTCATGTTGTGGGTGGACCTCATTATTGAAGGCCATAACAGAAAAAAGACTGACATCTCTTAAGCAAGAAGGAATTACACCAGCAGACAGCCTTCAAGCTTCAGCTGCAACACTAGTTCTTCCCTGGTTCTCCAGCCTGACGTTTTTTGGCCTTGAACTGCAGTATCAGCTCTTCAGTGGGTCTCCAGCTTGCCAGCCCACCATGCAGATTTGGGGCTCGCCTGCTACCATAATCATGTGAGCCAATGAATTAACATAAATGTCTCTTTCAATATATGCCTGTCCTACTGGTTGTGTTTTTCTGGAGAACCCTGATTTATACAATGCCCAAAAGAATGAAAACCATGAGTTCACACAAAAACTTGTACACAGTGTTCATAGCCTCATTATTCATAATATCCAAAACATAGAAACAACCCAAATGCCCATTAACTGATGAGTAGATACACAAATGTGGTATAGCCATAAAATGGAATACTATTCAACCATAAAAAGGAATGAAGGACACACACACATTCTCTCTCTCTCTCTCTCTCCCTCCCTCCCTCCCTCCCTCCCCCCCCAACATGGATGAACCTTCTACACGTTATGCTTAAAAAAGCCAGACACAAAAGGCCACATATTGTAGGATTCCAGGTCTATGAAAAATTCAGAATAGACAATTCCATAGAGACAGGAAGTAGATTAGTGTTGCTAGTAGCTATGAGGAAGAGGAATGGGGAGTGACTGCTAGTGGGTATGGTGTTTCTTTTTGGGGTGATAAAAATGTTCTGGAGTTGGGTAGTGTGATGGTTGCACAGCCTTGTGAATATACTAAAAACGCTGAATTATATATTGTGGGTGAATTTTATTATATGAATTATGTATTGATTTAAAAACGACCTATTCTCAGAGAGCTTTCACCAGGTATATTGCACTTGGCACATTAATCTAAATCTCTTGGGCTTTGTACATTTTTTATTTGCACAGTAAATACTGAGTTATTAATTCAGTTGACATGTCCTACGTACTCTAGGGAATAAAGAGATACGTCAAAACACAAATGCCAGCTTATATATTATAATAACATAACCCATATTTATGGATAGATTTGTCACTTATAAAAAATTTTACATACCTTATTTGATCCTTACTACAGTCTTGTGATTTGAGTAGAACAGAATTAATTGGTTTCTTATCTGTTTTCCAAAATCTTTTCATACCTTTTACTATGACATCTTTCTTCACAATAGCATATCTCAATAAATGCACTGTGACTAGAATGATTTATCCCCATTTTCTAGTTGAGAAAATCGAGACTCTGGGGTTGAAGGGACAGGCTCATCTTCCCACCCTGGGTGGGGGCATTTTGTTGCTGTGGAGTGGAGTCTATGCTGGGATCTTTCCATTTTTCCTCACTTGACTATGTACAAGAAAGATGATTATATGCCACAACAGAAGTTCTACCGGAGGAATTCTGAGGCTTGGAAGTGAAGGCAGTGAGTTGTGAATGGAGTTGTTGTTGTTGTTAATTTTATTTATTTATTTATTTATTTTGAGGTCCGGGGGGGGGGGGGGGGGGGCGGGCGCGGGAATTAGCAGGGAAGGAGCAGAGAGAGAGAGAAAGGGAGAGAGACAGAATCCCAAGCAGGTTCTGCACTGTCAGTGTGGAGCCAGACATGGGGCTCAAACTCATGAACCCATGAGATCATGACCTGAGCCAAAATTAAGAGTCAGAGCTCTGAGCTCAGCCCAGTCAGACTGAGCCACTCAGACACCCACGAATAGAGTTTTGAAGGAGTTGGTGAAGCAGGCATTTTTAAATTAATTAATTAATTAATTTAAATAGAGAGAGAGGGGGCACAAGTGAACAAGGGTGGAGACAGAGAAGAAGAGAGAATAAAACCCACAAGGAGCAGGGAGAAGGAGAGGGAGAGGGAAAGAGAGAAGTGGGGCTTACCTGATGCAGGGCTCAAGCTTATGAACCGTGAGATCATGACCTGAGCCGAAGTCAGATGCTTATTAACTGACTGAGCCACAGGCGCCTAGAGGGCATTTTTTGTCTAATAGAATGCTTTTAATGTTTTGCTGTTGAGTTTGGTACTAGCTGAAGGCTTTTTGTAGATATTAGGTTAAGGAAGTTCCCCTTTCTTCCCATTTTAAGGTGCTGGAGACACTGGAGAAGAAGAATGCTCATCAGACACTTGTTACTTTTTGTTGGTTTTGCTAAGCTGGTGCTTTGGGAATGTAGTCTACCTAAAATGAAAAAGCCATTTGAAGGCAGAAATTGGAAAATACAGTCTCAAAGCCATTATGGTGACCAAAAGTGTTTTAGAGAAAATGATCTCAACATTGTGCTTTTCCTACTTTGATGATACCTGTTTGAATACCTTATGCCTGGGGTATAAAGGTTTTTAAAATTGTATTTCAAGAGTTCGTCAAAATTTATAGCATAAACTCTAAATATGAGTTTTGGTAGTAAGACAAACCTGAGTAGGCTTCAGTTTGGGCACATTTGGAGAGAAGTACTATGTATGGTGTTGGGCAAGGATTCAGATTTCTACTGTGTCACTTCAGGAGGGTGTAACATTTTTAGATCTTAGTTTCCTTAAATCCTAAAAACCAGGTTATTTCAGGGAGTAACTTGCCATGAATCTGGTAGTTAATCTTGTGTTCCTGGGGTATTTGAAATGATATCCAGGTGGTGGTTGTAGTTAGAAATTGTGATAAATCTGGGGCCCCAGAGTGGCTCAGTGGGTTAAACTTCCAACTTCGGCTCAGGTTCATCTCATAGGTCATGAGTTTGAGCCCTGCATTGGGCTCTGTGCTGACAGCCCAGAGCCTGGATGGAGCCTGCTTCAGATTCTGTGTCTCCCTCTTTCTCTGTCCCTCCCCCGCTCATTCTCTCTGTCTCTCTCAAAAAATAAACATTAAAAAAATTTTTGATAAATCAGATTACTAGAAAGCTTATCAATTACTGGGTGAACCATAAGGGAAATTTCAGCAGTATTCCTGTTTTAGAAAGATTTCATAGGGAATGTCTGGAGAGTAAGCTTTTTTGTTTGCTTGTTTTTAAAATTCATGGTTGAACTCTACCTGGTTTATATACTTTAAAATTTAATTGTGTGCTTTCACATTACAAACTGTTATACCTGTGTTGTCAGGACTTTAGGTCTCTTTGTATGCAGGCAAATAGGCATATTTTAGTGTGTCTTTCTTGACAGCTTTTTTTTTTTTTTTAATTCATTTTGGGAGAGAAAGGAAGAGAGAGTGGTGGGGGTGGGGGTGGGGTGGGGGGAGGGACAGAAAGAGAGGGAATGAGAGAGAATCCCAAGCAGGCTCCACATTGCCAGTGCCAAGCCCAATGTGGGGCTCGAACCCATGAACCATGAGATCATGACCTGAGCTGAAGCTAAGAGTTGGACACTCAACCAACTAAGCCATCCAGGTGCCCCAATTGCTAGAATTTCAAAACAGCATTGTATGTGTCTAGGAACAATAACTGTAGACTTTTTTTTATCACTGTTGTGCTAATGCATGTTCAAAGTGAGACAGATGGGACATCAAGATATATAAAACCTAATTATTAAATGGTGTTTGATGTCCTACTGTGTATGTTTAGAAGTAGAAGTGGAACTAGGATGGGGCATCCCAGAGAGACAGAATAACATGGGCAAAGGCTCTTAGTCTAAAAAGAGAATGGCCTGTTTGAGTACAGATCTTCCTTGACCTACACTGGGGTTATGTCCCAATAAACCCATTGTAAGTTGAAAATATCCTAAGGCAAAAATTCATTTAATACACCAACCTACTGAACATCATAGCCTAGCCTACCCTTCCTTAAACATGCTTACAACACACACATTCACCTACGGTTGGGCAGCAGCATCTAGCACAAAGCCTGTTTTGTAACAGAATCTTGAATATCACATGTAACTGAAAACAAGTGAAAAACAGAATGTAAGCGTTTCAGTTGTTGAACCTCAAGATCACATGGCTTCTAGAAGGTGCAGCTGGCTGCCTCTGCCCAGCAGGAGAGAGTATCATACCGCACACTAGTTGCCTGGGAAAAGATTAAAATCAAAATTCGAAGTGTGGTTTCTACTGAATGTGTCTTGCTCTCGCACCGTCCTAAAGTTGAAAAATCAAAGTTGAACTGCCCTCTGTCTGGGTCAGGGACTGTCTATAATCTTAAGTAATTTGGGAGGACACAGTGGCCAGCACACAGTAGACTCTTCAGAAATAGTCACTGTACAAATCATTGAGGGAATGAACTGATGAATGAATGAATGAATGAATGCACTGGATTATAGAGTGAGTGTAGGGTTAGTTAAGAGATGTGTACACTTGGCCATGAAAATCTCTTATGCCATGTATTAAGGAGCTTTTTAAAAAAAATTTTTTTTTAACGTTTATTCATTTTAGACACAGAGACAGAGCATGAATGGGGGAAGGTCAGAGAGAGAGGGAGACACAGAATCTGAAACAGGCTCCAGGCTCCAAGCTGTCAGCACAGAGCCCGATGCGGGGCTCGAACTCACGGACCGCGAGATCATGACCTGAGCCGAAGTCGGTCACCCAACCGACTGAGCTACCCAGGCGCCCCTTAAGGAGCTTTTTTAAGTCCAGTGTGCTTTGGGAAATTATAGAAAGATGTGAACAGGGGAACAAAATGACCAGATTTGTATTTTCTAAAACTTGGGTAATTTTATTGCCTAATAAATTATCCTTCCATAACCCCTTTATGAGGCAAATACAAGGTCAAATAGTTCAGTCTGTGATTCAGTAGTTTTATCACTACATCATTTACTTTCTGGGCTGTGTCTTCACCTGTAAGGGAGGCAGGTAGACTTGGGAATTTTTCTGTCCCTTCCTCTTTAGAACATCTGTGATTTTAATTAAGGGGACAGGCAACACTGCTACTGATGGGACTTCAGACCTGAGCCCTTTCTGTTGGGTTCCACCTCCTGGCTCTGGAGGCATCTCTCTGGGCTGTCATAGAGTTTAGATGACTAAGGTGCTTTGTGGATGCCCAGATGTTCCTGGGATGCTTCCAGTTTTGTGGGTGATGGTAACATCTGTGTGTTCTTTCTTTGTTGTCTGGGTCATGATCTCATGGGTATAACCACCATTTGTATTTATTTGGTCACTTTGATCTCTGGGGCAGTGAGGTAAAAGCTCCTATTACATTTTTATAACTGTAAGTAGAATAAATGCTGCATTTACTTGGTAATTAGGGAAACCTTACTCTTTGGAGGTGATTAGGGGAAAAGGATTTAACAATTCCTTGAGATCTTAATGATATATTTTTAAATTTAGGTCTCAAGGAGAAGATGTGGTTTTAGGATTTTTTAAAGGAATTTAGGAATTTTTTTTTTTTTTTTACTTTAATTCAGTGGGGTCTTTCTTATCAGAATGTCACCTTTGGCAAATTTCTTCTGTTAATATGTAAAGAATAGTGCAACAGGTGGAAAGGGTCACCGAATAGTGGGTGGGGGTGAGTTAAAAGAAGAGAAATCCTACAGATGATGGCTGGTTGGATGATAAAGATGTGGGATTGTGTGTTGATATATTCCCTGTGGTGGTCTGTAAATTTGTGTGGGAGACATTTGTTCTCATTTCCTGTTTCATCACACCCTGCCACCTGCTGTGTCGCTATACAAAGTAACAGTACTTTTCAAGATTGCTGTTTAGGAAATGTGTTTTATGCATCAGGAAGCCAATTTTGTTGTTGTTCACAGAAGGCTGATCCAGGAAATGTCTGTCAAGGCTCTAAATTTGAAAGGTGTGTGTGTGTGTGTGTGTGTGTGTGTGTGTGTGTGTGTGGTCAAGTTAGGGAATGAGTTACCTTGGAATTGTGTGTGCATAGATGTTTTGTCCACAGTGGGTGGAGGAAAATGCTTTACAGTGTGTTTTGTAGCTATTATCCTGTGGGATTTCTCACTTAAAAATTGAAACTGTATCCAGATACAGCTGTAATTTAAAATAATAATAAGGATAATACAGTCTGTATTTTTCTCTTTGTGGACACTGGGATGACAGAACAACTGTGTTGCTGTTTGAGGTAAACAGAGAGACTCTGTAAATCCATCTTCGTGATTCGGATTTGGTATTTATAAATTCACCTACTTGCTAAACGCTATTTGTAATCCCCAAATCAATATTCATGACACTTTTGTGGTTATTTGGGGCCATGGGCAGAGCAGTGAAAAAGTAGGGGTCCCCTGGCAGGCTCCTTCTCAGCTGAGGTTCAAGTGGTGCTCTGCCTTCTTTCTTTAGCTCTCATACTGTAAACAAGAGTCCTTTTTTAATTTTTTAATTTTTATTTATTTTTTGATGGGGAGAGACAGCACAGGAGCGGGGGGGGGGGGGGGGGGGGGCAGAGGGAGAGAGAGAGAATCCTAAACAGGCTCCACAGAGCCCGATGTAGGTCTCAGTCTCATGACACTGACATCATGACCTGAGCCGAAATCGAGTTGAATGCTCAGCTGCCCACCCAAGTGCCCCAGGAGTCCTTTTCATGGTCTGTTTAATGCCATGTTTTGTGCTTTTTGTTGGTGATTTTGCTACCTTTAGGTAGCATTTTAATGATCCTCAAGTGTCTGTTGTTCTTTTTTTTTTTAACGTTTATTTATTTTTTTGAAGGAGGGAGAGACAGAATGTGAGCAGGGGAGGGGCACAGAGAGAGGAAGACAGAATCTGAAGCAGGCTCCAGGCTCTGAGCTTTCAGCACAGAGCCCGACGCAGGGCTTGAACCCACAAACCGTGAGATCATGACCTAAGCCCAAGTCAGGTGCCCAACTGACTGAGCCACCCAGGCGCCCCCAAGTGTCTGTTTTCTTAAGTGGAAGAAGGCTTTGATGTGCTTTTAGGGAGAAAATACTTGTGTTAGATAAACTTTGTTCAGGCATGAGTTTATAAGTACTTTATAAATTTATAAGTTGTTGGCCATGAGTTCAATGTTAGTGAATCAACAATGTATAATAAATAAGGTGTCCTAGAACAGAAACATACATAAAATGAGGTAACGTATTGATCTGTTGGTGAAATGTTGTGACTAGAGGCTTGTAAGAACCTAGTCTTGTATGTCTCCTAGGAGCAAAGCATCAGCATTCACAACTACTTCATAGAACATACTTACCAGGAATAATGAGAATTCAGTCTATTTGGAGTAAGAGCTTATTGGTCTTACTCACAGGTCACATGTCTAGGTGAACATGGGGAATTTCTGTGCATTTGAAAAGATAAAGTAAAAATCTCTTGAGAATTAAAGGAACTGTTTAATTTGGAGCTAAGAACAAGTACTAGTGCAAAGGTAAAATTTGACTTTCTGAGTTCTTTATTTAAAGTTTGACCTTCTGAAGTCTGTTATTTGGGGGGCACCATCTGTGATCACGACCGTGGTGAGCGTCTGACTTTTGATAAAATCTTACGACACATTCCAGAGATTGGGAGACTTGGGGACATTTATTTGAAGTGGTCCTTACAAGGTCTGCAGACAGCTCTTGGACTGTCTCAGACTCTGGGACTTGGTCGTGGCGGACTGTGTGTATGTGTTGGCTTCATTAGAGTGTCTGAGGTGACAGCCAGGGAGCCACACATTCCACTGGTTTTCAGACACTATTTCTTTTACTGAGACCCTTCTTTATGGGGTATGGTCCTTCCAGAGCAACTGCCTGACTTGAATCTAGGAAACGGTGGGAGAGAATTTTCCCACATTACTAGCATTACAGAGCTGTGAGAGAATGGACTTGGATGTGGTGAATTGGATGACTTTTGGGTAGAGCTGGTTAGAGGACAGAGTCAGCTGGATATCATTGTAGCATCATTGCTACGTGGGGTTTTTCTTTTAATAGCACTAAAACTGAAGTTTTGTTTTTTATTTTTTTTTAATGTTTATTTTTGAGAAAGAGAAACAGAACATGAGCGGGGGAGGGGCAGAGAGAGAAGGTGACACAGAATCCAAAGCAGGCTCCAGGCTCGGAGCTGTCAGCACAGAGCCTGACATGGGGCTCGAACTCATGAACCATGAGATCGTGACCTGAGCTGAAGTCGGACACTCAACCAACTGAGCCATGCAGGTGCCCCTGAAGTTTTGTTTTTTTAAATTCACCTGCGACCTTCAGTGTCCTTCTTCTTTGTTTTATTTCATTTATTATTGTTTGAAAAGTACTCTTTAAACCAGTCTTTGAGATTGAATATACATGGGAACTTAAAAAGAAAGGATTAGGCAGAGTGAGACTAAAAATGCCATTTGTGTAGTTTCATCTAGAAGATTCTCTCTGGCCATATGCTAAAGGAACCTAAAGGAGATAGACTCGTTTTTATATGAATCAGATAATCTAGGAGTTAGTGCCTAACTTTTGCAAGAGTTGGATACACCCCAAATGTTCAGCAATGATTTGCTTTGTAAATTATTTTCCATAAAAATTGTTAAATGTAAGTCAGCTTCCAAAATCTGTTTGAAATGGTACTTATTATGTACTGAATGTTTGTATCCCTGCAAATTCATAGGTTGAAGCCCTAACCCCCAATGTGATGATATTTGGAGGTGGGGCCTTTGGGAGGTAATTCGGTTTAGATGAGGTCATGAGGGTGGGGCCCTCATAGTAGAATTATGCCCTTATAAGAAGAGGAAGAGAGACTAGAGTTCTTTGTTCCTCTCTTTTACATTGAGGAAACTGAGTAGGTAGCCTTCTGCAAGCCAGAAGAGGGTCCTCACCAGGAACTGAATCTGCTGTCACCTTGATCTTGAAATTTCCCAACCTCCAGAACTGTGAGAAGTAACCGTCTGTTGTTTTGTTTTAACAAAACAATACTTTGGGATTTCGTTATTACAGCCTGAACTCAGACAATACTGCATGTGCTAGGATAATATATTTTAACTTTATCCTTGGTTCTTGGTATAGAGCTTCAAAAACTCTGAATTTCCTGAATGAAGTGTTTTGTTACGTTGATGGAGTGACTTATGGTTGTCTTTAGATAGCTTCAGGATGCGGCGGGGGGGGGGGGGGGGGCTGGTCACCAGAAAGACCAACAATATGATTAGAGGCTTGGAGCTTTGGGCCAGCTTGACCTCCAGGAAGGGCGTAGGGACTAGACATTGAGCTCAGTCACGTGGCCAGTGATTTAATGAGTCATGCCTATATAATGAAACCCCAATAAAAACTCTGGTTGCTGAGGCTTATTGGAGTGTCCTGGTTAATAAACTGATTATATTGAAAGGGTGACAGTCCTGGATTCAGTGAGGTGAGTGCACAGAAGCACTGCATTTTCCCCACCCCTATCTCCCTCTATATGAGTTTCTGTTCAGCTGTTTCTGACCTGTAACAGGTATGTGAGTCATTCTGGGTTCTGTGAGTCATTCTAGTGAATTATCAAATCTGAAGAGGGTGGGGAGACTCTTGAATGTCTTGTCTGTTGGTCAGAAGTATGGGTGGTCTGGGGACTCCGGAAGTACAGCTGGCATCTGAAGCAATGGCAGTCTTGGGGAGGACTGAGCCTTAAATCTGTGGAGTTCAGTACTAACTCCAGGTGGTTAATGTCAGAATTGTATTGTAGTACATCCAGTTGAGGGTCAAAGTGGAATATTGAATTTATGTTTATCACAGTGGAAGGCTCACTACTAGCTCATATAGTTGATAGTACTTTATGTTGATGAATCTTTTAATTTTTACAATCAGATGTGTGCAAAATGGTATTGTGGTTTTATTTTTTATTTCCCAGATTTAAAAGCCTGAGCATGTTTTGTTTATTGGCTGTAAATGTTTGTCTACTCCTTATACTTTTAACTGGCTTTAGTTTCGTGCTTGGCTAGGGTTTCTAGTATGATGTTAAGGAGTTAGGCATCTTTGTTTTGTATTTTCATGGAATTCACCTTGCCATTGAGTGTGATGTTGCAAAAGGAAACTTACTCCTTTTAAATTCAAACACAACCTTAATCTCTCTTAAGTTTAAAAGAATCCTACTGAAATAATTTGTCCATGGGTTATATTTTCTTGGCTAATGGAAAATATTTTCCAAGAATAGATTATTAAAATTGTAGATCTGTTTGAGCAAGAATGAAAGAGTGTTAAAATTAGGCAGCGAACTCTCAGATTATCTCAGAGTCATACCCAGTATTTGAGTCTCTTCACAGGCATGGGCTCCAAGTGGCTCTTGGCCCTATAGTCTTTCAACTTTCTTGATCAAGAACACTAGTAGTACAGTATTTCTTGGCATATATCCATAATACATGTATATTGACTAATTTACAAATGCTACACATATATGCTATAGTAATTATGTACATTACAGGTATAGTAAATGGAAAGTTTTGAAGGATAAGATCAAACAAATGTAAATACAGTTTCTAATATTTTCTTCTCACACATCCCAGTGGACCATCTTGTTGGCTCATTTTGGATAGCAGTGATCTGGCCTCCCTTGTCCTTCCCCCAGAGACGGGGAATTTGCAACTTCTAGAGTTAGCTTGCTTCAGGTGTGGTGTTAATTTGTGTAGTACAGTGATTGGAATGAACAAGCATTTGGTCAAGGAAGTTCTCATATCCTTGGAGAGTTTTTAAAACTTCCATTTCCTTTAAATCAAATCTTCAGATTCTGGGTGCTTGAAATGTTTTGGCTTGTAACTCTCAGCTGCCTCCTGTGTGGAGAGGAAAGGTAGGAGATAGGTGTACAATCACAGTTTCTTAATCTCTTGGCACACTGGGACATATGAAATCAGGGGATTCGACATCATGTTGTTTGGCCAGTTTCTATAAATGCTTCTGCAGCTGTCATAAGCCATGTATCACAAAACCTCATTCTGTCATTTTATCAGATCATACAGTTATTATAAAGAGAGAACTTTCTCCCCTTGGCAAGTTCTTTCCAACAGTGAATCTATAATATACATATGTCTCCACGATGGTTTAAAAAAAAAAAAAGATGGATGTGAGGAATCCATTCACCATTTGAGAGGCTATTTGCTTTCTAAGCTTTTTTTGTGATTATGAGACACACCTCATGTTAATGCCTTCAGTTCCATTTCATTTGCCTTTATCTCTGAGTAGGGAAGGATATTTTGTTTAACTGAGCTTTGCCATTTTTATTTTTTAGCAGTAAGGGCCAAAAGAATGCTGTCATGGAGATTTTGATGAAAAATGAGAAACATGAGGGCAAACACTGCAGTACTTCTCTTTTGTTCCATCACATGTCCAATGTCTATTTTACTACAAGGATTTAATTTAATTTAATTTAATTTAATTTAATTTAATTTAATTTAATTTAATTTAATTTAATTTTAGAGAGAGAGCAAGCAAGCGATCAGGGGAGAGGGACAGAGGAGAGAGAGAGAATCTTAAGCAGGCTCCACGCAAAGGGCAGAGCCCAATGTGGGGCTCAGTCTCATAACTGCGAGATCAAGAGTTGTACACTTAACTGACTGAGCCACCCAGGGGCCCTGGTGACCATTAATCTGTTCGTCATCCTTTGGCATTTCTGTCCACCACTCTAGGAAAACAGTGGAACCAAGCTGGGGCTTGGGGTAGTAAGGTCGGAGGGGTTAAACTACTTTTCTCTCTTCTCTTGTTCTGTGATGGCTGAGAACCAGCCTCCGTGCATCGGCATCTCCTTGCTTCAGGACCATTGTAGACCTTGAGGATGAGACACTGTACTTGTCTCACACTTTGTCTAAGACCACATCAGAGCAAAATCAGTCTCTACTTGTTTTCCTCAATTTTCTGCTATCTCAGTCACCAGTTCATTATGTGAATGTACTCTCTAATGTTACAGTTTTGATCCCTGGTTTTTGAAGCTTTGATATAATTTTTAACAGAAAATCACTTGGCATTCAAAACATCAAAGTGCATGCAAAAAATGAAAAATTCATTTTTCTCTTACAGACCCCCATATGTCCCTCCCCACCATCTAATGCTTGTAAATATTTAAACGCAGAAAAATATTTTAACTTTATGTCTAACTAATTAAAGAAGGTCCTGTTGATTTTAATTATTACCTAGTGATTGACCTTTTCGTTACAGTCTCTTGAAGTAGCTTGAAAAGCCAAGGATGTGCTTCATGAGTTCATGAGTTTTGGAAATTGGTGTAATAAAGAGGTACTCTGGAGAACAGCGAGGATTGCTTCTTTCTAATTTAAAGGGAACAGAAGAAAGGACCTAAAAATGCAAACAGGTACACTTGCTGAAAGGCTTGGGGGAACTGGAGCTTTCTTTGAAGTACTTGACAGAATAATTCCATAGCAATTTTTTCTGTAAACACTGTGATCCCAGGGGCGCCTGGGTGGCTCAGTCGGTTAAGCGCCGACTCTTGATATTGGCTCAGACGGCTTCCTGAGTTTGAGACCTGCATTGGGCTCTATGCTGACAGTGCGGAGCCTGCTTGGGATTGTATCTCTCTCCCTCTCTCTCTGCCCCTCCCTGCTCACACTCTCTCTCTCAAAATAGATAAATAAAAGCTTAAAAAATTTTATAAACAGTGGATCCCAGAAGTAATCTTACTGAGTTGTTTTGAACAGGGAGACTTACAGTTGTGGGGCATTGCTGACTGTTCGCAAGAATAACTTTTCCCATACCCTCTTCTGGGTTCCATCCAGTTGTTCTTTGACCTGTCGCTTGTGTTGACTAGCTCTTAACCAGTTTTCTGTCTCATCTCTTGGGAGTTTACTTATTTGGAGCAATAAAGTTGTATTTTGTTTTTTGTTTGCTTGCTTGTGTGTGTTTGCATATTTAATGTACTTTTTTCCTTGATACTTTAGATGTGGATTGAAATTATGAAAGATATTGGTTCAAAAAGGTTATTCTTAACAGAAACTTTATCATATTTGTTATTTTTGACTAGTTATGGATCCTGTGAATTTCTGCATCTGGAGATAAGGAGTTAACTGGAAAGATATGTATCACATTGGAATGTTAATTGCTTTTTTAAATGCATTTAGGTCTAAAAATTCAAGTAATGAGATAAGATCCTCAAATCCCCAAAGCTGGAATCAAGGTGATAAAACTAAACCTGTAATAGAAGGAACAGTTTTAAACTCATTTTTATATTACAGTTAAAGGCAACATTGTGAGATTAAGGGGATCATGACATACAGTTAATATAAGAAGCTTTAGTGACATACAAGGGATATTGAAAAAGGAGAAATGAGTAAAAATTTTAATCTGTGCCTCCTTCTGTGCGAAGGAGAGTCTTCCAATTTTAGATAACTGGTCTGATTATTTTTAGAATTATCTCTAGATCAAAGAAAGGCAGTTTTCTATAACTTGATAGAACTATTGCCTAGGAATGTTTGACTCCCATTTATTTGCTCCAATTTTCTGCTTACCAAGCAACGTATTGATCTTAAATTTTTGGTCTTCTGTGAGGACTTGCCCTGTGCAGATACCTGCTTTTATTATTTCAACAACAATAACAAAAAAATCAACCTTCCCCAAACTGTTTTGTTTAAAAACAAACATGCAGTTGTTTATGGTATAATCAGTTTGGTTGAGTTTGGTTAGCACAAGTCAGCTCCCAAGAGACTAATCATTTGATGGACTGATAAGAATTAAATTTCTGAATTTCTAAAGCTGATGATCAGATGATTTCATTTGAAATAACCAGTGTTACAGTCTTGATAATAGATTCCATGGAATTCTGTTGAATACAAAAATAAATTTTTGTTTATTACTGTAGTCCTCTTATAATGAAGGGATATCTTATTGAATAATAATAGTGCCATGGAAATATAAAAAAAAGTTTTTATTTTTCTGGCTATTTTTTCCACAGGTGATATTTAAGATACCAACATAGTTTCTGTAGCTTCTTGGCTGGATCCTTTATCTTTGGTTACCCATTTCTGAGAGCACTAGGTTGAACAGTGAGGAAATATACATGGGCAAAATCTGGAGGTGTGGACACTTGTTTTAGCTGTAGGTCCCGAGGAGGTTAAATTCCTGAATTTATGTGGCTTATTCCTGGAGTCCTCAGAGAATCTGCCCCACCTTCCTCCATCTCCAGTTGTTTGCTCTGGACCTTCCTGTAGAAGCTAAGGCTTCCCTGTTCCCTTCTCACATTCTCAGACTCTCAGCCTTGGGGGTCAGAAGTGTTGCGAGTACCCTCAACTACACTAATAGTCACTGGGTTGAGTAGTGCCTTCTGGGAGCCAGAGATTTTGTTTCTTTCTGTTTTCCCCAGACCCAGGAGCTAGTATGCTAACTTGATTCTAATGTTTTTGATACTATGTTAATAGGGAAATATATGTTGTTTAGACAATTTTATTAGTGTTATTTATGTTAGATTGGTAATATTTTATTTTTTAGTTTTTTTTTTAAATCAATACAGTCTTTATTTGGACTTTAAAAATAGGCCATAAGACAACTTTTTGGCAGTCCATTGTTCTAAGATTTTAATACTTTTGAATGAAAAATGCCTTGAAAGGCTGTAACAAAGTTCATTTGGCTTCTAAAACAAGTCTTTAAGTGAAATTAGTAATGCGGTTTTTTTAATTAGTAGACTTTTATTTTGTTTTTTTTTTAAATTTATATCCAAGTTAGTTAGCATATAGTGCAACAATGATTTCAGCAGTAGATTCCTTAATGCCCCTTACCCATTTAGCTCATCTCCCCCCCCCCCCACAACCCCTCCAGTAACTCTCTGTTCTCCATATTTATGAGTCTCTTATGTTTTGCCCCCTCCCTGTTTTTATATATTTGCTTCCCTTCCCTTGTGTTCATCTGTTCTGTGTCTTAAAGTCCTCGTATGAGTGAAGTCATATATTTGTCTTTCTCTGACTAATTTTGCTTAGCATAATACCCTCTAGTTCCATCCACGTAGTGGCAAATGGCCAGATTTCATTCTTTTTGATTGCCAGGTAATACTCCATTGTGTATATATACCGCATCTTCTTTATCCATTCATCCGTTGATGGACACTTGGGCTCTTTCCATACTTTGGCAATTGTTGATAGTGCTGCTATAAACATTGGGGTGCATGTGTCCCTTCAAAACAGCATACCTGTATTCCTTGGATAAATACCTAACAGTGCAATTGCTGGGTCATAGGGTAGTTCTATTTTTAATTTTTTGAGGAACCTCCATACTGTTTTCCAGAGTGACTGAACCAGCTTGCATTCCCACCAGCAGTGCAAAAGAGATCCTCTTTCTCCGCATCCTTGCCAACATCTGTTGTTGCCTAAGTTGTTAATGTTAGCCATTCTGACAAGGGTGGGGTGGTATCTCATTGTGGTTTTGATTTGTATTTCCCTGATAATGAGTGATGTTGAGCATTTTTTCACGTGTTGGTTGGCCATCTGGATGTCTTCTTTGGAGAAGTGTCTATTCATGAGTGGACTTTATTTTTTTTTTCAATATATGAAATGTATTGTCAAATTGGTTTCCATACAACACCCAGTGCTCATCCCAAAAGGTGCCCCCCTCAATACCCATCACCCACCCTCCCTGCCCTCCCACCCCCATCAACCCTCAGTTTGTTCTCAGTTTTTAAGAGTCTCTTATGCTTTGGCTCTCTCAGTGGACTTTATTGTTAAGTCTGGTTTGGATGAATAGCAAAGTCAAGCTGCTACAGAGATGTCCCATGTACTCCCTCTCCCCATCTATAAACACAGCTTCTCTCATGGCCAACATCCTCCACCAGTGTGGTACATCTGTTACAACTGATGAAACAACATTGACTATGTCAGTATCCCCCAAAGTGCTTAGTTTACATTGGGGTTCTCTCGGTGCTATAAATTCTGTAGGTTTGGACAATGTTTAATGAAAATTAACCTCCATTACGGTATCATACAAAAAAGTGATACTGCCCTAAAAATCCTCTGTTCTCCACCTGTTCATCCACAATCTTCTCACAAATTCCTGGCAACCACTGATCTTTTTATTATCACCATAGTTTTTTTCTTTTCCAGAATGTCATAGAGTTGGAGTCATACAATCTGTACCCTTTTCAGATTGGCTTATTTCATTGAGTAGCATGCATTTAAGATTCCTATGTGTCTTTTCATGATTTGGTAGCTCATTTGTTTTTATCCCTGAATGATATTCCATTGTATGGATGTACCACAGTGTATTTATCAGTTCACTTGTTGAAGGACATCTTGGTTGTTTCCGGGTTTTGGTAATTATGAATAAAGCTGCTATAAACCCATGTGCAGGTTTTTGTGTGGATTTAAGTTTTCACCCCATTTGGTTAAATACCAAGGAGCACCATTGCTGGATTGTATGGTTAACAGTATGTTTGATTTTGTAAGAAGTTACCAGACTATCTTTCAAGTGACTATCCCATTTTGCGTTCCCACCAACAATGAATAAGAGTAGTAATACCTTTTAATCCTAAAGAGACTGATATGCTAAATGTATTTTTGATGACTTCCTTGCGAGGGTATCATTTTGGCAAAGGACTGTGAAGTTTGAAGGGTCAGGGTAAGAGGGTTGACTGTGGTATGTGACACACATGTGCGTGCATGTGTCATATCCAGAAGTAATGGAGTATGTTTTCCCCAGAAAAGTGCAACATCCTTCTTTTACAGATTGCCACAGCTCGTCCAGAAATTATCTTATGTTTTGGAGTCATTGTTGGAAATAGAATCATGCTGTTAGTGTGATTATAGCACTAATGTTCTTTCATTATAATAGTACTGATGATGAAAATATCTGTGGCATTTTAGGCATATGACTGGACCCCCAAAAGGTGTTTATTCTGGTTTGTTACTGTTTACTAGGGTGTATTATGATCTTGCCAACTGTATCCTAGCGCTGGGAGTTGAAGTGAAAACTATGACTTTGGACAGTGCTCTTTAAAGTCAGGATAGTTTCCTGGTTCCCTCAGCTCAAGCCTTGATGTGGACAGAATCATCATTTGTCTTGTTAATGGTACAAATGGGGCGAGGGTTCTCTGGCCTTGGATAGCACAGCTCCTGCAAAGTTAGCTAAATGCTCACATTTCTGCAGTCTCTGCTTCTGACTTCCAGTATGTTTGCTCTTCACTTGTATGGTGAGCGGACTTTGAAGGAAGCAAAGAAAGGCAACAGTTTTTTGAATTGGTACAAGACAAATAAGAGAAAAAAAAAAAGATTTTCCCCTCCATGTTATTATTACCATAAAGAGTATGTTCCATACTGTTGCTCTATAATGATTCTATACTGATGCTTTTTAATTATATTTGCATTGATGGTTACTGATCTGCCTTTAAAGTCGACTTTCCTTTTTAAAGTAGGAATAAAATGAGAAGAGGGGGAAAAGTCTCAAGCAGGGCCTTCTTCCACCCGGGTGCCTTATAGCTACTCCACGGGAATAGTACAAATCACACCTGCATAAGTGGCTGGCCTACCAGCTGTATGTTACCTGACTTGTCCTGGGATCTTCTGGGACTGAAACTTTGGTGTGGGTACTGCTCTGTTGAATATTGGACTGTTCTCATACAGAATCCCCTTGGAACTATCATCATGCTTCTTCTGAGTCATAACATGAAATTTGCCATATGGCAAATTTGCCATTTGCCATTTGTGTAAAAGACAACCCTAATATCAGGCTATTTCTCATTTTCCCTTCGAGAAGATTTTTAAAACAGGCTTATGCCAACTTGAATATATAAACATTTTAGGAATGTAGGTGAAATAATCATTTAAAATATTTTATTTATTAACTTACATGCTATCTATAAGTAACATATATAAAAAATTAGGATTGTTTCCCATATTCTTACATCTTCTGGAGCCATTTTATCCCAATTCTTTAAATATGTCTTTGACATCAGTGATCGTTATAGTCTCATTTTAGCCATCAATCAGTACAGTTTCCCAGATCATATTATATTCATTTCCATGAATAAATTATTTATGACAGTATACTTTATTTTTTTGATTTATTTTTTTAAAGTTTATTTATTTTTGACAGAGATAGAGTGTGAGCATGAGCGGTGGAGGGGCAGAGAGAGAGAGGGACACACAGAATCCAAAGCAGGCTCCAGGCTCCGAGCTGTTAGCACAGAGCCTGACGCAGGGCTCAAACTCACAAACCGTGAGATCATGACTTGGGCTGAAGTTGGACGCTCAACCGACTGAGCCACCCAGGTGCCCCGCCCCGATAGTATACTTTAAAAATTTGTGAAAGAGTGCTATCATTGGAAATTTTAAACCATATATACTGATCCATGTTATATTAGCATGCACTTTCCCATTTCTCCTTTTGGTTTGTATTTTGGATCTTCACGATATAACCACTTATTCTCCCGCCTAATAAACTATTTAAAAAGCTTGTTATTTACAGTAAAGCCATACCTCCCAGGGATAATTACATAAATCTGGTTTAATCTCTTTGCCTCTTAAAAAACAAACAAAATAAAAATCTTCTATTATGAGTCCTACATAAGCTTCCAAAACTTGTATTATTTGAGGTCATTTCAAGCTAATTTGATTTCCCCACAGTAATATGTGGTCTAAAATGCAATAACTGGGAAGCTTTGTAAGAACTAGAATACAAAGTAGTTCTTTCCTTTCTGAAAGGGAAATTTAAGGGAGAAATTCTTTTATTATATTAAGGCATATGGGGTATGTAGAACTAGTCTCTGTCCTTATCTGTACATGTATTCATAGAAATTCTCTGTGGTTTCCTTACAATGCTCCCTTCTTTTATTCTGGCATTAAGAATGGAAATGCCAGGCATTTTACTCATCAATATTCTAAAAACTCATATAGTAAGATTTCAGGAGAAGTACTGAAAGAAAATGCAGTTGAGAGTATATATTTTATTGATCTATTGTGTCAAAACCACCCACTCGTATCTTATCAGTTACTCAGAAAAATCTACATTTGTTCATAACTGGTTTTTAAAAGTTTATAAAATCAGTCTGCCCTGTTTATGTCTTTGCTGAAACTTAGTACATCCTTCTTTGCATTGCACTTTGACTTGCGGTCCCACTAGATGATAAACTTTTTGACAGCAGAGAACACATTCATCCTTATATACTCCATTACTTCTGGCATTTAGGATGTGCTTAGTAATTAAATTAGAAAGTAGATGCCCCTAAAAGTTTATAAACTTGATTTATAAATTCTAGAGAAAACTGGTGCTCTTTGGTTCACCTTCACACTCTCCCTTTGCTGTTGTTTTTACCACTTAGCCCCTTCCCATTTTCATTTTCCTTTCATTTTTCATTATTATATATAATTAATACTATTATATTATTATTAACATTAATTTAGGTTCTCCCTGGACATTGAAGAACTCGGAGTGTTTGACTTTTAGCACATGTCCACTTAATCTGGCCTTTTATGAGACCTCTAAGAGGATTGAAAACAGTACCGAGTATAGGCAGGCAAATAAAGTAACTCCTGTCTCTCCACTTAAAACTATATAGACAGGCCTGTTTTATGCTAAATCACACACCTATGTTATATGGACTTGAACTTTTACTGCTGTGGAATGAAGGAAAATGGGGAAAAATCTAGAGAAGGCTTCCTTGACTTATCAGCATGGAATCACTGTGCAACAATGTGCTACATGACTGCCTTGCGAGTCTAATCCGCCTACACGCGTGAATCAATGGGGTCTTTGTTCTTGGCTTGCGGAAGAAGGCAGGAGCCAAGTAGTGGTGGGAGTTCAGTTTAGTTCCAGTGTTTTATAGATTGGGCTAATTTGCAAAGGGATCCAGACATTTGCTTTTTCAAGTGAGAGAAGCAAGAGCAGAAAATCCATTCTTTCTTGCTACTGAAGAACTTAATCTAAAACGTTACGTGTCATTTGTCCCTCATAGCTAGATGTGGACAGAGATGTATGATTATTTGTTTAGAGCCTGGAGATTGAACTGCTTCATTTTTTTATGGACATAAAAACCAAGAGCTCTCTTTTTCTCAGCCAAAGATGGAAGCAGTTATTTGAGAACCCTGTACTCAGTCATTAGAAACTCTCAACCTTAAAAATGGAACCTTAATTTCTGTTATCCTTTGCAGATTATTCAGTATATTCTCCTGCGGCTGGGAATACAGGACTAGACCAAGCGCAGAATATTGGCAAAAGCACTGTGTATGTTCAGAAAATTATTTACTTCTTTATAGAACTGAAGTTAATTGGAAACCAGCTGATGTCATCATGTCTCTGATGTCATTTGTATTTGTGAAATCAGTTTTTACGCATTTTTAACATTTCTCTAAAATGTCATTGTAAGAAAAAGTATTAAAAAGATCTGGTGAGAGAGGTACCATTAGAAATGTTGCTGACACGTAAGATTGTACAATCAAGCAAGATTGTAGAATCAAGATTGTAGAATCTAGATGGATGTTCAAGTTTGTCTTGTCAGAGTTCTTTATTTTATGGGAGAAGAACACAGATGTCTGATTGCTCCTTACTCTCTAATATAGTACGTGTCTTACTTTGCATTTTAATTATTTTTGTCTTCCCTCATATATCATATAGAATTACTTTAGGGCAAGGACTGAGTCTTATTTCATCCTTGTATCTTCAGTGCCTTAACTAACTGCCTGGCACGCAGTCCATTTTGGCGTATTTTCACAAAATGAATCACGGAATGAAGAACCAAACAGCTAATCAAGCTTTAGGCCACTGTCTTTCTCGTATAGGATTGCTGCTTATTTTACAAGTCAAATATTTTTCTCCCTTTAAAAGACAGTAAAAACATACCTCAAAGTAAAGGGATAGCCGGGGATAAGACAAGACCTCCTGATCCTCAAAAGGTCACTCTCATGCCTGGGGGAGAAAAGGGGGACAAATAAATAAAACATGCAAAAATAAAAGATAATTCCAATGATATCCAATGAAAAAGTGCCATGAGCATGAGATAGAACTGTGTTTCCCAGTATGTAACCAAGTGTCTTGTCTTTAGTAGAAATCTAACCCCAGAATCCGGCATTAGTCCATCTATCCCATGGAGAGGAGATCCTTGCTATCACCCTGAAGGCTTAGCCCAGGCTCATGGTTGAAGTTCTTCTGGAACCAGAGCTGCTAAAAAGAACTTCTTTGGAAGGATTGGTTCAGGCAGGATTGGTCTCAAGGATGCCGTGTCGATGAATGGGATCTTTAGCCTTTTAGCTTTAGGAAAAGGATTTTTTTTCCTTTGATCTTGTTAAAGGCTGCCACAGACAAAGGCTCTTTTTAAAATATTGTCCTGGTTTTAAAATAATTGGAACAAGGTCTTAAAGGGCATCACCTTAAACTTTGTCAGTATCCAGAAAGCATCATTTTATTGTAGAATTCTGACCTGCAGTGTAATAGATGAGTCAGTTTAGTAAACAAATATTTATCGAGCACCTGGTTTGTGTCAAGGACAGTGCCTGAGGGATTGCAGAGTAGTGTTTTCTAAATTGTGGGTTACAACTCCCTAATGTCATAAAATCAATTTAGTGAGCTGTAACTAGCATTTTATAACAAATAAAATGGAGAATAGAATAGAATGTCAAATTGCATCATAGATAATACTGTTTCATCAAACTTGAGTTTTAGTTCTGTGTGTGTGTGTGTTCTGGGCTGCAATATAAGGTGGGGTTTTGTTTGTTTTTACTATATGTCATGGTCAGAAAAACTTGAAAAATCCTTTAGTAGAGGATACCCAAAAAATATAGATTCCTTGCTTTTGAAAAAGTTACTCTCTTGTAGGATAACAGAAACTTACACAAAGGAGTAAATATTCAAGTACTGAATTCTGTGGTTTGGTTAGTGAGTGTTGGGTGTTCTGAAAAGTAATTGTCAAGTGTCATGGAGACCATAGTACTTGAACTAGACATGGAAAGATAGGTAGGCTTGGGAAGGAGTAACTTCAAAGTGAGAAATGGTATATGGATAAAAAAAGATGGCAAGACTGGAGTAGAAGTTTTAGTTTACATTGGAGAGTTTTAGGATATGGTTTGAAGGTATAAAATGAAGCACACTTGTTCAGATTTATGGATACCTTGCAATAACATGCCTAAGGAGTTTGCACTGGATCAAGTAACTTGCAAGGATCAGTAAGCTGGGGAGTGATAGGATGTAGGATGGGTTTATACAGTATTTATACAGTTTATACAGTCCCACTCCTGCCCAATTCCTCTTTGGTCCTGGAGCTCCTAAGGGAATTTCTTCCAGGTGGGTGTCGGGTACCAGGGCTCTGGCATCAGATCAAAGAGAGCTAGAGAGGACTTTGGCTGCTCTCCAGAATGTAAATAGAAAGGTAGAAGAAGTCCCATTGTGGTGCGTGTGAAATACTCCCTCGGATGAGAACTGAAGCACTGTCTGTTTGAAATATGGTGAAGGATGGATTTGAAGAACATTTCTTCTGATACCACTGCTAAATGTTTGCTCTCAATGTAGAAGGAAAAGCAGATAAGAAAAGCTTATGTTTTTGAAGTGCTGGGAATGTGACCGACCTACCTGAAGTATGCTATGTAAGTAATTTGTGAGATGATCTCTTTGCCTTCAGCATCCCTTCACTGAATGTGGTATATACATCATTTATAAAAACAGTTTCAGTAGCGATCATAAAAAATTTCTTCTTGCTGGAGAGGGACATTGAAATTCCTTATGATTTTCTAATTGAGAAACTTAAAGAAGTTTCTGGAATTATGTACATTAATTTTTTTAACGTTTTATTTATTTTTAAGACAGAGACAGAGCATGAGTGGGGATGGGGCAGAGAGAGAGGAAGACACAGAATCTGAAGCAGGCTCTGAGCTGTCAGCACAGAGCCCGATGTGGGGCTTGAACTCACAAACTGTGAGATCATGACCTAGGCCGAAGTCAGATGCTTAAACGACTGAGCCACCTAGGGGCCCCTGGAATTATAATGTACATTAAAGGGAGGATGCTTTAACTGGAAAAGAAGCATATTTGAACAGGACTACTTAATCTGTAACACTAAATGCACCAATAATTTAGATTGACTTCTTGTTGGAAGTTTTGATTTTTGTTGCAATAGATCGTCAAATGTTCAAAACTGAGGCTATACTACAGAATATTCAATGTTTAATCTGAGTCTTTAGGAAGAATAAACAGATGCTTGCATCTGGGAGTGCAAGAGTGTTTACAAATACTCTAGGGAGATTGTGGGGTGCCTGGGTGGCTCAGTTGGTGAAGCGTCCAACTTTGGCTCAGGTCATGATCTCACAATTTGTGACTTCAAGACAGCTCAGAGCCTGGAGCCTGCTTTGGATTCTGTGTCTCCCTCTCTCTCTCTGCCCCTCGCCTGCTTGTGCTCTTTCTCTCTCTCAAAAATAAATAAACGTTAAAAAAAGTTTCGGAAAATCTAAGGAGATTACCTATACTGGATATTTGGTAGGGGGCATAATTTAATCAGGAACACAATAGCAAGTTCAAATACGGCCCACGAGAGATGAAGGGACGTGAAGAACACAAACTTTGGTTTCTAAAAGATAGTGTGTTGGGTGTGCATTTCCATTCCACTGCAAAGAGGGTGGGTGAATGAAAAATGAAGGGGGTATTCGTTGATACTTATCTTATGAAGGCATCTGCTTACAATCGGTCACTTGTGGAGAGAGTGCCAGCTGGCAGAGTATTTTCATGATGTAAATTGTCCATCCGCTCAGAAGAGCAGAAGTACAAGGAGGCCTGTGTAAAGGACTGAATTCCAATCCAGAGGACAATGGAGGGAGGTCCTCGCAGAGATCTAAATGGGATCTACTCGCATTTTCCACTTTATTTGCAGTTATCAACATGTCATTTTTCCTGCTCTCCCAGCGATGATTGCTGTTTGAGCTGATTTCTCCATTTCCCTCCTTTCACTGCTGTTACTTCCAATTACATCTCCACTTGGGATGTGCTCCACACCTGGAAAAATGGTGCTGCTTTTCACTGTACTGCTGTCTCCTCTGTCTTTCTGATTGGCTGATTTATTTTTGTGGGCTGTACCAGGGCTAAAGGTCATTACAGATATGATTTTCAAAATGAATTACATCTCCATCCCCTCCTTTTTTAACTGCTCATCTTTTTGCCTGTTCATTTGCCAGAAAGGAAACAGGTGGCATTTTTTTCCCTATGAAGTAATACGTAATTCTTATATCAGATGTATTAGAATTGTTATTAATCTTGTAAAATTTCGGAATAAGCTTTCTTCATATATTTTTGTGGCAATACAGGGAAAATTCAATTTTCCTTGGACCAAATTTTCATAGTTTGCCCTGCAGAAAAGAGGAAGAAGAGGTTTTAATAGAAATCTTTGTTCTTATGGTCTTTGATTTCTTAGATCAGGATTGGCAAGTGTTCTCTTTGAAGGGCCACATAGTGAATGTTGTAGGCCATGCATTCTCTTTCACCATTGCTCACCTCTGCCCTTGTCGCCAGAAAGCAGACATAAGTTCAAATGAATGGGTGTGACTTTGTTCCAGTAAAGCTATTTACAAAGTAGGTGGTTGGCTAGATTCAGTCTGCAGGCTATAGTTTGTCAGCCAAGGCTTGAGTATGGAAGGAGATGGGATCAGTGACCTCAAAGTATTTCCTTTTTCTTTTTAACGTTTATTCATATTTTTGAGAGACAGAGAGTGAGTGGGGGAGGGGTAGAGAGAGAGGGAGACAGAATCCGAAGGCTCCAGGCTCTGAACTGACAGCACAGAGCCCAATGCGGGACTCAAACTCACAGACTGTGAGATCACGGCCTGAGCCGAAGTCAGATGCTTAACCGACTGAGCCACCCAGGTGCCCCTCAAAGTATTTCTGAAATGAAAAAAGAAAGCACTCCCTACAGATGAGATGTGAATGTTGTGAGAGTACTTAAAATCCGGAATATCTGCGTGCCGCGGTGGCTCATTCGGTTAAGCATCCGACTTCGGCTCAGGTCATGATCTCATGGTTCAGTTCATGAGTTTGAGCCCCGCACTGGGCTCTGTGCTGACAGCTCAGAGCCTGGAGCCTGCTTCGGATTCTGTGTCTCCCCCTTTCTCTTCCCCACCCCTGCTTGTGTTGTCTCTTTTTCTCTCAAAAATAAATACACATTAATAAAAATAAATAAAATCCAGAATATCGAGTCTGGATTTTTAGTGTTCTTAAAATTCCTCAATCTCCAATCTCCCCCTTTTCTCTCTGTCCCTTTTTTTCTTCCCCTCCCCCTGCTCCTCTCCCTCTCTCTTTTTTTTTTTTTTTTCAACGTTTATTTATTTTTGGGACAGAGAGAGACAGAGCATGAACGGGGGAGGGGCAGAGAGAGATCCTCTCCCTCTCTCTAATACTAATATGAACTCCTTGTACTTTGCTCTTAGGCCCCCCTTGACATATATAGATATAAATATAAATATAAATATAAATATAAATATAAATATAAATATAAATATAAATATAAATATAAATATAAATATAAATATACACACACGTATATATAATCTATTTTTAATACCTGAAATTTCTTCTCTGAAAAGTACATATTTCTACACTGGTATTTAACCAACAGAATGTAATACCCTCCCTGAAAATGCCAACATTACCTGGCACAGACTAGGGTTAAACAAGTTCTAGGCTTTTAGACAATGAAGAAAAAGTGTTTTCTTATCTTTTTGAGTGTACTGAAGCAGAAGTTAATTCTTTGCTTCCAGATTTGTTTCTTGCCAGTGAGAATTGCTGTTGGTTTTGTATCATTTTATTAAATACTACTAATTGTTGGGAAGAGGAAGGAAGAAGTAGAGAAGCCAGAGGGGATAGGGAATTTGGTTTACAGGGAATCTTGACCTGTATCTGCATGGAAAGAACAACACTGTAAAACCCCTGGCAGTAGGCGAGTTTTCTCAAAATAGAAATGTATATTTCCACGTGCCTGGGAAATAGGGCCTTGAGGATACAAGTTGAGTGATAGGAAACTGGCATGGAGGAAAATGTTGGGGAGTTTGGGTTCAACTGGTCCGTCGTCACCCAGCCTCCTCAGATGTGAAGTGAGCAAGCCCTGTGAGTTTAATGTCTGAATGTGTCTTAAGAAAGATGGCTGTCATTCTGGTTCACTGCTCATGCCTGCACAGTTAACAGTTGCAGTAAATTTCACCTTGAAATACTGACGTGTGAAAATCAGAGTCACCGTTCATGAGTGCCTAAGTTCATTCTACAGGGCAGCACTAAGGTCAGAACTCTTTCCCTACCTAAATATTTGAAGCATGAGAACCAAGATGAAGAAGAGTTTACAGTAGGGCAATATTTCTCAAATATAACCGTACATAAAAACTCACCCAGGTTGCTTTTAAAAATACAGATATGGGGAGCTCACCTAGAACCTTTAAAAATGGAATTTCAGGAGATGAGGCTCAACAACTTGCATTTTTTTCAGAAGTTTTCCAGGTGATTCTGATAGGCAGTTGGTCCTTATCATGGGCTAGATTATGGGTCTAGGAAAGACTAGATCTGGGCTGGCTCTACTGGGGAGCATCCTTCCGGAGCTTCTGTGGTTTTGGGGTACCAGGTAACTTTTTAATCTAGATACTTACAGTAACCCTTGTCCATTCCATTATTTCTTCTTTCTGGAAGGAGATCTATGAGAAGTCTCAAAGAACTTTATTATGGACCAAAGTGGGTCTCTTTTACACACTTTCATTTATCTACACCGGGAAAGAGCCTCACTGCTCAGTGTAAATTCAGCTGCTGCAATGAATCGTTTTTATTGACATAACACATACTGTCTCCCCACCTTCAAAAGCAATTTCCTCTTGAACCCTTCCTTCTCTCCTCCACCTACCACCTTATTTCTTTATAGCAATATTACTCAGAAAATTGTTTTTATTAGCTGTCTCCAATCCCTGCAGCCCCTCCCCACCGGAGACACACACACATACACACACTCACACATGCGTGTGCACGCACACACACATTCTCTGGCTTTCATCCTGTCATTCTACCACACCAGTTGTTGTCAAGGGCAGCAGTAAATCTCGAGGTTGTCGAATCCAGTGACCAATGGCTCAGTCTTCATCTTTCTCATTCTTTTAGGAGTATTTGACTCTGTTGGCCATTCTCTTCTTCTTAAAATGTGTTTTAAGACTTGGCCTCTGACAAGGATGCAGGGAAAGAGGAACCCTTTTGCACTGCTGGTGGGAATGCAAACTGGTGTAGCCACTCTAGAAAACAGTATGGAGGTTCTTCAGAAAATTAAAAATAGAATTACCCTACAACCGAGCAATTACACTACTAGGTATTTATCCAAAGGATGCAAAAGTGCTGATTCAAAAGGACACATGTGGAACTTAAGGGGAGAAAAAACATGAAATAGAGGAAGGAAAGCAAAAATAAGATAAAAAAGAGACAGAGACAAACCATAAGAGCCTCTTAAATATAGAGAACAAACTGAGGGTTGCTGGTGGAGTGTTCAGGGGGATGGGCTAAATGGGTGATGGGTATTAAGGAGGGCACTTGTTGGGATGAGCACTGGGTGTTATATGTAAGTGAGGAATCACTAAATGCTATTCCTGAAATTATTATTACACTATATGTGAATAAACTTGGATTGAAATATTTTAAAAAGCTGAAAAAAAACCTTGGTCACTGAAATTCTATTGATTTTTTTTTTTTTTCTGCTTCAGTGGCTGTTCCTTTTTGAGTCTCCTTTGTTGGGTCCTTTTTTTCTTCCCCCACTTCTAAATGTTGGTATGTCCCAAGACCCTGTTCTGTACCTCTTGTTTATCTATATCCATTCTCTAGGTGTTTTTTTTATCTAACCCCATGGCTTTCAACATTATCTGTATGGTGGTGACTTCCAGATTTTTCTCTCTTGCTTGGAGCTCTTCTGAACCTCAGACTTGTATACATTAATTGTCAACTTGACACCTCCACTTAGAAGTTTTATAAGTATCTCAAAATATCCAGAGCTTAACTCCTAACTTTCTTGCTCTCCATCCCCACACCTGTTCCTGTCATATTCTTCACTAAGTAAATGGCACCTTCATCTTTCTAGTTGCTTCCACCACAGCTTACACCCCACATGCAATCAGTATAACTGGCTCCCTCTAGCCTCAAAATGTGGCCAGAATCTGATCACCGCTCACTGATCCCAGCCTGGACCAACCTACCATTATCTTGTGCCTTGTGCAAAAAGCCCCTCATTAGCCTGCTTGTCTCTCTGTGGTCCCCTTTATAGTTTTTTGTCAGTAAAGCAACCAGAATGATCCTTCTAAAATACCGGTCAGGTCATGTAACTCCCTTGGACAAGATCCTCCAGAGGGTTTTCGTATCATTCAAAGTAGAAGCCCAAGTCTTACAGTGGCCTACAAGGCATACATGATTGGCAATCCCTCCTTCCCGTCAGTTTCTCTGACCTCATCCCCCACACTTTCCTTCTTTTCCACTCTTACTTCAGCCACACTGGCCTCCTCACCATTCCCCAGAACTTGCCAGGATTCTCCTGCCTCAGGGGTATTCGCATTTGGTTTTCCTAGAATGCTCTCTCCCAGAGGTCTGTTTCACTTCTTCGTTCTCCTCAAATGTCACCTTATCCAGGTCAGTGAGGCCATCTCTGGTGACAGTGTATTAAATGGCACTTCTCCTCCATGATTTCCACCTTGTTCTTCACTGTGTCATTTATCATGTAATGCATTACGTTTTGTTTTGATTTGTGATTGTTATCTATCCCTTACCTACTTCACTCCCTACTGTGCTGTCAGCCCTACAAGTTTGGGACCTTGTCTGTCTTATTTTCTGCTCTAGTCCTATACTTAGAACAGTGCCACAATATGTGCCTAGTAAATATTTGTTGAATGAATGGAAGAATTTGGACTTGGAATTATCAAGAGCAGTTTGGCTCTGATCCTTGACCTAATGGGTGGCTGTGGCAAGAAATTAAGCAATTGTGAAAACTGAGAAAGATATTTTGGAATTTAACATATTTTGCAGTATTTGTAGTTGTTTCTTCTTTTGAGGTTGGATACAAATAGTATGTAGGGAAAGACAGGGCCAGGTTTATTATGAACTAAACTAGAGGGGCGCCTGGGTGGCGCAGTCGGTTAAGCGTCCGACTTCAGCCAGGTCACGATCTCGCGGTCCGTGAGTTCGAGCCCCGCGTCGGGCTCTGGGCTGATGGCTCAGAGCCTGGAGCCTGTTTCCGATTCTGTGTCTCCCTCTCTCTCTGCCCGTCCCCCGTTCATGCTCTGTCTCTCTCTCTCCCAAAAAATAAATAAACGTTGAAAAAAAAATTTAAACTAGAAAGTAAAAGGCATTGTAGCAAAATGAAGGATTGAGTATTCTAAATAGCTTGATGGACTTTCACTTAAACTCACCTAGCAAATAGTTGTTAAATAAAAGTACACGGTTGGTCAACTTTCTGTGACTTTGGGGAGTGGAGGGCTTATCAGAGTCGATCTTAGTCTGTTATTGCATCATCGTAATTGTATATGAGAATCTTTTCCCCCTTAGATTTTCTCACTATTCTTTTACCATTCTTTATTCTTCTGTTGATAAAAGACAAAAATTAGTCAATTCTTAATAGTGCATGGATGTCAAAGAACAAGAAATAGCCTCCCATAAAACTATGGTGTCTTTTTTCTTTTTCATATCTTAATAATTAGACTTTTTTAACGTATTGGTTTCATGCTGCTTATATTTCATTGCCTCTTTATTTCTGTTTCCTTAGTGTTATAATTAACTTCTTTATTTTCTTTATGTAACTCCATTAAATTCCACATGTCAGTCATTTCCTAATAGTTAGAACTCTATTGTTCAGCTGAGTGGATTTTTTGCCTCAGCTTGGCTGAGTGGGAGTAAATGCTGGCTTCATTCCTTTAGCTTGGCTCAAGGATTTCAGGCATGCTTGTGACCCACTAGCCTGAATTAGAGTCGGTACTGAGTCTTATAAACATGAGGTTTGGGTTAATAAAGCATATGCCCAGTTCTTGGAGTGCAGTTTTACTTGGCAGTTTTGTTTCTTTTGGTGAAGGTTTCAACTAAAATGATAAGGATATATAAGTGAGGATAAATTTGTTGTACGTCTAGGTGATAGAAAATATCTGTGACCTCCAATAATAATTTGCACCTATTTGAAAGTACCATCCAAGACTATTTGATATTCTAGTGTTAAGAGTCCTCTCTGTTCACACATTGGCTGTCTGATGATCTCATATTTAATTAGTGTGTTAAGCCAAATCACTAATTTGCTAAAACGTATATGGCATTTTTTGGGTATTGCAGTTGGGTAATACAAGCAGCAAGATTTTACTTTTTGAGGATTGCTGTACTAGGTTGGTGCCTTGGTCTTATTCAGCAATTGCACCAAGTTACCAGTAGTTTGTGGGGGGAGTGGTAGGGAGAGAGTGGAACTGTCTTCTTTGGCTTAAACTTTAAATTGGTACTTTATGGAAACATCTAGTTTCCCTAAGAGATTATGGGTTTGTCTTCCCCAGATCATGCCAATCAACTTCAAAACTTCTGTTTTCCCCTTATCTCCATTGTTATAGCCACAGCATTACTTTTAGAAATAGCCTTTGGTACAGAATTTTAGCTTTTAAAAGAATTCTAGAATGATTATTTTCTCTGCTCCTTTATCTGCCTGCTTTGTATATTTGGGATTGAAACTCTCCATGGCCCAGCGCCACTAATCTGAGCATGCCTCTGTCGGGACAGTGGCACATGTGTGATAGGAAGTGCTCATTGCGTGTATTCAGGAAGTTTGCACTGTTGAAGCCTTTTGTTTATTCATTTGATAGGGATGCTTTCCTCAAATTGTAAATTCCATTGCATTCGCTTCAATAAATTCAATTTAAAATGACTGTCTGTCAAAGCTATGAAGGTTACTTTTCCTCGACTGTAAGTTGTGTTGATTTAGATATGCCTCGCACAGAATTGTCCCCTTGCACTGTTGGCATTTAGCTGATTTACAAGAGAGGGGGATGAAAAAGGAGCACCAAAATTTAAGAGAAAGAAGTGGGCTAATAAGTTTTTAAAAACCACCTATTTTGAGGATGAGTTTCAGGCCATAGAAACTAGCCTTTCAACGGGTGGTTCGGCCTGAGTTTTCTAGTGGTTGGCATGAACTCCGTGCACCATCTCACCTCCACACATTCTGTGTGTGATTGTTCCCCTTTATGCTTTCTGATCACCCATCTGTGTCCACTTGAGGATCCCACATTCAGCATTCACTTGGCCCTGGGTCATCTTGACGGGCCAGGCCGTATTTGCACAATCTGTCTGCCGAGGTGGAACAATAACAGCTGGTCCGCAGCTGTACACGTTGTCCTGGGAACTCTTATTTCAGCCAGCAGTTATACTAACAGAAATGAAAACGTTTTCAAATAGTTGCCTTCTGTGACCTCCTGTTTGTGTTAACTGTTTGGAGAATCCCATTTAGTAGCCTGAGCGTCTGCCATCTCTAATTGCCTTTATGCACCACAACCTTACTGAAGTTGTATACTCCAAACGTCCAGTTTGACTTCAAGGAGAACAGTCACTTTCTGACTCTAAGGAGTTAGCACGTAAGAACAGTAGTGAATCAGTGACTCCTGATTTGATACTTTAGAATGAACCGGTTCTCTTCGTTGAATTCAGGCCGTGGAAGGGCATTTTCAAGTTCTGGAAAATTCTGTATAGCCATTGTCGTTCATTACCTCACTGTAAAGGGGGCTGTTTCACAAGATCCTCATGGAATTCTTCTGAGCTGCACATAACAGAGAGGCATTTATGTTCCCCAGCAGTCAGTACTTGAATCCAATTCTAAGACAGGAAGGGTTTCTCCCCTACTCAGAAAGATTAGAAATACTTAACCACGTAGGAGGCTTAAGCAGAATTCCTTGGCTTGGCCCTGCGTGAACAAAGGCTGAATTCTCATTGTTCAGACACTCCCCCCCCCCCCCCCCCCCCCCCCCCCCGTCTCCCCTTCTCTCGTTCCCTCAGCCAGCGTGAACTGTAGGAATCAGAGCAGGAAGTAATAGTTAATTTTGTGTGCCTCATTCTAAACATCTGTACTTGAGTCTTTTTGTTTATGGAAGGAATGTGTAAGGGGGAGGGGGGAACGCAGTAGAACATTCAGAAGCTAAATATTTTCTTGAGGGTGTGTATATCTATGGTTAGTCTTCATGTGCATGAACGTGAGGTGAGTTGAGGGGAGGAGGGGGGATGTTCTAGTTGTATAGTTGCTGGAATACTTTCCAGACGTCTACTTACT
This sequence comes from Puma concolor, assembly GCF_028749965.1. Classification (NCBI taxonomy): domain Eukaryota; kingdom Metazoa; phylum Chordata; class Mammalia; order Carnivora; family Felidae; genus Puma; species Puma concolor. The sequence goes on from NC_141683.1 coordinate 45,049,321, forward strand.
GATTTTCTTAATTGTTTGGCTTGGCCTCTTTACCTTAAAGTCATACTGCCTACTTTTGTATGCTCCCACAGTGTAAAAATAGTAGAGAAGCTATCATTGGACTAGAAATCAGGAGACCTGGTCCTGTGTCCTATTTATCTACCATTTAACTAGATCTTTTCATTTTGTCCACTGTGAAACGAGTAGGATGGATAGATAAAGAGTAGGGAGGTATGATGAGGAA